>NW_027132836.1:2482571-4965143 GCF_026122565.2 Emydura macquarii macquarii
AGATGTGAGTCGATGGGTCTCAGCCTCGTGTCCCCAAGGAGAGCAAACACCTGGCTCTCTCCCAGGCCCTTTCCAGGCAGAGGGGTCTTAGCGGGGCAACACATGAGGGCCCGTCCTGTACGTGGGCAGAGCAGCTTCTGGGGCTGTCCGGGGGACGTTGCTCTCCCCTACTCGCCTTCTAAAGGAGCCCCCAAGCAAGTTAGCCGGAGCCACGGCTTCCCCCCCACTTCCTTCTTGATCAGGAGCAGAAGCCGCTCTGTTGTCTGGCTCCTGGGGAGGAGTCGGGGTGACCAGACTCAGGAGAGGCAGCTCCACTGCCACCGTCATATCCAGCCCACTCCCAACACCCCCCTCTCCCCCATCCAGCTCTCTGCACTAGGTCCCAGGCCAACCTCAGACCCACGGGTCAGAGCTGCCACTCCTTCCCAACCACGGGAGCTGCTGCCATTTGCTCTGAGTTGTACAAACGAGCAGCGCTCGTCAGGCTCCCATTATGTTGCTAAGGCAATCCCGGGGCGGGACAAAGCCATGGTGCAAAACTTCTAAACACGGGCACGAGGCAGCCCCCTCCCAGCTCTGTTCACCCTTTATCAATGATCCAAAAAGAAGAGTTTCCAGGCACCTCCCAGTGACTCTCCCTCTCCCCCCTGTACCTGGGGAACCATTAGGTTTGGTTACGTGGCAAGGGACAGCAGAGATCAGCAGAGCAGCCAGGGCAGGCAGAATGAAATCAGCAGCAGCTGAGTGGCAAAGCTGCAGTGGATGCTATCTGCCTCCCTCCCTGCTGCCAGCACAGGAGAAAACGTCACTGCAGGAGGAGTTCGTTCAGATCCGAGATGCCCAGCGGGGGCTGGGAACGTTTACAGAGAGATTTAGAGTACAGCCAAGGGGCAGCGAAGTGCCCAAGTACACTCTGCCCTGAGATGAAACCCAACCGTTGCCGTGCGTTACATTAACGTGCAGGCAGCATCAATAACCTGTAATCTTGCATCACAGAGCCCCAGGACCTGTGCTACGCCCCAGCTTTTAAACAGTCCTTCAGAAGAACCCCTTCTGCGTGGCAGACTGCCACCAAGGGGTCCCACTCTTCCTACAGGGCAGGCCACACAGCCGGCCCACCTCTGAGACTGAGCCTCCGGGCTCCAGCATTCCTGCTTCACATGGTGAACTCTGCTCAGCCGGTCCAGCTGAGGTAGGCTCCTGGTCATCGACTTGTACGCGCTGCAGGGACCAGCGTGCCTCCGCCAGGATTTCCAGTGATGCCAGGCAGCCCTGGCAGCTGGAACACCACCTGGCAAGTGGTCAGATTAGCACAATGCGCCAGCCACGCTGCTATGGGACTCCAGTCCAGCTCTCCCCTCCCCGTTCCGAGGTGAGAGTGACCGAGCCTCTCCCAAAAGCCAGCCGTTATCCCTTTCCTGTCACCGCTCAGTCCTTCGTTCTCGGGCTGGTCTCTGCTCAGCGCCCCCGCTGAGGGGAAAGAAAACCTCCTTCCTCTCGCTGGCTGCTAGGTACCAGTGTTCTGGCCGCTGAGGTTTTCATCATCTTCTTAGGAGTCAACCTCGGCCTGTCCTTCAATGACCCATTGAGTCCACCCAGATAGCTAGGGGCTCCCGCGCTGCCCCAAGAGCAGACTTCACTCAGTGCAGCCACTGGTTAGCAAGGCAAAGTGCAAGGGGAAACAGCGGTGCACGCAGGCGCCACACAACTACCAGCAAAACTTCCCACTTCGTCCCATGCTGCATGGCCGCAGAGCCAATGCACAGCTATGGAGGATCCAGGCTGCTACTCCTCTCACAGCAGCTGTGTGTGTGTGTGTGTGTGTGTTAGTTAAACTCAGGTGTAATGAGTGTTTTTCCAGTTATGTAAATTGTCAGAGGGTGGTGACTGTGATTCCCTTAGACGTGGGCTATAAGGGGCATGGCCCCCCGTCCCAGCACACATCTAAGAGAACCGCACTGGGGATTGAAGTCAAGACCTTTACTCCTAAAAACAGAGGACCCTTCCATTTGAGTCAAAGAAGAATCTCCAGTGGCTGTGGTCACGTTAGCTCTGTGGGCTGTATTTGCTAGACACTTACACACACACCCTGGCGCTGGTCTCATCTCCATCCTGTAGAGAGTTGCTACGACTTTTCAGGGCCGTTGAGCTTAGGAAGCTAATGAAGACGGTTGACAAGCTTGGATTGCAAATCAGGACACGTGTCCCATTCCATCACAGACCAGGTGATGCTAACGCAGTTGTCTAGACCCAGCTGCTAACACAGCAGCTCTCATTTTGCATGGGTTAAGGCAGGAAACTGACACAGAGCAGCCCGAGCCAGAACCACAACCACTGACAAGCGCCTGTTTGTGTCTTCCTTTCTGCCAGTCAAGGAACAGCGTACAGCAGGGGGACGTGGACGGGGCTCGGAGACTCGGGCGCATGGCCAGATTGCTCAGCATAGTCTCCATTGTCCTGGGAATCCTCATCATTGTGCTCTACTGTTCACTCAATTTCGCAGGTAATGCTTCTTTCTTTCTTTCTTTCTTTCTTCTCCACTGGCCAGTGGGAGCCGGAGCACCATGGCGCGTCCTTGGCTGCGCCCACACTAGAGAATTCACCAGCGTGCCTCCAGCAGCACACCTGAAAACACAGTGTCCACATGCAAGTGGCACGTATGTGTATGAAATCCCACCAGGATCAGACTGGCTTGCAGTAGTGCTAAGTACCAGCCTAGCCTGAACGCTTCTGTGCCAGTGTAGACAGTACAGGCTGAAATAATTCACACAGCCACCCCACGATGCACCGGTGGCTCTGTGAAATCTCCTAGAATCCCCAGGGAGCTGTGCTAGGAACTGGAGTGCCCAGGTACCCAGAGTGCGTTGTAATTGAAACAGTTCACAACCTAGTTTCTCCACCTGGGGGCTGCACCCTGGTTTCAGTGGTTGTGATCACTTCCCTTTTTTTGTACCTGCAAGAGAGGGGGGATCCCACAAGTTTAGGGGGGCTGCACCATGAGGTCATGGCCGGGAAAGATTGAGACCAACGGTTTAGAAGAATGGAAGTGTGTATGTGAGGCAAAAGTGCAGTGATTCAGAACGTGATTCTGCATGCTTGGAGTCGCTTCTGGACATAAACCAATCCCCAGTTTAGTTTCATTTGTAGAGGCTGCACTAAGACTCTCTTTATTTTACAGTTTTTCAGAAGACGGGTTAGCATGAAAATACCCTGAAGAAGAGGAGGAGGATCTCTTTCCTTCACAGGATTTTATTTTTAAACTTGCAGCAAAAATGTTACAGTTTAGGAAACATCTCTTCTGGAGCAGCGTCCAAGGGAGTGCATGCGTTTATTTCACAGCCTGTTGGAAAATGATGTAATACCAAACAAAACGACTGGATAATACAGCAGCTTGACAAGGACAGGGAAAGGGTTTTGAATCCCAAGCAGAGAAGGAATGGATGAGTGGATCGCACTCCTGATCAGTAACAAAGATGGTAGTTGGTGGGAGAAGATGACGACAAAAGTAAAAAGCAGAAGAGGGGAGAACTTCATGAATGAGGTTTATTTAAAAAACAAAATTTAAAATTTTTTAAAAAGGAGAAAACGGGACGTTTCGAGAGAACTTCTTGACAATTTTGAGGACAAATCCTGTTTTTTGTATCGACGAATTCCCCATCTCTACAAAAAAGCTCAAACTGCCATCAGGAGATTAGATCTGTTCAGCGAGGGAGAAAGGAGAATGCCACTGCAGGGGACATCGCATGCACCTTTCTGCAGCTCTGGCCAAAACCACAGCTAAAAGTGGCGGACCAGGCGGGGATTTTGTATTTTTGATTTAAAAAAAAAAAAAAAAGCTGATGACCATTTGCATGCCTCTGGGAATGTCCTGCTCCGTGTCTGTATGAGCTCTTCCACGTTATAAAGCATCCCAGAGCTGGGAGAGCAGGGATTCTGTTGCATGAGGAATGCCAAGTTAGCAGGAGATTCCTCCTCACCCCAACCCCATGCTGGAGCTCTTCTGGTAGGAAAATGTCTTCTCTGTGAAACGATCCGTTTCCACCTTCCTGCAGCCGAGCAAAGGGAAACATTGGTGGAGGTGGAAAAACAGGCTGGGGAATCTGGGCAGCAGTGCCCAGGAAGAGAGAGCAGATTCTGTTACCTGAGCATTTACACCACGTCCATCCAAGTGGGAGTTGACGGCCCATCTCAGTCCATGCAGACACAGCCTGACTTCAATGGGCTTTGGCTCAGGCCCATCCAGGGGAAATGTCAAAGGCACCAAGGGGAGTGTGGCACCTGGCTCTCATTGTACCCTCCCTCCCCTTGGTGCCTTTGGCAATCCCCCACGTGCCTGTTGTAGCCCCACCTTAGTTGTAACCATGCAAGCACCTGGGCTCAGGCCCACAAAAGTTTAGTTTTTAAGTGTGTTCTATAAAAATAATGGACTTCTACTCCTCAGGGTTCAAACGCTTTGCCCATGGCCTTCCCACAACCTCCCCCGACACGTACGTCACTGCTTGATGTTTCCCAGCAGCTCAGGGCCTGGCCTCGTGCTGTACTTCATTGCCTCTTATTCGACCTGGGCTGTGTTTTGGTGCTTGGTGGTGTACCATGTTCTGCTGCCCACCTTGTGTGACTTTTGACTGCTTGATATTTTATCCAGGTTTTGTTGATGCCTTTGTGCCAACGGACCCTCAATCTCCGAATCGTGCTGTTTGCAAACTCACACAGCGGGGGTTATATGACCAAGAGCTGCAGCTGGGCACACTTTGGCCATTCCATCATCTACAGCGAACAAGCCGGTGCCCGGCCGCACACCCAGACCGCTCCGTGAATGACGGCATTCCCAGGCTTCAGCAGAGTAACACGCTTCTCCTCCCTCACACCCAAGAGCAATTTTGTGCCTCTTGGAAAGATCAGAAGCAAAGCCATTGGCACTTAGCTGAGAGAATTCCCTTGCCACCCATTTACTTACTCCTCATTAATATGTTTTCTTTGCTAGGCTGGCTCGGAACCTGGGTGACAATAATACAGAATTCCCTGGATACACGAACATTCGTCTCTGGCTAGAAGCAATTCTTAGGCTGCAGAACAGTTTGACTTTTTGCTACACTACCCTGCTTTCCCCGGCTACATTTCCCCCCATCTCCAGGCTTTGTCTCCTGGCTCCAACCCTCTATTAGAAACTACCGGCTTCTAAAACACAGCCCAACTTTTTTGCAAACATCCCTCTTATTTGATTGTGAGCGTTTTGCCCGTAGGGAGAACTTTGAGTTTAAGCAAGGAGGGGCAGCAGCTAAACTGCACTCGAGTCTGTTCTGATTTCCCGTTTTACATTTCATGCAGAACAGCTTCTCGCTGAGCAATGCCCAGCTGCACAAGGTGTAAACTCACACGGAGGTATCCACCTGCCTCATGCAGCCAGATACTTTGTCCAGCAACCCACCAGAAACCCTCGCTTGGCAACTTCAGGGGACGGACAGACTGTTAGCCGAGGGGAGGACTGCATGGGGTACTCATTTCTCTAGCAGATCCCCATAATCATTTTCCTCTGCATGGACCTACATTTCACAGAATTTGCCTTTCAGGTTCATTATCTCCTTTCATAATGACACCGCTGCCTCTTCATGCAGCTTCCTGTCCTTTGCTCCCTGGCCTAACTCACTTGCAACTGACAAATTGTTTTTTGTGGGTGCTTAGAAATCAAAACAAAAAGTGCCTTCTGGGAGGGAACAGGTGACACTGCAGGAAAACTGCAGGAATGAGTTACAATCGCTTAGAACCAAACAGTTATTCAATAAGAATTTAAATGCTACTTTATAATTATATAATGCCTTTCATCGCAGGCGCGTGAAGTGCTTTACCAAAATGAATTAACTCACCCTCGCACCCCATGTGCTGTTGTTAAAGATAACACTATCCTTATTGTACAGGTGGCAAAATTATGGTACAGGAAAGTTAAATGACTTGCCCAAGGAGAGAGAGACTGTAGCAGAGCTAGGAAGAGAAACTAGTTATCCTGTCTCCCCGTCGCCATAAGACCATCCTCCCTCAAGTACATAAAACAAGGTATATTTTCTGGGTATGGATTTTACTCACACTGAACTTTCAAAAGAGAATGCAGAAATACCCGTCACCGCTTCCTTGACCATGAATGATCCCCCATGGGCAGCTGCCATTTTAATGACCCTCTCCAGGAGGAGTTCCAGTCTGATGAGGCAGACTAGGACAGAGAAAGCAGAATTCATTGGAATGCATGAGAAGGCAAGAGCTGTCTTAGAAAGAAAATTGCAGTGATAATTTGTTGCGTGCATCCAAATGGGTTTTGCTTTCTATCTTACCCTGCATCATCAGACTGTCAGGACAGCAGCTTCCTGTCTCACTGTTAAATGTAATAAAAAAGGAAAATGAAGACACTTACATTCCTTTAGTGATCTACTCTTCTTTCTAATTAGACACAGTGCTTAGATTCTTTTACACTGCTCTACACTTTAAAAGCCATCTCCTTCATTCTCATTTTGTGCTTCGATCCAGCCAAAAGTCTCCAGAGTGCATTGGCCTATTCAATGACAATCATATCATGTAACCACAACCCATGGAAGCACAGGAGTCAGGGAAGAGTACCATTCAGCTAGTGCAATACACTAATGCACCAAGCTGCGGTTAAGTGGCTTCCTTTGCTCAATATAATTTCCATTCATACACACTTTGTCCCACCGTAAGTGCCTCCCTTTCCCTCCTTGGGATTTACAGATTTCAAATACTGTTACTCAGTTATGCCCCATCCTTAGTCACCATTTCGCTATGCTCTGTGTGTGAAGATCAATACATTTTCTCATAAGTTGCCCCTTAATCATTCTTGAATTCTTTCCAATTTTTCAGGATTTATCTATCGCTGCCGAGTAATGATGGTTCAGCCCAGAATGGTTGAGAGTTTCAATTTGGGTAAGCCCGTGAATCTGCGAAAAGGGCTGAAAGTGTCAGGACAGAGTTTCTCTTGGGAAATGTCCGTACTTCCTGCTAACAGTGCAAGCAGGAGAATAGCCCCCACGTGGTATTTCAAGGCTTTGGGCGTCTGGATACACACACCTACTATTTTTTTTAATCTTGCAGAGGTTGGACTTGGGTTTAGGATGAGTTTCAGGTTTGCACTTAATGAGATGTGCTTGGCTCAGCCAGACGCTGGGGCCCAGGGAGCTGCATGCAGTGTCATAGAAGCAGGCTCACTGCTATTATTCTCTCCTTCCTGCTCTGCAACATGATGCTTCTGCATTTGCCGACCAGAACTGCACTGACTTTTTGGCCTCTCTCTCTCATGCCAAGCTGCTATCTATTTTGCTGTCTGCTGTCCCCATGGCTCAGCTAGCATTTCTGTTTACCTGCTTCCATCCTCCCACTGAACCTCAGTTTTGGATCAGTTTCCCCCAGCTGTATTAGTTTACATTTTTTCAGAAAGAAATCGGGTTTGAAAAAGAGATTCTAACTATTTTCCTGCCCTGACTCATGACACAACAGTGCATCATAGCATCATGCCCAAGTCGTGACACTGAATGACATAACTAAGACATTGCAAAATATGCTTTCTCCTTCCCTTGATATCTGCATCACTAAGCATGGTAACGGCGAGGTAGAAGGACCTAAATATTTTGAGGACATCATAAACAAACAAAATGTCCTCAGGAGTCCCGAGATGTATTTCTGTGATTTAAGAGTTCTCTAACTAGATCAATTATCATCATCCAATCACATCACCACTGACTCGCTAGCTAGACTGAGCTCATATATGCAGGAAGATGATCACAAAATCTGTGGATTTGCTGCCTCCACACCCACATGTGCTTCCCTTAGGACTCTGCTCTTTGTAAACTTGCTGCTGTCCCAGCCTAAGCACACATGCCTGGCACAGTCACAGTTATAAGGGCCATGAAGCCAAGGGAGGAGAGGCTGCAGAGACGAATGGTGCTATAGAAATCCAGTTTTGCCTGTTGTTGGGGGGAGGTAGTCAGATGGCAGATTGTTGAAGAGGCTGGATAGGGGAGAATGTGCATAAACTTGAATTCAAGTAGGAGCTGAGTGTGCAAGGCCCAGGGAGTGTGATTAACAAGTGTGAAGGTAAACTGCTCCTGTCAGAGTATTGACATATCTGCATGGGTGTGGGGAAATACTGATCTGTGGTACTGCTGCTCCTGGGCTCTGGCTTATAGCCAGGAATTCTGAGGCATGTCAGGGACACCCCTGCTGGTCCTAGGGATGCTGGGAGGAAGGAAATAGCTCTCAGTGTGGTCCAGTGCAATTCAGCAGAGAAGCTCTTTTGCTTTTATGTCAGCGTGCTGCAGGGCCTCCTGACCCGGTACTTAAAACGGGCTGAGAGCTCACGCACAAGGCAACTTGGTTACAGTTGTGTGTTCACGCTCAGTTTCATGGACAGATGTTGCAGAAGAGGCTACCTGGATTGTAGCACAGAGGACAAAATACTCCCTGTGAAATCTGGTCCTATGAAGTGATGAGTTGAAAATAGAAGAGCCCAAGTGAGTGGGTTATCAAGCCCCTAGTCTTGGCGTGTCAGACTCATGGGGAGGAGAGCGATGGACCCCATGTTTAACTATGGTCCGTTGGCCGGGATCTGAACTGAGGAGTTCATACTCCCAAACCCACAGCAGATTCTTCCCTGATGTCATTGGGAAGTTTGCCTCTATTTAATGTATTATTCACATTCACCTTATTGGTTCATTCCCTGTCACTCAATGGGGAAACCTACTCTCTCCTTTAGGCCACTGCTCTTAGTTTTAATTTCTTCCCATCTATCCTTTCTCTGCTTTTCTCCCTCCTCCCTGGCTTTGCACATCTGCTCTGTCCTTCCCCCTGCATTTCCAGGCCTGCAGCAATTCCCGAGTCCCAGGAGCTTCACTCCCACACACTTTCCTGTTCCACCCGATACACAGCTCAGCAACAGAACGGGTCAGCCCGACAATGAAGTGTCATCGCTGGGCTTTACAGCTGATGCTCCAATGAGATTAATAGGGAACAGGGGAGTTCACACCTTGGAGTCATTTGTTTCATGCTGTCTGCAGATGCAGGCAGATATCACTGTATAAGGTACCCTTCCGGAGTTTATCTGTGCAGCCACGCGGGCTAGAAACTTGCTCTTTTTTTTTTTTTTTTTTTTTTTTTAAATTAAAGCTTGGATTCTGCACAATCTGAGTAATGAGGCAGCTCACATACATACACCACGTAGGCTCAATCTGGGCCATAGAATTGGCATCCTTGCCTTAGTCTATATAAGTCTGTTCCCTACAGCGTTATCGAATCAGTCATGGCTCCATAATTACGGCTGAAATCAGCATTGCTGCTTTAAGCCTGTTTTTGAGAAATAAACAGGTTTGTTAAAAACACTATCAACTTAACCTGAAAATTCACATGGTTGGCCTCAAGCCAAGGCAGAAAAACCTTTTCTAAAGGTTGTAGCAAGTGGTTTTTTTTTAATCCTTTTTTAATTGGCTGATAATTAAATGGATTATCTACATATGTAATCATGACAAGGAACTTCAGAAAGGGAAAATATGGTTCACCAAGCCAATCTGGTATCACTTCTGAGCAGGAACCCCCCCCTTCCAGTCCTTTTGAAATGAAGACAAAAACCGAGATCCTTTACAAAGAAGCCCAGGGTAAATTCCCCATCGTTGCTGTCAAACCGTCACTCTCACAGGTTCATCATGTTCAGAAGCCAAACTGGATGGATCATGCTACGTACGCGTTTACAGACTGCTCCTTACAGATAGCCTCGATATATCAGGAATTCCAGCGTGGGGCTCTTTTTTGCCGATGATTCTTTTTCTGCAGGATGCAATGATGTATCTTATATACTTTCCTTTGTATTTCTTGGCATGAGAACAAAAAATAAAATGTAACATGCATGGTCAAAAGTGAGTTTGCTTGTTCCGTCTAAATGAGGAGAGAGAAAATGGGAACCGACTCAGAAAGAGAGCCGCAAACCTGGACTTTCGTTCTCGTAGCTAGTGATAAAGAGAGTTTCAGACACTGTGGGGAGGAGGGAGGAAAAGCGAGAGGTAGAGGCAGATAATTGCCCAGAGCAGACCAAGGGTCCATCCAGGCTAGTATTCTGCCTGTAGAAGTCGGCAACCCCAATGCTTTTGTGGAAGGTATGACTGATCTAGCCAATTGTACAATGCTGTACTTCGGTTGTGGTGCGGAGGGTGCATGAGCAGAGAGAATCGTCCCTGACTGCAGCTTCAAAAGCCAGGATAGTTAGTGGTTAAACAGGGGACTGGGAGTCAGGAAGCCGGGGGTCTAATTCCTGTCTCTGTTATGTGGACACTTGGCCGTGTGACCCTGGGCAAGTCTCTGTCAGTCTGGCCTTCAGTTTGTCCTGTAAACTAGGGACAATGTGCTTACTTCACACGTGTGTAGGGAGGATACATTAAGAAGTGCTATTCATTGCACTATGCCCCATAGCAGAATGGTGAAGAGAGGGGAAGACATGCGAAGACAGCATGCAAGAAGGATGAGGGTTTTTAAGTAGTTTTTACTCAGTAACACAAATCTCTCTTGTTGGGAGTGGGTGTCAAGAAACTTGCCATGTTGATACATTCAGAAGGCAGGCCAGGAACTGAGATGTCACCCAAAGTGAGCTGCTCTCCTCAGCGCAGAGAGAGGAGGAGAAAGAAGCTTTGGGAGACAAATGCTGGTCCTGAACCTGTGCGATTGCTAGAGTATAGCACGCAGTGGTTTCCATGTCACAGCTCAGGGCTTGGAGTACAAGCACAGAGACTACAGTGATCTAAATATGTGGGGGTGTCAGCCTAATAGAAGCAAAAATGAAATCTTGCTGGAAAGGAGATGCTGGGCCCACACCTCCCTAGAAGTTACACCGGCTGTTCCCGAACATGCTGGGAGAAGAGACTGAACATAAGCAGGTGGGTGGTTGTTTTAAATAACACTGCAATATATAGTCCTACTTCACATTTATACAGCACTTCCCAGAGGACAGTAAGAACCTTATTCCCACTTCAGAGATGGGGAAACTGACATTCCATGATCTGCTGTGGCAGAGCAGGAGGAGAATTCATTGTTCCCGGTTCCTAGCCCTATCCCCAGGATCATACTTCTTCCCTGTAACTGGGGTCCTCTTCTTTTTTAACCTCTTCTGCATCGTGAAAGAGCATTGCTACTTTATTGGTTTCTTTCTCCTGTGTCAGGCAGGACCTGACACCAGGGAAACAGCTACTAATTTCTCACTCTCCTGTTCTCAATCACATTTAGACAGGAACAGCTTCACGTATTAGCCCAGGACTTGAATATTCAATGCCCAAATGACAGCAAAAGAACAATACACCAAGGATCTGAAAAGACCCAGAACGCAGAACGTCCATTGCATTACTTGGTTGAAGGAAGAGAAAAGAGGCCCAAAAGCCACACAAAGATCAAGTTTGACAGCCCTGAAGAGAAGAGGAGGCCAAAAGAGAGAGGTCACTTGGAAAATGGACTTGGTGGTGGACAGGGCCTCCCTTGTCATTTGAGCCAGTTTGACAATGCTCCTTTTCATATGGTCAGGAGAATGTTCTCAGTAAGCGGGAACGGGGTAGGACCATTGCTGGGTTTTGCTGCACAGAAGCTCAGTACTACAACGCATGAACTAAGGACACGATACAAAGTTTAAAGCCTGAACTAATTCTAACTCTGGTCTTCCTGCTGCGTCTCACCCGCACACACGCTTACAGACTCTGGTGCTGACTTTCAAGAGTGACTGGTGATTTTGGGGACCCAACTTAAGAAGCCTTACAGTTGAGCTGAGGGCTGAGTACTCACCCACTGAAATCAGGACCCTTTCAGGTTTCTCCAGCTGGGCACTCAATATCACCTACTCACTCTCGCAAATGTTGGTCTTAGTCTCTTTCTCCAACAGTTAGCCTGCTGCTGAACGGTGTGCGCTGTCTGTGCACCGAGTCCTTGGGGGAGTTTACTCCTCTATGATGCCACAGCTGTTTAAGGTCACTGGCCTATATTAAAGCAATGTGGCGCTGCAGTCTCTCTCTCTCACCCAAATTCATAGACTCAGACTACAAGGTCAGAAGGGACCATTATGATCATCTAGCCTGACCTCCTGCACAAGGCAGCCACAGAACTTCACTCATCCACTCCTGTAATAGACCCTTGACCTAAGACAGTTACTGACGTTCTCAAAGAATGATTTAAAGACTTCAAGGTACAGGGAATCCACCAGCAAGTGACCCCATGCCCCATGGCACAGAGGAAGGGGAAAAACCCCCAGGGCCCCTGCCAATCTGCCCTGGGGGGAAATTCCTCCTGACCCCAAATATGGCGATCAGCTAAACCCTGAGCATGTGGCAAGACTCACCAGCCAGACAGCCAGAAAGGTTTCTCTGTAGTAACTCAGAACCCCCACACCTAACATCCCTTCACAGGCCGTTGGGCAGATTTACCGCTAGTAATCTAAGATCAGTCAGTTGCCAAATTCCTTTACATCAGCTAAATATGAATGTCTGCCTTTGACAGTCTCTATGGTGCCTTCCTTGAACAAATGGAAATGCATTTTGCAGCCCCACCCAGCCCAGCCGAGAAAGGATCTTGCCAAGAGAGAGACGAACTAAAGTTTCTACACAGCAGAGTCCTCAACCTCTGGCTGCTTCCACTTCAGCTCAGGAAGGATGAGACTGAAGAGAGCATCTGGCTGGCCTCCCACCTCCCCCAGCTTCCTAGAGAGGGTCCCACTCCGCCCATGACAGGGTAAACAACAAACGCCAGCGCTTGGGAAAGATGCGCCACTGCCAAGGGAAAGCACTACAAAAGGGGCTGCACGGCCAGAGCACGCTCCCCACCATGCATCCCTCCCCCTTCCCACCGTAAAGGTAAGCACGCCCCATCTCCAGCTGCTTTGATGCAACGTATCCACTTCGGAGCCACATCCGAGTAATAGCACAAAGGGAACCGAAAACACCACTTCAACCTAATTCTGTGCAACAGCAGCACTGACACCGGGGAAACTCGTGTTGCTGATGGCGTGAGTCAGCAGGAGGAGTACACAGCGACATCGCCGGAAGCACATATGGCAGAAGGACCCCCAGCGAAGAGACAATAGTCAAAGAGCAGCAGTGACTAACCCCACTCCCAAATGGTCAGGTGAATTTCTGTGGATTCTTGGCACCAGCTCCTGCTAAGAGCTGCAATGTCAGTCTAGATGGGCCATGGCTCTGCTCGCTTCGGGCGGCTCACCAAACAAAGGAATCTGTAGCATGCAATATTTTAAGCCAAGTCTGCATGCACTGCAATGAAACTGGGATTCAGCAACTTATCCTTCCCAGCACTGGCCACTCGGGTTTAGTCTGGGATGCTATTTGGTCTATGCTGGTTGGATATCATGACAGAGAAAGAGCTGGAGTGTCCAGGACCTCCTCTTTGCTCTGATGCCCCAGTCCAAATCCCTGGCTGCCTTGGGCTGTGTGCACTACGACAAGGCTTTGTTCTGCCAGCTCCTTTAATAGCTAATGTTACAGGAAAGACTTCTTTCCTTGTTAGGCAGCTGGGCTGTAATTTCTTCTCTTAAAAACCGAAAGTGGATGCTTAAAGCATCAGAGGCAATTAGATTAAATCATTGTGAACTCTCCTGGAAAGTGCAAAGCCGCTGTCTTTATGCTGGGAATCTCCTCCTTCCAGAGAGGGAACCACAGAGGAAGAGGAGGAGGAGCTATGTTGACAAGTAACCTCATCAGAGGAAATATCTAGAGGCCCAGGTTAAAATTCACATGAAACTAAGTCTGTGCTAATGCTGGCTATAAAATGTAACATGGAAGATTATATACAGTAAAGATGGAAAAGATACATTAACCTTAATCTAATCCATCCTCAGCTAGTGCAGGATTGCTTCCTACAGTATATTTCCCAGGCCTTTGTCCAGCCCAGATACCCATGGCATGGGACTTCTGCCTTTTCCCTTGAAAGACTGTTTTAATAAATCTCATTTAGCAAACCTTTCTGTCGGACCTGATTGAAACATGTCAATTATTTCTTGTGGGAAATTTTAGAAAAAACATACATTTGTTTTTTAAATATCCTGCAAAAAATAAAAATTTTAAATGGAAAACCAAAACCAAAAAATGTTCAGTTTTTGAAACCATTTTTGCTAAATATGTACAAAACCCAATTTTTTATTTCCTCTACTAAAAAAACAAAACAAAAAACACCTTTTTTCCCTGCCCCCAAGGAAAATTTTGGTTTCCATTTTTTCATTCAAAAATTGGAAATCTTTGACCAAAATGTAAGTTGTCTGTGAAAGTTTTTCTTTTGGTCAAATAACCATTTTTCATCCAAAAAGTCCTCGATGGTTCCTGCTTTTTATATTTAATACATCGATCTGAAAGATGAAGATTTCAAGCAATTCCACTGAGCAACAGCTTGTTTTTAAACAAACATCTAGACAATGTATTTGTTATACACCTAGTGCAGAGAACATCTCTTCAAAGTCACTGTGTAAACTGGTGTGATTAGAACTGGCTGGTCCTATTGTTCACCGTGATCTCCCCTCTAGAAGATGGCGCGTGCCTGCTTGTGTTTTCACAGAGACCCAAAAACGCAGATGTTCCAGCTGTGACTAGGAATCGGTATGCTACCTACCCAAACTCAAGTACTGAAGGACTTCCCCCGTATCTACAAACTGGACTTTTCAGAGGCTTGAGAAAATGGGAATTCCTAAGAACATTTCTCGACACTATCCGAACCACTGAGTAACCCTCATTAAAATGCCTCATGTTGGTTGCCATGTGGGTTCTTCTGAGTTCTGAATCCAAAGGGCTCATCCCGATCTGCCTTGGTGCAGGGCTTGTTCGGATGTGTCCACATCTCACCATAGGCTTACCCTCCTTCCCCCCCACAGAGAACACAGGAATGTACAGCAAGGGCCTTTGGATGTTGCCACCAGCAGCAATGCGTAACTAAGTCTTTGGCCAGAGGGCTTTGGGACGGGCTTTCAAGGAACAGGAGCCATTAGTGTGGCCTGCATATGGGATCTGCTCAGAGATCTCACCTCAGAACCACCAGCTGGGATTCTATCCTTCCCTGGCTGTCTCAGGCCAATCTTTAACCTACCTTTGCCCCTCTCCCGATCTCACTCACATGGACTTCATTCCCATCACACTCAGCACTCGAGGAGGAACAGGAGGGAAATAATTAATGCTTCTACAACCATGGGAGAAGGCTGTCACCATGGAGAAGACTCAAGGAGCGTGTCGTGTCAGAATCCCCGTCAAGGATGTTAACTTGGCAGCATCAGCGAAACGTCACAGACAAGGTTGGGCAGATATAGAACAGACTGAAGCCGACAGCCTCTCCCCAGATGCAGCACTAAAGGGATGGGGCGCCAAGTGATTTAGCCTCCTGTATTATTAATAGGCCAACCTGATGTGCCCATGAATAATAGATCCATGAGGAAATGGCGAGAGGGTTACATCTAATTTCCATGTTGGAGATGGTTTCTACCAAACATTTCGTTCACGTCTTAACATTCCTCTTCGCTTACTGAATTTGCATCAATGTTGGTTCGTGGAGTGGTGGGGGGAACACGTCTGCCACTGACATGTGCCAGGCTCAGGGAACAATGTAAGTTTGGAGCTGAATACAAAAGCACTCCAGCCTTTTCTATAGTGCAGAATGCCACCTATGGTAGTGACCCAATGCCAGCACCTGCAGAGCCTGTGGAGTGTGCTCCCCCCAACATGCCCAGCACAGCTCCCTGCAGCAGGAGCATCGCATCTATGGGATGCAATGGCTGTTAGTTACTTTTGTTCAGGTCCTTGGTTTGGTTTAATGGCAGCTTCAAATGGTTCTGTCCTGTACAAGGAGCTGTGTATGGACTATCCCGTTGCACCCTCACCCAGGCAGATGCCAGGCAGGCAGAGCATGGCCCAGCTAAGTGCCATCTTTGGCACTCTTAGGCCTGCCAGCGAGTCACGTGCCAGGTGAGTGAACCAGGGTTCTGAGCTGTGGACGTGGCCACTGAAGTGTGGGCCCAGGAGAGCTGTGGGAGGGCAACGGAAGGACTAATTGCATCCCTGCAATTGCAGTGAAAGGATGCTGTTGAGGAGCTGTCCCTGAAGCCAGTCGATGCTGTTCCCAGGCATGTTGCTTAACCAGCGGCATGCTGGGCCAGCCCTCGCTCTGCACTGGTGACAGCCCTGCAGCTCCACATCCTCTCTGTTCACAACACAGGTGCAACAGACGGAGGAGCTTCCCCACGCTGCTCCAGTAAGGCGTCTTGCTGCACTGCAGGGACCACATCTAAGGAGCAGGGGGGCGTTCAGTTTCTCGGAGAAGAGCCAGTTCAAATCCCTGCATTAAATGCAGAGGTGGCTAGCAAAGGGGCCTGTGGGGAGGAGACATATCTGCCAGCATTTGGACCAAGCCCATCACCTCATTTCACGTAGGCCCAATGGTAACAACGAACAGAGCTGAACAGAATCGGAAGAGGTGACCTCCTGTCCCATTCCCCAGCACCCAAACCAGCCTGTCCCTTTGAAGATGACCTGACAAAGTGTATTTTTTCCTCTCTGCATCGCCAGTCACCAAATGCAGTAGCTGCGTTCACCTGGAGGTTTCTAGTCTGAAGCGGTCATTGTTCCCCAGATACAGCTGTGCAATGGCTCAGAAATCCTCACAGCATGAGACACGGTGCCGGAAGCATGGGTACCCCTTCTTTGTGCAGCTTTGGCATTTCCATCAAGTCTCACATGAGTCTGCTACTGAACAAAGCACTTTCCACATAACTTTCAGTGGCCATTCATCAGAGCCGGCGCTCAGAGTTTTCGTAACTGAACAAGTTAGTTTGTAAAGATCATAGGAACTGCCACAGTAGGTCAGACTGACAGTTCACCCTGCTCAGGACCTTGTCTTTGATGGTTGCTGGTGCTGTGTGCTTCAGAGGAAAGCAAAAATCCCCATAATACACATTGTACATTGTGGAATACTCAAAAGGGAGGATTACTCCCTGATCTCAGCTGTGCTTAGCTATACTCTGAAATGTGAAGATTTATGACTCGTCATGTTTTTAGCCTCGCCACTGCAAAGACAGGTGCTATTCTGGGGGATAGAAATGCTTAATACTTCTGAAACTTGTTAAGGCGTTTAACTCAATAAGGTCTAGCCCGAATCAAAGAACAGATGGAGGTTCTTTAAGAGGAAATGCCTCTGGCAGCACAGTACGCCCACTGTCTCTCTCACCGCCCCTTGAGCATGTTTAATCATAGAATAGAGGGAAATGCTTGACACTCTGCAAGGCTTTGGTCTTAGGCCCAATTTCATAAAACCCACTTCATTAGACACTAGTCCACCCCGCGCAGGATCAACGCAAACCGATTATTATTGCATCAGCTTCAGCAGGGCAGAGGGTTGTAGATGGTACTTTTGCAGTTTAAAAAAACAAAACAAACCCTTAGAGTTAAAATACTGCAGTACATGAGGACGTCTTAGAAGTATTACCTCCCGCTGTGCCTTTAACAGTGTTGGGTGCTGGGATCGTGTCTGTTTGTACAGTGCCCCACACTCACTGCTCTGCAGATAATAAACAAGGGCACTGGCTGTCTGACCAAGATAGCTCACACACGGCAACATCCATCCATGTGCACGACAGGGGTCTCCACAGACAGTCCCTCCAGCTGCCCCGGATGCAGCGCAGTGCCCGTCTCTCAGAGTGGGCACCCACAATAACCACAGGTATCGCCGTGGGCCCAGCTATTGCCACCCTGATGGCAGTGTCATAGAGACTGCGTCTTCAAACCAGAGCGTCCTTAACTTCCTCTTGCAAGATGGGAGCAAACAGCTTTCATGCCTAGTCACTTGTGTCGGGAAATGGCAGGAGTGGCTAAAGAGAGCCAAGCCTGGTTCCCCTCACATGGCAAAGCTACGCTAGATGCACCACCTCACCTCAGCACCTAGACACCGGGCACACAGCTGGGTACCAGAGACTTTCAACGCTGTCTAAGGGGTTTAGCTGCCTGAACCCCATGAAAAGGAATGGGAATAGGGCATCCAAGTCTCCTAGTCAGCTTTAGAAACTCCACCCTAGAAACACACCCTCTGCTCCTCCATTTCCTCAGACACTCTGCAGTGCCAGGTGTCAGACGAAATGCTCCTGGCTGGTTGCTGCTGCCTTCCATGCCAGCGTGGGAGACAGCGTGAAAGGGTTAACACGAGACGGGGCGAAGGAGGCGAGGTGCCAGGACAGCTCTGCTTTTTAACATACACACCTCTCTCTCTCTCCAAAGAGACGCATGTACACGGCTCACCAGGCACTTTGCATAATACAAAGAGGGAAGAAAATCACTCAACCCCACAGGAGCCCACAGGAGCGGGTCGAAAACTGCAGCTATTAACCCAGATGGGACCTTCCCTCCCTAGAGAGACTGCCTGATTCCGTTCAAGTTGCTGTAGGACATGGACACCGCTGGAAGGGCTCCCACCCAGTAGGACAGTCGCCAGGGGTCTTCTCGCTCCAGCGATGTCCACCCTGCTTCGAGGAGCCAGTGTGTTTTCTTGTGGCTCCCAGCTGTTGGAATGTTATGGCAGTCTGTGCACCAGGCCCACCGTGGCAGCCATCACTCCTCTTGGCTCGACGGAAGCTGCCTTCCTTGATGTTAGCAGTGCACATTCCTGAAGGCCTGACATTCAAGCCTCTCCCACCCCCCACACATTTCAATTCAGTGCCAGGGACAGATGCCAGACCCAGGCGGAGCTGCCTTTATAGGGGCGAGGGAAAGGTCCGTAGTCACGTAGTCCTCCACTTTGACTCTCAGTTGTGATGGTTGCAATGCTCTAGCCCTACTGGGCCCAGGATATGAGAGAGACAAGGGGAGGGAGGTCAGCTGTGATGGTCACTTCTGTGATGTGGGCCCTTGTCCACTAGGAAAAGAAGGACAATCCAATAAGCAGCCCTAAGAGAAGCGTTTTCCCCTGGGCTGGATTCAAACCAGTGCGCTTAGAGGTGAAAGGCCCCCCTGGATCCAGTCCCAAACAGAGGGAGAGTGTTGCAATCATTTCTCACTCCCCACAGTTAACGGGTTCTCTCCGTGTTGCGTGAGATGGCACCGCTCTGTTTTCCGATGAATACCATGTGTCTGGAGAATAGCGTTCATTAGGCCTAATCCCCAGAGTGACATTACTGGAACGAGCACAAACAGTCACCCAAATAACAGCTCAGGTTCATCTGAGAGGTAATAACTCACCACATTTGACACCAGTTTCAACTGCACCAAGACAGAGGGTCTGACCCACCTAATCCATCCATGTCTTATCCTTGCAAATTATGCTGTGTAGAGTAAGTGTGGAGGAATGAAGGAAAAGGACCAGCTGGATCTCCTATAGGATCTGTGCTGCTGCCCCTTTTAGCTCCTGGCTTGTGGAGATCTGTCACCAGATGTTAAGGGGCTCAAAAGCAAATGCAAGGAGGGAAAATCCTGCTGGAGCCCGAGTCTGTCACTGCTCTGCTCCAATGGCTGCCTACTGTGGTAAGCCCCTTATCCTGTCCCTACAGCTCCCAATAAGGTACGGATGCTGGGTTGCCAATAGAAGAGATCCATGTGAATTGTAAAAAGATAAATTCAGCTAGGAGAAGGATAAAGTGAGGCAGTGGCAGAGCCAGCATCCTGCATCACAGTCCTTTGCTCACAGCTAGACTATGCTGCCTCCCTTTACATCAACATTAACACGTCCCCTCTCAAGCGGAGTCCAAAGAATGCACGACACCAAGTGACTGGCTAACCGCCCCCAGGTGTCTGCAAAACACGACACGCTTCAGAATGAAGCGCAGCTCCTGCCCCGTGCTGGTTTCATGGAATGGGAAGGGGGGAAGGTGGTCTCAGGACAATGCAGTTGATATGGAGGGGGCTTGTGTTTCTGGGGTAGGGACTGTGTGCGCTCGCACATGCACCGTCTAGCACAATGGTGCCCTGGATTCTGACTGGGGCCTCTGGACGCTACTGCAATATAAACACCAACTTTTGACGAAATGACATCTTAATTAGATCTGAACACGAGACAAGGGGTGACGACCTGCATCGCTGAAATGGAGACCAAATGTTGGGGAAGAAGGGGAAAGTGTGTGTCAGGATGTACAGCTTGAGAAAAGGGAAGATAAAGGGAACATAGAGGATGCAAGACCTCAAGGAAAACAATTACAGACGATGACACCTAAAACACATCACTGATTGATAGATATGGGATGCTCAAGGGAAGCTGAAGGCAGATGATGATGAGACAATGACTGGTGAGAGAACAGCCAATGTTCTCTCTCAAGGACATGGGGGACCATTAATTACAGTCAGAGACCATGTATCCAGAGAAAGACACAGCAGGGCTGTAAGAAGTCAGGCAGTGAAGCCCAGCAGCCCTAGGCTTCCATCAGGAACAAAGACTGAAAGGGTCTGGAGGGAAGGGGAGAGATTAAGAAACCCTAAAAGAGGTGGCAAGAGGGTAAAGGGATAAGATATGGCAGGAATCACACGTGTAACCAGGAAAAGACAGGAGAGCAAGACAAACAGTCCACGGGAGATTCTGAATTAAAAAACTGGAAAATGTGAAACTAACAGGCAAAAACGGCACAAACCAGGAGAGCTGTAGATTTAATCAATACGTTGTCTGCGCTCGGTGAGGGGTTTAATCAGATTGTTGGACACTCAGATCACAGTAATGAAGAGGTGGGATTTTGATCTGAAGGGCCCATAACAAAGCTTTCTACCACGATAACTAAGATAAATGGGAGTCAGATACCAGAAAGATCCTCGTTTCACTGGGATTCAACATTAACTCAGCAGAGACTAGCGTGACAAAACTCTTCCTCTACCTCGGGGGGTCCAGCGCTTCCTTCCGGAGGGAGGTCAGGGAACTGCTTCACCCCTTAGCGTTCTTCCACCCTCTAGTGGTGGGGGTGGATAATACAGCTGCTCTAAGATGGCCGCTCCCTTTTGGCTCCCGGTCCTGTCTCCGGTTCTCACAAGCCCTTGCCTCTTCGCTGGGGCTCTTGCCCCTCCAGTGAATGGCTGGTGGTGGGGGCCCGGTCCCACCCTCGACTCCGGGCCTCAGCCAGGGACCCTACAAGCAGCAGCCTCTCACTGTGGTTTCAGGAAAACTGTTCGCTTCCCTGGGCTACTTCCCCGTGCCCCCTGACAATGTCTAGACCCTGCTCCGTCAGGGGCCCTTCCGGGCCTCCTTGCCTCTGGGCATGGTAGTGCCGAACCAAATGTCCAGTTCGATCTTCCCCTTCTGGCAGGGTCTTTTCCCTCAGGCCTGGGAAAGGTCCTTTGCCCTCTTCGGGCAGGGTTTTTCCCTCCCCCAGTCTTTGTACCTGCAGGGTTCCCTTCTGCCAGCGGTCTGCTCCTTCTCCGAAACCCTCTGGTTTCTGACAGCGTCTTGCCTGCTCACACACTGTCTGGTAGCTGGCCTCACTCTCAACTGCGGCCACACCCGTTCTCCACAGGGGAGGCTTTTAACAAGTTCTGGGCGGGGCCTTGATTGGCTCCAGGTGTGTTAATTAACCTGGAGTAATCCCTGCTCAGCTACCAGAGGAAAAGGGACTGGCTGATATATTGGCCTTCTAGCACTTGCCGGTAGCCATCCGGTTTGACCCCGTCATACATTAATTTACATGAACCCATGCTTATAAAACAGTTATGAACATATCCAAAGGAATAGGGAAGGTTAAGACAAGGCTAATTCAGAGCTTCTTTAAGGCATTCATCCCAGAGCCCAAACTTCTTCTACACATGCCTGCATAGCAGTTAGGTCCGACGCACCGAATTTTGGATAACTAGTCAAGTTTGGGCAATTTTTTGAAAGTGTAGTCTCTGCCCATAAGCGTTGAGTATTATCCCTTTCAAGATCTTGAAAATTAAATCCATAAGGCAGCAAGTCCTAAAGATCACCCCAGTTTCAAGGAAACACAAAGAACCTATTAACTCCTGCCTCTCCTTATGAATGTAGCGAAAAATGCTCAGTTCTCTTTCAACAAGAGCCCTTCTCATGGAATTACAATAGGATTAAAGAACTGGAGCGCAGCTCATTCATATTGCATCGACATCTGCGGTGTTTGATTATGTCAGGAGGGACACAAGATTTTCATAAGAACAAGAGTCCTGTTGAAGGTTGATAGTTAATAAAAAATTGCATGATTGTGCCACTATAAATTATTGACTGTCTGGAATTGGAGAAAAGGATGCAGGCTCTATAAATAATTGACTTTTTTTTATTCCAAACGAAGATGGAATTTTCTGCACCACTTATTACCAGCACTGGAAGTGCAAAACAGTGCATTCCACTGTCTCAGGGGGAGATGAAGCCTCCAAATCTTTAAAGCAATATGGGGAGTTTGTTCACTTTAACTGGAGTCATGTGGCCAAAACCCTTCATCATGCTTTAAAAACGTGTGTTAACTGAAGTGAACACAAGCAAACCGAGGGAAATTCGGTCTAGGTGGAATTACTATAAGGTGGGTGTGTAACTGGTTGAAAGACTGTACTCAAAGAGTAGTTATCAATGGTTTGCTGTCACACTGAAAGAACGTTTCTAGTGGGATCCCTCAGGGGTCTCTTCTGGGTCTGATACTATTCAACATTTTCATTAATGACTTGGATAATGGAGTGGAGAGTATGCTTATAACATTTGCAGATGACACCAAGCTGGAAGGTCTTCCAAGCACTTTGGAGGACAGGATTAGAAATTCAAAATGACCTTGACAAATTGGAGAACTGGTCTGAAATCAACAAGATGAAATTCAGTAAAGACAAGTACAAAGTACTACACTTCACAAGGAAGACTCAAACACAGAAATACAAAATGGGGAATAGCTAAGCTAGATGGTAGGACTGCTGAAACAGATCTGGAGGTTATAGTGGATCACAAACTGAATGTGATTTAACAATGTGATGCAGTTGCAAAAAAGGCTAATATCATTCTGGTGTGTATTAACAGCAGTGTCGTATGTAAGTCACAGGAGATGATTGTCCTGCTCTATTTGGGGCGGCCTTAGCTGGAGTACTGTGTCCAGTTCTGGTCATCACACTTTAAGAAAGATGTGGACTAACTGGAGAAAGACCAGGAGAGCAACAAAAATGATAAAAGGTTTAGAAACCTATGAGGAAGAGTTAAAAACACTGGGCATGTTTAGTCTTGAGAAAAGAGGACTGAGGGGGGGACCTGGCAAGAGTCTTCAAATATGTGAAAGGCTATTATAAAGAGACTGGTGATCAATTGTTCTCTAGGTCCACTGAAGGCAGGACAAGACGTAATGGGCTCAATCTGCAGCAAGGGAGATTTAGGTTAGATATTAGGAAAAAACTTTCTAACTCTAAGGATAGTTAAGCTCTGAAATTAGCTTCTAAGGGAGATTGTGGAATCCCTGTCACTGGAGTTTTTAAGAACAGGAAGGACAAACACTGGTCAGGGATGGTCTGGTTGAGCTTCAGGAAGTTCAGTGGCAAGACAGACTCCCTCTGCAGCCACTGCAAAACTCTGCATTCTTTCTTAGCCCCCACCCCAAAGTGGTCTAGGAGGAGATTGAGCCAGGTGCAGTACGTGCTGCACTCCTTGCCGGCTGAAGCGAGCAGAAAGAGAGAACCATTAGGATTTTTTTTCACTGAGTTCTAACCTACTGAGCAGATTTTGCCAGCGCGCCTTTAAATGTCCAAATGCACATTTCACCACCAGTCTGCACTTGCTGAGCCTCTTATTAAAACACTTCTTCTCGCTGTCCAGGTGCCCAGCGTAGGGCTTCATCATCCAGGGGAGCAAGAGGTAAGCAGGAACACCCAGGATCACTATTAGCATTTCAACGTCTCCAATATTTATTTTCTGGTCAGGGAAGAAAGTGCCCTCCTGCATCTTTTTGAAAAGACCTGAGTTCCTAAAGATGCACGCGTCATGCACCTTTCCAGACCACCCCACATTGATGTCGGTGAAGCGTCCCCTGTGATCCACAAGGACCTGCAACACCATTGATAAGTATCTCTATCGGTTTATGTACTCTGTGGCAAGGTGGTCCGGGACTAAGATAGGGATGTGCATGCCATCTATTGCCCCGCCACAGTTTGGGAACTCCACCGCGGAAAAACCTTCCATTATGTCCTCCACGTTTCCCAAAGTCACTACCCTTCTTAACAGACGTCTATTAATGGCCCGGCACACTTGAATCACAGCAGCTCCGACGGTGGTATTACCGACTCCGAATTGATTCCCAACTGATCGGTAGCAGTCTGGTGTTGCTAGCTTCCACAGAGCGATGGCCACGCTCTTCTCCACTGTCAGAGCTGGTCTCAAGCGAGTATTCTTGCATTTCAGGGCTGGGGAGAGCTCTCCGCAAAGTTCAAAGAAAGTGGCCTTACGCATTCGAAAGTTCTGCAGCCACTGCTCATCATTCCACACCTTCATAATGATGCGATCCCACCAGTCACTGCTTATTTCCCGGGACCAGAAGCGGCGGTCCACCGACTGCAGATGGTGCATGACAGACTGCAGTAAATGGGAACTTTCATTCTATGGCTTGTAGCAAGGAAGCCTCCGTAACATCGCAATTTTCAGCGCTGCAGCTCGTCTCACCCTGAAAATACTGCAGAATAAGTCGTGAGGTGTTGGTGATGCTCACAACAATAGTGCAGAGCTGAGTGGGCTCCATTCCTCTCAAGCAATGGGATGCGCGTGGCAGACACTGAAGGGTTTGAAGAAATGGCATGAAAAGGAGATCGTCTGTTTGTTTTGGACTGGGACAAGAAGTGGGGGAGGGGAGTGTGGTGCATCATGGGAGGACAACCACCTTCCCAAAAGCCTCTGTGGCTAGTTGCACTGTGGGATAGCTACCCACTGTGCACTGCTTTGATTGTTGACCCAAGCACGGCTAGTGGGGATGCAATTCCCTGACGCAATGAGCATGGTATGATCACGCTCCGGATTTCTAAAATTCAGGAGTGAAAGCTGATTTAAACTAAATTGACTTCACTCCACAGTGTAGACATACCCTTAGGTTAGACATTTGGAAAAACTTGCTGTCAGGGTGGTTGAGCACTGGAACAAATTACTTAGGGAGGTTGTGGAATCTCCATCATTGGAGGCTTTTAAGAACAAGTCAGACAAACACCTGTCACGGATGGTCTAGATAATGCTTAGTCCTGTCTCAGTACCAAGGACTGGACTAAACAACCTATCCTAGTCCCTTCCAGTCCTACATTTCTATGAAAATCCTGTTACAGGCCACAGGAAAAGGTTAAAGGATTGAATGAAGCCAGGGAGCTGTCCAAGGTACTGTAGTTCCTTATCTCATTCCCTAGAACAGAGGGGTGGAAATTGCAAAGTATAAAAATGCTCGACGCTGGAATATCTGCTTCTCTTGCCCCCCAAATTATTTTATGGTCCTTATAGTAAGCATAATTTCCTTCTTTCATTTTTCATTTCTGTCCATTTTAACCAGCGTCTGCATGCAGTAGCTCTCTCTGATGAGAAGTGTAAATTGAGCAGGCTGCCTATTCCTTCATAGGTCCGTATCACACTAACGCGTCAATCAGAATCAGATGACATGGCATATCATTCTGATTGAAAGGGACTAAATAAAACCTCCATGCACATTAAAATTATTAAGATGCACATTGCTTTAGTGACACAGATATTAAGTCTGTTTTACAGATGGGTAAACTGAAACACAGGATATAGTAACTTACCCGAGGTCATACTGCGAATCGGTAGAACCACAGATAAACTGTGACTCCTAGTCCTCTGCTCTAGACACTATGTCATACTACCTGCATACTTACACCTACCTCTACCATAAAGTGTTTACTTCTGATTTCTCCCTTCCCAGGAGTCTTCATGGATTAGTGTAAGAACAGCAGATGTCTTGTATCCTACTGGGCAAGTTTACAGGCCATTTGGGTGTGGAGGGGTCAACTTTTAAGATATTCCCACTGGAGCATGCACTGCTATACAACATGAAGGAAACCAAGATTTCAGGATGAAATTGGAACTTGGCAGAATTTGTTTTGCAGTTGGGGTCTCATTTTAATATGAAACATTAGTATATAGGCACACAAAGTCCAAACTAGACACCCTACATCGAAGAAGAGGTAATTCATACATAGAGGAGAGAAACAGCAAGTGACAAAACAAATGAGGAAATTAAGTATAATTTTAATTGAGGTGAACAGCTGCACCTTAGGGAAATGATTAGTTGTGCAAAATCCACTGTTTCTACACTCTGATTAGAGGACATGAGTTTTCCGTCACATCCCATGGCTTACTTATCCTGTTTGAGAAAGTAGTTTAAAGGTATTACTGGTAACAATGTGTGTTTTGTTTTTAAACATAGGTAATAGTGTTATCTGGCTCTCCCGAGAGAACACAACAGCAATTCATATTGCGTGCCAGCAAGGATCCATTATTTTCCAGAACATCTTCATTTAAAATACACAGAAGTTTCACTGGCAGTCGCTAGTCGGAGGAAGATGTTAACACTGCTTAATTTTTAATCAATCAAGTCCTTTAGAAAATAAAATAAGCTCTTTTTGAAGTTCTGCTCCATCAGTATTCAAACAGCTGATTACATGGATTGCCACGGTGCACTTCAAAGGCTAGGTGGCAGAGTTTGTGCCCCAAGATTACAGGTGGATCTGAATCTCCACAATCAGGGAAGCTGAGCGAGACTGAATTAAAGCAAGTGCCAGAAGTGACAGCATGCACAGCTCTCTCTAATCCATCTTGGCTATTGAAAGGTTTCCATCCGGTACTCTGCACACACATGAGAAGTAGCAGGCAGCAGCCTGCTGGCTAGGTGGTACGGTGCGCATTCGAATGAAAAGGACAGATGCAGACAGTGACTCAAGGGAGCAGCCTATTTCTATCACTCTGACAGGTAGTCTCAGATGGATGGCAGGACTGGCAGGCACATATATGAAAACTAAGCTTATGCCAGAGTGTCTCTTCCAGGTGGTCGTGGTGGTGAGTGGGGAAAAGGGGAAGCAGACAGCACAAGAATCAGCTATGTGAGTAACTGCTGCACTGCACTTCTAGGGAGATGAAAACCAGTTTGGGGAGAAAACCACCACCACAAGAACAAGATTTCCTGCAGAACACAGTGTGAAACAGAGGGAAGTGAAAAAAAATGTATCTAAAGTGTCTAAACATCTGTAGGGAAAGGGGAAGGAGGGAGAAGGGAATGTGTTAAACAATAAATGGAGGAGGTCATTTAGTTTCCATTAAATTATTTTTTTTTCTGAATTTCCATGTGAGCTGATGACCTCACAAGCATCTAAAAAGCAAAGGATTCCCCTAAACTTTCGGAGTTGCTACTGATAACCTCTTAGAGAAAAAACAAAAAGGATTTTGTGCTAGTGGTCATGTAGATTGGACTTTCAGATTTTTTTGTACATGTATATGAGTCAGTTTAATCCCCAAATGAGCACCAACACCTATGCTGATTTAAACACTTTATAGTATTGCTTTACAGAAGCCTTTTAGATCATCTTGAAATCAGGAAAATCCTTGCCTGCACCTCTTGAAACTGTGTGAAAGGAGCCACCATCATTTTCCTCAAGTGATTCTAATGTAGATGCTGATAGGAAAAAGAATGGACCAAATCTGCATGTCTGTGTGAGAGCACACGCAGCCCTTTACCTTTTGTCACACTGTATACTTCAGTAACCAGCACCATTCATTTCTGGTGTTGGATGAAACAAATTACATAAGTTTGCAACACAGTATGGCAACTAAACAGGGGAATGCAATTTTGGGCAGCATACTCATCATGTCACAGATTTGGAGGAAATTCTGGGGGCCTCATTACCAGAAAAACACTGAGAAATAAGAGGGAATTCAGAGAAAAACGACTCTGGGGCTGCAGAGAATGGCTGACATGTACATAGTGCTTGCCTAGAGAGAACTACAAGAGTTTGTGAGGGGCAGGGTGTAAAGGTCTGCCAACGTAGGAAGGGTTTAAACACCAAGAAGGGAGAGGACCTATTTAGAGTGGAACATATGGATATAAATAGGAGGAAGGGTGTCCATGTATGCTTGAGACATTTAGGACAAGACTGGATAAGAACATTAGAATATTTATTCTAGGTGACAAACCTGCATTGGTAGGGAGATGGACTGGATGACTTAAGTCTTGTCCACCACTGAAACTGAGGTGTAGGCAGCCTGGCACTCTTACAGAAAAAAAAAGGCACCATAATTTAGATTTCTAATTTATTATTAAATTACATAACAAAGCTTTTCTATACATACAGAAAATGCACATTAGGTGAGAACAAAAATAATTACAGGTACAATAAAACAGTTAGGTTTTAAGAAGCCACCTGAAAAGCAAACAAATTAGAAAGTGCAATTGGAAAAGAATATACATGGAGCTGGATTGGTGTTTTCCATGAGATGGAATAACCTTTAGTCTTGAGAGAGTGTGATTTGAACTGCTTCCCTCTCTCTTTGTGGTGGGCAGACCAACAACAGCCTACTCATTCAAAACTGAAAGCACCACACCGATTGCAATGTTCAGTCATCAGGAGAGAGACAGGACACAGAGCTGTCTCCCCTAGTATGGCTCAGCTTTGTCTCAAGTTGTCTTTCAATGTATTCTCCTGTGCTGCACATTGTTACATACACTCCCTTCCCTGCAGAGTTTCTTAACACCAACTTTGTACCTTCTAAAGGAGGAAATCATTCTGAAACCACTGAAACAAAGCTGGTTGTCCCTCCTTCCCTGCCCTGAATGTTACTTGAAAACCACAGGAAAAAAATCCTGTTATGCCCATCCAGGGTGCTGGGGAAGCAACTTCTTAGTTATTTTAGTAGTTTAACTGTGTTGGCTAAATTAGCTATATGGTCAAAAGACAGCCGTTACCCCCTGTGCAGCAATTCTCAGGGTAACCTCACAATTTGGGTTCCTTGAGGAACAAAGCCTGGAAAGTTGAACTGTCAATGCACATCTCACACCTACACATTGCTGCCTTTTTATTTTCAACACCCAATGGGGAACTTTACTTTGTGTACATTCTGATTTTGGTTGGGACCTTCAAAAGAGGACTTTTGCAAATATTGGTTGGTTATATAACGATGTGGGAGGAAATCCTCACCGAATTCAGAACTCAATGCCTAAAAAGTTCCTACATTTGCCATGGATTAATTGAAGAATTAAAGTGCTGTGTTTTCCATTACCACACCTCAACAGCAGGCAGACTCTCAGATTAACAAAAGCACCGTACTGTCTTATTAATGAAGAGGGATCTGGTGAACATTCCAATGGCCCCAGACACACATACAGGGAAGAAAATCCTTTGTGTATCCTTGCTCTGCACAATCTCTCTAGTGAAGGATACAGAATAGTGAGGAATTGAGATTGTACTGCAGGAACAGCAATCTGGTATGGTTGCCAGGCGTGGCATCAACATGCAACACTCTAATTTGGCGTAGAGGCTCCCCTAGAATCCTAGTTTACTGACAGGATTTTCATGCAGCACTGGACGTTATCAGGATTGCTGGAGTCTGACTGGAGGTGACTGGAGTCTGAAAAATCTTGTTGCAACTTTTAGCCAGAAAGTGGGCCCGGAGACTAACTAGGAAGAAATATTCATGTGTTTATTTAGAGGTGGGTAAAAGAGGGCAGAAAAGCTCTTTCTAGAATTTCATGTGTCCTCAAGGATAGCTTACCATTAGAATGGGCATCTGGTTACTAATAAACAGCACACTCAAATTAAGAATGGGGAAAAGACGTGGAAGTGTAGCCCACGCAGGACACTCTGTGTTTCCCTTCTGAAAGATGATGGAGACCGACAAGCATCTTGAAAGAGATCTAAGTTTGTTTTTGTGCTTTGTCCACAACTTCTGACAATAGCTCCTGCTGGTGGATAAACAGGACGGCACTTCCATTGTCGCTGGACTACCGATGGGCCCCACCTACAGCAAGAGGGAAGGCAGGAACCTCTAACTGGCCTTGAGAACTGGAAAGGCAGAGCGGCACTGGACAATGAAAAAAATAAGGAAATCTATTTCATAATAGGGGGCAGCTGAACGGGCTGCAAAGAGAGGGGCTGTGGATCAGAGACTCAGAATTAAATTTTAAATCAGCCCACCGGTTTCTGGTTACGCTACCTTATTTTAAGGTCCTTGCCCTAATTTCAGAGCCATGCTTGAAGAGGGACTCAGGGCATTTAGCAAGTTTCTCCCAGGCCACAGCCATTCCATCCATTTGAGAAAGATGCTGGATGCCTGCCTGTGCCAGGTACATGAATTACAGTAGCTCACGAAGAGGCAATTCTGCTAGGATAATTAAATATATTTGATATAAAACCATCTCAACACCAGCACCAAATCAAAGCCACTGAGCAACTGCCAACCACTGAAATGCCACCTCCAATGTTAACCTTTCATTTTCCAAGGGAATCCATCATATTTCTACTCCTTTATATTTTATAACAAAAGATATCAGCTCCTCCCCAATCATAAAAAATTGATTGTATTTACATATTTGTTACAATCTGCACATTTTCCATTAGCAGCTTTTTTTAAAAAACATAGTAATATTAAATAATGTACCAAATCAATTAAGCCCACTAAAAAGACTGATTATCAGATTAAATAAATGCATTTATTTATGATATTGCAGGTCTTCTAATTGCCAACTACATAGCAACCAAATCCTATAAACCCTTATGGAGCATTACTGCCAATCAGGGCCCTTTGAAAAATCAAAGAAAATAAGGTATCCGAGGAGAAGAGTTTTGATCTCCCAACATTCAGAGATTCATTAATAAATTTCCTTTATCTTCAGTCTTTATCAAGAAAAAACCTAATGAGCACTTCATTTCAAAACCAGGGATATTCCCCAATCAGCCAAATGACCATCCCTTATTTAAAAAGACAAACCTCAATTTTACTAGCATTAATTGCAAGTGCCTTCTAATCCCAAAGATAACCAACAACAACAAAAAAAAGTCTTTGTAGTCTGCTTATCACAAAGATGTTATTCTGCACAAAAGCCTTTTTCAAGTCCAAAGGAACAATACAGTTTACACAACTGTGTGGTTTCACACACTACACAGGCACAATTCTTTACTCCCTCTAAAAGGGTACTTCACATACACTATAAAAGCAGTAATAAAATGAATTATGACTGTTGTGGGTGGCCAAATCTTCTAGCACAGAGCAGACCCTGGGGATGGGAAGGTCTCTGTACTGTCTCTGACAGCCACGGTTAATGGGAGGGCAGACACTAAATTTGGGAGTGTTGTAAGTCAGTTTTGCAAAGAGTTAATCAAGTTCTTAGAAAAAAGCCCAGTGCCTTGGTTAGAGTTTTGCTAGTAACAGTTATAAGAGAGGAAAAGATGGCAAAGAACAATTGGAAAGGGGAGAGAACCTGTAATTTGTGTATTTGCTATATCAAAGACATTCCTAAAGTTAGATTTCTAAACAGATACTCATCTGAAGGGACAAATCCAACAGATTTTGCTGACAATGTAAGATCTCTGATGTGTTTGGACAATGAACAATTGAAAAAAGTATCTATGAACATGTATTTTGCAGATACTAGAGAAGAAACGTAATCGCATATTCAGTCACTCATTTAACTCTTTACCATGAGGAGTTACGTATTTAACAATTTTGCACACAGATACACTGGCCATCAGGCTTAACCTATGTATTTTCCCTTTCCAATGTACAGGTTAGACTCCATCCTACTTACAGTGTAAAAAATATTAATGCTATTAGAATATCTTTAATCTAAATTAAAATAGACTTTTGAAACTATTATGTCTTTATGAAGACTTTTGTGATATCAGCCAAAACCAAAATATTTACACCCAAAAGATTACTTTCAGGTGAAAGTGTTTTTGGTCACTTTAAATGACTTAATACTACAGTAAAACTGAGAGGATACTATGCTCCCTTTTTCCGTATCAGGACTGCAAATATTTCCTGGAGTCCCCTTAAAGCCACAAAAAACCTTATAAGTGCTCCTCAGATAGCAGTTCAGACATCTTCTGTGCAAAAAGTGAATTGAACAGTCCTTATTTGTCTCAGGAATTGATGGGAAGGAGCACAGTTTTCACAGCACAAGTTATGTAGAAATGACTTGCAATTGCTCAATCATGAGTAAAAAAAGTAGAGATTGTATTCAGTAACAAACTCACTTGCTGGCTTAAAGCTGCAATATCCTTATTGTAGGGCAAAAGTATCTAGTCCTTTACTTGACCTTCAGGGGAAAGTTGAATGGGCTTCCTGAAGAGATTCCACCTAAGAGAAGCTTAAAAATGGTTTCATTTAACAGCCAATGACAGATTTCATTACCATCATCCAGTAGGGAAAATTTTCTACTGATTCTGATAAATGTTGTACGTTTACTTACCTCATAGTGAGACAGGGGATTTAAAGAAACATTCAAGCAAAATTTGACAAAAGAAAGAAGTATGTATGGCAGGGAAGGAGAAATACTGCAGCTTCAGCTCAAAACCAGTGTTGTAAAGTCTGCCACCATAAACTTTAGACATCATGCTGATATTCCAGCCATCATGTGCAGGCTGTTTACCAGGTCTACTGACTTCCCCCACCCACTTCTCCTTGATGGGGTGGGAGAAGATGAGGTTGTCAGAGTCTATGAAGAATGTCCATCAATGGAAAGCGTATAGCAACAATAAAATGGTACAGATGCCAATAACGCCACCCAGGATGAGAGAGTCCCGTCGCTTCCGTAGGTTGATCCTTTGAATCAGGTTGTTCACTGCGGGAAATCGATCTTTGGGGGTCTGAGTTAAGGTCATATGGGCAAGCAGCATCAAAACTGGACAGGCCCCAGATCTGAATATAGAAGTTAGTAGCAAAGCGAAGAGTTTAGAACTACTCACAAACCAAAAAAAACAGATGCAACAAAAAGGCCTTATGGCTAGTTAGCAAGATTACAATTTTACTTCATTAATAAAAGAAACAATGAGAGGAAGAGGATAACAGAAAAGCTTAAAGCTGGTATTTATGCAAAATCCTATTTAATCCAGCATCAAATCAGGGCTAGCTGCCTAAAAAAATTGCGGACTTTATTTAGCAGAACACTAGTAACGGTAAAGACAAGGAACAATGGATGGTGTTTGGCTGCAGAAATAATTCACATTCCACAGATGAAGACTGTTTACTGCATGGCATAGAGGGAAGAACTGCCCTCCCTGCAAAATGCAGAGCTTTATTTAATGTATAAAAATGAGATCTGCAATGAGACCACAAGTTTCAGAGCTTCGTCTTTGCACCCAAGACTCTTTTAATGCTAACATTTATTGAGTTGCTTTTGTTCTTGCCAGTCACTAAAAACAGTCTAATGAAATTTATGTCTCATCAAGCTACATATCTTCAGGATGTAATCTGTCTAATCAAATTAGTCTAATGCCACTCTTTGCATTGCTACAATGGAAAGGAAAAAAAATAATAGAAAAAATGGTAAACACGCATGACTTCACAATCCAGCACATTCTTTAGCCTGGAGCATGAAATGAGGGAAGATTAAACGAACAAACTAAAAACTTACAATCAAGAGATCTGAGTGACACAAGGGGATCTTCAGGTCATGGAAACATTTAGCTCTACCCTACAGGTATGACAGAGCCACATCAAACTGCAGCCATGTGTCCCTGAAAGGGAAATGCCAGGAAAACAATAAAATACAATAATACTTCTACCAGAGTATATGTAGTTGGAGTATGTTAGATTTTGTTTTTCTAGATCTCTAAATGAAAATTAAATATTGGCTTATATGCAGTATTCAAAGTTGCATTTAAAAAACCCAGCAACTAAGTTTACCACGCTGTTAATCAGAGCAAGGTATCTTATTGATGCAGTAGGACAGGCATAATGCAATTTTTCACTCAGTAGACATATAAAAATTGTTATATTGCCATTGCCTGTTAAAATACGCTGATCCCAAGTTTGCAGAATTGTCTTGAAATAGCTTCTTCTTGAAGGCACTCACAGCACAGTTCTTTCAGAAAGGATACTGGCCAAGGTGTTCATTTTGCTTTGTATTGACTTCAACATCCCTCTCTGCGAAGTCATATTTTCTTTTGTTGCCATGGCAATGCTGGAGGAGGAAAAAAAGAATGGATCAAATCGCTGGTACTAAAAATACCCTGCAAGCTGAAACAACGGAAAAGCAAGGTGTGCAATGCTCCTTGAGAGGGTGATGAATGGGATGTAGCTACCCTCCAGAGATCGTATTTTCTCCACTAATCTTCAACGATTAGCCTTTCGCCACTTTAACTTTTAATAAACTACTAGTAGGCAAAAGCGTGCAACTTTCGTAATAGTGCAGATTATTAGAACAAACAAAATAAAATAAAATAAAACAAAGATGAAACAACATTAGAAACATTCTTATGGCAGAGATCCTAGAATCAGCAGTTTGGTTGAACCATGGGGAGCCAACATGTTTGTTTCACTCAGGATAACACCTGAAAGTCGTCTGATACACCATGGTGTGATGGATATAAAAATAACTGAGTAAATGAGAGTTCAAGCCTAATGAAAAGAAGCAGAGCAACCTGGAAAGGTCAACTTTCTCACTGAGAGATGATCAAAGTGTAGCCTAAGGTCAAACACAGAAAATGGAGCGCTACAAGGATAGTGTGTAAAGCGGGCATCCGTAGTCGCTACAGTGTCTATATTCTATGACAGTGCTGCACTCTATTCCATTTAATGCAAGGTAGATGCAGTCCTCAGGCTCCTGGCAAGTTGGCAACGAAGGCTCATCAGCTGGGCTAAGCTTGTTCACTCACTCCTGTACTACTTTATCTTCTACTAATGAGTTAGAATGGACTGGTTTCCTCATCAGTTGGAGTTGAATGAGATGCCACATAAGAGTATCCGAAAACACCCAATTTATTTCCATCACATGACCAAATACATTTAAAACACTTGTCCTTGCTGAGAACTCTTACCCAGGAGCCACGTCACATCATTCTTATTCACACAATGCTGTTTTAGCACTAGATGCAGCAGCTATGTATTGCATTTTACACAAATACAAGAGTAGGGTCGAGGTGATACTAAAATAAATTTTCAGAGCAAAATGACATGTTTCTATTTAAAATGTCATTCATTCTGGAAAACTCAGGCACACCGCCTTCCCCCTCAACGATAAACAACACTGGAAAGAATCAGGCAATGAAAGAAGCTGACAATACATTTCAAAAAGCTTTTGAAAATTTGGTTTCTACTCTGTTATAGGACAAGTAGATCAAACGGAAAGTGAATGGGCAGCCTATTATTTACAACCGCAGCTCAAATTTTATTTAGCTGACCTGAATGGGATAGCTTTCCCAAGACACGCCTTTAACCTCGGTTACACCTGGGGGGATCAAAAGATGTGAGAGCTGAGACTCGTGGAGAGCTAGCGTGTTTAATAAAGACCAGAGAAGAGAAAAGGACAAGAGAACTAGAGAAATACCAGTCTCCCTGTCTGGTGAGTGTTTCAAGAGTGCACAGAGCATACACCATATAGAACAATATGACTGGATAACAGCTGAGGGTGTAACCTCTACATTTCTGTTGTCTGAACCCACATGAGGAGTGTAAAGGTTTAAAAATCAAATGGGCCTACTACACGTTAAGGTTTAGATTGTCTGACGAATTTTGTTTTGGAGGAGCAAAAGACTAAATACTTTACAAGAATTACAGCATAATACAGGGCAACAGGAGAACAAGAAGATTAACGCTTCCCTTCTCAGAGGGGGGAAAACACACATTGTTAGAGAAAGCTGTCTCTCTCTCTCTCTCGCTGAAGATAGAGGCAGAGCCCCAACCTTTTCACAATATTTTTAAGTTCCTGACCCTCGACATGTCTTTATACAAAACTGCCATCCCTGCTAATTCTTTGAACGTGGTTTCTAACGACAGATAGTAGGAAGAGTCAGGCATGCACTAGAGATAAAACCCGGACTCTCATTTCCAGGTCCCGTTGCATTTTGTGGATAACCACAACATTGGTTGTAACTGACCCTATTTTAACAAACCTCTTTGGTTATGTCTATGCAGCACTCGGAGCCCCGGGAGTGAGCCTGCACACCGGGTCGAGAGTCGGGGGTTAGTGGGGTTCACACTAGCGTGCTAAAAATAGCTTTGTAGACAGCACTTTGAAGTTGCTGCTTGGGCTGAGACCTGGGCTCTGCAGCTTAGGGAGCGGGTGGGCTTCAGAGCCTGAGCTCCGGCCCAAGCTGAAACTTCCAGATGCTGTCCAGGCAGCTATTTTTAGAGGGCTAGTGCGACCCTGCTGAGCTGAGCTGGGAGGCTTGCTCACAAGGATTCCAAAATGCTGTGTGGACAGAACCTTTAACACATGAAATGCTTGTTTTCAAGAGCAGTTTTATAACGAAAAGGAGTTAGGACCTGGGGCTTATCTACACATAAAACTCATACTACTATCACTATACAGATATTAGTTACAACTATAGAATTAAAGCCATTCAATCCTTCTGGTGTGGATGCAGCTATACCAGTATAAAAGTGCTTATACTGTTATAGCATATTCCCATACAGAAAGGGGAAAAGCTTGATCAATATATAGCACCTTTATACTGATGTAACTGCACCCATACTAAGAATTGCACCCATAACACTATTTTGGTGAAAAATAATCATACTTCCAACTAAAATGGTTACACCAGGATGCTTTTCAAGTGCAAACGAGCCTTTCTTGATGTCCTTAAACGTGACAAATTTTATGGGAACCTGAAACCAGAATATTTAGTGAGGGAACAATAAAGGCCCTCTAAAGAAGACCGTCACCGTGGGACAAACACTTCTGGATCATCCTATAGCACAAGACGTGCTTTGCTGCTCCTCTGTGACATTATAATGAGCAGTAGCAAAGAAGCTGGGAAGATGGACAGAAAATGGCTGAGTCCAAGAGTTGCTTTGGAGAGCTGTAGCAAAGAGTCAATACCAAAACTCACTTGTATTTCACTAGAGGAAAAAGGTCCTAAAATACCTCCCTGTAGCAGCACACTCCTTTTGGCTTCTTCCACTTTCTACTCTAACTTTTCCACTCCAAGAAGCCGTTTATGCTCGTAACTTCACCCTCTCTATCACGTGCCATGCATCCTCCATCCCCTACTTTAAAAAAAATCTGCACTGCTATCACTGATCTCTTAGGAAACTCTTTTTCAGCTCTCATGCCTCATCTTTTATTTTGGTTTTTGTCCATACTCAAGTCCTACCTGAGAGTTTGTAAGGTGTCATGCTCATCTACAGTGCTGTAAGAGTAGAACAGAACACTACTATTAATAGTATTGTTATGAGAGCATTGGGAAGGTGGAAAGATGAACAAAGTGAATCAACCCAACAGCAGCGTTTGGAGGAACATGAGGTAAAAGGGACAACATCAATGGGATCATCTTGTGTGTCTTTATGGAGGATGTTTGCCTCCCTCCCCCAAAGCTCTTACAGTGAATTCTTCTGAATAATATGTATTGACAGAGCAGATCAATAAATTATTTCACTTTAGAGTTCCATTAGCACTAGGATCAAGTTGAAAGCTTACTGGTAAATTGGGAGCTGATGAATCATCGATATGTACAAACGGTTTAGCGAAAGCATTTGTATCAAACTCATATTGCTAACTAACAACTACATAAGAGCAGACTAACATTCAATATCCACTTCAAAGTTTAAAAAATTCTTTAAGAGAACTGGAAGTTATCAGCATAGAACTAACAAAAGCCTTGAAGCAATTCCTGTCTCCAGTGAACTATTTTGCTTTTGTCAATCATCTTCAGCATTTTTTAAAAAAACATTTTCATGCCAGATCAGCATAAAGCCAAAACAAAATTGCTGGCTACCTGGAGAGGCAGTAGGGATTTGCAGTGATCTGACTTATGATCTCGTCAGATCTTATAAGCTAAGAAAGGCCAGAATGGCTTTAGCCCTTGGACGGAAGACAAAGCAAGTTGCTACTGAAAAGAAGTGGTATTGGCAGCTTTATAGGCAGAACACTTCCTCCAAATCTCTACTGAATGAAAGCCTCAGGATTGTGATAGCTGGCAATACCTTGATGGAGGAGCCATCTCTCAAATGAGATGTAAAACCAAGATTCTGTCCACCATTCAACTTTCCAAAGTCATTTTATATAAAAGTGAAGATTAACCCCAACATCCTGCTCATATTTAAATTGGGGTAACTACATTCTGCCTACCAGGAGTTCCAATAGGACGTGACACTCTTGATTTTCTGTCTTCAAATGTTCTATGGCATTGGTGTGTGCTAACAACATCTACCCTATGTCACCCGCAGAAGCGGTTGACGTGATTCCTATATAGTTTGCAAAGTGCTTTGAAATAATAGGAGCTGCATAAATGCAAGGTATTCTGAGGCAAAGGGGACAAAATTAATGTTATCTGTCAAAAAAGCTGTCATCATCAATCTTACCAAAGCTTGTTTATGAAGAGCTTGTCTGAGTCAGTTAACTAATGTCCTTCATGTCCACAGGAAGAGCAGAGGGAGGTCACACAAAGAAAACTGAGCTAGGACTCTCTCTCTCTGTGAACAACAGCACACACACCACATGGCAAATTTGTTTGTTTCCATGGGTACCTCAACTAACTTAGCTCAGTGAAAGAGAATGATTCTTCTTTACAGTGGATATCCCTTTCAAGTCTAAAATTAACGTGGAAGGGAAGAGAAACAAGCAATCAGGTCTTGATCCCAATACTACATAAGAATGTGGTGAAAGGGTGTTAAACAGAAGGAATTAACAAAAATTCTCAACGGGGATCAACAACTGAGTAGCAAATAGCAGCAGTAAGTTATTGTTCAACGCTAAAGAAGTTTGTAAAAAAAAATCTGATAGACGTCAGGCAGTACTATATGGCAAATAATAGTCATTTATTTGTAAGACGATTTATATACAATTTGTAACTAAGTACAAAAGTTTTTCCTTCCCAGTGTTGTCAGGTTATAACATGAACGGAAGACTCCAGAAAAGTAATCAGTTATGAGAAAAGCTTTCAGGGAATTTTGGATGACTGGGTGGTGTATAACTAGGTAACTGCAGGATTTTACTACTGCACATGGGAAATTTTACCTAGGAATTTCAGCTTCATACATATGCACTGGTTTCATAGTTAATTGTTCTGATGAAATCCTCATGCAGCAGCAAATCCTCTTTTTGCATGAAGCTATGTATTTTCTTACAACACATCTAATGATTCGTTAAAGCTGCCTTCAACGCATGGAAGAGGAGATGGCTGCCAGGATAAAGAGAGTGCTCCTTAGCTATCTACAGGGTGCCCGTGGGAAATAATTATGAGACCTTATTATGGGATGGACAATTTCATGTTTTAACATTTGATGAGAGAAGTAGCCTGCTTTATAAGTGAAGGAATCAAATGCTAATAACTTAAAAGTTCGCAGAATCGGAATTTAGAATTTTCACCAAATACAGGACACCTAGGCAACTTCTACTGAAATATGCTCATGAAAAAAATTTGGGGTGATCCAAATTTTAAAGTTGCAGTTTAAGGGGCATAATGTTATGTACCCAAATATTGCTGAATAGTTAAAAGGGATTCCAACTACCAGGAGAGGGTGGGGGTAGGGGTTGGGAAAATGAGAATTCAACAACAAAGCATTTGTTTGTCCTTCATGCATATTGTGAATGTGTAAAATGTGAGTTAATGTAACTAAGCTCTTACCCTTTGTACAACACACAGTATTCTTAGATGCAAGTCCAAAGATTATTAAAATGAAACAAGATAACCCTCTGGGGATCCAGCTTCTTAACAAAGAGAGCACAGGTTCTTAAAGTTTTCTTAATGAAACATCACCAGTTGGTGATTTGGCTTTCATGAGGTAAAATCTGATTGTATAGCCAGAACAGCCAGTGTTGGATTATTTTCAAACTGTAACAAGTAATGTATCATGCGTAAGTTACACTCAAACATGCAAACAAAACGTTTGGATGCATGAAGAACGTGATGCAAAAGTTACACTGAAATCATATTATGCCTTTATACAAACTGATGGTGCACCCCCACCTGGAGTAGTGAGTTCTGCTCTGGTCATCCTGTCTCATAAAAGATATAGCACAAATAAAAGGTTATGTTCTTGAGCTAAAATCAATGAGAACCTATGTCCTTTATGAAATTAAGCATGTGTGCCATCTTGAGAGTACCTAACTGCCTGTACTGACAAACTACAAAAGGGGAATAAAATGAAAACTACTGTGCCTTTAAAAATAGTTGTATCTAATCTGAATCACAAATACTAAAATTCCTTAGCATAATTGTACAGTATTGCATATCATCACTATAGGGCAGAGATAAGTTCTTTGAGAGCATTTCCATAGCTTAAAAGAAATCCAAATATATTAATCATCATCTTAACTCTGAATTTACTGGATTTGCAATGATTCATTTTGGGATAATTATTCTCCCTATAATGTTTTTTTATCCTTGTTACAGATCTGTACTCTTGACTTGAACTCCATTTTAACTTTTTTTAAAATCTTGAAATATAGGTCCTCATGATTCGGGACAAAAGTCAGCCTCTAGCTGATTGAGGTAAGGAAGAAACTTCGCTTTATGGGCTGGTTATTTAGTACTTGCCCACGAGAGTTTCCTGCACCTTCCTCTGAAGCATCTGGTACTGGCCACTGTCAGAAAATGACTACTACACAACATGGATGTTTAGTCCGATCTGGTATGGCAATTTCTACAGACAGAAACTAACTTCTTTTTCTTTTTAGAGAAACTGAATTTTATTGAGGGAACATTTAAAATGTTGTATTGCGCACATACTTGCAGTCACATAGGAGTTACTTAGTTGTCCTCCACCGGTCACAGGAACATAAGGAGGAAACAGCTAGTAAGTTTCTTCTAGAATACTCTAGTCATCCGAGTTCTGGGAGAACCGAGATTTCACACCCCTAGTCTCTGCTGGAAGCCCTGCTCCTCAGCCTTTCTCTTGAAATAGATTTAACTGCATAGTGACAGATGAGTTTTATGGTTTTGAATGTTATTTTCCACTTTTAAACCCTCCTTGGTTTCTTATGAGTTGCATGCTTTAGTGTCTAAATATGAATAATCCATGATGGCATCATAATTTGATGTGTCAAGTGCAAGTCTCCAAGCCAAGTGCTAATGTTAAATACACTGAAGATTCACTTCTGAGAAGCCCACAAATACTACTCTACTTCAACAAAGATGTGCTCACGCACATATATTGTAAAAGGGCTCTTAGATGGAAACTGTTTTTAAACCTACATTCTAACAGCACTCAGAAATTTTCTTCTTGCTACATAGTCCAGCAAAACTCTGTTACCAGGAAGGGGTTTGGCAGAACCAGTCTTAAAGACTGTTTCAGAACAGATGGAACCTTAGGTTGATAGTCCTGTTACTGGAGGGATGCATTGTAATCAGCAGCCTAAGACCCACTGCATGTATGCATACACCCAGACAAAACCCCAAGCCCCCTAACCCACTGCCCCCTCCTCATTGGGTGCAACGCTAAAGCCCCCTCCCCTTCAGGAGGGATGGAAGTGGCTGGGAACATACCTTCAGACACTTGGCAGGTTTGAAAATTCACACCACTCGAGTGAAACAGTGTTTTCCTAAGGGATAGACAGGGTGGAAGGAGGTCACTTAGGATGAATAAAGGTTGTGAACATGAATGACTGGTGGCTGCATAGAGCTGAAGGTAGGTGAGGAAGTTATGCAAGTGGAAAGTAAGGAGAAAAGGTACTGTAACTTCAGACAAATTGCTTATTTGTGATCTGTTTATATCTGTCGGTCTTGTCAGCTCTTTAGGGCAGGGACTATCTTCTATCCTATGTTTGTGCACCTCCAGCATGAAGCCATGACCCTGGTTGGATTTGTTAGGCCTTTGTACTGGAATGCAAATAATAAATCATCATCATAAAGGTCTCAAATGCTTTACATTTCAACAGTTTCACCTACTCTGATGACAACATTTTAAAATACATGAAATATGTAATTTAACTCCAAATGTAAACCACTGAAAACATGAAACTGGCATCTCCTGGACACCATTACAGGTGGTGCCCACACTCATTCCAGTGGGAGTATCCAATTCAGCGTTGCTGAAATCAAATGATCTAGTTTAATTACACTCATTTTAAAACAAAATACACTGTGTGATTGTCCTGTCATTTCTCCCTGTTACTAATACGTTTAAATGCCACTTTCTACACATGGAACAGTCCCAGTCCTGGCCCCATGGTGGACATAGAGACCATCAGTTGAGAGTTTCAAAGCCAATGAAAGAATTTAGCCATGCAACGCCCATTAATTTCAATAGGAGTTGTGAGCAGCCAGCCCCTAAACACAGTTGTGAGTTGTCCCTGAACACTGAACATTCTCAATCTATGTGGTTTCCCCTCCCCTATTCCCTCACATGTTTTTGGTTTATTTCCAACCACTAATTTCTGCTCATGTGCTCTCTAAGGCTACTCCTACATCTGACCGAAGTCTATTTATTACACAAAACAACGAAGACACGACAAACCCACGATAGCAATTAATCATTGCTTTTCTTCTTCCTAGTTCCTCTTGTTCATTTCTTACCTTGTTTTGTTATCCTGTTCCTTCCCAGTTGCCCTCCCCATACCACATCATAATTAGGCTTAGCAGAATTTGATTTTTATTTGTATGATTTAGATGGATAATATTGGTTTATTTTAAAGCTTTTTTTAGGCTTTTATAGATTTAAATTTTCATGGTTGTGCAAAATTATGGCATAAGCATTTTTCAATTTAACCAATGTTCATAACTGCAGAGATGGAGGAGGTCAGACTATTTAATTGTGGTAAATGTTGAGGTTCAAAAAGTTAAAAGCTTTATAACTGTTAAAACACAAATTATCAACATCACATGCCAACACATACAAAATAAACGTACAGTTCTCATGCAGCACTTTTCTTACTTTGCCTTTTGATTCTTATCAATGGAAATATCTGTCCTGGTTTGTATGTTCTTGAACTCAATGTTTACCAGTAAAATTCTAATCCTTCCAAACCTAATCACAGTGTCTTACACACTGTCAGTCTTGTTTAGACTGTCAAGTTCCTCAGGGCAAGAACCACGTCTCTTATGCTTGTAAAGAGCCATGCACATTATCTGTGACTCTATATAAAGAGTAATTCAATGCTTCTCTGAAAATTTTAGAAGAAACCAGATATAGGCCCCTTCAATATCACACAGGTCAGTAGAATCTTTGTTCTGTTTATCAGTGGAAGAGTCTCCGTCAATTCAACCTACAAAACCATTGTTCAAAAAGTGTAAAACTTTTTTCAGCAACACGTTGTAGAAGCAACAGCAAGCTCAGCTCATGACATATCCTCAAGGTTGAATACACATCTGGAGTTGGCCTTTCCTGGTAACTGAGTGGCTGGCAGAACTGATGGGCTCACAGTTCCTTGCTCATCCTTGATTAGCATTTACTAGTAGTGATTCCTTTCTGCTAGCTCATATACCAACAGTTAAAGCAGCAACAATATTTTAAAAACTCTTTAATCCCTCCTACTTACTGCACCACTACCCCCTCCCCCTCCCCATGCCATTGCACTCAGGCCAACACTCCCACTGTAAATCCTTATACAGTAATTTGGAATACAAGAGGAAGGAGTAGGGAGATCAAACAAATATGTTAAGAATATTTTTACTTAGATTTCATAACTGTTTGATCCTTCATTATTGGTCTCTTTCTTTATTTAATTTAGCTTTAAAATACATAACTGACAATTCTTGAACAGCTAGTTCACTGCTAAAAAACTACCTGGCAAACAAGCCCATTTGTTTATCCACACACACTAAACAAATGTGCACAAAGTGTGAAGAACTTGGATCCAAACAAATAATTCTTTGCATATTTTTGTTTTCTATTATAATATGTTCAAACAGCACAAGTGCAGCTGTTAGTATCTGCACCAGTGCCATGTGATTCACAGAGCAGATGTTGACCTTGATTTAACATTTCATTAGGAAAATGGCATAAACCATTCACAGTACTGCATTAGATTGTGCTAACAGTGCTGGATGAAGCTGAAGACTGGAGTAACAGAAATTCAGAGTGTAAGGTCATGCACTTTGAGTCTAATAAGAATTTCTGCTACTAATTGAGGGCTCATCAGTTGGAAGCAACAGAGGAGGAGAGTGAGCTGGGAGTGTTGGTTGATCACAGGATGATAAGCCACTAATGTGATGTGACTGTGAAAAAGGCAAATGCGCTCCTAGGATGTATCAAGCAAGGCATTGCCAGTGGAGAGAGAGAAGTATTAATGCCATTGAACAAGGCACTGATAAGACCTCATCTGGAATACTGTGTGCAATTCAGGTCAGCCATGTTCAGAAGATAAATACAAACTGGAACAGATGCAGAGAAGAGTTACTAGGATGATCAGGGAAATTGAGGGGCTTATCTTTATGAGAGGAGGCTAGAAATTAGAAGATTTCTAACCATCAGAGGAAGGAGGTTTTGGAACAGCCTCCTAATAGGAGCTGTGGGGGCAAACCACTTAGTTTTAAGAAAGCTGGACAAATTTACGAGTGGGATTTGTATGATGGGGTTGCTTGTGATTGGGAGAGGGGGGGTAGGGCACAACAACACTGGAGATTCCTTTTAGTTTACGTCTTACGTTCCTAAAGCTCGTTACTCATCTGCAAGGGTCTGGGAGGGATTCCGCCCTCCCCACATATTCAGGTATTGCATGCAGGCCATCAGAGATGGCCACGACTGGAGATGGGACCCTGGACAAGGCGGGTCAGTGCTTGGGGTGGCACAAAGCATTCTCTCTCTCATATGGTTCTTGCTCATATGCTCAGGGTCTAACTGATCACCATATGTGGGATCAGGAAGGAGCCCCCCCCAGGTCAGATTGGCAGTGACCGTGGAGAGCTTTCGCCTTCCTCTGCCTCAGGGAGTATGGATCACTTGCTGGGATTACCTGGGTATCTCTCACCTAATCAACTCCCTGCAACTGCAGGGGCCTCAGGCACTGATACATCTCAGTCCCTCCTGTTCTCTGCCCGGGCTACATAACAGTTTAGTCTCCTGAGGGCTGTAATACTTTGGTCTAATGTTGGTTGTTGGGTTTAGTGCGCAGATGCTAGATGCTGTTAGTGGCCTGTGATTACAGGAGGTCAGACTAGATGATCTGGTGGTCTGTTCTGGCCTTGAATGCTAAACTCTGTGAACCAAAATCCTAGTGCAGGTTGTACGTAGACCCTCAACAATGGTGATTTAACAGATGTATTCTTCCCTCTCAGTCTGTACTAAAGCCAAGCCCCAGCATTGCATTAGGGGGCACTGTGTTTTTGGATGAGACTCTAAACCAAGGTCTTGTCCACCAAGTCATCAAGAACCCTTACAACTTTTCACAAGTGGAGGGGCATTCCAGATTCCTGTTCATGTAACTATATTCTGCTTACCAATGTTCCCACGACAGTATCAGTTAGATCATAATGTTTCCTTAACTGTTGTGTAGAGACACAATGCACAAAGTAATTGACATTTCTCCTCAGAGATGGGACACACAATCCATGTATATAATTTGTATGTCGCTTTGGTTTCTTTTGGAATGAAAGGTACTATAGATATAAACAAAATTTGTTTCCAGCAATTAATGCATCCAAATGAAGTCTAACTCACATGTAGAGCTACAATTTAATGCAGCTCCAATGAGAAGCAACTGTTTTTACTGAATTTTAAGCTGCTTTTTTTTTTTGCCAGCCATATATGTAGGACTTTTGTTGCTGTGTGAAACATACCAAAATGCCTACTTCTTGCTCAATCATTTGACGCTGCAGACAAATCTATACTGATGTGATGCTAAAACAAAGCACCAAAGTATCAAGACATGCTTTTAAAAACAAATAGTTGATGTTCTATTCGAACTTCTGCTTCCTTATCTGCTATACAACCCAGATCCTCTCACTTGCTACATTTAACTTTATGATAAAATACTTGATGGAGGCAGAGGTCTAGGCTGTTTTGCAGGAAGATGTCTTTTAAACTCTAGTTTTAAACTACTGACATAATTCTGGGTAGGTTACTCTTTCCAGTACATTTTGTTTGCCATCTTGCATTGATTTTTAAAGATGAACTTTCCAACTAGAGCAAACAAGGATGAAATTTAAAGGAACACCTGTCCCCCCCCCCCAACCCCCCCCAAAAGATTTTGCCAACAATTTCCCATCGTGCCTCTTATTACTGAAGCTAAAACTCAAATAGGATCTCTTGTCATCTGTCAAATTCTGCAATGAAGTCAAAATGTAATGTAGGTGGAGTATTGCCAACCCCAAAAGTTCAAAAACGTCCCAAAAATCATTATATTTTTATAAACAGATTAAATCGTATTTTTGGTCAGTTTCCCGATTTTTTAATTCCCCTGCAGTGGAATGCTGGGCATCATGATTATTGACTTCCATTCTTGGCTTTAAGAACAGATTGTCGTTCAGTGGTTACAGACACCATAGTCAAAGCAACAATGCCCTTGTTTGTGTCATCTATGGGCAGTGAACTTGGGACCTATGGATGAGAATGCATGATTCTCGATCACTTGAGCTAAAGAACCATATCTCCTAGCATGAAAGCAGTACCAGGTTATAAATCTTTGAATGTGATTGAGCTGCAGAGTGAAAGAGCCACACTTAATTAGCGCAGATTACAGAAAAATCTAATTAACCATGTTCCTTTGGAAAGATTGCAGGCAACGTGGATGAGCTTTAGCCCTGTTATATCAGAGAACTGGGTTCTCCCTGATGTGATCTTGTGCAAGCTCCCAGTTACTGTTTGTGTGAAATGGTGAATGCAAGTTACCTTCCTTGGTTGATAAGTGTTGCAAAAGGTTCAGAAATATTAACAGCTGCCAGTTGGAGGAGTAGAACTCATGGTCTGTGGATGTGCAGTTTAATGCATCTTCCCTGGAATATAGACCACTGTACTGCCTCTTTCTTTTTCAGTTTTGCTTCTAAAAGTTGCGTGACAGTCAGAGCTTTTCACTGTGAATTCCTCAGCAGGTACCAAACAGCATGTTACTCACAATAAAATTGCACGCCGTGGCCATGCTGTAGAAAAGTTCCTTAGTGCAGAGATTGTTTCGCTATACAGTAAATTGCATCGTTTGTGTCTCATTCATATGCCAAGTTTGCCAAGATTTACTAAACACGCTTGTTTTTGTAAAACTGATAGAGACAATCGGGACAGCTCTGTGTTCGGGGACACAGACACCACAAATTAGTCCCGCATAAAACAATTTTGACAATCAGAGCTTTTCAAACCTAGATAAATATAAGTAATGATTAAGCATAAATAGTTCAATAGGGAAAAAAGTTTGGTCATTTCCAGCGATTTACTTGTGAAAGTCCTAGAAGCGGGTGACGCCACATGATGCTCTTGGAGCTGCTGCCCAAGCTAAAAAGAATGCTGAACTATATTTAGTGAACTCTGATGCAAATCACAGAAAAAGGGACAGGTGGAACAGATCTATTCCCTGACGGGAAGTTAAAGGCCGTTTAGAGCTGAGGGATGGGCTGCTTAGAGGGCAGGGAGAATACTTTCTTTCATTTTCTCCCATCAATAAGTCGCTACATTTCTAGACAGAAGGCAATTTCTCCCCAAACTAAATACACTGTATTGACTATCACCACTGGGACTGAGGGGCTTTTTGCAAAATCCTAACAAATACTAAATTAAAGGTATCTACTGAACTTGCTACTAATCAGAGTTGGACAGAGCTTGCAGTCTGATGTATGGTTCGAAGCAACACTCTACAAAATGTTTCAAAAATGACGTATGTTGAATGAAAACTACAACCACTAGTAAACAAGAAAAATCAATTGTTTCCTATTTTGAGAAAATGACAGATTGAAAGTGGAAAAGAAAATCTGAGAACACTAAATACATGTTTAAATATAGACAGATGTTTATGTTTAAATCTGCCCAAGACAAGTGAACACTGCCCCCAAAAGAACTGCCATGCAAGGCATCACATCCCACACACCTCTGGGCAGAAATATGCTGCTTTAGAAAACCTTGCGTCACATAAGACCTTTTAACAATTTTGTAAAAATGAATGGAGAGTTTCTGAAATGTCCAGACTGACAGCCTTGAGGAAGCTATCCCTCCATTAGCCACAGTACATAAGCAGCAGCAGAGCAAAGACACAGACCTACCTCACCCCCCCATTCCTGTGGAGAGACCATACAGAGGAATTCACTCTCTGAGCCTATTCACTCCTTAACTTCTCTGTGGAGAGTGCCAACCAGGGGGACAGTTAGTGCTAGCTGTGTTGGTGGGTTTGGTAATGCAGCCATCTGCCTACTGGTAACAGGCCTGAGGTCATCAACAAAGGCGCCCACGATCACAAAAGGCACTTTCCAATATTGCTATGTTGGCTGCTTAATAACAAACCTTTTAAAAAATGATTAGCAATGGTTTTGCAGCTTTCTGAGTTACATCCAAACAATGAACTACAACAGATGCAACCCTTGAAGACAGAAAAGCATTTGTAGCCAGATAAGCTAATTACATCTCAGCCACGCACGGAATCAGCATTCATGTGTTTTAATTGGGTAGCAATGGACAATGCTCTAATTAAGAGCTGGATGATTTTCTAACTGGTAAATTCCCTTAAGATGCAGCGGGTGTTACTACCAATTAATGTCATACCCGACTGTTTGCAACTACTGGAGAAGGAAAAGGGCAAAACAGAAAATCCATTCTGGCTTTAAGCAGAGCCTGAACTGTGTTACAATACCTGAAACAAAGCAATACAAATTAAATTAATAGCCTGGTAGCTGCTGCTTGTGGTTACCAAACAAACCAGATTTCCATAAGATACAACGGAGAAGCCGCATGGCACAAAATGGGATAGGGAGCCAGCCTCCTCTTTAGAACTAATGAATTGTACATTGATGAGCTCAGGAATCCAGATTCTCAGAGGCAAACTTCATCTGTTAACGCAAAAATCACACTCACACTACGTAAAAGCAAAGAGCTCAGAACCCAACCATTCAGTCAATATACTGTAGGCAATATTGCATCACAAGTAGTCATTGTAAATCTCCCTATAGATACTGAAACACAACCCAGAGAGTAGGTGGGTGACAATTGATAAAATATTACGCCACTTTGCAGAAGATCAGACTTCAAGAATCTCAGGCCTTTTAGTCCTCTAGCTAGCTGATAGTAGGGAGAAGACTACAAGAAATGTGGAGTTGATGCTTAGTTTTCACAGGATAGGGAGAGAGTCAGCATATAAATGCTTCTTAGCAAAAGTTGTTTTGAGCAAGGCAATAAAATGGGGTTTTAATCAGGAAAGCCAGTTTAGAACAAACGAATATTAACAGAAATGGTGCCTCATTTTGCAGGTGTCTTCAGACGTTCAAGATGTTGAATCCAGCGAGAGGTGCTCATGGAAACAAATATCCATCTTTATACATACCACAGTGCTGAGCACTCTAATGGGTTCTGTTAGCCTGATGTACCTCACAGTACATTACTGTGCTTCAACACATTCCCCCACTACACTAATTGTACTGAGCAAACTGTACTTCATTCAGCTAGCTAGCCAGCCCTTAAGGGACACACTTCAAATCTAGCTGCACCTCTTATTTCCATTGTTGATCACTTATCCCATTACATGCATTATCTGAAATGAAACCTTCCCTTCCGCATTTATTTTATAAGATAAGTCATAAGTTTTAGATGGTATTTCAAGAACTCTGAATTTTTTGTTTGCAAAATCCTAGATGGCAGACTGGAAAGGGCATGTAAGAGAAAAGTAATTTATAATGCAGAGTATGATGCTCCAGAAATCTGACATTAAAATTTCCAATCCAGTGAAAGATGGTAGGATTTCAAGTACTTAGAAATAAATAAGCGACCAACCACACAATGGTAATAATCACCCAGGTGTTTGCTTGTAAAAGCCTCCTCTCTGACATGGATTGCAATGCTAGGACAGTGAATGTGGCTTAGAGAAACTATGTAGCGCTAGTTCCTTTAATGCCAGGGAGATACTTCAGACTCCCAAAATAGTTCTGAATTCTTTAGCCTGCCTGAGCACTGCTACACTAAATTGCATGCCATATTTTAATAATTAGTGTGGATAAAATATTTTTGCATATAAGTCTAAATTGCTAAATTAAAACAGGCCAAACATTTTCAATGACAGCACTGCATTGCTCTAGAATGTGTGGCTGCAATCAAACAGAGCTAATTTTATTTGCAATATACTGTATGAGACTTAGGTTCAGTATGGATGTTGTATACATGAAATAACTGATTACATTGAACAGCATCCAAAGCGAATACTGATTCTATAAAAGATAATAAAAAATCAGTAAATCCATTCCTACCTTATTGTTTCTTCTATCAGCCGATCAGAGCTGGAAGCAAAAAAGAAAACTATGTTTAAAAAAAAGTAACAAGCACTAAATATTTTAGATCAATAAAAGCAATGTTTTTCAAACTATAAGCCGTTACCAGTTAGCCCTTGTGGTGAATTATTAGGGGGTACTAAAGTGAAGACTTGGCCTGTATAATGAACGTCTTAGCAGAAAACACAAGTGAAACCCTTACAGGAAACATATTGAACATGTGTGTTCTTTGGTGAAAATACAACCTCATCCTCTCCACTATCTCGAATCCTGGGTAAGGCCCAAAGGGACCTATTACAATAAAAGTTGTCAGCATGATCAAACATAATAGCTGAAATGGAATTCCCTTTAACTAAATCTACAAAAACTGTTCTGGAACCTTTTGCTGAATAGCATGTGCACTTCATGATGGGAAAATGGGACACACTATTTCTGAGACTGCTCTGGCTGGCACTCAGAGCAAGAGCTGGCCAGAAGGGCTGGAATATTTATATCCTCCAACTATGGAACGTAGAACTTGAGAACCGCCCATGTGCCACCTCACTGACAACTGTTAGTCAAGAAGTTCCACTGTTACATCCCTAGGAATATGAAGCCCACACAGGGCTCTATGGAGACAACGCCATGGAGAAGAACATTTAATTTAAACATACAAGTCATGTGAGGCTAGAGTACAAACAAAATGCCTGGAATATTCAAACAATTGTGTTTCTTCTGTAACTCAGATTATTGTAAACACCCAGTTTCTTTTCAGAGCCATATTTTACAGCCAAGTTATAAAACACTGAAAATAGAAGCGTCTAGTAATAAAGCAGGTAAAACTTTAATGTAGCAGTGCAATACATGTAGGTTTTTATTCCACACTCATCTTCATCATCGCAGCACCTCAGTATCGGTCATCAGGTCATGCTCCTGTATTTCTAAATGTAAGAAAATCTAGTCCAGTACATGCATTTTTTAAAATGCACAATTAAGTCAACAAATACTCACCATCTGATTAGGAGTGTGAAAAGAGAAAAAAATATCTCCCTGACCAGCATGAATTAGCACAAACAAAAAATTCCACCCCCTCCATAAATCAAGACAGTATGTTCATATATGTGCTGTAGGACTTAGCACATTTCTTCATCTGTGCTCTATACATCGTTGTTTAACAATTTACTTGCCTTCATCTTACACAATGTTTATCCCACAGAATGACATGAACCTTAAAAGAGATGATGAGACAGTGAAGTGTTTGCTACTTGAATCTGGCATGGAAGTTAATCTGACAGAATGAAGTTTTATTAACAACAATATACAGTCCTAACGTCATAAAGCCAAATCTACTGCTGCCACAGTAAAAGGATTCTGAGAGGTTAAAGGGATACTGCTATATTCACCTTCCATTATTTTTGCTCCCACTTACTTTCAGGACTCAGTTTTTTCCTCAATTAGTTTAAGCAAATAAGTTTCCATGAGCCATCTGAAAGCACAGCTGAGTTCTGCTTCCTCTTTGCAATAATGCCCAATTTGAAACTTTACCAAAAACCCACACATGTACGCCCCATCACACTGGTCATAGCAACTGATCACTACAACATAGCAACTTGTGCAGTGTGTGTATACACACATTCTCTCTCTCTCTCTCTCTCGGGAGCACCCAATATAAGATGTCCTGATTTGTCCGTGTTAAGGAGTGAAAACAAACAAGTTGCTATTTTCAGTGTAGTCCATGGCTTGGGTTAATATTATGAAAACATGGAGACAGACTGAAGCCAACCAGGTATATTCATCCTGAAAAAATAGAGGGGGTTCAACTGAGACACTCAAGATTGTAAAGGATGTAATAAAAGTGGATTGGTCTCCTCAGTCCCTAAAGCAAAGTCACTCAAATCAGTGGCAAATCAATTAGAACAATCTAAAAAACCTGCTTCTTCACACGGCCAGTAGTCAGTCTGCAGAGAGCCAAATACTGTAGTTATGGAGACTACATAAAAGTAGTCAAATACCAAGTGTCAGGGCACCTGCTGATCACTGCAGGAGATAAGAAGGAAAGAAAAATCTCCATTTCTCAATGGCACATCACCAGTTTGAGAGTGTTCCTTTAAAACCCTGATATCTCCTCTAACTCCAATAGTGGATTGTGTGGATGACCCAAAATTATTCTGATCTACAGGAAATAAAGAGACTGGATAACAGAGAATAACAGAGCGAAAGCACAACCGTGTACCATTTCTGAGGTTTTGTACATTAAAAATGAAAACAACATTGCAGGTAAAGTTTGTGAAGTGTATATAGTACAAACTGTTAATTGGACACAGTGTACATTTATGACTATTTGGACTCAAAAAGTACCTTCAGTGGGGTGACATGCTCATTTATTTGTATGTTTGGTTAGGTCAGACTGAAATAATAAAAAACTACAAGAAAACAGATGTTATTAAAAACTAGTCTAGCAATACATGTGTCACAAAATACTTTATAGAATGAAGCAGCTCTTTGTAAACCCAAGTGATGAGACAGAACACTTCCCTTTCTGTGGGCTGGAAGAACCAGACTAGCTGAAATTGTTCACCTAGAGACCGAAGTGACTGACATACTCTCCCTTAGTCTTCCTAAAAGAAAAGGTTTTCAGGGCATGAAGTGATGGCTTGTCACTTCGCAGTGGAAGCACTCACTACTTTCTCTACCTTAAAAAGCAAGCACTATTTAGTCAGGTTTATTATTTAATCAGAAGATTAAATACCAAAGTATCACATTTAAAAGCTTCAGTTCCACAATCTGTGCAGCAGATTAACCACCAGTGTCACCATACAGAACTGATTACTCATCAGCTGCAATATTTGGTTTTAATAAAATATGGTTAAACACACAGCCAGATTCAAAATGCTGACAGATCATAAGCCCAGTTAAGTTCAATGCATAGGAGTTTTGACAGACTGTGCTTTGGAGTGAAAAGGTATTTTTAAGGCAATAAGTTTACTACAAAAATATGTAACTATTCAAAACGAAGTCGTGTGTGTCTGTATTTCCATTCCCATTATCTCGGATTACCAAAATGTGTATAAACAGAATCTCTTTTCTGATTAGGTCTTCTTCCAGCTGGATGAATCTAATGCTGTCATAACAGAGTGCAGCCGACTCTGAAGTCACTTTGGTCACAAACAGTGAATGAATCAAGTAATAGGTGGATGGTTATTTTATTTCTACAGCACCTTACATCCCAAATCTCTTCACAAACTAGCCACATACACAAAAATAACTTCAACTCCAAAATAAAGCGACTTCTGCAGTGAAGATTGGCAGAGGTGGATAACCTGTGCTAACACAGCCATACAACCACTTATACCATTCAGGTGGATTAGAAGACAAAGCCACCACAAAAAATGTTACTGCCATCTGAACCAAAATGAGAAAAATGCAGCAATTCTTGATTTTTATAAATGGCAATCATTTTCATTTGTTCCAAAGGTATCAGAGAGGCAGGTGAAAGTCTCTTCAGAATGAATGAAGCACAGGCAAGTAAGACTAACTTGTGTAGGACAGAGCAGACTAGTCTTAGTGTTCTTATACTAGATGATGAAGACCTCTATATTCTTATGTAAATATCCTTGAAGCTGGGAATTTGTGTAAATCTACAGCACACGACTACTTCAATATAATCTTCTTCTCAGTTTTTGAAGGTCACTCCTTCCTTTGACTGCCTCTAACTGCGAAACTGAACAGATTTGACAGTACTTTCAAAAGCACACTCCAGTCACCAACCTGCAGTATGTGAACACTACAAAACTCAATAGAAAGTGAACTAGGACATACAGTAATGCAGTTTACAGACACTGTTACTCAGCTGCTTTTGTGGCTTAAAGACATTTTTTCTGAAATTTTGCCCATGACCCTGTAAAGAGGTAGCAGTAGTTTATAGACAAGAGCAATGCATTAGAAATCTTAAAGTGAGAAGTTTAATATTTCTTTTTAAGAGTCAAACTTGAGCACGTCAGATCATGGAAAGTCTGTTCTAATGACTAACAATAATATGTATTCACATGATTTCCTTCATCCAAGTGCACGGAAAACATTGATCTCCACACTCACCCAAGAGTGAGCATTAGTCCATTCGTTTCACAGCTGGCTATATCAAGAAACGGGGAGGTTGTGTGATTCGCCCACGGTCATCCAATACATACATGGAGTCAGGAAAAGAATCCAGAGTCCTGAAGCTGTAACTACTAGACCACACTTCTACATTTAACATGTTACTTTCACAAGCTGGTATTACTGTGTGACTACACTTCCTGGAATTCCACCCAAAAGGAGAGGATGGCTAATGCTTCAACCCACTGAATTAACTTGACTCTTCCTGAACATTTGCTGCATCTCAGAAGAATGTTTTATGTTAACAATTTCTACTGCAAGGATGTGAAAACAAGGAAGCTTGATTTACATTGTTTTAAAATGATAAGTTTACTTTTTAAAATAAAATTACCTACACTTCATCCTGCTCAGAAATTAAAATGTGAAAACAGAGAATTGAGCATAGTGACCAAACACCTGCACTTGTAGCATGGAGAGATTCTAGGCATATGCTGACTTGTGCAAAAGTTCTTCAGAGTTTGATTTCAGGTGACTTCAGTAATTCAAAGTCCATAAATAAAACATGGCGGAACAAAATGTTGTACTTTGCCAACTCTAACTCAAAATCATGAGTTATTTTAACTGAAATGTTTAATTGAAGTATTTTAAACATTCACAGATACCAAAGGACATTAAATCTCTCCAGGCGGCTTGTCTAATTCTATTCAGACATTACTTGCTTGTGAGGAAATTCAGAATCCTGTGTGCAGAGGAGTTTTTTCGTACAAGCAAGTGTTAAAGGAACAGAAAATATCTGATCAATATTCACTGTACTTTACTATTAATTTAATTTTGTTAAAATTTGATCTAAAGATGGAAGGACATTTATAATCTATGCGACAGGAGAAAAAACAAATTATACATACTTTAATAAGTGGTATAGAATATGAAAAGTATGTAATGTCAAGAAAAAGAAAATAGGTTCATATTTATTGTTATTACTGAGTAATTAGTAGCTAACATAGGTAAGAGGTAGTTAATTTTCCTGCTTAACTGACAGGCTCCAAGTATAGACAAATGGACTCCTTATAAAATATCATGACTTTGCTGTTCCGTTTTCCAAATGAAAACTGCAAATCTGGTGGACATTATCCTGTGAATATCTGAGCAAGCAACGATTGTTCAGGGCAGTAGTACTCTGATTTGCCATTTGTTTCAATATGCCAGGAATTTTCACCTGTCAACCCAGGGGGAGTTTTGACAAAGTCATTTAAAAATACCTATGAAAGGAATGATGAAAAGATGCTGAAACAGTCAAATATTATTGCAAATGGCATAAATCCAACTGTAGCAATCATGCATATGAAATAATCAGGTCTTTGTGCAAATACTGTAACAAAAGGAAAGATATTCCAGTTTGTCATCTACATATACAGACAGATAAATTAACTCAATCAATAGATCAAGTGAAACAAGAGAAAGCTGGGGGTGAGGGGGAGAAGAAATAGGGGAAGAAACCTGCTCACAATACAAAATTTGCAACCACCAAATATCCTGCCTCCCAAGTCAGGTTCACCAGCTACATACCAGTGAATTCAATCACTGATGCAGATTGCCACCTCACAACTCAAAAGAGTGGGAAAAATCCTTGTCCTATTCAAGTCAATGAGAATTTTGTCATTGACATAACGAGGACCAGGATTTCACCCAGTGGGTTTACCTGACAGGGAGCAAAGTTATTTCAGTGTGAGCAAGACAGTTAATTTGCACTCACACCAAAGTCCTTTTATGAAAGAGGGCTAAGGAGGGTACTTTAACCCCTGAGAGACAATTAGATGCTTCAAGTATAAACTTCAAGATCCTATTTCTCACCAGTAAGAATCATGTTAATATAGATGAGAAAACACACAGTTAACTGGCTAACACAGCATTTACTGACTCTTTATTTACCTCTCTTTTTCTAGTTGGACCTCATTTATAAAGCTAATAGTGTCACTTTGTTTCTCCCTATACTGGAGTCAATATTCACTGCAGGTGTGCCTCCTGGCAGCTAGGTCTGGGAATGCAGCCCTCAATGCACTGGATGCCCCCTTGCTACTCATTGCTCACGCTGCGAAAGTCTTTCTTCCAGTAACTTGGCTCTCCAACTAGGTCACCATGTGCTCCACCCCTTCCAAGGTTACCAAGTTCAACAGCATCACTGTCCAAATGCCATCTCCAGACTGGCCAGCCTCAGATTGGGCTGTGCACCACTAGATCAGTGACTGGCAGGGGCACTCGGGCCTGCCCACTCTGCCGGCTTCCAGCCCAGAGACCCTCTACCAGCAATACAGGTCCTCAGTCCCCATCCTTGTTGCAGTTTCCCTGGGCTCCTTCCTACCTTCCCGATCTTCTCTTTCCTGCTCCTGGGTTTACCATTCTACCCCCCATGGCTATTTCACCCCTCCTAGCCTTGTGTCAGACTCTTTACTCCAGGGCAGGATCCCAATGCATACTCTCCCCCTGAGCTTTCTCCTTGTCCTGACGACCTCCCTCCTTTCAGTCAATGACTGCAGACTCCTTCCCCTGCAACCCTTTCATTCAGCCTCTTGGCTTTACAGGGCTGGCCTAGCACTTCCCCAGCTGGGCTTCACTCTCAGTGAACCCTGACCCTCCCTCTCAGGTGATGCCACATGTCCTAACTGGCCACTCAGGCCCTTGTTAACCTTAGCAGGGCTGGTGTGGGGTGCCCACTCCACCACATTCCCCCAACTGGAAGGTTAATTGCCAACCTGGATTCCACCAAACTGCTGGCGTTAGGTCATTTCTATATTCACAGCCCTGGATCACCAAGCTAAGCAACCAGAAGCATCAAGGAATGTTCATATTACAAATGCATTTCCGATTACAAACACACTGACCAGGAAAAAGTGCGCATGGACTTGCATAGCCAGCCATTCAATCATTTTGAAGGAAACAAGTGGAGACACTAAAGAAAAAAGCTCTGACTGATCAAAAGCAAAGATCAAACATCTCTGATCTTTTGAGCAGTAAGAAAAAACAGAACTCAGCTCACTTAACTTTTTAAGATTTTAAGGAGGAAATGAAAATTGGAATACATTTTATTCTGTGGAAGTGAACAGAATGCCTTGTCCACCAAAAAGGAAACTAAAAATGAAATTAAAATAGGAGTTCCCACCTTTGTAATGCTACTGTCCATAAAAGGAAATACCATAAAGAGAGCCCCATGCAAATAACAGGAAACTCCTTGCTGTGTCTCTAGCAAGGTACTGGTGGAAGCAGCAGCTTGAGGTATGTGAAAAGCATATGAAAACTAGGGAGAAGTAGGGGGATAGATTTGACTACAAAACATAAATCTCAGGTCTCCGCCACCAATATAAATGACAAAATGTGAAAAGAAGTAATCAGTCAACAAGGTAAGGACTTGAGATGAAATGATTTTTTTCAGGGACAATACTGAAACTATTTTGAGAGCAGATGGATAGAGGTACAAATATGTGAGCAAACTGCAAACTTGCAGGTTTTGCTTCATATGTTAATTAAAACAAATTCTTAAAGATAAAAAGGCTGAGTGTAACAGTTTTCAAACTTTACTTTTTCATAGGCATAATGAAAAAGTGTAGAGTGTCTGCAATTCTCAAAGCATGAAGACCTGTACAAATACCCTGGAGGCACATGGGACACTAACATTAAGATATTACACAGATATGCTCCAAATTAATATACAGAAAGATTGATTGAACACCCCATTTATCGACTCTTGTTTCTGCCAATCACTGTATTGTGGAATTTAACACTTGGTAGCCAGACAGTTTCAAGAAGATTGAGAGCAGACACCAAATTGGTAGGGAGACAACAGAGCAATACTTGCATTAAAGAACTGATCTTCTAATGTAACTGCCATCAGTATAAGCAATCTGTTAACTCTGGAGTGAAAGGCATTGAAGTATAATCCATCACACTGGCCAGGGGGCATACAATATCACTGGGAATTTAATTTCTTTCCAGATAGGCCACATGTAGTTTATACAGCAGAGAAATATGCAAGTGGGAAGACAGGGCAAGCAGTCACTGAGTACTACGTCTTGAAATGCTTATAACAACGGCAAGGGAAAATAGCCTCAAGCTTTAAATTCCAACCAAATTTCCTAGACAACTTGCCACAAATACTTTGGCAGAATTATTTATTAAAATACTGGAGACTAAACAAGGAGCCACACTACATGGTATATTCACAAACAGCAGATGTTGACATCATCTATTTATGATCGCTCCCATTCAGCCTCAATTCTCTCTCATATCCAGCAAAACGGCTATCCTGATCTTTCCTCCCTCTCTCCAAGGGGCTCCGAAGGAAGGACTACCCTGAAGTTACAAATGAGAACTTGTAAAGGGCTCAGATGCTACAATAACAAGACAGAACACTCCACCTGGCAAGCTTTGTATCCTGGGCCTAAAGCACAAAGAGAAACCTACTAATTTAACAAAGACTAAGTTTTGTTCTTTAAAGAAGGGATCCTATAAGGCTACCAAGAAGTCAGCTATTTTCTGTCAGTTTGCAGTACACAATTTATCTGAGGATGACAGTTAAAAGCCTAATATAAAAATAGAGATTATCCCAAATCATCTATACCCCAGAAGTTAATTAAGTGAAGCAGCTGGTTTCCTATCACCAGCAAAAGCCCAAAACGGATTGGTTGGATGGCACCAAGATCCCCATAATGACGTTTCTGGATTTCTCTGCTCTTGGTAGTGCAGGTTCCTGGAGAGATTGACCCTCCCATAATTGCTGCATATTTCCCACAGGAAACACACTAAATGAACTAAAACAGGGACAGGCATTACTGTAAGTCATTATCACTAACCACAACTGTCAGAACAATTCCAGTAAATCACTAATGGACTATATCGGCTTTTCCTCAAATTTTACATACTGTATGCAGCCCCAACGTTACAAGCGCTGCTTTTATTATATGTCGTAACTCAGGGAAAAATAGTTAGATTATATTTTTGGCCAAGAAACAACCAATATTTAATCATTCATATGTAAATGTTTTAAGGAGCAGCTTCACAAAAGGATTATTGCCTGCAAACAATAGCTCTACATGTTGCGCAGGGCAAGTCATTTCCAGCAAAACCAATAAAGAACCGAAAATGGACAACTGAGTTTTATTTTAATGCTGTTCTGTTCACAGCTCACAAATCTCGGTAGAAAGTCTTAATGTGCCCTGCCTCCCATATTCTGTGAATCTTCACCTGCTGTACTTTTCTTTTTTAAGAGACACAGAGAGAGAGAGAGGCGGGGGGGGTGGGAGAGAAATACAGTAAGGCATGGGGCTTCCAGCTAGGATTTGACCAATTTACTGACATAGCAACCATCTGCCCATTCATTATGTTTCAAAAAATGATTCCTATAAAATGCAATCTACATTTAAACCATCTGTAACCAAATTTCTGATGCAATTCAGTAACGAATGAGGATTTGCAATGCTGTTTTGCCAACTTGATTTCTTGTAAAATTTCCTGCACTCTCAGGCTCGTCTTTTTATCTGCTGATAGTACAAGATGGCATTCTTCCAAAGGTGAAATCATACTCAGTAGAAACAAGTCTCACAAGTGAAAGGAGAGCATTCTTCACCTTTAACCCTGACAGCAAAGCTGGGGGGGGGGGGGGGGGAATGGAATATAATTCTTAACAATGGTGTTTGAAGGAGATCACCTTTAGAAGGGGAGAGCCACTATAGGATACCAAAATACAGACCTTAGGGAAGTCGTGAGGTCTGTTACAATGACCGATGAAATTCAGTGGCCAGTGTTATGCTGGAGGACTGACTAGATGATTATCAACCCTGCTTTTGAAGTTAACTAATTTTCAGAAAGCGATAAAGCAATATAAGCAATATAATATAATATAAGCATATAAGCAATAAAGTTAAACACTGCGGATGTAAATTTTAGAAATATACTAATATTCTGTTCCCTGAAAAGGTGAATACCTACAAAACCACAAAGTGATTACAGAACACATGAATTTACAGAGTTGCTTCAGTTATGAAGTTTATGAAGAAAATGAGACTGAATACCACCACATACTTCAAGCACTGGACAAATTACTCCTTAGTACACAAAGCTCACAGGGTGTTAGATATTCATTTCATTGAAATGTTGTGCTGAGCTGGTAAGTAAATACCTTGATGTTTCTCAAATAGGCCTTTAAATTGCTACTGCCTGCCTGTACTTGGGTACTTGCCAGTAACATACAAACAAGATGTAAAACTATAAATAAGGGAGGCAAGTTTTATAAAGCATCTATTCAGTATAAACTCTGAACACTGAACTGAGTGGGGGTGGTTCCTTTTGAAAAACTATTTTATTTTTTAAAATTGTAAGCAAAAGTGATACTGTAAAACAAAGCAGTTATTGACTCTGCTCAAGGTATGCATCTGCTTTATTAGAGCTAACCCACGTAAAACAACTTTCAATAATTGTTACACTCCTAATTTCAATAGAAACCTTGGGGGAAAAAGCTGTTCTTGTTAAGAATCAGAGTTCAAAAGAATGCTAGAAGCAAATCAAACATGCATCTTTAGCTTGTTTATTTCAGAAACAACCAGATTCACTAGAACACACGAGGCTTTTTAACTTTCCTTGATGTATGGTTTAAATTCCCCTGTAGTGCTGTTTCTAGGTTAAGGAACAGAACTGGGAGTCAGAGCTGGGTTTTATTCCCAGCTCCGCATGCACGGGCCTTGGGCAAGTCATTCCCCCCCTTTGTGCCTAATTCCCTTTTCTGTCCAGTAACATTTACCTACTTCCAACAGGTGCACTGGAGGTTAAGTTTTTTAATATCTGCAGTTATTCCTAAATTTGAAGGGTTTTTAAACAGTTAGGCCTCTTGGGGGTTAATGCACTAGACTTTCCCATTCACCTAGACCTAAAGCAAAAATGAATTTGGGGTTCTTAACCTAGACTTTAATGATCATTTGTCCACATCATAAGTTCACTAACGTAACAAGAGAGTCTCCATTCAGAAGATTCTTTGCACTAGAATAAAGAGCGCTGCATAGGTCATGAACGAAGAGTAGTGGCAAGGTGCAGGATGAGTCCAGGACGGGAACAAAAACGGGGTAAATGGAGACCAGGAATATGGCATATTGATACCACTGAGGTGGGAAGAATGAAACCAGAATTAGTAGTGTGCTACAGGTCTAAATGCATTCCGTGGCAAAGCCTGCATAGTTCAGTCTGCAATATAGCCAATGTTATTAGTTGCCCAACTTTGTTTAGAAAAAGAGCAAGTGTATTTCATTTTAGATCATATCAGGGTATAAAAATAGCACAACAATCACAATATTTAAAATAGTTTGTAGCCGGAGCCCTGTATTTTAAAAGCAAACCAGTCATCAGGAAAATCTAACATGCGCCACTGATTTACTATATTTGAGCTGGCTAACATGTCTACACGTGTCCAGGAAAGGGTCTGACTATTGGGCTAGCTGATACAATTTACAGAATGACTACTTGGCCACTATTAATCTGCAACCTATTAGGGATAACCTATGTCACTACACAAGCAAGTTACACAAACATCACTTAAATTACCTCTTAATGGCAAGTGCCAATACTAGATTTTAACTTAAAAAAAAGAGATAAATGAAGGAACTTCATGGTGAAGGTTGTACTATAAATGCCAAGTGCAGGAGAGTTCTCTTGGTAGCTGGTGGGCAATACATACTGTAGAGTCATGTTAGTAACATTCAGCTCTTAAAAAGAAACACAAATTCAAAGCAAAGGCTGATGCGCCCTCCTTGACTCCGCCTGTTCTCCCATGGCATGATAGCTCATCTGGTATTTACCATCATGCAGATCCAAGATCCATAATAGATTGAGACATGATGGCACAAAGCAGGATTTGATGTTGAGCTTAATGCAGAATTTCTTTGCAGGAAAATATTTTAGATAAACACGATTCACCATAATTACTGCTAGTCATTAGTCTAATAAACTAATACTAGTTAGTGAAAGCTGGCATTTTCTTTAATTCTGTGTTGAAATACATGTGAAATAAAATTGATTAAGGCATAAAAGACCGTAATAACCAGCCAAATGTTGTCATCTTTTTAAATCAAAAGTTTCAACTTATTATGGTTAAGTTCTGGGTTTTCAAAATGGCACTTACACATTAACATTCTCACAGTGCCTCAACTCTGTGGCAGGATCATGAACATGACAGCATCACTTAGCCACACAGCTAACAAGACAGCTAGAAGGAAACTACACATTTGGTTTAGAAAGCTAACACATTCAGATAACCATCGTGATTAATTACAATGATTAAAGAATACATGTTAACCTCTTAAATCCCACTGATCTAGCACACACTGCATGTTATACAATAAACCCTTTCTTTATAAGGAGTACACTTTTTTGTATCCTCATGTTTTTGAAGAAATATAATATTAGCATGTAGGGATGAAAAGCAATCAGATGTTACTTTTATTCCCATAAACCTCAAACTCCATTTTTAAAGGGGAAAATGCTCTTAAATGCTGGAGTAATTGGCTGATGTTCTTTACTTTAAGTTATTTATAAATAATAATGAAGCCCAAGAGAGCCTCTTTTTTTGATGCCTGCAAGCTTTGAACCTTCCCAAAATCTCAAAGGATTTCAATGACTTGCTTATGTAGTTATATAACTACATTCATATATGAGCAATGAAGCTTTTTTTCTTAGCCCTGGTCTACACTTACCTGGAGATTCGGTGGCAATCGACGGGAGTTATGCAAGCTACACAGAGTATCTTGCGTAACTTCCATTGACTGCTGTGCTTCCCTTCTGCATGCCGTCTTCACTGCACTGCGCTGACGGGAACCGCGTTCCTGTCGACGCAGCGCTACACCACTGGAGGGGGTGGTTTACAAGTGTCGACTTCCTGATCGATTGAGCGGGTCTACACTGACGTCTCAACTGATCCAGAAAGATTGAACTGATGGCGGCGACTTTGCCGCCGTCAGTATAGACATACCCTTAAAGACATGATTTTTATCATCTCTTAGGTAATATTTGTGCTGGCTTGGTAGCCTTGTGTGCAACTACCACGTGATACACCTGGACGTGCTCTAGAGGCAGCCCCTTTGGGTACATCTACATTGCAGTTAGACACCCTGGCTGGTCCATGCCAGCTGACTTGCGCTCCTGGAGCTCAGGCTAAGGGGCTGTTTAATGGTGGTGTAGATGTTTGGGCTTGGGCTATAGCCCAAGCTCGAACGTCTACATTGCAATTCAACAGCCCCTTAGCCCAGGGTCTTGCGAGCCCCAGTTAGCTGGCATGGGCTAATCGTGGGTGTCTAACTGCAGCATAGACATACCCTTTGAGGAAAAGAAGTGCCTTGTGTCATTCTGACATAGCCCTTCAACTGATGATGGAGCACCACTTATAGGCTCTGAAAGGAAGCCAATACAGTCAATACATACAAATGCAGCTAAAGGAAGGATGCAATGACAGATGAGGGTATCAAGAAAATGTAGAGTATGTTCTGGTTTGAAATTCCCTAGAAAAATAAAATCAGAAAGGACAAACATGTTTAGAAATTGTAAATACTTTGAATTATCATGTACTGTTAGAGAAACTATGGCGCGCTCAGTGCGCCAGACACTCACTCTCCACTCATTTAAATCCCTTTCCTGAAAGCCCTCAAATAAAAAACCAAACTTACCTATGAGTATGTCAACTCATTCTTCCAAATCCCCTCCTGTGTCATCTTCTCTTTCAGACTAAGCTCATGAAGCAGGGGACCACTTATGTGTATTTCATACTGCACCAAGCACACCAGCAGTGCTTAATAAATAGTAAAATGATGATAATAAAGATTTATGCATTCTTGCTATGTTTTAAAAGCAAAAACTTCAACAGGACTCCTAGAACACCTCATCACTTCCTACCTCCTGCTTCACGCAAGCTGGCCCAAATTCACAAAACTTGCTATCTCAGAACTACAGTACCTTCACTTGTGCTGTATGCCATCTGTGAATACTGGGAAAGTAACAATCAATCTGGATTCCTGCTGAATGCCTGAAATGAAGAGTCTAAGGAAATTCTGACTAAAGATCTAAATTCACTAAGCATAAATAATGCTCCAAATATGGTCCTCTCCAAAATTGGTCTTTTTGATTTTCAAAATTCTGCTTACAGAGGCCATTTACGATACACAGAAGCCAAGGTAATCACTTTAGTCTCTCTCATCAGTTAATTGTAGCATGAATAAGTATTCTTTATCCGGGTCACCCTATTTAAATGCTTTATTCAAACTGCACACGGGAAGAGGAAAACACAAACTGATGGTATTTAACTACGCAATAATGCCACTGCCTCCTGTAGTTAATGCCTGGCAGATAGACACTTTAACCTAGTTTTCTAAATCCCTTCTCACTTTCTATCTTCCAGTTCAGTAGACAGTGTACTGTGGCTTTATATTAGAAGCATATTGTATGTCTGTGGCCAATCAAATTATATCACATCAAAAACTTATATGGGAAATTATTCCAAATTAATTGCATTTATTATAGCAGGTTTCTTTTTCAAAATTCAGTCCTTGATATTTTCTTCATAACTAAGAGGAAAGAAATAAGAAAATGATTCAAAATAAGAAGCTGCTTTAGTTAAAAAAAAAAAAAAAACTGTATCAAAGTTAGGACAAAGGGTGACAAAGATTAGTGGACCTCATGCTGTTATAGTAACTGAATGAAGTTATATTGCCACCAAATTAAACCACATTTTAAAGAACTTTACTCATCAGCAACTTTCAAAAAAATTCCAGCGGGGTAGCCGTGTTAGTCTGTATGCAGCAAAAACGAGAGTCCTGTAGCATGCATCTGACGAAGTGGGGTGCAGCCCACAAAAGCTTATGCCCGCAGAAATTTGTTAGTCTTTAAGGTGCTACGGGACTCTCCTTTTTTCAAAAAAAAAACCAAAAAAAAAAAAACCATACACCACCTTATTTCCTACTCCTCCTTTCCAGCCGCTTCTATGGGCAGCCTGAATGAGAACGAGGAGCTTCTTCCATATAAGGACCCTTGCTGCCTAAGAGAAGGCAAAGGAACAGGGCCTTCACTCTAGGACTAAGGTAGGGAACTGAGAAGCATATACAGAAAGAAAGGAGAGCCAAGCAGCAGAGAACACACATGATGAAGAGCAAGGGGACACAGGAACAAGAATAACGGACAGAAGGGGAAATGAAATTAAATGAATAAAAGGTAATTTTTCCTAAAAGAAAAATGCTTATATCAAAGAAAGTTAAAACTATATCAATATTTCCCTAATATGACTTTTCTACATTAACTATTGCTGCAGTTGCCACAAAGATGTTTTGTGATTGCAACTGGTATCAGGCCTGGGAGGGTAAGGGTCTGCAAGACAATCTCTCCAAGATCTGGACCATATGATGAAAAAGTTTGAAAATCTTCTTTAGTTTCATGCAGATAGTTCATTACTGCATATGGCCATCTCAGACCGAACAACAACATAGAATCATAGAAGATTAGGTTGGAAGGGACCTCAGGAGGTCATCTAGTCCAACCCCCGGCTCAAAGCAGGACCAACGCCAACGAAATCATCCCAGCCAGGGCTTTGTCAAAGTAAGCAGGAACCGGTTCTGTGAGGGACTGAGAATGCAATAAAAGAATACCTAGCGCTTACGTAGTGTTTTATATGTTTAAAGCACTGTACGAACGTTAACTCATTTTTCCTAAACACCCCTGTGAATTAGTCAAGTATAATTATACACTATGTATTATGTATTAATAACACCATTATGAAGCAAGAGTAGATCCCTGTATTCTTTAACTCACGTCTTATTTCCTCCTCTTCTTCCTTCTGAACACTGAGCATAGTACTCTTCTATATGCTTTCCCTCCTATTGTTTCTGGGCTTCTCTATTCCCACCACAACCACAGGATACAATTAGCACAGGGTCGCTCTGGCTCCACAGAGATTTTTGGGCACTTGGGAGAATGTGTCCCTCAGCAAAGTTAAGCAACCTCTTCTTTTATTTCTAGTGTATATTATTTTGCAAGCTAGATGATAACAGGGGCTCATTCAGAGACTTTGGAGAACTGAAGTATCAAAATTAAACAACACATGGCCTTATAAAACTTCCAAGAGCAAAACCTATAAATGGTATGTATATCTATCTAAGCCACCACATACACATGTCCCTCTATTTCTCCCCTTGGGAAGGACAGACTTTATTTTCACAAACAGGAGCTCTGATTAGCAGAGCTAAAAGTCAATAATGCAGTGACCCCCAAATGACAAAACCGATACATCACTGCAAGAGCTGATGTATTACATTTAACACAAATATGGAGTGCTTCACTTAGTTCTTCAATGAGTGCAAGGTATGTAATAAAAATCTCTCTATATATGAATTTTTGGAAATCTGAGAAAGGATAGATAAAATGGCTTACACACAACCATTAATGTCAGTGAACAGTATTAATTTAATCCACATAAAATGCAGATATGTGATATGAAGAAAACATTCACACATCTTCTATACTCTACGTTTAAATAAACATATTAGCTCCTTCTCTGCTGATTTAGGATACAACTCTTGGTCAATTACTGTAGAACTTCTCAGTGCTACGTTCTCCAAAAGTAAATGCTGAGCTGACAGGACTCTTTCCTCTTAGGACAGCGCTTTCCAGGTGGTTTCTATATTGTTAAATCTTGTCCATTCATCATCAAGGATACTGCTTCTTTTTGACAGAAAGCAGTACTATGAGAAAGATAATGATTTATTTGCTCCCCTTGCAAAATAATGTACTAATAGAAAAAGCAGGACAAACCTGTCTGTTTAACTGTGAGAACTTGAGAGAGAGAAATTTTCACAAGTCAAGAGCACACATTTCTCTGCTAGGCTTGGAGCCAAATTTCTCTAGGCCTCTGACATAAGATGGGAACACAAGAATCATTTTAAAACGTAAAATTTTACTGAGTAAACAGAACATTGAATATTTCACCTAAATTTCTGGTCTTGCAGCCGTTTAACGACTGTTGAGACCGTTACATGATTAGCTCTTATGTCAGTCTATCCACAGCCACTTACTCACCTGTCCAGAAAGGGGGGAAGCTGGCCTTGACCTATCTGTCAAGCAAGCATAATTTAGCACTAAATGGGATTTTGAAAAATTCTGTGGATTGTTTAAATCTCCTGTAGCAGGGTGCTACGGGCCAGGCTGGGCTAGCCCCTGCTACAGAGCCCCAATTAAGGGTAAATGGGAGCCAGCCGAGCAAGCTGGCAGCGAAGGAGGGAATTAGGAACAGCTGTAGAACCTGGGAGGGCTATACAAGCTCCCAGGAAGAGGAAGCTGGGAGGAAGGGAGGGGTAAGGAGCCAGAGCAGGAGCTGCAGCAAGGGAAGGCTCAACACCCTGCTGACTAAGGGCTGAGTCTGTAAGATCCCTGAGACTGCTTGGAACTGTGTATATAGAAGGTGATGGGTAACCCATTGTAAATAAAGTGCACTGGTGAAGCACAACGTGGTGGTCTGGACGTGGTTTGTGGGAGCCAAGAGCCCGAACAGCAAGGGGGCCAGGCGCAAACGCTACACTCCTTTTATCCAAAGCCACTAGGAATTTCTAGACAAGTCTGATTTCCTTTTAAAACTCATAATTCAAAGGAGCTACAGAAACAATGGAATTCCATTAATTCACAACTGTGAAGGGCTCAGCCAGAGGGCAGAGAACCAGACAAAGGGCTAATCTACACTTAAAACTTACAGCGGCATAGCTGTATTGGCACAAACGCTGGTTTAGCCGTGTTATGTCAATGAGAGAGAGCTCTCCCACCAACATAATAAAACCACCTGAACAAGCAGCGGTAGCTGTATAGGTGGGGGAGACTCTCCCACCGACACAGTGTTGTCCACATAAGCACTTATGCCAGCAAAACTTGTGTCACTCAGGAGGCTGTTTTTTCACACCCCTGAGCGACAAAAGTTTTGCCAGCGTAAGTGCTAGTGTAGATAAGACCAAATTCTCCCTGGTGTCTTTGGAAAGCCTGTTGCTCTTCAGCCTGCCAGAAGAGGAGCTGGAAGGCTAAGTGGAACTGATGCTTGTATGAAGATTGAGCAGCGGCGCTATGATACTGCGAGAACCAACTGAACTGTGCACACCAGCGCTCTTCGCCAAACTAGCACTCGTGGAAGCAGACACTGGTCAGCTCCACTCAGAGTAAGCGCAATCCGCCTGGTGGCACAATCACTTATGCACCAAACAATTTTGCATGCTACAGGCATCCTAGGAGTCCACACAATGGCTAGGGTGTCAAAATTTTCAAGGTATCTAAGCCAACTGAGGGCAGGGGGCTCTTATTATCCATCAAATTATTGTATGTAAATATCTCTGAACTTTCTTCCCCTTTACAATTCATCTGCATACGTATAACCAAGCAAATCAATTCTCCATTCTGCATTCGCATAATCCTTCCAAAGAGATGACAGATGTATTACACTACTAAATGTAGCAGATTAGTATGCTGCATAAAGGCCTCTGATTGCTCTTGATTTTGAAAAAAAGAAAAAAAAAAAAGAAAAAGCTGAATCCACAGAAGACACTGCAGAAGTTCTAGTGGGTGAACAGGCCTAGCAATTTCTTTAACTGCCTGATTAGCATTTTACTAAATCAAGCTTCAATAGCTAATGCCAACTTAGGTTTTTTCTTTCACATTACTGAATGTTTTAAACCACCGCCTGCAACATTTACTTCAGTTCAGTCTCAAAGCAAATTAAGTTGAAGCAGAAGGTTTTCCCCACAGAAAACTAACAACTGTTTAGCCCGAAAGTATGAAATAAGTAGTTTGGTCAAACTACTGTCAATCTGAGTGCCCAAGCTCCTGTCCCAGAGTGCTTCAATGAACAACAACTTCTCACTAGAATTATCACAGGGTGGCTTATTTTCAAACTGTGGAGAAAAAGTTAAAAGGTGAATTTAGAAACAAAGCAGGAGTTACCCTAGAAGGGATTCCGTTTCCCTCCACTAAGTCCTCAGAGAGTTACACTCACAGAACCCAGAAGTGCAGAAAAATGATTGCATTTCTTGCTGGTTCTCTTCCAGTTTCCACCATCAATAAGATGCCACTGTAGACTGTAAGATCGAAGACTTGCCAACGTGATTTCCAAGGAATGTTTTCAGAGCAAAGAGAAGACTGCCAGGAGTAACTGTTGTTTCCTTTTTGTCCCCTTTCACACAGCTGTGCATAACAAGAAGGGATGAGCCTGGAGTCTGTTGAGTGAACTATAGCCCACAGCCCGGACAACAGCATATGATAGAGATTGGTTAGGGAGAAGCAAACAGTACTCCTTTAAAAAGTTTGTTACATAGCATCTCCCATGGGAACCACCAGCTCTCCTGACTGTGCCTTGTAGAAGACCGTAGTTAAATGCAATGGACGGACAAGTCAATTCTTATTACAACCAGCCATTACCAGGACTTAGAATAAACATGCAGTAGGCTGAGGTATTTATTATATCAATGACCATGGCCAAAATAGGGAACACCCCAGTGCTTCATATTGGCAAGAATTCCACGAGGCTGAGCTTCAGGACCAATGTTTTATCAACAACAAATGTAAACCATCCATTAAGTTTCTCTCTCCATCCCTCTTCTTTTGAAGCTCTGCCATAGCCATCTCAATTTTCATTTTATTGTTTAAATATTGAAGTTCTCTTACTGTCACCTTCCTGGCTGATTCATACACTTCAGCTAGCTCTACCAAATGGCCTGGCATCAAAGCCTCTGCTGGGCACACGCTCAGCAAGCAGGCACTGAAGCAACTCAAAATTCACAGAGCTTTGTCAGAAACACGTTTGGTATAATTTGCCAACTCTTTCTGGTTTCTATGGACCATTTGCCAGCTTCCACAGCTTCTTGGCAGTAATATCTCACTAATTACTTTCTCTGATGACAAGCATGTTGAAATCCTTTAATATTTTCTTTGCCAATATCTATTTTTGAGTTTAAACATTCTTGCTTGAAAAGTTTTGAACATCTTGCAAGATTGATTTTTTGCCAAAATTTTCTTATGCTGGGATATCAGATTTCTGCATATATCTCAGAGTTCTCTCTACTCTGCAGAGTGCCCGTCCATGTTTTGTCATGACATTGTTTCCTGTGGGTTCTCCACATATTTAGAATAACTTCTCACTTTGTATCACTTTTATACATTTTTATTTGTAATGTTTTAATTTAAAAAAATCTTACACTGTGCAGTCAGCCTCTGGAAGATGTTCTGTCTCTAGTCCTGAAGATATTTTCCTTTTGCCTAGCAGGCTAGAGGGCAGGGTGGATAAAAATCAAAAAAATTGGATTTTTTTGATTTTTTTTTAAATCATCAATAAAATACTAAATTTCGCTCTCATTTAAAAACTAACAGTTACAATTAAATCTCATCACAAACATGCTAGACCTACACTTACAGTCTCATAAAAATGTATTAATGGCTCTAGTCTGTCCAGACTAACTACCAGCTCCTGCTTCTTAAAAGTTCTGGCCTTTCCGTTTCTGAATTCATGGCTCTAGTCTGTCTAGCCCAGTGGTTCCCAACCTGTGGCCCGGGAGCCAAAAGTGGCCCACGGGGGCATTCAGAGTGGCCCGTGGCTTGCCTAAGGACCCAGGTGGAGCACGTTTCCGCAGGGCTACAAGACCGGTGCAGGCTCCTTGCTGCAGCCCAGGGCATGGGAGATCAGCGCTGCCCTCTCCCTCGCTGTAGCAGGGAACATGGCAAAGCGCTCCGCCTAGATCCCTAGATGCTGGGTCCCTGCTGGAGCCAGAGGGAGGGGGGCACTGATCTCCCATCCCCCTGGCTGCAGAAGGTAGCCACTGCCAAGGGACCGAGGTAGAGCACACAGGGCTACAGAATGCATGCAGTTTTGCTGGTCTCCCTGGCTGCAGCAGGGAGGAGGCTCCTTCCTTCTGGCTGCAGTGGGGCGGGGGGCGGCTGGCAGAGACTGGTGGCCCTTCAGCCAAATTATATCTGTGGCCCTTGAGCCAAAGAGGTTGGGAACCGCTGGTCTAGCCTAACTACCAGCTCTTGCTTCTTGAAAGTTCTGGGCTTTCAGTTTCAGTTTCTGTTTCTATTTCTCAGCAGACTAAAGTCCCATGTGCAAAGACAGACACAGGCTGGACAGGATTGTTGTTGTTCTGTGCTTATGTGGTGGTGGAGCTGGGCCAAGCAAGGCAGAGGAGTTAGTTAAGACACTGTCTTAAAGACAGAGAGACACAGGACGGAGGCAGAGTAGAAAGGAACAGTGGAGTGGACTGGAAAGAAAAAGGGAAGACATTATTTAGTACACACACAGCTTCCTATATTCCCCCATACTTTTGCCACAGAAAAACTGTCATGGCTTCTGGGCGTAAGAGAGACCCTATCTGGGAATATTTTGAAGAAATTCCTTCCCTGGGTAAAAAAGGAAAACGCGTCAAGTGTAAGCAGTGCAAGAAGGAGATGCAGGGTCTCGTGGTAAGAATGAAACATAATGAAAACTGCTTATTGGGAGGAAATGATGTGGCTATGTCTGAAGAACAAAGTGGATCAACTGATTAGTAACTTAAATAATTCACTTTGCAATGCATCATTCTTCAAGATTCTCTCTATGCCTTTTAGTATAAGTGTGATTTAACAAGTAAATTCCCAAGCTGTTTGCTATGTCAGATGTTGCTAGAAAAAAAAAGTTTAGCTTAGCTAATCCTTATGGCTTGTTTAATTAATTAACTAGGTTTAGAATTTATCACCCAAGTATACTGTACAGAAAGCTGCAGTAAGAGAAATGTACAGCTGCCAGGTGCCACTGGGTGTCATTTTTCTTATTTTATATTACATAATACATGCCCCTTATTTTGGAACATCAAGGCCACAGACCAGAATGGCGATGCCATAAGTCTATTCCCTATTTTACTTCAGCGTAACTCAGCTTTCCCAAGGGAACCCCATCCTATACTGGTTTTCTCAAAACACAGACGTGCCAGTGAGTTCTGCGGGGCTTACTCCAAAATTAAGTGCACTCTAAGTGCAGTCAGTCTTAGCTTTGTTGGTAATTTGGAATCGGATCTGCATCCTTGCTGACAAAAATATAAATGATGAACTGAATAACAGAGTGAGAAGAACGACTATTCAAAATCATTTTTGAATTTTGTTTCAGGATTCTATTTAAAGCATAAGAGACTGACTGACTGTCTATCTGCAACAACTTCAGAGTCATCCATTGGTACGGCAACTAAATGTAGGTAAAACTAAACAAAGTATCAGTAGCAACTGGGCATATTTTGAGAGAGGTAAACGATATTTTGAGAGAGGTAAACAATTATAGCACAGCTGCTTCTCCAAATGATCTATTAAATAAGCCTGAAGAACCCTGGATATATTTATACGTTGTATGCACATAAAGGCATAGGAATACTCTGACCCATATTCTGAAAAGGATCGTCCTTACTGTGAAATCAGACATACCAAAAAGTAAAAGTCATGAGCCAACATAAGTTAATCACCACAATGAAACCTCGTCCCAGCAAAGATCAAAGTAAACAATACATCTGTAAAGTGCTTGAAACATATAAGATGTTTGGCAGTTGCCTTTCACTGCACTATTTTAGGACCATTTAAAAATCTCTTGATTTCCTCTCTACACACTTATCAGAAGTGTGTTTTAGAGGAACTGCAAGAGGAAGTTTGTTTTTTATTCCTTCAGAAAATACCAAATTTATAACATTACTTAACACTTACTTTTAATCCTTAAAATATGGGGAAAAAACAAGTTTATTCAAACTAATAGACACTCCTCATTCTTGATCAGTGCACTCAATTTCAATTAGTGTTCACCTCCAAGACATTAAACCTACTGCACTGTTTCTGTGGAATAACAACATTCTTGATTATAAAGGTTAAAACAGATGCATCCTAAATGAAAATCATTAGCTTATGCTTTAGACTGGTGAATTTCTAAATGCCACTAAGGATCCCAAGGGAAACTGTGGTCTGCCCATACTTTATCATCTACCTGTAAAATTTTTATTTTAAATTTCCTGTAAAAGCTTTTTATGTAGTCTTGGCTACAACACAAAATTCTCTCTAGGAACAGGTATCAGCCTACAGAAGATTGGTTTCTCTATGAAATACTGTCCCCTTGTGTCAGCCTGTATTTTACCACGGCTCAGATGTGGAAACATAGTAACTATGTCCCTGGTCTACACTGACGGCAAAATTTGGTGGCAGTCAACGGGAGTTATGCAAGCTATGCAAAGTAGCTTGCGTAACTCCTGTCAACTTCGTAACTTCCCTTTAGCATGCCGTCTCCACTGCCGACAGGAAATGCATTCCCATCGAGGCAGCGCTACACTTTTTGGGGAGGTGGTTTTATTAGATCAACTTCTGGATCGATTGAGCATGTCTACACTGCCGCTCAATCGAAGCAGAAAAATCAATCTGATGGTGGCGAATTTGCCACCATCGGTGTGTATATAGCCTAAGTCACAGAAGTCGGTGTTTCTTTGAAACTCAAGCCTTTTCTACACAGATATGACCTCATCCTGATTGTAAGGAAATGCCTAAAGAGCCACAGCTTTGTGATACAATTCTGCAGATTTTGCTCCTTTTCACCTTAGTATTCTCATGCATATTTCCATTTTTAACGAATGGCAACAGCTTCATTTTGTACAGAAAAGTGTTGAACATAAATGTGGAATAAATTGCAGTGTGCATGCTGATTAGTTAGATGTCACTGGAAAGAGAAAGAGATTAAATGTGCTTGTTTAAAACTCCTCAAACATACAGTTGAAATCATCGAGTTCCTGGAGCTTTGAGACCATGTAACTTGCTATTTGAGGCAAATTTTCAAATCCACAATTCCCTCTGGATGGAAACTAAGAGACATCATCTACTTCAAACCAGATGAATTCCTTCATAGTGAGAATAAGAAAAATAGGCCAAAGGAAAAGTCTTTGTATAGGCTGCCTTTTAAGTTTTGGTTAAAAAAAGAGATATCAATTTTAGATGTGTTTAAGGCTGTTAGTAATTTTGGTATGTGGATTTAGTCTTTTGTACATACTTAGCATCAACAAATAAAAAGCAGATTATCATTCTGTGTCTAACACTGACATAAAAGAAGAAAGATTTAGTGACATAAGCAGAGCAGAAATCCAAAGGCATATAGAATAAAGACCAAAACCTGAGTAGTATTTTTGCAAATACAGTGGTTACGTTGCAGATATTCCACAAGGAATAAATAGTACTGAGGAAAACAGATCCAGCGAAATATATATACTGTTTCGTACAACTGGGAGACAGTCCTTGTATATTTCAGCTTCTAGGTGGAGAAACTACCACAGACACCCATACAGGCATATGCTGGTATTGCTAGTACGGAAAAACTATTTTAAAATATATATATTAAATAAAATCATAGAGTAAGAAAAGGCACATAGACAACAACAAAAACAAAAACCTCACATAATTGGCTTGTAAAATATCCACGAATACTTTCAACCAGCATAATTTGATATTTCTAGTGGCAAAGAAATCCTTATACATGACCTCAGTGTTATGTTCTAGTACCCTGTGTTCTTTCCTATGTAATGTACATTAAGGAGTTTACTTTGTTCATTATAACCTGGTCACTAATATATTTCAATCTGGTTTGTGTAAATCTTGTTTGTGTAAATATATTCTATCCAACAGTTTATCAGCAAAAACACAATAGTATTGTAAACCCATCATTACTTTTGGGTGATCTAAACAGAAATTGTCTGAATTCCAATGTTCATTAAACTGAAATAAGAAGGAAGCACGAACAACTGAAAAATAACCATTAAACAAAACATTTCAGTTAAAATATGACTGCAATTACACAGTGAAAGATTCTTCCAATTACAGAACAACTGAGTTGGATATACAGTAGCTGCAAATCCAGCCTCATTGCCAAGGAATGGAAGTGTTCAGAACACAAAAGGATTCATTTGTTGCCAAGATCACTATTGTCTATGGCCTTTAATTAGTAGTTCCAGACACAAAATGTCTAAATTCACAAGGACACTGCCATACTGGTACAGCTACTGAGCCAACAATCCTGCATCCTCCAGTGCCCTATGCTGGATCATACACAGGAAAGCATTAAAACCCAGTAGTGGCCGAGCACTTTGTAGAATATTATGAAGATTTTCTCCCCAACCCCAGCTGTGCTTAGTTTTTATGTTCTGAAGGATGGGGATTAATGGCTCCTGTAATCTTTGTCCCAGGCACTACAACTGTAGATGCTGTTCTAATTCTTTTACCATAGGTGAACATCCATGGAACATTCAAATATTTAATAAAACCTACTTTCGAAGGTGCTCATGTTCTTTCAGGAACAGCTCTGTTCTTCTGTTGTTCACTCCAGACCCACTTTTATACGATCTAAGATTTAAAAAAATAAAGTGAAAAGTATTTCTAGCAAAATTGTTTTTCACAAGGCAGCATTTATTGATCTGCTTGTATGTTAAATTTGGTTATTCCTAAATAACCAAATGGAAAATTTTCAGTGTCCTTAAAACACGTTTTTTAAACCTGAGATCCATTTTACATGGTTTAGTCTAAGTGTCCTACCCTATCTCAAATATACATATACAATTTTCAAAGTGAAAAATGGAACCCAACCTTAACTAGAGCGAGGCTATAATAAATCAGTACATGCAGCTTCTTCCAGTTTCACCTGGGATCACAATAACATCTCTCAGAATATAGTTTGTTCCTGCTATTTTCCCATTCAGAAGTATGTTATAATTTCTCTTTCCCTGAGGGAAACACTCTGAAATATATACTGGCTACATAAAGGAAATGCAGGCGCCCTCTGCTGGTGTTTCAGAGAGACTCATTAGGGGGATGTGGAAGGAAAAGTAAATCTCCAATTCTTATCTTTGTTGGTAATGTGACAGTAGTCCATGCCCTAGCAATCCAGGCTTAATTATATTGCAAACACTTGGGATTTTTTTTTTTTTTTTTTTTTTTTTTTTTTTTTTAAGAGACTCACTGAAAAACATTCTGGCCTCCTACCTACTTCCATTAAAATCAAAAGTATTTTTGCTACTGACTTCATTGGAAGCAGCACTGTATTTGACCACAGTTCTGCTTGCACTTAATCTTTACTGCTATCACAGAAGTTCACATGAAACTTAAAAACACAATCTTTGCTCCTAAAAACTTCAACTGCTCCTGCTGCTATCCCCTCACCGGAAGTTAAAATGTTTGCAATCTTACAATTAGTGGTTGAGAGGTCTGTGTCTTCACAAAGGAATACAACTCAAGGTGAGGAATATAGAAAAGTAGAAGAGCGCCTACAAAACAGAAGATCCTATATTTTTAAACAAAGATCCTTAGAATTAAAACTAGGGAAGAGACACCCAAAAATAGGGCAGTAAGGATAGGCAGAAACATTTCTCAAAAGGTTTTTCAAAGATTAACTTTCACTTCATGGAGAGTCTTTATATACGGTTTACTGAGTTTTCAAGAAACAGAACGTCAACAACTGTTGGATAGGATCTCTAACAAGCATGCCAAACAGCTCAATTCTCAAAAACAATTTGTATCTTTAATAGCCAGTGACCATGAAGATTACAAGCTGCTTGTATTGAAAGTAAATTTTGAGACAATCAAATGGCCAGATCTGATTGAAACAACTAATTAATTCAACCTGAAACTTACGACACTTGCTCAAATCAGAAGAATAGCCTTTTCTTCATTGATATGTGAAGCTTTTGACCTTCCTTTAAACATATACTAATTTATTTTGTTTATGGAAGCATACACCCCAGCACTATTTGAAAGGAGAGTCGGGAGTATTTTGAGTGCTGGAACATTTTGCTGTAATAGATTTAGTTTCAATGTATAGCCTCATAATACAACAATGTCCTTGAAATGAGCTGCCTCTGAAAAATGTACTTAAAAAAAAATCACACAAAATGTTTCAGAAAACAAGGTTCAAAGAAATATGCTTCTTTCAGTCAGATCTAGAGATGTGTTCAAGTATATTGCTATTGTTTACAGTCAAACTTACTCAATATCTTTCCGGACCGATCCCAAAAGATTTTCCCTTTCCCGTATTGCCAGAAAGTTGGTTTTGGTTTTATGGAATTCATGCGTGTAATCCTGTAACAAAACAAGTATTTCAGTATCATTAGACCTTGAGATCCAATCTGACAATGACAACACTCTGCCAATGGGCAGAAAAATAGCCAATAAAAAGATTAGTATAACAGTGTAAAACATTCTTGGTGTGAAAGTTTTATTACTTCTACTGTAATTACTTCTACTACTACAGTAGTGCTTACTAGGGATTGCAACGGTTAAGGTTATACTGGAACTTTCATTATAACCCCCTCCTTTTGTTTTCACATAAGAATGGCCATACTAGGTCAGACCAGTGGTCCATTTAGCCCAGTGTCCTGTCTTCCAACAGTGGTCAGTGCCAGAAGTTTCAGAGGGAATGAACAGAACAGGGCAATTATCAAGTGATTCATCCTGTCATCCAATCTCAGCTTCTGGCAGTCACAGGTATTTTCACCTGAATGGGAAAACAGAGAATGGGTGTTATGTCCCTGACCATGTTGGTGGGCAGCCATTGATGAACCTATCCTCCATGAACTTATCTGAACTCTTTTTTGAACCCAGTTATACTTTTGGCCTTCACTACACCCCATGGCAATGAGTTCCACAGATGGACTGTGCGTTGTGTGAAGAAATACTTCCTTATGCTTGTTTTAAATCTGCTGCTTATTAAGTTCACTGGATGGCCCCTGGTTCTTGTGTTATGTGAAGGGGTAAATAACACTTCCCTATTCACTTTCTCCACACCTTTCATGATTTTATAAACCTCTATCATATCCCCTCTTAGTCAACTCTTTTCTAAAATGAACAGCCCTAGTCTTTTTAAACTTTCCTCATATAAAAGCTGTTACATACCCCTAATTATTTTTGCTGCCCGTCTCTGTACTTTTTCCAATTCTAATGCATCTTTTTTGAGATAGGGCAACCAGAACTGTATGTATTCAAGGTGTGGGCATAACATGGACTTACATAGTAACATTCTGAGATTTTCTGTCTCATTTATCCCTTTCCTAATGGTTCCTAACATCATGTTAGCTTTTTGACCGCCACTGCACACTGAGCAGATGTTTTCAAAGAACTATCCACGATGACTCTAAGATCTCTCTCTTGCATGGTAACAGCGAATTTAGACCTCATCATATTGTATATATAGGTGGGATTATGTTTTTCAGTGTGCATTACTTTGCACTTATCAACACTGAATTTCATCTGCCATTTTGTTGTCCAGTCACCCAGCTGTGTGAGATCTCTTTGCAGTCAGCTTTGGACGTAACTATCTTAGGCAATTTTGTATTACATGCAATTTTTGCCACCTCACTGTTCACCCCCTTTTCCAGATCATTTATGAATATGAACAGCACAGGTCCCTGAACACAGATCCTTGGGGGACTCTGCTACTGCCCTCAAGCTTTCTGAAAAATTCACATTTTGGGCTGGAATTTTCCATAGTTGGTTTTAGCTCAAGGTGAAAACCACTAGCAAATGTTTGAGCTACTCAGTGAAAAATACACTTCTTGCACTGTGAAAAAAGCAATTCATTTATTTTAAACACAGAACTCACTTGAACTTTTAAAATATTAAACTTTTCAGATAGTTCGTACTTGCTGATAACGAGTATCTCTGGCATGAAAAAACAAAAGATCATCTAGTCTGAATTCCTAAAGGGACATAAAGTTTTCAATGAAGAAAGCATATAACCTCTTCAAGTGCTGTCCTATATAGCTGAAAATATAAAGATGCTGTTGTAAGCCCTTAATAATCTTATCTCAAAAAAGATAAATTAAAATACCAAAATTGGTTTGTGTTAACCTCAAGTTTACAATTTCACATAAAAGATATGACAAACTTCACTTTTTCCTCAGGGCATTAACTTGTGCCCATTTCTCACACAGCCAGGGGCTCCTCCAACTTACACGGGGAGCCATTTTTGTCCCTGACACAGTGCACAAACATGGGTGAGGACAGATAAAAACTGACGCTTTAAATTATATTTTTCACTTTAAAATTAAAGCTATTTAACATTAAATTTGAAATTATGACAACTTATGCTAAGGCCTAAATTACTATACTCAATTAAAATAATTTAAATCACTCAAAAGTCACTCAAATCAACTGAGTGATCACTCAAATCAACTGAGTGATTTGTCAGTGATATAGCATCTCTCAAACCTCTCCCTGCCAATCAACATTTTAGTTTACACATGCACACACACACACACAAAATCCAAATATCATCATTAAGTAGTATTCCCAAGTATTATAACGATGAAGACATAGCATCAAAAAAAGTAGTCAATGTATTGCATGAGACTTACCTGCAATATGTCTCTGTGACGTTGTAATGTGTGCATCAGTGCTGCATTCAGAGATGGGACTCCTGCGCTGTTGGTGTACTCTGCCATTTTATCATTTATTCCAGTAAGCTATAGAAAAAACATAAAGGGACGCTTTTCCACAAAGGAGCGACACAATGTGTTAAATTCAAAGAGCTAGCTACAATGATAGTTACCATATTTTCAGTGAGGTATCTATCATCCACTGTTTCTAGTGTTACTAAACATTTTTTGTTTTGTTTAATGGAGGTGCATTGCAATATTGTGTCACCAAATGCACATCGTACATCCTCTGCAGGAAGCACCTAATTGTTATATCTAGTAAGGTCTTCAAATTCCTATTAGGTATTGAAATCATAGAATCATAGAATAAGAAATACAATAATAAGAATACAATAATTAATTTACCCTTCCCAGAAGTTGTTCAATCTCCACAGCCATGGTTTCAAACATTCTGTCTTGGCTTGATCCATTTAAGAGAGGAGTTGTGTCAGAACTAAGAGAAAAAGAGAAGCGGCAATTACTGACTATTCAGACACAAAGTGTCAATATTAAGAATAAGTACAAGGCAATTTTATTTTCTAATTAGGTTTCCTAAAGTCAGACATTAAATTTAGAAAAGAGATACATTTTCCCTGTATCAACTGCTTCTTTAGTCCCATAGCGCAGTTAAAATATACAGTACTATGGGATATATACTCCTCAAATATTCTTACTGCCCTCTAGAACAGTGATACTCAGGCTGAGGCTCGCAAGCCACAAGTGGCTCTTCTGTGTGTCTCCTGCGGCTCTCTTTGCAGCAGGTGATATTAAAACACTGTGGATTCAATAATTAACCAACCTGAGTTATTAACCCATTGTAGAATACTTGGTCAGTCATATATATATGAAAATAAAGTTTATTTTTTATATATAATAATAGTAAATGGCTCTTTTGGGTAATGTTGATCGCTAATTTGGCTCCTGAAGCACTGAGGTCTGAGTATTATTGCTCTAGAAGCTAATGTCTGTTACTGAATCATACTGCAAATCAGGGCAGAAATCATTACTGACCAAACAACCATGCTTCTTCCCCACACTGGTTTCTAGGATTCCATTTTATCAGGAACTCAGGTTCAATATTAGTATATTATAATTGTATAAATGTACATTAACAATACAGTGCTAGAAACTCCTGCAGACATTTTACCCAAGAACAATATGCCACACATCTCCTCTACGCTTGTCAAAGCAGTTAAAAATTGCACAGTGAAAATCACACACAAGCAAGGGGATGAGAGTGAACACACAGCAGGCCAAAACATGTAAGGTAACAGCTTACATCTTTTTAAGGCAATATTCTTTGCTCTGGTAACCTGCAATCACTGGAATAGGAAGAGGAAAGAAAACCAGTGTCTTTTTCTATCTCCCATCATCCCCTCAGGAAGGCAGAGGCCAGTGGAACATCCAGGTTATACAGCAAACACTGTACAATACAACTCTGGCAACATGAGATAGAGAGATGGAGGAGGAGGAGTCGGTGGCAGCCCTGATTCAGGAAGAGAGTGGTCACTCTTGGTGTTGCTCTTGGGCTTCCTCTGGGAAACAGATTCTGGGTCACTCTGCTCACCCTGAGTAATGCTAGAAGAGACTTATTCAATACATTTAGACACAATCCATTTTGGTGTCCTCCTTTTGAGAGAGAACTGTTTTGCTATGATAGGAGGAATGTGGCTTTCAAGGGGCAGGATTGCAATCTCCTAACACTCATTGGGAAAGGCAGATAAAACAAAGACAATTAGACCAAGAGAGACCGAGGTTTGTTTCTATGGATTGGGGGGAGGTGAAGAGAAAATTAGAACAAAATTAATTAATGCTTGGCAGCCAAATTGGGTTGCTTCCATTTAGGGGTCTTAAGCTCTATTATTATTTGTGTTGCACAAACACTGACAGACCTCAATCCAGGATAAGGCCCTATTGTGCGAGGTGCTACACATATATGCAATAAAACACAAACTCTGTGCCACAAACAGCTTACAGTCTTACCTTAAAGCAACAACAGGGGACACAAAACAGAAATGGGAAGAGGGAAGGAAAAAGTGACAGTGACACAATCATGTTCAGAATAAGTAGCAGATATCACAGTACACTGGATGCCTAGGCATTGTTGAATATTTTGTAGGCACCCCAGTGGAGGGGAGCTGTAGGGAGGGCTCTGAAGCATAATGATTTCTCTAACATTCAGGACTGGAATGAGTTCCAGAATGATTCCTACTGCAACAGACTTGTAATTAATATACAGTGACCGATAGAGAAAAGGCTGCATGTGACTGGGCACCATGTATGAAGTTAATAAAGAAACTGTCATGAAGTTCGGAAAGAATTAGACTCTGGTCCACAAGGTGGAGAGACTTATAAAAGTTAGCTACGTTTGACCGGGGAACTTGCATAAACCTGATACTAGCAGACAAAGAGCATTTAGTAGCACTTCTGGTAAAAAGCTTATTTAAAAAAAGAAGTTCTTCCCTGGTAATCCTGGAGGAAAACTTGACACTAACAGCTGTACCTGAACTGGTTACAGCAGAGGGCTCAGAATCAGAACTCCTCAGTTCTAATCCCACCACTACCACGTACTCACTGTGCAACCCCAGACAAGTCACAACAGCTCTGTACCTCAATTTCCTCATCTTTACAATGGGGATCATAATGCTAGCCAGTCCACATGGGGATTTGTGAGGCTAAATTCATCAGTATCCAAAGTGCTTTCCAGTCTTTGAGTTGAAGTCCTTAAAAATTGCCAAGTATTTTCTAAATGAATAAACTTGAACATGGAAAATGCAGCAAGTTGTATTGCCAGATACAAGGACTCACCCCCATCCATGGATTATCACAAACAAATACAAACTAAAGCTTTTAAAAAAAAAAAGCACACAGCCTCCCCATGACTTACATCATGCTAACGATGCTCCATCCCTTAGACTGTGCACTGCCCTTGATCCATATGTATGGTGCCCACGCACCACCACCACCGAATCAAGATCAGCACCTGGTTCTGAATGCCAAGAAAGACTATTCTAGTAAGCTACTTGAAAAACCAAGCATCAAACAACAAAGAAAAGTGGAAGATGAAGTGAATCAGGAGTATTGAAAGCAGCCTTTAAAAAAACCATTAGGAAGTCTGTTAGTACCTATACCTGTCGCGTCTTCCCTCTCGGGCACTGCTGTGACTGTAGCTTGTGCACAGTTTGCTGAAGGAGACCAACTTCAGATCAAGCTCATTCTCCAGCTGTCTAGCCTGTTTCCTGAGATCTGAATAGCAACAAAATGATAAATATTATAGGTTAAAAAGTCCCTTGATGATCCAACATGTTTGAGTTTTGCCTTTTTTTTTTTTTTGTTTAAACAGCAAATCACTTTGTGTGCATAACATAAAGGGGAGGAAGTCAAAATAAGAGACTACATCATTAAAAAAAAGGAAGGGTTACTTACCTCCTAACTGTTGCTCTTCGGGATGTGCTGCTCATGTCCATTCCACAACCTAATTGGGAATGGACATGAGCGAGCACTCGAGGAAGAAGTTGGGCAAGATCAGTTATAAAGGAGATTAAATGCTTAGATGTATGCACTGGTCATGAACACACAGAAACAACAGATGTTCCATCACAGCTGATCAGACTAATGCCCCAGACACTTAGCCAGGATGGGGAAGCCCTCTCCTCATCATTTAGAACTGGACTGAAGAACTGGAGATCACACTGTTCTGGACTGAAGAACTGGAGATCACACATTCATCATTTAGAACTGAGGTCACACTGTTCAGATTTTTAAGCTTTGTGGGTCAGAGATCATGTCTTCTGCTGTTTTACATGGTGCCAATGTTATCAGTACCCATCAATATAAAGCAACATCCCTGCATCTGACTCACCACCTAAATGGTCTCCTCCATTACTAGTGTCTACAAATGTTAAGCAGTGTGGTCACACCTACACACAAAACTAAGTCAGCTAGAGCAAGTTAGAAACTACCAAGATTCAGCCAAGTAAATTAGAAAATCCTAGTTATAAACTTCTCTAAGGAATTCAGGCACACAACTCCCACTGCACTGAATGCTCCTAAATCCCTTGCGGTTGAAAATCTCCACCAAAACTGCTGCCCTCCAATACATTTCAGCACAGTGATTCTGAGGTACAAGAAGACTCAAGTCCTCTTTAAATGCTAGTCACACTTCTAAAGAGACATCATCAAGCTGAATGGGCCAAAATCTGACCAGCTTTGTATTTTTATATCTGTTTTTGCAACATCCTAGTTTTTACATGTCTTTCCCCCTCACAGGCAGATTCTCTCCCCCCTCCTGCCCGCAAATACTCCTCAACAACACAGCCTGCTCCTATACTACTATTTAGAACACCGCTTTGATCAGTAAAAATCAAAATCCCATGCTTCCTCTCTGGGCCTTCATTAACTCTACTCTTTCCTGATTATCCCCAAGAAAGCATCCACAGTTATAAGAACATAGGATGTGAAAGACTAGACCACTGGTGCTTCAAGCTGGTATGCCATCTTTAGCAGAGAAAGGCAAAATGAGCCTCGCCAATTGGTGGTAGCATACAGGCAGGCTGTCAACTTTTTCACACCATAGACCATTGTAGAGAGATCTTTTCATGAACGCTTTCCATCCCTAACTCCAAAACTTGATTCACATCTTCTGTCTAGCAACTACAGAACTTTGGTTACAAGATGAACTTAAAGTAGGGCACCATTAAAGCAACAATATAGAAAGAAACTTGTTAATATGGCACGAGTGGCTCCTGGGCTCTCTCCCATTTTGAATTTGTGCTATTTATTTCTTCTCCCTGGACACAGGTCTTCACATTTGCTAGAACCAAACCTGTCCTTGTTCCTTGCAACACTTCTTGCATGTTAGCTGTACATCCAATTTTGGACTTTGTTGGTGAATTTGGTCAGTGCTGAGTTTTCATCTAAGCAGCGCACAGTGTAAAGAGATGTGAAGCATTTGCATCAGATGTAAAGAGGAGACTTGCTTTTGCAATTTTTGTTCAAAACGAAACTCTAGAAAGTGGAAACCCTAAAAGAATCTGGGACGGGGCTAGAGCTACCAGAATGCATTTGTGTTTGGAAAGCAGCAGATGCTTCCCTAGAAGGAGCCGCGCTGTAGGATTCCTGGAAGTAGTCAGCAGAGTAGGTGGAGAAGGGCTGCAAACAGAGTATAGGGAAGGAGCAGAAGGAAACCCTTCCTGCCCCCTGCAGACCATCAGTTTATGACCTTCGCCCTGAATGCGACGTTGCTCTCCTTTTTCTGTTCTCAGCATGTCATTACAGTAACCCGTCCCTGGGCAGAAAAGCAAACACGTCGCTGTGTTGGTGCTGTCCCGGGGCAGTCACTTAGCAAGAACACCCAGTGCCCAAGGCCTGAGGAGAGACCCGACACGTCCGAGGAGGGGGAGCGAGTCCGGGTCTAACTTCTCCCTTTGGAGCCTTGGCACGCTGCGCGCTCGGGCCCCTTCCCCAGCCCCCAGCCGCAGGGCAAGAGGCGCGGCAGACCCGCAGGGCAAGAGGCGGGGAAGGGGGAACGTTTCCAAAGACAGCCCGGCACCAGCAAAGCAGCGCCCGCCGGGGCCTGAGCCCGCGCCGCTAACCGGGGGGGGAGGGGGTGTCTCCTCGCTCCAGCCCGAACCCGCCCGGCCATGGGGGGGGAGGGGCACCCCCTTCCCAACTGTGCCTCGGGCCAAAACAACCCAAGGGCCAGGCCGGTAACGGGGCCGCAGCTCGCAGCTCCCCTCCCCCCGCGACCGGCCCCTGAGCAGAGCCTAGGCCTCAGCTTCCCGACGCCCCAGGGGCCCGCGCCCCCGACAGCCCCCCCAGCCCCGCCCCCGGGTCTCCCGCCGAGCTCCCTGAGGTACCACCACCGCCGACCCCGCTCCCAGGGCCCCCCCAGCCCAACCCCCCCCCCGGGCCCTCGCCGAGCCCCCTCAGAACCAGCCCCCCCGGGCCTCCCCCAGCCCCTCCCGCAGGCGGCGCTGCCGGGCGCCTCGCGCCCCAGCCCAGGGTCTCGCCGCCCCCGCCCCCCTCACCTTCCCAGTAGTTGCTGCTGCTCCCCGCCGCCATGTTTGTTATCCAACGTCAGCCAGCTCCCCGCGAGCCCTAGCCATAGAGACGGGGGAGCCAGAGCGTCTCCCCGGGGCGCCGGAGCCCAGAGAGGTGTAGGCCTCCCCGCGCATCGCCACCTGGCGGCCCCCGCCGGCACAGCACTGAGCTGAGCCGTGCCCTGCAGGGAGCAGGGCTAGGTCTAGGGCCATAGGGGCGGGGGGGGGGAAGGGGGTGTCCCGGGGTCCTGCTCCCCCCCCCAGGGCCTGAGCCGAAAGCCCGGGGGGGGGTTGGGGGGGCTGTTGTTTTGTGGGTGTCACACCCTCGTGTGTTTTACGCACAGCACAGATATCCAGTGTGTAAGAGCAGCCGAGGCGCCGGGCAGCACTCCGGCGTGGGAACGCCAGCACAGCCAGCCCCGTTTGCTGACGGGAGAGACGAGGTGAGCGGCCGCACATCGAAACAAGGCCTTAGAAGAGCGGGCAGGGGCCGCAGCGTGCCCGAGAGCACAGGCACGAGTGCTGGGAGACGGATGGTTTCAATGCACTGCAGTGCCTGCCAGGAGCGGAAATCGGTCTATGGGGAGACCCCACAGCTGTGTAATAGGGCTGTGCGAACAGGTTTTTGTACAGCACCTAGCCCCAGCCCTGAGCGGTGCCTCCAGCTCCTATGGCAGCAGAGCCTACACTACAGGAGCAGGCCCTGCACTTCATAGTTCAGTTCATAAGATCCTTGTGCACCGGTAGTGACAGACAGCCTCCTTCTTGGCCCTGCTCGCCCCTTTTACTGCAGTGACGGCCGTGCATAACTTGACTCCCACGGAGGTTAGGTTGTAGACACGTGGAGAAACTTCATACAGCACAGCGCTCACCTGCACTGAGTGGAGCCTACAGAACCCAAAGCAATTAGCCCTAAGGGGTTTACAGCATTATCCTCAACAAGCTTTCATTTTCCATTCTCCGTTCCTGGATTGGTCAGAAGGGGGAAGCTGGCTGCTAGCCTCTGTGCCAGCACATTGTTTTAGGGGTGTGCCTGGAGCAGTATTTCTCACTGGGTGTTCCACAGAACCCCGGAACCCTGTTAGGGTTCCGCGAGAAAGTGACAGCGCCGCCAAAAAAGGGAAGATGTCCTGGATTTTTTGGTGGAGGGTATCAAGTATGAGTGTAATTTCCCCGCAGAGCCTAAAGGGTTCCACGGGGAAATGTAATTGAGAACTGCTGACCTAGAGAATCAACAGCCCTGAAGAAGCGGGTACAGAGGTAGAGGAGCAGAAGGCAGGGGCATAGTGAGGTACAAGCTACAGCTCTCAGACCCCTGAGAATCAAGTATTTAGAGCTATGAGTGTTGATTGCCCTCGTGGGACAGCAAAGATAAGTTAAGAAATAAGGGGAGGTTTGAAAGGAGCAGAGAATGAGGGACCCAAGCCACGAGCCTCTCTGTACCTGCACCTTAAGAGAATGAGGTAACTGCTTTGTCATGCTTGTGAAAGCTACTAGGATTTAAGCAACTATGAGACAAGCCCAAGAGACATCAAAATAATTTTAATACAGAGTATTCGATCTCCATATACATGTAAAAAACCAGCACACGCTCCTGGTACAGAAGTTCAGTCTCACATCTCACAAATTGGTTTGTTTTTTTTTAAGCTAAAAGTCAACCATTTTAAGTCCCTTTTGAAAAGTTTACATTTGAAGGCACAGTACATGGACCTATGCACTCCAGAGACAAGTGCGTATGAGGGGGGTGGGGACCCTCCAAAAAAAGGGGGGTGTGATAGTGGCTGTTAAAGATGGCATGGGGTGCTGCAAGAAAAGGTGTGGAGGGCAGTTTGTTTAGCAAATCAATAAAAAATACCCGGCTGTCAATGCCACAGAAGAGCTGTAGATTTGCCCATGGAGAAATAAGCAAAGACGTTCATCCCGTGCTCCTTAGAAAAGTTTCAATCACACTTGTACAGAAATTCACACCCACATACCTCAAACATTCACCTACCACTAGCTAGTTTCTCTGAGGAGAAAGGGCAGATCCAAGGCTCTGAAATGCATGACTCCTAACAAGATTTATTGCTGTGGGGCAGAAGTTTGATTTAGAGGGAGAACATCTTCCTATGAAGTAGGAAGCCCCAACTCCCAAGCAGAACCAGGCATCAAGGCAGGAAAAGCTAGAGGCATAAGAGCAGCCTGAGAAGTCAACTTCAATATAAAAACTTAAATGGATCTGCTTTGGACCTTGAAAGCAAAGTCTGGAAATCAGGCAGGCTTAATGTTACTAGGTGATAGCCTACTGGGTCTGATCAGGAGTGCAGAATAGGTCCAGACCACAAGGGACTGGGCAAAGTCATGTATTCAGCACAGCGGTAACCTAGCACGTGCTACATTTGTGGGTCCTGCAAGAGAGTGTGAGAAGATGCAATAGCAGCTCCTTAACCCTGAGGTATGAGAGAGAGCAGGCACTCCCTGCCTGGCCTGGCTGCTCCCATCACATACCTAACGGCATATTTGCCAAGTCGACTGTGCTATCAAGAGATTGAGAAACTTATCTGCCATGTTAAAACATTTCCACCATGATCCTATTAGCTTGGCAGCTGCATGGAGCCCATGCCTCGGGGACAATCCTATGGTAGACAATACAGCGTGGGAGTCATCGGGCTGGTACATACAGGGGATGGAGGAGCATAAATCCTCTCCCCTCACTCAGCAGAAATGCCCGACTGCTCTAACAGGAAGCCTTGTTTTAAGAAGAGATAAAGGGGCTGCACTTCGCCATCTCTACCCACAGAGTTCAGTTCACATCCCCGTCACACCTGTCCAGTGGAGACCAGACAAACCCATCTTGTAGGGAATTGTTGGGTGTTTCACACTGACACTCGGGGGTGGGGGCTTACACCCAGGGCAGCAGCCAAAGCCAGGTTGTACTAGAGACTCTCCACAACATGGTAGCTAATGGAACGGTTTTAACGCAAGTTGGAGATATAAATACTGGAAAGCTCCACTCTCTCTGGGTCACTGGAGAGTAGTGTGAACACAGGCAACACGGCACCACTTCTTGACAGAGGACCACACTGCAGACCTAACACTATCAACGAATACAAGACAGCTGAAGGATCCCTACATGTGGCCAACTCCTCCCCCATTCAGTCTGAAACACCCAATCATGAAGGAAGAGGAGGTAATTGCTGTCTCCAACACAACACGTGTTAGCACCTGAAGTTCTCAGAGAAACCAGGGAGTAGGAGGAAAGACTGAACAAACCCCCATTAACCTTTTGCAGAATTTAGTTTTTCAGCAACCGGTAGATTACGAACACATCTGGATTGGGTAGGTTCCCTTGGTAGCTGCATTTCCACACGGGCAGCAAGGTCCAGCGGGAGGCGTACAGCAAAGGCTGGAGAACCTTGGACCTCGCATCTTACAAGAGTCCATCCTCTGGCAAAGTTAAGCAGATTTCTTTCTTCACTCCAGCTTGCAATATCCTGAGTGGATCCACCCCTGGAATCATTCCTTTCAGGCCAGAGCCTGGCAGGTTTCCTGCATCATCGAGTCATTTCTGCAAGTACTGAAGTGAGTAATGCAGGCAGCTGCTTCACGCTGCTGAGCCCTGGCCACCACCTTAGAAAGTGGAGACAAACTAGGACAGCCAGAGGCATGGAAAGTGCTGTTGGGAGATCTCATTTGGCCCCTCTCCTTTCTAGAGGCATCTTTTACCCCCAACCACCGCTAAGTTTTGAATCAAGTGGTCTCAGTTACAGAGAGCTTCGCTCACATACTTCACCTCCTGTTTACACTTCAAGGGCTATCCAAACCAGCTAGCTTGATCCCTCTTCTACACCCCGCCTCCCCCCCAAAACATATTCTGGTCATCTCACCATGAAATAGCAGGAGGGACATGTTTAGAGGAACTCTGCTTGCGGTTGTTGAGCAGTGATGCTGGCTGGAGGTCTAGCAACATCAGGGTCAATGCAGAAGCAAAACTGTCAGCTTTAACAATCGCACTGATCAGGAATGGGTGTGTTTCGGTATTTGATGGACATGGGAAAGATTCGAACAAGGCTGAGCAGGCACATCCGGTCTGTAACTAGCTGCATTTAGACAATGTCCATAGTGAGCTGTGCAACCATCTGCTTGGCAAGAGTCTCAAGTGGCTCTTTCAGCGTGCTATGCTGCAGGCTGCGGTTACTCCCCATTCACACATCACTAGCTAGTTTCCATTCTCCGACAGGTGACGATAAGTGTCATTCTGCCCTCTACGTGACCAGCCAGAAGCAATAGGGGTTCTGCACAAGATGGTTCAAATAAACCTAAGGATTCTCTTTTCACTAGAGAATGGCAGAGTTGCACAGCTACCAAACACCCAACTTCTACTGAAGTAACTGTAGCTTTCTCTCCCTTTGGCCGGGGAGCTTCTCACACCCGGACTCAAGATTATCCCCTTGTCAGTTTTCAACACAGAGGCAATTTCATGGAAAGCCCATCTGTAAAACTCGCTCACCTTGCAAACACTTCAGAGGCATGGAAACCTGCAGCAGAGCAGAGCAGGCCAGAGTACCTCTGCACCGTTGGAGGGGGGTGGAGCAACTAAAAACCAAGCTCACTGTCCATTTCTAGTGCCAGTCACCAGCAGCTCATGTCTTTAGCCATAACTGATCAAGGCTGCCCCAAATGGTATAGAGTGAAAAAAAAATCAAAAAGGTAGAGATAAATAATGGCTTTAAAGCTTAGTACTGTGGAGCCTGCCAGGCATTTCTCCACCATCACCGCGTAAGGCTGGACTGCTGGGAAAGCTGCTAGCACTAATAAATGACCTTTCAAGTGTTTTCAACCCCTGACCTAGAAACCTAATGGTCTGCTGACTTGTGCATAAAGTAGGAATGGAGCAAGTAAGAACAGGGGAGGTTGAGAACTGCCACCCACGTCTCTGGAGCTTACACATCCTGCAAGCGAACGTTCCAGATCTCCGAAGCATAAGAGCAGCCCCCCGTTGCAGGCCCTGTCCGTAGGGAGCTCTCTTTTCCACTTGGGGTCTATCAGTGTTTGCTAGAATATAACGTTTCTTCTTCAGTGTCCGTCTCGTCCTGGAATTCATGGCTCAGGAGGGATTTCTTAGAGCTGGTGGACATCATGCGGATCTCGTCCTCGTAATCGTCATGGTGTTGCCGTAGGCGATGGAAGCCGTCCTTGTGCCTGTTGGACTTGATGGAGCAGACGCACCAAATGATGCAGGCGGTGAGGACTAGTGCGGACATGGTAGCACCTACCAATGAGAAGAACACGCAAGTCAGTGCCACGTGAGAGCGCACACACTCCCGCGGGACACTTGCAGCGCCCTGCCACTTCCAGCTATGCTCAAAGGGGAATTACAGCTGCTTTCTTCATCCAACTGCACCAGTGCGCCTTGCTCCCAACCCGCAGCAAAGGGGCCTTCTTGTGCAGTTGGGCAAAGCTGGGAATGGCACAGGGTTAAACCCAAACCTTCCTCGAGATCAGCAAGAATATGAACTTTGGCCTCCCTGGGTGATAGCCACCTTAGCCTCAAACTCCTTCAAGCCAGCTGTGCTCCTTTCAAGGGGGCTTCGGGTAAGGAACGCTACTGTCTTACTGCCATGGCCACGTAACATGGACTTGTCAGAAGCAGACTTTTCCCATTGCTATCACTATCCCCCATCTCATCAGCAGATTCAGAATGGGCCTCAGGGCCCTGCAAAGATTGCCAACATCCACCCTCTTAGCTGCAGATACGGCATTAGCAGGTGTAAACGCTGTGGGATAAGCCAGCAGGAATAAACAGCGTACCTAGAATAAAGGGCAGGGTAGAGGGGAGTTTGTGGTCAGAAAGTTGAGTCCCACCTCCTGAATGTGCTCACACAAAGGTTCCTGAAAAGAACGCGTCTCACTTTACCTGCTACAGTTACGACGAGCGGCCTTGAAAGCCCAAATATCTTGTTATCCAGGTCAAATACGATGACCACGGAGCTGGCGGCATCATGGTGCACCAGCACCTGGAAAAACAAAGGCAAAGGCTAAGCACGTTCGATATTTTGCGTTGGCATCCAGCTAGAAGAGAAGCACGTGGCAGCCACATGGACTTGTCACTGTGGCCAACAGCACAAGTGTGATGCAGAGGAAAAAGTGATGCCTCAGAACCATCCCCCCAAAGGGAGCATGGTGGGAAGTTCTCTTCCATCCACTGCACAAGTTAAACATAGCTACACCTGGCTGAAAAGCAAGACTGTTCAGCAGCTAGTGAAGATTAAATAGCTGAAAAACCAGAGATCTGGGTAAAAATTAAGCAGGACCCTTAAAAACAAGTTTAATGGTCTAAGGATGCCACTTACAAGACAGGAAAGCAGAGATCCTGTGATACGGTTGCACACTCACCCATACATGCTGCTGCTGATATCCGTCAGCCATGGCACTGATGTTATGTATACCCGGTGCCAGGAGCACATGGAAATAGCCACCTTCCTTCGTGTAGACTTTCACACCTTCATTGAACACAATGAGTGCCTTAGACACTGGCTTTCCACTCTTGTCTTGAACAAATCCATGGACTCCCTTATGAACCTGAAATCAAGAGTGTCAGACACTATGCGTTCAGTTACATCAGTGGGGGAGACACATGAGTGTATTAGGATTTATCAGCACCATCCTCTGCTTAGTAATTCAAATACAACAAAATGCAGCTCATCTCATTTCGAGGCAACGCGTCACTGAGAGATTAGCCAATTCCCTTACTGATACACCACATCTCATTCCGCTGGACCTATCCACCCCAGGACTTCAGCAGCAAGGACCAGGCCTCAAGTATCAATGTGCTTCCTCACCATACCCCAGAAGTGTCTTCTCTAAGAGACATTAATCTCTCACCTCCACAAGCATGCTAAGGAGAGACTTCTTATTCTCTGCCCACAGAGTTGGGAGCTGTCCAGCACTTGGGAAGTAACAGCAGCTGGTGTACACTGTGATCTCAGGGCAATGGCCAAAGGTAACACTGAAATCCTGAAAAACAGGGGAAGGGGTTGTGACATGGACAGTGTTTAAAGGGAAAGCTTTGGAATGAGATAACTGAAGATTCTGGCATAGTTTTGCCTGGAAAGTCTGCGCCTTTAACACTAGTTTACATCTGGCTATGCACTGAGGCGGAGTCTAGTATGGCTGTGAAATACCTTCATGCTGCCCAGGTGACTGTGCCATTCTGCTCCCCGGATCACACCTCCTGGAATGTTCTTATCTGTAGACAGAGACAAAAAAAGTCAGAAAATCCTCTGCAAGCAGCGGCTAGCACCAAAACAGCCAGAGTGCAGAGCATCATACGCACATACCTGACTCATTTATACAGCCTGGCTGACCCAGATGCATTGACGGATGGTTGTTTGCATAGAGAGATGCCAAATGTTTCAGAGTTTCTTTATTTTCCACTATACAGAGAAGATCAGAACATTAGTAGGAAGTGGGAGTTGCAGCTATCTTTAACTGAAGCAGACTAAATGAATGACGGAACAGCACACAGACAGTCTCCAACAGGTTTAAAAGCTGAATAGTTTCTAAACAGCATTTCCTGAACATTATGAAGTTTGGTCAAACAGACACCGCCACCGAATCCCATTGCACGTGCTCATTTTGAATGGCTCCTAGGTCAAATACTCCCAGCACTTCCTGCAATGGACAGTTAAAATCACAATGTTTTACAGTGCTCCGGCTAAACGCTGGGAGCAGTGACCCAGCTGTCTTACAAAAGAGGCTTTTAACATTGGCCCGGAAGTCTCCGAATTTTTGCTTCGCTCTCAGTTCAGCAATAAGACAAGCCCCCTCCAACCCAGACAACCAGTTATGCTGGCCCAGGACTAGCCTGCAGCTGAAAATGGGACTACTGAAACAATAACTGGTCCTAACTGCAGAGTGAAGCGGCTTGGGAGGAGTTAGTTGTACCTGTCTGCACAGGTTTATCATATGGATAAGTTACGAGCAGAGATCCACCATCCAGTGCAACGGAGAGACTGAAATCTCGCTTCCAGATCAAGTTCTCAATGATGGCTCTGGTCTCTGGCTCTCTTGTTCCAGTGTCCAAGGAGGAATTACCTAAAATCAGAACAAAGACAAAGGAAGCCATAAGAGGTCAGCACTAGTCTCTCTCTCTCTCTCTCTCTCTCTCTCTCTGATGGTAAAGGCTTCCAGAAATAGGATCTTTGGTAGTGTTTGAACTATATTGAGCTGCGTGTGTTTATGAAGGCATTTCTGTAGGGCCCCTGCCATAGCATCTGGGCACCTTGCAGCATTGAAAAGTTAGACACATGGCCACATAAGATAGTTAACTAACTGCAGTCAGTTAGTGGCTGCATTCATCCACCACCTGCAACAGACCTTGCAGGTCACTATTTCCACAGTGCCATTTCCCATCAAGATCCAGGGAGCAATTCTTGCAAGTAATCTCCATGTCAGTCACACAACTGATGCCATTGTTCCCAAAAATAAGTGCTTCATGTGTTCCCAGGCAACAGAACCAGCCAAAACAAACTGCTCAGAACCTCTCCAACTCCAGACAGGCTAGACCTGTGATGCTCCAATGGAACAGCTCTAGATAGCTCGGGAAAAGCATGGGCAAACTCCAGGAAGATGAGGTCAGCAGCGAAAAGGTGGAGAGCTTCAGGATTTAAAGGATACTCCTTTCCCTTCCCCCAGAACAATGAAGTAAATATCAAAGTCGTCATTAGGGGTGTCTGATTGTTCGATTCTGCTAAAGAGTACCATGAACCAACTAGGATTGCCCTTCCCTTGGAGAAAACGGTATTTCAATTACCATCTGCAACTTGCATCAACTCTTCAACAGCACCATGGTACCCATTCAGTTAGAATAACTGAGGCATAACTGAAGCGGTCAGTGGTGCTGGACCTTGCAACAACACGACTGATACCACTGCATTGGTTCCTGTCAAGGGATTAAACATTAACTAGCCTTACTTGTGAAGTCTGTGTCCAGATCTTTGCTGTGAGCATTGGTCAGTCCCATCTTGGATGTGCAGTCTCCCTCCTGAGCGGTCTCACGCCCGTCTGGATTTAGGGACGGCACAATCACAATTCTTGTCCTGTCAATCAGCTACACACACAGAGAAGATTAAGTTCAATAGCTAGCCATGAAGCATGCTCAGCGGATTCCCCCCTCCCACCCATACACGGCCCTCAGACAGACACTGAAGAATTCCCTGCACCTTCACATGACCAGGCTCCTGAAAGCGCTGCCTACACCACAGAAGAGTTCACCTTGGGTTTCCCCACTGGGCCCAGAATGGCAGGGGTAGGGTTCTGCAAACACTGGCCAGCTGCTACCACAGCGGAGTCACAACAGTCAGGTTTGGATACCTGCTAAGATACTGGACCCCGCACCCACCATCAACTCCCAGGGTCTTTGCAGGCTTCTTCCCAATCCCCATGTGGTCAGGCCACCACAGAGTTTACACACTGTCCTCAGACTCTCACGCTTACACCAGGAAGTCTTTTGTATTTCATACAACCCCCAGCCTGGCATTCAGAGGAGGGTACCTTTTGCCCAGTAACCACTCTTTATTGAGGCCATGCCCCCGAGGCAGGTGGGGCATCAGAGCTGCGGACTCCTTACCTTGGTGATGGCTGCATTCTTTTTGTAGTTCATACAGAGGAACTCTGCCAATGCCAAAAGCAGTTCTGTGCCCACCGGAGCATTTCCATGGAGACCAGCGACAAAGCGGATCTTCGGCTCCTCGGGCTCAGACTGGTTTGGTTTGTTGGATATTTCAAGAGACCATATTTGACGGTACTCAGCACTCTGACCCAACCTGCCAACACATGAGAAACAGAAGCGCCCAGTGTCTATGGATGGAGAACCACACTGGCCTGGCCTTTGCACAGATCCATGAGGGACTAGAAGCGGGCAAAGCTGGTTGCCAGCAGAAAGGGACACAGGAGAATTCCCTGTAACACTGAGCTGCATCACTAAGGGAGGGGACCACAACAGTGTGTCCCCTGCTTAGCAGGGGCTGCCTGCGTACATTTACAGGAAGTTAAGCATACGTGCAAGTTGGAAGAGCGAAAAGGACAATTTACCCCACTCCTGGAGAGCCTTTGACACATGGGACATGTCAAAGGCTGGTATGGGGAAAGCTAGTGGAACAGCTGATTTGGGGACAGGAAGTATTCGTAAATGAGCATGCAGAACAAATGAGGGGGTGCTGTGCTAAAAGGGCACATCCGCAGGCCCAGACTGTGAGCTCAACTGTGAAAAGTGACCGACCAAACCCTGAACCTCACTTAAACCTGTGAAATGTTGGACAGTGACATCATCACTTCACACCTTGGACTCTTTGGGCCCATCGAGTTCATCTAAATTAATATAAAAGGGAGGCTGCCAAAGCCCATTTAGACCCACTCTTGACCACGTGATTATAACCCCAATGGTAACGTTCTAGCAGTGACTAGATTTGCCGCTGAGAGAAGTGAACAGAAGACCACCACAAACCAAATTCCCATTATCTGAAGAGGTTACAGCTAATTGCACAAGCCATGGGTCATTGCCCTTAATGAGAGAAATGGAAGAGACAAAGATCACTACCAGGGAATGACATAACTGGAAGCACAATAGAGGCTACAGATGAGAACAGCAGCTCTGGAGTAAGTGTGGGCAGCGGGCTGGCACACAGTGCCTGGCAATAACAAAACAAACAGTATGTGGAAGGCATATAAATCAGCAGATCACAGCAGGCCTGGTATCGGTCCCAGGTGCCATTCTGCCAATGAGTCATGAGCGAAATGACAGAGGGAAAGACCACAGCAGACAGGGGACCACATGCAAGTGGGCTGAGGCCTGGAATTAAGGCAGGTAACCCAGAGGTGGTCTCTAGCGCGACACTGATCTGGGAGAGGATACAAGGAACAAAGGAAAGTCTGAGCTCATACTGCACGGGACACCAGAGGGACAGATCAGGGCAGTACCATTCGGGAAGCCCTTCAAACAAGTGGCTTTTGTTAGTGACACTACACCGATGTGGTTAGAACATCCGAGGGGGGAATGCAGAGGTAAAGGCACTAACTAGAATGTCTGGGGAAAGATGCACCCACCGATCTGAGTTCAAGTGCACACGGGCAGGGTCTCCTTTACCCAGAGAGATTCAGCTCCTCTCCAGGACCTCGATATTCCTAGTGTCTGATTGATCAAGAGCTCATTTAATGTTGGTCAGTGGCTCAGATTGTAAGTGTGATACCTACTCATCTGCTTCTTGGCCTCCTATCAAGATCCTTCAAGACACACACAATGTATCTGCTCATTTCTGCCTACAGGCCTCCCTGCGCAAAGGGTCTTTCGGATTCCCCATCTTCTTCCCCTTCTGTGCCAGACTGCTACCCTCTATTCAGACTGCACTCACATCTTTTCCTGGACGTCTCACTGACAATCCAAAACCTCAAAGCTTTGAGATTAGAGCTCCATCCAGTACAGGTACCTGACAGGATTTGTCTGTCACTTTAGATTAGGCACCTTCAGATGGGGACTCTAGCTTCCTCTGTGTCTGTAACAGGAGCACATTCAAGACAGGAACCTCACATGCTGTTTGCTACAGCACAGCCCCAGGCTGTTTCTTTGGGAGGCGATAAGCTAGAAGCAGCATCACTTACTTAGTGAGATTTGTGATCTTAGGGTAGTTCAGGTTGAGGGCTCTAAGAAAATCAGACAGGTCTTTGTATGGATGGTAGCGGTAGGGAGAAACGTCCCTTGAAGATGCCAGCATAAGGCGTTCCAAGCCATTCTCAGCAGAGAGCTCTTTGATCAGGGTCTCGAACTCCTTGGTAGTGGGGTCGCTTGTGTCTGGAATGTTTATGACTGGGCTCTTCCCTGCCGCAACTTTGGAATCTGTTCGTGAAAGAGTGAAGTTGACTTGCACGACGCCTCTGTCCCCGACGCTCACTGTCTTGGTGACGGTGTTATACCTGCCAGAGGAGAAGACATACAAGGACTAAGCAAGTAGGTTTAAACACTCCATTTGTTGCAATATCTTCCACAGCTGGACATTCATGTTAGACTGCAATCTTGTCTCCATCACAAACTAGAGGTGAGGTGCACAGCAAAGGAAAATAAAACAATAGCAAGACAGCTTTGGGACAAGACGTTATGAATAGCATGCTAGGAAAAGGAACCAGAATGTATGTATGTATGTGAGTGAGATCACCACAGATAACTGCAGTTCCTACCAGCAGTGGGGCTGGGGAATTCGGCAATCCAGGTGCTATGGTCCAAGGCTATCAGGTGGGAATACTAAGACAGCTTTGCCTGGAATGGTGACTGGGATTTGGCAGATCCAGAACAATTAATGAAGCTATTCTTGAACAGCTGCCTCTATAGCTAAGCTTCTCCTAAATACATACTCACTTATGAACCGCTTTCCACCACAGGTAACAATCGGGGATAGTTGTCACCAGCGGAGCCAATCATTCCCATGGGTGGGGTGTTACCAGCACTGTGGGTTGAACTCTCTCTATTGGAGTTTTTGGTCTGTTTCTCACTAAGGGGAGTTAAGTGCTTGCTCCAGATAAGCACAAATCCCTTCCAGCGCTCCCTTCAGGCAGAAGGGGAAAGGAGCTAGCAACACCGCTGAATTAGGGGAAGGTTGGTCAGAGATCAGCAGTTTGTCCAAGGTACCAGTCAGTCACTCACCCTCTGGCAGATGCTGTTATTTTGTAAGACCCCGGAACCAAGAGGCGCCAGTAGTCTCCAGCCTCATAAGTGGTGACAGGGTGGTCAATGTCAGCAACACTAATGATAGCATTTACGATGCCCCTTCCGTCTGCGGCATCCAGCACAAATCCCTTGACACCTCGGTGAACCTAGACAGAGGATCAGAGAACAACCACCATTCAGTGACAAGTCTCTGGAGCATCAGCACTGGGATGTCCAAGCACCACACGAGTCACGGCGACAAGCAGCAATCACTGTGCCTCTCCCTTTCAGTTCCAGTCCTGTGGGATGCGAAGGAAATCCAGGGCCAAGGTTCCCAACGTACCCTGTAAATACCCCATTTGAAGTCCGTTTCATTGCAGGGGCCCAACGAGTGACTGTTTCCCTCAAGACACAGTGGTACAGCGCTGTGCTACAACTGACACTGCAACACGCCTGTTTATGCACCACGTCTGAAAAATGCCTCCACAGCACTCCTGCCCCAAATCCCAGAACAGCAGCATCACAGGGTCTCCTCCAGACGTCTGAAAGGCTAGGGCACCCCAGATAAAGTTGTTACGCCTGCTACTGAGTATGCATCCAAGGCGTAAGCTTTTAAAAGGATTTCTGCTACGTGTACCTCTCATCTTGTGGTTTTTCTATGCTTCCCTGGGTGACACTGCAACCATTCCCATTCTGGCTCAGCACCAGTGCTGGTTCCAATCAGCAGACGAGCCTGGAAAGCGACACACACTAAGGATCCCCTAATGTGAACAGACTTTCCTGGGATGCTTCAGAGGCCCTGTCAAGCAGTACGCAGCATTTCGGTTCCCGTTGGTTGGCTGTTGTAGCATCTCACCTGTTTTACGAACTGGAGCAGAGACCGGTGGTTCTGCTCCCAGTATTTCGGTAAGTCTTCAGCATTTGGGTATTTCACACAGCCTAACTCAATGGTCACTTCAAAGCAGTTTGTGTTTATGTAGTTCCAGTCTTGCATCCCACCTACGGCAGAAACATCAGAGCTATTATTCGGTACTTCAAAGTCTTCTTACAACGGTCACGAAATACCCTGGCTAAGCTGTGGAGCTCTGAGAAGTTAGAGAACTTCACTCTGTGTGTCTCTTACAGCAAAAGGCTGCCTTGTCACAGAACAGTGAAGAGGTTTATACAGGGCGAGTCCGCCCCAGGCCTCAGAGAGCTGTCAAGATGCAGGAAGGGCAGATTTATTCCTAGACGAAGCACTTTTCACACTTGCACCTCAAAAATATAGGCTGTGGCAAATTCTGCTTAAGCTTTACAAACCCTCCTTCCCAATAACCAAACACCAGCACAGCCCAGCCGGCCACTGGGAGGCAGAGCGCACTTTCACCCACTCCAAAATAACTTGCCCAACTACAGCCTAGAGGTTATAAATGGGGCCCATGTCCCTCTGGCCTAGATCCACCAGGGAAGGGATCTAGGTGATTAACTGGAAACTAAAGACGAATTATCTGCGGACAAGAGAGATTCTATTTGGAAAAAACTGTTTTAGAGACTCGAGATCCACCACACTCAAGGCCATGAACAGTTTCCTTCCCACGTGGTGTTTTACCTTGAACATTATACCAGTGAGCTCCATTAGTGATGCCATGGGGGAAATACTCGTTGGGGTACATGTCCTTACAAGGGCTGCCCTGGTACATCTGAGTATTTTCCTGAAAAATAGAAGTGATCACACATGAACCCTGGACTTTGCCCTGTACCGTGTTGACACCTTCCACATTAAGCCATTACATTTTAATATGCATCTTGAATTCAGCAGCACGTTAAATACAGATGGATATTTCTGGATACACAGCCACACATACAGCACAGGTCCCTGAGCTGCTGTTAATCCTGCACTGATTATCTAGAGCCGTGGAGCATCCACTCACAACTGGCCATGAATCAGCTAAGGCCCACGATTTCCTCCGTTGCTCTCATTTGCATTATGTACTACAGCCTCAGCTCACAGTCTTACGAATGCATTCACAATCCTTTTTTACAGCTTCCACATACATGGACAGTGTCTATTTATTCCTATGGCACCGCTAGGGTTGATTATGCTGGAAATTAGCTCATGAAATGACAGCCTCCGGCAAGACAGGTTCTGCTGTAACCCAAGGAGGGACTACAACATTACACTTTAATGGCAAGACTCTATGAACATTACCTACACCCAAGCTTTTTTCAACAGTTCCAGCAGTTTTGTGCCAACCAGTCAAGAAGAGTTACCAAAGCATAATGCGCAATTCCTTTAACTATAGCTTTACCTTGGAATAAGCAAGTGCAAGCTGCTGAAACACAGCATCATCCGGTGATTTACTGTAGATGGCTATTCCTTTCTCATCATCATCAAAGGGGTAATTAACCACTAAAGAACCTGCAGACGAAACAAGATTCTACTTAGTGTGCTTTTATAATAGATTGTTAAATTCTAGCATAGAGGAAGCTTTTCCAAAAACGCCAGAGAACAAGTCTGTGCATTTGCCACGGCTCGGAACAAGCCGCAGTGCTAAACTAGGCAGATGAAGGAGACAATGAACATGCAGTAAGGGTCACCTGTCCACGCTAGTGGAACGTTCTTAAACTAAGAAAGTCACAGAAATCCTGAAACTGGAGCCCTGAAGCCCAGCGTTTCCCCCTGGCATGTGAGAAAGCTGGGCACAGATCCTGGGGGTCATTTTCAAATGAGGAGGGACGGCAAGAGTCAAGGTGGTTTACAGAATGAGTGGAATTTGGGTCAGTGGTATCGTTGGCCAGCAGCCGTTCTGAACAGTGCGTCCCTTTCACCCTGAGGATGACTTCTGGGTAAACATTTGTGCATAATCAAGTCAGGACTAAACTAGGGAGATTCCAGCTGACCAAGTTACATTAATAGCACTCCGAGACATCTGATGAAAACCCAGCACTGCAGCCAGTCTGCATGAACTCTTATCAAGGCACTGAAAAATCCAGTGGACCAATACTGAGCAACCGCCATCTGCCAATGGCTACAGCCACACCCCCAGCAGAGAAGCAGTCTGGGGAATAAGCTGCAATGCAGTGACTATTAATTTAGATCACTCTAAAAGGCAGCTAATTAAATCAACAGGAACCTAGCAACTCAGCCAGGCAGCGAGGTTATGATGCCAAGTAGTTCCATGTAGATCATCATTTTACAGCATAGCAAGACATGCGGCCGGCTCAGTCCCTGGCACAGCAGACACACGGAAGATGAAGAATATTGAACTGTGGAGAAGTTAATTCCATGAAGACTTTAATGTGGCTCCTTTATAGGTGCTCTTACTGAAAGAGTTTCCCCTCACGATGACTAGATAAACTGCTCCCTTTCTGGGGTGAGTGGCTTTGCCAGAGGCCCCCTCCTTAATGCACTATTGATCTATTTAGGCAAGAGCCTGGGAAATGGACAAAGGAAACCAATTCCATAGGCCAGCCCAGACAATCTCCAGCTACTGCTCCCAGACACAGAGCAGAAGCATCCTAGTGTAACCCACGCCCTGCAGTGTGGTACAGGAAGCCCTTTTCTCCCACAAGCTACGTTTTACAGCAGTCTGGTTTTGTCTGCATACCTCCATGCAAGTTTGCCGAGAGCACGAACGGATAGTCCCTTAGCCAGCTCATGACAGCGCGAGTCTCCGGCTGCAGAGGGTCTGTCGTCGGGAGGAACTGGTCGGGGAAGTTTCTGTTCAGGTCATAGTTGTTACTATTGTTTCTGCCAACTGTGCTGCTTCTGTCTCCTGGGCAACAAACATGGTACGTTCAACCTGCATCACCCCCATTCACAGAGCACAAACCCATCAGCAGCTCACCTCGAAAGGGAAAAAGGGGCTGCTTTCGATAGACAGCGACGCATCTGTTACTAATGGGCTGGCTTCCTGCAGCTTCCCGCCCCCACCCCAATCCATTCCCTGAGTAGGGGGCCTCCTCCCTGCACACAGATGGTGGGGAGGTGGCCTGCTGGGTGGTGTGGTCACCATTACAAGCCTTTGTCCTCTGCTCTCAGCAGGTTCTGATTTTATTAGAGTTCATAGCCTGAGAGGGATGACACAGAGCTGCAGTTTAAACGGAGGATCCATTTGCTCTTGATGCACAAAGGTGCAGCAAACCAATTCTCTGCCCTTCTTGGGCAGGAAAAGTTTTGTGCAACATGTGTTAGGCTCCTGGCCCTTCCACAACGACTCACTCCCCCTTGCCCACTCCTGAACCTACAGACATGAAGCTGTTTAGTAAGCGATAGAACTACCTTCTTGGGATTTTTCATAGCCATCAGGATTCATGGAGGGCATGATGTGGATGCGGGTGTTAAGGACCAACTCTGTCACTTCAGGATCAGTCTCAAAGTTCTTGCAGAGATAATCAATGAGATTGAGGAGCAGTTCTCTGCCTACTACTTCATTCCCATGCATGTTCCCAATGTACTTGAACTCTGGTTCACCTGGACAGAAGAGACATTTCAGCAACAGAATCAAGGCATTCTTCTTGTAACAATAGCTAGGCTTTGAGACACTCTGACACTGTAAAGCCCATTTGAACACTAGCATTGCCAGCCCACTTGTGATGGGCCTCTGAACCCCTTGAAGCCCTTGTCACCCCCTCTCCCAGTTTACTTCCTGGAGCGAGATGGCATCAGGCTGGCAATGGAGACAGGTGGACTCCAGCTGCGGGGTGGAACGTGAGCAGAAGGGCCAGCCACACCACTGCTCTGGGGCACCCGTCAGCATCCTCATCCAAGAGCGCAGGCAGAAACTGCTCTGCTGGCAAAGCTCTTGAAATGTCGATCAGCCTAAGCAGGACAGCGGTGAGTCCTCCCACAGCGTGCTAGGTTATTTCCAAACAAGGTGACAGGGTCCCTGCCAGGACGGGCTCACAATCCACCTGGCTAACTGGCCAGGACTGAATCGTCACCACCACCTCCACAACCCTCTCCAGTTTGTCCATCCAGCCCCCACGGACGCGTGGCGAGGCGTACGGCCCTGGCGCACACCCTGCTCCGGAGGTGCATGTGCAATATGTTACAGAAGAATTTCACGGGGCTGGCCGGTTACCTGGTTCGTGGACGCCTGGGTTGTCAGATATCTCCATCACATACAGCTCCCTTTGTTCCACAGACTTGCCCACTGAGTAGAGGCGTGTGATGTTCGGGTACTCGCTGGCGTACCTCCTCAGGAAGATCTCCAGGTCAGGGAAGTGGTGGTGGCGAAAGTCCTTGGGCTGGAGCGGCTGATGGAGCGAGGTTGGGCTTGCTGCCTTCGTTGTAGCAGAGGCATTGGTGGCAGAGGCTGGCGCTGGTGTGGCTGCAGCCTGCGTAGAGTCAGGAACAGGCGCCATGACAGTAGGTTGCAAGGAAAAGTCCACCCCAGTTGCAGCCCCTTCCTTCACCTCAATGTTCTCTACAGTCATTGGCACGTAACTGAGAAAGACACACGAGTCTGCCGTCAATGAAACAAGAAGCCATAAGCCAAGCCCAGGATCCTATACCAGCGCAGTCTCTTTTCTCAGCACTGTCTCCCACCACCACCACATGCAGCAGGTCTGGCACTATAAAAGCTACACCAGAGATTCCCCAGCTAGCACATCATCAGGTCATATCCCGTTGCCATCAGGCCAAACCCCATTTTAACCGAGATGAGGACAGCCCTTCCAAAGACAGTCACGTGGGGCTGAACTCCTGTCTGCTGCACTCTTCTCAAGAATGGCCCTTCTGGGACCACCTTGGCAGAATGCTAAGAGAAGGGGCTGCATTTGTATTGTAACCCCTCATGTAGTAGCGCTACATTTACAAGCTTTAACATTGCCTCCTTCTTACCCCCACAGGAGCATCCTGAATGGTGGTGCTCTAGGAGCAAGGACAAATCAGCACATGAAGCTGCAGCCGGGCACCATCACAGGAAAGAAGTGACAGTAGCAGCTTCTAGCCAAACCCCGTAAGCAAGCATGAAGAGACTGTGAAAATGAGAACGCTTAGCAGTACAGGCCCCCCGCCTGCTCCAGAGACGTTACCCTCTGACAGCCGCTGTGATGTTATAGGTTCCAGGCACAAGCAGCCTGTGGTAGTCACCAAATCTGCCTGCCGTGATGTTATGAGCAATGCCAGCAACACCAATGGTCGCATTCTCCAGGCCGGCCCCAGTGACAGAGTCCCTGACAAACCCTTTCACTCCCATGTGGACCTGGGGAAAGAAATCAAAAAGGAACTGATCAAGATAACTCACTCCAGGTACAAATGGATCCTTGCCCCCATCACCACCAAGGCTGGTAAGTTTAGAGCAGACGTGCACAGCCAGCCTGCAATTCAAAGGGAAGTTTGGCTGGACCACTCCACTAGGAGACAAATCCCAGGATGAAATGAGAGACACTAGCCCTTGGAAATCCCTTGTACTCCCCATGGCGGGCCTGCTTTCCCTATGGAGAGAGACCAAAAACTTTCATAATTTGCAACCCTTTCAAACTAGGCCCAACCTCACCGTTATTTTCAGTGCCCCAGCCCCATTACAGGCAGGCTACGCATGCTACTGGGGCTGGAGAGAGCGTGTTTAGAGACACTTCAGTGGTTACACAACAGGCTGAGTTCAGGATGTCTGCACGGCACCTCAGCTGGGGAGATGCGGTAGCCTCCCCGGCCCAGCTGGAACCACCCTCTAGCCAAGGCTGCACTTTAAAAGGTAGCGGAGGACACCCAACGACGCAGCGGTGGAACGCAGCTCGAGCAATTCCATTTCTCCTCCAGGAGGAGTCGGAACAATCCCCCGGACTACGGGGGATTAACTCCCTCACCCAGGCCTGCTGCCCACAGCAGGATACAGAACTGCAGCAAGACTGCAGAGAAGCCAGGCAGCCCTGTCGCTGGTGACTTCTGTTAATTCATAGCTGCCACAGGACCACAGGGCAGCCTAGGCTACTAGCCACAGAAACAATCCACACCCTCTACTCTGGGGTTTGATCTGCCAGTCACGTGTACCTAGGCCTTGTACCTATGGTCCACAAGCCCCGATCCACCTCCTGAGAGGCCAGCCCACGTTTTACCTTCTCAATGAAGGTGAGGAGAGATTCCCGGTTATTCTCCCATTCCTGCTGAAGCTGGGACGCCAGCGGGTACTTGCAGCAGGACAGCTCCAAGGTGATCTCAAAACAGTCGGCCCATACGTAGTTGTAATCCTGCATCCCCCCTGGGAATGCAAGAAGATTGGTCACAAAGAAGAGGGCTGGTGAAAGGCTAGACTCGGGAAGCTGCTCCCACCCTCAAGCCCTCTTGCAACCATGTCCAGTTCTGAGCATCACCTTTCAGGAAAGATGTGGACACGCTGGAGAAAGTCCAGAAGAGAGGACCAAAATGGTTTTAACCCAAGAGATGCCATCTCCAATAACAGAGTACACCAACCGCGCAGTGCTCCCAGCCCAGTGCTGAGTTACAATGCTCCAGGGAACAGTTTGACAATTCCACTGCCTCACCAGGCTCCCAAATGAGGTTAAGAATAACTCGATCTTGTGTGCAAGGGAGTTAAAAAAGGAAGAGTAACTGTGCATGGAACAGAAATAGTCTCAAAAGGTCTCCAAGTCTGAGCCACGCTAATCTAAAGAGCTGGAAAGAAGAAGAGAATTTCAGCAGTGGCTCAGAGAACCATATTTTTTATGGAGAATCGGCCTCCGAGGCCTTTACACATGCCAACTTAGTTCAACACACACACAGTTGTTTGCAAACTCAGAAATGAGGGCAAACAGGTCTGGCCACAGCACAAGCTTTGATTCCAAGTCCAGCACAACGAATCCCACAGCAGTCTACCTTCTAGCATGTTTGATTACACAAGATAAAATACAGCAAAGAAAAAATGACCTATTGAGAAATGATGTTCCCCCCCATATCATTTACAGAGCAATTACTGTGACTATTTAAAGCATCGCTTATGAGACAAACAACCACACGTGTATTTAAAAGCTCCTGAATTGCCAAGTCTCACCTGCCCTTCATTCTAGGTTGCTGCTAACACACTGCCTGTTTGTAAGTCTCTAGCCAAGCCGTCTCACATGTGCTGGAAATTCTCTTTTGCTTAGTTTCCCCGCAGTCACTGCCTGCATCACCTAGAAGCAAGTCTACAGGGCTGGTAATGCCTGGATCGGACTTTCTGATTTCCCATTGCTGACGAGCTTGTTTTCACAGTGAAGCTGGAAGCCTCTCTAAGTCTCTGTACCAGACAGGTTTCAAACCCCAGTGACTGCAGCACAGAGACTGCATGAACAGAACGAACTGACATGTGCCATACTTCTGTCACTTCCACAGCCAGAACACACACAAAAGCCTGCACTGCAGCCAGCGTCTGCAGGCAGCAGTTGTTTAAAAGGCCCAGGATGCTGACGCAGAAGCCATCAAGATCATGCTTACCAAATCCTGGCAGCCTGTGCATGGTTAAGCCGTTGTACACTAGAGAGTCAATGTCAGGTGTAGACGCTACAATCTCCCTGCAAGTGCGTTCCTACCATGGCTACAAAACCTCAGGATTCGGAGGACACAGAGGTAGACAGAGGCAGCAGTAGACGTTCCTTCATAGAACACTTGTTTCAGGTACACAGAGCGTTTAGCTACGTATCCATGAGTTCAGGTGAAGGTCTGTAACATGCAAGCTGCCCAACTGAGATGGTTTGTCCCACTGCCCTGAGAGGATGGGCGTTCAGCTTGAACAGGATATCCTGGTTCATCAAAAGCAGAGCCATGCAGTTCCACAAGCCCTCACTGTTCTGATTCCCCGTACAAACACAATGAAGCTTGTTAAACCAGTAAACATACAGCCTCTGCCAATTACACATGCTGGACTAGGAAATCGTTATAAAAGCAGCAACATAAAACTGAGCTGTATTTGAACAGTGAAATCCCCAGCAATGAATCAGCTATAATGGGGAAACATATCTAGGCCTTTCTCCTCTGCCAGCCCATCCCCGTGTTTGAATTTCTTCCCAGTAAGCATGGACTTAAGGTTTACACGATTCATTCAGTGCCCACACCCAGACTTCAGAAAAACGTCTTTCAGAAATTACTGCTCCATAACATTTCAAGCATTCATTGGGCCTTTCCAATTCTGCAGCCTAATTACAGTTCCTCCATAGCCCTCTCAGCCTCAGGCCGGACTAAGGCTGGACTGAAGCAGCTTACAGAGCTGTGCTACACTGGCCCCCCATTCCATTTATGCAGTTTTTTTCCCCTTCTATTTTATCCTCCATGACAAGAACCACCACCCTATCTGGCAAGTCCATATTTGTGTAACGTCTGCTGGGAACTAGGATGAGACCAAACTCATGAAGTAGTTACAATTTATATTTCTGCTGGTCCATGGGACTTTTCAGGAATAGCATCCCATCAGACACCAATAGGACGGGTGTAATAATTTGTGGGAGACAGGTATCCATCAAAGACTGCAATATGGCTGAGTCGTGCTATTTCCCCTCCAAAGATCAGCATACGGGGGGGAAGTGGTTAATTTACATTCAGGTCATTTGTCTACACAAACAAAGTGACACGCTAGCCCCACACTTGCTCCTATCGAAGTCAACAGGAGTTCTGCTACGGACTTTATGGGACGCTAGAATGGTTGCACTGAGCTGGGTATTTCCCCTGGATGTTTGTTAACGAAGCCTTAAAGGGACCCAGATAACCTCGACCCTAAATTTAGGGGAGGAGTTGGGGGCTGTCTATATGTAAGTTATTCAAAAAAACTTAACACGTTTTTGTTACAAGGCAAAATGACAGAACACTGTCTGAAGTTAAATCTGCCCCTGCCCCCCCAGCTGCAAATGAAACGTGTGCAGCCTCATGTTAGTGCACGAGACCCCGTGAGTGAACGTGGCTGGTCCACCTCCATTGCCCAAACCAAGTGATGTAAGTTAGATTTTAAAAGTTTTTTGGGTGTGACAAAGTAGGAATTTTCTGTAATATTTTTATGAAGCCTGTGTGTGCCGCAGTTACCCCTGTACACTGCATTCTTGCCCAGGGGGGCAAAGAGGACTGTGTGCTCTAGTGGCAGACTGGGAGACACAGGTGTGGGTGTCACCTAGCTGTCTGGCCTTAGACCGGATATCAATGGAACATCTGAGAAGAGAATGTCAAACCCCATCCCCAGTACACTGACACCTAGCAATCAATGACCTAGAGGGATATGTTTCCCCACCTCTCAGCAGGGAAGCGGAACAACCATCCCCAGCTCAAACACCAAGGCCTGGAGAGGTGTGAGGTGGGGCAATCAGAATTGGCTGCCAGAAGGAGCTGGCGCTCTCGCCTGGAGGCTGATCAAGGAGCTCAGATGACGCTTGAATACTGGGATTCACTACAGCTTGGCTCTGCTCTAGGCTGGCCACAACGATCTATACTTTAACCTTCATTTCTCTGTGCTAACCTAGGGACTTCCTACCCCGACTTCCAACTGACTAATAAACCCGACTGTTTTGGCAAGGCTGTTTGAGTGTCACTGCAAATGCTGGCTGAGGTGCGTGGATCCCTGAAGAGCACACGAATCCCTACCAGGAGTCGATCTCAGTTGGACTCCCTAAGCAGAGCTCACAGCGTGAAGCAGGAGTGCTGCAGGCTCAGAGGTCCATTCTAAGGAGGCAGTGAAGGGTTCCTCCTAGCACCGTTCCAAAGCTGGGGGCGATCCTGTGTATCTGTGGCGCTGGGCTTTACTCATCTGAGGTTACGACTAACAGGTTAAGGCATGGGCTGTTAAAATATCATAACCTAAGTTACCCGGGCAGAAGAGCACCCATTAGCAGACATTCCAGAGTTCACTGAAGTGAACAAGTGTTCAGGGGAACCTTACGAGCACTACCGATAACAGCAAAGGTTAGGAGAAGGCAGACAGTGAATTGCACTGTCCATGCAAACAGCTTAAGATTTGTTCAAAGCCACGACTAGAGATACGTTAACTAATGGTTTCCACCCCCTAGACAGGTTAGGTGGGGATTTTCCAATACACCTAGGAGTCATATGTCCAGATCCCCATTATAATTACGGGAACTGGGTGTGCATTTACCCTATGCATATGTGAAAAAACAGAGTAGACTAACCCCCTAAACCAGGTTCCCAAACTGTGATCCACCAAGCGTTTGCTGGTGGCCTGTGACACCGTTTTGCTTTGTTTCCAGCTGTGAAGATGTATTAAAAAGCTAAAAATATATTCCTCTCTTACCATCACTTTCAACCGCAGTAACTGCCACTAAGAGGTTTGACAGTTAACGGGAGCAGAGATGGCCCATGAAGATACAAGTGAGAGGGGAGGGCTCTATGAGACATGCCATGACGATGGAATCCAGAGGAAGGGTTGGAGAACCTTACGAAGCAATGTACTGAAATAACTTACCTTCCACATCATACCAATGAGCGCCATTTGTGATGCCATCCTTGAAGGTCTCAAGCTGCTCCCCTGGGCAGTTTGGGGTGCCAGTTTTCATTATCGGGTGGTTCGAAGCATAGGCTTTTGCCAGGTTTTTAAACACTTCATCATCAGCTGATTTGCTATAGATTCCACTGGACTCGTGCATGGCAGAGTCATCAAAGGGATAGCTCGCAACCACAGAGCCCCCGTGCAGGTTCCCAGAGAGTACAAACCTGGTTTTGAAAAACACAAACGTTTATTAGAACCAGACAGAGCATCCTAGGCCAGCACCAGCTACCCAGATAAATTTGGCTACTTCTGGCTCAAAGTACTTCAACAACGATGTTCTCAAATCACGGGGCCCACCCCTGGGAAGGGAAGTGGCAGCTGCATGGCAATGTTACACAGCATTTTGGGACAGTAAGTGAACAGCCCAGTATCCAATGAACATTGTATGATGAGAAGACTTTGAGCTTTACTAGCTGTATTAAAGCTATGCTATATCTGAGACACACTCAGCCTACACTAGATAGGCTCTAAGGATATCTGGTGCTGGCCATTGTCAGAGACAGGAGTGTGAATTAAATGGAACTCAAGTCCCATCTAGCCTGGTAATTCCCATGTTCCTACGGCTTTGCTTAATATTAGCAAATACTCTTAGCTTGGGCTAAGGTGTCCCAACTTCTGTAAGTTGGCTTAGAGGGTGCCTCATGTTAACAAAGGCCCAACTTTCCTTTGAAACAATCTAATTTATTTTACAGAAAAAAAATGGGATGGGGAATGTTGTTAATCTGAAAAGGCATTTGTTTACTCCCAACTTGTGGTTTGTCATACAAAGCTGTGCGCTGTGAGGTTCAGCTCAGATTCACAGGACTGCAGCCTGCTGCTGGAATGGCAAATGAGGCAAAATTCAAAGAAGGATTACTTCAAAGCAACATACACATTGATAGTCTCAAGATGCTCAAAGAAAAGGCTTCTCTCTCCTCAGCTGCCTAGGCACCAACGCATCACCATGGCAGCTACTGTCTTTACAGATTACAAAAGGCAGTCATTAGTCCATTGCATATCTTGCTTTGACAGGAACTTCGAGCACATCCACTTGTACTGAAAAGAATTCAGCTCCTTAAGTAAAGTCCAGCAGCAGGCAGCCCCGAAGAAAGGCTCTGAACAGAACCCCGAGAAGCCAAAAGAATTTTGTGGTTATTAAACCTCAGGTTTCCATTCACCATGCACTCAATTTAACATCTCAGTTTAACATCTAGCGTTCTAGGAGATGGAACAAATGTCTGTTTTTTCCCTAAGCATGATTTGCTTGACTCTGCATTTTGATCACAGCCAGCAGCTATTTAGTAGTCCCACATGGTCTGCAGATGACAGACACAGCTTTTTTTTAAGCTTTGAAGAATGTATGAGTGAGATGCACCATGGGGTTTACTTGCAAGATTAAGAGGCTTGTGCTGCACTAAGGAATGGTCAGGTGCATATGGGCATCAAATTCTAAGGGAAGTCAGAAAACTTAAGTGTGAAGAGGCCCTGTGTCTCTGTCTCTTAGCCTGCTCACCAGCAGCTGTAAGAGTCTCATTACAACTGACACTCTAAACACCCCTGCATTTTTAAGAAACTTTTTGTTCTCATTTCTTACAATATTGTAGACAAGTTCAGATTTGTTCCCTTGCCATTCAGCCCATGTTCACTTGTGTTATTAAGCAGAGTTGACATAACCAAAACCTTTGCTATTTTTTTTAAACAATTTATAGGCTGTGAATCAGAGCATATGGACGTCATCCAATAAAAAAAAACATTACCTCCATTAGGGATTTTTAAACAAGTGGTTTTGTTTACTCATTTTTGTATGAGTGATGAGATTAGCACAGCAGTTGCAATAGCATAAACTATTGTTGCCAACCCCAGGAGAGCCTCATTCGTTGTATTGTTCATGCACAGGTCTGACAGAGTAGCTTTTTTTAAGAAGTATTTGCCAAAAAAAAAGTTTAATTCATTTTGAAGCTGATGTTTGGAACCCAGAGCAAGAGCAAACGTATGTCTTAGCTTCATTATGTGCTACAGCACATCACCAGAGATGCCAGCAAAGTTGAGCAAGTAAGCAAGAGCGGACAATGCAAGCAAGAACCCGTGGAACAGCACTGAATCAACAACGCAGACCAGTAAGTTCTCTACAGTAGAGATTCTAGATCTTTACTAGCACCTCCTGATCCCAACACATGAAATCTGTTAAATTTTAACAAAAACTTCAGAGAAAAATGCAAGCTTCCACACTCTATTTCGTAGATGTCACACACTGATGCTTAACAACACAGTTGCTATTGTGTTTCAGCTGACAGCCTTAGCCAAACCAACCAAGAAGTACTAACAGCGGTTCTTTGAAGAGCCCTTTATTACAGTAAAGCAGTCAATCCCATGTCAGTTTCTCTCCATCTCTGACTTTGGAAGATGGACTGAAACAAAATTGTATCCATCAACCCATATCTGATCAGAATCTATTTCTCATAAGTAAAGAAATAGCGATCACCCTAATTTTCCAGAGATTGCCATAAGGGAAACTGGAACTGTTTACATAACCCCATGCGCTCCTGTTCCACTCATGTCATACCACAACATAAGACGTTCTGACATAGCTATTTTGTAATAAACTTTCTGAAAATAAATCTGAAGAGAACAGAATGCTACACAACCTAACCTTTATTTTCTTTTACAAATTAATTCAGGAAACTCACAGCAGATGAGATATTGCCAGAAAAGACAGAACCCAATTTAGCTAGCTATCCTCCCTTAAAGGCAGAACCATTCCAGACAAGTAAGCTTATTAGTGTAGTTCCCTTCTTGTGCTTAGGCTATGTCTACACAACAGCCTATGTCAGCATAATTTATGTCACTCAGGTGTGTGAACAAACAACCATCCCCCGAAGCAACATAAGTTACACCAACATAAGCACTCGTGCGCAGGGTTATGTCCTGCTGACATAGCTTCTCCCACTCATGCAGGTGGTTTCTTTGGGCGAGAGCTCTTCTGTCAGCACAGAGCATCTTCAGCAGATGTGGTACAGCTGTGCCACTGCAGCGCTGTATGCATAGACGTGGCATTAGTCAGAAGCTGGAAGGCTAATGCATTATTCTAGGTTCCCAGGGCTAACGCCCACACTCTGAACTATTGACATGCATAAACTTTTGCAGAATCAAAACCTACATCTAGAAATGTTTAGCAAGAAATCTTTATGCAACAACAGCAAGAAACTATGTGGGGAAAATGTATTACAAGATTCAAAGATGGAGGAGAGCTGGACACTCTGCCTGCCACAAGTCATGCCAGACATCAGTGTTTGAGCACCTGTTTGTATTCAGCAACACGCTCGGTCCATATTGCTAAAGATCAGACAGCTAGTGATGATGAGAGTTAGCAACACAGGGCAAAACGCAAAGGTCACAAATGGCCTTAAGGTGAAGTACATCCTGCAAATACGTTTCTCCTCTGGAGCTCATTTAGCCTGCCCTGAAGAGGGAGTCAGGCATGGACATTTTTAAGGGATTATTGCTCAGCCTAGAAAACAACACTGCTAGCGGTCCTTTACATGCAGCTGTCTAGAAAGAAACCAGCATGGTTCCCCTGGCAGGTGCACGTGGGCCTTTGTGTAGCTACACACTAAAACCTGCCCCTGTCCTGCTCAGAAGAGGTCCGCCGAGCACGCCAAGACATGGTGCGTTAGTCAGGTCGCTGGATGCCCCAGCGGCCTCGGGTGACAGCAGCACCAAGGAGCTAGCCGGGGCCGGTACCATGCACACAGGTAAGGACAGCGTATTGCATGAGCTCCCCTACGCACAGCCAGCCCTCAGCCCGACATCAACCCCCGCCCAAAGCCCAGACCCCCCGAGCGGGGCCGGGAGCCCAGCCTCCGTCCCCCCCAAATCCCACAGACGCGGGGGCTCACTTGTTGCGCTGCATCCAGGCGATCAGGGCCCGCACCTCCGGCACGGGCTCCAGGTCGGGCGGGCCGGCCCCGAACTGGTCTGGGAAGCTGCGGTTGAGGTCCTTGCCGCGGCCGTTCTCCCGGCCGCCCGGCGCCGCCCCGGCGCAGTCGCCCTCGCGGGCCCGCTCGAAGCCGTCGGGGTTGAGGCTGGGCAGCAGGTAGAGGTCGGTGGTGTTGAGGAGGCGGCCGGCGCGGGGCTCCCCGCGGGCCCAGCCGGACACCAGCTCCTGGGCCAGACGCAGCAGCAGCGGCCGGCCCAGCGGCTCGTCGCCGTGCATGTTCGCCACCAGCTTGACCTGCGGGCGGCCGGGCAGCGGGGCCCCGCCCGGGTCGGCCTCCGGCAGGGCGGTCCCGGTCCCGGCCCCGGCCCGCGGCTCCAGCCCGGCCGTCAGGCGCAGCACCCACAGCGGCCGCCCCTCCACCGACTGCCCGAGGCTGAAGAGCCGGGCCAGGCCCGGCGGGGCCCCGTCGGCCAGCGCCCGCAGCGCCGCGCCCAGCTCGGCCGAGTGCAGGTAGCGGAGGGCCGGGGCCTCGCCCGCCGCCCCCTCGCCCGCCTCCGCCTTCTTGATGTGGGCGCCGCCCGCCGGGCCCAGCCCGAGCAGCAGCCAGAGCAGGAGCCGCCCGGCCATGAGGAGAGACGCCGCCACACGCAGGGCCTCGGAACCGGAGCCAGGCCCAGCAGCACCGCACGACACGATGCGCGCGCAGGCCGGGCGGGCCGGGAGAGGCTTGCGCGCGGGAAGGGGGCGGGAACAGCGGCGGAGACGACCAATGCACGGCAGGGGCGGGAAGAGCGGGCGAGGCGACCAATGCGAGGGCAGGCGTGGGGCGAGCACGAGACGGATAGGAGCCAATGAGGGAGGCGACAGCGAGAAAGGAACCCGGGGAAAGGAACCAATGGGGGAAGAGTCTACGGGGATGGGCGGAGCGAATGGGGAGGGGAGGAGCCAATGGGGGAGGAGAAGGCCAGGGTGGGCGGGGCGAGAGAGGGACCAATGAGGCAGCCTTTGGGGTAGGGACCCCGGAAAGACAAGGTGGATCAAAAAGGCGATGTTGTCAACGTCACCAAGGAGGCGTGGCCAACCTTCAAGGGGCGGGGAGGCTAATGTGTCGTGTTACCTCTACGTCACTTCCGCCTCGGGCGTGCGGCGACCTTGTTAGTGACTGGGCTTGGCTCTCGGGCGCGTTCCCGTTCCCGGCCGCCGGGCACCCGCCCCTCGCGGGAGCGAGCCGGAGACGCGGGCGCTGGGCTGGGGAGGCGGGTTCGGCTGCGGCCCTGGGCTCGGCTCGGCTCGGCCCGGCTGCTGGCGCTGGGCGCGTTCCCCGCTCCGCCGCCCTGGAGGCCCCCGGCCCGCCGGGCTCGGCCCATCCTAGCTCCCGTCCGAGCCCGCAGCGGCTACTGACAGCCGCCCGCCCCTCGCCAAACAGCGCGGCTGGCAAAGGGGCCAGGCCGGGCCGTATGGAGCCAGTATAACGCCTGGGGGGGGCTAGCACGGGCCATGCAATCCCGCAGGGCATGGAGCCAGTATGACGCCTGGCACGGGCCATGCAATCTGATGTAAAATAGCCACTCTTCCGTTCTGCCGTCACATTCTCCAGCGAGGCAACCACGGCCCCTGCTGAAATGTCAGCATGCCAGCAGGAGACAAGCTCTCCATGAAGAGCAGGCAGCAGCTGGCTCAAGATGGACCGGGGCAAGACCGAAGTGATGCAGGTCAGAAAAGGGAAACACTTCAAAGGGCTGGCCAAGACATTGCCCCTCTTTCCCCTGGTAGTACGCAGCCCGCATTCAGCAGAGTGGTGCAAAGTCTCAGCGTCCTATCCGACTCTTTGCTAAGCATGGATGACTAGGTAGATGACCAGCTGGTACAGACTGTGGTGGCCCAGCTTCTCCATGACTCAGGTCACTGTGAGCACGGTGTGAGGCCTTGGTCCTCATTTTCACAGCAATGAATGGCTCAAGCCCTTAACTACATGGAACACCAGATTTCAATCTGAGACTATGACAGCTGTGCTCCTCTGGGAAAAGGCAGCTTTCAAAGCCCAGGGCAAAGCATCAGTGTGCTGCTGGGGACAAAACCTTCTCTGTTGAGGAGATCCAGCTATGGAACAATCTTCCAGAGGAGATCAGGTGAATCCAGCATCTGATCTCTTTAGGAAACATTGCAAAATCTTCCTCTTCGAGAAAGCCTTTCATCAGAAGTGACACTCATAATTCAAACATCCCTGTTCTTCCCAAAAGCTGCCAAATTCCCTCCCCCAAGCAGAGTTCTGAGCCCATAAAGGGAGAAGTGCCAGAGGCTCCATGAAGTCCACTAGGGACTTTGCAATTGCTTTTGAGTGGAAGACATTCTGATACTACAGGGAAGGGTGACAATATAAAACTCAAAGATAAATAGATATTTGTTCTGTGAAGGATCGTCCCACGTATGGAGCTACATAAACACTAATAATTGCACCTCTAACAACCTGATTGTGTGTGCAAGTCAGCTGGTTGGAGGTGCAAGAACTCTGATCTGCACTTGCAATTCATCTGGCAGGTTCACAACCCAGGTTCAGTTTATGCAAAATGCTAACTGCATTTGCAAGGAGGAAGACTGGGGCTCAGCCCCTTTGAAAATGATCCCTTAAAGTGGTTCTAGAAACCCTTTGCTCAAAGAAATTCAGAACCATTCAAGGGCCAGTAGATTCTGTGAATTGTCTTTCACTTAAAGAAATAAATAGCACAGGAAATTTGTCCAGTTCAAAGAAGGGACCATTGAAATGTGACAAAGTTTCACAAGATATTTTTATATTTTCTTATCATAAAAATAAGGCAAGAAGGAAGGATTTGCAAGATTTACTTTATACAAAGACAATTTTTCTTCTTTAAAAAAGGAGCTCCACAAAAATCTGTTTTTTAAGTGTACTGTACAGTAAAATCATAAAAGTCCCACAGTAACTCATAAGGGACCATATAACTAGGATCAAAGGTGAACTCTGTGAAATATTGACAAAAGCATTGTTGCCCTTTCTGCTGTTTCCAGTTTCCATTTTCCATAGTAATACTAGGAAGATTGAATAAGATGTAGAGGACTAGAACTGTATCTAGGTAGAATTAAAGAAGAATCATTTGGTTAACTTCAGCCTCACATTCAAGGCTGGGAAAATGCAGCTTAATGTGTCTGTTTTTATCAGTTTACCCTGGTAACTTCCTAAACTGCACATAAATCTCTGTGCATCAAGAGTAGACTAGGTTCCTAAGTAAGATGAGCAGAGACTGTCACTCTCTGGAATATCTTTTATTGGACCAACTTCTGGCAGTGAAAGAGAAGCTTTCAAGTTACACAGAGCTCTGTGTAGCTCAAAAGCTTGCCTCTCTCACTCCAATAAAAGATATTACCTCACACACACAGCCTTGAGTCTCTAATATCCTGGGACCAAAATGGCAATAGCAACCCTGCAGACTCTCTGGAATGACTGTCCTACCAGAGGAAAAGGCAAAAGACCGTGCCAGTGATATTTCTGTGTGTGACAAGTGGGTATATCATCTTAAGCAGCTGCAACAGTGTCACTGCCTGTCTATAAAGGCAACCAATAGAAAACAAAATACAAGCCTGGCCACAGAGAGACCGGCGGAATGAGGCGGATGCATGGGGCTTTTCTGCCTTCACAAACAGCTGGTCTGATGTTACCAGAGGCTGGAAGATGATACTTCTCCTGGTGTTTTGGCTGCTTAAGGAAATGCACAGGTGCCACTTGACCTAGGTGGCACAACCTTCCGGATCAGTACATCGGGTCTCATGAGGGATGGGAACATTCTCAATGGCAATTTATGTTGTTGCAGAACCTTCTATATTGGGGATAGTTACAGAAGAGCTTATGCCTGCTAAAATTAAATTAGTTAGTCTTTAAAGTGCCACAGAACTCTCGTTGTTTTTACAGAAGAGTGTTTCAGAAGAGATACAAAGGTAAGTGCAGGTTGACACAAAGACAAACCTTTCATATATCACTCATCCAAACCTTTGTTAATTTCCATTTCAAGGCAGGTGAAACAATAGTGAATACTGGGCAAAGTAAATTAGTCTGGATCCAGAACATTCTAGTCCACCAAAGTTCAAAACCAAGAGTGACCAGACAATTCCTGTTTATCACCCTGGTAATGTTTTACGCACACGTAAGTTTCCCAGACCTGGCACTTCCTATTGCAGTTATGAGTTAACTCAATGTTTAGCCTGTACCAAAGTGTAATTTAAGGAGATTCTGGGTAGTATGAATCTCTGACTTCATTGAATACTAAGATTTCTTTGCATTATGGGTCATATGGTGTAAACCATTGTACAAGCCAACTGTGTTTTAGCAGTGTCAACAAAAGGCCCCAGGGAAAACAAAGAGCATTTGTCTTCTTCTTGGGGCTCATCTGCATCGTGCAGCTGCTAGGAGAGAGACACACACACAGGACAGGAATTGTCTACTACATTAGCACCCCAGATACCATTAGGTTGAGAGATGTTGCGAAATCATGGCCATCTGGATGTTTTTAAAGCAAAGGGGGGAAGGGAAGTCAGAACAATTCAGATTCTGATCTTAGTTACATAGGTGTAGATACCATTGACTTCAAATGAGTTATTCTGGATTTACACCAGTGTAACTGAAGTCAAAACCAGGCCCAATTCCCATTTTATACAGTAAAAGCCTAGTTCTCTGCAATTTCTCCAAGCCAATTATAGAAGACAACACGTAGCAAATGACTGAGTCACTTAATAGCTTTCGCAACAGCCTGTAAGAGACACCTTCACATTCACTTGGAACAAACCTGGCAGCTCTGCCTTGGAGACACCCATGTGAGTAATACAGTAGAGTGGGAGCGTGACCTGTGTGGGTTATGGAAATTGAAGGCTTCCTCCACTCGGCACTGCCCTGGGCTCGTATTTGCAGAGCAACTGTAGCGCCGGCACAACAAGGATCCTGAGTAGACAAAGACTCTGGCTCCCACTTCACCACACCATCTGCTTTGGTGTCAAGAACTGGAATTTCCTCTTCCTGACTGATAGATGGCAAGTGGTCTCCCATTGACAGGAGAGATGGAGCAGTTCAGTCTTTGGACGATTACTCACGGAGGAAATTAAGGGTAGGTCCTGGTAGAACAGCAGCAGTCACACATGAGCAGCTTTGCAGAAGGAGGTGTTGGGACAATCTCAGGATTCTTGCTCCATGGGCCATCAGAAATCACATGAAATCAGTCAAGACATGGTAAATGCTTGCACTGTATGTGAGCCTCCTTTTATCTCGTTATCCTGCTCCCCTAAACACACAGAAAGGGTCATCAACAAACCAGGGAGAGATTTAAGAGGAAAATAAATGTCTCATTCTTTTTTGAACCCCGTTATAGTCTCAGCCATCACAACATCCTCTGGCGAGGAGTTCCACTGGTTGACTGTATGTTGTGTGAAGAAATATTTCCTTTTGATTACATTTACTTATAATCATCAGTTTTCAAATCTTTACTACCTCTCATACATTTATCATCTTTCAAGTAACTCAAGGAGTGAGGATGCACTTGTGTTAAGGCAATCATAGAAATGTGGTCCCTGCTATTTCTGGTGCTTGGTATGAGAGGGACTAGATTAAAACATCAAACACAATTGCTTAAAATGATTGTTTGAGGTTCTCTTAGGCCAAATTACTTGGAGTTGCAAAGGAGGAACATGCATATAGCATCGTGCAGTTAACGTCCAAATTATGGTTCGCTGCAGCCTTTCTGACATAGGCTCAACATGGGAACTTTCAGTTATTTATGTCAAAGAATAAAAAGAGAAATACAATCTCAGAAATCAAGTCTCATCACTTCTCAGTCCGAGGAACCCTGGAATAGGGGAAAGTCTGCTCAAGTGGCTGGTTCAAGTGTCCATTAGCACAACTAGATCTTCTATTAGATCTTCTAGACCGTCCATTAGCACTCCTAGCACTGCAGGTTCGGGTCAACTCTGAGTTTCCAGTGACCTGAGTTTATATACCCTGTTTTCAGGGTTTATTAGGGGGGGGGGGGGGGCAACCCTCTTATTTCCTGTTGGACACTTGCCAACTGGGCTCAGATTACTGTTTTCTCAGTTCTCTGCTACTTCTTTCTATATCCCCTAGCTGGGATCAACGTATAACAAATTTCTATGAGCCTTTTCTTTATGTTTTATTCATGTCAAGGTTTGTATTTCTCTGTTAACTCCTATTATTCATTGGAATTCTCCCTTCCCTTTTAAAAGCAATTTCTTTTCATATTTCAAGTTTATATACTGGTCAGGGCTTATATCTTTCAATATTCCCAATGCCATATAATTCCTGTCACTTCTAGAGCACAACATACATTTAGACAGAAAAGCAAACAACATCCCTTCTAGTTCCCTTACATTTATTGGACATCGTCCATTCCATACGTTCTGTGCTTATATCTAACACTTGTATCTCACATCCTTCAAGATTTACAACAGAAGAAGAGACAAAAGGGGAGGCAAAAGGGGGCAGTTTTCCTCAGACCCCCATTTGAGAGGGCCCCCAAACCAAATGGCGTGACTCGGTGTATGGGGTTGCAGTGCCACTCAGCTTTATCCCAGTGGCCCCTCCGTCATGATGAAGGGGTGGCCAGACCAAAGCTGAGTTCGTCAGGTCACAACACCCGGAGTGGACAGCCAGGCCCAGCCCTGTGGAACCGGAGTTGCCGTTGTGCAATGAGTGTCAAGTGGGCTTGATCTCCAGCTCCCGCATCCCGCTTGGGGCCTCCCCTCAGTGGGTATTTTTTGGAGGAGAGGGGGCCTCAGTTTCTGATTTTGCGCCAGGCCCCCCAAACCTCTGTGCGGCCCGGCATATTGAAGGAACAAGACAGATTATCCACCTACAGAGAGATCTGATTCACAAGGCAAACAAATGGACAGTTTCTCATGTGGCATGAAATCTAGATGGTTTGGATTTCTTGGGGTATCAGGAAGTTTAATGCATAGAACCTGTCTCTACCAAGCATTCTTAACTGGTTTAACTTAGTTCCTGCACTGCCCTGTGAAACTTGATTAACTCCAGGACGCAGTGGCCACTCTGCACGGGAAAACAAGGTGTCACTCTCAACCGCCAAACCCTAGAGGGGGTTCCTGTAGCCAGATAGAAAGAGAAGAAGTTCTATCCGTATGTTGTGTGGGTAACAATAGCTTGAAAACCTTGTTTAAACATCTCACTTCCTATCCCTTGGGGAATGGAGCTTCCAGCTTCCCTTATTTGGTATTCTCCAGACATTGTGTCTCACAGTTCAAGATGTGGATTGCTGGTCTTCTATTCGGAGCAAAAAGAGGTACAACCTGTAATCTTGTTTTATATTCTTAATAGGGGGATAGCTTTCCTGCTGTAAGGTCAGCAGGAACTATGGTTTATTAACAATATAATCAAGGCATATTTGCTATCTATGCATCTCACAGTGGAAACCAGTTGCTGCATGATTTCTGAATCTTCCTGGGGCAATAATGATGCTCTGTTATGGTTCCAAATACAGGGAAAAAGATAAGAGCAGGTTTGGTGGGAGGGGATGTTGTGCTAAGTGTGTTGGGTGGCATTAATCAGGCGCTTTACTTTCCAACACTGACAGTCAGCAAATGGAGAGAATAGAGTTGATTGCACACATAAGTGTTGTTGCAAAGTATGCTGCACCCTGCATTAAAATCAGGGAACTGGAGCGATTAGGAAGATGGTAATGACTTCTGAGCAACACCTCAGGCACTATTGTGGGAACATGTTCCTTGGAATGGTATTAATGCTATGCTTGGCTGATTCTTTGCTTGACAAATTAACCAATATCTTTGATCCCTAGATTATGCATGGTTTTGCATATCCCATTACACAGCTAACTGCCTGGGCAACTTTCATTTTTCAAACCATTTCTCAAGAAAAGTTGAATGATTTTTATCAATCAGAGTAAGAAAGGTCATAAGTTTAATTTTTCAGTTATGGATGTTTTGAATGATCAAATCCAGTCTAAACTAGGTCTAATGTTTGGAACCAGAGTCTAGACCATCAAACAGAAAATAAACTTTGTCCCACTGCCTATCACGTCCTAACTCTCCTCCTCTCGGGTTTGCTAGGCTTGGATTACTCTCAGGAACTGACTGAAAATGATTTATTCATTCCTTCTGGACATCTTCAGAGTTGTATCCAAGGAAAGATCTCAACTTGTAAAATGTGCTGCTTTCACTAGGTCAGCATTGCCTCTCTACACCAGGACAGGCTGCATCTTATAAACACAGGAATCATCATAGATAGGGAGGTTGGAATCGCCATATTGGATCAAACCATAAAACCAGATGATTCAAATGAAAGCACAAAAGCCTCCACCATAGAGAGTTACGGAATAATCTCTCCATCGGAGAAGTTTCTTGCTGCCATGACAGTTAGTGGCTGATTTATCCTCTGAAGCACGAGGATTTATACCTCTCATAATTTTTTATTCTTATCACCATCAGCATGGATGATGTCATCCATATTAATGTGTCCTTTTTTTTAATCTCACCAAGCTCCAGGCCTTCATGATACCCTGTGGCAATATGTTTCACAGGCTAACTGTGCATGCATTGTATACAAAAAAGCATTGCCTCTTGTCAGTTTTAAATGTTCTGCCTTTCAATTTTAGATGCTTGTTTGACAATTTAACAAGCGGGTGATGGAGGCTGGCATCAGGGGCCAATCGGAGACGGGAATCACCCTCAGGATGGTGAATGAGAGCTGATAGGTAGGGTGGGAATAGGCCGTGTAAGGCCCTGAAAGTGAAGACAAGGAGCTCATGTTTGATGCCGTAGAAAAGGCGGAGCCAGTGGAAGGATGCAAAGAGAGGAGTGATGTGGGCAAAGAAATGGATTAGGAAAACGATCTTTGCAGCAGCATTTTAAATGGATATGAGTGGGACCAAGATTGCATTTGTTAAGGCCAGAGAAAAGGATGTTGCAATAATCGAGAGGCCGTATCGTAAAGAGATTGTCTAGAAAGAATCTGCAAGATTTAGACTTAACCTGGATGAGAGGGGCAAGTGAGAGATGACACCCAGGTTATGGGCCTGAGAAGCTGAGAGGATGGTGGTATTGTCCGCAGTGAGCAAGAAAGGAGGTAGTGGGGAGGGCTTGGTGGAAAGTTTAAGAGCTCTGTTTCAGCCATGTTGAGCATGGGAGGACAGCTAGTGTCAGAGAGAGAGGCCCCACTCTGATTCCTCTCTCCAAAGTAGTTTGTGTAGGTATCAAACACAAAATATGTTTATTTGCAAATGGCTTCTTGTTGGGTCTTGATTTGTGTTTTTAATCAACAGATAAATGAATTGCCCATGTTCAGAGCTGCAAAGAATAGTATTTTGCACACTGGCACCCTCTAGTGATCTGTCAGCAGCTCTGCAAACCTACTGGTGCTCTCTGCTGGATGGTTGGACATAGTTCACCTTGTCCAGGGTGCCTTTCCGTCCTATGAAATGCATTTTATGGCACACTGTAGCCAGTTTCTGATCCCAGGTTTCTGAGGAGCCTGATCCAGAGAGGCGCTGAGCGCCCACAGGCTCATTGACATCACTGGGGCACTCCTTCAGGGCCAGGATCGGTAAAGATTGTGTGGTTTATAATGATCACCTTCGTTCTGAGAATATTCAAAACACCATCTTCCCTTAGCACCGAGTGCTTCAACTGTGCCCCCAAAGTGCTGCTTCTCAACACATGGAGACAAACCAAGCCTGGCTGTACGCAGTTGGTGCTCCATGGAGTTCAAAGCAGTTGCATCCCCTGGGACCCAGTGGCTGAGATAACAAAAAGAAGCGTTCCCAGCTTGGAGGAGTCTGGAATAGTAGGGAGTGCCACGAGGGTGCATTGGTGGTGGTGGGGGGGTCGTGGGCACAGAGCTGGCAGAGCAGAACTAAGACTGGGCGTTGCAGGTCAGCAGTGACGTGCCTCAGCAGAGGGCTGGGACAGGGCCAGTCCCAGGAGGGGAACAGCAAGCCAGGGTGTGCTTCGGGACTGGGGTGCATTGGTCGAATTTATGCGGGAGGAGGAGACTCATTTGTACTTCGTACATTACCGTCGTGACCCATCTCGCCTACCTCCAAACATACACTTCAGAGTTTGAGCCAATTCCCATTCACCTCACTCCTGCTCGTAGTCCCAGGGACTTCAAAGGGATTAGTGGTGGGAGGAAGGAGAGACCAGGATAAACTCCTGCCCCGTTGAAGCCTGGAACAAAGCCCCCATTGGCTTGAATGAATGCAGGGCCAGGACTGAGCAACGTGAGGGAAGTTGAGAAGGAAGCAGCCTCATTTTTGGTTGAAATCAGCAATGGCTGACACAGTAACTTACCTGTTGGTTACTCATTGCCTCAGCTAGTCCCATAAAACAGTGAGCAGTGCAGGAAGAATCCCTATTGTCTGACTGATGTTCTGTGTACTCAGAAATTCAGCAAAGGAACAAGGCCTTGAACCCAGTTTATCTGACTCACTTGACACTGAACTACAATAAAAACATTACAGTTCAGACCTTATAAACGAGGGAGGGAAAGTGCTGCGCATTTCGGAACAGGAGAAGCCTCTTCACAGACTCTCCCCAAGGTAAGCAGCAGGGGTCGATATCCCAAGAGAAAGGAAGTCTCTTCCCAGCAGTAACTTTCCCTTGCTAGAAAAAAAAATAATTTCCAAGGAAGGGTCTAGAGGTTTAAAGGCCCAGTCACTTCTATTTTAACATGGAGTACAACCAACAAGAAACTAATGCAACTTCCCCCTCAGGGCCCGACCACCCATCTGCTGTGGATTGCCTTTCTCGGAGGATTTTATTCAGAATGGGTGACAGCAACGTATAATTACTCCATGCTGGCAGTGTTAATAGAACCATGACTCTCTCTCCAACAGATCCCACCCAAGTAGATCAGAGATGGCCCAGAAGAGCAGTCTACCAGTCCCTCGTGGAGTACCTCTCCTTGCAGTTTTACTTTTGCCATATCTAGTTACAGGTAAGCAGTGAAGAAAAGCTGCAGCGTCTTTGTCTGAGCTTCTTAATATCTCCCGAAGCTCTGCTTGGCGCCCGTCACTGGATGACGTTCAGGGCGATGGGCTACCTACATTTCTTGTATTGTAGTAATCGTTCCTAAATAGGCTATGTGCATAAAGAACGGATCTGTTCAATGTGGCATTGTAAGCAACCAGGAGAGACTGAAGAGGCTTCCCTATTTTAAAAAGTGTCATTCGCTTTTAATGGAACGGAGTTCAAAGGGTACAAAAATCAGAGGATGACATTTTTTGAATAGGTGGAAAATAAAAAGTCTGCATGCTTTAGCTGTCTAGGAGTTCAAACAAGAGAATAATGGTTTCAGGTTATTTTTTGTGCCCTGAGAGCTCAATTGCCTTTGTATTTTAAACTGACTTTTTCAGTTCACTAGGTGATAATGTGGACTGGAGTCTTGCGTTTTGGAGATAAATGACAATTATGACAATGTATTTCCTATAGGAATTATTTTTTTCATTGAAAACGTCCTAAGGCTCCAAGCTGATAGTCAGACTCTGCAATCTGTGTACAGCAAAACCCTACTCACGCCAATGCAGATGTAGTTGGGGATCTATCTGCCCAGTTATACTCACAAATACTCACAAGGGCAACTTGAGACAATCAAAAAAACGAGCACATAAAATCGTGAGCAGGAAAAAATGAGCACATAAAAGCCTGGTTGTGAACGCTGGCAGCACATAGCATTTTAGGCAGGATGGAGCATTTATCTTTATTGTTTCCTTTTGCTGTAGGAGTTAATATATTGCTGCGATAGATGGTGGTTGCTGGTGAGTTTTTTCTTCACAACCCAGACTCCTGCACCCATGCAGAGTCAGTGGCAGTTTCAGGGCTCTGTGTTTGCTTGCACTTAGGATAGGTATTTTTTTGTCTACTTTTATAAATCGTAATAAATAAAACAAAAGTTGTGCATGAAAAATGGGTGCAGTTTTAGAAGCTGCTTAAGAAAATGTAATTAGATTTAAGTCTGACAACTCTATTCTTAACCTGTTTTTTGGGGCCTGGGCATTGTAAGAACAGTCTGATAATTATTAATATTGTCCTGGCCCGTGCAAAAGATACAGATTGTGAAATCCAACATGTCCATTTCCCCCCACTCCCTTTCCAGGTGTGGAACTGGTTATAAATAATAATTCTAATAATAGTCAAATACTATACACAAAGCCTGGCTCTAAAGAGTTTCTGTGGTGCACTGTACGAAACAACAGCAAGGAGGAGGAATTAAGCTGGTACCGAGATGATGGGACTGTGATGCTGAAAGATGGAAATAAAATGAATACCAGTAACATCTGCATATCTCCAGTCTCTGAGACCGACAGTGGAGTCAGCTTCATCTGTAAGCTGGTGCGGGACCAGTCCATTCAGATCACGGTGACTCTGGATGTCCAGTGTGAGTTGATGGGAGGGGTGACTATGCAAAAATGGCTAGGGCAGGGTGAGATCAGTGGGTTTAGCACACCAGGTGGTGGATCACTAGTTGAAGTTCAGGCCCAGCTGTTCTACACTTTTGTACCTTGTCTTTGGTAGGAAAAAGTGTTAGTTCATGTTAGGTGTTCACTACTGGGTGAAAAATGCACCTTTTCCCTAGAGTGGACAAGACCTTCAAGCCTGATCCAACTTTCATTTAAATCAATGGGAGTCTTTCAGTTTTCTTCAGTGGGGGCTGGATGAGGCCTCTGATAAAGAAGTAGCTTTTCTAGATATTGTTGCCCCCTCCATCCAGATTCCCTCTTGGAAAGAGAGAGGGGAACAAAAGAATCAGAGCACAAAAAAGACCCATCTCCTCTCATATCCTCTCCGCTGCGGTGGCTACTGCGGGATGCTACAGAGGGATATATAAAACCCCCATGATGCGCCTAAACGCCAGACTCCAGCTGGTGATTGACCTATGCCCTGAACCGGGACGAATGAAATGCCTTTGCCAGGTCTTCACTGCAGGAAAAAGGTGTGTGTTTGCAGTGGGAGAACTAACGTGTTAGCCATTCCACTGTCAAACTCCCGGAGAAATACGGCACTTTAGCTGTTAACGTGATGTAGCCAGGTGAGCTCAGCCATGGGGGGGAGGGAGATGTAGGATTGGCCTTGCCTAGCTACATCATGGTAAAATCTACCTGCCCCTGGACTCCAGTAGGACTTTGCAGCATGCTGGTTAATATGCAGTAGTTATTATGCTGTAAAAACCCAGCTTTTATTCAGTGCAAAAGCGGAAAGGTGATGCCTGAAGCTTTGATGACATAAAGGTGGCCACTGTGCCTCCAGATGGAAGATGTCATGTGATCAGTCTTACCCCTCTCCTCAGTGGTGTCTGTTCTCTCTCCTGCTCTGTCTGTCCCCACATCTCCAGCTCTGAACGTATCGAGGTCCAACAGGGCTTAGCAGCACCTGGGACAGCTATTAAATAAGCTAAATTCTGATCCGAGAATGCATCAAGTTTAGATTTCTCACTGTAATATTTGATCTTAGGACAGAATGAAATTTAACACCAATACAACTCGTAGGAAAGATTACTAAAAATAGTAGCAGCAAAACTGTTTTATGTCGATGTTTTGAAAAGTAGTCAGGACTCCCTTTTAAAATGATGTATGGAAATGACTGTTCCGAATGACGATTGCCCCGTTTGTTCCAGTAGTGTAGTGAAGGATTACAGAATTGCTATACATCATCGTTAATATTTGTACGTGCACGATAAATGTTTGAAGGGAACTCTTTGTCCCTTAATTAGTAAGCAGATGTTTGTGGTGCTGGTAACTCTGTAATTAAAATAATTGGTTGTTGTGAACAGATCCCCCTTCCATAACTGGGGAAGACCCTCTCCCAGCAGAAGAAAAGAGTGATGTGACGCTGACTTGCAATGTGAATTCCAACCCTCAAGCTACAATGGTTTGGTATAAAGACAACAGCAACCTGACCCTGGAGAAAGATCGCCATCAGATATACCAGACTAGTAACGTCTTCCAGCTGTCTATCAAGAAAGTACAAAAATCTGACAATGGGACATACCGATGTGAGGCTACATCTGCTCTTGGAGAGGACAGAAAGGAGTTCCACCTGAGAGTTGAAGGTAACACTAATGAGTGTCATCTAAGTGCATACCAACAATAGCTTGCCTTATGGACCTGCCTGGTTAATAATTACAATGCTGCAGCAGCATTAAATGCTTTTCCTGCTCCACCAGTTATTTCACCATAGTTGGGGAGTGTAATCTGAAGTGGCTGCATTTCACCTTCTGATCTCTTGAAGCCAGATGAGCATGTTAGAACTTTCAAAGCATTCCAGTCCCTTCCTGACGTTCATGCGCATTGGCCAACTTGAATCCCAGTAGTTATTAGTTGCCCTGAGCAAAATGTTAGACTTTATTCAGGCCCCAGTACTGCAGTGTAGTCCATACTCTGCCAGCGAAGAGTCCTTTTTAAGTCATTGGGGCTCTGTATAGTCACAGGGGTGTGGGTCCATTTGCAGCATCAGGGCACTATATTATAAGCACTTTGGGGCAGGCACTGTCTCTTCTTTCAGGTCGTACAGTGCCCAGCGCAATTAGCCTGATGATGACTAGGGCAGCCTGGCACTATTGTAGTATAAACAATCTGTAATAACTTGTTTGCTCCTCGATGGAATTCAGTACAAATTAGAGCAGGGGTCGTGGAAAACAAAGCAGGCAATTAAATGTGTATGCTTTGGCTAGCAGGGTGGAAGCAGGGCAGGGTGAGCAACAGCTAGGAATAGGCTGACACAAAGCCCACATGCCAACTAGCAGGAAAACTGAAGTATAATAATTAATTATGCTCTGTGCATAGATAGCGTGATTCAGTCAAGGCTCTTGGGTTGCTTGATAAATGTTAATTAGGCCTCACATCTTCCCTTTGAAGGTGATATTATTATCCCCATTTTAGAGATGGGGATGATGACCTTGAGTAAGGCGAAAGGTCTTGCCCCAAATCACAGCATAAGGCAGCAGCAAAGACAAAATCAGAACTGGGAATAAAATCCAGGTGTACCAACTCCAGCTTCTGTTAGCACGACTGCCTACATCCTCCCCCCAAACGGCTAGTTTTTAACCAAAAAAGGGGGTAGAACAATGTGACGACGCTCTGCTGTCTGTTTCAAAAGCAGGAGGCTGTGCCCTGTTTAAAAAGAATTCAGTAACTCTCTCCCATCCCTTATTTGTGTTGTTGACACAAAAACAAGAGGATACATTTGAATTGTATTAATGTATAGAAGAAAAAAGTGCCAGGGTAGGGCTCTGTTGCATATGTTCTCCTAATAATTTACACCTGTCTTAGGGCTGCAGCTTCCCACCCCTCATTCGAAGAAATAAATTGCTTACTGACTGCACTGTAGGGCTGACACGCTGATCCCTGGCTGCCCACAAGCCATTCTCTCCTGGCCCTAGAACTATTCAAAAGCCAACTGTGCTGGCAGCGTCAGGGAACACTAATCCTTACTCTGTTTCCATGGCCTGACGGCCTAGCTGGAGAACTTGCTGCAGTGGCCACCATTTCATATTTCTAGTTAGCCCAGTAAAAGTATCTTTCTGCTTGTTGTTTGCGTCTTTCTTTTTGAATATTAGAAACAAACAGATATTTAGATGACGACTGACATAATGGCATAGAGAGCACACTTACAAAGTTTCTGGATGATACCAAGCTGGGAGGGGTTGCAAGTGCTTTGGAGGATAGGACAGGACTGAAATTCAAAATGATCTAGACAAACTGGAGAAATGGTCTGAGGTAAATAGGATGAAATTCAATAAGGACAAAAGCAAAGTACTCCACTTAGGAAGGACCAACCAGTTGCACACATATAAACTAGGAAATGAGCGCCTAGGAAGGGATCTGGGGATCATAATGGATCAGAAGCTAAATATGAGTCAACAGTGTAACACTGCTGCAAAAGAAAAGCAAATATCATTTTGGGATGTATTAGCAGGAGTGTTGTAAGCAAGACACAGGAAGTGATTCTTCTGTTCTACTCCGTGCTGAGTAGGCCTCAACTGGAGAACTGTGTCCAGTTCTGGATACCACATTTCAGGAAAGATGTGGACAAATTGGAAAAAGTCCAGAGAAGAGCAACAAAAATTATTAAAGGTCTTGAAACCATGACCTAGGGGGGAAGATTGAAAAAATAGTTTATAGAGACTTTATAGACTATAAAATAGTCTAGAGAACACTGAGGGAGACATGATAACACTTTTCAAGTACATAAAAGGTTGTTACAAGGAGGTGGGAGAAAAATTGTTCTCTTTAGCCCAGGACAAGAAGCAATGGGCTTAGATTACAGCAAGGGCATTTAGGTTGGCCATTAGAAAACACTTGCTAACAGTCAGGGTGGTTAAGCACTGGCATAAATTGCCTAGGGAGGTTGTGGAATCTCGGTCACTGGAGATTTTTAAGAGCAGGTTAGACAAACACCTGACAGGGATGGCTTAGGCTATGTCTACACTGCAGCACTAATTCGAATTAGCTTAATTCGAATTACAGAAAGCGATTTATAGAAAGCGCTGCAGACTGTCCACAGTACAGTGTTTATGCTGGTTTCTTGCATCCACACTGGCCAGCCTTAATTCGAATTGGAAAGCAGTGCAATGTGGGAAGCTATCCCACAGTGCAACAAAGCATAGAGGCTGTTGTGACGAGTGTCATCATCCCAGGATGCAGCGATGCTTCCCCCACCCCCAAACAAACAGGAAAAGGATTTTCATGCTGTTTTTTTACTCCCCCGATCGCCATTGCCGCAGGCACATGGAGCCAGCTGAACTATGCTCTCATTTTGACCGTGACAAATACATCGCAGCTTATCCTGGATTACTTTACAACTGTATGCTGTTGCCTTTTACGCTCTCCTCACCACACCCTGTATATTGCTCGCCTTTGATTTTGATTCTACAGGTGTCTGTAGAATGTAAGATAAGTAACAAGGGAGTCAGTTAGTATATTAATACCGTGATACAAATGTTTCCATTTCACTGATGGAAAGCATGATATAATGTATCTACATGTAGCACTGTGAATAAACTTAAGAAAGTATCAATTTCCATGATTGACCACTGAAACAATGTAGCAAAGAATTTCCTCTCACTGCTGGCATTTAAAACGCATTCACAGCAAGAGGAGGGGGGTGGGGGTGAAATCTTTCAAAGGGATAAACTTTAAAGGGATAAACTTTCAAAGGGACAAATCTTAAAGGGACAAACTTCAAAGGGCTTGCTGGGTATTTAAAACGCATTCACCACGTGGGTAGGGGGGTGGTGAAATCTTTCAAACCCTTAAAGACACAAACTGCAAAGGGCTTGTTGTGTGTGGGGGGGGGGGGGATCGCAGCTTGGATTTTAAACCCATTCACTGCAGGAAATTAAGATTTAAATCTTCCCGGGGCTGCTTTGGGGGAGGGTACTGAAATGGGGCATCATGGGATACAGTCTGGAGGGCAATTAATTCGAATTAAGTCCCATTGCGTCCACACTCACCCTAATGTGAATTAACTGATGCTTCAGGCACTAATCCACTTGCAGAGGTGGTTTTATTAATTCACAATTCTAATTCTAATTCACAATGCGCAAGTGTAGACGCGGGAGTAATTAATTCGAATTAAAGGACTTTAATTCGAATTAAGCCACCAGTGTAGACCAGGCCTTAGATAACACTTACTCCTGCCATGAGTGCAAGGGACTGGACTAAACGACCTCGCAAGGTCCCTTCCAGTTCTATGTTTCTATATACCATGCATTACAACAGTTTTGTCCTCAGTTTTTAGCATAGTTCAAGTCACCATGTAGACAGGGACAGGAAGAAACCATGTGGTCTTTTTTGGAAATCTCTACAATCACTTGTTTTATAAAAGTGTATCAATCTAACCTGTATCCAAATGGATGTTTATTTCCCCTTCCAACAGATAAAAAACCTGTTTTTCCCTTGGAGGCCATTATTGCTGCAGTCGTGGTGGTTTTACTCACTGTAATTTTTGGAATTGTGGCTCGAAGAGAAAGAATATTTAAGGTAACAAAACCATCAATGAATCAAAAAACATCATGATGGGCTCTGCATAACTACTGTTAAGAAAAAACTCTGTTTAATCTCATCATTATTTTTTGGATGAGGTGAGGAGAGGTTTAACACAACACTTGTGAAGCTTCTTGGACTAAGAAATGAATCAGAACAGGTGATATATACAGTTCTTATAATGCTGGTTTGTACACTGAGACATATGGATCTCTCTAATGTGGGGGAGTGCATAGGTGTCTGTTGTTGGGAGAGAAGCTATTGAAATCTGCCATATACAGAAACGATACGAACTCATAATTGTTCCCCTACTTCCTGTTCATCCTGTGATATCCTACATGAACTACAGCCTAGACTTGTGCTGTATTCCTGTTAAAGCTTGCAAGCTATGGCAAAGTCAGGCTGGGTTACGAGATGTGAGACTTCTAAGTAAAAGTGTCTGTTGGATATTCAGGTGATGGCACTCTTCTGTCGGAGCTTGTTCTGATCTCATGCACCTCAGCTGGGTGGTGGACGTGCCTTTTTTCAGATATCAAGTCGGAATCCCTTCCACCCAGGGTGTTTTTCACAAGAGTACAAGTGTTGTCCTGTCTGCTTTCCAGTTTGGGCAATCATGTTGCATCTCCATAAATGACTCAGTTAATAGCTGCACAGCACTTTGAAAAATGTTGTGTTCAGTATTACTATTAATGCAATTGCCCTGCCATTTTTTGTCCTATACTGTTGTGTAGTGTTGCTTCAGACTGTTTTGAGAACTGTTGCCTCCCACCCCAGAGGTGGCTGCATATCAGTGGGGAAGAGGGTAGGTGAAGTGATTCCTGTATATTCATTTGGGGCCAGGTGGGATGAAAGGATCTGTACTAATATGTAAGTTATGAATATACTTAGCCCTAGTAAAATCTTTCGTTCAGAAATACAATAATGACAAGATTGTGTTGCTTGTGTTTATTTTTAGTGCTGCAAAAAAGTAAAAGAAACACGCAGTGAAACAGCTCTGTAAGTATTTGAGTAAATGATTTTTATATAGGTAGCCTCATGGAAATGGATTTTATAATGAAAGCCCCTTTTGCTGAGTTCCTGCTTAGAGTGTTTTATTCTCTTAACCAGACTAAGTGGGAGGCAGTATTGCCCATACAGAAGAGCATGGGAGGACATCTGCAGCCTCTTTCTTCTCCCCTTATCTTATGACGCTTTGTGCTGTACATTATCAGATGCTCAAAGAACCATTTCTTATCCTTTGCCAGTTATAATCAGTGTACTGAAAGGTGCTGCTCAGAGAAAGACAACACAGCATAAAAACTGAGGGGAGGCATCATGGTCTAATGGGTAGAGAAGACAACTGGCTGTGACACTAACCTGCTAAGTGACTGGGAAAGTCATCTAATTTTTCATCTGTTTCCCTCTCTATAACAGAATATAAAATAGAGACACCCTTGCTTCCTTACCTAACAGCAGTATTGTGAGGTTTATTCAATTTATGTTTGTAAAGTACTTTGAAATCTTTGGATGAAAGGTATTACAGAAATACAAAATATTATTAATGCAGCTACTATTAGTAAACACCAAGGGTGCAAGTTAATTAGCTCGAGGTACAGAACATTTCATTAGCTGTTCTGTAACGTACGCAGAAGGCAAGAAGTACCAAAGATCAATATTTTCCTTCTTTTAGCTCACACGAAACAAGAAGATGCTAAGACAAACTAAAAATGGACAACTCCAGGTCCTCTTTGCTGTCAAAGCAAATGCAAAATAATGCTGCAAAAGTATTATTCTGGCCAGCTGCCTGCACCTCCCCTTTCCAATTCGTAGACTACTTGTACCAGGATATTATAACTCAGTGGGAGGAGCAGCACGAAGAACCAAGGACTACTCACTGTGGATCACACCCCCAAACCAGTTTGTGGCTCCACCATGGAGAACTATGGGGGATGAACTCTGGGAATTGAACTCTGGGAATTGAGAGCAAAAGTTGTCCCTTGTAGTTTGCCTCTCTGGTACAATTTTTTGGACATGTACTTTAACATAACTTGGGGTGAATTCAGCCCACTTTGTCTTACATCAGAAGGTGATTTACATCTATCCTTTTCATTTTATTCCAGGTGAAGAAATCCTGAGGTTACTGTGTCTGCCTAAGAAGCACCATTTGTAGCAGGACATAAACCCTGTGTTAAGGGATGGGGTTAGTCATTATGCATTGCCACATTTACTCCGATTCCTTCTCCATTTATTGTTATATTGCAAAATGATCCTTTCAAAATGTAAATGGTTCTTTATGTATGTTGATTATAACCTGCTGCTTTGAACATATTCATACTGGGCAGGGAGAGGAGGACTACATTGTTTCCTTTTGGTCTGCCTCCATTTTTATTCCTAAAGAATGTTTGCATGCAATCAGGATAATTATTCCTTAAGAATCTGTCTGTTCCTGGTATTTAGTCCCTAGTGGAAGTCACCAGAAATTGCCATGAAAATTATTATGATGTCACACAAAGAATTTGATGTCAAGTGCACAAATACCAGAAGTGGACAATTTCTTAAGAAACTGAAGCCTTGGGGGCTGAATAGCTCAGAAGTTAGGTTATAAGAAAGAGAACCTCTAGTACGCAGGTTTAACTCCCTCCATGGCCCACTGTGACCAAAAGTTGTCGAATGGATCTCAGTGCAATTCCCAGCGCACAGTCATCAGCACACTGGGCCCTCATTTTCTCTTTGCTGGTGGTCCACTCAGAAAGGCAAAGGCCTGAATGACCCATAGAGACTTCTCACCCCTTGAGGTGGCCCCTTCCAGTCCAGGTTCCAGCCAGCACTGCTGTTGCCTCTACCATGCCCCTTTGTTTGGCGCAATGGATTTCGGGGCCTGGGGCAGTCACTCTAGTACCTTTCACATACACTACATTAAAACAAACAATGGTTTTAGTATAAATTCTCCGGCAGTAAAATTGAGGGGTCATCTCCCCTTCCCCCACTGAACGTGACACACCAGCAGAACATTTTTTCACAAGAATCCAGCAAACATTTAAAGAATCACCACAATTTGACTCTGTATATTACTAAAAATGTTAACATACCTCATGTGCAATAAATGAATTCCAGTCTCTTATGGGTAAATATCCTTCTCGGAAAGTGGAAAGGTGCTGTTACTCAACAGGAAGGAGTTTCTCAACCAGTGTAAAACTGAGTCTGTCCTTGACTGATGGAGTGACACTATCCCTGCCAATTTAACATTAACTAGCTTTCAGGGAACATTGTACAAACAAATGCTCTTTATTACACCCAATAATTTAAAATGCTTTCTGTACAGTGAGTAATCCCCTTTACATTTACATTTTTGGCTCTATAGTACAGAGGTGCAAGCCTGACTAGCTATTTTTCAGTACAAGATTGAAAAGTGCGATCTATATAAATGCTATGTTGAGTTGATAATGAGTTTATTTGCATCTGAATTGCAGAGATGCTAAGAATCTGCAGCTCCCACTAATCTCAGGAGGGGTGTGTGGATGCTCACTAAACCTGAAAAGCCAGACCTAATTCCAAAGCCATCAACTAGAAGGCGAAGTCTTGTGATTCTGTTCAGGGAAAGATGGGAGTAGGATTTTGGGCCCTGTGGAAGGGTTCCATGCTCCCTGTGCACCACAGTCCACGTGCTCTGTGAGGCTTCGCTATGCTCCAGCATGAAGGGGAGTTTTGGGGGTGAAACCAGACCAATGGGTCTGTGAAAAAAACAGAGTGATGATGGACTATTCACTCCTGGGAATGCAAGTGCAGCAGCCACAGGGCCTACCTCGGTACTGAGACTGTAGTAATGGTTGTGTAGGTCACTCTGTTGCCACCCCACTGCCTAAGGGAAGATTTCATCATGCTGACCTCCACCAGCCAGACGGGTTACAAAGGCTGTTTGCTGCAGACCAGATTTGCATCTTATTGCGTCCCTAGCTAATTTGCACAGAAATATTGAAATAAGATGTTGGGAAATGAGAGGGAAATTTACCAACAGCAAGTTCCTGACAGGTCAACCAAACTGCACAATCTTGTGAAAAGGACCCTGGTCTGCAGACATCGATGTGCAGTCGGGGGCAGATTCCCCCGCAAGCCCTTGACAAAGAAAGCCGGGGAAAGCAATTCAACCAAAACTCGCATCAACAGCGCACGTGTAAACACCCCCCCCACGAGAGACCAGCTGGCCAGACTGGAGACCCACGTGCTGCCTTCCCTCCCACACATCAGCGCCCCCACCACCAGCGCGGGGACGGGTGCAGCGAGCCGGCACCGGGCTCAGCGACCTCACCAGCCCGGGCCGGGCTAGGGACAGCTGGGCATCGGGATGTGCCATCGACCCCCGCCCCACCCCGCGGAGGGCGGCCGGCCGGCCGGGTTCCCCGTGCAGAGCACAGCCCAGGGCGGGCCGGCGGGCGCGGCTGTTTTCTCAGCACGCGCCCCACTCATTGCCGGATCCCGCGGGGCGTTTCCTGGGGCCCCCGCAACACCCCCGCCCGTGGGGCGCAGCCGGGCAGGAAGAAGGGCGGCCGGGCGGGGCGCTGGCCCTGTGCTTGCTAGCCACCCCCGCCCCGCCCCGCCCGTGCAGGGCGGCCCAGCTGTGACAGCGGGGGCTTTGCCCCCCCCCCCGTTCACACTCGCTTTCTGGGGCCCACTATGGAAGCTGCCCTGGGAGACCCCCCCTACTGGGCGTGGCCCCTTTAAGAACAAGCCCCGGATGGCCGCGGCGCCGGCGAGGAGCCTCGGTGCAGGCCCCGCCCACGTCGGCAGTTCCGCGCAGCGCCCACGGCGAGGCGTGTCCCTCTCCTCGCGCCGTCCTCCCAGCCCCGCCAGCCGGCTTTGGCTGCGCTTCCTGCTTCCGGTGCCGGGCTCGGCGGCTATAAGAGCCTCTTCCGTCCGCCGCCCGGCTCGACTCCACTCGGCCCGTTCCCGCCGCTGCTCGGAGCCTGCTGCCACCGCGCTTGCCATGGACGGCCCGGGTAAGGCGGGCGGGTTGGGTGCGGGTGCGGGAGCAGTGGGGAGTGCGGGGGGGCGGCTTGCCCCAGCTGCGGGCAGCGCTGGCTGGGGGCTGGCCCTGGGCCCCCGTAGCAGGACGTTCCCCCGAGCTGCTCGCGAGCCGCCTCCGAGCCGGGGGGGGTCCCTGGGGGCTGCCCCGCGTGACGCCCCGTGCCCCGCTTTGCTCCGCAGGGATCAGCCTGAAGAAGCTCGCCGGGTTCGCCGAGAAGCTGCGGGATGAGCAGCCGTTCTTGCTGGCCCGAAACGTTGCCACGACCAACGACCCCCTGGAGGTGTGTCTCAATCGGCAGGTGGTGCAGGAGACGGTGCACGTGTTCCAGCACGCCGTGCCTGCCGAAGGCAAGCCGGTCACGAACCAGAAAAACTCAGGTAAGGGCAGTTCCCTGCGCTCCAGCGTCCCAGGGAGGTGCTTCCTTTATTGGTCTTAAAACGAAGCTTTTCTGAGCTATGGCCGCCTAAATAGATGAGCGGGTGACCAGGGATGTCTTGTGCTAAGTTTTAAACTGCCTTCTCCCTGTGAAATCTCAGCTGGACGCGTTCTTGCTGTGTCTGAGTTAGTACCGAACCAGTACACGAAACTCTCAGAGGCTGAAATGTGTTCCTCACACAGGGACCTCCGAGACAAACAGCACTTTCCCAAGGGTTGGCAATTGGAGGCAGTCCTGAATTAGTGCCAAAAAAGCCTGGCTCGGTCAATGGACCTGTGATGGTTTTGAAGTCTCCTTCTGGTTTAAGACAATAGATGGTAGTTTTTAACATTTGAAAGTTACTAATCAGAATGATATGTTTCTAAGTTGTTACTTGTGCTACAATGGATTTGGTGGACATAGAGAACGTCTTCAGAACTAGTAGCTTTTTTTCCAAGTCGTGTTTCTAGACTAACTTGTATGAAGGAAACTTTCACCCCTGTCCTTTTGATATCTGGAAATATCAGATGTGTGATAGCTTTCAAACTGCTCTTGAATGCCTGCCCTTTTCGGCTTGGCTTTTAGGAATTCTTGGCCTTTATCTTTTCTTCTTCAAAGCACCTTAAAAAAATCCTTTTCAACATCCCTGCGAGTTGGATACATATTGTATATTTTATAGCTAGGCAAACTGAGATAAAGAGAACTAAAGTGGCTGTCTCAGTTCAGGGCAACTGCACCTGTATTCTTCCTCCATGGTCCATTGCTGGCACCCACTGTAGATGTTTGGCTCCTTAACTGTCATCTCTGTTGGGCAGAGACCTGTGTCTGTCTCCTTCCCGATGGGCTTTTCCAAGTTGCACAGTTCCCTGCCTACTCTGTGATCCTTCCAGCAAGCCAGACTGCCTAAACAGGCCAGCGTCTGCACTTTGGTTTCTTTCCAAAAACTATAAACAGCATAGTTGCTTGCAAATGTAAGTTACCACACAGCCCTTTTTAAGCAAGTACATTTATTCTTAAGATAGAAGCATTACAGAAAAAAAATTACAAACAATAAAAAAAATACATGCATGTTAATAAGTTTACTGGAGACCTCCCCTCTGTTCTTTCTCTTCCCTTCCCCCGCCCCCTCTGGAAAGCGTCCTGGTAGGAGTCAGCCCTTCAAACCCCACAAAGCATTCTTCTGTGATTACAAGCTCCTGACGGCCTTAGCTCAGCAGTAGCACTCCTGTGAATTGGTTAGTCTTTTCTTTATACAGGTTGGGCCTTTGATCTTCTGATTCCAGGAACAGGTAATCAGTAGACAATGGTTCTCTCCTCAAGGCATAGCTTCAAAAGGCTAGGTCTGTTGCATAACCGGAAGTGGAAATTTGCATTTGTCTCCTCCTCAAGATTCCCCAGGCAAACCACTTGATGCTGTTTGTCCAAAAGTCCACTGTTAATCCGCCACACTGTTCAATATAGCCCTTTGAATATCCAAGCCCACAATCCTACATAAATCATTCTGATAATATGATGAACACTAAAGATAGTTAAACTCAGTAAGCGGATCCGATGGGAGTCACTGGCTGAGCCACGGGTAGCATTCAGGTCTGTGATGCTAGGAGCTGTCTTTTCGCTTGTTTGGCCACTTGCTCATAGTTTGTGTGTAATCTTTTTAAATACTGTAAAAGAATGAGACTCAACATCACCATACAAACCTTGTATTTAAATACAGCCTGTGCAAATTTTCATAAAGCTGGACGGTTTAACTTTTTTGTTTCTTTGTTCTCTTCAGGGAGATGCTGGATTTTCTCATGTCTCAATGTGATGCGTCTTCCTGTCATGAAGAAGTTCAACATTGAAGAGTTTGAGTTCAGCCAAGCATACGTCTTTTACTGGGATAAGGTATAGCAGGGTTGGCCATAGACTCTTCTTGGGGGACGTTTTATCATGCAGCCAACACTGACCGTCTGATTTCCCTCTGTAAGGGTGTTCAGGCTCTTGCTAAGCTGCCAAGGAGAAACTCCGAAAGCAGTTTTCAAAAGTCCTAGCCAAACAAAGTTTTTAGATGAGATGGGGAGCAAGTATTTCTGGATTGAGAAGTTCTCTTTTTTCAGAGAAAATTATTTGGAAAAAGAGTAGCCTTTTTGTTTCAAGACTTCTAAATCTTCTCAAAGATCTTCATAGGAACAACACTATAGTTTTCTTGTGCCTGTAACACACTGCTGGAAGCTAATTCACTTGTTTATTTCCAAAAGAGGCTGTGTAAGAGCAGCTAGTACAGTTATTGAGACAGGCTTCATCTTGCATTTTCTATTTTCCCCCATCTACTAACTCACTTTCACTCTCATTCCTCCATATGAACTAAAGGTTTACGAGATAACAGGTAATATAAATATGTTTACAGGATTATATCTAGAGTAGCTGAGAGAAAGTTAAAAATGTATAAAGGAAGAGGACAGCATAGGTTTTTTTTTTTTTTAGTGCATTTGCAAAGAAATGCATAACACAGAAACGAAGTAACAAATGGTACATAACAAGCAAGGATTAAGTTACCCTATCTGTCCTGTTCCAGATTGAACGCTGCTACTATTTTTTAAATGCTTTCGTGGAAACCGCTCAGAAAAACGAGCCTGTAGACGGGAGGCTGATACAGTTCCTGCTTTCCAACCCCAGCAATGATGGAGGACAGTGGGATATGCTGGTTAATATTATCGGTAAGAGAAACTGAGACTGAAAGGAAAAACGAGGGTCCTGTAGCACCTTCATGACTAACAAATTTCTGCGGGCATAAGCTTTCGTGGGCTGCAACCCACTTCGTCAGATGCAGACTGAAAGGAGTTCCCAAAACTCTACTCTTGTCTGAAAGATCAGGTGTGAAGTAACTAATATTTTTGGCAGTGTATTATTTGTATACAGATACAATCTATGATGCCTGTAGGATATTAGGCTAAGTGCCGTGCACTGTAGAAAGCTTTCACTAGTATTTATTTGTAGTTCTGCTAATCAGAACAATCCAGTGATTGTAAAGGACACAAGCCATTTAAGGATAGTAACAGAGAATTCCCACACCACTCATTTGCTGTGTATCTGGCATGATTATGTAACATGCCAAGTGGTTCTCATGCTTGATAGACTAAAACAACTTGCATAAAAGCTGGCAATGCTAAATCAATCCTACATTAAAGGTGCTATTCAAGTGTAACAAATAAGGCCTCAAACTGAGAGATGAACCGAACTTTGTTGTGTCATGTTGGTTTCTCCATGCTGCAGCCTTCCTCCCTCTCCCCTCAAAACCTAGTTTGGAATTAATACAATCCTGAAATGCTTTTTCCAAGCTCCAGAATGAAGCACTTGTTCATATAATTACCAGAAAACATGCATCTTGCCATTTTCACTCAGGTCACTTTTTCCCTGTATTCCACCCAAAAGACTCAAGTTACTTTTTAACAATGAAATCTTTAACTGCAGCATTCCGCCCTTGATAGGAGACCTAGTTGATAAACTGAACAACTAATGTGCTTGGAGCACTAAGAGCCCTGTTTTGAGTTCAAAATGAACTTGCCTTTTATATGCTTTCCTTTAGTTTCACTACAGTTGAGGTGGCAGTTTGTCCCCCTTAAACACTTGACTACACCAAACCACAAATGTAATTCTTAACAGAGTTTATCCCAAGGCTTTTATTACTTTCCTTCTTATAGCTTTGTCTGTCTAAAATCAGGGAGTGGAATCCAATTTAACCAGCTCTAAATTTCTTTAGTGTATGAACACTGGCTGTGGAAACCAAAGGTGGGAGCAAATTTATGCACTTAATTATTCACTAATCTAGTAGTTTAACGCTTATTACATGAAGCATGCTGCTTACGATTTTCATACCCAGAAACTTATTGCAGCCTTCCTGTGGGCATCATGCCAACATTTAATGGAGAGAGTCCTAGAGAGGATGAGCTATTGTGTATGTGGATTAAACAGAAAAGGCATGTAGGTATTCATATCATCACTGTCCTCTATCTCAAATTTATTTAAATTTCGACTCCATGATGCAAAAGAGAACTCATCTCAGGTTCTAGGCGCTCTCCAGACACTTCTTAAAATAAAAAGACTCTGTAAATTACCCTTGCATCAAAATAGCTAAGAAACAACATAAATGGAGCAACACGTCAAACTCCCAGAGTCTCTCTCCCAGCTGTGAGAGAGATGTAGGCTGTGCAGCACACCCTGAGGGTTGACGAAGATGAGCTGTCCTACCCAAAGGAAGAAGTGAGTTTCAAAGCCCTGGGGCCCTGGTGCAGAATGCTAGCAGCCCCCTCTTTTATAACAGATTTGTTCAACGTTCACTGGTAAAAACGTCTCAACAGTTACCCCATAAACTCACCCTGGTACTCCAAGTGTCCAAGCTAAATGCCAGGTGGAACACCCATTAGCTGTGATGCTGGGAGTATCTGTCCCACCCCTGAAGACGAGCTCCAGGTAGCTCAGAAGCTGATCCAATAAGATATTACTTCACCCATCTTGTCCCTCTAATATCCTGGGACTGACACAGCTACGATTACACTGCATCCAAGATTTATCTATTGACAGTTAACATTTGTCAATTTTTTTCTTCTAGAAAAATATGGTGTTATCCCCAAGACATATTTCCCTGAATCTCACAGCACAGAGGCTTCCAGAAGGATGAATGAGATTTTGACTCATAAGGTAAAGGATCTAAAATTGTGCTAAAACTTAGCAGTCAGAGAGCTGGGAAGAAACCACAAGCTCCAGATGTTCTTGACCAGCTTCCTTAAATTTTCTTTATTGATCAAAGCATTAAGAGCCAATCTGGATACTTCCATACAAACACTGCATTTGTAAGGCCTTAAAAGGCTAAGGGGAATGGCTCTAAACTGCTGGGAAGGGAAGAGGAAGTAGGTGCATGAATAGCTGCTACTAACAGGGTGATGCTCTTGTTTTCAAACAATAGTTTGAAAATGTTCCCTGTGGCACTTTTTACAGTGGTCTTTATTTCTCTAACTCACAAATGAAAAATTTTCTGTATGTGGCTGACAGGAAAATTTTTCTGCAAACCTAATGTCCAGGGAGAGCTGATTCTCTTCTCCTCCTCCTCCTCTTCTCCCTCCCCCCCCCCTCCAAAAAAAAAAAAAAAAAAAAAAAAAAAAAAAAAAAACCAAGATGCCAAGGCTCTAATAATGCCTGTTGCCAAGTTTGGTGGCTAAGATTTACAAGTATCGATTTTAAAAATACAGAACAGAAACCAGCTTACATAAGAAAAGAATGCAGTGCCATCTGAAATACTGAAGTGATTGGGACAAAGGAAGAAAGCAGGTTTAGGCAATCAGACGAGGTTCTAACTCAATTGTGACACACACAAATGAAATGGCAATCAACACTTTCCACTGAAGGCTTTGTTTTGGCAATTGACAGGCACATAATCAAGGGACAACTATCCCCAGAAATCTATACCAACGAGCTGGTATATAAAATACGTATGCTGACATTAAGCCAGGGATTTAATGGCATTGCTCAGGGGCTGCCATGTTTCAGTCTTCAGCTTGAATCCTGGCAAACTGACTGGCCTGAAAGGAAATCCCACTCAGTGCTACTTGATCTTGCTGACAATAACTTGGTGTCTGGTGTCTTGACCTCCGTTCCCACATCAAGAAAAAAATACCACATCTTCTTAACTTTGAAGATGTCAGTTGTGCAGGAGAATGACAAAATATGTAATTTAGAGTGAAATTTAGCTTGCTCTCTGCCAGTCTCAGAAATTGTGTTGCAAGTTCTGGACATCCTTGTGTCACATTACAGTGAGATATTGAGAAGAATCTAGTTCTGGAAAATGCTTGCTAGTAGTGAACTTCAGGTTGCTGGTTGGAAAAGATTAAGGTTGGTTTTAGATTATTCTAAAATTCAATGCAAAGAACCAACTTTTAAAAATGGAATCAAAAGGGATTTTTTTCTGTAAACAAACCTTTTGTGATGGTTGCTGAATAGGAATTCAGGACTTGCTTTATGGAGCTCTAATGTGTACAGAATATGCAAATTGATACTTTTTGTGGTCCTATTAGTGATAAAATGGCTTTTTTCTTTTTTAAACAGATGAGGGAGTACTGTGTACGGCTAAGAAACATGGTAGAAAGTGGATCATCTGAGGAAGAACTCACTGATGCAAAGGATGCTATGATAGAAGAGGTAATATAGATAACAACCTGATTCTTTCCACAGCAGAAGGGAGCTGCTACAGATGAAATAATCCTGGCTTACTCTTGTTCTAGAGCTATTGGTGAAGTGCAAAACAAACCCCTTCTGTTGCACAAAAGTCTCTGACACAGATGGCCACGCACTGTCTAAAGTGTTACTAAGGATTTTTTAGTAATGTTTTCCGATGTGAACTGTTCACGTTTTTGGGATACCATTGTGTTTAAATACTTGGCTGGATCATGGAGCTAGGACACTATACACCAGCTGAGTATTTGCCCTTTTTGGTGTAGTTAACAGACTCTAAACCCCAGTATTTTCATTTTTAACCAAGACCAAAATAATATGTACAGCCTGGTCTCACTAGCAGGGGTAGAGGACTTGGAAACTATATTCCGTAAACCCATTATAAACTTAAAGTTGTGCAGTACAAGTGTTGTTGCAGAAGTTCCCCACAAGAGAGCAGAAAAGAATAATGAAAAGTTCAGTTTCTCATGCTTTAGCATATGGAAAAAACTGCTAAATATACAGCATTGCAATCTCTTTACCAATTAAGAAAATGAGTTGCTTTTTCTTAAAGACAGACTATCCAAGTACCTTTCTGTATTCATAAGTTTTAAAATAAACTAATGTGCAGGTGTATGAAGCTGTAGTGTGCATTGTCTGGCACTCCCCTAAAGGTTAGCACTTGGACTTGCTGCATATGCAAGAGATACTAAACACTATTTTCATCTTATTCTGTTCTCCTTAAGTTTGATTTTTTTCAAACAGCCAACAGTTATGGATTAGAAGTAGATATCTTGTAGCCCATAGTATGGTAAGATTGGTGTAGATGGCCATGTATATTCTAAAAACATACACTTCTGTATTTTCTACTTACAGAAGTTTATGGATAGAGCTCTGAGAAATGTCTGGAACAGGCCCACTGGCTCATTTTGTTGCACCCTGTTGGAGGCAGATTTACAGATGTAAATCTCCTATACCTTCCCCTCAGCAAACTTCTCAAAAGCTTCCTGTTATGGGTGTGTTTTTGGGGGTTTTTTTGTGTGTGCCTTGTGTAGGTTATATAAACAGGGAGAGAGACCTAGGGCTATTGTCAGGGCCGTATTATCCATTAGGCACAACAGGCACCGTGCCTAGGGCCTATGAAACTTTCAGGGCCTACGAAAAATATTTTTATATATAATTTATTTTTATTTAAACTATTTATTAATAGCTTAAAATCAAATTAGTTATTTTGGTCTGGGGGCCTACGAAGGCAAGTGTGCCTAGGGCCTATGAAGGTCTTAAAACGGCCCTGGCTATTGTAGTCCATATACAAATCCTATAGTATCCCCAGTTCTAAGGTTAGATTAAGAAATGTGTTGTGGTAGCAAAACTGGTGCTGTGTTCTTTGGGGTATCTAAGTGTTTGTTTTTTGGTTAAACAAAAACCTTTATTCCATCAAACAAGTGCCAAATGACCTCTTACTTTATTGAGTCTACTCTTCAGTCCGTTGCAAATTACCTTTTTGTAGTTTAATATCCATTAATGTGATGTCTGTCTTTATGCTAGGGATGCAGAAATCCACTAGAGGACTTAATTGCTCAGTTAACCTAAAGCCTCCTGGAATGGCTTGCTTAATTCAGATAAGGCAGAGACATAGTTCACTGCAGATTTACATTTTTCATTGGCTTTGTTTAGACTCTCCTACTTTCTAGCATTAGAAACTGGAAGCAGAGCTCATTAATGGCTCACTAATTTCTGTCAATCTAGTCTGGAGACAGCTTTTTTTTTTTTTTTTTTTTTTAACTGTTTCTTCCTCGTAGTTAACCCCCATTCTGCCTATTGCAACACTGATGGTTGACTACCATTTCAGTAGATTTCCTTTTAGTAAATGTTGTAATTAGATGCAGCTGGCAAAGCAATCTTTCTGCAAACCTGCAAAAGCATTTAACAGTTTTAAAGGTGTCTTGCTTCACTTGTTCATATGCATTTGTTCTATACATTGGAGTTCGAGTTTTGTGCATGGCACAACAGATAGATGGTGACTCAATCTCCACGGAGTTCATTTGCAAACTTCTGACTCCATTCACTAATTGTGGGCACCAGTCCTTTATCTTGCACAGAGCAGTTCCATAATCTTTTTGAATACTGAATCTCTTGTGTTTCAGTAGCAACATGCCCCTTATCAAAGCGGCATGTGGTAGGTCACAAGTTCAGGTCACCACATTTTGTTTGAATTTTTCTGGCTTCAGTGCTTTCTTTTTGTGGTCTCTACTTATCAGTAGTTGCCCTTCTCTTCCCTGTCTATTTTTGTTTTAAACAAAAAGTCACTGTATCCTTACATTATCCTGCTGTTAGCTGTCACCAGAATGATATAAAGCTCTATTTAATTGAAACAAGCTTCCCCAGGGCATTGGAAGAGGAAGCTTTGGAGATATTGAAGGGTGTCAAACAAGCCAAGGAGACCATTCCACTCTTGCTGACTTGAGACTTTTGTGTATCTCACTTTTCCTTTCTTCAGTTGGAACCATTTTGCCTGTTGGTCTCCTTTAGGCATTTTCAATTGACCTGTTTTATTTTTGTAATTCTGTATGGTGAGAAACCGGGCTATCTGAGGTAACATGGGGATGCCCACTGGCTAATGTTATCGTTGTGCAAACATAATCTGTGTGAGAATCAAACATTTGTAGGAGGCCAGGGATTTAAATTTGTTCTTTAAAACCTTTATTGGAAACATGTTCTATAAAAACTAAACAAGTGGGAATTTCTCCAATAAAAACTCAAGCCAATGCCCTGGTTTCTACTTAAGAACTGATTTCTTCTGTTCTCTTTATTACAGTATAATCTCCTCAGGGCAGGAACATTTTTACTTGTAGCTTGTACATTGCCTAATGCACTAGTGCTCTTTCCACAAGGGTATCCTATATTGGAGCTCAAAAGTGCCTTTAACACACTTACTGGCATGAAGATTTTTAGATAGGTGCTTTGGATGGCAAGTGAAATAAGGATTAAAAACAGAAATCCTCTAACACCCCCAGTGGTGTTTGTTTTTTTCCTTCTGCACAGCTTCAAAAGAAAATGGGACCCGAAAGCCTATTAGAAAGGGGGTTCTGCTCCTGGCAATATCTGGCCATTTAATGTGGCCCAAACAAGCTAGCCACACGAGGGAAATGTGGTGCTCCCAGGAAACCACCTATAAACTGACATGTCGTATATGAAGATGAGCACTTGTATAGTGGGATAATAGAGAGGAGGACTGCTAGCCTGGCCTCGTAAAGAGAAGCTGATTTAAAGGGACACAGTCAACTTGAAATCTAGCCAAAGATCGAATAGATGTATGTCAGCGATCAAGGACTGTTTCAACCAAGGATGTGACAAAGTCAGCAGACTGAGCCCTTCAGTTACCTAGATTTAGGGTTATGTATAATGTATTGTTAAATATATTAAAACAGACCAGATGATTATTATGGGATTTCCAAAGGAAGCAAAAACCCACTCTAGAAATCCAAATCCATCTTGCAGAAGGAAAAGGGATTAGTGGAGGTGTACCATCAGAATGAAAATGTTTCTGGGCCTGTATGCTAGAAGAGAAGATTATGGTGTGCGTAAGACAACATACATGATTAGTCCTTTCCCAAACCATGTTTGTATATGCTAGCAGGGGGGAGGGTTCTTCTGACAGGTAGCAACTGGCTTGGCAGCTTCTTTCCCTGTCTCAAAAGCTACAGTCCTTATTGTGGTTTTTGACTGTAACTGCTCATAGGTTCCACTGCACAGTCTAAACGCAGCTTCTGTCTAGGGGAAGGTTTCACTGCACTTCCGTGGAATTGCTAGAGTTAAGGATTGGGCAGCTTATCAGCTGAGCCATACATGTCTTCATTGTATTTCACTGCTATCACTCTCTTACAAGTTGGAATTTAATATATTCATGCCTGACCTTGAGATCCTACACAAAACAACAAAGAGCATGAGAGGGACCCTATGGTGTTTCTAGCATGGTGAGGAAGCTCTTGATCTTGTGCCCTTTAATTTCCATCTAGGAGATGGTGCAGAATAGGGATTTTTAGTACTGGCTGGGGAAATCTGATCAGCAGCACAGGGTTATTCAGATGTTTTAAACATTCAGGGCCTGATTCTGCAGCTGGTCCCCATGTGAAGATATCCGTTGATTAGTAGCATTTCTGTAACTGGCCCAGCTGCAGAATTTTGGTGCTTAACTGATAGCCCAGGACAGAAGGCTTGGGTAAATTTTCATGCCTGTATCCGCTTTCCTGTGCAGATATTCAGAATAGTGAACACCTGTTTGGGTAGCCCTCCTGAGACCTTCACCTGGGAGTTCCGAGACAAAGAGAAGAACTACCACAAGATTGGCCCTATAACACCGCTGCTGTTCTACAAAGAATATGTCAAGCCTCTCTTCAACATGGAAGACAAGGTTGGAGAATGCAACAAATGCCTGCTGTTTCTGGAGCCCCTTTTAATGTTAAATTTACAGGACTGTGCGCTGTTGTTGAAGCAAGTTTTATTTTTTATACACCAGTAGCTATGGGAAATGTGTGAGGATATCTCTCCCAATTGACTCAAAGTTGGCCTTAAATTTATTCTCCCATCTCTCTTTCTGCATCCACATCCCTTTTTGGATTTGCACTGTACCCCTCACTTGGTTTTGTGTGAATTTGGATGAGTATTTTTTAATGGATTAATTATGCTTTAATCCTGTTTTCATGCTGCTGTAAGATCTTCTGAATGGCTTAGCCATGGGGATCTTGATGATAAAATATCAATTAGTATAGAATGCAGTTCTCATACAGCATTTAGGATTACATTAACCGGCTTAGAGGTGTCTTCCATTGCACACCTATAAACCTAATGTTCCAACTGAAGCAGTCCTCAGTTGCATGGGATGGTCAGCTAGCTAGAGCAGAAGCACTAGTTGGAGATATACTAGGAATTACTTCTTTCTTTGAGGCTTCAATTTATTTGTAAGTTAACTAGTGACATCTCACTTGTGGCAGATTTGTCTAGTGAATGATCCTCGACCCCAGAACAAGTACAACAAGCTGTACACGGTAGAGTACTTGGGCAACCTGATAGGAGGGAGAAAAACACTCTACAACAATCAGCCTATTGATCTGTTGAAAAAGATGGCTGCAGCTTCCATTAAAGATGGCGAGGTTTGTGGTTTCCTCCAATCAGTGGCACAGCACTTTCTTTTGTAGTGTAAGAGACTATCTTGGCACATGGCCGAGGCATGATTACTTTCTCCTATTTTTAGGCTGCGTGGTTCGGTTGTGATATTGGAAAATGCTTCCATGGCAAGCTGGGAATCGTTGACCTGAATGTGTAAGTGCAGGAAATTCAAACACAATCATTTTTCTGGGCTCTCTGTTCATGGCAATCTGGCTACAAAGTGAAAATGCTACTGTGATAAATGTTGTTGGCCAGCAAAATAACTTTTCCAATTTTGTTTTTAACCAAAATGAGTAAAACAAGTGTGTGTTTTGACCTCTATTCCTGTAGTTGAATCCCTGTCTTTTTTGGCTATTAACTAAAATGTCGATACTCTGAATATGTTCATTTGCTAATTCACTGATGTGAAATATTAATGTAAAATATTGTTAACTGGGGAGGAAAAAAGGCAGTTAAATGCAGTATATCCCTCCCGTGCCTCTTGAAAGGAAGGGGATGTGGCACCTGACAATAGGCCGTGTCTGAATGTGGTTATTCCACAGCCCACTCCTTGAACTTGTGTAGTTACTTGAATTCCCTAATACTTAGTGAATGGCATTTCAAAAAGGGTCTGTTTAGCATGTAATCTAACTGGGGATTTTAAAAGGAGCTGTCATAGTCCTGTGCAATACATCATTGGACATCATGTTCCACTGATTCCTCCTGTGTTCATATCCTTTGTATGGCTTACTTGTAGGTATGATCACGAGCTCGTGTATGGTGTCTCCATCAAGAACATGAGCAAAGCAGAACGATTAATCTTTGGAGAGTCGATGATGACCCATGCCATGGTCCTCACTGCTTTCTCAGAGAAGGTATGATCTCCTCTGCAAGCATCTGTAGTGTTTGCACTGATGTATTTGAACTCTCCTGCAGTTTGTTTATATGCTCAGGGTTCATTCACAATGTAGGTATTCTGCAGAAGGGCAGCCTATGTGCAGGATGTCACACCGGCACATGCCTGTGGTGTTTTATTCACCTGTGTCAGTTGGGCCTTTGATTGTTTGGACAAACTAAAAATAGTAAGTTACCAACAAGTGAAGAATCCTAGACAATAGGGCAGTAGTTAGTTTTTCCTGACCAGAAACTGTTTGAGAAGGGCAAAGAAATTTGGCTTGTATTTTCAGGAAACTTAAAATATACGGTGGCTGGCTTTAAATGGGTATGTGAATTCCAACTTCTCTCACTGACCTGACCAGGGAATAAAAGGTGATGGCAGATACCCTTCTCCACAGCACACTCCTTAATCCAGTCTAGGGCTAGCACCAAGCATTGTGCTACGTAAAACCAGCTTGAAGAGCCAGCAGGAGGCACTCAAATAACACTCCCGCCCAAAAATTAGAAGCACGTGACTTCTGTGACACCTCCACTAATGGGGAGAGAAGAATCTAAAGCCCAAAATAGCACAGCTAAGTACAGCTCTTAGCACTTTTAGCATGCAGTACCCCTGCTGGCAGTATAATAAACCAGAAAAATGTCAGCTGCAAGAACCATGTGAAACTCAACATCTTTAGGTACCTAGAAGCTTATCATTTTCAGCTTTTTATTTGTGTTTTCTGGAAAAATCTAGGAGACCTCCCCCTACATCCAAATACAAAAAGTCAAAGTTAAGATTCCTTTGAAGAAAAAATTTCTTCCAAACCAAGATTACTTGTTTTGAGAAGTAATTAATGCATATTACTGAAAACTTTCCCAGCAAGTCAGTACTTGATGTGAAATGGGATTGCTGAGTCAGTTTTTCTCAGAACTACTCTTCGAAATTCAGTTGTATTCTACATACTGGTCTTTTGCACATGAATTTTTCAGGTGTCAAATTACAGAACTAATCTGGTGTGAAGATTAGGATTAATGAATATTCTGTTGATTTCTGAAATTTAGATTTAAGATTTATACATTTGTAGCTGTTTGAAATTCTTATATAAACCTGTAATCCGTGTGAAATTTGTGTATATAGTAGTAAGGTTGCTATACACAATTATACTAAATTGGCAGACATCGTCCCTAATCTGTATTAATTAACTCTTATTCTCATCTGCACACAATCATATATCCATATAAGGAAATATAAAGTGACTCATGCTGTAATCTGGTTTCTTTTTACATTGAACTTTTTTGGAACAGCAAAAGTTAAACAAGTAGACATTCCTTCCTGGCATTCTGCTTCCTTGATTTGCAGCTCATTTTTAACCTCTGATGGTTTTGATAGGCAAAAGTTGAACTCTGATACACAACCTGGCTATCGGAATGAATGAATGGGCTCTGTTATACTGACACCTAATCCCAGAATTTTGACAGACCTAAGGAAGATCTGCTAAAATGACACATTCCCATACACAGACTATATATACTTTGGGTCTTGAAAAAAATGAGGACTGATATTTCTAGAACCAGGAACTCGCTTAAAGGAAGTGGTGTTTTAACATTAGATGTCCAGATTTGGAAGGCATTTTTCTTACTAAAGCTAGGTTGTAGGTTGTAGTTTCTATTTATGTTTGTATGTGTTTGGCATTCTAAACCTTGACTTTAATCTAATCTAAAGGAGCTTTCAAACGTACTAGTAAATCCATCAAAGCATTAGTCTTTTTTACCTGTTTTGATTACAATGGGATTTTCTTTAATGTTACAATGTAATTTATTTCCAAAAGAGGCACACTTAATCCATGCCAGTAGTTCTAAACCACGCTATAAACATTTTGTTCAAAAAGCGCTTCTGAGTGGACTCAGTTTAATGCTTTTGGTAGATCTCAAGTAACTCATTTTTAAGGACTTCTGTCTACCTTTAAAGGGTGGAGAAAGTACAAAGAGCAGTTCCTGTAGTATCTAGGTGAGTTACAGCAGCACTGCCTTGCCTCAGCAATCAAGACCAATGAATGGAAAGACTTTCTAGGCTGTGAATGTAAACAGGAAAAGCACTTCACCAAAATAACTTCCTCCCCTATTGACAGACCATTCCTGTTCTGGGAAGGGGAAGTGTCATGGGGCTTGAAAGAATTAGGCATCTTGATTTTTTTTTTTTTATCTAAAACAAAATGGTTTGAGCTAATTCACTTAAAATAACAAACAAATTTGCACAAGTCATCTTTTTTTGGCTGAGGATTTTGATTTTAAAATACAGCAAAACCTTAGTATTTTTTTTCTGCCTCGATTGGATTAAACTAAATATTTGGGTTTTTTTAAGTGACTCTTTGGGCACATCCATTGTTCCTCATTAGTTAAAAACATTACACATTCTCCAATGGGATGAAATACTACATCTGGGGAGCTTGAGAATCTTTCATGTGACATGTTAGTTTGTAGCCTTGTATGCATTGATTCTAACTAGGAAAGGACTGAAATAGACTAGAAAAATATTGTGTAGGTGCATATGCCAGATGCATGTATTCCAAGAAATTGTAAGCATCTTTCAAATCAGATTAGCACAGATGATCACAGGAAGGGAGAAATGGCTCCCTAAATCTTACCAAAGTTTCTAAAAATATTCCCAAATACTCTCCTCTGTTAGAATTACTTGTCAGGCTCAAGGGTGGAGGGGAGAGGGAAAGCATTTTATAAACTTCAGATGCTTAGTTTTTGTTACTGTTGTGACAGTCATGCAAATAGAAACCTCTCTTTCAAACAAATAACATAGGTTCCACTACTGACAGGTAAAGAATATTTATAATGAAACTGTGCAAAGTACTTGGAGTTTTTAAAAGGCATTGTGACTTATTCCATGTCTTGTAAAACACCATGTAGATGTGTTTTGTAATAGAAAAATGGAATCATTACCTCAACTAATCAGACTGCCTTAGGAGAGGGTGACCATCTCTTAAAAGGGTCAGTGCTTCCTCTTCTCAAATCACCAACAGAACCACAAGTCTCTTCTGAGAGTGCATACCAGTTTACTTAGCATGTGTCAGGTTGGTGGTTCTGTATGTGATTTGAGAAGCAGAAGCATTAACTATCGGAAACTGCGGAATTTCTCCACTGAATACATTTTACTTTGTTCTTTCTTCCAGGATGGGCAAGAAGGGTCCATTGAGAAATGGAGGGTGGAGAACTCCTGGGGTGAAGACCGTGGTAATAAAGGTAACATAAAATCAAAGCAGTCACACGAGTATGCTGCTGAACTCCATGTATGGAAATAAAGAACTGGAAGGGGAAAAGGGCATTGTGTGGGTATGCATTTCATAGATGTCACTTGAGGCAAAAGATTACAAGCAACAAATGTGCCCTGAGTGATGTACACACCATAATGCTTGCAGGAAGAGAAGTAGGAATGGTAGTGTGTGTAGTCATGTTTCTCTTCAAAGCTCATGTCCCACAGAGTTAATTGCAGAATAATATTGTTTACCTCAGCCTCCGGTGATCTGGGAGCTTAGAACAGTGGCTTTCACCCTGTGGTCTGTGGACCCTTGGGGGTCTGCAGACTGGATAAGACTTCCAAAGGGGTCTGCACTTGCATTTGAAGTTACTTAGGGGGCTTCAAATGTAAATTGTTTGAAAACCATTGGCTTGGAAACAGAATTCTGAACTTGGATCCCTGGCTAATAGCATCGTTTGCTTCCTGTCTGGCCAAAACTGCCCTGTTCTGCTGAGTAATGGCTCATGTGAAGATGGCAATGAATATCCATGTGTACATCCATTAAGAAGGATTAGGTGGCTGCCATTCCAAATGTACTTGCTTTATGGAATCAATTGAGGTTAGGCAGTAAAATACGCTTTGGATTTTTAGTGATGTTTCAGATGTGGTTTTTTCCAGAATGTGGTGCTGAGGCAGGACTGATCCCAATTACAAGGTCACTGTAGACAATCCTGGCTCACTGAAAAAATCTTGTTAGATGGAAACGTGGAAGCTGAATCACCCTAGAGTTCACTGTCCTCTAAGTCATGGGTTAAGATGATGCTTAAGGTAGGTTAAGGAACTTTCTGCAGTTCGTGCCAACAGCCGCAATTTGGCAACACAAGGAAGAGGTGCAAGGTGCAGTGTAATTACCGAAGATAAGTAGACGTGTATATAATACATTTGCTGCGCCAGCAGAGGAAAGAAAAGGGGTAGTGAGGCTGCGACTGTAGGCTTCCGCCGCCGTCTCCCTGAAGCAAGAATCAGGAATTTATTGCAAAACCCTCAAATGGACCCAGCATACAGTGAACTTTGAAGTGTTCTGGTTCCATTCATAGTGAAGCAAATGGGAATCCTGAATTATTGTGAGGCATTAAAAAGTGCCAACTGCATTTCATGCTGTGGTGCAGCTGTGGCTTTGCTTTGTCAATGAAACATGCAACTTCATTGTAAGCAACCGCCAGAAACAGCAAAGATGGAGACTGCGAAGATTCAGTTGTGCTCTTTCCATTGTATGACCTGTCTTCCAAAGAGCCTGCTGCCCAGAGTCTCGGAGATGAAATTAGGTAACGTGGACTGTGCACTACCTACTACATTGAACTTTTTCAGAAAAGAAGTTTTGAGGTAATGGTCTTCTGAACTCCTGGATCTGCCTAGGTTCTATTCCTGACTCTGCTATAGGTTTCCTGTGTGATTGGGCAAGTCACTTAATTTCTGTACCTCAATTTCCTCATCAGTAGACCGTAGATAAAATAGAACTTGCATGCTGTGAGGCCTCATTTAATTAATGTTCACAAAGCACTTTGAGACCCCAGATGTGAGGATAAATACAAGTGCACAGCATGTATTATATGAGGGGTGTCTTGGCCTTGCCCTGTAACTGTTTTAGCAATTTGACAGCACAAATCTTTTAATCTCCACATGAAAAATATAATGAATGGAGGTTGGCTGACTTCTACCACCCAACTCAGTGGCCCAAACTTTGTCTAAACAAATGTTAAGTGTTTGGAATATTTCTCTTAATCAGCAGATCACTGGCTCCTTCCCCTCTGGTTTGAGTGACTTCTAATTGTTGTTGGATTACATAAATACTTGTTGGAAGGACTATGATAACTTGAGGCAGCATTAAAACTCCGTTTGGTGCCCCTGCGGAGCTGAGTGTTTTGTTGATGATTTCCTGTAGACAGCTTTGTTTTACTTTGTAGTGATGCCGAGCGATGGCTGAGTGAATTGATATGCTGTGGAGAGGGCAGGACCTCTCAAACATCTGTACAACTTGCCAAAAATGTGTATTCCAGTTTACTATTTCTAGTCGATGGCAATGAAGCAAGAAAACTAATACAATACACAAGATTAGCGGTTTTATTTTAAGTTGCTTGTTCAGCTCATGTCTAAGTAAAAAATTAAATCCTGGATCTAGTTTAAAGTTACGATAAGTAGTTGGAGTTTGTGAAAAGGAAGCTAACTTAAGGCCAGAGGGGACCTTAGATCATCTAGTCTGACCTACTGTATAGCACCGGCCTTTAAATTTTACCCAGGTGTGGTAATCGGTGTGTTGGTCACTGATGTTTATCCGTGTAGGCTGCGTACATGTGTCCCTGTGTAGATGCTGTCCCAGCTCTGCGTAGATAACTGAGATGGCTCTCACGATCGAATGAATTGACATGACCACAGATTAGCTGAGCAACGAAGGCACCCAGGCCAGGTTTACTGCATGCGGCACAATGAGAAATGACTTAAAGTATCTCTGGGTCAGTTTCACATAGGCGGCCTTACAATGGTCTCGGCCCAACGGCGGGACTTTCCGTTATCCCCTAGACTGGACACCGATATTCCCTCTGACACCCTCTTTTATACACTGTTACATACACTTTCGTTCTGCCCCCTTTGACGTAGGTAGTTGCCACCCTCCTGATGTAGTCTAATACCACCTTTTTCTGTTGATTGGCTGATTTGGGCACCGCCACTCCATGTATCATTGCTATCCATAAAAGTGTCATTTCAGAGAGTTAGTATCTTGGTACCTCCTATACCTGCTACATATTTTAGTAATATTTTGGCAGTCTTACAATCTTGCAGTATCAGCACTTTCCTGTACCAGTTTCAGTTAACTTGAGTGACCCCTTATACATCTGTTCACTCGGCTTTTTCCATTTAGGCCTTAGCCTGTTTTACAGGCCGTAAGCTCTCACTTCTTACTACACCAGGTACCCCTGTATTGAGCCCAATAGCTTGTGTTTTAAAGCTTCTCTTACAGAAAGCCATCCAGTCTTTCTCTAAAGACATCAAGAGAGAATCCACTGCTGCCCTTGGTAGTTTGTCATGTAATCCTTTGCTTGCTGCTACCTTCACTAACACAGTAGAGCAAGGATCGCAAACATTACAGATTTTATCAGAATGTTACCTTATGAAGTCTTTCCCTCCCCTCCTAATTCTGACCCTTCCTCCTCCTAATGCCCTGTAGGCACATGGTGTTTTAGGATTGTTTAGGAACACAGCTGTAAACACTGGTTACCAAAGGGTGTCCATGCATTCTGAGGGACATGCTGATTTGTAGTAAGATTGCTTGTGAGTTCTGGGTAGCATGCTGGTTTTTTGTTGAAGTACGGCTCTTTAGGAATATAGAGCAGCAGGCACTGGTCTATTGTAAAGCTATTCATTATTCTGGGCTGCATGCACTCATTCGTTATTGTAGGTTGCACTTAAATGGGCAGTTGATGTTTGTAGGGAGAAGGTCTAGAGCACTTATGGGTGGAATCGGCAGGGGGAAAAAGACCATGGGCTTCTTAAGAAGGTCACAGATGTCATAAACTGATCCAGAATTTGAACATCTTTGTTTTTCAATCCGCTATGACTGTAAGCTTTTTTTTTTAAATTCTAAATTAGTTTGTCAAATGCTCATCCAGTCTGACACGTATTACCCACTGAAAAATAATAAAATATAGCATTGTCTCTGATAAATTTGTGTTTTAGAGGGAAAGGGTCTCTTTGCTGCTCTGTGTAGCTCTTCTGCTGCAAATTATGTAATTCCCCCATCTAAAAATAAACTAACATTTTTGTTCTGAAATAGCTGGAATTCCAAGATTATGGAAAGGAACCTTTTAATGGAGAGCCAACAGATAAGCTAGGAACTGCTGCGCAGGACTAAATTAGGCAGCGGTCACTTCCAAGAAATCTTAGCACACACTTATCTCAAAAATACTTTCTCCTTTTTTTACATGGGAAGGAAGGAAGAATGCAATCTAACTTAATTGGCACGCTTTATGGTGAAAATGTCTGATGATAGCTTCATGCTTTATTATCCAGCTCTTTGCCAGAGCTGTCTCATCTGTAGGATCTCCTTCAGCTGTAGCTGGTGATATTCAAATAATCATAGAATATTAGAGTTGGAAGGGACCTCAGGACGTATCTAGTCCAACCTCCTGCTCAAAGCAGGACTAACCTTAGCTATATCATCCCAGCCAGGGCTTTGTCAAGCCTCAGCTTAAAGCCGCCACAGAGACATGAAAGCTACATTAAGCTACGTTTAGCTTTCATGTGCTTTGTTTACGGCATTCATTTTAGATGCTTGTTGACTTACTTTTGTCAAGTGACGTGTACTGCTCTTGGAAATGAGGGACTGACACTGCCTGGTTCAGGTCACTGCTATAAGCAGATAGTTGCAATACCTTGCACAATATCAGTGGACATCTACCTTAATCTGCAAAACCTTTATTGCAGCTCTGTCCATACATAGCTATGCTAAAAATCTGACCTTCAGGTTCCCCAGTCTTGAGCTGTAGCATTCCCTGGTATTGCTGGATAGAGACTTGGCAGACAGGTAACTATATCAAAGGCATCCTGGTTTTGTAATGTGGATTAATGACCAGTCATGGTTATGTCACAAGCCTTGGCATGGCTGAAATTTCCCACAGTGCCTGGGGTCTTTCACCTCAAAATGGAGTACGTTTAGACCAAGTTCTCCTTGATTTTATTCTTGTGGTGTCAAAAACCATTTAGACAATTCTTCGAATGGAGTTAATTTCAGAGAACACCATGTGGCCGTATGTTTTAAACTATTGATATCATTCTGGTTACATGAAAAATTCACTAGCATTTCAAATATTCCTGGGAGGTGCCTATGTTTTACTTCTGCTCCTTCATATGCAGCAGTTTGTCTCTGTTCTGAGGCAGCTATTTAAATTCTAAGTACAATACTCATGTTTCCCAACAAAAATTCTATAAAATCTTAACAGAAAATTGACTGACTGAACCTAAACTGAAACACTCAACCTTAAAATGTTGATGACCCTTAGTCTGTCCATTAGCACAGATGCACTTGTATAAATACTTAGCTTGACATTCATCAGGACTTAGTTGTTTTGCTGGTATATCTTCATTGGGGTAATGAGTTGTTTCTGTCTCAAAGTGGTGATGAAAAGACATCCTGTAATGTTGAATATGCTGAGTAAATGCATTCTTTGCCGATAGTGCTTGAATGCTTGTAGAACAGTGTACGGGAAAAGATGAGAAGACTATTGTAAATTAACAGCATTCATATTCAGGTCAGACATTTACAACTTTGCACTTGCCTCTTCCTATAGTGACGAAGGTTGGAATGTGGCTTTGAAGTGAAATGTTAGTTGGACTGAGTGCTTAGTGGATATACTTCCTTATTTCAAAACGCCTGATGCAGGATAGACCCATTTAAGCCCGAAAGGCAGACTATTCATGAGGGGTGCACGTTTTAAGTGGAGAAGGGTTATGGCTGAAGTGCACTGGTGGAGTTGTGCAAATGGGCACCAGTCTGAAACATTAGTGGGAGCTACAGGAGCAGGATTGAGGTACCTGGACAGGTCTGTGTAGAAAGAGCCTCTGCTATTCCTGGCTCTCCTCATTTGTTTCCTTCACAAGAGCACTAAAATCCAAACACAACCCAACAATAGAAACTGCTGTAACTACATCAGATGATGACACATAGCACGTCCAAGTGAGTTTAAAAATAACAAGCTGAAAGCTAACCAGATTCCTCATGTTGTTGCTTAAAAATTACTCTGGAGCTTATAGTTTGCCAACATTGTAGCTTAAGCTGCTTTTTTTATAAGCAGAAACACCTAGTTACTGCCTCAAATGTCACTTTATTACAAACACGGACTCATTTTGCATCAATGAGCTCTTCTACATTCATTTAATATGAACTCAACTGTTCCTTTAGAACAAAGTAGAATTCCCAAAGGAGTTGTTTTCCTGTGAAGTATGCACTGCTTTGTACATTGTTGTAAATCCCTTTCCATATTCCTGACATGGATGTGTGTGCATGCCACATATATGGAACACCACATCCTTCGGGGGGATTATTGTCATTCATCTGTATCCTAAAACACGACCCTTCTTTAGAGTCTTGTTCATTGCCTCTGTTCTTTAGCTCAGGGAATTATCTGGGAAATTGCCTTATGCTTTTAAATATTCCATCAGACCTAGCTGGCTGTAGCTGTTTTTTGGGTCAAGCTATGGGTAACCACCCCAAAATCTTAGAACATTTTCTCATCTGTGAGTCACAACAATTTTTTCCCTTTAGCTGAGAGCCCTGGATCTACTCCTCCAGAGCCCATCAGCTCTTCCTTGGGCATTGGTCAGAAGAGGTTACTTGAGAGCAGCATTAGGCATGGTGCTTCATCCCCATCTCTGCCTCTTCAGCATTCAGTCCCTGCTGGCCCAGGGAGCCCAGGATTTGAACTCTGATACCCTAGCATGCTTGCCAGACAACTGAGTGAGCCTGGCAGTGAGCTTTGTATCTTATCTAGTTTATGAAGGATTTGGGCAGCACCGTCTCACCGCAGATTCCTGCACAGCTGTACTTGGATAAACCGAATCAGAGCATTAGTGTCGCAAAGAAAGAGTCTAAGAATTACATTACACTTGGCATACATTTGAGACCCAGTTGGGGCTGTGGGATTAAAAACGGGCCCCAACATCACTGTTTCTTGCGCAGGCTGTTAAAGGGTACTACTTGAAACAATAGAGCAGAGATTAGGCTTTCTGGTCCTGAGGAGGCTACAGTTATAGTGGGATACAGAAACTACTTGCACTCCCCATGTGCACTCTTTCCTTAAACCCATATTATCCATTTGGGTCCCCTTTGCACAGCTTGTATGGTGTGGTGGAGTATCAGACAGACCACCAATCTTCCTAGATTTGCCTAACCCTGGAAACGAAGGCTGGACCAAAAATAGTCAGGAATAGGATGAGTGATCTCTCCTCTAAGGAGGGGCCTTCGCACTGTGTGGTGGCTGAGGGAGAGGAGCTGTTTAAACTCAGCTGTTACAAGGTGTGTGCCTCCAGGGAGGAGAACCCTCACTAGGGAGCTTGTCATGGGGGAAGGGAAGCCTTTGGAACCGTTACGGTCACGTCTCTTAAATATTAACTAATTACATGATTCTGTTGTAAAATTCTTGGTTTTTTGGAATTGGTTTCATTTTTCTCAAGGAACAAATGCAGTTGCTGACAAACATTGCTTGGTTATTGAGGTAAAAGACAAATCTCCTTCCAGCAAAATTTTTCAATTTATATTTTGTCACTTTATCAGCCTTGCAGATGAGTTTTATTACTCTGCTTAGTCTGTGTGTCCTGGGGAACCAGTACAGCATTACCCAACTCAGAGCCCAGCATCTCCACTCAGACATCTCTCTAAAAAAGGAAGAGGTCCCCAAAGGTGAACATTGACTCATGTTATCCCATCTGTTCGACAGGAGTCTGTCTGTCCACTTTGGCATGAAGAGAATCCCTTTTTATTGTACATCTCCAGGTAGCAGCCATGTAAATAGTTGTTAGTTCATCTTCCCTTTAGGCTCTCTCCTCTCCTCCTTTTATTCCTAGCATCTTTACTACAGCCTTATTCTTTTTCCTCTATCCTACATACTTGACTAGTGTCTGCGCACCTTGGAACCTTTGTTTTTATCCTCTCTCTCCTGTGAGAGAGGGCAGTGCTGTTTTCCCATGGTACAGGTAGGGAACTGAGGCACAAAGAGGCTGTGACTTACCCATTGTCACACAGGAAGTCTGGCAGAGCAGGGACTTTACCCTGGATCTCCCAAGTTCTAGTCTAGTGCACAAACAACTAGACCAACCTTCCTTGTATGGCTTTTCGTAACCAGCTGCTTGTAAGTCCTAAAATGCTCCCTTAATTAGTGGGTTTTTTTTGTTTTTTTTTTTTCGGGGGCTGGGGTAGAAGTGAGAAACATGGAGCAGCTTTACCAGGGTAGTACGTGAGAACTAAATGGCATGTCGTACTTATTGGGTAGACAGCTGATCGGCCCTGGTGAGCCTCTTGTCAGAACACAAAGATGCAATGCCAGAATCTCTCTAATAAACAGACCCGGCTAGAGCAGAAACACTAGACTGATGGGCTTAGGTGGGGCACCACGGCTGCCGTCTGCCCTGAAATACAATGAAAATGCACTATCCTCTGTTTATCCCTTTTAGCTGGAATGCAGAGCCTGGGATTCTGTTTAGGCAGGCGGTGGGGGTGGGTGAGTATTAATTGTTCCCCTTGAGGCATAATTCCATTAATGGAGAAAAAATGATGGCTTTCCCTGTGACCCTGACTACAGGCCTTCTCAATCAACAGTGACCATCCCTGTTGGCATGGTCTGAAGCTTTACTTGGCACTTCCTCCTTGTTCAGACACTGTGATCCCAATCGGTACAGTCCAGCGCCGATACAGAATGTCAACAGCCACAGAGGCAGAGAGTTCATTATCCTCACAGGGTGCAATTACTTGTTGGCTGTCAGGAGTGAGAGGTTTTTTTGTGTCCCAAAGAACTCATATCCTGAAGAAAGAGAACAATCAAAGCAGCTTCCCTTGGCAGTACCTCCAAAACAGCTTCTAGCTTGCATTACAATGGATAGGCTTTTTAATTTATGGGAATTCAATCTGATCTTTTGCTTTAGAAACAAGATGGGGTAGATAGATGCACTTATTGTCCATATTCTTTGGGCATTTTCTTGTTTCATTTGATTGTTTGATATTGTTATAGGGAACTTTATTACACAAAGCTTCATCTGTCTTCTATCAAATAGTCTCCCGCTCTCTTGACAGCACTGATTCTCAATTCACGCTGAATTCCCTGGAATGGGTGTGTGTAATGTCTTAAATGATTGGTTTGTTTTCAGACAGCACTATTATACTGAAAGCCAAGATGTCTTAGATGTGGAATTTTCTTCTTTATGCAGGTAGAAGGCTCTTGCATTAAGATTCCTAGCCAGAGCCTTATTGAGAGGGAAGGTTGTAACCATAAGACTTATTTCAGCCAGAGCGTGTCTCAGTGACTTGGTGTTTGAAGGAAGAAATTAGCGTCTAATATTGACACACACATTCTCCCTCCATTTCCTGAAACAGAGTTTTGGAGCAGGGAAGCACAGATAACTGGAGTGGTTAATAAGCATATATGAGTCTGAAGTTTAGCCTAAGCAATCAGGAATGCATTTAATGTTTTGTAATTCAGGTTTATCTGAATATTCTTGAAGTCCATTAGAACAGCAACACACGACTGAATGATTAAAAGGAGTCTCCCCAATTCAAAGGGTCTGCCTTTCGTATTCAGATCTGTGCCCCAGGACTGTTTGTTGCCCAGATTTGTTCTCGCTTTTGTTCAGTACAGATGGTCTCTTGCTTACACAAAGGTGCCTGTATTTAAGAAGCTGCTTTCAGGATTTCCTGTTCAAGACACTTTAATCAAACTTTCTTTCTTCCTATTTAGGCTTGTTGCTCCAAGTCTCTGTCATAGCTAAAATCTAGTTGTTTAAGTAGTTTGTTCATAATAACTAAAGAAACTGAAGTCTCCAAGACTGTCATGAAAGTTGCTGTGGAAATATGATTATCCTCTTTCTGATGGACAGTATGAGGTTATCAGACATGATACCATTTTGCATAAGATCCATGCTGTCCCATATCAGTAGTGTCTTTTGTTAGTAACATACTTTGTTTTTTCTCTCCAGGCTACCTGATCATGACAGATGATTGGTTTTCTGAGTATGTGTACGAGGTGGTGGTGGATAAGAAGCATGTGCCAGAAGACATCTTAGCAGTGATGCAGCAGGAACCCATTGTCTTGCCAGCCTGGGACCCCATGGGTGCTTTAGCAAAGTGAACTTGCCTCCTAATCAACCAGAAGTAGATGTGATGGAAAATACCAGAGACCGGAAGCCATAGCCAAATGATGATGTGACCAAGCACCTAGCTTGGTTCATAGTCTTTTTAAATGTAGGCTCAGGATCTTTTTGGGAAATAGCGCTTTACTGAATGGCTGAATAAAAAAGCTGTAAGACATGCTATTCTGCAGCCAAAAAAAAAAAAAAAATTTACCCACCTCATCATGATACTATGTAAGTGCTTTCAATGGCAGTTGGATTTTTATCTTTTTAATAATGAACATAACTCTGTAAGATGACTGTTTTGACCAGTGTTTTCCATAGGGGGGAGAGTTGGCCATATTTTAGAATAATTAGCTGAGTGATATTAGGAAAAGTACAGCAAAAGTTTATAATTAGTCATGTTTTCATTTGTACCACAAAAGTGTCCAAATTCAGTATTGGCTTAATTTTGTTTCTAGAGAGCTATTTATATTTTTGGTTTTGCTGCATTATAGGAGTTGGTTTCATTTTCTTATAGTAACTTTTCCAAACTACTTGTATTTCAGCAGCATTGAGAGCCTTTTCCTGGATGTACATAGTCCTGACTTGCTCTTGGCTCTTCCATGTCAGTGTGACTGATTCTAGTGTTAATCTGTACCCACAGGAGCGTTATTTTTCAATAAGATTAGCAAGAACAACCATAAACATGTTCACAGACTGAGTTAAAAAAATGTGGTGCTCTAGCAAAACTAGGTTTTTAATTACTGCATTTTATTGGGACATCTTCAACTAGATGGTGCTATGAAGCTTTTAAATAAAACACTTTCTGAAGTTACTGGTACATCTGTTTTCTGTTTAAATTTGCCACATGTAAATTTTATTGAATTGGAGAGCTGTTAGTGATCCACAAACAACTCTTGGGGAGCCAAAACACTAGCAGGTCAACAAGCTATGTTGCTTTATCTTAATAGTAGTCAAAGGCTCCCCTCCCACGGTGTATTCAGATGAAGACACACACACTACAGGCGCTCGTATACCAAAGTGATGAGCACCATGTAAATGCTTGGATCCAAATCAAGCCAAACTGTTAAACTGCCTAACATGATATCTGACAACGTGACTTGTGCTGTGCTGCACTGAGTCTTTACTCACTTGGCAAGGTGGGGGTAGGATTGACGGAAAAGAACAATCCATTAATATACTATAGGTCTGGTCTTAAGTACCAGCAAAGGAATGGGATTCTTGACATTCCAAATTTAGCTTCTGTTACTGACATACTTTGACCAAAAAGTGTTTTTCACCTCTACTAAGACCCATTAAAAATTCCTGGTGTAATGAAAAGCAAAAGACATATTAGCTGCAAACAATTGCTTACAACCTTTCCTTCTGATGGTATTAGTCACCAACAGAAATTTGAAGCCAGTACATGAGCATTCCAGTGCAAATGTTCCCAGATTTCAAACACACAATGCTTGGATTTCCTCCAGGATTCCCTGTGGGAAAATGGATTTCTATAAGAAAGGTCTGTGGAAGCCTGCATTATACAGCAAACAGGCAGTGGTCTCATGTTTTTGCCTCATGTTTATGATGCACACATTTGTCCAAACCCCTGCCATGTAAAGAAGCTCTAATGTACACACACACGGGTGCTACCTTCACTGAGGCAAGTAAACAATTTTCTTGGGGCTGAACTTGGTGGCTGTGAAATGGAGCTAAGGTTGATGCATGTGTGAGCTTTTTCTTCCCAAAATTCAATATGCTAGCCACTTAGAACATCTGTGCTTGTGACATTGCACAAGTTCTATTTCTTCCATATTGTTTACCACTCAATTACAGCCATCAAAGGGAGTTAACGTCTCAAACGCTGAATAGCATTTTGCCTATGCCAGCTCTGACGATTGAGTTGGACCAACTCAATTGTGTTCAAGCCCATTTCTGTTTAATTTGGAATATTTTAAACTATTGTCCAGTGCATGCTTATCTGTGCTGTTCTTGCCCAGATGTTTCCCAGTACAGTTTATACAATAGCTTGAGGTTCTCTTCTTCCCCCCCCCGCCCTCCTTCAAAAAGCACAGAACATTTTTCATGGTTGTAACCTGCTATGTAAAATGAAGCCAGTCTAGCAGAAGCAGGATTCCACCTACACCTAGTGCTGCTCTAAATTCTTTGTAAGGAGAGTGGGGAGAGAAATATACTCTAAAGGAAGGGCAGTGTTTCTTCTGCTTTGATAACCCCAACAAGGGCTGTTAACCCAACAGAGTTCAGTGGCCTATGTCCATGTGTGTAAGGGTACGTCTATGCTTCAAGAGGGAAGTGTAATTTTGAGCTTGAGGGGACACCCATGTTGGCTCGGACGCATCTAGTGTACTAAAAATGAGGGTAGCTGTCGTGGTAGGTGGGGCTAGCCTCCCTGAGTATGTGCCCTTCCAAGCTACTAGGTGTACACTCAGCACAGCTACCCTGGGGTCACACAGATGTGGTTACACTCATTCTCAGCTCGCTAGCTTGATCACCGCTCATGAAGGAACATCTCCTTGAGCTGACAAATACCACCTCTAGCATGAAGTGTGGCCATCCTTTACTGTGCTGTCACAGGGAGACCTCTAGGATGTTGTGTGTCTAGTTACCTGAGTTGTGTCAGCAGTTTTCAATAGTTCAGTTGCAGTCTTCTGCTGGTGGCAGCAATGAGTAGTTGCAGGGCCCTATTTATTCTCTAAGTTCTTATACAGCGCTCTTTGCTGTAATTGCTGAGTGCCCTCCTGCCTGCCATTTTTATCTAATAAAACAGGTCATCTTTCTTTGCGACTGGTGATTATGGCAACTATTAAACAACACTGACATTTCTGGTCATTTTTTAACATTGTAACATTTGAAATATTGGTTAAAATTCATATATATAGATGGATTCCCCACAGCTGCTCCTATTGAGAGTGGGACAGATCTAAAATGTCCATACTAATCTCGGGTGGTAAGGGGCTACCTATCTTTGGCAAAGTACCGACTATTCTTTTGACTGCCATCAAATAACAAATGATGAATTAATTGTGCTCTCCTGAAGCAAGAGCTTAGTGCATCATAGTATGTAGGGAATTTACACAGCAACAGCAATGCTGAAGAAAAATTAATTCCAACCCTCCCTCCCTCTCTTTATTTTCATATCCATATCTAGTTTTAATGATTTATTTGTTGCTAATGTCCGTAGGCAACTGTCCCTGATGTTCAGAGTCAAAATTTGGACTATCTGACAGAAACCCCACTTTTCAGATGCAAATTATCATTCATTAAATAATTCTGAAGCTTACAGAAAGTTAAATGATTTTTAAAATTCTGAATTACTTGATGTTTCCTGCATTACTGCAGGTGTCCCTAATTTTACAGATGGGGAAACTGAGGCAAAGAATGATGAAAAGGCTGCAGCTTGGTAATACCTGGCTCAGAGCATCATCAATTTGTCCTAAAGGAAAATGCGGTAACATGAATGGCAACCCTCAGTTATAGAATTAAGCATGGAGATAGCTAAAGGAAACATTTGTAGGCCTCAAGATCTGTTATGAAAACCCAGTTCTGGTATCGTGAACAAGAAGAACCTCAGTCTCTTCTCATATTCACAGAAATAAATTAGTTGAGTGGAGCGAGCTGCCAATTTGGTTTATTTAGCAGGTGTGGCCTAGCACTTCTTCAGTCTGGTTTGATGGGACAGTTTAAGCATGGAACATGGAGGTTTTTCTCCAGTCAGTTTTTAGGGTCTGGATCAGAGAAGAGAGGATTAGGATTAAAACTGCATTTCAATTAATGGAATACAAATCTATGAATAAATCTGGCCTGCTCAATGTACAGTCCCAGGGCAAGGGAAACTGTCCCTATGGGACTGTAAATCCAGATTACAAGGAAACATTCACATCCAGTTGATAAAAAGAGGCCGAGGCTGGAATGGAAAAACAAGAAAAAGCCAAATACCTCAACGCTCTCTCCTTAGCTTAATTGTATCCCTGATATCCAGTTTTGCACACAAGAGAGAAAGATTGTTGGATTGCACATGGACTGGCTGAGGGTGAGGTGCATTCCTTCTCTAACTTCTATGAATATCACTATAACACTTTTTTCATGTGGTCACTCTCAGAAGGTCCTGCCCTACACTCTATTATGACAACGCCCTGCTAGTTGGGGAGGGCAGGACATGCCTCTCACCTAAGCAGCTCCTGAATTTTTCATCCAGGGTTTTTGCAAAGCCATTTACCTATATACATTTTCTTCCCACTCATGCAGCAAACATAATTTGCACCCAGGTCCTGCTGGACTGAGATTGAATTTCACATTCTATTCCTGTGTAGTAGCCTGTTGCAACAATGACCCTTTAATTTTGCACTCAAGGGAGAGAGGTGTACTAAACACAAGGCCAGGGGCCAGAAACTTCCTGCTAAGATCAGTTACAAGTTCTGGTATATGCTCGATTTGGACCCAGGGGCAGGTCACTTAGGGTTATATCCTCCTCTTCTAGGGGAAGCCTGTGTTTCAGAAAAACTGCAAGATATTACAGGCAGAGTTCACAGCTAGTCATCATCCTGTTCACAGAGGGAGCTGGGGTCTGACCCTCCAAGTCCCCAGGATATTAGGACATTCATACACATGGCTAGCCACTCCACCTTTCCTCACAGGGCTTCCCCTTATCACGGAGCTCCTTCGGCAGCAGCTTCCCCATTATGCAGTTTATATAGAGCTCTATTCTTTAAAGGTACTGCTGGGGACAGCCCAGAGAATTGGGTTGAAGGGAAATCGATCTGACTGTTTCTCTTTTTCAGCAGAATGGTGCAGCAATGGCCTCTGGGAAGAACCTTTTCCCAGTAGATTGCAGTTGCCCTATTTTGCAGCTCTAAGCCATTCTGATAACCTGGATAAGCAGCTGAACTTTTGGGCTCTTAATTAAAGCAAAGCTTTCAAAAGCATCTTTGTCTGTTGCCCATGTTAATTTTTTTTCTCACAACTTTTGTGCTGAAGAGCTTTAGAGTCTCCATGCTTTTGGAGCAAGGGCTTGATATATGGCAGAAGGTCTCCCTGGTCCAAGCGATGAGCTTCTGCTGTTCCCCTGAAAATCTGCCCAAATTTGGTCAATTTATAAAATTTGGACAAATCTCAGTTTGCACATGCTCAGAAGAGACTTACTGGAGTTTGGCAGCTAAACTCTCCTAAGATTCCATTTGCACTTAGTGTGCTCCAGTTCAGTGCTGCAGGGGTTGAACGGGATGTCCCGTGAAACTGCTAATTCCCAGTTGCTGTGGCACCAGGTGCCAGAACTGAGAGCAGGGATATTGTTTTCCTGCGCTTCCAATGCTCCCCTGGCAGCATCCTGGAAGTGTGGAGGAGGCAGCTGCCTGACTCAGATGCAGGTGGAACAACATCTGGACCTGGGTGGAAGGGACAGCGGTGGAGGGAATATACAGGAACAAGGAGACTGGGGGGTCGTAGGGAAGACCGAGGGCTTTTCTACACAGGGATACACAGGAAATGTAATCGGAATCAATTAAATATGTGAATTTAAAATGGATTAGTTAAACTGCACTCAACCCTTGTGTGGACATTCTCATTCAGAATTAAAGTTGCCTTAATTCAGTTTACTTTAATTCACTTCAAACCCAACCAGGAACCTTCCACATGCTTCCGAAGATACACAGACAAAGGAACCCAGGCAGACCCATCATATCTGGCCAGGGCACTCTGATTGAAAGAATATCAGGATTCACAGAAACCATCCTCAAACCACTCACCAATCAAAGAGCAAGTTTCCTCCAGGTCACAACCAACTTCCTCCAGAAACTCCACAACATCAACAACCTTCCTCAGAACACTATCACTGTCATAATGGATGTCATCTCCCTATCCACCAAGATCCCTCACCATGACAGCATTGCTGCCTGTCTCAAATATCTGTAAAACAATGGAGAACACTCAGAAATCCACTCCAAACACATCACCAAATTCATCCATTTCATCCTCACCTATAACAATTTTACATTCAACAACACTTTGTCCAAATCATGGGAACAGCCATGGGTACTAGGATGGCTTCCCCATATGCCAACCTCAATGAAGAATTTCCAGAATATGCAACATGAAATAGATGATATACTGATAATATTTTCTTCATTAGGCAACCTAATCTCCTTCACAGATCTGCCACAATTTCAATAACTCACAGCTGCAACTGAAATCAACTGGAGCAATGCTTTGAACACACAAACTGTTACATAATGCTAAGTACCCTGAAAAATCATACCCACGGCATCTCAGATCAGGCACCCAAAATTAGCTGAGCCTTTTGACCTTAATCTGTCTGTGCCTCAGTTGCCCTTTTGTAAAATGCGGATAATAATATCCTCTCACTTCAGGGGGTGTTGTGAAAATAAATTCGCTAATATTGGTGAAGTGGTCAGATACTGTAGTGATGAGTGATATATAAAAGTCCATGAATAAATTAATAATAGTCAGTTTTTCAGATTCAATTGTTATTATTTATACAGTACCCAGAAAGTGTTCTAAGTACTTTACAAAACAAATAAAATACATATACTGCAGTGAAAGACATTAAGGAAAAACATGTAAGTGAACAAAAGAGCCAAGATAAGTAAGTGTTAAAGCTATTTATATGTTCTTTATACATTAGCTTTGTCTACAAATTACCAGTTGCTAACACTGAGTGTCATCAGTGTGTGCAGCTGAACACAGTTTAACGACAAGTGTAGATTAAGACAAACTGTGTTCAGTAATATTTCAGAAACCATGGTAAAAGTCTGTTCTAAGTAAAGTGAAAATACAGCAACAAATAATAATTTTTTAAAAAGTCACATCATAGAGATTCCTAAATATTTCTACAAGTGGGGAGGGGGAACTCCAAAAACATATGATGGAAGATCCTATTTTCTGTGAGAGACTAAACTCAGAGTTCCTGGAAAATCCATTCTAGGATTCTGGTATTAGAGAGCTGGCAATTCTGGTTGAGAGCGAAGGAATGGATCCTTTTCATGAACAAAATGATCCCTGAAATGCTGGATTTAGGTCTGTAAACATACCCTTGGTACATATAAAGGCTGTGCTTAGATCTCAAGCAAGATATAGTGAGCAAGGCACAATGAACCTTCAGCCTCTCAAACTCTTGGGAATAGGATAGAGTGCCGGGAGCAGAATGGAAAACACAGAAATCTGGAAGGGCTCGAACCTGCTTTTCTCCCCTTTCTCCAGATAAAGATTAGGACTATGAATTTGGAAAGAAGAGTATGCGGGGATATGACAAAGAGATGTAAAATAACAAATGGCAGCGTGCAAACCAGCTATACATTGCTATTTACCCTAGCCTGTAACAGAAGAACAAGAATGCTGTAGAGAAATTAGAAGGGAACAAGTTTAAAAACTGATAAACACACTATTTTACACAATGCTCGCCAAGAATTACCAGGGAAAAGCAAGGATTTTTGTTCAGGTACATCTTATTAACAGCATTGCATTACCACAACTATCCTTGAGATGGTGCCAATATCCACTGCTGGGGCTAATGGAAAGGGGACCAGCAGGCAGAGAAAGGGAAGCAATACCAATAACCCTAAACTTGTTTGTCCTCAGTGTTTCTGTTATTACTGAACTATTCAGAATAGATCTTTGCAAACCATCTGCCACTTATATCAGCTGTTTTGTTGTTCCTTCTAGAAGTTTGCTATTCTTTTTTCCCTTATGATTTTCTGCTTTCTTTTTCAAGTCTGTATACAAACTGGGGCATTAGCTCACTGATTTATGCCTTTTCATCTTTTATAAACAAATTGTAAAATTTGAGACTGTACAAGAAATATTTGTGGACTGAAGGAAGCTAGAGAAAAAGCATTTGTTTTAGAGGTTTTTTTGTGGTGTGGGAGGGAGAGAGGAAGTGACTTGCTGATCTGATTAAAGTAGCAAAAACACTTTTCAAAGAACTTGTGCCTAATATTTTGTAACAAAACCAAGCCCTCTATTTATATTTCTTCATTAAAATAATGTTAGTAATCAGTAAGGAGGAAGACTAGGAGCCATATATATTCTAGAACTAGGACCCCAGCCCTTTGTACCTTTCTATAATTAGAGACCCACCTGCACACCCCTAATTCACTGTGTCCCTCAGATCATCAACCATATTTGTTGTCCTCTTGTCACCACCACCTCCTTATATACAGCTGTAATCAGAGACGTGAAAATTATGCCTTAACAGTGCGCTTCCCCTCACCTTCGCCCTGCCTGTCTGAGCTGGATCCTGCCTCCTGAACTGATCAGAACATACAAATGTAGCCACCCACCTCTAGGAGGAAAATTGAGTTGCAGCCCTGGTGAAACATAAAGTTTATTTGACTAAAAGTGACGCAAAAATTCTTAAAGAGCTCTTTGGCAGCAGATTATCTGGAAATCAGACCATGTGAGGGGGATTGGTGTACAAAAACCTCACCAAGATGCTGAGTTGCCCAGAGGCTGAGTTTCAGAGGCTCTGAAGTAAACGTAGGGTTAGGGTTACTCAGTCTTGGATAACTCCAGAGGGAAAGCACTTCAGATTCATCTGAAAGGCAGGTACTTTTTCATTTTGTTTTAAACCTACAGATATGTAAAGTTTTGTATTATGTGAGCCAGACAGACTCCTTTATCTGGAAGAGTCTGCCTGTCACGCTTCAAGCAGGCACTGGAGTTTCATTAATTTTTACTGTTTCGTAACTTGTTGCAACTATGGTTATGAGCTTTGAGAAAGTGGTGATGACCTCAAATTTATATAAAACATTTTGTTTGTTTACTTTTAGTGTTGTTTTTAAATGAAAACTTTATAAGTCCCCTAGCACCCTTTGAAGTGCTGGGAGAAAAGACACATCTGTCATGGCTTTCTGAAAAGGATGTCTTGAATTTTGGTGAAAGTTTGCTTTGATTCATTAAATGTATGCTTCAATTTGCTTTTCTGCTGCTACATGCCCGCTGTCTCATCCAGGCATTTGTCCAGCAATTATTAATGTTGCAGATGAATGCCTGCAGCAGAACGTGTTATGACAATTTGAAATTAGAATTTATGGCAATCTAAATTATTGTATTATGAACAGAACATTTATTTCAAACTCAAAAAAAAGTATATTAAAATGAGCTAGAAAAGAATTATGTAAAATGGGCAGAAACTAAGACAAAATCAATGCAAAGTTCAGATTTATTATAAAAGGACAAAAAATAAACCAAATTTAATTAGTCACATTAATTTATATTTGAAATTATCATTTATTATTTTAGAATGGTTTATCTAACTTGATGGAACATAATTATTTTACGTAATAGACTGAAGAATATTTTGTGAATGTATTTGTTACAATCAGTGTTTACCTATACAGTTAACAGGTTCATTGGCTTACTTACAAGTTTGATAAATATTACGGAAGCTCCAATGATTAGGAATATAACATGATCGAGTATGTAGTGTAAAGCGTCTTGGAAGATTAGAGGTAGAAAAAGAATCTAATATGAAAGGCAAAAGTTTAGGAAGAGAATTGGACAGATAATTCAGTGGATTTGGATTCCTGGAGATAGTTTGGTTTTGGGATTTTTGAATGAGTTGTTTATTCCCAGGCACTTCATCAGATTTAATGCAGTACAACTGATGTTAAACCTTCCTGGCTCTTCTTTCAGTGTGTCTTTTTAGTGGCTTGACACTATAACCAGCTCTGATGTGGAGTCGGATAAGAATGAGGTTTCTTGGGAAGCACTTTATAATGTGGGTGCATTTTCTAATTGAACAAGGGAGAATGAGTTTCAAATAGCTCTGCAACATAACAAAAAGTGTCAAACCACCGTAGGAATCCAATACAAAAATTATCCCCAAGTATGGAAAATGTTTATCAAATCTCATCTCTCTTGTGCTTCTCTGCAAGAACACATGTTGAGTTCTCCAACAGGAGCGGCATTAAGGAGATGAGGATGCAGCTTCCTACTGCTAATTCTCTTCTAAAGATAGTTCTGAGCATTGGCTATTTGGACAGTTATTTTTCATGCAAATAACTTTGTACAATAAAGGCCATGTAAAGTACAAGAGTTTTCCTAAAGTACTGCAGCAGAGCTTGGAACCAGAATGTTGCTGCCATAACTTGAAGATAGCCTTGTACCCAGTAGCCTTATTGTAAAGATCATCTAGACACGTTTGCGACCATTTATTTACTTCCGTACATAAACATTTACAAACATAATTCTAGAGAAATGTGCTCTCTTAGTGCAAATTTATAGTCAATCTCTGAATCTTACTCTGTGTATGCATGCATGTATCTTATTATATGGTGCGTATGTATTATTACCTCAGCCTCCCTGAGATGAGTCAGTGCTTGCTGATGGTGTCTAGCAATTTTGTGAGATTTTCTGTATTATATATCTTCCTTGAAGATTACTTAAATGATTTAAGGATAAAATCTAAGGGAATATCACCCTCTTTAAAATCATCTAGTCCTTTGCACTAAACATTTAAACATTCCGCAGCTACAGAATGAGTTTGTACCTCTCCTTTCTCTATAGTCTGAACAATTGTCTTTAAATATATGGCAATGCACCATTTACTATAGTCTGCAAGTTTGCTACTATTATGTGGTTTCCCTTCTCTAGGAATTCCACAAATAAGTCACTGTCACATGTACTGTCTGTCAGGAAATGCTAAATATAGAATGAAGTAACAGTGAGGTTGTAATATAAAATTGAGTGATACTTCCTTCTTAATGCACTAGGTTGTGTTGCTGCACATGATAGTTAAGAAGACCATAAACCTTTTAGGGTCATGTACAAGACCCACCACACAACTCTGTTTGTTCAGAAACATTGTGGTCATATGTGTAGCCACACTTAACTGTGTGTGTGTGTTGGCTCCAGATGTTTCACTAATTATCGCTATATTCTGCCACCCTCACTCTAAATAATATTTTATGCTGCCAGTACAGCCATTGATTTCAGTGGGACCATTTGCAGAGTGAGACGATACTCTGTGTTAATCGAGTGTCACAATCTGGCCCGTAATAAGTTATGTCCCTTCAGGTCTGAGTATTATTCACATACAAGATCCATGTTACTATCCGCATGTTGTAAGGGGCTTGGATACTCTGGTGATAGGGAATGGAATAAGAACATAAGATACATAGATATATTAAGCACACATAGTGGCTGTGATACAAATCCCACTAGTTTCAATTGGCTTTGGATCAGGTCCATCACCTACATGTTATTTCAAACTGGACTAGATAAAGAATAAATAAAACATGCTGCAGAGATCAACCCTGAACTGGCTGAGGGATGTACTAGATATGAACGAATGCCTCTTCCCTGTGCCTAACTCTGATTCGCTAGCTGACCAGCTCCAAAGCTGAGACTGTTTATCAAGTGATTACATACTTTTGTATGCTAGTTTTGCAAATTTAAAATACAGTGCATCCCAATTACTGTCAATTTGCTTAATAGAAAATCCAGATTATAGGGAAAGATTTTCTTGAGACCAAACTGCTTTGCATTAAATCAATACAAATGGGCCCATTTAATAGCAAATGTTGTTAAATGACTGTCAATTCTAAACAGGATTTCCCTGATATAAACAGCAAGTCAAAGTCATTGGAACATATGCTGTGACCAAGTTTTCAAGTGTTAATTGGCTAGAATTGGTCTTTTGTCTATTGTTTTCAAATAGCTCTCATCATCATGGCATCTCTGCTCCTATCCTAGTCTATCATTTCAATATTTGCATTCAAGAATCTCTCCTGGCCTGTGTTGGTTCAGAAGGCAAGAATGGAGAAGGGGATTTAAGGAGCCCCTGTATTTCCCCCTCCACACATGCAATAAAACAGAATCTTTTGAATCCGCTAGAGTGTTCCCAGCAGGGGTAGTTTGTGCAAGTCCTCCATGCCACTTAAGCTTCACAACAGCCCTGGGCAAGGAGACAGAGGTGGAGCTAGGCAAGGCGGGAAGGGAGAAGGGCAAGAGACGTTTGAGTCTGTACTTGTGTAGATCCAGTGCCTGGGAACCCTTACATATGCAGCATAGAATGGCTGAGGTTGCTATTCCAGCCTGAAGGCTGGAATAGTGGTTGCAGATGAGCTATGCTACCTTCTCCCAGGCTAGAGGAGTGATTTGTATCCCCTCACAAACTCCTGCTAAGTTCCCGAAACCAGACCCATTTCTTTGGGTTTTGCATGCGTGTGTATTTCTGCTTGTGTGAGTTTCATCCTTAGTGCAAAGTGTAATTTGAAGCCAAACAGGAAAAAAAAAAAAAATTTTTTTTTTTTAAATCCCCAAATAGTTGAATATAAAAGTGAGAACTAATTTAGGCCACATTAACTGAAATAATTTCAATTTATAGTGTGCAAGAGACTAAGAAAATAGCTTGTTCTGTTTTGCTAAGTATATGTGTTAACCTTTAATTCTCCAGTTCAGAGCACTTTATTCTTAGTAGGTGCTGATATCTGAATGGAGGATACGAATAATACAGATGGAACACAGGTTGCTATCACACCCAAAGTAATATTAATAACATGAAAGTCATTCTACAGGAATTCAACTCTAATTCGGCCAGTGGCTGATACCCCAGCAAGATCAAGTGTTGGTTCATTAAATCAGTAAATTTAAAAAGGGAAAGTAATTTGTTTGAAGTGAAATGCATGTATATATATATTTATTTCATGACTGCAGGATTTAAAATAGCCCAGATGATTTTATGACCAATAATAATTTTTATAATTGTGCACATTAAGGCTAAGCAAATCTCATGCTGCAGGACATAAGCTAATCGTTGCAGGGGTCAGGAAGGAATTCACACACTGCTGCTCCTCTGCATGTACAGAACAGTTTTGCATAACTCGCAAGAGGCATTATGGAGGTTTGCCTTCCTCTGAAACATCAAGTACTGGTTAGTGCCAACAGCAGGATACCAGGTTTGGTTGATTTAACCTTCTAACCAGAATTCAGATTAAAGGTCTGAATCTCACTTTTCCAAAAATTTAGAGAAGAGGAAAAGCACTGATATCACATATCAGAATTTCCTCTCGCCTTTCTTACACAGGATCACTGAGCAGCAAATGAGAGGAATTCTTTGTATGTTGCATACCTTGTCAATAGAGGTCACCACATGCCTCAGGAAATAAACAAGTAGTCACCAGTAAAACAATGAATGGCCAGAGATTGGAACCCAGGACAATGGCATTCCAAGCAGACTTCTTTACCAGATGAGCCAAAGACATAGTTTTTTGCATAGTGGGTGGATCAAGACATTGCTAATGGGCTTTACAGCCTCGGTGGGAGAACCTAAAAGTCACTATTATCTAATGGCTGTTTGGACTAATGTGAACTAATGGCTTTGGTTTAGTTTCTAGTGAACAAGTGTTCACAATTTACACTGACCACTGAGGTTGGTATTTTAAGCGGAGAAGCCTAGGATATAATGGGTGCAGAGAACAGATTTCCCATGACCTTTAGATGTGGCTTCTCTAGAGAAGAGCCAAGGTACACTGGAAGTGGGCAAAGCTTGCGCTGCTGTTGCCCATTCTGTGCTCTGTACTATACTCACTCTGTAATGAGAGGACCACAGTTTACAGTGCTGTCAGTCTGTCACCTTCCACGTACCCGTAAAATCTGCAATCTCCGTGTCAGCGGGGTGAGAGTCCCCTTAGAGTATTCTTTGCTCAGAGCTAGGATGGCGGGGAGACGAGCAGATACATAGGACTAAATCCACATTTATGAAAGACAGCACAAAACTAACTCCAGTTACTCCAGTTTCCAGGTCACATGTTCTTTATACATTTTTTCTTTTCTTTCTTTTTCTCCAACCTCTTCCCCCCTGTAGTTGTTTCACTTGAGCCAATGTATATTTGTATAAGAGTGACCTTTGCAACAGCTCTGAACAAAAATAGATAATAAACTGTTATCCCTGATGCCATTCACTAAAATCGCCAAATAGTACTAGATGCTACAGTGAGAGAGAGCGAGAGAATGCAAGAGGGATCCTCCAGTATTGGCATAACTCTCCCTCAGGTCAGGATACCTATCCCTAGGGCCTCTGCGCATCTCACAATATGTTGTCCACCTCCAAGAACTTCACTTCTACTCTTGTTTAATATTTATACGGTTCATATAAATTTAATCCCTTTGCATGTGTGCTGTCTTTTCTCTTAAGTTGTAACCAGTAAAGAAAAAAGACATTGTCCACACTTTGTGGCACTTTGTGGGTGTTAAAATCCTAGGGCTGTGTGAAATTATCTGCTAAATTTAGCTCACCGAGGCTCCAGCATTACACATCACTGCACAGCTGTAAAGTCTGTTGCTCCAGAGACATTTCCCACAACAAACAGCTGTTCCTATCTTTTTAAAAAGGAGATCTAATTCAAGCTGAGGCCCCTAAGAGGTCACAAACCATTTTATGGGCTTGAAATTAATTCTACTGAAAACCTTACCAAAATGTTCCAGCTAATCTGATACTTCCTTCCTTTCCATTTGAATGAGGGTGGCAGAACTTTGTCCTAGACAGACAGAAATCTTACTTGCCACAAACCTAGGTAATGAACCTGTCAGCTATCTTTTCTCTGTAAAGAAGAATGTGTCCATTTCATAGACACAAACTGACAGATGAAAGCATCCTGTATGAATGCTCCCAGATGCACTCTTAGTTAAATGTCCTTAGTTAGCCACAAGTAGATTGCTGGCTCATCCCGGCAATCCTGAGTATCTGATTCATTTAATACCCCTCTTGGGACTTTAAGAAGAAATCTAAGTGAATGGGGAAAGAGGGAGGGGCCATTTAGTTATGAGCAATTTAAATAATTTCTTACAATTCCATTTTATATGCCAGTTGTCTAAGGGTACGTCTACACTGCAGTTAAACACCTGCGGCTGGCCCATGTCAGGTGACTTGGGCTCAAGCCACAGGGCTGTTTAATTGCTGTGTAGATGTTCAGGCTCCTCTGGTCCCATGATGGGGGGTCCCAGAGCCCAAACGTCTGCACCCCAATTAAACGGCCCTGTAGCCTAAGCCCTGCAAGCCCAAGTCAACTGACATGGGCCAGCCATGGGTATTTACTGCAGTGTAGACGCACCCTAAAGGGGCCCAAGTTCCCTGCCGTGGAATAATAGCAGAGCGGTGGAGCGACAGAATCCAGCGAAAGTGATTGGAAAGAGGCAGGAAAAATTATGAAGATGCAGTATGTGTCACACAATTTGTTAAACTGTTTCTCTCCGGATACTTCATTTCTCCATGTCATGCCCTGAAGACACTCCCTTCCACTGCTATGAACACCCAGGGAAGCTGCTCTTTTCATTGCTTTCCAGCAGGTGAGGATGATCTTAATGATACCATCAACACATCCTGTCTGAGATATCACTTGCAAGGAATTCAGCCTAGGGCTCTGTCTAGGAGCAGAGGAACTGCAATTCTAGAGAACATCATTGCTTGATGTAACCATCTACACTGCCTCCTGCAGTGGCCTGTACCTCATTGTCTGCTGCACGTGGAAAGCTTGTGTAAAGTGGCAGGGCTGTTCAGTGCTGTCCCACAATAGAGCCTTCCACATGGAGCTTTCTACTTTTCCCACCAGGCTTTTGGGGAAGTGGTGGGCTGGAGGAGTTTACAGGACACTTAGCTTGTATTCTGAACTGTACATTTGCATTGTAAGGGATGGCTGCCCACTGAGATTTTTATACATCTAATAAGTCTCTATTGAACAAGCCTAAAACAAAATTTATATGGGCTGCTTAGGCTCCAACCAACTCAATCGTTCCAGCGTGGTATGGAGAGGTACCTTCCTTGAGGTTTCAAAGTTTGCATGTTCCCTGATAACATCTGCCCACCTCTCTTTAAACAGTGAGGCCCAGATTTTCAAAGGTATTTATGCCTGAAGTTGTATACGGTCCCTAGTGGGATTTCAAAAGTGCCTACGCAGGTTAGATACCCAAGTCCCACTGATTTCAATACAGAATTGGCTTGCTCAGGTGCTTTCAAAAATCTTTAGGCACCTAAATACCTTTGCAAATCTGGCCTGGAGCTCTTCACTGAGTGCTCCATCCTGCCACAGCTGAGATGCTAATAGGAGAATTTAGCTGGGAGTGGCTGCTCCGTCAGGAGTGATTTTGGTTAATGACGGCTGAGAAACAACCATGTTTGATATGTTAATCTCTGTGACTTTGCAGCTGGATGCAGGGAGAGTACAGACGCCCAGCGGCACAGATCGTGTCTGATCTGAGCCAAACACTGGACTTCTTTGAGGAACAGTGCAGTAAGAGATTCCTCCTGGAATACAAAAATCTAAACGTATCTCTCCCAATTAGCTATTGGGAGATATAAACCAGCAATTACGCATGGTAACTCTAGTGGGAGCAGAACCCAACATAGTTTAACTAGAAGCAGAGATGGAGGTTGACTAGAGACACCTTAAATGCTGATGCGTTAGGTATGGAAGGTTTAGTCATACGCAGTTTGTAATTAGCTGAATATCCTTTACTACTTTCTAGATTACTAGCACAGGTGTAAAGTCCAGTACAGCTCAGATTACTTCTCCATGTTTGTACCTGGCGTTTAACACCCTCGATGCAGAAAGGAGAGAAAAAGTGGCTCTGGCCTCACCTAGATCTTCTACGTTAACATCCATGGCGTGAAGGTCCTCCTAATCTGTATGAGTTCCTCTGGGAGACTTGCAAGGGTTGGACTCCAAAGGTGCCCAGTTTTTATAGTCTTGCAGGTAAAACCAAAACCACTCGTCTTTGCTGTATAATTATTTTTTGCTGGGACTTTGAAGATGTTTGTGGATGATTAACTTTTGCTAGTAAAATATCATTAAATACTATTATGAGAATTTGGCATTAACGCCCAAGTGACTGTATGAAAAGATTAATATCTGGGGGACTGTGGAGTGTGTACTGCGTGGATGAAGAACTGATAAGGTAGCTGTGAATTACCAGGCTCTATTCATATCTCAAGGGGTCTAATCTTAACAACTTCTTACTTGACTGCTCACCTCTTCTTTCCTCTTACATCCTTCCATGATTAGGAAGACATGCAGATCTAGTTGTCTGGGCACAAAACTGGGCTCCGGGAATGACTGGGTTTAATCCTGACTCTAATAATGGCTCCCTCTCTAACATTCAGCAAGGAACTTCACCTCTGAGCCTTAGCTTTCCCATATGTGAAATTGAGAGAATACTTATTCCTCTTCCTAGGGTGTTATGGTAATTATTTACTGTTGTAAAGTTCTTTGAAAATCAGAAGTGCTATGCCATAATTATAATTTGATATATATAATGGCATTCAATGGTATGTATAACAGGCAGGAAGAAGACAAAGTCCATGCTCCAAGAAATTTACAATACAAGGGCTAAATTGCTACCTTCTACTCTCCCCTTGTAGTATTTTGGCAGGCAAATGGGAGGACAGGGAGGTGAAGCCTGGGCTCCTCACACTCCCTGGCCCCTGGCTTGCAGTGGGGAGTCTGATCTGAGCTGTACCTACTTTCCCCACATGGCTCGAGTCACAATCTGAGCACAGCCAAACATAAAGGATGGGCAGGGGCCTTACTGCCTCAAGTGGTCAAGTAAAAGCTGTGACAAGCTACCCGAAATGAGACAGATAGCTTAACAGGAAATGAAAACAAACAATAGCTAAAAGCAAGAGAACACCCCACGCAAGGGAAAGAAGGAAGAAAGCTCTTGGGAGGACACTATTTACAAAGAGGAGTTTTCCGCTACCTTAGGTCATTTCACTGTATTGTCAATAAGAGACTTGGAAAGGACAACGCTGATCCTATTAGGATGTCATTTCTAGTAATTCTTTGCTGCTGGTCTGGTCTCCTCTCTATGGATCCAGCTTTCAGACCAAGGGAAACCTGAAGATGGGTCTCCCAAACAGAAGGGGTGTTATTTAATTTTTAAAGTTAAGTGTATGAAGCTCTCACTTGATAGTTGGGCAGCTCAATAACTTCCAGTTGCTATTTCTTTTTCACTGTTTTTTAAAAAAATAAAATATTAAAGTAGCCCTGACCGTCTTCTCCCTTATTAATATTGCATGGAAACTCAAAAGATTGGAAAATGTATTTAATTCAGAGAAGGACCTTGCAGTTTGGATACTTAACTGAACCTTCCCCTAAACCTCTTGCACCTGTCAAATGGGGCTGATTTGCAAGAAATCTCTGGTGAGATTTCTGGAGAGATGTGAATATGAAAAATAATTTTCAAATATGTAAATATTTGTTTAAGTAAGGCTTGCTGTCTTTTCCTTAGGCATGAGTGTACCTCAAACAGTACAGCTAGAAGTCATGGGATGCAATTATGAAAGAGAAAATGCAGGCTGGATAGCAAGCAAATTTTCTCCCCAGTTGTGCAAGTCAGGACATAAGCCCTGATTGTGACACTGGTGTGGTTCTGCTGCACAAGGAGGTGATAGGCTATGGCAGGACCATGCTGGGCTGTGCATCCCCAGGAACGCAGTGAACCCAGTAGGGCACATGTGCAGGACAAGTTTGGGAACACAGAATTATCACCTAAATGATACTTCTCTCTTTTGGTGTGGTTTTATTTTAAAATAACCTGTTTTACAGCAACCAGCAAGCCTTGTCACAGTTCCACTCTTCTTCTCCTTCTTTGAAGCTGGGTGTGTCTGCAGTCCAGTGGATGTAAAGACTGGCGCGTATCCAGTGGCAGTGGGAACAGGGAGCTTCAAGCAGCTACTTGATACAAGGGGACACTCTGGTGCTGGTGCAGATCACTCACCAATGGACAGCAGCACAATCTTTTAACCAGCAGAATGGAGACGTCATCCAGCAATGAGACCCACCCTCTGACTTTTAAGAAAGAGCTCTTGGACTGTACGGAAGGTGAAGATTGCAAAGAGAATGGACTCCTGGTCAAGAACCCTAAATCCGCCCTGCAGCTGGTGGAGGATGGGAATAAGGTCCACCCTGGCCCAGGAGATAAAGGGGAGGCAGGTCAGATCTCAAATGGCTACTCAGCGGTTCAGAGCCCAGTCCCTTGCAATGGAATGGGAGATGGGGAAGATGTTCCGTGCACTGCCCCATCAGCCACAACTACCACCACCACCACTTGTGGAGCAGAGGCTCAACCGCAGCTGATGGAGCTGGAGGAAAGAGAGACCTGGAGTAAAAAAATGGACTTTCTTCTCTCCGTCATTGGCTATGCAGTGGATCTGGGCAACGTGTGGCGATTTCCCTATATATGCTACCAAAATGGAGGAGGTCAGTGCTCAGCCCTATATGGCATTCCTTAACAGCTGGCTCCTTTGAGTATAAATGTGCCAGTTCTATGGCTCAAGTTAAGCCCTTGAGACCAACAGTAAGCAACACGGGATTATAGATTTATGGGGCAAGAGGAACTGATTTAGGAGAGAGATTAAAAGAGCAAAATATGCCTAGAGTCAAATAAGGGTTGCTGGGACATACGCATCAACTAATAGATGAGGAATACAAACACGAAGGTGGAAGATGAATTATGTAGAATGGTGCAAGATCCAGCATAGCTAGAAATCATGGGATTAAAATAAGAAAAGGAAAATGTAGATTTAATACTAGGCAAAACTTCCCGACGCTGAGATCAGCTGGACTGTGGAACAGTCTCCCCAGGGAAAAGGTAAGAAGCCCCATCCCAAGAAACATTTAAATTCGGACTAACCAATATACCAAATAATTTCAGGGCTATTGGTGCTCAGTACTACTGAAGATTCAATCAAACAATGATTGTAACCAGTGAGTGCACTGAAGATGGACCTATGTCCCCTTAATGCACTGTGGCATTGCACCAGAGGAAGAAATTATTTTATCTTTTGCCCCATCCCGCTGCTGCATCCATGGTAGCCAATAAAATCTTTGTGAATTTCCTGTATGTTTGGGTTCAGAAGCCTGGGAAGAGGAGAACTGTTGACAGGCCCTGCTAGGAGACAATCTTACAATAGTTCAGAGCTTCATTCCTTTGGAAATTTAAGAGCCAGACTGTGACCTTCCTCACTATGGTGAGCATAACCTGTGGCAACTGAGAGTTGGTTTTTCAGTCATTTGTGAAGCTCCAGCATGGCACACAGTAACTGATCTGCTTTGGTGCTTATGGCATTGTTCTTCAGAACAGACAGGTGCCACACACAGCGGCAAGCAGTTACTTGCACGAATAGTTCTATTGAAGATGATGGGATTAGTTGTGTGAGTAACTGCTCACCAGTGTGACTAAAGGGGTCATAATCTGGCTCTTCAGGAACACACCCACTTTTTATGAGTCCCGCTTAGTGTGCGATTACATGAAAGTTTGACTGGTCTGACATCTCGAGATCATGGGGGTCACATAGGTTTTACTCTCATTGCAGTTCAGTGTGGTGCCTATTGGCGGTAGGGGATGAAGAATTGTTCTTTATGAAGTGCTGATAATATTACACCAAAAGTACTGCAAGAAGTTACAGTCATGTCCTTTCTTCCTTGCAGGAGCGTTTCTCATCCCTTACGTGATCATGGCCATCTTTGGAGGCATCCCCCTCTTTTACATGGAGCTAGCACTGGGACAGTACCACAGGAATGGATGTATCTCCATTTGGAGGAAGATTTGTCCTATTTTCAAAGGTAGTAAGGGGAATGAGAAGCTTATGATGATCCCTTCACGTAACTGGCAGAGATTTTCTTTCAGGGTGGAACAATTACTGAAAGTAAGAGATATCATGAAGGGTTAATGTCAAGTGGGTTAGCCCCCAAATTTATGTAAGAAAAGCTTTCTTGAAATCAAAAATTAATTTCTTTTAAAAGTCACGTGCTTTTTAAAAAAGCAATGTAAAGTTGTTTTATACACATAAACATTGCCCTCATTGTTTTCCAAACCAAAGGATGCAGCCTTGTACTCCTTTAGCTAAACCAGGAAGTGAAACTAACTCGAGACAGGGCACTCAACTTTCACTCTCCCAAGCCAGAAAACAGTGCAGAGCCATACCCTGAACATGGTAACAGTGAAAGTAAACTGAACTTTCAAAACTCTTCCATATTTGAAATGGTATTAGAAACACGGCTTGGGACAATTATTGCAAATCCATTATTTTTATTCCAAACAGAGATCTTTTAAACAAATTACCCTTCAGCTCCCTCCCATTTCTCTCAGCCATCTCATTGACAGTGATACTAGTGGATCTTTTATAGTAGCCTTTTATATGCTTGCTATCCTTGTTCACAGTACCCAACTTCAATTTTGTTCTGTTTTGTTTTGTTGGTTTGTGGTTTGGGGGTATGGAAGGTGGGGAAATTTGCACCACAGTCAAAACTCCACAGATTGGGGCCTGAATTAGGTAAGCACTTACACATGTTCTTTTCAGAACAAGGATGCTTTTCTGAACTGGGGCTTGGGCAAATCACTCTCACTTTCGGAAGACCCCACAAAGTTACAGAGCATTCTAAAAAAATATAAAGGGAGGCAACAGTGCATGTGTACTTCCTATTTGGATGCCTCCAGCAGCTACTGGGTTTAGTTCACGTGTATTTCCCACTCCTGGTTTTACTGGACCCAGCACTCTCTGCCTTACCAGGGATTGGCTTTACCATCTGCATAATTGCTTTCTACATTGCCTCTTACTACAACACCATCATGGCTTGGGCTCTCTACTACCTTGTTTCGGCCTTCACGGCGGAGCTGCCATGGACCAGCTGCAAAAATGCTTGGAACACAGGCAACTGCACCAACTACTTCACCAACAGCAGCGTCACCTGGACCGCACACTCCATCTCCCCAGCAGAAGAATTTTATACGTAAGTGCATGTAAGTGGAGACATCAATATCAGAAAGAAGGGCAGAAAATACAGAGGCTTTTCTTTAGAGGGGGATAGGGTATTATCAATCATGGCTTTTTTTTAAACTATCTAGGTATTAAAATGCATGCAGTTGTAAGTATATGTAGGACTGGGGGTGTCTTTTCTCTCTCATGATTCAGAGCCTAAGCACTCTCAGTATTTGTTACAAAAACATCAATGATGTGCTTTTCTCTCCTGTTTTAGCCGCCACGTTCTACAGGTGCAAAGGTCCAAAGGGCTGGATGATCTGGGAGGCATTAGCTGGCAACTGACCCTCTGCTTATTGTTGATTTTCACCATTGTGTACTTCAGCATCTGGAAAGGGGTCAAAACATCTGGCAAGGTGAATGCAAGAGGAAGTTGCTTGGTATAGCATAATTTTTGCAGCATGTCTGAAGCAGCTTACTAACATGAGAGAAAGTAAGCTTAGATTGTCTTCAGGACAGGGACTGCAAATTCACATATATGTGGAAAGCACCTACCACCTAGCGAGTGCTGCTATAATCCATATAAGTCATGATAACAGCATCTTGGATTGCTGTTCTGTGGATAAAGATCATCCTACCCAGGGAATCTGAGCAGGTGTGGAGGGAAATCTCAGATTCCTGCTCTGTTGAGCCACAGTTCCATTGTTTCTTCTTCTAGAAATGGACCCTTTTGTTTGCTGTCAGAGCAAGTTACGTTCCCAAAATAATAAATCTTTCCACTGGCAAAGCACCTCCTGTTTGAGGACCTCAAATCACTTTACAAAGCTTGGTATGATCATTCCTATTTTACAGCAGGGGATTCTGAAGTGCAGAAAGGTTCAGACCAATGTGTTCAAAAGGGTCAACTAAACCTGCATGGCCTGATTCTTGAGGGCCCACTCTGACTTTCCGGGGTGCGGAGCTTGTGCATTTCTGATTCTTTTCCTCTGCAGCTGTGAGTGCTCAGAAGCTCTGAAAATTTGGGCCTAAGTGCCTCCGGTTAGGCACCCAAAATCTGTGGGCACGTCTGAAAATTCTGACTGCAGTGACGTACTCAAGGTCACACAGTTATTCAACAGCAGAACCAGCAATGGATCTAGGAGCTCTGACTCCACGCCCTGCACTAACCACTATACCATGTTAATCCCTTTTCAGATGAAAAAAGACAGTGGTCCATGTACACAGATTATATAAAATTAGGCAACACGTCTATCTTCTGACTATTTAATGACACAGCTACAGCAAACCTGGATTCTGAAGCTGGAGTTGACTACCTCTCAGAGGAGAACGCACAACTATCTGTGAGGCAAACAGACTAGTGGTGCTGGATAAATTAGCTTACACCCCATAAACGGAAAGAAATTAAACCTCAACTCCTACTAACCTAAACACATTTCATCAGAGGGAGATGGAGATGAACAGACAGAACAAGACAGTGCACAAAGAAAGAGAACTGGAGGTATCAGGTGTGCCTGGAAATGGCCCAGGTGTATTGCTCCTTACAGTGAAGTGTTTAATGAAAAGATGTTTGGAGAAGGTGACCTGCGTGGACACTGATGTGATGGGTGTTAACATTAGGGAAAGCAACTTGACCTAGGAGGGGGCCAGGAGTCTGGACTCCTGGGTTCTAATTCTTAGCTCTGTTAGTGTTTCACTGCAGGATGTTGGGCAAGTCATAGAACTACTCTGTGCTATATTTTTTCCTTCTATTAAAGTAAAGTAATACATAAATTACCTTTATAAAGCACTTTGACAACTTTGAATGAAAGTTGTTATAAGTCTAAATATTACTATTCATCTGACACGTTGTTACCATTATTATCATCTTGCTGATTCCCTCAATCAGCACCCATGGCAAACACTGCTGTCTTAATGTTTTCTCTAACAGGTGGTGTGGGTGACTGCCACGTTCCCTTACATCATACTCTTTATCCTGTTAGTACGAGGTGCTACATTGCCTGGAGCCTGGAAGGGAGTTGTCTTCTACCTGAAGCCTGACTGGCAGAAACTCTTGGCCACTGAGGTAAGGAAACTGTTATAAAGGGGCAAGGTGAGAAATCTGAAGGGAGAATTGGTTCCAGCCTGTAAACTTGTACACTTAAATCTCTCCTTTTCAGAACAAGGCTACTGTCAGCTTAGTGAATAGGTGCCTAAGTATGGAGGCTGAAGCCTAACTTTAAACTCCAATTCTTTAAATCCTTGTCAAAAGTTTTTTTGCAGTGGTAATAATTATGCAAGGTAGAGAGAACCAAGTTGTTACTGCTTCTGGTCCTACTTCGCTGTCTAACTCTGAAGGGGCTCTTGAGACCAACCTTAATCTAAACTAGTGAATCAACTCTGTGGATCAGTAGATGTTGGAGTGGCTGGATTAACTGCCTGCATTTCAGAATTGTGCATATTGCCACAACTGAAACTCAAACCATTGGCCCTGTGTCAAGCCTCGGGAAATGAACCCGAAGAGACCCTCCTTTCCAGCCAAGTGATGCTTGACTCAGGTGGAAATGTCTCATACTCCATTCAGACACAGACAGCAGGAAACCATCAGACTCAACACACTAAGCCTGATGAAGTGAGGTGTGAAAGTGTGAGGAGAGGGAATACACCACACAGGCCTGCAAATACTACCAAGACTAGGAGAGAGAGCAGGTATGGGGATGAGACAATAATAAAACAAAACAATATGTCAACCCAGTGTCTGGTTCAAATTTGAACCCGTGTGGAAGATGCACCCAGGCCATCAGGCTCCTGAGTGCGTTTGCTTCACTACACATGAAAGTCGCTAATGGGGAGGGAGATGGAAAAAACCCAGAGCAATAAATACAACAAATACAAAGATTAAAAACTCTAATGTTTGTGAGTCTGCAGCTTCCCAACTGATATGGAGAGTTTTCAATGAAGAGGAAATGAAGAGACACCATTTTCTGATAAAGCAGCATCTCCAATAAGGAACCACATCTTCCTAAAAGCAATAAAGGACATTGATATTGTATTGAATATATCTGAAGTGAGGACAGCAGATTGCAATCTGTGTGCTGGCTGGCAGCAGAGGTCTGTCTAGAGGAGGTACAGGCTACTCGCACAGAAGGAGTATGTTAGAAACGAGCTGCAGTGAACTCCATGTTTCAGTCAAGAGGGGATAAAGAAACCAGGTCTTTTCTCTTCAGGGAGAGAACAGAGATCAACCATTTGGGGACGCCACACACTAAGACTCCAGCCAGCATACCACAGTGTTTTCGTAACCATGTCATCACACTTTTATCTGACTTAGCTACAACATGGTTGAATTGTGTTCACAGCTGGAGTTGTGCCCACACCACCAAATGTATTTGCAGCAATCCGGGGAGCAATCATGCAGTGCTTTAGTCCAGAGGACACGCACCCACAGACGCACATCGGGCAATGCACTCTGGATTTCCTTCTGCACCGAAAGCCTGGCGGAAGGAAGACAGGCCAAACTCATTACAAAGGCACAGTTACAATGCAAAAACAATGTGCTACACTGATTCCAGTAAGGCTGCCATATGTCAACCAAGGGTGCTGTCAAGGGTGAAAGACTGACAGCTGTCCCAGTTACTGAGTATTTACCATGCTGTGTATAGAAATGAGGTAGCATTTCACTTATAGTGACCTCCTGCAGGGATAAATCCACAACTGAAAATAAGTATGATGGCCTCGCTATGCTGGGTATTTACCTCTGCAACAAAACTAGGAAAGCATTTGTTACAATTCAGCACAAAATCTTTGATCCATGTAACAAGCTCTTAATAAAATGTTTGTTAAAATAGGACTAGACTATATACTGGGTGTTGAAATCTAATTATCAGCACCAGTGGACTGCAGAGTGACATTTTTTAGCGGCCAGATTCATTTACTCTGTTTAACATCATCTCTTCTTGATCCTCTGTGTCTTATGTTTTTCAGGTCTGGGTGGATGCTGCAGCTCAGATTTTCTTTTCTCTTGGTCCAGGTTTTGGGGTCCTACTAGCTTTTGCCAGCTACAACAAATTCCACAACAACTGCTATCAGTGAGTCCCACCTCATTGTAAGAAATATTCAATAAAAGGACGGGATAAGAGTGCAAATATTCTGGATATTTTTTTAAAAAAGGAGAAATGTTACAACCCAAGTAATTCTTGATCTCTACTGAGACTGCCAATAAGGGTGCCAATTAATACCGACTGTAGCGTTCAGGTCATGATGTGGACACCTGTTCAATGGGATCTGGACTGAATCCCCCACTGAACAGCTATCAGATTGTAACAATATTTAGTCTCTGCAAACAGATCAGATATGATCTTGGGAAAGGACTCTGTGTGGTTGTTTCCTTATTTTCTTAAGGATGATTATTATGTCCTGTGAAATGAAACTCACAAATCATCATTCTCTCTAAAGCTACTACTATATCATTCTGAATCCAGGATTAATCAGTTTAGTGTGGTGTGTAGAGAAACAGCCAAACAGATGTTGAATGAAACGTCTGAAGTTCTTACTTAAGACACAACAATTCAAAAGTCTATCCCAAAGAGAGCCCATATATCAACAGACAAACCAGAGTGTCCCAATGTGCTGGTCATAAAGTAGAGACACACCCTGTCTCATTACAAGATAAAACAGGACATCAGTAGTGCTGGGGTACAACTTTTAGAGATTCAGACTGCAATACACCGGTAGGTGCTAAATGGACACTATCACTTGATCTGGGAGCATGGTCGGTGATAATCTCAAAGTGTTTTAAAAACTACCAGTGCATATCAGTCCAGTGATCATTTCATCAGTGAAATACAGCTGCCTTTGGGGTAAAACATGGCAGACTGGTGGAAAACCAGCAGGGCAGGAGAACATGTAGCTAGGGACACCAAGACAAAGCCTTACTACTCTTCTGAAAAATGCTATGGGATTTTTAACATCCATGCAAAGAGAGAACCTTAATTTTTGGAGGTCTTTCCTAACAGACCCTCACACAGTAAACGATATAGATCAGTATTTATATACCACAGAAAGTTGAAGGGCTGAGCTGACACAGCCAGTATTGAAACGTGCTCCCAGGTAGTCTGGATAGTTCAAACTCAATACTGTGCCCTCTGGGAATAAGCCCTTCTTTCTGGCAGATGTTCATTCCCTGAGATGCATTGGGTTTTCTGTTCCAGGGATGCACTGGTTACCAGTACTGTGAACTGCATGACTAGTTTTGTGTCTGGATTTGTCATTTTCACTGTGCTTGGATATATGGCTGAAATGAGGAATGAAGAGGTGTCGGAGGTTGCCAAAGATACTGGTACGGTAACTTATTCTATTGCTGTCTTAAATTTCCTCTGAAGTTTCGATCAAATTTATTTGGTTACATTCCAGATGGGAAGGCATTCTGACCACCCAAACATGACCATCTGATCCATTTCAAATTGCAGGAGCAGGGGAGAGACCCTGGCCTGAACAAACATCCAAAACTGTGTATAATGTTTTGTATATAATATGATTAATCATACTGCTTTATGCCAAAGGCCCTACCATAAAACAGTCAGCAGCATATGGTGTGCTACACAGCTCCAAAATGCTTCCATGAAGAGAAAAGGATGTAGAAATCATGTTACATGTGACCTAGTGAACCTTCCTGTGGCTACACATGGTAACACTCCCCTGTGGACAAAGACATTTCCATTTGCTGGGCATAAAGGAGAGACACACCTTATCTCATTCCAAGATAAGACAGGACCCCATGTGTGAGTGAAATGGTCCCTTTTTTTCAGAGCAGTATTGTTGACCTGTAATAATCGCCTGTTCTCCCTCTTGTTATCAGGGCCCAGCCTTCTCTTCATTACCTACGCAGAGGCCATTGCAAACATGCCTGCTTCGACTTTTTTTGCCATCATATTTTTTTTGATGTTAATCACTCTGGGATTAGACAGCACGGTGAGTGGATAGCATTAGTGAGAGGGGCACACTGAATGGATGGATGGGGTTAAACATTTGGAATTATTCCAGCATGTGCCAAAACATACCTTCAGAATTAAAACATAACCTTTTCATTTAATAATAGAGCAACTATCCTAGTACTTTGAGGTCCTTAGATAAAGGGTGATAAATAGGAGCCGAGTGCTTTGCAAACATTCATTAATCTTCACAATCCCCTTGTCACAGAATAGTAATTATCATCCCTGTTTCAAAGTTGGGGAAACTGAGGCACAAAAAGATTAAATGACTTGCCCAAAGTCACAGAGTGAGTCAACGGCAAAGTTGGGAACAAAATCCAGAATATTCAACTTCTAGAATCCTGCTTTAAACCAGCAGATGATGCTCTCTCTCCTCTTGTATATTGGAAGCATTTAATTACCTGTCAATATGCAAGTCAGTGACATATTTCTGGGATTTTTCACAGGTAACAGGATTTAGAAGGTGGGAACAAAATGTGGAATTCTCAAAGTGGAGAAAAGTGCTATAAAGATTTTACCACGTGACCCACATAATTATTGCAGATTAAGGACCAAATTCATTCCTGGTCTGAGAAGGCAAAACTCCATTGACTTCATAGTCTTCGTTATAATGAGTCATTTACTTGTTGTTTATTATTTGTAATATGATAGTTCCTATTATGTGATATGGGGTGATTCGCACACATGAGATGAAATCCTTGTCCTAAAGACATCACAGTCCCTGAAGACATGATGGGATTTCTCAAGAGCAATCATCTCAATCCTATCACACTCAGATACAATTAAGTGCCCAAGGTTCATTCTCCTAATCATATCTTAAGGTATGTCTACACTTAAAACGTTATAGCGGCACAACTGTAGCGCTTCCGTGTCAGACGCTCACTACCATGACCTGACAGGTTCCCACATCTCTGTAGTTAATCCACCTCCTACCTCTGTCTACACTAGGGGTTAGGCTGGCATAGCTGTCTTTCAGGGGGTGTGGATTTTTCAATAGCCTGAGAGATGTAGCTATGTCGATGTAAGTTTTCAGTGTACACCAGTTGGAATGTGTGTGTGGGGAGTACGGGGTAATGCTTTCTTTCTTTCTGTGACTCTTTGCTGTGCTTTTCAGTTTGCAGGGCTAGAGGGGGTAATCACCGCAGTGCTGGACGAATTCCCACACATCTGGGGCAAGCGCAGGGAATGGTTTGTCCTTGGTCTAATCATTGCTTGCTTCCTGGGGTCATTAACAACCCTGACATTCGTAAGTACCTCACCCGTCATTGAGAAGTTCCAGAGGGGTAGCCGTGTTAGTCTGTATACAGCAAAAACAATGAGAGTTCTGTAGCACTTTAAAGACAAACAAATTTAATTTCTGCAGGCATAAGCTTTCGTGGGCTGCAACCCACTTCGTCATTGTGAATCTTGCTTATTGGCAGTAAGCTCTAGCTGACATCTGCAGGAAGGAAGTGTTTCCCAGACAGACTCTCAAGGAGTTCCACCCAATGTGTGAAACACTACCAGTCCAGTTTAGAGGGGTTGTTTTCCTTATGGGGTCGGAGACTTTCAGTGCAATGAATGTGAGCCGTCACACTCCTGGGGAAATCTGACAGTGTTGTAACGTCGCAAAGTTCCAGCGTGCAGTGCATAATGAACCACACAACTGCTGCTCAGACTGGTACTACACACTAAGCAGGTTCATTCCAGCTGTTTAACCCTTAAAACCTTTCCCCATGTCAGTATTTGCCCGTCTCTCTCCAAAACCCCAGCGTTACAAACTTAAAAATGATCAGTTTAATATTCAAAGGGCTAGAAATAAATTTCAAATCAACAAAAGAATAGATAAAAAATCCTGTTTTAGGAACTACCATAAATAGAATTTAATGAACTGGAGTCCAGAAGCTCCTGCACTGGATAATGACTCATATCTGAATCTGCAGCACTTACATATTCCTTCTCTCACACAGGCCAAATATTGCCCTAAGTTACACCTGTGCAATCACTGCCCAGTCATAGAGTTTCACGGCTGTAACTGCTGCAAAAACTGGCCCTAAGAGGTCAGCTTTTGCAAAAGATGTGGGGGAAAAATTCACTGGCTTTTTACATTCCACTGTTCGTTTTATGAGAAATTCCCTCCTGATTTAAAGCATTTACAAGGAGCCAGGTTCCTGAATAAGACACAATTATCCTTCTTTGTAGCTGAGTCTAGATCCAAGTGGAAAGAATAGAAATTAATGCTGCCTTTGTTTCCTGCTCAGTAACTAATGCTCAGGGACAAGAAGGAAGTTGCCATTACAAGGCGGGCACAGAAAGGCACAGATCGCATCTGATTAGCTCATTAAAATCCAACTAGAAATGCCTGCTGCTTCCCTTTCAGCTTTTCTGCATGACAATTCTATTCGCAAAGGATGAGCATAGAAGTTAAGTAAGCATAGTGGTCAAGTTATTAGTAGTGTCAAGGACTACTCAAGGCCAGAGCATCCAGGAAGTGATGGGATACAGTGAACTTTGCATCGGCGAATGCTCTCTTTCCAAATGAGGACAGTAGATGATTAGTAGCACAGAACTTCCATTCTGGGGATTTTGGCTAATCAGTGCCAAAATCTCTTTTCTAGGGTGGTGCATATATGGTGAAGCTGTTTGAAGAATACGCTACAGGCCCAGCTATCCTAACCGTGGTGTTTCTGGAATCCATTGCAGTGGCCTGGTTCTATGGTAAGATTGCTCCTGCAATTACATCCATGCCAACCAGACTCCTTGGCATTTGGCAAATAGTGTTTCTGCCAGCTCTGTGGACAGGGGCACTGATGTCACGTAGAAAAAGCAATTTACGTATTACTGAATCTGAAAACAAGGTTACCAATTCCTTTGTCGTGTAAGCACAGTACAATCTTGATTAACCAAATGTGAGGGGAGACATTGAATAATTGTGGCTAATGGAGGTTCTTGTGTAATGAAAAGATTGCAGGGCACGTGGCCACACTGTTTCATGTTGGAGGTTAAATCCATTTCCTGGTTATATCCAGGTTTGAATTATTTTTTTCTCCCTGTCACCTGTACCCTCCATTTATTTTCATAGGCATCAACAAGTTTTGCAGTGACATGAAGGAAATGCTGGGCTTCACTCCAGGCTGGTACTGGCGAGTCTGCTGGGTAGCCATCAGCCCTATCGTCCTGTTGGTGAGTTCATGTTCCCAGCCCATGACAATCACAGGTTACTAAAGTAATACCTTAGCGTTCCAGATATGGGAATTGTATTTACATAACATTTGTCTTATTCTCTCTAATGCCAGCTTTTGGAAGCAACAATATTCAATCAGAGGCAAATCTTATAAAAGCAGCTAGAACAATTCAGCACTGAGGAGTTTTTTTTTGTTACTTAAATAAATGATGATGATCCTGGAAACCTTTAATAACCTGCAACGCAGGTCAAGACTAACGTGATCTTTGTTGCTTTACATTTATTTCAGTGAAGTAAAATAGTAAAAGGTGATGATGATAAAAAGTACAGAAGAAAGAGAAATTAAGATAGTTTGTAAATCTGTTGTTTGAACAGCCACTGCCTGGCAACTTCAGAATACACATAGCCAAAATTTATATCACCAGATACATCCTTCATAAACCCATCATCAGAAATGGGAGCCAGTGTCCCCACAGCTGACTCGGCAAAGTTATTACTAACATTTTTAAACAGAGCCTTCATTCCCTGTTCCAAAATTAGTTCATCCTGTCTTTTATTGTTGCTTGCCTTAGATGAAAGGAGAGTAAGTCAAGGTGGAGGTTTATGGAAGCAAAGTGTCTAGATTTAAGGCTTTCGCAGTGAACTCAAAACAACACTGCTGGGATGATTAATGTGTGTTTAACAATTTTCCATTTTATTACCAGTAGACAAAGGAGAAAAAAAAGCTATAAATAGATGTTTAATCACAAAAATAATGTACACAATATTGTCCTCTTCATGATCCTGAAAGAATAAAACTAAATGACATGAAGAACAATAGGGTTCAGTGACATGGTTACTAGGCAAAACTGATATTTACAGTCTCTATGGAAACTAAAATAAGAAAAACCCAGAAGTAGGTTTGGTGGCTCTCTAGGGAAATTTTGCTAATCATCTAGTGCCAGAAATCCTCTGATGAAATCCTGTGAAAAGTAAGTTAGGATCCTTCCCAGAATAATCACTAACACTAATTTTGCAGCATACCAGTTTAATACTTAAGCAGCTTAGGTTTGACTTCAATGGGAACTGAAAGTACTGAGCACGTCAGAGGGTCAGATCCAATATAAAACTGGAACTCTGCAATCTTAGTACTAACGAGTAAGAAGAGAAATGTATAAATCCAAGAACTATTGCATTCTACAAGCCAATTTGAGGTACTGGGGATCAAACCACAATGATCTCTGGCCTATAATCAACACCAAAGCTGGTGAGATTCAGAAATAATAACCATACAGTATCTGCATGCAGTGGACAATGAATCAGATTCCGGACAAGACTGACAAATGCAATGAGTTGCTGCTGTAGACAGTGGAAATTCCTTTATTTGGTGTTAAGGAAGAGTTTTAGAAGTACCTGAAGAAAAACTAGAGGTTCCATATTCCCTCAAAGAATCCTTGAAACATTTATACAACTAGTATAATGCTATTTAAGCTTGACAGGCATGGAGTCACACAAGAAAACACACTCTTATCTATAACTTTTCACCGTCTGCCTGGAGAAAACATTCCAAAAGCTGGACTCTGAAGAAAAGTGCATAAAGAAAAAAAATGGTACACGAACCCCTTCAGAGTTACAGGTGACATTTTTGTTTAACCCCTAAAGAACTTGAAGCAATAACCTGAGAAAGGAACATGAAAAGCAAGAAATATAGATGTGTGCTAAATAAGCAGATAGTAAAAAATATTTTCTAATGAAAACGTGGAAGAGAAAAAAAATCACACTAGATCAGAATGAATTATAAACTATTAAGAAGCATATGTGGGCCAAGCGATGCATGGCATTCCAAACCAGGATAATAAAAGGGAGAGAGGAATCAAAGATGGATGAATCCTCTGGAAGGTAAACTGTGTTTTCAAAAAAAAATTCTCTCTCCATTCTCTCACCCCTGTTCATTCATTACCAGACCCAAGGGATTCTTGATCACATTGGATTCCAATGGAATTTTTTGGTCTGCTCTTAAAATTCAGTAGAATTTTAGAATTGTTATTCAAATTTGCAATACCAGATCAGATCTCTGGTCCATTTATACATCCAAGGGCTACCACAATCCTTGGATGTACAAACTGGAAAGTATAGAGGTGATTTTTACCTCTGTATACAGCATTGTTGAAGCTGATAGTAGAATACTGCATCCAGGTCTGGTGTCCACATTCTAAAAACGAAGTTGGCAAAGTGGAGAGGGTGCAGAAAAGAGCTACAATAACAAGAACCAATGGCTGGAAGTTAAAGCCAGACAAATTCAGACTAGCAATAAAGCACACATTTTTAACAGTGAGGGTGATTAACTGATGGAACAAACTACCAAAGGAAATATTGTACTCTCTTGGCTCTTGACGTCTTCTAGAAGATATGCTTTAGTCAGACAAATTATTGGGCTCAACACAGAGGTACCTGTGTGAATTTCTATGGCCTGCAATCTACCAGTGGTCAGACAAGGTGATCTAATGGCTCCTTCTGGCTTTAAAATCGATTAATCTAGGCCAATATCCTGTCTCTATATGTGGATTCAAGAAAACCCAGAAGAGGCCATTATGGAATAAACTGTCCATAAGGGGAATTTTCTTCCTAATATCTTGTCAGTTAGAGTTGGCTTATGACGTAAGCATGAGGGTTTACGTCCTTTCTAAGGTAAGTGTGGATTTTCTCATTATTCATGTAAGTGCTTAATTCTTTTTTGAATCCTGCTAAGTTCTTTGTCGCAGTGATATACTGCAGCAATTGATTCCAAAGGCTAATTATGTGCTATGTAAAAATATTGTGTATTTATAATATTTTGTTGGATTTTTATTTCAGTTCATCATTTGCAGTTTTATGTCCAGCCCTCCTGATCTACGACTTTTTGATTATAACTATCCCTACTGGACCACTATAGTGGGTTACTGCATAGGAACCTCCTCTGTCATTTGCATTCCAATCTACATGGTTTACCTGTTGATAATCACCCCAGGAACATTTAAAGAGGTATCTGATGTGTTCTATTTATTCAACTTCATTTTTGGTGAGGTGCACCTCTCTTTAAAAGTTAAATCATGCCATTAATACAAAGGCATGCTGAGTTATTATAGCGGAGTGTGCCAGCTCTGCAATAATTAAGGTGGGGAATTCCTTTCTGTTTAAAGAACAACTCTTCTGAGTGCTCTCAGAATCCACACGGTTGCACAGATTTACTGTCCCTCATGGGGATTTGGGGCAGGCTTCATGATTTTGAAATTTGGGGTCTTTTGAGCAAGCAATTCCTGAGATACAGCTCTCCCCCAGAAACCAGCTTTTCTTAAGGTTGACAGATTCTATCACCTTTTTTTGCTCAGAGCTAAGGTCTCAGTCATTCAACATTCACCCCAGCTAGTGCAAGGGGCCCACTAATCTTTTGGAGGAGCAATATGACAAATGGTATTTGCAAATGAATTTGGCTCTTTAGACAGGCACATGCTAACGCTTGCAAGCCAAACAGATTACACTTGCACATGTGGACAGGCTAGATGAAAGTGTTACTAGCCATACATGACTCTCAAGACCTGTGACACTCGAGGGGACATGTTAGGGCCAGTGAACCTGAGCAACACCCATGCACTGTAAATTCAAACCCAATCCTTAGTAAAAAGCTGAAAATGAAAGCTAGGCATCTTGCTACAATCTGCCTCTGTCCCAGGGTCTTTTTTTTATTTTGGGGAAATGTACAGCAGAAACTTCAGCTGACATTTGTGCTATTTCAAAAAGAAAATAAATGACACATGGGAATGCTCGCTGGGAAAGGAGGAGGATTATGGGAACAGAGGAATGGGAAGGACGAGGGGTTTGGGTCTTCAGGGAGGCAAGGGGAGGATAGATGGGGATGGGTGGGAGGAGAGGGTTGTGGGGCTCAGGTCAGGGGGGAGGCTGAATATTATGGGGGAGTGTGAGGGTGACATGGCGGCGGGTGGCAGGATAAGTAGGAGGAATTAGAGAGCAGGCATGCCTGTCAGCCCCACATTCTTTTCCATGTGTGTGCTGGGAACAAGGGGGCCCTGACTCTCTGGAGGTGTCTGAGCTCCTCTCCCTACCCTTTCCCATGTGCACTAGGATCTGTGGGAGCCCTGTCCCTCTGAGATGTCTGAGCCTCCCCCCCCCCATGTGCTGGGATCTGGGGGACAAGTCCTCTAGAGGGATCTGAAGCCCTATTCCTGCTACCATGTGGAATCTGGGAGGCCCTGTCACTCAGAAAGGGTCTGGATCCCTCTCCTTGCCTCCCTCCCTCTCATTCAGCTGAGAACATCCCACTGAGACGAAAGGGCCATTTCATGCTTCTCAGAGCCTGCTTTGAGGTTTAGCCTGTGCTGGGAATCTGGATACAGCAAAGCAGTTGCTGCTGATTAATTTCATACAGTATTATAGTGGAGCACTGTCCAGTCCTGCTATTGTTGAGATTGTGAAGATGTTTCTGTTTAACAGTTGTGTCTTCTAAGTGCCCTAAAACCGTCATACTTCCTTGATTTGTTTAAAATGTACTGTGCTTCACGGGGGTAGGATAACTGATCCATATCTGAGAAAAGGATTCCCAAGATATAGCCCCCTGAAACAAACCACTTTTCTTAGAAGTTCACTGATTTTTACCCATTTTTTGTGCACACCTGACTTCTCAAGTATTAGTGGCTTAAATGTGACAGGGAGGGAAGGGTGAGGTGGAAATGGAGGCGGGGCAGGGGGTGGGCTACATGTTTTGTGGGATGATGACAGAGGAGAGTGGAGTCAGAGAGAAACACACCAATCTTCTGTCATATACTTAAAGTTCCTGTTGTCCCCATGTAATCAAACTTGGTTTTGGGACCATGTCTCGATTCCTCTCACTGACCCTGTTAGTAACTACAAACGCCAAACATTTCAAAGCACAGCCATTATTCCTATTTCACTAACAAGATGGGAGGTGGAGGAGGCACGCACTTAGGCCACAGGGTTGTTGTGTGATTCCTAACAGAAAAAACAACAGACTGGGACTCAGAAAACCTGGGCTCTGTTGCCACCTCTGCCTCATGCTTGCTGGGTGATTGTGGCCATGTCATTTTATTCCTCTGTACAGCAGGGATAATGATGTTTCCCTCCTGGGTAAAGTGCTATGAGATCTATTGATGTAAAGTGCTATGTAAGAGCAAGGTATTATCATCATTACCTGGCCCCAATTGCATGACAACTAAAACTGCCTAAACGACCAGTGACTCCTACCAACCACATTTCTCTGTTAAAAAAGCTAGGAAATTCACTGACAAAAAACTTTGCTAATGGAGAGTTAAGGTTGACCGCTGGTCTCTTGTGTCCTCCTTGATTGCTGAGCTCAGCAAAACTCAAACGTTTGAAAACCAGGAAATGAAACCTGTAACCTGAACTCACTCTCCTTGGAACAATGCCCCAATACACTCATAACACATGCTCGCACTCTTTGCACAGTACTACGCAGAAGCTACCTACACACACCTAACACTTGTGCACCAAGCGGACTGTATGGAAAGAACAGCACATCTGATAAATTTTACAACCTCTTCACCTTGTGCACATGATGTCATCTCACACTGTGCTTTCACTTACCCTTCATTAAAACCACAGACCACACTCATCTCCCACCTGGATGTTGAGAATCCCTGAGGCAAGAAGATCCTGAAAGGGGGTTCTAGGGAGGATGGGGCTAGGCTGTTCTCGGTGGTGGCAGATGACAGAACAAGGAGCAACGGTCTCAAGTTGCAGGGAGGGAGGTCTAGGTTGGACATTAGGAAAAAGTTTTTTACTAGGAGGGTGGTGAAGCACTGGAATGGGTTACCTAGGGAGGTGGTGGAATCTCCATCCTTAGAGGTTTTTAAGCTGCGGCTTGACAAAGCCCTGGTTGGGATGATATAGCAGAGGTTAGTCCTGCTTTGAGCAGGGGGTTGGACTAGATGACCTCCTGAGGTCCCTTCCAACTCTAATGTTCTATGATTCTATGATTCTATGATTCTATCCCTGTGCCCTACTACTACATAACACAGAGCTGAAATATGGCATACTGCATCTCTCAAGGTCCACATGGACTTCTTTCCTTCAATTACACACAGGACGGCTAGGGAGAGGGGTTATACACAGACCCCCGGATTGTCTCATGTCACAATCACAGCTCTGTTAAACTCTCCAGTTAACCCCTCCCCTTTCAATACGATACCTAACACAGTGAATGCAGCTGGACTGCACTCAGACAGTTCCCAGGGGCTACTGCCAGCTCCAAGGGAGGCAGACTACAGTTATGGTGGCATGATCCTTAATTCTGTATTTCCTGGTTTTCAGAAGTCTGAGTTTTGCAGAACTCATCTTTCTGGAAGGACACAAGATACCACGCTAACCTTCTCTCTGTGTTAAAGTTTTCTTGGTCAGTGAATATTTAAGATGGTTAAGTGCTGAGAATTAGTGTTTGATAGGAATAATATACTTTAGTAAAATGCTTTACGATCTTGGATGAAAGGCACTATAAATGTGCAAGATAGTAGTAGTAGTACAGTGTGATGAGTGTTTTGCCACATTACCCTGTTTTAATCACAAGCTTTATCATTGCATGGACTGATTACTTCTGAATCTGTTTTGGAAGGGGCAGGGGGAGGTAGAAGATAAGAACTGCTTTGCTCTGACAGTCAGCCCACAAAGAGTTCTCTCAGGCCTGGTCTACATTTGGAAATTAGGTCAGTATAACTATATTGCTCAGGAGTGTGAAAAATCCACACCCCAAGTGACACAATTGAACTGATCTAACCCTCAATGTAGACAGTGCTAGGTCAACGGGCAAATTCTGCCATCAATCTAGCTACTGCCTCCCTGTCGGCATAGGTAGCGTCTTCACTGAAGCGCTACAGCAGTGCAGCTGCAGCGTTTTAAATGTAGACAAGCCCTCTTCAGCAGTAGCAGGAAATATGCATCTCTGCTGGCCACTACAGGAGGAGGAAATTCTTATTTTGGATAGAAGATAGGAGCCTAGCAATATATTCCAAAGAGGTTCAGCCAACTCTAGCCATAGGCAGAGGAAGAAATACCCATCCCTAAATCCATAAAGACACACACCCCTGCTACTTCCACCATAAAAACCAAACAAAACCATCCATCCCACATTTTACACAGGATCCACAGCAAGCTGGGATGGAATTTTGGGAACTTTCATTATTTATATGTAAATATCCATTCAAAGGAATTGCTAGTATTTAAGTAAATGTAAGTAAGTAAATGATCACTAGTGCATTAATGCAAAAGCTCTATAAATTTGCCTGGAGGCTACAATTTGTCAACTAAAAAAATATAATACTTTCTACTTCTATAGCACTTTACATCTTTAAAGTGCTGTACAAATGAACTAAATTCTACACCACCTATGTGAGGCAGGTGAATATGTATATCTTTTAAAGGTGGGGTAGATTTTTCTTTAAGATAAATCCTTTACAGTGTCCCTTTTCAAGTAACTGCAAAATTCTAACTGAAATCTAACTTTGCTCAACTTTGTTTAATCTGTGTTTTCTTCTCAACAGCGTATTCTAAAAAGCATTACCCCAGAGACAGCCACAGAAATTCCCTTTGGGGACATCCGCATGAATGCAGTTTAAGTTAACATTTTTGGGAGAGAGGAAGAGGTGTAAAAGTTAACTTTCCCCATCTTTCCCAACCCTCCATACTCCCTTTTCCAAAGAATTGAGTTTCCAGCTGAGCCAAGGAATGGGAGGGTATTTTCCATGAAGGCCCAGACAACGGCAACGTGTACCTAGAAACTTGGTGCCTCCAGCATACAGATCCAAGCATTTCAACAAAATCTGCTGCACACTTCAAACCAGACTACAAGTTCACTGCTGAACTGATTCATTTTGAAAACATGAGGTGTGTAGGTGAGAGAATGCAGTTACTCCATGCATGGGCACTGGGGCTGTTTGAATGGGTGCACAAGTGCATAACCCACTACAGAATGAGTATCATCAGTTAGGGTTAGATATAGAATCTCAAGTCTGTGGCAGTACTCCTGTATTTTTCTCAATGTGATCATTTGTACTGGACCATGTTGTATTTGCTTCTAAAAGCCTCATTGCTTAAACTGAAAAATACAGGAAAATAGTTCTGATAGCCATATATCACCCGAGTAATAGTTTTATAGCTTAAAAATAATAGGACCCTCAGATCCTTGTTTTGCTGTGGAGTAGGCAGAGAAACAATCCTGAAAAGCACCGTGTATGAAGACTGGATGTAGAGTCGCGCACACACTTGGTTGCATTATCCTCCTTGCTCCTTATACCACTTACTTTTCTGTACGTTATGGGACACACCAGTTTCATTGGTTGTTTCTTCTATAACAAATGCTCCACAAAGAATGATTTTTTAAATTCTGGATTTCACAAAATGCCCAGCCTCTTCCTATTCTCCTCTGATACCAGTTACACAAAACACTCGGCCCACCATCTCTTAGTCATCATAGATCAGCTGGCAAACATGTAAATTGTTAGCAATTGCTATTCTCTGGTACAATCTCCCTGTCTCTTTTAGCTGCATATTCATGATGACATTTTACAGACAGACTTAGCTTATTTACTCCTGTAGAAACTGAAGCCCAGTGGTGAATTGTTTGGAGGTGAGATGTCAGAGGCTGGACCACCAGAGCTATATAGACTTCTTTTAAAGCTCGTTTATGGGAATCAAACTCCACAGATGCAATCTGCTGGAGCCTGTGTTTTTTCTTATTGTTTCCTGTGGCAAAACTAAAGCTTGGGGTAACACTTTAGACTGGTTGGCAAAATCATGAAGTCTAATAATTCTTACAAAATGTCATGAAAATGTACTAAATCAACTCATCCAGCCTTTACCCTTCAGATAAAGATAACGAAAAAACAATGATATTTTACTCATTCTGGACCAGTGAAGACTACAACAGTGATGAATTCTAATTGTAACTGTTGATATATACTTATATTTTGAGGCATTTAATTGCAAACTAAGTTCTATGCACATTTAAATTAATAATTATGCCTGTTAAGCCAGAGGGCAGGTTAAACAGTGATTACTTTTGAACCCAATTGCATTAGCCAAATCAATTGCAGGACCATGGAATGACTATGCAGTTACATGAACATTGCTTAGTTAAACCTACACAGTTAACATGTAAGTAAAGGAGACATGCTTATATTGTTATCCTGTCACTTGAAGCCTTACCAAATTTTATCATCAAAACTGAAGCTAAAACAGAACATAAAATCTCCTTGTACATCATGATTTGCTTATGTTAAAAATGAAGAAGTTGCCATACATGAATTAATGTAGGTAGGCATTAAGAAATTTCTTCTGAAAGAAAAACTGTACACTGATACAATGCTAAAAAGAAACTATTATTTGCACAGAGTGCAACCATTATGTGTTTGCCTTTTGAATACTACACATTTTCATCTTCTCTCACAAGACTTTTCTGCTAATGCAAAGAGATACCCATTTCAAAGACTGACTCCTACACTTGAGCTGCAGATTTAAGATCACTTGTTTTGTAGGTCTCTAGCCCAACTCATTACACAGAAATAATTTAGAGAGATGACAGATTCATTTTGTCTCAACTGCTGACAAAGGTTTACTAGGACCAAACAAGTCATTTCTACAGGGAATAATGTCTCTCAGTGCCATGAGAAAGATCAAATGAATCCATGTGTCACTGGATAATGACTTGCAAAGAATAACTTTGCAATTTATCCCTCCAATTACGTATATTTAGAAACAGCTTCTAAGATGGACTTAATTTTGAAGGGGGACACATACACAGCATATCTGCAGGATTTGAAGAAAAGTTGTTTAAAATATGTCGTGCTATTTTTTAAAATGTATAAAAACATCTACAATTTAATATTAAAAATTAAAACTGACCATTCAGAAAATTAGAAACCATTTGATACAATTGTCAGAACTTCAACTTTTCTGTCATAAATTTATTGCTAAAAAAATACATATGAAATGACAGGGTGGGGCAGGCAGGATACTCACGTATTCCCAGCATCAAGTGTGGGAAGGAAGAAGTCTTACTATATCTTCCATATTCTACCTAATTTGTGTCCAACCAATACCAGTGTTTATTTGTTCTTTTTAGATGGATACATATTCTAAGCTGAATTGTTGCCTGAGCCAGCGGTGTTCCTGTTCCTTGCTATGCTCATTCAATGACAGCTTTTCCCAGCGCAAACAGCACTGTTTAAAAAGGGATCTTTCCATCTCTGCTTTCTAACATACAATAAATAGAGTTGCAAAAATACATTTGGCTGCCTTCTGTCAGGAAGATGGGGGATGGTTAGATTCAGAGAGTGCATTATTTGCATTGAAACCAAAGTTTGCTCCCCAAGGTCTTGTGCAGAAATTGGAACTCAGGACGTAAGTTCTGGTAGAATAATAATTTTGCAGAATAACAACTGCAGAAGGAAGGTGGAAGAGTACTGGGGCTCTTCTGCAGTACCATTATGGATGTAATTGTAATTGCAAAAGAAAAAAATCTTGACTTGCATTATTTAGACAATACACAACAATCTGATTTTCCCGGTGGTTACAGCACAGAAAATTGATTCACACTACCCCAGAAGTACCAGTGTTTGCTAGAGAACTAGGAGACAACCAGGAAGTCCTGAGTGCAAAAACAAGCTCTGCCACTGACCCACTGTGTAACCTTGGGCAAGTCATTTGTTTTCTCCATCTGTTTCCCCAGATGAAAAATTAATATAAACCTATTTGTCAGTTTCACTGGAGTTTTGTGAGGATTGATGGCTTTTTAACCATACTTTGAAGGTGAAAAAACATGGTAGACATGCAAAGTACTAGGAAGTAATTTTCTAGAAGTATGCAGTCAAAAGAGTCATAATTGATGCTACACATTTATATATTGTAAAAGGTAGATGGGCTGAACTGTGCATTTGCTCAGCATTACTGACAGGACTAGAACATAACTGACAGCCGCTCAAGAAATCCTACCTCCCTCTAGAATATTTCCTCCAGTAACCAATAGAGTCTTTAAAAAGTTCATGTAATCCCTAAGAACAGTATTGGCTCTTTCCTCCATTGCTTTTTCAAAAGGAAAACTAGTGTAATTTATTTACAAAGAATATGGACCTGATCATATAGCATAATCATATCAGCTTGCACAAAGTGAGTGTAAAATGCTACCAAATCAGAATGATAGCACTTTACATTCTTTTGCATGGGGTTTAACATGACTTCACAAGGCACTAGGCAGAGTGGAATCATGCCCCTTGTCACTAAAGAGGTTTTTAGTTAATTTTTTATTATATTCAAGACACTGGCAACCTGATCCAACTCCTAGGGAAGTCAATAGGATTGTTGTAACTGACTTTACAGATCCCTAAACATGAAACCACTGCCTTGGCAATCTGATGAAGCAAACTAGGACCCTGATTCCACAAAACACTTAAAGAGGGCTTAACTGTAAGCATGTGAATAGTTGCATTGGGACTACTCACATACTTAAAGTTAAACTCATGCCAGGTGCTTTGCTGAATCAGGGCCTTCGACGGAAGCATCAGCTTCCCCATTAAAAAGCTTTGTTAATCCAAAAAATTCAAGTTGTTGTAAGGCAAATTCCACAATTAAGAAACTGGTTAACCTGGTTACCAGGCTATGGTAAAATTAACTTGTGACATATCTTTGAGTCATTGAACCACTGACTGACTGACGATTGTACTTGTATGCACTAAAGGAAAGAAAGTGTATGCTAATGTTGGGACAGGTTTAGTTACTTTTTAATCTTTTAATTCTTTCTGAGGAATGAGCAACAGGCACATTATGGATATCTAGAGTGTCAACAGAAAATTCAGATTTCTGAAGAGAAAAGTTTAGATGAGGTGGGCCTCTTTCTAAAGCCCTTGAAACTACTTATACATGATAGCTGGGAGATGCATGTTACTTCACAAAACAAGAAAAATCAGAAGTGGTATCACTTTTCCTCTCATTCCTGAATGTTCCTTAATATTGATGATAATCAGTATGACCCAGTATTAAAATACTGGGATACAGCACAATCAGGTTAAGTAATGCCTACATTCAACCCCACCAAGATGTGTCATTATATTATTAGAATGTGGTAGTATTGCCCACAACGGGTGCTGTGCTTTCCAAACACAGATGAAAATATAGATCCTGTACCAAAGAGCATTCAATCTTGTCCATAAGCAATAGGGGAAGGAACCATGAGAAACCTTTTCTTTGCATTTATTATCTATTCTGTGTTACGAAATTGCAGAAATGCAGCATGTTCTCATTTACAGTCTTGGGTTTCCACGGAAGGCTGAAGACTGGAAATGAAATTTCAGGAAGGAAAGTTCTTTAAGAGGACTGTAAATGTGGGGTACTGCATAATCATCATGGGCCGGCTGAGAACTTTGCTTCAGGAAAGTCTATCTGCTGTTGAAGCCCAGGATTCAGAGTTCAGTAAATACAATACAGATCATTTTAAACGACTCTAGACTCTTCACAAGGAAAATCCATACTGAGGTCTTCCCAGTTCATTCCGGGAACAGGGAGTCAGGAAGCCTTCCAAAAGTGTCTTAAAATGCACAGACCTTTCTTTTTCAGTATTATGCAAACATACCACACACCCTATATTTCATGCTTTAAAAGCTGAGCCATCAAGTTGCTTTAGTTTCTGTGCACTTGCAGGTTGATTTGAGGTTTTCTAAATCTTGTCACAGGTTGGTATCATAACAGTGGATTAGGAAAATCAGTCATGCCAAAAGATCTCTGACTAGCCCAGAGACAAGTAAACTGAGGCCATGTTGTCTGACCTCATTTATTTTTATCATTAATACTTTACTTTCTTTTCACATCCTTCTGAAATCATTTATGAGTAATCAACAACTATCCCCTCAGCTCAACAAGTCACTGTAGATACCTGTATTAGACATGGAACTTTACACCTTTGGCAAAAACCTTAATTCTTAGGATGCCACCACACAGGCTACATTGGATTTGGAGGCATGTCAGGCAAATGGATTCTTTCTCCTGCTCCTAGGCTCATGTGCCACATCACTAGAGCCACTAGAAAGTTGCACACCTCATTATGAACAGTGATAAGGGAACTTCCAAAACCAGTTTTATCTTTGTGAACTGGGAGTGTGTTTACCTTTCAGACTTTAGTAAGAGAATTATACTGGAGTTTTATTTGTATATTCCCTCTAACTTGTATATGATGCACCTGTATTAATTTATGTAGCTGTTTAATTATGAATGTTCCAAGCTGGATTGTAAGTCATCAGTATGTGCCTTGTCTTGTCAATTGTTATTGTAATAAATTTAATATCATAATAAATATGCATGTGTCTGTCCCATCTCTTGTGGGAGGTAACAGCATGGACTATAAAGGACACGTTTTCCAACAATCAGATTCAGTTTCAGCAAAAAGCAGAGTATCTACACAGTTCATTAGGCTGGCAAGACTGCTTCAAAATAAGGCAGAGTATCCCCTTAACTGTTTATATGTTGGCCCATCCTTGAAAACATCACTTGAACTCCACTGTAAAAGGAATATTCAGGATATTTGTTTAAACAGAATCACAAAAGCAAACTCCTCCACCTTTGGAATAGATGCTTAGTTACTCAATAAACTTGTGTATCAAACCAGCAGATATGTGAACTGGCATGGCTTTGCATTTAGATTTTTAAAACATCTCTTTCACTTCTGTATACGTAAGTCAGATGAACAACATAGCAAGACAGTAGGCAAACTGACGCAGTTATAGTTGAGCACCCATGTTTGATTTATGTTTCGGTTCAGGACATATCTACTGGGAATATTAAATGTCACTCTTTTAAGACAATTCAGTTTAAGATTTTTGTCTTGATTCAAACCTAATGCAAGCAAGTGCAACTCCAATGACTGCACTGGAATTGAACCCAAGCATAACAGGAATTTGGCCTAAAGTCATCAACTACTATCAACAGGAACCCCATTTTTGTTCCCTTTGCATTCAGACACTCGACTGAGGATATGGAGGAACCTCAAGCTTCTCTCTCATTCCACTACTGAACTTTTACAGACAGAAAATGTGTTTTGTTATTATTTATTTCCAAAGGGAAAGAGAAAATAAAGCAGATGGAACATTATATTCATCTGAGACAACCAAAGCCTTGGCAGGCAATGCCTTCTCAAACAGTCCTTTTAGTGGAAAATGTTTAATGTAAATGTAATGTAAACAGAAGTGTAAAAGAACCAGTCCACACATTTGTTGCTTTTCCCCCCCTTGCTAACTGCTAACATTTCCTATAGACACTGAGTAAGTGTATAGAAACGAGTATTCTTTCTCCCTTGCCTGCACTAATGAAACAAACCTGGGGTTATCGAAAAGCAAAATATCCTGTTAAACATTACTAAAATGTATTGTAATTCGTTTAGAAAAGTCTGAAGCAAGCTGATTTTGGTGAGAAAAGTTTTCAAACCAAAAGGGTGAGAGGTCAGGCAGGGCAGATAAAAGGAAACTTGGTAGCAAAGATAAGATAAGATACTAGGGCCTCTTTTGGCTTAGTGTAAAGACAGTCCATTTGAAAGTAGAGGTGCTTGGCCAAAAACTCTCTAGTTCAGTGCAGTCGCACAGATAAGACAGCTTGTGTTTTCCCCTGTAAAATGTAAAAATAGATATATCACCAAGATTAAAACAAACAAAACCCAATTCTGGTCTGAGAAACGTATCTTATGACATGTTGAAAAGGAGTACTGAAGGTTCTGGCAGCTCTTCCCAAAACCAAATAGGACTATAATATACTGACTCACCAGCTCTTCCAGACATATGCTACAAAATGTTTTAGTCACACAAACCGCACTGTGAGAGCCTCCTTGATGAGATGTTTTTAAACTTGACAAATCTCAAGCCTGATTCACCCATGTCAGTGCAACCCTTTCCCTCATCCCTCAGCAGGAAATGACCAGATCACAAAGTATTAGGAAATCAGTTCTCTATTTGAGGAAGCTCTGGAGTTTGCAAGGGTTCTATAGGATACCTCCAATTGTGTGTTGCAGATCTCCTTGACTGGAGTATACAAACCTCTTTCCCAGCACTACAAAAGAGTAAGGGATATTTAGAATAGAGCATTTCCTAACTCTCTAATCAAGCACTGGTGGATGAAATGCAGGGCATTTCCTGGGGATTAAGGAGAAGGTGGTCCAAGGTGCGGTTGAGAGGTGCCTTGATAGTATTAATTCCTGGAAAATGCCTTGTTCCAAATTCTTTGTTGCTATTATAAACTGAACACTGAGTGCATAAGGAACACAGATGTAAGGATATTTTCTTTATTGTTGATATAATTTCCAACACAACTATATAGGGCATTTGAGCATTAATGTCTCCTATACTGGCCAACTGGATCGTCTAAATCATATCTCAGCATTCAATTAATAAATCTCTGACATGCCTCACTCATGAGAATTGTGCATGTACTGCACAGGAACAGAGACTGAACCAGGAGATGCAGAAAAGTACTGGAAGGATTATGGTATTGAATAATGTAACCTAATTTTTACAAACACACCCTAATTTTCAAGAAAACTTTATATTGAATTTATAGATCACTTCAAATTTCAGATCTCTGCGTTAAAGGTTCATTTGGCACAATGCCATGTTCAACTTCAGAGAGCTCTAATGGCATAGTTAAAATCCAATGACGTAACTAAAGAAGCGCTCCAGAGCACTAAGGGCTTGTCTTCACAAGGCTGCGTTGTGGACGCTGCAGCCATAGATTCAGCTGCATCAATTGAGTGGGTCTTATGAAGACTCACTCAGTCAATTGCCAAGAGTTCTCCCCTCGACTCCGGTACTCCATTGGAACAAGAAGCGTAAGCTATGTCAATGGAAGAGTGTCTCCCATCGACACAGCATAGTGAAGACAGCGCGGCTACTCGATGCAAGGTACATCAACTTCAGTTACGTAACTTGCGTACCTTGCATCGACAGAGCCATGCAGTGTAGACAAGCCCTAAGACAGATAACCAAGCACAGGAGGAATATCATGAACATTTCAACATTTCTTCCTAAAATTATGGCCTTTTATAGATAAATGGACACATTCTATGGAGCTGTTCCAAACAAATCCAAATTTGGTCAAAGATACTGCATCGTTAGTCAAATACTTGCCTACCGGTAATCCTTCAGAAAGCTGAACCCGACTTTTTTTCTTTTTAGCTTTAAATCTGCGTATGTGAATTTAGTACTGTTGGGTGATGCTAGAGTGACAGCTGTAGAGAAGGACAGATTCTCTTTATCCACAGAACAGGTATAGAAGCTTCCTCACACTGTCCCACCAGTGTATCCACTGAAGACCATACTGAGGGAGGTGAGAGTGTCCATTCAGTACATGGCCTCAGTGTGAAAAAAGCTAACAAAGGTACAAATTAGTGTTAACAATGGTAGATTTTGTGAAATTTATTTATAAGCAGTGTCAGCATGCATTCTAATACAGACAGTATAATTCAGATATACAATACACAAGCTGACCATCTCAAAATGGTATAGAAAAATCTCACTTGGATGGACTGATTATTACCGAAAGCCTCCAAAGCTGTATGATCTTTTATCAAGGGACTGTATAAAGAGAGTAGTAGTTTGGCTGATAAAAATGGAAAACTCTTCAAAATACAGCATGCAGCACAGAGTGAGAGAAATACACAAAGGAAGCAGGTAGTAGGAAAGTTTGGGTTGAAACAAGGAGAAATTAGAAGAGAGGTAGATGCACGGGCAGACCTGTTCAGAGTCCTAAATATGGAGACCACAAACTTGACCTTGATGAGAAAGGTTAAGGGAAGCCACCAAAGGGGTTTTAAAAAGGGAATTAAATACTCTTCTATCCCATTACAAATCCCTTGATCCCCAAACTGATAGCCACTGATACAAGAGTTGTACAGAGGGTATTTTTCTCCTCATGCCCTATTTTAAAAGCATCTCTAGGCTTGATTCTGTCTTCCTTGAATACCCAAAGCCCTCACTGAAGCCAATGGGAGTTTTGGATGCACAAGGAATGCAAAATCAGGACTTCTGGGGGTGGAAAATAAATAATTTTAAGGAACTGGAAAAAGTTACAGGATCAGACAATGGAAAGTCATGGACACGTTATTTCCCTTTTGGCTTATTATAATTTCATCCCAGTTATCTTGAGACAGAAAAACCATTTTCATGTGTGTAGTAAGAATACTATCAATCTCAATATCTCGGCCATGTAATTTAGCCTGAAAACACTCAAAGTAATGAGGCTCCATGCAGGTGATCACCTGCAATATTTATTAGGGTTTTTAAAAATCTGTTTTAAAATTACAGGAATGCAGTAAAATGACATCTAGAATGTCTAAACCATCGTTTTTGCCCATTTGAAACCTAAGTTCTCGATGTTGGCACAGCCACTGCTAAGTAAAAGATATAAATTTACCAGGAAAAAAAGTATAAAAATTGCCAGGAGGACTGCTGGAAATACAATTTTAAAATATGATCTTTGCCAGATCTCCTGCGTGCCAAGTTACAGTTGAGAGCGACTTTTATTGCTGTTTTATAAACCCTTGAAAAAATGGGTTTATTCTGGCAAGTTCAACGTATTAACTATAGCATAACAAGCCGGTATGACTGTACTACATGAAGAGGAAAGATATAATTGATTTGTTTCATAAGGAAGTATTACTGCAGCTATTTCCACTAAAGCTTAATACAGTATAAGCATCAAAGAAAGATCTAAGCATTAATATAGTATGTATCTTACATTTTATTTAAGTATTTCTGTACATCAAGCACGAGAAACAAAAAAAACCCCACACATACCTTAAATAAGTTCAAATCCAAGTACATCAAAATGAAATTCACCTGGTTTACAAAACACCACAACACATGCTGGGTCACCTAAATCATTCTGTTTATTTTGCCTGCATATCCCCCCTTTAAAGTTCTCTTTCCCACACACTCCTTGTTAAGGATTAAATGCAGGCTGGGATTGAGGTATGCTAATCTGTATTGGTTTAGAATCCATAAGTGTGGCCCAGTGTCTTCAAATAAATGATGGAATAAGCAGAGGATATGGTGCTGAAGGCGAGGATGAACAGATCCAGCCAAATTAAACACCTTGCCTGTACATTTGACAAGGTACAAAGATCATCAAAACATTTCAAAACAGAAGTTTGAATTTTCAATTCTCAATTACTGAGTGTATTTAAAAAAAAACCCAGAAATAAATGCTCAGGAAATACTTTCACTTCAACACAAAGAGCTCCTGCTGCAGTGATTCTTCCACCATTAAAAGTGCATCATCTCTTGGTTTATGACCATTGAAATGAAGCTAATCCTCTTCTTTATCTATGTAGGCTTTTGTGCTAACTCGTGCCATTTGCCTAGCTAAGTAGCGATCCCTAGCTGACATCACTGTCTCTTCACTGCTCCGCTTGGCAAATTTGCTCACACACACAGCTTTTTCTTCCATGTGCTCTGCTCCTTGTTGCCCTTCCTCTGCATCCTTACGTTTTGGCTCAGTCAATCTTTCAGAGCCTGAGGTTCTCTCATCACCACTCTTTCTATCCTTTGCCTCTCTTTCTTGGTCAGGCTGTCTGTCTTTTTCTAAGGATCTTTCCTTCTTGTCCCTATCCCTTTCTGAGGTTCTAGGACTACCTTCCTTCCTGTCCCGGTATTTCTTGTCATCTTTATCATCTCTCTCTTTCTTTTCCTTCAGATGTTCCTCTTTTTCTCTGCATTTCTCCCCTCTTTCCCTTTCTCTATCACTGTATCTGTCTTTACCATTTCTTAGTTGCTCTTTCTCTCGTTCCCTTTCTGAATACTTAGCCTCCCTCTCTTTCTCTTTCCTACATTCTTTGTCATATTCTTCTCTCTCTTTCCCCCTCTGTTTGTTTTCTTGCTCATCCCTCTTTCTATTGTTATCTTTATTGGTATGATCCCCATATCTATGTTGGTCTTCCTTTTCTCTCCGGTGATCCTTTTCCTGGTTTCTATCTCTTCTCTCATAATCCCTCTCTTTGTGTTGTTCATCTTTTTCCCTTCTACCTGTTCCACTCTCTCCTCTCCTAGGACGATTTGTATGGGTTTTTGTGTGGTGGCTTCCCTCCTCGCTGGATGACTCTGATGAGCTGGAGTGCTTCCGGTTCCTCTGATGTTTGGAATCCTCCTCGATTCTCTCACAGCTGTATCGACTTTCCTTCATTTTAGAACTAACTCTGCTATTTTTACAATCATCACCACCACTATCACTTTCTAAGTCACTGTCCACATCTGGGTTATCCTCTTCCTTAGCAGGGGTTTTAAGTCTTGGCCCCTCATCTGGACTTTTGTTTCTTTGGCTGGATTCATCAGACTTACTGGTAGATTTTTCTTCCTTTATCCTAGATTTGTCATCATTGTTGTGGGAGGGAAAAAAAAAGATATTACACAGCCTGCAGTCTCAAACTATTCTGGAGTTTGCGACTTTTTGTTGGGACTTTAACATCACTGTTAAAAAGTGATGCAGCTGAAAATTCTAAAAGCAGGCAAATCTGGTATGCTGTTCCAGTTCTAATATTCCAACTCAGGCATTTGTACTGAAAGTTTGCATCAGGTTCTTTGGTATTATATGAGTCATGGAAAACAGCTGCTTTGACTTTCAACACACGGAAAAAGTAGGGTTTGAATTTCAAAAATGAGTAGTTTCATAGCTTAATGGTCCTCCTTTAAGGGACAAAACACAGATGTGTATCCTAGTAATATGATCTACATGGCAAACCCTTTCTTAAGTGGCTCACAATCCTACCCATGACATATAATTCCACATGGGGAAGAGGAATGATTTTTTGTTTGGTGTTTGAGAGTTACAAATACAACTCTCATTATTTTTATTAATACCTGTAAGCAGAACTCTTCATGCTAAAGATATGTCCTCATAAGATACTACAAGTTTACATGTCAGCATAATATTTCTGACTATTTCTGTGCTTATTGGCAAGGATCTCAGTCTTCTGGTTAAACTGACACTAGCATCTTGTTACAGTTCTTAACTTGTTGAATACAGTAAAACCGGAAAGTGAGACAAGCTCACAGATCTCAAACTTGGACAATGACCAAAAACACTACAATACTTTAGTTTTTTTTGACAGAGTGCATTTTTAATTCCATAACCCACATGTCTGTCTTCACTAATCATGTAGCTACAGCAACAGTCTGTGGTAAATTCTCCTTGAGAATCAGTGGACCATCTGGCCAGGCTGAAAGTTTGAACCCTGGTTTAAAGTATAGTTATTCTCGGAAAAGGACTCTAAAAATTATACCGTAGTATTCCAAACTTATTCTTTTTCAATGGTCTTCCAAATATAAATGATGAAGTTTATAAGTCAAAGGTGAAAATTCTATTTGGCAGTGCTGCAAACTCTGTCTAACATCTGAAAATCTAGATGTTTTCTTTCTGTACCTTACACCAGCATAATGAAAAAAAAACCCTTAAAAATCTAAAGCTGAACTCAGCAGACAGTTTTGTTGGATTCAGCAGAAGAGATTCCTACTTGTTTTCCCATAAATTAATTAGTTCTATAGAACTCATAGCAGCAAAACTTATTTGTAATCAATAATTATGGTCTGAAAACACCCAGAAAGCAGATATACTGACTAAGAAGCCACCATTCTGAAATAGTTATTTTTCTGAACATAACTGCACTTAAATACAGCAGTTTCAAACTGAGAGAATTGTTCAAGCAAATACAAACCCAAGTGGGTTAATGACTACTACCATTGTTTCATAAGCATAGATAAATCAGAGAGTAACTAACGGATGAATTTGGAAACAGGCAAATGTGAAAAGCAATTTATTTTACTATTACAGGAGAAGAATTTTGTTGACGCTGCTTTAGAAGAGCATACTGTTCTAGCAGCTGGTCCTTTAAATCTCAGTGACACAAACAACAGCAGCCATAACTTGGCCATTTTACATCTGACTGCTAGAGGTAGCATCTCCCTCTCTTCCAACTGGTAAGTATGCTGACCTCCTGCTATGTTTTCCCCATTATTTCTGAGATGGCCTCACTATAAATGCAAGCCAGAATCTGTCTCTCTCAAGAAGATGAGTAGCTCTGAAGTGATAATCTTCCTCACTGCAGTTAAGAACTAATTTGAGACTACATTCAATTTCAGTCCCAGGAAGCCTCCTGATTGAAGGTAATATTCATAGTCTTAGGATATCGAACACGCACCTGATCATCAAGGACTAGTCTAAGGTCCCACCAAATTAGTTTTAACCTGGATGAAGTGCCTCGAATGGTCATTGGTTGCTATAAAGTCTACAGTAAAATAAAACTCAGCCAACATCTCTAATCAGAGACGACCCAGTTGTGTTCTCTTTATATTGGCCCTGTAACACAGCACCATTTAATTATTTTGTTGTGCACTGTATATGTAAAATTTTAAAATATTTCCAATAGACTTGTTATAAATTTGATTGCTTGCCTTTTGTCACAGGTATTAACAAATCAAGAAAACTGAAGTATTTTTTTCATTTTTATGGTGAAATGTTGCCACGCACAAAGACAGAGATTCATGCTTTTCAATTTTCCAGTGTTTTGTAAAGTGAAGTTGCACAACTATTAAATATCATTATCCACCTGAGCCCAAAACTATCTTCTTCTTCCTCTGCCCCAGGTAGCAAAACTTTTGGCTTACTATGGCTTATTGAAAATGGTATAATGTCAAAGTAAAAACGAGCCTTTTAAACAAGATCCTTGCGTTGCTTCCTTCTCCTAGTCTATCGTTTCACCCAATAACAATGATTTCCCATTTTCCAGAAGATGGTGTAATCAACTCTCCAAAGCAAGCTCCTTCCACCCTGCTTTGGTACTGCCTTCCCTTTAGGACTCTAGTGACACTTGGAATTATGAACAGCATGAAGAAATTTTATATATGAAGTCCTTCTGGAACGATGTCCTACCTGGCTTCACGAAGGCTGCATTTGGGCATCTCTTCTTCTCCCACTGTCTGGTTTAAAAGATGTCTATAAAATCCACTGAGATCCTTCTGTTTGGTCACATCCAGGCATGCTAAGGAAAGGAAAACAACATGAACATTACATGAACATTAACCAGACCCTATTTACGTGTGGTAAACTCTTAATCCAGAAACAGATGTTCAGGATACTGAAAATGCAGAAGAAAGTAAGTCTACCAAATTTAATTATTTTCCTTTCTAATTATGCTGGCTACTGCGCTTTAAGGCTAAAAACAGTTATCTTCATCTCTGGGACACATGACTGTAAATCTGGCATAAGGACTGCTATTAATATTGCTGCAGACTCTTCCTGAGTAACACAGACTCACTATTTTCCTTTTAACAGATTCCCCTTTTCAGGTGCAAAAATTACCTAAGCAGTACTGATATTAGGAGCGAGGTACTACTCTATATCCTCACATCCCACAGCGATCTGCCAGAGTAAACTACTGCCACAAAGTGGACTCTCATTCAGTCCACTGTGTTGTTCTCTGCTCTTCCTTCACAGTAAGTAGCGATTACACTATACCTTTTCTCACCATGTATTTTTGACAGTTTCCACACCCCCACCTTTAGTCCTGCCCTCTCTTTGCCCACTGAGTTGGCTGTATGGTTTTGGAAATCCCATCTACGGTTTCCAGGGCATCTAGCAATAATTTTTTAACACATGCATTATTGGTGCTGTTGGACTTTTTGAAAAATAAAATTTTTAGCTATTTAATTTATCCTTACTGGAAACATTAAAAATAAATTAATAAATATAGATTTTGTATCTTTTTGTCATTTTAAGAGGGAAATACACTTTTTATTTAGTTAGTCTTACTGAGAAAGGAAAAAAAGGAGACGTGTTAACACACACACACAAATATTAGTGCTATACAGAGAAAATATAATGGTTACATGTGTACTGGGCACAGTTCTACAGCTAGCTTTCAGAGTTATCCAAGAAAGTTTTATATATAATCAAAATGTATCAATATCTTTGTAGAGCTATGTGCAAAACTATTACTTTTCTCCATTTTATTTTTCATCACATTGAAGCAGCCCCAAAGAAGTAATTTTTCTGTGTTTATACAAAACTTTACATTATATAGTATACCTTGTACACCAACAGTAACCCCTACCACACCTCCCCTACCACTCAAACATTTGGTTTTGTTTTAACCATAGAGGAAAAGGTATGGTGAAATAAATTAAAATACAATGTTTGAGAGACAAGGTGGGTAAGGTAATATCTTTTATTGGACCAACTTCTCTCACCAACAGATATTACCTCACCCACCTTGTCTCTCTAATATCCTGGCACTGACACAGCTACAACAATATTGCATAATACAATGTTTAAAAGATATACTATCCTAACTTCTTTAAAATAGCATTGGCTTGTTTTTAATGATTTGATTAAATGAATTAATTGCAAAACATGAAGAAAAACCCAACCTAGCAAAAAACTGTAAAAACATTTTACAGGGGTATACTTTACAAATGTGAAGAAAGTTTAGGCTCCAGAGAATATCAATAGCATACAAAATCCTCCTTTACGAAGTTAAGTTACAATAAAAATAAAATGTAAAAAGACAAGTCATAGCTTTTTAACTGATTGAAGACAGAGATAAAGGCAGCAACTGACACCTCCACTCACCCTGCCTTTTCCTGATTTCTCCTCCAGATGCAGCCTAAGCCGTTAATTGGCCCACCTAATTACCTTAACATCTTCAGGCCTACTTTCTAGGTAGAGCAAAGACATTTCCACAGTCAGTGTTGAATTCTTTTTATATTTCAAACGTGTTGGTAGGTTATAGCTTATCAAAACCAAAGGTATACAGTTTAATCATCTGACAAAAGTTCCATATGCTTGTGCATGTGTGGTATATATATGGTGGTGGGGCACCTGGGACAGTGCAAAATATCTCTGGGCCACACAAGCTCTCCTCTCCTTCAAATCTCTTCTTAAATCATATCCTCTTCCACTTCAACTACACCTTTTAATTTCCTGCTGGTACCCGAGTTAGGGCTTTAGTCACTATAATGCCTCGTGTTCAGTAATTTCTCAGGTCTGTTCTTTACCGTCTTGTGTTATTTAATGCTGTCAAATCCCTAAGGTTACAGCTTGTGTAAGAAATGTAAGTGTTACAAAAGAACAGGAAAATTAATTCCTTAGGACGATGATAATTAAAACAAATGATGATAATGAATTACTGCTTTGAAGGGACTGCTCCAAAACATCACTAAGTATGTAATCCTACAGATACATTTGTTAATGTTATTTATTTATTATTTCTGATGCCTCATGAAAAAGTGATTACAAAGACTGGCAAAACAAAAGGATAAATAATGCCTCATGAAGTTAGGAATCCCTTTTATCTGATAAACTGCTTACTAATACTAAAGCCTGACAGCCAACAAAGAATGGATACAAAATAGTTTCAAAAAAAAGATTTCAGTCAGTTGCCAAAGTTTTCCCTAAAATCCAGATCAGCTCTCATATCCACATGCCTTGTTTTTTCTTGTTAGTTTAGGATAGATTATTTTTTAAAACTTTATTTGATGTCAGATTTTATTTAATTAAATCTTTGATTAAAAACTGTATATTTAACAGAAGGATATGGAGATGATAGTATTAGATACTAACTAAATGAGTAAGGAAAAGAGCATAGGATAGAGTTGGAGGACATGTTTTTTAAAGGTAACTAAAAAGTCAGGAAAAGGGGCAGGGTGAGTGGAGGTATCAGACAAGTTAAAACACCACTTCCTGTCTAAGACAGGAAGTGAAGGCAGCTATAAAAATTAAAATACAATATATAACAAAGGGAAGAAAGGGGTATTTGACAATAAAGAATATAAATCAGAGGCTAGGAATTGCAGAAAATTGATAATGGAAGTAAGAGGATACGAGGAGAAACCTATGGCCAGCAGATTTGGAGACAATAAGGTTTTTTAGGTATATCAGGAACACACAAAAATTATATCAATAGTACTGGTCCATTACTAGATGGAAATGGTAGAATTGTAAATAATAATGCAGAAAAGGCAGAAGTGTTAAATAAATATTTCTGTTTGGTATTTGGGGAAAATAAGATGATGTAGTCATAATATATGATGATAATAGAATACTTTCCATTCCAATAATAACTTGAGAGGATGATAAACATCAGCAACTAATGTTAGACATTTTAAAATCAGCAACTTTAGATTATTTACATCCAAGAGTTTAAAAAGGCTGGCCAAGGATCTTGCTGGACCATTAATGTTAATTTTCAATATGTCTTGGAACACTGAGGAAGTTCCAGAAAACTGGAGGAAAGCTAATGTTGTACCAATGTCTAAACGGGGTAAAGGGGATAACCAGGTAATTAACTGTAGGCCTGTCATCAATTCTGGGCAAAACAAAATAATGGAATGGCCAATACAGGACTCTATTAATAAAAATTTAAAGAAGGGTCATATAATTAATGCCACACAACATGGGTTTATGGAAAATAAATAATGTCAAACTAATCCTGATTTTTTTTTTAATGAGATTACAAGTTTGGTTGATAAAAATAATAACGTTGATGTAATATACTTAGACTTCAGTAAGGCATTTGACTTGGAACCATATGACATTTTGATTAAAAAACTAGAAAGATATAAAAATCAACATGTCACACATTAAATGGATTAAAAAACTGGCTAACTGTCAGGTTGAAAATATCATTCTAAACAAGGAATCATCACTGAGTGGGTGTGTTTCCAGTGCAGTCTCTCAGGGATTGGTTCTTGGCCCTCTGCTATTTCACATTTTTTTTTAATGACTTCAAAGAAAACATAAAATCATCACCGATAAAGTTTGCAGATGACACAAAGGTTGCAGGCGTGGTAAATAACGAAGAGGCCAGGTCACTGACACAGAGAAATCTGGACTGCTTGGTGAGCTGGGTCAGGCAAACAATATGCAGTGTAATATGGCCAAACATTATTGTACACATCTAGAAACAAAGAATGCTGGCCATACCTACAAGATGGGGGACTCTATCCTATGAAGCAGTGGCTCTGAAAAAGACTTGGGGGTCATAGGTATAATCAGCTGACCATGAATTCCCAATGTGACGCTGTGGCCAAAAGGGCTAATGCAATCCTTGGGAATACGAACAGGGAAATCTTGAGCAGGGAGGTTACATTACTGCTGTCTTTGGCACTGATACGACCACTGCTGAAATACTGTGTCCAGATCTGGTGTCCATAATTCAAGAAGGATGTTGCTAAATTGCAGAAAGTTCAGAGAAGAGCCACGAGAATGGTTAGAAAACCTGCCATACAGTGATAAACTCAAGGAGCTCAGTCTATTTAGTTTAAGAGACCATTAGGGCAGTGAGTTTTTCACAGGTTATTAGGTACATACATGGGAACAAAAATGTGATAATGGGCTCTTCAATCTAGCAGACAAAGGTACAACAAGATCCAATGGCTGAAAATTGAAATAGACAAATTAAATCTGTAAAATTTTAATAGTGAGAGTAATTAACCACTGGAACACTTTACCAAGGGTCATAGTGGATCTGCCATCACTAGCAATTTTAAAATCAAGATTGGATATTTTTCTAAAAGATGTGCTGTATTTCAAATAGGAATTAATTCCAGGACGTTTTATGGCCTGTGTTATACAAGTGGGCAATTAGATGGTCACAGTGCTCTCTATGCTTTTGGCCTTACCATTTATGAATATACAAGTGTATTAACATTTCTTTACTCCTCTGTCAGCAAGACTTTGTACAATTATTTAATTGCTTTATTTAGAATTGTACTAACTGCATAAAAAGCATATTTCCCTATTAAAATATGGAAAAAAGACATGAAATCTATATGCATTAACTTATTTTTACTGCTTCTAGGAGAGAAAAATAAATTTTAAAAGTGTTTCTCCCAGTCCCTAAAATGGCATGTGTCCAAAAAATGATAGTTAGGGGCCCTGGAAAGGCTGGAAAGGGTAAGAGAGACATTCAAAATATAGTGGCCAACTCATTGGACAAAAAACGGGAGAGAATGAAGAGGTGGGGGCGGAGGGGTGAAAGAGGCATGTAAAAGTGTCAGAAAATACATGGATGGTTAATCCTGACTCAGCATGGGCAGTAAACTAAATGACCTCTTGATGTCCCTTCCAGCCCTACATTTCTATGATTACTATTACAGTACCCCTCCCTCAATCCTCATTCAGAGGCCATGATGAAAACTCTGCATCATACTCATGACTATGTTTTACTGGAAAAGCCCACGCACTTCCCTTTTGAGGGGGAGTTATATTGGTTCAGCATAAATCTCACCCTCTAGCGCTGCTTCCTTTTTTTCTCTTTCCTCCTCCTCAGCCCTTTCTTGCAGTTTCTTCTTATAGGCTGATGTCACAAAGGCCTCTTTGTCATCAAACTCTCCTCCTTCCATTTCACGTTCCTTCTGAATTTTTTTTTCCATTCTTTTTTCCTGCTCCTGCTTTCTTACCTCAGCTGCTTTGAGGATATTTTGGATGTATTTGGGCTAGGGTGGGGGAAAAAACAGTAATGAGAGGAAATCAAGGTGGCTGAGAAAAGACAAATTAGTGTTGCTAAATGCACTAAGAATTCAGTTTTCAGTGGAACAAAAATGGCAGTAGCCAATCCAGCTAGTTTATACTGTCACCACTGTTGGGACAATGATCTCAATGAACTAATACAAACATTTTTCAGCTCCAGATCATGGGAACTTTCTCCTCATTAATGAAATAGGTTACTGTATTCAACAAAAATCTCAGCCTAGCTTCAAGTGGTACAGTGCTGTTCAGACTGAAATCAAATGCTTTCAATACAACCTCTCTTCCAGTAGCTTTCTGTCTTGTGGTAATTCTCTCCCTTTTCAACTTGCTATAAGGGAATGGGATGCATTCTTCATTTAGACTTATCATAGCCTGACAAACACTCCATTACCAAATGCCATGAGCAATAATGAAAATGTGATTTGTCACGATAATTCAGCCATTTTCTGGAATAAGGAATCGGGCTGTAGAAACTGGTTCACATTTTACAGATGAAATGTAATTACTTTAGCTTCTTGACAGTCCCTATATCAGCTAACCAGTGAGAAGCAGACAGCGTATATTCACTGCTACAAAATTCAGTCATGTTGCCCAAAGACAGCCATTCCCCCATTCAGTTAGGGTGCCTTTTAGTAGTAGTAGTAGTAGTAGTAGTAGAGTTAGTAGTAGTGGTAGTAGTATTGCTGTAGTGCCTGAAGGCTTTATCCGGATTATCCCATTGTAACAGGCTCTCCAGAAATTCACATGGTCCTTACCCCAAAGAACTTATGGGTAGGAAGCAAGTACAGAGCCTGTTGTCCTCCCAATCAACAACAGAATGAAATGGGACGACAATCCTGTAATATTTGATGAACTAACAACTTTACAATATGACCAACTACCAGTCTTACAACATCACCATCTTATGTAACATGATTTTGAGCCCAACACATGTGGGCCCTTGCTACAGAATGCACAACGGATTACTAGGATATCAGGAAACTTAGTAAACTCAGTTAAGTGGCCCTGGTTATTCCTAGCATACAGAGGTATTATTTTCAGGTCTGGACCTTTTTGTCATCTTTTCCTGAGAGTACTTTGTCATTACTTTCTTTCTTCTGCTGCTGCATTTCATCATAAATACTGTCATATTCATATACTGTGGAGTCTTCTGCCAAGGCCTTCTGAATCTCAAGTTTGGTCTTAAAAAAAAGGAGAAAGACAGAACAATGAAACATGTAACTAAGCTTTTAAAACTTTTTATTCATATATTTTGCTTTAACTAGATTAGCTCATGATATAAATCTACTAAGAAACTGAACATAAGTTCACCATAACTCCATATACGAAGTCCTTGGTTTGGTATCAGAATTAAAAATAAGAGTAATTATAAGAAGAACAATATTTACGTATCATGTTCCTCCTGGACAATTTATCCCTGAATACAATACAAGACTAATTGCTGGCAAGAACTCCAATATACAAGAACTCTTCACTTTTTTTGTTATCTTTAATTTCCTTAAATATTACATTCTCCCTCCAAAATAAGGTTGCTTAAAAAATTCATTCAATAAAGCATCACTACATTCTACATCACAGAAAGAAATGCAACTTCTCATGGTTTTACAATGTGTGTATTAAGTAAGTCTTCAAGTTTTATTGTGTATTGTAAACTATATTCAGCTCTATGGAAACTTCAGTTACAAAGTTTGCATTAGGCTGTTTTTCAACTACTTTTGGACATAGCCAAAGATTCCCAAAAACAGTGTTGTTCAGAAAAGTGGTATAATTTATTACACCCGTAAAAATATAGAAGTTAAAAATCAGCCTTTGTTAGGAGAAAGACTCCTACTTCAGATTTGCTAAATTGGAACACAGAGAATTGGAAATAGAGAATTCTAAATCCACTTTTAAAGAAGAACTTGCATTGCAGATGTGATGTAGAAAATCACTGTTTGAGTTAATTTTTAAACATTACTTCTAAATGTGAAATTATCCAATATTTCTGTTATTTTTGTTTCACAACCTGCTGTGTAATAACACAGAACAAGCTTTTGTGCATGTGTTCTTTCCTTAAAAAGTCAAACAACTAATTTAACAAATACCATTATGGCAAAATTACTTAGCTATAATTTCAATTCTCCAAAATTAGGATGCTATAGATCCCCACTCTTAGATTCTTACGCCTCTTATAATGATTTGGAAAGCACATGCCCAATGAATATAATTATCTAAAAGCTTTACAATGTGTACCTTTGACCATGGCCATAAACAGGTCAGCCTAATTACAATTAATCCTAACGTTCAAGAGTGAATCTACGTGGAAACTTAGAACTACAAATAATAAACAACACTCTCTCTAAGGCCCTGACCTCAGTAAAAGTACAATCTTTTTACAATACTTTCATCTGACCTGGTTGCAAATAACACAGTTTGAATTATGTTTATATTTCAGCCACTGCATGAAGTAGAAAAGTTGTACACAATGTTTGTACATGCATTACAGAGCCTAACTGTGTCCGTGAATTCTGAGGAAATCTGAAGACAGAATGCCCGAAGGACTTGCCCATACTGCAGTACCAGCAGCATATGTAGCAATGTATTCTAGGATGTATTGATGCATGGAGAACTGGGAGTAACAGGGACTGGCCAAACTAGTTACGAAGGCATGGTTAAGAAGGAAGTCGTCTTATCCACACTGCAAAAAAAACTGTATCCTGAATAGGTTACATGAAGACAACCAGCGTAAGTTGCTGGCAAAGACAAAACATTGTTCGCTGGCATGGTTGCTAATCATAGCAACTTTTTACTGTGTTATATGCATTAGGACTCCCATACCCCAACTTACTTGCTTCATTACTTGCTTTTTTAATGCTTCTTTTTGTAGACTCTCACCCACAGATGTCTATTAAAAGAGAATATTAGCAATAGAATTAGATTATTGCGTTTACACGGGTTATAATAAATGTTATTTTTTCTAGCACTATAACTAAAATCCATAGCTTATTTTTCAATAAAGTAATTTCATTGTATTTTTTTTTAACAGCTTTTTTCTGGCGAGTCATAAGACAAACTGAAAATTCATTAACAAACATACAACAGATCAGTGCAGTTGTACCATGGAAAAAAACTATCCCAAACTAGTATAGAAATAATAATCAGTTTTACAATACAATTTCCAAGTAAAGTACATCACAAAAGACCACCACAATTTGGTCCAATTCAACAAAATAAGCAATCTCTGCTCAAGACATACTTGGAAATGTAATACCACAGGGCACCGGAGCACGTGTGCGTGTGTGTGTAAGAGAGAGAGATTTTTTAAAATACCTGCACTGAGATATATTAGCAGAGCAGTGTGAGAACCCAAGACTGAAATAGCAAGAGATAATTCTGGCCAGGACTGAAATGTTTTGGCAGTGATATAGAGGGATACTCCTCACTTTATGATTTTAGCTAGTGCAAAATCAGTCCCTCACTTTCCTGAGCATTAAACCCCACTTGGTTTTTGCTACAAGAAAAGAAAGGAAAAGGAAGAAGAAAAGAAACTAATTTCTATTAACATTAACTGGACTTGTAGTAGTTTTGTGTATTTGTACTTCCATAAACTATGTACAAATAATTTTCCATGGAAGCACAATTACACAATATTTGTGTGGTTACATGTCAGAGATACATATATATAACTCTACAGTATCAGGCATGCAAGAATTGCACAACACCGTCACCCAATACCCTATAGTATTTTTGCACTTATGAAATGGTTGTTTTGATTAAATCCTGAGCTGTTAGTAGTTTTGTAATTTGAAGATACAAAATGCCCGAGTACTGAACTAAAGTCATTTACAATAATCATTTAATCCATTAATCTTTTATTTTAAACTTTTCAATATTTTTAATATGCTAGAAAATAGCAGCATTAGCCTTCCATGATTTAAGAAAATACTGCTGAAAATCTCAATTAAGACAAATACAACTCTCTCTGTTTTCTAATCATACTTTTTAACTGTAAAAATGTCTTAATTACTGTTGTCTTTTTAACTGAATTTTTCCCCCCCTCAAACAGCAGACAATATTTGTTTGTTAAACAGACTCATTAAAGAGGAGATGGCACATTGCCTTGTTTATGGAGTTAGGTATCAATTAGCAGTGTTTTCCAGGGAGAATAGTGAAAAAAATATGTTTTGCATTTTGGCGGCTATCTTCGTTTTTTTTCCAATACTGCATGAAACATGCTCAACATAAGATTTTTAAAAAGAGAAAGTTTGTCATCAATCCTTAATAAAAAAATAAAAATAAAATGAAAAGTTTTCAGCAGGTAGTTTATGTACAGATACCAGCATGCACTAAGGAAAGCCAAATAAATAGAGCACACATATATTCAAATAGATCTGCTGATAGGTGCAGCTTTTGCTTTAATTTGGTGCTTGCAAAATATCAATGTCTCATGTCCCTTGTTTCATAGTAAGGATAAGATTATGTCACAGAAGTCACAGAATCAATGACTTCCTGTAACCTCCGTGACATTTTCTGCTTCAGCGGGGGGGGAGGTGGGGCAAGAGCTGTCAGGGGGCAGCTCCCTGTCTCCATGGGCAGAAGGTAGGGGTGGGACCCAGAGTTCCCAGCCGCTGCGGGCAGCTGAGGCTCCCAGTGGGCACTAGCAGCCCCTATAGCTCCCAGCCGCTGTGGACAACGGGGAGCCGCCAGAACACTATATCTCTCGTCGACACAGTGCTGCCCACACTCCAGGTTATGCAACAAAACTCATAGCTCAGGGGTGTGTTTTTTTCACACCCCAGAGCAACAAAGTTTTGCCAGCATAACCGTGAGTGTAGACAAGGCCTAAGATACCACTCCAGTTCTTGCAGAACAAGGTTACCTTCTGCTTGGCATATCCATAAATTCCAAGGCCAGAAGGAATCACTGTGATGATAGATCTGACCTCCCCAGAATTTCCCCAAATTCCTAGAACTTATCTTTTAGAAAAAATCCAATCCTGAATTAAAAATGGTCAGTGATGGAGAATCCACCACAAGCCGTGGTAAATTGTTCCAGCGGTTGATTACTTTCACTGTTACAAATTTAAGAAGCATCATTAATGGGCTTTGAACAGAGCCCTGTCCAGTAGATTCCTCTTCCAGAAGGATATGGGCTGTCCCTACCCAGTGTCTCAAGGGAAAGTTAGCTATAAGAGAGGGCTCTCCTAAGGGCCCCATCAGAGCAGAGTGGAGGGGAAATTGGGGAAAAAAATATTTCTGTATTCATAATTTATGAAGTTATCCTTCTTCCATCAAAATATTTCAAACGCTGGTTACCATTTTTTTTTCCTACTCTGCCCATAAGAAATCAATTTGCTGGTCTATAAACATTACACAAAACACAAAAGTAATATATGGTTCTCGTTTTTGTACATAAATGTCTATAAAGAGGTCCATCTACCATTTGTTTGTCCAGAGTGTCAGTAAGTTTATGGAAAACAGCTCCAGTACAAACACCTCCTCTAATGGTTTGTGGGTGACAATTTCCTGTTGTGCTATGTGCACTGATAGATGAGAACTTCCTTTTCTTTTGTATTGTTGTGACTTATCAACAGTCCATTTATTAAAGGCCCTACAAACTCAGCAATCTGTCTCACGCTTTCTGTTTGCCCACAATCAAGCTATTCTCTGGAGGCACAAAGCTTATAGTGTAATATTTTCTGTAAAGAGCAAATATTTTAACCCTACAGTGAAAATTCACAGAATTATACTGTGCAAACCAAGAAAAACGTCTTATAATAGCATTAAGGCACTACAGCATATTACCCTGGAAAAATCTCCCCAAGTTGGGGTTGGTCCTGCTTTGAGTAGGGGGTTGGACTACATGACCTTCTGAGGTCCCTTACAACCCTAATCTTCTATGATTCTATGAAGTCCCTCTTACTGCTCCCTTCGTTTCTTTTTCCCACATTTGTGTTTGAGCCTTCTTTCATGATTTTTCCTGTACCAGTACAGTCTCCTAATTCTTGTCTGCCAAGCAACTTCTCTCTCTCTCATTTTAAATCACTTCTTAAAATATATTTCTTCTTTACAATCATTCCTACATGGGTATGGAAGGCTGCGAAGAACACACTACTGATGGGTGTTTTGAACTGTCTCAGGTATGTCTCACTGTTTTAAATATGTATTTTATAGCCCTATGAATGCTGTGCAAAGAGCTCAATAATTAAAATTTTAAAAGTCCTCAAAAAGGAGCACAGTAATCATGTGATAATGCGTGTGTACGTTTTGACTAACATAAAATAGTCTGACAGCTTTTAATTTCCCTTTTTTCTAATTTAATTAGTCCCAGCTGCTCTAGGAGATGGACCAGCTGCTGACATTGGGTTGTCAACAATGGTTTTCCTTGAATTGGTGCTGAAATTCATTTAATTGCTTGTGTAAATGTAGCAAAACCATATTTGGCACTGTTACGGAAAGCAAGACTGAGGCTCATTGCTGACAACCATTTTCAGCACTGGATCAGTTTCCTAATGTAGATGGGACCTTAATATTGCTTGGGTTTATATATTTTACAGGACCTTTATAATTTAAGATTAAGAATGTCTCATGGAAAACTTTAGGACATTCAATTACCTTAAATTAGGATCTCAATGTGCATCAGAAACACCAGTGTATTTGTCCACTGACATCTCAGGGAAGTACATGTGACCCTAAGGAAAATGTAAACTACATACAGTCGAGTGTATTTTAATAGCTACAGTCAATTAAAGCACTTTTATTAAGGGTAAAGTCTCTATCTTTTAAGGATTGGTGAGGGAGAGAAGCATGATCTGTGACTGCCACCCAAACCTTAAATGCAGTAATTACTTGTACACAGGGCATTATATACTGCCTTATCCTCTTCTTTTAAATGGTCTCACTTTAGAAGTAAACTGTCACCTTACACCCAAATTACCTTTGTCTGACAAGATATCTACCACCCTTGTGGAGGTTTCTTCTAGAAGACATTCAACATTAGGTGCACAGGATAAATTATCTCTTTGTCTTATAATTCATTTCAAAGGGATATGAAATTAGATTTAATGGCCTGTCAGACAAATTAAACAAGTCCTCATTTTAATCTCCCACTAAGACCAACTGGTTTTAACTTGGCATGCAGAAAACCCCTGGCTCATCACCAACAGTGGAGTAATTAGGCGGTAAATAAAAAAAGCTAAGATGGTTAATCTGTTCACAAAAGCAAACCTTTCAATGTCAGGTTTTAGACTATTGTTGGAGCCCCAATGCTTAATTATAACATGCTATCCTGACCAAGTATTCACTTGAAACCAGACGAGCACTCAGCTGGAAAGATACTGTTCTCATCTTGACAAGCCAAAAATATGGGGCAAAGATTCAAAGTGAAGGGCCCAATAAATAAATAATGTAATACAAATCTGGAAATAATCACAATATGGGTTTTTATCTGACATCCAGAACCCTAGCGTCTAAGTACCTACAAAAACTGAATGAAAGCAACCAAGTCTAGAGAGCTAAGAGCTTGTCTACATGTGAAACACTACAGTGGCACCACTTCAGTATAGACATTGCCTATGCTGATGGAAGGGATTCTCCTGTCAAAGTAGGTAATCCACCTCCCCAAGAGGTAGTAGCTAGATTTCTTCCATCACCCTAGTGCTGTCTACACTTGGGGTGAGGTCATCTTAACTGTGTCGCTCAGGGGTGTGATTTTTCACACCCCGAATGACATAGCTGGGTCTACATAACTTTTTAGTGTAGACCAGGCCTTAGTTTCTCTCCCCTCATCAATAGGTTGCTGTAATTTTTGCATGTAGGTGCATGCACACTTGTGTGAAAAGCAGCTCCTCCTCCTCTTTTAAATTCTTCCTCTTTGTTGTTGCTGTTGGGGGAAGATTAGGTTACATGTAAATTCTGCACTTCAGACTGAAAGTGGGGAGGGTCTATGGCCGTTCTTGTCTCCTCTGGAAGAGAAGTGTATGGTTCTTGTTGACAGAACGCATCATCCCCCATTTGGAATATCTTCTATGTGAAATATGTTGATAGTCTCAAAGCAGATAACACTGGTTTCCTGGGTATGTAATCTGGATTGAGGAAGCAATTTACTGTCCTGGAAAGTTGCAATGGTAGTGACACAGTGGCTGCAATGGTCAAGAAAATAAATGATCTCTTTGCTTCTATCCTGACTGTGGATTAGGACTGCAAGAGATTCTTGTATTGAATGCTTCTCCCTTAGATTTTCACCACAGGCATTCAAATGTCCTTCCATCCCTCTTTTATTATTGTAAACTATCAGAGAATCATGGTGATAGAATAGTGTGATGAGACATTTTGGTGCCATGTTTCTGGCTGCGTCCGGTGTACAATCATAGCCAAGGAACAGAGAGGTTGATGAAATGCTATCTGTTCAGTGTTGTTTTCTCTGAGGATGTGGCTATGTTTAACTGGATCCATGGGGTTATGAAGGTGGACCATAATGAAAGCTACCAACCTGCTTGAGGACTGTGCTTGGAGAAGGTAGTGGTCTTTCAAGAATAGAAGGGAGATTTTTGTGTTCCCTGGGGCTCCTTCTAAACTGAAAAACACATCAGGGCTGTATGTGTAGGAGTGGATATTGCCGGTTGGAGACACAGGGTGGTTGGTTCCAATACAAAGTTTGGGATGATAGCATGACAGCTGTTGTCTCTGAGGGTGCTGAACTCTCTGAAGAATGTAAGTCTTGGGTTTCACCACCATAACGGTCAACATACCTCTTGGTCACTCCAGGACACCTTTTATGTCTGGAAGTCTGCAGACAATTAGTACGGCTATGCTGATTTTAACTGTTGACTCACAAATTAAGTGGATACGTTTAGATTATTTTTTTTAATTCCTGTGGATCCTCTCCTTTTCCATTTAAGGCTGGATGGAATAACAACAACATGGGATTCATTTTTATAGAGTTTCCCACAGTCTCCATTTTATGGGAAGCATTTCTAATGTTAGATTATTATAAATTAAGGGAAAGAATAAAATGCAGAGCTATGAAAAACAGAAAATAACTTGGGCGAAAAGTAAGAGGACATCTCTAATAATAGCATAGATGTGTTCCAGGATATAAAAATGTGTTCCAGGACTATTTCATAAACTTGCTGAAGTAATTTTAATTATGGATATTCACAAAACAAAAGCCAATGGAAGCCAAAGTCAATCCCCAAAAAGATAGCATAATTAGAATATCATATTGACCTGTTACATTGTTTCTGAAAAACCTACTGTATATATATTTCATACATTTTATATAACAACTAATATATATTTGAGACAAAACCAGATCCAATAAGTTGGAAAGGCCAGCTGTCTCACTACATTCAATAACCTTGTCTGTACTATGAAAAAAAATGTTTTAACTCAAGTTAGCTAACTCCAGGTAAAATCCTAAAGACGACAAGACAGCTCATAGTTTTCACATGAGTTAGAAGGTCGAGTGGGCAAGCCTAGTCTTTAACTCAACCTACTAACTCATGTGAAAACTATGAGCTGTCCTGTCTTCATTAGGATTTTACCTTGAATTAGCTAATTCGAATTAAGAACATAGCCATTTCATAGTGAAGGCAAGACCAAAGATAACTGGAGCACAGATTGTAAATGCAGTATTTAGTTCTTCTCACACCACATGGGGAATCTCAGGACTTGACTCTCATTCATACTAAGGTCATCTTATACTACTCTGGCAAAATAAAGGAGCCTTCAAGTATAAATTTAGGAACACTCACTTTAAGGCCCTGTTACATTGCTAGAGCAGTGTAAAGCATCATGAGGGCTTATCTAAATGGGGAAATTTACTGGAATAAGTATCTACACAGGGAGTTATACTGGTATAACTACATTATAGTTCTGCTGGTGCATCTCCCTATGTAGACAAGCCCTCAGTGTAAAGGAGAAGCAAGACCGCAACTTCTAAAAGTTGCCTGATAGGATCCCTTCATGCAGATTTCCTTGCCCTGTGTTCTACGGAAACAGGCACTTTACTTGCTGTAAATGAAGTCTCAATTTGCACTGAAGGATGCTCTATTAAACTCCGAAGACAGGAGCAGAGTGTGCACCAATGTGGCAGTAGTACAGACAAGCCACAGATGAAGAGGAATGAAAGAATATAGGGGACAAGTCCTTTGTAGAAAATGTATCAGAAATCACTATTTCTGTTCTGGCTTATTTTTAAAGGCTCATGAATGATTTACTGCTATACTCTGACATGCTCAATAAAAGGCTTTCTTAGTGGTAAGGGAAAATAAAACACAATTTTAAAGATTTTAAGCACTGAAAATAGTGAAAGAACAAATACCTTCCCTTGCTATAACAGCTATACACTACTGAAATTAACAAGCCTCCTTTCTCACTTTAATTATTCATGACTCTAACACTTCATTTAAAGAGAATTTCTGTCCCACTGAGAAACACAGACACTTTGCTTAATATGAACAAGACAAAGGACTTTCTTCCTTTGGAAGGGATGGGTCACTTGATGATTATCTATTCTGTTCATTCCCTCTGAAGCACCTGGCATTGGCCACTGTCGGAAGACAGGATACTGGGCTAGATGGACCATTGGTCTGACCCAGTATGGCCGTTCTTCTGTTCCACAGTAACTGACATCCACTAACCAGCTTGGCTACAGTGAGCAGACTTTATAAGAAATTATCTTTCAAATCCCTTCTAACAGATGCAGCAAGGATGCAGGCGAAATCTTAATGAAATATGCATAGTAACATTAAAAAAAGGGAACACAAGTTTGGTATCTAATATATAATCACAATGACCAAGTCAGGTGTGCAGATTTCCCTGCATGGACTTTATTAGAGTTCAGTTATAAATACACAATCTTCAGACATTCGAGATGTAGTTCTCACTGATAAAGTAGCAGACAGGAAATGAAACCCCTCCCAAATGCTGCTCCTTATCTTGAAAAGGCCTGAAATTATTACTTAACTAATAAAGTAATTTTGTTTAAAAAGAAATGATTTTTTTTTTTTTTTTTTTTATAAAGGCAGTTGTGAGATTATTACTTTTTGCTGGCAGGGTACCATGCTGACATAACATGGTAACTTCTGTATGATTTCTTATAGTGGAGTCTGGTAGTAAGGATGTAGTTAAGAGTATTTGAGCCTTCATTACAAATCCTTTGGAGAAAAGGGAATTTAACTTGTTAAGCTCTTGATTAGTTATGAAAGTCATATTAAAATCTGCCATTTGCAATCTTTACATTTCACTGTTTTTATATGTAGCATAGTAACAATTAAATGATGGAGATGCTTTCATGAATTTCAGCAAGGCTTTTTAAAGAGCAATGACAGTATCAATTAATATTATCTGCATGCATACAAAAATGTTTCTCGACAACAGTACTTGGTTGCTGAGACATATAGGCAAGTCCACAAGCAGTCTGACTGAAAACCACTAATTTTCCCACTTATCAATTTCAAATCTCTTGAGGTCTCTACAGATTCAGAATTTTACAGTGATTCTACAATCTACTACAAAATCAAGATGATGAAGTCATTTTATTGGATTTATTTTTTCCTCCTCTCATTCTGTGTGGAAGAACATGCAAGGGAAAGCAAAGTGATCCTGGGGCTTGCCTTGGGAGACCCGGGTTTAAATCCCTGCCACAGACTTCCTGAGAGACCTTGGGCAAGTCATTTAGGCCTGGATCCACAAAGGAGACTTAGGCGTTCAGACACTGAGCTTCACAGTGTGTAACTTCTAGAGGCCTAGGAAAAAATTACAGGAACACTGTGATCCAGAGAGATAGATACCTCAGAATATGATACACAGGACAGAACGCTAGGCAGGGAGCCGCCTAAGCTAGACAATGGCAGATGCAATGAGAACGGTGTTTGCTAAGCCCTGACCCTCTCTCCAAATTCAGTGCCAAGTCCTGGCTATAGGGAAGCACCTATCACTGTTTGAGAGTCTCAAACTGGGGGAAGACAAGCATTCAGCTGTCAGGAAACTGCCACCTGCCAGGTGAACGCCCTAACCACAGGGCTACAGAGTCATTCTAACTCTTGCTCTAGCCTAATCAATATTTAATTATTCAATTATTTAATTTAAGTGGAACAACTTCAATTGGACAGATTTAGGGAGACCCAAAGCGGAATATTCCATAGCCCAGAGCTTGGGGCACTCTCCTGAGAGGGAGCAGATCCCTGTTAAAATCCCTTCTCCTCATCAGGCACAGGGAAGACTTGATCCAGCAGTCTTCTACATCTCAGCTAAGGAGACTCATTGACTTTAAGGTCTGAAGGGACCATCTAGTCTGACCTCCTGCACAATGCAGGCCACAGAAACTCACCCACCCACTCCTGTAATAGACCCATAACCTCCAGGTTACTGAAGGTCCTCAAATCACCATTTAAAAATGTCAAGTTACAGAGAATCCACCATTTACACTAGTTTAAACTTGCAAGTGACCTGTGGCCCTGCTGCAGAGGAAGGCAAAAAATCCTAACCACTCCGCTAAAAGTTGAAAGGAAGTCCTCCTTCCCTCTCCCTCCCCCCGGCTGTTTTGTGTGGAATTAGGCTACCTCTGAGCACACCTACTGGATCAGGGCTCCCATGTGACTTAGGTGGCTGAAACCCAACTCTCCCCTAGTTCGTGAATCACTCTGGGACTTAGGCTGGAGATAGGTGCCCAATTGCCTAGAATAGGGCTGCAGTGCACATGATCAGAGGCAGAAACATAGGTGCCTAAGGAACTTATATGGCAAAAACTTAGGTAGGCAAAGTGAGTCGAGTCGCCTACAGGATTAGCTGGGCTGGAGATCTGTTGATTACAGCAGTGCCTAAAATCAGGATTTAGGTGCCTAAATACCTTTGTGGATTCCATCCTTGGTTGCTCTGTGCCTCAGTTTCCCTCCTGTAATACGGCATTAATAATCACTACTTCAAAGGGACATTGCGAGGTTAAATACACTGAAGTTTGTGAATTGCTCAGAAACTATGTGAATGGGGGCCTGAGATAGATAGTGTTCCTTTTCCACCTGGATTTGCTCTGACTTTTCCCCCACACAAGAGGAAAAAAAGAACTCAAGTTTAGTTTTAGAAATCCAACGGTAATATTTGGGTAATAGATCTCTTCTTACATACATCGAAAACTTTTGGAGTGGCAAGTGGAGTGAGCATAATATTAAACTAATTAAAATATTTTTAAATTAGAGTTCAAAATTTGCATAATTAAAATACTCAAAAGGTAAATTTTGGTTGATAAAAACATAACATTGTAGTTATCTGATGTGGAAGTTAAACATACTATAACTCCAATTCCATAATTCTGCATTTATCTTCTCTTTATCTATTATTTACAATATTTAAAGAGGATAAAGATCATGGTTTAAACTTTTTTGTTATATAGCAACGTAACAATATGTTCCTGAGATTGATGACCAGATAATCAATTATTTTTATTTGTAAAATACACAGCTCCATCCACCATTCACTACACTGTTGTCTTAGTACCTTTGATTCTGCCAGGAGCACACACCGAACTGTCATTTGCATGGGTTCCTGCACCCTCTGCTGGATTAATAAACTATTAAAATTTTTTTTTTAAAGTGGGCTGAGTACATTTAAACATATTTTTAAACAAACAAATTTCTTGGTTACTAGTAAGGCCATAGATTATTCAAACTAATAATACAATTTACTTTTTACCATTTATTTACTTTTTGCATTTGTCCATCTTGGACAATAAAAATTAACTAATCAGTTTCACTTGTTTATAATCTGTTCACTTTCAGCAAAAACGAGACTCCTGTAGCATCTTAAAGACTAACAAATTCCTGTGGACATAAGCTTTCATGGGCTGCAACCCACTTCATCAGATGCATGAAATGGAAATCACAGATAGGAGGTATATATATACATCCAAAGGTAAGAAACAACAATGGGGAGGGCAAATGCTAACAAAGTCAATTCAGTTAGAGTAGATGAGGCCTATTCACAACTGTTGATTAGAAGGTGAGAATGTGTGAACAGTGACAATTACTTCTTGTAATGAGATAACCATTCCAAGTCCCTATTCAGACCCAGTCTGATTGTGTCAAGTTTGCATAGGAGTTCCAGCGCTGCAGTTTCTCACTGAAGTCTGGTTTTTTTTTTGTTTTTTTTTTTTTTTACAATACCCAGGTGGGTATTGTAGTTTTAAGAATGTTTTATAGAGATCCTATAGGTGTTTGTCTCTGTCTGAGGGATTGGAGCAAATCCGGTTATATCTTAGGGCTTGGCTGTAGACAATGGATCGTGTAATGTGTCCAGTGAAAAATCCCTTATGATCAACATATACAATACCCACCTGGGGAGGTGAAGAAACAAATTGACACAGCCAGACGGGTACCCAGAAGTCACCTTCTACAGGACAGACCAAACAAAGAAAACAACAGAACACTACTGGCCGTCACCTACAGCCCCCAGCTAAAATCTCTCCAACATATCATTAAGGATCTACAACTTATCCTAGCAGATGATCCCTCACTCGCTCAACCCGTGGGAGGCAGGCCTATCCTGGCTTACAGACAGACCCCCAACCTGAAGCAAATACTCACCAGCAACTGTACACCAGACAACAAGAACACTAACCCAGGAACCTATCCCTGCAACAAACCCCGTTGCCAACTCTGCCCGCACATCGACTCTAGTGACACCATCACAGGTCCTAACCACATCAGCCACACCACCAGGAGCTCATTCACCTGCACATCTACTAATGTAACATATGCCATCATGTGCCAGCAATGCCCCTCTGCCATGTACATTGGCCAAACCGGACTGTCACTACGCAAAAGAATAAATGGACACAAATCAGACATAAAAAATGGTAACATCCATAAGCTAGTAGGAGAGCACTTCAATCTCACAGGACACTCTGTAGCTGACTTGAAAGTTGTCATACTTCTACAAAAAAACGTCAAAAACAGACTTCAGTGAGAAACTGCAGAGCTGGAACTCCTATGCAAACTTGACACAATCAGAATGGGTCTGAACAGGGACTTGGAATGGTTATCTCATTACAAGAAGTAATTGTCACTGCTCACACATTCTCACCTTCTAATCAACAGTTGTGAATAGGCCTCATCTACTCTAACTGAATTGACTTTGTTAGCATTTGCCCTTCCCATTTTTTCTTTCTTACCCTTGGATGTATATATATACCTCCTATCTGTGATTTCCATTTCATGCATCTGACAAAGTGGGTTACAGCCCACAAAAGCTTATGCCCGCAGAAATTTGTTAGTCTTTACGGTGCTACAGGACTCGCGGTGTTTTTGCTGTATACAGACTAACACGGCTACCTCTCTGGATCTGTTCACTTTCAGGTTCACAGGGCTGCAAGAATTGGATGGCAACTACTGTTTACACTGACTATTTTTAGAACAAATTATTGATTTCTGTTGGTCTTTTGATTTGTCAATATTTGACTGTAAAAATCTTAATGTTGGCTCAAATTGGAGTCGATAACATTTTCTTTACTTAATGTGTTGATAATTTATGCTCAAATGTTTAAGGTAAAAAAAAAAAAAAAGCTAAACTTCCACCTCCCTGAAATGTTAAAGGGATATGGTCCATTTTAAAAAAATAAATAAATCACACTGCTATCTGAAAATGTGAACTGAAAGGGATTAGAGGAAGAAAATAATTGTCGGTAGTTTATTTACTTTTTATGTTTGCTAGCAATTGGTGTATAGCCATTTTAACTGTTTCTCCTAAAGAGGCCTCCATTCTGAATACTTGCATGTGCTTAACTTTTATGAGAAGTGTCCCACGGAAGTCAATGGGAATACTTGTGTATATAAAGTCAAGCACAGGCATAAGTGTTTGTGGGATCCGGACATCAGTTAGTAAGTTTTCCCTGTTGTTTATGAGCATCTGTCGTGTAGCAAAGAGGGAGAAAAAAAACATACAATAAACAGGAAATTATTATTATAAAGCCATAAAAATTGGCAGAGGAAGTCATGGGCAGTTGCAGTACGCCAAACTATTTTAAACTCACTTCTTGAAAATGACTAGCTCTCAAGCTGACAGTGTTGCCTTAAACAGTTAGTACTTCCATAGTACTTATTCTCAAAATTCTTCACAAATGTCAACTAAATAATCTTCAACCACTCTGTGAAGCAGGCAATACATTAATACTTTTAAAATACCAAACATAAAAATCTGGTTTTAGTTATCAAAATAGCAACTTAGGTTATGATTCTTCAATATAATCTGCTGGCATGGAGCCCCTGAATTTCAATGGAACGCCAAGTGGGTACAAAAATCCATGGTAGTGGATCTTAAAGCAGCACTGGGGTCTTAATCAGAAGCTCTTCTGAAGTTAGGTTCTTTAGTTTCAGAAATGCAAGAACTTGGGAAGAAGAAATATTTCTATTATGGATTTCTTAGGAAGTGATTGCTCATTGAAATCTAACAAAACTTGGAGATCACAGGATATCTCTCTTGCTGTATTTGTGCAGCATGCCTTATTTATTAGAGAAATAAGATATGTGCTGTATTTATTAGAGGTATACAAAAATATGTTCAGTAAATAAAAATACTGAGTCCAAGCACTTGAATGTGCTTACGTCTTGTAATACAAGCTCTCAGCTTTCCATGTAATAAAGACAACTTGTTTCACGGTGCTTTCTCCATCTTACACGCCTCCATTTTGATTTACTTTTCTTTCATACGGCAGCATTAAAAGGATGGAAACTAAGCAGATATTTTTTCCTTCAGACCACAATTTAGTTTAAAAGGTTTGTGGTGGCAAACTTTTCAACCTAGTAATTAAACCTTTGTGATTTACCTTCTCTTTGACCTGTTATCTTCCACTTTTATGATGCCAACTTAGAAAAATTTAAGGACGGTGTGAAATCTTGCTTCCACTAACATCAATAGGGCCAGATTTCATTCTTGATTTGCTACTTTTACGTCACTTATCTGCCGATTTTAAATTGATAAAAAACAGGACTTTGTGTATCAAATATGGAAAACTTACATACGTTTTAGCATATTTTGCACTAGTAAACATGAGAGAGACTGCAGGAACGTTTCCAAAGCTTGTGGGGCGAATTACATGCATACAGCAAATTCTGAATAGGATGCTTAGTATGATTTTCATTTTAAACTTCTTACAGATAGCATTATTATTGGCAAATTAATTCACTTTCATAGTTACATTGCTCTAAACTGAAGCTGACATCAGTTACATTGTAAAAAAATGTTATGATTTAAAATGTGACATTTTAATGTAATTTTCCCCAGGTCTCAGTTTTTGAGTTGTAGAGCACAAAGTATTGCCATAACATTGGTGACTGATTATCTGAGACAGCTGCCAAAATATGAATGTTTAAGCAACATTGTGAAACCCGAGTGCCTATATAGAGCAATTTTTTAAAGGAAAAATTGACTGGAGTGTTGAGATTTTCACAGGAACATAGAGGAAGGACCACAGTACATGTTTAGGTAAGTCATGTACTAGCAGTACTGTACAATGTCCTAATGCTCTACTTAAAATGTCAGGAAAGTCGTCATCCAGAAATTAAATTGCATCATTAAGGAAAAGAAATATGAAAATTATATAGTGTTCTGCCATATCCCTATCAACTAACGAAACATTCTTTAAACTCTACAAAGTTTTTATTTCTGAAAGTTTGTTTCAATTTCTAATTATGATCAATGCCAATTATGAACTCAATTTTTATGAATGCTAACAAAAATAAATTGTCAAAGAATCTTTGTGAGGTTTGGCCCAGACCCTGCAAATACTTATTCATGTACTTAACTTTACTCTCACAAGCAGCACCACTAAATTAAATCAGACTATTCAGACATGGGTAAATATTTACAGGATAGGAACCTTTGTAAAATTTTAAGGATGAACAATAATTCATCTTTGTGCTTAATCCAATCTGTTTACAAAAACATCCTGACTAGTGCAATTATGTCATTCTGTTCCTGAGACTTGAGGCATTTCTTTCCTCTTTTATTTTGCCCATTATTTTGTATAATATGTTCAGCTTGCTCACCCAGACACCAAACAAGACTATGGAATATTTCCCTTTATATACAGGAATAGAACATGTTAGACAGAGCTACTAACATAGGGATATAGTCCAATTTTACATCTGTTTTTCAGAGTATAGACTCATAACTCACAAGTGATAAACCTATGATAAATTATACTCCATTTCAAACTATACAAAGTAACTTCAAATGTGTATCGTATAACCAGACAACTTTTAACCTAGTGTGTTAAAATAAATGAGAATTCGCATACATATTAGTGCTAATTTTGCACTGTTTTCATTAAGTTCCAGATGTGACTCCCACTGACTTCAAATGAAGTTGGATCAGGTCATTACAGCACTGGTTTGTATTTCAAATTAAATACCTAAAACAAAACATAGTCCCTTAAAAACAGTACAGAGTTATGTGAACTTTGAACTACACCATGTTCTTCAGAAATACCCTAGACAACAGACTTATAAAAAGCATTAGCGTAGACTTATTTTAGATATAGAGACAAGATGAAGAAATGATCTTTTAAAGGTCTTTTGAGATTCTGGAAATAACATTTCCAAAATAGCAAAACTCTATTTCAAAGAACTATTTGCATACAGAGAAGTTAAGTACCTTGCTCAAGATCACACAAGTCAGTGGCAGAATTAGAGAAAGAACCCAGATCTCAACAGGCCCAGATCTTTGCTATAACCACTAAATCATGCTACTCAAAATGGCATTTTGGAAATGAAATTTATACAGAGTTTGAACTTCCTTTGTTATTAGCTGATATATGCCCATAAAATGTTCCCAGTCAATACTCAGCTCAAAGTAATCCTCCATTTAATGTACTGAAAAGCAGCAGAATGAGGTGTACATTTCAATGATACTCTGGAGTAAATTATTAGTAACTGACCTCCTCATCAGAATCATCTGCAAAGACTGAATGTTTCTTCAAAATCAGATTTTTCTGCAGCGCTTTCTTGGGCAAAATAAGCCCATATCTGGAGAAAAAGGTTAGAAATCACCCTTTCATTATTATTGACAATAATATAGTAAATATATGTATTATATTCCAAGACAAAGAAAACAACCACCCAAGCAATTTTAAAAACAGAAAATAGCACACTACCAAGATCAGCATCAGTGACACTACCAAGATCAGCATTGGTACAATTTAGCCAGCTTTGTCACCCATTTATAAGCTTCTCCTACAACTGTCTTTATGCTTTTTTCCATGCCACTCACTCTGAAGTCAATGCCCACAAAGTCAGTAAGACCCTCACTTAAATTCCTCCTGAAGGCCCACTTTCTCCACAAGAAGAAACTAACTATGGCTCTTTATTCTGCAAAAGATTACACATAGGAGTAATCTCATTCATACATACACACACCCCTCGAAAAATAATTTCCAACAATAATCAAAATTTACTGATAAACAAGAAAAATGCTGCTTAAGAACTTATTAGAATTTGATTCAAGGATATTTACTTGTATATTTTGATGTGATATTAACAATTTGTGTTTTAATGGTATAAAGCTTTAACTTTTTAAATCTCAACATCTACTGTCATTAAATAATTATTGTCTGTCCCCCATTGTCTAACCCTCATGTCACGCAACTGTGAACATTTAAATGAATAAAAATAGAAAAAATCATTAAAAATAAAATTTATATTAACTGTTGAAATTATAAAAAAATAAAGATCAAATTCTGCCAAACCTACAAATAAGCATTTATATTTCCTAGGGATTATTTCCATTCTTAGGGGAAGGGCTTGTTAATACAGAATGCTGCTGCATGTTTCCTCACCAACACAGGATACTGTGAGCACATCAAACACATATCTGCTCTCTACAGAGGCTTTCTATAGAATATCAAATCAAGTTCAAAGTCTCAATACTATCTTCAAGGTGTGCAATGGCCTGGGCCCAGGACATCTAAAATATCACCTATTATTATTTATTACTTATACTGCAGAAGTAAACCAGGACCTAAAGTTCCAGAATTAAGTCTGCAGTTGATAACTCCACTTCCTTGACACAAATGAACTCTACGTTGTAAGAAATGGAGCTTTCTAAGGGGGTGGTGCTGGATTGAGGAACAAACACATGCAGGATCCTAAACCTCACCACTTTCTACTCCAAATTACAGCACACCTCTTTGACTGGCCCTCTCGTATATACACACAGAACAACGGGTACTTTAAAAAAAAAAAACAAAAAAAACCATCAAAACAAAACACTCCACTGCACACACAATACACCCCCTCTCCCACCAGCAGGATGAGAGAGAATGAGCCACATGTGACAGATGTTAATCATGCCACTTAAGGCACTGCTGGAAGGTGACAAACAGCACAACAGAGCTGGGTAGGGAGACAAGCTAGTTGCCTTGAGTAACACAGCTAGGTTGATCTAATTTTGAAGTGTAGACTTGGCCTGAGAGTTCGTAAGGGCAGGGAACAATTCTTTCTTCCTGTTTGGAAAGGCTTGGCACGTTGTGAGTTGTAGAGAGACTAAACCATAATAAACGTGACCCCAAAATTAGAGTTGGGAAAAACGAAGTTTTACTAACTCTAGACTCAATGACCTTTCTAGTCATTTGCTGCAAGGCTAAGCAGTTATTTAAAACAACAACAACAACCAGCCACCCCACATTCCCGTGCAACGTCTGCCCCCCCCCCCCCGAAGTTGCAGCCCTGAGACTCTGGAGGCAGAACTGAACACAAGCGACAGCGACGCTGCTGATTTCCGCTTCCATTGCCCATGCTCAGGCAGGGAAAAAACGGACGGGGAAAGGGAAAGTGCGCATGAGAGCTGCTTTGGGTTGACGGCTCCCGCCCGGGCACGGCCAGGGGGACAGACGCTGGTCACCCCGGAGGTCAGGTGCTGAAAGCAATTTGCAAGTCTCCTGCTCATCTCACACACGGGCCCCGGCGCAGCTCGCTTCTGAGCAACCACTGTGCAGGGGCCCAGGTGAGTAGTAACCCCACTGCCCTGCGGTTAATTACTGCCCCACATTACCCCCCCGCCCCCACAGCACCGCCCCGCCCCCCCTTCTCCGAGGGGACCCCGGACTCCTCCCAACTCCAGGCCCTGGTGACCCCCTCCATGTCTCCCCTCAGGCCCTGTCCTCCCAGCCTACCCCACAGGACTTCATGTCCCCAAGGCCCCTTCCCCCCACCGCGCCGTCACCCCCGAGCCCAGCTCACTGCCTGCTCGGCGCCGCCATCTTGGCGTCGGCCCCGCGCCTTGCGCACGCCCAGCTGCTGCTGCTGCTGCTGCTGCATCCGGGCACCAGCCGCTGGCCGCCGGCTGGGTGTGGGCGGCCGCAGATCCCTCCTCGCGGACGCGCGCCAGCAGCGAGCGAGCGAGCGCGCGCGGGGCAGGGACCGTCCGCGAGCCCCCGAGCGGCGGCTGGGCTCCCCTGAGGCGAAATGGCGGGACGGGCGATGGGGGGAGGGGAGCAGGAACAGAGACCGCCACGGGCGCGGGGGGAGGAGCAGAGACCCCTGGGCAGGGGCAGGGACGGCTAAGGCGAGCTGCACACGTTCATCCTGGGACTGAGGGTACGTTTGTCACAGGCAGGAATTAGCCCCTGACACAGTTTACCGAGCGGTGGGGGGGATTCGCCCTCGCTGGCGGTTTTACAGCCAAGCTGGGCTGTTTTTCGAACAGCTCCGCCCTAGGCATTGTGTGGGGCAGGCAGGCCCCTGGCCTGGGCCGTGTGGGAGGCCAGACTGGGCGATCACAGTTTGACCGTGCAACGTATGAAACGTCGTGGCCAGTGAAAGACTTTTGGTTGGGGACGTTTTATCCTCGTTATGGCCCTTCTCCCTCGCCTTGCAGCGCGAGACGCTGCTTATAGCCGTGCACAACCGGTGTAAAACGCTGCCCCCCGTGTGAACGGAGACTTCTCACTCTGCCCAGGCAGAAATGGCTGCACAAGCTGCAGGGGCGGCGGGGAATCAGGACTTGGAACCAGACATGTAAAACCAAGCACTTTGTTTGTGGGAATGAAACGATCTGTGTGGTGCAGGTAAATGCAGGGAGAAGTTGCTGCATCCGGCCACAGGTGGTAATGGTGTTTGCTTTTTAGAGGGGAACTAATAGTTTGCAAAATGTAAGGATCATGGTATGAGAAGTAGAGAAACAGGCTTTCTCCAAGTGATGCTTAACCTAGGACAATGTGGGTAGGTACAAGTATTGGTACTTCCAGCTTTTGTGCATGCGATCAGCTCTACCCTAATGAAGTTCCTGTCTCTGCTGCCTGCCTCACATTCAGCTGTACACATTCTCACCTGCAATGGACCTTTGGCTCCTCCAAATTGTGATCAAGCTACAGTGCAGTGCATTATTCAATTGGGTGACAGCAGTACAGGCAAGGGTAGCTGAAGTCTTAGTTTGGTTCATTTACCTGAAAAGGTTGGGACACTGAAATAGACAAAGCCTTGGCGTGTTATGAGACTTACTGAAGCAAACAATGTAAAATATAAGCTCCCTACCTTTTTGTTGTTCCATTCATAAGGCTTAGTAAGTAATTTGTATACACAATTAATTATTTGTGAGCAAGGCCTCGCAGATATCAATATAATATCTGTAAGGACATTGTTCCTAGAAACATCACTGCAAGTGACCTGAAAAGCCTTTCCCCTACCAAAAATATGAAACCCACTTGCTGGTTAGAAGCAGCTATCGTATAATCACCATCATCTTATATGGGGAGGTTAAAAGCAACCTGCAATCTCAAATTAGAAAGTATTCAGTAGACATCACACTTTGTCAACTAAATAAAGAAAAAGAAGTTTAATTTCCCAACATTTTATTAAAAAACTGATTCTGCCTACAGATACTTTTATTGCAAAGATGGAATCTTGCAGCAGTGCAGTAAAGTTTGCTGTAAACAAGCTTTAACCCAATAAGAAAACTCCTGTCATCTTAAAACTAGAGGGATTTTCCACAATAAGTGTACTGCCCATTGGGAGTAACTGAAAACATGCTCTTCAACAATCCTTTTAGACTTAAAATTACTTTGAAAACATCACTTTAGGGAAGCGAATCTTTCCTAAAAGCACAATTCAAATCAGAAGGATTTTTTTCTGTTATCATTTATGAATCATGTAATTTGGTAGACATACAAGTTATATTTTTCCTCTTGTTTAATCCTCCTGAATCTTCTCTTGTCAGAATTAAATGAAAACCTGAGAGTATTCTTGTCAGTCAGGTCCCTTGAGTTTAGAATGATCCATCTATGCTATCAAAATTGTTCCCTTTAACATTTCTAAATACATTACCTAGCTATATTCCTAGTGCTTTTCTACCCCCTTTAAGCAACTTACATTTATTAGCTATGAATAACAAACATAAAGCTGAACATTTAAAAGTAACATTAAATAATAGAATCACTAGGGTTAGTGGACAGCAAAAGTTCTGTTGACTTATTTGCAATCAGGCTAGGTCTTGGTGTCAGAGATGCTAAAGATGTATCTTGTGTATGCTGTAGTTCCTTTGTGAGCTCTATTAGCATTAGACAGGTAAGTGCCCAGTTGTACAGGTATTCAGCTGGAACTGAGCCATACTTCCACACCTCTTCTCTAGGTATACCTGAAACAAACAAGCATAACACAAAAGTCCATTTCAAAATTAAGGCCAATGCTGTAGCGGGACACACTAGCATAGATCCTTGTACCCATTTGGAGCCCAAATGAAGTAAGTGGAATATTGCACAAGCTCAGGGGCCCATACCATACTTTCTAGTTGGATGAGATAGTCACCATCATCCACACCTGCACATTTGATTGCCCAACATAGCTTTCTGCACTAGAAATGTACTAATAGTCCATGGCTGTTTACAAAATAGTTATTTGCCTTTCCAGTCCATTGAATTTGCTTTACAAATGTTAAAGCTTTTTTAAAATGAGATAAGCGGCGTTCACGATTGGCATGTTAAAATACTGACGCCTGCTGGGAGCAAACTCTGGCGTTACTGCCTGACTATTCTGTGCAGTGTAGTTGTTGGTCCTGGGGTATTAGAGAGACCAGGTGGGTGAGGTAATATCTTTTATTGGACCAACTTCTGCTGGTGAGAGGGACAAACTTTTGAGCCACGAGCTATTCAAGTCCATCTCTCTCACCAACAGACATTGGTCCAATAAAAGATGCCTCACGCACCTTGTTTGACTAGTGACAGAAAAGTTCATTTTGTTGTTACATGTGTTTGCACGTCTTCAGTTTGGAGGGTCGGAATGAATCAGCCCTGTAAATATAGTTGAATGCTCAGGTCTGGGTTCAGTAGGGTAAATCAACCGAGTTTTACCTGGACTGAACTTGGCCCATTGAGTTTTAAAAAGTCCATTTAACATGTTCGTGAAGAAACTAATACATTTGTGTGTTGTGTGTGCATCCAAGTGTTCATTGACTCAAAGAAAAGGTAATGACATAGCAATGGCAGATGCAGGTAGAATGACCTGTTGAAAGGTAAATACAAATATTTGATATTATATTCATTTTCTTTGATAGTTTTTTTTAGAGTTGGCAGAAGGAGACTTATTCTCTCTGGCCCAACCCTCACTAAGATCAACTGTATTCTCTCCTCCTACATCCAGAGCTTGAATTGTGGGGAAATTGGGGCCACGTGGGGCTGCTCTTGTTGCTCCAGTAAATATGTTTAATATATGAGGGGACAGAAGGAAAGGAGCCAGGCCTGGTTAAATGTTTACTGTTCACCTCTAGGCTATATCTATAAAAAGGTACATGTGTCAAGGTAGTATCAATAAATTAACCAAGTTTAATTAGTGAGTGCCAGCCACTCATCTGATTTTAACAGACCCTCCATCTAGCAGCAGCTCAGCAAAGGACAGGTTGTTCTTTAAATAAATGAAAGAGTATTTAGGGGTTTGTTTTTTAATATAAAAAGATGCTGTTCTTAAAATCTAAACACAAGTCAATAGGAAACCTGCGTGTTTTTGGTACATGAGATGTTCAGAATTATAACAGCCTCTTCTGTATCCCAATACCCTTATTATAAAAGACAGAAGGACAGACTGAGGCCCAAATCCTTTGCAACCAACAAACGTGGTGTGTCTGTGGGTTGTTGTTTACAAAAATGGTGATTAGCCACTTTTGTGCTTCCCCAGTCCTTGGGCTTTTCTGACTTGGATCAGTTCCCCAGTACAAGTCAGAGCAGCCTGAAATGTATAAAAAAAAGAGTTTACTCATCAAAATAACTTTTGTTCTCCCAATATCTGGTGTCTGCACGTCTACCCTGAGATTGCTTGCCCTGACGTGGTGATTGAACCGATTTCAAAGCAGAATGGCTGTCATCTCTTGGAGCTCTGAATTTTGATATCACACTTAGCAGGGCAAGGCTGTCTTTCTTATTGATCAAAAAAGATTACACAGAAATTTAGAATGCTTAATCTGTGGTTTAATCAGTTGGGGAGCCAAAAATTCACTCTTGAAATGAACACTTAAAAGGATTCAGCTGAGAGTTCCTGCAGACAATACTTAACTGCTGCATGTGACCCTGGAATTCATTTTTGATATATACCTTTGATACAGTCAGCCAGCAGCCCCATCTGAACTTGCACGTATGCGGCAGTTGGATCAAAACAGCAAATCTTCTGAATCAAATCATCATCCAGTTTCTGCAATGCAGAGAATAGAATCACAAAGTGGCCAGGAAAAACAGTAAAGCGTTACAAAGGTCACTGATGGTAGCCACACCAACTTGGTGGGAAGTTTGAAGGAATACTGATCATAGAATCATAGAAGATTATGGTTGGAAGGGACCTCAGGAGGTCATCTAGTCTGACCCCCTGCTCAAAACAGGACCGACCCCAACTAAATCATCCCATCCAGGGCTTTGTCAATCTGGGTCTTAAAAACCCCTAAAGATGGAGATTCCACCATCTCCTCGGGTAACCCATTCTAGTGCTTCGCCACCCTCCTAGTGAAAAAGTTTTTCCTAATATCCAACCTAGACCTCCCCCCCTGCAACTTGAGACCATTGCCCCTTCTTCTGTCATCTGCCACCACTGCAAACAGCTTAGGTCCATTCTCTTTGGAACCCCCCTTCAGGTAGTTGAAGTCACTGTCAAATCCCCCCTCATTCTTCTCTTCTGTAGACTAAATAAGTCCAGTTCCCTCAGCCTCTCCTCATATGTCCCACTGCACATATCTCCAGGAGCTTATTCCTTTCTCATATCATTCTTGGCAAGTCCCACTGTGTCTTTTTGGATTGTTTGCCTAGAAAGAGTATGGCTCAAGAACTTGATATCTCACCAATACACAATGACTCCAGTTCTCAGTCTTCTCTGAACCTGCCCACTCTGGGTAGAAAAGAAGCAGCACAGCCTTTAGTATGTTATGCACCATGGCTGGAGGCTCTGTGTAGTTCTTTATGTCGGCAAAGGATTCAGGATCGAGTTTCTGTATACACTCACGCAAGTCCTGCAGCATGAGCCGATAGAAGAGAATCTGTGCACGCTTCGAATCTGCAACATGTTCTGCAGCTGGAATCACAAGCCATTCTTTCAAGGAGAGGCTCAAACACCTGCTACCAAAGATGTAAGCTTTTGAATGCAGGGGTCTGCCCTCCTTAGGATTAACTTTCTCTTCCCATTCCAATACGCTAGTATTCACAAATGGTCTGTTTATGAATAGCCCAGGGAGTCTGCCAGTGTTTTCAAAATGTATGTGTGTCAAGGCAAGGGAGGCAGAACTCATGACCTGGATTTCATTCAGAGCAACCCTGAGGAACACACAGGCACAGACCCTCAAAGATAATTATGCACCTAACTCAACAGGCATTAGGCATCTAAATCTCTCTGAGGATGTGGGCTCAAGTCTCTAAAACATTCTTCCCACTTTCCTGGTTTCCCTAGTCTGCTGAGATATGGGGTTCACTTCAACTTGGTTTAAATTTACTAAATTTACTTTTTTATTTGTATTTTTGTACGTGTACAAGAGCTGTCTTGGCTGTGATTTTACGGAGATTCCTAATATCAGCCAAAGACACTATAGAGGCCCAGCACGCAGAGTACCTAGGATGTAGGTTGGGTCTGTTTCCCCTGAAGACTCCTTCAGTATCTCGGAGCAGGCCGCTTGGGCCATCTTCAGCATTTTCTGCAGGTCTTTATGCTCAGGAGGCGGTAATCCCTGGTAGTGTGCAGGGCTGACATCAAACACCCCAAGGGCCCGTCCCATTGGCTCACGGAGTGGAACTGCAATGTGAGGCTCTCCATAGGTAAAGGTGCTAATGACCTCAGAACTGTCTGTGCACTTGAAAAGGTAATCTCTGAAATGACAGTAAATGACAGATCGTGAACTCTACAACTCCAGCCTTTCTGGCAATCTACTGTAGCATTTGTAGTGAAGGATCTTACATGCTTTGCGGTAAAGAATTTTTATATTACTAAAGCAGCTGCTTTCTTCCCTGCTGCATATACGCAGGCAGATACAGACATCATTCCAGCCATACAGGAAGCAGAGAAATAGCACTTTGGAGCACAACCCTGCTCATCCTAGTCTAACATTGAGAATCGTAAGGGTTTGACAGACACCAGATTAGTCTTGTATTCTTGCTGCAAACTCAGTTTCCTGTTCATAATGATGTTGACATTTGCTCTGTGGAGTTTCACAAAAAGCAAAAACATCTGCTGGAACAGCAAGTTACTTCTTGCCTAGGTTCAGCACCAAGGGAAGATGTATTTAATAGATAAGCCTGTGAGGACCATGGCAGTTGAAGGCAATCATTATTCAGGAGGTTGTTTCAGGGGAAATGAGGATAACAGAACCAGGAAGAAAGATGCATTCATTTAAAGAGCAAAATGCTCAAGATATGGGGCCTTCCCCTGCAAACATTCACTACCAGACACAGTGCTTACTTGAAGTATATGGAACAACTCATGTTAATAAGCATTATGCTAGGTGTTGAATGTTTACAGGATCAAGTCCAAAGAAAAGGTTCCTAACCCTGGATAATTTATTACCACACACACCAGATACCATGGTGGAGAGTGTGCGATAGACAGACAGACACCACTCCCACAGATTGTATATATAGTATATGCATACTCTGCTAGCGGTAAACCAGATGCTACAGTTGGACTTAACCTGTCAGCTTAATCTTCTATCCAGCATCCAGCCTCCTGCATGTGACAGTAGCCAAGACAAGAATACAGAAGCAAGATTAGCAGCTGAGCTGTTCTTAGCTCATCTCCGCTGAGTGCTCTTTGCATGTGTTTCAGCACATGCATAGATGACTACCGTCATGCCTACAGATGGCGGGAAGAGTCACAAACCTACCTGAAGATATTTTCTCTCCTGCAGAGAATAGTGGGAGGGGAGTTGATTTCCATATGCCCACAGTGATCTGTGATCATCATCTTGCGCAAAACATAGTTGCCTGTCTTGAAAAGAGAAAGGGATGTTTTTGTTGCATTCAGGAAAGGAACATCCACTTTGAATCTTAGAGAGAGAATCACTCCTTATTTCTTAGGGGAGAATCATAGAGTTGGAAGGGACCCCAGGAGGTCATCTAGTCCAACCCCCTGCTCAAAGTAGGACTAACGTCAGCTAAATAATCCCAGCGAGGGTTTTGTCAAGCCGCAGCTTAAAAACCTCTTAAGATGGAGATTCCACCATCTCCCCAGGTAACTCATTCCAGTGCTTCACCACCCTCCTAGTGAAAAACCTTTTCCTAATGTCCAACCTAGACCTCCTCCACTGCAACTTAAGACCGTTGCTCCTTGTTCTGTCGTCTGCCACCACTGAGAACAGCCTAGCTCCATCCTCCCTGGAACCCCCTTTCAGGTAGTTAAAGGCTGCTATCAAATCCCCCCTCATTCTTCTCTTTTGCAGACTAAACAAGCCTAGTTCCCTCAGCCTCTCCACATAAGTCTTGTGCTTCAGCCCCCTCATCATTTTTGTTGCCCTCTGCTGGACTCTCTCCAACTTGTCCACATCCTTTTTGTAGTGGGGGGCCCAACACTGGACACAATACTCCAAATGCGGCCTCACCAATGCCAAATAGAGGGGAATAATCACTTCCCGTGACCTGCTGGCAATGCTCCTACTAATGCAGCCCAGTATGCTATTAGCTTTCTTGGCAACCAGGGCACATTGCTGACTCATATCCAGCTTCTTATCCACTGTAACCCCCAGGTCCTTTTCTGCAGAACTGCTGCCTAGCTCATCGGTCCCCAGTCTATAGCTGTGCATGAGATTCTTCCGTCCTAAGTGCAGGACTCTGCACTTGTCCTTGTTGAACCTCATCAGATTTCTTTTGGCCTAATCCTCTAGTTTGTTTAGGTCCTTCTGTATCCTAGCCCTACCTTCCAGGGTATCTACCACTCTCCCTATCTTAGTGTCATCTGCAAACTTGCTGAGGGTGCAATCTACCCCATCCTCCAGATCATTAATGAAGATGTTGAACAAAACCGGCCCCAGCACCGACCCCGGGGCACTTCGCTTGTGACAGGCTGCCAGCTAGACATGGAGCCATTTATCACTACTCGTTGAGCCCTATGCTCTAGCCAGTTCTCTATCCATTTTATAGTCCATTCATCCAACCCATACTTCTTTAACTTGCTGATAAGAATACTGGGAGAGACCATATCAAAAGCTTTGCTAAAATCAAGGTATATCACGCCCACCGCACATCCACAGAGCCAGTCACCTCTTCATAGAAAGCAATCTTTCCCTTGGTGACTTTCCCTTGGTGAATCCATGTTGACTGTTCCTGATCACCTTCCTCTCTTCCAAGTGCCTTAAAATGGATTCCTTGAGGACCTGCTCCATGATTTTTCCAGGGATTGAGGTGAGGCTGACCGGTCTGTAGTTCCCTGGATCCTCTTTCCCCTTTTTCCTCCCTTTCTTGAAGATGGGCACTATATTTGCTTTTTTCTAGTCATCAGGGACTCACTCATGCCCTCACTCATGGTCAACCTCAATGGGATGATTTAAGGACAGCTTCTAACTAGGTGTGTTTTTGTCCACACAGCCCCAGATTCTAGCACTCAAAGTGCACCACTGGTATGTACAACATCTTTCTTCGTTTGGCCCAATTAAACTTATCCCCATGCTTCAGTCCTGAAGAATGCTGACAGGTGGATGAGCCTCAGCCTAGTGAAGGGGCTACCTATGGAGAGTTCATTTTCACGTCCTCTTTAGGTTCCCACTGAACAATAGTTCCTGTAAAAACACTGTCTGTATATCTTGTCAGTATATCTTGCCAGATGAAAAGCACACAGCCATTTTTAGGAAGCAAATAACATGCCTAATGGGCAGCCAACAAGATGAAAATATGAAGCCTGGAATGAAAAATAAGTTGCCAGTGGGAACCCTGTTTATCACAGGAAAGCAACTGAGCTGTGGCTGCAGCAATGACCATCACAAAAGCTGAGTCCCAAACACATTTCATCTTCTTGTTTTTTATCCACCTAATTCAGTTTGATGTAAGCTGACAAGCATCCCAGTGTCTCACTGCCTGCTGCACAATTGGAATATGAATTACAGGTGAGTGGACTGCCCCTTACATGCTAGCTAATGGGGAGCAGCCTGCTTCCTGATTTGTATTTATATTTTGCCTGCTGATGTTGCTTCAGGGTGAAGAGCCAGACATATTTTTCCCTTTCCATACCATAATCCGGGCTGGTTTTTTTCCTCCACAATAGAACAGTTCCCTTTTAGAACTGATTAGGCAGACAACTGCTGGGTAGGCAGGTGATCATGTGGGTATGTTCTACACTTCCACAAGATTTGGATGCAGTGCTGGGGCTGTTGTCTTGCTCCATTGGCTGGTAGGAGCCAGGAGCACTAAAGGTCCAGTACGTTTAGCTCATGAGAGAAGGTGGCACCCTTCTCACTAATCTACGTTGCTGCTGCTGATTTTAATGCAGGAACTGAAGGGAATCCCAACCAACCTTTCTTGGTTGAAGGAAGATCACCATGTAAGAGGGCAGGAATGAAAAGTGGCATCTCCTAGAGAGTGATCCTTCCGTTTTCCCCCACAAAATCTTTCTGACGGCTAGAATCTCTGGTAAGAATCTCTGGCAAGATCAGTTTTAGTAATAAAATCATTTGGGAACCAGACCAAGCTAACAGTGGTTGTTCCCTGCACTAGCCCAGATCTATTACTGTTATAGCAAGAGGTCTCTTCCATACAGTGGTCTGAGATGGGCTAACGTGAAGGGACTAAGCATACCTTATCTTTGCCAGGTTCCACCAGGTATGTAGTGATGTTGCGGATGGAGGGTGCCATCATGTGCAGCCAGCCCACAGCAGTGAGTGCAACCTGCAATATGTTTTCCAGGGTGCAGACATGGTGGTAGGCTTTGCTGAATACGTGAGAAATCCCCTACGGAAACAGAAGCCTCTAAATGACTTGGAGATAAAGTTGGTGACATTTTCATAGCATATTAAGCAAAAAAAGTTAGTCTATGAAAATTGCTGTTAAAGGAGATAATCTGTAAGAGTACAGAGCTATCCTGTGATTCCCAGTCAAATGAGACAGCAGAGTTCAGGTGCCCAGGCCAGTACCCGACCTCGGAATGACTGGAGGTCCAGTGATCTCGGGGAAGAGAGCACTTGACTGCCAGTTCTGGCTTATTGTGCTCCCTCCTGGCCAAGAGGCATAACTGCATTGAGGCTGGTTCCAACAGGAGTTATTTACTAGCATTCAGGCCAGGTAAAATAAAAGGAGCAAGGGGTGCAGGAGGGAATTAAAAGTGAAGCAAACATATATAAATACACAACAAGGAAAATTAGGGAATAGGTGATACATGCATATGGGCTGGATTGTGTACAAACTATAATTTTTGGTTGACTGTGTATCTCTGTAAAGTTCCCTTTCTTCCTACACTATCTTAACAACATCCACTGAGATTTTCCAGATTCTATTTCTGGTGCACCCATCACTATGGTATCTGGGTGCTGGTGCCATCTCCAGCTTGACTTCCACTTATTCTAATTGTTATCAATCATCAATGCAGAAGCACTTGAAGAAATGACTCTAAAAGTTTTAAGGGACTGTAGTTGTGATCCACCATGAAATATCTGGATATTTGGAAACACCGGTAAAGGAACCTAAAGTACAGTGGTTTGCAATTAGTCCAGAAGGTATAAAGTGAACAGTTTCATGACACAAATATGTAGATAAATTCATGGAGGATAGGCCCATCAATGGTTATTAACCATGATGATCAGGGATGCAACCCCATGCTCTGGGTGTCCTTAATCTCTGATTGCCAGAAGCTGGGACTGCACAACAGGTGATGAATCACTTGATAAATTGCCCTGTTCAGTCCCTCTGACGCATCTGGTACTGGCTGCTGTTGTAGGACAGGATATTGGGCTAGATGGACCATTGGTCTGACCCAGTATGGCCATTCTTATGTTAACAAACACATGACAATTATCTTCAGTAAAGGCTATAACTATTGACTTTGTACAAATCTGTTCATAGTTTACCATTCACACTTAGAGGGGAAGCCTCCTCAATAAATAACTGATAAAAGGATAATACTGTTCCATTTGTGCCATTTTCATCCCATAGAGAAAAATGGATCTACAGTGCATTTTCTAACTACAGCCGCTGCCCATTCACAACGAGGTACATAAAGTCCATGCTACCCCAAACTGGTTGTTTGACACATCTAATGAACCTGCTTTCTGACTGTGCCCACCTGATAGAAAGCGATCTCATGAGTTAGAAAGATGACTTGGTCACACTGGTCCCGCAGGGTGTCAAGTCCTAGAATCCCAAAAATCCTCCAACGGGAATCCTGCAGTGGCAGCACCAGGAATGAGCCTCTCCTCTCCCGTTCTGGCCGGTCATAGTTCCAGAAGTGGATATTTCCATGGAACTGAACTCTTGGAACATGGACTGGTTTCCCCTCTTCTGCTGCTGCAAAGCTGAGGGACAAGAATACAATGAGGAGGGCAAGAAGAGATTTGTAGGAGAAATGTAAGTAGGCAGAGAAAGTCTTTAGGATCTGGAAAATAGCAACAAAAAGGTAAATAAACAAACAGTGCAGTGTGGGCTCATTATGTTAAGGCATCATGGATTGGCATAGGAAGATGATGGTCCTGTTCTATCAGGCCCTGATGAAACAACACTTAGAATACCAGATCTATCTCTTGCATCCCAGAAAGATAATGACAACAATACTTAGCACTTACATGGCACTTTTCATCTTCAAAGTTCAGTACAAATATCTGCTAAAGAATGTAACTAAATAGAGACAACTGGGGGGAAGGGGCAAGTCAGAGGGGAGTTACAGAGATGGACTAGAGGGGATGATGTGTAAGGAAGGAGATAAAGAGATAAATATGTATAACTTACCTAAGTGATAAGGGGGCTGATTATGTCCTAGTGTTTGAAGGGTGTAAGCATTGAGGGAGAGGAAAGTGCTTTGTAGTGCTAGAAAAGGGATATAAGTAGCAGTAATGGAATGAAGTTTAAAAAGGAAATTGTAAGTTGAATATAATACAACTTTTTCTTTAAGGATTAGATTCTGGAACAGTCTCCCCAAGGAAAGTAATGGGCACCCGATCCCTTCGGACATTTAGAACTAGGTTGTATAAAGTACAATCAAATCTATAAGGGATAATCCTGTTTTCGTCCCTGAGGGATGGTCTTTTCTATAGTATCTCAGTCAAGTCTGTATTTCCAATGCACCGCAAATCACTGTACTCTCTAAATGCTGTGATTCAAGTGACCATTAAGAAAAGGTAACAGCCCTGTGCAGGTTTCCTTACCTTACTCCTTTCATGTCCCTGTAAAGTGCCTGGTTTAGGATGTACGGGGCATCATCTGAGGTGCAAGCCACATACCGGAGGAGAACCTCTCCCCGCTCTGGTGAAAGCTGGTTCTGTTCCAAAAGGGCAATATATGCACTGATCTTCTTGTTATTTCCATGGGCTTCTGCATCCTAGCAACCAAATATTTCACATTACAATCTGCATTAGCCACTGGCCATTACCCTTATTTCATGTGATTGCAGCTTATCTCATTCATCATGGGATGTTATTCTAGGCCAGTGACTTTATTTCTCTTATACCAGATGATTAATGATGTCCATGCTATTATTCCTCTAATGGCTTTTGGGCCAGTTCACGGTGTCATCAACTCAAAAACTGCATTCTGACTGGCAGGGAGAATGGATTTGTTTCCTGCTTCTGCTAAGCAGAGACCAGTTTTTTCTAAAAACATGATCTGCTCCTAATGACCTATGCCTAGGCAAAAAGGCCAATGAACTTCAACTCCGGGGGCAGACTGCCTTGGACCAACAAGGCAAGCAAATGCCAAAGTCAAGAGCTTCCCGGCAAGCACACCCTGGCTCTATCCTTGAGATGTTAAATCTAGACACTGCTAGCAAGAGTGCCTCAGCTGCCACCACACTGCATAGGGAAAGAAGTGGGATCCCTTATGTAGCTAAGGCTCATCAGATAGGCCTTTACAGATCAATATCAACACCTGACATTGCACCTGGAAGCAAATGTGAAGCCATTCACATTACAAATTCTCCATATGCATCACATGATGTGTATTTATTTTCAGAAACCATAAAACCAGGAACATGCATTTCTGGATTTTATTTTATTAAACTTTCCAAAACTTGAGGTGATTGGGTAATCATGAATGTGAGACACTGATGGTGCCTGATAGGTTTAGCACCGGCAAGAGCTTCTGCATCTCATCCCTGACCTACAACAACCTCTGCTATTTAATTTCTGAGTCTCCTGAACAGCAAGTGATTATGCTATCTTCAGAGAGGCACACTGAGGGTAGGTGATGTGTGAGCTTCCCACACCAAGTTACACCCACCTGGACTGGCAATGAATCTAGCCCTTTAGTCAAAGCCATAATCCACAGTAGACAATCTGCCTCACTCATGCAGGCTGGTAGCAATGCATACCTGGGAAAGTGCCTTGAAGACGGCCTTGTACACTGCCTCCATGCTTGCCCCACTGGTCTCAGCAGCATGCTGGATGCTATGCAGCCACTTCCTCCTGGCAGAGCCTCGCAGACGTTCCACGTGCGTCCGCTCCACGCTCATGGTCAGAAATTCCACCATGTTATCAAGAACTTCATCTTCGTTACCGGTGAGCTCAGAAACAACCAGCTCCAGATAGGTTTGAAATTCCTTTGAAGACAACTTCACCACACCACCAGGGTGTTGGTGGGAGCAGGGAAGGTGCTTCTTTGCTAAGGGATGAAACAGAGATAAGGACACAGTCATGCCTGTTTGTGGCAGTCTGCTTTGCTCTCCCTCAGTGCAGCAATGCCATGTCTGTCCCAAACCTGAAGTTGACTCTGAGGGGTTCTCTAGCCCAGTGGCTCTCAACCTTTCCAGACCACTGTACCCTTTTCAGGAGTCTGATTGGTCTTGCGTGCACCAAGTTTCACTTCAATTAAAAACTACTTGTTTACAAAATCACACATAAAAACACAAAAGTGTCACAGCACACTATTACTAAAAAATTGTGTACTTTCTGATTTTTACCATATACTTACAAAATAATTCAATTGGAATATAAATATTGTACTTCCATGTCAGCATATAGTATATAGAGCAGTACAAACAAGTCATTGTCTGCACAAAATTTTAGTTTGTACTGATTTTGCTAGAGCATTTTATGTAGCCTGTTGTAAAATTAGGTGAATATCTAGCTGAGTTGATGTACCCCCTGGAACACCTCTGCATACTCCCAGGGATATAGGAGGGATACCATTGCATACTTCCAGAGATAGGCTTGAGCCTATCCTCTGAAGGAGTCACTCTTTCCACTCATTTCCTCCTCCCCAAAATCAAAATGTGAGTGCCATTGCAGCCACAAAGGCAGAATGCACACACTCCTCCAGATCACTGTAGTCTCAGACACTGAGAAAATCATCTGGACAGCTCACCCAAACCTTTCCTCCTTAGAGAGGGAACAGACATTTAAAGAACAGGTTGTAAACCCTAAACCACATAACTAGGGTTAATAGTGGGCTGATTCTGAACATATGAACCTCTCATATTGTTTTCTATTCTGCTAAGTACTGGACTTATCTATGCAGGAGTTCTTCTAAACTACCCAGTCTTCCCCTTTAACTGTTAAAGAATAGTTCCTTATGCACTCTAGTTACCTCCCATGATGCTATATTTGCACACAAGAGGGTGCTCTTATACAGTCGTTTGAATTTGCAGGCTAGGCTTTCTTCCTTTTGAAAGATTATATTCATTTGCTGCCCCACCAACAACTGCAAACGCTCTTATTTTGATCATCTCCCCTGCCCCTGAAATTTTGCAGGCTCCAAACAAGTAAACAGAGGGAGAGAGAGAGAAAGCTATTTGTCAATATGCTTCAGTGCCTCAGTTAACTGATAATTGATGAAGTACATGTGCAAGTGTGAAGTTTGCTGCTAGGAGTCTAGTATTTTGTGAGCAATACATGTAATGGTTTGTAAAGAACACTGTAATGGAAAAGGCTCTGACAAATTACATGACAGAGCAGGAAGGAAGCCACTCTGACTGCCTCTCAAAGCATCCAAGACCCAGATATTTATGGGAACTACGAGCCTGCTTCTGCTCTCTTCGATAAAATTCAATGAGAATTTTATCACTGATTTCAGTGGGAGCACAAGTAGGCCCTAAGTGGCCCTAGACCTTTTAGAAATGTTTGCCAGTGATACTGGATTATAAACAACAGTAACAACTCCACGACGCTGGCCACTCCTAGCAGCTAAGAGCTTGTTTAGAAAGTAACCCATACACTGGTGGGATGGGGTGAGTGCCAGGGCTGGGCCACTTTCACATGCTGGTGTTAAATTGACTGCACGACTTACAACTCATGGCCTTACGTCTGCAGGGATGGCACTTCGCCAACTCTTTGCTGTATGGCCAGAGGGCAGGGATGCAAGTGACTGGGCTTCCCACAGCTAGTCTGACATGAGGTGTGGGGTGAGGGGATTTGGGCAAGGTTTGCCAAAATAAGCCATCTTTAATCATTCTTATCAGCAATGAGTAGCCTGGGCACATGTAACCTGCAGCTTTCAGGAGGAAGCCTGGGGGAGGGTGATTGTCTATGGTGGCAGACTAGCCCACCTGGTATCCAAAAGGTTCCAGTGAATACAAACACCCCACCCCACCCCAATTGCTAACATGGTGCTTAATAGTATCTATAGCTTGGTAGCTTATCTACTGAGCTGCCAGATGGATTCTAATGGGCCCGGTGCATGATTGTCTGATCCAGCCTGTTTTCCAGGGAAGCAGCTTTGTTAAGTCAGTCAGAGAAATGAGCTGACTTTGGCTGCTAAAAGCCCCAAACAAACCAAGGTTCCAAATCTCTATTGACATCATGAGAGCTGAACTCCTTGTGTGGTGTATGAAAAGCCACCTGCGGCCCACAGGGAGTGCTGACATTACCGTTCCAGAGGCTGGCTGAGGAGCACCCATTCAGTACAGCTGTGCACAACAGAAGGCAAGTCGGACCAATGCAAACATGTCAAACACTTGCCCACAGGGCTTCTCTCTGGCTACAGTTTTCACATCCAAATCACAGTTACTTACTGCTCATTATAACAGACACCCGTTGTCAGCATTTCATTACGCTGGGAAAGCAGCACGGTGCCACTTTGACACCAGCATGAAAGGAACCCAAACTCAGAAAAGTGCCTCTCACCCAGGCTGGCAATGAAACTATGCAGCACCAAGGGGCCGTGGAGAATCGAAAAGAGAGGACACTTGCTGCCTATCTATAGCCACAAAAAAACCTCCATCTGCAAAAATAGGTAAGACATGGTCCTTGCCCCAGGCTTCATTAGCACCAGCTGTGAACGGCTAGTGGCTCCACATGTTACATAACGTTTTTCTCTCACTGCATGCCTCCGAACACATAGTGGACAGTGCTGTTTACTTACCCTTTTTCAGAGCCCCTTTTTCCATTCCTTCCTTAAATGTGCCTAGAACAGCATCCACATCTTTCAGGTCTAGGTACCCAGAGCATTCGTTGTCCCACTTCTCAAAGAGTGCCTCCAGGAGCAGTTTCCTTCGGGCCAAGAGACCCTCCCGGTGAACCTAGGACAGGGAAGAAGCAACAGAGACAAGTAAGCTAGAAGGAAAAGCTGCTTTTGCTCAGTGCCCACACTAGTAGGAGAATTGCAATGGCTGGCTCATTGTTTGGAAATTTGTCCATTCATGATGGTCATAAAAAGCCTGCCAGCCAGGCAGCTGCTGTAAAAATTACCATTAAGATCTGAAGGAGACGGCAGTCATAAAATCAGGAAGATATTGGAAAACATTAAACAGAAGTGGCAGCTCAGTTTTAACAGGCAGAATGAGCTTTAGCTTCTCAAAGGCACTGACTCCCAATGTACAAACCAGGAACCCAGGTACGATCAAGCCTGGAAGGTGGCAGTATCACAGCCTAGAAATGTCTTTCTAGCCAGAGCTGGCTCCTTGTAAATGTATTTTGCAGTGTTTGCTATTTCTGTTTGAGTTTGCAAACTATTGATTCTGGTAGCGCCCTTCACTGTGCAGGACCCCATGGGACTGCATGTGCTACTTGCCCCTTAATTGCACGGCACCAGATGCTAAATGGCTGGAAATGGAATTCATTGAAAGGCCAGAAGAATGGCAAAGAATATTGTGTTCAGCATGAGGATGGCAGAGCCGTCAGATCCAATATCTCACCCAAATGAGGTCAGCGGCACAGAGGGAAATGAGGAAGAGGTCTGAGGAAACTGCAGCTAAAGAGGTAAACATGATGAGAAATGTATCAGCACTTTTCAAAGATACTGGGCTTGTGTGTGAGTGAATATATTTATTCAACAGCTGACAGGTTACTGAACTCCCAGTGGGTGTAACATAAACACACAGGTGTACATGCTCTCTATACACATCACCCACACATATGAACACAGGCAAATGCAGTAGTTTGAAACTGCAGGTTTCTTGGTTGCATGGGTTACTCTCTAGAGGTGAAAAAACAGAACTGAACATTGTAAGCTATTTTACAGCTGGCTGCACACCGGGTGCCTTACAGGCTCAGGCTCTGTTACAGGCAGACAGCCTGTGGCGGAATTAGCCCAGTATTATTCTCAGGGCTAATGTGAGGAAAGCTCATGTGAAAATAGAGGGACAAAAAAACTCAGCATAGAAAAGCGAGGGTGTGGGTGGATAGCTGTTTGTACAAGATTATCAGGTTGACTTCCTAAACCTCTCTAACCCTTTGTTTGTTTACACAAAACATCAGCAAAGCCCATCAGCATTTACTTTTTCTAACTGTTTGATTTTTTCCTCTTCAGTCTGTGTGTATCCTTCTTTCATAAACGCAACAAGTTTCTTCACGGTTGGCAGAGAGCTGTCTTCGCCAGCAAAGGTCTCCAGAAGCTGTACAAACTGTGGTAGGTTGAGGCAGCTCTTGTCAAAGGCACTCCTGGCAAGTGAAGCACCCTGGGCCTGAATATCTGCCATGATCATACGCAGGTCTGGAGGGGAGAAAATGCATCATCACCCAGCAGGAAGCTAAATGCTGATCCAAAGCTGTGCATGTGACAGGTGTCAAATCATGGGCCAAGTCCTGAGGTCCTTATTCAGTGGAGATTGATTGAATATGGACTGAATAAACACTGAGTAAGGCCTCAGGCCTTGGCCGTATAGATGCTTACTAAGGAAAAATACCAATAATATTTCTTCACAGTCGTGCTGCAATCTAGTGCAAGCATTGTCATGTAGTTAGGTCAAGTTACACAACGCAGCTTTAGCTGAAGTCACTGTTGTACAACAAAGGGCCTGCTTGTGACACAGAGTCAAAATACCCTTTGGCTCTTGGAGACCAAACGTATCAGGCTCACAATAAGTGACAACAGCCTTCTTAGACAATGGACAAGATCTCTCCGAGCCCTTGGCACCTCCACATCGCTACCTGGCAGCCATGGTAGGGCCACATACTTTACCGCTTAGACCCCGTGGAAGTACCACCTCGGAAGGCCAGACTGATGGCTTCATGTAGCCCCGATTGGCCAAGGTGCCCTATTTAAGCCCAGGAGGAGTTCCAGGAAGTGTCTATGCAATGAGGCGGACTCCCCTGCCAGCTGTAGTGACAGACCTGCCTCTTGCCTTGCTCTCAGACTCCTGACCCCAGCTTAGACCTCTGCTTCCACCTTTGAACTCTAACTCCGATCCCAACCCCCAGCTTCAGCGCTTGGACTTGACACCAGCTTTGAACCCTCACTTTGGTATTGGGACTCTGACTCTGGCTTTTGACCTCTGGATTTGGTACATGGGCTCTGGCTTCAGCTCTGACCCTGGCCTTTGGCGTTTGAACTCTGACTCTGGCTATGGACCCTGGTTTTGCTCCTTGAACCTTAGCTGTATTCCTGCCCCCTGGCATTGGTATTAGGACCAATCCCGAACTTCAATAACCACTCTTAGATTCTGACCCTGGTTCTGACTTCTGACCTAGGCCCCTGGACTCTGTCACGGGCCTTAACTATTAGGCCTGACGGTTGAAGCCCCCATCATGACGTTTTACAGCAGTGCCAGGATTTCAGTAGACACTGTGTATCACATGAGGGCCACAGCTAACATATAGCACTGTGATCAGTCACCTGCAAATCTGGAATTTTCGTTGTTCCAGTCCTCCTGAATTTGCTCACCGTAGCTGCTGTATCTGAAACTTAGGTCTGAAGCCAGAAAGTCACCTGACGGAAAGACAACACATATTATGTCACGATAAAACAGCATTTTAAAATAATTTAATTCATAGCAAAATACAGTCTCTTGAAAGAAAAGTAACAAATGCTGAGAACTGCCATCACCTGACCATGGAATCCCGTCTATCAGCTGGGCTGCCTTTTCAAATGCCTCTCTAGCTTTTGCCTGGGAAGCTTTTCTTGGTGGATGAGATAGATCTGGAATTTTAACAAGGAATCATCTATGAACCAGAGGTGGTTGAAGCCCAAACTCCATGCACCCCATCAGGCAGAAATCCATCCACACAAGCAGAACATACCTGTGTCCTGGAGCTACTCTTGGTATATATATTTATTTTCATTGTAAGAAATTGCCCCCTTATCGAACACTGGATATGTGTAACATTTGTTAAACTCAGCTCCAAACATCCATTTTAACAACAGCAGCAAAAACTCCTCCACTAAGCAAAATATCTGGACTTCCTGCTCCTGCTCCATGGGCAAAGGCCCGGAGACCAGATTTATACCTCTGCCACAGCAACAGGGTAATCAACTCCCACAGTGGAAGGAATATGTACATTGTATCCATCGTACAGGGCTGTGTACACTTAATGCACTGTATGAATAATAAATACACACTGTACACTGAGTATCTCCCACAGCTTGGACACCCAACAGCTACATGTGAAGAACTATAGGTACCAGTAGGTCCTGCAGTCTCATTTACAGAGTCCTTTAAACAAGCTCCACCTGAGATAAAGAATTTATCACTCAACTTTAAATGGGAAACAACATAGACCCAGCCCTTGCAGTGCCTTAAATGGTGGAGCACAAGAGGATTGATTAATGGAGCACCAGAGAGAAGTCTGTCCCAGTATTAGTATTCAGCAAAGTGTTTATCAGGCTTAGTGGGAGCCCCGCAGTTCCCCAACTGCAGCTTTCCTATAATAAAGGGCCCTCATATAATTGAAAAGTACAATATCCCTTTTAGAAATGTGATAGATTAAAATAAGTGTCTTTTGCTATCTGATGCCATCATCTATCTCCTTAAGGCTCTTCATTCATTTTCCTAATAATTATTCAAACATATTTCTATATTTAATGTTACCAGATTCCCCTCTGTCATGATATTCTAGAGTAAAAGGAAACATTAAGATTCTCTCTATTAGAAAGGCAATGTTGCTTGAAAAAGCACCATTTTGCTTTCAAAGTGTGTTTAGTGTCTGGAATACATATCACAGATAGAACGAGTCCTTCATATTGTCTGAGTGGAACACACTGTAAAATCTTGAATAGAAACATCATTTTGACAAAGTATAACAATCTAAGGCCTTGTCTACTCATAAACTTGCATCAGTTTAACTTAATTGTTTTTTAAATCAATTTAATTAAACCAGTTCAGGTTTTTGTATAGACACTCTTACTTGGATTAAAAGTGTCTATTCAGTTGAGCTTAATTCACTTTTTCTAAATCAAAAGAAACTATTCCTAATCTGAAATGAAAGTGCCGATTCATATACTTGCACAGGTTTTAAATCGGTTTAAAATCACACCTATAGTTAAACCAGTGCAATTTTGTGTGTACCCGAAGCCTAAAATCCAACACCACATTGGAAAATGTGCTTTACCTGTACTCTGGTCTTGCAAAAGTGTTTGCTCACGTGGAAGGCTTGGAGTGGAGTCCTCAGCCTGCACGGTGGTCTCTGTGCTTGCTTGTAATCCTAATTGACTGCCATGTCCCTCAGAACCACTTTCTTTTTCTTCGGGGGTTTCTTCTTTCCCAAGCTCTGCGGTTTCCTCTTTATACTCTGGTATTAAAGCAGTGACTTTCTCTTTTGATACAGCTCCCTCTTCTGAGATTATGCTTTCTGCTTCAGGCATTGGTATTGGAACTGCCCCATTTGGTTCTGCAGTCAAATCATGTTCCTCCTGACTGACCTGTGCTTCTGAACCAAGTTCCTTATCCAAGATTACATTCTCTTCTTCCAAGTTTGGGGCTAGAATGAGTTCACTCAGTTCTGTAGCCACATTGTGGTCCTCCTGGCTGACCCATTCTTCAGAGCCATGTTCTGTACCTATGTTTATATTCTCTTCCTCAGGAGCTGCTACTGGAATAGGTTCATTCTGGCTCTCTGGATCTGGAGTATCAGACTGTTTCTCTGTATCCATGTCCCCACTGGAAGTAGTTTCCTTGTTAAGGGCTGTAGATCCCATTCTACTGTCAGATTTGGAAACCTCTTGGCTCAGCTTAGCCTCACTTGCTTCCTTTTCCAAGAGCGGGTTTGGTGCTTTCAGATGTGGTGATGGGTCAGTTTCTTCCACCTCTGTAGTTACATAAAGTTCTTTCTCGCTGATCTGTCCTTCAGGACCAGGTTTCTCCTCTGAAATTGGATGCTCTTCTCCAGCGGTTAGTGCTGAACCAGTCTCACACAAGTCAGCAACCAAACCTCCCTCTTGATTCACCAGAGCTTCAGAACCAGGTTCTATAGGTGAGACTATATGCTCTTCTCCGAGGGCTGTTACTGGAATAAGCTCACCAATTAAACCAGATTCCTCCTTACTGATCTCATCTGCCCCAGATTCACTCACAGCCTTTTGTTCAAGAGCAATCATTTGGTCTTGCTCTGCCTCTGGCCCTTCTGGTTCCTCTATCAAGATGTAAGTTTCATATGCAGCTTGTCCATTAGCAGCTAGCATTTTAGAGGATAGAGTCCTTCTCTCAGAAACTTCTGTTTGAGACAATGCAAATATTTGGCTGGATTCCTCAGCAGCTATCCGTCCATCATCAAAGTCTCCCCAGAACTCAGTAAGCTCTATCTCTTGTAGTTCAATTATTGGCCCTAATATAGAAAAGCAGTTGTTTAGTTGACAGTTTGCATTGTTTTTATGATTGCTTACTAGAGGTGAAGTAGAATGCAAAAGAGTGAGAAAATGGAGAAAAGTACTTCCTAGTGAACATATAATTAATTCCCTGAAAGTACTACCAGTGCATACAAACTCAGAAACCAAAACTTAGCTTTGGAGATGGGGCTTTTGCAAATTGGGCTGTTTCTTTACTTCTAGAAGAATTCTTGCTATCAAGATATGCACTGTGCATAAGCCATGTTTGTGTTTTTCCATATTAAAAGGGAAGCAATGATTTATATGTTAAAATTTGCATTGTTTCTGATCTAAGCAAGATATTCTCAAGTAGTTTATGCCCAGTATCTAAAAAGCCTTGTAATTTTGTGTAGAATATCCTCTGTAGTCTCTATGTTCCTTCTAGTCTTCCATTCTTACAGAGAAATTTTAGTTTAGAAATAGTGCTAGCATTTATCTAATGCTTCTCAGATGAAAAAGAACAATTACTTTGGGATAAGTAATCTTATTTGCAATACTGCTTACAAAAATAATAAAGTGTCTGACTGCAATGTTTCAATACATAACTGTAACATTTTGTACACTGAAGTGTTTCTGAACATTACATTATAGATTTTGCAGAAAATGTTTGTCTAAATTTTGAAAGTTTTGGCCAGCTCTAATTGTGATAAAAATATCACAATGTTGGCCTTGGATAATGGGAACATTTCATATGACGTTTGAAATAAGAATTTTTAAACATGTTTCATTGAACTTACATTGTCTTGGATTACAGAATCCTCTCCTAACAATCACTGGGCTACTGTCATAGAAGTCTTCCAGTAAGGCCAATGTCCTCTGCCTGTCCACAAGACCAGCCTAAACATAACATTTACAGTCAATGGTTCAAGATAGTTTCTTTAGTTCTGTTTTTTTGCATCAAAACTTACCAGAGAAGCCTCTTGTCTGATCTATAAAAACTAAGTGCTACCTCTATGTGAAATGTAGTCCTTGGCAGTGGGCCAGAACAAGACCTATGGCCCAGATCCTCAAAGGTATTTAGGCAACAAACTCCCACTAATTTCAATGGAAGTCAGTTGCCTGAATATCTTTGAGGACCCCCCGGACCTATGTGTCTTAAGTCCCACTTGAACCTTCAAGGTGAAATCTTGGTTCCACTGAAGTCAATTTCACTTTACTGGAGCTAGGATTTCATCCTCAGGGCTTAAGTGGGACTTACATGCTATATGTTACCATATGTGCATGCTACTGGATATTCCCCTCAACACAGGGCTGGATAATTTTATGACCAATAATCGCACGTGTTCTACATGTGAAGATGAAAGTAATTCCATCTCATGATTTAAGGTCATCATTGCCTGGAGGGGGTCAGAGAGAAGTTTTCTCCTCTGGATACAGCACTGTGCAACAGCAGTGGCTTCATGCATTATGCATGGTATAGTTTTGCTCCCTCCATCACCTCCTTTGAACCATCAGATATTGGCCACTACCAGAGAAAAGAGTTACACCGATGGTATGAACTGGTGTGACAAGCCCCTGCATTCTTTTTTGAATGCACACATGTTATTGATAATGTCATGATGGATACAAGCAGCTCTGATGCTCTAGAAGAACAGTTTCCTGGTGGGTTTTTGGCAGAGTGGCTAGCATTCATATCACCCACAGTGGTTCTGTGTGTGTGGTCACATATTTTTTAAGCTTGTTAGAAAGGTTGCTTGCTCCTATTCTTAAGAGCTGCTGTTTGTCTTGAACGGTCAAGGACTCTCACTCTGGCATTGCAGAGACACATCCTGGAAATAATGAATTTGACCTTTGAGAGCCAAGGGGAAGTAGGTTTCAGTGCTTTATGACATGGAGGATAGTATTAACATCCTTACTGCTCAGCGACAGAGGAAGGGGATAGCAAAGACAGGAAAAAGATGAGGCAATTGGTAATTTCCCATAAGGAAATTGTGATTTTAAAAAAGTAAATAACCCCAAAGGATTGGAGCTCTTCCATTTTAATGAGTTAATGTTGTCATTACTTAAGGGTCCTCACCTTTATAATCTCCTTCCCATTAGTGTAATATAGTATTTGATTAGATCATACATTTACTTAAATCTATTATTTGTGGCAACCAGTTTTACATTTGAATTATAAAATTCCTTCCAAGGTTTTTGTTCCCAGTAAAAGTTGCCAAAGGTAAAATTCACTAAGCCATTAATTCTGGGTCAAATTTTCCATGCATTTAAATAAACAAAGTTTGCTGCTGTATTCTGGAAGTGAGCACAAGATGGATGATTGGTAGCCTTGGTATTTGTAATCTAAACGGTGGTATCTGTAGAAATGAATGGGAGCCTGTCTGTATTGGACTACAGTCAGTAGCTCCCAAAAGGTTCTGAAACTCAAAAAGAACCTGATAATTGGAGATGCAGAAGACAAGGTTCCAAGGAGGAGGAGGTAATGTTGAAAATTTAGGAAACAAGTAAATTATATTCTATATTACTGTAAAACCTTTCATCCTGATGGATTCAAAGTAAGTCACAAACTCTAAGCATACAGCAGCACTGAAATTCAGCCACCTCTAGGGTGAAGGGCACGACACTATGCAACGGTGGGGAGAGATAAAATTGTGGCCAAGGAGACCTCAGCAAACCCCATCTATCAGCAAGGGTGACAAAAGATCTTTAATAGCCATAAAGAGCAGACAGAACCCACTTTTAATTTCTCAGCCTCCTGTAACTCACTTCCTGCTGGTCAGAAGCGCTGGGACTTCCAGCTGTATTTCAGCTGCTTGTAGCTTTGGCACAACAAATATAATCACATAATTCCATCTCTGTCCCTTCTTCTTCTTGACGTTAGAGTACAATCACGTTGTTTCCCATGAAAATACCATGCTTTTTACATAGTTTGCTTTTATATTTAATATTCCAGACCTAATTCTGCATCTCCTTACCATCAACCCAAACACAAAACTGTAAGCGCATGTTTTTGAGGATATTACTGCATCACTGGTGTAATGCTTGGATACTCAATTGAGTATTCCCATTACACACCCTTATTTTCACTTTAAATTCTTTCAGCTATTGCCCATCACAATCATTTGAAACTTTCTCTAAAAGTTGACAGCACTAATGCAAACTTTCATTTTCTCCAAAGAGTAATTAAAATTAACAAAGTGATTTACTTTAAAGAAAATAAAAAAGATGTTTGTAGTTACAGATGCTTTTTGCCAAGTAAAAAATTTAAATTTGGGGGACAAATACAAAGATGTTGAGAACAGTTTGGTCTGACAGTGAATATATGCTTTTTGATGTTATGAAAAACAGTAGAGACACAAAATATTTAAGTGTGGAAAGAAATTACTGGACATGTTCTGGAGTTGGATTTCCAGCTTGTTTAAAATTTGAGGTAAACTCCTGGATTCATATTGATCTGTCAGTCCACCATCAGTCTCATGGCTATCATAGGACAAGGATCCCTTACAATTCCATTTTGGGGGATTATGATTGTATAAGGTTGGGAGAAAGGATATGGGAGGGCTATACTAGGAAAATCATGTCAGTGCTACTCACAACCCAGTTACAATCACATTACCCTGGGGTCTTCAATTTCCTTGAAATAGTATTCTCTCTGGAAAATATTTTTATAAATCTGGTGTATGAATTTGGGATGATGAAAGATTCCAGCCTGCCATCCCAGAAGACTGAGTCCTTCATTGATCTGTAGAGAAGGTACAGCAAATCGAAATAGCAGCAGGGCAGCTGCCCTCATACTCCCCCACAAAATATGCCTTCATCTGGTACAGTGGGACTACCCCTAGAGGGGAGAAGAATTAGTTCAGACTTCATGGTCAAGTCAGCCCTTGGTGACTCTGCTGAGACTGATAAAGAAGACAATTAGTGCCAAATGCAGTGGTGTTTTCAGGGCAGGATTTAGGGGCAGGCAACCCAGTGCCAGGTTTGTGCGGCGCCAGACTCGGGGTGTTTTTGTTGTTAGTGACAAAAGGGAAAATAGAATATTTGAAGTAAAATGTTTCAAGAAAAGAAAGCACCACGAAAAGACCTGAGGATTTTTGTATGACCTTAGTAAGCTGCCAGCGGATAGGATAACACTTGAACAATTGTACAGACCTTCACCGGATGCTGAGACCTGGGGAATGTTTGGACGTCAATGATAAAGACCTCTACGTCGAATTGGACTACATTGGTCACATTTTGCCACAGGCAAAGCATGCTCCAATCCAAGGTCTCCAATTCATTCATGATGCAGAGCAGAATTACACTTTTCCTAATGTGTGGATAGCTTTGAAGTTCTACTCATGCTGCCGGTCACAATCACAAGTGGTGAGCGCAGCTTTCTGAAGATCAAGCTCATTAAAACGTATCTTCGATCAATGATGGCTGACGAGAGACTAACATTGCTTGCTATTTTATTACTTGAAAATGCCATTGGCCAGTATTTGGATCTCTCTGATGCTGTGCTTCAGTTTGCGAGGGCAAAGGTGAGAAAAGTGATCTTCTGAACTAAAAGACTAGGGTTAATATTCTAAGGCTGTCACCTACTGTAACACTATTTAATACTGGTCCAGCCAATGTTGGTGCACAGTTCAACTTCTTGATGTCAGTACATTTCAGTTATTCTTAAAATTAAAACTTTCTAAAAGCTTAGAGGAAATGAATTTTTTTATTTGCTTATATATGACATGAATAAATACAGATTTACAGATCCTAGCGTGCAAATGTATCGTCTTATATGGATAAGGATAAATCATGCATGCAAATGGTGCATCAAAGTCATGAAATGGGCTACAAATGCAATAAAAAATAAGGTATTCAAAAGTTTAACAAATGGAGTGGGAGGGTGCTGAAGATGCTTCTCACCTGGGATGCCATTTGGTCTAGGGCCGGCCTGGATGTTTTCTTGTGGGAACTGGACTGAGATACCCTAATTCATTTCACCCAGCCACTGCATGGCAACAAGCCTGAGTCATTTCCAGCAAAGGCTCTATAATCCATTGCCAAATCCAGAAGTCATACAAGTCATCACCTTCTGATAAGTGAAAGATCAGCAGTTACTTTTTGATTATTCTGCATCGTGTGTAGGAGATGTGTATATCGTGACAGCCAAAATATCCTTGATGCTGCCCAGGAAAGCACTGCCATGATGACTAAGGGTAAGGAAATATTTGTGCTTTTTCTGTCTGTAGTGGAATCAGATAACTTGTCAGGGGTGCATTATTTTGCAAAGTAATCTGTTACTGTAATCAGTTACTTTTTAAGATCCTGGGCAGAAAATGCACTGCAAATTCATGCAGTTACAGTTACAAGGTTAAATGGAACTGTGCTAAACACACCTAGTAACAGTGAGGCCATGAACTTTAAATCCAAAGTGTCTTTTCCTTTATGGATTATAGAGTTTTAGTTTTGTTCTGACACTGTGTTGGGATGTGGTTGAGTAGGCAGCCCAGATATGCCAGGGTGTTCTTGCTGAGCTGACATCCTCACAGATGTACATTTTTGAAATCATAATAATGATTGTGAGGATTCTTTGTAATCAGACTATAGTTTAAATACTTCTTTCCAGTTTTGTATCCCTTTATGGCCTTAATTGTACATAAGTGGGACAGAGAATACCACTCACCCCTGCAAAATGGGAATAATTACCTGCCACCAAACAAATGCAGATTAGGAAATGGAAACAACTAGCTTGCTATGCTTCACAAAATGACTACTACAGGTGATCGATCACACTCAAAGAGTCAGACGTCTTTATGGATTAGCTTCCACCTCAGCTCTCCCCTGTGGGTTCAGTGTAGCAGGGACTGATTATAGCCTGGGACGGCAACCAAGCCAGATATAAAAGCAGTGCAATAACTACGCTGTTTGTAAACTACATGTGGTGAGCAAGTCTGCCTACAATGATATCAAGAGCAGCCAAGTTTTTGCTGATTATTTTTCTCCACACAAAGACTGGGTTCATACTTGTAGCGGTCCTCTCATTTCATTTGATTCTAGCATTAATGATTCTTTTCTGAGATGCCATTGTTCTTAGAGGCAGAGAGGTGGCAATTATTAAACCATGATGTAAAATGTGTGATATCATCCCTTCCCATACATCCCTGTGCTTGTACGTCCAGCATTTCATTACACTCGCCTAGCAAAGAATAAGAAGAGAGGGGACTCCTTCAAAATACAGAGAAATAAGACTCTCTGTTTTCTCCTCTGTCTAAGAAGATACCTTTTTGATCTTCCTGATGGGGATTAGGAATTTAAATATCTTCTGGTTGAGATGGAGACACATCACTTTTTCCACCCCTGAACTGAGGTAACAGCTTGCCTGCTGTTCTCTAAAACAGTGTGGTTGTAGCCATGTTGGTCCCAGGATATTTGAGAGATTGGGTGGGGAGGGGGGTAATATCTTTCAACAGAAGTTGGTGTGATAAAAGATATTACCTAACCCATCTTGTCTCTCTAATTCTCTAAAACATTCTGTGGTTGCTAAAATGTGCTCTGTAATTCTATTCTCTTAGAGGTAATGACATTATAGAGCAGAGGGGTGATGAATGGAACACACAACACAGGTAAGGGGGGTAAATGCAAGATTATGGACACAGGATGTTTTCATGTCTATGGGTACATCCGCACTGCAGTAAAACCTGGCTGCACTGAGCTGGGTCAGGGTCTCAGGGCTGGGGCCCCAGCCCAAGCAACAACGCTGCAATTTTTAGCCCAGAGCCCAAGCCCTGCAAGCCTGGGTCAATTGACCTGGGCTCTGATACTCAGCGCTTCAGGCTTTTTATTGCAGGTAGACATACCCTATATAACAAGTATCAACCTATTTCACTGTGTAACAATTGCTCCCCCAAAATAAAGCCGAATCAATACAAAAAAGAGCTTGGAGCCACTGACTAGGAGTGAAAAAGAAGCAAATACATGCATGAGAGATATCGGATCAGAAACATGACAGCGTCAAATATGTTTTGAGGGTTTCTTTACCTACCTTTCCATGGTCACAGTCCAGGAAGAGGTCAGTAAACATCTGCCTCCACATGTCATGTCTTATTGTATCTCGGAAGGCATCAGCACACTGGCAGAGATGCTTCAAGAATTCCTGGAACATGTCACTTGTAAAAGTTTTGATGTAAGAATGGACATACTGTGGAGGAGAAGAAGAGGTATAAATGTTTCATTTTTTCCCCAATATTTCCCTTTTTGTACATACATTTTAAACTGTACTGCATGGGGGGAGAGGGGCAGAGGCCAGGATACCTACCAGAAATCCAAACCAGTTTAACACAGTCTCTGTAGTTTGAGTGCAGTGTCCACAAGAGGAATGTCAGATCTGGTGCACGGATGCTACAGCTCTCCGTTTTTATTCTTATGGCAGCACCTTCTGTCTCCAGTCAGGACAGGGGCCCCACTGTGCTAGAAACTGAACAAACACTTATTAAAAGTGTCCGTCTCATTCCTCATCCAAAGGGTCACTGGCTCAGAGGCATTGGCCCAAAATAATCTTTTATGTAATTCCATAGACTTAGATGGAGTTACACCAAGGATGAGTTTGGCTCTGTACATTTTTCTACAGCATTTCATATTCTTGACATTACTCCTGAGGTGGCATTTTGAGCAACTGGCTTTTGTAGGACCTGCAGTGACTCAACTCTCTAATGCCACAAAAATACTGCTGCCCAAAACTTCAGAGCTGATGTGAATCATTCTGGATACATTTGAAAAAACAACAAGCACCACCATTTCAAAATGACCCTGCTGTCACCTAAGTCCTCTGACACTGGAAATACTACTGAAACCTAGATTTATCTTAAGCCCGAGTCTGGAGACACTTTAACACTCTGGATTTATAGCCATGTGGGTTTTATGAGCAAAAGCGATGCTGTTCCAAAAATGTGGTCTGCATAAATAATAATGGCTGTCAGAATAAAGCAGAGTCTCAAAGCCTGGACTGAATTATTACAGCAGGTTTTTGGAGTCAGCCACAGTGATGGGGAAACTACAAATGTTGAAGGGAATTTGTGAAATGTAGAGGTGTTTCCCATGAATCGTCTTCTTACGGGATTGAGAACTAAGGACTCGAACTCAGGATCTTAGTAGACCCTTATTAAAATTATTATCATCCTCTGTGATACAGCATTTTTTGTTTGCTGAAAGTGCTGTACAGGTATTAACGAAGGTAACTGCTAAATAATTCGTATTATTTGATACTCTTCCAGGTGGTTTAAAAATACATTGGGGCAACGGAGGAAGGGGCAGAGAACAGGCAGCCAAGGGAGAGGGTCTGTGCAGCAATGTGAGATTGCTCTGTGTTTCATCAGAGAAGTGGACTGGAGGAGGGAGCAGTGGACCTGTGTTTACACTGATCCACTGGCTATATCTCCTTTGGAGCAGGGGTGCGTCAGCCTTGGGGCTATTGCTATCCAGAGGCCCCCAGTGGAATGCCGCTACTATTCAGGCTGTCCCCTAAGGTGAGGATTTGGTCTGTTATTAGAAAGAGAGATGCTGTTTTATGTAAATGTCAAGAAAGGGCCTGTGCTTTATCATTTTAATAGTCCTGCTCTGATAGGTCTGCACCAGTGTGTTCATTTCACAGGTCACAGGGAGTCAGTGAAGCAGGTGAGACAAGAAAGGAAGGAAAAAGGTACAGGACCATCTTTCTGAATCTCATTCTGATCTCAGCTACACCAGACCTACGCCAGTATAATTCCACTGACTTCAGTGGAGATTCTTCTGATTTACACGATGTGAGATCATAACCAAATATCTATGGGGGAATTTGGGAGCATACACTAGAATTCAATTCACAGAGTTTAGTGGTAAATTATGCATTTTGGGAAAAGGAACACAGGTCATGTTGAGCTATAGATGAGGGGCTGAGACCTGTTTGGTGCTGAGAATCCTTAGCTCCCACTGGTTTCTCTAAAGTTGGGTACCTAAAAATTAAGACAGCCATAATCAGAAATAACTTTTGAAAATATGGCCCTTAAATCTCTGTGTATCAATTTCTTCATATTAGAATGAGGAAAATACTGTTTATTTCACAGGGAAATGTTGTGGCTTAATGAATGTTTATACATTTTGAGATAAAGGTGATATAGAAGACAAAAGTAGTGTTATTATTGATATAAATGGAATTTACTTTGAAAAAAACATTTGCCACAAAATTTTAAATATATTTAAAAGCAGTTTCCTTCTTGTTTAGGAGTGATGGTGAAGGCATGGAAGGCAGAGTAATCACTAGAATAAGGCATAGAGAAAATAAGAAGAGAGAGCCAACAGAAAAGTACCACAAGGATTTGTTCACCTCTACTACAAATGCAACTCCTTAATGCAAATGGGAGACATGTGAACAAGAGGAAGGTGAGGTTAGATATCTAAGAGTGCAGGGAGATAGGATCATGAAAGCTTCTGGAGTTCATACTGCTACTGATTCCCTTTCTCTTTCTCTCCCCTATCATGAAGTGAAAGGACACATGTAATTCCTGACCTGTGAGTTATTCCTCTTATAACACATCTTCTCAGGTGGCACTCATGATTGCTAAATGCATTTCCTCACTCTCAGCGCTATTCATGGGTGATGATTATGCATCCTCTTCTTTGGGTGCTCACTAAGTACCACCTCTAGTCAAAGCCCATTTTAATCATTACTCTCTTTACCTTTTTAAGGAAATGATTCATTAGGCCACTGCTCTGCTAGTCTGTGTCATCGTAGACTAGTAAACTTGAATGAGTTAGGGCTTGTCTACACTAGAAGTGCTACATCGGCGCAGCTGCACTGATACCGCTGTGTTACTGTAGTGCATCTGGTGAAGACACTCTGTGCTGATGGGAACGAGCAATCCTGTCGGCATAATAAAGCCACCTCTGCAAGAGGCGGTAGCTATGTCAGTGAGAGAAGCTCTCCTGCCAGTATAGCGCTGTTCACACTGGTGCTTACGTTGGTGTAAGTAACATCACTCAGGGAGGTGGCTTATTCACACCCCTGAGCGACGTATGTTATACCAAAGTAAGTGGTAGTGAAGACCTGGACTTAGTGTTTGTAAAGCACTCTGACAATGTCAAGTACTGTACAAGTGATAGAGACTATTATTGTTTATTTATTATTAATAAAGTAAAGAAACTGTCACTGCCTTCACAGGAAATGCATATACACCTGTCTCTCTGTTGGCTAAGTCACTGCTTTATGTTGGTAATAAATACCTCTAAAGATACTGGGTCAGATTCTGCTCATTGATATGCATCTGGGCACGTAGTAACCTCAGTGGGATCTGATGAAGCCACATGTAGATCTGAGAGCAGAATTTAGCCATAAGGACCTAATTTCATTGAAGTCAATAGGAGTCTTTCCCTGGACTTCAAAAGGCTGTGAATGAGGCCCTAAAAGGGATGGAGGCCCTCCATTTCATAGTGTAGGTCCACAATTTAACCTATTTTATAAATTCAGGGGGAAAAGTCTTTGGACTCTAAATACTTTTAAAATAAAACAATCCACCGTCTGTTCCTGAGGACACAATTGTACAGTGAACGAGAGAGAGACTTTTTGCACACTCAGAAACCCCAATGTGTGAGGTCCCCCTGCTGACTCTGTAACAGCTGGTAAATAATCCAGAGCTGCACTGAATTCAAGAAAGAAAACAAAAAAAGAGCCATTTGATTTTCAGCTCTATTAATGATCAATATTTTCCAAATGTGAAAAGGCCTACATCAGTCTGGGGACAGATCTTTCTCTTCAGTCTTCCAGGAGGATGAAGCAAACTGATAATAAAGGTAAATTGAAGATGAATATGGAAGCGGGGAGGAGAAAATGTCCTGACAGTGAAGCCTATTAAGACTGTGCGATAGTCTCCCAAGAAACCTGGTGAAAGCCCCATTACTTGAATCATTAAAAACGGGACTGGAAAAAGTACTGGAAAATATACTGCAGGAACAATCTTCCAGTGGTTGAAAATAAGACTAGCTGAGCTGACATTGTAGGTCCTTTACATTTCTGATTTCTATTACCGTATGCCTCAATTGTGAGTTAAAACAAATAGTACACAGTGTTTTTTTAAAACATTCTTCTAGCCTGAATGTAATAGGAATTTATTCAGAACTCATTCATGTATTGTAGAGATTATAGATTGACACTTTTGTTTTAGTGACAGAAGAGATTCTCTAGATTTCGTTATCTAAATAGTTCTTTAATTAAACACAGTCACTTTGAGGTTACATTTTAAAATATATCATTTCATGCTGAAAAAAGAAATCCTCAAGAAATTACCACAAAAATGCATCTCTGTTCAAAATACTAAATGTGTGACTCTCCTGGGAGTGCAGAAAGCAAAGAAACCACACATTGTCGCTTGAGATTAGTCTCTACACAGCTGCTTTATGCTCTGTTCTTAATTATTGTAACTGCACCCACTAGTACTACTAAAGTTAAGGGACTGTCATCATTTCTAGTCTAAATGATCCTGTTCACAGTTTATAGCCATAAAATCTAGCTCTACCGTAGGTGGAAACTTGACTAGTAAAGTCTCAGCCCAGAGAGCTTTTTCAGTAAATTTAGCTTTACCGGATATGGTGGTTTTTAAGTCAATGAAAGGAAATGTGATAGAATGAAATCCTTAACTACATCTTTGACTTTGGTGAGTTAAAGTCACATATGTGATGTTTCTTAAATATACTTTTTGGTGTTAATTTTTCCTTTATTTACTTGTAACATGTTCCCTTGAGTGGATTCTTTTCTATTTTGGTAGATCCTAGAATTCTAAGCATAGTGGAATGGGGACAGCTTTTTAAATTACAGGCCAGGCTAAGATAGAGCACTAATCTGTCCCAAAGCAGGCCTGGAAGGTGAATCCACCATCTGGGTTGACATTTTGTGACACTACTGGCACACTTGTTCAGAATTTATAATAATACTATTCTGGGTTTATGTAGCCCCTCTCATCTGAGCAAAATGAAGCACTTAATAAACAATTTCTTAAGCCTCACATGGACACAAGGAAGTAGTACTTATCCTCACTTTACCAATAGGTAATATAAAACACAGGTCTAAGGTACATTTTCCAAAATGTAGGTAAATTTTTGGGTTTCAAAGGTAAATTTTCAAAAATGTCCCATAATTGTGGGTGTCAAATTTAAAACGTAAATTAATTGACATTTTACAAAGTATGGTTTTGAATGACTTCACCAACGCCACTATTCTCTAACCACTAGGTGACAGCACTTGCTATATATTCTGTCTACACTGATTTATGGGAACTGCTCAGGCAAATGCTGACTATGTCTATATTGCCATCAAATTCGGCGGCAGTCGACGGGAGATACACAAGTTACATACAGTAGCTTGCATATCTCCCATCGACTTCCTAACTTCTACTTACCGCAGTGTCTTCAGTTTGCTGCATCAAAGGGAAATGCCCTCCCATCGACGCAGCATTACTCCACCTGGCGGAGGTGGATTAATAGCATCGATTTCCTGGTCGATTTAGTGGGTCTCCACTTCTGCTTAATCAATCCAGATAAATCGATCTGACAGCAGCAAATTTATCTAGACATAACCTAACAGCACCATTAATAGCAGAGTTAATGTGGATTCATTGGTGTGCACAGTAATCCCCTTCAGACACCTTGCTTTAAATTTATGCCATCGGGCAGTGACCCATCCATACAACCACCCAATGTCCTAAGTGACTATTGGATCACTGAAGAGCACATTTAATTCTGGATGCACAAGGTTATTGGGCAAATAAGCATTCAAATCGTAACTGTACATTCACACCCTGATTTTGTAGAATTTTCTTAAGATTACATAAATCTTCTTTTGTCTTCCACCGTCCTTTGGGAGTTATAGAAATAGAACAACTTTGCAAAAACTTTCTGGGAAAACTGCTCATTTACAAGAGTTTTACCAGAGCAGATAGTGGTCACAAAGACTGACATCCTGGAAGATGGAGTAAGAGGGATAGCTGTATTTATTAAGTAATTTCTTTCATTTGTTACAGCTTTGTCAGTGTAACCATTCAAAGATGCTCCAGGGACACACTCACCATTGCTTATCCTTGCTGCCATATATGCTTATTCACATACACATGCACACACACGTTCAGGCCACATGCTCACTCATACCACCCACACATTCTCCACCACTTTCATGAAACAGGAAACAGTGGGGACGCTTCCTTGAATTAAATAACAACATGCTGGTAAGAGGAGGAGGCAGAGCTGATGCATTTGACCTCTTGAGATTCTTAGTTTGCTGTGATAAATGAACTACAATCCTCGTTCCCCACAGATGCAGGGGAGCAGCCTAGCACCGCAATTACCACCATTGAATCCTTGTGTCAGATGGGTGACATGCTGGAAGCTCCTCTGAGAGAAGAGTTAATATTGTTTAAGTTGTCTGCAAACCTAAGTTGCCTTATGTTCTGATGCTCCCTCATATGGATTTTAAAGCAAAGCACCATGATGGCAAAATATACTCCCTCTATGGGCAAAAACAGTAATGCTGTTCATCCCTGATTAGTCTTCTGTTATATTGTACTTTGGTTAATAGAATTCCCAAAGGAATAATAGTGCTATGGGAACCGTACTAATTACATTAGAATGATAGTTACGCTGGGAGACTGTGTCCTGTGCACTGCTGATGAAAAATCTGAATTCAGAGTGACTTGAAACTCAGCTCCTTGCAGCATGGCAGAGGTGGTGCCCTCACACATGCTAAGGAGGGTGCCAGGGAGATATTTTAACATTCCTTTTAAAATATCCCTGATAATTAACCCATAGAGCCACACAGGCACTGGCAGTGACTCTGAAGGAAGCTAAATGTGAGCAGTTAATAATGGCAACTTGGGAACATGGAGTGGCCTAACATTGCCAGAGTCACATCCTGAGACTGGGGAGAAGGAAGATTCCTCTCATTTTCTATCGTTGCATCCACTAGGGGAGGAAACATTCCTAAAAGGCATCAACAACGGGAATAGAATTCTGACTAAAACATAGTTATTTAGTTTCTTACCTCCGTAAACTTTTCCTCATTCACTTTTTTCCCCATTGCGTCTGTGGTTTCCAGCTGCCTGTCGTAGATCTCTAGTGGAGAAGCAGAGGAGATTAGACAGAAAATAGGCAGATGTATTTTTGCAGAATTGTATTTCTACCTAGGCCTGTGGCTGGGAATGGCAGGAAATTGAAGCATCTGTATCTACCTTGCATGTTCAGCTCTGATTCCAAAGCGGTAGTGTACTTTCTGACTATATAAATACAGGCTGGGTCTGATACTTATACCCCTTTCCGTTGCTGAAAATCTCTAGTTCCCTTCTGAAAGGCAAGCAATACAGGCTGGTGCACACAAGGTTTTATGGCCAAATTCAGATATGACATAAATAAGTGTTACTCACAATGCCTTCAATGGGAGTTACATCTGCTTATGCCAGGGCAGAAATGGTTTGTGTTGTAATGAACGGTATATGTTCCCTTAAATGTTGGGAACCAGTGGCATAACTTTGGAATTACAAGCAAGGACTGAAGCTGCTGTATTTGGAAAACAAGACTTTTACTCTAGTGGCCATATGGAGATATTCCTGTTGACTTTACAACCTTTGCAACCACCTTTTGGCCCGTCTCTGAGCCACAGCTGTGGAGCTGAGAAGAAATGCAAAGGATTTGTGTAGGAAGTCTGGAAAGAAGAAATGTTATCTCCATTGGGATTATTACTCTGTTATTCTCACTTCTACAAAATGGTGAGTGAAACATCAGGAACAATGAGAACACTCTCAGTGGAACCTATATATTTCTTGCTTCCTTAAGACATTAATAAGTTATACATTATCTTTATGAAACTGTAAAACATGGCTTACCGCTCACTTAGTGTAGTGGACTCCATTAAATGAACTACACCAGGAAACAGAGCAGGGCTGTTAGTAAAACATTGCCAATAGTGTCTAGAATGTCTGTAGAGTGACCATCTGGCCAGGAACTTCCTCCTTCCTTTCAGAGTACCTATATCCCCATAATACTGGGAAAAATTAGGAAAGAGTGCCACAATAGCACCTGCGGATTGTGTTTGCCATTCAGACTGTGTGCTACCAATACAAGCTGAATACTCAGGCAATGATTACTATCATAAAAAGGGGTTGGGCAACAGCAAGCTCTAGATAAAGATTATTTCCAGCAGAGGATTGAAATGTGCTTTTGAGTGCCCTGCGTAGCCTCACATCTTCCAGCAAAGATAGATTTGTTGTTACTGATGATCATTATACCTCTGTTTATTTTAAAGGTCTGACAACAGTCTTTATACTGCCACTTCAACATTTCTAGCCCTATCTCTTCAATTATCATTATTTAATTATGTCAAGCGTAAGCCATAATGTGGACAAGAATTATGCAAATCCTTTCAGTGCTGACTGCTCTGGTATGTGGGCCATGTCTCATCATATGTCACTGTCATTCCTCTTATTGGCTAGAGCAAATGGCTGGAGAAGATGTTCAGGCACATTTCAGGATTTTCCCTCAAGCCCTAGAAGGTAACAGCTCTGCCATGCTTTCATTTTTTACCCACTCCAATACATGCCAAGTATAGCCCTAGTATTTGCAAGATCCCGTGTAAAATGAGATGTGTGTTGCGGGATCTTCAGCTGATTTTCATGAACAGAGTAATGCACATGTGGGGAGCAGGTTTGGCTAATCTGGGGGAAAAAGAAGGGGGACAAGCTACTTGTCACTGTCAGAGTTTTATTACTTGGGAAGGGACTCTCTGAGTCTGCTACCGGCCGCTAGAGAGGCCCATGTCAACTTTGTCTAAAATGACTGGGTCAAATGCTGCATCCCCACCATTTCCATGGGCATGGAGCAGAACTGGTGCAGGTCCACTTCATGTGGGAGGAACCACAGGATAGAAAAAGGCCATGAAGAGGAATTCTGCATGTCTTTGCACCCTGCAGAGTCTGCAGCAATGTGAAAGAGGGGCCCGTGGTGAAAATGGACTTGGGGAGAGTCAGGAACATGACACAGAATAAATCCCTGTAGGCACACAGGGGCTGCAGCTACTACAATAGCCCATGGACTGTAGGAATAGCTGTGGCAAGGCTGCACATCTGCACCATGAGACCCCATCAGATGAGTAGGAGAGGATTCCTTGTTCCCCAGCCCTTTTTTAGATCCTCTATGCCAAGTACTTTTACTCAGGTTTTGTGCTGACATGGTGGTGAGGGACCCACAAGTTGTGGTGTATTTTTAAAATAATTTTATTAAAAAACCCACACACTAAGACAACATGATGGTTTACTCTCTGCCATCTGCCTCACCCCACTTGAAGTCTTGCAGGGGAGTATCATGGCCATTGTACCATAACTGTCTTTACAGATTCCATGCTTACTTTCCTTTTGCTCCCATTCTGTACCAGAAGTCAGACCAAAGAAAATACAACCCAAGAAAACATTAGTGATCTTACCCAGTCCAGCTCCCAAATGAGCAGAAACGACATCCAGAAATGACCTCAGGGCACTTTGAACCTACAAAATCAAAGCAACAATTAAAAGCCTGATACACAGAAACACTCTTTGCTCATCTACACTCCTTTTTCAACTCAAAGCAGCTCAAGTTTTACTATCTCTCCCTATGCCTGAACAGGGAAAGGGCACCACCTGACCCTGCATTGACACTCTGGCCTGGGGTATCACCATTTGATTATTATGAACAGATTTAGATACAAATTGCTATAGAGCTATTTGCAATTGGTTTTGCAGAAATGTCTCGCCATTTATTTTCTTCCTGTTTTGTTTTTGCCCAGGATTCCTCAAATCTGTATGGCAACACAATGATCCACCAGTACTAAGAATGGATGAATGCACCAAAGGCCATACACACAACCCGGTGATCTGAAGGGGTCACCCTAAAGTGTTTGTAGTAAGTAAAGTGGGCTGGCCATGGGAATGTTATGCTGGAAAATAGCAGGCACACTGCAGTTGTTCTGGAATTTTCCCATTAAACTAGACCATCCTAGCGAACGTTTCTATAGTGACCCGGCCTCTCACCACTAACAGAAATTCAGGCCATGTCTATGTTATGTGCCCTGTATAGCCCATAAAGCTAATGGGGCTCAGGGGAGTTACACAGGTGACTTATTTGGCATCTATGAAAGGTGTCTGTACCAGCACCCCAGGCTGGTCCATTATGACGGCTTTAAGTCTCATCTCAACAGTGGGTCAATGGCTTGGGTCAAAGGGGGATAATGGTGGATTAATGGTGGCCCTGAAAGGACAGGATGGGAATAAACCACCCAGTGTCTTCTGAGGTGGATTTTGAGTTATGACCAGCTGCCACAAGGGAGACCCAATGCTCATATATATATATAACTATCATGGGCACTTATCTGTCCCCCTCGTGGTAATATCTGTGCAATTCACAATAAAGGATTTGCCCTCACACCCCCTGTAATGCAGGCCAGGGCTATCTGCCCATTAGATAGATAGGGAACTGAGGTGTTGAGAAGCTAAGTGACTTGCCCAAGGTCACATAGAAAGTCTGAGGCAGAGCAGACACTTGAACCCAGGTCTCACAGGACCTAAGCTTGAGCCGAACCACGGGATCATCCTTCCTCTCCCTTCATGCTATACAGCATAATAGAGTCATTTCCACAATAGCCGCCATTCTCCTCCTCCCTGGTGTAAACACAGCAGTGTTTCTATGAATATCTTCCCTAGTTACCAGTGTGAGTGGTATTCTTCCACTGATATCCAATGTCCATTCTTTGAACTGCACTGCCAGGGCCTCCTTTCGCATCTCTGTCACCTGAGACTTGATTTTCTCCACCTGCTCCCTTTGCTCACGGTTTTTCTTTACCTCAGACTTCATCCTGGCTAGCCTGTAGGGTATGGGCATATGGTTCAGAAAGTTACTGTCATAGGCTGAACTAAGCTTGGTTTGACCTCTCCTGAAGGACAGCAGGAAATGGAAGTAATTGCTCACTGTAATTCCTGTATTTTCTAGTATATGAGTACTTTTCCCCATTGAAATATTTGATCTTTTGGACAACAAACTACCAGTCAAACTATCTGTATAAACACTCACAATCTATATCTTCATGGGGCTCTTGGAAGGCGAGGATGTTTGTCATGAAGTGGATCTTCCTACTGAAGGCCAGTGTAATTAAGAATTTGAATACAGAATTTCTGAGTATCAAGTACATCAGTATAGAAAGAGCATTTTGTGGAAGGTGCATGGCACTCTCGCTGAGCCCAGAGACAGACATTTAGGGACAAAATTATTCCTGGTGCAATTCTAGTGGCTTGCAGAGTTACACAAAGAGTGGATTTTGCCCTTAATGACTGCACGTTTTTATAATGGTGCTAATCATTAATTATGGAGATGGTCTTCAATTTTCCTGCCGAACATTTTAGCAGGAGTTGAGGGGTATAATTTTGCTTCACTTAATTTAACAACAAAATTGCATTATTATGCATTAGTCTCAGAGCCTATGTACCATTTAATGTAGGAATTGCACTGGCAATGAACTATGTTTAATGAATTTTCCAAAGTACTATCGCACAATGAAATCCTCACTGCTTTAGGACAGGGATAATTTGCCTGCCATGCTTATGTTTCTTGTTGAACACAGGGTTTGCAAGCCTGGACTAGAAGTGCTTCTCTTTCTTCTTGATTCTCACTGTTTTCCTTCTCTAACCTATCAGAAGGGCATTTGCCAGTCCTCCATTTTGTACACAGGATAAAAGGATTTTATTAAACTGATCATGTATAGGTTTCTCTTTTTTCATTTGTGAACTATAAGTAAAGTCTACAGGAAAACAACCCCATGAATGGCACTCATTATGCCTATAGCTACAGGGTAATAGCTCAACTATGGGGGAGTGGGTCTGGAGTTTTTTTATTCCCATTTCAATGGATTGTTAAAGAGTCTTTGTCTCTATATTGAGAGCTCCGAACTGTTCTTTTCACCCATGTACTGTGCATTCACTGAGCCAGATATTGCTGTCAGTTATACCAGTCTATAGCGAGAAGGAGCTACTCCTATTTGCACTCTTGTTACTGAGAGCAAAGTTTGGCCCAGTGACTGTAATTTCACCAGATGATTTCTCTTTTCTCCGAGATTGTTTTTTCACATACAATGTGATGATAATCTGATATTATCCCTGACCTCTCACTATAGTTTAGGAACAAGCCTTGCAATTATAAAACAATTACATTTTAATTAATAAATAATAAGGTCTATTTAACAAGTTATAATAACACACTTGCTACAGTAATATTTATCACTAGGTAACTGTTAATTCATGGCCATTTATCATGGAGGCTTCTTAATCAATCACTCAGTTACCCGTATGTGAGAGGCATATGAATGAATGACAGAGAGAGTCTTGCAAAACTTAACCCTATTAGACCTCCTGCAATACTTGTGCTTTTACTTGGGCTTCAGCACTTCACAGCCCTACTTTTAATAGGATTCTGGGAGGTGACTTTGCAGCTCCAAATGGCACTGAGCTGTCTTTGTCTTGATTTGCTGTTTGATTTCTTTCTGTAGTGTTTTAACTTGGGATCATTTCTAACCTTGGTAAAATGGTGAGAAATGTGGATCAGATCCAACCTCAGAAAGAGCAGCCAAATTGTGGAAATTTACAAAGGGGCTTGCCTGACTACCACAAAAAAGTTATTTCTCACTTCTCCTAGCCTCTTAGATTTTAAATATTTGCTGTCCACTGGCACTGCCCAATTAACAGCCTGATATTTTGAAGAGATGAGTGGGAACTGTGGGTTTTCAGGACTAGGCCACGTGGCTATGTTGTTAACTGCAAAGAGATAAAGGTCTGAGCCTCTGGGTTTTTATGCATACATAACAGTAAGTGTACTCACATCTTTAATTACCAGTAGGACAGGCAGAAGCTGTGCCTCTGTTTTCTTTGAGCTTTCCCTGGGGCCTTCATTGTGTTAATGAAATTCCCTGTTAGAATCTTTCCCATGGTTGGTGTCACATGGAGCATTAAATCTCATCTTTGCAACACCAGAAACTCTGGGACTAGCTCTTCTATGTATAAAATCATATTATGCCATATAACAAACGCCAGCTGAAAATGGATGCAGCTTCTGAGCTGACCTATCAACAGTGTTTTTGATGAAAAGAAGAAAGACTCTGCTTGGATTGAGTCCCACTCTAAACCCATAATGCTGCAAACAGAACCCATCTCCATATCTGTTCTGGGAGAATCTTGGGCATACTGGACTTGGGAAGGACTACCAGGCTGTGCAGAACACAGGGATAATTAATATCCTTGAGAAGATTTCTGCAGCAAGACATGCACATGGATTTGGCTCAGTGTAAGTAATGCCCAGTGGTTTAGAGTATGTACATATGTTTATCAAGACCATGCAGACCTTGACTATTATCAACCCTAGAGGACGGAACCACTGTGTGAAGCCTCACTGCTCAAGTGCAACACTATGAGTGAAGTCTTGGCCGTGTTTAAGTCAACAGGAGTTTTGCCATTGATTTGGGTGGGTTCAGGATTTCACCTTATAACAACAGGCAGGTAGGTGTGCATACGAGAAGAAATAAATATTGGGGCAAGGAAAAGGGTTTCAATTTGCAGATACTAAGTTATCACAAATGACAGTGGGGGAAAATTATATTAAGAATTCCTTGACAAGGGCCTTTAAATTGAAATGGCACTTGGCTTAAAAAATCCACAAAATAAATGGGGAAACTGCTCCGCTCACTGCTAAGGAAAAGCCAAACTATGGGACTAACTGAAAGACAGCTGCTTTCTGATGTGATTCAGCCCCTGACACCAGGAGACAATGGAACAGGGTGTTGGGAAACCTAATTCCCTTTTCTGGACTGCTTTACTAATGCTGCAAAGAAGAGATGTACCAGTTGCCAAATTAAATGGATCAAGAAAGTTTTCTTTAACTTAAAAATAGAAAATAGAAACATTTCAATAATCAGGCTCTCTTCAGGAATGATTAGCAAACACAAGCAGAATTAACTCCAATGTAAATGTTGCCAAACTGCTTTGATGATTAATTTGGGCAGTGCCAAACACAAGGTACGGCATGTGCTGTACATTCAATGTGCTGCAATTTTGCTTCTCTCAGCAGCTAGTTCCAACCGTGGTCCTGAATGGCATGTGAATCCATTCTCCTTCTGATGTCCCTGGGTGCAGGACAAAGATTGTCCCACCATGGAAATTTTCATCTTGCTATAACAGTCCTGGGTAGATATAGCATGGTAGGAACACATTTGTTAATAATGCACTTGATAAGCAGAGATGTCTTTAGGGGGACTCCCTGCACAATGAAGCATGGTTAATGAAGGCAGCCCCTATTCTCCCACATATGGATGGATGAATCAGCTAGAAATATTGGCTTCCTTTGACCAAAACCAGGCATTAATTCAGGTGTGAATTGGTTTGGATGAAAATGAACTTCTTCCACCCTACTCTCATGTACTCATGTACTCCCTCCCTACATGGTTGCGGTTAAGGTGGGGATGGAAAAAGCCTGAAAAAGTTCAGCTAGGGTAGGTAAATTTTGGAGAAGCATCTGAGGTGAAATCTTGGCCCCACTGAAGTTAATGGCAAAACTCTCATTGATTTCAATGGGGCCAGGACTTCACCCCTGAACTTTGGGTGCTTACATGAGCCATTCTGAGCTTCCTTTGTGAATCCTCTCTTAATTTGTTCTTATATTTGAAAAGACAGTGACTCTGGCAAGAGTTTTGCGCCCGTGGATGGTGGCAGCAAAACCTTGCAATGAAGCTGTGAATTCCCCAGATTTAAGAACACCATCCAAATCCTGTGACCCTACCATACACAAATATGGAAATCCTGAGATAATCCAGATGCAAATCCCTTGATACTGTCAGATGAAGAGATGCAAAACCTGTTACTGCCATGGCTACCTAACCCCTGGCACTGCCAGCCATGAAGAAGCTGACTGCTACGACTCCTCATACAGATTTCCTTGCTCTGCTCTTCCATATCTGTCAAATCGAAAACTTGACTCTCAAATTTTAAACTGGAATTACCATGCCAAAGCATGATACCATACCCCTCCTAATAAATGGCAAGTCAAAATGAAGAGCACTCGTGTGGTAATCACCAATCTAGCTATATTTAACTGCAAGTAAATAGAGTTAAGTGCACTTCATGAGATTATTTTATCAATGCTTTAATAGTATCAGGTACAGGTTATGTATGTGCCTATGTACTACAACAATGTATGCGTTAGAAATATGAGAGAGAGAGATTTAACTATATTCCTTTATTCATGTAATTACTGGGAACTTCCATTATCTTAGTTTAGAGTCTCGGCATGAAACATTTTATGTCAACATCCTCTTTCCCTAATTCCTCACACCCAAATCCTGAAACCAATTTTATGCAAATAGATGAGAGTATTGTACAAATCCAATTCATTATTCTACTAAAAAAGACTCTGGAATAAAGAGATCTGGAAGTTAGTGAGTAGTTCTGACATTATTGCTACCTACTCTGGTGCCTTTTATAAACACAAATGCTCACTTCCATATTTTTCTGAATTGACAAATTAAAATGAATGTATTATTTATTAATGCAATTAATTAAATTTTATAATTCCATCATGTGGTGAGATGCTGTAGAAAAAAAATACCCTAATTAAATAACACCTGGCCAAACTGTGCAGAGAAAAACAGCTAATCTGTTAACAAAGAATGGGCAAAAAGGATCTACAGGGAAGTATTGATGGAAAGAGAGTCTAAAATGGCTTTCAATGACCTGAAATGAACACAATTACAGAGGGATTACAGCAAACAGTTTCTGGGAGGGAGTTCCCAAGGAGACCCAAGACAGCCCTGCCCTTGATACAGTAAGAGAAATATTCAGGATGAGCAGCAAAGGCAACTTGGCTAATTTTATTGTTCATTATCTTTGGAGGGACATAAGGAGAAAAGGGCGTCAAGACCATCAGGCCTATATTATTAACACTTATGCTAAAATATATCCAAAAAGGTCATACAGTGTCTTCATTCCATATGCAGTGTCAAAGCAAGCACTACATACACAGGAGGGGTAGAATACTGCCTAAAATCTGCATAAGCCATTGCTTGGCTATATCTGCCACGTGCTGGCATTTCTGCTGCCTCTCAGCCTTAAAGAAGAGAACAGCTGCTAGCCATAGCACAGAACTCCATGGGATGCATTTGGTGCTACAGGATACACTATTGCCATCCCAGATGACAGTCCCTGCACCCAATTAAGGAATGTACTGTTTTTTGTAAAATGGGTACAGAGAGGCCTTGAGGGGTATACTACAACCAAGCATAGTTTAAAATCACTCACCTGTTAAGTGCCGTATCAGGCACCTTAGTTTTCAACTCTTCCATGACAGCCTTCATCCCTCTCTTGTAGGGACCTGGTTTTGCAGAAATGTCAAACTGAGGGTTATGCCTCATCAGATATTCTCCTAGAAAATTAATGGGATCAAACTTGGGTGGATCTTGGTCTGTTTCAAGCACCTTCTTTTTTTCCACTTCCATTAACAGTTTCTCTACTCCTGGGACTAATGTGGGTAAGAGTTTGTCGAGTAAATAGGCTCGGGTATCCCTTGTCATCTTCTCTTCGCAGAACCATTCCTTGGAGAGCCAGTCCAGAGGTTCTTTCTTCTTTATCTTTTCTTCCTCTGCCTGATGTACATGAATCTTTTCTACCTTTTCCCTCTGCAGATTCAATGCTCTCTGTTGTACCTTCTCATAGAATGTCTCTTTCCATAGAGCATCCTTCCTGACACATGGCAAGCTAGCACGCTCCTGGCTTCTCCTTTCCTCTCTGATGGTCATGCTCTTAATGCTAAGCTTGGGGAGTTTCAGTCCAGGAGTTTGAGCTTCATCTTCTGGCTCAGCAGCCATATTTCACTATAATACATGCAAAAGCCGATCGACACTGTAATTCTGAAAGACATGGCAGCATGATAGAAAGTAACGTGGAAAACAAGTCTATACAGTTAGAAAACAATCAGCAGACGTTTCTTTTACATTCTTTTTCTAATTCAGAAATTGTTGCTTTGCACTCCTAAATAAATACAGCCCATTTCACCTGAGGATCTTAAAATGCTTTACAAAGATTAATTAATTATGCTTCACAACGCCTTTGAGAGATACCGGAGCTAAATATTTGTATCCCCTTTTATGAATGGGGAAGTGAAGAAGGCTGCTCCAGGTCACCCAGCTCATCAGAGGCCAAGCTGGGAAGATAGGTCAGGAGTGCTGCCTATCAGTTCTGCATTTGAACTACTAGACAACAATTCCCCTAATTTTAATGTTTTCCTTTAGCTCCCCTTCCTTGTTTCCAACTTTTCTAATAATTCCCATGAAACATGGAATACAGGAAGTGAGCTGTGTGCAGTAACAGTTGCCTGGGGCTGGGATTTCCATGTAACATCTACACACCTATTTTCTGCTATTCTGAACTGCCCATTCTATCTCCATCTTTCCCATGCCCCTGGGGAGCACTGAGGCCACTTGGCAGATACAACGCCTATTTTATTTCATTTTTTGCAAACGTGTTTCCTCTGCACATTTTCCAGTGTGGAATGTTCCTCTCTGGGGTTGGGATCTGCAACCCCTGCTATGGGACAGGGAGCTCTGTATTAGGAAGATGATGAGACACTAAACTGGATCCTTAGGCTGAGTTGCTGTCCAGATTTCATCAGAGAGCAACTTTGTGGATCACTTTGAAAGTGGGTTAAGCTAAACAGGAACAAGAGTGTTCACACATGGAGTTATTCAGGAATAGTGATTGTGCTTTAAATTTACATTCACCTTAATCCATGTTAACTTTCAGGCATAGACAAATCCTAATCTCTGAGACCCTATCTCCCTTCCAATGGACCAAACTCCACATCTTGGTTTCTCACAATGTTCATTCTGTGAAGCATCAGGAAGGACTGTGTAGTCCTTAGGTGGTCCATGAACCACAATTTGAAAGCTACCTCTGTAACCCTCCACACAAAAACTCTCATCCTCTACAGGAGTTACACACAGGGAATGCAGGCAGAATCTGGCTTTAGTAACCAATTCAGAGACTGAAACACCATTACCATCCTGCAAAACACATGCCAACCCATGGTTAAACAACAACAAAGAGAATATCAACATCAGTCCCATCCCTGAGACACAGTTTGACCAAAGCATGGTAATTCCAAACTCCACCCTGAACTTGCACCACCCTGAAACACAGACACTTTTTAAAGGGGTTTCTGACTGATTAAGGCCTTTCAGTAGCACTGCTTTTGATATATTTTGCTATTTCCACTTCATTCCTAAACACGTGTAGCTGTTCTGAAGAGTTTAACTTTTCAGGAAATGAAGAAAGGTGATAAATAAGCATCTCGGCACACTAGTGTAATTGTTAGGATGTTGATCTTCTGGTTCATAGCCAGTGTTTGAGTCCAAATAGTGCCTACAATGGGTGTGATGATCACTAGCAGTACATTTCTGGGTCAGTCTTCTGGATGGGTCTGGTGGCATCCTCTAGTCATTTGTGCAGAGTGGTGATTATCTGCTGGGGAGGGCGGAGGAAGAGGGAATGGATTTATATGTCAGGCTGCTTGCTTGGCCCAAGCAATGTGTTACAAAAATTAGAGCTGTCTTGCTTGCTAGTGGATATAACCTATAAAGGAGCATAGATTAATAAAGGCAAGAGGGGAACCCGTCACCTCTATCAGATTGCATCTTATAAGGTGAGTTTTCTTCCATAAGATGTAAAACCAACTCCTTTTAAATATTTGTAAAACACAGAAGTGTTAATCCAGTGTCCTGCCCAAATTCTAAATGAAGTAGGTGTGTTGTGTCTATATAAACTACCTTTGCACTTTCAACTGGTTATGGTATTTTTCTGCATGTCATTATTGTGCTTTGCGGTCTTTCTGTGCACTGTTAAAACAGTTGCTGCATTCCATTCTAGAGATGCCTGCATTTCAGTGATGACTGATGTGATTCCTACATATCCCACACCCACCTAACAAGGTGATTGTGAGGGTTAATTAATGTTTGTAAGGTCCTTTTATATTGAATGAGAGACACTACAGAAATGCAAACTAACAATGGGTTTAACTCTCTATTCCATTAAGCCACTTTTACACTGATATAACTCCAAAACTGGGGTGAGGAAATAGGGAACCAGGCCCATTAGCAAACTAGGAGAAGAAGGAATATGAGAACAGTAAATAACTGTTATAATATTAGCAACATTCACCCAAAAAGTGTCAGGATCATACTCCAAACCTCGTGCCTGTCAAGAGTTATAGGGCCAAATTCTCAGTTGGTGTGAACTACCATAGCTTCATTAACTTCAATGCAACTGTGCTGATTTACACCAATACAGAATCTGGCCCATAATTCACAAACTTCTCAAATGCCTAGGACATTCCCAAGTCTGTCCTGATAGACCTGGTGGTAATAAGCATAATGTACAAAGACAAGCTAGTTTAAGAAACACCCGTGAAACTCAAAAAGTGATATAAACTCTCTTGTGAGCCATTGTTCAAATTCAAGGCAAGACAAGCCTTTTATTATTTATTAGGATACCATTTTCCTGGCTCCTTTTCTGTTCGCCAAATATTCATGCTGGATAGCCACACACAAGTGCAATTTGATTACCTCTCTGTTTTCAGGATACTATGACTAAGATAAAAACCCACCCATAATCAAGACAGATTTCACTAGAGAGACTTTTATTTACTCATTATAAAATGTGGCCCAGTGAATATTTGGGCAATGTCTGACCTACTGAAGTGCTTTCAAAAGAAGAGTCCAGTCTGGGAATTTGTTTAGTCCTGCCAGTGCTTTCCACAAAGAGCTTTAGAAGAAGTTTTATCTGATTAGGCACAATGGCCCAAACCCTGAAAGCTATATAGGCACCTCCATACCTTTGAGGATCGATTCCATTGTGCCTAATATATTTGGAGTATATTTAGTTCTTTAAGCCCTGGTTAAAATCAACCTTTAAAAAGACTTGTCATTTTGCTTCCTGGAACTCTACAGAAGAACTGTTTTTCTTACCTTGAGAGCAGATACCAAACCAGAAATGTCTCCTCCTGCTTTCAGAGTGGCATTGCAGATGAATGAGAATTTAATATATACTCATCTGTTCTAAGCCATTAGAAAAATTAAAAGTGACTTAGGGATTTTGCAGGCCTGCTGTGGAGCCAAGCTGTGAATTTTACTCCTGGGCGTGTGTTTGACGTTGCTAAGCAATAAACCCAAAGGTTGCTATGTCTCATCTGCTATTTAGAACTGCAGTGGATTGTTTTCTGCCTTTGGCAGTTCAATATAAATTCTTCCTTACTTAACTTACATAATTGTGTCATATGACCACCAAAAAAAAAAAAAAGAAAAAAAAAAAGTCTAAGGCATGGCAACCCATATAGCATTAAATTGCACTGCTGCCCAAAAGAATATCCATAAGTACCTAGAGAGAGTAGGCTGATGTTCAGATTCAGGGATCATGAATTCCAGCACTGTCTCATGCACTAGGGACAGAAAAAGAAAGTTTTTAGGCCAAGTTGAAGATTGTACCAAACAGATGTGAGAACTTGAGAGCATAAACAGAACTTAATTACAGGCCAAACTGAAATGGATGTTACCAAGTTCTTCTTTTCATTGAAAAACAAGCAACTTTGGAGTGACATGCTGAGTAAGCTAGCTGCAGTGAACATAAGGGGGTCCTTCAATACGCTTTTCTTTCAGACCAGATTTAGACTAGAATCTGCAGGATTCGGATCCATCATTATTTCTCTTATTCTTGTGTTCATAATGGAGAACCTGTTCCACAGGATAAAAAGGAGGGGGGGAAAGAATAGAGGTCTGAGTGAGACTATGTAACTAGAGAGGCACTCCAGTGGCTTCAATGGAATTACACTGGCATAATTGAGAGCAGAATTTCTCCCAATGTCTTTATTGTTCGAATTACAAACTAGCACTTCTGAAATGGCAGACTTTTCCAGAAAAATGTGCTTATCTTATGCTATTTTTTCTGCAATGTCTCTATACTTTTTGCTTTTTAAGATGGATGACCATGTGGGCTGAGCCATCTCAACCTGCACAAGAACTCTGGACTATGACTTATATGTGATACTTATCATTAGGACTACTGCACTGTGCTCTACCCTGCAATACAGGTGTATGATTGCTCATTTCATGGGATATCAGAGCTTGTCATAAAATGTGAACCTTATCAAGTTTAATCTATCCAAAAAAAGGTTGAAAATATTATCGTTTTCCAAAATCTGGTGCATTTGTTTGACCGGTATTGTTTGTCTAATTTGGGAATGTCTGAGTTCTAATTCCAGGTCTGGTTCCTTCTGTGACTCTGGGAAAGTCACTTGAGCTTTTGACCTCAGTTTCCCAAAGAGGGATGTGAGTATTAATACATCTCGAAAGCCCCCTGAAGATGAAAAGAACTACAGGTGAAATTCACCCAATGCAGAAGCCTACCCAAAGCCACATCACCATTTACGTCCCACTTAAACTCTTGAAATAAAATGTGTTCCAAAGAGCTGAACTGGGAACTTAAATGGTGCATAAGCCCCATGTGAGTCCTCTACAGAGGGGTGAATTTCACCCGGCAGTGACTACAATATTATAAACTCGGGGTAGCTGCAAACCTCAATGGGGAAATATCACTTTAAATACATAGTTCAATTTATGGAGAGAAGAAGGCTACCTGGCTTCTCTAGGCCTATGTAGCTAACCTAGTGTTGTTCCTGCCACAGGGGTGTTGGCCCCTTTAAGGAAGTGTGGGACTAGACTATCCATGACGAGATAATTTAAGGGGAACGAGTCTATGTAGGCAGTTAACTGAATAAGAAGCACCTTGACCTGACAAAAGGCTATCTGGGCTCAATTGCAGGGAAGTCTTCAGAGAGAGAAGCTCTTTGAAGAGAGAGGAGCTAGTGGAGACCAAAGGTCCCAATGAGGAAAGCTGTGCAATCCCTGAGCCAAGAGGAAAGACTTTATTTCAAATTTACTTGTATTTAATACAGTAGAATCCCAGCAAGGGAATTTTGTCTTATCCATTTGGACAGTGTAGAGTAGGGGCCCTGAGAGAAGGGAAACTAGGGCAGGAAGTGCCTGCGGTGCCACAGTAGGTCAGCAGGGGGTGCTACAGGGTAGGCATGCCCCTGAAACAGTACCCTGAGATATTTTATTTCCTCTGTGTGCTCCTATAAACACTCTTTCAAACATCTTCATGGCTTTAATGTAGGCGTTTGGCCAACTATTCTGCATATTTAATACTCTTCTATATAAAAGCATTTCTCCTGAATGCACTCAAATATCGTTGGAATGCCAATTTGTCCAGCTAATGCACATTCTGTCCACTCTATAATACTAACTTCATTTTAATATATAGCATTTGTTTGCAGGCAGAGACCATGCAACAAAAACAATCTAAATCAGATGATTTGTAAATTGTAATGAATTTTAGTTTTTTTTACTATTATAATTAGCAAAACAGATGACTAAGAAATACACACTTATTTTAGTGTATTTTGCAAAATGTGTTGAAATAAACCCTAGATTACTGCAATAAAATGCATCAGAAATTTTGTGCACGGAAATACTAGAATAACCTAAATTGTGACTTTAAAATGGATTCTAATTCTGTTCAGTTCAAATCAGTTTTGTATGGTATGATTAATTCCTGTTTGTCTTTTCTCTTCCTGGCGTACTTGATGTTTCTCTTTTCGGATTCAAAATGTTATTGTTGTTGTGATCAACCTATAAAGCTTTTTTAAAAAAGGAAACTATCAATTCTAAAAATACTCTAATTTTCCTCAAAGCTGCTGTTAAACCACCAAATGAGAACAAGTGAAAAAAAGCCTGGCAGGAGTGATCTACATTTTTATTTCTCTGGATTTTAAATACTCTGAGCTATAGCAAATCAGTAATCATACTCTATTTAACTTGGTTGTTATATCTTAATGTTTTCTCAAAGCAAAGCTTATCCTTCTAGAATGCCACACAATTTTTGTGCTGTTGATAAAACAGTGTGCCAAATTGTCATCACAGATGTTTTGCTGGGGTAATTTTTATTATATGTTATTTTTGCTTTTGTACATAAGATGCAGTTTGGGGGCATTCTGTCTCCTTTTACACTTGATATCTGGATGATGCTATAATCGCTGATGTTCGGTAATACTGAAAATAAAAGGTATGTCAGCAAGGGAAGTATTTTCATATTTACTGAAGACAAAAATAACTCATGCTTTGCATGTGTTAAAAGATCTATGGGGCCAGTCCTGCAAGATGCTGAGCACGGTGCCCTCAACAATTTGCAGAACATGGGTACAAACTTATGATCCCTTTTTTATATAAACTACTGGCTATCATTACCACAGGCTGCATTCTAATTGTTCTTTTAAATCAGAATACATTTGCCTCATAGCTTCCTTCTCTACATTTAAATTTTGCTGCAGTGGTTTGCTGAATTGGGGCCACAGTGCTGACTTCGAGCCACAGTGCTTACAAGCATAACTAGAGAAGAAGGAGGACCTTGTGGTTAAGATCCAAAAGCCACAATCCCACAATAGAGGAAGAAGGCTGGGTTGGTTAAAAAATGACCTAGTTTAGAGAGGAACTGAAGGCAGCCATAAAAATAAAAAATAATATATAACACATGGAGGAAAGGGGAAGTAGATAGTAATGAATATAAATCAGAAGTTAGGAATTGTAGAACATTGATAAGGGAAGCAAAGGGATACACGGAGACCTCTATGGCCAGTAGAGTTAAGGACCATAAGAAGGTGTTTTTTTCAATATATTAGGAAGAACAAGAATCCTGACAATGGTATTGCTTCATCATCAGATGGAAATGGTAGAATTATGAATAATAATGTACAATATGCAGAAATGTTCAATACATATTTCTGTTCTGTATTTGGGGAAAATACAGATGATACAGTATCATCATATAGTGTTAACCTTCTTTGAATTCCATTAATATCTCTGGAGGATGTTAATGAGAAGCTATTAAAGTTAGACATTTTTAAATCAGCAGGTCCAGATTAACTGCACCCAAGATTTTTAAAGGAGCTGGCTGAGGAGCTCACTGGACCGTTAATGTTGATTTTAATAAATCTTAGAGCCCTGGGGAATTTCCAGAAGACTGAAAGAAAGTTGATGTTCTGCCAATTTTTAAAAAGGGTAAACAGGATCATCCAGATAATTATAGGCTTTTCAGCCTGACATTGATCCCGGATAAGATAATGGAGTGGCTAAGATGGGACTTGATTAATAAAGAATTAAAGGGGGATAATGTAATTAATGCCAATCTACATGGGTTTATGGAAAATATATCCTGTCAAATTAACTTGATTTTTTTAATGATATAAATTTGGTCAATAAGATGATAGTGTTAACGTAATATACTTAGACTTCTGTAAGGCATTCAGCTTGGTACTGCAAAACATTTGGATAAGAAACTAGAATGATATATAAAAATAACATGGCACACATTAAATGGATTAAAAACTGGCTAACTGATAGGTCTGAAAATGTAACTATAAATGGGGAATTGTCATCAAGTGGATGAGTTTCCAGTGGGGACCATGCTTTCCATAAAAACTGTTTCAAAATAATATGATGGTTGTTATAAGCAACTCAATGATACTTTCTTTATGTATACACTGTTTTTGTAGCCATGTTGGTCCCAGGATACTAGAGAGACAGAAGTTGGTCCAATAAAAGATATTACCTCACCCGCCTTGTCTCTCTACTTTTTTTATGTATGTTTCTTTGGTTATTCTCCCCTTCTGATCTGATCCCAAACAGGTGTATTACTTGAATTCTGTATGTTCCAGGTTCTCACTTTCTGCATAGCCCTGAGTGAAGCATTCCTGCAAAAATCACTTTCTAAGAGCAATTTTATTTTAACGACTCTGTTTTTCATCCTCCTTCATCCACTAGGAGGCAAACATGCTCATTAGTGAGTTTAACTTTTGTATTGTGGTAATGGATAACTGCCATACAGTTTGCAGAGCCTGCCTGATAATTATTTTGACTGCAAGGCACTGAGGGATAGACCAAAGAACTAGCACTGAGGGCTTTTCTGGTGCTTAGATTTAAAGGGACCAAAGCTTCCTTGACAGTTCTGTCAACTTGAAGGAGGAGATGCGAGTGAAATGCCCTGAATGCTAAGAGGAATTGATGGGTTAATGGAAGCCGTTGAGAAGACGAGTGTTTGCTTTCTGTTTGATATTTATTATGGTCTCTGGTAATCCAATCTCATTAGATGCCTACGAAGGACTGATTCTTCATCCCATTAACTTCAATGGCAAAACTCCCATTAATGGAACCCAGACGTGACCCAAATCGCTGAACCCTCAAAACAAATATGTTTTGCTTAAACTGTTAACATACCAGAATTGCTGCCCATCCATCACCCCCCATCCCTGAGTCCCAGACTTCCATACTTTGAATTCTGGGGGCTATTTTATGCCCTAAATTTGCATACACACATCACAGACCCATCATTTTCTAGGTGTCTGGGCCTCTATGGATTTAGTCAGGAAATCTCACAGAGAATCCCAAAAAGAGTTTGGAAGCTGTTTTCTGTAGAGGATGGTTGGAATATTGAGGAATTTTGTGTTGCCAACTGTAGTGATTTGATCATGAGTTTGCAGCAAGTTTTTCTTAAAGCCTCAGCTCCTGGAATCATAGGGGGGAAAGGAGAAGCTCCCTAAAGACCCAAAAACCAGAAGGCAAATAAAAATCACCCCGCAGTTATTAATTACTATTATTATTTAAATCCCATCATTTTAAGCCAATCTCATGATGTTGGGGGCCCGAAGCGTGATTTTTGAACACTTGAGGCTGGCCATATTGATACGAACTAGGGTGACCGGAAAGCATGTGTGGCAAATCAGCACAATAGGTGCCTAGGTACGACAAAGCCCTGAATATTGGGACTGTCCCTATAAAATCAGGGTGTCTGGGCTCCCTCATTGATACACCCAGTCGGGTTCCTCCTGAGGGCCCTTTACAAAGGGGGGAGGGAAGGGCGGCGCCCCAGAGAGCCCAGTCCTGCTCCTACTTCACAAAGGGAGGCCGAGGAGGGGAGCAGCAAGGGGCCCAGCAGAGAGGGAGGTGGGTTTCGCTAGGGGCCAGCAGAGAAGGGGTTAACCGTTCAAGCCTGCCGCCGGGCGGGGGCGGGGGCGGGGGCGTGGCCGGGCTGACAGGTGGCGCATGCGCGCTGGCGCCTCATTGTGCCCGGCCGGCCCAGCCCCGCCGCGCCTCACTCAGTCACTCGGCGAGGGGCCGTTGGCGAGAGCTGCTGCCCCCTGCGGTCACCGCCGCCGCCTCCCTCCCCGCCCGGCCGGCCGGCTCCGGGGCCCCGCCATGGAGTAAAGCCCCTCCCCCGGCCGGAGGGGGGCCCCCGCCGCGCCTCGATGGCTCTGGTAACGGTGCAGCGCTCGCCTACCCCCAGCGCCACCTCCAGCCCCTGCGCCTCGGTGAGTCTCCCCGTCCGGCCGGCCGCCGCCGCCTCCCTGCCGGGCGCTCGCTGAGGCGGAGGGAAAGGCGGTTGGCTACCACATAGCGTCCGGCCGGGGCTTGTACGCATGCGCGCTCTGTGCCTCCTGCCTCTCCCCCCCCCCCCTCTTCCGGGCCTGACAGCTGAGCGGCGCGCGGGCAGGAGCAGCCCCAGGGATGCTGCAGGCTGGCAGCCGGGCAGGCGCTGAGCCGGGGCAGCCCTCCTGGGCAGCGGGCGTACCAAGAATCGCCCACCCCCTTTCCTCCCCGTGCCCCATGCAAACATGTCCCTGCCCTGGAGCTTGTATATGGCGCTTGCAAAACGCTTGAGTGAATAAATGCCCGGGTCTCTTAGCTGCTCCTCCACCATGTGGTGCCCTTCTCGCCCGTCTTTGCTGCTCCGCCGCAAAGTAACAGACTGGGGAAGGGGGCTGTCTCCTGGGCTGCTGCTCCGTAGGGTTTGGTTGCGGGGTGGTTGCCTTTCAATTCATTTAAAGCAAGCTGATCAGGTCAGGCGAGTCTTAAAAAATAGAGAGAGCATGGAAGGAACGTTTGACCCCAGCTTCAGCTTAACAATTTTTGCCATGAAATGAAAGTTTCAGTGGAAACGGGTTTTTTCCTGGGTTTAAATGCTCCCCAGTAACGTTTGTCACCCAGGACCGTCCAGGGTGTAAAAGAGAGGCATGAGAACCCCCAAAAAGTGAAATGGACTATAAATACACAAGCTAGTTTTCGTTTTCATTGTCCGGTGTGAGAGGCTAAAAAGTATTGGTTAAAAGCAAACTAGGATCTAATAACTGATGGTGTTAAATTCTTCACCTACAGAATTGTATTCTAAAAATGATTTAACCTGGTATTTGCCTTTAGGCATCTTCCACACATGACATTCCTTTCAGAAAAAGCTACTAGATTTTCCTTCTGACTGCGGCATGTAATCTTCAAAATGCTATATCAAGCTGAGAGTTTTTAAAACAGGAAGACTTTAAATCTCTCAATGACAGTGAAAGCTCTCATTAGAAGGAGTCTTAAAAATTACCTGAAATTAATCCCAAATCAGGGAGTCTGACAGGCAGTTAAAGGGAATCTGTCATATTCAAAATAATGTTTGTTTAAAAAGGGGGTAGGGAAGAAAAACTGAATTTGAAGCATCTGAATTACTACTTACAACTATTGTAATATGGTTGGTTTGTTACCAGCAGTTAATTGAGGATAACAATGAAAACAGCTAAATCGCTTTCACTTGGTTTATATTCAGTTTCTAGTTGGCTTCACTTTAAAAGTCTCATGTATTCTCACACTCGTGTTATGTTTAGGTTGCAAATGCTTCAGGGGAATGTTGAAATCCCAGTTGTTTTGGCTAAAATAAAAACTGCTGTGAAAATATTTCTTGTTGGGCTGGGTAAAATCTCTTTTGATCTAAATTCTGGATTAACTGTCTGATAATATCACATCACATGTTATTTTGGATAGAAGGGCATTAACACCTTTGGGTTTTTTCCCTGTCTTGCTAAGGCATGTTTGTTTTATCAGTAATGCAGATTAATTCCACTGGTGTTACTTTGCTATACATATTGATTAACTCTGTTACTTCATATATTATTTTCACAATTGTGCATGGGAAAACTGTCTATGCTTAGCAGCTTGTAACTTCCTCTACGTGTAAAACACTTAAACTGTTAGCCTAATGCATCCTTAGCGTTAGGAATCCTTGTGTTGGTGACACGACTGATTTTTTTAAATGTAATTCATCCCCCCACCCCTCTCTCCTCTGATGCCTAGACTCAAATAGCAACTTCTGTTTAAACTTGTCATTGATGAGCACACTGTAGGGCTGCCCTTTTTGGTGCAGCTAAGTAACCTGTTTCCCTTCTAGGTTACCGAAAAAGTTGCTTTGGATGAGGATCACTCTGAACAGTGAGGAAGGAGTGTGCATGCGTGGATGCCGTGTGTGTACGCAGCCTGCCCTGATCTTGAACTGTGCGACTCCTAAAATACTATCCCTTACAGTTTTTTCCCCAATGCTCAACAAATACAGAGAATACAACCTTTAACATATTTAGCAGTATTAGCTCTCATTCCCCTTCTTATACAATTGAGATGTAATCTGCTGAACTAGTCACTGTGGTACTCTTTGCGAGAGAGCGTGTGTGGGCTCTGGTGTCCTGACTAAACTTTAACTTTAGTAATTACTTTCTGCCAATCTAAAACTCTTCTTGCAGTCTCGTGCAAATGGCATTCTTCACTTTCTGCCCTAAACTATTGCAGAGGGTTTATGTGTGCTCTTCAAATACCTTCTGCATTTCCCTGGTGGTTGAAGCATGTCTATAATTATTACTACTAATATTAAATTGTAAAAGTTTTTTGAGATCTTTTAGAAAAAATATAGGCTATTTCAGCTCATCTGCATATATGCTGCTAAAATTTCTTCAATGTTAAGGAAAGTATAGCAGATCAATATCTTAGATATATGCCACCATGCTTGACTAGTCCTTGGGGTTAAGTCTCCTTTGAGCTCCACAAGAATTCCCAAGCCACACTGTAGTAATCTAGATTGTCGTTTAGCTCATCTTGACTGTATATCCAGCTGTTGACAGAATTCTATTGACCTTTACAGTACAATGCCACTGTGTGAGGAAGTTGGACTGAAAATTTCTTGGTGAGATGGCCCAAGAGTTTCAGTGATGGTCCCAAATGAAATGCTGAGGGCTTGTGATTCTGACAAGTCTGTTATCTTGTTCATCCTCCTTAAGGTCCTTATTCTGCAGCTGACTCTGTGCAGGTGCAGGCAGTCCTCTCTGCCCATGTTGAACCCTGCTGATTTCAACAGGGGTCTGCTCATAAAGTCCATTGTAAAATTGGGGCCTGCAATTCTGTGGAAAAACTTCTGCATAATTTAGCAAGATGTTGGGTCAAACCATGCTTTAATCTTTTCTGTATGTTCACAGTCATCAGTTTTCTACAATACATAAGGTTGACTTCTGTAATGTTCTAATAGACTAATTTAAAAGTTGTTGAATTTATTTTATTTTGCTACATATAGATATTTTCTGTGTGGCCACCAAAACATTATACCTAATCGGCTGGAGTTAAATGTAAACCTCAACTTTTTGTTCTTTCTCTAGGTAATGTGGGGATGAGGTCAAGTTAAATCTGATAAATTAGTCCCCCAGAGAGTGTAGAGGTCTGACTTGTAGCTTGACATTTTCGTGTCTTGACAGAAAAATTCTCAGGAGACTGCTGTTTTGCCATCTCAGATTGGGACAAGGAAAAAGGGTTACAATTGTGTATGCTTCAACAAGTGACCATATGGAAAAACTAATTCTGTTTCAGGGTCACTAGAGGACTTTGAGGACAGAGTCCCTTGTAAATTGCTTGATGCTATTCTATTAGGAGTAGGCTCCCTAGACAACAAGAAGAGGTTGAAATAGTGCAGTGTCAATGTCCTTGAACCACAGGGGATTTCTGCATTGTGTGCTATAAAGGTATTATAATTGGCTTCCTTGGATTCAGGGGAATAGCTGATTCAAATCACTTTGAAATTGGATGGTTTTATTTATAGATTTTGTCCTCATTGCCATAGAATTTGAGCACCACACAAACATTCATTGCTTTATAGAGAAGTGTTTCATACAGCGATTTGGTCTAGATTGTTATAGATCTGCAGCGTACTGATTGTTCATCTAGCTACTTATAAACCATGATTTCTTAATTGTCTGTCTGAATTTCTGATCATAGTTTGACTTTTGACTCTGTTGGCACTTTATTTTGAAAAGAAAGACTTCTGTGCCCCATCCTACAAAACATTTCCATTGTTTAAACCCAAAGCAGTAGCTGGAATTATCAAAGGTGGCTTATGGGCGGAGTATGGGTTCAGGGGAGACTTCATGGAGGTGGACTACTTGGTTATTGTGAGAGTGAGAGGGGGGATACCTTCATCGACACAGCAGCCTATGTTTAATAGCTGAAGGATTTGAACTTTGTAAAGATTTCCAGTTTCTCTTCTGGGAAACTGGTTATTTGCTTTTTAAACAAAACCATAATTCACGTTTTAAGAGTAAAAGACGGCTTTTTAATCAGTGTGTCTTTTCCTTTAACTATGGCAAAGACTGTCCTTTCTCCCTATCTGAATCCCCACACTCCTCTGGAATAGCTTCCAGGTGTGTGGGTGGGGGCATGGCATGTATGGAGTTCACTGGCTCACACTAAAAAAATTGCGACGCTGCAAAAATTTTACACATAACCCTAAAAGTGAATGCAGGTCTGTTCTCTCATGCTTGCTTTGGAGGCTTCCCTGTTTATAACCCGCAGATGGAAACAGCGCTGCAGGAACAGAATTTGGCCTGGCTTGCACTGCAAACTTAGCTCGACATAGCTGTGATGTGGAGACTAGGATCCACACTCTTGAGTGCCGTAGGTATACTGACCTAATGCCTGGTGTAGACACAGCGAGGTTGATGGAAGAATGCTTCCAAAGGCCTAGCTGTTGTTGCTCGGTGCGGTGGAGTTCCTACAGCAAGAGGAAAAGCCCCCTCCATTGCTGATGCACGTTTATCTGTAGGATCCAGAGAGGCTTGGGGCCAGGTCCCAAGTTGGCAGGTTTGGAGGATCCAGGCCCTTGGTGTCTTTCCTTGCTGGAGACCGTTTCTCCCTAGTTGTGCATGTCTGCACAAGGGGATCCTGGGAACCTTGCCTTGCAGGTTCTTGTTGCTCCCCTTGCTTCCGCACTCCACCCCCCCAGTGGTCTCATTTCAGTGGAATAGTATGTAAACTTACATCAGCTGGATTCGTGTGCAGGCAGCTCCAGCAGGCTGTACGGAAACCTGCTGTCTGAATTTGGACAACGCCAGAGAAAGCACTGCCACGTTCTGCTTTAGCTGCAAGTCAACCACAGCCTTGCTCTAATCTGTTCCCCGTAGCTCAGCCAGATGCCTTGCAATTTGTCAAGATTCAATCAAGCCTTGATCCAAGACATAGTGAAGATTAGAGCTGGAGGTCTGTTCATGGTTTGTAAAAGGTGGAGTGAGTTCTTGTACGATTTGCTGGCTCCTCTGTTCTCTGGCTAGTCTGAGACAAATAGAAATCTATGAACCGCTCCTGTGTGTCTTGTTCCAAGCAGTCTTTCCTCTCCCAGGGAGAATATCCTCTCCCACTCTGTGTCTTCAGGAATTGCGATAGTGGCTTAACACATGCTTTCCACGCCTTCCAGTTATAAAACAAAGAACTGAAGACTTGCATGGCAAAGTCTGGCTGTGGAGGAGCACTGCAAAATAGCGTGACTCTTCTCCAGATGCTATCTGTCTGTGCAGTATATGTTTGCAGCAAACTCACTTTTGCTGACAGTTAAGTGCTAAATGAGATTTCTCTAAATCTGTCACCTAATCTTCCTGCTTCCTCCTAATCATTCAGAAAAGACTTGCATCCTGATTAACTGTGTCTGTTAATTCCATAAACTCTGAATTCTTTGCTACCACGTGTAAAACACACGATGTAGAGTTGGTTCTTGATGGCTAGTGAATGTAAGCGTTCCGGACGTGCCAGTCTCCTTCCTGTCTGAACAAGGACCACATGGTCGCCCTTCTCCATTTTCTACTCTTCTCAGTGCTGTCTCAGGAGAGATGTTGGGCCACTGTGCACCTGCTGTTGTTGGGTGAAGGGCATGTGCCAGGAGTCTTGTACGGTTCTCTAAAAGTTCCAGGATTTGGGCTTGCCCTGATCTCTGGTGCCTCGTGGTTCCTATCTGCTTTTTTGGGGAGGTACAGTTTTCTTAGGAGATGTCAAGTCGGTCTAAGTTTTGGTGCTTGAGCTGGAAATGTAAAAGCCCAGTTGATTAGGCTCTATATCTGCTTTGACCAAATGTGCCCAGTTGTTTTACACTCCCCTCTTCCATGGTGGTCGTATCAATTCTACTGCTTCCATCTCAGCATGCACTGACCTAAAATATTGGAGGAAAACTTGGTGTCATACTGAAGTCATGTGTGGGGTGTGTTTTTGATTTGTTAGCCAGAACGCAGTTGATACCATCTATGCCTGATGTAGAAGGCTCTGCATGAGATTTACATTGTAAGGCACTGGAGGATGTAAGAGGTGATATGATGATGTGAACAAAGGGAAGTGGCCCTGATGTTGCAGGGTGCTGCCATCTTCTGAAACAAACACTACAGAACTGTCTCCTCATTGGCGCAGTAGCACAGTAACACTTGAATTACTGTTTGAAGGACAACTCCAAAGAAGAAAAGCAAAACAATCCTGTCTGACCCTTTCTTGACAAGTGAAGGCTTTTGGACAGGCAGTCAGACACTGACTCCTTTCCAGTACCAGAGCATATTGTTTCCCTGAGGGCAGGGAAGGCAACTGACCCAGAAAGAGGAGATGCTGCTTTCATTGTTATAAAATTCACAGCTTAAAACAAACAAAACCTTAAGCCAGTTGGCTTCCCTCTTTATCCCAGGAGGTTAGCTAGAGTGGAAAGCAGAACCCTGCAAATATGTTTCGGAACCTTTCTCATTTTCTGATGGAAAGTTCCTTGCTGGTAGAATGTACAGGAAATATTTTCCTCACTAGTTTAAAAAACTAAATATAACCTTTCTTGGTTTTCTTTATTTTAATACTGCTTTCAGGGCCTTCATTAGTAATCAGCAGTCTTCATAATATAATCACTATGCAAAACACGAATTGACTGACCTCTTAGCCCAACGTGGCTACAACACTGCAAACAACTCTCTGAACTGCTCACTTTTATTACTCTTTTAAAAAATCTTCTCCCCTCTGCAGTATTTATCAGCATGACAATCTCTCTCTGGAGTTGCATTACTCAGTTAAATGCGCTATCACTAGTTCTTATCAAGCTGTGCTGATAAGAAAAAACCAGGACTTTCTTATTTAACGTGTGCCAGTCCTAGAAAATTCTCAGGAAAGTAGCATCACTTCATTCCGAGATGAGTGACCGAGGAGAAGGTGGGAATTCTGGAATCTTTCAGAAGTGTGCACAGCTTTTTAGAACTAAATCTGTCAGAGACACTCGGTGACAGTTACACTGCTTAGACTTCCTGCATCCTCCAGTAGCAGGATTTGGCAAACAAAGCAGGACTCTGATGGTGGGATAAAAATCTGCTTGTAGATCAGGCTTTTGCATATTTTGTTCACATTCCAAATCGACAAGAAAATACCAGAGGCCTGTATCCCCTGTTTAATATTTTGCTGCATAATAGAAGGGTTAAGGTTTCTTTATTTACCTTTTAAAGTATTTGATACGGGTTTTTAGCCAGCTGCACAAGACAAGGCTTTTTGACTTGTAAAGAAGAACTTTGCCTTCTGCGTACACACCCATCATAGATATTATGATGCTCTTCTCTGCAGTGAGCAGCTTACTTAAGCAAGGGACAGATAAGCGTGCCTGGCCTGCAGCGTCAGGTATGGCTTAGTGACTTTTCGGTTGTCAGGTCTTCAGCTGCAGCACTTGTTTGTCTTGGAAACTGGCAAAAAGTAGCCGTTGGGCAGCTAAGCTTGGTATTACTGCTGCTTGATCTCAGCCTGCAGCCGAAGGCCTCATTCTTCAGTCACAACAAACCACATCCTCCCAGTGCCGCAAACGTCTCCTTTCCATCTCTCTTACCTCTTCAAGAAGAGTGCAATGCTTGCGAAAGCTGGCAATTCAGCAGTGTTGGAAACTGAAGCCCCCCCCCGAATGGGTCTGGCATGGGTGATGGCCGTGAAAGCTACCCTTATCTGGACTGGAGGGACTATTTCTGTGACTAGCAGGGTAGCTGAGTCTTGGCACTGCTCTAACGTTTGCTTTTCTGCTGATGCTGCCAGCAAAGGTACCACTTGTAATCCCTGTTCTCTGCATCTTGGTTACCCTCCCCCTAGTAATGGGACCGAGATCACTAAGCCTGAGTGTTCAGTTAGAGAAGGGCATGAGTTGAGCTCAAGTCACCTGTTTGAGTCTGGTATTAATTCTGAGTTGCGTGGACGGTAGCCGTTTTGCACTCGTTCAGCAGATGCAGTGTGAGCACACTTAAGTAACTGCAGCGATGAGCACATCGTGTCAATAGCTTTCTGCAGAGGCAGTTGCCCTGGACTTGTACCTTATCCCTAGTGCTCATGGCAGGCCGCCCTCCTTTCATTGGAGGAATACAACTCGCACTGTTAAGCAGCATGTTACTTCCACAGCAGGGCCTACCCTGCTTGTGCGTGCCAGTGGTCGTGATGCGGCACCGGTGAGCAGAATGTTTGTGGCGTTTACTTACGGCCGGTTCACTATGGCTGCTGCTTACTGCTCTTGGCTACGTCGTCTCTTCCTCTCCCAGGGAGCTCCTTCATCGAGGCACTACTGAGAGCATGTTGTGCAGTCGAAATGGGAACCGTTGCCTAGCTGGGTCTTGTGTTGTCACAGAGGGAATTTAAGGAGTGGTGGCTGAAACTCCACATTGGACAACTCTTGCAGTTAGCACTTTCCATGTCCTGTGATCTGTTAACTCGTAACGTAACGGTGGTTGACTTTGATGCTAATGCTCTAGGCTACCTAAGAAGGAGCGTGATAGTGCATTGTCCCTGCCTGGAACCCGGAACGGTAAGAAAGGCTTGGCTGCTATTTTACCTATTCTTCTTCGTTTTCTCTTCTCCAAATCTCTCATTCTCTGTCTGCAAACAACCACACTGATTGCACCGGTGCCCTTCTTTCCATCCACATGGTGTGAATTCTTTGAGTCTCCTTCCCTGGGACAATAATATTTGTACATTTAATTGGTTTTACAAAGTTAGCTCTCTCCACTTTGTCTGGAAGTGGAACAGTGAGTAGATCCCATGCGAGAGTGACTCAGGTTCTTTAATTAATTTAAATTTAATTAAGGGAAATGCCATGCAAGTCACACTTGTATGGTGGAGTTCAGGCCTGTTTCCTTGTTCCTTTTCCACTGAAAGAAGTGCTAGAAGTAGAAGTGATGAGAGCTGGGAAAGCTCATGGAAAGCTTTTTCCAGTTCCTGTGGGTTTAGGTAGATCCTTTTCCTACAAGGAAATGTTGGAACAACATTTATAGGCAACTTATAGTGTGGGCAGTTCCCTTGGTCTGTAGAGTCTTAAATGGCTTGTACAAACCACCACGTAAAAATATAAACTTAGATAAATGCACTGAATCTGTTCATAACTTATGTCATGGCACCACAACACTGAAGCGAGTTAAAGTAGAGAAAAGGAAGGCTGAGGCATCAGTGAAAGAGAAGCAGCTTGGAATGGGTGTGTACGTATGAGGGGGAGAATTCCAGAGAGGGAAGAACAAATGAGTGACATCCCCTCTGCTCCCCATCCAGGAGAGCTGAGAGAAGGCAAAGCATGAAGGGCCAGGGAGCAGGTGGAAGCGTTGAGTAAAGTTGTCTGGTGGGAGTCATAAACTTGAAAGCCAGTTAGGCAGTGGCGAATGGAGAGAGGAAGCCAGTGTAGGTCCCTTTCAGATAGGAGAGGGAGTGAGGTCGTGTTTCCATGCTGGAAGAAGTGTTCTTTCCTCTTAACATTGGGAGTCCAGGCCCTAGAAGTGCAACTTGCTGTAGTTGTGGTGCTGACTGCCAAGGCATAAGCAGGTATTTTACAAGGGGTGGACAAATTCCAAGAGAGGTGGTGGTGGAGAGTTAAAGACAAGGGGGACTTGGCGGGAGGAACTGGAGGACCAGCACAACTCTGAATGCTCTGCCTTTAGGAGTAAAACTAATCAGTAGCGGTGTCAGAGTCACGGGACAAAAATTCTTTCCATCCAGAAATGTTGTATGCTAACTTCCGTATCGCCCCGGGCGGTAGGCGAGTGTCCGCTCCTTGTACTGTCGGCATGGAGAGGCAGAAGTGACTGAGGTGCATAGTGAGTCGATGGGCGGAGCAGGGTTAGTACGTGGGAGTTCCAGGCTCTGTGCTCAGTCCAATAGGCCACCTGGGGTGGGTGCCTTGTGGGACAGTAAATAAGAGAAGCCAAGTTACATGTCCCTGCACCTGACAGGCATGCTGTGGGCTCTGTAAAGTCCCCGATTTTCTGTCTGTGAACCAAAGGGCTGCAGTTATAGGCAGCAGTCAGCTAAGTTGTAAGGGTGAACGCAGCTAGCTTCCTGGTGCGATCAGTGGGGATATCCCCACCCGTAACAGCGTTCTGTGGACTAGAGATCAGCGAGGGGAGCCACAAAACAAGAGCATATTCCCTTCTCCCTCTTTGTCCCTGCCCCTGGAAAAAGAGAGGTACGAAAGTAACAGGGAGAAAAGGGGCAAGTCTGCAGGGACAGGGCTTGAGGAATGTTGGGCTGGGGTCTGCCCCACTGCCAGTCCGTTAGAAATGGGGAGTTCCACTAGCAAAAGTTGGAGACCTGCTGCGCTGGGCCATTCTACCCCTGACTTTTAACTGGATAATGGAGTTGACAGATGGACTGTGAACCTGATTCTCTGGCTTTGTAATGGATCTCTAATAAAACATGGCTGTCTTTCATCACCTCCTCTTGTTTGAAGTCAGACAACGACAAATGGAACCGCAAAAGATTTTGCAGAAGTCCTGCTTTTAGGGCTCAGCTTCATGGCTGACGTTTGAGAACCACATACATGAGCATTTTGGGGAAGAAAGAAAACGCTGCTCCTTCCTCTTTATATTAAAGGAAGTAACCATGTGTCCTACAGGTAGAAAATCCTTAGTTTGCATAACATGTCTTTGTGGTACATTTATAGCCATGAGCTACCCTGAAACTAGACCGAGGGGCTGATCCTAAAAGATTGCTCCCTTGCTGGGAGTTGAGAGTGTTTACCCTCTCCCTGGGTATTGAGTGCTAAATACCCAGCCCATTGGGGGGGGGACAAAAGCTGTATTCCTGCACAAAGCATGGATCTGCATTGTCGTTGGTCTGTCTGAGGACATTCGGGTTGGGTTTTTTCTCTAGTAACACTTTCTCAGCAAGAATATGGCCAGGCTTTGCAGTCATTGCAACAAACTGTAATTAAAATTCAAACCCTCTCTGAGCACCTTGGTCTTATCTATTCTTCACAGTTGTGCTGCAGCTGGAATCTAGGTGTGTTATCTGTGGAAGCAGACAAAGCCGTAACAGAATTTAGTACTTGGTTGAACAACCACAGAATATTTCTACCTTGTTGGAGTTCTCTTTGAAGTAGAATGCTGCACTTAATTTTACATATGTATATTGTCCACAGGTGTTACCGTGGTGTCAGTTAGCACAGGTACAGTTATAGGCTTTGATACCCTTTCTAGTGCAAGCTACTTTTACAACTAACAACCTGCAAAGAGACTATATCCAGATTTGTTAACCACTGCAAAGCATACAATCACATAACACAGCTATCCTATCTTACTGTGTGTTTCAGTAGAAATAATATCTTCCTGAGCTAAATGCTAATCCTTGGATGGAATAGGCCCAGCAGCAATCTCTGAGCACCATTAGCACAGCTGTGCTTATCTGATATGTTGGATCTGTTAACAAAAGCCTGACGCTTCTGCCCTTTCACGTTTGCAGTCATTCCCTGAAGTGGTGGTCCCTATTGCTGGCACACTCTCCCAGAGCCAGCCGAGATTTCTCTTGGCGTTGTCGGGTCAGCCATAAATCCCACCACAGCATTTCCAAAGCACCTGAGAAAATATGGCGGCATGCTGAAAGATAGCAGTTCATGACCAAATCTGAGGTAGACAGGAAAGTGACTGGACAGTCCTGGGTTGTGTGTAATCTAACCACAGCTGGGGTGTAACCTAGATATGGGGGCTGACTTCAAGTCCAGACACTCCAGAAACAACCAAAATAGACACATCCAAAAAATAGACTGTTGAATAACTATTATAGGGGCCTCCTTTAACGACTAAGCAAGCAACAGCTTAATGAAAAGTCTGGGCTGAATTAACTCTGAATACCCTGGTCTTCTGGGTTGATGCTGGAGTCTTGTCATGTTGGTTAGTGATACGAAGGTAAAGGCAACCCCATCTTCCCCAACATAGTAGAAGCCTAGCAGCTAAACGACAAGCCCCTTCTGCATGCAGGCATCCTTCTGTGCGAAATACAATTTACACCAGTGCAATTTAACTCGACCTTTCAAAGCGTGTGAAGAGGTGATGACGCCCTTTAGTCATCTTCTAAACGACACAGGAAACAAGTAACATCAGGCTAGCTGTATTACTTCTTAGCAGGAGTTCCTCTTTTTTGTTCATTTGTTTCACTTGAGTTCTACCTGGGTGGGGTGAGGAAGCATGATGTGGTTTTAAAGCGTTACTTGAAACTTGTCACCCTGTCTGGTTATTTTGACACGTCTTTCTTTTAGCTGGTTTTCTGGTTTGTCTGGAATTAGTAGAATTCTGCAGCCTGTAATGTTCAGCATTACAAACACTAAAGTGTTCCCCGGCTCTTCAGCAGGGTGGAGTGTGTTTTGATTAAAAGACTTCACACAATTGACCGTGGGCATGGAATGGTAACTCATTGGGACTCCTCCTTCCCCGGCTGTTCGGTGATTGTACCGCTTCTCACGCTGCTTGGGAGTGGCCAGTGACCATTGCCATAATACCTTGGCAGAGGGCTGAATCTCGTCAGTGGTCCGGTTATGTGCTTAGTTCTACTTGTTGCCTGAATCCTGAATGGAAAAGGTAGGGGTGGCCAAACTATACATATAGTTACTCTTAAATATTACCAAAACGTTGGGCAAAGATGGCTTTGTACAAAATACCATGTGGAAAAGTCCTCAGTTGCTGGAGTGGTCAGCATGGCTTAAAATTGAGGCTGCTCAGTCTCAAGTGGGTGAAATATTAGTTATCCTTTGGGACTGTGTATGCTTTATGCTTCTCTAATTTCGTTTCTTGACATCATGTTGGTGCCGTCACAAAGGGAAGCACAAAAACTGTACTGCAGCCTTTTGTAAGCTGGCTTTTGAGTCTGTGAACGCTTTCCCATGCAGAACAGAAACTCTGAGGGCTGGTCTGGAGGAAGCTTTATTCGGAACTGCATCCTGAGCATAGAAAGCCACAGTCTAAGCCCAGGCAGGTGCTGCATGGTCAGTGCTCGCTCCTTAAGTCCTGACACATGGGAGGAGTCATTGGACTAACTGCCTGCTCCCCATCACCTCCTGGCTTTTCTGAAAGAGACCGTGCCAGTCCTGCTGCTGGACCGTTAGAATGTCCAGCCGCAGCTGCAGAGCAATCTTTGCTCTTATGTGGAAGCTGAGCTAGGCTTCTGAGGACTTCTGATAGGACCCGATAGCTTTCTTTTGTAAAACGTGGCTGGCTTATGGAGCTCTGCCCAGCCACAAGATGCTGCTGCCATAGTACGTGAAAACCTTTACAGTATCTCAGTGCTGTTACCCTTCCGGTGTCTTGGATGTCTAGCAAGCACTGCAGTACCTGGCTTTTTGTATGGGCTGTAATTAGACTGCTTTTTTAAATTGGATTTCTTCACTTGAAGAAAAAAGTTCTTTTGGACTCTAAAGATACTCTTGTTAATGTCTGCCCACTTCAATGGGGAGACCTCAAAGCTGCGTGTCTGCACTAGCACACTCCAGTGCTGTAACTCACCTAAGCAGCTCCACAAAGAATAAACTAAGAATGGCCATATTGCATCAGACCAATGGTCTGTCTTCTGACAGTGGCCAGTGCCAGGTGCTTCAAGGGCATGAACAGACTAGGGCAATTATTGAGTGATCCATCCAATGTCATCCAGTGCCAGCTTCTGGCAGTCAGAGGTTTAAGGACACCTGGAGTGTGGGGTTGCATCTCTGACCTTCTTGGCTAATAGCCATTGATGGGTCCTATCCTCCAGGAACTTAGCTAATTCAGTTTTGATATATACCAGCTATACTTTTGGCCTTCACAGCATCCCCTGGCAACGAGTTCCACAAGGTGACTGTGCATTGTGTGAAGAGGTACTTCCTTATGTTAATTTTAAATCTGCTACCTATTAATTTCATTGAGTGACAGCTGGTTCTTGTGTTACCTGAAGAGGTAATTAACACTTTCCTGGTCACTTTCTTCACACCATTCATGACTGTATAGACCTCTATCATATCCTCCCACCCACTTCAGTACTGTATTTCGAGTTCTAGCACTTATATACAAGCACTTATACAATGTGTTAATGGTGGAAGCTCTAGCATAGACAGTGCTCTTGTGCTTTGCCACCAAAACTAGACAAAGTGACATTAAAGAGCCTGACCCCGTCTGCTAGTGATTTCTTCTGTTGTCACCATTGATGGAGGTGCTGAATAATGCTTTGAATAATGCTTTGAAACTTACTAGCTGGTCTTATTGGATGAAGCATAGGTTAGGCTGGCTTTGATTCCATTGGCTTTTTTGTTCTCTGATTCAGGGGCATTTCCCAGCTGTGTTTCTGTTAAGCTAAACATCCAAATCTCTTTAGGTCCCCTAAATTAATTTAATAGTATTGTAAATGTCATATATTCAGTTAAGCGTTCTTTATGAAACTCCTTCCTTCTGCCTTTTAAACATTGCTCTTACAACTGTGGTATCTGAAAAACTCAAACTAGTTTATCTCTATATGTGTGTCCCTTCGCATTGGCAGGAATCTATTTTCCCCTTATCTCCATCACAGGGGTATCTTAAAATAACTGCCCATAGTCACTTAATGCTCCAGTCCCTCTGGGTTTGCTCCATCCACATAGCTGCTTTTGGTGTTGCTAGTTGCTCTAAATGGGTCAGACTTAATGTGCCAGAAGTAATATGCTTGGGCCTGATTTTCAAAAGGGCTGAGCAAGTACAGCTTGAAATGAAGTCCATGGGATCGGGGGTACGGTGGGGGAAAGGCCCAATGTGATATGTCTCTGAAAACTCTGCAATTGCAAGGGTCTTTTATTTAGATGCTGTACCACAATCCTCGGTCCGTTGGCTCAGCCTGTGCAGCTTAATCTCTTTTTTGTCTCCTGTCCATGTTGGTCTGATGCCAAAGACTATTGTAGATTTCAAACACTGACCGCATCTGATTTGTATTTACTTTTAGAGGTGTGGTGTAGCACGAGCCAGAATAGCGAACCTCAGACAGCAGTCAATCGCTAAATGTAGAGAGATTCGTTAACGGCTGTGTTATTGACTCATTCAGCTTCTACATTTGTTTGTCATTAATCTGATGGAAGTTCACTCTGTTCAGCTCCCCAGAAGTAACTTGTGAGGGCCTGTGTTCTGTCTCACTCTTTCTTTTGCAGCCACTGTTTTAACAGGGTTGGGTTTAACTGGAAAAGATAGGGTGGTCACAAGGTGAGGGGGTTATTTAGAGACTCTTCAGAAGCAGTTTGGGTTAAGTAATAAGTAAGACTTCTGTCTTTCACTTTCTTTTTCAGCTACAATTGTTTATATCCCATGAAAACTGCTTTTATAGTTGCACATGACTGAAAATTAAATTCTTTGGTTTTAAAAAAACGGCTAAGCTGTCGAGCTCCCATTTAGGATAACAGTGTTCTAAGGGCATTCTGCACTTATGGGATTTGGGGGAGGATAATTTTGAGGAAAGAAACCTTATGTATTTATTGTCAGTCTTCCACTTGGAAAGAAATCTGAGAAATGGGCCAGTGAGCAAGTTTTCTCCTGTCTGGTTCTTCCAACTCATTCCAAGGGAATAAATAGGGGTCATATGAGGACAGACCAAACACTCTGTATTGCAGATTCCTGCCAACTAATGGAAACTGAAGTAGGTACCAAAGTTGTGCTCCCTCCATATGCAAATGGAAAGTGCAATGGAATTAAAAAAACCTGAACAGTGGTCCCCCCCTCTTCCTTGCCTCTGAAATCCACCGTCTGTGCTGTGCTGTGTGCAGCTAGAGAGCCTTGAAAATGAGGAGCTCGGTCTCTAGCCTGCTTGCTTTACAACTTTCATACAAAAGGCACTTCAGGCAGTTCAGTAGTGAAGCCGACCTGTAATTGCTTATCCTGGGCCAAGAATGGAATCCTCTTTCCCACTGCAGAGATTTTGTCAATGTAATGCATGGAGGAAGCATTGTATTCTGCTAAAGTCCTGCAGGTGTGCTTCCCAGGGTAGATTTTTGGAGCACTGTATAGTTTGAGAGCTTTTTCAGAGTTCCATGGTCCATGTTCAGATATTTTACCTTTGTACCTAGGCAACATAAGCATCTGTGTAAAAAGGGAAACGAATACTATAAAAATCTTTGTCTAGCTTGAAACGATAGATCAGCTGGATTTACTGGCTTCAGGAACTTGGATATTGCAATGCAATGCTCAAATAGTATTAAAAATGTGGAGGATGAATGGACTAGATTAGATCACACTGTTTTAAAACAAAGGTGTGTTTTGGTTTTTTGGTTTGTTTTAAAGCTAAGGTACTAGTTTAATCTGTGTCATTCAGTTTATTAAATACGAAGATATCGGGTGTAAACTTGATGTGATGATTCCAAAGTGCATAAAAGACAGTCAGGGTATAGCACAATAATCAATTCATTAGCTCTGTCTTCTGATGGGACTTGGCGGGCCCGTTATACAAGGTGCTGTACATACACACAGTGAGAGACGGTCCCTGGTCCAAAGAGACTGCAGTTGAAATAGATAAGGTGAACGATGAAGAAGGGAAATGGAGGCACCGAAAGAAGCGACTTTCTTAATGTCATAGAGGAGGTCATATGCAGAGCTGGGTATAAAACAGCTGTCCTGACTCCCAGTCAATTGCCTTAGTGACCAGACCAGACTGCTTCACTGTGAGCATATGGTTGAACTTGTCAAGTCAGTCTCTGGTGAGAGGCTCAGTAAGAGAACTAAAAAGTTAGGAGATGCCAAATGCTTAGGCCAGATGTTATGATGTTCTCTGTGGTGCTAGAAATAGTCACGTATTCCATGGCAACGCTGTTGACTAATCTGGTGCTGTGAATCCAGTCTTCTGGGACAAAAAGCTTAATGATAAAGCAGCCAGGTCTTGAACACATTGATTGTTCTCTCGTGTCCTACCCATCAAGGGTTGCCATATTGCTTTATATGAACTATGCCGAGAGCATTCTCAATGGTTTTGGAGTCTATTTAAATGTTTGGGGCTCTGTGTGTGCGCGTGTGTGTGCGCGTGCGCACGCGTATTTCTCCTGTGGCAAAATGATGAATGCTAATTTATTTAAAATAGTTTCACTATCTTTGGCTTGATGTGTGTGTCTTCACGCTGAAAATGTTTCACTGTGCATTGCAGTGTACCATGTAAGATTTCCAAGTGTCTTATCCTTCTATTGTTGGAAGGAAAATGTGGAATTCTGCCCACAGCTGCTACTGCTGGTTCTGGCTCTGCATTGTTTTGTAGCATGATCTTGCTTGAGCATATAATTTGTCATATTAGATATATGACAACCAGCTTGGAGGTATTGCATGGCGAGGTGTGTTTCTGTCAGGAGTAGTCACAAAATACTTAACAATTGAAACAGGCACGTGTCTGGAGGTGGCAGGCTGAAATGCTAGTGTGATAAGCGCTTAGGAAGTGGGAAGCTATGCACAAGAATTTTTATTCCATGTTTTGTTTCTTGGCTTGCGTGTAAAAAGCTTATTTTTCAAGGGAGCACTGAACCACTAAAGCACTACAAATATTACTTCTGGATGTTTAGACTCGAAGTCTTTTATTCACTGAATCATCATATTTATTAACCTGACAAATTAATTGCAAACTCTTCTTCCGCTCATGCATGCGCTATATCAGAACTCTGCTTGTCACCACACATAAGAACTTCATTCATCTGCTTTAAAATGTCATTGATGACAACCTGGCAGTGGCCCAGCTGAGAGCAAGTTAACTACAAAAGGCAGCATTGTAAACAGCTCTGAAAGTACATGCGACATTAAGTCTAAAATTAAAAACCAAAACAAAACGTGCAGCCTTGTTGAGGCCGCATAGAACTGCCAAGTAGTGGTAAACCTTTGAAAGGATGATGCTTTGCAGAGTTTTGGCTAGAAATGGGAATGGCCTGGAGTTAAGGCTGCCTTCTTCTGGTTTAGATGAGGCTTCAAACGTCTACAAAGCTCAGGTGTTTGTTAAAGTAAAGGGATATTTCACGCTGAGCCAGAGATACGTAAATGATGGTGGCCTTACTGGGCATACGAGCGTAAATGTTTAGCTGGGAGTATTGGTTGATCACAGGATGACTATGAGCCGCCGATGTGATGTGATATGGCTGTGAAAAAAGCGAATGCGGTCCTAGGATGCATCCGATGAGAGATTTCCAGTGGAGATAGGGAGCTGTTAGTACCATTATACAAGGCGTTGGTCAGACCTCATCTGGAATACTGTCTGCAGTTCTGTTCTCCCATGTTTAAGAAAGATGGATTCAGACTGGAACAGGTGCAGAGAAGGGCTACGAGGATGATCCGAGGAATGGAAAACCTGCCTTATGAGAGGAGACTCAAAGAGCTTTACTTGTTTAGCCTGTCCGAAAGAAGGCTGAGGGGAGATATGATTGCTCTCTATAAATACATCAGAGGGATAAAGACCAGGGAGGGAGAGGAGTTATTTAAGTTCAGCACCAATGTGGACACAAGAACATATGGATATAAACTGGCCATCAGGAAGTTTAGACTTGAAATTAGACACGGGTTTCTAACCATCAGGGGAGAGAAGTTCTGGAATAGCCTTCCAAGGGGAGCAGTGGGGGGCAAGAAACCTAGCTGGCTTCAAGACTGAGCTTGATAAGTTTATGGAAGGGATGGTCTGATGGGACAGCCTAATTTGGCAATTGACTGATCTTAGATTACTAGCGGTAAATCTGCCCAACGGCCTGTGAAGGGATGTTAGGTGGGGGGGTTCTGAGTTACGACAGAGAATTCTTTCTGGCTGTCTGGCTGGTGAGTCTTGCCCACATGCTCAGGGTTTAGCTGATCGCCATATTTGGGGTCAGGAGGAAATTTTCCCCCAGGGCAGATTGGCAAAGGCTCTGGGGGTTTTCGCCTTCCTCTGTAGCATGGGGCACACGTCACTTGCTGGTGGATTCTCTGTACCTTGAAGTCTTTAAATCATTCTTTGAGGACCTCAATAATTCAGTCAGAGGTGAGGGGTCTATTACAGGAGTGGGTGGGTGAAGTTCTGTGGCTGCCTTGTGCAGGAGGTCAGACTAGATGATCATAATGGTCCCTTCTGACCTTATAGTCTATGAGCTTCTTGTAATTTGAACAGAGCATTTGGAATACAAATTGCAACTATTTGTCTGCTGCCAGTATTTTACAGTTTCTTTTAGGGTGAAGGGCCTTAGCTAGAGATTGGGAAATGCTGGCAAGGTGTCTTATGTTAATTATACTGCAATATCCTCTGTTTAGAAATAGTGTTGCCTAAACTTACACCTGAGTGCCATAACTATGCCGACCTAAGCCCTAGTGTAGATGCAGTTAGATTGATGGAAGAATGCTTCCGTCGGCGTAACTACAGCCGCTCAGGGATGTGGATTACCTACGGTGACCAGAAAAGTGCCTTCCATTGCTGTAGGAAGGGTCTATATGCTACGGGGCTACAGCAGCATAGCTGCAGTTCTGTAGCTGTCCATTGTTGTGCCTGTGGTGTAGACACAGCCTAAAGCTAGCCCAAGTAATGTCTGCCTCCTGCTCCAGTCTGGTTTTCTGTAGCAGCTCTTGATTAAACCCAGCTATTCTCAATGAATATCACCATCATGGTAATAAACAAAACCCTTAAAATGCTTGCATCGTAGGTTCTCTGGAGCAGCTGCAGTGAACCCTGTCAGAGCAGTAAAGTATTAATCATTTTTGAGAGGGGGAAACTGAGGCACAGGGATGTGAAAGGGGATTTGTCTAAAGTCATGCCACAATGAAGAGGCAGAGATGGAAGTAGACCATGCCTCCTGTGTCAAAACGGTGACACCCCTTGCCTTTAAAGAAATGGTTAAACAGCTCATTTCCCTCCGCTTGTAATAACTGTGGCACATGGACAATAGGTCGAGTTAGGTGGACACTTCATTGTCTGTCAAAGGGTGACCTTGAGAGTTTTACCATGGGCTCGGAGATGGGGAACAGAGTCAAGCCAGTGCTGGCTGGGTGCTTCTGAAAATCCATCCCTACTCCACGCCTCTTATCCCCCAAAGTGATTGGCTTATTCAAATGCATTGCATTTGTTGTTTGTTTTGTCACTTTCCCCTTCCTTAAATTCCACACCGTAGCTAAACGAAAACCTGCATTTTAGCTTTCATAATGCAGAATGATCCTGCTTGCTAGAGTCCAGGGTACAAGCAAGGAGGATTGGGAGGGTGCAGAAGCTTTCAAAAAATGTTTGTTTGGTGTAACTGAGTTAAATGCTCATGACTGAGCATTCTGTTGGGTGTTGCTGTTATATCCTATTACATTAAAAAAGGAAACACAAACTTGGCATCTGAAATCTCTGGGAGAATGTTATTGGCTATTCCAATGATGTGGTTGTGTTACCTTAGTAAGCACTTGTGTTCCTGCATTCCGGTCACTAGTTGCTCTCAAGTTTTCAGTACAATTGCTGAGCTAAGTTTTCACTCTATGCCAGCTGGAGGGCAATCTGTGAACAGGAAAAAATCTGTTTATAAGGAACTAGGAAATAGTAAAACACAGTTGTAAGGAAATGGATTCCCTGATGTGGCAGTGTTTTTCTTTAATACTGTTGTTCCTAATAGGTTAAAGAAAAATATGTTTTTGAAACGGCCAAACTTCATCATGGAGATATCAGCCCTTGGGTCTAGTGACTGCTGCTATGACATAACATACCAATTCATTAGCCAGTTGTTTTGAAATTATAATCAACTGGCTTTTCTGTGTTCTTCATTAATGGAGAACATTAAACTACCCAGCTGCAGACTGATGCCTCCAAAACATGTGACTCTGACATCAGACCTCAAAGTAAATCATTGAACTGCCTCCAGAAGTGACCTCATTCAACATCACTTCTGTGCCGTGCGCTGGTTTAGCAGAGCGTTGGGTAACATGACTCGCACCGTCACTTGTATTTCCATTACTTTCACATGATGGGCCGTGGCCCACTTCTAGCGGAAGTTCTTCAAAGACTTCTTTGAAGCCCAAGCGTTTTTGTCCAGTTGTGGCAGTCTCCTGTCAGGTTTCCATGACGTGCAGGAGAAGGGGAAGTGCTCCAGGCTTTATTAAATAACCCGAAGGCACACTGTTGCCACCTTCTGTACCACTAATGTACAGTGGGAGGCAGTGACGGAGCAGCAGCACTGGTAGCTGAACTGTGCAGAGTATATCCCCAGCTCTGCAGTTAACTTGCTGAATGACTCACCAAAGCACTTCACCTCTCCATGCCACGTCTCACTATATGTAAAAGGGGCTAACCTCTTGCTCGGTAAGGGTGCCAAGGGTTATATAACAACACTTTCCAAATGAAGGGCAAAGCATTTATCTCTCTCAACCTGTCAGTAGAGCTTCCTCAGCTTCCTCACTGTGGATCCTTATTTGGCTCAAACTACTGTAATAATGAGAGGACCGTTTCCCTTCCCTAGAGTCCGGATACTGTTTCATTTTCAATCTGAACTGACATCCTAATTGGAGTGACTAGTCATGACTGAAATGAGATTGAACGCTGGTGGTTCGCTGCTTTGTGGATAGTATCATTCAGCTACTTTCTCTCGTGTACCCTGAATTCTTTGCATTAATTACAGGCCTTCTTCTATCATGGCCGGCACAAATATCTTGCTGGTAGCAACGCCAACTTAAGACTGGCAAGTTTTCCTATGAACTTTGTATAGGGGCTTCTCTCTCAACTTGGAATATTTAGTAGTTCCTATCTGTTGTATTTTTCCATAACGGCTTGTCATTCTCATTGATTGTCTCTGGTTTTGCTCTATCCTTTGTGGGAAGCAGGGATCACTGCTGGACACCGCATTCCAGATGAGGCCTTGCATAGACGCCTTTAATGGCGGTGTAATATTTTCAGTGTTCTCCATCCTATTCCTAATGTATCTTAAGAACGGGTGTTTTCTTTTTTTACAAATACTACAGCTGCACACTGAGCGGAGCTCTTCACCCAGCTCTCCATATGGTGCCCTAGTCTCTTCCCTGAGCAGTTACAGCTACCTTAGAACCCAGCAAGATGTATGAGTAACACAAAAGTGACTGTAAAAGCTGTGCTAGAATAGTCATCTCTCTTATGACATAGGAAGGGTACTAGACAAAGCTACCAAGCTTCGTAAAGAGCCTTGATCTAGAGAAGAGGAAGTGGAAAGTGTGATCTCTTTCAGGGATGGAAGAGAAGGTGAGCCGGATTACAAGGGGTGCGTTAGAGCAAGTCCGTAAGAGTAGAACACAGGCCTCTTGGCTGCTTTTTTGGATCCTCTAGGGGGTCACCTCGGTTTTCTTTGTAGATTAGAAGCCCATGGAGCTGGCCAATAAAATTCTACTTTGTAGAGTTCGAAAGCAACCTCGCATCTTACTGTGTAATATTCTGGAAAGTGCTGCCTTTTAAGCTTGTCAAAACTTCCTTGTGAAACTTAATTTTATACCAGTTAGGGAAAAAAGGAAGCCTTTCTAAACAATCGTATGTCAATATTCATATAATAGTATGGGAACAAACCAAGAACCTTGGCAGTTTTGCGGCTTGCTGGTTACCAGTTTCTCCAAGTTTGTCAAACACTCCTAAGGCCCTGACTTGTTTGCTTTCTCACTTGCCTGGCAAGTTCTGAAAGTTAGTACAAAGCAGAAACCATGTCCAGGGTTGGCTTCTGAGTAACTGGGAATCGCACAATGCATCCGTTCGAGGACTGACCATTTCTGATTCAATAACCCATTCCAGAAACAGCCTTTGAATATGCTGCAATCAACAGACATCCTCCTTGGTTTGTGTTTCGATCCTCCATTGTCCTGCCGTTTGTGTAGCTATTTACACCACTGAAAAGTGAGAGTGAGACACTATGGGTATATCTAGATAGCAAAGTGAAGTCTGCAGCTGGCCCGTGGCAGCTGACTAAGGCTTGGTCTGCAAGGCTGTTTCATTCCTGTGTAGACGTCCAGCCCCTGGGACCCTGCAAGGTGAGAGGGTCCCAGAGCCCAGGCTGCAGCCTGAGTCTGGAAATCTACACAGCAATGAAATGGCCCGGCAGCCTGAGCCCAGAGAGCTCAAATCAGCTGGCACGGGCCAGCTGCAGATTTTTCTTTGCCGTGGAGACGTACCCTGTCAAATCAGAAAGGCAGCAATTCACTCCTGCTTAGTAAATAACTACCTCGGGTGCAGGGCAACGGAGAGTTGAGCCCCAAGTCTTTTAACAGTATTGTGGCCACAAAAGAACGAACAGTTCAGGCCATGCCTTGGTGAAGTTCTGAAGTCCTGTTTCCAGTGGAAGAAAACAGATGTTTTTACAAGGTTCCTTAGCATTGTTAACAGTGTAATTCATGGATGTTTTTGCCAGGGCCACACTAAGAATCTGCTCTCATGTAGCTTGTATCCTCCTAACAGAGGGATTGTCCCAAGTGGGGGCTTTCAGCTGGAGAGTCATTCATCCCACGGATGAGCCTACAGTTATCAATATGGTAATAGAAGACTGAGTTATTGTGCATTTTTTACTGTTTTCCATTCAGCAACCTTGAAAGATCTCTCCTTCGTTTAGCGCTTTGGGCCAGTTTCTGATACTTCATGTCCAAAATGGAATTTTAAATAGGAGCTTTACAAAACTCTTTCCCACATGATTCATCTTGCATGTACTCTTAAAATAGAACACTGTCCCAGGACATAAGTCAACACAGACCTTAAATGTGCTCAGTCCACTTCCAGAGTGACTATTTAAAGCAGAACAATCGACTTTGTTTCTATAGTTTGCTCTTCGCTCAAGCCCAGTAAGCTGTAGTGTTCTTCTCTAGTGAATGAGCATCTCAGCTGCTATTGTGAATGCGTTGGCTGTGTGATGGAAAGACAATATTGTCAGTTGTGTAATTTGGGTTAACATCTACATGTAACCTCCACCCTTTTCAAAAGGCAAGTGGGAACACGCTGCTTGTTTCAAAGCATCTCAGACTGGGTCTGTTTTCATTTTCCGCTTTCTGATCATGCGCAAGTCTTACTACAGCTAATAGCAAGGGTGTATGTGCACCCTGAAGAGACAATATACACTAGGAGGGGGTGAAGCATTGGGATGGGTTACCTAGGGAGGTGGTGGAATCTCCATCTTTAGAGGTTTTTAAGCTGCAGCTTGACAAAGCCCTGGCTGGGATGATTTAGCTGAGGTCAGTCCTGCTTTGAGCAGGGCGTTGGACTAGATACCTCCTGAGGTCCCTTCCAACTCTTTGATTCTAAAATCTTTCTTCAGAGACTGCTGCTCAGCTTTCATTGCCCAGAAGCAAGTGGCCTCTTTTCAGATGATGTAGTCCCCAGTGGTGCTAGCCATCGGAATAACCTTCTAAATTCAGTGTTTCAGAAAACAAATGTGAGAGGATGCTGAAAAAAGCAGTGACCAAATGAAAAATTCACAGCCTGCTTATTCCATTTCCTTATTAATAATCACAACGGCATGGAAAATTAATGTTGCCAACTGCATGTAGCTGAAAACCTGGATAAAACAGCCCTTGATTTTAGTAGTAGTTGTTTGGAAATAAATGTACAATGCTGAGATCTTCACTATGGCATGCTGGTTCGTGTAACACATCTTGCATTACCTCTGAATTGTGGTTTGTTTGGCAGGGTCTCCCTTCTAAGGTGTCTCAGCTTCATTCCCACAAGAGATTTTGAAACTGTTTTTTAAAATGTGATGCCTATGGGTGTCTGGAAGCTTAAAATTACACTTACTATATTGGCCTCTTTTGATGTTGTCATGGTGGTTTGAGAGTCCTAAAGAATGTGTTTCTGTGTGAGGTTTCAACCGTGTTTTGATGCAAACTCTCACCCAAGGAACACGGAGTTAGATCATCTCTTTTTGGTGTTTGTTTCACTTGGATTTTAAAGTGAGATGTGAAACCTGTACTAGAATATTTCAGGGTCGAAAGACACTGAGTGCTAACGAATTTCAGAAGAGCCCAGTATTTTAGACAGACATTGTGTACTGGAGCCAGGGATAGGAATACTAGAAGGGCAGAACGACGATTATTTCTGTGATTTGTGACTAATTTATTTTCTTTTCATTAAATGTCTTGGGAATATTAGTCCTTTAGAAATTGCCAGCTGGTAACAACTTTGCTATTTTTGGTGATTTTTGCCAGTCGTAGATAGCCTGGATGAAATGTAGATAAAACCACTTGTTCATTGGCTAGGTAACATCCAGGATTCCTCAAAGCTTTTCCCAAAACTTGCTAAGAATATCTTGTATATGAGATGAGGGTCCCCTCACTAGTTATTTTTGTAAGGCTTTGCAAACACTACTTTCATGCTTTTAGGTTTGTTTTGAGTGTGTGGGTTTTTTGGTTTATTTGTAGTTACTTATAAACTAGTGAAGAAAGGCTGGAAGCTGGCTGTCCTCCTCTCCAAACCTCAGACATGTCACACAAATGAACATTTATTAAAATGTTGAGCATCTGTAAGCTTTAGTACTTACGCAGTAAACCACAAATATCTCTGCAGCAAGTGCCTATGCTATGTTTCCAAGATGGCCACAATCTGCCAGGACAGATGAGCAAAAACCCTGGGCTAATTTGTCAGTAAATACACTGATGAGTGACTGTATAAAGATGAAAAGCAGAAGCCTGCAGCAAGATTAGCTACTCAGTTGAGGAAATAACAACAAAAAAAAAAAATCCTATGATCTTTATCCATTTGAATGGGTGGAGTTGCTTTGACTCTACCCGTGTGGGTATGCTAAAGTGTGTATCTAATCATGGTGTCAAGCTTAAATAGTTATTGACCCATTGAATGTGGAGGTTTTCCCTGTTACTTAGCTTTAGGAATCCTGAGTGCATAACAGTGCATAGAGATTTCTTTAATTGCTGGTCCTTGCATGTGTAACTTCTAATTTTTAGTCTGACGTTTTCAAGACCTTTTTCCTTGAAGCTTGGAAATGCTGTTGAGTGATATAAGCTGAAAATGCCACTGGTAGGCTCTTCCCAGTGCACTTACAGAACTCTGCCTCTTTAGCAGGACTGTACGAACATGCAGATTTTCTCCTCATCCCTCAGAGGCTGGCAATGTGGAATTATCTCCATTTTAACCATTGGGGAAACGGAAGCACCAGAAGGCAAAATGACTTCTCTGGCCATGAAGAGGCAGTGGCTGAGTTGGTATTTGGGTGTAGAATTCATGAGTTTATGGCTTCCAATCAGAATAGGAAGTTGAGAGTCCAAAAGTAAAATCCTTCTACACAATTAAGCCTGAGATCATACCAGCCACACCAGTTTATTTCTGCCTTCCTGCTTTACAGTTGCATGTGTCTGATAAATAGGAACGTCAAACAATGGAGTAACCATAGCTGTTCTCCGCAGATGGGGCAGTAAATTAAATATGACACGGTGCAAAGTTCCTCTTACTGTTTTCTTATACTTCTAGCAGATGGCGACGTGTGTGGCTTGGGTGCAGGGTTCTCTTGGCGCGTGACTGGTTTACAAGTCAGAAGTTATTTTACAGCTCAGCTGCTTCTGTATCTGTTTAGAAAGCAGCTTCAAGAATTTTAGGTGAAATTAATACCTCTGCTGTTTCACTCTCCTAGAGATCACATCCAAAAGAGGCGCTGCATCATAATCCAGTATTGTAGTAGCATTTAGACTCATAGATTGGGGTTAGAAGCAGGAAGTCATCTAGTCCAACCCCCTGCTCAAAGCAAGATCAACCCCAACTAAATCATCCCACTTATTAGTCTAGTTTTCAGTTTTCAATACTGTCCATCTCATCAGTGGGCTAAGTAGCAAGAGCTTTTCAGTAGAGATGATGAGGGAAGTGGTGCCTGGATGCGGAGCATTCGGAGCAGTGTTTTGCAGAATTGTAGGAGATAAAATATAAAGCTCTTGTTCAAGGCGGAGGGAGAATTATTGACATGACTCTGTTTTTCCGCACGGTTCTGATGTTCAGCCTTAGCTATAGAGTTCCTTGCTTTCTGGGTTCAAGTGAGATTCATTTTTACGTGTGCCTTGTTTTGCTTTTTTATATGAGTGTTTTATGCTTACAGCTTCTGTGCTACTTCCACCTGGCTCAAGACAGCCATGGATCTGGGAGATCATTCTCACTTGACCTGCTCAGTGGTGCTTGCTTCAAGAAAATTAAAGGATAGAAGGCTTACATGCATTAGAGAGGGCTGACCTAGTCTAGTTCTAATAAGATTTGGTGCCAATATACACACCTTTCACTAGGCTCCACCGTGCTAGTCTGTAATGCAGTCTGAGCAAGCAGGTGCTCTGCTTCAACAGAACTACAGATAAAATGCATTGCCTTTCCTTTACTCCAGACTTTGCCAGTACAGAGCAGAGGGCACTAGGATGCAAGAAAACCCAGGCTGAAGTAAACTCAAATCTTTCCATGCCAATGGACTAGCTTCGTGTTTCTCACCGAGCGGTTTATGGACTGCCACCGATCCCTGAGATCTTCCTGACACAGTATTGGAAGGCAGTCCCTGGTATCAAAAAGGTTGAGAAACACTGAACTTAGCTTATTTGAGCTGTACAGCTACATGGTATTTGCTGGCTCTCCCCTCTTCTCATCAGACTTTCTTTGGGCTTTAGTGTATATTGTGACATTCCAAAGGATGGGGATTGAAGCATGAAGCTTTGGATCTAACGCTCTGAAGCTCTCCTGGCCTGTGGACTATCCATGCTCAAAAGGAGGGTCCTGTTATCTACAAAATCCTAGAATACCAGTGAGCTCAATGAACGCTGGCGACAGTGTTGGATACTGGGACCCAAACTGCTCCATTCATTGTATCCATGTTTAAAAGTGTCTTGCACATGGCTTCTTAAATATGGTACATGTAATAATACAAGCCACAGGAGGCTGCAGCCCCTTCTGTCTGAGTGATAGTTCCTTGGTGGCCTTTGGAATGGAAGGCCATGGCTTTCAAACTCTAGTAGTAAAACTGGGCTCTTAATTCCTTTTTTTTAGGCACCAAAATAAACATCCTGATTTATTCCCAAAGGTGATGAGCACTTACAGTTTATGTTGGCTTCAGAGTGAATGCTGTAAGTGCTCCGCATTTTAGAAAAATCACACCGTCTATATGGGTGCCAAAGTGACATGGGAGCATAGGTCCCACTGACTGCCCGGTGAGTTGGTGTTACTGGCTCTTGCAACTTTGTCATCAGGATTGCAGTATTTGGTGTCTTCCGGAAGCCCCAGTTGCTGAATTGGATTTCATGAGAATCTCTGCTTTCACTTTTTTTTAAAAAAAAGATATGTTTCTGGTCCTCTTGGTTGTGGAGAAAAGCTTGAAAACATGCCCTGAATGCTGCCTAAAGACTCAAACGAGAAGACAAACACAGCTCATGTAAATAAAAAAATAAAATGTCATGACTCTGGAATGCCTGGAGTTGGCAGTTCTGGATTTAGACGTTCAAGGCCTATTAGGTGCCTTTCACTATCCCACCCGTAGCATTGACTGAAATGTCTAAAGGCTCGTCTACACTAACGCCTGCTCTACATTACTTGGTTTGGTCGATGTAAGCCGCCTTGCATTTGGCTCCCACTGATGTAAGCGCCTCTCTACGCCAATTTGGTAACATCACCTTCCCGAGCAGCACAGAGTCACAGTCGATGTAATCAGGTCAACAGTGTCAGTGTAGACGCTACATTACTTACGTCGACTGTTACTGGCCTTCAGAAGCTGTCCTGCAATGCCTCTCACAGACAATACAATCGATCCAAGCACTTCTAGTGAGGGTACACATCGCTGACACGAGGAGCCACGTGTGCGCACACAAGTGATTTAATAACTGGCAGCTATATGCCAACATAAGTTAGATCAACATCCTTCTATAGTGTAGACATGGCCCCGCAGCGGTGCCACTGCAGCACTTAGAGAAGACGCTGCCTGTGCCAACAGGAGAGCTGCTCCTTTAGGGTAGGTGCTCCACCTCCCCAAGAGGCGGTAGCTATTCCTGCCAACATAGCGCTGTCTGCACTGAGAGTTTGGTCAGCAGAACTACATTGCTCAAGGGTGTGGATCTCCACATCCCTGCGTGATGTAGTTATACTGACATATGTTTGTAGTGTAGACCAGGGCTTAGTTTGCATGACACTTGGCAATGGGATTTTAAAACTGCTTTGTCATAATAACATAATGTGATGAACTTCTCTTCCTATGCCCTTAGGTGCAATCAGAGTGTGTGTGTGTGTGTGTGTGTGTGTGTGTGTGTGTGTGTGTGAAAGGTCAGTACCCAACATATTTCAATGCAATGACAATTCTTACATACAAACTTTTTTTTTAATGGATGTGGGTTTTTTTCCTTTCACCCCTTCCCCCCTCAATCACCACATTTAGTCCTGAATGGCCTAAAAGTTATTTTGAACAAAAGTGCTTGATGAAAAATAAACCAAGTCAACCTTTCAAAGCCGCGTAGTGTTGGTCTCCGCAGTTATAAGACATGAGTTCCTGGACTAAGCTGAGTTTCAGTCTGGAAAATGAATGTTTTTACAGTGGTTCTGAACCCTTGAAAACAGGAGCTGCTGGTGAAGTTGACATGCACTTTTATGCCCTTCCCTCATTAAGTGTATCAGTTAACACTGCGCTGATAAGCAGCCTGAATGTATTGACAAGACTAATGAGGGGATTGGTGCTGGGAGGGCAGGAAGCATGTGGAGCAGTGTCTTGCAGGATTGTGGGAGTTGTAATATAAACACACTTAGTGTGTTTGAGTCTGAGTGCCTCACTAAATCTCTGATAACCATTCTACAGCCTGTCTCTTGGCCAAAGATAACAAGCCTGGAAAGGAGACTGGTTGCAGATCCTCGTGGTTTGAATTGTTCCATAAATGTGTATCCCAGATGGCCAGGTGACCTCCTTTGAAGCTGCACAGAAAATGTGGCGTCTCTCTAGAATAGAATTAATGCAACATTAATCTGCTGTCAATGTGTGCTGTACCTGCAGCTCTTCTTCAGTCTAAGGTAAACGTATCATTAAGTGTTGCCATTGGTCTAGCTTAGATGAACAATGCCACAGTTAATACGTGCCTAATAGTCTTAAAATAACTACTTCAGGAATGCAGAAGTGTTTTGCTGCCGACTAAAAGGCATTCTGGAGCCGTGATTACAGGCGGGTGCTCTTAGCAATCTGTGTAAATGGGAGTGCAGGTAAAAAGACGCTGGATAACTGTACCTCTCTGATCTTGTATACCCGTGCTCCCTTTGCTCCGACCACGCCTCTCATTTGGGTGCCCATTTGGGTCTACTTCCAGGCTGATCCACTTTCAGAAGAGTCCTTCCTGACCCCGTCCACTGTGCCAGTCTGAAGTTCTTCTAAAAACCTGCTGTTTCAAAGTGGCTTTCAAAGTAATAGAATTTATATATTTAACTGAATTCTCCAAAATAACAAACACTTAAACCAGCCATGCAGCAATCAAAGCATATGCTTTAGCCACTTACTGACCGTGTGACTATATTGTCTTTGCCTTTTTCATCTTGCCCTTTCCCATGTCGCCATCTCCTGTTATTGCAGTATGTTTGATTGTAAGATCTTCAGGGCAGAGCCTCGACCTTCGTCTGTGCCGGGAAGCACTATGCATCTCTTTACACTGTTAAGAATTGGTAATGCCAAGTGTTCTATCCCCTGTACATGGATGATATTATGGGGATCAGACATGTCTGCTGGATCAGAGCATAAAAAGAATAAGTTGGGGCTCTGCTTCCTTAGCCACATGGTGCCCAAATCTGGAGATGTAAGAACTTGTTTGGAAAGGAGACAGCGGCTTTCTAAAGTTTCAATCTCTGCAAAAGTTATGTAGGTTAAGGCAGGACTCTCGCTTTGGTAAATCAATTTAGGTAGCTGTGAGTTTTATGTAACGGTGGAGATCTAAATATCAGTGTTGATAAGAGTATACCATAAGTACATATATCAGCATGTGGTTTATGGCCAGTAAATTGCAAGGTTTTTCTTCCAGCACTGTAAAATAGGAAATCTTTGGATTAGTCTTATCAAACTGGGGCTAGTTTGAGATTTTCTGCCCCTTAGCTGCAAAGTGCATCTAGGACTTCAGCTAGGACTGCAGTGCAGCGTAAGGAGCACTCCCTTTTGTCCCTGGGCAAATCAAAGTTCTGCGGTTCCTTGCATTACTGTCATGAGGTGACATTCACGCTGATGGTGCGGTTGGCCTCTAACAAAGAGAGTGCTGCAGAGATGTGTTGCTAGCCCTGCATGCTGTGGAGCAGGTCTTCGTGTTGGCCTCTCATATATTGGCACAGACATGGCCAAAGAGAGTGGTCATGGGTCCTGGGACCCGTGGATCTGGCAGCTCTGAAATTTCACTGTGAGAAAGATGGGAAGGATCAGGGAGCTCAGTACTCTTTCATTGTAAATTAAAACAAAATAAAACCCTTGTGGCTGTGAGGAAACCTTCAGTATGTGACCCAGGCAGTCTTAACATTCTTCCACGGGTTCAGGAAGGCAATTGCCTGTGGCTTGAATCCTGGCTCCCGCGCTCAGCCTGGCTGTGCACCGGGAAGGTCTCAGGGGAGTCCGTCCTTCCGTCCGCCCACTCTGCCCCAGGCCATTCCTTAGCAACACAACTGCTCTGTAGCTGTAGCAGCCTCTGAGTAAGAGTTGCCAGTGTGGCTGGGGAGAATCTGGTGGATCCATGGACTAGCAGATCTGGTTTCACCCCAAATCCAGCAGGAAGAAAACACAGAGCTGAGCTTTGCGCTATGCAGTGTGTGCTTTTTCTGTCCCACTGGCTGTGCTGTGGGTTCTGCTACAAATGACTCTCCTGCCAAAACGGGGAGAGGACAGGGTGGTTTTTCCTGTGACAGTGGTGTGAATTGCCTCTGTTCATTTCAATGGATTCTTAATTCTGTAGCCTCTGTCTCTCTGCCCATCCATCTTCAGCATGGCAGTGTCCAGATGTTCCATGAGGATTTAATCGTCACCCTGCCTGCATGCTCCAGACCCTTGCATGTCTGTTGAGCTCTGTTCATAGGCTGAGCAGTAGCTTTCTGGCCTGGAACCTACCAGGTGACTTGTAAAGCATTTATTCAGTCCCTGGAGGATAAAAGTAGAATATAGCGGGCGCTTACATATCTAGGTGACTATGGAAAGGGCGATAATTACTGAATTGTGGAAGAGAAATCTTGCTTTCTCAGTATATGATGTAGCTTCTGACAGCTTTTCTACATGAAAAAGCTGTCCCCATATAATCAAAGGTGAATTTAAACTGATGTCCGCTAAACCAGACCTTGGGAGGACTGTCTCTCCTTTTTGGTGTGAGTGGCTTATTTTGTTCCCTGTTGACTTAAGCTAAAACATTAAAAGCCACTTGTAAACCAAAATAAGAGTGTCCATGCAAGGGTTGCATCAATTGTTAAAATGATTTAAACTGGTGCAAACATCTCATGTCGACACAGCCAAATATTCCTTATATAGGGCACAGAAGCACCTTGTCAAAGTACCAGGCTTCCTTTCTGCAAGAAATGATGGTGACTGTTAGCATTTGTAAGAAAGTTTATACTCTGAATATCTCCCATGAAATGTCTTACCAGTGTTGGCTAGAAGCAGTTTGTATGTTTCCGTGTGTGGTGGCTTGAACCTGATGAATGCATAATAAAGAAATTATCTGACTTCCTTGTTGCTGAAGTTTGTATGTTCCAGTTTTATCCCCACAGACAGGGTGACACTGTCCAATAGCTGTAGCTGTTCCTCCTCTTTCAGTGATACCAAATCTGGCAGCACATGCATGGAGTAATCCCGGCACAGGCAGAAGCTGTATTGCAGACTTTTATTTTCATCAGTTCATTTTTCCTTTTTGGACAAAAGCAGTTGATACCTGCCTCTTCAGATTCCCTCAGTGTCTTGTCAGTTAATGATGTTTTTAAGATGCATTTTCTATAGAGAGTCTCATGGTACCACTAACCATGGTCTCCTTTTTAATTACCAAAATCGCTCCTGATCTTAAATTTAAATCTATGTTTACCTGTTGAAATGGGGTCTGTTGGGTCACAGCAGGGATTTGCTGGGACAATTTATTGCGCGAATATTACACAAAGTAAATGCAGTGCCTGGTCCATAGCTAGAGGAGAAATGATGTGTTTTGGGATCCCGGAGAGATAAATTAGTGATTGCATTCATTAGAGCGTAATTATGTTCCTTATGCCGTCCGCCTCTGAGCACAGTCCTGGAGAAGCAATGGCATGTAAGAGATTTACAACTTCAGAGCAATTGGTGGTCCCCTTCATGACAGGAAAAGCACCACACTGCTGGCACCACTGTAAACCTGTCAGCTAGGGAGGAGAGTAACCAGGCCTTGCAGTGGGATACAAGCAGTCAGCTGAGCTGTGTGTAGGAAGCTTGCGTAAAACCCGTCTGTGTCATGCGTGACTTCAGTAGGACAGCTAGTTCCTCAAGTTCATGAGCCTAAAAACTCCCGTAGTCAGTTGCAGCATCAGCACCTTCGATGGGGTTTTAGCCCCACAACTCCGAGCTGTAGCTCTGAAAGTCCGTTAGATTTTTAAACGACCTCCATTTTGGCAGCTGTTCATGCTGAATTCCTGAGGACACAACTCGGTCGTAAGAGTGTGGCCAACATTGCCAAACCCGAGTGTCTGAAGTTAGGCCCTTAATGGGCCTGATATTCAGACCTGCTGAGTGCTGGTTTAATAGATTCCTAAGGAGTGTCCTTGCATCTATCTAATCTTAATCGAGTTTAGGGTTCTCTCTAGTGCCTGTCCCCATAGTATCTATCCAGTAGTGGCCTGTGTATTTAGTTTCTTCCAAGACTTGCCATGGAGTCAGTATACCTCGCAGGTGTCTGCTTCCGCAATAGCTCTCTTCAGGTGGTCACTTACATGTTACAGCAGAGGAGGAAGGCAGGCTTTTAACCAGATTAAGAGGAAGGAGAAAGTGCGGGGATTTAAGGATTAAGAAACCAAAGGCAGCATGCCATTGCTGATTAAAAGCCTGCAGTGGAGAAGCCAATCTCTGTGGATTGGAAATGAAGCTCTTCTTTTAACTACGCAATGTTTTGGGTCAGAGCATTTCTAAAATCCCATCTAAGTATTGTGGCAGGCTTGAGGAAGGATGGTATGGGGTGAAAAACAGGGCACTTGTAGATAAAGAATTGTGTTGATAATCAGTTACCTTTAAAACATCCGGTAGCATTTAATGCTTTCTGCCTGCCATGTATGAAATCTCTTTCTGACAGAAGGCATGCTGGTGGCTTGTTCTGATACAACAAGAACATCTGGTTTCAATGATTCTTCTTTGCCCTCCCCACCCTCCACTAAACATCTTTCCTGCTGTCCCTACCTCAAGTATTTTGCACAGATGTCGTCATGACGCCCCTGCAGAGAATCAAATCCTGCGTAGATTACAGGATTGGTAGAAAGATGCAAAAAAAAAAAAATAAAAAATCTGTTACTAAAACTCATAACCGCTTAGTATTCTGTCTCCAATGGTCAGTCTGCCAAAGGGGAAACAGATGGCACAAAAGAGGGAAGGATTATACAGATGGTTACTACATAGCAACTGCAGGGCTGCAAGAGTGGGGGGTCTGGTGAACTTTCAGGGGTTAAACAAATCCTGTTCTGTGGCAAGAATTACAATAGTGTTTTTTTTTCTTGTCAGACAAAACAGCTGCTCTCCGTTCTGTGTGGGCTGGTTCAAACAGTGACATTGGTGCTATGAAAGCACATGCAACATGGCTAGCTCTCTCTTCCAGTCAGAGCCAAAGTTGTGTTTTTGGTATTATTTGAAAGCTGGAGCTGGCGTACCGTGGACAGCTTGTATATTGCAAAAATAAAAAGAAACCTGGCTTGAGCTTGCCTGTCTCTTGTGTCCCTGATGTACACAATTTGGCTATTCCACTGTTTTCCTCTTTAATCCATCCATTCCCACTGAATCAGCGTTCACTGATTTGCTGTTGGGGGTTTTATTGGGAAAAGGCATGTGTTTTCCTTGCGGACTGTGAAGGAAGTTCCCTGAGACCTCTGCTTTCTAAACACAAATTCTGAATACAGTGCACTGCATCGCCAGCCTCGGTTCATTTTTACGTCCAGTGAAATGAGAATGCTGCAGCAAGGGCCGATGTGTCGGTGGGGAAACTTTTTATTCGGTAAATGGGCAGAGAGGCTTGTTCTAGGCTGCCGTCCAGTCCAGTCTGTGCAGGATGACGTGCTTCATCCCCTTTGAGGAAGAAAACTGAACATGGTGCAAAGGATAAAGGAGCTGCAGCTTATGGTAGACGAGATCTCTTTGCTGCTCACCAGAGAGGGCTCCTTGATTGCCAGTGTTGTAATACTGAAAAGTGATTAGAGATGTGATTAGAGATGACTTGGCAGCAATTGAAAATGCCATCACACAGACTGTGGTGACTCTATCTGTAATGTTAGGAGGATGGAAGAAGGAAGAGTTGTGGTTGCAGGATCTCGCAGCCTGCACCAAAGCTACTCCCTTAAACACCACTTGGGAGCCAGAGCTCCTTGGACAGACAAACCTGACGGTCATCTTATGCTGGGAGGGTGGCCTGGTCTTGGCTGCCTGGTTCTTGCTCACATGGCTTGGGCTTACTGATGGGGCCAGGAAGGAACTCTCCCCAGCTCAGGCTGGCAGTGCGGGAGAAGGACGCTTGCCAGGATTGTGTGGGTGTGTCTCATGCAATCCCATCCCAGCCATTGTGGGGCCTCGGGCATTGGTGCAGCTCGGTCCCTGCTCTTTCCTGGCACATAACAGTTTGGCTTCCTGTGGGTTGTAACACTTCGATCTCAGCTGGGTTGTTGGGTTGAGAGCGCGGGTGGCGGGGAGTGCTGGTGGCCTGTGGTAGACGGGGTCAGACTAGATGATCTGCTGGCTCCGTCTGGCCTTGAGCGTCGACTCTCTAGACCAATCTGAAGACTCAGACTCAGGGACTGAAGCCTGTTGCTGTGTGCTGCGCTTTAGCTTTGCTGCTGTCCCGTGGAATCTCTTAAAGAAGGAGACATGGAGCTACTGAACTGGGTGAAACTGCTCGCCTGGAAACTGGGCAGGAGAGAAGTAGATGAGCAAGGGCAGAGCTACCACATGAACTTGAGCAGAAAAGAGACCAGCTAAATGGTGCTGGGAGCAGCTTAATTGAGAAAAGAAGCAACTTTGGGTGTCAGCCCTGTCTAGTGGGAGTCCTGTATAATCCCCGTCAGTTTCACCCACTCTCTCTGGAGGAGGCAGGGTGCTTTAAGGGTACACTGTACATTTGTCTGAAATTGCACCGATTGAGTGCTCTAGTCACATGGATAAATACTTTCCAAAACCACCAATTTGGACTAACGAAAACAATAGCCAGCTCAGATTTCTGGAGGTCATGTTTGGGGTGTTTTTTGGCTGGGTGAGAACGACAAAGTTAAATGAGGAATTGTAGACGTGTAGGCCTGGGAGGGACCTTGAGACTTGACCTGTTTTGATTTTTGAAACCTGCAGGGGAAAAAAAACACCTCTCCTTCCCTGCTCCAGTTTTCACTAGCACCTGGCCAGAACTGTTTTACTAGGTCCTGCCTGAGGCTAAGCAATCTCTTGCTCCTTAATAACAGCTCCTGTCAATAGGTAGGGAGGGTTGAAGGAAGGCAAGCGGAATGACACAGTGGGGGAAAGGTATCCTACATAAACAAGAAGTAAACACGAGCACGTCAACCACTGCTCAACACTGGACGCTACCCAGTCCTAACTTGGAGGATCATGTTCCCACAGTTTAGGATGAGAGTGAAGAATGTAACTGGCTCTTGATGATGGTAGTAGTCGGACCCAAGGTTTAATGGTTGGAGTCTCCTATCAAAGCAGTGATGCAGCCCTGAGAACTTTTCAGAGCAGTTGGGACTTGTCAGGGCGTGTTTCTATAAAATATTCTATGGAGAGTCATAGAAAATTGTGGTGCCCTCCACAGAGGGTCGTGTGATCAGCCAGAGAACTTGCCATGGGGTGGCTCAAGGCTTTTCTTTCCTGGTCCCTTCAAAGATTCAGCCTAGTCTGATTCGGATCAGATAGTGTTCTGAACTTCATGTAATGTGCACACCAGACGTTTTCCCCAGCAATTGGTTTTTAAGCCCCCGGTTGTCTATGCAGAGGTGAGGCGATCTGTGCAGCGAGATGGAGCCTGTGTCTCTGACTAGCCTCAAGGCTGCCGAGCTATCCCTCGCGTGTTGCAGTGGTGCTTCGTGCCCTCCGAATGCTTTCCATCCAGGGCTCTCAAAACCCTTTTCAAACATGCCTTTAATAAAAGCCTTCTCAGCCCCCTGCCAGGTAAGTGAGGTTCATTCTCCCTACTTTACAGAGGGGAAACCAAGACAGACGTCAGGTCAGTGCCGGAAGTGGAGACAAGTCCTCACTCTAACTATTCCATGATGAGGTCTCCCAGGCATTTCCACTCGGGACTCGCAGCCCTTTCAGATGGAGTAGAGGCTTTCTGGCTGTGGCCCTGCTTTGAACAGTGTTCGAGAATAGCACTTAGCTGGTGTTTGCTAGGGTGCTGCAGATTCCAGGCAACACTAGGTGATGTAGTTGCGTGGATTCCTGCCTCTTTTGTTTCCCATAAATCCCAGGGAACAACTTGCTGCTGGTCATTGTGCTGCTGAGCACAGATTCTGGAAAAGGGTCTGAATGCTGCTCTGGTCCCTCTTCTGAGCCTTAATTTCAGCTCTTGAAAGCAGGGCTAAGTAACTTCCAGCTCTCCAAGAAGCAGTTTTTCACAGAAAAATAAGGCCATGTCTACACTGTGATTTTAAAAAACTCCCCAAAGCCCCAACCCTACCAAATCTCAGCGCCTGGGTCAGCTGACTTGGACTGTGGGGCTGGAGCCTGGGCTCAGAGTCTCACCCCCCTCGGGGGGGTCTCCGAGCCCAGGTTACAGCTCAAGCCCAAATGCCTGCACTGTAATTTTATAGCCCAAGTCAGCTGACCCTGGCCAGCCGCAGCCATACCACAGGTCTTTTATCACGGTGTAGACGGACCCGGAGAGATCAGTTCCTGACAGCTTAGGCACCAAGGGCACTGCGTGGTTTGGCTGTTAATGCTTACATCTGAGCCTCTGCTTTACCCATTACATCCGGTGCTGGTTGTGCTGGTTTCCACTATGCCTGAATGGGTGAGTGTGTCTATCGTAAGTGTCTTCCTCTGCTTAAAACTCCTTTGGCAGGCAGGGACTGTGGTGCTTTTTTAACAAGGAAACTTACTGCAAAATGTCATAAAGGGAAACGGTAAACTTAAATCTGCATCTGTAGGTGCTAGCTTCTTCCCAACCCCATAACGGCCCAGTGCCGGCATGGCCAATCTCTTAAGGCTGGTCTACGTAGGTTTGGTGACAGGTTTTGGTACCTGTATAGCTGATGGGTAGGGGTGTGAGAGTGCTGTATTGGCACTATCCTAATGTGGATGCAGTTATACCAGTATAAAGAGGTTTTCTGCAAGTATAGCTTATTCTGCCTTCCCGTATAACTGTGTCTACGCTAGGTTGACTAGACTGTTAAAGTGGGAGAACTTCTGCATGTAGACAAGGCCTTCGAATATGTAACTTACTTTCCCTGCTGTGTGAAGATTTAATATTTTTATTAATGTCAATAAGTGCAATAGTGATACAAACAATAGACATCTATAATCTTTGCTGCTGGGGCCAAAGAAATAGTTATGAATAACGTATATGGTGACAGGAAGATGAAATGTTTTATGATCGGCCCATTCCTTCCCCTTGCAGCATACCTCCCTTCCTTCCCTCCCAAAAATAACTCCTTAGCATCTGTAAAAATTTCCTCTTATATGAAGAGAGCCTATATGTTTAGCATATACAGTGAATCTTTAGTCAATTTACAATGTGAGAAATCTGCTCTGTGGGAATCCGTTTAAAAAAAATGGGCACTGCATCTGCTCTGTCCTGATTCCATGTAATGTGGTATTAATGTTGCTCATAAATTATGAAGGATTGTTCTATTGCGATCGGAATCCCCCACTGTTTATCCTCTGTGCAGCTCTTTATTGGCGAGAGATTCCGTTCCGAGTTATTCTAGTGCCATTTGGCTTGAGCTGTCTTTTATATTCCATGCTTCTGGAGCCTGTCTGTCCTGGAAATAGAGCCAGTCCTAAGCAAGGGTGTGACTACTTGATTGCACTCTTGTGGAAAGCACTTGATTGGGCTGGTTAGGTTTGTTCGGTCTTTATATGTACTAATTTTAAAAGTATTGGTGAGACTAGAGGAAGGGCGCCCTTCCCTCGTATTTGTATAAGGGCTGTTAAGATTAGCATGGGCAGCTGGCGTCCATTCACTGTGATATCCCTGCCACAGCATGCAGGAAGGGGTTTTCTTTTGATCACAGACTGTTTCTTATCTAGAACAGCCAGGAGTAGAATGGCTCCAGGAAGTCATGCCCTGAGATTCACCCATGTGTACGTGTAAACATATATTTTAACCTTGGTCTCTAGCCCAGTTTTGCCTCTGACATCAGCCACAATTCTGGGTATGAAAGCTGGAGTTGCACAAATTTGCGTTCATGCAAAGAGCTGCTTTGGTCGGAATGGAGGGAGAACTGGCATTTGAGTGAGTGCTGCAGAGGAAACAAAGCATGCTCGTCGGTTACAAGGAGCCTAGCATGGGACTTGCAAATGCTTGCCTGTGGGGAGGTGACCCACATCTTCCAAGCTGGAAGTTCTGGAAAATTACATACGGCTTAAAGAATCTCAGATCACTTCAAATAACGAACTCCCTCTCTGTCCTATGTCCAATAGCAGAGCCGCGTCCTCCGCAGTCTAGAGAGCTGTGTATTTGGTCATAGTAAGGCTGCATTCTTAATGTTCTGTGTGGCTGTCTAGGTGTTGGCAATTGATCCTTTGCTCTATACGGTCATCCTTTTAAAAAGCAGTCACACTCCTAATGCTCCTTTAATGCAGTGTGTTTAATATGAATATAAATGTACACCACTCACGCAATTCCCCTCCGGCAAGTCTCCTGGATTAAAGCAGAAACTGTCATGCTCCCGGCAGGCAAGCCTATTCCATTGAATGTAGAAATTTAGTTGACAGTAATCTCTTCTGTTTCTAATCTGATTTTGTGGTGTGCTGCAGTCGGTCATGTCAGGCTGTATTTTACACTCTGACCCTTGTGGTATCAGCTGGAGGGTTTTAGATTTTGCTTTCAAGACCTGAAGGGTTTTTATTTCTGTTGTTCCAGTGGTAACCAAATTTAAGCAGGGTTTGCATAGATCACTTCTGTCTCCAGCGGAAAAGGGGAGATACCCATTAGGAGCTGGCTTTTTCTTTTTGAGAGCAAAAGCACCGTGACTTTGACCCACATACGCCAATTCCTGACCCAGCAGTGCATTACAGAAAACAATACAGAAGGGATGCTAGCATCTGAATGAAAACGTGGCTGCTGGTAGGGTTACCGTAGGCTGGCTGCCTTTGCAATTCATGTGCATATGCCCCCCCAAAAAGGAGGAGGAGCAATGGGAGGAAAGTGATGCACATTGAAGAATAAGATGTTTTATGACCTGTCTTTTGCACTAAGCCTTGGGCAGGTGCTTGCACTCTCTCCTCAGTGCGTTTCCATTCAGATGCTGTTGGGAGGGAAGTGACTCTTCTCCATTAACAGTGCGGAGCACATCACCCTGCTGGTGGTGTTGGTTTGCCCGGCTGAGTCTGAAGTGGAAAGAGTCGGGGGAGACTTAGTGGGAAATCTACCCTAACTTGACTGGTGCTGTCCCCACATCCCAAGTGGTGGTGGTATTTACTGGAAATTCTCTCTTCTCCTGAAACTGCGCCCTGTAAATGGGCTGCTTGTTTGGGGGTTTTGTGTGGTTTTTGTTAGTGTTAAAGCAAGGTATTCTCTTATCCAGGGAGGCACATTCAAGTGTATTTACTTCAGTGTAGCTCTCTGCTGTGCCATGTGGGTTACCCATATACCGCTCGCTTCTGTGCTGATCTCACAGACATAGTGACTGTGTATTTCATCTTTGTGGTCCTTGGAATACATCAAGTAACCCTATTATAACCTGTATCAAAGAATATGAAACTAATTAGGGTTTGTCTCTTCCAGGGAATTTTGAGGGGCTGGCCCTGGCTCTGCATTGAGTTTTATGGGGCACACACGTACATGGATAGGTGTTTTCACGTCACTGCCTGGGGAATGGTGTCCAGAATTGACTCAGTTCAGAATCTGCTACTAACTCAGAAAATATTTCCGTAGATATCTAGTAATCTTCATTCTCGTCCATGCCACAGCTGAGAAACCCGGTGAGGTTGCTTCTCTGGCTGCTCGCTTTCTGTGGTTCAAACACCCTTCTTGGTGTCAAACGATTCCTAAGCAAACCCGAAGCATGGAACTCAACATTGTGCTGTGTCAGCATTTTTCAGAAATTCGAGCTAGAGTTAATTCATGTGCGACCTTGGGTCTTTCAAAAGATTAAACTTTCAGCCCAGGTTTTCAAGTCCGTCCTGGTTTCATTCACCAGTCTGATGTTATTGCTGGCGCTCAGGCCTTGCTGTGAACACAGCATCTGTGGGTTTTATGTTCATACAGCTTGTTTAAGAGAATGCTTAAAACAACTTCCTCACGGAGCTCGGCCGTGGAGGGACTTGCGTACAGTAGTTTGAACAGAATCAGTCTGACTTTGGACCTTCAGGGTTTTTGTATACTCCCAGTAAATGATTTTAAAGTCACCCATTCATGGGACCAGCTTCTTAAGAGGGCATTTTATGCACAGAGAGTCAAACTCCCTTTGACTTCAAGGAGTCCGACTGTGCAATGACTGTATTATCTCCACGTGACTTTTGTGATTGAGGTCTGTTGCCAGTATTAATCCGGTCAGGTCCTGAGGCAGAGAAAGAATTTGCTAATCCGGTGGTAGGCAAAGGAATTGCCTACTATGCTCATGTGCACAGCGCTGTCCAAAGCATGATGAGAGCGCCTGGACCAATGAGCTTGCAATGTGTGAGACAGCTGTCGCTAAGACAAAGATGCGCTGGGAGACCTGGGGGGATGCGCTCCCTCACGCTCATGAACAGCATTTGCATGGATTAGCTACTGGATTAATGCTTGAGTGCATAGCCGCTGATTTGACTAGACCAGCAAAGATCCTGTCCAGCTGAGAGGTTTTCACAGTGTAATTTGGATATATGGACAAGGCTGTAGTCAAAGAAAGGTAGGTAGAGTGAGCACACCTTTACTTCAACAGCTTAATAATGACAAGATCTATAGCGAAGGACGTCTTCAGCTCCTGCTCTGATGAGCCCACCTTCAGCTCATGGCCTGATTCTGCTGGATAGTTGTGAATGAAAGTTTACTCCAAAGCAATCATGCCTCATGGGGCGTGGAGACTTCTAGTAGTGGCATAACAAAGTCAAATGATCCTTGTCAAGGTTAATCCTGCAAGGTAACCGGCCTTGGCAGTACGCTAACCATCTTGGACCTTCTCATCTGTGTTCAGTTAGTTACCGCTGTTCACAGCTCACTCCTGCATGGGGGAGTTTGTTGCCATCTCTCATAGACGCAAAGCACTGCAGCAGGAGGCTGGCAAGCTTTGTAAGTTTCGGAAATGCAGATACCACTGTACTTACAGCATTTCCTCCCACTGTTTGCTCACCTCTCTGCGTGGGGTTAGGTCTTGTGCTTCTTGGGCTTTTCTTTCTCAAAGGGGCATTGTCAGCTTGAAGTGTAGACATTTAAAATAGCTTCATGTCCAACATCCGCCCCTGAGGCCACCTGCCAACAGGGGATTTGCAACCACACTTCACTATTCTATATTTCCTTCATCCTGTTGCTTGTGTGACAGATCCCTGCAAACAAAGGAAGAAACTGACTTCATTGTTTCCCCTGAGTCGGCACAAGGATGCCAAATCAAGGCAGCTGAACTGGGGGGAAATGGTATTTTCCCCCCTGTAATCTCCTTCCAGGAAAATCCAGCTGGTGCAAATTGTCCTCTCTGCTGAAGCCAGTGGATCAGTTAAACTAGCTGAGGATTTTATCCCTGGTTGCAGAGGCACTGGAGTAGGTGCATGGCAATTGACTGTCTTGAGGACTGCCAATAAAAGGCTTTCTCTCTGGAGGTCGTATCCTTTCAAGTATCAAGGCTGATTTGTTCTGTGGTTATGTGCTGCAGTGCAGAGGCCTACCTTAGCGACTTCAGCAGGTGTGTGTGGAGGCACAGCTGGCCTCTTTGCTGTGGCTAGGAATCACTGCACTCATGGTATTGGAGAGCCTCTGCTCTAGAGTCTAGACACAAGTTAGAATGACAGTCTGGGCGCTCTGAATGTCCAGCCTTTTGTCCATGTAGGTTGTTCTAAGAGGCTTTTTGGTCTAGTCAGTGTATAAAATGCCCTGGAGAAAGTCAGTGGGGGTTTTGTTTGGGTGAAGGGCAGATCTGAAGCTGGCTGAATGTACTGCCGTACTAAGAGCTGGTGTTCCCAGCTCCTGTCAGAGGGGGAAGAGAAGATAACTAACTGCACCAGGCTTTCCACTCATGGATTTGTAGGTATATTATTTGCATTTCATTTATAAATTGTTCAGAAGTCTTCTATTAACATGTCCAGCTAGAGCAGGCTGACCCCAAAATCATTATTGTGATCTTTTTAATGCCATTCACAGTGGGGCTTTTTAAGTGTGTTCAGTCGTGCAAGCAGCTTTAATTCCTTTTTGACACCAGGAATCATTCCTAAGGAAGATGCCGCTCGCTCTTCTGATGGAAAAGAGATAATTTCCTCTGTGTTTAATCATTTTTTAAAAATGATTAATTATTACATTTCTAAGGAAAAAAGCGAACTCCTGGTACAGATCCAGTTTTTGGTGATGGAGTCTTTCTATGGGTAACTGTGCCATGCAAGTTAGACTACAGCTGCGTCTTCAAACTGAGAGATGGTATGCATAAAATGTAGTGAAATATTAATACCACTGCTTCACACTGGCAAACTGATTAGTTCATCTGCTTGTTTTGATTGAAGGGGCTTCTTGATACTAGTTTTACCAGCTAGCATTTCACTTTGCATAGGATGCAGGCAGCAGCTGAGGTGTGGTTATATTGCTATAAAAAGCATGTGTCGCAAACAGGTATGCTAACATGAATTTATTGTAGAGTTCAAACATGTTCACTAATGTGCCATGGCTAATGAAAGTGTAGTAAATGTTAGATACAGTTTGGGAAGAAGCTGGTGGAAATCATGCATCTTATCCAAAGAATGTGTGCGCCAGGGAACCCAGAAATGTGACATGCAGACAGAAGCAGTCTGGCATCTGAATTTCAGAACATAGATGAACACTGTTCTTATCGCCACATGGAGCTAAAAAAGAAGCTACATAGGGACAGGAGTGTGGCTTATGTGGCATGGAGAGATTTCCGTTGCATAAGCCTGAGTAATGCTAAATAACATCTCTGTTCTCCCCGGCCCTTTTCATGATTGGCATCTGGCATCAAATTAAAACTGGATTTGTGTTTTGCATATTCTGTTCTGCATAGCCCGAGAGGCGCAAAGATTGGCATTTTCATTTTTCATTTGAAGCTAGTGGCCGAGTTAGAGCCGGGAGATTCTCCTTCTGTTTCCCCTGATTTCTGCCATTCCTCTGGCCAAGGAAGCCAGGGCATGACTCCCTTTGGAGCTCGTCTGGGCTGCTTCTAAATCCACAGGAGTTGTAAATTGATGCAAAGGGCTGGCTTGAGAAGTCAGCCCCCATGAGCCTCTGCATAGCACTAACCATAAGCGACTGGCCTGGCGCTCAGTCCTACCTTTTGGCTATAATGTATGGGCAGTAGGGAATGGACAGTGCGTGTGAAAGTTTGTATTCCAAGCAAGCATGTGATACACTTCGGTGTCGGTGGCTGTCAGCTAAAGACACCCCACTGTACGTGTCTCCAAATGGCCTTTGTACCTCGGCTAGAAAAACTGCTGCTTAAATGGGTTCTAGTCTCTGTAGCTGGCAGTTGGCTGCACTGGGGGAACGTACTGACAAGTAGCAGCAATCTTCCGGAACACCTTCTATTTCAAAGTCATGGGCGTGTGGGAGACCCATAGGAGAGAGTCTCTCTGGCGCTTGCTGTGCTTGTCTGTGCTTTGTCTCGTCTGCCCTCTGGTGGACAATTTGTACTAACTTGTCGTCCTGGGCTTAAGCGGGCCCATATCTTTCCAGTGTGTTTAGGGATCTTCGTGCTTTGCAATCATAGAAGAGGACATGTGCTTACAATCTTGCTCAGAAAATACTGCAATAGGCCAGATGGTCAGCATGGCAGGTGATGGTCTCTGAGCTCATGGGGGAGGAGAAATTCCACACGTTCTTGACCATGGCAGCATAAAGGAGTGTTTGAAGGGGAAGACAGCTAAGCATGAAAGGTGCAGCATGGAAGTTGGCACCAAGATGAGGATGCAAAGGGGGTAGCTAGGAGGGAGACTTGGGAGGAGGGAAGGAGATAAGAGTCAGCTGTGCTGGAGTTGCAAAGAGCCTCCAATATGAAGCAGAAAAGCTTGAACTTGCTGTGGAAAGTCAGTGAAAGAGTCAAAGGGCGGGAGAAGAAACAATGTTTTGGGAGCAGGATTCTGAATAAACTGAAAGGAAGGAAGCAAGATGAGATGCTCACATGAAGCTGATTTGGGGGAGAGTGTGCAAACCGAGACAGATATGTGAGATGCAAGCGGGCCAGGGGGAGAGAGTGGCAGACAGATGGACAGGATTCTTGGCAGCAGAGATAGAAAGGGAAGCCAGATGTTGCCATAAATCCTAAAGGTTAAGGGTGAGATGAGTTTCCCCCAAATGCCCCAGGCTGTGCATCAGAGTGCAGGTAGCGAGATCTGAGAAATTCTGACCAGAATCGCACATGTCCGCAGTCCAGTTTATATGGCCATTATTGGTTGTGTTCTGCGCAGCTGAACTCCTGACACTAAAAGATGCTGCATTTGTGGCTAATGTTGAGATCTCCTCAAATCTTCAACAGTGACAGATGGCAATTGATTGGGTCATGTCTAGCCGCCTGCACATTTTCAGAGAGCTCTTGAGGTTTGAATTCCATGTGGAGCCAAGATAATTGGAATGGTCTGCATGCTGTTTGTTGCGCTCTGGGGACCTTGTGCTTGCTTGTTGCCATGGCCCGGGTTTTTTGGCTCTGCAGCTGGCCACTTGCTATAATGATGATGATTGCTGCACGTTCCAAACTGAAAACCGCATTGTCTGCATAGTTTAGATTACTGAGTGAGGTGGTGCAGCCCTGAAGTGCGTTCCTCCATCACGTCATCTTATCCTAGGTTCGGAGAACACATTCGTCTTGAGTACAAACCCTTTGGAGCTCTTGGCTCACCTCGAATGGCTGCTCTTCACATTGTTGACTGCTGTTCTTGGACAGGCTATTAAGTTCCCTTCCTGGGGAACCCATGTGGCGTGTTAGTCATGTGTCTGGTGACCTGGCAGAATCCAGCTGCTTCTGAGAATAGTTTATACCGATCTACACCGGGCAAAAAGTGCTTGAGGGACTGAGGTGCTTTTGAGAATTTGACCCCACCTGGCAGCTCATTAACTCTCCGATAGGAAAAAGCAATCAGATTGCAAAGCTGACTTTGGGTTCCCAGTTCCTCGTCTTGCTAATCTCTCTGTTGTTAGAAGCCAAGGTGTCTGGCTCTTTAAGTAACTTGACTGGCGCCAGGCAGCTACATTCCATGTTGGTGTTTTCCTTAAAAGCAGATTTGTTCTTGAGGAGATAGTTGCACATACACTTCGACTCCATCGCTAAACCCAGGAAGGCGCCTAGTCCTGAAACTGTTGGTCGCTTGATGATTGTGGGTTTGACCTCACCATTAGATGACTGCGGGGTGCTGCTACACACTTGTTGAAAGGCCCCAGTGGTGCTGAGGGCTGTGTTGTGCTGGGGGCCGTGCAGACACACAGGAAGACACGATGGCCCCTGTCCCAAAGAGCTGACAGTGCAGCTAGTACTTGGCAGAGCACAGAATGTCACCACATCCTGGCAGCTGTGTGCGCTGCTCTCTGCAAGTGGCTGGGAAGCGCCGCCTAAAAGCCTGCGTTTTCTGCTAGCCTAGAAATGCAGGTCGCCGGTCCGGCCGTGGTCAGTACAGCATGCAGCGGTGTGGCTCTAAGGGGCCTGAGCCTGTGCCGTTCTTGTGGACGGCTGCATAATGGCAACCAGCTTCAGACGCCTCTCTTCACGAGGCCTCGTGGCGCGGCAGATTAAAGCACCCAGACACTTTGGGCCAGTCGGTGCCTGTGGCTGGCTGAACGTTGCAACGCTTCATTTGAGGCTCCCAGCAATGGACAAAGCTTCCCGGCTGCTGGGCGGTCGCTCTGAAGAGCAATGATGCTCTCGCTGCACAGCTGTACCTGTGTGACGACACTGATGCTTGCATCGTGGTCTCTCCTGATGATGGGGTGTAGTGGGGTTTTCAGTTAGATGGAGAGGGGGTGCTGGCCTGCTTGTCTCCAGCTGCTGCAATGACGCTGCTAACTGAGAGGCGTGGGGTGTGGAAGGTAGTCCTGCTGGCTTTCCCTCGGCATGTGTAGCCCACAGTTTTAACTCCGATTTGTTGCTGTAGGTGTCTGTTTTGCTATTTGTATTCTCCTTTACTGTGTCTGAACTGGGGTCTGATCCTGAGAGGTGCTGAGCACCTGCACTATTCGTGGACCTCAGGCCTTTGCTAGTGAGTACCTCTCCGGATCAGACCTTCGGACAGCAGAGATGCAAATATTTCTGCTGGCCATTCCACTTCTGTAGCTCGCCTTTCGGATAAAGAAGGGCCTTGGATTTTGCACATCATAACTAACACGTCCCAAGTAATGCTGCAGTGACGGCTTTCTTGATCTGGGCCTCTCATTCTGTGAAGTTACAGGAAGCAGCGTCTGGTTATCCAGTTCTCGTAGTGAAACCTGACATTTCCTTTCCCCGCCTTTTTGAGCCTGTGACTTATGAATTGCAGGTCTTCATTTTTTTTTGTTGCAAATTCTGCAAGTGCTGCTAGCTGTGTCTGAATTCCTCCCGCTCCCACTGCTCCACTCCCATCTCCTGCCCCTGAGCAACAGGGCTGCACTTACCTCTGCTGGGGCTGGAAGGGCGGATCAGCAGACACAATGGCTGATTGTGGCTAGGATCAGCAGAACCATCTGATTTCTTACCTTTCTGTTACCTCATGATCGGTGCTATCCAAAACCATTCCTTATTTGTCGTCTTCTGTATGCATTCCGTGTGGTAGCTGAAGGGGTTAGCAGGGAGGGGTGCAAGCGCGTTTTCAAAGCGGCCATTGCTGATGAAGGATGTAGAAGGAAAATGAGAATAGTTCTGTAGCTGGCAAAGCCTCTGTCTTTGGATAGGGTTCCCTGGCAAGCCGCACACACAGTCTTTGGGATTCAGATTGACTCTCTCCGTACGGCAGGTATGGTCACAAGGAAGTGGGGTGAGAGAGTGGCTCTGAAATGTTCTCACAAAATATAATGCAATGCTGTAGGAGAACCTTGAATGAGCATGTTATAGACAGAATTGGCCCTCTTTCTGATTGTTCACTGTAGCTGTGCAAAAGATGGTCCCTTTCTGCTGATTGACTTCTTCCTGCCACTTAAGCTCCTCTGTGGATACTCCTTTAAAAGTGCTATATACCTCTTCCTCCACCACAAAAATGCAGCCACTCTGGGGTGGAAAGGAGCAGCTGTTCTAACAGTATACTTACAGTGCCACTACACAACAGTCTAACGGTGTGGAAGAATCCTGTATCTAATTACAAATCCATGGTAGAATGAAGTAAATTGGGATTTGTTAATACCCAACCCTTGCTGAAAAAAGCAGTGGGATCTTCAGTGCCTGGAGGAACTTGGCTTTTGTCTCTTGCCTGAAAGGTGGCAAAAACACCCCATAACACTGCACTGAGACAGTGAGTGGTTCAGTGCTAGCTTAAAAGAAAAAGGTGCCACGTATTGAATTGCCAGCATCACTACCTTCAGCACCTGTGAGCTCTTTGCCTATCTCCCTCCCAAATAATGGATGGTGTGACCCTGCTTAGCTTGGAATCTGGCACGGAAAAATTGTTTTCTTTAACCTCTGAGGCCAGGACAAGAAGCAATGGGCTTAAATTGCAGCAAGGGCGATTTAGGTTGGACATTAGGAAAAACATCCTAACTGTCAGGGCAGTTAAACACTGGAACAAATTGGCTAGAGAGGTTGTGGAATATCCATCGTTGGAGGTCAAACACCTGTTAGGACGGGTCTAGTTATTACACAGTCTTGCCTTGAGTGCAGGGGACTGGACTAGATGACCTACTGAGGTCCTTTCCAGTCCTACACTTCTATGATCCTATAAAATCCCAGCCTACAGCCCCAAAGTGACCTGGGCATAAACTTTCCTCTATCTCCTGTTACCAAGAGCTGAGCTTCGGTTTCCTTGAAGACCTTTCTGTGTCAATTTAGAATATGGCTTGTGTTTTAAAATGCTTTCCAGCTAACATGGAACTACTTAGACAAAACTTGATTTTATTATTTTCATTGGTAAAGCAAATTCTACATCCCTTCCCCGGTCCTGGCCTGGGAATGTGCATTTAAATCCGCTATGAAGTGGAATTAATCACCTGAGATTTCTCTGCTGAACTATTGCTTCAGGCTCTACTAGAAAGTCCTAGTAAAATTCCACAGCATGTTAGAAATTCCACCTCTTAATTTTGCATCAGAAGCAGCGTCCCATGTCAAATTTCCAGTTTCTAGTTGGTCTGCACTTACCTAGCCTCATTTCGGGTTCAGGTTTTTTTTTTTGCAGTTTTTTTTAATTCTGAACCTCTCACTAACAGACGCTGGGATTCTCCCTCCAGGAGCAATATAAGTGCTTGACCGTTGGTGCTCTTTGCTTGGCAGAGGTCGTTGGAAGACCATGCAACAGCGTGTTAAATTCTGCGGTTGCGAAACAATTCCCGTGTGTTTATTTAAAGTTTCTTTCCCGTATGTTTGTTTAAGTCCCTGTGCAGCAGCAGAAAGATATACAGGGGTAATAACGAAGAAATCCCGCCCCCTCCCCAAACACAGTCCAAGCCAGTGAAGTGCAATAGTCTGACGTTTATGAATGGGTTAGTATTTTAATTTGTCCTGTTCTTTTCTCCTTGTGCACGCAGGAGGCGGATAGCGGGGAAGAAGAGTGCCGGTCCCAGCCCAGAAGGTAAGAGCTTACAGCAGTAGTGACGGATGGTTTCCATGGTGACTGCAGCGCAGTTCTCTCCCTCTATTCCTGCCGCCCCTTCCCACTTTCTAGCTCTGACTAGGCCGACATAGCTGGATCACAAATATCCATACCCCAGCCTACACTGTGTCCCCAGCAAAGGGGCAGCTGCAGCAGATAAAAGCAGACGGGAGGAAATGGCTCTGACCTGGTGGGTCAGAAGGATGCAGGAAGGCTTGCTGGGAGGGAAGAATCCACAGAGGATGCCAGTCTTCAGATCTCTGTCTCTTGGGAGGGGCGGGGGGGCTTTGTCCACCACTACATGGTGAACAGGTGAGACGAGCCTAGGCATCTGTGGGCAAAGCTTCCATTGCAGGTGCCGTTAGGAGAAAGTCCTGTGATGCTGAGTGCGTCCAACTCCCAGGCATGGCAGCAGGGAGTTGCTCGGGGCCTCTCAGGATTGGCCCATCACCTGTGAAAGGGGGATACCCGCAGGCCATGGCTCCATGGACCTCTCAGTAAAAACGTGGGCTGCAAACACCCCACTCCTCTTACCAGTGCTGCGCATGGGAAGATCTAAATTGGGTGAGAGCCGGGTAATCTGTCTACAGGACAGCACCGCACAATCTGACTTCCTCCTCCCGTCAACACCTGTTCATTCTTGGACTCCTTCACCTCCAGTTATTCCTGACACATCTTTTGGTAGCTGATAAACTGTCCCCAAAACTGAGTGAGCTGGGTTACTTCATGCCTGTTAGCCCACCCATCATTTAAACTATTGATTTATTTAGGAAGTTCTAACACGTTTACAAATCCTTGCCATGTAGACCTTGGAGCCAGCAATCATTACAACAGGAAGCTTTTGTTTAGAGAAACATACAGTGATGTAATCAGATCTCTCTATTTAAAGGGCATGGCTCACCTGTAATATGGTATCGCTGACTACCCAGGACGTGCTGGTTTTCATGATTTTATTAAACTGAGTGAAATCCGATAACACATTTAACGAACTAGGCATGTCTTTCAAATGCTACTATTCAAAAAGTTGGCCAGGTGTGCTAGTTTTTTTTGCAGGTGAGTGTACTTTAAGTATTGAATAAATGGTAATGAGGTTATCTAAGTATTTTTTTTGTCCTCTGCCTATTTTGCTGGGAATGTAATTCCACTCATCATTTACAATACATGGTGTTCCTCTCACGCTCATGTCCACGTACCTACCCAGACACAGTCCTCTGCTCCTGTAGGACAGTAGTGTGAGCTGTAATCCCATTCGCCGTCTAAGGATTATTTTTGGCAGTATTTACAGGAGTTAATACCTAGTCCAGTCATTTCACACAGAAAACTGCTCCCGCCACCATACTCTGCTCTGCACAAACCATCAAATCAGCTCACCAGAGGTAGGTGCCTTACAGAGTGTCGTGAGCTGGTGATCTTTTGCAGCTCAGTCAGCCCCACGGATTTAACAATGGCAGCTTTTCACAGCTTCCAAACTTTCAGCTGGTTTCACTCTCCAAGTTGGATTATTTCAGTTAGAGCCGCTTTGAACATAGCAACAGGCACAGGACAATCTCACTGAAATGTTCTCTCTGCCGGATCTCTCCTGGGTCAGCTTTTTATGCAGGGAATTACCAGCTTCAAAGGGAGAAAGGAAGGAGGTGAAATGATTCTTTTTGGCCCTTCTGAGGTCCACAGTTCCATGGCATTGGGGTCTTTGCTCTGTCCAACCAAATGGACCAGTCGGGGCAAGGGAGTTATGGCTGCACCTCTGAGAGACTGCCAGCTTTTGACCGCCTCTTCGGCTACAGAGCGCTGTTCCCCCTTGCTGCAGAGCAAACTTAAAGCAAAGAAGAAAAAACTTAAAGGCAGACCCTGACGGCTTGGAGATTTTAGCAGCAGACGGGATCCCCCTTTCTCCTCTCTGTGGCTAGGCTGTCCGTGCCCTGTGCTCACGCACGTTGAGTGTGCATGGCGGGGAAGGCTAACAGAGGGGAAGCCATGTGCTGTCTCCTGCACCTCCCCACTGCCTGAACGTCTGCACAGAGACCCAGGCAGCGTTTTCTGCAGCAGCACAGCTCCCAGGAAGCAGTGGCAGCACCTCAACAGCGAAAGGCCCCCGAGGCCTGGCACAGGCAGCGGTTCCCTCCTCTTCCCCTGCCCCCACATTCGTGTGGCTGAAGGCCAGCACCAAAAGGTCAGAGAAGCTGCCCGTGCCCTCAGCAATTGTTGACTGCGGAGTAGCTGCCCAGCCCCTCTCCTGCAAGGATCCAGTGTGAGGAGAGCCCGGTAAGGGGCCCTGGGGTCCAATGCCTCCTTCCATTGTGCAGCATGTGCCCAGCACCAGGTTCCCTGCTCATCTCCCCCTGCCCAGCCCTGCCGCGTCAGCCCACCCCATGTCCCACGGCAGCCTGCAAGCCAGCGACTCCTTCTGAACTTGGTGCCACTGGGATCGGGTCAGCCTATGTCCGAGCCACGTGCAGAGGCTTCTCAGGCATTCAGACCCTTCTAGTCACCCCCACATAAAGCACTAAGGGAAGAAAGAGACCCCCTGATCCCCATCAAATTCTGAAGAGTCTGATTCAGGGGATTCATCTAGGAGTCACTTTAAGGCACAAAGTGAAACCTGGTTCCCTCAAGCTGTGTAAACCTGCAGAGTGCAGCCGGGCAGATATTCCTTAGTGCCTGGTTCCCCTGTTCATCCTCAGCGCATCAGGGCAGAAAAGCCCAGGCTTATGCAGAGAGAATTCCTCTAGGGCAGAGGTTCTCAACCTTTTTTTCCCCCCCCGAGTACCACTCAGGGAAAAAAAAGGGGGGGGACTTTCGGCGGCGGCGGGGTTTCGCTTCCCGTTGCTTATAAAGCTGTGACCAGCACTACTGCTTCAGGATGGGCTTGTGACACTGAGGTGACTGACAAGGGCTTTTGCAGCTTCAGCTGTCAATTAGTGTTGCCAGTTCTCATGATCTTATCACGAGTCCTGTGGCGTTGGGTGGCTTTTTCGCCATAGACCCCCAGCTCCTGGAGTCAGGTACCTACGTGAGCATCTCTGCTCTTATTAAGAGGTCTCTGGCTGTCATGACTGTGGAGAAGGGCTTGAAAACATGAACGTTAAAGGCTCAAAAACCTACCACAAATAACAAACCCACTTTGTGTATTAAAATCTCATGACTTTTTGGAGCCTGACTCATGCATTTTGTCTCAGCTCAGTTGCTGTGTCCTAGTTAGGGGCTTCTTTTTAACTTGGGTTCAGTGATAACATTTTGTGCATATTTAAAATACTTCTGTAGGATAGGAAATGGCACCCCACTGCTGACGTGGTGACCTCTGCTCTGAGACTTCCTGTTGCTTGTGGTAGGGAAGCTAGCAGCAGCCAAGACACTTCCGAAGGAAAAAACTGCTGGGGGACTCCAGTGGGTTTCTGCCTGGCAGACGTATGAAATGGTCTATCCAATTTGAAGGCATTTAAAAAGTTGAAATGCTATTTCCGGGCGGCAGGAAGTAGTTGTCACTGTCCCATCCTGTCTGCAGACTGGTAATAGATGGCAGCTTGCAGTTAAAAAAATGGGCTGAGTTAAATCCAGTCTGAATTATCAGGTGTACTTAGAATTAACTCTTTAGAGGCATCTATTAATGGAATTTCTGACTGCTTGTCTGAGCAGAGCCCAGTTGGTGCAGCTTTCTGGGGATGAAGCAGAGATCATGCAATCATTCTAACTTACCTGCACAGGCCGTGGCTTCTATTGCTGACTTTCTCCTGCAGTGGGTTTGGTTTAAACGGCTCTTTCAGGAAGAACATGCCTTGCCTTGCCCTGACCTCATGCAAAGTCATGATAGCACCAGCCTCAGGGTAGCGTCCTCTGCCCCAAGCATGCCTGAACATAGCCCGCTGACTACAGCGTGAAAATGTGGGGGATGATACTTGAAAGCGTTTTCATTACAGCAGGAAGTCTGTTTCAGGTAATGAGATTAAATTGTTAATTTCCTATTTGAATAAATACTATTAAGTAATTAACGGGGATATTTCTAAACACTTAATTCTTCACCGATACGAGGCGCAGTTTAAATATTGGGAATAGGCACATATGGAGATGCACTTAACATCTTCATTTGCTCTGCACTGTTCAGGCTCTAGCTTATCAAACGTGCGCCTTCATCTTCACCTCTGAGCAGGCTGACACGCTCCCTGAGAGTACCCAGGTTGTGAGGCACCTCGCCAGGACCTGCCCTTGGTGTGAGGATGCCATGGGCCAGCTCCAGTGGCCACACGCATCACTAGCCTAGGCCTCGCAGGCCCCACTGCCACTCTGCAGGTTAGCAATGGGCACATCCCACCCTTGAGCTCTCCGAGCAACTTCCTGGAGCGCCCAGCCCCTGGTCCACTGGACACTCACAGTGCTCACAGATTTGCTGCTCCCGAAGAAGCAGGCCACTGCAGCTTGCTAGTTCAGCCTCAGCTCACCGCTCCACTTAACGCGCAGCGCTTCGGTATCTTTATAGTGAAATCAGGCAGAAGTTTATTGAACAAAGCCCGGAGAGTCTGGTAGTAGCAGGTAGAAGTATTGGAAACGAACGGTTCCATATCAATTACATTCATAACATGCACCTTAGAGCTTAGACTGACTTCACGTGTCCTGTAGGGTATTGCTCACCCCACCTCCATCCAGTGCTTTACAGCTGTGGCCCTCCTTTCATGAGACAAGCACGGTATCACTTTGCCTCCTCGGTGAAGGATTCAGTGCGTCTCTTTGCACCCCAAGAGATACAGGACCAACCCTTTGTTCTTCTTCATAAACAAGACCCACCCTCGCCTTCCTTTCTTGGATCCATAAATTCACATCTGACTCAGTTTTCAAAGAGGCCTACAGCAGGAGGCAAATGGTCAGAGAGGCTGAAAGGATCATCTCCAAGGTGTCACTTCTTGGTGACCTGCCTTAGCTCCAAAACCTTAAGAGCATGATTTTCAGTAGAGACATGTAACTCCTTCAGTATTATCCGTATGTACGTTTTGCAGTGACGACCAGTGGGCTATTGGCTCTTGATAGAGACCTCATATGCCACCCTTCGGTGAACTATTATACAGATCTCCGACCCAGGGTCCCTATAAAACCCTACGCACCACTTGTGCCCTCTGCCAGTTGTGCCTAAGGGTTCCCTGGTCACACAGATGATGTTGAAATTGCATCCTAGGGTGTCTGAGTTGTGGAACAGGTAGGAGAACTTGGACGCATTTGATCAAAGGATGAGAAACTAGAGGACAGATCCCTGGGACTCACTCTCCTTCTGCATCCTTCCTTAGCGCATAGGAACCGCCGCTACAGATCGGACCAATGGTCCTTCTGTCCAACTGTGTTCAGTTCCGAATGCTTCACAGGGAGCTGCAAGAAATCTTGCAGTCGGCAGTTACGGGATAACTTTTATGGATGCTAACACCAGAAGGGACCATTGCGGTCATCCAGCCTGACCTCCGGCACTGCCCAGGCCAGAGAACTTCCTCGCAATAATTCCTAGAGCAGAGCTTTCAGAAAAACCTCCAGTCTTGATTTAAAAATGGTTGGCAACTGAGACTCCACCATGACCCTGGGTAAGTTGTTCCAGTGGCTAATTACCGTCACGGTTAAAAATTGACGCCTTATTTCCAGGCTGAATTTGTTAAGCTTCATTGTCCAGCCATTGGCTACTGTTATGGAACTTTCTCTTAGAGCTTGTGCTGTTCCCTTCCCTCCCACACACCTGACCAACAGAGAGAAGTCCTGAAATCTGCAGAAGGGAGTGGCTTTGGGGTCTGAGCAGATGCTGTGGGAAAAGTTACAACCCCAAAATGTCCTTCAAGCAGCCAGTGAGATTAGAGCATCACACACATGGTTACATTAATAGACACAATCCGTCCTGTGGCTGGATAACCCTCTCCATTTATCTGGGCATTGAGGAGACAATACTCTGGCACCTTTTCAGGGTCTGGAGTAGCCTAATGAAGAAGACATCTAGCTGTTTGCTGCTGTCCTAGCACCATGGATGACTAACGGAGTTATTTAATGTGTGACTTTGAGGTGGCCCATCGTGGGTGGAGACAGGAGCAGATGATCTCAGTGTGAAACTTGAAAACTCTCTACAAAACAGTTCAGCTGGTATGACAAGTCCAAACTCACCCCCTTCCTGGGACCTGGCTCAGTGAACAAAGAACAGCAACACGAAATTCAGCTCAAGCCTTCTGGCCCTGCCTTGGCTGCTCCTAGGTTACTCTCTCTCAAGCCTGCCCAGCCCACCTTCCGAATCTTCTGCAGAGAACCACTCCCACCTCCTTTGTATCCAGGTAGGGTAGGACCCGCTCAGAGCAGCACCTGACCACTGGATGGGGCGCAGTACACTCACACTGGGTGCATTGACACTTCTCTGATTTTGAAGCACTTTGAGGTTCTCTGATGGAAGCTGGTGTAGAAAAGCACCACATTATGGCAAACGCCTACGTGGCTGCAAAGCAAATAGTTGCCTTATCGGTGGGGGAGTGCATATTTATAGGGATAGAAAGCAAATAGTTAACTTCTGTGCAGCTCATTTGTGAAGCTTTTCAAATGTTGAAAATTTGCTGCAGCAGACTGAGACTCCTGGCAGGATTTAAGTAACGTGAAGCTTATTTTGCCTCCCTCCATCTTCAGGTTACTCAGAACTTTCCTACCCAGGCTCTCCCCTCCCCGAAGGCAGCGCACCACTCTGGTTCTTCAGCTTCTAACTATTGGCCACCTCCATAGTTCATAGGAGTGTCCCACGAAGCTCCTGGTCCTATGCCGTGCCTAGGCCAGGTTTCCCCTGATTCCCTATTCTGGAACCACCCCTTATCTGTGACTTTCTCCCTTCATCCATGTGTGGTCCCCTTTACCTTTTAGCCAGGAGGACCAAAATTGTCCCCTTCAAACCAGTTGAAATCAGTGAATTGTGTAGAAAGGGAACAGGAAAGTAATTTGGCTGCTCCAGTCTGGCTTGTCTGTTACCTTCACGATGTTCTTCCCCTGACCAGTCTTTGGTAACTACAATAAAAGGCCATCAAACTAGCCCAGACTCAGATCTAGTTGAAGAGCACTTGGACTCCAAGTCCTGCCTTGTCTATTTTCTCTCTCTCTCTCTGGCATGCAGCCTGTAACAGCTATGGATTTTGCATTGCTACGTTGTCATGCTCCCCTAAAAAGCATGAGTATTAAGTCTTGTTTATAAGTGTTACACCAACTGGCTGTATGTTAACTTTTCTTGTGTGCTCTGCATCCTTTGTGTTACAAGGAGCTGTGCATCTTTCGTTTGCTGACAGGCTGTGTCTTCCACACCCCAAACAGTGGTGTCATGGTGCTCTCTGCATCCAGTTCTTTGTCAGGCTATCCTCTCGCATAAACTATCAGATCCCTTTGAAGTTCAGGTGTGAAGCCACCTGCAGGTCCCTCCTAGCCATGGAGTATCATTTATATCATCATTGGGACAAAAAGAGTTGATCAAGTTCAGCATTTGGAAAGAGGTCATCATGCTTTCTTCCTGCATAATAACCACTGCATATAAAATTGAATTAAAAGCCCCTGGCTGTAGCTATGCCATCATTTTCTAAGCCCTCAAAGGAGTTCTTTGAGCCTTCTTTGCATATCACTTGATCAGACTAATGTCTATTTGCATATGCATAACTCTGTGCCCAGAAAGGGGGGGTTATGTCTCTTCCTAGAAGTGTCAGGAGCAAACTTCTATTTGGTCCTAATTTTCAGCCTATGAATACGTTGAAATGAAGAGAACACAATTTCCGTATGTTTCCTGTCATGCTCTGCTGCCCGTTGCAGAGCTAGAGAACCATTGCGCTGTCCATGGGTTCAGTGAAAAGAGGCCTTTCCTGGAGAAAAATGTCTGGTCCTTGCTGCAGTGAAGGTTCCAGGTAGCCAAGATGCCTCAAGGTTTCAGCGTTAACTCCTTCCATTTCGGGAGTGGGAGCCCACAATTAAATGCGGGAACTTATGGCTAATAACTCTATATGGGTTGTATTCACTTGTTTTGAGGCTGTAAATTGAATTAGCTTTGCTGCCCCTGAGTTAAAAAAATATCTAATCCAGGTCTCTTGCTGTAAATTATAACCCACAGCTGCAGAAATGTGCAATTACTGGTTAGTGCTGGAGAGTGCAGCTGTATCTAGAGTATTGGTATATAGACTTGCTTGCATTTTAGGGGACTTTTTATACGTATGCATCTGTGTGCCTTTGACCTTCCTCGCTGTAGGTCTGAGACAGAAGAGTACCATGTGATGCTCTGTGCTGAAAGACACTGATGTGTGCTGATCCTGGCTATCCTAATTGCATCATATTTGTGTGACCTCCACAAGTTACGTCCATAGGAAAGAAATATATACCATTGGATCAGCCAGGATTAGTCACCTTCTATGGAAAAGAGAAAGAATGATGAAAGAAAAATTCATTAAAGTTCTTATTAAGCACAACTCTGGATGGGATAACGTGAAAATTAGTAACACAATGCGGCACTCCTAGATCTCCTGGAATCCTAGTTCCAATTTAGTCAGGGTCTCTGCCTTCTGAAAGTAGGTACTGTCTAGTTTTTTATGATTGGACTGAAACTGTCTTACTCACTTCCCCTTGGTGGGTGTGTACATGCGAAACACTAATTCACCCTCCTTGTTGGCATCTTGGAAAAAGTCTCGCTGCGCTTGGAGACAAAACTGCCTCTTTTCACTCTTGGAAGGTCCTGGTCCTGGTTGAGGCACGGTGATGGGCTGGGGGAAAGCTGGTACTGCAGCTCCTTGTACCTGTGGATAGACAGATCACTCATTACTTCAGCTTTCAATTCGGAGACCTTCTCACCAATAAACTCATTCATTAGTTTGAAGAGCTGAGAAAGTGTCTTTAAAAACAAGAGCTGTAGTAGAAGTATTGCTGGATGGTCAGCTTTCTTCTGGCCATGTTATGCAAGATCAGTCAATAGGAGATACTACCAGAACTACATCCCTTGATAAAGAAGTTGCACAAGCAAGGAAAGAATTGGATGTCTAGAGAGACAACCGAGTGTGACTAGACTTGGTGTGTGCTAAATCAAAGCCCATCTGTTCTCATCCCTGACACATGGATGGAGAGATGCTGCCACCTGATGTTAAAAGGTGGTGACAAAAGTAACTCCTCAAAAATGATGAATTAATTAATCTGCTACTAAGAACTGTAAGGGGCTCCCAAATGGGTAAGATTAGTAAACACTCTAATTTTTAATGTTACGAGATTGTGTAAACTGGAACCATTTTTCTTAAGCACCACTACATCCCTGGAAGAAATCCAGTTCACTGTAAGCTGTGGTGATAGAACTATTATAAAATAGTTAACATCCAAAAGTCTTAAGTTAAAAGAATATTAAACTTGTAAAGTGATGCACTTAGGAGTTAAAAATGCTTGAATCCAGGGTGCCCATGCAACCTTAATTTGACCCCCTTGTGTCTGTGCATTATGATACATGATCTTTAATTATATGATCACATACTTTTTTTTTAAAAAAGGAGCCCTGCCTCATTCATTGCGCAGAATGGATGGTGCACAGGCAATTTTGATTCAGGCATTTCCTAACTGTTTAGTTCTGCCTTTGCAACCTTAACATTCTTCTGCTGTACTATTTTTGGATGTAATATATAATCTCTAAGCAATACAACTGGTGATACTATAAATGATATAATAATTGGGAACCTCCTTGTTGGGAGTAGAATGTAAAACTCAAACTGAACAGAAATCTGAATCAGTAGTATGGAGTCTCGCCTTTTTGCTGATATTGCAAATCTGCTGTTCTAGCGCAACGCCAAACAAAGGTTTTGGTTCTAAATTGCTGCCTTAGGTAATCTATCAGAATAACATTTTTCAGGTGTATCAAACCCAGCAAATTTACAAAATAATTTCCTTTTTGTCAGCTTTATTTACTTGATATCTCTGGAACTCATTGCTGCAAGAATATCAGAGGCAAACATGACCTATATTAACAGGCTTTAAAAAAGGATTGGAAGTTGATGTGTAATGAAAATATTTGCAGTTTTATATTGGTTGGGATTTTAAAAGTCTGATGTTTGGAAGGGATCTAACCCCCTGGTGCTTCAGGGGATAAGCCAACTTCTAGATAATGGATGGGGTAGAAATTTCTTGTATGGGTAGGCTATTCTATAGTTAGGTTTCTTGGACCTTCCTTGGAAGCATCTACCACCAGCCATTGTTGAAGACTGGATATTAGACTAGAGGAAACACTAGTCTAGTCTGTTATGATGATTCATGCGTTCATAGTAAAGTCTCAATCTTATTTCAGTTGGTTATCTTATCAATTTCTGTTTTGGGGTTAATGATAAAATAGTTTGTTTACAGAACACAAGTGCAGTATGCTTGTCCATGTCTCTATCCAGAATTGTTTTGAGCTGCTAGAAAACCAGGAACTTTGTTCCGGTCTTGCATTCATTTCAGATACCCATTAAAAACACACACAGGAAAAGCTTTTAAATAGTCAACTTTTGAGCCTGATCTGAAAAATGTCCATTGAACTTTAAATAGCTAGTCTTCCACCGTCTCCTCTCTCACACCTGTCCCCCATTTAAAAAAATGGTGTCCAAAAGCTAATATTAATAGGCCACCGTTGATGGTGGGGCAGTGTAAAAACAACTCATACTTTTGTGCTGCTCCTCCTGGCTTTGCAGTAGCATTGACCACATTACTGCCAACAACTGCATTCCAGTATTTTGGTCTCTGCATGCTACACTACAATTTATGTCGCTCAGCGCTCTGATTTAGCAACCCCCCTCTGCCTCCCCAACCGAGCAACATAAATGATGCCGATTTAAGCGCTGGTGTGGACCGCACTATGTGACATAGCTACTGCTGCTCTCAGGGGCTGGTGTAAGCAAGCGGACAGCAGCGCTCTCTCTCGTCAGCTGAGAGCGTCTACGCTAGAGAGCTTACAGCGGTGTAACTGCATCAGTGCCACCGTGAACCATGTACTGTAGCCAGAGTCTTAGGAACAACAGCCAAGCTCATCTCGGTTCTGAGCAGCACAGGGCAGAAGGCGAGGGGAGGCAATTAGCTGGGGAAATGATTTGTACTCATTAGAGACTGTTACAAGTAATGGTAGAGTAAATGATGCAATAGAACACTCTGTGTCTGCATTCAGGAGCCAGTGTTCATGTATTTGTCCTATAAATAATGCCCTGGTTTTGTTATAGTCAGACCGACGGGGAACTGCAGATTAGGAGTCAGCGGTTGCAATGCTGCTGTCGGGTGTTTCACGTCACACACTTTACATGCAGTGATGGGAAGAGAACATTACACGTAGCCCAAGCCAAGGCTGTGGGATGCAGCACTGCAGACATGGGCACCGTGCTTCTCTTGGGCCCGGTGTATAACAACACCCATTCGGCGGGCACTGGTGCAGTCTAAACAAAGCGCTGGCTCCTGTACAGCTTTATGAAGATTTAGTCCTTCCCTGAGGATCTCAGAATCTGAAAAGAAAAGCTAGCGGCGGGTGGTGGAGATGGGCCTTAACATACAAGCGGGGCACGACTGCCATGCACTTGCTCTTGTTAGTTCCATGGGGGAGTGGGTTTTTATGGTCTCTATTGGCTTTATTTATTTGAGAGTGTTAGTGGGCGTTGTAATGGGGAAGAAGAGGGGAATTGAGTTAGTCCTAAAGGCTTTGTGTGTAGGATTATGATTTGGGAAAGGTACCGCCCAAGAAAAATCATCTCTGATTATAAACAAAGATTCAGAGGGGGGGGGGGGGAATGCTGTGCACTAACAATTAAGCATAAGAATACAAAGACCTCCGAGGGGTGGGGGTGCTAACCTGGTCTGCAAGACTTAACACTTCAGCCTGGAACAATGATAGCTATATAAATGTTAATGGGCCATCTTCAGCAGAGGAGAATCTTTTGTGTGGAGGAAGACGCTTGATTTGGTAACATCAAAAGACGTATGTACAATTAATTCTTGATCTACTCTGAGAATCAGACATGGAGTTGGAGACATGGAAGCTCCAGTTTAAACAATCAATCAATCAAAAACCCTTGTACTGCCAGGTGCTGATGTGGAGAAATAATCCTACCCATGGGGTGGTACAAAAGATGACTTTCTGGCTACCGTGGAATGCAGGCTGATTACACTTCTAAACATCAAATTGTGTAACTAGCAGTGGTCACTGACAATGGTGGGTAACACAATTCTGGGATGATGGGGTGCTGTGGAGAAGGGAGAGGGAACCAGTCAGTCTAAAAAATATCAGGGTTTTATTCTTTTGGCTTAACTCATTGTAATTACAAGGACTTAACCTTGCTAACTAGGTTTTCCCCTAGACCTTAATTGCAGCGCAATTTTATATTGTTCCTCTTTGCTTTGCCAGTAGGACTGGGGGGGAGGGGAGGGAATGCAGATTGTCTTCTAAGACAAGGATAAACTTCTGTGAGGCATAGAAATGCACATGGCGTGGAGTGGACAGGGGTTAAAAATACTTGGTCTTGAGAACTCCTTCCAAGTGTGGGCCAGAAAGATGTATGCTCCCATGATGGTGCCAAGGGTGGGTTAGGGAGACGAGGAAGTTCTATTCACTGCATTGAAATGGGAGTGACTGAAATGCTGATTGAGGTTTGGGCTGATTAAGTCAAACTGAAACCAACTGCAGATCATGGATTAATTTTAAGGTATATCGACTAGCACACTGATTCCATGTGCGTTTTCATCTTAATTCAAGAGGTGTTCCTAACGTTTTAGGGGGACATTTATTCTTACAACTGAAATCCTATCCTCTGCACGGAAGCAAATACTTCTGTGAAACTTAGCCACTTAGACGTTAAGTGGATTTTTGTTCCCCCCAGATGCTCTTTTTGTGCATGTGCGCTCTAGCTCAAAAATTGACTTGCTCTTCAAAACCGCACGCTAATCATGGACTGAATCTTTGGTGAGTACTCTGGGCAATTAAACCTGAGTGTACATATGCTAACGTCCCTATATCTGGAATTCCACAGCTGTATATAGGTGCAGTGCTTCAGTAACTTGTGTGTAGCAGGAGTGTGAGAGTGTTATTGTGATGGATGTGGGGATGTTGAAACGTGCTTAATGCTTGTAAAGCTCTTTGTTCTGATATGGCACCTTTTTTCTAAGGATCTCAGCGTACTACTACTATTTCTTCTTGTTTCTGCTTGTTTTACTAATGAGTTCCTCACCTTCGTCTCTGGCTATGTGCACAAAGGACATCGTAGAACTTGTATTGGTTTTCTTTCAGTGACAACAAAAACACATCTTTTCCAAAAGAGCGAGAGGAATCTGAAAGCCGAGTGTGGGCTTGACCTGAATAAACAGTATTGGAGGAAAAGTGCCAAATGCATTGTCTTCTCTTTTGCTGCTTTTAATGCTGGACTCCAGTACTAGACTAGGCACTGCGAGTCTGGTGTTTAATGCTCGCTGTTGTCTTTATGGATGTCTGATTGGTGATTTTCCTTTCCTATACGGCAACAATCCTCGGGGAATCATTCCAGTTCTTAACGTTCCATACGTCAGAAAATAAAAATGGAACTCTCAGTGATGTTACCTTAAAGAGCAAAATGTAAACCTCACAGCCAGCCGTCTGCCACTCAGTCTGCCTTCCCCACCCTTCTGTCCAGTGTGAATTAGAGGGGTATGGGCCCCTGTTTCAGAAGCGCTGAAGGGCTGTGTGTGTTTAGCTTTGCAATGCGGTCTCCAGGAGCCTTTGCCATTTTAATCAGGTTTATGTAAAGGATTGGTTTCTTTAAACCCTTTTAAATGTACCTCTTGAATTACACATAGAAAATGCTTCCATTATAAAAACTACAGAGTGAGCCAGAGCAGTATTGATGAGTGGTTTAGCAGACTGTCCGTTAGCCGTCCGCCCCTGCACCACCAGCACCTGGTGTAGACAGCTCAAGGTGGTAGCAGGAGGGGAAGAAGACTCCAAAGTGTATAACTTGTTCAACTCAACAAGTATTAATTCCCTACGTAAACCTTCTATTTCCAGAACGTCATGCTCCTCACAAGGGGACTGACTACAGTAGATTAGCTGCAGCTCTTCTATTCCTGGCTCTGTTACTAGCCAGCTGGATGACTTTGGGAAAGTCACTTCTCTGCTCTGTGCCTCAGTTTATCTGTCTGTAAAATGGGGATAATGATACTGCAGTCCTTTGTAAAGCACTTTGAAATCACTCTGGGAGAGGTGGGTATTATCATTGTTTCATGCAATTGATAGATTTAATCCAGGACTAGTCTTGCAAAATGCTTGCAGAACTTTTGCAGAACCACTTAGTGTTGTTCCTATATTAAAGTCTGGGATCATTGTTCTCTCATCATCTGTGCAGATCGAACAGTTAACTACCTTTCACTTCGCAGTTATCTCTGTGGTGTTCATCGCCATAGTCTCCAGCTCTCACTACTTACAAAGCTGTGAGAGAGAACCAGAAGCATAACTGTTTCTTGATGTCTGAGAGAACCAAACTTAGAAATGGTACCTGTCCTAATAGGATTGAATACATTTTGCATGGCACCTATTCCTTAATTAGCATGCATCAGGACATATTACTAATTACCGAGTTAAACCCCCAGCTGTGTAATACAGCTGCTGTATATACAGATAAGGACCGCTGCCATGGTGAGACGTGTATTTGGTTCACAATGAAGACTTTAAATTGAATGAGTTCCCTTACTGCCCTGTCTTTCCCTCCATCCTGCACTCCACACTGGTTTGCTCATGACCACTGTTCTGCTGAAATGGTCTGGGCTTTTATGAAGGAAAACCTTGCCATACTTGTGGGCTTTGGTTTTAGTAACATTCTCTCTTGCAGTCTGTAAACACGTGGGACGGACAGGCCCACTCACTGACTTGTCTATCCTGAGTGGTAGAAGGACTGCTCCAGAAGTTGTCAGGTGGTTCTCTAGACAATTTGGCTTTGCCCATTTGAATTCTGCTGTAAGTCTTTACCTTCAGGCTCTTTCCAGATAGTCATCTGTTTGTCTTGCTAATTCACTTGACCCAGCTTCAGACCCTGCTTATCTCTGAAAGCTACATGGCCTCCAGGGCCCAAAGCTGTAGAACAAGTCAGCTAACCTTTTACCTGAGCAGAAGGAGGGAGGGAAACGCTGCTGTGTCTGCTGCACAGTTTGGAGTGCGCTAAAATGTTGTGGTGTTAGAGAGAGACTTTTCTGCTCTTCTTTCAGATCATTCACTTCTCTACTCTCAAGTCCAGCACTGAGAATAAGCATGCCCCTAGTGCAGATGGACTGAATGCAGCTCCCTCTAGAAGGCAGTCAGTAGCCTTCCTGAACTCTCATTGCAGAGAAAAACTTGGCATTCTCTTGCTTACGCTCACCACGGAGACAAACATGCTGCCTCTGTAACCCTCCCCGCCATGCTGATGCGTCATTGATGCATGAGGTGCTGTAGCTAGACTCCAAGGCTAATCCTATAGGCACTATGGTGGTTTTGTTTTTTAACTCCAGTATCTTCTCATGAATGACACAGGAAACAGATGCATGACAATAAAGTAGCAATATTCCAAGCGCATGGGAAAGGTGACTGAACAGGCAGGACAGTAACTCATCCGGCTCTGCAGAGGAATGCATTTTTGTAAAGCAGAAGCTTCAGAATTTTACATAATTCCATATCGTGTAGAAAGAAAAATGAGCTAGTGCTACGCTGCCTCGACTGTCCCATTGATGTTAATAGACCTGGGCAGAAATTCATGCCCACAATAACATCCCATTGTTCAGAGGCACCCGCACGGGCTTTGCACGTGGTCCGCACAACTCAACCCCTCTGTTTGGTGTCAACACACACACAAGCCCCTTCATGTCTGGCCCCCCCCCACCCCTGCTGTCGGGCCACTCCCATGGCCAGGTCCTCCTGCACTCACCGCAGCTCCCTTGCTTGTAGCAGGCCCTCGGGCTGTCACTGAGTGAGTCCTGCAGGCACAGCAGAGGGGAAATAAACTGCTGGAGGATGGGCAGGCCTCTGGGCCGCCTACGGAGCCCGGGCAGGCCTAGGAGCCGGTCTTACAGCAGCAATGAGGAGCAGCAGCACTTTTAAGGTTGCAAAAACCACCCATGGAATCCCTTAGAAGTTTATAAAACAAAGCAAAGGGGGGTGGAGTGTCCAGGGGGATCCTGTTGCACTAAGCGCCGTATACACCCGTTGTGTAGTAAGGCAGTCTATGCCCCGAGCCGCTGACCATCTTAGCACGTGATGAGACGCAGCAAGCAAACCGGGGAAGGAAGAAGGTGGTAACAGTGAAATAAAGGCTTGGTCCCATACGCTGCGCCCGGCACACTAAGGCCTCGGCTTGGGTGGAAAATGTTTTAACATCATTTTACACCCGCACCTCACGCAGATAAGGCTCCACGGAAAACTTTTTCTCCACGTTTTTTCCCAAGGTATCAAACTCTTACATGCACAAATGCCTCTAAATTATCATTAATGATTCTAATTTAACCTCCTTTCTGATCGCAGCCACCTTAACATTTTGACTGCTGACATATGCACTAACTGAGGCCTTGATCATGCAAGGAGCACCAAACAGGTGGACTGGTTGCTCCAGGTGGTCTCGAACTTTTTGTTCTAGTGTGATTATAGCCACAAAGTACAGGCCTAGGATTGAACATGAGCCAGTCTGAGTTAGCGTTGGGAGGTGTGGGAGGGACTTGAACAGCTTTCTTTAAGTTGGGCAAAACCACTTTTCTCTCTCTCCTCTGTGTGTGTGTGTGTTTTGCTCATTTTGTTCACGATAAATACTGAGAGCACATTGCCACATCAGCAGTTTGTTGCACCAAAAGGCCAGATACACTATTGTTTACTGCCCCATAACCCTGCCACACCAGGCAGGGTGGTGATAATCCTGTTACCACCTATAGAGTGCTAAACACAAACACCAAAACTGCAAAATGTAATCCTTGCATTGGGAGGGAGATCTGTCTACAGCTGTCATAGTGTGGGTGATTGCTATACTGCCACTTTATTCCAGCATTTGTCATTTAGAACTGTACCCCTCACTGCTTTGACTTCATGCATTTTAAATTCTTTACATGCTTCTCCTACCTGAGTGTCACCACCTAAAGTGAGGAACATTGTCTTGTTGCTAATATATATTTTAACAGCCTTCTGTGTCTTACAATTTTGAAAGACACCAAAACGGTGTTAACACAATTCAGATCCTTTTCTTTCATCCCACTTCTTGCTTGTTCCTCATGAGCACAATACATCAGAGGCTCTCTTGATGACGTTTAGCTTTCTGCAAATATTTAACTGGGAGCCCCCTCAAATGCTGGGGTAGTGCTTTGGCAAATAAATATGTGACTCTTTCCCTAACGCTTAAAGAAGTAAGATATGAGAACAGCATCTTTCACTTCCTACAGACTATTTGAATAGTGCATGCTATCCTGACTTGTAGCATGATGTCTAGAGATGTGTGAACATGGGGCTGATGTTGCAATCTTTACAACACAAGTTTTCATAGAAATAAGAGGGATTTGGATCCTATTTGTAGTGCAGATCTCAGTGCAACCTTAACTTCGGAGTTGCTGCTGACACCTTATAGCATATTGTCCTCAGAGTGAAGTTTCCCTGGTGAAGCATCTCTTACATTGTGGGGTCTCAGCATAGTGGATGCAGTATCAGATTTTATTAATCCAGGATTCCTTTAGAAACGTATTATCCATATGTTAAGTGTGATTGCTTTAAGAAGCACGACTTGTGATTAATCAGTGTATTTTTTGAAGGGACTGCATTTGTCATGTTTGCTGAACATATTAAGATATTTCTAGCAGCTCTTTGGGCAACATTTTAGTAATTTAAATAGATTATTTTAAGAGCTTTACTGGAGCATTGTGCAAGTTATCCATTAGCCTGGGGACAGAAGCATCCGTTTGTTTTCTATATGTGGACATGTGGTATGTACTGAGGCCCTCTCACCAGACTTTAGATGCTGAAGGGATCCTGCTGCCCTAGTGCCCTCCCTTGCATACCTTTTGTGATAAGACAGACTAACTCTGGAGTCGGGCAAAATGCTTCTCTTGCAGGAAGACAACTGACTAGTGTTGCATCTTTTTAAAGTCTTTAGAAGACTATTAAACTAATATACAATTGCTCGCGGCTGTGCAATAACACACGTGAGTTCATGCAGAGTCTAGGAAGACTTACACAGTGACAGACCCTATTAGATTTTCTTTTTATTCACACTCCAGATTTTTAAAAATATCCTTTGAAGTGAACTTTGCTTGTCTCCAAAGTGTCTTTCAAAGTTGCCTTGTGCATGTCTGCAGTGCTACATGCTGTAGGTTCTAAATAACCCAAGGTTTGAGGCTGTTTTATTTGACCTTTTGTTGCATTAAAAGAAAGGGGAGAAAAGAGATTCTTCACTTGACAGAAGAGTTGGAAAAAAAAGTCAGTGGGTGAAGCAAGATGCTCAAAGATGATTGTATACTTTTTCTCTGGATCTTCACTTAGCTGCTAGCAAAATCTTAACACGTTGATCTTTTTAGAAGCGTCTATTGACCAAAAGTAACTTGTTTACTTTCTGTTTCTTACTGAAAAGGTAAATGCCTCTACTGACTCAAGCCCTTTGCTCTAGTGCAGCGGCTCTCAGTTTTTTCCAGACCACTGTATCCCTTCCAGGAATCTGGTTTATCTTGCGAACCGGCAAGTTTTACTTCACTTAAAAACTACTTGCTTACAAAATCAGATATAAAAATACAAAAGGTCACAGCACACTATTACTGAAAAATTGCGTACTTTCTCCCTTTTTACCATATCATTATAAAATAAATAAATTGGAATATAAATATTGTACTTACGTTTCACTGTATAGCACATAGAGCAGTATAAACAAGTCATTGTCTGTATGAAATTTAAGTTCGGACTGACTTCGCTGGTGCTTTTTATATAGCCTGTTGTAAAACTAAGCAAATCTCTAGATGAGTTGATGTACCCCCTGGAAAACCTCTGTGTATCCCCTGGGGTACATGTACACCTGTGTGAGAACCACTGCTCTAGTGTAGGAAGAGGAAAATAAAGACTTCCAATATAATCCCTCCTCTCTGTCCACAATTTTAATTTTTTTCCAACATTTCTTTTAAAGAATAAACGTATCCCAACAGTTATGTGCCTTGTGTCTCCGTCTACACTCATAATGTAAGTGGTGTAGTAAGCAGACACCATATGCCTGGTTTGTGTATACTTCTTTTCTGTCATGGACCAATTCCCAGAGAGAAATTATTTCTGGTACCTAAAGTGATTCTCAAATTGCTTTGTCACTCTGTCAAACCGCTGGCTCACTGGAGGGTTAAAGATAACATGGGTCTGCCCCCGACAAAAGGCTCAGTGATTGTCTTCTCCCTGACCAGCGCATAGAACTAATGTGGTTGTGGTGGCTAATCAGCTGAACATGAGCTCCCAGTGTGATGCTGTAGCCAAAAGGCTAATGTGATCCTTAGTTGCATAAACAGGGGAATCACAAGTAGCCCGGGAGAGGTTATTTTACCCCTGTATTTGGCACGGGTGTGATTGTTGCTAGAATGCTGTGTCCAGTTCTGGTACCCACAATTCAAGAAGGATATTGATAAATTGGAGCGGGTTCAAGAAAGACTAAAGGTTTAAAAAACCTGCCTTAGAGCGAGAGACTCCGGGAGCTCAATCTATTGAGTTTAACAAAGCGAAGATTAAGAGTGGTCTTAATCTATAAGAACTGACATGGGGACCATGTTTGATAATGAGGTCTTCAATCTAATAGAGAAAGGTGTAACAGAATCCAGGGGCTGGAACCTGAAGACAAATCCAGATTTTGAATAAGGTGTAAACTTTTCAACACTGAGAGGAATTAACCACTGGAACAATTTACCTAGGCCCATGGTGGATTCTCCATCATGGACAATTTTTTAACTCCAGACTGGCTGTTTGTGCTCTAGGAGTTATCTGGGGGAAGCTCTATTTCCTGTGTTATGCAGGAGATCAGAATAGATGATCACAGAGCTCCCTGCTGACCTTGGAACCTATGAATTAGGAAGCCCATGTCTCAGACTCCCTACTATGGAGAAAACTCACTTACTTCACAGCACGTTTCTCAGATAATCTAAAGTAATTCTTGAATTCCTGGGTGTCAGGACAAAACTAAAAAAGTTGGCTCCTCAGAGTCTCCAGGGGCTAAGGAGCAAAAGATTAAGAGTGAAGGGATTTAAAATGCAGTTGATCTTTTATTTTACTTCTGTGTGGAGAAATATTTCCTTAATGCACTTTCCCCCTACTGGAGGAGGTAATGGCTATTCTCCATTTACCAAGAACTGGAGAGATGCGGTTACCAGCTTTCTGAGGAGGCTCATGATGTTGATGCTTCCACCATGAGGAGTGGAAAAGGCTTGCTTTGCTGGCCAGCATTGGCAGTAGGAACTGCCCGAGAGGTAGCCATTGAACATAAGCCAAAAGCAAATATGAATTGTGTGCTGACTCCTGTTGGACAGATACAGATGATATTCTCCCGTCATTGCCCCAAACAGCCCTATTACAGCAGCCTTCTCTTAACTCCCGGTGCTGCAGCACATAGGAAGCTGTGCTCTTCCTCAAATGTCCCCTCTCAAGGGGGAAGGGGATGTTTGGTCTACCTGAGGCTGTCATAAACTGTAGCTTGGAAGAGGGTTCAAGACTGGCCCATTCAAATCATGTGTTCAGTAAGTCATGAGAGGTGTACCAGCGGGCTTGGGTTGGTGAGTCTCTGGCTAGACACTGGAGGCTAAGTTACACTTCTTGTACGTAAGGCAGATTCTAAACTCTTCACTCATCTTTCGAAACGATTTATTTCCTTTACCAGATTCTAACACCTGTCGTGGTAGTAGCCAGACTTATTTTTCTAAACATGGCGTGTGATGATTTATTCCCAAAGCCTCTTGCAACAGCTTCCTGGCTCCCATCATTATGGCGTAATGTGAAATTTTACTTGGGGGTTGAAGTTGATATTGCACTGATTAAAGGGAGGAGGGAGTGGGATCAGCATGAGACTATTGTGAAACCTGGCAGGAGGAGGGCTCTGGAGCCTGCTTTTAACAGGCCTCTTTTCTGCTCTCCAAATGCTTCACTTTCTTGCCAGTGCACTAGCTAGTGACCTTTGTGGCCAGTTGTTGGCTGTGTGTGTGTGTGCTCCCACTGTCTCTGCTGTCCCAGCTCTGCGCAGATAACCCAGCCGCTAGTGCACGATTGGATTATTCAATCAGACCAGAGATCCGTTTCAGTAACAAAGGTGCCAGGCCAGGTTTATTACGGCCCTAGTATCCCACAGATCCTACAGGCCCACTAACACGTGTACTTGTTACAATGGGTCAGCTCCAGAAACAGCGGGATTTTCCGTTTCCCCTGGGGCTAGATCAAGACACCCACTTTGAGACCCTCCTTTATACACTGACACAAACAGGTCGTGTAGTGCCCTCTGCCATGGTAAGATACCGCCTTTTACCTTGTACCAGATGGTTTGGCCAACTCCTCTGTATCCCTCGTGGTGTGCGTCGGAGGGGTCAGTATGCCCTTGTTCTCTGTGGGATGTTGGAATGTTCTGGTACCTTCCTGCTGTGTCCCTGGATGAGTGCTCTGTACCTGGTGCTTTTTAGGAAGGTGTTAGTGGGAGCCTGCCACCACCCACAGCATGACTGCTGCTAACTGCGCTTCCTACCCGCAAGGCTTGGCCATTACTTTAGCTCAGGCTTCAGACCTGGCTTGTTTTATTAGGCCTCATTTTCTGTTACAAACATTAAATCATGTGTTGAAAGAGACAACAATAATAAAGCTTGCCAAACTTATTTGGACAAGGGCGATGTTGGTACAAAGCAGTGAAGGAAGCGTGACTAACGTCTGCTATGTTCACGTAAGGTGTCATGCAAATAACAGGGACTGTACCCCCTAGCTAAAGCCACTGCCCTGGCTCCCCCTCCACCTCTCGCCCTGCAATTCTTGTGTTTCCAGCTGCCCAACAGCAGCCCGTGCTGATAAACAAATTTCCTGGCAAGATTTGTAATGCTCTGAGGGAGGGGGAAAAATCCCGCTGCTCCGGCATTAATAATGCAGTTCTATTAAGTTTAGCGGTTGGCTGCTGTAGGAACAGGAGCACTTCCATTAAGTTAGACAGCTCGCTGGGTGACAGCCGTCTCTGCCATTCCCAGGGCAGGACTTAATTCTTAACTCGGTTATGCCGGGCTAAGGCGAAGGTAATTCCACTCCCATCAGGCGCGCTGCGCCGCTGTCAATCCGGTCTAAGAGAATGGAGACTGAGTCCTGTCCTGTGTGAGCCGGGGCGCTGGGCGCTGCTCCTGGCTGACCGCCTGCCCTGGGCTGCCGTGGGGGGAAAGGCGGGTGGCCTTTCAGGGTTGTAAAAAACAGAGGGGGGGCCCTCCAGCCGAAACAGCGGGGACCGCAGCGCTGTCTACCCCGCACCTTCCCCCAGGGGCCGGGGCCGGCCCGCCCCAGGGTGCCTGCCCCATTTTTCACACCTGCTGGCGTCTCCCCCAGGCGGTGCCCAGGCGGGTGTCCCGGCCCCCCAGCGCCGCCGCCCTGCCTGGCGCTGGGGGCCGGGCCGAGCCGAGCCGAGCCGTGCCGGGGGTGTGGGTGCTGCGGAAGGGGGCGGGCCGCGCACAGCTGGGCGGCGCACGAGGCGGGGCCGGGCCGGGCTCCCCACTGCCGGCCGGCCGGGCAGGGCAGGGCGCACACGGCGCGGAGCCGAGCGGACTCGCAGGGGGGCTGCCGGCCGCCCCCGGCCGCCTGCCTGACCTGCCCCGCGGGGAGCCGCGGCGCCGCCGCCCCATGACTCGCAGCAGGCTCGCGGGCGAGAGGAAGGCGGCCGGCCCCGGCCCCGCCATGATCCCCTACTTCTCGGACAACGCGGTGATCTCCCAGAACGCCATCAACCAGCTGTGAGCGGGGGCCGGGGCGGTGCACGTGGCGCGGGGGGACGGGACCTGCTCCGGCCCGGGCCCGGTCCCGCTTGCAGAGCGCCGCTGCCGGGGAAAGTTTGCCCGGCTCCTAAAGCGGCAGCTGCGGGTCGGCTGCAAGCCCGGGGCCGGGCAGGAGTTTCGCTGGTCTGTGCTTTGCCCTAACTCGCTGCTAGCGACATCAGCCTCCCGCAGGCGGGGGGAGCCGGGCCGGGCCGGGCCGGGCCGGCTGCGTCTCTTCCTCGGGCTCAGCCTGGCTCCCTCGCTTCCCGGCGGGAGCGGACGCTCTGCTCCTCCTTGCTCGCTGCATCTGCTGCAGCCGCGGCCGGTTTGTCCTGGGTACGGCAGGACCGGCCGCTGCCGGCCGCAGGGCAGAGTGCTTCCCTCTGCCTTTTCCAGAGGGGCCGGGCAGTTTGCAGGAACATACTGGTACAGCTTTTGTCCCGGGGGCTTTTTTTTTTTTTTTTTTTTTAAAGTCTCTTTTCTGGTGGCTAATTCTGGTTTCCCCTTCAATCTCGGGCCGGTAACCCAGGGCAGTGTGCAGTCTGCTACAGGCTTTTCACAAGTGACTAGTGACTTTCAGTACCTCCGTTTTTTGGTGCCTGATTTTAGGTTCCCTCGGGGCCCTGATTTTTCAAAAGGCGGCTGTTCGGCTTTTTCTGAACATCAGATTCTTTGTAATGTCTCGAGTTGGACGCCCAAAATCAGTGGTGACTTTTGAAAATCTTCTCCTGGGTCAGCAGACGCTTTAGGAAGGAGTTGTTCTCCTAAAGTCTGAGAGTGACACTCCTGTAGCACTTAGGGCTTGGATATCAGATATCAGGGACTGCTATAAAAATAGCTACAGAGGATCTTCAGTCACCAGATTAGCCTGTTCAGTTCTGTCTTGTACCGGCTTTATTAGACTTAGACAATTTACCGACCTCAGATTCAGCTTTATATGAACTTCCTTCTCTCCCGCACCTCCCCGTGCTCTGAAATCGAGTGTGTTCACTTACAGAATGTGGCTTGAGGAGCAGGAGAAGGGATTGCTTGCTTTTATTGCCAGGCTTTAGCAGAAAACTCTGTTTTCTGCAAGGACACCCTTGAAACTTGCAACGTTAGGGTAAACTCTTAGTTGCATGCTGCTAGCACAGACTCTTGCTGGGTAGCTGCTGGACGTCTATCAACATACATGGAGTTCAAGGGAATGCAGGACAACACTCTCATCTGGAGGGTGTGGGTGAATATTTTGTTGTCCCCCTCCCATTTCTGTTCCAAAGCCCCATCTATCTCTAGTCCTTGTCATATCTCCTTTCTGTCCAGGATCCTGGACAGCTAATGCTATAAAAATGGAGTGGCACCCTCGGAACCTCTGCTGTTCCCTGGTTAGCAGGTTGTGTGTTAAGTGGTAATTGACATGAGGGAACATGAACTGTCAACCCCTGCACCTGCTCTTCTCCTCTCTGCAAATCCCCTCCACTCTTTTTCTAATGCGTAAGCTTCAGTCTAGCATGTGTACGGCCCAAAGCAACGAAACCTGTCCATTGCAGCAGTAATCGGTGCTGTGGCTGAGGAGCCATGGGTTGATAGTGATGAAAAGTGACTACCAGTCTTTGCCAGGTTTAAACTGAATGGCTCCACGTCACACTGCTAAGCTTCTTGAAGAACCAGTCCCTCTAGCTGTACATACCCATTTAAATGCACCTACAAATAAGCATATCCATTTCTAAATAACTAACAGTGGCTGGGGGGGGAGGAGTTGGTATTAGGGGAGGATACATTCTCATGGTAGACACTGGTAGTGGTATAATCATACCTGATGGGTCTTTCAAGAAATCAGCTCCTGTTTTGTATTCTGAAGAGACCAAGAAAACTTGAGACTAGTTAGATAAAATGCTTGCATGAAACCCTGCTGGTCCAGTGTTCCTATTACGAAATGCTCCCACCAGAAATCTTGATGCTTTGCATGTGAGAGAGAGCTGGATGAGAAGTCTCTCTTAGATTTGTCATAGAAACTGGTCACTGGACACTATTACATCTCCTTTGCATTTAAGACTAAACAATTGGTGCTATTTGTTAGCTTCATCTGTTTATTGAGGTTCCTCTAAATTTTCCATCCTTGACCTGAAATGCTTTTAATTAATTATTCCGTTTAATTTATAACTTTGCCTGTAAACACTCCAGCTCTCCCTTTTGTTGCTCTTTATGGGGGATCTGACAATGGACCTGAGGTCTCTGTGTAAATAGAAACCAAAATGTGTTTGCTTTGGGGGATCTGAGGCAGAGAATGTGTTGGGTTTAGTTTTTTTTTTCTCCCTGAACCAGGATTATTGCTAGCATTGCTGAACCATTTACTTTATAACCTCTTGCTTATGTTAGGTAGCTAGGTAACAATTTCAGTGGTTATAGATACATTTGCTTTATATACATTACTCAAATATTTAACCCACAATGTGAGAATAGAGAGAGAGGAGCAGAAATAGGGGTTGGGGGAGGACTAAAGTTTTCCTGTCTCTGACTCAGGAAGGGTCTGATAGCACAAGGTGCTGTGTCCAGGAGCAGCGGCAATTGCAATTTGCTTGGAAGGACCGCCCCCTTTCCTTTCCTTTCCTTTCCTTTCCTTTCCTTTCCTGGAGTTGGTGATAACTCATTTATCAGAAGAGTTTGCGCTGTCCTCAGCCTTCTGTAAATTGAGATTAACAGGAATTAAAGAGTTTGTGGCCCTTCATCGAGGGCCCAGTGTTGGATTCATACATTTATCTGGGACAGGGTTTTGAACTGAGGACGGTTTTGTGGTTGGATAGCGGGGAGTTTTTCAGCTGATTGTGCTGAAGTTGGAATGTTTTGCTTTGCAAACCAGGAATTCTGTTGGAGATCACACATCCTCGTACAGTCACCTGTAAAATCAGAGAAGTGTTGCCATTTTGGAGCACCACACATAGCGTGGAATGGTAAAGGTATTAGCAATCCAGGTGCTGTCAGTAACTTTTATGAGTGTATTCTTTAGTAGATACAGTTAGCTAATCAGTTCAGGCAAAAAAAGTATTCCCAAAGTTCACACTTTGAGTTGGTGGTTTAGTCAGCTGGACTGGACTGCGAATATCTCTCATTCACGAGATTAAACTCAACATTTAAGATAACTTTTTGTTTATCAAAATACCAACATTAGAATCACATCTTGATGTAGGGCCAGCTGCTGCTCTCATTGAATTCAGTGAGAGCAGCATTTAATTATTAGCTTTTTCCTGTATAGGGCCTGAAATTTCTTTCATTGATAACAGCGGCTATTGGAAAGATCAAGATAGATGAGGCAGTAAATGTCCAAGAATTTGTATCAGAAGACACCTGTAGTAATTGCCACAAGTCAGTCTGCACTCAACTTGCTGTCTGTACTCACTCTTCAGCGTTAATCACCAGGTTTTGGTATCTCATTCCGTGTATTACTTCTTGAAATTTGTTTTACTCAGCTCTAAGAAGGTAACAGACTGTCATTAATTTTACCGGCTGGTCTCTTTCTCTGCCTTTTGTAGTGTAGAGAGGAAGGCTGGTCCAGGGGATAGGGTGCTGATGTGGACCTTGGGAGATCCAGGTTCAGTTCTCTGCTCCACCACAGATTTCCTGTGCGACCTTTAGCACGTCACTTAGGACCAGATTTTCAAAGGTATTTAGGTGCCTATAGCTGTACCTAACTCTCACTGACACTTGGTGCTTTTCAGAATCCCATTAGGTGCCTAGCTGTAGCTTTAGACAACAAAGTACCTTTGAAAATCTGGTGTTTCGTCTTTGTCCTCAGTTCTCCAGCTGCAAAATGGGCTTAAGAGCACTCCTCCGCCTCACAGGGCTTTGTGACCAAGATTAAACAGTACCTGGTCATGGGGGACACCCGTACTAGATACAGCTAGAATAAAAACATTTTACCAAAACGGAAATATTTATCCCTACGTTGTACTTGCTATTTCCTAAACTGAGAAAGATCTTTAATGATTCTTTTATTTAATACTGGCCTGTTCCTGGTTATCAGAGCTAAACTCTCAAAGTATGTGATGAAGAGACTGTTTCAAACTAAAATGAGATATGTACAACTGACAGTTATGTTTTGTCAACCATTATGGGCTCTAAATATGTTTTACGTCAGTCTTGGAATCCTTTAAAGGAAAAAAGCAACTGAAAACCCTTAGTAAAGTCCTTTCAGCAAAGGGTTAAAAGTAGCCATGAAATGTCTTCCTGGGATTGGAGAGCGCAGGATATTGCTGCTGCTTAAGTTATCAGCTTTCTTAAGAGTTTGTGTAACATACCAGGGATTTTGTAAGCTGTTAACAAATAGGACATTTGATTTTGTACACAATGTAATTAATGCTCATCTTATTGACTCATTTCTTCACTTTAGGCTCCATCCTGTTCTCTCTCCCCCTTAATCCCCCCCCAAACCTTTCCTTCAGTAGAAGCCTGACCATGCCCTTTATCTTGAAATCTAACTTTGTAGTATAACGTTTAATCTTCAGTGTCATTCCTTGTGTTGTGGCAGGTGTTCAGCCATGTAATATGTGGATGCCGCGTTTACAGTATCCTAGAGGCTTTTCCGTATCTCAGCAAATGTGGGCTTCTGTTGAAGATCTTTAATTGCTTTTCTACCTTTGTCAATATTTTACCATTATAGTGAGAATTGCTGACACTTGGGGTTTAAAGAGGGAGCTGCAGACAAATGGAGATTCAAGGAAATGGGAGTTCCACGGAGTAGCTCAAATTGCTGCTTTCAACGACAGTTGAATTCATCTTGTGAACTAAGGGTCATTTGTGGGTTTGGATCTTAGAAACCCTAAAATAGACTGGTTAGATTTTTTCCCCCTTAAAAGCTCAGTAGAGACTTTTGATCAGCACATTCCAGGTAGAAGAGTTCCAGGGGGGTAGCCGTGTTAGTCTGTATACAGCAAAAACAACGGGCGTCCTGTAGCACAAATTACATTTGCTAGTCTTTAAAGTGCTACAGAGCTCTCGTTGTTTTTGATCAGCATTGAATATCGGTACTCCCTTCCTGGCATGCAAGCTACATATCCGTGCCTGTGCAGCAATGCCATAGTCTGTTCCATCCTGACTGCATGGCAGCGTTCCTGCTCAGTCAGAGAGTTCTCCCAGTGGTGTAAATCCCGAATGCCCTTGGGCAAGAAGTTGTTTGTGAGCTGAGCATCTTTTTCATACTGCTCTCTACCCTGCATGTTAGAATGATCCACCTGTTTCTGATTGAACCAGCTGAGCTGAGGGATGTTTCTTCCGTTTTGTCCTCACTTTTCCACTCATCCTAATGTATCGAATAGAGCAGGTAAATAGAGCACTCCCTTGTTTCTCTCCTCTTGATACTTTTTTCCGATTACCTCAGTGCATTTGCATAGGTGTGCTTTAGCGCACTGCAGAAAACTCTGTTGATCATTAATCCAGGTGGAGAATGTGTTATCCATTTCTAGACTTCCTGCTTGGACTTCCTGTCTGTTTTCCTGGAGGTGGAGTGTATTAAAATTTCACTAACCTTTTGTTGGCCACTGTTGAGACAGGATATTGAGCTGCTAGATGAACCATTGCTCTGCCCCAGTATGGCCTTTCTTATTTTGGGGGGAAGAAGCGGTGCCTGAAATAGGATCAAGACTTGAGCAAGAATTCTGTGATCCTGGGGTAACTAATTTGTAAGCAGTAATATTTAGCTGGCCTGCCGGATTCACATTTGGAAGGGCCGTGAACCATGCCAGTTGCTTCTGAGATGCTGGGGTCTGTTGGGACCGCTGTGTAAATATTCACTCCAAATGAAAATTTGGCTTCCTTGTAGAAGTGATCACTCCAGCCCTGCTTCTGTAACCACAAGATCCCATCAGTAGAGAATGGTCCTTTGGGGCCAGTTAACATTTAAGCTGCCGGTGGTTCTTTCACAGGACTACACCTCTTTGGACCTTTATTATAAAACCTTGGGCTAAGATAGTATTTCCTGGAAGGGTTTAAAATACTGTGATTTAAACGACTTCAGGCTTATTTTGTTGAAAGGCTGATTATCTGGCCAGTCTGAACAGGGTCGATCAGTTCAGAATCCTGTGTCCTAGCCTACAGTAGTTATGAAAGTGTTACTGTGCCTGACCAACAGCATGTGAGCCATATTAGCCTGAACTGGTTTAAAACTAGTACAGCAGGCCATTTTTCCACCTTACTGGACATCTTCCACATGGAGCGAAGTCAGAAATTCCGAGTTTAAGTTTGATGCTCCATCTTCAGACAGATTCTTATGTAAAGTCAGCCTGCTATTCAGAGAGCCCTCTGTCCACAAAGATCTGTGTTTACACCAACCCTGTGCCCTTAACTTTGAACTCTTGTTTTTGTTGGCTTCTTATTGTCATAACATGGTTTAATGTGTTTGTTTAAAGGCAGCTTTGCATTGTGTGTGTGTGTGTGTGTGTGTGTGTGGTTTTCATTCAACAATTGACTGCTAACTGGGAGTAGTTGGTCTTGGAATCTAATAAAAACACCCGATTACACCATGTAGGATTAAAACAACATTTAGAGAGAGAGACAGACAGACCTTCGTGGCATAAGCTAGTCGCTAACCAGTGTGGGTTGGAGCAAAACATACTCTCTGGACAGTTTATTCCTTGTGCCTGCATCTTTGTCTGGAGTATCTGGTGCTGGGATGAGCTAGGAGACAGAACAAGTTGGACCACTGATCTGCTCTGGTATGGCAACTCCTCTGTTAATTAAAAAGGAGAGGTTCTGTACTAGGAATAAAGAACATAGGAAAGGTGTAACCAAGTCCAGAAAACAGTTCATGTGGGCCAGGGAGTAATGTTGAAAAGCACCTCCTTTTTTTGTGTATTTTACTTTTGTCAAACACACGTTACTGGGTTGAATAAAAAGGCAACCGGGTGAAATTCTGTCTTTTGTTATCTAAGAGGTCAGACTGGATGATCTAATCATCCCTTCTGGCCATGAAATCTCTGAATTTGTACTGCACCCAAGGGTTTCATTAGAACAGGGAGTAGCAAAGGGTCCAGTCTCTTAAGACTCCAGCACAGGATCTGCACACTTTTCATGTGCAAGTTTCTGAGTTCAGGAAATGAATGTTACAGCACTTAGCAGATGATGTGAAATGTGGAGGACTAAGATGACACAGTGGTGAAAGCACATTTCAAGGAAATTCAGTAACATTCTCTGAAGTACGGGCATGTATGTCAACTAGCAATCTTGATGTAAGAAAATAGTGAAAGAGTTTTGTTTTCCAAGTGTCAAAAGACTGCAGTCTCTTACTTCAGTGTATCTTTCTGTCTTTGCAGGTACTTAGCTGGTCCTCATCGCCATAATATCTGAACACATGGGGAGCATTCATTTATAATGGTTATTGACAAGTTAATTGAAACCCCTCTAATTACATAAGTTGGCTAAACTCACAAACCATTTATTCTTTTTCTAAGTAAATGTTCATGCCCTTCGATTAGTCCATTTGAAAACCTTGCGTTTGCGTCTGTATTTTGTAATGATGGTTTGATAAGATCCATGTTGTCCCATCATTGTGCATTCTTTGTCTCGGATCTCCCCAGTAATCCTTCTCATTTCTGGGGTTTTGTTTACGCTTGGGAAAAACTCGAGGCAGACATTTGTTTTTAAGTGCAAATTTAGCATCTCTATCTATCTATTGTAAAGTTTGTGCCATGGCTGGCTCTTGTGGTGTAAAGAAGACAAGTCAAATTAAGTTCAGCTTTATCTTTTGATCCAGACAGCCTCAGAGTGTTCTGGGAGCCGGGGATTGCTAAACTGCTGTGACAGCGCCAAAACTTTCTATTTACAAAGCCTCACTGAGACCTTCAGGCAAGCCTAAAGCTGTTGTGTATACTTCAGTGTTCAGGTGGCTTGAAGGCTGTACATCAGGTCAGCCTGTTGCAGTTTTTTTATTTGGAAACTCTTCTGTGCTATCACATATAAACTTTCCTGTATCTCTTGCTTTTTTAATATTGCAAGTTGAACAGAGGGTCTTTGCTTGAGTCCATCTGAGCCTCCTGTTCATCACATAATGTCACCGTCTTCTTACATCATAATGGGTTGCTGTGGAGTCAGTGGTCACACCAGAAGGGGGGAGCTCTGATGGGGACTAAGCAGTAGAAAATAAGCTCTTTGAGGAGCAAGTGCCCATCTTTACTACCAAGGCTTTTTGTAGGAAAAGAAATGGGAAGAGAAATATGAGGTGTGTGCATTGTATATACAAAACTATTTCTAAGCAGAACGCTTTTCAGTGATCAGCTTTGCATAAGCCGTCAGTTTTTTCTACGGCAATTGTAAATATTGCTTGCAGAGAGATGAAACTACATGTGCACATCAAACAGAAGTTAAAAAAGTCATAGTCTCTCTCCTTAGATTGTATCTGGAGCTGTCCATGTTCACCTTGGATATGTAGTAGCTCACCAATGGATTGATGTGAGTAGCCTGACTGTAAAACACTGCTGGAGTCTCAGGGGAACTGATGAGGCTGTTTTAGGGTCGGATGGGACTAGGGTAGGTCATTCCAGCTTTCCAAAAGAGAGATTCACCTTCGACCTATAGTTATTTAAAAAACCAACAACACTTGTACTCTGTAAAATTCAATGGATAAGTAACAAGCAGGAGTAACTATTGTTGTCCCGGTTTTCAGGAGTGGTCGCAATTAAAGCCTGGGACTGACTAAGAGATGAGTTTATGATAGAAGGGGAAACAAAACCCTCTTTAAAAGTAGTTGAGCTAATGAAACATGATTGTGGTGTGATGAGTACACCCAATGGTGGGTTAGCTGGCATGGGTCGCTGTGCTTGCTGTGAAACAGCAGGTGGAAAAATCTGAAAACAAAGATGAATCAAAACTTCCTCTTTTGTTTCAAGATTGAAAGCCAATTAGATTAGATGAAAGCAAATCATTTGCCAGCGTCACCTCTAACCCTCCCACCACTTCTCTGTGATGGAGAAGAACAAGAAACCAAATTGGGAATATGCATGCTCACGTACTTTACTAGTTATGGGGTAATGCGAGTGCAGAGTAAGTTTATGCTGTGAATTGTCTATTAGTATGTACAGCATGTGCATGTCTAGATGGTTTGGTAGTCTATTACTTGAAACACTTGGAATTTGTAAACTTTGGAGTCTGAGCACTCTTGTAACATAAAATTCTTAAATAAGAATGGCCAAATTGGGTCAGACCAACGGTCCATCTCCAGTATCCTGTCTTGCAATAGTGTCTGGTGACAAATGCTTCAGAGAGAATGAGCAGAACAGGATAATTTCCCAACATCTGGCCGGTAGAGGCTTAGGGACACCCCGAGCATGGGGTTACATCCCTGACCATCTTGGCTAATAAGTTCATGGAGGATAGGCTCATCAATGGCTATCGAATTCTTTTTTGAACCCAGTTATAGTTTTGGCCTTCACAAGCGCCCCTGTCAGTGAGTTCTGCAGGTTGACTGTGAATTGTGTGAAGAAGTATTTGCTTTTGTTTGTTTTTAAATCTGCTGCCCATTAATTTGATCAGGTGACTCCTAGTTAAATAAGGGGGGAAATAACACTTCCCGCTTCACTATTTCCACACCATTCATGGTTTTATAGACTTCTATCAAATCCCACCTTAGCCGTCTCTTTTCTAAGATGAACCCATCCAAGTCTTCTTAATCTCCTCGTACAGAAGCTGTTCCATACCCCTAATCATTTTTGTTGCCTTTCTCTGCACCTAATATTCTAATCTCTCTTTCTTGAGTGGTAACAGCTCATTTGGATCCTATCCTTTTGTATGGATAGTTGGGATTATGTCTTCTAGTGTACATTACTTTACATTTATCAACATTGAATTTCTTCTGCCATTGTGTTGCCCAGTCACCCAGCTTTGAGAGACCCATTTGTAACTCTTCACAGTCAACTTTGGACTTAATTATCTTGAGTAATTGTGTATTGTTTGCAAATGTTGCCACTTCCCTGTTCACCCCTTTTTCCAGATCATTTATGAATGTGTTGGACAGCACTGGTCCCAGTGCAGATCCTTGGGGGACCCTGCTATACGTCACTCTGCTGTGAAAACTGACCATTTATTGCAACCGTTTGTTTCCTCTCTCTTAACTAGTTACTGATCCATGAGAGGACCTTCCCTCTGATCCCACGACTGCTTAGGTTGCTTAAGAACCTTTGGTGAGGGATCTTGTCAAAGGCTTTTTGAAAGTCTTCAAACATGGTTTAAGTGGTTTTGTCAGCCAAACTTCGCTGTGTTGAGGTTTATTTTATGCTGAGCTAGAAACGTCTAAAAGTGGGTTTGTAATCTAAGTGCTGACATGTCCTTAACTGGAGTGTCACATGAACACTAGGGAAATGTGCTCTAGATGTGTGCACAACTCCGTGAGTACTCACCAATAGTTCGCTGTCACGCTGCGAGGGCGTATTTTGTGGGCTCCTGGTGAGGTCAGTCCTGGGTTCAGTCCGAGGCAGCGTTTTCATTAATGACTCGAATAACGGACTGGAGAGTGTGCTTATTAAATTTGCAGATGACTCCAAGCTGAGAGGGGTTGCAAGCACGTTGGAGGACAGGATTCGAATTCAATACGACCTTGACAGATTGGAGAATTGGTCTGACATCAACAAGGTGAAATTCAATAAAGACAAGTGCAAAGTACTTCACTTAGGAAGGAAAAACCAAGTGGACGGCTACAAAGGGGGAATAACTGGCTCCACAGTAGTACTGCTGAAAAGGATCGGGGTTATAATGGATCACAAGACAAATTGAATGAGTCAACAAAGGGGGATGCAGCTGCGAAAAAGGCTAATGTCAGTTGGGGGTGTATTAACAGGAGTGTTGTGTGAGAGACCCAGGAGATAACTGTCCTGCTGTACTGGGCACTGGGTGAGGCCTCATCAGGAGTACTGTGTCCAGTTTGGGAGAGCGGCAAAAATGATAAAAGGCTTAGAAACCCTGACTGCCGAGGAAAGGTTAAAACTGGGCATGTTTAGTCTTGAGAAAAGAGGACTGAGGGGGGACCTGATAAGTTTTCAAATATGTGAAGGGCTGTTATAAAGAGGACAGTGATCAATTGTTCTTCATGTCCGCTGATGGTAGGAGAAGAAGTAATGGGGTTGATCTGTAGCAAGAGAGATTTAGGCTAGATTTTAGGACAGTGCTTTAACCCAGCAGGTAGTTAAACTCTGAAATAGGCTTCCAAGGGAGGTGGAATCCCCCTCATTGGAGGCTTTTAAAAATGGGTCTGACAAACTCCTGTCTGGGTGGGCTAGGTTTGCTTCATCCCATCACAGCGCAGGGGCCTGGACTCGATGATTTCTTGAGGTCCCTTCCAGCCGTGCTTGTCTATGATTCTATGGGGCGCCACAACAGTAAGTTAATGTACAGCTGTGCCATGCATTGTGAATACAGAACTGCAGGGGTGTGTGTAAGAACTACCCAGGTTGCTGTCTGGATTCTTTATGTACACCTTTGGGAGTGCGGGGGCAGTTGTTGGGGAGTTTTTGCAGGGGAGGTTGGATTTCTTTATGCATTCTGGGGAAAATCACTGGAGTGTTTGTTGTTTTGCTTCCTTGTGGCAAATGACTTTCTTTAGTTTAAATCTCCATGCCTTTGCAAAGCACAGTGTGGCCAGTGCTCGCAAGCCATGTGAAGAAGGTGGAGAAATCCCCTCTTCCTTCCACCCGCCACCTGTTTTTAATCCCAGCCACAGTCTTTATTGAATGAGACTTGAAATGCAGCAGCGATGCTGTTCGTCCCACCGTCTGTCAGCTTCTGTTTCCAAGGGGGTGCGGTGAGTGATTGATGGAAATGATTTCAGGGATGAAGAACTGTTGGTAAGTTGATCCCTAGCCAAGGAGCCAGGAGAAAATTGGTGATGTCACCACCAAGAAAAACTTGCCATAAACACTTGGGGGACATGGAAGGCAATGCTGAGTTTGAGTTTTAAAACAAATCTCTGGTACATCTCAGTCTCTGCTTGGAAGGTTTACTCAGTGATATCCCAGAGGGTGCCTTCTACACTGGGAAAAGGTTGGAATGCCTCGCTACCCTAATGAAGGTAAGGCTGCGTAGCTGCCAGAAGCGTGAGCTGCATTGTGCACAGAGTGCAGTTAGACACCGCAGTGGCTACAAAATTCCTCCCCCCCCACCTCAGTGCGGGTTTTTTAAGAGAACAGCCTTACAAAAGTGCAAAGAAAAGCCTTAAAATTGCAACTCTGATCACTTTGAATGGAGCGGGATAGACTTTTGTGTCCTATTTGCAGGACTCCATGCATTTAGTTCTTAGCTGGCAGGTTCTTTGTAGGTCGGGCTCTGAAGCAGCCTGCCTTCCCAGCGGCTGCTTTCCAAGATACGGTTCCCCCAATCCATCCCTCGTTCCCAGCAGCGCAGGCAGTTAGTGTGGGCTCTGGCCCAGCCCTTCCTCCAGGTCTGCAGTAGCTCCGCTGCCATTGGTCCAGTTGCGCTACTGGTGGTGATGATGGGAGCATCAGTACAGACGGACCGCCAGGTGGCCACCAACACCAGCACCACGCTGCCTGTCCCTGCGAGGGGCAGGTCTCCATGGCAGTGTTCACAGTGCTGGTGGCTGTCAGGGCCTTACCCAGGCTTCAGCCCCTATTGCTGCCGCACCTCGTTGAGCTGGAAGAGCAGGACTGGTACAAGGCTCCTCTCCCGGCCTCCCTGCGACAGGGCTGGTCTCCACTAGGAGCGAGTGCAGCTTCCGTAAGATTCTCTTTTAAATCCAAACCCTCCAAACCCAACATCTAACTTCACTGTACTTTGTTCCCTGGACCCACATCCAACTCATGTCTCCGCATTCGCTCCGGGCAGCAGCGGTAACCAATGCAGCAGCGGTGCCCAGGTGCTGAACTTGTTTGTTCGCGTTCCCAACCTACCGCGCAAGCAGCTGTCCTCGTCCTGGTGCCCAAGGGCTGGTAGTCCCTGCGAAGCCTGCCTGTGCCTGACTCTCGCCCATTGAACTGTCCATTGCTGCGAGGCCAGATTTGTGCGGGGTGCGGATCACGGGCGACAGTAGATTTTAGGGATGGTGTGAATCAAGACAAGATACAAACAAACCGCTCACTGCTGGCCAGGGAAGTGTTGTGTGGGCTGGATGTTACGAATACCCCTTTCCCAGGGGATGCAGCTGGTACTGTAATTCAGGAGTGTCAGTGGTCCCAGTTCTTTTTCCGTCTTTGAAGTGTTGGGCATGCTTTGTCTAAATATAGATGGCCCTGGACTTGACTAATATGGAGAGGGACAGTATGTTGACCTTAGTGTGTCTCACTTGAGTTCTGTTACAGTAATATTTAAAGCGACAGTGTCTCTTTTGTTTAAAGTTCTGGGGCTCTGCTAGCCAGACCAAACATGGTTCGGTCTGGGGGAGCCAGGAATCACACAGCTATACTTGTAGAGAGAATTTTAGGCCAAGATTAGCAGTAACGTGTTTTTTAAGAATTAAACGTATTTGGAGCAGAGGCCATAGTAATAGATTTGGGTTCTAAATGTTGTATCAAACTGCTCAGGGATGGTTAAACTTTAACAAACCTTGCATAGGGAAGTTGTGCTTTCAGCCTTCAGTGACTAAGGAAATGAAGATACAATTTAAAGAATGCCCTCCAGGACTGTCTGTACTGTAAAACAGGGACTCATCCTTAGAAAATCAAACTGGCAGTTTTGTTTCTCTGTTTTTGATCCTTGATGTTAAGAATAGATTCCAGCGTTTGAGATTTTCTGTATTGGTTAAAGTGCATTAAAACTATTGCTTTGTTCATAGAATAAAAGCCAGCTAGTCTTGGACAGAACCAGGCAGTTAAACAAGTACAGAACATATGGTGGTAACTCATAGAAGCACTCCCTTGTGTATAACTTTTCTGCTTAGCAAACCGGATTATGTATATTAGAAGTCTGTAGATATTTAAACAATATAGAGAGCTAGAATATATCATGTAGGGATTTAATCTGGGAATGTCTTGACTTGGAGACCTCTGAGTCTTTGGGGATGGTATCATGTAAACCAAGCCCCCTTTGCTTCCTCATTTCTAGTCTGTATCACTAGTTTAAAAAATGCATGGTATTGCACTTCTGCTGTAAATAGTTAATACCAAAATTTCTCAGTGTAAGCCGTTCTTGCTTGAACCATCCCTTTTCTAAAGGATCATTTGCTTTTGGGAGTGCCTTTGTGCATTTCCACAGCCTTTCAAAGCACTTTACAACCCTCTGATAGACAACGGGTCCTGTTTTTCCAGATTACGGGTAAACTGAAGCACATTAGGTGACTTTTGACCAGAGTCACATGATTATTGCTCTCTTGAAGCCAGGTTCTCTTAGGGCTTTGGTATTATGAACCCAGAACAATTTCTTTGCTATTATTATGGCTAGCTGCTTTCACTGTGTCAGGAATCCTGTCAGCTCAGTCTCTGGGCAGGTCTACATTTAAAATGCTGCATCGGTGCAGCTGCAGTGCTTGTATGAAGATGCTCCGACATCGGTGCAGTTAATCCACCTCCCCGAGAGGCTGTAACTATCAACAGGAGAGGAGTTAGGTCGGTATAACTGTCACTCGGGGGTGTATTCCCCTTTCCTCCCCAGTGACCCAGTTATACCAGTCTTGGTCTGTAGTGTAGGACTAACCTCTGTGGGAGCTTGCATCTCTCTTGGGAATACCTGTTGCTTACGTTGCTGCATACAGAATGCCGTGCTTATACCGTATTACAGCAGGATTAGCAAAACCCGCTTCTTGTACAAGGCAAGGTCATAGACCGGGAAGGTATTGACGACAGAATTTCTAATGTTATCTGCATTTAGGTGAAGTCCCCTGCGATATGAGGATAATCCAGGTGCTAATTTCACCTAAAACAGCGTTCAGAATTCTGGTTCAGTGTATGAACCCTGGCTTTTAATAGCGTGCTTCTTGCCAGCTGTGAGCTGCCAGAGAAATGAGCAGAGGGGACGGTAGGGAGAGAGTGCGGAAGTTCGCTTGCTTTCTCAGCTGGTCCTCTTTGCCCTTGAGGTCGTTGCCTGACAGGAAATGCAGCAGACACTTTGATAGTGAGAGGAGGTGAGGGAGAATCCCGTGTAAAACGCTAAAGTTTCTCGATGGGATAGCAGCTCAGCCGCTAGACGCCAGTTCAGTAATGAGCCCTTATTTGTGACCCAGCTCGAGGGTCAGGGCGTTTGTCTCTAGATGGTTTGGGTGTGGGGAGGGCTGTGTTTAATTCCAGTTTTGGCTTACGGACCTTTTCTCTGCCTTGCCGCGTCAAAGCAGGAACCCGGGCCCACGTGAAGCAACTTGCTGTGTTGCTTCCTTGAGCTGGGCGGGGAGCTGCATTGCGGGGCTCGTTCGGTCCTAGGCGGGAGCGCTGGGGAGTGCAGGTGAGGTAAAAGGGAAGTGACGTCATCTGCACTAGCCGCTGAAATTGCACAGTGCGATGGACTCCTTTCGCTGGAGTCTGCTTTAAAAAAGGAAGTCGGCTTTATTGTGCCTTTAAGGAATACGTTCCCCGTGTGCCCGCCAGGGAAGAAACCCGAGCGGGGTCCCAACGCCGGCAGGCGGCCGGTGGCAGAGCGGATGTCAGGGCACCACCAAGAGGAGGAGGAATGCCTTGGGCTGGCTGTGGCTGTCCACAGGACGGTGCTGAGACCTGTTGCAGCTGCCTGGGCCGAAGCGTTGCCTGGAGATCAGCAGTGCTGCCACACCCTTTGTAGCTTCTCGTGCATGGATGCTCCTGTTCTCTGCATTGGTGCAGTGTTGTGTTGAACTGGGGCCCCTGCACAGTCAGCTGATCCCCCCCCCACTTCTCTGGCCTGTACGTTATGGGGGACTGAGCCCTGTGGAAGAGAAATAGCGGCTGTGTGTCAGCATAGAGGGAGTTAGGGACTAACCCGGGTTTCCTGTTGAATACAGGCTGTGAGGGATCGACCGTATGGCCCAGCCAGAGTCAGGATACAAGGGGAGACGCCTGGGTTCCCCAGAGAGCTCCAGCCATCCCCACCAACCTTGCAGACAGCAGCTCGTGCGGCTGCAGTGGGACGAGCATGAGGTGTAAATATCCAGCTCCATTGGAGGGTCTCTGTGGCTGCAGGCTCGTGAGCACGGTCAGAACCGGCCCTGCTGCTCCGGCGGTGGCACAAGAAGGCTGGTAACATTTCCTCAGAGGGTTTAATGTCCTTGATGTCATTTGGCGTCTGTCCTTCACGTCACTCTTGCGAGAGGGACTGTTTGAGGAAGCGTTTGCTCTGCCGCTTTTCAGAATGAATGTATGTTCAAAATAAACACATTTGGAGAAGCAGCAGGGCAAGCGCCCCCTCCAACAACCCCTCGCGCAAGAGCGAAGTGGACAGGCGCCAAATGGAATGGAGGACACTTGATACGTGGCAGTGGCTGTGTCAGCCGGTGACCCAGTCGGTAGCTGAGAACGAGCCGGTCGTGTAAGGCCAGGACTGGGAAGGAGGGTTTGTGGGCTCTGTCGCAGCTCTGCCACTGACTTGCGATGTGACCTTGGCCCAGTCCCTTCCCGTGTCTGCAGAGCCCTGTTGGTTTGCTTTGCTGTGTTGGCATGAGATGAGAGTGCTCTCTGCAAGGATTGTGTCCGGTCTGCTCTTGCTGAAATGTTTTGTCTGCGGGGGAAATCTAAATGCAAACCCTTCGCGTCCATTCCGGTTCGTGTAGCACTCCCATCAACAGGGGATCTGAGCGCCTTCTGGCTCAAAAGTAGCCACTTCTGCTTTCACCACAGGGCAGCTTCTGCAGATGCCCTCCAAGTTCAAGAAGATGGTTAGGTAGAAAAGGACTTGACTGAGGTGGAGTGGGGGGGGGCAGTAGATACCCTTCTGCCCTCTTCCTGTTCCCCCATCTGTAGCCCTCTCGAATGTGTGGTCACTGCCTTTCATTACAGCTACCTCCCCCTAGAGAGCCCCACCTCCGAGCAGAGGAAGTGCCTGTTGTCAGTTCCTTTGTTTTCAAGCTTTGTACGGATGCAGATGTTGCTAAAAATGCAGTTTACGTCAAACATCTGTGAGTCGGGCTCTGTTCCCACGCTTGGTTTATTTTCCCCCATGCTGTTTCTTAAGTTGCGGAAATGCAGAGTGGCAAGTGTTTGACTTCTTTGTCAGATACCACTTCCCTGTTCTCCCCTCGTCCTTAGCATTGTCATTTCCACAGACGTATGTCAGTGTCTTTTCGGTAAGCTACAGCCCATCTGCTACTCAGCATTTGACTCGTTTTCTGTTTGTGGCGTCAGAGCAGCCTAGGCAAACAAGCATACCCTGTCAACCAACCCCACTGGGCTGCCGTGGCGTGTTTTCTAGTCTCGGGCGGTTCCGCCTGCTGTCATGTGTCAGCCCTTGGGTTGGTGAATTGTAATAAGCACTTGTCCTGGGTGGGCTGCAGAGTGTCACCTCTGCTTTATGCAGCTCTAAGAGCCTGGCAGTTTGTGAGAAATACCCTTGTGCCTGCAACAAGTCGCCACGAGCAAAACTTCAGTTGGAACGCGAGAATAGCTATACGAAAAAAGACTCCCTAATGCAGTAGCCTTCCTTTGGTGGTGAGCAACACCTGATGCTTCAAAAGACGGGCACAGCATGGGGGGAGAAAGGAAGAGAAGGTTGCTGAAAAATAAACAAACCACAGTAAGGGGGGTGGGGAAATGGGCAGCAAATTGTTTTGTCCTGGCAAACATCTGATGAGAGGCACAATTTCTGGAATCCCCCAGGCTTGCAGCATTGTTTCCAAAACATCCATATCCATTTCTTATTGCCTGCCTTCCTTCAGGCATTGCAGGGGCCTGGTGATGAAGGCCTTGTCCTGGGGCTCATGGGAAGCAGGTTCACTTCCCAGCTCTGTGCACAGATCCTGTGCGCCCTTGGTCACGTCACATATTCTCTCTGTGCTACAGTTCTCCCTCTGTCAATAAGTGTCGTCCCCTCTCTCTCAGCCATGTGGTCAGGATAAACTCCGTGTGGGCGTGGGGTTCCACTGCTGTTACGATGGGCGGGGGCCACGAGTGTAACACGAAGTGAGCAGAGCATTTTCTGCAGTCTGATGCACTCGCTCGGTTGGCCTGGAACACCAGTAGGCCAGGGTGCCGATGGCCGTCGCGTCGCCCTTTGTCCCGCTGGTGCTCTGAAGAAGGAACCTCTGCTGCGTGAGGGTGCAACTTCCCCACCAGCTGCGGGGACTGTCACACCTTGGCAGCAGGACTAACGCTCTGTACACCAAGAACTTCCGGTTCCCCCCTTGGTTAGTTTTAAAATCGTTTCCTCTTGCTGCTGAAATGGGTGACAGAAAGGCACCTTCGCGTAGGCTGGGTGTTGCACAGCGAGTTGAGTGGCGGGAACACTGGGTGGTGAAAGCAGCAGCTCGTCTCTTCCCGTACAGGAACCGAGACAAACTGTCTATTTAAGGGGGGGAGGGAGGCACCACTCGAGGGGGTGGGACACACACAGCTGTTGGGCCTGCTTCACTTTGCATTTCTTCTGCACCCAGAGCCTCCCATCCGATGTGGAACTCTTTGTTCAGCTCCGGTTCGACACCCTGCTGCGTGCTGGCTCTAGCGCTGCAGCCTGGGGAAGGAACTCGCTGCTCTTTCTAGTGGCTGGTAGCGTGCTAATCCCTTTCTCACCGCTTTGTTTTTCAGTTGTAGCTTAGAGGAGCCTGAGCACTGACTGTAAGTGGTCTGTCGAGAGATCAGACCGAACAGAACTTGGAAGACAAGAGTGTACGTTTTAAAATAAACACGTGCACCCTGGCCCACTTCATGCATTCCAGAGCAAAATATACGTAGCTCTTCTGAGCTGGTAGCTAGGGCAGTTGACTGGGAGTCAGAGGATCTGGAAGTCTCTTCTTCACCCTTCCAGGAGCGTGATGTGTGAGCTGGGTCAAGTGCCTCCACCTCCCTTCCCCACCCTGCCTCTGTTCAGACAGTTGATCATGACGGGCTGTGTAGATACAGTATGCAGCATGCCAGGGACACCGCTGAAGTGGGGTACTGTAAGCTGTGCTCTGACACGGCTAACCAGTGTGCGGACACCGGGCCCTTCTCAGTGCTTTGTCTGCTGCCTGCTGTCACTCAGCAGCACAGTCACACTGGCCGGCTGTTCCATTTCTTACGGGAGAGCCTGAAATGCCCTGTGACTCGCCTCTTTTGCTTTGTCAGTGCCTCTAGCTTTGTACTTCCCTTCTCTAACCCTCCTAACCACCTTCTGAAACTGCTAACGGCAGCCCTGTGCGTGGGGCAGAGAACTGCCTCAGAAACCGCCTGGAAACAGCTCCTTGCAACACGCACTGCTCCAGCAAAGTGGACCAGCTTCTCAGCCCTGGACTCCAGAATCCTCTCCAGGCCTTGCTGTGTCCCAAGAGATGGCCTTTCGGAAAATCTTCTCTTGCGCAGCAGCTCCATGGTTACTTTATAACTCCATGGTCACAATAACCCACAGCTACCCCCGGGCTTGGCAGGGACATAGAAGTGCAGCCTTGTGTCTTGCAGGGCAGCCGCACACCGTGTTGGCCACAGTCTGCAGTCCGTCTCTGTAGAGCCCAAGCGGATGATGTCCTAGACTGGCAGAGGAACTTGTTCTTCTGCAGTGTGCACAGGGAGAGGGGTTTTCATTCAGATATAGCTAGTAATCTCCATTTTAAAAAGGACCTCTGAGCAAACTCTCTGCTTACAGTAAGCCATCACGCTTGTCTCCTTCCTGACTGTGCCCCAGGGCACTTGCGGTTAGCTAGCCGACAACGTTTGGGGGCTGTGTCTTTTGCAGAGCAGCTTGGTTCAGAGCGCTCCCTGCCATGGGGGAGAGGTGAGTTCTCCCCCCACCATTTATCAGCGCCACCTTTCAGAGGGACTGTTCCAATTCTCGGTCAGTTGGGCGGCTTCGGTAAGTGGCTGAATAAGGGCTGGTCCGGACAAAGCCCGCTGTAAAGAAGCTGCTCTGATGAATAAGCAGAGCTGACTGAAGAGCTGTCCTCAGGCTCCCAAGAGCTTCATGAAGTGTTTATTGGCATGGCACATTGCCAAAAGCAGCCCAGGTGCCTCCCTGCTTTCCTTGCTTCGTTTCTAAGCAGCTGTTTTCGTTCTTTATAAGCCACCATCCATTAAGACCCGTTTTGCGATGGTTTGTTCTGGGGAGGCGTATCAGGAATTGGACCCAGCAGCAGACATCCTTGGGCTAGTGCAGGATGTGCTGCTGTCCCGGCCGGATGGCATGGAGTGCTGGCAAAGCGCTCGGGAAATGGAGAGCTCTGGAGGAGCACTAAATACCGGTTCACAGTACAGTGAAAACACATGGCTCTCCTTCGCGGTGCGGTAATGTAGGAATCACGCTGCTGGAGCCGCGGCCAACTTGCAAGTGTAATGAATGAATAATACTGAGCGTCTCAGGCATCTTCTGAGGTGGGGAGAAGTAAACTTACATGGGACCTGTGGCGTGGGAGTAATTTGCTGGGGATTCAGCGTACTACTTAAAATCAAGCCGTGCACTGAGGGCCCCAAGCATAGCGAGGGGTGAGTTTGGCGGTTCCAGGCTTACTGCATTCTTGGCTTAACTTACAGTGATGCGATGGTGCTGGTCTGGAGAGATCTTCCGAGCCATTGGTCAGGGCTGGCCTCTTTCTTTTTTAAAAGAGAGAGCTCCAAGTGAGGGCCAGTGTTGGGAAAGAGTCAGTCTCCCTCTGTGGAGGTCAGGCTGAAACTCTCCTTTGTCCATTGATGCCCTCCACAGCTGCGTGGGTTGTTTAGAAATTGATTCCTTTGCAATGGTTCTTTGTGCAGGCGGTTCTTGGTCATTTCATTTATTGATTGGGGTGGGTGAAAGGCTGCCGGTGTGATACGATGTGTATGATCGCTGCATAAAGCTCTTCCCTGGTCATTAAACCAGGGAGAAACGTGGGGATGTGATGTTTTAATAAAACAGGGAGCCTCTTGAGGGACTATGTGACTTGCTTTTGTTGTTGTGAGTTCTCCTTCCCTTTGAGTGAGCTGACAGAAATATTTAAAGAAAGTTTGCTCACCTGTTCGGGTGCATTAACTGTCCTACAGATGCCGTGTAACTAACACCCTCACCTCTCAATAAGTGAAACAGCTAGATTCCAAACAGAAATAATTGCTCCAGAGCGGATCGCTGAACATAAATACCTGTAAAAGGTCTCTTCTGTAATAGTAGACAGAAGAATAAAGCTGAACTTGGTTTGCCGGTTGCTTTGTAACTGGAATCCCTTGGGAACGCAGTCAAACTACATCAACCTGGGGTTAGTCTCAATATCTGCAACTTGTTTCAATCGCCCAAGACGTGGAATTTTCACTTGCGTTTCCTTTTCAGTGACTGGACATTGTCCAGTGAGCCTTTGTCCAGTGTTAATTGCTAACTTACACACCTACCTCTAGTTCCTTTGACGAAGAAAGCACATAGTTAGCATTGAAGCCCTGGGGATGATCCGCGGGTGCGTGGCTAGAGGACAGTTCGATCTTGTGCCTCAGTCTCTTACTGACCAGCTGCCTTGAATCTGATGTGCTGTGAATCAGCCTGGTTTAGCGTAGAGAGAGTTCCCAAGGTGTCAAGAACACTTAAAAGTTTGTGGTGTGGCCGGGTGGTGGGTGCACACTGAGCTCAAAGGTTGTCAGCAGGGAGCTGAAAAACCAGGCCTCGTAGCTGGAAGATTACTCTGTGCTTTGTGATCACAGTTCTACATATCTGTAATCCCGCTGTACCTTCTTTTCCTGTTCACACACACCTTATCTGCTTACCAAATTCCTAAATCATCAGGGACCTGTGGCCTGTATCTTGTTTCATTTTATGGGGAGTGTATTTATAACAAAGCGCCAATGATGTGCTTGGTGCCGTGTAAACTCTGTAATCTCTGCTTCCCAGAGCTTGTGGTTGCAGATGAAATTGGCTGTCAGGAGAAGAGATCAGAGCCTGCAAGGGAGCACTCTGCCAGTCATTAGGTGTGGGCAGGGGCCAGATCAAAAGACTTGCCTTTGCTTCCTTAAAGTGGGGCTGACGTCTCCCAAGAGACCGTCAATGAAGCCAGATAGTTTGATATTCGTTTTCTTTGCTCAGAGCCCTTTCCTGTCCAACCCCAGCTTCTCGCTGCGTGGATTCTTAGTAAAGTCCTCGCCGGTGCTTGGTGTCTGCGTGTGATACTGGCTAACGTTATGATGTCATGCATTTAGTGTTATGGAGGAAGGCGGTGATGCTGGAAGCTGTGGGGGGCAGGCCCATCTTAGTTTAAATGGCAAATGACTCTGCTACTGGAACTATTATTATTGCATTGCCATGGCAAAAACGTCAAGGAAACTGAGAAACGCCTGTCAGGTCAATGGATTTGCTTTTCTCCTGTGATGTATTTGACGGTCTTACCTAGTATGCAGCTATTTCTCTCTCCACCCCAGCATGGGAATGCAATGGAGAAAAATACTCTGCAGGTGATTCCAAACAAATGCCAGGACAACAAAACCCTCCCACAGCTCAGTTGGCAGCTGCAGTGCGCAAGGCCTTATCTTCAAACCACAGTTACAGGCAGAAATCGAGGCTGTTCTGACGGCTGCTTTAGAGTCATGCGCCTGCCTTGTTCAGCTGCTCCGTCTCCACAGCAAGGCTGGCGTGGCGTGGCGTGGCAAGAGATCCCACCCGGCCTTGTTGCTCTTTGCATGTCCCACGCCCCCTGCTCCTGGGCTGAGTGCGCGAACGCTGACCTGACCGTTGTTACCTTCACTGCTGCCTGCCCGGTTGGGTGCTTTGTTCTGGTTACTTGATCTTCCGGCTTCACAGGACGGATCCGTTTTTCCACATTCTTAAAAGTCTGCTTTCAGCCTCTCGGACTGGAGCGTATGTTCTCTTCTGAGCCATGCCGTTCTGTCCTTGGCCCTGGCGGTACCTTTACGATGAAAGCTGCCGCTCTCACCAGTTTAGCAGGCTGGTGGGTGTCCTGAAACACTGACTCCAACCGCACAAAAATAGTTCTGGTGGCAAAGCCTCTGAAGGGCAGTGGCATATCTGATCTCCCCACCTGCAGTTCAGCCACGCCCCTCTGTGTCAGACGGGCCAATGCCAGAGGAGTAACCGCTAAAAATGCCAGACAACTTTTTTGTATGGTATCAAGTAAAAATGCTGAACTGTGTTCCTTCTCTGCCCGTTTCCCCCAGCAATAAATATCAACCGCCCTTCTCCCCCCCCAAATCCCTGTTCCTGTTGTACAGAGCATGGGACCATAGACTAGAGAAGGGCTGGAGAATGTGGGCACAGACGTTCTCATCACTGAAAGACTAATGCCGATATGACTGAGCAAAGCAAGCATCTAGATTTTAATTCCGTGTTTGAGCCGCCCAACTCTCCATACGCGTTCTTCTTAATCCACTAAAAGTATCTATAAAAGGTCACGTTAAGTCAACCTTCTGGGGAAACCTCCGGCACAGGTTAAGTGGGTTGTCAATACCAGTGGTTCTGAACGGGATGCCTGTATCAGTGGCTGGCTTTGTTCGTTAAGTGGTTGCTGCAAAGACTTGCTGTGCCTGTTTCACTTTTTTCTGGTGAAGCATGAAATCTTCAGTCACGTCTGACCGTCCTTTTGAGATGAAGTTGCAGAGGGGAGAGGAAAGGGGAAAGTAATTCCTTTGTCTTTAGCTTTTGCTGCCCTATAATCTCATTTGGTGGAGTGGGCTCAGCATAACAGAGAACTACGCTTTATCCCTGCAACCTCTAGCTGGTGGGTCAAAAGGCTTGTCCAGCAACCTGTTCTTCTCGTTGGAAAATCAGAAACACACGTCTGTGAAGCATGAAGCCAATACAGAGTCTGGAAAAGATTCACTTAAGGGGAAGTGGGGGTAGGCAGGAGGATTCTGCTAAATAAGTGGTTTCAAGATAACATTTTCCTGGTATGTCCATGTAGCCTAAAGGCCTTGCAGAGAACATAATTGTCACATGGTGCTTGGGAAGCTAAAATTCCTGTCCTGGGAGGTTCTGAGTGACTGTTTTCCCATGAGAAAACATCTGTTCAGCGTGCCCAATGATGCATCTTTCATTTAGCACAATAACGATTCTTGATCCTTTTTGATTCAGGAAGAATTTTTCTTCTTAAAATTCTTGGACCATGTTGGACCAGCTCGTGAAACAGCTGGCAAGTCTTGGGCTAAAAAGAAAAGGCCTTTGGGAAGGTGTACAACTGCCGTTCTAAAGCACCAAACAGTGGAGGGTGCCTTTCAATGGCTGGGGCAGTTCCACTTCTCACATTGACATGTGTGTACTTACAGCAGATACGAAAAGGTTTTTAATGACTGAAACTTACTGTAGAAAAGCAGTCAGGATATCCAGCAGTTCAGTTCAGGGAGGTACTGGAGTACGTCGCTGGCATTGGCCGCTGTCAGAAGACAGGACACTGGGCTAAATGGACCATTTGGTCTGCCCCAGTACGGCCGTTCTTATGTTCATGCTGGTCCCAGTGACTCCTGGCACTGAGTGACACTGAATTGTCTACAAAGCCGTTCTCTTCAGTGGGAATGAAGCATGTGACTCAGGGAGCTCAAACAGCCATTTGGGCTGTCCACCCTTGTGAAAGGGATGCAAACACAAAGGGTGTTAACCTGCCATGTTTTAACTTTTATCCATTTCTCATAACTTTTCAGTTTCTTCAAATCCGTGAGGGGTTTTTGGCTCTATTTTAACTTCCTTTCCATTAACTGAGCCTTTTCGAGAGGGGACTAGTAAACTGGGGTATTTAACTTGAGACAGGAACTTAAAGAGGCTATTTGTCTGCTGGGTGCACTAACAGTGAGCTGGCTTCTCCTTGAAGGCCTGGCGCTGTCGGGGTGCACGCTAGCTGGGTCTCCTATCCTCTCTGACGTGCATCACTCGTTCTGTCACTTGATGGTGTCGTTTCTGATTTACTAGTTTGTAATGTCTGGTGGGTTTCCCTGTCTGCTTGGAGTAAAGCAGGTGTCCCAAACTCTCTGCTACAGGATGACTTACTCACACACAGCTGTGCTCAGGATCAGGTTTTCCTCAATGACCCGCAGCAGAAGTGTGGTTTAAAAGAGGAAGCTACTGAAGGAGTTTTCTTAAGGTAAAATTCTCTTCACAAGAGGATCTCCCTGATCTCTGTGCAGGTACTTCACTGTTGCACTTCATTGTCCATGTGACTTGATTTAAGGCAAAGTCAAGCCAATAAGCAGTGTCTTAAGGTGACAGCGTTATAGTTTTGCTTTTAATTTGTTTGAGTCTCTTCATGAGCCAATTAGTGTACGATTCATCAGACAATAGAGTTTTATGGTCCATTAATCTGTCGTACAAACTGAGGGTCCTTCAGCTAACTACAAAAGCAAGGCATCTGTAGCAAAAGGGCGTCAGCCACTCTCTGAACACCAAAGCCCAGGGTTAACCAGATCCATTACAGGATGGATTTCAAGCATCGACATACATATTGCCATATAGAAATGTCTACCAGACATCTAGGTTTCCAAATCAAAACCGCCTCTTAGAGTAATACCCCAGGCTTATTTATGTACATTTCTTTCAATAGCCCCACACTCACAACTCAGTTACACTCGTGCTCTGAACCTTGTAGTATTTCTAGAGGGGAAAGACTATCTTTCACCAGCACAGTGGTTTGGGTCGAAGTATCTTCCCTGTCCAGGTTGTCATGTTGCTTTCTCTTCTTTCTGCTGGCTCACTGTTTGTCTTCTCCTTGCAGCATCAGCGAAAGCTTCCTCACTGTGAAAGGTGCAGCTCTCTTCCTACCACGAGGAAATGGGTCGTCTGCCCCCAGGATCAACAACAGGCGCAACAAGCATGCAGGTAAATGCAGCACCTCTGCTTTCAGCTGACAGCCCTACTCTGTCCTCTCAATTCTCCTCCTTGGGGTTCTGTGCCAACCAACCAAAAGCCATGTTAGTGCAGCTCTTGGCTTTCATTTTAGTCATTCAGGCTGATGCACTCCATGTTGGTAGATCTCAGGGTCCCAGTAATATAAGCTTTTCCATACCACTCCCTTCCCAACAAAATCCACAGCTATCGGTCTGTCTTTTCACCGAAGTGGTGATTTAGGGACACCATCGTGACAACACATAGATGTATGTGGTCACTAGTTCTAAACAGCTGAATTGCAAAGGACGCAAACTTTTCCCATCCAGGGACATTATTGGAAGTCCACTAGTGCAAATATGTCTGCCCTGAAAGATGATGTCCTGCATTATTAATGTATTCAGTAACCTTTGGATTGGGGTCCATATGCAAAGATTGGTGCATACCTTCAAAACCTGGGATAATCTGGGATGATTAACTGCTCTCCCTGCTCTGTAAACAGGTTGTTTATTTACAGCAAAAATAAAGACTTCCCTCTAATTCTGAGTGATGGTGGGGGAGCATTTGGTGTCTGTGTTAATGTGACTTGTATTCAGATAGACTTGTGTACTGAATGAATAATGTGAAGCGAGTCAGAATTCCGCCCTCTTTGTCTGCTGGAAGCTGGATTTGTTTTCTGGTTTGATTCTTTGTTGGAAAAGTCAGTCTCTGACTAATGAAAACCAACCACTGTGGGGACGACTGTTGTTCAGTGTGTGCATGTTGCTGATTCATTGAGGGCACTTTACAGGCATCAGGTGGTCTCCGGATTTTTTCTTCTTCCTTCATTAAACAATCACTTTGGGGGGGGGGGCATCTAACATTGAGAAATTTAAACTTCCACGTGGGGCAAAGACAAAAACCAGAGAGGCTGGATTCAACTTGGTCCTTGCCAAAAAAACGACCACCCCAAAGAGTGACTTAAATTGGTTCCAGCCACGATTTCCATGCAGTTGTCATGTCGTTAGAACGTCATCCAGCTGCACACCCTGCAGAATCGTAGAGATGATCAATGTGATTCCACACACACACACACACACACACACACACACACACACACACACACACACAGTTAGCACTTCTAAGGACTCTTGATGTCAGGAGTCAGAACATTTTCTCCCCCTGCTGCCCTCCCGCTTCCTCTCCCTCCCTAAAGCCTGGCGAGGAGCAGTAGCTGAACAGTGGCAGGCTGGGGGTGGTGCGTGTCAATCCCCTGCCTTTGAAAGAAAATAGAATGGGCTGACCATTGGTTTAAAGCCAGTCTCTCTGGCTGAGGATTTAAGTGAAGCTGTCTGTGGTATGTAAGTGGGGCCAGCATCTTTTAGAACTGCTGCCTTGCCCTGTCTCTTTTTTCACTCTCCAAAGTTCCCTGCACAGTTACAGTACAAGTTTCTGCTTGACATATGTTCTAATTTAGCGTTACTGTACAGAGAGGACCATCTTTTATCCCAGCTGGATGGAATTCATGTGTGATCCTGGCCAGAACAGATCATGTGATGGTAGCATAAACAGAGCGATGGCTTTCTGGTGCCCAGGCTCCATGGGTTAGAGCTGACTATCATGTTCTTAGGGCTGGAGTACAGTCGGCTGAGTAAGAAAACACTCATGTAGTAATATGGAATCTGAAGAGATCAGATTTCTGCAAGGGCAAACCTGCTTTGACGTGATCACCTGCAGAATTGTATTTTGTATTCTAGGAGGCAGTGTGACCTAGAGCGCTGGACTGGTTGTCGGGGGGCCTGGGTTCTGTGCCGGTCTCTGCCGCAGGCCTGCTGGGTGACTTTGGGGGTCAAGTCAGTTCACCTCTCTGCACCTCAGTTTCCCCATCCAAATGGCGATCCTGATATTGCGTATGACACTTTGAGCTCTGCTGATGAAAAGTGCACCATAAGAACAAGGGGTTGTTACAAATATTCCTTTCAGCTACATCTCTTATGAGAACCTCTCCAATATATGTGCATACCACGAATGTCTATTCAGAAATTGTATTTGCTTTTATCGTTGCCTGGTGAAATCAACTTCACCCCCCAAGTTAGGACAGGTCTGAGCTGTACAACTTTGGAAACAGCATGGTTCCAATTTGTGAACCAGCCACTGGTGGTGAGATGTGTATCTGGAAACGAAACCTCCATCTCTGTTCTTGGCCTTTGCCCGTCTCAGCACCATAGCCTGCTAACCTCTGGCGCGCACACAATTCTGGAAGATTTTTCTCTCAGCCCTGAGAGAAATGGAGAAGTCTCCCACAGTTAGTAATGTAGTGCTGTAGTGGTTGCTAGACCAGCCACAAGAAAGGCTTTTCCGACTTCTCCAAATTAAGCAGAGTGTCAGAGTCCCAGCAAGAAATATTTCACGCTAGCACCAGGGTTTTCTAATAGCATCACCCGCCAAAAGGGGGAAATTGACTAGTTGGCAGATTGGCCGGCTGAGAAAACAGCCTTCCTCACTGGGCTTCTGCACTTGGCTCCCTCTCAAGCGCTGCCAGATGTTGCCTGGCAAAATTCACTGTGTAAAGTGAGCTAACTCGTGTCTTCAGTGCCGGACTGAGCCAAGGAAAGAGGTTGCGACTTCCCAAGATCAAAACACCAGAGGGGGCATGGCTAATTTAAAGTTAGAGAAGTCCAAGTTCCCATCCTGACTGGTAGCTTGTACACCATCCGTAGCCCAGCTTAACCAAAGCCAGCCCTGTGTTAACCCCTGTCAGGGCCCGGTGTTTTAGAGAAGTGCCAGACCGCGAGGGCCTGATGACAGGATGATGAGGTATATCATACTCCTCTCTGAAAGCGTCCCTTCCTTTTTCCACCCAAGTCCCGCCAAGCATTTTGGGTTGGTAATGCCTTGTGTTTGCATCGCTGAACCGGTGCGTGTAAGGGGAGGGAAGCTGGGTCGGGATGCTGTATCTCTCCCTAGCGTCAAGTTTAAAACCTCCACCAGGGTTGAGTGGGCTGTAGCCAACAGAGAAATAAGGGTAAATACAAAAAACTCCCTCCATATCAGAAGGATAAAATATACCTCCCGGGCTGGACCCTCAGTCTCCCAGAAAGAGAAACTTGCTCAGCAACTCGCTCTGTCTTTCCTTTAAATCAGCAGCTGGGAAGCTAGCAATCCTGTACACCCCTTCACTTCCTAGGTGCAGTCCCTCCCCATTTGAATGGCTGCTCCCACATGAAACGGCGACTGCGTGTTAAAGACGCTAGGGGCTGTAGCTGCGTTTTGTCTAATCTTAGCTGGAAAAGCTTCGGGGCTAAGTGTATTTTGAAGACTTTAGGAGCCAGGTGTTGCCAGGAGCCGTCTGGAGCCAGGGAAATGTAGAACTGCTGGAGCACTGAGCTCCCCCAAGGGGCAAATGTCCTTGTCTCACCCAGTTTGTGTTAGCTCTTGTGGTTCCAGGAGTCTGCAGCGTTGATAGCCGAGGGAGATCCTGTCTCCCAGGAACAAAGAGGTTGCAGGGAGTTGTGTCTATCCGATTGATGAGCCAGTTTCATCCTGTTATCTGTATCCATGGCTACTTTTTGTTTAAGGAAACCATCTGCGTAGCAGCCATTCAGTCCTGCCGTCACTCAGCACGTCCAGTAACAATGCCCTGGGCAGGCAGGGACGTGGCTTCCCAGATGAGTGGCACCTGGTGCTACTTCGCATCTAGCTTCTCTTGCCCGGCTGAGCTCCCCATTCCTGGGACAGGCTCTTGGACTGACTCTGCAGATGCTCAAATGTGGGAGCAAGAAATGCCCCTCCAAGCTCCCCTTGCCTGTTTGCCCTCTTCCTATGTCTCCCCACCTGCGCAAAGGCCTTGTATTCACGTCCCTTCTGGTGGAGGGGGCTGGGTGAAGTACATGGGACAAACCCACAGGTGGGACCCACAAGACTGGAGCGGGAACTAGAACATAAAGGTGTGTTGGAACAGGTCTTCGTGGGACAAACGTTACCCAGCGAGCGCAAGTCCTGTCGGCCGAGGGCTGATGGGATTTGGGAACAGAGGCTGGTAAGATCAGGCCAGCCACCTGCACAGAGCAAATTGCTGACGAGTGAGAGCGAGGCAGAAGCTTGTCGCTTTTGAGCAGATACAGGTGCAGCTGGTGGCACCCACGGCAGCAGCTGCCCAGTAGACGTTGGAACCTGGGGACAGCCAGAGGGAGGAGGTGACCGAAGGTGTTATGTACATCCTCACTTTTCCCTCTCTCCCTCAGGGGATCTCCAGCAGCACCTGCAAGCCATGTTTCTACTGCTCCGCCCGGAAGACAACATCAGACTGGTAGGTTGGCTGTTTGATTTATGATACATAATCTGTGACTGTTAGTGTGTGGATAGATTCCATGTGACACATGCAGCAATGTGACCAACACATATCCCTTTCAGTGCCTTTGCTATCAAAATCCAGGAGCGTTTGTTTACAGCCCAGGCGTTCACAAGGAAAGGGAGCAGCTGATACTGAAGGCCAGCTCACTGATTTGTCCAGCCAGACAAGGAGTTGGATGGTGTTTTGACTCAAGGGTTCGATGTCTCATGTCCTGAGCACCTGTGGTCATTAAAGATCCCGTAGCAATTGTCATAAGAATTAAGAACATTATGCTGGGGTCTTGGTCGAATTTTAACTTACTGATTATATCCAGACTATCTGAAATACTGCCCTGTGGAGTCAGTTGGGATCCCATTTTCCCTTCCTAAATCATTGCATATTGTTATTGTGGGCTGTTGAACAGCTGCCATGTTCAACCCCAGATGTGACTGCATTCCCTTAGTGGGAGAAATAATCCCTGTATGGGTCTTGGCTATTTTGCAGTGGTGTTATGGGCAAAGACTTGTAGGTTACTTAGCACATTGAGATCCTCAGATGAAAGATGCTGTGGCGCTGACGTGGTGGTGTTATGCGTTCTTTTGAGCTGGGTGTCTCCAGAAGCAGAGAGGAACGGTGGCTGGAGGGACTGGCACTATCTAAACATTACAAAGATCTTCATTGGCTCTCTTGTCATCCATCAACCCTGATGGGCTCTCTTGCGTTGTCTGGGTTTGACTCTTGAATCTGACCCACAAGGGCTCATTGGGCACCAGGGGAGACGTTCCGGCATTGCTGTTTTGTGATTTCACTGTCGTTGGATCTTCCTTACACATATAACAGGAAAGCAGCTGATGATACTGCAAAGCACACGCAGTTTAAAGAGGACAATGGCACGTTCTTTGCAATTGCATGTGTAATAACCCAGCCCAAACAAGCCAGATCCAGAAGGCCGTGAGCATCCAGTGCGCTCACATCCCAGTGATGTCAGTGGACACAGAGGGCCCTTGGCACCTCACAGGATTGGGGCCCAAAGTCAGAACGTTGGAGACCATTGAGCAGGCGTTACTCAGCAGTATTACTGGTTGTACTGTGCAGTTTGAGACCAGTTTACCCTCTTCACAGCTGAATAAGGATTTTGTAGGCTAAGACATACAGCCTTTTGTATGGCGTTTAAATTGGATTGCTAACCTTCTGCATGAGGTTAAGTTCAGTGGTCCATCTGAATTGAATTGATTCCTGACAAATGAAGGGTGCACAGAGCTGCAAGAGACTCGATTAAAACAATACGTGCAGCTGAGACTTATAGTGGAAAGAGCATAACCCCCACCCTTGTGTGTGTGTTGGCTGCTGCTCTTCGGAGGGTGAGGGTCACGTTTTAGAGGGCAGCTGAAGAGTCTGCATCTGTTTCTCTTGGAGCAATTGGCAGATTTCTCTTTGACTGCAAGGCGAGCAGGATTGAGTCCTTGAATGGACTAGTGTAAGACCAGGAACAAGAATGCAATGGGTTAAGTTGTACAAGAACCTCCTGGAATGTGGAAGAATGTAGAAATTAGGCAGCTGGCTTTAAAAAAAGAAGGGGGGGAAAAAAAGGAATCTTGTTCTGTATCCAAACCAAATTTCCAGCTTGTAAATTCTCACGGTCCTGTTGCAGGCATTTCTGTATCTACAGGTTTCTTTACTCTCCGTCTAGGGTGAAATGGGTAAGACCTCCATATCAGCTTTGGAACTGCAGAATGTGGCTTCCAAGTGGGTGGCTAAATATTACACAATCTGATTTGTGGTCAAAACAAGATCGCAGCTGAGGAGAAAGCTGTGTGGTAATCACAACATGTGCAGGTGCTGGGTACAGGAATAACTGCAATAGATTTGATGTTACCAGTAGTACATAGGTCAGTTTCCCAGTTTGAGAAGAGCGTGTCCTCTTGCACGGATCGGCTGGCGAGATGCCCCAGTCACTCTGCTTAGCCCCTCATTTCTTAGGACAGCGGTGCCGTTTGGATGGGTAGTAATTGGCACAGCGGATTCCGTTGTGCTGCTGTTGGGGGGAGAATGGGATCCATGTGTAAAGGAGGAAACTGGGAATTGCTGCTGTGGAGACTCCAATTGTTTGTAAATTGCTTTGAGATCCTCTGGGGTCACCTGATTGAGGAGGGCCGAGCTGATTATTGATTATTCCAATCAATGTAGCTAAACAGAGAGCTGAGTAGCTGCGCCCCTGGTGGCTGTCCACAAGGATAGTCAATGCTGAGCCCAAAAGTCAGTTTCTCTTAATCATTCCTATGAAAATCCTGTCTCAGTGACTTTGGCACCTGCTTGGGCAGCCTAGCGCTGCGGGGTCTTACATTAAAACCATACCTCTAATTCCAGCTACCCCAATTGGTTTAGTAAAGTAAATTAGATTACACTAATCCTCTTGCTGCAGCCAGGCCCCGGCAGAGTCGGACAGGAACCAGGGTCCCTGGGTGCAGGGGAGCAGTGGCTGTGCTGTGCTGTGCTTGCTCATCCTCCACTTCCACACACGTTCTCTTTTCGATTAATCTTTTGTGGCTTGCGTCCTAACGTGGGTGGAAAAATGGAACCACTGCCTGGTCGTCCTCTGCTCTTTGGGTTCAGGAACCGCCCTTTCCTCTTCAATCTGCTGTCAACCGCTAGTCCTAGAAATCACCCACTTTGGCAGCGATCCCATCTCGAAGGGCTGGCCTGCGGAAATGCAAACTCCTCTCTGTCCTCCTTGCCGAAAGAGTCTCGCTGTAGCGAGGAATAAGAAGGCAAATAAGGCTGGCTTCTGGCGTGAGACTGGGGTGAGGGCGCACGCTCCCACCGTGCGATGTGTGTCCAGTCTGCTTGCCCCACATCCCGCTGCCAGCCGGGTGCCTTTTCATTGTTCTAGTCTGCCATAGTATGGGACAGGTCTAGTCTCGGGGTGGCTGACGCACCAGTCGCTGCTCTGTGCCAGCTGTTTCGCTGTTACTCCTGCTACGGCGCTGGAAGGCTTCCCCGATGCTGCTCATGTAGACAAGGCTTTTCTCATCCTCATTTGCTCCCCACGGGCTCCCTGGAAAGTTCAGGAAGCCGTGTAACAATGGGAATGTAAACACTCGGGCTCTGGCTAGATTAGATGGCCCAAAGCAAACACACGGCCCAATACATCATCATCAAGACGTCTCCTCCCTAATGGCATTCCCCTTCAGCTTTAATTGGGTTTCTGGGATTAAAATAACTGCAGACGGCGTGGGACCGAGGCCAATAGCACTAAAAGCAAAAGAAACTGCCCGCCACAGATCCATGTAGGCAAATGCACTGTCTGCGATCCGCCCCCTTGGCATGCCCCGGCTAATCAGCTGTCTCCTCTTGTGAAGCCTTGCTCAGGCCCTTTGAATTAAGTTCCTCTTGGCTTCTTGTGAATGTACTGGGTTCCGTGATGCAGCTTTCCTGAGCACAGCACCTGTGCTGGCCTGGATCGTGCCGGCTTCACTTTCTTGTTGCCAGCGCTTGTTAAAAGAACGCTGGCATAGCCACGCTTGGTAGGGTAGGAAGGGGGGAGAGAACCAACTAGTCAGTCAGTTATTTAAATAAATGGTTGAAACAGAATAAAAGCCAGCTCCCCTCGATATATTTGCAGGTCGCTGTGTTAGAAGGGGGTTTATACGTGGGAGGTGGGACAGGAACAATTTAAGCATAATGACATTCAGCTTTCCTGGTCTGTGTGCATGTGAAGTTTGGTAACAGGCCCCTCCCCCCCCGGCTCTACAAATTGAGGATTTTTTCTGCACTGGGAAGGGTGCAGTTCCAGAGCTGCTATTTGGACTCAAAAGACCAGCAAGGGACCATGTGTCGATTTAGACTCCTCTTACCTGCCTGCCCGGCTGTGAAATTGTGGAAAGGCGTTTCTGAACTACCATGCTTTGCTGTGGATGGTTTCAATGAAGGACTCAATTCTTCGAAGCGCTACGTAACTTCTGGGCGGTACCGAGCGCGCTCTATGCCCATCAGTGTGCAGAGCATGCTGCGGCACCTCATAGGACTCACGGTGCTAGGCTCGCCCAGAGTGTACCGGTGGCAATAGTGTTTGAATGCAACCTGGCTGAACGGGGCAGATCTGCAGGAGAGTGCTTGGTGGGTGTAAGGGGCAGATCTGGGAGAGGACCGAGGGAATTATTCCGATTTCTCTGTTAACTGCAGTGCTGCATAGCCGGCGTAGAGGCACTGGTCGTCTACGCTAGTGCAAAATGCACTGCTGCTTGTTATGCCTCGCATCAGCCTGACAGGCTGACTTGTAAAGTCACAGCTGTACCTGGCACTGGCTTTGCTGCTGATCTTCTTTGTCTCCTTGACCCTTAGGCAGTACGGCTGGAAAGTACGTACCAGAACCGCACGAGATACATGGTGGTGGTGTCAACCAATGGCAGACAAGACACTGAGGAAAGCATTGTCCTAGGAATGGATTTCTCTTCTAACGACAGGTATCTAGACAGACCGCTTCCGTCTCTGGACTCGCCACGCTAGCGCCTTTCTCCAGCCCCCAAATTCCCGTCTAATATGTTTTAAAGGTGGTGGTGGGGGAGGGGAGCCTGGAGGCCTGATGCATCCCTGAAATGCAAAGCCTAGTCGTGGGCCAGCAGCACAGGGTTGGGAGGGACCGAGGATGTGCAGCATTTGGAGTCCCAAAAAATAACTTACCCAGGCTCCCATGAGGATGCAGCAAGATACCCAAGGAGCTTTTAAAGCAATAAGTGACAGGCCCGTTTAGCTGCAATTTGTCTGACGTCCCTAGAATCTATCCACTGAAGAGCTGCAACAATAGATGCCATCCCCCAAGGTCCAGGAGAACAGGCAGCAGCGCAGCCCCTTGCTGAGGCCCAGCGCAGGCCTGTTGTTGTGGTTGCACAAAGGGCCTGACGGAAGTGTGAAGCACTGTGATGGCAGAGGTTACACAATGCATGCTCTCTCCAGCCATTTGGATGTCGTCATGGTTTAGTGCTTTCACTTCGTTTATTGAAATTGCTGCTGACCTCTCCGAAGGGTTGTGAAATGTGGCCACTAAGTGCTCTTCGCTGTCTGTGTTTAACTAGAAGCACTAGAGAGGCCTGCCAGCCAGCTATAGGACAGAGACTTCCTAGTTAAGGTTAAAATAGGCCTCTGGGGCTCTCTGTAGAACATGAAGGGTGTGGATTGGGGAGAGATGCACCCTGCAGCATCATAAACCAATCTTGGTCTTAGCTAGGAGGGGAGAGAAAAGGAACCTGGGTACTGGGCCCCCGTTACTTTACTGTGACGTTCTCTGGAGAAACAGCAAGTGACTTCTGACTAGAACCTCAGCGTGGGAATGAATGTTACCAGCCTTAGAGTTGTGTGTGATGCATGTCAGACACATTCCTCCAGGCTTGTTGCATGGACCCAGTCATTGGAGCCATCACAGGGCTGGATGAATCTGTTTGCTTTTGAAACCACCTTCCTGGCTGTCGGTTCGATATCACAGCAGCCACGGTGTTTAATTTGCAGTGGTGCTTGGCTCAGAAGTGACTGGGATGAAAGAAGTGGGGCCAGTGTGCAGCTGGGTTGAAAATCAAGCCCTGGGCGTGTCGTGGAAGCTCTAACACAATAATTATGTTCTTGCACACAGTTCGGTGAGCTGGGAATTTGCTATTGGGTCTGGCATGCCAGTGCTGCCCCCTTGAATGCAGATCAGTGAGGGCTTGCTGGCGCTAAGCCTCAAACTCCCAGAGAAACGTGCTGCAGTCTTTCTTTAGCTTTTTGCTAGTTACTTGGGTTCTAGACTGCCCCTCATTGCCCCTCTTCCCCCTCCCTCCAGCCCACTCGCTATTTATAACTCAATATAGACTTGTTGCTAAGGCCCCTGATAAACGCTCGCTGAAAAGTATCACTAAAAATACCCTGGCCACCTTGGGAAGCCTTTTAAAAACACATTTTTCCATGAGCTCATCTCATTTAGTCAACAGAAATAGTTGCCTGTGGATGCGTCTCCTGGGGCCAGGCATTACAGCCATTCCTGCGTGCACGTATGCAGTGGGTGTTCACGTCTGCCATCCCTTCTAAGTCTTGATTTGCCTCTCATGAGTCCTAGCCACCGAGGCTGGCATTCGGGAGCACAAAGAGTCCAATGTGAAGAATTGGAGAGCAGGACAATAGAATCCGATGCTCCCCGAAAGCTTCTGCTGTGATCACGCAGCAGTTTCCTCCTAAGTTGGATTCGGCTTTTTCCCTTGGCAACCCGACACTTACCGATTATTTTTTTTTCTCATTTCTTCCATAGTTTATTTCTGCTTTTATCCCAGGTTTTCCTCTTCTTTCATAGAAGGCAAAGCATTTCCATGTGACCACACATGGCACGCTACTAAAATGAGAGAAAAGACATAGCCAGCCCTTGAGAGAACAATGAAATTGCCCATCAGCATCTCTTCTAGCAGCCTGTGCTTAGCCACCCTAGGGCAGGGGGAAATCGGCAGATCAGGGTGGCGTGCTGCGATGGACGATCTCCCATCCCTTTCGTCCCGTCGCTGACCTGCAGACTAGCGTTTAATTATACTGAGCTGAGTGCCTGGCAGCTGCGGCTGAATGACCAGTAAAAACAGAGAATCATGGACTTGAACTGAACCTGAAAGCAGATCGGGACAGTTCCTTTCATTAAAGTGTGAAATCCCTGAGCTGAAGGAAAACTGGGCGACCCTCTGCCCTCCTGCATAGAATAGAGCCTGCTGCTCCCAACTCCTGTGCACCGTTCGCCCTGGGAATACGCTAGGTTACTAGCTTGCTGCAAGGGAACCAGCGTTGGTTAACAGCCCATGTCAAACACTGCTTGGACTTCCAAGGACACCTGTAGAAAACAAGACTTCGTGGCCCCTCAGGGTAGCGTGGGGTCTGATCAGTGTTTCGATCAATACAAAGAGGTTTGCAGCTACTGCTGTAAGATTTGCAGTGTCGGGGGGTAAGCGGATGGCACAATGGCCTGACCTTCTGTTTCTTATTACAGTAGCACTTGCACAATGGGCTTGGTGCTGCCCCTGTGGAGTGACACCCTCATTCACTTGGACGGGGACGGGTAAGTGAGTCTCTGTTCTGTTCAGCCTGGAAAACGGGGGGGTTCCGGGTTGTGCTAATTACGCTGCGCTGAGAGGGCAGCATGTGGAATTGCATTCCGGTTATTGCCAATGTGGGCAACTCAAGCTGTCCTTCAAATCTCAGCAGTCCTGGGAGAAAACAGCCGATTGCCTTGCTGGCTGTATAGGATAAGCATGCCAGGAGGCATGTGTGCGTGGAAGCTGCTGTTAAGAAGCTTTCACCCTGTGTGTGGGAGAGTGGGGTGGTGCAAAGGGATCCTGTCAGTGTTGCTGTGCAGCACCTGCAGGGTCCAGCGCGTTCTGCTCACGTGTGACGTCTTCATTGCCAGATGATGTCCTTGAGTGTAAACTCCTCTCGGTGCCAGCTGGATAGCCTGCCCAGAGGAATACTTAGTGACCTTTGCTGCTTCTGTGGCCTCCTTTGGGCTCACTCGGCCTTATGGTTCTGGCTTTGAACTTGACTGTAGCCAGGGGAAATGGCTCACCTGTGACTGCTGCTTCTGTGGCCGACAAATGCCTTTATTTCAGCCAGTGTCTTTGCTTCCTCACGGAACAGCAGCCACTAAAAAAGAGCCTCCCCAGAGCTGTACCATACTGGTTTGATCCATCCTCTAGCTGAAATTGGCAAAACAAATCTGTGCCTTGGATTATCCCTTTGCTGTCCTGGCTTGTTACAGATGATTGATGGTTGGCTGAAAAAAGGCTCCATGATAAATGCCTCATTCTTAATGGGTCAATTTTCTTTCTTTCCCCAGTGGGTTCAGCGTATCAACAGACAAGAGGGTTCATGTATTCAAGCCAGTGTCCGTTCAGGCAATGTGGTAAGGACTTCCTATGATCTGTCCCAGTGCTCCCTTATCCAAGGCATTTTCGATGCTTCTGCTTTTACAAAGCAGGTACTGCTGAGTCACCAGTGTCTTGCTAGACCCAAGCGCGTCGCCTCCGGGCCTTGCTCAGACAGAGAGCATCAACTGCAGTTGATGGCGAACAATGATGAATCTGTAATATCAATATGATCATTTCTTCAGCTTAACGGGGCGCGTAACCTCGGGTGTCCGCAGTGAGTGACGTGATGCACCGGGCTGAGTCTGCTCTCCAAGGCCTGCATTAGGTTTAGGAATGATTCCCGTGACGTGTTGCGAAGGGCGCTCCGAGAGGTGGCCCGCCAGGGTTCGTGCGCTGGCAGGAGACTTCCCACCTCGTTGCTACCATTGCACAAAAGGTCGGGGAGAGGCCACGTGAGAGCCGGGTATTGACCACCCGAGGGCCGTGCACAGCCTCTCTTCCGCGGCACTTGCGGCGCTCTGTGCTCCCGTGTGGCAGAGCCAGAATGACCACTTGGAGCCTGTTACCCAGGCTGGTTTGAGAGGGAACCTCTTTTGTGTAATGTGACTTTGCCATCACAAACGGTGCTTGGCAGCGTGATTCTGACCACTTGTTTCCCTTCGGGGCAGTGTCCGGCTGGTTCCTGGGGCGATTGGGGTGGGCAGGGTAGCCCCATGGGGCGATGGGCAGGGTAATCCGATCTGCAAAGGGACACTGTTTTGTGTGCTTCTCCCACAGCAGAATTTGCTGTTGATACTGAGTTAGTGAAATATAATCGAAGAATCTGGTTTAGGTCTCTTCAGACACGGACTGTGTGTGTTGTTTAGGAGCCTGTGTCTCTGATGAAAACGTGCGTCTTCATCGTCTCAGAGACAGGAAGCTGCCTTTTAGGGTGGTTCATGTTCGAATTTAGGAGGCACTGAAGTATTATTGGGTTAAGCCTGGTTGTCTCACAGAAACATGGTGTTCCCAGAGTGTCACCCAGCAATGTCACCCCATGGCTCTCGGCCTGGATTCCTGGGATCACAGTCAAAGATTTAGAATGGGCTTAAAATAGAAAAGGAATTGTTCTTAGACAGCAACTGCAATAGCGAGAGCAGAGTTCCAAGGTTTTAACCCAGACTGAGGCTCTGGGTGCAGATCCCTCTTACTGTATTGTTCTCAGACCATGTCAAGTGAAGTTATCGATACAGTCACGGCTCCATAGGTCCTCTCTCCCCACGTGTTGGAGGCAATCCACACCCCTCATTATGTGCCTGTACCTGCATAAATCACTAGTATCTTTGCTCTGCCATTGGCCTAGTGGGAGCTGTCTTTTCGAATCAGAAATGCAGTGTGTGTTCATCCAGAGCTGGCTTTTCAGGCAGACACTGCATTAAACAGTAATTTTCCAGGCAGCCTTGGGCACCCCTGCATCCAGGTTCAGAAATGGGGATTGACCAACAGACACCGGGTGTGCTGCCCGGCAGCCCAGCCAGCTGCAGGGAATGGGACTCCCCGTCACCCGGGGAACATACTGATCTGTGGGCGCTTCTTCCAGGTCTGCCTTGCAGAGTTTACACAAGGCCTGTGAGGTGGCCCGAAGTCACAACTACTACCCAGGGAGCCTCTTCCTGACCTGGGTCAGTTACTATGAAAGCCACATTAACTCCGACCAGTCTTCAGTCAACGAATGGAACGCCATGCAGGACGTGCAGTCGCACCGTCCCGACTCCCCCACCCTCTTCACGGACGTGTAAGTAAACCGCTCTGCTGAGTGGGGATGCTCTGCTGTGTGCAGCGCGAAACCTCTGCCGGAGGAGACGGCTGCCCTGTGGGATCAGGCTTAATACTTTGTTAGTAGATGTTAGTTAGATGGTTAGTAGATGGATCCTGGACCAAATAAACATCCAGGCTGGAAGACTAGCTAATGGGCTCTGTAGTGTCCTTTTCAGTTCTGAGTCTCAACATTTAAACTGCACTTGCAGAACTCTGTCCAGCCCTCAGTCTGAGCCCCGGGAAGTAGGTCGGATGGGGAAGGTGAAGTGACTTGCTCAAGGCCCCAGAGGGAATCTGTGACAGAGCTGAGAGTTTAACCCAGGAGTTTGTCTCCCAGTCCTGTCCCCTCACCACTAGATCAGCTCGAGAGCTTACACGGGCATGTTGCTTGTCTCTAATAAACTGGGTTTTTATTTTGTTCTTGGTGCATTGCCCAGAGACTTTTGGGCCCCTTAGCTGGGAAGCCTCAAGCAGCTGATCTAGTCAGCATGTCTGATAATTAAATGTGGAGCAGAGAATAGTGCTTTCATGTTACTTGAGGAAGGGGCAGGAAGATGCATGACGCACGGGTGGTGGAGTGCATCAGGATAACGACTGAGACGGCCATGCTAGAAGGAGGCAAGATTTCCAAGCTGCAGACTTACCAATAGCTAGAGCTCAGTAACCTGAATGCCAGTACCTCGCGGGCACCTCCCTGCTACCATGATGGTAGCTAGCCCGCACGCTCACCCCAAGGATAACGGCGGACGCTCCTTTTGGCATTACAGGCTGCTTGCAATCCTTCCCTGCCATGGATTTCGTTACAGTACACAGGTTGTGTTATCAGAACAGTGAGTGAACGGTGCTGAGCAGTTCAGCTGCGAAGGAATCGTTACACCTGATTGTTTTTAATGTATAGGGACGCAGGCTGCAAGACTCTGGCAGGCTGCCAATTTAATATACTCCTGATTTTTTCATATTAAAAGCACCCTTTTCCATTGAAAACAATGTTTTGTTTGCTTGTGGAGTCCCGGGCAGGGCTGTGTTAACTGAGTCTTGAAATAAAGCCTGCCGTTAAAAGGACCGGTGTTTTTATAATTCTCTTACTCATAAACCACCAGCTGGATAGGAATTAGGGTTGCTCATAAAGCAGAAGCCTCCATGCGGTTGCTGTCTTGGCAGCGTTACAGACGAGGAGAATAGGTGTGAGATGTTACCGCTGGGCCCCATCGCCAGATAATGGCTGAGCCAGTTCAAAGCTCTGGAGCTATAGTGCAAGCACCAGCAGCCTTGTTGATTAGCAAAGCTATTTTTGCAAGCAGTGATAAGGCAACAGGCAGCAGCGGCTGGTGGAATGCACTGAGGCTTAGCTGAACTCTGTCTCCAAATAAGGAGCCGTGGAGCTGTTACCTTTCCAAGAAAGGTAGGGGGAAGCTGAGAGACGAGCAGGGTGGTAATACGCTGCCTGGAGCAACTGAAATTGTGCAAAATACTAGAGAGGTTTTTATGGAGAGTCATTCAATTACTGGATACATCCACCTGTGTTTCTGGTCCAAAGAAAGCAAGGCTGGGAACCTGAGCTGGGTTTAATGGGATCGAAAGGTAAAACGTTAGGTTCCTCCCAGGTGGGGTCTCTACCAGCGCTGAGGAGACTGTCTGTCTGTCTGTCTCATTCTGTAGCATGGGGTATCTAGATAGCATCATTAACCAGTGAAAAATCACTGTGAATCAACTCTGTCCAGCTAGCAGTAAATCGCTGTTGCTTCCTTCTCATAGCCCCACGGAGCGTGAGCGCACAGAGCGGTTAATTAAAACCAAGCTAAGGGAGATCATGATGCAGAAAGACTTGGAGAACATCACGTCTAAAGAGGTGAGTGGGGAGCCTGCCTTCGCCCATGCTGACTAGAGTGCGGAAGGATGCGAGGAGGATGGATAAAGGGAGCATGGAGGGCACTGCACCATGTGAGCTTGGTCCCTTTATTCTCCTGGAGAAACGGGAAAAAACCTCACGTGGATTTCTCCTTCGCCCCTCAGATCCGCACAGAACTGGAGATGCAGATGGTGTGCAACCTGCGGGAGTTCAAGGAGTTCATTGACAACGAAATGATAGTGATTCTTGGACAGATGGACAGCCCTACGCAGATATTTGACCATGTCTTTCTGGTAAGCCTTCAGGTCTGGCCCTGCAAGGTAGATCTCTGTGGGACTGAGAATGGGCCTGCAACTGCAACAAACACGTCCTACCTCCAGTGGGCTGATCTGCGTGCAAAGTAACATTCCCATCCGTGGAACAGCAGCTGCTCCTACGACTCATGCATTCATCTGATGCGTAAGGCAGGGGTACTCTTGGCTGAGAGCTGGCTGGCTTCTTGGACAAACTGAACTCAGCCTAATAAATGCAGCCTTGCTGCAGCTTCCACTCACTGGGGAGGGAAGCAAGTCTTACCTCTGCATTTCCGTGCTCAAACCCGAGTTAACTCCCTGCAGTGCTTTCTATTGACATGAAACTGGAGTCTATGGATTTCACCACGTCACGCTGTCTCTGGGTTTAATGTGATTATCAATTGTGTCGCAAACATGACGGCTTTCTGTTATCCTTCCATTCCTGTTTCACACTTTGTCTTGCTCCTGTCCTTGGGTGTTAACTGCTCTGCGTTCTGGGGTTATTTTGGGTCACGTTGTAAAAGTTCTTTAAACGAAGCATCTTCCCTCCCTCCTGCTGCCATGGAGATTTAGGGTTGCTGCCTTTCCATCTCCTTATCTTCTACACATTCAAACTGCATTCACTGTGCAATCACAAACTAACTTTTGACTTTTAGCAAACATTCTCAGATTCACTCATTGGGATCACATACCTACCAAATGTCTGAACCTACAGTTCCTCTCCTACTGAGCAGGATTTCTATTGCAACACATCATCAGCAGGGTAAAACTAGCCTGTTGCTAGTCCCAGTTGCTTCCCATGCTGAGGCCTGCATCTGAGGTCACTGGGGTGTATCTCCTCTTGGGAGGACTCAACAGTGACAAAGAAAGCAAACTGGAACCGATGCAGGGAAGGTTTATATGAGTTTCAGTGGAATTACACTTCCTGTAAGCAGAGAACTTTGAGCTGCTTTCTCAGCTGGGAACAGAAGAACCCAACAAAGAATCCTGGAGATTATCCACTTAAGGCCATGTAAACATTTTGCCTTTTAATGTTTTGCTTGCTTAACTGCTTTTCATTGCTGCCAGGGCCTGTCTAATTACCACACCTTTGTGGGTGAGTCAGCACTCCTCTTGATTTCCCAGCCCCAAGGGTTGGACCCTGGCTTTGTTGGCGTAGCATGTGAGGTCGGCTCTTTTCTAAAGAAAGCCACTCCTCCTTGAACTACCCAATCCATCCAAACCAAGGAGGCCAGGTCTCTCCTCTTCTGAAGTTCGTTCCTTTCAGCGGCTCAGGAGTGGAATGTTTAAATGTGAGAGGTCCCACAAAATTGGGGGGAGGGGGCGCACGGGCAGGAACAGTTAAGCAGCAAAAGTGTCTAAGGCTAATGATTTGCTTTGACCAGGTGGTTTCCAGTGAGAAGTTGGTGCAATCTCATCAGATCAGTCAGAAGTAATCCGGGCAACTTCTGACAGCTTTTGGGAACTGAGCCTGGGCTCTGAGCAAGCCCATGCAGGGAAGGCTTCTCAGGCGGTACCAAGGGGAGGGTCCGTCTCCATGGCTCGTGGCGGCCAGAGACGGACGCAGAGTAGCCGTGTGGCGAAGACCAGTAACGTTGGGTTCAGCCAGCAGTTTCATTCCTGAGCACAAGCCAGCTGAGAGGCCAAGGGCTGTACAATGAAATCTCCAGAAAACTTGGTGCTTTGCCCTAGCAGCTTCCTTCCTGGTGCAGGAGAGAGTCCTGGTAGGACCCATTGAGGCATGCAGGAAATCTGAGACCCGGACACGCAGCAAAGCGGGGCAGATGAGGCATTGCCCAGGGGGCGGGGAAGAGTGTCACTGTGCTTCCCATGACTGTGAGCGATACGAACCTACTGTAGCTAGGGAGCGGGCTTGCTTGGACGGCTTGGGCCGGACATAGCAGAGAGCACGCAGGCTGGCATTGACTTTCTAGAGAGTCAGGCTCTAGTCAGCTCTCCCAGGAGTTAGCTGAGGCATGCTAAACACAACCTCTCTTAGCCCCACTCCTGGGCACCAAAGTATGGAGCTTCTTGAGGGAGAAGCTCGTCTTCCTAGCGCCGCGGCCTGACGATGCCAGTGCGTTCATTTGGAGAGGGTGCAATGGGGGGGGGAATCGGCTGAACTGACGTGTTTTAAAAATTAAATCCTGAAGGTTTCTGCGTCGCAGGCAGGGAAGGACGGCAGACCCGAGCCCACCAGCTACCCAGCGTAGTAACGTATATCCTAGTGGAGCCTTGCTGCGGGCGGGGTGTGCTGGGAAGGGTGTTCTTCGCACAGCATTGCCTTGAATAAAGAATGTCCCTGCATGTCAGAGTTATAATGCCACGGCTGGATGGGGCAACGCTGACCCCGCCACATGGGGGCACTGCAGGGGCCGCCAGGCGAGTTTTCCCCCAAGGGCGTTACAGCCCCCGCTGCACAAGCAGGTTGCTCCACAGTTTGGTTGCACTGGATGGATGCACTGGTCCGTCGTCCCTTTGGGCTGGGCACGAGGGCACGCAGCTACCCATGCTTTCGGGTTTGGGGCCTTGTTCCTTTTATCGTGGGGTGCAGAGAGTCTGGGCTTCGGAAGCAGCTGCAGGCCCATCTCCCTCATGCTGGCTACTCTAGCCTCTCGTAGTTCCCCGTCACTACACCCTCCCCTCCGCCCTCTTCCAGTTCAGAAACTGTTTTGAGGTGTAGGGGGCAGGGGAAGTGGGCAGCTGAGATTTCCACCTCCCCTCGCTCCTCTTGGCAACGGATTCCAAAGGAGGCCTTCGTCGCTGTCCCCTTGGCCCCGGGCAAGCTGTAGCGTTTGGATACTGGACAAGAAGCGAGGCCTGGAGGCCCTGTCTGCCCTGCAGAGAGAAGCTGGTGAGATAGCGACGCTAAAACATGCTTCCCTGACCTGTTTCTCTGCTCACACGAGCAAGAGGAAAACGGTCACGTTGTTTGATGTGTAAACCCAGGTAGAGAGGGTCTCGATGGTTTTTACACTTACACACACACCACAGACACACTCTCTGCAAACAGCTTCTCCTCCATGGGGCAAGTCTGTGGCAGGGTCTTGTGGGAGGGGCCCTGTCTTTATTTTTCTGCACTAGGTTTCTCAGTGGCTTGCGGGAAGCTATCTAGTTCTCTGTCTGGGTGTGTCTTCCAGGGCTTCCTGTTGATTCAGGTGGATCTGGTTGTAAAGGGAGACACGTGGCTGCGCTTTGAGACACTAGCACTATTTCTTTTTTCCTTTCATCATCTGTATTTTAAACAAATCTTGGTTTACAGCACTGGCGTGGCCAGTTTACCTCCCTGCACAGCTCGCTGGGTCCCTGCAGCTTGCATCTGGCTCACGGGGCCTTCCCTCCCGTTGCAGCCCTGTGCCTCACCTGTGCTGATGCTCCCTCTTTTGTTTTTTGCACAGGGCTCTGAGTGGAATGCCTCCAACTTGGAAGATTTACAGAACAGAGGGTAAGCAGCTTGGAGCTGTGTAGCAGGCCCCTGCATGCAAGCTGCTGGGCATGGAAGTGAAGCCTTGCCTTGCCTTGTCATCTGCACAGCCGAATAACACCCCATACCTGCTGCTGCTGCTGCTGCTAACCAAGGGCTTGCAAAGCCAGCCTGGTAACAGCCAACTGGCAAAGCGCACCCCCTCGCTTCCCTCCGCCCCCTGACCTCCCATCCAAACACGGGGCGGAAAAGGCGCCTGTAGCCCTGACTTGACCGAAATCCCATCAGCAAGGGAAGGCAGCTGGAGGTCACATAGCGAGGGGTGACAGAGCTACGGTTCCCTCACCTCACAGACAGCGTGGAGCTGGTTCTCCGGGATGCCTTCCCTTAGCTCAGCACACTGTACTCCGGTGGTGGGATGAGACGCCACATGAGGTGCTCCGGGCAGCCGGCGCTGCCTCAGAGCAGGGCCTGCAGCGAGCTGGAACGTTCCTCCTCCGGTGCTGAAAGGTCTGAGGGTTAGGGTGGCCCAGCTGTAGGCCACATCGATCCAGACAGAACATGCAGGGAAACCACTGGCTTTGTTACGCCCATCGCCTAGAAATCCAGCTGTGTCTACGAAGGCGTGGAGCCTCACGGATCTTTCATGAGTTATGGGGCTCTGGGAGTCTCAGGTGTAAATGCCCCGTGTGTCCCTCAGCTATTTACTGCTCAGAATGGGCCGTGCTGGGGAGAAGAATCCAATTGTCCCCCATGGTAGCCATTGCCTTCCAGTTTGTCTGGGCGCTGGGCAGCTGCAGAATACGAGGGTCCAATCTGTGACGTGAGCAAGAGCTGCCGCTCTGTGGCCTTCGCTCTGAGGACTGTCTGCTGTGTTGGACTGAAGTGAAGGGCCTGGTGCGAATCCCACAATGCAGGCGGCGACTCCTGCTTGGACTCGGGTGTTAGGAGAGTCCCGTATTCTGGAGAGCACAGATAATGGGGCAGAGTCTCCCTGCTCTGGTGGTAACTGGCGGAGTGGGAAGGGGGATGGTTTCCAGCTGGTAGGAAGCGATGAAGCTGCGCTGGAGCACATGCCAAGGGATCCCTGCTAGCCCCTCTGTGCAGTACAGAGCAGGCTGAATGGGCGGGCAGGCCAGCCCTGCCTTAGTGTCCAGTCAGAGCGGAGAGAAGCCCCCTTCCATAGAGACTCCGTTAGAACTTCCTCAGCAAACCTTGTAACCTGGCCTCACAATTGACCCCTTCCTCCCCGCATGAAGTCGAACTCCCAGCCTGGCTTGCTGTGTGCTGTAGCACTGTAACTCTCCGTGCTTGGATCTAGACACGTTCAAAACAAGGCAAACCCATTTCCTTGCAGAGGCGGCCTGCGCAATCTTATCTGTCCTCTGCTTCCACACAGGGTGCGGTACATTCTGAATGTCACACGAGAAATAGATAACTTCTTCCCAGGCGTCTTCGAGTACCATAACATCCGGGTGTACGACGAGGAGGCTACAGATCTGCTGGCGTACTGGAACGACACTTACAAATTCATCTCCAAAGCAAAGTAAGTCGGCACTTAGAAAACAAACACAACCTACCAAACTCCCAGGAATGCAGCGTTTCCCTCTTTCCAGCTACCCTTTGCCCTTTCCCTGGTTAGGATCGGGGCATCCTGCTGTCGCCGAGATCCAGCGTTTTTGCAGTGGGCTGTTCTGTCTGTCCGAAATACAAAAATATGCACATGGCAATAAGAGGAAAAGTGTAGTGCACACAAAGCAGGCGGAGTAAAAACCCTCTTCCTTGGTGCTCAGAGATGCTTGCTAGGCCTTCTGTCTGAACTGCCACTTCTCGCCTGGTAACTGAAGGCCCCTGGATTGCCAGCACGTGTCCCCTCCTCCTGTGGGTTGTCTGTAATAAATCCGGCAGCCTTCTGCTTCAGGAAGAAGCTGGTCGCAGGGGGAATTGGTGTGGGTTGCCAACAGGCTTGGGATGGATTTCCAAGCAATGGCCTCCCTTTAATCCTTGTGTGTGGTGCTTCCAACGATCTCTTGCCGGTGTCCCTAGACCGGACGAACTTTGGGTTCCTTGATGCCATGACTTTGGAATCTTGTCCTTGTCAGAAATATTCTCCTCTCAGGACACCCATTTTACCCATTTTGTTCCCACCCTACGTTTAAAGCTAGAGGTTTGTGTGAGGTAGTTTTGTTCCAGGTTCCATTCGGCCTGTGTGTGTCTCTCCCTGCTTGCCCGCCCTCCCCACCCACGCCTGGCTTTCCTGGAATCTCACCTTTCGCGGGCAGGTGCAGGCGGAGTTCTGACGTTTGCAGGTTTTTGTGTAACTTGGATTATAAAGCATCTTGGGGCAAGTCTTTGCTGCACAAGAGGTGTGGCTTTTTGTGCAGCAAGATCACTAGGATCTCACCTGGAGATAGCTCCCTCTGTAAAAACACACCTACTTTTGCAGTGAGGTCACAACCCTAGTGACAGACTGCCTTGACCCACGGGGCTGTAAGTAACCAACGGACACCTTCTTAGCATGCGTATGCAAGTCTGAACTCTGAAAGCTGTACATGGAAAGGCTGCGCCGGACAAGGCGAATCACAGCCTGTGCTCTGTCGCTTCCCAGTCACCGTTTGCCTGAAGAAAGAACCCTGCATTGCTAGCAATGGAGCAAGCCCTTCTCAGTAATTCTAAACAAAGCAAAACCGAACCAAGCCAGACCAAACCCCTCCTGAGTAGCTCTGTACCAAGACTGCTCTGTGCCCTGAGCAAGAGCCAGGGCGTGAACAACAAACACCACTTCATGCAGGGAGAGCCCTGAGCGTCTTGGTACATCAAAAGAACCGAAGCACACTGGGACAGATTGCAACCCCAGGCGGTGTCTGTGGGGACCATTGTACTAAATCTATGAATGGTTTGTGCACGAGTCTTCTGCTCCGGGGGGGAGGGACACCAGGCCTCTTCCAGGAGCTAAGAACGGGCTGATGAAGGCGAGTTGCTGAGACTGTAAACACCTCCAGAGACAGGCCGCCCCAGGAAGTTTGCATAGACTGGTTCAACCCGGCTCTTTCAGAGGCCAACAGACAAGAGCTTTTGGTATAAAAAGGCTGAGTTTAAACAGACGCGTGGCCTTCGGACTTGATCTTTTGTCCAAGAGGCCCCAGTCCTGCTGAAGGGCTGAACGGACTTCAGCCTGCTGGGGCCCCACAAGGCAGCTGGGTGACTCCTGATCTATTTATTACGTGTTCATGCTTGTACCTTAGGAATGAATGTGCTCGCTTAGAAGGAGCTGTGTGGTAGTGTGGAGCTGCTGCCAAAACATTGCTTGCAGCTCCTGGAGAGAAAGCTGTGCACAGGGCTGGCAGTCAGGCAGATGGGCTTGTTGGGGTTATCATAGTGTAAGGCAGGGAGAGGTGCAGGGTTCCTACCCAGAGTCCTGCCACCTGGCTGGGCACTCCTGGAGTGGACCGTAGAAAGGGAATACAGGTTGTTACCCTGTATCTACACAGAGGCTGCTGTTGGTGTGATACAGATCCTGTCTGATTCGGCATGCTGCCTGACGTCCAGCGGGGTTTGCGTGAATAAGAACAGCAAGTTGTGGCCCTCCGTAACACTCTCACTGATCTGTACGAGCACTGGGCGTGCTGCCCACATCTCACCAAAGGGGAAATCTATTCAGAGTATCGTTTTTACAACACGCTCCAGATACGCGAGCATCAAGAAGTATCACCAGAAAGTACTCAAGCCAAACTAGTGTGGTTAAAATGTATTTGATGCCAGTCCTGTGGAGAGGCACCGGGCTGGAAGTCCGAGTTCTGGTTTTTGCTTTTGCTTGCACTCGCTAATTCACAGAATTCAGTAGCCTGCGATGGGTCTCAAAGTCCATTAATGCAAATTACCAGGTGTTGCTGTATTTAAATAGGACTGTTACAAACACTGAAATGTTATGGTGCCTGCTTTCAGACCATATCAGCCCGTAATTCTAAGCACAGAATGGACGTACATCTGCATGTCTGCTTTGCATGAGCAGTTACCATGATGATATATGCAAATCAGGAAATGGCATATGCAGATTTGTTGACTTGATTGCAGACACAGTTACCCAAATTACACATTCGTGGTAATTGTCTATAAATTAGGCACACAATTGTGCAACAAACTCTCTGAAAATTGGGCTGAAATGCTAACAGGAAAAGCATATGCAGCTATTACTGGGGTTTCAAAAATGCGAGTAAGATTCTCCGTCGCCCAATGTCTGCCTTAATTACGTTCCTAAGCTTTTCAGAGGCTTTTAAATGATCCTTTTTCATTCCCCTCCCTCCCCCCCAAACCAGGAAACATGGTTCAAAGTGCCTGGTGCACTGTAAGATGGGAGTCAGCAGGTCAGCCTCCACGGTGATCGCGTACGCCATGAAGGAGTACGGCTGGACCCTGGACCGAGCATACGACTACGTGAAGGAGCGCCGCACCGTGACCAAGCCCAACGCAAGCTTCATGAGGCAGCTGGAGGAGTACCAAGGGATCCTGCTGGCAAGGTGAGCGCCAGACATCAGCCTGGGGGTGGGAGACGGCAGGGGAGGAACAAGCCATAAGATTTCAAGCGCAAATCTCTGTCTCCTGCCTTGTGTTCCATAAACATACAATCATTTCATATCCCAGGCTACAGTGAACGGAAAACCGGAACGGGTCTGATCTCAGACCGTATTGTCTGTCTGCCAGGACAGATGCTGCCAAGAGGAGTGTGTGAAGCTGAGGGTGGCTCTTACTACACTTCAGAAACCTCAGCTGTGGCACATCTGTATAAATCCCCAGGCAGCTGTGCTGAGACGGCAGAGTTCGCCCCACCTGCGTTGCAGGTTGCGGTTGGTGACTTTCAGCCTTGATCATGTTTCTGTACCATGTGTGTTGGTTTAGCTGTGGTTTTTATTCAGCCTTCAGTGTGTTTCAAGAGCCGTTGAGCATTTCAGTCTAACCTGACCGTGTGTCCAGCCCCGCCGATTTATAGGCAGGTGCTTGTGTTTCTGGCTCATTCCGAATTGGAGGGTGCTTGGGAAAGGGCCGGGTTTGACATGGTGCCCCCCTTGGTTATAAAATAAGGCGCAGGGCACTTGAGTGAGCGGCTCCGCTGGGTTCATTCAGAGCTTCCCTTCACCAGCGTGCAAGTTCACCAGCTGCTTAGGAACAGGCTGTATGTGGAGCCGTAGCCAGTCACCTGAAGCTCCACGTGGGGGGCTGTTCTAGAACGAATGGCTAATCCCATAGCAGCCAGTGGCAGAACAAAGGGGATGTTAGCCCCAATGCTCTTTGTAAACCACCGGTGTCCCATGACTAAACTCCGCTCCAAATTCTGAGCCGTGCATCTACCGAACCAAATGATTCCACTAGCTTTCACAGCGTGGCGAAGTCGGAAGCCCGTCCGCTTTTCTACCATTGCAAAAATATGGCCCAGTCATCTCAACATCACAGTTTCCCTTTAGAAACACACTTGCTGACCATCTGGCCTGGCTTTATCAAGGCTGTTGTGTTGAGGAAGGGTTGCTGGGGGGGTGGGGGAGGAGAAGAGTTCACTTTCCTCTGTGTTATAAACATCAAGTGTTTATTCCTGGATGATATTTTGAGCTCAGTTGGGAGGTAAGGTCTGTCAGGATTTTGTAACATGAGGCCTGTCAGCTGACTAGTAAAAAGACATCAATATTGCATGTTTCCCAGACATACCCATAAAGGATGTGTTAAGCAATGTCCTAACATGACCTGCTGGAAGGAAAAGATACTTTGTGTTCTGCCAAATTCCAGTGTTGGTTCGGGAATCCCCGTCGGCTGCAGGCTTTTTCTAGGTGGTAGAATATTAAATCCTGGGGCAGGGACTAGCAGAGTTACCTCTGCCTCAGGACGTCCGTGGCTTTCCCAGCACTCGTCAATGTGTAGCTCAGAGCAGAGTCAGATCTAGTCAGCCTGGAAGCGTACACAGCAGCGGTGTTAGAAGAGCAAAGCCTCACCCTGATCCAGTGGGAGGTGTTTGACCTGTCCCACTCCTTAAAGAGGAGCACAAACCTACGTGCTGTCTCTCTAGGATTTGCCATGTGCCTGCTTCCACTGCAGCATGTGGTGACCAGAAGATTTTAAAAGCCACAAGTACTAGGTGTGTGGCTCGTACTTTACATCTGCATGCCTTCTACGAAGCAAAGTGACTGACTTAGCTTGTCTGGCAACTGCTTGTGCACCTGGAAATCTAGCCAGTGAAAGCACTGCGTGTGACGAGAGCTTGATTTCGTTTTCTTTCTCCCTCTATGTACTAGACTTGGTGGCATGGAGAAGTTTCTTTGTAACCAATAGGGGAATGCCGCTTTCACTCCTGCAGTGTGGGGCTGACCCTCGCCCCTGGCTATGCAACTGCAAATACCTCTGCCCACCCCGGCCGAGTCCCCGGTATAATGATGTGAATCCGGTTCAGTGGTGCTTTTCGAAGGCAAAGCACAGCATTCTGCCGTTTGAGCTTGTGAGACTAAAAAGCCTGCAGTTAGCACAATGCCGCGCTGGGCGAGCAGCAGCAGGACCCCTGTGCATCGCTCACGCCTTGCCCACTCTCTCCTTTCTCTGTCTGTTTCCACAGCTCCAGAAGGCTTCCCTCCCCTCTTCCATCGCAGATTGCGTAGCTTTGGGCTGTCCCCTCTAGCTGCCCCCAGTCCTGTTGGCTGTGCTAACCCAGGGCAGATGCGTGCTCCTCTTCCTGGGTTCAGATGTTCGAGGTGGGGAGTCACGCGCGTGAACTGTCTGGTCACGTTGTTGTGGAGGTGACGGGGGGCAAGGTAATTGGGATCTTGCTTTCCAGCAGTAAATACCGAACCCCGTGGCTCCCTCTGTCAGGGCAGCGAGGGTATTTAGCTCGTTGATGCTGTCAGCCATTAGCAGCAGGGTCAGCGTCTCTTCCCTTCACCTCACTAAACTCTCCTCTTCCCCCCGGCACGCGTGGGGACCATGCTGCTGCTGCTCTCGCAGTGCGCGAGGCAGGGACCGATGCCGAGGGCCCTTTGCCAAGCCCCCTTGGGCCGCCTGCCTGGGGAGAGGCCAGCGGAGCAAGTGAGGTGAACATCACGGCCTGAGCGCACGCTCCTTCCTGGGGCCCAGCTCCAGCCAGAGACGTGGCTGAGGGAATGAGAGACTTTCCTCCCAGCGACCCCGCCCTAGGGCAAGATCACCGAGGGGGAACACTCATCAGCTCTGCTCGCCCCTGACTGTGCCCCAGGGCTCTGGAGACCCCCCCCCCTTCTCCCCAGCCCCTTGGGCGACTGCTCTAAGTGCTAGCAGCCCTCGCGCCTCCCGGTGAGGGCGAGAATCATCCCCGCAGGTTCGAGGGAGCTTGGGGAGCGGGACGTGGCGTCAGTGCTGTGTTCATCCTTCAGCCCGCCAAGTGCCCGAGTCTCCCCAGCGCACGTGGGGGCCGCAGAGGTGAAGGGGCAATTCTCACCACTAACTAGCCTCAAGGGGATTGTGTCCAGTGTCCTTGGTGGGGGAGGGAAGGGTTGCTTTGAGAGCACTAGAACTGGCATCAGGATGGAAAAGGCAGACTCAGCAGGGAAACCCCTCACCCCAAACATTTCGGTAGGACTGTGCAGCCAGAAAAGGGGAGCCAGGCTGCAAGGCAGCAGGTTTGGGCTGTCCGCTCAAGACGTGCTGGAGGAAGGATGATCCAGGGTGCTAGCCTGGGACTCTGGAGACTCCGGTTCAATTCCCTGCTCTGCCAAAGACTTCTTGTGTGACCTTGGGCAAGTCACTTAGCCTCTCTACCTCCATTTCCCCATCTGCTCAGCGGGGCGTGATGAGGATGAATCCACTGAAGATGGTGAGGCATTCCCATTCTGGGGCAAGGGGGGAGCTGTGTAAGTACCTAAGAGAGATGGACAGCCCCTGGGAGTCTCTAGAAATCATGCATGTGCTGCAGTTGCTATTCCAGAAGGCAGGAGTGCTTCCCCTCTCGCCAGCCGTTCTACGGGCAGAGGTCTGCGTTGACACGTTCATTTCTCAGCTGAAACTGAGGTAGGTGCTAGTGTGCGGCTGTGGGACAAAGCCCATGAAGCAGTGTAGACACCGGTGTAGGATAAGCACGGCCAACGCTTCATCCAGGAACCTTAGGAAATGCCTGTTTGTTTGCAGAAATGAGTCTTGGTTCCTGGCCTTTGAACCTGCTTTTGGCACCTTGCATCAGTTCCTCAACGGGGGAAGTCCGAGGTTAAAAATTAACAGGATAAAGTAAATCAGACTCGGTTATTGCTGTCACCTGCAGTCAGACTGATGGCAGCAGATAAAACACTAGGCAAACCCAGTCTGTTCATGCAAACAGGTGATTTGAATTTCAAAATAAAACAACACACCTGCAGAGTTCATAGTGTGCTCAGCAGAGTCCGAGCGTGCGCCTCCCAGAAAACTCTGTCCGCTGACTGTGTGTGTGACGGTAGTGTCTGGGGGTCCCAATCACAGCCCAGGCCCATGGTGCTAGGTGTTGGGCTGCACACAGGTGCATAGTGAGAGACAGTTAAGGCCCGAAAGCATTTGGGTTTAACCAGACAGATGGTATCTCTGAGAAGGATTATTAGCCCCATTTCCCAGCTGGAGAAACTGGGGCACAGAGCTGAAGCAACATGCCCAAGGACATGGAGGCGGGTATAGGAGGAGCCCACCATCAAATTCTGACCTCCTGAGTCCAGATCATGCCTTGATCACAACATCCTTCAGAAACAGAAGGAAGAAATAACTAGTTCCTGCCAGGCGTGGCAGTTCCTGCTCGATGTCATTGTATGAACGGATATTTGCAGACAAAACACTCTCTCCAGGTCATGCTTGTAGGGTCAGATCCCAGCGGGAGCTGAGTGCATGTATCCAACAGCAGTACTGGGCTCCTAACAGGCCCTGTTAGCTCCCTGCCAGGCTGAGGGACCCGGCCCTGGCCTGCTTCACATGTACCAGGGCTCCTCAAACTCTTTGCTGGGACCACGTTGAAAATATTTCAGGCTGTGAAGGCCCCTCCAAAAAAGTGATGACCCTTCCATGCCATGTTACCCTTACCAGGGTGCACAGGGGCTGACAGCTCGTGACCGCCGCATAATAACCTCACGACCCCCAGTTTGAGAACCTCCGACATACACGGACTCTTGGTAACTTGCTGGCTCTGAACTCTAATTCTGCATTGGATTATTTCTTCCCAACTAGAAACGGGCTGCCGTGTTAGGCCAGCGACGGTGTCTTAGTTAACCAGTGTACCCGTGCTGAGCGGCTAGGTCACGCTGGCGAGGATCCTGGCACACGAGCAGGCGACTGGAAGGAAAGGTTGCGGTGGGGCATCCACAGACTTGGCTTGCCGCTGGCAGCGTCCTTTCTCACTGGAGTGTGTTGTGGTGTGTGCTCTCCTCCTAGGGGGAGCTGGTGAAAGTGCAACGAGCAGAGGAAGGGAAATAACTTGAAGCCCAGCCCTGGTCTGGGCAGGTCTTTGGAAACAGGCTGGCCGGGTCGCGTGTTTTCATTAGTCCAGTTCCACTTCGGAGAAACAGCCCCCGTCGTGTGGGCTGCACACGGAACAGTTCTCAGAACAGGTGCTGGTGACGGGACAGCAACAGTTGATGTTAGCTTGAGCGTGTGACTGCTGGGACCCTCCCAAGGATGTTTTCCAGCAGCAGACGGGGTTAGCTGGCCCGGGCCTCTGTCCCGCAAACAAGAGGCTATTTTTGGCCCCCTGTAGCCATGCAGGATGTCTCCAGCCCCCACATCGCTCTCTGGTTTCCATAGCTCAGTTATTTATCAGAGTGTGTCTCACAGGTGCTGGAGCTGCCCTGCCCGAGAGGGGAAATCAGGCGTGCTTTTGTTCCACGCCCCCCATTTACCCCACTGACCCATCCACCCTCGTGCGTCAGTGGACAGCTATCGCCCTGCAACTTGTTCTCACATTCTAACATATCGATCAGCGGATGACGGACCAGCTAAGGGACCAGATTCAGCAGTCACTTAAATGGTGCATGTTGGGAATAAGCCAATACAAAACACGAGGGATTAGTGCACGTACATAGCAACATGGCCTAGCTTACGCCACTGTGCTGATTTACACAGATGGGTAGTCTGAAGTCCACTGCAATTGTACCCACTTCCACCAGGCCTGCGTTTGCCCCTGGAGGTGTTTGGGGAGGACAGAGGTCTGCTTTATATTACACCTTCCTATCCGTTGGTTTTCCTACTGTACTGCTGTCGTCTGCCCCTTTGGCATGCAAGCCGCTCTCACTTCTCACCCACAATGCCGGAGCAGTGCCGATTGCATGAACTTTGCCACGCAGGCCCACGTGGATTCGTTTTCTGTCCAGCTTCTGGCCAACATTTAATTGACGGCACTGTTTGTCACTGCTGAATTTGGACCTGAGGCTACCAGGGAAGCAGCACCCACTTATGTCCGACTGGGTTTGGCCCCAGCTGTATTTTAAGCATGTACAGTCTGCAGGTGGTTTCTGAACGTGACTAAAACATTTTCCTTCTGCTATTCTCTCCCGCAGCAAACAGCGGCATAACAAGCTGTGGCGTTCGCACTCGGACAGCGACCTCTCTGAACACCATGAGTCCATCTGCAAATCGGGCATGGAGCTGAACAAAAAGGAGATCACCACCTCCGCAGACCAGCTCTCCGAGGCCCTGGCAAATGACAACCACCAGATTGCGTCTTCAGTCTTCCCCATGAGGCCACACGCGGACCATCTGCTCCAGCAAGACATGGACGTGATTGAGGGGTTGTGCACCAGAGAGAGAGCGATCCATTTGGAGTTTACAGCCAGAGACTTCCATGCTGAACAAATAGAGGACAAACTGAACCTGAACAGCATCAATGGGTATCCGGCAGGGTGCTGCTTGGATGAATTAGAATTTCCCCTGGATAACTGCCATGCTTCTGAGGCCTTAATGCAACTTGAACAGCCTTTGGAAATAGCCACAGAGTTTCCAGATCTGCGAGTGGATGATCTAGAGACAGATGCCCTTAAAACTGAGCTGAATGTGCATTTGGTGCCCATGGAGGAATTCACGTCTTGTTTAAAAGACCTTCCCAGGTTGCCTGACCAGAATTCCCCAAGCTCACAGCTTAGTTCCCAGCCTGAAACTACAGACAGGATTGATTTCTTCAGTGCCCTGGAGAAGTTTGTGGAGTTGTCCCAAGAGAGCCGGTCTCGCACGTGTTCCCACTCCAGGATGGAAGAGCAGGGAGGCGGAAGGAATGGGGTCTCCAAGGGATCAGTACTGGAGATGCTGCCAGCAGAGACTGCGGTAGATATCCAGAGAAATAACTCTGCAGGCAACTCACCTCTGGCACTGGAAGATTCTTCCACGGATGAGGAGCAACCAAAGGTAAAAATGGCTTGTTGCTTTCGTGTGAACTGCTGTTGGAATACTTCTGATGGCAGTTCTCTTGCTGCATGGTTAATGCAATGGAAAGATGTGAAACGTTCTAGTCTTCCAGTTAATGTGTCTATTTGATTGAGAAACTCTTAGACTGAAAGCTTTGCATCAGCTCAGAGCACGTGCCACTAGCCTGGGCATCACATCTAGTCCTTTGCAGTTATTTGTCCCCATCGTAAACACCACCAAACGGCCTGACCAAATGGGCAACTTCTGGGCCGGAAAGCTCCAGGACTGGGACGGCTGATCAGGGCAGAGGTACAGTGGAAGAGCTATGGGAGTGACTGTGGGGTAGAAAGTGGGGGAGGGGAGAGGTCGGGGTTTTTTGTCCAAGAAGATCCTTTTTATATGTAAATCTTTGACTTGTTGAATGAGATCTAGACTAGCTAAGCAGAGTAGCTGAAAGGCTGATGATTATGGCTGCTGCTTTTATGTTCTCACCTTTCACCACCACTGGACACTGAATTTGTCCCTTGTCAGATATTAGTGTGATAAATCTGACGTTAGACGATGCAGTGATGCACTCTTACGAGACGTGCGCTTAGCGGAGTTTAACTCACAATATTCTGAATTTCTGCTCCCTTTCCCTGCTGGGCTGGAAGTCAACGAGGGTGCATCCGTACCTGTTTCTGTCCTGGAAACCAGCCCTAGTTCTCTCTCCAGTCACCCCAGGCTGGCAGCTCCACCTGTGGTTTAAGTTAGTCAGAGACGTGCTTTTTCCTGGGAACCTCTTCTACTGAAATAGGTTTCTCTTCTGGTTAGTGCAGAGAAGAGGCTGGTTGTCTCCTTCCCACCTGGTTAGGTTCTGCCTACTGGTTTAGGGCAGTATCCCTAGAGGCACCAGTGACAGCATCCTAGTAGCTGTGTGTCTGCTCTGGCATCTCGAGCTGCTCTCCAGTGGGAGGTTGTGGAACGTTTCAACTCTCAGGAGACTTTAAACAAGGGCTTTTCACATACAGTACATGCATTGGCTTTGAGATCTGAAACCATCCATAGTCATTTTCATTCTATATTACAGTTCCAATGCAGAGTTAGAACTCTTGCTCTTACGTCATTTCAAAAGGAAATAAGTAAGTTTCGCCTTCCCATTCATGTTAAGTAAATAGTGGAGGCCGGAAGTTTCAAAGAAGCACGTGGATGCTGGGGGCCTAAATCTCTTGCATTTCAGCTAGTTTGGCATGTAAATGCTACTGTAGGCTATTGGAAGATCCTGGCTAGAAAGTTTTAATTGAGACCAGAGTACCTCTGGAAGTGCTACAGTAGTAAGCACCCCAGTCGGCCTAACTGGCATGAGATCCTGGGTCCCCGAACCCTGCATTCGCACCACGTTTCTTTTTCTTTCTTGTATGCGTGTTCATTACAAAATAAGCCATAGCCGTTCAGGTTGTCTGAACTGGAAGTGTTGTGTCAGCAAAGCTGCTGTGCATTTTGTAATGTCAGTGTCCCTGTGTTTGTAGGAGACCTCCGAACTGACGAGCCTGGGCCATCTCTCAAGGTCCCACTCGGAAAATGCAATCTCTGTGAAAGAAATCGTAACTGAAATTGAATCCATCAACCAGGGCGTAGGAGCGTGCCCGCAGAAGATGGACGGCTCAGCCAACCATGCCCAAGCACCAAAGAGGAACACAGTCCATGAGTTGCGTGGAGAGGTGGTCTGGGCATCTGAAAATAAACCTGCGAAGGCAGAGCAGAGTGAAGGCGCGTGCATTGCACCGCAGGAAAAGGCAAAAGACCTTCCAAAAGCAGAGCACGAAGGTGCTCCCGCCGTGCAGTTGTCTTCCTGTCTGTCAGACCTGGAGGAAAGCGATCCAGCAGCAGACCAGCAGGATCCCCGAGTGCAGGGTCTGAACCCTGGGCCGAAATGGTGCCCAGGGTCTGTAAGACGCGCCACCTTGGAGTTCGAGGAACGCTTGAGGCAGGAGCAGGAGCACCAGCACCTTTCCCCCGTGGGCCCGCTGCCTGCACGCAAAACGTACGCTGCAGTGCCCGAGCTCCTGCCAAAGGGAAAGAATGAGGAAGCGTCGCATGAGCTGGCTCCTGCCCAGCGAGAGAATGAGAGTGACAAGGCCAGGGCAAAGAATCCAGCACCCGAGGGTGCCTTGCCGCCTGGCCCGGTGCGGCCTGCTCGGAAGTCTCCGCTGGCAGAGCGGGACGCTGAGCAGGAAGTGGCAGCAGAAGAGGGCAAGACGGTGAGGTCACTGGACAGCCCCGGGCAGCCAGCCCTGCCCTGCTCCCTCCCAAAGAGGATAGAAATTATCGAGTGCACCCACGTGGGCGCGCTGCCCGATCTCTGGGAGCACACACAGGCACTGGCTACAGCCTTGCTTCCAGTAGATGAAAACCTGAACCCTTCCGTGTGCACTGAGACGGCACCTGTCCATCCAGAAGTGCTGCCTCTGCTTAACTCTGCGGTACTGGAGCGCCAGGGTGGGCGGGTCGCCTTCACCATGGGCAGCCCCGACGAAGAATACGGCGCGGCGCTGATTCACCCGGATACCTCCTCCTCCGTGAGCCAGGCGACGTGCTCACCTTCGGCCGACCTGGGTTACCTTTCTCCCCAGCCCGTGGTGCATCTGGAGGGCATTACGGAACATAGCACGAGCACAGACGAGGAGCCGGCTGCACCGGGGCATCTCCTGTGCAAGGATAGCATCAAGCCGCTGCCCAGGGCGAGTGACGGTGCCTTGAGACAGCTGAGCTGCCAGGACTTAAAGGGAATCAATAACCGTACTGAAAAGGCCAGGGAGCCTCACGAAGCCTTGGACGTCTCTTTCTTCTACTGCGGCCTCCCCCACTGCTCCAGCAGTCCCAGCATCAAAGACCTGAGTGAGAATCCCAGCTCCGTCAAGCAGCGTGCGAAGGAACTGGAGGCCCGGGTACGGCAAGCCGGGCTCACCACGCCGTCCCAAATGAAACGCTCGGCGTCTTTAGCCAAGCTGGGCTGCCTGGAACTCTCTCATGACGACTTATCCGAGAGGGAGTCGGCCTCTTCCAAAGCCTCGCTGCCAGCCTCCTCCAGGACTGGCCAAGGCAAGCGTGGGGCAGCGTCAGAGCCCGGCTTGGAAGGCCCGCCAGAAAAGCCTTGTGCCTCCTCTCCCCTTATTTTCTGGGATCCAAAGCCTACAAAGCATTTTGTGGAACAGCTTAAAACGAGTGAGTGCATTGCCCAGAGCCAGCCGGTGGAGCGCCCGCCAGTGCAGTATGCCAAAGAGTTCGCTTCAGCTCAGCAGGGTTCGCGTCCCAGCACAGATCCCAGATTGACTAGTTCTGAAGAGGTTCTTCCGCTGCTACGGACGCAGGTGCTAGACTCTTGGCTCCCGGCTCACAGCCAGGCTGTGGCACCGAGACGCCAACACAGCAGGACTCACCCTCTGCGGAGACTAAAAAAGACGAACGCCAGGAAGCAGATGAGCAATCCGTTCTATAACACCGTGTGACCCTGAGCCTGCCGCTCTGACTCTTTTTTTTAAACAAAACTCATGTTGTTGTGTTCCTCTGAGGGGCAGGTGTAATATGTAAGGAACATGCACTTTATTAGTTAATTTGATATATTTTGTCATTCTACTGTTCCTGACACACGTAGGTTTGGGTTGTGTTTTGTGGAAGGCCGTTTGTTGGGTTTTTTTAATTATTTTAAACTCAAAGAACCTCAACTATTCTTTGTTTTCAAAGAACACCTTTCCTAAGTGACGATTGCTTTTGGCAATTGGATCATCTCTGTGTCTTAGCCTGGTGAAATCTTGAGGGTTAGATTAGATTGGAACCACATCACAAATAACTTGAACCCACACACACACACGCGCGCACACACAAAGTGGTGCTGTCTGTGGCAGTTAGCAGAGTGGCAGCTGGTGTAAATACAAAGATTGTGCCAAGATTTGTTCCTGGCTTTTTTGATCCACTTCATGCTAACTGGAACGCCACAACGGTGACGAATTGCTTCTGAAACGGCCTCAGTGCAAACCTGTTGGGTTGTCTTGTGCCAGGAGCCCGAAGGCAGCGTATGGCTGGGCTGGGCTGGGCTTTTCAGACTCCCGCTGTGGCTCCAACTTTGGAATGCAAACTTGCCTGAAGTTGCATGGTTTGTTTCCGGGGAGTGGCTTCAATGTGATTAAAAAAACAAAACCCAAAATGCACAGTGTGGTTCGAGACCAGGCAGGTTCACTTTGAACGACAATCCCGCCCAGAACCTGCCTCTCATCTGCTCTGAACCCCAGGGGCAGCCAAATTCATTTGAATTTAGTGATCTTAAAAGAACCCATTTTTAACAGCAGCAATTGGGGGGGAGCGGGACTGGTGTGTGTTCTTTTAAAACAAATGATTTTATAGGGTTTTAACCCTTTCATTACTTGAATACTGCTGTGGGCCTTCTGCTCTAATGGCCATATCATCTGTTCCCCGTTCTCTCCCCACCCTGAGGCTGTTTTTTTCCCCACACTTACATACACGCTCGGCTGACTCTGAAACCCAGAGGCTGATGTAATTGTTACATGATGTTCCCCTATCGATGCAGAGCTTTCCCCCTTTCTGCTCTCTCTCTCAACACTTAATCCGGAGCGATGATTTGTCTGGATATTCTTTCCCCTCCCCAAGTGGTGTACATACAGTATTTATATAGATAACTTCTGTTATTTCTTACACTGTTTTCTTTAAAGGACAAGACTGCGTTCTGTAAACTGGAAAACAAAAGCACCTGAATACAACTGAGTGCTGTTCATTGTCACCGGCACACAAGCTGGAGTGGGGTTAACTTTTTAAGCTGTCTTCCCTCTCCGAAAGCGAGAGCCTGTTGCCAGCTTCTGCCAAATGAGGTGTCCATTCTCTTTAAGTCTTGCCAGAGCGCCTGTTGTCTTGCAGGACGCGGTTACCGGCATCTTTGCCCACCTCCCCAAAGAGTGAAACAGGGTCCGGGAGCCTGCCGGTGAAATTCCAGGGACTGCACTGCGGAGGGCGGGATGGTATCGCAATGAGCCTGCTCTGAGTTTCAGCCGGTCTGGCTAGTGACTGATCCTGGGCAGTGCTCAGCTGATCCTTCGCTGCTGGTTTCCGCTGGTGCAGGGCAGCGAATTTCACAGATGTCCCCTGTAGCAGATTAGAACCAGTCTGCACTTTGTAGAAGAGCTACGGCTCCCTGCAGTAACTGCGCTGTGTCACCAGGGGCCCTCGGTGAAGTACGGGATGGTACGCCCGGCCCAGTGATGCTGGAACGCGCTCTGCAGTGCGTACTCCGGTTTGGAGGGCGACGTGAAATGTGCAGTGACCTTGACTCGGCCGCGGAGCTGCCATCACTTTCAGCAGCGCCCGTTTGGGTCCTGCTGGGACTCGCTCCTGGCGACAGGAGCCACTTCCAGCAGGGTCGGTCCCACAGAGGCAGTGTCCGCACAGAGATGATGGTGGAGCAGCGGCGATGGTCCTACGGAAGCAGGTGTCTAAGAGCGCGGGGAACTGGCAGTGAGAAGGATAGTGGGGAACGCCCCGGTTAGCATTCCAGACAGCCCAGTGCTGGATGGCAAACGCAGAGCTGGCCTGCGAGTCCTAGAGCTGAGAATTTTGCATCTCCTCCCTTCCCCACCCCACTCCTGGTAGAATGGGAAAGCCACAGGAGGAGCAGCAGCACCAGTAACGCCATTGACAGGAGCTTTCTGGAAGTCCTGCTGCCAGGACGGCAGTGTTGCAGGCCCCTGGGGATGCATCTTTGCTACAGCGCCCGACTCGCCGTGCGCGTGGCCTGAAAAGCAGCTGAAGTGCTGCGCAAGCGCAGCCTGCGAGGCTTGTTAGACTTGCCCTGAGCTTTATTTTCTGTTCTCCGGCATTGCCCGTGCGGTGTCCAGCACGTGGCTTTGAACAGGCTGTTCCGGGGCCTCTGTCCCTTCCACTGCTGTGAAGTAAACAGCCGCCCCGTGGCCAGCCGCATGGAGCTGTCGGTAGCCGAGAATCTTACAGCCTGACCTCCTTGGGTCTGTGTAATTGATTCGCAGCACAGCAGCTGGCCTCCTGGGCTAGCCAGCTGGCTTGTCACCTGCAGAGACCTGGCATTAAATCTGGCTCAAGTCTCCACTCTACCTGGTGTGAGTTGCAGCGCCACCGCCTGTTGTCTGGCCCTCACTGGCAGCCCCGTGCAGGAGTGAGCCGGGACTGGCCAGGGCTGTCGGCATGGTGCTGGCAGGACCCCTGGCTTCTGCAAGTCTGTCGCTGGGAATCCTCCACTCCAACCGCAAAGGCGCTGCGGGGCAAGTGAAGCCCTTCTAGGTCACCAGCTCTCGCAGAAGCTGCTGAACAGCTGTTTGGCTTCTCCCTGGTGGCTCCTGCTGGCTTTTGAGCTGTGGCTGCTCTGTCGGTTGTGTCAGGTGGGAGAGACGTGCTTTGACATGCAGAACTGGGGCAGGTTTGCAGAGCGAGACGTGCTCCCCATGGAAATGCCCATCTTTCAGAGCCCCGAGCCATGTCCTGCACTGGGCAGCCTTGATCTTAAATACCAGCTGCCCAGCCCTTCCCTGGGAGATGGCGAGGGTGCCCTCAGGCGTAGCGTTCCCTGCATTCGCCGGCGTGGACGCGCCGCCTGCCTGCAAACCAGCAGTTGGCTTGCAAGGAGAGTCCCTGGGGCAGGAGGGAATGGGGGGTGTGTGTGTCCCTGACCCAGTTTAAAGAGAAGCAGGGGCTCATGAATCTTGCCACAGGACTCGGCTTCTCTCACAGAGCTGGCGCCTGCCCCTTCCGCATGTTCTGGTCCCGTGCTGGGGGCTCACAGCTCGAGTGTGTGCCCTGCTGTTCCAGCAGGACCGGGTGAAGCCATCACCCTGCCGACAGCGCCGGGACGGTGGGCTAGCACGGCTCGGGAAACCTGAGCGAGTGGTGGTATGAAGGGAGAAGGGCTGGCAAGGATTCTAACTGCTGCACTTCCCAGAGGAGGAGGGCATGGTCTCCACCAGCTAGGACCCCAGGTAGATTCTGACCAGCAAGGCAAGACAGTCCAGAGGCCTCTGTCCAAAGCAAAGACCCAGCTCTGCCCTCTCTTGCACACAGGCGGCTTATGGTTGGAGGGTGGGATCTGGGTGCCATGTGCATATCGGGACCCTGTATGGGTTACAGGTGGCCTGGCCAAGGGATCTGTCTGGGAACTGACAGGCCAAGGCAGAGTGGGTGCCTTCCCGGCAGCGTTTCCAGTCGGCTCCGTCGCTGAATAGCTTCACCAATGCAGGGGAGGTTTGATAAATGTGTGTTAAAAACCTTAAGGGCATTTTTGTACAAAGCAGCAGTTCTGTTGATTCCTTGCACACCGCTTGGAGGGTACGTTGTTTACAGTGGGACCGTGACTCCTGTACAGCATCTCAGCCATGCCCCCCAACTCCCGCTGTACTGTAAATTGCCTTGGGCGAGTCTTGCACAGAGGGTGCATGGGGTGCAGTCCTCGTGCAGCGTGGGAACGTGAGCTGGTTTGTCCCCGGCGTTCTGTTGCACTCATTGATAAGTATCTTTCTTTGCGCCACTCAAGAAAATGTGAGGTGTAAGAAATCCCCTTCTGCTCAGTCATGGGGGCATGTTCCAAGCGCTCGTCTGAATGGTTAGCAGTCGCCCCGGGTCTGGGGCGCTTCTTTAAACGGTGGGGTTTAGTTCCTTGTTCCTGCCTCATCCCAGCTCAGGCTTCCTTCCAAACTACATCAGTTTTAACCTGCTACATGCTTGTCTAGAGCCTGAACCCCCACGTCAGGATCTGCCAGGGCATCCGCCCACCCGCGCACACCCCCCGGCTGCTCAGCTCTGCTCAGGCGGGGGCCCGCGGGGTTGTAACAACGCCTTCTCCTGGAGTCATAGGATCAGCGTCTTGCTCAGCCCGCCTGGGAGGGGGGCGCATGACGCTTCTCCCTATATGGGAGAAATGCTCCCAAGATGTGGGGCGACCTGCCTTGTTTGGTCCTCACTCAAAGGAATGCCACATCCCTTTCCTGAAGGAGATGCTGCAGGAGCCTCCGTGGTGCAGGAGATGGGAAGGGCACGGAGGCTTAGCCTCTCTTGCAGATGTGCCCCCTGGAAGCCGGGAGGCTGTGCTGGGGCTTAGGTGTAGACAGCTGAGTTTGCCGTCAGACGGCAGCGTGGGGGAAGGTACCAAGGGGCTCAGCCCGTGCACACCTAGATTCCTCGTTTGGTCCCAATGCAGGTGCCGGTGCCTTTTGGTTTCTCTTTCTACAAATGTGATTTACACGCATTGGTTTGTAGGAACCGTTCTTCCTGCAGACCTGACAGCTGCGCCGAAAGCACCACCCCAGGCTGGCTCCCAGGCCAGGCCCCCGGAGCCGCGCCCTGCGCCGCCAGCCGGCACTGGAGTCCCAGACGTGGGGAGGCAGTGCTTCGTCTCGTGCCCTTCCTTGCTCTGCTGCGGCGACTGGGCTGTTTCCACTCGTCCCAGAGACTCTTACCGACGTGCTTGGCTGTCTTGAAATGTGAACTTGTGCACTGAGGTGCGGATTCAATGTTCTTGTTACTGAATGAATAAATTTTTATTTTGAGGATGAAGCGTGTGCGGGTGCCTCTGTGTCCTGGAGGGGAGGGGCTTGTAACGGGGGGGGCTCTTGGAACAGCCGCGGGCGGGCGGGGGCGGTGGGCATGAGGAAGTGCTCTCAGCCATGCAGTGCTACAGCCGCCCTCTGTTGCTGTACGGCCAGAAGGGTCCGTATTAGCCTCAGCTTCCGGACTGAGCTCAAATGACCCGTGTTGGCTAAATCAGATCTGCCCGAGCGGCATCCAGTCTTGATGTGAAGGCAGCAAGAGACGGCGGGCGCCACCACGTCCCTTGGCACGTCGGTCCACGGCTTCATGGATCTCGGCTGTAGGGAAACGCAAACGGCCATGTGGCGCCACGGGTGCCAGGTAGAGCTACAGGGGTGGGGATCTCCAGCACCTCCACCAGCCGTGACTGTCTCAAGTCCTGGGAGCAGGGTCAGGCCAGTGTTAAGTCTCTTTGAAACATGCCCGTACCCCCATCTCCCCTCGCCTCCACCTGGGAAATCCTTGGGCATAACCCGTGTGCCAAAGAGGAGAATCCTGGCCCTCTGCCATGGGTGGTCCTAAAGAGATGGCTTCTGGCTGAGCCTTTCCCTAGGCCACAGCGGGAGGGCCCCAGAGAAGTCAGCGCAGGAACCGTTCCAGCCCCTCTCCCCGTTGCTCTGCAGCTAACGCCCCTGTCTCTCAGGCCTGGTTGCTGCTGGGCTGGGAGGCACCAAGGGAGAAGTTGTCTCGGACACTGCAGGAAGCCAGGCTGGGGATTTCAGTAGGTAGCAATCTGCTCTTAATCCAATACTGAGCAACTCCCAACGCCAGGCTGGGAGCACCCTCTGCCAGGGGAGAGAAAAGTAAGGCCCAGGCAGGTGGTTACTGAGAGACCCCTGGCATCCTACCCCTGCTATTACAACCTGCCTGCCGAAACCTGCCCTGGCGCCACAGATCGGGGGAGTTACTTTTCCGTCCCTGGAAACTGAGCGGTGCTGCTAGCTGCATGGCAGTGAGAGGGGGGATCGTTGCACGGAGCTTAGCTGAGTGCTTGGGGATCCTGCAAGATGAAATGTACGAGACAGCAATCAGGCAGGCTGATTTTTAATTAAGAGAAGATTACAGCCTCCTCCCACGCTGATTGCCTGATCTATCCTGCAGCTAGCAGGCGCGTGAGGATTCACCTCGTTAGCTGGTGCAGGGCTGGCCGGCAGGGCAGACGACTGAGGGCTGCGCAAAGGGATTCTGGCTTCTCCAGCCTGCCCAAAGGCAGCGAGTGGGCTAGAGGGTCAAAGCGGAAGAGGGAACTGAAGGGAATAGCGGTTAACCCAAACTATTAAACTCAAAGGCTTCAAAAACACTGGGATGCTGTTGGGGGCCAGGACGGCTCTGGTGGGATCTGGACTGGCAAAGCGAGCTGGACTGGGATTTGAGCTGTAAGAGCACAATGCATCCCCAACGTATCTCATCTGCCTTTCTTGTGTCCCTGGGCCCAGGCCTCTCGTCACATTTGTCCTCCAGGCTGATTGCACTAGAGACAGGACAGCCCTGCTTTGGCGAGCCACGGCTGCCAGTTCTGTTGCCTCCTGGGCTGAGAGGACACGTATCAGGCTCCCACAGCAAAACAGCCCCAGAAAGGAGTTGCTGGGTGTCGGCTTTACCCAAACCTCCTGTGCTGGCCTCTGAGCTTTTGTCCACCTCCAACACGAGTGCAAAGCTGGGCTCCTGGACTATCCCTGGCCTAGAACACGCTGTGGTCCATGGTGGCTGTAGGAGAGGCTGGTGGGGTCCGTAGCACCTGGTCCTTCTCTGGGAATGGAGCGCAGATCTTTGCAAGGGCAGGGAACAGCTTCTGCTCAGGAGCGGATCTGATCCTGGACAAGTCACCCCAAAAGGGCAGGGGGCAAAGGCACGTCCCCGTTATCCACCCCAACGAGCCCCCGCTTCTGCGGCACCCGTGCAGCCTGAGTCCGTCTCCCATGGAAATGACAGGTGTTGGGCTGCGGGGCGGGGAGCTCTCCAGTGGGGGGGTGTCAGAGTGGCCAAGGGTGAGTGGCTGGGGGAGGCAGACCAACCAGAAGTCCCGCCTTACTCCTGGGGCACCTCTCCAATGCCCCGCGCACATGCAGCTGGCCTAGGCTCTGCCGCCCCAGCCGGCCAGGGCACCCTGCAGAATGCCAGGGCTGCAAGAGGTGAGCTGCCCATTCGGAGGGAGGGGGCTTTGCACCTGCTTAACCCCAAGGGACTGCAGGTGTTCGGGCCCCCACGCTCTGCATTCCGCTGGCTTGGTTCCGGTCCCCACTGTCTGTGTCCCCCATAACCCAGGCCACGGCCAGCTTGCTGCAGAGCGAGGATCTCCACCGCCGGCCCGTTCTCACCTGGCCCAGAGCAGCAGCCCCAAGCTAGCTGATGGCTCTGCTGCTCTCTGTGAAATGGTTGGCGGGTGGGCGCTTGGAGTAGGTCTGATTCAGGCTGGCATCCGTCTCCCTCTAGAAGCAGCTCTCGGTAGCGCCCGCCGCAGGCAGCGGGAGGGCTATGGGCACCCAGCCAAGTTCCCCTGCAGGTCGGGCCGCTCTGTGTTTGCAGCCAGCGCCCCATGTGCAGGAAGAGCTGCCTGCCGGGCCGCACGCCCCGGCCCCGGGCTAGGGCAGGGCTGGCACAGATCTCCGGAGAGCAGCAGGCCCGAAAGGCTGCCGGTTTGCATGATGCTGCTGTTCTCAGGCCCTTCCTGCAGACCCGTGGGATCACAGCAGGGGCCACCCAAAGGCTCTCTACTGCTAGGCTTCCCGGCACTGCGTGTGAGAAGTTTCCCTTGTTGCAGGAACCTAGGCAGCAGCATTTGGCCTTTCCTCGGTGGCGGGAGCTGAGTGGCCATCTCCGTCTGTCCCCCTGCCATGCAGCTTGCTTTGGCGGAGAGGAACGGCTGCAGCCCGAGCTGCTGTTCCTCCGTCCTCCTCTCCCAGCCCGTCTGCCCTAGGCGGCTGGCAAATGCCCGTCACAACAGGAAGGGTTTCAAGACCCTGCTGTCCCCCCGGACAAGGCCTTGGCTCCTCTGCCCAGCTGCCACATCCAGCTGTAGCCGCACTCCTGCCTGGGCCTCTCCTTTGCTTGGATGCAGTGCTGACTGCACTTCCTTCCGGCGGGTCCACCTGCGAAGGACGGCGCCTCGCCCAGAGGGCCAGACCGCTCCCCAGCTGCCCAAACTGCGTTCCCTCCGTCAGCGTCCCAGCCGGGCTCCCTGCACGGTCTAGCTGCTTCAGCAAATCCCCTTTTCACCCAGCACCATTGCTGTGCCTGCCGCCCCAGCGCCGGCTGCCCTCTCCCGGCCGTCCCTCTGCCCAGGACACCAGTCGCTGCTGCTGCACCTTGTGCTAGTGCCAGGGGCAGGGTTACTACCATCACGGGCGGGGCAGAGACGAGCAAGGGACAGGGAGGGGGTGGCTCCCAACTAAATCCCTTGCGCCCCTGCGGAGGTGACAGAGGGGCCGTGGGCCTGGCTTCCCCATGGCACTGTCCTCTCACCTGCACCCCCAACTCCAGGCTGGCATTTGGGGACCGTTCCTCCCTCCCATGGTGCTTCCAGGGCCCTGGGTCAGGGATTGCCCTCGGCCAGCGAGCACCGTGCTCTCCCAGGATGCTTTGCGCTGGTGGCCATGCGGCGCCACGGGCCTCGCCCCTTCTCCCCTAGCCCCCATTAGCCGGGCTGTGATAACGACGCTGCGTTTCCCTGGCGGCGGGTTTGGCGGCCCGGCTCATCCCCCGTTGGCGTGGGCTGGCACTGCCAGGGATAGGCCCTGGGCTCTGCTGCTGGCCCCGGGCACCTCACGGCCCTGCTCTGTGCCTCCGTCCTGCCCCGGGCCCGTGTGTCGCCAGCGCCCGGCCCGAGGGGCCCCGACCTTCTCTCGGCGCTACCCTAATAAACCCCGCGTGCTCCGGGCCAGGGCTGGGTGTGGAACAAGCTGGCGCGGGAGCAGCTGTGCAGGTGCGCGTGCTGCCGGGGTGGGAACTGACGGCTGGCCAGAGCCAGGCCGCGTCTCCCAGGGAGACAGCTGGCGGGAGCACCCCAGCCGGTTTATGGCCATGGGGCGAGGCCTCTGGGGGGAGCAGAAGCAATGTGCAATGCCGCTGTGAGAAGGGGGCCGTGGCTGCTCCCCAGGTCCCCCCCCCCTGGGTTGGGACATGTCCCCGCAGGGTCCAGGTCCCTCCAGCAGCAGGACTGCCTGGATGGCTGTGCAGGCCCAGGTACTGCCCCTTCTCCTCTCCAGTACGACCCTTCTGGGCCCTCTGGGCTTTGTGTGGGGCCAGCGGAGCCCCCAGCCCGTCACCCCACGTCCCGACAGGCTGCCGTGTAATGCAGCCCCAGCTCCAGCCGCCTCGCCAGCTCACAAAGCTTCCCCGCCCAGCTCTGGCCATTCAGGAGCCAGCCAGGGGAGCAACTGGGGCCACCTGCCCTGAGCCAGCTAACGGGGCAGTGGTGCCTGGTGGCCAGAGCAGAGAGAGGGAGGCAGGGTTCCCACCTGACCCCGTCGCACTCCCCCACTTCCCGTGCCTCAGTTTCCCTCTGCGTGATGGGAACATTGGCTCTGGGGGTGGGGGGCTGGAAGGGTGAATTCATTAACATCTGACCTGGGTTGGCACCTCCCGGCTGGCTGTTAGGGCAGGCGCCGGTGCCCAGCTGAGCGCCGTCTGTCCGTCCAGCCTCATGGTTTGCCGTCCGCTCCGGCTGTCGGTGGGGGTGAGCCACCAGGGCAGCTCCTTCAGCTGGCTGGATAATGAGGTGCTCCTGGCCCCCCATGGCTGGCCCCGCTCACACTAGCGGGGGGGGGCAGGTCTGGGAAGCAGCTGTTTGCTCCTGGGTTTGTCTGACTGGTTTTTTAGGTGACACCCAAACCCTCCGAGCGGCCCCCAGCCGGGCAGGGGTCCCCCAGTTACAAAAGACTCCCCACCCTGGCCCCCTCTGCTCCCCCCACCCTCGGGGCTGAGGCTGCGTCCTCGGGGGTGCGGGGGGGGGTCCCACTGTGCCTCTGCCTGGGGCTGTGGTGGGGCTGGCAAGGGTCTGTGGGGGGAGGTGTTGGCAGGGTGGTGGGGGGTCCTGGAGGGGGGCTCGGCTGAAGGGGGAGCAGCCCTTTCCCTGGGGTGTTGGCTGCGGTCCGGTAGGGGGGCGGCCCCGTGGCTGTGGGGGGGGACCCGGGGGTGGGGTCCCGGGGGTTGGGGGCGGGGCACGCCCAGGGGGCCGGGCAGCAGCCGGTGCCAGCCCCGCCCCGCCCCGCAGCTGTTGCCCGCCGGCTCCCAGCCCGGCCGCGCCGCACGTGGGGGGGCAGCAGCTGCCGCGGGCCGGGCCGGGCCGGGCCAGGGCCAGTCCGACTCCGACTCCGCCGCACGAAGCGCTTCGTCCATTTCCGACCGAGCCCGAGCGCGACTCGCCGGCCGCCCCGGCGGGCTGGGCAGCGCGGAGCGGAGCGGAGCCGAGCCGAGCCGAGCCGAGCCGAGCACGGAGCTCGCCCGGCCCAGGTGAGCGCGGCCCGGCCCGGCCCGGCGCGATGGGGCTGGGTAGCTGCTGCCCGGCCGGGGGGGGGGACGATGCCAGCCTGCATCCCAGCAGCGCCGAGCGGGGGGGTGGGGGGATCCTGGTTCGGTTCGGTCCGGTCCGGCCCGGCCCGGCTCGGCTCGGCTCGGCTCGGCCCGGCGGGTTCTGGTGCGCGCCGCCCAAGGACCCCCGCCCGCAGGCCCGGCCGGCCCGGCGCAGATGTGGCTATATTAGGAAAGTGACCTCGGGCTCGTCCCCCCGCCGCAGCCCGCCTCGCCTTCTTTAGCTGCGGCGGGGCCCGGCCGCTGTGTCACGGGCTGGCCCCGGGGGAGGGGAGCGGCTGGCCCCGGGCCCCCGTGGGGGGAGGGGAGCGGCTGGCCCCGGGCCCCCGTGGGGCGTGGGAACAAGCCAGGCACCTTCCAGGGGCAGGTGCAGATTTGCCATTGGGACTGATTCGGGGGCCTGGAAAACACTCCCTGGTGCTGCCCCCCACACGGGGACCCTGCCAAGGGCATCTCCTGCCAGGCCCCACCAGTGCCAGGCCAAGCCCCGGGGACGCACGCCAGAGGTGCTGGGTGGGTGGTGCTGGGTGCCCGGGGCGCAGGCCTCTCTGAGACGCCCAGGCCAGCGGGCGGGTGTCCGGGGCTGTGACCCTGCCACTTCCCGAGCCGTGTCTGCTCTGCCTCGCCCGTAGCTGGGCACCTCGTAGGCTGGGCGGAGAGTCTGGGGTGAGCCCAGCGCCCCGCAGGCTGCACTGGTGGGGCAGAGCGGAGCACCCTGACTGGGGGGTTGCTGCCCAGCCCTGCCAACTCTGCCGCCCCAGCCTCCTGTCGGAGGAGGTCCCTTTCGGCCTAGGGCAGGGGGCAAAGGCTGAGCCTGGGGGAAAGACGGGCTCATTTCCCAGGTCCTGCATGTCCCTCTTACCCCCCTGCGGACAGGGGAATGAATGAGCTGCAGTGAGCCAGGGGGAGGGAGCAGGGAGCGCACTGGGCCTGACGGAGGGAGTCCGGGAGAGCCACCCGCTGAGGAGTTGCTGCGGAAGTGCAATGTGTTGCCTGTGTGTGTTCCCGACTCCAGGACTGGACCGGGACTCAGGAGACCTGGGTGTAATTCCCGGCTCTGCCACTGGCCTGCTGGGTGACCTTGGGCAAGTCACGTCCTGCTCCGTGCCTCGGTTTCCCCGTCTGTGAAGCGGGGCAGTGCGCTGGTGCTAACCCAGGAGGCGGAGTGTTGTTTGTCTGCTCTAGCGTGGCTCAGCGTCTCTGGGAGCTTTATTCCTCTGCGCGGAAAGGGGGGGACGGGGAGTCCCAGCGAGGTGTGACAGGGCAGGGGCTGAGAGCAGTGTCCAATTCCACGGCTGCCCGTAGTCCAAGGGGGCGGCCTGCTGCACGGATGAGCCTGGGGGGAGAACACCAGCCCCCAGGGGAAGCAGAGTTCAGAGGGGCAGGTGGATGTAAAACCGACCCAAGCTGTCTGTGCTGTGTTCATACAGCACCTGGTACAGGCGGGCACCAGGTGTGACTGCCAGGTAGCCAAAGCCAACAGGACCTGCCGGGGTCAGAAGCTGGTACAAAGCTTGGGGTGGGGAGGGGGAGATTTGCCAGGCTTGGCTGCTTCGCCTCATCCCACCCCCAAGAGAACTTGGGCTCGAGGGAACTGCTCCCCACAGCCCTGCCAGGGGAAGCTATCTGCTGCCAGGCTGTAGCTGGGCATCAAGGGAAGCTAGCGCTTCCAGCCCAGCTTGCCCCCGCATGGGCAGTGACCTCTGTAGCCCCAGGCTGCTGCAGATCCCAGCTGCCCTCTGCCCTGCTCTCTGCATGGCCGGTCCCACCCGCCGTCCAGCCACAGCGTGTGCGTCCGTCTTTCTGTCCTGCTCCCCAGGGAGAGAGCTGGGCGAGCAGCAGCGTGGCCAGTTCATCCCGTCCCCGTACGGCCAGGCTGCTCTGGGTTTGTGCCAGAGAAAGGCCGGTGGGAGCAGGGCGCCTGGCACACGCAGCGGGAGGTGGGCAGGTTTGGGGTGGCCCCCAGTTCCTGGGGGAGTTTGTTGCACGGTCCGGGACCGGCCCCAAACACGCTCTGGTTCCTGCACGGCCGAGTTCTACCCTGGCGGTGGAAGGTCCCATGGGGCCGAGAGGTGTTGCTGTCGACCCCGGGTCCCATCCCAGAGCCGTAGATCTCCAGACCCAGACCCTCAGGGGTGGGAAACCCCTCTGCCCACCATGCACATGCAGCCACCTCTGAAGGCTGACGTGGCAGCTGTTTATGCCTACGCAGCAATGCTGCTGCAGCTTGGGACAGGAAGTGAGGAGAAATCCCTGATCCAACTGAATCCGCTGCTAGCCCAGCCCTTGGCTCCCCGCATAGCTCTGTCAGCGCCCCTTACTCCCAACCCACAGCCCCCTCCGTCCCAGCCCGGTGTCTCTCCTGCACATTATGCCGAATCGTCGGTGATGGTCCTGAGGCTGACAGACAGCCCCTCCTGGCACAGATTGGAGCCCAGGCCCCGCAGAGAGGAGCCAAGAGCATTAACCGTGCCCGACCCATCCACCTCGGGCAGCAGATTTGCACGAGGACCTGGATCCCGTGGCTGCCCTGTCACTGGCCTCACCTCGCCAAGCGCCGTGGGCCAGGGACAGCTGGGCGCTAGGAGTGTTCTCACGTGTGGCCTGGGCAAGGCTGGGCCTGGCGCTGCTGGCGATGGGGGGAGGCCAGGCCCTTTCCTGTCCGGAGAAGCCAACGTTGGAGATGCTCCAGTGGGGGATGGGAGATGCCTCCCCCAGGCCTGTCAGGCAGGTCCCCCCCTTCTGGGTAGGGTTAACTGCTCGGGCACTGAGGGAACTGGGTCCATTCCCTGCCAGTCACTGAGTCTGGGGCTCTGCGCACGCCGAGCTCTGCGGGGCAGGGACTGCCCATCACGCTGCTCCGTGCCCAGCTCAGCGGGACCCTGAGCAGGCTCGGGGCCTGACCGCAGCTGAATCGTGTCCAGCCCATGTTTGGTGGCAGTGTTTCCAGGGGGCTCTACTCCGAGCACCCCTCTCCCTGCCATGCCTGGGGTCCAGGAGGAGAGGCCAGCGGGCAGGGCGGCGAGGGGCAGGCGGGTGGCTGGGAAGGCCAGGCAGGGAGGGGACCGAGCTGAGGTACTGGGGACCTCCTCCCTCGCTGACCCCCCCCCATCTCCCTCACAGCCATGAGCCGCAGGGTTGTGCGGCAGAGTAAGTTCCGGCACGTCTTTGGACAGCCGGTGAAGGCTGACCAGATGTACGAGGACATCCGCGTGTCGAAGGTGACGTGGGACAGCGCCTTCTGTGCTGTCAACCCCAAGTTCCTGGCCATCATCGTGGAGTCCGGCGGTGGAGGGGCCTTCATGGTGCTGCCCCTGGCCAAGGTGAGTCGCTGGCTTGGCCAGGCCGGGGGGGACGTGGGGGGCTGGGGCTGCAGAGGTGGGTAAACCCCAGGTGTGCTGACGCTCGCCTGCGCCCTGCCTCCTGCGCCAGTGTCTGGTTGGAGCCTGGCAGGTGCTGGCGCAGACGGCTTGGTGCTGCGTGACGCACGGGGAGGGCAGGGGCGCAGCAGCCCCGAGGGACAGTGGCGGGGTGCGCCGTGGAGGTGGGCTGCACCTGGGGGTGGCCCCTGGCTGGCCGAGCCGAGCCGAGCCGGAGCAGCATGTCCCCAATCAGCTGGCCCGGCGGAGGCCAACTCTCCGGAGCAGGTGGGCCTGGCTTGGTGCTGCCCCTGCAGGCCAGCCTCCCAGGGCAGGGTGGTACCCAGCGTGCAGGGTACCTGCCGCTTGCCCAGCCTGATCTCGGAGGGGCTGGGCTGGGTAGCCGGGTCCCCAAAGGGCAGTGCAGGGGAGGAGAAGGGAGCGGTGAGTTCCCCCGGCCCGTGCGTTGGCAGCTGGGCTCGGCAGGGTACGAGTCCAACCGGTCTGGCCGGGGGCAGGTGCTGGGGTGGCCTTTGTGCTATTGGGGGGCATCTGCCAGCCCCTTTCTCCCCCCACAGCTGGCAGGCGGGAGCAGCTGCCAGGCCTTTGTTGCAGTCTCCGGGACTCCTAGCCGGTCGCCATGGAAACGGGGCTGGGTTGGTCTGAATTCCCATCACGGGCCTGCTTCTGGGGCAGGGGCAGCTGGCTGGGCTAGGAGCTGGGCAGGCTCAGAAAAAGGGGTGCAGTCAGCATCTGTGGGGCCTGGGCCCTGTGTCAGGGCTGCAGGGCCACGGCCAGGAGAACAGAGCCCACCTCCCATCCCGCTGGCCCCTCTCAGCTGCCCTGTCGGCTGCTAGGGGGGGGTGGCCAGCCCTGGTGCCCGCCCCGGGCTCCGGGGTGGCGCTGGGTTGAGGTGCTGTGCTTGGGGGCCCGCAATTGCGCCCAGCTCTGGGGGTTTGCTCTGCGCAGGGCGTGGGTGGATTCTACCATCCCCCTTCTCTAGCATGAGCTCCCAGTTAGCGGCCTGGCCAGGCGAAACGGCAGGCTGAGGGCAGCTCCTGTTAGCGAGGGAGCCTCCGCCTCCCCACAGTCAGCGCGTGGGGCAGCTCTTGAGGGCTGGAGACCGAGCAGGCAGGAGCCTGCAGGCCCCCTCCCAGGGCGCCAGGCCCTTTCCCAGCCAGCCCTTCCAAAGCCCCTGATTGGAGTGACTGGCCCCGGTGGGGCATGCGGCCCTGGCCCTGGGTGTGAGCGGGCAGCGGCAGGAGGGCTGGGCGTCTGGCACGCAGCGCCAGGGGCTGCTCAGGAAGGGAATCATGGGCCTGAGAATCGGCTTGTTTTGCGGCAGCGGCTGCGTCCGCGGAGAGGGGTGTGCGTGACCGGCCCCGACAGGAGGCGCAAGGTGCCTAGGGCACGCTGTCCTCCCCGCGCAGGGCTAGGCAGCTCCAGGGCTCTCGGAGCCATCCCCTGGCCAGGATCTGCCGGGGAGGGGCATCCTGTGCCGCCTTCCTCCTGGGGGGCCCGGGGGAGCAGGCCGGAAGCCTGGCTGAGAGGCAGGAGGAGCAGAGAGGGTGGGGCAGGGATTCAGGCTTCCCCTGGCTCCCGCTCGCCCTCGAGTGATGGCTGGAGGCAGCCAGACTGCAGCAGGGCCTGTCGGTGCCATGGTCCCCAGCACCCATGGACCCACTGCTGAGAACGGGCAGCGGGCTAAGCAGTGGGGCTATAGACAGGGGCCTGATCCTGCACTGCCCTGAGCGTGGGGCCGGGCGGGCCCTGGCCGGGCGTCTGTCCCAGCAGTTCTGGGATGTTTCACTCTGCTAGGATCATTGTCCACCTCCCCGGGCTACAAGCTGCTCTCAGCTCCTCTGGTGAAGTGGCCCTTTTCCTCTGCTCTAGCCACTCCATCCTGTCTGGCCCCCAGCACTGCCCCATCTACCTGCCTCTGGCGCCCCTTGCCTGTCCCCTCTGCTCGTTCCCTGCCGCTGCCTGTCCTCACCAACCCTTTCTGGGCATGGCGGATTCCACTGACCAGTGCCCAGAAGTCTTGACCTGGACATAGATCCTCCCCCCCCCCCCCCCCCCCCGGCCCCGCTGGGCTGCCCGCGGCCAGGCAGGCTCCGAGCAGAGACGGACCGGAGCAGTTGCCCAGCACGGGGAGGCTGTGCTCACAATAACATCTGACTCATACTGGGAACAATCAAGGTGACGGCAGGAAACGACGGGGGTCACTTTTTCCGCAGCTCAAGTTTCCAGCTGGCCAGCGGGGCCCTGGCGTGTGCGGGGCTGGGGTGGGAGAGCAGAGAAGGGACAGAGAAAGGGGGCAGGGGGGTCAGATGCTAGTTGTGGGGGCTCCCCCCTAAGGCCCAGCGAGGGGACAGGACTGGCCCAGGGTCACCCGGCGAGTCAGTGGCGGAGTCCTGAGTAGCGACATTCCATGGGCGGTGGCATGGCCTGCTGGGCACAGTCCGCCAGGACTCCTGGGTTCCATTCCTAGCTCTGCTACTGACTCACTGCAAGGCCTTGGGCAAGACCCGTCCCCTGCCCCGTGCCTCAGTTTCCCCTCTGCGCAGCAGGGGTGATGCTGCTTCATGCAGTGCTCTGAGCTCTGTGGGTAGAAGGAGATGGGAGCTGGTTCTGAGTGACACATCTGACTTGGTGCTGTGGGAGCTGGGTGTCCCCTGCCTGCCTGGGCTCAGGGCCGGGGCAAGGGAATCGGGGGTCAGAGAGTGTATAGGAGACATTGGGGAAGGGCCCGGTAGGATCCCGGGCCCCCCACCCAGCAGGTGTCATCACTGACCATGGACCCCAAGTGCAGTGTGGCTGGCTGGCTGGCAGGCCGGGAAACTGGGTCATGCAGCGTCAGAGCAGAGTCAGGCCAGGATCCATTCGCTCTCCCTGGGCCGCAGCGACTTGGACTCTGCAGTGTGTCGCTCCCCTGCCTGCATGCCCTCGCCCGGCCCGGCCCCTGCCAGGGAAGAGGGCGCTGGAGGGAGAGACTGGCACTGGGGAGAGGCTGGCCTGGGACCAGACCCCGCCCGCCACGGAGAACGGGGAGCATCCTCATGCCCTCAGCCGCCATCTCCCCACGCTCTGCCCAGTCCCTGAGGAGGGAACCCAGGAGTCCTGCCACCCAATGCAGTCCCTGCTCAGCACCCACACCACCCGCTAGCTGCTCCCCAGGGAGCTACGGCCAGGGTCTACGTCCGACACTCTAAAGCCAACGGGTGCTGGGCAGGGAGCCAGAGGGGTGCTCGGCTACAGCAGGATGAGCCATCCTCATGCTCTGCCTGGCCCCGGGGCAGAGGGAGACTTGGGCTCCGTGGCCCATCCAGGCCCTGGCCCCTCTGCTGAGGACATACCGAGGAAGGGGGCCGGTTAGTGCCAAAGATGCTAGTCCCACTGGGGTCTGTGCTGAGACACCCCCAGCTCCGTCCCTGGGGGAATTGGAGTCGCCCAGTCTCAGCTTCCTGTCCTGGAGGGGGAACCTCTGCCCAGCCGGAGCCTGCTCCCCACCAGAGAACCCCCCCGGAGCTCCTCCAGCTGCAGGCCGGGCCCTGGGCCCATGGCATGGGCAAGAAGGGCCAGCACAGCTGGTCGCTGGGCTAGGAGAGGAGGCAGTGCTCTGCCCAGCCGCCGTCGGCTCCCTCTGCCCCTGCTTGCCCAAATCTGCCCCAGGTTGGCTGCCCATGGACGTGGCCCCTGGTACCTGCAGTTGTGGGGCCGGACATCTCAGTGCCACTTGCGGGTGGGGCAGAAGGCGCAATGGAGCGCCGGCGGGAGGCAGGAGGCCCGGGGTGCTGCCGGCTGGCCCCTGCTCACCGCCGTGCCCGTGTGTTGCAGACAGGGCGCGTGGATAAAAACTACCCCATGGTGACTGGGCACACGGCGCCAGTGCTGGACATCGACTGGTGCCCTCACAACGACAACGTCATCGCCAGCGCCTCCGAGGACACCACGGTCATGGTATGGGGGGGCCTGCGGGCTGGGCTGGGGGCATGAGGCGTTCCCGGGGGCGGGCGGGGCTGGGCCTGGCTGGGATCTGAGCTCAGGGCCTCCCGGGGGGCAGGTGGCTTGGGCTTGGCGGGAGGGAGCCCAGTGGGCATGGTGAGCGTGGGCGGGGGGAGGCAGAGGAGGGGTTGGGCTGCTCTGGGGGGATGACAAGGCTGGGTTCGGGTGCTGCTGGGGGGCAGGTGGCTGCACAGGGGCAGTGCTCCAGCACAGCCGTCTTCCTTCTGAAATCCCTGGAAGCCGGGGTGCTATTTTTAGCCCGGTGCCACGTGCAGGTGACTCAGCGCTCAGGGCCCCCCCCCCTCCCAGGGCCGGGGGCGCGACTCAGCATCTAAGAATAGCCACACAGGAGGCTGGATCCAGGGGGCCTGTGGCTTCCCCTTCTCTCTAGCCGGTGGCCGTGGGGGGACAGAGGAAGCCTTCCCAGTGCAGCCTGTAGCTCCCGGGGGGCAGCAACGAAGGGGAGACCCCCATGTGCTGTGCAGACCATGCCAGCTTCTCAGACACGACAGGCTGGGAAGGGCCAGAATCCAGCCCCTGGCCCAAGAGAGGGCAGCATGTCACTCTCCTCACCGCCGCTCGCTCTCCCTGCCCGCCCAGGTCTGGCAGATCCCCGACTACGTGCCCACGCGGAACCTCACGGAGCCCATCGTCACGCTGGAGGGGCACTCCAAGAGGGTGGGCATCATCACGTGGCACCCCACAGCTCGCAACGTGCTGCTCAGTGCAGGTAAGGCCCCGGGCCAGGGGCTCCCTCCGTCCCTCGGCCGCGCGCCGGGCCGGAGCCGCCCCGTGACGCCCCCTCCCACCCGTCCCCAGGCGGCGACAACCTGCTGATCCTGTGGAACGTGGGCACGGGCGAGATGCTGCTGACGCTGGGCGACATGCACGGGGACCTCATCTACAACGTGGGCTGGAACCGCAACGGCAGCCTGCTCGTCACCACCTGCAAGGACAAGCACGTGCGCGTCATCGACCCCCGCCAGCGGCGGGTGCTGGCGGTGAGTCCCCCGGCCCCCCCGTCTGCCGAGCAGCCTCCGGCGCCGCTGACGGGCGCCCTGGCGCCGGGGCGGCGAGCATGGAGCGTGGCACTTGGGACGCTGCGGCTATTAGCAATACCGTGCCCTGGAGCGCAAGGGAATGGGGCCCTGCTGGAAGCTGGGGCCTTCACCCCCTTGTAACTGAGAAGCCTCGTGGGAGCTGGGGCCGGGCGGCTCTCGCCGCGTCTCCAAACCCGGGAACGGTGAGGTGCTGGGCGAGTCTCCGAGCCGCCACCATTGCCCCTGGATGCCCTCAGTGCCCCTGTCCCCAGGGAGCCTGGCCGTGCCATGCGGTTACCCCCTGTGCCAGCCAGAGCCCTGGCTGCCCTTTCACAGCCTGGCTCCACGCCTCCGCCCCGGCTCCCTCCCTCAGTGCTGAGAGTGCTAACGCCCGGCTGTGCCTGCCTGCAACCCTGCGCGTCAGGAGCGCTGCATGATCGCGTCCCGGCACTGCTCTGGCCTGGAGCTCTGGGGCAGAGGGCCTCTCTTGGACTGGCTGATGGCTGGTAGGGGGCAGGATAGATTCCCACAGAGCCAACGGCCCCTCACTGGCAGGCTCGGCCCAGAGGTGGGGCATGGAGACCCCTCGTCCCCGGGAGCAGCACCAGGGTGGGGAAGCTCACCCGGCTGTGCCCCTGTGTGGGGAATAGAGCCTAGACCTGCTGCCCTGCTCATGGCTGGGGCTTGCTCCGTATCTGCTCCATCTGGGCCCCGGGGCGCGGCTGACCCGGGACTAACGGCTTGCATGTGTGTTTGTGTTTTGGCTTTAACCCTCTAACCGCCGGTTGCCAGGAGAAAGTCAAGCCGCACGAAGGCGTCCGCCCCATCAGAGCCATCTTCATGGCTGATGGGAAGATCTTCACCACGGGCTTCAGCAAGATGAGTGAGCGGCAGCTGGCGCTCTGGGACCGGGTATGAGAAGGCGATTGCGGCGCGCCCCGGCCCTCGCCAGCGGCTCTTGTCTCGCGTGCCTGGCGGGGCGGGGAGCTGGGCAGGGCCACCGCGTGTCTGTGTTTGCGCTGGCCCGTCGCCGGGTGCAGACAGTTCGGCACGGCGCCTGGGACCCATCGACACAGAGAGGCCTTGGCTGGTGTGAACGGGAAAGGCACCGAGCTCCCCTGAGGGGCTCTCCCACTGCCTTAGAAACTGTGCCCCAGGCCGGGCCTTCGGCCCCCTTCAAACAGGCCCGGTGCAGCAGAGGCAGCCCCTGACGCTGCGCTGCGCGGGACGGCTAGAATGAGAGCGGGGGGCTGGGAGCCAGGGATCCTGGCGTTGGTCCCCAGTGCTGGGAGAGGAGTGGGGTCTCTCAGAGGAGGGGTGCTCCAACTCAGGACTCCTGGGTCCTATTTCTGGGACCTGAGCCAACTCCTGTCCCATCTCCGCTGCAGCGTCCCCAGTGGCTGGGGTATCGTGCCTTTCCCCGCGGGACACTGGAGCGTCTGCTCTGGGATCGCCCCTGCACCGCAGCCTGTCTCTGGTCTCTCTGGGCATGGGCCCTCGTGCGCCGTGTGCCGTGCGCAGCTCTCTTGCTGCCCGCGCTCTGGGGCCTTGGAACCGGGGGCCGGGCCGGGCCGCGGTTCCAAGGCTGGCGGAGCTCCCCCCTCCCCACAGCCCCGGTAACGCGCTACCTGTCTTCCCCAGGAGAGGTTTGCGCCCCACGAAGGAATGAGGCCCATGCGGGCCATCTTCACGCGGGAAGGACACATCTTTACCACGGGCTTTACCCGTATGAGCCAGCGGGAGCTGGGCTTGTGGGACCCGGTAACACTGCGCATGGAGTGCTTGCCCGCGGGAACTTGGGTATCATCAGCCCACCCTGCCCTGCTGCCCCGGGCGGTGCCCACACCCCGCCAGCCACGTCAGCTAGCCTCGCTGGGCTGGGCACGAGGCCGGTTCTTTGTGGGGTGCAGGGGCTAATCGTTAACCCTGCGAGCCCCACAGCCTACGAGGTCCTTCGGGGCAGCAGAGCGGGGTTCCTGTGGGGGAAGGGCTGGCTCCCCCAGTTCCACTCGGGCCATCCCTGCGTATTGGTTTCAGCGGCTGGCATGGGCCTCTGACCGGGGTAGGCCCAGCTCTGTGGAAGAGCCGGGGTCAGAGCTGTGGGGTGGGGGCCCCACACAAACCCTGCGACCATGTGAAGCCCAGACCCCCTGCCTTGGGGCGTGTGGCAGGAGGGAGGAGCAGGGCCCGGCCCCCCCGAGTCATGGGCACAGTGGGGGAGGGGCTGCCCTGGGGGTGGTGCCAAGTTCCCAGGGCTTGGAGTGATGTGAATCTGCATGAAGAGGTGGGGGGGCTAAGGCTGCAGTGCACCCTGGGAGTGCGGGGGCAAGATTCTGGCGTGGTGCGGGGGGCCGGTGGGCAGACAGCTGGGTCAGGCTGAGGGGTGGGGGGTCTCTGGGCCACGGGAGGGAGGGCAGGGCCTGTCCAGTGAGGTGCTGGGGATGCTCACAGCCAGCCTGGGCAACCCCCACTCCCTGGGCTGCCTCTGCTGCTGGTGGGGAGCAGGGGCATCGGGACTGGCAGAAAAAGACCTGGGGGTTACAGTGGATAAGAAGCTGGATGTGAGTCAGCAGTGTGCCCTGGTTGTCAAGAAGGCTAATAGCATATTGGGCTGCATTAGTAGGAGCATTGCCAGCAGATAGAGGGAGGTGATTATTCCCCTTTATTCGGCATTGGTGAGGCCGCATTTGGAATATTGTGTCCAGTTTTGGGCCCCCCACTACAACAAGGATGTGGACAAGTTGGAGAAAGTCCAGCGGAGGGCAACAAAAATGATGAGGGGGCTGGAGCACAAGACTTATGAGGAGAGGCTGAGGGAACTGGGCTTATTTAGTCTGCAAAAGAGAAGAATGAGGGGGGATTTGATAGCAGCCTTTAACTACCTGAAAGGGGGTTCCAGGGAGGATGGGGCTAGGCTGTTCTCGGTGGTGGCAGATGACAGAACAAGGAGCAACGGTCTCAAGTTGCAGTTGGGGAGGTCTAGGTTGGACATTAGGAAAAAGTTTTTCACTAGGCGGGTGGTGAAGCACTGGAATGGGTTACCTAGGGAGGTGGTGGAATCTCCATCTTTATAGGTTTTTAAGCTGAGGCTTGACAAAGCCCTGGCTGGGATGGTTTAGCTGAGGTTAGTCCTGCTTTGAGCAGGGGGTTGGACTAGATACCTCCTGAGGGCCCTTCCAACCCTCATCTTCTATGATTCTATGACACAGCTCTGTGGGGCAGGGATGGTCCTGGCCGAGGGGCCGGAGGGTGAATAGCAGAGACAGGGAGGGCAGAGCGAGCTGGCCCCATGGCCGCCCTCGTTCATGTCTGGCAGGAGATCAAGAGAGAACCGGGCCAGCCCCCAAGAGCCAGAACTGTCTCCTGCTTGGGGCCTGATGGGGGCAGCCGGCCCTGGGACTGCGTGACTAACGTGTGTGTGTGTGTCTAACTGGCTTGGGCCACCCTGCCCTCTCTCATCTGCTCTCCATCCTCCCCGCAGAAGAACTTTGAGGAGCCGATCGCGCTGCAGGAGATGGACACCAGCAATGGGGTGCTGCTCCCCTTCTACGACCCCGACTCCAGCATTGTCTACCTGTGCGGAAAGGTAACACTGTGCCAAGCCTGTGTCCTGGCCAGATCCCGCACCCGGCGCCCTGAGCAGCCAAGGGATGAGGGTGGGAACTCACGACCCTGGGCAGATCCCGCACCCGGCACCTTACCAGCACGCAGGGCATCACCCCTCCCTGGTTCCAGCGGGTCCCTTTTCCTCCCCGCGGGCTGCGGAGAGCAGGTTGGCCTCCCTGCCCGTTGGGGCCCCTCCTCTCCGAGCGCTGAGCCCTGGCTGTGCCCACCCCTTCTCCACCCACAGGGTGACAGCAGCATCCGCTACTTCGAGATCACGGCCGAGGCGCCCTACGTGCACTACCTGAACACCTACAGCAGCAAGGAGCCGCAGCGCGGCATGGGCTTCATGCCCAAGCGTGGCCTGGACGTCAGCAAGTGCGAGATTGCCAGGTGGGGGCCGGGGGCAGGCCGGTGCGGCTGGCTCTGGGCACGTGGCGTGGAGCTCTGCGCACCCATGCCATGTAGGGCTGCCCAGGGGCCCAGACTCCTCCTGCAGCTGCTGTCCCACGAGCCAGCAGGTCTCCCCCACACAGGCACTTCTTGGGCCCACGGCAGCTCCTGTGGGCCGTCACCCCTTTCAGTTCTCAGCCCTGGGGAGGTCTCCATGCCCAGTTCATAGTGCCCTAGGGGTGCGCCAGCCCGCCGGGTCCCTGGGGGAAGGGTCCCTGCTGGGGGGGTCCCTGCCATAGAGGAGGGGGATGGGCCTTGGGGAGCTCTGGAGGGGGGAGGGCAGCCCGTTTCAAGGGAGTGGGGTCTGAGCCAGGGAACGGTTGGGGGGTCACCAGGCCAGGCCCAGAACCACGTGCCGTTTATCCAGGTTCTTCAAGCTGCACGAGCGGAAGTGTGAACCCATCGTCATGACGGTGCCGCGGAAGGTGAGTCCCCGTGGGAACCCCCTGGCCCCGGCCCGCTCGCCCTGGTGGCCGGGGCTCCCAGGACATGGGGCTCCTGGAGCCCGGGGCTGGGGGAGGTGAGCAGGTTAGATGGGGCGCTGGGCTGTGGGGCAGGAGGGTGGGGTAGACAGGCTGCTGGGCTGGAGGGCACAGAGGGGAGGGGTGGGCAGGGCGCTGGGCTGGGGGGCGCTGGGCTGGGGGGCACTGGAGGGGCAGCTCACGACCTGGGTGCTCCGTGCCGTGGCCCCTCACAGTCCCCCGTGCTCCCCGCAGTCGGACCTGTTCCAGGACGACCTGTACCCCGACACGCCCGGCCCCGAGCCGGCCCTGGAGGCGGATGAGTGGCTGGCGGGGAAGGACGCGGAGCCTCTCCTCATCTCGCTGCGGGACGGCTACGTGCCCGTCAAGAACCGCGAGCTCAAGGTCACCAGGAAGAACATCCTGGACAACAAGCCGCCCGTGGGGCCGCGCCGCAGCCACTCCACCTGTGACGCCAATTCCTCGGTGAGTGCCCGGGTCCCCCCCCGCCCCATCAGACTCCCCAGGGCCGCAGGCAGGTCCCCTGGTGCCTGCCCAGCCCAGCCCAGCGGGGGCTGTGGGAGAGCCTTTCCCGGGGTCACTCCTTTCTGACCCCTCTCGGCTGGAGCCAGGGGGGCAAGGCCAGCGGCTCCCTGGGGTCCCTTGAACTCCGCTGTTGCTGTTCCGAAGGCGTTGAGCTGCCCGAACCAGGGGCACACTAGCAGATCAGGACAGGGACCGTGGTAACTGGCAGGGGGTGGGAGGGAAGGACCGGGCCCTCCCCGGCGGCCCCACCTCTGACTCATGTCCCTGCTCCTCCCCTGGCAGCGGCTGACCCTGGAGGAGCTGCTGGAGGAGATCAGATCCCTGCGACAGACCGTGCAGGCGCAGGAGAAGCGCATCTCTGACCTGGAGAACAAACTCTGCAAATTCACCAACGGCACGGCCTAGCGGCCCCCGTGCCACGGCCCCCTGGGCGGGCTGGGCGCCGGCCACCATCGGACCCAGCCTTATTTAAAGGATTAAAGCAAAACCCCAAAGGGGGGGGGGAGCTCGGAGCCGTGTTTCTTGCGGTGGAGCCGGAGCGGCGGGGAGGGCGCCCCGCGTGGGCCAGGCCCGCCCCGGCGCATGGCAGGGGGTGCAGAGGAGCGGCGCTGGGACACGGACCCAGCTAGGAGTGGCGGGGATGGGTTGGCTCCGCGGCCTGCCGCAGAAGGCCGACCCCCCCGCCCCCCCTTGCTGTAATTGTAATCCGCCCGACGTGTGGGGAGCCAGGCCTGGGGGAAGCCTCCTGCCCCTGGCAGGCGGGGGTGGCTAGCAGGGTCAGAGAGCTGGGGGTCCGGGGTCGCTCAGCAGAGCCCAGACGTCCGAGGCAAACCTTCCTCACTTGCACTAGGTGGGGCGTGCGAGCGTGAGGCCTGCAGGTGGGCCCGGCCCTCCTCTGCCCCGGGCCCCCTGAAATTCATTGGCCTGGGGGACCCGGGCTGTAGCCCAGATGGCTATCTGGAAACACCTGTGCTAGCCCCACAGCCATGTCTGGGCCCTCTCACCTCTCAAGGGAGAGCAGTTTGCTCTGGCCCGGCTCCAGTGAGTGTTTTCTCTGCCCCACTCCCTTCCCTGTGCTCCAGGCCAGGCCGGGCCCAGCCTGGTGCGTGTGCCCCTGTGCCAGCTGAATGAGGCGCTGGCCCTGGGTAGGAAGAGCCGGGTGGAGGAGAGTTGGCAGAGCAGGGCTTAGCGCTGGCTTCTCCCTGGGCTCTGCCCCCGGCGGGCCCTGGGCTTCCCTCTTCTCCGGTGCGGAGCGAGAACTCTCCTGTCTCTGCCCTGCCGGCCTCCTGCCCAGCTGTGCCCTCTCCCGTGGGCGCTGCGCTGCAGGTCAGTAATGCAGGAGTGGGTGCCCCTGGCATGGGCCGTTCAGGTCAGAGCCGGGACGCTAGAGGGGGGTGGGTTCCTTGAAGGAGGCTGAGGGTTGGGGCAGGGGGCCCAGTCGATCCCCAGAGAATGGCACCCACTAACCCCCGGCCCCAGGGGTGGGGCAGACCAGGATTAACTACGCTTCACAAGGGAACCCAGGAGTCCTGAGTCCCCGCTGCACCCCAACCAGCCTTCAGGGAGGCCTGGCCACCGCGCTGGGCATGTGTGTGAGAGTCAGCCTGGCTCTCGGGGGGGGTGAGGTGCCCACAAGCCCTGGCACTCCGCTCCCCCCCCCCGCTGGCTGGGGCAGGCCTGCTAGAGCCCCAGGATTTGTGTGGGGCTGGATAGGGCCTGTGGGTCCCAGCCCCCGGCTGCTGTACCCGTCCCTCGGCAATAAATGGCTGCATTCTCCTACCCCAGTGTGGGGGCGTTAGCATGGTGGGGGGCCCGTTGCCCCTCGGGATTCCAGCACAGTGCCAACCACCCTGCCAGCTCTGAGTCCTTTCCAAAAGAGCCGCCTGTCCTGAGCCCTGCTCCCTGGGCCAGGCCATGTGCCTGACTGGCTGGCAGGTAACTGCCGGGGGGGCAGCCCAGCATCCCCTCTGGCTGCCAGGGACAGGACCCCCTGCTCTGGATGTTATCTGCCACGGCAGCCGCTGAGGCCCAGGGACGTGGCTTACCCAAGGCCCACGGGAACCCAGCAGGGTCGTGCTCAACCACTAGCCCGCACGACCTCTCTGCTACAGAGTGAGCAGCAGGCACAGACCATGCTGGGGGGGGGGGCTCTGAGGAGTCCCTGCCCACCCCATGTGCTCTCCCTCCAGCTGAGCAGGGTGGGTTGCTGCGCCCTCCAGCCGCGCCCCAGGCATCAGCCAGAGGGGGCATGTCATTCCCAGGGATGCTGCTCTCCTCCCCCCCCCCCGCACCCCATAAATGCCTGCCTGAGGGAGCACTGGGCAGGGCCCTGCGGATGCCCCGCCCGAGGATGGCGCTTTGCCATGGCAGGAAGGGGGCAGGGGTGCTGCCAGTCTGCCTGCAGAGCTCCGCGCAGCTGGGGGGCGCCTGGCTCTGCCGGGGCAATGGAACTGTGGCCCCAATCCATCTTCGGGCCGCACTTCCCTGGGGGCGGGGGGTGACTGAGTGTTGCAGCCTGCACCCCGGCTCCGCCCAGTGCCCCCCATAGCGCCACAGTTGTGGGCACAGCCCCCCAGCGGGGGAGAGGAAAAGCCACATTCCTGGCAGTCACGCCCCAAGGCGTCTGGCGATGGGGGATTAGCCACGGCTTCGGTCCTTGCTTGTCTGCCTTCAATCGGGCAGTACCTGCACACCGGCCTCCCCCTCCCCGCCCCAGAAACCAGCGGCCGAGGAGAGACAAATGGTAAAGACGTTTTATTGGTGTCTGCCGTGATCACAGCCCCTGGGCGTGGGCCCCCCGCCAGCCCGAGGCCATGTGCCCAGCCGTACGGGCCGTGGGTGGAGGGGGTGTCGTGGGCGATTAAGAAAAGGGCCCTGCCCCGTCACGGTTTCGGGCACGTGCTCCGTTTCCAGCGTGATGGCGCTGTCCTCTCAGGCGGGGGAACGGCGCGGCCCCCCCTGCGCGGGCAGGCCAGCACGTTCATCCTCTGTGCAAAAGGCGTGAGGGCCCTGTGTGCCGGGCTGGCGCGGGGCGGGCCTGGCCCCGCTCGGCAGGGAGTTAGCACCATTCGACGGTTAAGGGTTCAGCGCCCTGTGCGAGAAGAGCACGCGCTGCCGGGGGGGGGGGGGGGGCGGGAAACCCCTCGGCCGTGGGGCTGGAGTGCCGGCCGGGCAGGACCAGACCAGCCGTGGGGGTGGGGACTGTGCCTGGCAGAAGGGGGGGGGGGGGCCGTAGGGCCCACAGAAAGGGCAGGGGGGCGCCCGGTCCCAAGGGTGCTGTTGGCAGATACCCCCGGCCTGGGGCTGGCCTCTCCCCTCGGGGTGGGGCTGATGCGTGGGCAGGGCGAGGGGGGCGAAGCCGCTTGGCGTGGGCTGTGCCCTGGCGGGGCAGGTGTGGCGGGGCACGGGGTGGGGGGGCCCCCCGGGTGGTGGCCGTGTGGCCGGCAGTCGCAGGCCTGGCTTGGCTCCTGCCTAAGTGCACTTGATGCTGTCTGGGGCCCACGGCGCCCTGAGAATGGCTGGGGCCGCGACGGGGCAGCCGGGAGGAGCACGGCTGGGGCTGGGGCGCTGGTGCCTGCAGCCGTGGGGCTGGGGCCGGGGGGGGGGGGTGTCAGCCTGAAGCACGGCGGTTACCGGCCCTGTTCCCACCTCCCTGGGTGCCAGCCTCATCCGGCCCGCCAGCCCTGCCCCACCCCGGCACCCCCACGGCCAGGGCTGGCACTGCATGTCCCCCGCCCAGCTGCGGGCCAGGCCCTGGACTCAGTGCTGGGGGGGTGGGTGCAGCTCTGGGGCGAGGCAGGGCCTGGCACAAACAGCCTCACACATGGCATGTGCCTCCCCCCCCCCCCCCAAACAGGTGCGACTCTGCCAGGGCCCTGTGTGGGGGGGGGACTGGGCAGCAGGGGTGGGGGAGGTGGGTGGTGTTCCTGAAGAATTGGGGGGGGGGGGCCATGGGCCCATAGCGGAGGCAGGGAGGATGCAGCTGGGCCCTGCCCTTGCTGTGGGTCACAGGGGGGCAGGAGGCTCAGGCAGGCCCGGCTGCCAAGGGGTGGGGTAAGCATGAGGTGGGGGAGAGCGGTGCGTGGCTGGCTCTGTGGGGCAGGCGGAGAGGCCTGTGAACGAGCACCACCCTGCCCTGCCCTGCCCCACTGTTTTGCTAGCCCAGCTCTGAGTGCCCCCTCCCCATTCTGCAACCCACCCCACTGGGCCCCAAACCCCCCCCACCCCTTTGCTGGGCCAGGCCTGGGGGGTGGGGAAGGGCAATGCAGAGGGCTGGTGGGTTAACGAGGAGTCCCATGGGGCAGGGGTAGGGGGAAGCAGCCCACGCCCCGGGAACCCTGAGAGGCATCATGGGGGCTTCCACTTGGTACCCGCTGGGCGTGCCAGGCCTTCTGCCCCCCGGCATTGGTCTCTGAATGGCTCAGTGCGATGGCGTCTGTGGCGGGGGCCCCCCCTGCCGTCAGCCAGCCGCGCCCCAGGGAATGCCACTGCCCAGCGGGGGGCACACCCATCCCGGGCCGCGCGCCGGGCAGAGGCCGTGGGGCCCGTGGCCGGCGCTGGGCTACTTCTCCGTCAGCGAGAGCTGCAGGATGCGCCGCAGATCCTCCTCCTCCTGCCGCGTGCGCCGCTCTGCCTCCACCTGCTCCCGCGCCGACAGCGCCATGGCCAGCCGCAGCTGCTTGTCGTAGCTGTGCCGAAGGGGGCTGGGCGTGCTGCTGCCCCCCACCTGCTGCTGGGGGCCGGCTGGCCGGGGAGGAGGCGTGTGCTGGGGCGTCCTGGAGCGGGCACGGGAACAGCGCACAGGTGAGCGGGGCCAGGACCTTCCCCTGGTCCCAGGAAGCCAGGTGCCAAGGCTGGGTTCAGGCTACTGCGGGGGCCGTGGCCCTGCCCCTGCCCAGCGCCTGGCTACGGGGGCTAAGGCACAGCAGCCCCCCCCCCCCACCCCACCCCCAGAGGGCCCTGGTGTGACGACCCTGGCGTCATTACAGCTGGAGAAACTGAGGCACAGCCTGGGCACGTCACTGGGAGAGAGCCAGGGTCCCCTTGCCAGGCTGGGCTGCACACTGCCCCCAAACCCTGGCTGCAGCAGCTGCCCCAGACAATGCTGTGTGGGGCCAACGGGGGCCGTCAGGGTTTGAGCGGGACAGACCATCCCCTGCGACTCCAGCCCCTGTGAGCCCCCCCAGCAAGGACTAGCCCGCCCGTACCAACCTGTCTCCTCGCCGGCCTTCCTGGGACATGGGGTGTGTGCCGGGCTTGCTGTTGGTCAGTGCTTCCCAGATGGTGACCTGCAGCGGGCAGGAGAGGGCAAGTGGAACCGCATGGCATTAAGCCTTCGCCTGCCGCCTGTGGTTTCCCGGGACCTGGCCAAGACCAGGGGCATGGCCAGAGACAGCGACGGAGTCCATTATCCTAGCGGGCGCCACTGCCTGGTGCATGTGCACAGCCAAGGAGGGCAGGAGAGGCCTGGCCAGGGGCCAGGAGGGGCAGCCCCATGCCCACTGCCCGGTGCTGGCCCGCTGGGGCCAGCCTGTTCCCACGTGTGGCGTTCCCGCCCCGTCTCGCCCACCCGGCCGGGCTGCTCCCGGGGCAGTTCCCAGCCGCCCACCTGGTCGTACTCGCTGCCGGCCTCCAGCAGGCTCTGTTGGATGGCGAACTGCAGCAGGTCGTCGTCCTCCTCGCGCCCGGCGTCCCGGTGGCCGCCCAGCACGCTGTACCCGCACGGGGCCTCGAACAGGGCCGGGTCCATCTCACACGCCCGGCAGGAGGCTGCAGGCACCGGACACACCCGTCAGCGGGCGGGGGGGGACACACCGTGGCCTTTGGCGCAGCATGCGGCCCCTGCAGACACACCCTGCCCCCCCCCTCCCCCCCGCACGCCCTCTGCCAGTTTGCCAAGCAGTCCAGCCACGATGTACGATGCAGCCCTGCCGCCCCTTCCTTATAAAGCCAGCGGGGATGATATGAGTGGGGGGGGCAGCAATGCCTCCCTGCGAGGGGCCGGGGCTCTCGGTGGTGCTGAGGACGTGTGGCGGGCTGATCGCAGACCCCGGCGGCTCGCCCATCCCCACAGGGCTCCCCCCCCCCACCGAGGGCCGGCCCAGCCCGGCCGCGGCGCTGCGTACTCAGGGAGCCGGAGCTGCTGACGCTGGAGGAGTCGCTGCTGGGCGAGGGGGCTTCGCTGCTGTGGCGCAGGGAAGTGACGGGCTCGTCGCAGCCGTTGAGGTTCCCGAAGGTGATGCGGGCGTTGAGGATGTGGAAGATGGGGATTTCTGCGGGCGAGAGAGAGAGAGCGGGCGCCGTGAGGGACGTGCCCCCCCCCCCTGCCTGGCATGGGGCTGCTGGATCCAGGACTAGGAGAACAACGCCCGCACCCCCGGCGCAGGAATCCAGGGCTGGCCCGGGCAGACAGCAGGCCGCTCGGCAGCCAAGACACCTTCCCCGAGCTGTCAGGAGCTGGGGTCTGTGCGGGCGGCCGGACCGGGCGGGGCAGGGGCCCACGCCCCCTCCCCTCCCCCCTCACCTATCTTCACGGGGAAGCCGGGCGGCAGGCGGAGCATGATGAAGTCCCGGAGCTTGGCGAAGAGCGCGTTGCTGATGGCCATGAGGTCGATGATGGGGGCCACCTGCTCGCCCAGGGACAGCGGGTGCTCCTCACACAGCCACAGCTTGGCCTTGAACCTGCAGCGGGGAGAGAGGCCCACAGGAGCAGGGGACACAGCCTGGCGCCGCCCCTCCAGCACGACGGCTCTGCCCAGAACTGTGCCCGGGCTGCCCACGAGAGCCCACTGGGCGGGTGATGCCCGCCGCCCCCTGTGCCAGGGCTTGCCTGGGACGGCCCACGCTCCCTGGGGGATGTCAAACCACCCATGATGCACCTCATTCCCCATGCAGGGGGTGCCCCCCGACCCCGGGCAGATTCGGGGGGGCCTGGCCATGACGTGGCCCTGCTATTCTCGCCCAGATCAATCTCCAGCCCCAGTCCCCTGCAGCAGTGAGTTCCACCTATCCCTGGCCGGCCGCCTGGCAGGGACCCCGGCCCCTCACTTCTGTGTCTTGGTGGTGAGCTCCACGGGCCGCCCCATGTCCCTGTTGCCCAGCTCGAAGCCGGGGTTGAAGTACTCCTCGGGGGTGATGGCTGTGGGGTTGGTGTGGCTCCGGGTCTGCGTGATCAGCGTCTGCGCCGGGACAAGCAAAGGCCTTGTTAGCGCGGCCTGGCCGGGGCTGCTCCGCCCAAATGGGGCTGGTCCTCGCCGCCCCCAGCCACTGGGCCGGGCTGGCCCGAGAGCCGCCCCCCAGCTGAGCCAGTCAGTGCTGGGATCTTCTGCTACTCACCCCATTGCTGGGCCCCACGTGCTGCTCGGCGATCCCCAGGAAGGACTGCAGCGGGGTCTTGCTGCCTGCAAGAGACGCAGGGACAAAGCACGGGGCAGTGACACCGGCGGCTCCCCGGCTGGGGCACAGTGGGGCCAGGCGAGGGGCCAAAGGCAGACGGGAGAGCTATGGGGCTGGGGTGGCCAGAAAGAGGAACAAACGGGTGCGGGGCCCGTCCCTGGGTCCTGGGCAATTCCCCCCTTCCGCCGCCCCGGCGCCGACCCTTACCTTTGCCTTTGCCCTTGTGCTGGTCGGAGAGATGCTCCGTCCGCGTCCGCGTGATCAGCTCCACGTTGGACGCGCCGTAAACCTGTGGGGAGGATCCCGAATGCCAGAGGCTGCTGCTCTCCCTGCCCCGGCCCCTGCCCCACAGCCGCCCTGGCGGCGCCCCTCCGCGGGGCTGTGCCGGAGAGCGGAGAGCAGACAGCAGGGGTTGCGGCAGGTCCTGCCCCCCGCACGGGAGCTGCGACCGGCGCTGACTCTCCCCGGGCACCCGGGCCCCGGCTGTGATCTACCTCAGGGGGCAGCGCAGCCGGGGGCATCGGGGATCTGCTCCCACGAAGGCGCCTAGGCTGGGGCCGGGCAAGCCCCGGCCAGTCTCTGCACCTGGCGAGATCCTGCTGATTCGGGTCCCGCCCTGGCTCCCCCAGCCCCTCCCAGAGCTGGCGAAGGGGGCCTCGCCGCCCCCTGGCCGCCCTGCAGCTGCCTGCCCCTCACCTTGGCCTCGTACCCGTTCACCACCTCCGTCTTCTCGCTTCTCCAGCCCAGGATCCCCGTCTTGTTCCTGGCAGCGAGACAAGGCAGCTGTGAGCTGGGCACAGAGCGAGCCCCGGACCCCGTCCCGCAGCGGGGGCACCCATCTGACGGGCACCCATCTCCCAGCCCTGCCCTGCGCCTTGCCCGGCCCCGCGCGTGCCCACCTCTCGAAGGCGATGTTCTTGGTGTCGAGCTGCGTGGTGACCACGGGGGCGGTGAGCCGCCCCATCACCTGCTCCTCGGTGGGCCGCACAGCGGCCAGCAGGAGCTCGCGGTCGTGGCCGGCCAGGGCCAGCGTCTCGGAGGACACCACCCGCCGGTCGTGGTCGATCTCCATCACCACCGCGCTGGTGTCTGCAGGAGGAGGCCGCGTGTCAGCACCCGGCACGGGGCGGGAGGAAAGCTTCCAGCCGGGCGTGTGGGGCACGTGCCAGGGGGCTGCTGTGGGTGTGTGCCCATGTGCGTGGACATGCAGGAGGGCCGCGCGTGCCTGTCTGTGCCCGCGCTGGGTCGCCAGGTGTGGCAGCGTCCCCATCCCCTGGCAGCGAGCAGTGGCCGGGGGGCCTGCTCCCCAAGTCCGTGCTGCCTCCCCTGCACCAGACACCAGCACCTCCCCCCCTTCATAACTGCCCCCTGGCCTGACCCACGGCGGCACGAATCTCACGCGCCGCGCTCAGCCTCCCGCTGCAGTGAGACAGGGGTGCGCATTATCAACAGCCAGCGTCCGCGGGCTGCCCCAGGCAGGGGCTGCCGGCCACGGCCCAGCCTCCCCGGCGCCGCGCTGACCTTGTCCCCGGAAGACGAAGCTGCGGTTTCCCCGCTGCCAGCTCATGTGGTCGAAGCTGAGCAGCGTTGTGTCCACGCGCAGGTTCTGGCCGCTCTTCCACACCTTGTAGGTGTCGCTGGGGCAGATCTTGGAGATCAGGGGCACTGCGGGGAGGGCAAGATTAGGGGCCTCTGCCCCCTGTCTGGAGCAGCCCCACCCCCCGTCATGCTGCCTCGTGGGGTGTCCCGCTAGTGGGGTGTGGCCTGGGGCCCGTCTCTCCAGGGTGCTGGGGGCCAGGTCTGGACAGGGGATAAAATTCCCTACCCCGTGGCATGGCCAGAGCTGTCTGTGCCACTGGCTGGGTTAGGGGGACCATTCGTGATACTATTTACCATCCATGTTTCAGACTGACAGTAATTCCCAGGGGCTGGGCCATGGCAGGGCTGTTGGACGGGTTCTCGTTCGCTACGGATGATGAGATTGTTTATGTGGACACGTCTGCTGGATCCGAACTGCACCCGGTGCTGTGTTTCTGGGCCACGCCCCAGCCAAGCAATAAGCTGCTTAACGGCCCATTAAGGAAACTCACAGGTGCAATGGGCCGGGGAGAGCCGCTGGTGAGTCACCAAGACTTACTCATGTGACCACGGACTCCATCTTAGCTGTGGCCATTTCCACAAGCAGCCTGGCAAAGGACGTAACAGGCAGCTGCAACACATCCCCTTTGTGCTCAGTCCTCCGCTAGCTCTGGATCCACTCCTCTCCAGCTCAGCTGTGAGTCAGTCAAAGGACTGAGCCCATCCAGGTATGTAACCAGAGGGACTCTAGGAGCCTGCAGACTCCATCATTCTACCGGAAACCTGAGCTAGCTGGACTTCCAAGTCATTTCCAGGGCTCTGATTGCTTTAACCCGTTACTACTTCTCTTACAGCTTGTTTCTTTCCTTTTATAACGAACCTTTAGTTTTAGTTATGAAAGGATTGGCTGGCAGTGTGGGATTTTGGGTAAGATCCAAACGTATATTGCTCTGGTGCTGTGGCTGACCCCTTGGGGTCAGGAGAACCTTTTTGGTGAAGAGCAGAGAGTTTAAATAACTGGCCTCTTTACTGGACCTAGTGCCCGACTGGGAGCCGGAGACTGAAATGCAGTAAAGGGGGCTGTGGATAACCCGTGTGGGGAATCAGCAGCACTGTTTGTGCCTGGTTGGGAAGCCTGACTTCAGTGTCACCCACCAGCACTGGGAGAATCTGCTCTCTGTTTGCAGCCTGCCCTGCCCTTGGCATTTTCAGGGGGCTGCCCTAGGCACGGACAGGGCACGTTTTCCACTGGGGGAGGGGAGCAGGGTGGGGGGCCTGGCAGATGAGGGCCGCGGCACTGGGGTTCCCAGCAGGCCGGGGGCCGGGCGGGTGGCACTAGGTCTCGGGGACATGGGGGGGGCTTGGCTGGGTCATCACTGGTGTGGATGGGGCAGCACTTGGCCCACCTGCTGGGGGTGCACCGGGCCCTGGAGGATGTGAGGCGCCCCCATGGGGGGGGGGGACATTAGGGCTCGGCTGCTTGTCCTGGGGGGTGGGAAGCGAGGGGCCCAGCCTCTCCCCTCCTGGCCCCGAAACTTACCCCAGCTGGTGAATTCCCATTTCATCTCCACATAGAAGTCCTGGGCCTGAGGAAAGAGAGAGGCCAGGGTGAGGGGCACCCAGTGCCACCCACGGGATCCCCCCATGCCCAGCAACTGCAGTGCAAGCCCCTCCCGGGGGCAGGGAGACAGGCGTCCTGGCTGTGACACTGGGCCAGCCTCCCCCCTACGTGAGGGTGGTGCTGGGCGCCTGGCGCCCCCGGCTGGACAGGGTAGGGGGCCGATGGGCCCTGGAAGCCGGGCTCCCTGCATTGGCCCAGGGCTGGGGGGGAGGGAGAGTGTGTGCCCGTGTGCACACGTGTGAGTGCGTGTACATAAACGTACCTTGCGTAGCTTCTCCAGCAGGATGGGGATCCCGGCCAGGCGCCGGACGGCTCGCTGATAGTCGCGGTACCGCAGCACCAGCTGCACCAGCTCCAGGTCCCGGGTGCTCACCGCCTCTTGGAGCACTGCGGGGGGGGGGGCAAAAGGGAGGCGTCAGGGGCCGCACGACAGCCCTGGGCCGTGTCCCCTCTGTCTGCATGGCCGGGAGAGCCAGCCCGGCCCCAGCCTGCACCCCTGCAGGGCAGCGCTCAATGTGGGCCCAGTGGGGGGCAGCACCCAGGCAGGACACACACGCACGCGCCAAGGGGGATGCTGGGAACTGACACCCACGGGCACTGTAGGGCTACCCACCACCTCCGCAGTGTCTGCCAGGAGACACCTCAGGGATGCAAGGGCAGGGGGCCCCGAGGGGCACCAGCAGAGCCAGGGGGAGCCCAGGCTGGGGTAACGGGGCTGCAGGTCAGGAGTGAGGGGTGCCCGCAGAGCGGGGGCTGCGGGTTGGGAGTGAGACCTCCAGGAGCTCACCACGAGCATCCAGTTGCTGTTTGCGCCCCCCAGCGCAGCGGGGCTGGTCTCGCTCGTATGTGTTGCTCGTTAAGTGCCAGCCCCTGCGCAGAGCTGGCCCTGGTGCCCAGAAACGGCAGGTCCCCAGGTGCCAGCGTCCCGGCACGGGGGAGCGGGCGATGCAGGGGGAGCTGGCGGCATCACGGAGCCTGCGGCTGCCACGCACCTGTCCAGCCACTGCGGTTCTCCTTGCCCACGTCCGCGCCATGCTTGAGCAGGACCCTGGCGCACTCCAGGTGGCCCAGCGTGGTGGCCAGGTGCAGGGGCGTGCGGCCCCGCGGGTCCAGCTGCTCAATGTCCACCTGCCAGGAGAGACGGAAGAGGGGCTTGGCCAGGGGGTGACCCAGGGATGGGGTTCGGGGGAGCTGCCCCAACAGGCCTGGCTCTGCTGCTCCCAGCCGTCACCGTCCCTGCAGGGGGCTGGGACCCGGCCTCCCCTGCCCAGCATCTCTGTGCCCCAGGGCACGTAGGCCCTGCTGGGTTCTGGGGAGAGCCGTGGGGGTACAGAGCTGCTTAAGGGACCAGCTGGTGAGAGGCCCCAGGCTGGCAGTTCGGGGCACAGATGCAGATGAGCCAGGGCGAGACCCTGGTGCCATGGACACCCTGCTCCAGCCCTCGTCTGCCTGCTTCCCAGGCCAGCACAGCCTGACCCTCGGCGTCCTGGGAGCTCCGCATGTGCCCCACGGCTGCGGCCGGAGGGCTGGAGCGTGGGTACAGCTGGTGCCGGCTCCGGCAAGCATCCCCACCTCTGCCCCCCGGGGACAGGCGCCACCGGGGCAGGCCCTGCCGCTCCCACACCAGGCCCCTGCTCTGCCGGCAGCCGCCCGCTCTCCCCCCCGCTTCTCCCCCTCCATCCCTTCTCGCTAAAAGCCCAGCAGCGACGTCCCCGGGAGAGCGCCTGTCACATCCATTTCCCGCCCGGGGCGCACGCTGCCGGGGGGGGGGGCCAGGCACAACAGCTCATGGCCCGCTGGAGAGAGGACACGTCGGGTTGCCAGGGCAAGAGGCAGCTGGGCCGGCTTCCAAGCCCCGGCAGGAGGAGAACGGGGGGGGGGGGAGAGGACGGGCGCTCGTGTGATTGCCATGGACGGGGGGGGGGGGCCATTGGCTAGAGCTGGCCGGCTCCCAGGGGCTGGTTCTAGGCCCACAGCGAGCGGGCGCGGGGGGGTCGGGGAAGCCCAGCTGGGTCTGTGGCAGGGACAGGGAGCCGGCCGGTGCCTGGCCCAGCTGGGGGGCTGCACCTGCAGCCGAGGGGTCAGTGCTGGGCAGCCCCTCCGGTGCCAGGCAGAGCTGTGGTGTGATGGGGGTGTCTGGAGGTATCTGGGGGCTCTGGGCCAGCGTCTCCTCCAGCCCCATGGCGAGCGGCACCGGGTCCTGAGAGGAGGCCGTGGTCAGAGTGTGGGAGACTCTCCCCGCCCAGGGGGTTCAGGGGAGCAGCGGGGGGGGCGGGCACTGGTTGGGGAGCAGAGGCAGCCCAGGGCTCGTTGGGTGAGTGGGGCCCCCCCCTTTTCCTGGCAGCTCTGCCATGAAGTGGCTCCCCAGGAGCAGGTGGGGGTGGGGCAGGTTGCTGGGAGACTGGCGCCCCTCCCCCGCCAGCGCTAATTGCCCTGCACTCGTTCGCCAGATCCTGGCCCCCGGGGGCCCATTTTTGTTGTTGCTGAAGGAAACTGTCACCTCAGGGAGAGCGGGGGTGGGGGGCAGCCCCAGGGCTGGAAGCTGCAGGCATGGCCAGCGGGAGCCCGGCCAGCTGCGGCCCAGGCCACCTGCCCGCGATGCCCTGGCGTCCTGTGGGGCTGTGCAGGACAGGAGCCCCCAGCTGGCCCATGGCACGGCCAGATCCCTCCTCATCCCAGCCCAGGGGCTCCCTGGGAGCAGCCGGGGGGAGGGGGGCGGTACTGCCAGCCCGGCTGGGGCATCTCCCATAACCCCCCCAGGGAGCAGACTTCCCCTGGCCCTGGTTCCTGCCCCCCCCCACCGTGCCACTGGATCCAGCTGTCAAATCCCCCATGCCAGGCCCCTGCCAGCCTGCAGAACCCACACCGCTCTCCACAGCGCCCCTCTCCAGCCCTGGCGCCACGCCCTGCCTCCGCCACACACCCCGCCGCTGCCTTGGCTTCCCAGCGGCCAGAGTCCCATCCCCCAGAGCCAAGCCCCTCCAAGCCATGGCCTCCCCCCCACCCTGCCCATCAGGGTTCACAGGGGCCGGGCGAGAACACAGCCAGCCCCACGGACAGGCCCAGCGCCCGCTGCCCCTCGGCTCGCCTAGCGGCACCGAGGCCCGGGCACCGCCAGCGGGGTGCCCCGCAAATTAATCTGGTTCTGGAAGCGGCACCTCCAGCCTAGCGGGAGCCGGCGCATTAATTAAACACCCTCCAAGGTGATCACGTGCTGGCTTTTAATTGCTGTGGTGAAAAGGGTTCTAAGTAAAGAAAACACCGCCCCCCGCCCCTCGCCCCCCGCCCCGGGGGCTCCAGCTGGGAGCTGGTGAATGCAGCTTCCCCCAGGCTGCGGGACAGGGGCTTTCCCAGGGACTGGGGCTGAGATTGGACACTCAGGCCAGGAATCAGAGCTGAATCTTGGTGACCTAGATGTAAATCCAGAGTCACCCCATTTACACCAGGATGACAGATCAGGACTTGACTGGAAGAGGAGCCCGGTCAGGGCAGGTGGTAGAGCAGGGGCCTGGGACCTGTTCCTAACAACGCATTGGCACCTCCTGGGCAGGGGCTCCTCCGTCGGGGTCGGGGGGAGGGGAAGGGAGCAGAGCTGTGGTTTCCCCCAGGCGTTTATAATGAACCCATCACCCTTACTGCTCCGTCCACTGGATAGCCCTGGCCCTGCCCACCCTGAGGCTGGGACGTGCTTCCCTCCTGTCCCCCCCCCAATGCACATCGAACCGACTCTGCCTCCCTGCAGCGCTGGGAAGTGCCAGCCTTTGCCAATGGGCAGCTGGGTACAGCTGGCGTCAGAGGGCACAAATCACTGTGCCAGCCAGGCAAAGCGAATGGCCCTGACGAGGGTACGGGGAGGAAGCAGCCAGGGAGAGGCAGGGGTTATTGCAGAGCTCAGCCGAGGCCTGCGATGTCGGTTTCCGTTTGTAGGCACTGGGGGCTGCCCCGGCGCCGGCTGGGCACTGCCGGGGGTGCAAATGAACCGTTTGTGACTCTACTGTTTAATCCACAGGTGCTGGCTTGGCTGCCCCCATCCAAGTGGCCGTGCCAGCCGGCTCCAGCCCAGCTCGCCCCTCAGTGCCAGCTGGAACCTGGTCCCCGTGCACCGGTTTACCCAGGGGAAGCGCTGGCCGTGACCTGGGTGAAGCTCCGTGTGGTCTGCCTGGCACTGGCGCTGATGGAGCAGCTCTCGCCCCTGCCGGCCTGGCTCGCCTCGGCTTGTGCCCAGGTAACGCTGGGCTTCGGGACCGCACGGATGCCAGGCAGGAGCTGAATTGTGCCCTCAGGTCAGTTCCCTGTTCTGCTCCTTCCCCACCCCTCGGCGCCTGGCCAGGGCTTTGCGTCAGCGTCTGAAACCTGCTCCTGATGCGCCTTGGCGCTGCACGACTGGGAGCTCCCAGGGGATGGGCTCACCTGGGGGGCGGGGATTCCTGGGGGCAGGAATGCCGAGGCAGGCACCCCGCAGCCACACGGATCTTTGGGGCTCTCCAGGGCGATGGGCTCTGAGATGGAGAGGCGATTCCCTCCCTGCTGCCCCTGGCCCCCTCCACCGTCCTGGCTCCACGCTGCCAGCAGGAAATCTGCCAACAGTCATCCCCCCCAGAGCTAGAGTCATCCCCAGGGGCTGGCAAGGCAACGCAGGGGCTTGGCCCAGAGCGATCGGGGACCTGGCTGCTTTGCTCTGCCGTGGGGAGATCTCGGGGCCCTGGCGAGGAGGGACTGGCTTCGTGGCCAGCCGTGGAATCTGGGAGTCGATCAGACTGCGGCGCCCGGACGCTGCTGATGGGGCGAGCTGGGCAGAACCTGACGCTGGCCCTCTCCTGCAGACCCCCGCGTGCCCCCCGCCCTGCCCCGCCACGCCCCAGCGGCCGCCTTGAGCGCGGCAAGGTCCTGGCTGTGACCCGCTGCCGTGCCACCAGGCGGGAGGGCAGAAATCCTCTGCAACGGTGCTCCCAGCTCTCACACAGCTCCCACGGCGCCAGCAGGGCAGGGGCCATGCCAGGCACAGGGGACCAGCTGCCCCTGGCACAGCCCCTGCCCCCGGCTGAGTGCGAGGGAGCCTGGCCGCACACCCCTCCGTATCTAGGGCTACCTCGCCTGCCCAACTCTTCCCTCGCTACAACAGCTCACTCGGCCAGGCCTGCTCCAGATCCCTGTACAGCCAGCAGGTCCCTTCAGTGCGGGTCTGCAGCCCCCCACCCTCCGCTCACTGGTACCAACAGAGCCACCCTGCTCCCAGGGCCCAGGCGGCTCTTCCTTCACCCCCTGGGGAGCTGCTGCTGGTTAAGGTGGGGCTCACACAGTCTAGCTGGACGCTGTGTCCCAGTTCTGGGGCCGGGCACCCAGCCAGCAACCCCGCGTGGCAGCTCTGCACGTTCTGTCCCCGGCCAGCGCACAGGGAGCGGAGCTCCCGGGTGGGAGAGGTGCCAGGGGCCAGGTTCGCGTTTTGCTGTCTCCTGGAGCAGCTGGGCTGGCCTAGGTTTTCAGGGCCCCTCGTGCCGATCTCGGGTTCGTCTACACTGGGGCTGGAGCTGTCCCTCCCCACGCAGGCAGACCTAACGCGCCAGCTCCGAGCCAGCCAGCGCCCTACAAAGAGCCGGGCGGCTGCGACAGCAGGAGGGGCAGCTGCCCGGGGCTGTGCCGAAGGGGTCTGGCAGGATCGCACCCAGGGTGGCGAGCTGCGCTGCGCTGTGTCGTGCTCTCGCTGGAGTGGCGTGAGTGCGGGCACGTCCGCCCAGCTGAGACCCCCAGCGCAGACATGCCCCATGTGCGACCCCGGCACGTGCGCAGATTAATTCTGCTTCCAGTCCAGGCGCTCGTGTGCAGGCTCCACGGCAGCGCCAGAGCCACTGGGGGTCAGGCCTTGTTGGCACAGAGCGGGCGCCGCTGAAATTGGGGTGGGGCCCCGGGACGCTACAGCTCCCAGCTGGGGCCGAGCAGACAGGCTGCTGGCCCGGGAACGGAGCACGGCATGCTGGGAGCTGTAGTCTCTGCAGCCTGTCTCTCCAAGCCTGCCTGGGTCCCTCCAGCTCCCATCCCTGCAGTGTCTGGCCTCCGCGTGAAGCCCAGAGCTGATCCCCCCCGTGTCACTGCCGGGTAACCCCTGCCAGCCCACCGGCCGACCCACGCTGCCTTTCCCAGGCAGCCCGCTTTGTATCTGCGCGGAGGGGAAGGCAGGTGTTTAGCTACCGCCTGTCTCAACAAGCGGCCAGCTTGCACTGAGTGACGGCCTCGATTCGCCAGAGCCACCAGCCCTCCTAACCACGGGGTGCCCTGCGGAAGGGCAGCCCCCGCTCTGACGCTCCCAGCGGAGCCTCTCCGGCCATGCAAAGAGTGACACCTCCTGGAGCTGGGCCTCCTGCAGCGCTTCTGCCTGTCGCGGCACGGGCATGGGGCATGACCTCGGCGTTGGTAACGCTCCACCCCAGCTCCCGACGGGCTGGGCCTCCAACCGCAGGAATGCATGGAGCAAGAGTCTAACAACCCGGGCTGGGCTGGGCCGGGCCGGGCCGGGCCAGCTGGGGTCTCCTGCCTACCCCTGTGGAACAGGCCCGGGGGCCTTTAATGAGCATAAGGGGCTCGGCATCCCCTCGACAGCCACAGGGGCTGGGTCTCCCTCAGCGGCAGCGGCAGCGGCCCCACTGAAGTCGGCAGAACTGCACCCCGTAAAACATGCCACAGGGAAAGGGGCAGTGGCCCAGCATCTTAGGCAGCGCAGCATCGCCCGCGCGGCACGGCCCTAGCACCACGCTGGGGCAGTGGTTCAGCACCGCTGCCCGGCTCTCCACAGCAGAGTCGCCCCCAGCGCCCCGGGGAGAGTTCCCGCGGGCGGCGCCGAGCTCCCTCCTCTTCCTGCCTGACTGCAGCACCTGCCGGGGCGGAGGTCGCAGCCCACGAAGTGCAAGGGCGGAGCATGCCCACGGCAGCCACGCTGCAGGCGCCGTGCTGGGGCGCCTTTCCAGGGGGACCTTTGCCCAGGCAGGGTTGCGGATGACCCTATTTAACAGAGCCCCTCATCTGACATGACGCAGCTCGGTGTGGGTAAAGCCAGGGCTCAGCGAGACGCAGCCCCCGCCCCAAACAGCTTCTGCATGGGCCCAGCTTCTCCCGCTGGGAGTAGGTGCATGGATAGGGTGGCCTGCGGGACAAGAGAGGCGCAGCCAGGTGTTCTGGCAGGATGCAGGAGTCGCTGGGCGAGGTTCTCTGCCCTGTGCGCGGACGAGGTCAGACGGGGGGCATCACAACAGCACCTTTGGCATCCCCGAGCCCGGCTGTGCATCAAACAGACTGCTCAGCCCTGCTGCTGGTGCCACCTGGCCTAGCGCTAACCGGGAAGCGCAGAGCCCAGCGGCCCCCTGGCTGCTGAACCCGCGTCCTCACTGCGCACCGCGGGCAGCATATTTTTCTCCCTCTGAGTTTGCAAGCCACCAGCCCCGGAGGCTAGTTTTACTCGCTCTGCAAAAGGGGGCTCGGCTCCGCCGTTCCTGCCTCTTCCACTTCCAGCCATGTTACAGAAAATGTGGAGAAACGGCGTCAATCTGGGATACGTTTTTCCTTCGGAGGAAAAGCTGCCGCAACGTCCTAAAAGACGTAAATTAGCAAGCCGGGCGTAAAAATTGCCCCTGCTATTTTTAAGCTGGCCTTGTACTTTCTCAGCACGGGGAAATGGGCAGCACACACTTCTTCAACTTAGTGGAGATCTCAGCCTTCCCCAGCTGCTGCTACCAATGACCCTGCATTACACGTGAAATAAAAGGCAAGAGATTCCCCCCCCAGGCTGCTCCGCTCAGTAAAGATAACACATGAGCTCACACGTGGGCCTCTCCACGAACATGCAAATCACATTTAGGCCAAGATCTCTCCACCGCCTGCCTGCCACAATAAAGACGGGTGTGGCAACAGTCAGGCAAGGTAAAGAGAAGCCAGGCAGCCATAGCAAACATCCCAGGCAGCCATAGCAAACATCCCAGCCGGAATAAGATGCGTCAGAGGAGTTTGTACGTTTCCTTGTAAAAACAAAAAAGGACCCGATCCTGCAAGGTACTGAGCGCTCTTGCCCCTCACAGCACCTGGGCATTAGCAGGAGCTGGGCAACCTTACGTGCGCCACACAACTTCAGCCAAAGGCAGTTTTGCCCCAGCACAGAGAGGCAAGCAAAGGAGAGAGCTGGGATGCCGAATGCAGACTGGCCTGGAGTTTGATTTCCCCCACAACACCGGAACGGTACCATAATGGACACAGGGTTGTGCCGCTTTGGGGAATTGAATAATAATGAGAGAGAAAATCCTGCCAAGCTGGTAAATTCATGTTTAGACCCTGGAAACCCAGCTTAGTTACCTGTCAGACCAGCGGTCCCAGGAGCTCTGATCGTCTGCCAGGGGTAAATACGTGCTCACCAGAGAGTGCGCCCCGGGAAAGCCAGGCTGGAAAACAGTTCTGACCCTCGGGCAGTGCCTGTTCCCCAAGGGATATGTCCTTGCTCCCAGCAGGGTTATTTTCACCATATCAGAAGCAACTGCACCCCTGCCTACTTCAGATTGTTGGGCAAAAACAAATGTCCAATTTATATAACACCAGCAAACACAACCGGATTTCGGAGGAAAGGCGGAAGAGGGGCCGGCGCCCCAGCGTTCCTCTCTCTCCTTCTAGCGTCTTGTGCGTTCGATGAGCCTTAAATACTCAGCTGAGTCCAAGGAAAGCAGGTGCCAATCCCACGGAAATTCAGTGGGATTTGGATGCTACCCTGTAGGCCGAGACAAATCCCAGCCTTGCCGTGCAAGGGATCCTCACAAGTGTCCCTCCCAGAGGAATGTGTGCACACAGAGACCGGAGGGAATGTGTGCACCATGGGAGCTCGCAGCCCCAGCCACCGCAGGAACTGCTCAGATGCCATGGTGACGGGCGCTGGCACAAAACGCCGGTCACCCGGCTGGATGCAAAGAGGGGCAGAGCATCATCAAGGGCAGAGCCCGCACCAGGGAGCCTGGGTGTTCACCATGCAGGGGATGAGTGTTGTCAGTCAGGTGCGATGCCATCTCAGGGGCTGGCTCCCTGGCAGAGGGGAAGCCCTTCAGTCCCAGGCCGGCAGTCCCCTCTGTGTCCCTTTCCTCACCCCTCGCCCCCCTCCGGGACGGAGCTATCCACAACCACTCGACACCCCAGGGTGCGAAGAGCCAGCGCCCGGGGCGCACCATGCGCCCAACCTGCCAGGCTTGTTATTTCTGTCGGCTGCTGTCCACGCTGGCGCGGCCCACGGCCAGATGGACAGCGCCTGGATGGCCCGGGGTGCTGGCGAGGGGTCCGGGGAGGTCCTCTCACGGCGGGGGGGGGGGGGGAATCAAATCAAACAGCAGGATCCCCAGCCCTAGCCCTCGCCTCCCTCGGGCCCCACCACGCCCCGTGTCCTCGCCTGCGGGGGGCCAGGCAGAGACCCCCCAGGCTCTGCAATGGGAGGCTTCCCGCAGCCGCCCAGCTGGGGGCCCGGCGGGTTGGCGGCGGGGGGGGGAAGCCCTGCCTGCCTGCCTGCCATGTGGACACATTCCCGGGGATGCTTCCCCCCCCCCGCGCCCTGCGGCCCCCGCAATGGTCCCGCTGACACCTCCCGGCCCAGTCCCGGGCTGAGCCGGCGGGGTACGAGGAAGGGGGGAGTCGGGGGCCCCCCCGGCCCAGCCCCGCCCCGCCCCGCCCCGCCGGCCGGACCCACCTGCTGGGTGCTGAGCTCCCGCTCCAGCTCGCGGGCGCGGTTGTGCCAGACCAGGCGGTGCAGCGGGTACCTGCCCTCCGGCCCCTTCCCGGCCGGCGAGGCGGCGATCATCCTCTCGGCGCGCCGGCTCCGGCGGCGCACGGGCGGGGGCTGGGCGCGGGGCTGCCGGCGGCGGCGCGGGGGCTGGGACGGGGCCGGGGCCGGGGGGGCGGCCGGGGCTGCAGCCGCATGTGGCTGGGAGCGCGGGGGGGGCTCTCCGGCGGCGGGGCTCCCCGCCCGGGGGCCGCTCCTCCAGCGCCGGGCCCCAGCCGCCAGGCACCGCTGCGCGCTCCGCCCGCGCACACAAAGGGACGCGCCCGGCCGCGCAGCGCAGCGCGGCGCAGCGCGGCTCAGCCCGAGCGCAGGGCGCGCAGGCGGCAGGATGGGAGCGGCGCTGGCTGCCCCAGGTCCCCGGCCCGGGCATGTCCCCCCCCCGCCCTGCTCGGCTCCGGGGAGGGCTGCGCCGGGACCGGCCTCGCCGGCTGGAGACACAGCGCCCTGCCGCGCCTGGCTGCCTGCGCGGCCTGCTGGGAGCTGTAGTTCCCCGCGCCCGGCCGGCCGGGGGCTGGACGGAGCCACCCCCGTCCCCGCTCTGCCCCCCAGGCCCCTGCGGCTCCCCCCACCCGGCTGCTGCCCGCTGCCCTTCATGTGTCCAAGGAGCCGCTGACCCCCCGTCGGCCCGGCTGCCTATGGCCGGCCAGGGGCTGCCCTGGCATCTCCTGCTGGGCACTGCTCCAGCCCCCGGCCCAGCTGCTGGGCAGCTCGCCCGCCAGTCCACCCAGGCCAGGGCCCAGCCGGGCTCCTGCAGCCCCTCTGGGCCTGCCTCGACGGCGCTGCAGCCTGCCCCCTCCAACGTCACCACCGGCCCATCTCGCAGGTGGGTCACTGGCTCCTTGCTGCGTTGGGCAGCGGAGTCCAGCCTCTTCTCCTTGCCCCAGGCCCCGTGTCATGCCACGGTCCTGGCGTGGGACGCAGTGCGAGCGGGACAGGCTCTCACGGGGGTCCTGGGCTTTAACAGCTGGACACTAGGACCTGTCTCCTACCGCTCGCTGTGTCACTGGTGACCCCTGGACCATGGCCACCGGCTCTTCTCCAGCCCTACGCATAAATCCGTCTAGCGGATTTCTCAAGCCCTCGGGACGCGTGTGTGTGCAGTGCTGGGGAGGACCCAGTGGTCATGGTACATGTAGGTGGGCGAGAGGTCCTGGAAGCCACATCAAGGCTGCTAGATTATGAAACTGAAGTCCAGGACCTCCAGCGTAGCATTCCCTGAAATGCTTCCAGTTCCAGGCACAGGCAGGGCCAGCTGGACAAGGCAGAACTGCAGGGTCTCAATGTGTGGATGAGACAATGGTGTTCGGGGGAGAGATTTGGGTTGATTAGGAACTGGGGAACCTTTCGGGAAAGGAGGAGCCTATACAGGAAGGATGAGCTCCACCTGAACCACAACAGAACCAGATTGCTGGCATGTGAAATTACAAAGGTCACAGCTGCGTTTTTGAACAAAGGGCTAGAGGAAAGCTGACAGATGTGAAGGAGCACATGGTTCAGACAGAGACATCCCTTAGGGGAGGATTTATTAAAGGGGTGCTCTATGGCCCAGTAAAGAGGAGAGGATAGAAGTTAATAAAGTGGATGTAGGAACTGCAGAGAAACAGTCAAACAAAAAAAGAGTCCCATTCAATTACATCACATGAAGGCAGACAACGAAATAGTAACAAACTTTAGAAGTGTTTGTATGCAGATGCTAGAAGTCTAAATACTAAGATGGGTGAACCCGCGTGCCTGGTAGTAAATGAGGATATTGATATAATAGGCATCAAGAAACTTGGTGGAATGATGCTAATCAATGGAACATGGTAATTCCAGGGTACAAAATATATAGGAATGACAGAGTAGGTCGCATTGATGGGAAAATGGAAGTAAAATCCTATTGAGGAAAAGAGACAGGAGCCGGAAAGCTGGCAAGTCAAATGTAAAAGTATAATTAGGCAGGCCAACAAAGGATTTGAAGAACAACTAGCAAAAGACACAAAAGCTAACAGCAATTTTTGTTTTAAGTACATCAGAAGCAGGAAGCCTGCCAATCAGTGGGGCCACTGGACGATCAAGGTGCTAGCGGAGTATCAAGGAAGATAAAGCCATTGCAGAGACGCTAAATTAATTCTTTGCATCGGTCCTCACTGCACAGGACTGCGGGAGATTCCCACAACTGAACCATTCTTTTTAGGTGACAAATTTGAAGAACTGTCCCAGACTGAGGTGTCACTAGAGGAGATTTTGGAACAACGTGATCAATGAAACAGTGCAAAGTCACCAGGACCAGCTGGTATCACCCAAGAGTTCTGAAGGTACTCTGATATGACATAGCAGAACTGCAACCTACCGCTTCTATCAGCCTCTGTACCAGATGACTGGAGGATAGCTAATGTAACGCTGATTTTTTTAAAAAGGCACCAGGAGCAATCCAGGCAATTACAGGCCAGTAAACCTAACTTCAGTACCAGGCAAATTGGTTGAAACCAGAGTAAAGAACAGAATTATCAGACAGACAGATGAACACGGTTTGTTGGGGAAGAGTCGATATGGCTTGTGTAAAGGGAAATCATGCCTCACCAAGCTACTAGAATTCTTTTGAGGGTGTCAGCAAAGATGGACAGGAGTGATCCAGTGAATATAGTGTACTTTGACTTTCAGAAAGTCTTTGATAAGGCCACCCACCAAAGGCTCTCAAGCAAACTAAGCAGTCATAGATAAGAGGGAAGGTCCTCTCCTGGATCAGTAACTGGTTAAAAGACAGGAAACAAAGGGTAGGAATAAATGGTCAGTTTTCACAGCGGAGAGAGGGAACTAGTGGGGTCCCCCAAAAATCTGTACTGGGACCAAGGCTGGTCAACATAGTCATAAGTGATCCACAAAAGCGGTTGACCAGTGAGGTGGCAAAGTTTGCAAATGACACAAAATGACTCAAGATAGTTCAGTCCAAAGAGTTACTCTTTTGCTGTGAAGGGTTAGAAACGGATCTCAAAAAACATGGTGACTGGGCAACAAAATGGCAGATGAAATTCAGTGCTGATCCATGTGAAGTAATGCACATTGGAAAACATCATCCCAACCGCACATACCAAATGATGGGGTCTAAATTAGCTGTCACCACTCAACACAGAGATCTTGGAGTCATTGTGGGGAGTTCTCTGAAAACATTCACTTGATGTGCAGCATCAGTCAAAAAAGACCCCAGGGGCCCAGGCCCGTCGTTCCTGCAGGAGAGGACCCCCGCTGTGGAATTCCTCTCTGCAGCGTGAACGCGAGCAGTGCCCCTGCAACCTGCCCACATTTCCGGTGCAACTCAGGGATGGCGAAGGGGCTACCAGATCAGGGGACTCTGGGACTGTGTGTGCCATCCCTCCCTCGACGTCATCTGCAGGAGCGGCAGAGAGGGGTGGTGTCGTGGACTGAGGGCAGACGGACACAGGAAGAGGCTGTATGACACACTTATCTGCCTCTCCCGCAGGTGACTCTGAGCTTTGCCCTGCGCCTGGAGTGACCTTCCGAAATCCAGTCCTCAGCCTGCCCCCTCGTCGGCTTCAGTTCCTCCTAGAACCCACTTCTGCCGTTATACAGCAGCAGCCAAAGGGGCCTGCGTGCTTAAAACCCCAGCAGGAGATGGCATTAGCAAAGGCATCAGGCCCCAGCTCACTGTGCTCCTTCTGGCCCCCTTTCTCCCACCCTTGTTTTTCTTTGCAGTTTGTAAGCTCCGCAGGGCAGGGGCTGCAGCTTCCTAAGTATGTGCAGAGCCCAGCATAGCAGGGCCGCTCCTCGGAGAGCCACAACAATGCGCCATTCAGCCTGCTGAGAAGGGCCCCGCACGCCCAGCTGGGGGTGGAATTTTTCTGCCTATGGTGTCATTTTCCTTTGCATTGTCAAGCAGCTGCTATGCTCCACCCCAGAGTGGCAGGGTGACGTGGCATTTCACATACATACAGATGGGGGGTCATATAGATACACATCCAACATGGAGCACTGCAGAAACCTCCTGGGGTATTGTATGAGCCCAGGCACTCAGGCTGTGACTCTGCCCTTCACCGTGCTGATGGGATAATGGGAGAGCGAATGGCCTTTTACTCACTTGCCAAAATCCCTCCCTCCCCCCAGGTGAGTGCCCTGGGTCACTGGTTTCTCCCTTTGCACTGAGCGCGCGGCAGGCTCCATTGGCACCCGAGGCGCTACAGAATTGCAAGAGCAGTGTCATAACGCGCAGCTCTTTGCAGGCGTGTCAGCTCCGCACGGCTTGGAATCAGGATGTAGCTTTTAATTATTCAGACTCTGAACAGCCACAGAGGTTTCGCTGCCGTTCTTTCTTTGTGTTCTAGAGTCATGGATTTTCCGGCCAGAAGGAGCCATCACGCTCGTGTGCAAGCCAGGCCACGGCTTCTCCGCCAGTGACTCCCACAACGGCCATTTCCTACAGGCCTCAGTGGATTTCAGGGCTCCCTTGTGCTGGGTCCCGGTCCCACAGAGGTTACGGTCACTGGGCCGACGCAGGCTGGGAGGGGAGCCGAGGTGCAGGGCGGGGAAGTGACTTGCCCAATTTCACCCAGCAGGGCAGTGGCAAAGTTCGGAATGGAAGGCAGGTCTCCTGACTCCCAGCCCGGTGCCCTGTGCCCTGGCCCAGGACAGATCTCCATGACCACATGCCTCGGCTGAGCTGCCGTGTGTTGTTCCAGCCGCGAGCAAGCCTTTGTCGCAGACACCTCCTCCCGGCGGCCGTGTGGGAGCGCCCTGCCCGCTGATCTCAGTTAGCAGGGGCCGAGGGCCCTGCCCCCCCGGCACCTAAAAGAGCAGCCCTCCCTTCCTAAAGACTGGGAGGAAATGGGCATTTGTGCACCACAGCTTGGCTGGGAGCATCCCAAGGGCAGGTGCTAGGGACCAGCCATTAGCGTGTGGATTCTCCGGAGCAGAGCCAGTGCCTGTGCATTGCACAGGGAACGCTCTCCCTCCCCTGCGTTGCTGCGAGGGCCCACACCGCCGGCTGGCCTGGGCGTGTGCCACCCAAGAGTCCCTTCTCCCCCAGGCCAAGGCGTGTGTGGGCCCAGGGCTGCGGGCGAGCCGAGCGCGTGGCGAAGGGGCTGCAAGAGCAAAGATCCGGGGGACCCTCCTCCCCGTCCAGACACACCCTGCGGATGGTGTTTTCTTATTGAGCTGCCAATCTCTGCAACATCAAAAGACAGTTGGGCGGGGAGGGCGGGTATTAGGGGCTCACGCGTCATGAGCATGCGTTCTAGCCTGGGGAGGTATCCTGCAAGCCCACACACCGCGCCCTCCCCGCTCTCACAACAGGCCGGGGGGGGTGAAAGCCTCACAGGCGCTTTTCTGGTGCTGGTCCCTGTGCGTTGCCAAGCCCCAGCTGCTTGCGACACAGAAGTGTCACTCGTTGATTGCTGCCTCCTTCCCAGTGCAGAGGCAGGTGCTGGAGGGACCTGCCTGCTGCTCGGCCCCGATCCGCAGGGAACGTTCTCCGTCTACTGTCCAGGGCCTGGCCCTGAGGGGTGCTCAGCCCCCCGCCGTGCCTGCTAAGTCAGTGGGCTCTAGGGTGCTCAGCACTGCTGCAAAACAGTTTTCCTGCCTTCACTGCCCTCGGGATTCCCCGGCGCCGGCACAGGGTGAGGACAGACAGCTTTTCGGTCTGTGAGCTACTCGGGGCAAGGCTGACCTGCCTTGCTGTTTGTACAGCACCTAGCACTCTGCTGATTGGCCTCGGGCACTGCCCCAGGGTCAGATGGCAGTGCTATTGGGCTAGGTTCTGGTTGATTTCCCCCTTCTTGTCTCCCAGATGTAAGGCCCGGGGGCCATGTGAAATGAACTGCAATTATTGCTGGTGCGTTCGCTGGTCTGGGCTGTGAGCCGGGGTCATGCAGACAACAAGGCGGCTGTCTTTGAACCGCCCCAGAAAACTCTCCTCCGGCTCAGCATAGCCCAGAGGATGTCCAGGTCAAAAAGGGTTTTTTGGAGGCAGGAGTGAGGGGGGAGAAAGCTAGACGAGGGTCAGCCGTGGTTCTGGTAACGCCACCATCCTGCTGTCGCTCCTCGTTCTATAGCTCCTTCAGTGTGTCAGCTCCCAGTGCGCGCACCCGCACCTGGTGCTGAGCACAAGCCGGGCGAGGGAGAACGCTGCACCCTGCGGCTGCCACGGATCCAGGCCAGCTCTGTGCTTTGTTTAGAAACGAGACTGGCTGCTCCCCACCTCTTTAGGGCAGGGGTTCCCAGAGTTGTGGTTGAGGTGACGCACCCCCTGCATTTTGTCTTTTTGGCAGCCCACCGTTGGGTGCTTGTGCCCTCCATCCAGGCCCTGCGACTCTAATCCCCGGCCCAGTGCAGAGGAGCGCCCATGGGGCTGGCCCTGCACTCACCCTGCAGCAGGTGGCTCCTGTCCCACAGGGCTGGGCCCGGGTCCCTGCTTCGGGTGTTGTGACCTGGTGTGTGTGTGGGGGGGGGGGGAGGGAGGTGATCACAGCACCACTCAGGTTGGGCTCTTTACCTTTGCACTGGGCTGGGAGACGTGTGTGTTTGCTAACGGCCCTGCAGCCCACCTGGGAACATCCCACCACCCGCGGGTGGGCCAGGCCCGCCTTAGGGACGCACCGTTCCCGGCACGTGCCTGCTGCAGCTGTGCTCCGGAGGGACAGCACTGAATGGGCCCAGCGCCTTTCCTGACAGCAGCCTCGCGCTTGCTTAGTCATGCTGCGAGCGGCGTGTTGCAGAGCTGCTGGCACAGGGGGAAAGGAGCGGTTCTGTTCATGTGCTGGCGTCTCCCCGCCGAGCTGCATGCGGCCGGAGTCTGTGCAGGGCTCAGGGGCTGTTGTGCCTGGCAGCTGGCAGAGCGCAGGGGGGCAGTGGCTGGGCTCTGCTCCGCGCGTGAGAAGCGGCACCGACGGCTCCGGCAGAGGCAGAGACACTGGGGTTTCAGAGCCGGGCCCAAGCCACCACATTTGCATCTGCGTTGGAGCCAAGGGTCCATCCTGGCTCCAGGTGTTCCGAGCGGTGGGGTGGGGCTCGGCCAGCTATGGCAGAGGGGGCGGCTGAGGCCAGGTGGGGATGGTATGGGTGGGAGGGGCAGAGAAACCAAATTCCACTTTAAGGCTCAGCTTTCCCTGCGGTGCTTACCCCTCGGCGGCTTTATCTGGATTCCAGGCCTGGAGAGCAGGCGACAATGTGAGAAGGGTACTTAGGAAGGTCTCCCAGGCATGTGGGGGGCGGGGGAGCAGATAAGGGCGATGGGGGAGGGGGAGACGGCTGATAGTTTTACCTGGAAAGCTCAGCTCAGTGATCAGGCAGACACTGGGTGACTTTCATCATCATCTACATGACAGTAGCTCCTGGCAAACCAAGTCTCAGGTCAGGTCCCTGTTGTGCTAGGTGCTGTACACACAAGTGACGGAGCCAGTCCTGCCCCAGAAAGCCCCGGATCTGGGTGTCAGAGAGCAGAGGACAGGCCAGGTGGGTGGAACGGGCTGGAGGACCAGGTGACAATAGGAGAGAGTGGAGCAGAAGTCCCAGCTGGCCCATTCCCAGCCGGGGCCGGATGGGGGGTTCTGGGGGTGGCACCGCAGAGGGGGGTGAAGGAGGCAGCTTTACAAAGGATGATGGGGGGCCCTGGGCCAGACATCTTCCCATGCGGGTGGGGAGGGCCAGTCAGCTAGGCAGCCCCGCTTCTGAAATCCTGGACCAGTGAGCAGAGCCGACCTCAAGCCGGGGGGCCCAGACAGAGCCAGGCGCCGGCCAAGGAGGGGGGACAAGCCCTGGGCAGACAGGAGCGGCCGTGGGGTTCCGAGGTGTGAAAGGAGGCGGGTGGCGAGAACCCTGGACAGCGCCCCGAGGATCTTACACCCCCCCCCCAGGAGGCGGCCCCGGGGCCAGCCCGGCAGGCCGTGACGCCGCTGGGGGAAACTGAGGCCCGGAGGAGCAGGGGTGTGTCTCGCCCAGGAGCAAGGCGGCGGCAGAGACTAGCGCGGACCGGCCCCCGGGATCCCGGAGCTGGGCGCAGACCCCGGCCCCCCCCTGCGAGAAGGCAGCCGCCGCCGCCGCCGCCGCCTCCCGGAGGGGGGGGGGGGGCCAGGACCCAGCCCAGCGACGCCTCTCGCCCGGCCCCGGCCCTTGCGCGCTGCGGCCGCCGCGCCATTTCCTCCGGCGAGCCGAGCCGGGCCGGGCCGGGCTGGGCGGGGACCCACAGCCTGCGCTGCGCTGCGCCGCGCTGCGCCGAACCCCTCCCCGCGCAGGCAGGGGCCGGGCCAGCGCCGCGCCGCTTCCTGCAGGCGGGGACCGGACCGGGAGCGGGAGCGGGAGCGCTGCGCCGCGGGTGCGGGTGCGGGGCGAGCGGCGGCCGGCCCGCAGCGAGCCCGGCCCGGCCCCAGGCTGGCCCAGAAGGCCGTGCCCGCCTCGCCGCTGAGGATGTCCCGGAAGGTGCCGCGGGCGGAGGTGTGCGCGGACTGCAGCGCCCCAGGTGAGGGTGAGGGCTCCGGCCTGCGCGCACGGGGGGGCCTCGCCCGCCGGCCCCGATCCCCCCCCCCCCCGCACCCGGGCCGGCCAGCGAGCGGCGCAGTGCGGGGCAGTGTCGGGGGGGGGGTCGGACTGGCTGCCCCCCCCCCGTGGGTGATCAAAGGGGGGGTCCTTCCAGGATGCCTTTTGGAGCACCCCCCCCCCGTGGTGGCTCGGATGCGGAGCCGCCTGGGGGCTGTGGGGAAGGGGGGCGGCGGGGGGGGATGAAGGCGCAGGTGTGTCCCCGCAGGCTGCCCCGGACACGGGTGGGGGCCCTGGCCTGAGCTGGGCTCTGTGTCAGCTGCCCCTGCCCCCTGGATCCCCCCGGCCCTGGCGCCATCTGCACGCCAGGGGATGGGCTGGCAGGTGGGTCCCAGCCCGAATAACGCCTGGCTCGGGTCAGGACTGGCCTGCGCTGGGCATGTTTTCCAAACCCAATCCCGCCCCCCCTCGCCCCGTCCTGGAGCCAGCCCCGAGATCCTCAGCTCGCCGGGCCCTGGGAGGGGGCAACGTCAGGTGCGGTTGGCTCGGGCAGGAGCTGGGCCCGGCAGAGCAGGCCTGTGTCCGTGGTGGTGCCCGGCAGCCGGCCCCCGGTGAGGTCACTGCAAGGGGATCGGGGGCACTCCGGTGTCGGCAGGCCCCGTGCTGCGTCTTGCATGACATGCGCTTTGCCTGCCAGGGCTGCAGTGGTCCGCCTGTCTGTCCCTCGCCAGGCCAGGTGTCCTGGAAGAACAGGACTGGGTGGCTCGTGGTACCTCCCTTCCTGGGACAGGCCGAAGGGCCGGTCCTGCCAGTGGGAGGGTGGCCACCCGTAGCACCGGGGCACATGGGTTCCTTCCCTTGGCGAGCAGGGGGACCCTTGTCCTTGCCGGAGCGGCTGCGGGGAGCCCCGGCTGGGAAGGCAGCTCTCCGCTTAGCGCGGCTCCCGTCTCTCCCAGGGAGCGTGTGGGCTGGGAAGAGGCCGAGATGCCTGCCGTGGCTCTCAGTGGTACAGGGCCCCCCGGGGCCGCCCCTGGCATTGGTAAGCTGGTGCGATGCCCCAGCCCCTCCCAGCGAGGCGGAGCGCGGCCTAGCGCGCGGCCGGGATTCCTCGCTCTGGAAATGGGAACCCGTCTCTTCACTCCTCGTCCCCGGCTGGCGCCCGCGTGAGGAAATGAGTTATAAAATCCAGCGGGGCCGCTTCCTGCAGATGGGGGGGGGACGTGGGGGGCCGGGCCCCTCCCCTGCTGGAGGCGGGTGCGTGCCGCCGTTGTGAGCCTGGCGTAGGGGTGCGCCCGAGTTGTGCGAGTGCCTGGCACGCGCGTGCACTGGCGTGTGCGTTCCACGCCCTGCTGGCCCCTGCACTTCACTGGGAGGCTATAGTGAAGGGTCTCTGCTGCGGCCCTTGCGGGCTCCGTGCTGCTGTCTGTCTGTCTGTCTGTCTGTCTGTGGTACCTGGCGGGCAGGGCAGGACAGGGCAGGGCTGTTCCCCCCTCGTACAGCTGGGGGCATCCACAGGGGGTCCATGGTGAAGCAGGGACTTGACCCCTGGACCCATCCCTGCTCCTGACCACGACCCCTGGTGCCCGGGTGCTGCTGGCAGAGGCGGGGGCGGGGGCTGCCCCGGTTGCTGGTGGGCTGTGCAGGAACCCGGGCCTGCCCCCTCGGCGCTCGGCCAGGGCTGGCCTGGTGTGTGCGTGAGCGAGGGGCGCAGGGGGACCTCCTCTGGGCACTGCTGTGGGCGTGCCAGGAGGGGGTGATGCCAGGGCAGTGTCTTGCTGGTCTGGCGCTGTTAGCCCCGGGAGCAGGCTGGGGCGGAGGAGCTCCTGCTATGGGCACCCCGTGTTTCCAGCTGCTCGGGGCGGTTCCCGGGGGCCACAGGACTGGCACCGCCTTCCCCTGCAGCGTGGCAGCGCTGCCGGGGTGCTGCCCACGTGGCCTCATTTCCAGGGGGTCTCTGGGACCCTACGGCAGCCAGTGTGCGCACAGGCCCCCGCTGCCCTGCATGGCGGCCTGGGCGGCGGCCAGGGGATGCCAGCGCGGGCGTGAGCCCGGCTGCGCCAGGGGGGCGGGGGGCGGGGGGCGGAGTGTTCCGTTCCCGGCGGCGCCGGCGGGCCGCGAGCGCGGAGGCACAGATGCAGCTGGTCTGGCTGCCAAGGCCGCCTGTGCCATCTGCGTGCCGGGGAGGTGCCCACGCTTGTCCTTCAGGATGGGGGGCGGGAGCGGTGTGACGTGCTGGCTGGGCTACCGCTTCCCCTCCCCCCCGGGCAGGCCGCAGAGAAGCCCCTGCACGGGGTGGAGAGGGAACACGCTTCGGGGTGGGCTGCCCCCGAGCCCCCTGCTCCGCTCCCCCCGAGCCCCCTGCTTTACCCCAGCTGGGAGGGTGCAGGCGGCGCACACAGCCAGAGGGGAGCCCAGGCTGCCCACCCCGCTCCCCCGGGAGCCCCTCCACTGTGGGACAACCTGGGGGGCTCAGGTTCAGTGCCCCCCCTCACTGCCCCCCTCCCTGAGCACTGGGGGCCTCCGTGCCCCTTCCAGGTAGCTCTGGGACCAGCCCACCCCTCGCCCAGCAACATGGCTGCTCCGCGGGCCCCCCCCCAGCCCGGAGAGCAGTGCAGAGGCCGGTGTGTGTGTGTGGGGGGGTGCAGAGTCCAGCTTTACGGGGGGGCGGTCCTTGGGCCAGGCTCCTCTGCCCAGTGCAGGGCAGGAAGGAAGCGTGGGGAGGGCCTGCTCCATCCGCAGCAGCCACGCTTCCTCTGCAGGGATACCGGGAACTCGGGCGCCAGGGCCGGGGGCAGGCTGGGCTGACGCCCCACCCACCCCCCGGCATTCAGCCCCAGGGCCCCACGGTGGGCTGGATGCCCTGGCACTGACTGCACCCTGGGGACACGGGCAGGCCGGGCCCCCATCCCCATCGGCCCAGGCAGAGCCGTGGGTAAGAACCCAGGAGTCCTGCATTGCCCTGCAGTACCCACAAGGCCCCGTGTTCTGGCCTCTGGGCCCCTGCCGCAGGGTTTGTGGCCGGGGGGAGGGGGGATTTCTAAGGGCCAGGGGCCAGCAGCTGGTTTGCATCAACTGCCCAGTCCCTGTGGGTCAGACCCTCTGCTAACACTGCCCCCCAGACCAGGATCCCCCTTCCCCCATCACAATCCAAAGGGAGGGTGTCCCAGCCACCCGGTGTCTTGCTCGTTTCCTTCCCTGCCTGCTCTGCTTGGGCAGAGGGGGTGGCCAGGTGTTTGTGTAGGTCCTCCAGAAACAAGAGCTCTCTGGGAGGGGGCTGAGTGGCTTGTTATGGGGCGTGGATTGGCAGGGAGGCTCCCTGCGTGCTCAGCGCCCACCCCACGGCGTCTCTGCAGGCTGTGCGGCTGGGGGTGCCCTTCCCTGGGCCCGGCTGTCTCTGGGGGCTGCCTTTCCCCATTCAGCAGGTGTGAGCCTGGCCAGGTGGGGCTGCCCCCTCCCTCCCGTTGGCGAGCAAGCCGCGTGGCTGCCTGCCCAGACCCTGCAGCCCCAGCCATGGCTGCCGCCTGGCCTTGTTCAGTCGGAGCCTGCTGTGGGGCCCTGGGGCGTGTTGGGGGCTGATCGCGTGGCCGCTGTGCTGCTGAGCGCCCCGCGCTGCCTCACTCCTCCTCTGGCCCCCACAGTCGGGCGTGTTGAGCTGCAGAGACCGGGCAGGACCTGGCACCTGGCTGGAGGGCTCCTGTGCTAAAGGGTGTGGTGGGGGGGGCGACGTGTCCTTCCTGACCCCTTGCGCAGCCCGACCCCTGCATTATCCTGGTGCTTTGTCCTGTATCCTGAGCAGCAGGCTCCCGGCCCTTCCCCGGGGCCACCCCTGGGCCTGCCCGCCTGTCACAGGGCAAAAGGCTCCCGGCTCTTCCCCATGGGGCGACCCCCTCTCGGAGGGCAGTGGGCCCATCCTGGCCTTTCCCGGGCAGGGCTGAGCGTCCCAGAGCTGGCTGGCCAGCGGGCGTGGACCCTGCCGGGGGGAAGCAGCTGGCTGAGTGATCCTCGTCCTGCGGGGCCCTGCCAGCCGGGAGGGGATGGCGGCAGGCTGGCTGGCTGGCTGGCTGGCTGTCTCACAGCGCAGGGGGTTGGGACAACCTGGGGGCTCAGGCTGCGCCTGGGGGAGGCCTGGTCTCGTGGGCACCCTGGCACTGGAAGGTGCCGGCCTGGCTCGGGAATCTGGCTGCGGCTGCCACGGATGCTTTGTCCTGGGCTAGTCAGGCCTGTCGCGGCCGCCCCTGCCAGCCCCCTCCTAAACCTCCCTCTCTGGGCCACAGGGGCTGAGCCCGGGGGTGCTGCCCCAGCGCCTGGACAAGCGGCTTCCCCACCGCTGGGGGGCCCGGCTGGCGGTGACCCGGGGCTGTGCTGGGGCCCTGCGGATGGGCCCGGGGGCTGGTGTGCGAATGGCCCAGCTCGCAGGGTGTCGAGCCCAGACCAGCTAATTGCTGCCCGGGCACCGTGGGCTCTGCGCCGTGGCTGGGCGGGTCGCGGTGCGCCGGGCTGTGTCCTGCAGGACACGCTGCCCAGGGAAGGCTGCGCGGTCTGGTTGGCAGCGGCTGGGTGGGGCGGTGGGAGCTGGGCTGGGGTCTTTCCCCTCGGCCCGTGTCGGGCTGGGCCGGCCCCGGGCTGTGCTCCGGGGGCCTCTGCCGGGACCCCAAGGGCTGCACGCTGGTGTGGGGGGGCCACGGGAAGCAGCCGCCTGTTGCTCTGGCTGTGGCAAGGACACTATGTCCTTGGCTTTGTGCAGCAGCGCGGGGGAGACGCAGGCCGGGGCCCGGGGCGCTCGCTGAGCAGAGCTGGTGCCTCAGCTGCACTTCCTCGGCCCGCGGCCCTGCGGGAGCCTGGCTGCCCCCCAGCCTGCTGAGCTGGGGGCAGCGACCGGCTCTGCGGGGAGCCTGGCAGAGGCTGACCTCAGACCCCGGCCGCTGACCCCGGGCGGCACTTGGCAGCCTCCTTCGCTTTGCTAATCGGGCCCTTTGAACTTTGCAAGCAGCATTTGCATAAGGTGCCTCTCAGCAAGCGCCTGGCCTGGGGTGGGGGGGCGGCAGCCTTAGTGTGCCCCCCCCCCAGAGTTAGAGGGAGACGCAGCCCTGGGTGTGCGGGGGGGGGGGGGGAAGCCGAGTGCTGGGACAGCGAGGGGCTGTGGGTCTGGACTGAAGGGCAGTGGTGGAGCTGGGGGGTGGTTCCAGCACATGGGGGGGGGGCCAGGGCCCCCCCGGCACTGAGCAGGGCACACACGGGGTGAGCCGTGGGCCCTGCGGTGCCTGGCGCTGGCCGGCTCCGGCACAAAGTGCTTGGTCTCGCAGGGACCCTTCTGCGGCTGTCGCGACCCCCGGCCCGGCTCCGAGGGATGTGGCCACCCCACCCCCACCCCAGCTGTCAGTGTGATGGGGGGGGGGGCCTCGTGGTGTGCACCCCCCCAGGCGCCGCTCTAGCCAGCGGCTCCCCTCGGCTGCCCTCCCCCCTTCCCAGCCGGCTCCGGGACTCGCCCCGACCCGCGGGAACCAGCTGGGTTTGGGGGGGCTGCAGCGGGCGGTGGGGGGGCGCTGGGCGCTGACTCACGCTGCTAGAATCCGGGCTGTTCACGACGGCTGAGTGGGGGGGTGGCGGGCGCTGGGCAGAGCTGGGCCAGTTTGGCAGGTCAGGGCAGAGTAAACGTACCCTCCTCCCTCGGGGGCAGTCCGGCCGGGTGTCAGCACAGTGCCTGGGAGCCCCCGCCGTGGGCCCGGGCCCCCATGGGGCCAGCCCTGTGTGAACGCAGAGGAAGAGCTGGGGGCTGCGGGTCAGCATTGAGGGGCCCCGGTGTGTGGTACCCGCCAGCCGCTGCACGCCCCAGTCCGTGGGCTGGGGGTGGATTCCCTGCCCCCTTGCTGGGCCGGGCGCAGTGGGGCAGTGCATAGCGCCGCGGGCTGGGCGAGGGACGGCTGTGGCAGGTGGGGCCCGGCCTGGGACAAGCTGCGGGCCGTTCCCCTAGTGAGGGCCCTGGCCGATGCCCGGCCCAGACTCTGCCGCGCGTGAGGGCCGGGCCGGGCGCTGGGCTGCCCGTGGCGAGGGCCGTGTGCCCCTCAGAGCGGGGGCGGAGAGCGGAGCCGCAGCCGGTGTCTCACACGGCCCTTTGTTCTCGCCCTAGCCCTGGGAACAAAGGGCTCCATTCCGGCCCGGCTGGGGGGAGGGGCTGGTGATACTGGGGGGGAGGGTGGCACAGGGAGGGTGGGGCGTGGGGCAGGGGGCAGTGGGGCTGTTCCCCTGGGAAGGGAGCAGTGGCACAGCGCCGTGGGGCACAGCGCCGTGGGGCAGGCTGCCTGCTTGGTGGCCTCTCCTGGAAGCTGGGGGAGAGGCGCAGGGGCCAGGCGGGTTTCTTTGCCCACAAGAGGCCGGAGTGGTCTGAGCACAGGACTGGGGGCCATCCCCCCCCAGCAGCTGAGAGCTGCCCCGGCCGTGGCACTCTGCACCCGGGGCTCTCCGTGCTGCTCTGGGCTGCTGAGCTGCCTGGCACGGTACGTGGGCAAGGAGCCGGGAATAGCTCTGCGTGTGGGAGGCTGCCGGGTGGGGGCGGGCGTGAAACCTGCCGGGGTCTGAGCCAGCAGACCTGCTCCGGGATCCGGGATGTGGGGCCGACTGTGGGCACAGATCCCCCTCTGCTGTGGGGGGCATGGGGCAGCGACTCGCTTGTCTGCCCATGGGGGGGTCACCCCGTCATGTCTGGAGAGTGTGGGCCCCGCACCCTGGCCCTGAGCCGTGTCTCTCCCCTGAGTCCCCTGTTGGGGGAGGGGCTGGGGGGGCCGTGGCTGCAGCAGCCCTGGGTCTAACCCAGGGAGGGGCTCGGTGGGGGGATGTCTGGGCGGGCGCTCCGAGCCCGGCCTGTGAGTAGGCGCCAGGAGCCGAGTGGCTGGCGTTAGGGGATGAGCCGTGGTCTGGTCTGCATTGCCCGGGGGACATGGGCAGGGTGCCCGGCTCCTTCTGCCAGGCCCTTCCCCTCTGGGGCAGCGAGCTCTGGGTGCGAGGGGAGGGGAGGTTTAACTTCCTCGCCCCCTGGCTCTGAGGGGTGCGTGGCCAGTGCAGTGACTCCGGCAGGTCCATGGAGCGCCCGGCATGGCGGCGGTGCTGGGCCGCAGTGGATGGGCAGGTGCCCACCCTGCTCTGGGCACGTTCCACAGGGGCGGGGGTTTGTGCACTGACAGCCGGCCGGCCGACCTGAGTTGGGACGGGCCCTTGTTTTTACACAGTTTAAAACCAGGGCCCGGGTTGCGGCCACCTCCCTCCCCGGCTCCGTCGTGCCCGGCGTCCGGAGCCGTGCAGCGCGGCCAAGCGCCTCGTGTGCTCTTTGTGGCAAGGCCAAGGGCCCGTGAGGCAGGTCCCCCCCCTGCCAGGCTGCCCCCCCCCCGCCCAGCAAGTGCCCCGCGTGGTCCAGCCGCCGAGCCCCGGGCAGCTGGCCCAGGACGCTGAGCAGGGTCCCGCGCCGCCCTCCCTGCCTGCCGTGCCGCTGCGGCCCGCGAGGTCCGCGGAGACCCCGCTGTGGCTGCACGGCGTCAGTCGGCCCCATGGTCCCCGCCGGGTGTGCCAGGCCCACGGGAGGGGGAGTGGAGCCGGCCCTGTCCCCCCCTAACCGATCTCCCGCCCCTGCAGACCCCGGCTGGGCCTCCATTAACCGCGGCGTGCTGATCTGCGACGAATGCTGCAGCGTGCACCGCAGCCTGGGCCGCCACATCTCCATCGTCAAGCACCTACGCCACAGCCCCTGGCCCTCCACACTGCTGCAGGTGGGTGGCCGAGCCCCGCGGTCCGGGGGGGGGGCGGGAACCCGGGTCTCTGTGCGGCCCGCCGGTGTCTGAGCGCGTCTGTGGCTGAGTGCTGGCGTGTATGGCTTGGCTTCCCCGCTGTGCCCTCTGTGCCGCCCCCGCCCCGCTGCGCCCACTGCGCCTGCTGCCCCACTGCGCCCACGGGCCAGCTCCGTCCCTCTCTGTCCTCATGCCTGCTGCTGCGCGCCCCTCAGCCGTGCCCCTCCTGGGCGTGACGTGGCTCTTCCCAGCCCATGCGCTGCCCTCTCCTCCTCGGCTCTGGGGGCGTATCGGGGCCGGGGCTTCCCACGGGCGCGAAGGCTCCCGTGCGGACGCGCTGGCCGATGCAGCATCTCCGGGAGCAGCAGGGGCCGTGGGGCTGGCCCTAGGCTTGTCCCGTGTGACGCCAGCTGCGGCTGCTGCCTCCTGCTCTGCCGGCCCTGCCTCCCCAGTGGGCTCGTGGGTGCTGTGCCCGCGGCTTCCTGGCCTGACCCACCCCCCCGCCATCCTGACTCACCCCCCCTCGCTCCTGACCCACGGCCCCTGCTAGCCCAGCCCTGGCTCTCCAGTGGGCAGAGCGGGGGCTTGGCTGCCCAGCCCCGTTGACGGGCGGGCGCCGGGCGCCGTGTGTCTCCGCAGATGGTGCACACCCTGGCCAGCAATGGCGCCAACTCCATCTGGGAGCACTCGCTGCTGGACCCGGCGCAGGTGCAGAGCGGGCGTCGCAAGGCCAACCCTCAGGACAAAGTGCAGTAAGTGCCTGACCGCGGGGGGCGGGCGGGGGGAGCCGGCCCGTCCTGGGGCCACCCTCACCCTGCTCCCTCTCCCCGCAGTCCCACCAAGTCGGAGTTCATCCGGGCCAAGTACCAGATGTTGGCCTTCGTGCACAAGCTGCCGTGTCGCGATGACGACGGCGTCACTGCCAAGGACCTGAGCAAGGTAGGGGGCAGGTGCGGCTCGGGGGGGGGGGGAGGGGCAGGTGACTGAGCACACGGCCCAGCCCCCAAGGGGGGTCGTGGGGGGTGCGGTGCCTGAGTGGGCTCAGGGGGGCGTGTCCAGGCCCCTCTCTAGTCCTGCTGCCTCCGCGCCCGGCACTGCTGTGGGGCAGGGGGGCGCTCCCCGGGCCGCTCTGTGCCCTCCAGTGGGGGCTGGCCCACGCAGGCAGCTGAGCAGCCCCAGGCGGGCTGGGAGTGGGGCTAGAGGCTCCTGCCTTCAGCACCGGCAGGCCCAGGTTCCAGTTGTGGGTTGCCCAGACCCAGGAGCCCCCCGCTGAGACCAGTCCCAGGGGACAGACCCCAAGACGCTGGGATGGGAGGGCAGCGGGCCAGGCCGCTGACGCTCTGCTCCGTCTCTTCCAGCAACTGCACTCCAGCGTGCGGACGGGGAACCTGGAGACCTGCCTGCGTCTGCTCTCGCTGGGCGCCCAGCCCAACTTCTTCCACCCGGTGAGGGCCTGGCTGGGCGCCTCTGCCCAGCCGTGGGGCAGGGGGCAGGGCGCCTGCTCTGGCCCGTCCTGGCTCATGAGGGCAGCAGAGATCGGGGGTGGCCGGGGGGGGGGGGGTGTTGGTGGTGCTGGCAGGTCGTGGTTCCTGTGCTGGCTCTTGGTGGCTGGGGCAGGGCTGGCAGATTTGGGCGCCGGGGGGCAGCAGCCTGGCATGGTGCCGGGGGTGCTTTCGCTGCAGTGTGTGTGTGTGGAGGGGGGGGTTCCCGGTTCATTGACACAGCAGGGGTGTCTCGTCTCAGCCCGACACCAGCCCAAGGGAGATCGGTCTCTAGCCCGGCATCGGGCCACCGCCCCCCCCGGCTGCCCCAGTGCAGTGGCTGCCCCGGGCGGGGCAGAGACGAGTGACTGCAGGGGGCGGGGGTAGCCCTGCAGCCCCTGCGATCGGAGCCCCTCAGTCCCAACCCGCAGCCCCCCGATGTCCCAGTCCTGGTGGCTTCCTAGTGACTCGGTGCTGCGTGCCAGCTGCCCCCGTCTGACTCTCCCTTGCCCGGCCCCTAGGAGAAGGGCACCACCCCGCTGCACGTCGCGGCCAAGGCTGGGCAGATCCTGCAGGCTGAGCTGCTGGTGGTGTACGGCGCTGACCCGGGGGCGCCCGACGTGAACGGCAGGACCCCCATCGACTACGCCCGGTGAGTGCCGAGGGGCTGCCCCAGCTGGCTGCCCCCGTGGGGTGCCCTGCCCTGGAGGGACCTCGCGCCAGCCTGCTCCGGCCATCTCGGGGCCCCCTGGGCAGCGCAGGGGCGTCTGCATGGAGCGTGATGTGCCGGGGGCCTGGAGCCTCTGCCGGACGCAGCCGTGCACCCAGCGCAGAGCAGCTGCGCCAGTCCCCGGCGGGCAGCCCTGCCCTGCGCCCGTGTCTGAGCTCGGCCCTCTCGCCCTGCAGGCAGGCGGCCCAGCACGAGCTGGCCGACCGGCTGGTGGAGTGTCAGTACGAGCTGACCGACCGGCTGGCCTTCTACCTGTGCGGCCGCAAGCCAGGTGAGTGCAGCGGCTGGGGGAGGGGATGAGGTTTGGGGGAGGGTCGCTGAGGGAACGCGAGCAGAGGGGCAGGCGGGCGGGTGCTGTTCTGCCCCCCTGGAGGGCTGCCTGTGGGGCCCTGGGGCAGCGCCGGGCGTGGAGGGGGGCTTTGTCTGCAGCCCTGCTGGGTGCCCTGCTGGCCCAGGGCGACGCGGCCGCTCTCCCACGCTTTGGCACTGACCCGCCGGCTGCCAAGGGAGCGTTAACGCCCCTGTGGGCGAGGCAGGGCCATCGGCAGCCAGGGCCAGCCGAGGATTTGCCGCCCGGGCGCCTGCTGCCGCCGGGCTGGGCCTGGCATCGCGCCCCCCGCCCCTGCCTGTGGGTGTTCTGGGTGGGAGGGCGGCCTGCGTCTCGCTGCTCCCTGGTGGGAGCCCTGGGGGCGCCGCTGGCTCCGTGCCAGGCGTGGGGCGTCCCTGGCCGGCCTGGGGCAATGCTGAGGGGGGAGCCCCGCTAACGATCGATGCTGTTTTGCACAGACCACAAGAACGGGCACTACATCATCCCGCAGATGGCAGACAGGTGAGTGCCTGCCTCTGCGCCCTGCTCTGCTGCCGGGAGCCTGTGACGCCCCCCACCAGGAGCAGGGAATGCTGCCCCCCCCATGCAGGAATCGCACTTCGCTCCCCCTGCCAGTGCATCACCCGGTCAGCCGAGCTGAGCCGAGCGCAGGGGGTCGGGAGGGGCCAGCAGCATCGTCCCTCCCCCAAGCCCGCCCTGCCATGCACGCTGGGGGGGTCTTTGCCAAGGGGACACCTAGTGCCCGCGCCCCCTCCAGGACCGGCGCTGGGGGGCTGTAGCAGGGACCATGGCGCTCGCGCTGCCCTGGGCACTGGAGCCTCCTGGCCAGGGCTGCAGTGGGGCTGGGGGGGGACTGGCTGGCAGGGAGGAGAAGGGTGTCCCGGGGCCAGATCTCGCTCTCCGCTCCCCCGGGTGCGTCTCCTGAGCAAGGCCTGTGTCTGCGTGTCTGCCCGTGAGCGCGCCGCGTGGGGGCTGTGGGGCGGGCTGTGGGGCAGGCTGGGCGTGGCCGGCTCCGACCGTGTTTAACGCCCTCCTTTATCCTGTTCTTCCCTCCGCTGCCTTCTCCGGAGCGCAGGGCGCGCCCCAGGTGCATGGCGCAGAGGTATTGTCCGCTCCGCTCTCGCCTCTGTAGCGCCCGGGTGCCACGCGCCCCTGGTGCCGCCGGGGCCCCGCTGGCCTCTCTCAGCCGCTGGCTCCTGGCCTCGATGTGCAGCAGGCGGGTTGGAGCGTCTCTCGTGGCCGGAGGGGGTTGACAGCGCTGGGGAGAAGGGGCTGTGGGGCGGGCACCTCGCCCACCCACCCTCTCCTGACCTGCAGCCCTGGGCTCCCACCGCACCCAGCTCTGCCCGTGCCCCTCACTCCCGACCGGCAGTCCCTGCTGTTCCTTTCCTGAGCCTGTCCCCTTCGCCCTGCCCGTGCCCCTCATCTGGCCCTCGCCGCCGTGGGGCCGGGTCGGTACATCCCGGCTGGGGGGCCCGGGCGAGCCAGACGCTGTCTGTGGCCGGAGCGGCTTTTGCTGGTGCAGCTTGCCCCTTCGCCAGAGGGCTTGCCCAGGCTGTCGTGCTGCGAGCACCCTGGCGGGGCTGTGTGTCTGGCCGGCGGGGAGGTGTGGGGCCAAGGTGTGGGGCCGGCGGGGAGGTGTGGGGCCGGCCCTGACCCCTGCTGTTTTGTCTCCCCCCGGCCCTGGGCAGCCTGGACCTGTCTGAGCTGGCGAAAGTGGCGAAGAAGAAGCTGCAGGCGGTAAGTGGCACTGGCTCCATGGGCTCTGGGCCCCCCTGCTCCAGCCTGGGCCCCCAGCGGGGGGCGGGGGTGACCCTGGCCTGCAGCAGCTGCCCCTTGCAGACCTGCTGCCCTGGATGGGGCGGCCCCTGGGGCAGGGCTAAGCCCAGACCCCTGGAAAACCCCCCCTGCAGAGCCCTGGTGCAGAGGGGTGGGGGGGGCCTGCAGCTCAGCCCAGGCAGTTCCAGGCCAAGGGGCCGCCCCAACTCTGTCCCCACCCCCCAGACTCCTCCTGCCCCCCGGTAACCTCCTCATCTCTGCCCCCAGCTCAGCAACCGTCTCTTCGAGGAGCTGGCCATGGACGTGTACGACGAGGTGGATCGCAGGGAGAATGATGCCGGTGCGTGGGGGGTGCTGGTGTGTGGGGCTGGTGGGAGGCAGGGGTGGGTTTGTCCCAGGGCCTGTGCCCAGCTGTGGGCCCTGGGGTGCTGTGTGGGGGGCTGCCCTGATGGCAGCTGGGGTGCCCAGTTCCCTGGGGAAGCCAGCGGCAGGTGGTGCCCAGACCCCTGCATCCTGTCCCGAGGGCAGAGCATCACGGTGCCCTGGCTGGCAGGGCGCCTGTGGCTCAGGGAACCCCCCCCCCCCGGGGTGGGCGCCCTGCCAGGGGCTCGTGGGAACGTGCAGGGAAAGCCGCCCCGGCGCTCTCCCTTGCTGGATACGGGGCTTTGGGGGTGGCCGCAGCTGGTGACTTGAGGGTCACGGTGCAGGGGCCCCCTCCCCGAGCTGCCTGCGTAGGTGGTCAGTGGGGCCCGGAGACCCTCCGCCCCACTCCGCCAGGGGCCTGCCCAGCCCTCGCCCTGCGCTGGGGACCCAGGTCTGCCCCTGCGGTCTGGCCCCTCGGCTGGTGTGGGGCCCAGGGGGAGCCAGGCCTGCAGCCCTTGGGGGCTGGGGACGCTGCAGGGTGGGGGCAGAGGCGTTGAGCCTGGTGCCGGGGATGGGACAGGGCACGGCTGGTATGAAATCCCTCTTTCAGGGCCGAGTGTCCCCAGGCATCCCTGCCCCACGCGGCTCCCCGGCGCCTCTGACTCGCGTGGGGGACCCAGGCTGGTCAGGAGCCCCCCGCGCCCCTCCTGGCTGAGGGGTGCCGCTGCTCATGCCCCATGGGAAGTGCCCGGGCTGCCCGGTCTGTCTGCAGCGTGGAGGGGCCGGGAGCTCTCTGGTGCGTGGGGCAGGCCACGGTGCCAGCGCCCAGGGCGGGGTGCCCCTGCGCCAGCCGGGGTCCCTGCTGCTCCGCCCTGGGGACAGCCCCTTCCCGGGCGCAGGGAGGCGGCGCCGCTGGGGCCAGGCCGGGGATGTGGCTCAGACGCGGAGAGCAGCCGGCTGCCTCCCCCCTCGCTGGGCCCGCCCTGCTCATTCCTTGGCTCTCGCCGGCCTGCTGGCTGGGCTGGGCTGGGCTGGGCGCCGGGGGAGGCGCTCCTTGCTGCAAGTTGCTTCCACAGGCCGTGGGCTCCCGCGGGCAGCGCAGCTGGGGGCCGGGCAGCGCTCGAGGTGGGTCCGGGGGTTCCCACGCAGGGAGCGGCCGGCTGCATCCCGTGGGAGGCCCATGGGGCGGCGCCAGGCCCTGGGTGCTAGCCGTGGAAGGGGGCCGGGAAGGGAGGAAGGCGAGGGCGGCTGGGGGGCATTGCTCTCTTCCCTCCGGGCTTGGGGGTTTGGGGCTGGCGCCCCTGCCCGGCCCTGGCTCCCCCCCACTGTGTCGGCCGCTCTCTGCACGGCTGAGCCGCTGTCCCGGCCCTGCCAAGCCCCCTGGGCCCCGTCTCCTTTCGGGAGGGGGCTGCGGGCTCTGCTCTCCCCCCATGGCGGCCTGACATCAGTGCTTGGGGCTGGGCCTCGCTGCCCCGCATCTCTGCTCCCCGGGGCGGACGGGGGCGGCCTGGCCCCAGAGAGGCCCAGCTCCTGCAGAGCGAGGCGGAGCTCCTGGGATCGCTCCGGGCGGTGCCAGGGCCAGGGCGGCCGTCCGGGACACGGGTGAAATCCCCCCCGGGAGCTGGCCTCGCATGCAGCCGCCAGGGCTGGGGCCACGTGACTTTGGGGGGAGCTGCCCCCCGGTGCAGACGGGCCCTGGGCTCAGAGCGGAGCCATGCAGCGGGTGGAGGGAGAAGGGCGCAGTGAGCACAGCGGGGGGGGGGGGATCCCCCCGCCTGGCCTTGTTCCCGCTGCCACATGGCTTCACGGCTCGCGCCGGGCTGGAGCCATGCCCAGGCTAACGGGGCAATGCCAGCTCCTTCCTCTGCCCCTCGGGCTGCCTCCTGCTGGCCCTTCCCCGGGCCGCCCGCACCGAGATCTGCCCTGCGGCTGGGCTCTCGGGCAGGGGGGGCTCACTGGGGGGGGGGGGGTTCCGGGTGGGATTCCGAGGTTGGCAGGGCTCCTGGGTTCAAATCCTGATGTCGCCGGCTCCCTGCTCCCCAGGCTGGTCCAGGCCTTCTCCGAGCCCCAGTTTCCCCCGCTACTGCTGCAGGGGGGGGTCCAGAGCCGGCTTCAGTGCAGCGTGTTAAGCTCCCCCAGGGCTGGGGTGACGTCTGGTGCAAGCACGTGGACGGGGCAGCGCCCCCCATGTGTGGGGCGGGGGGGCGTTGTGGTGCCTGGTAACCGCTCCCCGTCTGCTCCCGCAGTCTGGCTGACGACGCAGAACCACAGCACGCTGGTGACGGAGCGCAGCGCCGTGCCCTTCCTGCCCGTCAACCCCGAGTACTCGGCCACGCGCAACCAGGTACGGCCCCCATCCCCCCCGGCCTGGGCTCCCTCGCCGGCCCCTGGCGGGTTAACCTGGCCCCTGGCTCTGGGGGCCAGTCACTGGGCCGGGGGGCTCAGAGGGGTCCCTTTGCACACCCCCAGCTCCGCTGGTGCCCCTCAATCCTGACCCGCAGCCCCCCATGTCTCGGCCCCCTCGCTGTCCTGCCCCCACGATCAGCCCTCGCCAGCCCCCAGCTGGGACAGGAGGGGAGAATGGCAGGGACACGGGTGGGGGGGGGCAGTGTAGGCGGGGGGGGGGGGGGGGGGGCTGCAGCACACCTCACCCCGTCTCTCTCCGCCAGGGGCGGCAGAAGCTCGCCAGGTTCAACGCCAGGGAGTTCGCCACCCTGATCATCGACATCCTCAGCGAAGCCAAGCGACGGCAGCAGGGCAAGAACCTGGTGAGCCCCACAGGTGAGTGAGGGGGGAGAAGAGACCCACGGGGGGGGAGCCGGTTTGCTCAGCGGCGGGGGAGGCTGGCCGTGTCCCTGCTGCCTGGGGGGGCTTGGCTGGGGCTCGGCGTGGCCTGGCTCCCCGGCGCCTGGCCGGCCCCAGCCCTGTGGCTAGCTGCCCTGCTGCCTGTGGGTGCTGAGGCGCCAGCTGCCCCCGTCTCCCCCCCCAGACGCCGTCGACTACCCGCCCCGGAGCCAGAGCGACCTGGACGACCAGCACGACTACGACAGCGTCGCCTCTGACGAGGACACGGACCAGGAGCCGCTGCGCAACGCTGCCCGCAACAACCGGGCCCGGGTGAGTCCCGGGGGGCAGGCCGGGGGGCGGGTCTGCTGGGTGCAGGGAGGGGGACGCAGGGAAGGTTTGTCAGGCTGGCGTGAGTTTGTCACCCCCGACCCGCAGCCCATCCCACCCACCCCCCGCCGTCCCAGCCCTGGTCTCCCCCCCACCCCCAGCTCACCTGGCCCCCCCAGCCCAGTGGGTCTGAGCCGGGGCAGCTGGTGGAGTCAGACCAGGCTCGGCCCCTGCGCTTTCTGCATCCTGCCTGGCCCCGAATAGCTGGGCTGGCTCCTCACGCCCTGCCCAGCCCCAGGCAGTGAGCTCGGGAGGGGGCTGTGGGAACGGGGCAGGCCCGGAGCCGTGTCTGCAGAGCTGGCACTAGGGGACCCTGCGGCCGTGGGGCGGGACCCTCTCAGCGATGGGCTCCCTGCTCTCAGGATGCTACGGCCCTGCCCCTGGCAGGGGGAGTGGAGGGGCCCATGCTGGGCCCTGCCCTGCTCCGGGACGGGCCCCTTCAGCAGGTAGCTCCCCACTGGTGCAGGCTGGGGGGTGGCAGGCGTTGGGGGGGGGGGACAGGGACCACACAGCTTGTCTCAGCAGAGTGGTGCTGGGAGCGGGGAGCCAGGGCTGCCCTGTGGTTGAGGGGCCAGGGCTGGTCCCGGCAGGGCGGCGCGTGGCGGGCCCCGTGCTCAGTGGCTCTCCCCGCAGAGCATGGACTCCTCGGACCTGTCGGACGGGCCCATCACCCTGCAGGAGTACCTGGAGGTGAAGAAGGCGCTGGCGGCCTCCGAGGCCAAGGTGCAGCAGCTCATGAAGGTGAACAACAGCCTGAGCGACGAGCTGCGTCGGCTGCAGCGTGAGGTGGGTGCTGGGGGGTCCCTGGCCCGCCCCCGCCCACCCCCCAATCGGTGAATCCCTGGCCCCAGCAGGGAGGGAGTGAAAACGTGCCCGGAGCAGCTCTTGGCTTGGCCAGGGGACCGAGGGGACCTGGGCCCAGAGGCCTGGTGATGGGCAGGGCTGCGATCGTGGTGATGGTGGGGAGCAGGGACCCTGGGGGCATTTGTGGGTCCGGTGCCGGGGGGGGGGAGGGTGTGTCTGTGGGTCCGGTGCCGGGGGGGAGGGTGTGTCTGTGGGTCCGGTGCCGGGGGGGGGGAGGGTGTGTCTGTGGGTCCGGGGTGCTGGCGTTTCCTCAACGTGCTGCTCCGTCCCTCCAGATCCACAAGCTGCAGACGGAGAACTCGCAGATCCGGCAGCCGCCGGGCCCCGTGCACCCGGGGCCGGCCCCCAGCGAGCGCACGGACCACGGCCACGCCGCAGCCCTGGCAGCCGCGCACCGGCGGGACCGGCAGGCCTTCTCCATGTACGAGCCGGGCGCTGCCCTCAAGGCCTTTGGGCAGCCCGTGGATGAACTCGTCAGCCGCCTGCAGCCCTTCCACGCCAGCGTGAGTCCTCTGGGTGGGGGGCAGAGCCGTGGGGGGGCCAGGCCCACACCCCCGTCGCATCATGTGCCCTTGCTGCCGACTCTGCCCGGGCCAGCGTGCCTTCTGCGGGCGGGGCCTGCCCTCCGGGCATTCCTTTATCACGGGCCGGGCCGTTGGAGCTCCGTGGGTTGTCGCGTGGTCGCCTGGAGCTGCCCTCCTGCCCTGCGCTCTCATGGCCGCAGCAGGGGGCAGGGGGCCAGTCCCCGGACTCCTGGGTCCTAACCCCAGCTGCGAGGCGCTTGTCTGTGTGTGAACGGGCCTGTGCCGTGCTGGGCGGCTCGGCCGGGGCCGGCCCTGCTTGTCAGTGGCCAGAAGGCTGGCTGGGCTCACCCCGATGGCCTCCGAGCGGGGCCGGCTGGGCGCGCAGCCTCCTGCAGGGGTGGCGGGCGGGAAGGGCTGTGGGCTCGGTCGTTGGGCACCCTGCGGGAAGTGGTCCCTGCATGGGGCACAGAGGCCCGTGGGCGGTATCGTGCAGGGCTTGGGGGGGACGGTGGCCGGGCTCAGCCGAGGGTAACGTTTGGCGTGTCCCTAGGAGGCGGAGGACGATGCGGGGTACTCCACGCACATCCCGGCCAGCATGTACCGGGTAAGTGGCAGCTCTTCTCTGGGGCTGGGAGGGGCCGGGGAGCCATGGAGGGACCCATGTGCTTGTGGCTTGTGCTCCCTGTTTTGAGTGTAATACATGGACCCCCTCTGCCCGTGTCCGGGGAGCGAGTCCCCTCTGCTGGCCCCGTGGATTACGCTCTGCGTGCTGTGCCGGTGCCGGCCCGTGTGCTGGCCCTGCGTCTGACCGGGAAGTCCCACGTCGGGCGGCAGTTGAAGGGCTGCGATGGCATAGAGAGTCTCTGCTGCCAGCCCGGGGATGTCCTCTCCCCGCCAGTGTGCCGTGTGTGGGGGCAGCCCAGCCGCGCCCTGCTCGTGAGTGTGTCCGTGCAGGGGAGGGCACGGCACCGGTGGGCATGGTGCTACCAGCCAGAGCCGCTGGGCCGGCCGCCGTGGAGCTGGGGCGCCAGGAGAACTTGAAATCGATGGCGCTTGGCGTTCCCACGGGCCGCCCGTCCGTCTGGGGGCGCGCGGCTGTCTGTCCGTGGGAGGGCTCCCGCAAGGTTGCGCCGGGCGTATCGTGTCTCCGTGGGGCTGGGGACCTTCTGTGCCCGCTTGCCCCGACCCGCCCTGTCCCTTTCAGGTCCGGAAGGGGGTGTCGGCCTCGGCAGCGCCCTTCCCCCCGTCCTCACCGCTGCTCTCCGGCGCGCAGGACGGCGCCCGCCACATGGTGACGTACCCTCACTCCGAACCGCGGGAAGGCAGGGTCCTTGGGCGATCCTGCCGTGGGGCAGAGGGGAGTGGGGGTTTTAACCCCGCAATGCTGGGGTGCTGGGGGTGCCAGCCACGCCCAGCTCCACCCATCACTGGGGCAGATCCCAGCCCTGCACCCCGGGCCAGGGAGCGCTCTGCACCGGGAGCCCCATGACGAGGCCTCCGTTGCGGGGATCCCCAGGCCCTGAGGGGGAGGGGGTGGCGTGCACCCATGGGGGCAGCTGGGGGTGGAGCCTGCACCCGACGCTGCCCCATCCCCCTTCTAGCCCAGCAAGCTGGACCGGCACGGCAGCGGGGCAGACAGCGACTATGACAACACGCAGGCTGGCGAGGCGCTGCTCAGGTGAGGGGCGGGGCCTGTAGGGGCAGGGCCAGGAAGGCGCTGTTCAGGTGAGGGGCGGGGCCTGTTGGGGCGGAGCCAGGAAGGCGTTGCCCAAGTGAGGGGCGGGGCCCCACGCCCACGCGGGCGGCAGAGTGCTGGGCTCCAAGCCTGCACTGGTGCCCAGCCCCGGGGCAGGTTTTGAGGCCAGGGAACGCCTCCCATCTGCCTGGCACAGCCGCTGCCCTGGCTGGACCTGGGGGCTGCCCCTGACCCAGCTCTGCCCCCCTGCAGCGTGGAGGGGAAGCGCTTCCTGGAGCTGGGGAAGGACGACGACCTCCACCCTGAGCTGGAGCCGCTGGACGGGGAGCTGGACCCCGGCCTGCCCAGCACCGAGGACGTGATCCTGAAGACCGAGCAGGTTACCAAGAACATCCAGGAGCTGCTGCGGGCGGCCCAGGAGTTCAAGCACGACAGGTGGGGCCGGCAGGGGTCGAAGCAGGGCGGCAAGGGGACTCAGAGTCACCGGCCCTAGAGAGCCGAGCCTCCCTTTCCTGGCCAGGGCCCCACGTTCCTGCGGGTGGGGCGGGATCGGGGGGGCACACCCTGCCAGCCAAGGACCCTCTGCACTGCCGGTTGGTCGAAAGGCTCTGCCTCACTTTCCCTCGGCCTGTTGTGTGCTGCTGCCGCTGCCTATCCCCCAGAAGTGGCTGCACTGCTGGGGGGTGCTGTGCTCGGGGGGTGGGTGCTCTGGCTCCCAGTGGCTGGGCCAGGCGTTTTCTCCACTTTGTGTCTGCCGGGAATTGGGGGCTGCACTGTGGGGCGGGGCCAGGCCTAAAGGCTCTGCTTCCTCTTCAGCTTCATGCCCTGCTCAGAGAAGATCCACTCCGCCGTCACCGAGATGGCCTCGCTCTTCCCCAAGGTAGGAGGGGCCCGACTCCCTCTTGGCTCGTGTCCGTCCTGTGCCCCCTGCCCTCCTGCCTGGCTGTGGGGCGGGGCGGGGGGCTCAGTCCAATGCCTGTGTCTCTGCCTTGGCTGCAGAAGCCGGCCCTGGAGACGGTGCGCAGCTCCCTGCGCCTGCTCAGCGCCAGCGCCTACCGCCTGCAGAGCGAGTGCCGCAAGACCATCCCGCCGGAGCCCGGCGCGCCCGTGGACTACCAGCTCCTGACGCAGCAGGTCATCCAGTGTGCCTACGACATCGCCAAGGCGGCCAAGCAGCTGGTCACCATCACCACCCGTGAGAAGAAGCAGTGAGGCCTGGCGCCCCCGCGCGGCGTCTCCCCCCCCCCCCCCCCCCCCCCCCGGCCTGGCCGCCCGCGGCCCAGCTCCCTCCCTCGGCTTCCCGGGCGGCACCTCCACGGGCAGGCTCTGCGGGTGGGGCAGAGCGACCCGCAGCGCCTGAGCACGCGCCGTTCCCGGCCCCCGCCCCGCTGCCAGTGTCCCTGCGTGGGGCAGAGCGCCACTCCAGCCGCGCCGCCCTGCGCCCCCATCCCACGCGGCAGCGCTGGCACCACAGTGACGCCCTGCGAACCGTCACAAATGGAGCCGCCAGGAGGAGCCGGTGCCAAAGGCCCAGAGCCAGTCCCTGGCCGGGCAAATAGCTCTGGGCCCAGCCCTGTGAGTTGGCTGCGTGCCCCCCGCCCCCCTGTACGTAGCCCCCTCAGTACCTTCTCCCAGCCCCACCTGCCTCCAGCCAAGGAACCACTCGTGGGGCAGAGGGGCCCTGGCCCTCGCTGCCCAGGGGCTCTCCCCTCGCCCCCCCTGTACATAGTGTCTGGCTGCATGTCTGGGCGGAGGGGCGGTGCCCCCTCTCCACACCCGCAGCCACATCAGCCCCGTTCTCTGGAGGGCTCTGCCCGCCGCGTTACACTGGAACCGGAGCCCTGCCCTGGCTGGCGACCGGTATATTCCCCCCATGCGTGAGCGTGAGCCGTCTGCCCCGCCGCCGCCTCTCCCCGTGCGGAGCTGCCCTGGGGCAGGCTCCTTGCCGCATGCCCCCTGTGCCAGGGCCAAGCCCCTGGGCCCGCCCGCCGACGGCAGGCAGTCTGGATGTCTCTCCCAAGGCAACGCGGCCGTGCCGTGCCGCTGGACTCCCTTGGGCCAAGCTGGCGGGGTTGGCTCCTAGCCCCTACGGGAACTGGGGGCCGCGGGGAGTGGTGGGGGGCGAGCCCAGGCTTGCTGGGGCCTGGACGGTGAGATGTGTTCTGTACATTTGTATCAAATAAAGACGTGACTGTGGCCCTGCCTCCCAGCCCCCTGCGGACAGGCTGGGCCCCTGGCCAGCAGTTCCCCTGCCCTGCCCCGGCTCCACGCTGCAGCCCCTGGCACCCCTCCGCCCCAGCAGGGAGCAGCCGGATGCAAGCACTCTCGTCCAACACTTTTATTCAGCAAAAACCTCGCTCCTGCCCTGGGAGCCCTCCACACTGGAGCCGTGCGCGCCCACGTGCTCCCCACCAGGGACGGGCCCGGGGCTGGGCCCTGCCCAGGACTTGCCACCCCCCCCGCAGCCCCAGGCAGCTGCCTACGAGTCCGAGCTCTCGCTCGACGCCTCCTGGAGCAGCAGCCGTCGCTGCCGGTGCCGCTGCTTGTGCCTGCCGTGGGGCCGCAGGAGCCGCCTCTGGATGACCGCTGCAGCAGAGAGAGGGCGAGATCAGGTACCGCTCGTGTGGCTGGCGGGGTGGGGGCGCGCCCGGCCTTCCCGCCCTCCCCGGCAGGGCCCCGGCTCCACCCCGCGGCACTCACCGGAGATGGACTCCTGCCCCGCGTCTCCCGGGGCCCAGTAGAGGCTCTGGCTCTTGCGGAACTTGCGGTGCAGGCGGGTGTAGAGGACGGCGAGCGTCAGCAGCACCAGCAGGACGGTCAGGGCGCTGGCGGCCCAGGCCGCTTCCTCCGTGCGGGGCGTGGGCACATAGGCATGGGGGGCCTGCCCCTTTGCCGCTGCTCCCTGCTGGGCCCCGGGTTTGTGCTGGGGAACGTGTGGACAGGGGCAGCCCTCCTCCTGCCCTGGGGGTGCGCTCGGCGGCCCGGCTGTGGCAGTTGTGGGGGGCAGAACGCCAGACCCCAGGGTCGCGCCGGCCTGCAGCGTGGCATTCGGTGGGGGCTGCGGGGGGGCTGCCGGCTGCCCAGTCGTGGTGCGGGTGCTCAGGGAGCTGCTAGGGGGTGGCACCATGTCCATGTGTTGCCCCTCACCTCTGGGCTCAGGGGTCGTCCCGGCCCCTGCCTGGCGGCCCCCAGGGGCCATGGTGGGTCCTGGAAGCTCCAGTGTCAGCTCCCCAACCTGTTCCTGGGGCTGGTGCCCTTGAGCTGGGGGTGCAGCTGGAGGGGTCCCTCTGGCACCAGCAGTGCTTTGCCTAGCACAGGAGAGCTTCTCCGGGCAGCCTCCCCACCCGAGAGCGAGTGTCGGGGCCAGAGGAGCTACAGCACAGCCTGCGGAGACAGGAGGGGGCGTCAGAAACAGGGTGCAGCTAATGGCTTCCCCGGAGCACTAGGGCTGCCCCCCCCCAGGGCTGGCTCCTCCCCCTTCCCCGGGCGAGCAGAGCCACCTTACTATGGTGGTGCAAGGACTGGCCTGCAGCCAGGTACAGGGCCCAGGAGTGCTGGGTGCTAGTCCCTGCTGTGTGGGGGGGGAACCCCCCATCCCTTTCCCTCATCACCAGCCCCCTCCCCTAGGGGGAGGCCGAAGAGCTGCTGCCATCTGGCCCCTAGTCCACCTCCCCATGGCCCTTTTCCATGGTGCCCCAGACCCCAGCTCCGCCTCCTGCCACGACCTCCCACCGCCCCAGCAAGCGCCCGTAGCCTCCATGCCCAGCTAACCTGTGTGCCCAGGCCCTGCAGATGCTTTTCCTCAGCCTGTCATGGCCTCCGCCAGTGCCAGGGGCCAGGTCAGAGGGAGAATGGCACTGAGGGCTACGGGTCTAACAAGGGGGGCTCAGTAATGAGTTTGGGTAACCCATCAGCTACTGCTCCCACGTGAGGCAGGTGTCGGGGCATCCCCCAGGCGGAGGCAGAGGCTGGACATGGGGCACCTTTTCTATATCCTGTAATGTTTAAACATTCCTGGGCCCCCCCAGTCTGAAACCCCTGTAAACGCACAGCTGGCTGGATGGCGCAGAACCAGCGTCAACGTGTGACCCGGATCAGCTGCTAAGTACGAGGGCTGCTACACCCATGGAGTGAGCACAAAGTTCGGGCAATCTTTAGCCCCTGGAGGATACGTCAAGGCGCACACGGCCAACGAGGGGAATTACAGACCTGCCGATTTATCTTCGGGACCCAGGCTGCTGATGCAGCAAAGCATTAAGCAGCTGATTTGTAAGAGGCCAGAAGACAGGATGGTACGTAACAGGAAGGGTTTGTCAAGAACAAATCCCCAACCTCCCAGCCGCCTTTGGCCAAGTAACCAGCCGTGTGGCTGGGGCGAGCGGCAGACGTGCTACAGCTCGACGTTAGTAAGGTTTGTGATGCGGTCTGTCTCCCGTGACCTTTTCACAGACAAACTAGGTACAGCCGAGAGGGAGCTGCTGTTAGGTGAGTGCATCACGGGGTGGAAAACCGTTCCCAGCGCGTGGTTCCCAGCGGCTCGCAGGCATGCTGGAAGGGCATATCGAGCGGGGTCCCGCAGGGCTCGGAGCTGGCGCCAGGGCTGGTCACTAGCTCCACAAGCGGTTTGGATAGTGGCACAGGGCGTGCATGTACAACATTTGCTGAGACTGTCAAGCTGGGCGGGGCTGCAACCGCTTTGGAAGCCAGGCTGAGAATTCAAAATGATCTTGGCAAACTCGAGAAATGGTCTTGAAAGAGGATGAACGTCACTGAGGACAAATGGAAAGTGCTCCACGTAGGACGGACAATCAATTGCACACACGCAACACGGGGAATGACTGCCTAGGAAGGAGTCCTGCCGAAAGGGAGTTGGGGTTATAATGGCCCACAAACTAAACAGGAGTCAGCGATGTAATACAGCTGCAAGGCAGCCAGCCGTCAGTCGTCGGTCTGGGCCCTACTCGCAGGAGTGTGGGAAGCAAGACACAAGAAGTGATTCTGTCCCACTATTCAGCACTCAGCTGGAGTACTGGGGCCGGCTCTGGACACCAGGCTTGGGGAACGATGTGGCCAAACTGGAGATGGTCCAGAGGAGAGCAACAAAAGTGACTGAAGGTCTAAAAAGCATGAACTACCAGGCAAGATTGGGTTTGTTAAGGCTAGAGAGCAGAGGCCCGAGGAGGGGCAGTATGCAAAAGATTGTTATAACAGGAGGGTGATAAATTGGTCTCCTTAACCATGGAGGGGCAAGACAAGAGATTTTTAAACTGCAATCAAGGGAGCTTGAGGTTAGACGAGGAAAATCTTCCAAACTCACAGTCAGGGCAGTTAAGCACTGGACCAACTTGTCTAGGGAGGTTGTGGAATCTCCATCACTGAAGGATTTTAAGAGCCGGTTACACAAACCCGTCAGGGATGGTCTCGATCATACTTTGTCTTGCTTCGGTGCAGGGGACCGGCCTAGAGGACCAATCACGGTCCCGTCCAGTCCTACACAGCTCTGAGGCTGTATTTTATGCATTTTCCTCTGCTTTTTTGCGTTTGGTTAAGCGAAAGTGTATTCGCAGAGTAGGCGAACAAAGTCTGTTTCAAAACGGCAGTCAGCCCAAAGAAGAGATGGAGAAGGTGGGGGATTCCGGTTCAAATCCCAGGCCTGCCTGTTAAAGAAGGGATTTGCACTGGGCTTCCCTGCCTTCCAGCTCACGGCATGCCTGCTGCGCCAGCGCTGGCTGTATCTCTGCTTCAATCACCCTGTTGCAAAAACAGGTCAGGGCGGCTCTATTCACCCTGTGACCCCAGCTGCTGCTCTGGGCCATCCCCGCTCTCCTGCCAAGTTGTCTCTGCCCTGCCTGTTAGAGCTCTTTGAAATTAAACCCAGCTCTTTGCCGGGAGGGGAAGGCAGCTGTATGTCAGGAGCCCCTGACCATGACCCCCGATGGGACCAAGGCCTTCTCCTCGCACACACATTTCCAAGCCACGTGACTGTCTACGAACTTCAGAGCATTGTGAACGTTTCCCTTTAAACAGCACTGCTGCTGCAGCCTGTTCGGTGGCTTTATAAATGAGGCCCATTACGTCGAATTCACAGCCTGGGCAGCCCTGACCTGACCCGAGAGTTGAGAGCCAAGCCGGAGCTGAATGAAGCAGTCCTTGCGCAGCATCACTAGCGCGATCGGAAGGCAGGTAACTGCAGCCCAGCCCCACTGCTGCTTTTTCACAGTCAGCAGCTGCCAACAGAAATCCGTGGCTGCAAGTTGTTTGCTAAGAACAAAACAAGTGAAAGCACCGGCCTCCTTCAGGCAGCACCTGACACATGCAAACGATCCGGCACACACGTGGAATCGCACCAGTTCAGTATCTTCACGTGTCCCCTGCCAACAAGGGCTGGCCGCTAGACAGCAGGGCCGTGTTGTTCTCATGCAGCGTGGCGGTGGGAGCAGCTGGGCACCAAGGAGATGCAAATGCTGCAGGACGCTGTGGTGCGCTCCGACGCATGCACCTGGGCCGAGAGCAGCAAGAGCGCAGAGAACAGCAGAGAGACTCGGGCAGAAATGTTTTGACTGGCTGCGAGTTACCGGGACTATTGTTGTGAGTGACTGTAGCTTGAAGGGGTGGTGCTTTAGACAGTCAGTAGCCCTGGCTGTACGTAGGGGTGACATGAGTACGTGGTTACACGTTGTTATTCCCATGAGCTGTTCATGCACGACATGCTACAGCCCTTCTACGGTGAGAGCTGACTGTGCCGTAAGAACTTGACAGGTATTGTCATTGTCTGCAGGGACAATGAGAAATAATGACCGTTGTACCATGTGTGCTGGAGCCTAGTGGTGCTGGCTGAGCAGATAACATCACAACCTTTCTCCAATCAGTCCATTCCCCACCGTGTGACAAATATTGTGGTGGATTCACGGTACAGCCGTGCTCAGACTGGCCTGGGACGACAGCCTTTTGCTTTAACCAAAGACAAAAAGGAGATCACCTGATGCTAAATATTCTCAAGCATTCCAGGCCAGGGCAATGTTGCAGTGTACATAGCTGCATTACCAATGGGAGTTAGAAGCTTTCTGCTAAGGGGGGTGCAGGTTAGACTCCGTTGCTGGCCCGGTTGTGACGTGATGATGTTTTCGGGCCTCTGCCTGCCGCCGGGCTGCCCACAGGGCATGTGCCTCAAGGGCATTTTTCTAGCTGATGGATTAACCCAGTGCCCCACATGAGTCTGAGCTGGTAGCCTAGCGGGGGAGGGGGCGCACGCTGAGCACATCAGCCTATGAGTGCTCCCCCCCCACTGTAGCCCAGGCAGCTCTACTCCCAGGTTCTCCAGCCAGCCCCTTCCCCTGCAGTCCCCAGACTCACCCGCTCCGGTGGGGGGTCAGGACGGACTGGTCCAGCCAGGAGCAGGCCAGCAGAATCAGCCGGGCCTGGCGGCGGGGGAGGAAGGCAACCCGGCGTGCTGGAGGGAGGAGCGAAGAGGTAGGTCAGTGGGGCAGAGGGTTTGAATCCTGACCCTGGCCAAGGGGAAAGGCACTCACTGGTGCCCTGTGACAGGCGGGCAGGACCACAGCCCGGCTGCTGGGAGACCCGCTGTCAGCACCGGCCTGCCTGGCCCAGGCATGGCAGCGGGGTGTCTCAGCGCTGTGTCCGAGCGCCGCTGGGGGTGAGGGAGGAACCTCACCCATGTGTCCAGCGGGGGTGGCAGTGCCAGCGAGGGGGGTTGTTCCCAGCGCACGTGACTCTGGCACCTGCCACTTACCCGTGGGGGGTGGGCCCGGCAGAGTCGGTCTTCGTGTCCAGGCGGATCGACCGGCTGCCCTGCAAGAAGGAATCAACCAGCCACTCAAGTAGCTGCTGCCTCCTCCCCTCCCGTGGGCAGCCAGCCCTGGCCGCCCGTCCCGTGGGCAGAACCCCGTGGCTGCCCAGCTTGTGCTCCTGTGGGGTGAGCGCTCCAAGGCCGAGTCCCGCAAAGCAGGACCCCCTTTTACTCACGATCGGCCCTGGGAGGAGCAGCCCCGCGGGGCGACAGCTGCAGGCCCAGGGTCCGTGGAGAGAGCGAGCCCCCATCACCCTCCAAGTCAGAGGGGTGCTAACGCCGGGACAGCCCCAGCCCGGCTGCCGGGCCATGCTGGCCACATTCACCGGCACCGCACAGCCAAGGAGAGACGGGGACCGTCAGCAAGGGGCAGGCAGGGCCCCCCCAAAGCAAGCCCCCTCTGCACAGGAACGTGCTGCTCCCGGGGTGCTGGGGGACAGCGCTGCAGGTTAATCTGCGTGGGCAGCGTAGGGCAGTGAGCGGCCCCCCAATGCCCGGTGCAGCTGGGCGAGGCGCGCTCGCCATTGCCCCGGGATGGCCACCGGCCCCTTGGGAGCACGGTGCTGGGCACTGGGCACCGGCCTCCACCAACTCAGGCCAGGAGCCGGGGCCTGCCCGGCGCTGCCCGGGCCCCGCAGCGGGGCGCCAGGACTCGCCGCAGGCTCCAGCGGCAACCAACCCCCCCGGGGCCAGCCAGCGCCAGCGCCCGCCTAGGGCAGGACCCCGCAGCCCTGCCGTCACGGGGGGGGGGGGGGCACTGGCAGCGTGCCCGCGCTGTGTGCACGGTGCGGGGCCCTGGGTCCCGGCTGCACCGCCGCCCGCCGGCGGGGTGTGTGTGTGTGTGTGTCTTAGCCCCCCCCCCCCCCAGCGCTGCCATCTGGGCACGGGGGGATTGGCTCGGCCGCGGGAGGGCGGGTCTCGGGCTGCGGGGGGAAGCCAATGGGAGCGGGGCGAAGGCGGGTCCGCGCCGCTCGGTGACGTTTCAGGGGGAAGATGTGCCCCCCCCCCCCCGGTGCATGGCCCAGGACACACCCAGCCGGGGGGGGGGGGGGGCGGCAAGGCCGCGGGCCCATGGCCCGGGGGGAACCGACCCCGCCCTCGCTGGTTGGGGAGAGCCCGCGGCTGGGATTCCCCCCCCCCCCCCCCCCCAGGCCGGCCCCTCCCTGAGCGCTGCCCCCCCCCCCCCGCGGGCGGGCACGGGCCGGCGTGGCTCGCGCAGGGCAGTCGGACGCCTGGGTTCTCTGCCCGGCCCCGTGGCTCGGTTTCCCCGCTAGGGACCAGTGTGTTCGCCCCCCCCCCAGCACCGGCCCCGAGCCCCGCACAGGCCCCCCCCACCCCGGGCCGGTGTCGCGGCCGCCCACGCCCAGCCCGACCTGCAGCGTCCGGTGCCGGGGCCCCGCTGCGGGCGGAGACTCCCCCGGGCAGGGCCCGCTCCGCCCCACCCCGGGCCGGGCTTAGCGTCAGCGCCCGGCCGAGCCCCCCAGCCGCCAGCAGGGGGCGCCTGGCCAGCCGGAGCGCGATGGGGAGTGGGGGGGCTGGCTACAGGGGGCGGGGATGTGGGGGGGCAGGGGGAAGGCTGGGGGGCTGGCTACAGGGGGGCGGGGATGTGGGGGATACACGGGGTACTCTACTGCTCATAGGCTGGGTCCAATCTAAGCCCCCCCCCAGGCAGGGCTGCCCCCCGACTCCACCCCACAGCCAGCCCGTAGGGGATGGGCCAGCCTGGCCCCAGGGCAGCACCCCGCCCAGGGCCCTTTGAGCAGCCCCCTGTGGTCCGGCTGGCAGGGCTGGCCCCTGCTCCTGCGCTGCACGGCTCGGGTGCAGCCAGCGGACTTTGCCTGGCACCTGCGCCCTGGCCCGCCACTCAGCCCTGCGCGGCTGGAGGGCAGCACCGCCATGCTCCTGGGGGGCTGGCCCCTCTCTCCAGGCACAGCTCAGCTGGGGAAGGGGGCGGGGGGGGCTTGTTCAAGGCCTGAGGTCCCTGCCTGGCAGTAACGCCAAGGGCTGGTACCTCACTGGGGCCAGGGACCTGTTCCCGGTACAGGGAAAGGCCAGGGCACTAGGTCACCCCCCTCTGAGCCTCCACCGCCTTCAGCCACCCGCCCCCCTGGAAGGGACAGGCAGGCTCTGGTACCGGCCCCACGCACTGCTCTGAAATGGGGCAGGGAGGATCCCGGTGGGTGCACCCCATGGCTCTGCTGGCAGCCCCCCAGCTGCAGGGAGAGGATCCTGGCGGCAATGAGCCAGGGCCCTGCACGGGGCTGGCCGCAGGGGTAAGCAGCTGGCCAGGGAAGGGTTAACGCTTGCACAACCCCCATCCAATCCGCACACGGCAGCCCTCAAACAAACCCGTTATTTGCTAAGTAACGAGGGGGGCCATGGGGCTGCCATGCCAGCCCGCGGCAGGGGGACTCCGGGAGTCGCGTCTTCTCCAGCCGCAGCACCTCATGCTGGCGGCAGGGACCCTGGCTGCCTGGGCCGCCGCATTAGCCCTCCTCTGCCTCCTGGCCCAGGTGCTCCGGGGGCCAGGCCGTGGTGGGGATAGTTTGCCCCCCAGCCAGGGGGCACCAGGGGGCGAGCCTGGGGGTGCAGGCGAGGAAGATGGGGACACGGTCCTTGGGGAGGAAGGGCCGGGGGCCGGGCGCTGTAGGTTCATCTGCAAACCCTCCGCCCTGGCCTGCTGCCTGCTGCGGAGCCTCCGGCGCTTCGCGGCCCTGCCGAGCGGGCGCTGGGTGTGGAGGAGCTGCCCTCACCTCCAGACCCTCTTCCAGCTCCTCTGGCCCCCAGCCCGCCAGCCCCAGCTGGCCCGGGAGCTCCTGCAGCTGGCCGACGGGGGCCTCCTCGCTCTGGACTGGGTCATGGGGCCCCGCCGCGCCGGCAAGAGGAGAGCGGCCGGTGCCTCCCCCACAGGGCCGGTGCTGCTGGCCATTCCCCATGCCTGCGGCAAGGTCACCAGGGGCCTCCTGCACCTCTGCCTGCTGGCCCTGGAGCAGGGCTACAGCCCTGTCATCTTCAACAGGCGGGGGCACAACGGCAGCCCGCTTGCCAGCCTGACGCTGCAGGCCTTCGGGGACCCAGCCGATCTGAAGGAGGCAGTGAGGTACATCCGCGCCCGGCACCCGGCCTCCTCGCTGTGTGCTGTGAGCGAGGGCTCGGGCTCGGGGCTGCTCCTCTCCTACTTGGGGGAGTGCGGCTCCTCCAGCTACTTGGCGGCGGCTGCCTGCATCTCACCCGTCTTCAGGTGCCAGGAGTGGCTAGAGGCCGGGGGCCCCTGGCTGTACGAGTGGAGTCTGCTCCTGCACCAGAAACAAGAGCTCAGCAGGTCAGTACCTTCCCAAGCTCCGCCCCGCCCCGCCTCTTGGCTGCACTCTTCTCCAGCTGCATCCTCGCCCCAGGGTGATGCAGGCCCAGGGGGCAGGGCGTGTGGGCAGCACGCTGCCAGGGATGCTTGCCAAGCTGGAAGGGCACCATGGGGATGGCAGGAACAGGAACAAAGTTCTGGGCAGAGGGGTGTAGGTTTGGGGAGCCCAGGGCAGGGTAGCAAGGGGCTGTGGGTCAGGCTGGAGAGGCACGGGCAGGGGTAGCTCGCTCAGCACCAGTCTGCACTTTCACACCCATATTATATGGCTGCAGATCCCGGCGGCAGGGGGCTGAGACAGGCAGAGGCTGGGGCAGTAGCTGGGGAGAGCCGTTCTATGGTGTAAAGGGGCCTTGGCCCAGCCCAGCTACTCCCTGGAGGGTGGGAGGGAAGAAAATCCCCAGCTCTGAGACAGCCTGACACCTCCAGAACGGCATGCACACCCGCCTGGTGAGAAGTCACACCCCCACTGACAGTTACACCGGGAGAAACAGCGTGCGCAGAGCAGGCCCTGGGCGTCCCGGGTAAGGGCCATGCCCGTCCTGCCGCGTCAAAATCCTCCTCCTAGCAGAGTCAGGGCAAGTAGCCTCAGGGCCAGGACTCCCCTGGCCAGTCTGCTGCCGGGCTCCCCAGATCCGGGCTAATCAGACTGCGTGGTTGCAGCTCATTGCCCAAAATGCCCTGCTCCAAGCTCGAGACCCAGCAGCGATGCAGCCTGGGGCCCATCAGTGGAAATCCCAGAAACCCGGAGACGCCCGCCGAGTGTGCAGGGCGCCATGGGGCCGGGGCCAGGGGGGCGCCCTTCAGTTCCCTTCTCACCGGAAGGGAGGAAAGTCACGACAAGGGGGCGCCCTGGGGAGGGAAAGCCCAGGACCAGGCAGGTTGACACTCGTGCTCCAGCTGCACGGCCCTGAGCTGGATAAGGATGGATACTGGCGACGCTGCTCTGGGTAGCACGGGCCCTCATGGGATGCTGTGAGCGCGGGAGCCAGGGGCTGGGCGGGGCTGCATTGCCACTGGCAGCTGGAGAGCCACTGACGCCCCCCTGTCCTCAGGGGGCCACACTCACCCTAGGGCCGCATGCCAGCTGCTCCCTGGGGCAGGCCCGGAGTTCCTCCCGGGAAGCACAGCCCTCCCCCCCACCGCCCACACTGAAATGCTGCAGCAGCCTCCAGCGGCTGTCATGGAAACCAGAGCGCTGTGCGAGGCCAGGTGCTCACATTCTCCTCTGGTCGCTATGGTTTCCAACCCAAGTGACCAAAATGACAAACCAGCGAGAAAGTGAGGGAGCAGCGTCCCCTCCTCGCCTGCCCTGGGGAAGGGCGGGGCCTGTATCGTTTCCACCCCCAGCCTCCAGGCCCCCCTGCCCCAGCAACAGCCGCTGTGGGGCCCTTCCGCTTGGAACCGTCCTGGCCTGCGAAAGCAGAGGCCCCGAACAGCCACACACACCCATGGCACGAAGTGGCTGCACCTTTGGGTGGGTCCAGGGGACGGTGCAGGGGAGAGTCCAGAGGCCTGATGCGGATTGGCTGTGACACCAACGTAGGGGCGGATGCCCGTGAACAGCTGGGCCGTTCCAGGCATTTTTAACCTGCCCCTCACCTGGTATCTAGCAGCCCCTGCCACGTTGTGGCTTCAGGTCCCCAGCTAAGCCAAACAGGCCAGGCACTGGACTCAGGCACGCTGACCCCGTGCCATTAGCAGCTGTGGGTGAAACAACTGAGAAATCTGGTAGCGTCCAGCAGGAGCCAGCGCCATGCGTGGCCGTGAAGGAGGGGCAGCAGCCCCGGGAGGACACAGAAGCTCGGTGCGAGCCACGCCCCTGCCTGTTGCGTTTCTCCCTCCCAGGTACGCCACGGCGCTGGCAGAGGTCGTGGAGACGGGGAGGCTGTTCAGGAGCCACTCACTCCGGGAGTTGGAGGAAGTCCTCTTCTGCCAGACCAAGAGCCAGCCCACCACCTGGGAGGCTTACTGGGATCGCAACGACCCCCTCCGGGACGTGGACGAGGCGGTCGTCCCAGTCCTGTGCATCTGCAGCGCCGATGACCCCGTCCGGGGACCTCTGGCCAGCACCCTCCCCCTGGAGCTCTTCCACAGCAGCCCCTACTTCTTCCTGCTGCTGACGCCGCATGGGGGTCACTGTGGCTTCCTGAAGGAGGGCCGCCACTCCTGGAGCCACGAGGTGACGCTGGAGTACTTCAGAGCTGTCGCCGAGTTCTTCCGGGGGGAGGAGAGAGTGAAGGGGCTGCACCGGCGCAGGAGGGGTGTTCTGCAGAAAAGAGAGGCTTCCTCGTCTGCCTACGACCTCCAGGAGATCTTCAGCTGGCAGAGGTCCTACACCAGGTAGTGCCGGGCAGGACCTCTCCGTAGTAGACTGGTAAAGGCCGCGTCCCTGGGAGAGGCCAGGGAACGCCGTCCAGGGGCAGGCAGCGCTTGGCACAATCGCCCCCCTTTAGAAAGGACAAGCAGCGCCCACCGTTGCACGCCTTTCCCCAGCCCGATTGCTCTCACGCCAGCAGCGCAGGTTTTCCACACCAAGGCCCCTGCCACGCCCTCCCTGTAGAAGCAGAGTGTACTGAGAGCCCAGGTGTGCACACTACACTGTAAATGACATGCTAACTCGGGGCTGGACACAGCTGTCTGGTCCTCCCCTCGTGCCTGTGAAACTCCACTCGTACATGCACGTAATGGCGTGTTCACACGGCAAGGCACCATCTCCCTTTCCTGTACAAGCCGTGGCAGGGGCGGGGTCTAGAGCCAGGGACACTTGCCGCAGCTGTTTCGAGCCCCATGTTAATTCTGGTCTCCTCCAGTCCTCCCTGGCTGGACGGAGATGGAGTCAAACCTGCCAGGAGTAACAACTTGTTCCAAAGCCGCAGCCTGGCAGATGGCTGCTTTGCCCCCTGCTAACCTCTCCTTAAATCCCTGCTGGAGGCGTCCTTCGCCTGCCAGGCCGACAACGGGCTCTCCTGCCTGCTCATTCGCCAGCCTGCCGTGCCTTGCTTCGCTGGCGCGGCCCTTCCCGGTATTGGGCCCTGACCTGCCAGGTCGTTCCATCCAGGCAGAGCCAGTGCTCGCCGAGCCCCAGCAAGGTCCGCAGGGCTCCGTGCAGAGCAGCGGGCGGGGCAGAGGCCTTACCTTGTCAGCTCTTTGAGGCGGTGGCGCACCCGACGGGTGCCGGTCAATCAGTAACGGCGTGTCTTACTCTCCACACACCAGCCCCCCGCTGCCCACTCCGCAACCAGCGCAAGGTGACTGCCTGCTGGCCGCTCTGCCTCGTAAAGACCACCCTGTCATTTCAGACGTACTCCCCCGGCCAGCAGGAGAGCGCGGGGGTGGGAACGCGCCCCCCGTGCCACGTCAGAGCAATCGTGCCCCTGTCATGGGACGGCACTGTGCTGCCCAAGGAACAGCTTTCAGAGGAGACGCGAAGCCCATGCCCTGCTCCCGGCGTGCTCTCCTCAGGCGGCCCGACCCCACCTGTTAAAAACTGGCACAGAGGCTCCATGTACTAAAATTACTTTATTACAGTTGATTTTTAACATTTCCTTTGCTAGGATACAAAGGATACTTACAAACAAAATATTACATATGACCTTGTTTTCTCTTCTCTTATTTTCTGACAACTTGGTAACAGCTTTAAATGCACAATCTATACAATTAATACAGGTTATATACGAGCGCTAACGTATGCCGAGCCGGAAGGGTACCAGAATACTGACAATGTACTGTACAAGAAGCCTGACCAGTTAGTGCTTGTGGCATTTCCTACCCACAGGAAACTGCACACCTGTAGTCACCCATCCCAGCTGGTGCCAACAGAAACAGCAGCAGGGAGGAGTCCAATGTCCCTGTTTTAACCCTTTGTGATCCATCACTGCAGGAACTGGGCCTGGAGGACTCAGACCACTTGTTAGTACCACAGCGTGTGCGTTGCGCTGAGCGGCACCACACACCACAGAGTGCTGCTCTCTCCTGGCGCTGCTTTGCGAAAGCCATGTGTACACACCCCCACCCTGCCCCAGAACGAACAAACCTTCCACTGGCCACAGCTGCCCAAGGACGGGCTGGGGCCTTGTGAAGTTCTCAGCCCTGTGCGGAAGGTTATTAGGGAAGCGGGGGGAGTAGGGAGGGGGAATTAATTGTTGTCTGTGACCATCCCTCTCTCTCCCCACGCGCACACAGCATGCAGACAGCAAGGGATGTAACAGGCAACGCGCAACCCTCTTCCCCAGGGGGCAGCTGAGATGGACACAGCTATTTTAACTCTCACTAACACTGTGGGAGCCTGGCCGCAGGCTGTTGCCCTAAGACCAGCAATGCTCCCACCGCAGGTGCTGGCAGTTGTGCTTGAGTCAGGGGTGTGACGGGACCACCTTGGAGCTAGGGCAGCTCTGCAGCGACTAGTGAACGCCAAGCTTTGTGCTGCCACAGGCGTGCACTCGCCTTCTTCCCCAGGCATTCCCTCGCACTGAGAAGGTGACAGTTTTACTTTATTTTAACGCAACTGACAGGGAAACGTTTTCCGATGACTGGCAAAAGACCAGGCATTCGCCCGGAAATGGCAAATGGAAAATACATCCCCCCTCCGCAAAAAAAAAGTGTGGAGGAAGAAAATCCAAGAAAGTAACAATGCCAGGTTCAAGTTAAAATGTCTTTTAGTTTACACAATACGTGTGTTGTGCAAACAACCACAAAACCAGAAGCCTGCTGGAAATCATGAAAACAAAAGAGAAAGTGATATATAAAATTAAACATATAAATAAGATGTCTGGCTGACTGGTAGAAGAATACCGTAAATCGTTCTGGGTTACAAAAAGGATGATACATTCAAGATGCTCTGAACGCAGTGGGGTAACGTTACATTTGTTAATTGCTGTGTTAGAATTCTCAAGTTCGCCTTTAAAGTCTTCACAATACAAGCAAGCTATTTTAAAAAATATACACCCCTCACACAGCCTCCCCTACCCTTCCTAATGCATGTTATGCTACCTCTCTTGTATACTAAACCCAGGGGGTTCTGACAGCTAACGGCCTCATGGTAATCCAGCCTTTTCATAACTCTTCGCCTTACGTTTTAAATGGGTTAAGGGTTTCCATGGAATAACATAAATAAGAATTTTAGCAACCCAAGTGTTAATAAAAAAACTTCTTCAGCATGTACAATTTTTTCAAGTCAATATAGCCTTTTGTTTCTATAATATGCACTATATTTAATTTTTAACATTAATTATTTACATCAGACCCACCCCCCATTTTCGTTGGTTTGGTCAGGTAAAGTGTGCCTGTTCCAAGCAAGCCCGGGTGAGAGCTGAGAGGGGTTAGGAGAAAGAGGAAGGTTGAAGAAAGGAAGCAGGTTGTTTTGTTTGCCAGTAACTGCACCCCTTGCACACGCCTCTGACCCTGACTGTATCTTGAAGAATTCACATCCCAACAGCCTCCAAAGCACCTTAAACATCTTCCAATGACCGGTCTCTCTAGGGCTCCTGACATCCACTCTTTTCTTGTAGACCTCTAGCTCTTAGTGCCATGAGACACTGAGTGAAGGTGGGACAAGTGAGGTGTAACAGATTATTTCATCCATATGCAATCCAAGGGAAAAGGGAAAACTCCCTAATTTAGTAATGGGCGCTGAAAACAAAGACTACAGTGCAAACCAGCTGTAGCCCACATCTCAACCACCTAAGCATCTGCACGCCTGGCAGTGGGTCTGCAAGGAAAGCATGCTCGATGGCATAAAGCTGTCCCCCACCGCTGCAAAGTCCATCCCTTGACCACGTGCAGTTTCTAGGAGCACACACATGGCTTGGCACTGAACTTAGTCCAGGGAAACTTCAGTCAGTGGCCATTTCCAATCAAGAATTTGCCTCCAGCGCTTCCAGGTGGACCCTGTCTAACCCTGATGCCAACCCATGCCAAAGCAGTGATCACATACTTCCAGTCATTAACCACTGCCAGCTTATAGCCAATCTTTGCTGAGCTCAGAGTTGCCATAGAAATGTGTTATACTGGCACTAAAAGCAGGTAACAAGCTTAATACAATTAATTTCTTCTCCAATGGTTTACATGCTCTTTAGATTATCCTGGCATCAAAACCTTTCAGAGGGGGGAAAATACGTATTTTCTGTACAGTTCTGTAAATCAGATAAAAGGGGGTGTTAGAAGGGATAGCGATACATTGGGCTTAGTTTATGTGAAGTTCAGCCCCAGAAAAAGCTCCAAGCCAACACTTCTGTCCTTTGCACTGTCCACATTAAAACCCTTTGCATTTAGCTCCAAAGGGCAGAGGTTTTGCACACACACATCTAAAACAAGGGGGACCAAAACTGTGACGATAAAAAGATACGGCTCAATGATGCTTTGTTAGCTCCAGAAGCATTTCCACCTGGACAGCAAATTAAGCAGTTATTCCTCTGCCCTCCTCCCCCTCGGCTTACAATATTTAAGCATGAATACTTACAGTGTCAGCTAGGCAAGTTAAGGGGTTAAATGCATGCGGGGCTACAACTGGCAGGCAGAGGAGCGCCTCTCGAGTTGGCACATACTGTATCTATAAACTTCAGTACAAAAACTTAAAAAATACAGAAACTAGGTCCATTTGTTAGCTACATATTTACAGATCATTACACTATTTCCACTCACAACCATTGAACCGGCTGCCAGTGAAAATGCAAACGGTGCATGTTCAGAGGTACCCGTACGAGGAGGGGGAAGTCAGGGGGACCGGAGCTACCCCCGATTTGGTGCACATCCTGTGGTAGTAATTCCCACCTCTTGTTGGCAAACTGCCTACAGATTGCCAGACTGAGCATGTGCATTTAGAGGAAGCAGGCAGAGAGGGGATAAGCCTGGCTTTATAGAACATGGCCAAATGGCAGATAGGTGGTGTAAATGTACCAGGACCCACTGCCCTCCTCCAAAAGTCTTCAGGTCAAGTGCAAGCATTCAGAGGCCCACAGCTGGGGTAAGGTGCTTGTTTTTGCTGGTATATGTATTCATTAGCCAGTCCCTCTCTCGCTGAGCCAGGCTTCCTTCCTCCAGCATTTAGCCAAGGGTTGGGAACAGAGAGTGTCCCAGGCACGGGAGTGACCCTGACAGGCCAGATTGGTGGAGTTCTGTTGCACAACAGGAATCAGGGTTATCTGCTTCCATCTCTCTCTTGGGGTAATGTTTAATAAAACCACTAAGTCAGCTGGCTTCTTCACTGATCTGATAGCCACCGACAGCTCCACACAGACTCGCAAACATTTCTCAACTGGCTCCCACTGAAACGAATCCTGACAGTGCAAACGAAAACGAACACAGTGAGACAGACATCAATCCGCAGTCCTTGCTTACCCTTCCTTTAGTACACAAAGCCCTTTGCTAAGCTCACCATTTGACCGGAGTCCAGGGGAATGTGGGGGTGGAACCGTCCCATGGTCTTTAAAACAGGAGCATGGACAGTCTGAAAAGAACAGCCACTCCTGCTGAACGGGCAGGGCCGTCCAAGGCTTGTTGGAGACGCTGAAAAAGGAAGGTTACAAACCTGCTTCCAAAGAGTTACTCTCTTCGATGTAGTTTATCGCCCACAACAACAGGGCGCTGAGGGCTTCCCTTTTCTGTGAAGGGACAACTCCCATTAGCATTAGTGGGGGTTATCCAGACGCACCCAGAGTGAAAAAGACCCTACACATAGCATGCAGTTAAGCTAGCTAGGCCTGAGACTGCTTTCTTCCACAAGGGAACAACCCCACTAACTAAGGAGCTATCCATCCCCTCCATATGTGCCACTGTGACCAACACGTGCAGGACTGACCACCTCCCCCCGAACCACTGGATGGCTCATCGATACACCACGGAAGGCAGGGTGGGGTGGGGAGAAGAGATGCCAGGAATCGGCGGCCGCTTTCCAGACCTAGAAAGTCAAATTCTAAGGGCTGACTCTGTCCTACTGTCACCTGTTGGAGAGGACGCGGCACAGAAGCCTATAGCACTAGGGGGCCACGCAGAACTGGTGTCAAGGCAGAAAACATGCTGTTCCCTGCACACCGTCCGCTGGCAGCAGCGGTGGGGAAACAGACCTTCACCCCAGACACACATGCACATGTTCTGGAGGGAATGGGTCGGGAGAAGAATAAAGCATGGAATAGTAATTTTTTAAAAATTAACTTCACAGTTTTATCTTATGTTTTGGCTTTAGCTTAATGCCTCAATTTAATGCACACAGAACAACAAAGGTAGAGCGGTGTGTTTGTAGTTAGTGGCAACTTAACCCCAGTAATGCAGATTGCTAATTAAGACAGTGCAGTGTGTGGAAAACCCCTCTTGGTCTGTGATCTTTTGAGATGAACCACCCCTAGGGATTATGAGCATTTCACTGTCTTTCCTCACGTCACACTGACAACCAGTATACTGCAACCAGCATAAGTAGCTCCCCACACCACTTTCAGAGTGCTGTGCAACCTCACTGTCTGCACTGCCTTCTAACTTACTTGTACTCCAAATGAGTTCTCTTCCTCCTTTCACAACATGCCCTAGCAGCTACGGATCCCTCCAAAACCTGCAAAAAACAGGGTAGTACTTAAACAAGGGCTTCCCCACTCCACTCAGCCCGAATTCACCTCTGCTCAAATCCTCCCCACAACACAGGCCAGCTGCACAAATTGTCCTGGTAGCTTCTCAGCTGCGGGAATGCTAAAGGAGAGCAGAACCGAAGTGCCCTGACAGAAATGCACAGCCTGAGTTGTGTGCGCGCACACAGTATATAAATATGTACAAATGAGATACCATTATATAGATATCTCCAGAGATGTGCGTATTTAACAGAGTAACCGTAGATATTGGTATAATTCCACTTCTTTTCGCCAATGAAGAGTGCATGGACAGGATCAAGGTTTGGAGTTCAACAGGCCACTTTTCCCTTTGTGATAATAAGCAGCATTATTCCAGTATCCAGCATAGTGTACTCTGCGCCGGTTTTACAGACAACGTGCAATGTTCTACTTAACTATGGACTGAGGATGAACTGACAGTACAGCAGCTCTAGTCTCTCCCCAAGGCAGGACTTGTAGGTAAGAAATGTCTGTGGGGACTTCTCCATTCAAAGCTTGGTTAATGTACTGTACCCTGTTTGTTTTTCAACACCTTTGACGTTTACTGGGTTAGACTGAATGCAGGTGAAAGTTCCAGCGTTGTGTCCAAGGAATTACGTGCACAACATTTGATGGGGATGGGAGAGATGGCCTCCGTTTTCCAGAAACCACAACAAACAAAGCACATGTGGTCTCTTCCACTGATTTTAATTAAACATAACCAAATGAAGGGTAATACGATTAAAAAGGTGAAAAATGCCAATTCCCCTGATATTGCACCTCTAGACTAAACTTTAACCAGAGTTTAAGGTCTGTGCAAAGGGAAAGAGAAAAAAACCAAACAACAGAATAATATATTGTAGGGGTCAAGTTGGCGATTTTAAAACACTGTCATAAAAATTGTAAATTAATACAGAGACATTCTCCCAGTGTGAATCCTCACATAGAAGATGGAGAACTAGCATCTTGCTGAGACACTGGGAGTACTTTTCATAATTTACAGTATTTTTAATAATGGTTGGGGAAGAGTGTGTATAGTACAGCGTGGAGTCGGGCGTATAGTACAGCGTGGAGTCGGGCGTATAGTACAGCGTGGAGTAGTTCGTTTTCATTTTAAAAAAATGGAGTTTGCAAACTGATTCAGAAAGTGTTTGCGTCTCTCTGAAATATTTTGATTTTATATTTATACATATATCTCACAAAGATATTGATGTGATATATATGATATTTATAACATATATTATATATACTAATTTATTTCCTCATATACCTCCACTACACAATATGAAGTGATTTCCACAGATTACAACAAATGAATTATTGGGAGACATCTCTCGAGATCAAACTCACTCGGAAGGTAGCTTCTCTTCCCCACATGTACACACAGAGACACACACACACATTTAGACCATTGATCTGAATCAGTTTTTGCAAACTATTTTAATTAAAATATTAACTCATTGGAATAGTCCAGGTCTGCACATGATATACATGTAAAAATGGTTACTACACAGTTCTTTTGGATACAAAAAAGCCAATATGGGATAGACATCATTTGGGTCCAGCATTCAGTCATGCTTTACATTTCACAAATAGATGGCCTGAGAGAACTCTGGTGAAGTAGCTCAATTTAAGCCAGAGACTTTGACCAAATTTAAACCATAGGAGAAGCTAAAGAATGAAACAACTGAATTCTGAAGTCCAGTCCCCATCACTGCTGCTGTCTGGGATCATGAGGAGTTGAGAACTCCTACACGTTGTAGATTAGCACCATGCTCTGTATAGACCCTCCACACCGAGGTGGTAAGATCCAATATAGGTGTTTGGCTTTGGATTTTTTTTCTCAAAACGGGAAAATGAAGGTGCTTTTCCTTAATTTCATTTGAACAACATTTTAATGCAAAAGAACAGTTTGAAAACATCCACCCCACACAGAGATGTATATGGGGAGGAGGGGAGAAAGAGTTCATTGTTGTCACAAACATACATGACCTAGAGGGTAACCAAGGGGAGTACTCCCCTGTGGGCCCACTGCTCCCATCCCAAACTTCTGCGTATACTGTTAATATTACCAGGCCTTTGGGATAGTGTCCATCATTGTTCAGCGTGACATGATATACCAAGATACTGGAAATCCTGACGTCTGGATTCACCAGACACTGGCTGAGAGTTAAGGATCTAGTGTGGATTTTAATTTAGCTAACGAAAGAATGTCACACTGTTGAGAAAACTGAACAGCAGTGAGACAGTGGAGTATTTCTGTAAAAATATGTCACATGGACAAACACATTCGGAAAACCTTGCTTTTGAGCCCTATAAACATATTAAAGGCAAATCCTAGAGTTAGCAGCTAGTGTTTTCTTCAAGATGATTAGTGTGCAAGGAAAGTCATTTACAAAGAACTCTGGCTGGCCAGTCCCCAGGAAGAAAATCTTTACCTCAAGCCACGCTTCATCGACCTGCTCTCATCTTAGCTTTGTGGCGCTGGCCGGCCCAGAACTCCCCACCACTGGTACCAGGCTTTCACGACACCTCCCACCACTTCCAGCACTACGGGTCGATGTGTAGCCACAAAAGCCAGTCCATTTATCCTCAGATTCCATGACCTTTTTAATGTAATTTCTTTATTTACTTCCCACGCTCTTTGGCTCCCTCTCAGTAGTACAGCAGCTCTGGTAAGAGAGCCCTCTGGAAATAGTGCCTCCTGCACGCGGCGTGACATGCTACCAAATGGTCACAAAGTCTCAGTGGACTGGAAAGTTGTAAAGAACTGCAGCAACCAAAATAATATAAAGGAGCCCACATGCAGCAAGATCTACAGTGGTGATGTGGGTTAGTCAGCGGCTGGTAAAGAGTCATTGGCTCAGCTCCTCCTGGTACACTACTGCAACTAAACATTTAAACAGTTGGCTACACTTGACATGTAAACAGGAAATTGCAACAAGCCAAAAGGTAATAAATTGGTGTATGTAGTGTAGTAATGAAAACCCCAATGGATGGCATTTTGTGACTATGGCATCTTTCACAATCCCTCCGGCATTGCAGACTGATTGGCTGTAAGTCTAAGGTTTCTGAAGAACAGAGCAAAAGAACTATTTAGCGCTCCGAGAATTATTCTGATGCTTAGCTAAGGTGAGATGTCACAGTACTAGCCATACAAGTGTGTTATTTATGCTCTTCTTCACAACTTCCTCCAAAGCATGACGTCCCTGCCACCAGCACAGCCAGGAGAGTGCAAAGATGCTAGACTGATTTTAAACATTTTCAGCCCCCCCTTGCGCACACGTCTGCCATTGTGGGGCTCATGAAGCTACCCTGTGCCATTGGAGAAAGCTCACCTCTAAGTGCAATAGAGAGCATGTACTTGGGTGGCAAGGGTCTGTGCTGATCCCTGTCATCGCTCAGCAGGCAGTCACTCAGCCTTCCCTCTGGCCCCTCTACCTCACCTATGGTTCCATTAATCCCGCCCATCCTGAGGCTATACCTAGAAACGTGGCCTATTTCCTGATAAACAATGGACCGAAAATACAGCTGCTTCTCTGCCAGATAGTAACAGATCTGCGGCTCCCCTAGGCGGCTCAGGTGGCTGTGAAGATTTTTGGACACTAGTGAAGGTTTAACCTCTTCCTACAACTCTGTCAGGATGCGGTGACGAAAGCAGACTGAGGCCCTTGTGCAGCTTTAATGCCTTAACCGACAGCCAACTCCTCTGACTAGTTGCATATGTCTTAGATCCCCTCCCCGGACCCCCAAAATGTAAAAATGAAAACCACCAAACCCTGCAGCCAAATACTCTGACATCCCAGTTAGTAAACACAAAACGAATGCTTTACAAAATGAATACAATATCCCATGTTCACCCAGCAGCACACTGCAGTCCCACACTGAGCAGGCTGCTGGGAGGGACCTGGAGGCAGTTTCTGTTGGCAGACAGTTCCACCCTCAGTTCTTGTTTCAGTTATGTATAAGACATGTGTGACCCATTGGATATTTGTGAAGTGACACTTGTGCTCCTGCTCATGCCCTGCTCTGTCCGTCCCCCAGAAGCTGTCCGCCTCAGAGCCTGGGGGCTGTTGCGGACCCCTATCGCACTACCTCGAGGTACCCCTTGCATGGGCCCTGAGGGGTGACCCCATGGCTGGGGTCCACCTTGCATTGGATGGCCCCAAGCTTGTGGTGGGCCACCCATGGGATGACCCCAGTGAGGTCCCGCACCCCCAGTAGGATTGTGGGACCAGCCAGAAGCTCCCGGGTAGCTGTGGCTGAACGCCTCGGGGGAGAGATTAGACAGAACCATGTTACTGAAACCTAGCCTCATGCTTTCTGAATCAAAGGCTTCGATCTCGCGGGCTTGACGCTCCAGCAGGCCTCGTATCCGTTCGGTGCGCTCGTTCTGCAATGCCAGCATCTCCTCCTCAATCTGAGGAAAGGAAAGAGAAAAGGGAGTCTGTAGCAGCAGCACACCGTCAGAGACACAGCAAACGAAAGCAGGCTCATTGCAATGGTCAGTTTACAGTAACCGTAGCCTTACTTTTCAACCAAAGACTAGATCAACGGCAGAGGCCAGGTGCACACTCTCCATTTTGAATGCAAAACAACAATCCGGGGCTTCTATGACACGCGGACCTGTGCACCGAAAAGGAGGAGGGGCTGGACAGCAGGGCTGAAAACACAGGCGGGATGATTTCTGCCAACCTATTTCCCGGTTTTTCACACATTACATCAGGGATTTCAGGATTCAAATCCAAAGTTGCAGCAATGTCTTCAGGAGCTCAGATTTCACTTATAAGATGCAGCAGTGAAATCTGGTGCTTCAAGCATAACGACTGCATGGTCATCAGTCACGTCAACGCAACATCAACTGGTCTGTACTGCTGTCAGCTGAACCTAGTGACCCACGGGTCTCTTCTCCAGAATGGCAACCTACTAACAGACCTGACTGGTTTCCCCTTCAGAGCCTGTCTTCCAATTGGTTTTGGCTTATGTTCATCACTTGTACCTTACTCCTTTCCTAAACTGATTGCTAATGTCTCATAACCCTGCTGTTTTCTCTTACACGTGATCAACAGGGCTTCTTCCCTCTGCAAAAACAAAATAGTAAAATAGGTGGAGATATTTGCATTCTGGGCAGATTATTAGCTGGATGATTTGCAAATGACCAACCGAGTTTGGAGCAACTCCATTTCCTGATATGACACTGTCTCCGTTCAGTAAGAACATCCCAAATTACTTTTTAATGACCCTTGTGCAAAAGCATCGACATCAGCTATTTAAGCACAGGGGGTATGGTGCACAGGCCTCCTGATGGTCCACTGCACAGGGGCGAATTTTGACCTGCAATTTATTATCTCCTCTAGCTGAAATTCTTGGGGTTAAACACTCAAACCAAAGAATTACTCCATTATTTCTTCATGGTACCAAAAAGCTCTTATTGGGTGAGGTCACAAAGAATGAAGGAAAGGAAAGAACAGAAACAAACACTGCTTTAACTTTGTTTATATGCTGACATCTCCACTTCTGTCAGCAACACCACTACAATAGGGGACACTCTCTCTTACCGGAGAGGAGGTCCCAGTGCTGCAAAGTACTGGATATTAACACTCATTTGCTTGTAAGCATTCTCAGGGCATTTAATCAGGGAATATGTAAAGTGATTTAATCTAGAATTCAGGGAACAATCTGCCCCAGCATGAATCATCACCTCCACCATTTGGCTTTGAGACGCTGCCTTCCCTCGCTTGCTGATTTCTTGCTGCTTTGAGAAGCAGCGCGAACATTGCGGAGGTGAAGGATCTAGCTCCCTGTGTAAGGTGTAGGATAGGTAAAAGCTAGGCAGGCAGCCGGCTCACTCTGCCTAACAGCCACGCAGTGGCTGTCTGACAGCAAACGCCAGGAAAGGACGGCCGTGGTTTGTGAAACATGGATATTCGGGATACTTAAAAACCCCCAAAAACCTATTTACTCACAACTGTTTGCATTTGTGCTTAGCAAAGCTTCCCAGGCCCTGCCCAAAATATTTCAATCGATGCCGTCTGTTTCTATTTCAGAAGTGACATTGCCTTAAATACACCAGAACGTAGGTATGGAGCTCTGCTGGGGATACCATCATGAAGGTTGAAAGTTACTCAACGGCACTTCGACACAACTGCACATGTGGCCTCTGTGTTCAAGTTATATCACCTGCAGCGGACTTGTACCTTCAGAGGGTCTTGCTGGGCGAGGTGCTTGAAGCAGTCTGGGAAGCATATTATAAACCTGTATCTTTAGAATGCATACTCCTCAAGGCGGGAACTGCCGCTCATACAAAGGGCAAAGCTCATTGCTGATGCACAAGGACACATCACAGTATAACTTACACCCACTTGGAAAATGCCAACCGAGGGGGCTGGCTATGTATGCCTTTGACTTAATCTAAGCCACATACTCTCTGCTAAATTACTGCAGTGATGGGCACCACAATATAATAAAGAGCGCTCAGCTGGCAAGGATCCAAAGCTCCATGTGCTTTGCTAGAGACAACCAATAAAAATTCATACATCGGCATTTAAAAACCGACATTCCTCCAGTTGTAAGTCAAAGCTTCAGTTAGCCTGCATGCACCTCACTGAATTACAGGCCTCATAAGGCTCCAGACAGCCCACAACAGCTGTAGGACAATCCTCTGAGAATCACCACATTCCCATTTATTCCAGATGGGTCCCCATTTTTTTCCCGGGTGGCCATTAATCAGCAGTAACTCCAACAAGGCAGCCCACAAAATGCAGTCTCAAAATGCTCACGCTTGAGTTTCTCTGCTAGCTGTTAATTATCTGCATTGTGCATGTTTGTGGTATAAGGCTCTCGCTCACTGAACCGCCTCATTTGTTGCTACCACCCTGCTTTAAAGATGGTAAATGACATTAAAGTCTCAACACATCACTGTAAAGATGAACATCAGTTAAAAAATACTCAGTGATATCTTGGCCCTGAGAACAGTTATGACAACAAAAGCCAAAGCTAAAGAACCCCAAGATCTTACCTTTTTCTTCCCTGAATGCAGCTGTGCTAAACGGTCTCTCATCATAACTGAGGCTGAAAGCAGGTTCACAAGGACCTTCCATTCAAGTAGGCTTTGGGACCAGGCCCAAAATGAGTCATTTGCATTAAATTCATTTTTGGCTAACCTTAAATCACTGGCCTAATTTCAGCCTCTAATGTAACTTTATGCCAGAATTGTTCTTGGTTATGCCCAATGCAACATCAGAACACATCCGAACTGCACCCACAAAACCAAGTGACTAGCAAGAGACTATTACACACATGCTTCCAAAAGATGCACATCAGACTGCGCCACTGGGCAGCGATCGTTACACCACCAATATTTATTCTAGTGTCCCTTCCCAGATGTTGTAAACTGCTAGTTTTTCAAGCTCATATTATTAATAGGAATAAAATAAACGTAACGCTGCAGTGAGAGGCATATATTACACCAGTAAGTCCGATGTGGGAACTTGACTTGTAGCCACTTGTGGAGATTCAGTCACCTGCAAAGGGGCCATGGGTGAGTGGAAGTGCAACTTTCTTCGACTACGTTTCCCACTGTCCATTAGTGAAAGAAGCATAATTCAGAGGCGTGGTCTTTACTGGCTGAGCATTCATCTGTTAGCCGCTGGGAGAAGCAAGCAAGTGTAACTTCTATGCACAAATGTATTAATTGCTGGTCAGCATCAAAGTTAGGATGTCTGACACCTCACGGGGGCAAGTCAAGAGGGGAAATTCTACAGGATGAAGGCTAGGAGCATATTTCCCTTTGCTGTGATATGCTTAGAGCACTGCTAGGATACAGTTCACAACACAGTCAGGTGTGCTTGGTGCGGGCGAGTACTGACCTCTAGAGCACAGTGGATTCTCTGGTTTTGGGTCTGGCTGCTCCAACTTGTAATGGGGCTAGGGTCAGACCTCTGGACTTTTTAACTGTGATTTGACTATCATGTTTCTTCTCAATGGCTGGCTGACTTGAATCAAAGTCATTTTATGGGGGTATCACAGCTGTGTCTTCATACATTTTTAATGGAGTGGAGTTGCATACAACATAAATATTCTGTTCAGGGTCGCACACTATCACCTGTCTGTGCTGGCACCCTCTGCCCTTTCTATTTCAAGGTCGTTATTCCTGATACCAGAGAAACTTACAGAAACTCTACTTTTGGTGTGTTCCATCTGCCCTCTACTGAACTTGGAGAGAGAAATCGACTGGTCGGAGACAATGGAGAGAACATTCCAGTTCCCCTTCTACCACCCCAGCAGCCTTCCTTCCATGGGTTCGTTAGCACTTGCTGCAGCCCTATAGTCTAGCCAGGAGAGGCTCCCCTCTCATCGCCCAGGGTTCAGGCGCACTCCACCTCAACCCTACAATATGCCATAGCACTGTCGCCCTGGGGAGACCAGTACCCCTCTCTCTATCGCTAGCAGTGATGGGACAAGAGGAACTCCTCCAGGAAACACTTTGCTCTGACTAGTATGATGCCATTTTGCCTCCCAAGTGAGAGCGCCAGGGAAGGATAAAAACCAGTATTCTACCATTTTCCTGTTCACGTTCACTTTTCACATTCAAGCTCGGAGAAGACGGACAATGCTAAACGCTCTCCCCAGGCCATCCCTTCAGCTGCCCATACCTTCTGCTCCAGGAGGGCCCTGCGAAGGGAGACTCTCTGTTCTAGTTCACGTAACTCCCGCTCATGCTGGGCCTCAGCCTGCATCTTGATTTTACTCTGATACGCATTCAACAGCTCCAGTTCCTGCTGCAGCTGCATCTTCAGAACCTGGCACTCTGCTTCCTGCGCCTCATCCAAACGCAGCTGTGGGGAGGAAGACAACAGAGACGTTTCACTGTGAGGTAGCCACTCGTGACACACTGCACAGGGGAAACCATTTGTTTTCTTAGCAATACAATTGCTCTCTATTGTACGTAGTTTCAGTGAACAGGGAACACACAGTGACAAATACTGGCGGCAGCACACTGCCGAGTGGTGTCTGAACGGCCATGGTCCCGACAGGGAGAGCTGAAGGCGGCTACGCGGTACTAACATCTCCAGCTCTCTCTTCTGCCAGAGGGAAGCTCAGAGAAAGAAAAGTTCTCCTGTGTAGCATACAAGTGGATGAACGGAATGCCAATTTCCAATGCAGATTTGCTGCAAGTTTGCACAGAACCCTAGTCAGAGACGGGAAAGGGCTCCTAGCACATCTCCCTGCCAAGGCAGAGCAGTAGCAAGCAGCCCAGCTTAATAGCCTAAAACCAGTTACACAATGATGCGCTTGAACTCCCCCCAGGCCCCTGCAAAGGCAGCGTTACCTGCCCTGGAGGGGCCATTCTTGCGTGCAGAGTGCAGAGATTCACACCAGCTCCCTTGCAAACATGCTCTCAAAGCAGTGGGCAGCTTCTCGCTTTCCTTCCTGCTGCCCCGGTACTTCCCGGAACAGAGAGCAAAGTAGAGGGCTGCAGGCTCAGGCAGCAAAGGACTAGTTCAAGCTTCTATTCCCTGCTCCCAGACTCAGCCCCAGGAGGGAGAACACATAGGGTCCAGCACTATGGAGCCATCAACACGTCCTTCCCCAAAGCAAGCAGCATAAGCTTCTGACGGGCGGAATGAGGGAAGAGGGTGGGTGAGCAAAGGCAAAGAGAAAACTGAAGGCAAGAGGAGAATGAACAGAAAAAGGGGACAGTGGTCACTATGCTGGGCCTAGAGCAAATGGTTATGATCAGGTGGGAGTGCATCATCTGCTGATCCGTCTCAAAGGGGTCTCCAAATGAGAAGGTTACGAGCGACTGCACTTAGGCTATGCAAAGATTCTAATCCAGTTACATCAGCGTCCCGAAGTATTGTACATACAGAGTGGTCATTCACTGAAACGGAGTCTACAAAGCTTTCAGCATTCCTTTCAGTATCATTCAGATCAGATTTATATCTCAAAGCTTTTGACCTTTCCATGGCATGCACTGAGGGGTCTCTGTGATGGGACATGCTCTGGCAGGTAGCACCAATGGCTCAACATTGAAGCGACTGAAAGGCCAGGCTGAAAGTAGTATACTAGTGCTCCATAAGGAGCAGCCGAATTCAAAGACCCAGACTTGGTGCAAAGCAGCCCTCAGATGAAAAGGGAACACTTACTATGCACCTCTGTCATGGTAACTCAGAACTGCCTGAAGTGGGTAGGGAGCATTTCCTCTGCATTTGAAGGCTGCTTCTGCAGTATGGGAGGAAGGACTAAGCCTGGGATCTGAATCTGGGTGCTGCATGCAGGGCAAAAGAAGAAAACCACCCCTGCTGCCAGGGTGACTCCAGGTCAACATGCAAACGGGCATGTCTGGCTGAGCACATGCATACTAGGTCTCAAAGAGGCAACTCACAGCTTGTGTTGAGAGCATTTCATTGATGCTGTGATCATACTGCTCAGCAAGGATGGCCAGCTTCCGGGTCTGCTCTTCCTTGAGCCGTTTCAGGACAGCTTTGTGTTCACTCTTTGGTGTGGTCTCCAGCAGATGGTTTCTCAGTGCCTTGTACTGTCGGGTTTGGATCTTGCACGTGTCCTGAAACTGCTTCTTGATCTGGAGTTCTTTAGACTAGAGAGATGGAGGGAATGAGATGGAAGCAAGATAGGCAGTGGTATTTCATTCCACATTTAAGGGTATGAGTTCAAAATCCCAAAATGTATATGAATATAGAAAGTGTGAAGAGTAAAGCGATGAACGCACAAGAGAAAGATCACAATGCTGCAGTTGCTTTGACATTTTGCTAGTTACACTTTGCTAGTGTGCAAAACAAATAGAATACAGACAACACTTTTCTCACACAGCCCCAGAATACATACAGCTGTCACTACACAAAGGGACGCGTTTGCCACTGGACTGGATCCAGTCCTGGGTGTTGCTTTTCAAGAAGACTTCTGGAGTGATAGGTGTAAGTTATTAGCAGGTAAAGCCTTACCTACACATGGCTGTGCCTGGAGAGTGATGACCACCATTCATTGTTGTGAAAAAAACAAACAGTAATATTTTGTGTACAGAAACAGAGCAAATCTTTTTTGATTTAGGATTTGATGAAGGAAATTTGCATTTTAACCTTTAATGCTAGGAGCCTGACTTTCATAAGGATTTGCAGTAAAGCATTATCTTACCCAGGAACATTTTGACCAATGCTAGTTTGGTGACATTACTTGGGTTAGAAGGGGACTCAAACTTTATATCTGGAAGAGGGGATCATTGTGTGCAGTAGTATCATGTCTAATCTAACCAGCACTCAAATACACTAGTACCCACCCCCTCTGGGCACCTGCTGGAGACCTGAGGTTCTTCCTTTGCACCCAGAGCTCCAGGTGTTGTCAAGAAGTGTCATTTAGTACTTAAAACAAAAGATTAGGAGCCATTAGTCTGGGGTTAAGTACCTGGATTTGCTACTGACTTGCTTTGTGACTTTGGGTAAGTTAATTCTCTGTTTCAATTCCCTTGTCTGGTTAATCCTTCCCTACCTCACAAGATATCTGTAAAGTGCTTGGAGACCCTGCGCTGGCAGGTGCTATAGTGTTATCACTATGGTAACCATCCTTCCACCTGAAGACTGGCTGGGATTCTCTTTAGCCAAACAAGGAACAGCAGTGACGGGGTTCGGAAATGTCACAGCTAAACTACGTGGTGTTCACTCCACGGAAGGAAGATTAAACCTAAAAACGCTCCCAGCCCTTGCCAGACTGAAGAAGAGCTGGAAGACTGGGAACAAAACCAGAAGGCTCAGCAATGGCAATGCAGAGCTGAACAGTCAATCCATCCGTGGATTTGATGTTCCCATGTGCTGTAGCAGTAGCACGCACCTAGTGTGGGAATGGATTCCTGCCCCGTTCCATGGAGAAGGCCTGGCACCTGGATAGGGACCATAGCTGCTTTTACAAGCACCTCCTATTAGCCACTCCACTACTTGCCGGCATTGGTTCAGCTGCCCTAGCGGCAGACCATCCAGCACAGCAGTTGTGGCCACCTAGAAGGGCCCAGGGGGAGCATAAAATAGTTCAAACCTGTTCTGTTTCCTTAACACCTTACTGCCTACATTTTGGTTTCCAAAGCACACCCTGCTTCCCTGGTGCAGAATGTCTGCATGCATTCTGTTCCTATTCTGCTGACACATGTATCGCAGAGGGGAAGATGACATTGTTACCCTTCCTAAAATACCAGAAAGCAATGCTCCTGCAGGCAAGCCCTCATGGCTGATCTCCCCACTCCCTGTCCCGATGGAAAGCACTTGTAGGCTATGCATTTCTATCAAAGATTTGGCCACAGCCAGGGAGTAACAATGCATTTCTCCTCACTTTCTGTGAAGTTTTTCTTGGACACCAGGCTCTGTTTACAGCTTTCCACTGCAAAGGCTTTAACAACAGGAAACAGAAGGGAAGGGTAAGGTTTCCAGTCAGGCTTCTGACAAGATCATGTTGGCCTGGTATCGTGAGTTACCAGAAAGAGGGTAACCACTGAGACACTCAGAATAATTATAACAGAGCAGTTTTCATTGAAGGACAACTTCTAGTTACCACTCCTTCAGGTGCAGCCAATGACTGCAATAGACATCTGATTGTGCAAGTCTTACTCCCGCAACAAAAGGATTCAGTAAGCGGCAAAGGAGAGCCCTGTAACTTGGACCCTTTAATAAAGGAAAACATTACTGAAGAGAGAATCGAGATGATAACTGCAGTCACACAAAACACATGCATGAACTGTTCAGAAGAGAAGGAAATAGTTCATTTTAGGCATTGGGCTGCAAGCAGTATGATTGCAATAATCGTCTTCATTATTAGTGTTGTGTGTATGCAAATTTAGTGCTAGCAAAAGGTGCTGGACTGACCGCTCCGGACTCTGAAGTCCTTCACTAATCAATGAACAGGTAGAGCACAGGCAGCAGTGTAAGCTTCCCACGCTCCCTGCCAGCATGCTTGAGCCTGTCCAAGGGGGATGACCTGTAAGGGAGTTTAGTCTCCATGACACAGCCACTCCTTTGACCTCTCTGCTGTAACTGCCAAGCAGTGGGTTTTTGGAGGGAGTGAATATGGACACATTGTCTGCTTGTGTTTGTACCAGATCACCTTGGGGAGACAGAATTCATTCACATTAACTTCAGAAGGATCAACCTAATGCAGCTGCTTCAGTTTTATTCAGCTCATAATGTAGCACAGCTTCTTTGTGAAGTCATCCGCTATTTATGTCCTATATCCTTGGAGATTTTGAACACAGTGATCAGATGGTCCCTTGTGGCCGGCAGTCGATTTTTAACTATTTAATGCTATTCGGAGATGGACAAATCGTTTATTTTCACTTGCAAGTTGGTTATTTTCCAGACAACTTCTGTCAAGAAGACAACCTACAGGAGGTGTGAGCTGAGTCAGATGGGAAAATCATGACTCTCAAGAGACCTAGGTCAACAAAGGACCCCATGCTCCGTATGCTACACAGTGAGCACAGCTGAATACTGGGTGGAGTGAAGGAGTCTTCCTCCTCACAGGAACTGTACCAGGCAACCATGTGAAGGGCCTTATATTCCCTTCACCAGGCACTACCGATGAGACAACAGGACTTCTTCGGATGAAGAAGATGGTTTATCATGGAAACACTAACAGCTTCCACTACAGAGGGATGACAGTTCTGCTCAAAAACCAGTGACGAGCGCGGTGAAAATACAGGGCAGAACGTGAGATGGGTCAGTATTAGATTTCTTCCCTCTGATATTGCAGTTTGTTAATATTTTTCAATCTGGATTTGCTTGTCCACCAACACCACTACAGGTAGTATGTATCTATCGTTTGTTACCTGGAGCGCTCATGCATTTTATTTCCATGTGCAGCAGCAAAATTAGACTTTTAAAATAAGTACTTCATGATAGAAGGATGGAGGGGAGGGCTGCAAGGATAACATATTTAAAATACAATTTCTAACAGAATTTAACCATTTTAAAAGGGAAGCCAAATTGCAGCTGCTGAACTGTAGAACCCCAACTTTTTAAAGAAGTGAGGGAAATAGTGTAGTTAGGGGCCACCCAACCCAATAAGAGGATCCAGTTACTGCCAACACATATAGCGCAACTGGGGCCTTTGCCATGTCCCATTATTTACATAGCTCCACAGATATCCGTAGCCCTACACAGAACAAAAATTGACAAAGGACCAGAGTCTCAGCTGCTCTAAATGGTCATTGCTCAAATGAAGTCAAACTATGGCAGTGTACACCTCTCAAGGAACTGGCCCAGAGTCCCCTTCTTGAAAATTTTACAATCTTGGCTAAGTGAAGAATAGTAGATGATCATGGGAACCCATGGGACGATGGGTGGAGGGAAGGCCGAGTGTGAAGACAGTAAGATCGTCTGGTGCTTGGGGAAGTACTGCAGGCAGTGGGAAAAGGGCCTTTTTAATAACAAAGACACGTATTATGTGGTTATAAGCCTCTTGGAGAAACGGAGCTTCATGAAAGGCCTTAGAGGAGGAGAGACTGGCAGCCTGGTGGAAAGGACCTTAAGGACTCATGAATGCTGCAAACTGGAATCGTGCTGTTACTCTGTCACATGCCATAGTCCCAACTGTTGGGCAGACCAGCCCTGCGCTGCGCTGCGCTGCGCCTTGGAGCACAGAACAGGGGCTCGTTTACTCCCCTGCCCATCTCGACTAGGCACCAATGGGAGGCAATACCTTCAGACTCTTAGGCTGCTGTCGAACTTCCATGACGTGCTTCCGCCTCAGCTCACGCTCTCGTCGCTTGTTGTACTCCAGCTGGTTCGTGAGCTCAGTTTGGTGCTGAAGTCTGATCAGCTCACAACGCATCTTCTGGATGGTATTCAGGTGGCGGAACTCCAGTTCTTGCATAGATTCATGCTGTCGCAGCAACATGGCGTGCTCCAGATCCTTCTGGGTCTGCCTTTTATTTAACTCCTGTGCACAGAATGAGAATTCACTGCTATGAGTTACATGCGCACACTGCTGAACTGGAATCACGTCACTGCAGTGCATTTCAGTGGGTTCACTAAAGCACACCAGGGTTTTTCTGCAACTTATCTAGGGTAGGCATCAGGTATAAAATATTAGGAAAGGTGATTTATTTTTTGATCATTTCACATTGCTTCTTTCTGTCATGGCTACTGAACCATTCAAATTTACCATAGGAGATGCTTTCTAAAGAGGCTTTTAATGCTGTCTCCTATTATCCATTTGCTTTTGTTAACAGCTCCCTATATAATGTATAGCTATGAGCCCTTGGTAATGAATGATCCCTTAAATTGGTATGTTGGTTTTCACCACAATGTTCCCATTTAAACTAATCTATTACAAAAGTCACCCTGGATCAGGCAACAGCACATCCTATACCAGGCACAGGTGTCCTATATGGTGTATTTGGGACTAATATAGTTCATGAATTTTTAATCTTCCCCTGCCCTCTCACCTCCCGAACTAAGTCCTGTTCCAGGTTATGGCGCCCAAGGAGCATTCTTCTCTTAAAGCGGCGGCACTCCAGCTCCAAATACTGTCTCTGGCGCCGCAGCAAGTTGGCCTCCTCCTCTGCCTGGAAATGCTGAATGTTCTCCTTCTGTTTGGAGAGCCACTCCTGCTTCTCCTTCTTTGGAGTGCTCTGGTTTTCATTCAGCTCCTGACAAGACCAAGGTAATTAATTTCAGAATAATCATGTAAGCTCATTGATACAACTGCACTGGCCTGCATAATACACTGAACTTCAGCTTAGGCAGTGTTACTTTGTCCACTTGGGCCCAGGTACTGCAGAACTCTCAGCAAAGGACATGATATTGCGTATCTATGGCAATTCCAGCAGACAAGTTGAATTTTGACAGCTTTAACTGTAAATTTTCTTGAGTCTGTCACTTTAAATTAACTTCAGAACACTAGTTTGCCTTTGAGTTTCCTTTAGACAAATGTAAAAGGGTACAAAAGCTTGAGAATAATATATTCTATCACTGATGATGTAATGCTACTTGCATTTGTGTCAATTCCAATTTATGAGGCACTTCTATTGGCCTCTCCAAAGGAAAGAACCTTTCCATCTCATTCAAAAGACCAATGCAATGGTCTAAAATGTATGCATCCATACAAGTATACGACTTAGCCACTGACATCACAGCTGGGATGACAATGAGATGAGGACAAATTCATCCTATGTCATCATTTACCAGTATTGTTTATTTAGGCCCTGATCTTGTAAAGCACTTAAGAACCTGCTAAGTGCTTTGGGGCCATTATCTGGAGATATTTATAATACACTGGAGCCCCCAAGACAGGAGCTAAATATCAAGGACCCATAATTTACAAAGAACAGTATAAGGCAGTAAATAGGTGAGATGAAGGGCCATGTCTGAATACTAAATCTGAATACTAAATTTGATATACCTTTCAATTCAAAGACGACTGTAACAAAGTCAGGAATCACTCTACCTATATGAGCTTTCCCTATAATTTGAGAGATAATACATACTAGAGGGCCCAGCGTGGTTATTAGACTAGTTCCCACATGTAAAAGAGTTAATACCAGACAGGATGCCACTGTATTTTCTGAAGGAGAGTCAATACATCATAGGGCATGTCCTTTTTAACACTATTATGTGACCAGAGAAAGATTCCAACCCATCACAACTTTACAGGTACCTCAGACCTACTATTTCCCAGGCTTCTCCCTCCCAGGGAGTATCTATGTTTGGGATTATTTCCCTCTGGATTTGTTAACTGCAAATTCCAAAGCTGAATCACAGGAATTAACAGTTTACAATTAAATGGCTCTTTCAAAAACTCTATGGTGGTTGTGATGTCAGTCAGTTTGTAAAAAGAACCAGGAAGTCTGCACCTACAGTTCCCTCTGGATCTGAGGAAGATCATGATTTTCAAATTAATACAGTGGTTATTTAGAGTACTGAACAGCTTCTCCCACTCCTTTTATTATCCTACAGAAGTTATTTTTTAGTAAAACTTTGAGGTCACCTTCACTGCTCTACATTCTTGTTTATCCAATAGAGGTATCACCCAGTGACGAAAAATTTCACTAACTACAATAGTGAATGGTCCTCTATTTACAAGAGATGTAGCTACAAGATACGTTCAGTAGTATGTTGCTTTACATTTTACCAGTGAGACTCTCCTTTCTAAACTACTCTCTCGTTCCCTAGCATTCTCAGGTTTGTAAATTCCTTGCTTGGTGCTGAACTAGCAAACAATATTAAATAATGGAGAAACCTGTATTTCGATAGACAACACAAAATCAAATACTTCTGTTTTCAGATCAATGACAGACATTACAAGCGACGTCTTCAGTAAGTATCTGACTGGAATCAGAACTTGCCATGATCAGATTACATTTATTTTGCAGCATATTGGCATCTCTTAATTCTATGAGTTCAGTGTATTAGTACAATTAGGACTTTATTGTTCTCATGATGGGTGGGTGGGTTACCTCTTTGAGCTGTTCTTTACGGAGCTTGTATTCTCTCTTCTGGGACTCCAGGAAACTGTTCAGTTCTTTCTTCTGCTGGGCCTGAATATGGTGCTGAAATTTCTTTTCTTCATTGGCCATCATTTTAGCCTATGCCAGAAGACAAAAGCAAATGAGTTTCTGTGACTCAATCAGTTTAACAGATCTCCTCTTCCATTTCAGCCCACATGTGAACGGCTCTTGTTTTGTACCTTTAACACACGGGTTCTCAAACTTTTTTTGCTGGGACCCCCTCTGCAAACATTTCAGGCTGTGACGATCCCCCCCAAAAAGTGATGACCTCCCGCATGCCATGCCATCCTTACTGGCATGCTTGGGGTTTGACAGCTCATAACCCCTCCCATAATACCCTTGTGACCCCAAGGGGTCATGACACCCAGTTTGAGAACCCCTGTTTTAACATATACTCACCGCACCTTTCAAAGAGCAATGAGACGGTGCAAAATCTGCTCTCTCTCATGTCTCCGTTTCCCCCCCCCACAAATGCGCCCATTGACCATCTTTGCACAGGGCTTCATTACTTAGACATTAGCTCTAGCTTAGTTTTAACCTCGTAATAAAGTCAGCTTCCTTATGACAGGGAAAGCTTTAGAGAGACTCAGGGTACAGCTACACTGTTTAAAAAAAAAAAAAAAGCTGTGGCAGCGAGTCTCAGAGCCCGGGTCTGCAGACTTCGTCTCACGCTATGGTGGTCAAAACAGCAGTGTAGACGTTCCTGCTCAGGTTGGAGCTTTGGCTCTACAATCCGCCAAAGGGAGTGGGAATGTCTACACTACTGTTTTTAGTACTGTAGTGCAAGCCTGACTGGCTTCCCCCCACCAGTGTAGACGTACGCTCAGATGCTGATGATAAGCCTGGTAGAAAAATCTACATAGAATAGAAGAACAGTTCCACCCAATGAGCAAAAAAAAAAAAGAACATCTGAAGCATCATCACCAACCATCTTCTTTGGCGGCATTAGCCCACCAGGATTTATTAACAAATAAGAATGTTCATAAACAAATCAAAGTATGAACATTCTAAGCACAGCTGACACATTTTTGGGTAGGTCATTTTGTTTGCATTATAACTCCCAATAGGAGTCATAAAAGGCTAAGAAGTGCTATTCTACTGCTTAAATTTCTGGCCATTTCTGAAGATGTACTTAATTCACTTTTAAACCATACATAAAATCAAGACAACAGAGGATACAGGACAACAGAAAAGAAAATCCTTACTGTACTTCTTTCTGGGCTCAGTATACTAACATTCAGTACAATGCACTGTGATGCAGGACATACCTTTCCTCTAGTTACATAAACCCCTTAGTGTATGGAGGTGATGTATGAGCCTTTTTCTAATTATCAATTTGCTTGGCTCCTGAAAACAGACACGTAAGAGACTACAATGTCATCTCTTCTTCAGTGAGGAGAAGTGGACAATTCAATGTAATTAACAAACATAGACCAGTCTCTGCTAAATCTTAATTTCCTACCTCCTTCTCCATGGCTGCTTGGTGTTTTTTAATTAGTTTTTCCATTTCTGCAGCAAAGTTGTTGCGTTGCGTTTCAAGATCTTTGTCCAACCTGAGGCGATGCTCATCCATCTCTGCCTTCAGTTTGTTCTCCAGTGCCATCAGCTGTTTCTGGTGCTGCCGTCTCATGCGTTTATAGCCAGACATCTGTTCTCGGAGCTCAGAATCTTGTTCGTGTTCCTGCATTTGCCTTGTCACCTAGTAAAAAACACATAGCAAGATAAACAGTTAATGCACCTGAATCTGGTTTTCAGCATTCTTCAATCTACACGATAAAAGGATTCTGTCATGATGTATAACTTTGTTGGAAAGAGAAGCACAAGTCCTAGTGGCAGCAGACAGCTAAAAACCAAATGGACTAAGAGAGGGCTTCTCTTTCTACTGCAACACACTAAAGGATCAAATAGGTCCCTAATGAGCTTCTTTTAATTGTTAACAGTGCCTGTGAATGAGGCAGGGGAGAGCTCTGCCATCTTTAGTTTGCATTTTAACCAAACTCTGCTTTCAAGGGGGTTTCTTCTAAGGAAAAGACTTCAGAGGCCCAGGGTAGCACCCTGGACTAGCAGCAACTTAAGCAATCACTTTGCTTTTTCTCTTATTCTACAGCAGTCAGCCAAACACGGTTTAGCATAATATATTCTCAAAAGCCTAGAAGCGTTTAGCACAGACAGAGAGGAGACCACTGTGTGTCTCACTTCAAAGGCCTGACCTTTTATAAAAGACCCCATTTTATATGGTGTCAGTCACCTCTCCAACACCAGAGGGACAGAAGGTTTATGTTGGAAAATCATGAGTCCAGTTATTAAGGGGTTAAAAGTTATCTGTGTTTCATTGGTAAAAATTAAGGAAAGTCATCAATTTGTATTGTGAAAAAATGGTGGCTAGTGACAATTTTACAGGTACACTTTTTTATTTTGGAAGATCTAGAGCCTGGCTTCACAGCAATGCAAAAATGAAAACACCACACTGGATTGCCAATATTATTTTGGTATTAAGGATTACTTTTTCAGCTGACTAACCTATACATGCATACAGTGTATACACATTCAAAAACTAGGGTATGAAATTTAAAAGGGAACGCTTCATTCTTTTGTAGCATGAAACTATAAACCACTTGATGCTGCAGATTCCCTATGGGCTCCTGGGCATTGTTTTTGAAAATACATACGCTACATAAACATAACCCCCATGGCAAGTATTTTTTATTGTAGTAAGTTAGATCTAAATATTTTAGTGATAACATTTTGAGATCTAAATATATTTGTGATAACATTTTTGAGTGTATGATGATACTTCACATTCTGATGAACTCCTGAAAACTGCAATTATCATAATAGCTAAACCTCCAAATTCACCATGCTTACACAATTTAAGCAACAGAAAAATCTAAACTTACCAGTGATGCTGTGCGTATAGTAGCAAAGTGCTCTCGGTTGCGGTAATGTGACTTGTGGCGTGATACTTGAGGTGGAGACTGTGGTTCTGATGGCCTTGTTCTAGGATCAGACTCTTCTCTGTAATTTTCTTCCTCCTTAATAGTGGGAGAAATATTAACAGTAGCATGAACAAGGAGAATCCATGTTACTCAGATATGTCATCTAAGTCTGCTTCAAAGACATCCTTAAGGAAACACAAAAGCAAAAGTGTATCAGATTCACCTGACCTGAAAGGCAACTGTTGCCAAGAAGCCAACTGAAAGGCTAGACTAGAAAACAGAAATCATGACCCTGGAACTTAGGATCCTGGAATTTCATTTTATGATATTATTGCTAAGAGGAAAGTGACTTGCTCACCAGTGAGAGTGGAAAAAAAATTATAAAGGGCAACAGGCTACTTCCACCCAGCATACTACAGATCAGATATCATCTTTAACCCAACCAGACAATCAAGTTCCCTCTTCACAACGATAGATAATGACATTAATTTCACTAATTGTAGAAACACGCAGAGGAAAACAAACTTTTGATTTGCCATGTCATAGTCTATATGTTTACGTTCTGAATCTGTGATTCATCATCAGGCAATTGGCAATTAAATATGTTATATGCTAATCAACTGCCTGAGGAAAGGCATCTATCCTTGTTCCATATCTGATTAAAGAAAAAATTACAGCCACTCCCACCATTAACTATGAAAAACACATGGGTCTGAAAAGTGTATCATGATTCCTGTGTAGTAAGAACAGCATGGTTCAAAGGGAGACTCTGTTGCTAATCCTTCATCATTCCAAGGTAAGCAAGGGAAGTGGTTTCTCAGCATGCCGTGCTCAGAATGCTGCAATTCTTTTCCTGTGTAACTTGGTTCATTAATTAAAAATTTAGTCAAGTAATGGGAAGTTGGGTGATTCAAGTTCTCTGCCACTGCTGTGGTTCTAGTATTTGAGAATCCACTAATGAGGAAGTAAAAAGGAAGAAGAACACTTACAGCTTTTGCCCTGTGAAACAGCACTCTATAAGCCCAGGGCATTCACTAAATAAACCAATTCCCAACGGGCAATCTCAAACTGGTTTCAAAATAATGTAATTAACACAAAATTGCTACACAGCCAATTTAATAAAACAGGCTTTCTAAGATAAGTTTTCTATCAGCCTTCTGAAGGAGTTTTTTTTTAAATGCACATTAATCTGTTGGTACAAAATTTTAAAATCTGCACTCCTATGTTGAGAGATAGGAAGCAATGATTTATGCCTCTTCTAAAACCAAACCAAATGCTGCATACACTAAACCGTTCATAGCAACTGAAATCACATCATCATCCAAAGTGGTCCAGCACAGCTAACACTCACAGGCTTTAAGTGGATGACAGAGCTATTTGACATCACGGTGTGGTCCCCTTCCATCATGTCTAGTTCGCTCTTGTCATCGGAGGCATCTGGAAGACTGTTAACACTACTGCTTTGGCTACTGGCACTGATAGACATACTAGGAATGGACTGATTACTTCCAACACTATTCACGGTTCCTGTCCTGCCAACACCATGGTCTTGCTCCTAAGGGGAGGGAAAATACTTGGTTATCACAGTCCATCACAATTGTCAAGTTATGCATCTTGCCAAACAATACATTAATGAGACTCCTTTATATCAGCATCCACCTGCAAAATCATTGCAGCTGCCCACCCTTCAGACATGTGCCACTAAACATTTTTCCTGAGGGAACAGTGGGGAGAGAAAAGATCTGCTGCAATCTGGCAGATGTCAGATTCTTTTCTGAAAGGAGCACACTTGGAAGTTAAACTCTACAGTGAATCAGCAATACTGTGTCCTCAGTAACTGTTACGACAGCAGTATTATCTTCTGTTAAATGTAATGCAGTCACTCTTACAATCTACTTGTGTCCCCGCTGTACAAGGAAAGAATTGGGCCGTGGTTTTGGCTCGTGGTTTCACCATGTGCTCCAGAATTTAGGCTTTAATTTAAAAAAAAAAATGTATAAAGTGAGTGTTTCTAGCCTCATGGTCAGGTGAAAAACTTTCAAAATGTGAACCAGAGTAACTGATGCAACGATGCTTTATTCTAAAGCTTCATTTATTTATTCTAAATCCTAGTTATCATTACTATCTCCATGTTAAAATCCAGTGTGTCTCTCAGTTCTTTTTACCTCCTCCTCTTCCTGTGCTTCTACTGCAGGTCCATTGTGTGCCTCCTGGAAAAGGAGTTTCTTCATTTTGCGATACTGAAGATTGTCCAGTTCTCTCACTGCATCCTTTGTTCTCTGAATCAGGTCTATTAACACTGTTTCAGGCCGCTCCCGAAGAACAAACATGTGCTGCAGAACACACACACACACACACACACACAGGTGACTAACATTTCCTCTCTCCAGTGCATATACTTTGCCGGAAATACCTTCATGAATTTTGGCTGTGTTTCTTCCTCCTCCCTAAATAGATAGAATAAGAATGTAGCCTACAGCTGTACTAGCACAGGCTGGGGTCTTATCAGATTTCAAAACCTAGATGAGTTGAGCCTGGTCAGTATTTTAATGGGAGACATCCATGAACTATAGAGAAGTTGCAGGAAGTAGGGTCTGCAACTCAATTCAGTGGAACTCTTCCTTTGGAGGCTTTGTCCTGACTAAAGAAAAGGATGCTTGATTTTCAATACCACTTCATCCCTGTCTTCACTGGATGCTAACATCATTAGCTGGTCACAGTCAACTTTGGGAGTTGGTGGGAGGCTAGGGTCAATCACAAGCAGCTAACATGTTTATTAAAGGTGTTAAGCCCTGTCTCTACTGGTTACTAAGCAGTGTTTAAAATCTTGTTAGCTAACTATTTTTTAAACAGCCTTTTTCCTATTCTAGCCAGACAAGGCCTAATTCAGTAACATATCTAAAACTATGGCTCTTTCTGATGAGACAGAAAACAGAAGTTTTGAACATGTATGGTCCCCTCTCTCTTCCAGTTCTGTAACAGTTGTGCTGTTCTGCTCAAATGATTAGGAAGAGTTGCTGCGTTTCACTGCACTGATGGTTGCATTTTGCCAGAAGGTGAATGGAAACTAATCTGTGTTTATTTGAAGGTGTTTTACCAGCCTTTTGGACGAACTGTGCTGTATAAATGTGAGTCATCATTAACAATGCCAGTAGTTTCATTCTGTTATTTTGGAAGGCAGTACTGCAATTTCCAGCATTTGTCATGTTTCCTACATGTCCTATTAATTGGCATACAGTTGTTTGCTACTATAGATAGGGAAGGAATATATTCATAAAATTCATGAACATTTATTTTTCAACACAATTCTCTAATTAAAGTGTATTGCTGAAACTAAAACTGAACTTTAGAATTAATTTCTGACATGACAAGCTATATGCCCACTAAACCCGTCCGTGAAGAATTATGTTTACTTTTTGAATGGAAAATCCTAGCAAATGTAAAGAAAGGAAAAGCCTCATGATCACTTAAGCGTTAAAACATACAAAAAGGTGACCATCTAAACCTGCGCTGTCAGCAGTCATGTGCTGATACAGCAAGAACTTGGAACATAAGTATTTAATAGAAAGCATCACCGCAGTAAAAGATGAAAAAAATCAATGCCATAGCTTTTACAGGGAGAATGCAAGATTAACCATAACAAAATCCTGAATGCCTCTTCTTGCCATAAAGGGACTGCACAGAAGTCACATTTGTGTAAGGTCATATCAATACCTACTAATAGATTGTCAAATTAAGTATATTCATTTAAGCATGCATCAGCTTTTTGCAACTATTTAAGGACACATTGCGTTTCACCACTAAAGAAAAAGAAATTAGATATATACAGCACATGGGAGAGGGGACAAGGAGAAGAAGCCAGGCAACATAACAGGAGGAACTCTGCAAACAAGTGACTTGCATCAATGTCAAGGAAAGCAACATGTGGGGAAAATATCAATTAGATATTGATACTGCAGGGTCTATTTCAGCTCTAGCTATAAAGCACGTAGGTGCTGGACAAGTATAAAAAGCCTGCAGGGTTTGACAATCGCACAGGATAATAAGGAGAAGCAAAGAGATATTTTAACCAGCAAATCACAGCTCCATCAGGATTAATCGTAACAACCAAAGGGCAGATTGAGTTTAAGCAACTGAAACTCTCTCTACAATTTGGTGTCAGCTGATGCCACTTGCTGACCATTCAGTTAGTAATGGTGAAGATACAAGATGGATTGGTGAATCATCCAGCTAGCTACTGCAGACACTGAGTAGTAAAGTTAGGAATGTAGTCCACAAAGACGGTTAGTTCTTTAACTTGAAGGTATTAGAGATAACAGACAAAGCATTGTTTAACCTTGATCTAGGAGAGTAGCAGGTGAGAAAGGAAAAGTGCTGCAAAGCATACTTCATACAATCCTTCCTTTCTAACACCATCTGAAGAAAAAAAGAAAAAGACAGGACAAGAAAGCCAACCTTCAGAAGCTCCTCTGATGTGGGCCTGTCTTGAGGAATTTTCTGGAGGCAAGAATCTACGAAGTTTCGAAAATAATCAGACCTATTCCAAGAGAGGAAAAAATGTTAATTGAGTTAACTGCTGACTTCTTTTTTTTAAACACCTCATTAAGGACTCAAGATATTCAAATCTGTAGCAAAAACAACCTCCCCTATTCCCTACCAAAACACTCAACACTTGATACAACAGATCTAAGTAAACCAGACCCCATGGCTTCTATATACATTCTTTAAGCTCAACTGCCAAACTGGCTCAGCATAGGAAAGCAAAAATATTGCGCAATTCAAGAGGAAAGGAAATTTTGTACCTGTTATCTAAAGGTGCACATGACTCTCAATGCATTCATTAATGGTGTAACATTCCACACTGTTCATTTTGATGGAACAAATTGAACTATTAGATTTAACTAGCACACAGGCCTTGTGCTTGCCCTCTGCCCAGGTTGTTTCACCCCCAGTGCACTGTATTAGTAGAATACCTAAAATGTCTCAGACACATGGTCCAGTATTTTGGAATCCACTTGCAATGTGACCCTATGAGGTATAGGTGAATTTTTCATTAATACACATCTCTTTGTATGCTGAATTTCTACATGCTGCCCCTTCTCATTTAAAAAAATCAAGACTTTTAGACAGACATTACTACTGACATTAAAATTACAGAACTTCAGTGATTCTTTTTCTCCCTCTCCAAAAAGAAGTCATTACTTGATTTTTTTCTTCTACTAATGTTTTTTAGCAAATTAAATTCTTGCATTTTTTGGTCAGAAAAATCTGTAAAATGACCAGAACCTTCTCTGCAAATATTGTGTGCAGGAACCGAATCAGAACATCTCTTTGAGATTAAAGAAGTTTTAAAAGTACAGTACACTGCATTACAATCCAAGCATCAGGACTGCAGCTTAGCAAACAACATTACTGTGACACTGGCAGGCCAGATGCCCGATCTTGCCCAGGCTGCAGGCATTAGCTAAGAACTGACAGCCCTATAGCTGGAGATCAGAGCAGGTCACCTGTATGTTAGTTCTGCACAAAATACGTATTAGTCTTACAAGAACGTATTTGATGTTTAGATTATGAAATGCTTGTAAACTGTCCCATGCATTAATCTTACTTGTAGTATCTGTATTCCAGGCTATACAAAATATGTACATTTTATTTTATAACTTTGAAAATGTTTGCTCTGAACTTGTGAACTTAGGTAATGAATTATTTGTACTCCTCCCCTGCCACCTTCCTTCACCCCTTGCGGCTATCCAGAAGAACTATAAAAATCAAATGGGCCATCAAGGATCATCGCAATGCAAAGGATCAGTCAATGGCCCTATTGCACCTAGGAAATGCTACCTACAAAGAAGTTCATCCTGGGGGCCTGGAGGCTGAATGCAGGAAATAAAACAAAGCCACTGGAAAATTTCCCGTCATTTTTGCTGTTTACGCTGAAGCCAGAGATCCCCAGGGGTTGCCTGCTGCGTATGCCCTGAGCGACACTTTGAATTGACAGATCACTACAGCTCTGTCACTCTTAGGATTTAGATGGTAACTCATTTGTGTGTATACATTTGCTTGCTTTAACCTGTAAATAGCTCTCTCATTCCTTTTTCCTAGTTGGTAATCCTCTAGATAGTTTATTACAGGATTGGCTACAGGTGTAAGATCTAGGGTACCAACTGATCTGAGCTAGTGTCTGGTCTCTCGGGACTGGAAGCAACCTAAACAGAGTGTGATTTTTCACGTAAGTGACCATTTATCACTAAGTCCAGTTTGTGTGGGTCGCAAGACAGACTGGAGAATCTAAGGGGACTGTCTGTGACTCCACGGTAACACTGATAGAGTGATGCAGTTCACATTTGTTACTGACTTAATGAAATCTATTTATAGAACACATGACCAGTTTGAGGTGTTTGCCCTGTTTTTCACCGTCTGCCCTGAGACTGGCATTCATTGGTCATGAGCCACTCCAGACAGCATGACAATTATTACCAAGTTTTTAACTTTTAAAATGGATTCATCTGCATGCTGATTCAAAAGAAAACGTTCAAGGCCAGGAGGCACAAAATGTGACCATTTTATGTGTGTTTGCAAAGTCTGTGTAACAAAGACACATGCCATACACGAGCAGTGGCTTTGTTTAGTGACACAATGGTTCCAGAAACTAAGATTTGGGTTTCATAAATTATGTTTTTAATAATATAAAAAAACCACGTGCTGCTAACCCCCAAGTTTCTGATGTTTACTGACACATGACGTGAATTTACCATGGGATTTTATTTTCTTGCTGCAAGTCTGTTCTGTTTCTGGAGTTGCTGTGCTCCTAGACACTCAAATACTGACTTATTCAGTGGTGAATTTTGTGCACATAAAATGTACAGTGTACCTACTTTATCAGCCTTTCAGCTCACATCTTCCCAACAGGAATCCAGCCATTTCAAGAACTCAACATGACAAAGCACTCCATTGATAGCAATTCCCTACAATACTCCTCTCAGTAATACTCACCATTCATTAGACTGTAGTGTCGGGGATTCGTTCTGCGCTATGTGATATAAGGCACTCATTGCGTTCATATTAAACAAAGGAGGCTTCCTTTCCGCTATACATAAAAGAAAATAATTTTTATATAGGGAAATAGTCTCACTGCTTCCCCCTTAATTTATTCCCATTGCTTATAAAAACACAACAATAGGACCTCTAGTGCCCGAACCTGGAACCACCCTAACCCTGCAATGAGATGTGCTGGCATGTGCTCTTGCCGTTACTTTTACCCCTGCACAAGATGAAAACTCTTGGAAGATCAAATGTGCTTGTCAAACTTGCAAATTCTGTGGGTTCTCTGAACTCACTCTAAATTACCAAAATATAAATAAAGCAACAGTACGATCCACACTCAGTGGCTGCACAGCCACAATATGGGCTGTGGCCATGTTTGTTATACAATTATGAAAAAACCTATCAGTACTCAAAACCCAATAGGATGGTGGTGATGGGGACAAAGCTAGTTACAGAAGCCATCACACCCACACTTCACTGACTGAACAAGTGTGTGTTTAGCAGTCAGTAACAGGCTAACTCTTTGCTGTTCTGAAGGTAGGACATTCAGTGGCTCTCCTCTCTCTTCCAGGCATGTGCAGTCTCACAGGACCAACACAGCATGAAACTTTAACGAGGAAGGAGATGATCTCACCGAAACAACAGAATTGACCATTCATCAGAATGTTTACTGGGTAAAACTATAAAACCGAAGCTCACAGCAAACATCCCAAGGAAACTGTTTGAATTACAATGACATTTATATCCAGGGGAAAATGCAACTCAAGAATTTTTTATTTTTTACATAGGATTCAATTTCTATTTTCTGCTTTTTTTGGACTACTGGTGCTTTGACCTACACACATTCTTTTCCCTACCTCCCACCAAGTACTTTACAATAATATATATGATGGATGTCAATGGACACTCCTCCATGTTTGGAGTATATAAAATAGCCTCATCCCCCACTGGTTCACCAGAACTGTGAAACTGGAGGATAATGCCCTTTCATGGATGTAGGAGTTCGCCTTCCTTAACCTGCCAGACAACGGAGTTCTATTCAGAACAGAATGGGTTATTCATTAAACCATTTTAAAGGGTCTCCCCACCCCATGTTTATTCACTTACAACACCAAAATAAAATATTCTCCAGGAATAATTCAAATTGATTTGTCAATGATGACCATTTACAAGACTAATTAAGAGTTTTGAGAGGGAAGATTAGATATGTTATCTTCTATCTCCTTTCCTTGATTATTTAAACACAAATCAGATAGCCATACAGATTTCACCAAAAGAGGGGTCCAGACAGTGATACTCAGTTGTGTTCCTTGTGGGCCTGACCCTGCCCCCCACCGAGCCAAAATCATACAAAAAGGCAAGCACACTTCATAATGCAAAAATTCAGCATGCATTACAGTACAAAAAGGGTGTGGTCACCATGAGCTAACTGCATTCCTAGGACACTGGATCCAGCCAAATCTCTTCAGTCTGCTCAGAATATGATTATGTCATGATAACCACGCCCCTTAAAGTTGCTTTATATTGGCAACAAAAACCTTTACTCTGAAGAAGGAGCCTATTTTATGTCCTGGAAGAAAATGAAGTTGACAGCTTGGAATGCTAGACAGCATTTTTAGCTAAACTGTGTGGTTCACATGGATTAATGTATTTCTGAAAATGGTCATCAGCCAATCAGATTGTTCGTTCAATCAATAAAGTTTTAGAACAAACCACAAGATATGACAAGGCTGTTAATACAGCCTCAGATACACTGGGAGGCAAGAAGGAATAACTTCACCACCTTAGGGGGCACTGGTATCCAAGTGCTATCATCAAGTTGGATCTTTATCATGAAAATATTATACATTAGGGTGTAAGGAAATCATCACGCATCCGTAACCCTTTTAAGCAGACATGTGCTTTAAGTAGCCCACTCTAACTGCAATGCCCTGATTTATTTCCTGGAGGTGTTAATACTTCAAGACTGGATTGTTCCAAATCTTCCTTAAGAGATCTTCCAGACAACTCTATTCATGTGTGACAACACATCATGACTATAGCTTTGAAACTATCTGTTTAACCCAAGCTTCATTAACATAGGACTCCTCAAGAAAACTTAACTTCAAATTTCTATACTGAGGAACAATTTAGCTTTTCCCTTTTAAAGCCCTATATGATTTTGGTACCTAAAGGTCCATTTCCTACATTTTTCTCGGTGTGGATCACGCTTTTTCATTCAAAAGTTAACTGCCCCACACGGACAGTAAAATTCTTTAGTGTGAGAGTATTTGCTGTTTGCCTTGTCTATAAAAATCTCTTCCTTTGTGTAATGAAAACATCAATTCAATTAACACCAAACTGGAAACTTACTCTTGATTTCTGGTGAAGCACTTACCACTTCATCCTAAAGACCATGTCCTAAAGCACCCAGGACCAGGCAGCAAGCATAGGTCTCGTGCATGGTAACTCAGATCAATACATTCCAGTATTAAACAACTCAGACTTACAGAATGAAGTTTAAACATTCCATCTGGCAGAAATTAAATACACTTTACAGCATTTACACCACAAGTTGGACATGGAGGAAAATCTGTCTGGTAGTCTAGTACTTTTAAAGGAAGATGGCTTACCTAACTCAATACACGTTATTCCAAGAGACCAAACATCTACTTTGCCATCATACTGCCCTTCATCCATGGCTAAAATTACTTCTGGGGCCATCCTAAAACATAAAATTAAATTCTCATGAAATTCTCCGCAGTCATTACAATACTCCATGAGCATTTCAACCTTATTGACCATGTGGCAAATTGACTCATCTGAACTACTAAAATGGAAAGAAACATTGCACATATCGGGCACATGCCTGGGTCACGTCAGTCTGGATTTGGATCTCAACTTGGTGAACTCCAGAATGCAATGCAACTGGTTGAGTGGCACTGTCAAAGCCATGTGGGGAAACCTACACAATGCATTCTTGCCCTATACCCAGCTCTTTGCATTTATGAACATTACAAATCCCTGCTCCACCCACATCTCCAATAGTCCAGTTGGCTAACCATCACTGGCGATGTAACTACTGCATGAACATAAAAACAGCCACACTGGGTCAGACCAATGGTCCTTCTAGCCCAGTATTCTGTTTTCTGATAGTGACCTGTGCCACATGTTTCCAAGGGAGTACCAGAACAGGGCAACTTTGAGTGAAGTTGTATAAACACCACAGATTAGACGTAGAAGATCAAACCATATAAGATATCTGCAAAAATTTCTGTTCAATGAATCTGGCCTTTCCTATGAAAAATACCTCTTTAGTTGTTTGAACAGCCAGATGCCATGAGAACGTTTGAAGTTTCAAACCATGGTACTGTTTGAATGAATGAATGAAAGAATGAAGCACGCACATATTTGATTCAGGAGTCTCACTGTAGCTACTTATAGTCAGAATAAAGATAATAGCAAAGTGCATTCAATTTATGAGAAATAAATAAAAATAATATACACACCTAGGAGAGCACAGAACTGTCCTTTCCTTAAAATCTGAACAGATTAAGCTTTCCATAGCACTTCATGTTATTTTTTGCAATATACATTTTGATGTCACCAAAACTATACTGTTACAAAAGCGGTTTTAATAAGGTCTAAGCAAATAAAAGAGCCAAACAAAAAATGTTACTTCTTGAAGCCACAGGCGTGTAAAAACTTTCCTTACCAATATGGCGTCCCCACAAATGAATTGGCAGGAGATGCTATGGAAGCAGATCCAAAGTCAGCAAGCTTCACCTGGCCTGGCTCTGTCAGCAGGATGTTTCCTGCCTTGATATCTCTGGTGATGGAATACAAACAGAACGATTACATCCCGAAACAAGGAAGGCATCCAGAAAGCAGCAATGGAGTGCGCCATCATTCACAAATTCAAGTTCGTGAACAGCCGCACTGACCCCTGTACCTGAGTTTTAATAACGAGAGGTAACAGCCTTAGCAGCAAGCCTGATCTTGGAATCTAGTTTGGTATCTTAAAAAAACAACTTTAGATTTTAGTGACTTCTAACTGAGTACCAAGAATTATTTAAATGCCAGGAATGCAAATAATCAAAACTTTAAGAGATGGCTATCCCCTCTTTCAGACATTCTACAAAAAAATGAAATAGTTCCAATAACTAACGCATTGCATTCCCACCAAAATGTGACAGGTGTCTTTTAAAAAAATATTGAGAATGTTTGCTTTCCTTTATTGCCATTTCCCCCTCTGTGTGTATTCATACAAAGCTAGTGTTAAAGGGTTATTACTTTTCTTTACGAGAAAAAAAAATACCAAGCAACTTTCACATTGAAGTTGCCAAAAATCTATTTAGCTAACTATGCTCTTAGTTAGCCTGAGTGTTCTTTGCTTCAAGGAATGAGCATCACCCCTGAATTCTACCATATCAAAAGTATAGCAGATTCAAGACACTGCTATAGTAACCAGATAAAGATATTAGCTAAAGGGATCTTGCTAGCATTTGACAATGATTGTGAATTACTAATTCTAGAACATATGGACACTGCAAAAATATATCACTGCTTACAAACCTTAGATGTCATTTCCATCGTTGGGGTGATCAGCTGCAATCAACAAGATAAATTACCAGCAAGTGTGTGACACAGTAACTCTGTAAGCACTTACCTATGGATCATATTGTGAGAATGCAAGTATGCTAGTCCCTGGAGAGCACCATGGGTAATTGCTGCTATTTCCACCTCTTGCAATGGCTTTTTATGAACTTAAGGAAAGAGTACATTGGAAATTCATTACTAAAGAAAACAAACATTGCAGTTTACAATATTCAGTACATACTTTAAAAAATGTAAACACAGACTTAGAAAACTATACGTTCCAATTTTACAAGGCCTATATCATGCATGAGGAGCGCGCACAGTTTACAAGTAGTTTATAGTAGTCAATGGGGCTACACCTGGCAGTAAGCATTATGCCTGACAAGAAGGGTTTGCAGGATTAAGCCCTGAAGTGCATAACAGGAGAATCTCAAATTAAAGGAATACAAACAGATGGTTGAAGACTTACTTAAAGATAGTAAGAGAAGACTGACATTGTGTGCCAAGGAAAGCTATACTCTATAGAATAATACTGCAGATATGTAAAATTTTGAGCTATGGCAATTTTTCATCGTCCCCGCAAAAAAAATTTAATAACTGAATATTGTAGAACAATATTCTACAATATTCTATGGATTTTGTGATCCATAACCTGCTATTGGATTATAAATTTCTCAGTTTCAATCAAAGAAATCTTTGAGACATACCTTCTAGTAAGTCTGATGCCGATCCTAAACAATATTCCATAACAAGCTATGTGGGGAGAAACAGAAATAATTTATTACAGAATACCCAGAGATAAGTAAACGGTAACTAGATTTCACTGGCTGGTGAGTAGTTAGTGATCCAGCATTCATTCAATGTACTATGAATCTCAGAACAGGAGTTTGCCTTGTGTTCCAGCTGAAACTACCATCATCTCACAAACCTTCAGAAAAATAAGCCTAGGCCCAAGACGATTTTACAAAACCATCCCAACAGATGTTTCCATATTTTTGTTTAAATTCCAGTGAAAACTCCCCTCATGCTTAGTTATACTGTACATCTATGATAAGGAAAAGAGAAGAAAAGGGAATTATATATTGTATATAATGGATGGAGCAAAGGTAGTGGAATGGTATGAAGTTTACACTAGAAACTGTTGCCAGATTAGCAATGTTGGTTAGGGGTAATGTTATTCCTAGCATAGGGCCCTGGTCTGCCACCCCTACTCACTTTGAGCGGTATCTTACTATAGGAACAATTCCCATCGGTATTAATAGATTTGCTCTTGTGGTAAGGAATCACACAGAGTAAATGGGACAGGATTGTGCCCATAGCAAATTACATACAAGAAAAATAAGAGTACATCATTACCTACCAGGGATGCTAAAATTACATTCAACAAGTTTATCATATCATTTATGGCTAACCATTTATTTGTATTTAGATTAATTTTGTTATAATTAGATTTCTCAAAAACTATACAAATATTTTATGGGTCTTATAGCATTATGGATGTTGATTTGTGAATAGTATTTACAAGTTAATACGATTTAATACACGCAATTGTTTTGTAATATTGAACTACTGCAATTTTATCAAACAACTGTGTGACGTGCAACTTTTCTGTAAATATATTTATGTAATGAGCAATTCAAATTAAGAAAGTCTTTTTGATTGTCTATGTACACATTCCCCTGTAGTGTTTGTAACCCAAACACTGCAGCATTTCTAGTGCATAAGAGCCAGAAAGTGAAACTGACTAGTCAGCTTTGTGTCATCCAAAGAGTGTAAAAATGAAAAGGCAAAATAAACAAATAGCGTAAGATGGGTAAAAGTAATTAGATTGTCCAAATGGGAAGAATTTTTTAAAAAATCTACTGTGATAAAAACAAAAGTAAGGGATTTTAAAAATACAATGTTATAATCTGACTAGCCATTTAAAAGAATTAACCAGTTACATATGGCACACAGTCAAAATATAAAACACTGAAACCACAGAGTAGGACATCAGATTTACTGTTAAATAGACAGTAAAAACATCAAATAAAATTGTCATTTTCCCCCAACACAGTGAAAGTTAATTAAACGCATTCGTCCTCTGCTCCAAGCAAGAATCAAGTGGCTGAGTACTTGGTTTTTATTTAACATCCAGCAATGAAATGAGTTGTGGGCATTAATATCAACATACTCCTTCCAAAAGGGAGGAGAAAAATTTCAGGATGTCTGGACTTCCCTTACATGGCTCACAGAACCCACTGAGCCTGACTGCACATTTCTAAGCATCTTGCGCTGCACCGTTTCCTTATCACTCTCTGTATGCCACAAAGATTTCAGGTGCCTTCCCCTACAGCCAGCTGGAGACATGTTTTTACTTAAATTTGCCATCAACCAAAACAGAAGAAGTGCAGAGTGAAGAGCTGCTTACCCATGCTGTATGCTCACGCAAATAGCAGCCTTTGTATTCTATGCTGTTAGGATGTTTTATTCTTTGTAGGAACTTTACTTCCTTAATAATATCCTGCCATTTCTGTGGGAAAGAAAAGAAATAGGAAGAAACTTTACGAAACTGTTACTTTATTTAAAAAAAAAAAAAAAAAAAAAAAAAAAGAGAGAGAGAGAGAGAGAGAGAGAGAGAGAGAGAGAGAGAGATGTAACCAAGAAAAAACAGTGGGGAGGCGGGGTTTGGAGACCTGAATCCTCCTTAAAATATTTGAAGTTGGAAATTCAAAAAAAAAGTTATATTAATACCATGACTTACACTGCTCAACTTTGCAACAAGAAAGTACCACATTTAACAATTTCACTTATCTAGAGAATACAAACTGAAAGGAATTAGAGTGTATGGCAAAGATCTCTCCATTATTGTAATATTTTATATACATGTACGCACAGAACACAACAATACAATATTTGATAGCTGAGCTTTCCTGCGGAGTCCACACTTCATATTCCAAAAATTAAGCTGTCCCTCCTTGAAGAACACAGTTTCCCAGCCCGTCAATCACCCAGCCCCCTTTTGTATGCCCTGCACACATGGTTTTGAGGGAGAAAAGCATTAAAAATTTAGTAAACTGTGACTGAAAAATAAAATTGGCAAAGGCTTTGATGGGTAAGTTTAGCACCTGAAACTACTGAACTCGGTTTTTTAAACTGACTAGATTTCAAGGTGATAATGTCCCTTTAACGTTGACACACAAAGTATCAAAAAACAGTAGCTCAGTAGATCAGAAGCAGAAAAATCTCCCTCACATTAAAATTTTTAGAAGGATTTCTCCAATTTCTTGGGACCTTTTCTAGGACCCATGCAAGATAGAATTGAATACACGTGGCCTACAATACAAAGCCAGTTTAACAAGATACAGCAATACAAAATCCAGGCTCATGAAGCTTTTTAAAATGCCATTCAGGCTCCCCTTTTTGTACATCATAAAGGAATCTACCAAGTTTTTTAAAATCCTTTGTGGGGTACCTTTAACGCTTTCCAACTTAATAACTATTAGTCTTAACTAATTTAGGTAATCAATTCAAGTTTTAAAGCTTCCCAGTCCTAGCATTCTCCATAAATCTCACTGTGCTCAACTCAGTCTTCATTATCTCTATAGCCTAATGATGACTTATTCCAAATCCTTCAAAGGGTGTCTGTGCTTGAATTAGGTTCACTTGTTCATCAATATCACACAGCGTTCCTTTCAAATACATCAACTGATATTCAGCTGGTCATCTCTATGCTACCAGAGGCAGCAAAAACAGAGTCAGTCAAGGCGAGTTATTAATTGAGCAAGCATCTGTTTACACATGGCAGTTTTACCAGTTATACACGTATAGTTTTATCATTTATAAACCCCCTTATGGACACACTTATTCCAGTAGAAGAGTGGATCTTTTGGTTTAGCTTAAACCCCTTCTCAAGTAACAAACTAAATTACAAAAACAAAATGAAACACACAAAAGAATGTCCATAGGGAAGGTGACATTGGTGTAACTATATTGGTTTAAATTCACACTTTAGGTTATACTATTATAACCTTCCCACATAGACAAGCCCTAAGACCAACTCAAGAGTACAGCACTACATACTTGAAATGCACCTCAATTTAGTTTTGGAGCAAGGCATGCCCCTGTTTTAGATGGTCTCTGCCACAGCCAATGAGAAAATCTCATTAAAAAACAAAGGAATGCATAAATGGTACTGAAGGGCCTGGAAGAGATTCACATTATATAGACTAGATTACCACCTGAGCAAACCTTCCTTCAAATACATTTTTAAAAAAGGCAATATGGAAAATGTTTTGACTGACTTTTTCTTCAAAATAAAGATACACATCCATTAAAGACCATCAGAACCTATTTCTGAAGCATGAACAGTTCACTTCATTCACGTGAACAGAATATTTATAGTTCATAGTAATTAAAACCAGTAGGACAACAAGTAGGTACAAATTATACTTTCATCAGTACACAGTTAAACAAGTTACTGCAGTAATAGAATAAAAATAAGAAAGATAAGAAGTTTAGCTATGAAACTGGGATTCAAGGTTGGTGAGGAGAGACAGGTATCAGAAACTGCTCAAGAATTAAATGAATTCTTCAAAGTACAGGTGGCTATGGTAATTGGTGTGTTGGTTACCGATGTTTATTAGTGTAGGCTGCGTGCGTGTGTTTTTGTGTAGATGCTGTCCCAGCTCTGGCCAGGAAACTGAGACGGCTTTTACGATTGAATGAGTTGACACGACCACAGATTAGCTGAGCAACGAAGGCGCCCAGGCCAGGTTTATTGCATGCGGCACAATGAGAAATGACTTACAGAGTATTTCTGGGTTAGTTTTATATTGGCGGCGTTACAATGGTTTTGGCCCAACAGCGGGATTTTTTGTTATCCCCTAGACCGGACACCGGTATTCCCTCCGACACCCTCTTTTATACACTGTTATATACACTTTTGGTTTGCCCCCTTTTACGTAGGTAGTTGCCACCCTCCTGACGTAGTTTAATACCACCTTTTTTTGTTGATTGGCTGATTTGGGCACCGCCACTTTATGTATTATTTTTACCCATAAAAATGTTATTTTAAAAAGTTAGTATTTTGGTACCTTTTATACCTACTACATATTTTAGTAATATTTTGGCAGTTTTACAATTTTGCCGTATTAGCACTTTCCTGTACCAGTTTTAGTTAACTTAAGTAACCCCTTATACTTCTGTTCACTTGGCTTTTTCCATTTAGGCCTTAGCCTGTTTTACAGGCCTTAAGCTCTCACTTCTTACTACATTGGCAAATCTAGGTTTGTGTTTATGGAAACCAAAATGTTAGGAGCTGTTAAGGTCAGATCAGCTAATCTATCCCTTTGCCAGTGCAGGACTGCTTAAAGCACAGGAAACCCTAGCGTAGGGAACAATCTTCTGCTGAATACCTTGGGCAACAAAGCTTGTACCACTTGTGTGAAACTACAGTATTCCATAACCTAACAGATTTCACTATCAGGAAGCATTCCAACAACTCCAAGCCACGTTGGGCTTTTCAAGCTTCCAAATCAGAGCTTAAAAATCAAGTACAAACTAATATCTCTGCTAGAGTGCTCTAGTAAAAGAATAAAAATCTGGGGTTGCCATTAAAATATTTAATGTTTAATCTGCTCTTATTAATGGCTCTTAAAAATCTACCTTATCCCTGAGAATTTTCCCACACTTGTGCTGCTTTATCATATTACTATATATCTTTTTTTTTTTCCTCTTTCATTCTTTCTTTCAAGATCCTCAAAATGGCATTTTTCAGCAGAGTCAGTTTCAGAAAGGGATGAATTCTGGCTTGATCTGCTATTATTAAATTTTACATGCAGGCATCCTTCTGAGCCCGTGTCACTATTGTATTCATTGCTATCATTCCTAGCAAGCCTTTGTCTAGCAAGCAATGGGGTATTTTTTTAAATGGAATTTAGAATGGAACGTTTAAGGCTAAAAAGGCAACTCAGCTTCCTATCAGGTCTGAATTCTGTAGATCTTGATACAAACTATTTTTATTTTACCGTTTTGCTTATGTATTATGCAGTTCCATAAAACATGGCTCTTCCTGACTGGGCGAAATGAATCCTGCACAACGTGCCCGGAGAAGACTAGTTAGAAGAACGTTGAAAATGCTCAAAGAAACTTGTTCTGTTTACACAATACCTTGATTCATCTTTACTGTTATACAAAGATTCCCCCGCAGGACAGCCTGGATTAATTCAAGTCCCCTAATATCACAGCCATCTGGGTTTAATATACAAGATATTCCACATACCTCATTGGATTGCTTCCCACTATAGGACATTTTCTTGATGGCCACCACTTCATTGGTGCGCACATCACGTGCCTGGAACAATAAAACACAATGTCAATAGCTCAGACCATAAAGAAAACACCCAGTAAAGAAAGCAAAACAAACACACATGGATTTCTTGTTGGGATAGATGTACTGACAAGGCCGTATCCATTTCATAGTTAGCCTGGATATAGAGAATTAAAAGAATACACTCACTGGGGGGTGATATAGGTTATATTCAGAAACTGAATTAAAAAATCCCCACAATCCTATCTGTGGGAGGTGCTTCTCAACTCATCCCATCTATTGTCAGCATCCATCAGCTTTCTGTAAGTTGCTTCTACACTAAAGAGCATCTCTGTAAAGATGGCTTTTCTGATTTTAAGAAGCAGAACAAATCTTCTCTAAACCAACCTCTGCCCTTCCCCATGGCCCTGCCATAAGTAATCTGAACAAGTAAAATCAAGGCTCACTCTCCCATTCCACTCCAAATAGAAGGGAACATACTTCAATGTCATATGGCTAAAATTACGCCGACATTTCTGACATCAGCTGCAAACATTGGACACCTTCTTTCTGATGATGTTGGGAGCTGATATATGTTGAGTGTGATAGCAAGGTAGATCACATAAATGAAGGTGTTTGCCATAAAGAGACATGCATTTATTGTCAAATTCTGACTTTTGCTTTCCTTGTCCAGCATTATTATTATTTACAACTTTTAAAATCATAGAAATGTAGGGCCAGAAGGGACCTCAAGAAGTTATGTAGTCCAACTCCCTGTGGTGAGGCAGGACCAATTAAACCTAGACTGTCCCTGACAGGTGTTTGTCTAGCCTGTTCTTAAAAACCTCCAATGACGGGGATTCTCTTGGAAGCCTATTCCAGTGCTTAACTATCCTTATAGTTAGAAGTTTTTCCTAATATCTAACCTGAATCTCCCTTGCTGCAGATTAAGCCCATTACTTTGTCTTACCTTCAGTGTACATGGAGAACAATCAATCACTATCCTCTTTAGAGCAGCCCTTAACATATCTGAAGAATGTTATCAGGTTCCCCGTGAGTCTTCTTTTCTCAAGACTAAACATATCCAGATTTTTAGCCTTTCCTCAGTGGTCAGGGTTTCTAAACCTTTTATCATTTTTGCTGATCTCTCCAATTTGTCCACATCTCTCCTAAAGCGAGGGACCCACAACTGGGTAAAGCACTCCAACTGAGGCCTCACCAGCGCTGAGTATAGCAGGATGATTACCTCCCGTGTCTTGCATGTGACACTCTTGTTAATACACCCCAGAATGATATTAGCCTTTTTCACAACTGCATCACATTGTTGACTCATTCCATTTGTGATCTATAACTCCCAGATCCTTTTCAGCAGTACTACTGCCTAGCCAGTTGTTCCCGTTTTGTTTTTGTGTATTTGATTTTTCCTTCATAACATAGTACTTTCCCTCTTATCTTTACAGAATTTCACCTTGTTTATTTCAGGCCAATTCTCCAATTTGTCAAGGTCTTTTTGAATTTTAATCCTTTTCTAAGTGCTAGCAAACCCTTCTCATCTTTGTGTCATCATCATGTGTTATAAGCATGCTTTCCACTCCAATATCCAAGCGATTAATGAAAATGGTGAAAAGCACCAGACTCAGGATAGGCCCATGAGAGACCTCACTATATACATCCTCCCAGGTTGATAGCAACCATTGATAACTCATCTTCGTAATTTCCCCCCACCACCACCACTTTAGCACCTACCTTATAGTAATTTCACCTAGATAACATTTTCCTAGTTTACTTATTAGAATGTCATGTGCGACTGTGTCAAAATCCTTACTATAAAATTAAAATACATCACATGCTTACACTCCCCCACTCCCTATCCGCTAGGTCGGTAAACCTGTCAAAGAAGGAAATTAGGTTCACTTGGCATGATTTGTTCTTGACAAATCCATGTTGGCTATGCCTTATAACCCTATTAACCTCTAGGTGCTTACAAAATGATTGTTTAATAACGTGTTCCAGTATCTTTCCTGGCATTGAAGTTAGGTTGACTGGTCTATGATTTACCCGGGTCCTCTTTGTTCCCCTTTTAAAGACAGGTACTATGTATGCCCTCCTCTAGTCCTCTGAGACATCACCAGTCCTCCATGAGTTCTCAAAGCTAATTGCTAACAATTCCGAGATTGCTTCAACTAATCCCTTAAGTACCCTAGGATGAGTATAGAACAATAAATGTGCGTGGCTCTTTATGCTACAGACTGTTTTTCTGCCCTCACACACTTGTATAATCCAAATTTAAGACAAGATGACAATACAGGGAGTGGACAATATGATAATGCTGTCAGTGACAGCCCAGTGTGCGTCTTCTGAAGTAAATATTGTTTTAATTTTCATTAAAGTTTAGCAGAGGCCCTGGAACATTCAAGGAAAAGCACACACAGCCTCAAAGCAAAAAGGAGAGCATCGCATTGTTTGGCAGAATAAAATCCTACCCAATCTTCTGCTGAAAGTTCCAACACATGGCTAAGAAGGTGGGGGAAATACTCAGGGCCTGTCTCACATGTTTGTTTGACTTGACCACAAAGCCCAAATAAAATGAAATAAAACGGTGTATGTCATGAATTTCAATGATGCTAGTGCTAAAATACTAACTTTACTAGCAATTTCAATGCAGCCTTACAATGAAGGAACTCCAATAATGTAGGAGGTGAAACTATGAAGCAAGCTACTTTACCTTACCTGCTGCAATCTCAAACTACACTTCACAAAGAATACTCAAGTTAAATTTCAAGGTGCAAAGTTAGCAAATCTGACCTTATCAGGTTTACATTCTATCAAACACAGGCTTTCAGAACTTGCCCTACATTCAGCCAGTAAAAGGGTTTCTCAGCCATATTCTGATTTTTTTACATTCATTAAAATGTAGAGGTTGACAGTGAATTCTGAAACCCTCTTATTGCAATGATGAATCTGTGGCTACCTTTTTATTTATTTATTTATTATATAACTGAGGACGCTGAATTTCAGTGTCATGTCTACATTTCAGTCCATTTATTTAAACTATTAAAAATGCCCCATAAAAAATTTAACCAGCAAAATTTAAACATTGTAACTCCCAGATCTTCTTTAGTCAGAGGAAACTGTTCACAGATCCAGGCAAAAATCCCAGGCAAAAATCTAGAAACCCAGGACAAAAATCCCAGGCAAAAATCTAGAAACCTATGGACCCCCACCCTTCTTGAGAAAATTCCCTTTGCTCATCAAAATACAATGAACATCTACAGCCGTCTTTGGCAGCCCAACTATAAATAGCAGACATTGGCCATGGCTGCTTCCTGTGCACCTGATGCAGGCGCTGAGGGTGAAATTCTGGCCCTACTGAAGTCAATAGTGAAACTCCCATGGACTTCAACAGGGTCAGGATTTCACCCCTAATCTACAAAATCACTGGGGTTGGGACCTTGGAAAACAACAAGTAACTTACTGTGGTTCCCATCAAAGGATCCCAGTGCACTTTAGAAATCTCAACTTAGTCTTGCAACAGCATTGTGAGGGACAGAAGTATCCTCATTTTATGAGACAGAGAGTGACTTGTCCAAAGTCACAGAAGTAATCAGCACCACATCAGGGAAGGGAATCAAAGGCTCCTGTCTCCCAGCCCTTCACCTTCACCACAAGGCCGGACTCCACCCCAAGGAGGCAAAATTAAAAAAAGTTGTATTTGTTAAACTTGCTTTAGTTTTATACTCTTGGATACATCCTGCTACATTCATCTGATGATATTCCTATTTGTTTCCATACCAGCTGCAATTCTGTTGTTGTGCTACTATTTTATGTGTGTGTCCACATTCCTGCACTGCTTGGGTAGATTTGTAATTACTACCCTTAAAACATCGAACAATTAAGAAAATAATTGCGAACAACACCGAACAGGTTTCATGTAGCAAGGGATACTGGAGGTTTACAGAAAGTGCTTAAAATACCACCCTGAACCTACAATAAAAAATACTTCCCTTGTTCCACACACTCCAAAAAACATCTAAAATGTTTGGATTATTTGGCTGATTGGCCCCACAGATGACAAATATTCAAGGTAGAACAATCAGATTGGGAAAAAAGAAACAATTTTGGGAATATTTGCTGAATAGAACAATCGCCCAGCATACTTATCACAAAGGATTTGATGGTTTGTTTTTTTGTTTTTTTTTTTTTGGGGGGGGGGGGGGGGAGCGCTGCGGCGGGCGCAGAGAGGGAATCACAAACAATCAAATCCATGAACAGCTGCAATAAAAAAGGGCAAATAAGATACCAGATGATATCAATAGAAGGAATGACGACATAACAAAAGAGTGGGTAAACCCACCCCTTGTCCCATCAGCAGTACCCTGAATTGTATTGGTTACTGTATCAAAGAAAGGCTTTTCTTGCACTGGAAAGAATGAAGAATTAGGGCAGCAAAGATGATACTAAAACCAAAAATTTAGAGAGGTAGGCTTGTGATTACTGGGGTGACAATACCCTAAGGTGAGCCAACAGAGTTCATCAAAATAATTAAAGGAATAGTAGTTAAACTTTATACAACGGTAAAATGTTCTAAAACTTGGCGAGCAGGATAGAAAGTATAGGTAATATACATGTAGAATAAGTTATCGTAGAAGATGATCAAAAGAGCATGAACTGGAGTGAAATCTTGACCTGTTTTGAGGTGAGAGGTGTTAAAGAAGAGGAAAGTAGAACTAAAATACAATTCCAAGGGCAGGATTTCTGGGATGTGTGGCTCTTTCCAGTTCCTGAACAGTTCCGAGATATGTTTTATTATTAACATTCCTGGGCCAAGATGTATACAAAGGAAGTAGATGGGGGAGGGGGAAGTTTCTTAATTAAAAAACAAACGACCTCTCCCAAAAAACAACACCCCTCTCAAACATACAAGTATTATTAATGATAAATTAACATCAGCAGCCGATCACTGCCAGAATCTGAATATTAAAAGGAAAGAGCTCTGAAGGTGAACAAGCCAGAGTTAAAAGCACCCAGCTTCTCTTAAGTGTCTTCTCAATCCTGGAAAAATTCATATGACATCCATAACAAGGGCTGCAATGTTGTTATGATGCCACCCAATTTATTAAGTGACCATACAACCCAGGACTTGTTTGAGGTTTCAGGCATGTATGCACATGCATACTGTGTTCTGTTCTCAGGAGAAGGCAAGGTATCAGAGTTTACAAGGACAGAGCAGCTATACCAATGATACATGATGCATGCGTGTGATGCAAAAAGCATAACAAAGCAGATGCTTTGGCAATGCTCCTTTGAAGTTTTACCTACATTTAACTTGACTAGAGAACACTTTCAGAATTTGCATTATCCAAGAACTGAATATTTTCAAGAGAATTTTTATTTTAGTAAGGAATTACTGGTTTGCAACAAAATCAGAAATAAGACATCCACCCCCTCCTAATCTAACTTCATACCCATAATCTTTACCTTAACAAATTTCTCCATACCCACCAGGTCCATCTCATCTTTTTGGGTAGAGATGCATGTTATGTAATGCCTATCTATAAAATAGCTTCAGATACAAAATTTCTTACAAAGGATTTCCAAGAGCAAAAAAGGATACCATAATCATATGTCACATGTATGGTGAAGTTTAAAATGCAAAATGACAATAGACAGTAATACACCCCCCACATGGCATACTCCTTTATTAACAAAAACACATGATACAAAAAAACAAATTTGAGCAACATCATGCAAAGTTTACCCTTTGTCCTTTAGAAAGGATGTCTCATCTCCTACCTGCAGTACATCAGAAGCACAATCTGAACACATTAAGGTAGAAATCCCCCTTTGTTAATGAACACTTACTGACAATAAGTCAATGTTTAGCTAGAGAGAGTGTAGAGAAGGGTTGAAAAGTGTGGGTGCGTGGGGGGGGCGGATTCTCCACTATTTAAATTCATGGCAACACGATTCATGCTGCTTGAAAGGTATCCTGGTAAAGGGCATTCAACCCTTACACAATTTAATGTGAAATAAACATGGAGTTCAGAGGTACTGATGTGATGAGTGCTCCTCTTCTCTTGTTGTTTGAGAGCATCCCTAGCACATAGCTAGACCATGACCTGGTTAACTTAGGTTGTCCCCTGACACTTATGTGCCATAATAATACATAACCAGGCTGAAAACATTTAAACATTGTGTCAAAAGGTGGGCAGACGGGAGAAGTGAGTCGATACGAAATCTATTTCCAGTTTTCTCTACAGTGAATTTATAACAATATTAAGCAATGTTCACCTGTGGCATTTACTTCATTATACAACATTTGCTCACACAGATCTGTTCCCAGACTGTGGCAGCTCACAGTTTTAAGCAGGGAACAAAATTAAGAAGCTTTTCCTAATTAGTTCATCTGTGCTGCATTAAATTTGTGCTGGAAGGTTCCCAACATGATCTGCTACAATTATTAACAATGAATAGGCAGCTCACAAAATACTGACACAAATAGCTCTCTGAAAGAAAATTGACAGGTTTGGCCATACCTGCTATAATTATAAATGAGAAAAGGTTTGCAGAGGAAAATGGCTTTTTGATTAAGGTGTCTCAGTATGCACTTTGGTTAACAGACAGTAAGTTGTGAATGAAATAGCAGTAAGAGGCTAAGAGATAATGTCCCATCTGCGCTATGTAAGCAGAGAGTAGGTTGAGAAAAATCCTGTTGCCCGAAAGCTCAGGTCAAGTAGAAATGTTATATGGATGAGTACTGTATTGGGATTCCTGCCGCTTGGATAAGGAGAGCAGGGAGGGCTGGGGCAGACTGAGTGACACAGTGTGCAACAACATTTAGCTGCAGTGAGAGAGAATGGGTGTGGAGGGGCTGAGTGGGGGGCAGAGAAAGAGAACTGAACAGCTCAGGGCCAGGGATGAGAAGGAAATGTACCAAGCAACAGACCTGTGCTGCCAGTCAGAAAGGAAGGGGTGGAATGAAGAGGAACTGAGCAGCGCAACTCTGAGTTGCCAGTCAAGAAGAATGGGGGAATATGGCCTAGATGATATTAGCTAGGTAAGACCAAGGAGAAGTGCACTGTTGAGCATGCCCGAGTCTGAGCCTCAGCTGAACATGTTCCCTGTTAGTGCTGTGACTAGTATGTGGGATCTGGGGAATGGAGAGATGGGACTGGACTTTTCAGCTGCAGACAGATAGTTCAATGGCAACTAACACTGCCAGAAAGGTGAGCAAGAGTTTGATTTGCTAACCAAACCAGAGTAGTTGTAGTGTGTTTTACTACACAGACTTGATTACTTGTTTACAACAGACACTTTGATTTATGATGGAAACTGCCTCTTCTCAAGTAAAAACAGCTATATACAGACTAACACGACTACCCCTCTGAAATCGTCTCAAGTACTTTGTCTTGCAATTGCAAACTTTGTTGCTGCTGCTGGTAGGTCCCTGCAATTTTAATGTGCAACTTAATCTCTGACTACTGATTGTTTGTATTACTATCATGCCGAAGAGCACCAGTCGTGGACAGAGACCCCACTTTTCTTATTATTAATATGAGGGTTACACCTAGGGGCCCGAGTGAGGGATTGGGGCCCCACTGTGCTAGACACTGTACAAACACATAGCAAGACCACCCACCATCCCCCACCCAAAGAGCCTATAATAAAAACCTCAATGGCTCAGACTAGTTAATTTTCCTCAGTAAGTACTAAAAAGGCAATACCCAGAGTTAAAAATCAGCCAAGCTAATATTCACAGTTACTGTCTGTTAAAGTTACTTACAAAATAAACTGCTCCAAAGCTTCCATGGCCAATCTCTCGGAGATCTGTGAAGAGCTTTTCTGGATCTTCTTTGAAGAAGAGCTCTGCAATTTCTGGGTCCTTCAGGCTGCCCGCTCGGCTGGTTGATGGCATCCTGCTGGGCAGTTAGCCGACTGACTATCTGGGTTGAAAGTGCTGCCTCAACCCTTGGTTCATCTGTATGAATGGGGCCTCTTCAGCATGGATTCCTGTAAGAAACAGTACAACTCATCACTGATAACGAATCTCAGAACCAGTGCAAAGCAACTCATTACTGCAGTCTGCAGATGGGCAGAGTCCATATTTCTTCTAGAGCCAGAATCGCACTCATAACGATTGATGCTGTTAAAACAGGTGTTTCCACACCAGATCAGTCCAACCACTATGTAAATCTGGTATTCTGCCTTCAACAGGGGCTGAAGGCAAACAAAAAAATGAAAAACACCCCACAATCCATTTAGTTAATCATGCAGGAGTCTAACGGAAAAAAAATCCTTCCAGGCCTACAAAAGTTGACCATCTTATGAAGGCTTAATTACTCATATGATCTTTCATTTGCAGAGTTACAAGTGTAATGGTTATGCAATTATCTGCGGCTTTTTAAAAATCCAGCCAACAGTGTAGGTCTCAATTACTTCTTGCAATAGTGAATTCTACTGGTTGACTATGGAATGTGTAAAGGAACATTTGCTTCATTGGTTCTAAACTTACTGCCTTTCAGTTTAATTTAATTCAATATTACCTTCTTCTCTTATTACACCATAGACTAAAAAGGAGGCACTGATCGACTGTCACTAATTTTCAATGCTTCCATCAAGTCACCTTTAATACTTCTCCTTTCACAGGTAAATAAGGGATTGTCAACACTTGAAATGCTGCTGCTATGCCACTCCCATGCTTCAGCATAAACACGACCTACACCAATGGCAGGGGTTCTCCCATCAGCCTAGGTGATCCACCTCCCCAAGCAGAAGAATTAGGTCTGTATAATTAGGTCACTCATGAGTGTGAAAAATTCACATCACCTGAACAACGCAGCTAAACTGACATAATCCCCAAGGTAGACAGCGCTACATCAACGGGAGAATTCTCCTGTCCACCTAGCTAGTCTCTCTCGGGGAGATGGATTACCTACACATATGGGGGAAGCCCTCTCCATCAGCATAGGTAGCATTTTCACTGAGGCGCTAAAGTGGTGCAGCTGCACCGTTGCAGCATTTTAAGTGAAGACAAGCCCACACCCTCAGTCTTTTCAGGCTCTTCTGATACATAAATTCAAGACCTCAATCTTATAAGCCTGCTATTGTCTTTTTCTATCACAACCACATCTTAGAGGCATGGTGACCAAAATCAGAAAGAGCAACGTGTATGTCTGCCTGTCTGTCCCTTCAAACAAACCCAAGCACTGAAGTTTCCTTTAATTGCTATAAGCACATAATAGAACCATCTTCATTAAGCCATTTCCATTAGCTTTTTATAGAAGAACCTGCAAGTCCAGAAGCCATTAGCATGTGTGAAGAGTTTTGCATTTTCAGTGCGCATTGCCTTACATTCATCCGAAATGTATTGGCCATTTGGGCCATGTCTACACAAGGAAAAAAGTTATATTTTTAAATGTGTCAAAATCCTCCTGCAGACAGAGCATTTGTAGTTCTAATATGTTAGGGTGTACCTGGACCAGCTAACACAAGTGAACACCACAACTTGCCTTGCCTACACTAGGATTTTCACAAATACGTTAAAAATTCACCTTTTTGCCTAGCGAGGACAAGCACTTGGGGTTGGGAGTTTCTCACAATCCTCCATAAACTGTTACCAATCAAAACAGCTATGTCACCAGCAAATAGCTAACATGCTATCCACTTCCTTCTCCAAATCTTTTTGTTCTGTCTGGTCAAGGTTTACATTTCTACACTTTAAATTTTGTATGTTAAACCTACAGAAGGTTTTTAACTTCAAGAACTGTAAATCTGAGTTTAAGTGTTATATTTAAAGGTCTATTATCTGTGTCCAATTTTCTCCTTTTCTGGTCTCTATACCCCCACCTCTCTTCAAGTTTCCAGATCTTTGTTGAATCATTGGTTTGTTTTTTCCTCTCTCTCTCAAGGACTCCTACAGAAATTACAGAAAAAAATAATGCTCCCTGGTGTGCTGGGTACATAGTAGCATTTTCCTCTAGGCAGTGGCTGCATGTGAAACTGACAAAGACAACTTGATCCTTGTTAGTTTCAAGCAACTGCCAGCACCACTACATGTAAAGCACTATTGTGTGTGAGCACAGCCCAGACATACCTAGTTATCTACGCTGCATGACTCTCCAACTTGTCTGGCTAAGAGATATTTGGGAGATAGGATGCAAGGAAATGAAGCAAACACCAGGATTTTCACAGTGTACCTCCAAACAGCCAGGGTTTTAAACATTTCTAATACAATCATAAATGTGTTTCCATAACCACCGCACATTCTCAGCACCTAAGGAACAAGTACACATGCAGATACCACAATGATGGATTGGATATATGCAATTAGATAGAATTATGAACTGTTGTGCAAATATACTTTTTAAAAAACATTAATAATGATGTATTTATGCAGGTGCCATTACAGTGACACTGGTATCAACCTATTAATTTCTCTGTTCATTTATATTAAAAGGGGTAAAAGCAATTATACATAAAAAGTAGCCAATTAGATGGAATCCAATGTAAATAGGATTGTCATGTCTACATCTGATCTATAATTATAGAATCACAGGATGTAGGACTGGAAGGGACCTTGACAGGTCATCTACTCCAATCCTCTGCACTGAGGCAGGACTAAGTATTATATATCATCATCTCTTAAGGTTTCGCAGGATGAAGAACAAGAATTAGCTGCAATTTAGTCGACACCTGAAATGTACTTCATTTATTACAGACGTGACAGAAAAGCAAAAAGGTCAACAATATTACATTTGACCCCAGTCTTAAAAAGAACATGTAATTAAAAGACAACTGTTTTGCATTTACAGCACAGAACTGAACAATAGACAAAAACCGTAAGTCAGAGAGGCTAGAGAAAAGGGATGGGGGAAGGGAGCTGATAACCACAGCACACTCAGTATTATTGAAGGAATGTTTCTTGGATCAACGGTAATGATGTCATGTTCCATCTTTTAAAAAGCATCAGATTCTTACAAAAAGGACATTGTTGTTCAAAAGCAACTGCTGCAATCCCACAATGCTCTTTTCCTTACATCTGTTAATCAGCGGGGTCTAGGCCTGAACAAACCTGCCAATATGGCCAAAAGTCACATGTCCCCTTGACAGTGCATCTGAGAATGAGAGAATCCTAGATACACACAGCTGAGAGGCATTACAAGGTTCCCCCCCCTCCAAACCAGCCGCTATTCTCATTCTTGGCATGATTTTTGAGTACGCCTGTGAAATGTCATCAACGGGCAGGGCTTTTTACCAGTGCTGAAACTCCCACCAGGCTAACTGACAATTTATACAGAAGTAGTGCGAGGCTGGTGTCTGCCTCACTTCACATAGTAAATGGCAAATTAAAGTGGAACCAGCAAAACTTAAGGACTATTCATCTGTTATTTCAAATACCTTTAGAGAAATTTTCCTCCTTTATTCTCAACAAGTCTAGGCAAATTTGATTATCCTGAATGTTGCATATAATTGCTACTTTATATTTGAAGTACCTATAAAATATATAAATATAAAAACTCAGTTTAGTGCAATAGTTAGAAATTTATACATGATGTTATGCCTATCCCTGTGTAAGTTTAAAACTAATAAGCATTGCCAACACATGCTAGGTGTAGTTTTCACCCATTAAAAAGCTTTATATCTTCCTGCTGTCATTTGCTTTATTGTACAATGAAATGTTTCCACTTAAAAAAAAAAAAGTTATAATGTTAACTTCCCCCCGTCTTTTTCTGAAGCAAGAAGTACCCCACACACATCAAGGTTCAGCAAGTCTACCAGTTCAAACATTTTAGCCTCCCCCCACGATGGATTGATTTAAAACAAGACAATTTAAATCACCCAGTGGAAAGCCTCAATTTAAATAACTGATTTTTATCCACTTTTCCATTTGTATTTCAGTTATTTTCTAAAGAAAGATGCATTCTCATTGGTTGATATACCCATTAAACATGTTAATTTACAACTAAAGAGATGTTTTACACAAGATTTGGTACAACTTTTTGCTATCTAGGAAGGTACATTATAACTATGTACATTTATTTAAGCAATTAGATAGCTTAATATTTTCAGGTTCTTATTAATTGATTCTCCAATTTCAGTATGTTAAAAAACGGTGAATGGTTTATTGCTTATTTACTAGAGAATTAACTTTTTGCTCATGATTTGCGTCAAGCTGCATTAGGAGGGTAACTGAAATTTAATTAAAAACATAAAACAGCATATAAAATGTATTGTTATTAAACAAAACAAGCCTTTAATACAGTACATGACCTAGTGTGCCATATTTATAAATGTTTTCCCCCTGATTCTGTCTTTATATAGAAAAGCAGCCTTGAACTCAAGGTTTTTGATAGAGGCTCATGGATTCAGCATATTTATTTAAATGTTTAAAGAGATTATAGTAAGTTTAGGCCCTAACGTATTTTATATTCAATTCAGATTTCATTTTTAAACAGAGTTATTTAAAAAAAATCACAAACTTATAATGTAAATAACAAACTCGGAAAATTCCAATTTAAATTAAAAAAATCAATTTTTGATTTTTTTTAAAAAATGGATTTCTATTCACCTTGCTACTCCAACTTTCTTGGAACAAAGATGCTCTAATTTTTGGGAGGGGTGGGTGTGGAAAGAAGGAGAGGAGATTGCAGGGAGAGAGGGTGAAAAGTGTGCATGCATTATTTTAGATGTGGTAATATTGCAGATATGTCATAATACAAAACAAGAGATCACAACTAAATTGCACTGAAAACTAAAGCGTTCAGTTCTGATGAAGTTTTGGTATTTCACACGATTGCCATGGTTGTATACTCTATGCAGTCACCCAAACGTTTCAATACCATTGGTATTTGAAGGCTATTACTCTTATTTAATCTGCTAAGTCTGATTTATCTAAACCCTGCTTTGCTAAGCACATACCACAGCACTTTAATTTTCAAAATTAGGGCAATGCTGCATGCATGCAATGCACTTTTTGCTCCAGTGCAGTGCCTCTAAACTACAGCTTTGCACTGGTGCAGCTACACTGGTGCATAAAACCCAATTGCACGGTATGTCTCTTTGGTCATCATTCATATTTAAGAAAAGACATTATATAAAATATTAATAATGACTGGAATGTAATTTAATTTGACAATTCCAGTCAGAATCAAAGAGTTACTCCAGGAATTTGATAAAATTTTGAAGAAAAAAAAAAATTCTAATCAAATCAGAGGAGGACCAAGATACTATAAATTGTGACCAACTCTTTTTATGCATACTAGTCTGTACTGTGTTTATTTCACGGGTACTGGTATAATGTAACAGAAACTGACTGTAGGCCAAAATATTTTATCAAATTGCTTTCTTCTGAACTATCAATTAATTAGTAGAAATTGCATGAACGCATCTGTGAAAGTCCATGTATACATAAGATTTTATGCTGCCTATAATAATTTGTTATACATATACACACACACACACCCCTCAGAGCCACTGACGTCATGAACTCGCAAAATGAGAAAGAGGAAAAAACAAGTTTGAAAGACCTGCTCTCTTTTGTGTTTTCTGCCTCCCTATTACCCATGTCATCCCTGCTAAAGTAAGACCCACCCCTCTGACTAAGATCCACTGGATACTTAAGGGCAGTACAAACAAAGCTGTGCATAGTCAACTGCTATATGTCAAGTATAGATTTAAGCCCTGTCTTATGTAGGCCTTACAATGAAGTTTAAGGACAAGTTTAGCAGGGCTCTTAAAGTTCAGTTGTAATGGCTGTACAGACAGAGCCTCACTAACCCAGTAAATCCATGGTACACCCCCACTTTGAATTCTGAGTGCTCTTCTGGTCACCCCGTCTCAAAAAAGATACATTAGAGCTGGAAAAAGTACAGAAAAGCAACTATTCAGCTAGAAAAGAGATGATTAAGAAGAAATATGATAAAATCATGAATGGTGTGGAGGAAGTTAAAGTCTGATTTCTCCCTTCAGATAACATAAGAACTAGTGGTCACTCAACCAAATTAATAGGCACCAAACAATAGGCAAAACAAACCTAAGGAAGTACTTCTTCACATAATGCACAATGAACCAGCAGAACTCGTTGCCAGAGGATGTTGTGAAGGCCAAATGCATAACTGGATTAAAAGAAGAATGAATTAAGTTCATGGAGGATAGGTCTATCAATGGCTATTAGCCAAGATGGTCAAGAAAGCAACCCCACCATGCTCCAGGTATCCCTACAACTCCAACTGCCAGGAGACGGGACCAGATGATAAGGGATGGATCACTTTCAATGGCCCTGTTCTGTTCATTCTCTCTGACACTGGCCACTGATAGAAGATAGGACACTGGGCTAGACGGACCACTGGTCTGACTCAGTATGGTAAACTTTTCTAACACTGCAGTAAAATGCATCTGTGCCACTAACATATCATAATTATTTGCAATATCTTCCAGGTATTAAATGCAATAAACAGACATATTGGGGACAGAATATATTTAGTATTCACTGCAGCAGCCTATTAATTACATTAGTTGAGATTTCTACACATCTACAGTGGTCAACTTTCAGAATTACACCCAAACCAAAGCCAGTGAGAAGCAAAGAATTTAGAATTTATTAGACTGTGCCAAATATTACTGCATCAAAGGAACAACCTTAGCTCCATAAGGCTATAAAAAGTAAAACTCTGAGATTAGTGTGTAGGCTTGTTTGTAAATCAAATTATTTGAGTTAAAATGCAGCATATACCTTCTCCTATACAGATTCAACTTCCAAGTATTGACAAATTGAATATCCTTCAATTTTAAAAATTGAAGGCTAACTCTGACTACCATAACTCATATAAACAGAGGTGGAGGCACAACAGATTTGTGTGTTGTAAAATAATTTATCATACGGTGTCACTTCCCATTTTATTAGGTGTCAAACATAGCACACAACAGGAGGAAGCTAGACTGACACAATGCCTAATGATGGCAACAGGGATGATGAGCTGAAGGCTCCTCCTTCACTAAATTCAAATAAGTCATTTGTGACTTATGAGTGGGTTGTGTTTTTAGCTAAGTTATTGTCACCCTCCACACTATAAAATATACCTAATATAGGCTATGTCTACACTATAAGCGAGGGGTCCGATTCCCAACTTACACAGACATATTTGTGCTAACTCATCTGAGCTAGCACATTAAAAGTAGCGGTGAAACCACGGTGCCACAGGCGGCAGCAGAGGCAGCATCCTGCTAGCTGCTCCACCTGAACCCCACCATGGCGAAGTAGTCAGAGCTCCTAGCACATGCCACCTACTGCCATGCCCTGACCTACTCTGACTACAATATTATTTTCAGTCTAGCTGAGATGAGAGACGGCATGAGTATATTTAAGGGAGCTGGGAATCACACTCCAACTTGTAGTGCAGTCACAGCCATTCTCAAACCATGAAAACTGATCTTTAGTGTCAGGCATTGGATGCCTTACCATGACTAAAATACATAGCTTACCTGCCCCACATGTAACATGAATTCATCTCACCAGCCCAGTAGCTAACATTTTTCAAGCTATTTCTCCTAACAATAAAGATTATAAAGAACACTCCACCAGACAAAACAAAACAAAAAAACACCACACTGGCCCTTAAAACTGCTGCTCATCCACAGCTCCCTTTGGAAATTGGTATTTAGGATTTTTACAGCATCTAATCCACATATAGTGCAAACAATTACTAAATTTTATGAGTAATTTCCTCTGGCAGGATCTAATGTAAAAGCATAAAATAGATGGGGACTGAGTGTCATCGTACAACTGTCAATTCTTCTGTTTCTTGAATATGGGTCAGTTCCAAGGAGCAGAGATTAAATTAGCCTTTCAATTCACTATTAACATTTTCCTGAATGGTATCCAGTTGACAGTGAAAATTACCACCATGATCATAAATATGGTAAACTGGAACTACTGAAAGCATTGGCTTTTTACAAATTTTCCATTTATTTTCATGTATGCTTAGAGCTAGAGTGAAACAAAAAGAATGCTTAAAATACAAACTGACATGTCAAAATTCCTATCCGTTTTAAGACTTAACCCACAAGTATAATTACAAAACAAATCAGTGAGCAAACTAATAATTCTCCTTTCAGTGCTTTATCAATAACTAGCCAAAAGATATAGATTCTGAATATGAACATGCAGTGTTTACATATGTAAGTAAGACAAGAAAATTAAGCTAAAAGATTTAAACTATAGAATGTAACAAACATAGAGCAGTCGATGTTTCATTTACTTCTAGAAATGTAGCTGAGAGTTCACATTCCTTTATGCTACCGCAAAAACACCCATTTCTTTAATATCACAACCTTTATAACTTACGTCAAAAGTCTATAAAAGGTTTTCCCTGACATGGCATCTAACCACGTAGCTCAAGCATATTTCCTTTAATCAAGGTTGACACATCAAGCAGAGGAGGGCATATGGAATATTACATTACTGATATTAAAACCCCCAAACTACAACTTTGCACAGCAACACCACAACATATGCAAAGAAGAGTCAATCTGACAAACAGCATATCTAGCATACAGATGAGAGAGGAAAATCATAAATGCTTACTCCAACATTTACTTTCTTCAAATAGTAAGGTTCATATATTTCCCAATTTCCAAGGTGTCCTGATTGACGGCTGCTCCACAACATGCCACACCATGGTCCTGAGAACAGCACAGGATGACACTGGCATTTTGTAATTTTGAAGCACTTTATGAAGGAATACATGGAGGACTAGATTGGCAGATTTATTCTTGAGTGTGTATGTGCACCCAAGGAGACACTACTGCTCTTAGGAAGTGTGGCCTGAATATAGAAGCAGATAAACTCTTTGCCCTCTATGTCTCCAAAACACACCATCTGGCTACGCAGAGATCAAAGATTGACTTTTTGTTTCTTACAGCTAGATGATGAAGCCCAAATAGTGAGATATATTTCCTGAACTATCTAGTTTCATCTTGATATACAGGCATCCAAAGGCATGCTATGGCTTTTCCGATGAGCATGACGGCTTGGGACTGAAGACCTGCAGTACTACCTCCTGAGATCTATGGGATATAGAGTTGATTTTAGTGACAAATTCCAAGATGATCCCAAGAACTATGTTGTTCGTAAAAAAATATTGAAGTTGTGCTCTATGGCCAGAGTTCCTAATTCTGATATGGGTCTGGTTAGAGACTGTTGACATAACTGCTATAAAAACCACACTTAAGAGAAAGGTAATAAAGAGAAACCTCCCTCAGAAGTTCTAAAGGATGTACCACAAGGATATTAAGCACCCATCTGGCGTCCCAGGTGGAACCCTGTGTAGATATTAAGGATGAGAGAGTTAGGCTTCTTGAAGAAATTACTGTGCCTACGTAAATATATTTTTCTCTCTGGACACTCCCAGCATGCTGGGTAGCACTGATGTACGTAACTTCAATTTCGGTGCATTTAAACTGCACAGTGAGATTGTCCGGAATGAACTCTCTTACTATACAGGATGTATTCATGCTGATCTTGGTGTAACTCTGTTCTCTAAAGCAGCTTTTAAAATTTTACCAAGATAATATACTCAATTGATGGAGCTTATGTGGAAATGGAAAGAGTAGAGACTATTTGCCCAAATATCCCTTTTTCTTGAGTTTCTCCCTGTCAAAAGGCAGACAGCTGGCTAGGCTGCTGCAGTCAGATTGCATGAAGAGCTTCTCGGGGCGGGCAGGCAGATCCTTTTATGTGGCACAAAGAGCGGTGGTTCTGTTGTCATGTTTACTAGGTCCAAAATTCAGGGTTTCTGCAGTCAGCATGATGCCACCAGAATTATAAAAGTCCTCTTCTTTCTTTCTGCACAGTACAGGGCAGAAGCAGGTACAGCAGGAACACATGCAGGAATTCAGCCAAGACCGAGAAAATGCATCTACGGCAACTGCACCCAATTCTCTTCTCTTGACAAAATGCTTCTCTCTGAGCACCGCCCTGCACTGGGCTTGGATCCTCCCTTCTAAGGAGCCACCCCCTCCAAGCTTGACTGGCCTCATAAGGGCACCAGGCTGAGACTGACTGTTCCACAGGAGCTTTTTAACACCTTCCTGAGTGGGCTAAGAACCTCTCCTACCACAGCCAGAGTGAACAGAAAGTGTCTAACTGGGGAAGGGGAACATGGGCATGTTTTACTGTCAAGCAAGATGCTCTGAACAATATTCTATGGTGTACCAATAATTCTAAGAGGAAGAATCTTTTGCATCCACACTCTCCAATGGCTGGAGTCTTGAAGCCCAAGAGTACAACTTATGTTTAGGGAATACAATTCTCAGGGCAGCTGCAGGACCCAGTCTTCTGCAATTCCTCAGGTCAAACTAGTTAAACCTAGAGACTCTTTCAGATGACTTTAAAGGGCAGTAAATGTCGTATTTATTTGCACAAGCACTCAGGTCTTAGAACCAGTCTCATCTGAATCAAATTGACACAACAAAAGTATGATGTGCTTGTGAGGACTTCTTACAAGGTCTATTCTAATTTTAGAAATGACCAGAGGGCAACTGTGTCTGTGCTAATCAGTGAGAAACAAAGATCTATATCTCTAGGTATTTACAGCTTCTTTCGTAGGGCAACAAGGTAACAGGAAGTCCTGAAGAGCAATTGTCTCACCCAATTGAAAGGTTTCAGATTTAGTTAAATTAATTTTGCAACCAGGGAGGCATCATTCAATTCTTGGAGAAGAAATGAACTGATATGCCATTGTTAGTTGGGTTTAAGGAGACAAACAGCATATAGTATCTTACAACAATCCCAGTGGGGAAAAAAACAACACAAAAATCCCTTTAACTTGGGATTTCATATAAATTGACATATCTTTAAATCAAAAACAAAAGGGCCTCCTTGGACAGAGACCAGAGAAAAATACAATAGATAATTTGAGCCAACAATGGCTTATGAGTAAGAACCAAGATCCATGGTCAAAAAGGAATACAAAGGTCTCAGGTATATCCCACCCAGGGACTAAAAGAGGATGGAGTGCTATTAAAAACTAAGGCACCAATCAAACTAGTCTTACATTCAGACAGATGTTGATTTCCAAGCCACTATGGCCTGACTGATAGTAATGAGCAGACATTTAAACTGTGTAACCAGTTGTTATCTACATGGAAGATTTTCTGAAACTCTCCCTCTGTTGTGCAGTCGTAGACAAGCTGCCACTGTTTTCACAGTCGAGTTGTCTAACCCTGCTCAGAGCAGAATCAGAAGACATGCTGAAAATACCAGTGACTGGTTTACATTAACATTCTCACTGTTACTCGCACCTCTGGAGCTGCGCTGTCGTGTGTACACACTGGCCAACTGAGAGGGTACAAAATACTTGCCCACAGATCTTCTCTGCCTGATCATTTCTTTGTCTTGTGGAATACCTGATATTCACCTAGCTACTCCTTGTAGTAAAATTACAGGAATATGCTGAATTCTTACAAGTGAAATGAATGCACAATACACATAATTTGCATGTTTAAATATCTGAATACTCAAGCGCAGAAATGGTACTTTTTGTCCAAGTCCGCTTAGATCCTCAGGCACTTTTCTCTACTCCTTTCCTTACCCTACTTATCAGAGTCAAACACAGTCACCCTTAAATTAGCAGATTATTCCTAGGTTATTTCTGTTTTTACAAGTAGTGGAGATGACAATGGTTCTAAGTAGACGACAGTTTTGGTCACTGTACTAAAGAGAAATCCTCTGGAAAGAGCTAAAATTACTTGCACAAGCGCTACATACGTGAGTTTTAAAGACGTGCCAAGACATTTTAATTATTATTCCTTCTTAAAACTCTATTACATGTTTGTTAACCAAAAGTTTTCAGAGTTTTAGATACACAAGGACCTAAAACATAGTGCTAGTCACATACAATTTACAAAACCCTCAGAAACACAATCGATTGCTAGAGTACTTGAAAAAGTCAAGCCAGTCAGCACCTTATATTTGTTTTTGATCACTGGTGACTGAAATCAAAAGTTGCCCCACATTCAACAGTTAGAATTTCAGGATAATCTGAGAACACAACCATACTAATTTTGTCTAGTCCACCATTCTGAGAGTTCAAAAAGCCTTAAACATATATTGAATAACTTTCATTAACATTTCCAGAATCTCTTCATTGATAATAACTGTGATGAATTTACCATCATGGCATCTTTACACACACAATTCCTTGGGCTACCAAAGTTAGGAATAGGGCCACTGAAAATGTGAAAAGTATTTGCCCCATTTCTTGCAATCCATATAGTTGCAACTACTTTCCTCTTGCTACATAAAAAGTTTACTAATCAGATCCTTTCATATCCACTCCAAATCAGCTACAGCCAACCCCCTGTGGCCACTTCTTTCTTCCAACACTTTTACAGTCACATCTCCTTTGATCATAAGAATTCCAACATATTAGTAGGGTTCTTCTGCCAGCTTCCTTGTCAAGAAAAGTTATCAGCTGTACAATGCTGAGGTGGATCACAGAGACAACCCATTCCAACAAAACAACAATAATGGACAACATAACTCCTGGCATAGAAACTGGTCAAAAGTCAGTGGGATTATAATTTAGAGACACATTTTCTTGACACCTTAAACAAATGCTTACTGGAATAGCTAATGTCTGAGTACACAAGAGGGCGGGTGCTTTTTGACTAGTGTTAAGTAACACAGGGTTCAAAAAGTAGCTATTGCTTGAGCTACTATACAATAGGGTCCACAATATAATTAAGTTATGTATCCTTGGGGAAGGAATCATACCAAAACTAGCACTGAGACACTAACATTTAAAAAGGTGAATGTAAATAGAGTCAGTTCATCAAAAAGACCCTAAATTCAAAAGTGAGAAAATTAATAACCTTAAACTGAGCATAAAAGCTAGCTAAGCCTACACCATTACAAAGTCACAGAAGATATGCAAACTACAGCCAAAAGGCTAAGCAGGAGGGCACACCAAAAATAAAATGTCTGGTTTAATGACAGCTCAAGAAATCCTTCAAGCCAAAGATGTATCCTCTAGAAAATGGAAACCCAACCCAAGTGAAGCTAATAAAAAGAAAAACTACAGTAGGAAAAAGATAAAATGGAAATTAAGAAAGTGAAGAGGGAATTTGAAGATCAAATAGAGACTTTAAAACAAATATGAAATTATTTAAATAGGAACCCTGCAGAAGTAGTCAAGGTAATACCCTGGACTACAAGGGAGAAAAAGCAGCAATTAAGGAGGATAAGGATATTAGAGAGAATCTAAATTATTTCTGTGCCTCAATCTTCACCACCAAGAAAGTGGGGAAGATATTTAATGCAGACCTACTCTTCAGGTAATAAAGATGAGGTACTGTCACAGAATGATATGTCAAAAGAGATGATGCTGGAATGAGTTCATACATTAAAAAGCATCAAGTCACCATGACCAGACAGTACATGTCCAAGAATTCCAAAGGAACTAAAGCATGAAGTGGCTACATTGCTAACAAAAATATGCAATCTTTCATTAAAATTAGTTTCCGCAACAGAGGATCAGATAGTAGTAAACGGACACCGGTAATCTACAAAAATGCTAAGGGTGATCAAGTAATACAGACTAGTAAGTTTTACTACAGTAGTGGAAAAATTGACTGAAGCAATAATTATAAAAATAGAACTATAAAATATCAAGATAGTTATGATGAGCTAGGGACAAACCAGCATAGCTTCTGTAGAGGAAAAGTTTCTCTCTAGTCTACTAAGATCTTTTGTGTGTGTCAACAAAATAGCAGGTAAAGAGGAATCAAAGTTTATTTGGACTTTCAAGAAGGCTTTGAGAAACTCCTTACCAGAAATGATCAAAAAGTTAAGTAATCATAGGCTGAGAGAGAAAGTACTGTTGTGCATTAGAAACCTTCTAAAAGACAAATAAAAAATTAGGAGGAGGAAAGATCTACAGTGACGTCCAAGCACCTGTGATGGTACTGTATAATATATATTAGTAGTGATCTGGAAAAGGGAATGAAGAATGAGATGATAAATTGCAGATGACAAAATTATTTAGGCTAGTTATAGCTATAGGCAATTACTGAAGAACTTAAAGGAACCTACAAATGCTATGTAAGTGGACAGCAAGATGGGAGATGAAATTCAATGTTGACAAATGCAAGGTAATCAACACTGGAAGGAATAATATGTACTAGTAGATATAGCTGAATTTTAAATTAACAGTAACTCTCACAAAAAAGACTGCAGATAGCTAAATTGTTCAATGACAGCCAAAAAAGCAAACAAGATGTTACAATGTACAAAGAATGGGTCAGAAAAAGAATACTGAGAATATTATAATGCCATTATATAAATCTATTGTACAATCCCACCTCGATACTGTGTTCAGTTCAGGTCACCCTACCTCAAATAAGATGTAGCACAAATAGAAGGGGTTCGGAAATGGGTAGCAATAAGCATTAGAAATCTGAGAAAACAGGTATTGGAATGGTTACATTTAGAGAAAAGACATACAGGTGAAAAAAATGAGTGGTATTAAAAAGAGGTAAATCAAGGTCCTACTTACTCTCTCAGATTTCAAGAACAATGGAATATTCAGTAAAATTTAAAGGCAGCAAATTTAAACCAATACATACAATTTTAAAAAACAGTACAGAATTAAACTGCGGAACTCACTGGCACAAGGTATCAAGGCCAAGATTAGTAAGATTAACAAAAAGGGATTAAATATTTATATAGATGAGAACATCCACTGACAGACAGTATTTTTTCATTCTGGCACCTTCTCTGAAGCATCTGGACTCATAGATAGGATGTAGGACTAAATGGACCATGGGACTAATTTGGGACCGCAATTTACTATGATCACTGCTCTCTCAGTGATCGCAAACAAACATCCTTTTCCAATTTCCTTGACTATGGAAAAAATAGTTAAGTCTAATTAACAGCAGTTTATAAGATACACTAAATGCTGGTGTTCTAAGAAAAAGCCTACTGAAATTATGGGAACATGTTTTACTACTTGTTATTAATGTATATATTTGAAGTCTGTTTCATTACTGTACAAATCCAGAAGAAGCTATTGAGAACAGACTGTTCAGTAAAAAGGCCAATTTTTCCATTACAAAGAAATGACCAATCTAAGCATGTTGAGTTGGAGGAGTTGTGAAAGGGGAGGTATCCACTGAATAAACTCTGACTTAAGAAGGTGGATCCGGATCCATGAATGGCAGGACATATTTCCGTGTCACAAGCAAGAACATACACTGTTTACATACAAAGAATTCAGAAAAACGATTCTGTCTGTTGTATCAGATATCAGTGTCCATAAATGGAGTACACTGAACATTTATAGTTTCACACATTTCTACAACACAGCAACAGTCCTCCCCAGCTATGAACCCCCCCAAAGAAAAAGCAGTTGGTCCACTTCAGTCCAGCTGAAATTGAGTATTTATCCCTCCTACCCTCACATGATTGAGCAGAACAAGTTGTTAACTAACATGTGGGAAAAGAATGAGTCAAAAACAAACTGTCTTTGTTCTCCTTTTTATCTAGTGGAAGACACACATCCCTAGTGAGGTTTACAAGGGCTGGATTCTCTCTCTCTGTTTTATTGTTTTTTTTTAAATAAAAGTAGTTTTCAAGAAATCTCAAGATGGTAACAAATATTCAGTTTTATTATACAGTTTCATGTACACTAATTTTATTTGGTTTTATGAAAAAACTTACTTATTTCAACCAATACACACAGCAATTGAGGAGGCCAGCGGTTCAAGATCAGAACTTATCCCTATTGAGTACCTGAAGTAGAAGAAGCAAGTAAACACCAACAGAGAGAGACTGTTGAATACTTATTTCAAAACCATCAAGAATTACTGGAAGGTAGCTGATATCCTAATCTTACACACGTGCTTGCTAATAATAAAAAACAAACACAAAGGAACAAAGACTGTATGGAGGTGGCAGTAGTATACAAACTTTTAGGGCATGCCTGAATGGAAAAAAGAGGTTGTGTTTTAAAATGTATTAGCTAATATACTGTAACTAGTGTGACTATAAAAAGGAGTTTGCAGCTAGTGTAGACAAGGCACACTATATAAAAATGAATTAGCCAACGGTCAAGTCTGAGGGGAAGCTTAAGGTTGAGGAATCAGTTAACACATTACCGAACATCACTTGCCCTGTCTATACTTGGTGCAAGCTCCTGTTTTTAAAAAGTGTAAATTAAAACATATTAGCTAACATATTAATAAGGGGAGCTAGACTTTAACTCAACTAGTTTATTACACGCTAAAAGCAGTGGACCCTATGAACACTAACATGTTAGCATGCATTAGCTAGCATGTGCTAACACCACACCTTTAAATACTAGTACAGATGGAGCTTTTTACTCCAATACCAACTTAATATAAATGTAAAATCCTTGCTAATGAGATCTGCTGCAACACACCAGCAGATGCAAGAAATTTTGGCTAAATGTTCACATAGAGTTTTGGAAATTTGGTGCACATACACCTACTCCAGGGATGAAGCTCTGTAATAAATTTCAGCCTTGAGGACATTTTTATGCTAATGTTACAAACTCATAGAAACAAAAGGTTTGCTGTAGTAGTTTCGGGCACCACTTTAGGATGAAGAGTCAACATGCTGGTATGACAGAATACTAGATCATAGTATGAAATGGCCATGATGACTTGCTTCCTCCAATTTCCTTCTCTTACAGGGGTTTTATTAAGCTACAGCTGTTTAATTTCTTTCTGAACTTTTGCTCTCTCTCTCAGGTGCTTTTACAACCCCCATTCCTGTAGTATCTGAATGTCTCACAATCCATCTTGCATTACACACAGAAAGATACATTAAAAGAACATTATTAAGGCTGCTAAGTCAAGCATTCAAATATCAGAAAATTATGATGCAGTCTTTAATTACATTATCACATACTATTTCTTTCACTGGACCCTTGCCTCATTCAGTGCACAGGATGGACAATGCTCAGTTAATGAGCGTCTATTCAATATTTTGTTTTATCCTCATTGTTCAATGTGCATGGCCCAAGAACTTATTTCCTGCACAATATTCAAGGCCTGCTCTGAAAACAGAATTTTTAATTTCCTCATGGGCTTTTCTGTGGCACTACACTATCAAAGCCCTTCACAAACATTAGTTTATCTTCACTAAACCCAGGAGGTGAGGATGTATTATTTATCCCCATTTTACAGATGAAGAGCTGAGGCACAGAGATTAAGGTTGAAAGTACCCACTAATTGTGGGTGTCCATCTTGAGATGTCTGGGACCTGTTTTTTCAAAGTGCTTAGCACTTTATATGTTCAAAGCACAGCTCTCACGGACTTCAGTTGCAACTGTAAGTGCTTAACACTCCTGCACACCAGGCCCTAGGGTCCCAAATTGGGCACCTGGAAAATTAGAAACACACAATTAATGGCCCTCTGTGAAAAGTTTGGTGAGTGACTTGCTTAGCATAAAACAGGAACTCTGCGGCAGAGGCAGGGAGAGAATCTAACTCTCTAGAGTAGCATTCTACTGTCTTAGCCACAAGAACACCCTTTCTATTAATGAAATCCCCTGCCTCATTCACTACACAATTTCCAATCTTGTGGGATGGTGCTCACCACCCATCCCTCACTCCTGGCCCTCCAGAACTCGTCATATAGCTCCTGTCCCACGAGTTTCCCTGGACACTCTCAATACACCACCTGAGTCTGCTGCACAATATACACCTTTGAGGAGCAGTGGGTGCTGTCGGAGCTTCTCTGCTCAGTGTCTGCCTCTGAATCCCTGATTTTTAACCTTTAACCTTCACTCCCAACCCTGTTTTTTCATTGTTGTCCCCAGTACTCTCTTGAGCCCTAGGTCCAATGGCTCCTCCCCCTTCAGTTGAGGAGGTGGGCCTCTAGTTTTGGGCAGGCCTAGACCCACCTGTCCCAGTACCCACAAATAGTACACACCTTCCAACTTCTGCAACAGATGAGACAAGGGTCCTACAGACAACAGAGTCCTGTAGTACACAATCCATCCTGTGCACTGAATGAGAGAGGGGATCCTGCGGAAAAAAAATAGCATGTAATCATGTAATGAAAGACTGTCTGATCATGCATACACATTAATAGGGGCAGAATTAAGGTTAAAACAGGCAAATTCTGACATTTCCTAAGTTTTGAGTGCTTGACTTTGCAACCTCAATAATATTCTTTTAAAATATGTTTGTGTGTGTAACTTCCTAGACTTTAAAAAAAAAAAAAAAAATCAAAAACTACTCACCCCCAAGAAATTTCATCTGAATCTAAAGGTTCTTGAGCTAACAGAGTAACTGACAGCAATAGTAAGTTGTCATCCTCTCTGTGGGCTAGCACAAGGGAGGATGAGTGGGTCACACAGATACTTGCGTACAGCAGACGAGTGGTGAGACTCAGGAATCTCGGGTGTGACTCCAGGCGCTGCAAGGCAGCATACTCCAGTGGGCACAGACCCTTCTGCAACCTGCCCCCTTCCACATCACCCCCTCTAACATGTCCCTGTCCTAGTCCTGTCCCTTCCACATCCCTGGCTCTTGTCCCAGTCCCATTCTCCTGGCCTACCCAGGCATATTCTCCACTCCTCAGGCGTCTCGTCCCAGTTTTAGTCTCCTTGCCCAACTAGTCCCAGTTCCTTCCCCTCCTGGCTCTTCCTCTGACGTCTCTCCCCTCCTCCGTACTGATTCCAGTGTCCTTCTCCAAACTCCTCAACTAATTTCAGTCTCCACTTCACTGGTTCCTAGCCCAGGTCTCCTTATCCAATGTGTCCCACTCACCCTCTCCCCCAGCTCCTCACCCATTCTCAGTGTCCCTCCCCCGCAGTTTCTCTCTTAGTCCTCGTCTCTTTATCCATCAGCTCCAGCCTTCCTTCCCTCCCCCTCTAGCTCCCAGTCCCCTTGTCCCAATCAATTCCTTTCCCTTCCCCCACCCAGGCTTTTATCCCCTCTGAATTAAAATCAGACCGCTTCCTCCTCCAGATTGCCTGGGTACTAGCAGCAGGGTCACTGAGAGCACAGAAGAGAGAGGCTCCCAGCCCTGAGTTCCAATGCCTACTCCACCCTAGCCTGAAGCAGCTGGGAGCAGCCAATTCAGGAAAAGTCCTTCTGAACCCCCACAGCCCTGGTGTAGATCATGCTCAGTGGCTCTGTGGGGATGGCAAATGCACAGTGCAATCACAGGTAGGAGCTGTGCAGGATGGAGCATGCTCAGTGTAGACAGAACCTTAGGAGATTTTAGCTGTTAAACTCCAAGAAGTGAGCATGTGCAAACTACGTTTCAAAAGCTTATACTTCGGCCAAATTTGGGTGCGTTTTCTCAGTGACAGAAGAAGATATACCTCTGACTTAAAGGACACCCCTCACCATCACCAAATTTTGAGTCCTACTCCAAAGTATGAAAAAAGGTCACCAGAATTTTTTCAGCATGGGCAAAACAATGTATTTTGCCCTAGCTTAGTTCTCAGGAATGCTTGAACTTCCAAATTTTCCTAAAACTTTCAGCCTGGGACAGACACCCGGCATGAAAAATTTCAGCCCAAACTGAAAGTTTGGCAAAGTTAAAGTTAAACATTAAAGTTTGGCACAGTTATAAGCAACTGAAATCAGGATCGTATACAGGAAGTGTCAGGCAATGCTCTCAGCTTCACCCATGCCCAGTGATGTGTGGAAGCAGGGATAGGGAACTGAGGCACAGAATGACTTCCCATGGTCACACAGGAATTCTGTGGCACAGCAGAGATTTGAGGCTAAGTATGAGGCTAGTGTCCTAACCATTGACCCATCCTTCCTTTCCCTTTCCTCCCTCCCTCTTTGCTGTCTACAGGAATTAAACAGAGCCAATAGCATATGAATATCTCACAAGTATTTTGCAGAAGTTAGGTGATATCCTCATTTTACAGATAAGTAAGCTAAGTCAGTAAGAGATGAAGTGTCATGTCTAATCTCACACAGCAAATCAATGGCAAAGGTGAGAAAAAAAATCCAGGTCTGACCCCCCCAGTTCCTTCTCTAACCACTGTACCAGCACTACCTTCTGCAGCAACTGTGAAGTGCTTTGAGATCATAAAGTGAAAGGTGCTATCTAAATGTAAGTCCCTCCCTCCCCGCCCAAGTTGCAGAGTGCCACTCACTCCACTAAAGACAGCAGGACCAATTGTTAATTTTACTACATTCTGCCTAAATATTATTTGCACCATGAGGCATAGTGTTAAAATCTGAATGACTCAGTGGATTGTGGTAATGAGATATAGACCCTTTAATCTCTAAAGAGCCTGAATCCAGCCCAAGTGAGTGGTGACCAAAAGTTATTTGTGATCCAGCTGTTTAGAACCATGTGTGAAATGAGTATGGTGAGAGCTATACAAGTCCCAGGAGACAAGTATACACATCACAAAAAACCAATATGACAATTGTCACTAGCTGCCCCACTTTGTTGGCTGTCTCAGCAGAGAGGACAACTATTTAACAGGCATGTAGACTGATCGATCTCCTGGCCCCTATAGGCTGTCTCTGAAGGACACTGCTGAAGCACAATGGCAGATAAAATGGGGAATCTTAAACCACTACTGCCTATACTATATCTGTTCTGAAGCTAAATAAAATTCCAATCTCCAAGGCTGTCAATCTGATGCCTTTTATGAATACTAAATTCACATGCACAAAGAAGAATGCTCTTTATAGGCTCCGAAACATCCTACACACCACCATTTCCTGCTGGTAACTGAACAACAAGATAAGTTCATACCTGGCAATTTGATGAGTCTGTTCTTATATAAGTTAAGAAGAACAGATTACGCTTTCCAACAGGAATAGACACCAAAAACCCACTTACGTTTCAAGGAACATTTCCTTTATTAAGAAAGGATCTATTGGTCAGCTATTAATAGGGAATGTCCAGTGCCCACTTTACAAAGTTCTAAGACTCCTGGAGGTACAATGAGAGAAAAGTAGAAGAACTTTCTGATACCCTTGGTAGAAAATGAGGTGCTGCCCTGACAACCGACCAGAAAATAGTACGGAATTGTCCCCTTAATAAAGCATGTCTATATGTCCAGCTGGACATGGAGTAACTGAGAATTCAACTTGCAGTGTCAGGAAACATCATTTATTTTCTGAAGGAAAACTGTAAAGAACACCCAAGAACAAATTAAGGTTCCTGAAAGTAACAGGGAAGGAACTGTATCTCTAATGCAGCTTGCTGCTCAGTTGCCCTCATTACAGCTAGATGATTTCTCAGAGATCAACAATCTATTCTTTTACTACCAATGACAGCAGTTTGCACCAGGAAGTTGTCATTGTTAATCACTAGCCACTTACAAGCAGCAGCTTCTTTGCAGATGATTTGGAAAAGTCACTACAGTTAGATATGATGTGATCCAAAGAGACTACCGAAGTTAGTCCAAATTCTCAGAACTCTGATTCTAAGAAAACAGAAGTATCTATACCCAGAGAGACATCACATGCAAATATAACCAAAGACCTCACTCCCGAAGGCCAGCTACTGCTAGGCTAACATAGTGCTGCTCCCCAGACTTGGGAAGAGGTGTTGGAGCCAAATTAAATATATTCGTATGTTACATTTCTTAGGACATGCACAGGCTGATTTTCTTCTTGCCATCAGTCAGACTGTTGGTTTTGGTTACTCCCCTGAATCTGGGCAGGACCCAACAGTAATCCTGGTGGAATGGCTCATAGTACTACTATGATTTTTATGTAAACAGCTAAGGTGTCCTCTGATAGAAACTGACACGAGAATAACAATGCATCTTACATAATGCTTATGAAAATGCCTCCAAATAAACAGTAGCATAAAGAGGGAAGAAACGTACTTAGAAAGAAAAAAATAATAACCCCACTGTACAAAAAGAATGGATGATATAGGTATTTGTAAAGTGCCCACTACCAGTCACATCTAAGTTCTGATGTATATATCACAATATACAAGATATGCAGAATGCACAGCAGGAAAAAAACCTGATATATCTTTTTATTTTTAAGAACTTGATAGCATAAACAACAAAGAAAATATAAACATGCTTGTCGGCTTTCTGCTAAAGCCATGCTGCAGAAAGTAAATCAGAAAGCTTTCTTCACAAAAAAAAATCAGAGAGGGGGGAGGAAGAGTAGAAAGGGCTGCTCATTTTTCACATTAGAAATTCAGATTTTGTCTCCTCTATTGGTTTCCTCGAAGACACTGAACTGGAGAATGAGTATAACTACAACATCAAAAGTACAAAGAAAGAAAAACTTGAACAACTGATTGCTGAAGGGGCTTGTAGTCCAACACTTTAAAACTCTTGGTTTGTTTTGCTTTTGTTAACACCTGTATAACTCAAACATCTGAGACACACTTGAAAGAAAAATTCCCACTCCAGCTGTTTGGCCCTCTAAGAAGTCTTCCAGCAAAGTCAGGGAAGGTAAGACATGATATTCCTGATATTTCTAAGATAAAACAAATTTTTTTTAAAAGTCAGACTTTTTTATTCTTCGTAAAGCAGGGAAAAATAAAAAGGCTCATTGCATGGGTAAATAATGGGTGTCACCTTTAATACTGCATCATAACTGCAGTTTATTTACAGTAATATATTATTAATGTCATTTTATATAGTACGATGACCAATGTGTAATAAGATGCAGCAAGACTAAAAGTTTAAATTAGTACAGATTTGAAATCCCTTTTCCTTAAAGGCTTCATGGAAAAACGGTTCTTTCATATGATCCAGTTATTTTAAAGAGCACTGTCCTAGAAGGGTCTGTAGACTATGCAACATGAGAAACAGAGAGGTTCCTGAATGGTAGGCATAAAAACAAATTTTATACCAGAGAGGAAAGTATATTTTCTGTAGAGAGGAGGATTTCGTATCTTGCCTGTATTCATCAGACTGAGAGAGAACCCCTCATGCTGCAGGATGCAAGTTAACTACACCATGCCACAAGCAGATCTGTACTTCATGTAATACTTCAAACTGACAGGCTAATGCGAGTGGAAAGCTGACTGGGAAAGGTTCTGAATACTAAACTGCTTAGAATTATGGATATTGTGCTAGTCTCAGAAGGCCCCAAATGGGACCAGGGCCCCATTGTCCTGGCTACTGTGCAAACCAAGGACAACATGGTCCCTGCCCTGAACATCTTACAATCTAATGTGAAACAAAATGCAACAAGTGGGAGCTAAAAACAAAAGCAGGAAAGGTGGAGGGAGGAAGGACAAGGGTAAAAAAGTGATCATATGGTTACATAAGTAGCTACGGAAAAGCACAATGAATCTGGATCATTTCAAATCTTTTTTTTTTTTTTAATTTAAATATAAATTGTCATCTCCACCAGACACACAAGCTAACCAATCATCTGCTAGCTGCCTACTTCAATCAGACTAATATTTCAGTGAGGTCATAATACATTTTATTTCTCAACAGGACAAAACAAATTCAGTCTTGTTATTAAGTTAGGGGACATACTACAGTGGACAGATCAACCAAATAAGCTGTATTGTTTGAAACTAACCCAGGAAAAGGATTCTAAACAGAGGTCACAGGGCAGGCTCTCCCTCACCAGCCCTGAACTTCCTAGTCCTAGGGCTATTCCTTCCATTGTTTTCTCCCACCAGAAATGCTGGCATGACAACTGGTCTCCGACAACAATGCAGTTATGGATTCATACACCCACACATGGTAGCAGTGTTCAGATGTGGTGTATAGCTCACCTTGGATGCCAGGATTTTTGTTTTAAAAAAAAAATCATATGCAAGGAAAAAATATGAACCGGCAGATGCTCCTCACGTCTAATCCAAAAAATAAGCTAACAGACAGAATCAAAAACTCAAACAATACCCCCTTGCTACAAATGCCAGCCCTTATCACATCCTTCCCCGAAAGCCTGGGTAAACAGATGGGCTTTGCAACATCCAGTGAAAGTCAAAAAATGTAGGCTATTTCAGACCATGCAGGGTAGTGTCAGTTCCAAAGTTGAGAGCCCCTCATAGAAACAACTTGCTGACTTTTATACCCAGAGGCTCTGACCACAGCATCTCCACTGAATGCAAATGTGGCAGTATCCCACAAGGCCAGAGAATTATCTCAAATAGGTAGGCCCCAAGCCATCCAGGGCTTTACAAGGGCTCATCTACACACAGTTATTGTACTGTTTTGATTATATCAGTAGAAAATGGTATAGTTAAGCAGTATAACCCCAGAGAGGAGCCAGTTTTACCAGGATAAAGGCACGTGTATTAGCATAGTTTATACAGAAATAACTGTGTGTAGACCAGCCTTAAGTCAAAACCAAAACCTTGAAGTTCACTGATAACAATTAGGGTGGAACCTACAACAGAAGAATGAGCAACGAAATAGTCACAAGGATGCACTGGGGAAAGATTCACCTCCACATGCTCTCAGCAGTCCATATAGCTAGGTTCCTGAATGACAGAGCTGACTGTCTATATTGCAGTCCCCTGCAAGAACAGGGTAAGAGCCCTCTTGTTTCATTTGATATGTCAGGTGGGGATGCATGAGGCAGACCTCATGGAAACCATCATCATTTATCTGTATTACATTAGTGATAAAAGGCTCCAAACAGGATTGGGGCCTCATTACAGCAGCACTGTACAGTGTAAAAGCAGCTTCTGCCCCCAAAGAACTCTCAGTGAAAATTTCAAGGTAATGCCCCAATCCTGCAAACACCTATGCACAAGGGTAACTTTATTCAAGTAACAGCTGTTACTCCTATTTAAAAGTGTTCACAGGATGGAGGCCTACAGGCTGAAGACTAACAGTATCTATATCCATGATATATTATAACAAACCTGTCAATTTTATTTGAAAAAAACCAGTATGCCAAATAAGGTGACAAGTCACAGCACATTTATGCACCCCATTGTAAATGTCATGATTAAGGACATGTCTACACTACAAATTTCAATCAATGCAAGTTACATCAACATACAGCCACCAAAGTTTGTAAATCACTTGCACATGTGCACACTCAGCTGCTTGCACCCACGTTGCACGTACTCACGAGTTCTCGTGTCAACACAAGCATGGTGCATTAAAGGGAGGTATCCCAATGTGCACCATGCCTCTGTGTGGCGCAATGCCTTTTGAGACACTTTAACAGTGCTTTGTGGGATAGTACCGAATTGGCCAGGGATTCCTGGGAGCTAGGAGTCAAGTCCCCACCATTCTACATCTCAGAACACTTTCCACATCTCAATTAAAAAAAAAAAAAAAAAAAGGCACAAAAATTAAGTCCCAGTCATTTGGCGATTTTTGGTTTCCACCACCTCTGACAGCAGCATGGAGCCGGCACAGGTCAGCACAATTCTCATGTGCACTGGTAAAACAGGACAGTATTTGCACAGCCTGAGGGAATATTACTACAATGGGGACTGCGATGAGGATGATGCGGAGGTGTTTGAGCACAATAACTGGGTGTTGATGGACACTGGGGAAAAAATGCCAGGTTTGTTGCTGGCATTCATCGAGCAGCTCCACAAAGTGCAGTGCCATTTCTGTGCTCAAGAAACGAGCACTGACTGGTAGGATTACATCAGAATACAGGTTTGAGATTACGAGCAGTGGCTGCAGAACCTTTGGATGCGAAAAGCCATGTTCCTGGACCTGCATGCCGAGTTCGCCCTCGCCCCCTAACCCAGGGACACCAAAATTAGAACTGCATTAAGTGGAGAAAGAAATGGCAAGCATGTTCTGGAACTTGTAACTCTGGATTGCTGTCAGTCAGCAGGCAATCATTTTGGAGCTGAAAAATCCACAGTGGGGGCTGTTGTGATCTAAGTTTGTAAGGCCATTAAATGTCTGTTGCTACACAGGAATGTCACTCTCAGCAATATACAGGGAACAGTGGATGGTATTGCAGCAATGTGGTTCCCAAACTACAGTGGGGCAATAAACAGTACGCATGTCCCTATGATGACACCGGACCACCTTACATCACAGAGTACAGCAACAGAAAGGGCTACTTTTCTATGGTTATGCAAATGTTAGTGGGCAACTAGGGACACCTCACTGATAACAAAGAAGGCTGGTCAGGGAAGGTGCATGATGCTTGCACCTCTATGAACACAGAACTTTTCAAAAAGCTGCAAGCCAGGACTTTCTTTACTGACCAGCGGATTACCACTGGCAATGGTGAAATGCCAATAATGATTCTAGGGGACCCAGCCAATCCTTTGCTTTGCTGGATCATGAAGCCATTCTATGGCCACCTCCCAACGCCAAGGCTCAGCAAGTGAAGAATGACAGCTGAATGTGCTTTTGGTAGATTGTTGGCATTGTTTACTCACTAGATTGGATCTCAGTGAGAAAAAGAACCCAATGGTTATAGCTGCACGTTGTGTACTGCATACATCTGTGAGGTGAAGGGGGAAGCTCCCTCCATGGTGGAGAGGTGAGGTTGAGCAGCTGTCTGCTGAATTTGAACAGCCGGACACAAGGGCTATTAGATGAGCCAACCACGGAGATGTGAAACTGAGGGAGACTTTAAAAGAGCATTTTAATTGTCAGCCGCAACAGAGCTCTCTGTTGCTTTCACAAAATAGTGTCTGTCCTGTGTATGTTAGATTATATATTGGTTGGGTCTTTGCCTCTCATTATGTATTCTGCAATTTTTAGTGTGACTTAATAAAGATACTATGACTTTCCAAAAATAGAACTTTACTGTATTCAAAACAGCAGTTAAAATTAAAGTGCAAACAAAACACACAAGGTTAATTTTAAAAAAACAAAACAAAGAGCACGGTTAAGAGGGTGAATCACAGTTTATGAGCCCAAGTGAACAGTCATCATGTATGTTTATGTATGTTCAACATAGTCCACTGTGGCACCTAGTTTTCACAGGTTGGTATACCAGCAGAAGCACTTTTTTCCTGGTATAACTTATCTACGGTAGGGTTTTGCCAGTATAGAAATACCCTTAAAAAAATCACATCTCTAATTACCATTACTATGCTGGCAAAAATTTCTAATGTAAACCAATCCTCAGTGTGTCCACACAGAGATTTATATTAATATAACTCTGGAATGGGTTACCTAGGGAGGTGGTGGAATCTCCATCTTTAGAGGTTTTTAACCTGAGGCTTGACAAAGCCCTGGCTGGGATGATATAGCTGAGGTTAGTACTGCTTTGAGCACGGGGTTGGACTAGATGACCTCCTGAGGTCCCTTCCAACTCTAATATTCTATGATTCTATGATAACTACACCTGTAAGATCAAAGAACTTGCCCATGTCAACAAAAGCTTACACCAGTACAGTTTATTCCTCTTCCTTTACAGGAATAAAATATTCCAGCATAAGCACCTTTACAGTGCTATACCTGCAGCCACACTAGGGGGTTATAGTTGTACACACACACTTCAGTCTTACATAAACTAGAATTTCAGTCTTACGCATGCTAGAATTTCTCACTCCTGGCTACCACCAATGCAGTTGTACCGATGGTACAAGCACTAACACAGAACAGCTGCTGTTACTTAACTACCATAAAAAATAAAGCAATTGAAATGTCAGCAGCAAGTCTATGCTAGCACTACCATTGGCAGAGCTGCACTGGTGATAACGCAGAGTGAAATTTTAAGAAAAGTAGTCAGGGGCGGGGGGACCAGCCTTTCATGCTAATTACAGCACCATGAAAGGTTATTACTAAACAGTAAAGTACTCTTAAGAATATACACTAGATTCACTACATCCACCGTTTTGTTTTAGTATCTTATTGTCTACAGAAAGTTAGAGATGTTCATTGTGCTCTACTAAGCACCTGAAAAATCCACTCACCTACTTTTCAGAGGCAAGTATAAAACTTTCTCTGGCTTCATGCTTCAGGGCTTAAACCAATCTTTGCCCATTAGGGATTAAAATGAAACCTACATAGGGAGCAGATTATCCCACATCTGTCCAATGCAGGGTTCCTTACCCTAAAGCATGTGGTACTGGCCACCGTTAGAGATAAAATACAGGACTAGGTGAACCACAGGTCTGATCCCATACATATGGCAATTCCTAAAGCGGGTTCTAAGCCTTCAGTTTCTGCCAAAATTAATCCTCCTTTTACCCCAAGAACAAAACAAAAAAAAAAGCTTCTATCTTTTACAGTAGGGAAATGTCAATTTATACAGTGATATCTTCCCGAGTCTGACAGTTCCAGTACCTACAACCCTGTGCATAGTTTTCCCCCAGCAGCAACAGAATTAAATTAACAAGACTGTGGTCAGTTTCAACAAAGCTAATTAGAAACCTTCAGGAAGCCCAGAAGCTGATAAGAATCAGGTCCATTTCTGAGAGATAGCTCCTTTCTCTTCCAGCAATCAGAGGCTTGGGGGTTCTAGCCTGCTATAACATTGCCCTGGGTAAAAATCCTAGCTCTCTCCCCCTTAAACAAGCAACTTAATCTAGGGGCTTGTCTACTCTAGGAATTTTTGCATAATTGCAGCTACAGAGATTCAACCCCTGCCATATAGACACACTGCACCGGTGCAATTTATCCCTGATAATATATGCAAATCAGAGCAACATATTAACATTGCAAGGGGGTTCCACTAGTGAAGTTACACCAGTGCAAAATTCTCCTAACATACATAAGCCTTAAATTAGATCTAATACAGCAATGGGTGACAGACAAAGGTTGGGGGAAGAAGTTTACAGTAGTGAGAGATCATGTGATAAGCTTATTGTTATGCATTCATCTTGAGTTTTATTTAACATATTAATATTGACACAGTCATCCTGTTATGTGGACAAGGCCAATCATGTTATACATGGATTCCAAAACCATGCCTGCATCAGGTCTCTACTACCAAGGCCAAAGCACAGTAGTTCTGGTACACATTTAACATCATTGAGGCTGTGTCTATACTAGCAAGCTTGCAACAGCACAGCTGTACTGGTGCAAGATCTCATGTAGCCGCTCTACGCCAATAGGAGACAGCACTCCCACTGATATAATTAAACCAACGCCAACGAGCAGCGGTAGCTATGTCAGGGGGAGAAGCTCTCCCACCAACATAACACTGTCCACACCGGCGCTTCTGTCAGTCTAACTGATGTTGCTCAGATGTGTGGTTTTTTCCACACTCCTAAGCAACGTAAGTTATGCCAACAAAATGGTAGTGTAGACATAGCTTACTTCCATCAAAAGCATGGATGATCCACCCTCGATTTTAACTGTCATTAAACTCAGTTGCTTTCCAGCACAGAAAGAGCCATGAATCAAACTGAGAGATCACAGCATATACCTCACACCAACAAGACAGTACAAAAGTAACAAGTATTTGCAGGAGTGGAGGAAAAGCAAGTGACATTCAAATCTCAATAGAGTAATATCCCCTTTACCCACAACCTTCTTTCTCAGATTGGTTTATGTTTCTCTGAGGGAGGAAGTGTGAAGCAGGATTTAAGTCATCGACAACCGCAAGCCAGACTAATACTGAAGAGAAAGCCCCAGTAATTTATGGTTTTCCAGGATGAGAGACACCGCACAGCTAACTGTACTCCGATGGCCTGTCCGTGAAGCAGCATTAGGACAAACTCCACAATAACCTTCCCTTCTGATTTCCTGCGCTTGAGGGCCTAACAGTCAACAATTAAGAGGAACGAAGAGAGAGGTCAGCATTATATTCTGAGAAAGGGGAGGGAAATCATGATAAGCCCACATGCATAATACCTTGTAAATGGAGATCTCTACAAGGAGCGCTAACGCAATTTAACTCCTGCAGAGTAGGCTCATAGCCTACAGTTTGCTGTTGCCATTGAGTGGCACTATCCCAGGGAAGGAGGACGGTTGAGGGATGCTGAGAACTGATCTAAACTACTTCCCTGCAGCAAGAAACCAGCCCTTCCTCTTTCCACCCTAATCATGTGCTCCAGTTTCCCATGCTGCTGGTTCCCAACCCCTTCTTCAAGTCTGCAGCCAGCAGGGGGTAGGGGTAGTCTCAGGACAGGAGACCATGCTGGGGGTGGGCAAGACATGTTACAGGAACCAATAAGGAAGAGTGGAAAAGCTGAGTCAACAGCAAAAAGAGGTGGGCCGGGCCCAGAGGCCCATCTGCCCCTTAGGAGAGTTGTGTCTTCTGATACTTGGCCAAAGGAGGAAGGCTACTGAAGGCAGGATTTTTTTTAAATTAGTTGAGGAGAGGGAGAAGTTGAAGACCCCTTTGCTCACTGAGGTAGCGCTCTAAGAATTATGGGAATACTAAAGCGCTTTGGTTTTTCCTGATTTTTCCCCAAAATTCTCAAGTTTGGTAAACCCTGAATAATGTTTTTTTTTAATTTCCCCTTGATTTTTGAAGGATAGTGGCTCAGTTCTCCCCTCGCAGAGTTTCCACAAGACGGTATAGCACGCCTGCACAGAGGGTAACTTCCAGTTGGTGACTGTTGTTCTGCAGTGGGGGAGCAAGATGGGCAGGGCACTAGGTCCTGAGATTAGCCAACTGCTGCAACAACAGGCCCACAGGGAGCAGAAGGTTTCCTCAACTGTTACAACGTAAGTACCAGGCACTCCTGACCTCTCCCCACTGCACCCCGTTCACTGACTCCCATGAGTACCGGGCAGCCCTCTCGTGGCCTCCATGAGTACTGGGTACCCCGCTCCCACCCTTCATTTTTGTTACTGATTTTTGTCCATTTTTAAAATTTTAGAATCATCACTGATAAATTCCCAGTCATTTTTAAAGAAAATAAAAACCAAATATGAAGGGCCTTAAGTATAACACACATTGACTTTCAGTCTCAAACTCTCGAATCCGCATAACACCCAGAAGAATTTTTTTAAATGTGGTTTAACATCACAGATGTACAGCTGAAATGTAATTCAACTCACACAAACATCCACATGCATTTCAGAAGAAAACCACCCTAAAATAAGATTTAACTTAGCTCACATGTTCTTCAAATGTAGATGTTTTATAGAACTGGGAAGGGGTGGGAGGAACACCCCACCATGCACATTATGTCTTGCTACGGCTGTGGATTACAGCCAGTGTCAATGGAAAGTCACAGGCATAGAAAAACTGCAAGTGTCAGAACTTTAGAGCTTTGTGATTTTTGCTTCTTTCCGCAGAATCTAAGCTTCCATTTTATTTTAAAAAGTAAAATAAAATTCAGTTTCTGGTCTTTTCTCTAGTAGAAGACAGTGTTCACAATCTAAAATTGCGTGCTGATGCCCCATTAACCCAACTGCCTACAGCCAAACAATACCAAAGGCAAAAGTGTGAACTACTGCCCAGTCACATTCATGAAGCATCACTTTCAGTGACTAGTTGGGCCCATCTATCTATTTTAGGAGTTTTCTACATATGAAAATTATTCCAGATTAAGAGTAGGTCCACACTTAAAACACTACAGCGCATCAGTGTAGATACTACCTACACCAACAGGTGGGTTTCTTTCATCAGCAAGGTAATCCACCTCCCTGAGAAGTGGTAGCTAGGTCTAGAGAAGAATTCTCCTGTGAACCCACCACTGTCTACATAGCTTCTGCCACTCAGGGAGGTGGTTTTTTTATGCTGACAGGAAAGTTCTCTCCCATCAGCATAGAGCGTCTTCACCAGACATGCTACAGCTGCGCTGCTGTACATATAAGCATGGCATAAGCCCCTATCTACACAATACATTGTACTGTTTTTCCTAGATTTTTTTTTAGATCAATAAGTTAAAGATAAGTTAAATCAGTAGCAAAAAGCTAAATCAATATAAGTGTAAATCTATTTGTGTGTGCCCACAAACAATTTTTTAAACAATTTTAGTTAAATCAATGCAGTGTCTGTGTGTAGACAAAAACAATCACGGACAAGGCAATTTTCAAACTACTTTTACAGTGGTTGTGATGTCACTTCTGCTGGCAAAGAAACCAGGAATTATGAAACTCAGATTCCTCATGAACTCAAACAGCAAATGACTGTCTCAAATGCTGGGAAATTACTACAAGAAGCCCTCAGCTGCTAACCCATGCCACAAAATCATACGTTCAGATACTGATGATCACTCCTCTCCTCCCCCCTACAAAAGATGCTTTAAGAAACCTTCTTTGGGTCTCCCAACGTATTGTGCTGTTTATTTAGACTATAAGAATCTTGAGCATCTTCCTTTCTACTCAGGTATCTTTTCAGTCACTTAAACCTAGTAGCAAATAACCAGTGGGTATCTACCAGGAATTCTCCCTACACCAAATCAATTCAGGAATGAGAATAATTTTCCCACTAGTGTAGACAAGGCCAAGCCATTTTCAAGACCATAATGGGTGTTAAAATGGGCCTGAATATACTTGCAGGTAAGCCACTCTCAACCATGGTTGATTGAGGCCATGAGTTATTTGTAATTGAAACCTGCTGTCACCCAGAGAGGATTCTTTTAGTACAGACAGGATCTTGCAGGCTTGTGAAATGAAAGAACAAGTCTAGAGTTAAACGTGGGTTCCCCACTTTGCTAGAGCCATGGAGATAATATCATGATGCTTAACAACATACTGCTATATGAAATATACAGCTAGGCCTATCCCTTATGTTTTGGGGGATGGGATCACGGACCACAATATTCTACCTTAAATAGCTGAACAAAGATCTGGAGCTTCTAATTTGGGCCTGAATGTACCAACACACATGCCTATGTGATTTTAAAATAGATCATTTTTTCCTGTATATATAAGTATGCTTGACTGGCCATCAAAATACATTTCAAGAAAAAAATTGATGACATTCGTCATTGTCTCTCCACAGGTCTTAGTTATAGTTTGACACATGTCTATCCTAATCTCCATTTTCCTTTAAATAAAATAGCTGGTTTCCAATGTCTGCTAAACACAGAACAGAAATATTCTCCAAATGAACTCTACTGTCCATTTGGTTGGTTTAGGAGCAATGATCTGCTTGGCGGGAATAGAGTGACATTACACCTTTCCTAGGACAAAAATGTTATCACAACATGAAGCCTTAGAGGTCCCTGGAGGGGGAGGGGGACGTGCAATTTGGAAGTAATCAAACAAATATGAGAATGTACATGTGCAAAATACATACATTTTGTCAATCATGGAACTAATCTTACTATATGGCAATGATCTGTACAATCTTTAAAACAAATTCTTTACCTTATCTACTGTTCACCAAAAATATACATTATAGGAAATGCAGTATTAGGAGACATTTGACAAATGAACTTATGTTACAAAGCTGCAATCATCAGTGTGATATTTGATTATCTCTTTTAATGATACTCCTTAACTCTAAAAAGTTGGCTGTGTCTTACAACTTCTTTTAAAAACATTTTATTCAAGTAACAAAAATTGGGGAATTATAGCAAAGACAAAGATGAAAGTTATATAAATGGGTACAAGACAGTAAATAACTTTTAAAAGGAATTCTTCAAGTTAGCTTATGATGGAATTTAAAGGGAGGGTGTGATGTGAGGTACACTATTTCAATAGTTCAGTTTAGGATTTAAATAACCCTAAACATACATAATTCTGACCCCAACATCTGGCCTTTGACGTGTCATTTAATTTTAGCTTCTCTGATAATAGCCTGTCTATAGGTCCTTCACTTTAGATTCTTATTTTAACCAACAAGATACATATATTTAAACAAATATTTCAGAATAAATCTCCCCTTACTAAGGCAGCCAGAACACAAGAGAAAAATTCATTCTCAAGTTCAGATGTCAGGTTAGGATACAAATGCATCGCCGTTTCTGTATCAATACATACAAAGAAGAAGGGTTCTAAAAACAGGGCAAACACACTGGCATAAACTATACTGCGAACAATCTAACATGAAGATTCAAACCAGTTGTTAGTTATGTTTGTCCTTCGACATAAATAACAAAAGCAACAAAACAAAAGTTACAAAACAGTTAACAGTACAGGAACAACAGGAATCAAGATGCAACCTCACATTTGTTTTGAGAGAAATATCTAAAATCACATATCTTGGAATAAGACAAGTTATTCAGGAATCATGAAATATGTAAACAAATCCACATCCCCAGTACTAAAATAGATCTTGATTTCCCATTGCTTTGATAATGTCTTCTCTATTACAACATACTACACACTAGAGCGATTCTTCAGACACTTTAGCCTCTCAAGTACAGTACTCAGCAAGATGTACTACTGCACATTAGGAATGGCATTCTGGAAACATTTCTTTTTAAACATTCCAAGACAACAACCTTTATGCAAATACATAAAACAAAGAGAATGTGACATATTCACTATAAATAGCATTAATACTAGCCAATCAATGAAATTCAAACCTGAAGGTAACATCTCAGTCTGTTCTTGGCATATATAGAGAAATTGCTATAAAGACCCCAGAAATGTTAATCAAAAGTGAAGGTCGCAATTTGTTCAACTAGTTAAAGCTACTGCTATTTAACAAACTCATTCACTAAAATGCCACCTAATCAAATACTCCATGCCACGATAAACAGGAGATATTAGTTCTCTGCTAGGAAAATAAATAGAGCTAGGGTCTCAAACCTAATCTTTTTCAGTAAGAGATTTAAATCTCTATACCTGACAACAACATAGATCTAATTCTATTATTTCCCATGTCTTGTACCGCACTCGCCACTATGGTATCTGACTGCCTTTAATACAGCTGTACCTACTGTTTTTTTTTTTTACTGTTATAAGGGTGAATTCTAATATTTCCAACAACATTTGAAGCAAACCAGGTTAGAAGATATTTCTAAACAACTACTTCAAGAAACCAAAGCAACACGTTGACACAGAGGTTTCAGAAATCTAGATCCAATTAGGTATTTTGATTTGACAAATTAAAATGTCTGGAAAATGTTATTTTACAGATGGGTACAGTCACTAAACAGACATAGCTGAAGGGAAGCAATAAGAGGTCTTTATATAGGTCACTTTTGCCTAATTCCCGTATCTGCACTGAGCAAAATGGTATTTATACTAAAAACTCACCACTCTGAGAGGAGCGAGTCTCCAGTATGGAATAGGATCCTTGGAATAAAAGAGCTATTTACACAAAACAAAACAAAACAAAACAAAAAAGCATCTGACTGTACCTGAGGAAATGCAGAACATTACCCCTCATGCAAGGAGGGAAGGGGGAATATACATATATACAGGAGCTGATTAGCATTTACTGTAAAATCCATCACATCCGCAAAACCATCTCATGTAAAGAAAAATAATAGCCACATCCAGCCTTCTCAGAGCCCAGGGCCTGGGCCTCTTTCAGGGCCACATCCCTGTCTCCAGCAGCAACGGCTGCAGACAGACAGACAGAGCCTCCTCTCCGCCGCCCTCCCACCCCTGACGGATATCTGGAAAAGGGGGTGTCAGGCCAGCCCTGCCAGGGATGAAAAGCCGAGGAAAGCGAGTAACCTTTCCCAAGGAAGCGCCATTGCTCCTCCTCCGGCTCCCCCTCCCTCCCGTGTGCAACACACACACACACACACACACTCACACTCACACACCCGGCTGTGGGGATGAGGAAGGAGCCCGGACTTCTGCAGCATTGCAGCAGAGCGCGGGGGGAGGGGAGCGCGGGGGGAGGTCCCTGCCCGCCCCCGAAAGGGGCGCACACCTGGCCGGGGCGAGCCCCTGGCAGGGGGCTGCCCCCCAAGTGGGTCCCCTCCCCCCCTGGCAGGGGGCTGCCCCCCAAGTGGGTCCCCTCCCCCCCTTTTCTTCAGGCGACCATAAAAGCAGAGCAGCGGCTTCTCCCCCCACCCGAGCCAGCTTCCTTCCGCCCCGCTCCAGACAGGGCCGAGGTGGGGCCAGCCCCCCGGGGAAGGCGGCCTCACGGCTCGGCCCGCGCCGCCAAGGAAACGGACGGAGCCCAAGGGCCCGGCCCAGCCCAGCCCAGCGCGACCCTCCCCGCAGCCCGGCCGGCAGAGTGACACCGGCCCGGCCCGACCCGGCCCGGCCTTACCCTCCTTCGGCAGCTGCCGGCCGGGGCCGGGGCCGGGGCGCGGGCGAGGCTGCCCCGCGCAGCCGCCGCCGGGGCTCGGCCGCTAAGATGGCAGGGGTCGGGGCGCCGAGGCCGCCTGGGCCCCGCCTGCTCGGGAGCGCCGGGCCGGGCCGGGCCGGGCCGGGCCGGAGCGGGGGCGGGGCGGGTCCCTCCCCGGGCCTGGCTCGCTGCCGCCTCCCGACTCCCTCAGCGCCTCTCCCGGCCGCTGCTCTGCGTCCGCCGCTCCGGCTCCGGCTCCGCTCCGCGCTGCCCGCCCCGCAGCCAGCGGCCCCCGCCCGCCCCTCTCGCGAGACTTCGCCCCGCCGCCGCCGCTCGGCCGGGGGGAGGGGCGGGAGGCGGCTCGGGCCGGGCCCGGGGGGGGGGGGGGGGGAGAGCGGGGGGGGGGGGGGAGTCCCGCTGGGGCCAGGAGAGGTCGGCGCCGGGGTGGGGGCGGGGGCGGTGACACCGACCGGCCGTTCGCTGGGAGCGGCAAACCCCGGGGGCCCGGCCCGGCCCGGCCCGGCCCGAGCGTACGCACGGCCCCGCTCTACTGCCGCCGCTGAGAAGGGTGCCCTTGGGAATGGGGGGCGGAGGGGGCCGAACGTCTCTGTGCCTCGGTTTCCCCACCTGTAAAAGGGGGGCAGTGCTGCCCTCGCCTGGGCTCGGTGGGGGAGTAGTTAAACATCACATCGTGCAGACACCCCCCTTTCCCCTCCCAGAGACGAACCCCCGAGGACTGTCCCCAGCTCACCTTTCCCCAGCGCGGCTGTGTAATGGGCTCTCTTTCTCTCTCTCACTCAGCCTGAGCCATTCACATCATGGAGGTCGGTTTCTTTTTTGGGTCTAGTCTATTTCCCTTTCCCCGTCATGGGGAAAGTTTGAAAACAGTTATTTACAGGGACATGGGTATGGCAAATGAATGGAAACAGGGCTATTGGACTTTGGGTTTGGCAACGTTTGTTTTTATCACCTCTAAATGTTGGGTCATATGTGAGATGACTGGAAAGTGCTCCATACATATACAGTAAGGAGGGAGGTAGTTTGACGCACCTTGGGTATGAAATAGTACCATGTTCCAAACCAAATATTGTTGACGCTAAAAAAAAAAACCCAACCCTCCCCCTCCCCCCCCCAACTTCCTGAGAGACTCCCTGTAAACTAACTTGTACTTTATACCACAACAGGGGATAGTGTCCAACAGGCACTGAGGATAACTCCAGTGCCTAATGACCTGAGTTTCCTAGGCCTTTCTTTATAGCCATCAGATGACAGGCGTAATCAGGACTATGTTGGCATGAGTCCATACCGTTTTCCAAAGTAAATATTTAGCATGCCCCAGCAAGCAAAATCTATATTTTTATCAGATAGTATTTAATCCTGAGTAAAAACACGGGGAGGAATAGGGGTCATCTGGAATGAATGGACCACATAGGAATAGCCGTCGTCTGGAACTAATGGACCAGATCTTCAGCTGGTGCAGATCAGCATAGCTCCAGGGTTATACGCACGGCGACACTCTGTGAGAGTCTGACCTCCTAGTCTTTGACTCCCACTGGGAAAATCAGGGCATATGAACATGACTATCAAAATTTGGTTACTTTCATCACTGCATCATCACCAACATAAGTTGTTAGAAGCATGGGGATAGGCCAACTGAAGGTTAATTTGATCAACCCAGCCTTGAAGCTGGCAGCCATTCCAGAAAGTTTGGATGTCACACATCTGCCAAAGATGTCTGTAGCGCATCACCTGATACACTAAATTGTTCTAATGACACAAAAGCAAAGCCATCCCCATTCCAAGCAGACAGATCTAAAGCATGAATTTTGTTTCTTATGCAATAGAACCTCAGAGTTACAAACACCTCCGGAATGGAGGTTCTTCGGAACTCTGAACAAAATGTTATGGTTGTTTTTTCAAAAGTTTACAGCTGAACATTGACTTAATACAGCTTTGAAACTTCACTGTGTAGAGGAAAAAGGCTGCTTTCCCTTAACTTTTTTAGTAGTTTACATTTAACAGTACTGTTCTGTATTTGGTTTGGGTTTTTGTTTTTTTTTGTCTCTGCTGCTGCCTGATTGCATACTTCCAGTTCCAGATGAGGTGTGTGGTTGACTGGTCAGTTCGTAACTCTGAGGTTCTACTGTATTTCTCAGTCTCCTAAAATATTATGGACATAGGAGAGTATGTTTTTGGAATGTTAAAAATGATAAATGCTCTTATTGCAAGTGTTACAATAGTCATATTTAGCATTTATGCAGAGCATTATCTGTTCAAGGCACTGTAGGGGTATTAACTAATTCATTCTCACATCCCTAGGAGGCAGGTGGGTACATATTACTATGCACATTTCACCAATGAGGAAGCAGATGGTTCGGTGAAGTGATTTGCCCATGGCCACACAGAATCAGTAGTAGAGTCAGGATTAGAAATCAGGATCTCCTGATTTCCAGCCGTGTGCTCATTTCTCCAGACTACATTGCCTTTAAAATTCATAAAACAAGAAAGGCCAAGTCCTCATTTGATGCAGCTGATAAGGATCTCCAGTGGCTGCTTTAACAAGTCACAGAATGTAGTAAGCCACAGCATAACCTGTGGACACAAAAGTCATTAAAAACTGTGACTTTCAATGTCAGCTGTTAAACCAAACATGAAATAAATATACCTTTAGTCCACTTTTGTGCGAGACCTGTTAGTATGCCTCTTGCTGCCTGTATTCGTTTGTGCTATCCTTTCAGTTGGTCATATTAGGCACCCAAGAGCTGACCTTGGTTTAATTTAATTTGGTAATTTACTGATGCAAGATAATCTGATCTAAGAAAGAATGAAACCAGTTTGTCTACATTAAAGATTTGCACCAGTTTAACTAAGTCAATTTAAAATCAATTTAGTTACACTAGTATAACTTTTCTAGTCTAGGGAAAGCTGTTAAGAACACACATCAGCACTGCACAATTGTTTAGGACAGGAAGTGGAGAAAAATACCATGTTCCATGGGAAGGATAGCAGGAATTTACGCAAGACATTATAATTATCCAAAGTGGGAATTTGGCCAGGATATTTGTATTAATATCCCTATTGCTGTAGAAGTGTCATAGCTTCGTTAGTGACTTCAAACAATAGGGAGCTTAGTTTTATGTCTCAGCACAATGACAGCATCTCTAGCAATACATGACCCCCTTGTGTACCACAGTGGGGCACTGATTCAGAACTGACTCCAAGGAGACATGGGGCCTACATTCTATAGTAATTGGTGTTCTATAAATACTGAAGGTAGCTTAGAGAGGTCAAATTAAGATTCGATTGAGCGCTAGCTGCTAGTCACAGCACTGCAAATGGCTAAATCTAGCTTTACCTTGGAGGCCTCCCATCCATGTACTATCTCAGTCTGAGCCTTTTTAACAAATGAAATAAATACCAATACTAAAATAAGTCCAAAAATATTAATCAAAGAAACTTGACTATTATAATTGCTCTTGTGACCTGCCACTTTCACTGATTTTTTTTAAGGGAAATGATTGACATAAAAAACAGCATGCAAAGTAAAGAGTATTAATAATTAGCCAATAAAATGCTGCTTCAAATCCTGCCAGGGAACTGACATTTTAAACTTTATTCTCTTATTTACTATATATTGATTAGAAACTAACTTTCATCCTGTTCATTATCTGTTAATAAAAGTGACGCTGGATGTGGGTACTTCTGTTTTCTAATCCTTGACCGACTGTGAAATGCAAGAGAATCCAGAATTACTCTGCTTTTACTAGTCCATGAAACCTGCCATCATTCCTCATAGTTCAGCTGAGGCCCTAATTACGGGTTACAAGGTTATACAGGAAAAACGTGTTCCGGGGGGAGGTGGTCAAAGTGAACTGTCTTGTCATCTCTTTTATATACCAACAAAAGCAAAATACATGAGTGTAACAGACATGCCCCAGGTTTATTAACTGGAATAAAGACCTCAGGTCAGACTGTGTCAATCAGCTAGGTGGTATTCCCAAGAAAGGAAGTAACACTTGACTCCATTACACATATACTTCCTGTATTATCCACACCAATAATATTTTACCTTTCCCTAGTGCCTTTTATCCAATGAGTTCATCTCATACACAATAAATTACAAAAATTAGATAAGCCTCATGACTGCTCTGTGAGACAGGGAGGTATTATCCATATGTTACAAAGAGGGAAACTGAGGCACGGAATGGGGAAATGGCTTACCCAGGGTCACATAGTAAAACACTGTCACAGAGATGAATTGAACCCAGGCTTCCTGACTTGCTGTTCCCCATTCTTACCGCTAGGGTCACTGAACACTACTAAACAAAACTGGGAAAAGCGTGGCAGTATGACTCAACAGCTTTCCCTTCCAGAGTGATTGCTGTTCTTGTGTAATTGCAAATCAGCAAATGCAAATGTGCCATTGTAGCCAGTGGCAGCCATGATGAATCAGGACCTCAGCAGCGGAGTGTGTTGCTTTAACAGAGTTCTTTACAGGCTTGTTTTCTGAAATATTTTCAAAACTTGCAAAACTAAATTTTGGTTCTTGCCAATTTTGTATTTTTCCCATATAACACACACACAGTTTTGGGGGCTGCCATTAGTTTGCTTCCCAGTCTGTGTCTTAGGCCCTGTCTACACTACAAACTTCTGCTGAAGGAAGTTATATTGGCATAAAGCCACAGCAGTGCGGCTCCTTGTGTCTGCACGGTGCGAGCTCACCAGGAGTGCCTGTATTGATGCACAATGTGGTTCTCCATGGGTAGGTATCCCATGTGCAACCTGCCATCATCCAGCACACTGTCTTTTGGGAAGATTTGGCAATGCATGATGGGTCAGAAATGAACCTCGCAAGGGTGACTGGGAGCCAGGGTCAAATTCCCAGTATGCAGGTGTCTCCAATCCCATAATGTCATCTCCATCCCATTATTTTCATGCCTTTTTAAAAAATACCATAAATCCCGCATCTCTTTCGTCGGTGTCTGCCATCTCTGTTAGAAGCATGAAGCCTGCATAGCTCTGCACCGTTGTCATAAGCACTTCAAGGACAGGATGCACGATCCTTTGGTATTTGCAGTGACACCAGAAGAACCAAATCAGCAGAGAACAGGATGATTTCTTGGAGGACATAGTGCTGCGGAACCTAGGGAGAACCAGTTCAAGGTTGGTGGTGGTGGTCATAGAGAAGCTGTAGACGGTGGAGCACTGATTCTGGCCCAAGGAACGAGCACTGACTGGAGAGATCATATCATAATGCAGGCTTGGGATGACAAGCAGTGGCTGCAGAACTTTCGGCTGTGGAAGGCCACAGTCCTGGATCTGTGTTCTAAGCTTGCCGCAGCCCACCGGTGCAGGGACAACAGCTGCATTGACAGTGGAGAAGTGAGTGGTGATTGCATTATGGAAACTTGTGATGCTGGATTGGGAAATCATTTTGAAGCTGGAAAATCCACCGCGGGTGCTGTTGTCATGCAAGTGTGCAGGGCCATTAATCATCTCCTGTTACACAGGACTGCCACTATTGGCAATGTGAAGGACATAGTGGATGAATTTGCAGCAATGGGGTTCCCGAACTGTCGTGGAGCAATAATAGATGGCATGTGTATACCTATTTTGGCACCAGGCCACAGAGCACATGAACAGAAAAGGCTACTTTTCTATGGTTATGCAAACACTGGTGGGTCACTGGGGACGGTTCATCAACATCAGTGTTGGCTGGTCAGGGAAGGTGCATGACGCTTGCATCTTTAAGAACTTAGGGCTGCTCAGAAAGCTAGAAGCAGGGACTTTCTTTCCTGACTGGCAGATTACCATTGGGGATGTTGAAATGCCAACAGTGATCCTGGGGGACCCAGCCTACTGGCTGGGCAGGTGCAGAATGACAGCGGAAGGTGCTCTTGGTAGATTGAGGGGACACTGGCGTTATTTACTCACAAGATTGGATCTCAGTGGAAAAAAAAATCCCAGTAGTTAATTGCTGTGCACTGTATAATATCTGTGAAGCAAAAGGGGAAAAGTTGCTGAGGTTCCTTCCCCTGCATCAGGCTTGGCTATGCTCAACTGCTGGACTGACTGGACAGAGGTGGAGTCTCAAACAGGCTCTGGCTCACGGCAAGCTGGACCCCCATGGTCACAAGTCCCTCCTCCTCCTCTCGTTCTTGCTATTCATGCCAAGACCTGTGACGCGGGGTCCTCGGAGGCATCCATGGTTGTGTGCAGGGTGGCGGTGGGGTCTCTGTCAAGTATGGCATGCACCTCTGTATAAAAGCAGCAGGTCTGCAGTTTGGTGTCAGATTGTCTGTTCGCCTCCCTGGCCTTCTGATCGGGCTGATGCAGTTCCTTCACTTTCATGCAGCACTGCTGGTGGTCCATCATACCTTCTCCTGCATCCCCTGCGCTCATAGATGTCCACCTTTCTACCGCTGATCCATAGCTGGGCCTGCACAGCCTCTTCTTTCCACAGGTTCAGGAGATCCAATATCTCCTGTCAACTCCAAGCCAGAGCACCTCTGGAGCGGGTAGCTGGCATGGTCAGCTAGGCAGTTGCACACAACGATGGAGAGCTGCTAGGTGTGCTTGCCACGTTGGAGCATCAGGAAAAGGTATTTTAAAAATGTGCAGGGCTTTCATGTGTCATGTCACAGCCATTCATAACGTGACTGATTGTGACTGATATAGCCCGACAGTCTAAGTCACCCTGAGAGAAATTAGACCAGATGTAACTGGGTGTCTGAGAAACGTAGTCACAGCTCAGGGTATCCGACTCCTCGTTAACAACAAAAGAAACTGGCAACTTAGTGCTAGTTCCTGTCTACACAAGCATGGTGAGAGGCCATCGAAATCTGTGTGACCAGCACTGGAGAGGCCTCTACCCTGCAGCAGGGCTGAGAAGAAATGGAGCAGAGGGGCAGAAGCAGCACAGAAGCACGCAGATGAGATGGCTGGACAGACGGGTGGACAGAACAGCACAGGAGGTCTTCTCAAGAGGCCTGTGGCTGAGAAGGGCCGAAGGTGACTAATACAATGATACGGGAAGGATATGTTACTGGCTATAGTTATCCAACCACCATCATTTTCTCTTTCCCTGCTAAGAAGATCCATAAGACAGCTTGCAGCAGTTGAGAACTAGTGGGAACGGCTGCCATTGTGTCACTCGGAGAGCAAGTGAGCGTTGGGAGGAAAACATGGGCACAGAAACGCTTGCTTGGCAAGTTGAACAGAACGTTACTGCAACGAGACTAAAACAGCCAGTTGCAATAACTCCTCACGGTGCTTCCTTAACTCCCTTCTCTGTTCTGTACGGATCTCTTCCCAGCCCTAGTTTACCCTGCAAATCCCCTGGACTGGGTTTATCTTGACTGTCTGGTAGTTTAGCTAATAAAGAGGAGATATCCCTTGTTGTTCCTGCACTAACCCCTGGATCTCTGTTTTCAGTCCAGGTCAGCTTTTCTGCCCCCACCTTCACTCCCAGAGCACTGTCGCTGGTCTGCCAGACTGGAGCTACAGGGAACAGCTCCCCCAACAACCCAATCTGCTGCTCTGCCTCCCATTTTAACTTTCCTTTGGAACAAAACATGCAACGTCACATGGTTTGAGAAATGCTCCGAGGAGATGAATCTCACTAGGCTCTAGATAAACAAGCACTGAAAATATTGCCCTTGCTCCCCCCCAGCCCTGCACAACAAATCTGTGACACATTGCGCTTTGCTCTTAAACAAGACTCCAGAACAGGAGCCAGACTGCATACAGAGCAACAAATCTGCGGCTAGCAGCCCTGGTTACTGCAGTGTGATTCACCCATCAGTGCTTGCTGGACCTTACTGAAGGCGCCAACACCCACAGATTTGAGATGGGCTGCAGTCTAATGCAGAGACTCCAGAGAGAAGTGAAGGACCTAGGGAGCTGAGACTGTGGTAACACATCACAAACATCCCACTGAATGTCAAAACTCCATGTTTCTTCACCAGCTATTGCACTAAAAAGGACAATGTCCCAGCTGTTCTCAGGATCTCTTAGTACTAAACCTCCCTTCTGCTTGCCTCCTGTCTATTTGAAAACATTTAGGATGACTAGAAGCTGCAATACGAAAGGGTGGAGGAGTGGGGACAAGGCAGGCCATAGAGGTGATACCCCTTATGTACAGGTGCAAAGAAAGGCTGTTGGTTCTTTCTTTTAATTTAGCCCTGACTGGCTGAGCGGATCTTTGCCATCAGTGTCTTTCCTGTTTGGGCAGGGGGTGGTTTCTGGAATACCAGCCGAAAGGGGGAGGGGAGCATAAGTAAGGAGAAACTATGATGAAAGAAGGAGTGAATGAGTATATGTGCATCTTCGATAAACAGGGTGGTCATGAGAGATCAGGTGAGAGGCAGTCAGAGCTATAAATCATGTGGTGCCTTCTCCAGCTATGGCCATCTGGTCAAACGTCGTTTCTGCACACTAGCTCGCACACCTTCCCAGTGGCTTCTGTGGATCGCCAGCCCGCACGGACATCCCCCAGGCTAAGGGAGCGAGCGTTAGCATTTTGTCCCCAGAGCCCCACGCCTTGTGAAGGCCAAACTGCACAGCAGGGCCATAGCACAGCTCGCTTGCTGCATGCACAGAGGGGAGGCTTTAGGCTCTAAAAACGAAGCGCTGTCTGTCTCCCACGGGTACCAGCTGCCAAGTGGAAAGGGAGGCGCACGTGGGGTCACAAGTGGCAACCAGTGGCCCCTGAGCAGAGCACCGCTCTCTCCAGCTGTGGATGAGCATGTTCCTGTTTTCAGCTGGATGGTTTCTGTGCGTGCAGTGCTCACTGGGCCAGCCTCCCAGCTTCAACTTCAACCAGAGACAGAGGCAACAACAGGCTATTTCCTCCGATGGAGCCTCTCAACTGCAGCCCTCCTCCAAAGATGCTCACTCCCCATTGGCTGCAGATGGCCAACCAGTAACAACCCGGATGCCTGTCTCCCTGTCTCCAGGAGAACAGGAAGCTTAAGCAAAGCGGCACATGAATGCATCAGCCTGTAACCAAACAATTAGCACCACGGCAGCCTCTTACGGTGTGTTCACTTGGAAAAACACTTGTGTCCGGGGCGAGCCTGGAAGAGGGAGCCCACTTTGCTGGTCAGGGCACATCCGGAGCACCCAGGGACCATCCGCTTGGGAAGTGCCATGTAGAAGCCAAGAACTTAGTAGATCTGACTGAGTCCTGGTCTCTTTCCTTCCCTCTGGGGTGAAGCCTAGCACATACCTTCTGAGATCTGCTCTTCCTCTTCTGATTGCACCAGGGAAGTCTCCATCTCACCTTTCCCCTGAGGCATAGGCTAATATTCTTTATGCCCCTCTTACATTTCTTCTGGAGGTTGGGGCGTCGGCTTCTGCAGTGGAGACCCGCATTGCAAAGGATTCATCCCATGACCTAATGCCTTTTCCAGGCAGGGGACAGTGATAAGAGCTCAGTTCAGAGGTTTAAAGAGCTGGGAAATGCTCAAGAGATTTGCAATAATGGGGGTGATATGCAGCCTTTCCGCTCTGTGACATTAGCTCCAGTACCAGAAGATGAGCAGTGACCAAAGGCTGCTACCCCGTCAGGTGTTCAGGGGCTCCTGTGTGAAATGAGTTGGTGCTCTCCATCCAGTCCCTATCAGCCAGGAGTCTATGTATATACAAAACACATCATCAACACCGACAAAATACACGGGTCCCTTGTAGGCATTCTTTGCAGACAGGCCAAGAACTGAATGGTCTAGTGCAGTGGTCCTCAACCTATTTTCCATTGTGGGCTGCATAGGCGGCCCACAATGTGTTATGTGGGCCACACGCAATACCACCTGTATGGCCCTGAGGATGTCAGATGGGCCGCAGCTGTGTGCTGATTGGGCTGCAGGTTGAGAAGCACTGGTTTATAGAAACTGAACTCCTGTCAGCCCAGGCAGTAATCCCTCCAAGCCAGCATTGAGGTGCGCTGTCAGGATGCGGTGGTGGGGAGGGGGTGGAAGGCTTACCCTCTGGCTGCCTGTCTGTAACTGCAGTGTGGATATGCTGATTCACTCATTTAACTTGATTGACATCCTGACCTCGGTGCTTTAGAAGGTTTTCTTTCATACTGCTAAAGAATATGCATGGAGGTTGTAGTACCTTCCTGCCCCTGCACTAAGCTGGACCCACCATGCAGCTATCCACATACCACTGAAAAAAGGCAGACATCTTTCCTGACTGTCTGAATAGCCTGAGTCACAGATTTCCAACTAGACTTTGTGCTGCAGCTTTTATTTCTTCCTTTACAACCGCACTCTCTAGAGGTGACACAGGAGAACGACAAGTTCTGACTCAAGCATATTCTGGGCACTTGTCTGAGTCTGCACAATGGAGGGGAGACCTGTTATTCTTATTGCAGTCTGTGGGGCGAGCGGTGTGTGCTTCGTTATTTTATGTGCTTGTGTCTTTCCATGCAGACCATATCTGTCCATATCTGGAGATTCCTTTTGAGAAACAATCTCTTTATTGTTGAGTGCAATGCCCACAATGTGGGAGTGGAAATAGGCAGGGTTAAGCTGAGAATGGCCAACAGGGTGGATCACTTGATGATGACCTGTTCTGTTCATTCCCTCTGAAGCATCTGGCACTGGCCACTGTCGGAAGACAGGATACTGGGCTAGATGGACCCTTGGTCTGACCCAATATGGCCGTTCTTATGTTCTTAACATGATGTCTTCCGTAATTGTTGAAGACAAGTGATAACCTGATTCCAGTAGCACTTTAATAGTGTGACTCAGAATACAGGTACAATGATGGGGGAAGCATAAAGACCTAGGCATGTTGATAGATCGATCGATCGATCAATGTGCTATGTCTGTCAAGCCCTGCAATGAGGAAATGCTGATGCTCTCTGCATGAGCCAACAGGTTATCTGTTCTCTCCATTTGGTCAGACAATATTCTCACTACACAATGTTTATTATCCTGTGTATGGGAAATCCCAAAGCAAGACTGCTACATGTTGCTACACTGGTCAGTCTTAGGAAGGCATTTTCACCATATAATGCTTAGTGCTGGGCTTGTGCCCAGCTCCCTGTGGAAGGAGGAGTCACTGACTGCTATGCTGCAGCGGATCCAAAGACTCCTGGTCCTGACCCAGTGTTCCTGGTCTCAAATGTGTCCATTGCCCTGGCAGACCCACCTCAGTTCTGTTCTATTCTCTTATACAAAAAGATTATCCTAGCCATCACATCTTCTGGTCGGCAATTCAAACAAACAAACAAGTGTTCCTACCAAACTAATCTGACAGTCATGAACAAGACACGCTCTAGTGGTTGATTGCTTTCACTGGCATGAAGGCCACACCACATGTAACATAGATCGGTGCCTGCTCAAGAGGTAGACCAGCTAAAGCAACCTCTGCAGCAAGCCAAAAAGACCCCACAACACATAGCGGCGCTTACTAAAGCAAATCCCAGCTACGGCAATGGATCTGCGTCTAGCAGGTTGGCGGTATTTGCCTGAAGTAGCCAATCCTGTTACCAGGTGCTGATCCTACTAGAAGTGGGCACATGGGTCCTGGTGACTCCCTGTGGCAGGTGGCTTGTTATCCTAGCTAGATAGAAAGGAGGTGGGAGGCCTGGGTCTTACAAACAGGAATCTAGGACATGGGCTGAGTATTCCGGAGGGAGGACCCCTCTGACCAACCAAGTCTGGGCAGAAAGTTGGAGCTCAGCTTTGTCGCCTTATTGTTTGTATCTGTGTTTGTTAAAACAGCTTTCAGCAGGGGGGAGTCTGGACTCTACATGGCACCTGGATTGTATTTGAGAGCAGGACAGGAAAAACAGCTGAGCCTTCCCCGGATACCAAAAGGAGCCATTCAACAGGAAACAGACCCAGTAAAACTGAGCAGATAAAACCTTCCCAAGCCCCAAACTAAGTGATACCTGGAAAGATACTGGAACAAATGATGAAACAATTGGTTTGTAGGCACCTAGGGGATCGTCGGTTTAGAAGGAATAGCCAGCATGGATTTGTCAAGAACGAATCCTGCCAAACCAAGCTGACTGCCTTCTTTGAATGGTTACTGGCCTACTTTCCTTTACTCAGAAGTGGGGAGGCCTCAGCTGGAGTGCTGTGCCCAGTCCTGGGAGCCACACTTTAGGAAAGATGCGGACAAATTGGAGCGTTTAGGGGAGGGCAACACAACTGATAAAAGGTTAAAAGAGCATGTTTTGTCTTGAGAAAAGAGGACTGAGGGGGGCCCTGTTAACAGTCTTGCCATATGTGAAGGGCTGTTCTAAAGAGGATGGTGATCAATTGTGCTCCATGTCCATGGAAGGCAGGACAAGCAATGGGCTCAAACTGCAGCAAGGGAGATTTAGGTTGGATATTGGGACAAACTTCCAGCTCCCAGGAGAGCTGAGCCCTGGTCCAGGCTTCCAAGGGAGGTGGTGGAATCCCCTCACTGGAGGTTTTTAAGAACAGGTTGACCAGACCTCTGCCAGAGATGATCTAGGCTTACAGGTCCTGCCTCAGCACAGGGGCTGGGCTTGCTGACCTCTCGCGGTCCCTTCCAGCTTGGCATTTTGGATTCTGATTGCATCGTTTAGGAGGCAGGTGCTGCTAATGGAACGAGCACCGGCCATGTAACTGAGACTTTGATGAGGGCCAGCTTCTACCCACACAAGGGTTTGTTTCTGAAGTGTGCTTTATACACAAAAGGCCCCACGAGGCCCAGCCTCGCCATGGTGCCTAATGCCCACTGACCCTGGGATCCAGGCATCTGTGTTTGCTGGAGCTGGGCCATGTCACACTGCATGGTGCCAGGAGATTCCCCTCTACCGCCCTGCACAGCGTTACATCTAATTCAGCATGCATGAACCTGGCACTCACCTGCCCCGCCCAGCAGCTGGCCTGACGCAAACCGAGCTCTGCAAACGCTGTCCAATGCCTGGCCCACATGTAGCTGGGCCTGTGTCCACAGGCTAGTAAGTCAGGTGTGTGTGCAGGGGCCAGCAGATCCGCAGCCCCCTCTGTTGCCGCAGAAGCAGGGCAGGCCAAAGGACAGCACTGCACGAGCCCCGCCCAGCTTCTGTCATTCCCAGCGACGTGGTGCTCATTTCTGAAGTGACCGCAACCTAGATCCTGGGTGGAGAGCCTGCTCCCACGATACAAAGTCACCTCCAGCCTTGTTCACAACGAAGGTGCTCATTGCACATGGTGGGTGTAGAACCTGTCAGCACCCTGCAGCTTACAGTACAGAGATGGGCCCAAAATAGCTACACAACTTCACAGCGCAGCTAAGAATAGCTCTCAGGTCAGCCTCCCTCTTAAAGGTAGCAGGGCCCTCAGCTGAAAGGCGCTCTCTGATCTTGGCATGCTTAGAGGAGCCGGGGAAACCAAGGAGAAAGGTCTACAGTTTAACCAGCTAAGCAGGATTTAGGACCGAGACATGCTGATCGATGGCAGAGAGAGAGATGGCGAGTGCAGCAGGAGAGAGGGAACAAGAAAGGACCAGGGCTGGGGTGTGGATAAAGGGCAGACCACGCCTCCAGGTTTGTGCCACTAACAAAGATGGGGTGTTTGCACTGTGAGCCTTGCCCTGGTGGGATTTTATTTCCAGGAAGCTTTGACAGCCAGCACTTTACAAGCCACCCGCTAGGACAGGGACCAGCATGATTGCACGTGGGTGGGCTGGCATGCAGGCCATCTGCAAGGGTAAAGCCTACGTCACTGCTGGCCCGTCCTTCCCAGACCGTGAACACGCCAGCTCCACAACCTGCCCTCTGGCGTGGTGTGTGGCTGAAGGCGGCACAGGCTCTAGGGTAGCAGCATAGAGGGTGCCATACGTAGCCAGTCACCCGAAGGCCGGTTGGGAGTCGGCTCCCGAGTGGAGGGTGACCAGGGGCTTCCTGTGGGGCTCACACTGAGAAGGAGAAGCAGCCGTTTCTCAAATGTGTCCTGTTTACTGGCTATTTGCTGGGCCCCATTCGGGAGGGTTCATACACCCTGGGGGCAGCAGAGGCTGGTTTGCAGTAGGCACCATCACTGGGGCAAGAGTGTGAGTTGCATTTCCCTGGAGCGGTTGGTGAAAGGCCCTCGCAGGACCTGCAAGGAGCCATCCGCAGCAACGGCCAACACAAAATGGCTCCTAGTGCCTTGGCGGAGGGAGGCGACCTCCAGCTGGGCTCAGCTCCAGCTGCCTCCAGCCAAGACCAGCCCACCAGAGCTTCTGCTTGCTGGGCCAAGGAGGAGGCAGCTGAAACCGGCCCAGTGCAGAGCCTAGCCAGCCAAGAGCAGCTCAAGGGAGCTCTTGCTGACTTGGTCCAGGAGAGCGTTCCTGACTGGTTCACCTTGGGGAGCTGCTGCCTCTAGCCAGAAAGGTCTCCTGCGCGCGCTGAGCTGCGCCCCAGCGCTGTTTTACCGGGAGCACATGTGCATGGCCCCTTGAATACAGGCCTTGCTGAGGGGGATGCTGAGGCCACCTGCACTCTTGCCTTATCGGCACAATGGCCACTGCTCTGGGGGCTCTGATGTCGCATGGGCGCTGCTTACACCTGCTTGGTGTATTGATCCCAGCAGCCCAGCTGGTGGCTGTTGCTGCCTTCCCAGGACCATTCCTACAGCAATAATTCCCAGCTGAAGGTAGGTGTGCACCAGTGGCTGTTGGGTCTCAGCAGGCTTCCTTACCCATTGTCTAAAAGGAAGCAGAAGAGAAAGGCTCAGGCTCGTGTGTGAGCCCAGCTGGATGAAAACAATGTGCTTTCCCAGCAGAGCGTCACAAGGCCCTGGCAATGCTTGCTCTGCCCCGCACAATAAACCTGCAGCAGATGAAGTGGTGAAACCATTTCAGGGGCCGTCTCCTCTGCTAAAAAGCCGGAAACAGCAGAAAAGCATATTACATAACTGGCCTTGCCTGGAAATTGCAGGGCACTAGACTGTCTCCTGCATTCTCTGCAGGGCTCCTGGCATGAAAGAAATCCCTTTGCTTCTGAGCCCAGGAGGGTCCAAGGACTTCTCTGCGCATGGGGGGAATGCATTGCCAGCCTGCCTGAGCTGGCAGGACAGTCCCAGTCCTGGTGGGCCTCTCCCACGTCCTGCGGGATGGAACAAACATCCCAAATGGAGCTCAAGTAGGGAGGCCTTTTCGTCCCACAGGGTCAGTCCTGCCATTAGGAAGGGTTGCTTGGTTGCATGAGCACACAGCAGGGGTGGAACACCGGATGGAGTGTGCCTGGCTGCAGGATCGATGCGCACAGTCTGTGGGCAGGAAATTGCCTGTGTGCATGCAAACAGACGAGCCCCTCCACTGCCCAGCAAGCAGCTGGCTGCTCCCCACATTGGGAGCAAAGCGGCTCGTAGGGCCTGGCATACCCTGCTGCAAGTGGATGTCAGCAGGCTTAGACTGGTGAAAGAGCGTCTACACACAAAGCTGCGTTGCTTGAACTGGATTGGTTCAACATCACACTTTCAGTTAAACCAGTCCTACCTTGTGTCGAGCAGGCGATGGCCTTTGAACTGCTCTTCTGCACAGAGAAGTAAAAGTGGCCCCTTCCGCTCAGCAAAGTAGCTCCCTGGGGGGGAAATGCCAGAGGATGGTGGTGTTTAGCATGATTATTACAGTAGCATAGAGAAGCCCCACCAAGATCAGAGGCCAGTGTGCTAGGTGCTGTACAAACAGAGCAAGAGGTGTTGAGGCCTCAGGGACCCTGCTGGGGAATATCCACAGCATAGAGGGCTTTCATGCCAGCTCTACCTTGATAATAAGCTCTAAGCTGCTGCTTCCCTCCTGTCCATCCTGAGAGACTGGGAAGCTGAATGCTGGCAACGTCAGTCAAGGGAACTGACCATACGCGGCCCACTCCCCCTACGCCATGGGAACTACTCCCCACCTGGGTGTGTCACTCTTCAGCCTCTGCTCCTTTGCAAATAAACTGTGTGGATAATGGCAGGGGGTAGCAGCTCAGCACGCAGCCCACCCTGTTCCCCGCCTCACACAGAGATAAAGTTTCCCACTGCCTTCAGCCTCCTGGAGTCATATACCCCTGTACAGAGTGAGTGTGAAATGCTGCCGTTCTCAGAAACTTGCTGCCTCATGCAAATCACTTTCCATTGCTGCCTGGCGGGTACCTCCCCTCCGCAATGGGGTAGAATTCAGAAAAGGAAACTGGAGGCAAAGCTTCCTGACAGTGAAAGCGCTAGAACCTAGCGGGTGTTTGCCTCAACTCCAGCCATCTGCACCCTTCCCCGGCACAGCCCCCAGGACAGAGAGAGGAAGCTGCTGTTAGTCACAGCCTGCACCCACTGCAGCTTACCTCCGTGTCAAGCAGGGGTAACCCCGCTGGTGCAAACTGTGGCTTTGCCTTGCTGCACTGGTACAGCTCCGCTGATGGCACAAATCAAGGCTAATCCCAGGGTAGTCAAGGCCTGCGTTATGGATGGGGTGAGGGCATTTAAAAAGAGACTTGACAAGGTGTTAGAAGCTGTACTGAAGACAACAATGTTACCTTAGGCCAGAGCTGGCCTAGATGGGACCCATGAGGTCTCCTCTATCTCTACAGTCAATGATGGCGGGGTTCACAAACACTAGGGTCCCCTCCTCCTGCACTGTACAGAGTTGTTAGCTCAAATGCTGCTGGAATCCTATCTGACAGCTATCTGTAGGAAACAGGCACTTGGTCCCTGCCCCTCACAGGAAACTGAGCCCATTTTGGCTGCACCCAGCTAAGAAAGAAGGGCACACAAACCAAAGGAAGGAGCAGGAAACATCATGCACTTCACTTCTTTCATATGTGCAATGCTTCCTACAACCTCTGCACCCTGAGTCAGCATTTCTGGGGCCTGTGATCTACAACAAGAACCACTTGTACCCCGCCAGGTGTGTGTGGAATGGTGCGGGGGGAAGATTTGAACCTAAAAGGAGCACTCTTTACCAGCTGGGCATAGTTGGGACTTGAGATGTGACCCATTGTCTCACTCCCCCAAATGGCACAGAAAGAGAAGCTGCAATATATTGCCAAGGGCCAGATTCTTATCATCTTACTCAGGTTGAATGGCACCGTCAGTGGGGCTATCCACGAGGCAAGAGGCTACCGAGTGTGAGTAAGGGGACCAGAATCTGGGCAAAGAGAATCTAATTTCTATAACCCCTGGTCTGATGCACTTAAAATAAGCAAAAACCTGCAAATGCGGGGGAACAGCACAGCCCCTGGGAAGGGGAACTGTCCACCACAAAGCCAGCGTTGGCCCTCACCACAGGTCCTGGAGTCACTTGTGATTTACTGACCAGAGGCCAGACAGGAAGGGGAGGTGACTCCCAGAACCCACTGGTGAGTGACCAAACCCCTAGAAAGCAATCCCCGGGTAACTGTGCAGAGCCCGGTATTTTGGGGGTGTGTGTGTGACCAATAGGATTGCCCTGTTCTATTCAGGCAGATCCTTGTGCTTTTGTGTGCTCACGCAGGGTGGGTGTGGATCCCATTGCAGGGTAACAATATGAGTTAATTTCTTTGGGAAATGGTTTGCAGAGCTCTGGATATTAAACCTCTTTTCCAAAAAGGTATTTAGTTTGAAAATTCTAGTTGCCATAGCAATGCAATGCTGCTCTTTACTGTCTCGTCTCTCTCCTTCTAGTATTTCCATGTCTTAGCAGCCATTAGATAAATTGCCAGTGAGACAAACCTTGCCCTTTTTCATGGTGAGAATGATTTTTGTGTGGTTTCCTTGTTGAGTTGAACCCCAAGGGCCAAGGATTGAATTAGGTGCTCTTCAGGGCCGGGGTAATGTCTACAACAGTCTAACGATGCTCATCGCTAATCAATCACATTAACATTCAATTGGACTCAGAAAAGTCCCATGATCCTTTCCATGAGAGCTGGGGTCTTAACCCTAGCGTCCTCGTCCAATTCCAACGTCATTTTTCTGCCTCCCTAAAATTCCATTTGTGCTGCAATTTTGATGGGAGACACAATTCTTCTTCCATTCATGTCCTAAACTGTTGTGTAGAGTTGCCGTGTGCTTCTAATTAACTGCTGCGTTCCATCCCAGAGGTGGCTGCACTTCAGTGGTGAATGAAACAAACAACAGCAGAGGCTATGTCTCCCTTATAGAGCCTATATCTGTAGAGCTACGCCAGCCCAGGCCACGTGTGTAGATGGCACCTGGACTGACAGAAAGGTCAGCGGCTGATGTAGGAACACCATCTCCCCAAAGAACAGGAGTTCTCCTGGCACAGTCGCAGCACCACTGGGGGTTTTGTTAGCATAGGCATGGTGGTCAGGGGTAGGTTTTTCACACTCCTGACTGACATAGCTATAGCACTGTATGTTTTCAGCGTAGTCCAAGCTTGAGGATCCCTTTGTATTTGCCATGCTCCAGAAAGATGTGCCTATTCCAGCTGTCACTTTTAATGGGAAATGTCGTGCCTGTATGTGAATCCCTACTTGGATTTTGGCTTGGGAAGGTGTCAGTTGGGGTGAGAGAGGTTAAATGATCATTTCATACACCAAAGCAGGTAGAATGGTGCAGAGTCCTAATGCAAACTTGCTGCACTGCTGTAAAATGGAGCTTGCGCTAGCGCAGGGTCCCCCAGTTTCAAACCGAAGGAATCTGCATCGGTACAAGCCGCTTTCTACACTGGAGCCATGAGACGATGCCATGGCTCTGCACTGCTGCAGCTGCATGTCCCACGTTCGGAGAAGCCGAGTTCACGCAGTTTTCTCATAGGAATAACATGTACCTACATATGGAGGATGGGAGACTTCGTTAACATCCGTAAAGAGCTCTGAGAGCTTCAGGTGGAAGGTGTAACTTTGGTGCCAACGATGATCGTCTTGTACACATTCCCACCCATGCCCCTACTCCTTCAAAATATTTCACCCTTGATGCCCCATTCACCCCTTCTGCAACTCCCATCTCAGTGCATTTTTCTACACTGCCCTTATGGCTGGACTGCCTTCCCCATCTTGACTGACTGAGCCCACCTAAAGACTCTCTGTGCCTGTGTGGTACACAACAGAAATGAGTCAATTGCATACAAACACCCCAGCCTATTCATTCTCAGAGTGAGGGGATGTGGTTTGCTAATCCTGCAATCAAATCCGCATGGGCAGGGGCCCACTGAAACCAATGGGAAGCCATGTGGGTGTCTCTGCCAGCATGGTTCTGATTCCAGGATGGGGCCTTAGATTGAACTGTAAACCCCCCGGCAGTGAGCAGCTTTCATCTGTGTCTTGTATCATGATGGTGTTTAAGAAATGCTGAACAATTCACATGCTCCAGGAATTGCAACACTGAATCACATGCCTGGGCTGTCTACTAGCCTGTGTCCTACTATCTGCGGCCAGTGGCTGATGCTTCAGAGCAAGCTGCAGGAACCCTACCATAGATGTCTGGGGGCAGCTGACGTGCTATGACCCCGGCTGAGCGTGCTCTCCATAATTGTTTGAGGGTTGCCATATGCTTTCCTCCCTGTCTGTCTGTCTGTCTCCTCGAGGTGGCTCTTGTTTTACCTGCAGAGTGTAAGCGCCGTGGAGCAGGCATGGTCTTTTTATTACAGGTGTATAGTGCATGATGCTGATCCCTGATGGGGGCCTTTGGGGCTACTGCAATACCAGTAGCAGACGTCCCAGCAGCCAAAAGCGGCCTTATGCCTTGACGTAGGAGAGTTTATAACCCTGCCCACACCCTCGTTTATATTTAACATTTACCGTTATAACTCTAGATCAGCTTGTTTGTCACCTCACCTGCCACCTTTTCTGAACCATGCTGAAGTGTTACCATCCAGGATACCTTGTAGCAAGGAGCTCCACACAGCAATTGTGCAACGTGTGAAAAACCATTCACTTGGATCAGGTTTGAATTTCCCACTTTGCAGTTTCACTGAAGGTGTCCTGGTTCTTGTGTTCTGAGAGAGGCTGAATAGGAGTCCCTACACTACCTTCTCTAGACCAGCGTTTCTCAATTACATTTCCCCACGGAACCCTTTAGACTCCGCGGGGAAATGACACTCATACTCGATACCCTCCGCTGAAAATCCGGGACATCTTCCCTTTTTCGGCGGCGCAGAGAACAGCTGCTCTCAGAGGTGCGATGTCACTTTCTCGCGGAACCCTAACAGTGTTCCCACGGAACCCTAACAGTGTTCCGCAGAACACCAATTGAGAAACACTGCTCTAGACCATTCATCTACCTTTACTCGGTCTCCTTACTCATCTCCTCTCTAAGGGCTTGTCTACACTTGTAGTTATGCTAGCAAAACTTATATCACTTGGGGAGGGAGGGTTTTTTTTTTACACCCCAGAGCGACAAGGTTTTGTTGGCACAATCGCAAGCGTAGACAAGCCCTAAGGCAAACAGTTCCATTTGATTCAGTCTCTCTTCAAATGAGAGCTTCTCGCTGCCTCAGTTGCTCTAGTCAGCCAGCACTGGGGCGCCTGGAATTCTGTTATATGACTGAAGCAATAATAAAAAATAACTACAAAACCAACAGTGTTTTTTATTCTTTTGTGGTAGCATCCAGAGACCCCAATCTGCTGCACACGCCCACCCCACACCAAAGCACTAAGTGTCATGTCCACACGACAATGAAATGAAGTGGATGAAGGAGTGACACACAACACTGATAGGAACAGACAAAGAGTGTTTGGTTTTCTAAAATATTTGTCGTCTTCCAGAGATCAGAGGCCACTGAAAACAGCCCCCAGTATGTGCCCCGCCCTGAGGAACAGGGAACCTGCCTTGGCTGCTGCTGGTCTGGGGTCCTGCTGCAATAGCTCTGTGGCATTGTCTGCAACCTGGAGCATGCTGATTATAGATGCATGACCCAAGGTGGTGGGCAGGGCCGTATCATCCATTAGGCACAGTGCCTAGGGCCTACGAAACTGTCAGGGCCTACGAAAATTTTTTATATATATATAATTTTTTATTTGTATTTAAAAAATTTATTAATAGCTTAAAATCAAATTAGTTATTTCGGTCGGGGGGCCTACAAAGGCAAGTGTGCCTAGGGCCTACGACGGTCTTAAAATGGCCCAGGTGATGGGAGGAGAGTAGATCCAAGTCTCTGTGAAATCCTGAACAAGTCACCATGGCATAGGCTCAAAGGCAGGCCTGGCTAAGGCTGACCTGCCAGCCACTTTAGGAAACAAGTTTCATGTTTCAGGCAGATACAAGCAGCAGATGTTACCTCCCTCTCTGTGCGACCACGAGAATGTGTTTACAAGAAGGGACATTCCTCAGATCTAGTCATACTAAAACATGGACCCAGCCACCAGAAACAAATGCCACTAGTTTATACCTCCTGCTATTAATGTCTACACAAAACCCTCTGGCTCTGCTCCGGTTACATTAAGGCCCATTTACACCCTGCTGGCCTCAGGCCCCTGTGCACAAAACTGCCAAGGGTCTAGAAAATCAGGCATTTCTTACCAATACATCCCTGTGAAATGTTGATTGATAATATTATTGTGTGTGAAAGAGGAAATGATTCCTAAGGTTGGCAAAGAACCTTCATTTAGGAGTGCTTGTATTTTTAATGGCTGTGTTATTTAAGGAGAGATGTTAACCTCTTTGGTAATTTAGTTTTTGATGTTGGAGTTGTTTTACAGAGTAAGTGAAGAATTAACCCAGTGATCATGAGGGTACATCTTAAATACAGCTGACAAAAGATTTGATAAAGTATGTACCGTTGCATGGGAATGTTTAAATTGTTACCAACAGGAGAGAGAAACAAATGTAAGTGCCCAACAGGTCCATTTCTCCCAGCCCAAAAGAGATCAAATTCTCTTTGACATCTGCTAGACCTCGGAGTTCACCACCAGACGCCATAGATAGTATCCTTAACATGATCTTTCTTTGTGGCCATAAACAACATACATAGTATAATGCAGACATGGAGTTCAATGACAGTCGCCACTTTACCTAACATGGACAAGATTATTATGAAACCGAACTCCAAATGAGATGCAATATTACATTCTCTTGGTAAAGTAGTCACTGAACCCAATGAGAACATGTGCACCCTTACCTTAGAGGTGAAAGGCTGCAAGAGCAATCTGGTCCCCTTTGTATGACCCTCTCCTGGGCAGATTATACCTGTGTCTGACAAAGATCTGAGTAGTCCATGACTCTTGTACATTAACAGCAATTGTAGAGTTTGTCCTGCCAATAGGGTATTTCTGAACATAATTAAAATAGATTGAATTGACTCTGCTTGGCTGGATGGGACTTGAGGAGAAACAAGGAAGTGGTGAGTGAGCCCTTCAGGAGGGGATGAGACTGCAGGGGATGATGCTAGATGCAGCCACTGCAGGAGGGGTTTAGATGTCTTAATTTAGGGCCTGTCAATCCTGGCTCACCCCTTCGGAGATGCATTCTCTGCTGGCTTCATTTAGTGCAATGCCTCTGCGTCTGCAGGAAAAATGCATTAGTCAATGGCTCAATGTTATTGATTTGGGGCTTGATCCAGCTTCAACAAGATAAATGGGAGCCTGACCTCGCCCTTGTTCCCGAGTCAGTCCATTTCTTGGACGGAGGGCTGAATGGGCAGTTTGCCATGGACTGCATGCCATGACCCTGTGTAAGGCTGCCTGCAGTGGCGGGGGGTGTGAGGGCCAACCTCCGAGCAGACTGTTAGGAAGCAGGGCAAAAACCCCAAGTGGGCAGCGTGTTCAACAATTAGACTTTGCCACGCAATTATCATGTGTATCTCTTCAGGCACTATAGCAGCCTTAACATGGAGTCACAGACAGTCTCCTTCGGTACTCCGATCTATCTCATGTGAGCCTATCTTTGTGACAGATGGTCGCTGACGTAAAGGATCACAACAATATTCAGGTTACACCCAGCCCCAAAGAACCAGTCACTTATCTTCGGTCAATCGCACCTTAGATATCACACCCAAGATAATGATTGTAGCCAATCCTATGATAAACTATCTAAAGATTTATTAACTAGGAAAAGGAAACCATAGAGTTATTGACAAGGTTAAAGCATGTAAACAGATACACAAATGGATTACAATTTTAAATGTCCAAAGGTAATAGAAGCTTCTATAAACAGCAAGCTCTCTATGTCCATTAGGGCTGACCCAGGCTAAACAGCTGGGGATCTCTGGCTTATGCCTACAAACACTTTGCCCTCTAGAGTTCAAGCAGCACAGAGATAACCATAAACAAAAGGAACACGGTTTCTCTCTCTCCTGCCATGTGCTCTAAAGTACAAACTCATTTGATTGGGGGTGGGAAAGAGTCCACATGCATGACTCCTCTTCATGGGGAGGAGAGCAGAACAGCAGAAGTCTTTTGTCCTGTTGCTGACAATACACAAGGAAATCCCAGTTATGGAGTCCCACAATACTTCCACTGGTATCAATGGACCTTTCCTTTTGGGAAGGGTGTAACACTTTCTGTTGAAGATCAGCCCCTCACACTAATTAATGTCTCTCTCCTGGCTGGTGATTTACACAGTCACAGAGGTTCACAACACAACTGCTCAAATATTGCCTTACAATATGGGATACAGATGTTCTAAGCAAGATTAGTGCAGGCAGCATCTCACACGTATTCAATAAAGTTTAAGTATTGAACAGATTGTTATAATTCTATTATAACAATACCAAAACCCAGGGAGCCAGCTAGCTTCCAGCCATGTATTTGTCAGTGTTCAGCTGAGCCAGGGGGACCTTCGCATCAGCTGGCACCTGCTCTGCTAGTGTCACAACCCCTAAAAAGAACAAATTGCAGCCACCTTTAACATGGACAGACAGTCCCCAGAAACTACAGATCGCAACGAACTATGCAAGACCACCCAGAAACGATGGAGCACAGCAGGCTGGGACCCACAGTCTCTACAAGCTCACCTCTGTATTCAAGATGATGGCTTGTAGACTTTACATGCCTGTAAGGGCTTTTCCCTCTCCACAGCCCCTCTACTTCGGTTTCCCTCTGGCCAACGAAGGTCCTTCAGTTTGCAATCACCAGTACTTTCATTTACGAGGCATACACAAATTCCCACCCTCTTTCAGTACCTTGTTTCAGCCAGCAGTCTCAAGGGCTGTATAGGGAGTCAGGCAAAGCCTCTCTTCCCTTCTGGGCTGGCATACAAACCCTGTGCTGGGTCAGTGGGGCAGCTGCTGCCTATTGCCTAATCAAGCCTGGGCAGTGGTTCAGGCTGCATAGGCTGACGGCTGCCTCCCCTCGGGTAATCAGGCCACTGCCCAGCTAACCTGCTCTGCTGCCGCTCCGCTATAGACACTGGAGCGAGAGAGGGCTGGCCAGAGGGTCACCCCCCAGCACCCTGTTACAATGCCACATCTGGCCTTTGAGCTGCACGTTGGGATGCCCTCATTCTATTTGCTACCTGCAAAATAGAGGTGCATAGAGACCTGGCCTCCGCAGTGTCTGGAGATTTTTGCAGGTTTCGGTGTCTAATGTAATCCTGACAAGACGGCACTTCTGAGAAGCAAAACAGACAGTTTTGAAGCCTTTCATATTCAAACAAGTTCTGCACTGCGGTTACTAAATATTGCTCATACATAAAGCTGATTTGTCCATACCTATGTCTGTGTTCTCCAAAGTCTTTTGAAGTTTATTTCTCCAGCCAGTTTATAAGATTGAAAATAAAATTCTTCCAGCTCACCAGTAAAACACCAATGTGATTAGAGTATTTCCTCGATTTGAGGCTTGTGTCCTAAACAATGAGAGCTCCTTTGATTATTTATATAGAATTTCAAAGGACCATTAATCCTTACAATTTGTGTAGCCTAAAGTTAATGATGACAGTTGCAGACCATTTTAACCAAGTGTTAAGCTGCCCCAGTACCTTGTAATGTGTTAAAAGAAACTCGACTTGTGTGGATGGTTTAGCAAAGATCTCAGGCTCCTCAAATCTGTAACAAGAGGAAGAAAAAAAAAGTGTGGGAGTTAGAATTATGGTGGGAGAATTTTACCACCTACACTGCAAAAATCCACCCCCTGCTGTTTGATTTGTGAACTACCAACTACATTCCATATAAATGAAACTTGTGATCTGTAAGCTCTGTGGGGCAGGCACAGTGTCTTTGCACTGGGCCCTGATTTGGATTGGGATCTCTGGGTGCTACTGAATTATAATGATTAAAAATGATGTATATTAAGGTTGCAAAGTCAAGCACTCAATAGTTAGGAAATGTCAGTTTTACAGTTGTCTGTGAAGTGTTAATCCAGCCCCCTTGTGTGCATGCATTACGACAGTTTTTAGTTACATGATCACATGCTCTTTTTTCCAAAGGATGCCTGCCTTATTCAGTGCACAGGGTGGATGGTCTCGGGTAATTAAGCAAAGCAGTGCAGTGAACAACACTGTAGTGCCTGAGCCCACGCCCATAAGGGAAATAAGGCATGAATTCTTAAGTCAGAGTAATTAGTCATTGGAACAATTTACCAAGAGGTGTGGTGGATTCTCCATCACTGGCCATTTTTAAATCACGATTGGATGTTTTTCTCAAAGAGCTGCCCTAGGAATGAATTTAGGTTCTATCATTATTATTATTATTATTTAGTTCTCTGGCCTGTGTTACACATGAGGGCAGACTAGCTAGATGATCATAGTGGTCTCTTACTCCCTTCTGGCCTTGGAATCTATGAGACCCAGCAGCCTACCCTATCTCCCTCTGTTCCTGTCCTACCCAGTCTGCCCACCTCCTTTGCTCCTGTCCCTTCCCACCCTGCTCTTGTCTCTGCTCTGCTCTGCTCCTCACTCCTCTGCATTCAAGCCAAGATGCTTTTTCCTTCTCCTCCAGGCTGCCTGTACACTGTGACTGTGGGGCCTACTTCCGTTCCTCTGTCTGATCACGTATCCGGGCAGAGTTCCTCTGAGCTGTGTCCACTGACTCCTTAGCCACTTTTGAGGAGCAGTGGGCGCTGTCTGGGGTTCTCTGCTCAGTGTCCCCTTCAGGTTCCCTTCATTTAGCCCTTTGACCTTCACACCTGTTCCTGTTTTTTCATTCAAACTTGTCCCTCCTAATCAGTTGAATCCTGGGCTCAGCAGCTCCTCCCCTTAGACTGGGGGAGGGGCTTTTAGCCATGGCAAGCATGTGCCCGTCCACATACTGGAACCCAAATAGTACCAAAGACAGTCTCCCTGCTCTCAGTTCTTGTAGCCAGCAGCTCCTGAGGCCCAGGAGTAGCAATTGCAAGGAAAGTGCTGCTAATCCCTGGAGCACAAATGGGTTACAATCTTAAATTTCAAAAGATAATAGAAGCTTCTATAATCAGCAAGCTCTGTTCCTCCTTTAGGACTGATCCCGGCTAAGCATCTGCGAATCTCTGGCTTCTGCCTACAAACACTTTGCCCTCCAGAGTCCTGTACACCCATGGAGCACTCTTAGCACTAGATGCAAAGTTCAGAGAATGTAGCTGCTAAACTCTAACAAACATCTACTGAGCATGTGCAAGTGGTGATTTTCAGAGAATTGCTCTTCTGCCAAATTGTGGTGGATTTCACAAGGACAGCAAAAGGCAGCTTTCTGACTCCAGAATGATGATGACTCTTTCCCTGGTCAAAGTCCCCACTGCAAAGTATTGCTACAATTTTTTAACAAGAACATTGTAATCATTTTTTAACACTGGCAAAACAACCTATTTTCCCCTAACCTTATTCTCAGAAATGACAGAACCATTTTTGCTGAAGCATTCCAGAAAAATTTAGTCTAAGGCAGACACCAGCATGGAAAATGTCAGCCCAAAGAGTTAAAATTTGGCAAAATAAAAGGAACTGAAAACAGGGTCTTTCCTGCAGCAGAAAGTGTTAGGCAACCTTAATTATAGGTGTTGCTGCCTGCGCCTCGTATAATACTAATAATTTTCGGATTAGATCCTAAAGGCATTAAACACAAATACAATACTGGAATTGTAAGAATTCACAATTTCAATATAAATTTCAATATCAAGTCACATTTGAAAGTATATTTGAATGACAACCTAAAAATATAAAAACCATATGCACATTACTGGATTGATATTTGAGGGTTGAAGCTTATTTAAGAAGCTCTGTCATCTAAAAATACTTCTACAGCTCCAATCTCTTACTAATGTAATTTCAATAATGGGTAAAGATTAATTCTCAGTAAAAAATATATTTTTTGTACTTCACCTTGTTAGTTAATTTAGAGCTGGTGAAAGGTGCTGACTAACAGCCATGAGGACTGACGGCCTCTCTTTCTCCACAGAACAGGCACATATATGCTGTCGTGTTCGAGGTGCCATGCATTAAACCATTCACGTGAAGTTCTGATTAAAAGCAACACAAAAGTTGGCATGATAGAAAAGCATAGCCTGGAACAGCATGTGCATTCACTTGCAGAGCCATGAGGGTAAACTAGTCTGCGTGATTCTGCTTCTAGGTAAAACTATAGGCTTCCAACTTGTCTGGGTGTCAGATTCAACCCAAATACTTTGTACAGAGCAGTCAACATAAGACATGACACTAATGGCACTAGAACACTTTTTATTCTGGAAGGCTGTCCCTAAAATAGGCTATTTAGAATAGTGGTATCATCTGATAGCCCTCAACTTCCCAATTCTGCCATCACCTTGTTTCAGCATAGATGCGCCAGTAGATGAGCTACATCCTCAACTTTTCTAATATACACAGAACCGAGAGGAAAACCACTTGATACAGAGCCATTTCAGAAAGTTAGACGCCTACAATGTGGAGCAGAGAACTGGAGTGAACAGGAGTGTTGTATCTAAGACACAGGAGGTAATTGTCCCGCTCTGTTCAGCACAGCTGAGGCCGCAGCTAGAGTGCTGTGTCCAGTTCTGGGTGCCACATATTAGGAGTGATGTAGAAAAATTGGAGGGAGTTCACAGGAGAGCAACAAGAATGGTCAAAGGTTCAGATACCTGGACGACCTGTGAGGAGAAGTTAAAAAACCTAGGCATATTTAGTCTTTGGGAAAGGAGTCTGAGAGGTGCCCTGGTAACAAGTCTTCAAATATGTGAAGGGCTTTTATAAAGAGAATGGTGGATCAATTGTTCTCCATGTCCACAGAAGGTAGGGCAAGAAGTAAGGGGGTTAATTTGAGCAAGGGAGATTTAGGTTCAGTATTCGGAAAAGCTAACTATATAAGGGTAGTTAAGCTGTAGAACAGGCTTCCAAGGGAGGTTGTGAAATCCAGATACTGGAGGGTTTTGAGAACAGGATAGGCAATGTATGTAGAGTTCCCTTTTGAAACTTTAAATGTTTAGTCTTTCCTGTACAAAGGAATAGTTGGTTAAAAGTGTACTGTGCCCTTTTAGAAAATTACACAGACACTGCATTGTGGAGCTTTATAATCCCTTCACGGAAATTAAAAGATTAGCATCTGAATACAATGCAAAATGAATCCAGAATACAAAATGATTTGCAGACTTCTTTAAACGTTTGCATGTTTGTTTATTGATTTATTTATTCGAATTCCTGTCCAGTTGGGTCGGTGGCATTTCCCTTGTGCTTCAGCCCCCCTCCTTCGTTAGCACAATAATATAAGAGGAGAAGGGGCCGTTCGCAAAAGGGGGCCGAGGGGAGGAAGCAGAGCCCATGCCGAGAGAAAGCACCCATCGGCTCGCTCCAGAAGTGGAATCTGCTTGGCTCCACCGAAACCTGCTTGTTGGTGGCGAGTGTGGAAAGTGCTGCGTGCAGAAAGCGGCGTGAAGGAGACGGGCAGAGCAGAGAGCGAGACAGAGACCATAGTGCTGACGTTGGAGGCCCAACCCTTGTGAGGTTGCAGAGGGTAAATTGCACGGGGCTGGTTGGGGAGGGAGGGAGAAAGCGGAGGGCGGGCTGGCGGGTGGGAGGGGAGAAGAGGCCCTGGAAGTTTCCTGATTGCTGGAGGGAAGCTGCCAGTCTGCACGGCTCCCCCCCAGTCAAGCCGCGCACTCGTGAAAGAGACACACACACACTTCTCGTCTCCCCCAGCAGCCGGAGTGCGAGTGACCCGTGTGTGCCCGGCGAGCAGCCCAGCCCAGCGCAGCCAGGCCAGGCCCGGACCGGACCGGACCGGCCCGGAGGGTGCAGCGAGGCGAGCGCGCAGCATCCAGCCCGCCAGCCAGCGAGCCCCAGCCCCTTTCAATGGAGGAGCAGCCCGGCCAGCCCCAGCCCCAGCCGCACAGCCAGCACCACCCGCACCCGCACCCGCACCACCACCCGCAGCCGCACCACCACCACCACTACTACTACTACAACCACAACCACCACCACCACCTGCAGCAGAGCCCCTACCTGCCGCACGCCGCCGCCGACGGCCCCAAGGCCCCGCCGAAGGCGCTGCTCCGGCATGAGCACAAGCACGCCGCCGGGCCGCACCCGGACCCGCCGCGGAAGAGAACAGGTGCGGGAGCGGGGCCGGGCTGGAGGGGGAGCGGGGCCGGGGCTGCGTGCAGGGGAGGCCGGGGAGGCCCAGGCCCGGGCGGCGGGGACAGGGGCCTGCGCTCCGAGGGCGGCGGGGCCGGGGCCGGGGCTGGAAGTCGGGCCGGGGCCGGGCCGTCCCGCGGCTCCCGCCCAGGCTCGGAGCGTGGCCGGGACGGGGGAGGCCGGGAGCGGGGCCCTGCCGTGTTGTGTCGCCACCTCCCCCGGGAGCGGCCCGGCCCGGCCAGCGTGACCTTCCCGGCTCCTGCCTGACTGAGGCCGGCGGCAGGGAGGCGCTGCCCAGGCAGGGGCGGCCCGGCTCCCGCTGGCCCTCGGCCGGGGGCCGCTTCCTCGGGCGGGGGTTCGGCCGCGGCCCGCACCCCACCCCCGGCCCGGCTGGAACATTCTCCGCTGCTCTCGGGCCGCTTCCTGTCCGCCATGTTGGGAGCCGGAGCCGGGCCCGGCCGGCGCGGGGAGCTGCCGGCCGGGCCTAAGGGGCCGGGACTCCCCTCCCCCCCCTGCGCCGGCCCCACCCGGGCCCGCCTCCCGCCGCAGCGGCCCCTTGGCTAGGCCTGGGCGGGGGAGGCCGCTCCGGGCCCCCGCTCTGTGGAGCCGGCGCCTCGGCGCGGCCTGCTCGGGGCTCGGCTCAGCGGGCACGTTTCCCGCCCCCCCCCCCCCCCCGGCGGGGCGGCTGGGAGTCGGGGCGGCTGGGCCTGGCCGGGCGGGGAGGCCGGGGGCGAGGCCCGGGGCGGCTGGGGAGGGGCGGCGCGCTGTGGGGGAGCCTGGGCGGGGCCGGGGCGGTGGGCGCGCGCGGCCGGGCGAGGCCTGGGGATCCGTGTGGGGCGCTGGCGTGGGGGGCGGAGGCCTCCCGTGGGGCCCTGGCTGGCGGTAGCAGCACATGGCCGGGGGCAGAGGGGGGGCGCAGCACGGTGGGGTGAAGCCCCGGCAGGCCAGGAGGCTGCCCGCAGCCCCTTCCCTGCCAGCCCCTCGGTGGCACTGCCGGCCCCGGGCACCGGCCGGGGGAGAGGAGCTGGGCATGGAGGCACTCATTTGTGCAGTGACGATGGCTGGGTTGAGTCGTCTTCCCCCGCTCCTTTGTGTGACTCCAGGGTGTGCTGGCCGCCTTCCTCCTCAGAGAGGTGTCTTCCTTCGGGATGGGAAGGGAAGGGAAAACTCGCAGGCTTTGGTGTAAGTCAGTTTAATGTGCGTTTTGTCCAAAAGCTCCCCGCTCTCTGAGTGGAGAGCAAGGCTGGGCGCTAGGTTAGGTGGCGAGATTTGAGGAGAGCGCCAGGCTTTACTGGCGTGAGACCTCGGTAAGCAGGATTAAGCTTACATTGATTTTATGAGGGCTCCATGTTTGACAGTTTCCAGAGCATCACATTTGAAATATAACATTTGAGTGCAGTGTGCAGTCAGAGAGCACTTCTCAGAGAACCTTTGGTGCCCTTCAAATGTAGGCAATGGCAGCTTTGCCTCTGTGTGTGGAGAAACTGTGCAGCCTCTTTAGACTATGATGGTATTCTGGATTTGCTGAAGGAGCAAAAAGAAATTACTTGGCTAATAACATCATAGCAATAGCTTTCGAAAGCTGTGATTCGGCAAATGGAATCTTAGGATTTTTCCTCACCGTTAACGGGACTCCACATGGGGATATGGGTCTGCTGGCCCAGATCTGGTTGCAGCAGTGGGACTTGAGTAAATATTAACTCTGTATAATATGGGACCATTCCTTCTGACAGATCCCCAAGTGCTTTTCAGGTATCTTTAGGGATTGTTTTATCTACCACTGAAGAGCAGCAGCCTTTGGGGTGCAGTGGTTGTTTAATAAATAATAGACATCCTGGCCTACACATTGGTTTAAGGTTGCAAAGTCAAGAATCCTGTATCCATTTGAAACTATGGGTGGGATCTTAGGTGTATTTGAATTTGGCAAGGTTACACTGTGTGTTCTTCACCAGGGCTAGAGTATCATTAATAACATAAGAGGTCAGGACCTTAGTTTTTCATCTGATGCCATAGATGGCAATTTCAGCAATGCAGAGCATCTCTCACCTCCCAGCATTATGTTGGCATGTACTGAATTAACACCCCCAGTGCTGAATGGCCTCTTGAATCTTCAGCACCTTAGAAGTAGGGGATGCTTCTGCCAGTACAGACCAAATCCTGTCATGCCTTGGTCAGTCTACATCTAAAATTTAGGTCAACCTACCTGCATCACTCTCAGATGTGAAAAATTTCACAGCCTGTTCAACATAGTTAGGTCGACCTAACCCTTGCTGTAAGTGCAGCTATGTTGACGAAAGAATTTCTGTCAACCTAACTACTGCCTCTTAAGGGTGTGAATTTACTACAGTGACTGAAAAACCCTTCCATTATGGTAGCAAGTGTTTATGCTACAGTGATGTAGTTGCAGCTGTGCTCCTTGTAGCACTTGTAATGTGGACACACCTTTGGTTTTTGAGAGCCTAGGCTGTGGCAGTATGATTGCAGAGGTATTGGGTTTTTTAACAGCACTATTGGCTGGTATTGTGATATAACTGTGCATGCACAGAGGAAATGTTTTTCTTGTTGTAGAATTAAAACTAAATGAACTGTAAATCTCCACAATGGTCCGGTAATATGTAACAAAAATGTTTGCTCTGATCAGTTAGTTCAAGCATGGATTAGAATGTGTTCTCTTTAGAACTAATGCTGTTCTTTTCCCCAGAATTAACCTTAACTTATGCCTTCAGGATAAGGGCTTTCAATAGGAAAAGACAAGCATTGATATCACATCTGACAGTGGCAGGGGCCCGACACCAGCACTGATCTTGGTGCAAAGGTCTAAGTGGTGATGCCATAGCTCTGGCTGTTCTCTCCACTGTCCTGACATAATTTTGTCTAGCTATTTAAATATTGTATTAAAAATAAAATGTAGTAGTGCTTTTCCATAACAAATCATTGGTCAAATTGTAAAATGTGACATGACAATGAATAACAATACACATTCATTTATTTGACACACAATTCAGCATCAGCATTTTAAGCTTCCTGAAGCTTTCTGGGGGAGAGACAGCATATTGTCTTGTGATCAGAAAAGCATTCCTCTCTGGTTTTCTTACTTTGCCTGCAAAATGGACATTGCAGAGCAGTTGCAACATATCTTCCTTTCATTATCCAGGTAAACTCCTAGCTTGTGTATTAATGGAAGGAAGGCTGTATTCGAAAGTAGAGATCCCAGCCACTTCTCTGAGGGCTTGATTTTGCTTCCATGGAAGTCAATGGAAAAACTCCCATTGTCTTCCATGGCGCAAGACTATTCTAAGTGATTTTATAACTAGCAGTTCAGAAAGTCCTTCAGAGAATCCATTCCAAATACCTCACTTCCGTTCATTGAAAGCTAAACTGTTGGGGTAAGGGATCTGACCCTAAATTCATTGAAGTCACTCTGGAGTTTTTTATTTACATTGGCCTCTGGAGAGGGCCCTAAAGGCTGTTTTCAAGGAGTTGAAGGGAAAACACTCCAGATATTTCTCTGGCCCATGAACCACATTAGCTACATTTTACGATTTTTAATTTTTTTTTTGTATCTATTTCCCTGTTATGGAAGGTTATTTGCATGTCTGGTGAATAAGACCACAGAAATTTGAAATTGTGTTAGCATCTTTCTACCAAGGACAGTATTTAAACATGGCTCTCCAGAAAAGCGGGAACTAAAGCAGGCTGATCTCCACTGCACAGAGTCAGCTACAAGATTGGGACCAGAGTTTCAAATCTGTGTGGCCAGGGCTTTGTTTTTAAAACTCCTATTACTTGTGCGTGCACTAGTTGTGGATGCTTACTGATACATCATAGTAAACTTAAAAAAGCTGTTAGAATGCCATGTCTTTTAAAGTCTTTTTAGTCTTAAAATTTTCATGGAGTTGCCCAAAAGGCTATTAGGGACCTGGTCTGTATCAGAAATAGATGTCAAGATGTTCCAAGCCTGCATGCAGATGAGTCTTATGCCCACCTGCAGATGATTGTGTAATAGGAGACTGATTTGGGTATATGCTGAAACAAGTTATTAAACAAAATAACTGAATAAATAATACCCAAGTTAACTTCCCAATGTATCCAAAGGCTGTAGTCTGCACTTGGATTAATACCTGTCAAAATACAGCTTAAAAGTGGTGTTCTCTGGTCTTTTTTTGGGGTGCAGGGCCAAATAAAACATCTGGAAACACATTTCTCTGTTTCTAAAACTTGACAGTGGCAGAATAAACTTCAGTTTAAAGTGTACTTTTACACCTGTCAGGCCAAGACCAGGTATTCCAAGCATTAGCTTGGAGAGAATTTACACAGTTGTTATAAGTGTCTGAAAACTGGACTTGAAACTGCTGACACGCTGTCTTAATAAAATCAAAATCCATTGCCATTTTTCTCACTCCTGCTGCATAGTGGTCTTAGGATCATTCTCTTTATTTTGTTTCATTAGCTAGTGCTCTCAGATTTCTGAGTCACAAAAGGCCTTATACAGTATCTTCTCCTTGAAAAGACTTGCTCTCTGCATATCATCCTAAAACAAAATAATTTTCAGTCCTTGGCTCATCTGTCAGAGTGCCGTCAATCTCTGCCTTCTTCAGGTTGAAATATTTATGGTCAACAATATTAACACCACTACATAATTGGACAACTTATAGCAGTTGCTGATAGTTACACACTGTCTTACCTTGTTTAACCTCCCTCAACAAACTGAGCCATGGGTTTCTTGCAAGAGTCTCCTTGTTTGAGTTCCACAAGATATGAGCATTTACCCTCTGATGCCTGGCAGCTGTATATAGGCACTACAGCAACACAGCTGCAGGGATTTTTCTCTTGCTGTAGCAAATCCACCCCCTTGAGAGGCGGTAGCTAGATTGATGGAAGAATTTTTCCACTGACCTAGCTGCATCCTCAGAGCGGGTTAGGTCGACTTACCTGTGTTGCACAGAGCATGAACTTTTTCACAGTTCTGTACGATGTACCTAAGTTGACCTTAGTTTTAGGTATAGATCAGGCATGAGGCTTAGGCTGCCAGTTTTGAGCATAGTGGTTTAATAATAATAATAATTCCTACTTGGAAAACCATTCACTCTGAACTTGCTAGCCCAGGGTGTCACCTCTGCTTTGCGCTGCAAGCTATATTAAGGCAATTGCAGAGATGCCAAGATGTGTCTGGCCCCATCCGTCCTTGCAGTTGGAGTGGTGAGCCCCCTCACGCACAATCCCCCTCCCCACCAAAAAAAAAAGTTGGGGGCAACAACCATGGGTCCCCTTCTTCCTCCCAAGAGCTATAGCAGGCCCTCCCTCTCCAGAGGGGTGGCAGCGCGAACCCTATCACTTAGCCCAGCAGCTGGAGGTATACTGGCTTTGGTGAGTGGACTGAGCCCACTGCATTCTTCCCCAGTCACAAATACAGCCCTCTGGGGGGGTAGTGTTGTTGGGGCCCTCCAGAACTGTTGGTCTTGGAGTTATGTGCTGTTCAGGTGCATGGGACAGGTCACACTTGGCTGCAGACATCACTGCAGTAGTTGTATCTGGTCATGGTTTTTGAACGTCTGTTTACAACCACATGGGCTAGAAACCAGTTTTTTCTATGGACGCTGAGATTCTGATGTAATCACATGAACCAGTAAGCTGGGGACCTAGGCACGGCCATGTATTCCATTTTCCCCAGGATGTTCTTGTAATACTGCAGTTTTTCAATGGCTTGGCCTCACAGTGGTGGAAACGTTCACATGAAGAATTGAAGATTCTTTCCAGTGTTGTTATCTTTTTAAAGCTAATAACTCCTGCAGGGAAGTGGTGGTATAAGCAGCGCCTCTGATTACTTTCAACATTATTCTGAAGTGAGGGAACGTAACAATGGGATATTTCCCAAAAACTTTTCCAAAGTTCATGAGCACTGGAAGACTTATATTCCAGCTGGTGCTTGGAGAGATGATGAAGTGAGAGTTAGGGCTATTTGTGTCTCTCTGTCTGGGTGCAAAAAGCTGTGTTTGAGAAGCAATGGCAAGGTGGAAACTTAACCAACTAGTGTATGAATTGGATTAAGTCCTGTTGATCAAGGGAGTCTTTAAAGTGGGTTGTGTAGCAATGCCCTAAGCATTCTTAAACTTATCAGACTCAAATCATTACCGTATCTCTTTAAGTGAATACAGATTTTACTAGGAAAGTAGCATTTCTTTATTCATCTTCTCTCCAAAAATACAGTAACAACAAATGTGGTATTTGGTCATGGTTAACTAACCCCTCCTCCCCCCACAGTAACATAGCGGTATCTGTCACTGACATTTGTGCACTTAAACTTTGCATGGCAATCTGTTCTAAACAGGTATTGCAGACCTTAGAGATGGCAGGAGATTATAAAAGTTGGTCCTCTTCCTAATAGGCTGGGTTTTAGGAAATTGACTGTGCAAAGGTGGAAGGCCCAGCCATCCAGTCGTAGCTTCTTGGGAGTGACTTTTTCCTCTTGCTTGACCTGGAAATCCAGAATAGCACTTAAGTTCTCTTCAGCATTGTGAATAGCCTGATTGCTTCCTAGATGCAGAGTGAAGAAAGTAAGATGCAAAGGGTTATAGTCTGATTTTTGTAAAGAGCCCAGAGTCATGCTAGATATCTTATTGCATGTTACCGCCAATAGAGGAGTGTGTCCTTCTAGTTGGATTTCTGTGCTTACCTCCTTGCATTGAGGTGAGAGAGTGTGCTTTACTTTGTCTGTAAGTGGTAAGGACCTGCTTTCATATAGCAAAGAGTAGACACATCACTGTTTTAAAAAGCCTATTTGAGGAAGCTGGTTATGCTTAGGGGTTTAATGATAGCTTTTTTAATCAGAAATTTAACATTTCACATTTTAATTCTTGTCTTTTTATTATTTTTGCTTATTTTTTTTTAGGTTATGGAGAGCTGAACGGTAACGTGGGAGAAAGAGAAGTATCATTAAAGGGCCTGTGCTCTGATGAAACAACCAACCCATCTTCCAGGGTACTGAATGGCAGCCAGCAACTTGTAGACACTAATGTAAACTCAAAGCAGACTCTTAAGGCCAGCACCTTTGGGAAAACTGGAATCAAACCCAAGAACTTCATTCAGAAAAACAGTATGGACAAAAAGAATGAGAAATTTTATGAGAATAAACTTAGAGAAAATCAATCCTCAGACAAGCCAGAGGCAGTATCTATTCCAAATGGTGTTGTAACGAATAATTCTGGTTATATCACTAATGGCTATGTTGGCAAAGGGGCAGATAACGATGGTAGTGAGTCTGAGAGTGGATATACTACACCTAAGAAACGGAAAGGCAGGCGTAACAGTGCTAAGGGTTGTGAGAACTTGAATCTAGTGCAGGAGAAAATAATGCAACAAGAGATCAGTACCCCATCCTTAAAACAGGAACTTGAGAGTTTCAAGACCGACTATAGTGAACAAAAGGGGAACAGAGTTGACAATACTAAGCCTGTTTGGAAGTATGAAGCTGGGGCTGGAGGAGCAGGCCGTGGGAAAACTGGGGTAGGGGAGGTGCAACGAAAAAACTCTGATGCCAAACCTGGGATTAGCAGCAAAAAGTTTGATGACCGGCCCAAGGGGAAGCATGCATCAGCAGCTGCATCAAAAGAGGACTCGTGGACCCTGTTTAAACCACCTCCAGTTTTTCCAGTGGATAACAGCAGTGCTAAAATAGTTCCTAAAATAAGTTATGCAAGCAAAGTTAAAGAAAACCTCAACAAAGCAGCTCAAAATCCATCTTCATCTACATCGTCCTCATCGTCTTCGTCATCTACTGGAGAAACTCAGGCCCAAACGCCAAGTCGACTGTCTCAAGTCCCCATGTCTGCTATGAAGTCTGTTACTTCTGCTAACTTTTCGAATGGGCCAATTTTAGCAGGGACTGATGGAAATGTATATTCTCCAGGGACCCAGCCACTGCTCACAACTGCTGCTAGTACTTTAACATCAATCGCTTCTGAGTCAGTACATCAGGACATAAGTACAACTTCAATAGCCCTTGAACAAAAGAAGTCTAGCCTTTTTATCTATCCTTCAAATATGCAAACTGTGCTTTTGGGTGCAGCACAGGTAGATCTGCCATCTCAGACAAATCAGCAGAACCTGGGGGATATCTTCCAGAATCAGTGGGGTTTATCGTTTATAAATGAGCCCAGTGCTGGTCCCGAGACTGTTGTTGGGAAATCAGTGGATAATAAAATAATGGAAGTGACATTTCAAGGGGAATATCCTGCTACTTTGGTTTCACAGGGTGCTGAAATCATTGCCTCAGGAACTGAACAACCTGTGTTTCCTAAGGCTTATGAGCTGGAAAAACGGACTAGCCCTCAAATACTTAGTGGTATTATAAAGCCTGGGACTGTTAGTGAGATTGGAGTCTTGTCAGTGGAGCCACATCACATAGGTGACCTGCAAACGGCAGACGCCAGTAGCCACGGTGCTTTAGTGTTCCTCTCAAAGGACTATGAAATAGAGAATCCTTTGGCCTCTCCTACGAACAATTTGTTAGCCTCCACCAAAGATCAGAGGTACCAGAGAGGCCTAGAAAGGAAAGATAGCTGGGGTTCTTTTGACCTGAGGGCTGCTATTGTATATCACACTAAAGGTAATGGTTTAACTTCTTTCCTAATGGAGCTCTCTTAATTGGTTTGGAAAAATACAGTCCTTCAGTCTAAAGGTTGCATGTCTTGATCAGTACTATATTAAGAATGGCCTTCTTGCTCACAATCCAGAGCGTATAGGAAGATAGTTTTTAAAATACTCTAGCAGTCACTTGATTTATTCATTCAAGCTATACTAAAGGTACTCACTTCCCCATTCGTGTGGGTAAATGTATGTGATGTTGGTAGGGGTAACAGCTAGCAGATGTTTTACCTTTGGTGCCTGTCTGTGTGTTTAACCTTTTAAACCCATGCACGGTAAGTAGATCTTCCAAAACTTCCTGATGTTGGTGTGTAAAGCCTCAGCAATGGCCTCACTGGTTCACCTGGTCTGTTCTTCTTGTTTTATCTTATGGTTGTCTGTCTCAGAAAACACTTCAGAGTGTGCTCTTAAAAACAGAGCTAGGTGTCTGAGACATGAGACGAATATTTACAACTAAGAGCCAGTAGAACACAATGACTAAAATGACCTTCTTGTTTGGTCAGAAGAGTTTGAATGTTCACAAGCTCCCTGCCTCTTCTTGCGAGCTCAGTTAGCTAGGTGTTCCTTCTGGCAAACTGTTGCTTATGTCCCTTTCCCAAAATTCCAGGTCATCAGCCTGTCATTTCTTAACGCTTTATGTGCTAGTATTCTCACTGGGAATAACATAGTGTTCATCCATTTATTTTTATCTAGGTCTTCAGGATTCTGTTGGGTTTTCTTTTAATTTCCTGAAGCAGAACTTTCGAATTTTAGAATTTCTTGTTCATTGCATCTGTTGTCTCTTGAATCTTAGCCAGCCTTTCAGAGAGAACCAGTGACACTGGAAAACTTGGGAAAGGGAATGTTGTTGTTAAAGTTCCAGACAAGCCTTATCTTGCCGTGTCTGGGGATTTCTGCAATAATTGCAAATTTGGATTTTTGTTTTTGCTAAGCCTTTTTTTTTTTTTAAATATTTTTTTAAAGAAATGTAGTAGCCATTGTGTTACCAAGATTCTTTAGATCTCTCTCTTTCTTCAGTCAACTGTGCAAGACAGTCTCCAGCTAAACAGTAGTTGCAACAGTAGAGGTGATGAATGCTCCCCTTCCACGTTCTACGAAGGCGATACTAACTCAGCCAGGCTTTGAAGTTAACTTTTTTTTAGTATGCTGGAGTTAATCATTGTCAGTGGCAGAAATAAGCACTTAACTAGAATCAAAGCATTTCTAAAATAATCATGCAACTTTTCTTTTCTGGCTGTTCCCGCCACCCACACCTATACACACTTTTGTTTTGGCCCATCCAGAGCAGGAACCCCCGTCATACAATGAATCTGGGATGTGTTTGGGTTGAGCTGGCGTTCTGTGCCTCAACCTCCTTCCCAGGTACCTTCTTGATTTCTCAAGTTACCTTCTCCTATGCCAATTTCAAGACATCTTGATTTCTGCCTTGAAGACAATAGGTGGATGGCTCTTGTGATAGATGCCATGTAAATCATGTGACATGGGTTGCCAGAAGAACCTGAGCTTGCATATTACCTTTCAGTACCCACTAGATGCCTTTCCTGGTTTGGGGAGTGGAAACCAGAGTCCAAATTTGAGTGTCTTCCATTTTGCTGTGTCATGGTTCATCTGTATGTTTGCATTTGTTCTGAAAGGGTTCCAGCAGAGCTTGGAGCATGCTTTCTGAGCTGGCATTTTGTGGAGACATACTGCTCATCCTCACATACAGCTACCCCTTAAGGCCATGATCGTGCAATCAAATCCTGGTGGGTGCCCAGGCAGAGCCCTATTGAAACTGGGGTGCTCCACACTGGTGCAAGGGTCTGTGTACCCAGATCCAGTTACAGGATTAAGGCCATAGTCAGTGATCTGTATGTATGGTTGAAAATACCAGCACCATTTTCTGTTTATTTTCTGTTGGCCTACAGTCAGACCACAGCACTGAAGTAAACCACTCTAATAAAATGTCTAGCAAATAAAGTTGCGGAGTAGGAAGAACAGCAAAATAATGGTAAATCCCCCAGACTTCTGCCACTGTTTGTCGTGTGCAGTTTCCCAGTGTCCCTGATAGTTCCATGTTTACTTAATAGGAATAGGGCAGTTATCTATCTCCCAATGGCGAGAAGCTGAAAGCCTGACTTGTGTTCTAGTTTTGGGGGATATTTGTGCTGATGGGTGAATAGTTAGTGTTTGGATTTAATTGTTGGGGAAAAATTGCACTCTCCTCAAGCAAATAATCAACCTGAAAAGAGAGAGGTGTTGATGGCTTGCATCTCAAATATGTCCTCTATCTTAATCTAATAAACCTGGTAGTTGAGTCCTAGTAAAGCCGGGATGGTTATATTGATGATACTTTCTGTACATGTATGTTCCTTCTGTGAGTTTGAAAGTGCTTTACAAAATATGATTAAGACTCTCAGCTTCCAATTGAAAGGTGTTACCCCCTTTTTTTTAATGGGGAAAATTGAGGCACACAGCAGTAAAATGACATAGACAACTGGGAGTAGCACATGAATTGTAGTCCTGTGCTCTAAGCACCGGCCCACATTGTATTTCTGGGCAGGATGCACTTTCTTATATAAGAGTCCTGCTCTTTGGACTGAAGAATCCCATGCACAGCTACAGACTGGGGACCGATGAGCTAGGCAGCAGTTCTGCAGAGAAGGACCTGGGTTACAGTGGATAAGAAGCTGAATGTAAGTCAGCAGTGTGCCCTGGTTGCCAAGAAGGCTAATGGCATATTGGGCTGCATTAGTAGGAACATTGCCAGCAGATGGCGGGAAGTGATTATTCCCCTCTATTCGGCATTGGTGAGGCCGCATTTGCAGTATTGTGTCCAGTTTTGGGCCCCCACTACAAAAAGGATGCGGAGAAGTTGGAGAGAGTCCAGCGGAGGGCAACAAAAATGATGAGGGGGCTGGAGCACAAGACTTATGAGGAGAGGCTGAGGGAACTAGGCTTGTTTAGTCTGCAGAAGAGAAGAAAGAGGGGGGAATTGATAGTAGCCTTTAACTACCTGAAAGGGGGTTCCAGGGAGGATGGAGCTAGAGTGTTCTCAGTGGTGGCAGATGACAGAACAAGGAACAACGGTCTCAAGTTGCAGGGCGGGAGGTCTAGGTTGGACATGAGGAAAAAGTTTTTCACTAGGCGGGTGGTGAAGCACTGGAATGGGTTACCTAGGGAGGTGGTGGAATCTCCATCTTTAGAGGTTTTTAAGCTGCGGCTTGACAAAACCCTCACTGGGATTATTTAGCTGAGGTTAGTCCTGCTTTGAGCCTGGGGTTGGACTAGATGACCTCCTGAGGTCCCTTCCAACTCTGATTCTATGATCTGTTACTGCATTGCTGGATATGGAAATTCTTGGAGTGGAATGATTGGTGTACCCATTTGCATGTACCCATTGTGCTTTTTCCATCCTCAGTTTGTTAGGCACACAGGTGTCAGGGCGCTGGAAGCATGCTGAAAGGTATGGCAGTGCTTGCTTGTGCATATATTTTTTCCTCCTTCCTTCTCTCTACAGAAGTCTTTTTCCCTCCTTTGCCTCCATAGTTCCGTTGATGTTAAGGCCAAAAGGGATCATTATGATAATCTAGTCTGACCTCCTGCATAACACTGGTCCTAGAATTTCAACCAGTCATTTCTGTAACAAACACAACTTCAGGTTGAGCTAAACAACCTGTCTTTGCTGACAACTCGTATGTCTCAAATGTGTACTGCAGTACTGTAAAAGGAATGAACTACGTGATCAGAGAGTATAGCTAAATGAGATCTTGCAAGCTAAATATTGGGCCCAGTTGCTAGATGGTTGGAGATTGGATAGTAATTTCTGAATGGGAGTCTGGAAAAAAACACAACCCTGCAGGAGGTGGTGTTGACTAAGCAAGCGGCTTCACTTCCCTCGGCCTCAACGCTGACCCAGTCATAGCATAGCGTTAGGGGCTACTGGAGTGGCATCTCTGTAAATGAGATAAAATGGTGATTTTTACTGATTTTTGTGGCACCTTGTCCTTGTTTAAAAAGAAAAGAGTAAGGTATAGTTATCCTAGCTATATTTTAGCTGAAGTAACTATGTTCTGATTGCTTAAATTCTTCCTTTTAAAAAGAGTATTTCATATATTAAACTGTCATGTATTGTAGCTTTTGTTTGGTTAAGACAGCTGCCATGTTCCAGGTCATTTCAGGGATTCCTCTGTAGGATGTGTTTTGGGATGGAAAGCTGTGTAGTAAGAATATTGTTAGCTAAAGGAAGAATTTGTCTCATTGCACAGTAGCAAAGACCACAGAAGAGGTGGGGAAAGAAAACTAAAGTTTTTATATTCACAGTTCTTTCCTGCCCCTGGGTTCCTCTCAGTGTCCTGCTTTGTTGCTTCTCTGCTGCACCATGTGAAGATACCAGAGCAGCATGGGATGTAGAGCAAAGCTGTGTGGGCCCGCCAGTAGTGGCTTTCACGGGAATGGTGAACTAGGTCAGAAGAAATAGAAGAGCTGTGAATACAGCAGTTTTGTCTTTTGCTTCTAAAAAAACCCAAAAACCTACTTTTCCTTCTGTGAGGTGGAAGAGATTAGGTCTCAGTTTGACACTTTGTTTTGGGGGTCCGGAATGTGAGAAAACAGCTGTTTTCCCCTCCCCCCTTTTGTCTCTTTCCTTCTTATCAGGATCCATTAGCTAATGGCTACAACTGTGGTACAGAGTTACTGAAGAGCCATGCTGCTTAGTTTTAGTCTTCTGCATTGTTTCCTATGCAAAATCAGAATGTAGTATAAATCCCTGCAACCAGCAAGTAGGGACAGAAATCAGACCACAGGGAAGCTGATATTAAAAGCCTCCTTCTCCCTAGCTTCCTTTTTAGTTCTGTTTCAGGCAGGATGTTTATGGTTGACATAGTAAATTGAAATAAACAAACATCTAACACATGGCACTACTCAAATAAAAAGCTTGTGGGCCCTGGCATGCTGTCTGGAGGGAGCTTTTATGGCAGTTAAGTATCCATTTTTATGTTATAATCCTATCCAGGTTTCCGTCCCCCACAAGGTCAGGCTCATCTCATGTCGTTAGAGCCGTGTATGTGTGAGGCTTGGGAAGCACATTGAAATCCATGTAGCTGTGTCTCCATGCAGATCCAACTGATAACATGATGCTAGATTTCCTAGGCTTCTACAAAGAAGAAGTAATTCCATAATCTTGAGCTGTCTGACTGGACACTGCTGGAATGCTCTGCTCCAGACATCTCACAAGGTCAGCAGGAGGAGAGAGCTCCTGCCGGCCAGAGCTGAACCCCGGTCCAGTGGAATTTAAGGGCTTTATGGAGCAGGGACCTGGAGAGCCCAAAGTTTGGGAGACCTCAGGGAGGACGAGGGACCCGTTGACCCTTCCTTGTTCTCTGGGAAGGGTTTGCTAATGAAATCTCTTTGGGTTTGTGGGTCCCTTGAGGTGAAAAAGCACCATTTCACTTGTCATTGTTTCTACAAATCCAGTATGTCTCTCCCCTTGCACACATCACCAGTTCTTGAGGCTTTGTAGTCTTTGGGTTGTAGTCCTGGAGCAGGAGCTGACTGTGTATCTTTGGTTAGACAGTGTGTGTGGCTTCTCTCACTTTGAAGGAATAAGTTACTCAATTCCTTGTAAAGTTTTCCTTTGTATTTCTCGGTGTTAAAGAAATCTCATCTAGGGAAAGGAGAGCGTGGAAATAAAAGAAACTTTTTGGAGCCGTGTCATTGCTTTAAATCCTGTGGGGAGCAGGGAGAAGTTACAGCTCATCAGCTCCTATAATCGTGTCTGAGGAGCTTCTTACAGTTCCAGAGACCACGAGCAGTAGTCTAAAAACAGATCCCGCAATGCAGAGAGAATGGAAAGCAGGAAAATCGTCCTATTGAAGAATGTCTAGAATTGTAGGCTAATCATTCCAAATCATGCAGTCATCCTTTTTCTCTGTCCTTCACCCCTATAGTCTTTGTCCTGGTTAATTGGAACGGGTTTTCTACAGAGGTTATTTTGTAGAACTGCCGGATATGAAGGGCCAATCAGTGAGGCACTGATATTTGTATAATCAGTGTGAGAATGAGGATCTTGCGCCAATGCTTTAGAAATAGTTCTAGATCATTATAACCTGTGACATAATCCAGAACTACAGGGAAAACTCACAGGTTCATTACAGGAAAAGTTTGTAAAACAAAAAATCCAACATGAAGATTAATTGAAGTGTTAATCTCACTAGTTCTCTTGTAACTAGCTGGAGAGAAGTATTGTTCCTTCATGAAACAGTGTTTCAGCAGGTAGATAAAATGCTCAGCTAGTAGAGGGTAACTGCATTTCAGTGTTCTGGATCAGTCAAAGGATAGGCACGTGTGCTTGTTCTTATTTAGCATTTAAATCCATTCCTTGTCAGAATAGTTAATTCCAGGTTTATGGCAGTCTGCCTCAGACTAATGTGATGAGGTTGTGAATTATGTTCATTCTTCTGGATTTGTCAGACTGTAGGCTTCGGTAATCATTACTTCAAGCTAGCCAGGGTTTACAGGATACTTTGCTCTAATATCCCCCTTCCCTTCTACCTGTCCTTTTTGGGAGAAAGAGAGAGATCACATTCGGAGGCGAAGGGCTGGTTTATACTGAAAAGTTACATTGACGTAGCTATGTCTCAAGGTGTGAAAAATCCACATCATTCAGAGACCTAGTTAAGCCAACCTAACCTCTTGTGTAGACAGAGCTAGGTAGATGGAAGAATTCTTTTGTTAGTCTAACTTTCACCTCTCAGAGGATGATTACCCACAGTGACAGGAGAACCCCCTCCATCACTGTAGAAGGTGTCCACATTGAAGTGGTCAGTCATTAGCCACTGTCAGAAGACAGGATACCATTGGTCTGATCCATATGGCCATTCTTCAGGGTTTCAAGTGTGGGCATAGCTTAAGCAAGCTGTGTCCTTTTACATTCTTTTCTCTTGGGTCATGTCTACACAACAAAACTACGTCGACCTGAGTTACGTCAGTGTACAGCTGTCGTCGTAATTGCGTTCTTTCGGTTGTCCGTGCTAGGCTCCTTGTCGGCAGTGCACGTGCTCGCCAGGACTGATTGTACTGGCAGTGTGGGGCATTAGGAGATGGCTTCTGAAAGCTGGTGACAGTTTGTGTAAGCAACGCAGCATCTGCGCTGGCACTGTTGGCCTGACTGCATCGACATTGACATTATACCTCTCTCAGAGGTGGAGTTAAGTCAATGTAGCTGGACAGTTACATCTGCAGGAGCGAAATTTTAGTGTAGACACTTCCAGCTACGTAAGCTACCTTGCGTCGACTGAACACTGTAGTGTAGACAAGGCCTTAAATCAGACATTTGACAACTTTTGGCCTTTCTCATTTATTCCTGTGAGCCTGTTTTCCAATGTCGGACGTGTTCTGCTGTAATCTAGCTTTCACTCTTGTGGCATGTGATGCAGTTAGGATCGAATGAAAGCGCAGAAGCAAATAACTTTTCCTGCTCTTTTTTTTGGGGGGGTGGGGTGGGGGGGAGGTATGAAAGGGTGGTAGTTTAAGTGGTTTGAACTTATCTTTGTTCTAATGTAACAGATTTGAATCATTATTGGATAGTAAATTGTTAATTGTTCTGTAGTTATCAAGATGGCTCGTGGTTTCAAAGTGTCTTTTCCTTTTTCCTTCCCCACCCCATTGGAGAAGGCTGTTCGGAAAGGTGATGTTCTTTAGCAGCTAGGAAAAGATGCATCCAACTTGTCGTTTTGAATGGGGAAGTGCAGGGCTGCTTTGCACTTTCAGTAGAAGCTTCGTTTCGCCTCCTGGAAGGCTACGTTTCACTGAAGAGAGTGGTCACTTATGGCACCTGCCTCTCGGGCCGTTTTGAGGCTTAGTTAATGTTTTGTAAAGCACTGACTATCGTTTGATGAGTTCAGAGTATCGCTGTTGTTTTCATGACATGATAATAGCAGGCCTAGTATAATTTTGTGACCAGGTTTGTTACAGAAGGCCTAAACATGATCTGAATTCTCAGTGAATTTATTGATGCCCAAAAGCTTGCCATATAAGCAGACAAGAGACAGGTGGGGGATGGGAAGCAATCATAAAGCAATTGATTGAGGTGGTATTTGGCACATTCTAGGTTCAATCCATTGATTTTGTAGGTATTTCTCCCCCATCTTCCCATGCTGCCTGATTTTCTCATTGCCCAGTTCCAGCCTTTGTAGACCCCCACTTCCATCCTTCGTGTTAGTGCTGCTGTTTTACCTGTTCTTGTCCATTAGCTAATTCCTGCCCGCTTCTGATCCACATCCCGCTTATCACGGTTACTGGGTTCACTCTCGGAAAATAATTTTTAAAGTTGATTTCTTTTATTTTGCAGCATGTCTGCTCCTTTCCCACAAGTACAACAGCCACATTTCCAATATTAAGACACACAAACCTCTGTAAATATTTTTAGCTATACAGTAAAAACCTGTTAAATGGATAACTTTATTTCTTTTCAGGAGGACTCGATCTGTTCTGAAATATAGTTTGGCTTCCTTACAGAAGTCACATTTTGTGTTGTGTCTTCCCTTCTGGTATCCTGTATGTGAACTCGTTTAGGAGATATTCATTTAAAAGAGCTTCACTGTATTTCTTTGTTATGGTTAGGTAAATAGAAAATGTGCATTATTTTAACGAGCATTTGTTTAAATGGGCTCCATGATGCTTTTGCAATAAAAGCTGCATCGAGCAGGTAGCTGGGCAACTTGTTTGGTGTTTCTGTGCAAACTTTTGCATCTCAGGCCTGTCTACCCTAGAAAATGAAGTCATCTTAACTACATCACTTGGGTGTGTGAAAAACACACACCTCAGAGTGGCATAGTTGGAGCAAGCTAATTCCCAGCATAGACAGTGCCAGGTCAACCGAAGAATTCTTCCATCGACCCAGCTATCACCTCTCGGGGAGGTGGATTACCTGTGCAGACAGGAAGTAGTGTCTGCAGGGTGCAGCTGTAACATTTCAAGAGTAGACAAGCCGTCTTTCTCTGATACGTTTGCAGAAATGCTTCTTACTGGTTTCATGGGGATCTTAGTCAAATACCATTATGCATGCCATGCTTTAGCAGACTTGTGCTGTGAACCAGGAGAAACTCACTTTTTCTGGCAGTTTTAATTATACATGCTGTAACTGTCTACTCATAAAAATCAGCACTTCAAGCTACTTGTAGAGGCTGTAATAGTTGCTTCCAAGGATGTTCCAGTCAGTATAGTAAACCTCGAGTTAGATAGTGATTTGTAAGACTAGAAAATGGCAAGTGACGCATCTCATTTTTGTCTAACTTCTGAGGCTGCATTACAGCTGCTTCTAGGCCTCTTATTACCAGATAATTCAGGCCTAATTCCCTTCTGTAACACCAGTGTAGCCTCATTAACTTCAGTGTTATTGCAGACAGAAATTGGCCCTTTGTCTGATAACTTCAGTGCAACAGTTCTAGTACAGTGCTAAGTCTGGAAAATGAAAGCATAACACTCTTTTTCTTTTGCCTTCACAGAAATGGAATCTATTTGGAATTTGCAAAAGCAAGGTAAGAATTTAAAAAAATAAAACCGATCACACTAGTAATAGTCGGTCTTGGTTTATCATATTGTGAAGCAGTGTCCTGAGTAAAGGCAGTCAGAGGGCGAGATGTCTGGGGCTTGGCTGACCGCTAGCAGCTCCCAGTGACTCTAGCTGAAGAGGTGGGTGCTCGGGATTGGCGAGAATCTGGGCTGTAAGCCACATCATGAAGGGCAAAATGTAAAAAAAACAAAAATATCAGGCTCGGTCTAATAACTCCCTTATTTTTGTAATTGCTGGTGTCAGACTTCACCCAAATACCAACTTTAAACTTTCATATGTATCCAGATTTCAGCTGTAAAAATGAAGTTTCTTTTCACTTTTGGGAAGAATGCTAAATGAAGACCTTTGTACTTTTGCTGTATTACTGCACTGATCGAATGTTGAGAGCAAGCACTCATCTGTGTGGAGTCAATTAGGCTCTTGAATGCATTGGCTGGAGGTGCTGTTGCTGGGAGTCCACTGGAACACTGCACAGCTCTTTTGTGTAGAGGAAGTAGATCACTGACATGTCAGAGCAAAGAGGAAACTGCCTTTTGAATTGTGGCAGTTCAGTGAGGGGAAAAGTGAACAGTTAGCGAAGTGTTTTGCTGTTTTGAGGGTCTCCTGCCCACGAATATCTTCTGCTTCTGAACCTGAAAACAGTTTAATTAAAGCTGAATGTAACTTTTCTTTTCAGATCCCAAAAGGATAATCACATATGATGAAGCCATGGATCGTCCAGATCAATGAAGGTAGCAGGACAAGACTGCCTGTTATAACCTTTCTGCAGCATTAATGCTGTTCACGGGGGACAAAAGGCTTTTATGCTCCTTCTAAATCTTCAGTGCAGCAGAGGAACCATAACTAGAATCACAGGATAATATATACAAATTATATATAGTTATTTAAAAAAATGGCGACTGAAAGTAATTCGACTTCTTAAGGAATCTGAACATTTATTTCAACAGACTACACACACGATTATTTAATCTCCGGTACTGAATAGGTTTTTTTGTTTTGTTTTTGTTTAAAGAGTGAATGCAAGTGAATACAGACTCAATTCACAAGCCTGGTTCTAAAGTTCCTGCTGTCATCAACATGGGCAACAGTGACGGTTGGAGAGGCATTTCCACTTTACAAGGTTTCTGTTTCTTGTTCTGTGACTGTAGTGATACACTAATCACAGGGAAATCAGGATGATTCACCATCCTTCATCTCCCCTCCCCCCTCCACCTCCTTTTTGTTTTATTTTGTTTTACTTTGAACCCTGCGAGAATGCTGGAGAAACGCCTTGAAGTTTGCAGGGTTTCATTTTTTCCAGTGAATATAATCTGCATGTCTTGCCAGGAGTAAAACAGCTTACCAGGTGCTGAGAAAATTGTCTTAAAGCATCGTTCTTCTGGGGGGAAAGATAGTAATTCTGCAATTCTGGGATACACGTTGGTTTTACAGAGTTGACAAGGCTCCGGTTACATTTTGGACTATTACAACTGAAGAGCTCTTTCACGAGTGTCATTTTAAAAGACAACATGCAACACAAGCAATTGGTTTAGGCATTTAATATGGAAGAAAAACCCTGTTCCCACACTTTTATGCCATTGTATCACTGGGAGCAAAAAACAATATACATATATATAAATATATATATATCTCCTGCTTTCAACTGTAGGTGCTTCATATTTGCTCTGTCTGTCTCTCTACACTAAATGTGCTTTTTTTTCCTGTTTTCACTGAAAACCCGAAGAGAAATTGTTTGGGTTCTGCTAACTTTCACCCTTCTTGAATTATTTTTCTCTTTAAAAATGTTTAAAAAAAAGAAAAAAAAGAAAAAAAAAGAAAAAAAAATATGGGAATTGTAACCCTTTCCCATTTGTCCCTGAACACAATGGATAAGGGAATTCTGTCCCAGCCCTTGGAAATATTCTTTTATATTTTAATGCAGTCTGTATTTCTGGGCTCTTTTGCTGCTTCTCATTATATCTATTAAAATATATTTTATTACAAGAGCAAAATGGGGGTGGGTGGGGTAAGGAATGAAAATTAAAAAAAAAATCCAAACAAAGGAAAGCTTTCTGGCAATTGCAGAGAAGGTGGAAGAGAGTGCAGGCTCCAATTGTGTAATCCATACTGTCGCGCTGCAGCTTGTGTGTAGCATGTTAAAAATGTGTTGAGGTTTTTTGTTTTTGTTTTTATGTTTTTAAAGGTGCAGAATTCCTGGGGTCCAATGTAAGACCGAGCAGTTAATCATTAGTGAAACAAAACAAGTTTTCTGGCCTGTCCAAGTTCCACACATACACAACTCTTAAATAGTCTTGTATGTTCACAGCTGACTGCCGGCCACGAAATAACTGGGTATTTAGGTTGACAGGAGTTAGCATCTGGTAAAATTAGACTGGATCCCATGGGGCATTAGGGGAAGGAAATAACCCCATTACTTTTGCCTACTCTTTGTGCTTAGATGTATCTGCTCTTAAAAAGAAAAAAAATTAGAGTATGTAGCATGCTTTTTTTAATTGTTTCATGCTTTTATTAAGGTTGTTCTTCAATGAAGCTCTCAGGTTCATAGTGGGACAAAGAAACTTTAATTTTTCCTGTACCTTTTTTAAGATTGTTCGCTTTCTGCCATGCTTAGTTTTAAAAGTATAACTATGGATTGCCTACTCCATTTTATGTATTAAAAAGCTATATATATGTATTATACATAAATATATATATATAGTAATAAATAACTGATTGTATCAGTCCAGGTTCAGAAACTTGTGGTTGGCCAGTTGCGGAATAGTTCTATTTCACCTATAAACTGTATCACCTTGACAGGTGTTTGTAACTTTCAAATATACAATATGTTTACAGATGTGCCCTGTATCAGTTCTCCCATGTTCCTGTTTTTTAATTCTGTTGAGTCTCCTGACTGCTTGCCAAAAGTTGGAATCACTGTCAGTTCCTCTGTGAAAGAGAACTGATGCATTCTTGAGCTTTAAAGTGTTGAACAAACTGGAAAATGTGACTTAAGAGTGAGGTGAAAAATGTTGGTTTTAAAAAAAAAAAAAAAAAAAAAAAAAAAAAAAAAAAAAAAAGTCAATGGCAAAGTCTCTAGTTTGTTTTACAGGCTTTAAAGTTCCGCTTTATATTGATTTGCCTTGTGTAATCACTTGTCGCCTTAAGGGCTGGATTCCATTTAAAAAACAAATCCCTGTTTTGCTTGCCTGGGGTATAAAGCTGTGCCAGCACCTCTGCCCCCCAAAATCCGCTTTTGGGGGCTGGTGTGATGCAGAAGCTGAACAGCAATAACTTTTAAATGGAATCTGACCCTTAGAGTTTAGAAATATGTCTTAGTCTTGCTGACTATTGAGGAAACTCATTTTAGCCTAATCCAGTTTCTTTCAAATAATGAAATAAGTTCTCAAAAGAAACCGAATAAAATAACAATCTCTAAACATTTTGTTCCCCCTGCTTTTATTCACCCCACTGTCACTGCCCTTTCCCCTGTCCCATTGGTATTTGATGCAGAAACACCTTCTACAGTTCTCTCCATTGTGTTTTTGAGCATCTCAGCTCTTAATGTTTCACTGTCTGACTCCTCCCCTTGCAAGTTCCATTGGTTGTCCGATTGGCTTTAAGCAGTTAGGAAATTCTCTTTCTGGGAGCCCTGTAGTTCTGGCTTGCTAACAAAGGCAGTATTTCTGGGCAACAGGTTTGATAAACTTTATTGCCCAGGGTCAGGCAGGACCATGGAATAAACTTCCTTTGTGCTGTTTTGTAACACTTAACCCTCTCTGTGTGTCTGCAGTCTTTCTTCTTAAGTCCTCACACAATTCTTTACTGAGCACTTATTAAAAAATCTTACGAGTTAATCTGTTTTCTGATTATTTTTGTGTAAATTTATAAAAACTGAAATTCAGCTGTGACTAATTTAGCCCATTTAAACGATGCTATTGTGTTACTGATAGGTCTCGAATTTTCCTTGGACTCAGAGTATTAGTACTGTAGCATAAACCAAATATAGCCTAGAAACGGTGCGACCCTCTCCCGTTCTGGGGACTGAAAGACAGCGTGTGTGGGTGCGTGCAAGGATCTGGGAAACAAAGACTAGGAACTGAATGAATGTGGGGTGCAAGCATTTTATTAATGTTTGGAGAATGAACTTTGTATTTATTTTGTGCCATTTGTTTTCATTACACTGAGTAAAATAAGTTTAAAACAAAACCCTAAAATAAGTGTAGTATTGGAAAGTGGCACTAAGAATGAAATCATGATCTATTTTTTTAATAGCTATGAAGATACTAATTCAGGTTAAAGGCTTCTTTTAACTTTTCTGTTTTGATTGTAGGCCCTATGAGTCAACCTACTCCTTACCTCCCCCTTTCCCCCACCAGGTGAAGTTTTTATATTTATTTGAGTAATTTTTCCCGCACAAGATGTACGTGTGTCTGTCGGCCCTCTCCCTCCTGACTAAAATCTGAGACTGCCACTTCTCTCCTTTCCTCATCCCTCTGGTGGCAGGTTTTGTTGGGGTATTAGCTGTAATGTGTCTTGCACAAATGAAACCTGAATGTGTACCAAAATAAACACGTGGATATTCCTCTGTGGTGGACTGAGGTGTGTTTTTGTCCCCTCCAAGGAGTGGCTTAAAAATTGCTCAGTGCTCCTCCCTTCTGTGATGGAGATTGTTATCCTTTCATTGTGACAACGTTGGCCTGTATGCTTGGCTCGTTTTGTATCCCATCAGACTGGCAGTGCTGCAGTTACACAGAAGTTTTTGGCTTGTCTTTGATTTAAAAAATAAATTCCCAGCTCTGTCATTTGGGGCGCCTGATTACAGCTTCAGAAGCCAGTTGCTTAGCTGATCAGGAGTGCACCTTTGAGAAGTAACTACATCGTGCAGATGGCTTCCAGTTTTGGCGAGGCCGGGTTGAGCTCTTGTCACTAATCCATTTTGAACTATAAATCTGACTGTTTGCCTTATATAATTGCTGCAGACTTCTTTTCAATATGGAAAAGCCATTTTTTGTTAAATTTATAACACTATCGTGTATTCAGTGGCCGGGGGAAGGGATTGTGGAGAGAACAGGCCATTTTTAATTGAAAGGAAAATCACTTTCCACTTGGATTTAAAAAAAATAATAATAAAACAATCTTCAGCCGGATGGAAATTGTCCCCTCTCACTTTCATAGGCAATTAGTGTTTTTTCTACCACTGCTTTCAAAGCCCACAATTTTAATAAAAATGCACCTTCCTCATGAACAGCTGCTAAAAGGCAGTGGTGGTAGTAGTAAAGTAGCATGGCAGAAAGTTGTCACATGCATAATGATTGCAGGACAACTCGTACATAGCTAATAGTGTTCCTGTGTGTTAAGGTCTTGCTTTTTCTGGTGATAGCATTTTCAAGAATTTGCTACAGTGTCTGGTGCTTTCAGTATCCCTGTCTCTAGGGGTTTTTGTAAGTTTGTTGTGTTTGTTTTTGTTACTGAGGCTGCTTACCAGGGAAGAGGTGAGTGGGTTTAGGAGAGGAGAGAGCAAGGCTAAATGCGATGAAAGCTGTTGTGCATGAGGGTTTTTTGCAGGTGCACAAGGCAAGATTCACTTTCTGGTTGTAAGATCTTTGCTAACCTAGTGTGGAGTAGCTCCAGGAGGGGACGGTGGGGGAGTGGATAGAAATCCTGGCTTTTGGCGTGATAGGCTTAATGGCCATGTGGAAAAAGTGAAACCAGTTGAGAACCATGAATCTGGACTGATGCAAAGGATTGGAAGATCTCCAGCTCCTGCAGACGCACTGCGTTACAAAGATTACAGAGCTTCAAAAATTTGCCCAATGCATATTACACCACCAGGGTAAAGCTGGCTTCCTTGTATCCTACTTAAAGTCCTCAGAAGTTGTATAACTTAGCAGCATGACACTAGAAGTAGTGGGATGTCCAGGACTGCCCAGGAGTGCGGTATTGCAACTCTGCAGTGCACTGTGAGTGACTGTGCGCAGAGTATAATAATTCCACAGCAGCGCACGGCTAGGAGTGTTGGGTTGCTGTTGTGAAATGGAAATCTCATTAAAGGAATAAAAGTCATACCTTTGCTTTCACTGGGGGTTATTGAGTTGTATTTATCATTGACTGTTAATCAGAAAGTTTCACTTGCATCCAGAGTTCTAAAGCCATTTTGTGACATAGCAGTATCCCTTTTCTATAGCCTTATTCATGAGTTTAGTAGCTTCTTTTTAAAAAAATGTCCATTTTTTTTCCTGTGGTATGAAAATTGAATGCTGCGAACATATTGAACAGTCAGCAAATGTTGAACTTGCAGTTTTCTTAAAAACTGTCTGCTTTCCATAAGTCTTTCCTCAGGTGCTAAATAAGGGGTTCCAAAAACCGGATACTGCTTTAGGAGTTTCTGCTTTATTCCTAAAATACATAGTTTTTTTGCTTAGATGTTTGTAAAGATTCAGTATTTTAACAATATTTTTGTTTTAATATGTAAATAAGAATATGCCTCTTTAGTTTGTTGTATCCCTTTTGGTCTGTTAGTCTGACTTTCATTTATCCTTTGAGAAGGACTGTCTTGTGACCTTGAAGACATTTCATTACGTATTGCTGCATTTAAGAATGAATCTACAGTTGTTCATGTCATGGATTAATGCTACTGCTGCTATCAGTAACTCTGAAAATCAAGAATGTGATGCACTTTTTACATGACCATATAGTTCTTCTAGGACGGTTTGACCCTTCCTGTAACACAGCCACTAATTCCAGGATAACCAAGAAACCGAAATATCTGATTATACCAGGGTTTGGGAGATGAGTGTAACTAACTTTGGTGCTGACCCATCTAAGTGAATTACTATGCAATGCAAGCAAAAGAAAACTGTTAATTTCAAAGAACACTGTGTATCATCCCTCCCTCAGACTGCTCTTGGAAAGGTGATGCAAATGCCTGAGATGTGTATCTTTCTGGGTTGGAACAGGGAATATGGCTGAGAGTAACCGTGGGTCAAAAGATTCTAGCTGAAACATATTCTGTCCTAGTTGGTGTTTTTTCTATTTTTAGCCATGTGGGAGGAAAACGCTGATCTTTGCAAAATAATCTTGTTAATGATTAATCTCAATGTGAAATTTATGGTGAGGATTAACCAGCAGGATTAGAAATCATCTGATCTCCATAGCCAATTGCAGCTCTGCATTCCCAAAGTTGTAAAGCACTCTTATTTTTCCCTGGTGTCTTCTCAGGCTGCTTCCAGGCAGATGGAGGAGCCCAGCTGGCATCTGAGGTTAGCTTTCTTTTTCCCAACTTCCAATGGTCAACTAGTGCTGAGAGCCCTTGAGATTTGTTCTCTATCTACAAAACAAAAATGTGAATGATTGAAAATAAATGAAGGTATACAGGTTAGTGTGGAAGGGAGTGTCTCTGGTATAATGGAACTGGCTCCATTTGGCAAAGTAGTACCAGAACTATTCACCTTTTGTAGTTCTCCGCCAGATCCCACTCCTATCCTACAAAGAGTACATAGTCACTTGTGACTGACCAGTTACACAAAGCTGAATTCTGTGGAGAAGAGTTTACATGCCATTGAGTGAGAGATTACTGGAGAACTAAAGGGAATTTATTTGATCTTTCTATTCATAGAAAACAAAAACAAAAAAAAAAACCCCAAAATTCTGTAGGGTAAGGAAAGAATTGAGGGGTCTGAAGTTGTACGTGATCATGCTTCTGACACACAAGTCAAACTGTCTGCAATATGGTATGTAAATATCATATAGCAGGGTTCTCTGCCTTCTTCATTAGTTTATCAGCCCTGTATTTTTGTTGACCAGTGTTTGTTTTGATATAATGTGCCTTGCATGTGTTTGATTTTTTTTTGTTTAAATGTATTTCAAATTGCAAAACTCACTAGTGAGTTGTTGTGGAGCTTTGCTTTGGTGATTCTGGGCTCCTCACCTACCTGTATGGTATAATGAGCTTCCCCTTCTGCAGTCCAGGATTGGCTATGGTTCTCAGTAACCAGCTGGATCAGCTGTCAAAACGAGGGCATAATCTTAAATTGACTCTGGATAGTGGCTGTTTTACAGGCTTGAGGGAAAATTCAAGTCCTCTGATATGGCACCTTTCCTTTCTTAAAGTGACCCATATTTGTGTGTGTTTAAAGGAAACCTGGCTTGCTGTTCTCCCACTATTAACAAAAGAAGGTGTAATACTTTGTCTGCAGAACTGTGGAAGGTCTGGAATCAACTTCACTCTGGAATTCAGGTTTTCTGTAGAGGCTGAAAATTCCATTTATTGGGCCAGATTTTCCTCCTGTTTTTTTTTCCCTTGAGTTTTGTAAAGGAAAAAAGAAAATGCACCTTGCTTAAAAAAATAAAAAATGGCTTGTTTGCAACCATTGACTCAGAATATAAACCTGTGCAATTCTTGTTTTCTCCACTTATGCATCTCTCTAGATTCAGGCTCCCTAATGTGTGAGTTTTATGTTTTAAGCCTCTCTGTACTTCTGCCACTGTAAATGTGAAAGCTTGCTTGCATTACTTTTTAGAAATGCATTTTGCACACTCGGGTTTCGCTGAAGCTCCGTGAAAAGGTTAGTCCTGAACAGATGAATAAAGCTATGCACATGTTTTGAAAGTTTAATTTGTCTCATTACCAGAAGTGACTTATCTGCTCTTGTTTGCTTTCCTGGGCTATCATTGCATACGTTAGCTTTACCATCTCTGAGGGCGTGACATAAAATTGCAGTTTTTTGCTAGCAGTCAACTAGCAGAAAACTGGCGCTTCTTTTAGTAGCCTGAAGGTTTTTTTGGTTTTTTTAAGAAGCCTAATTTAGTGATTAAGTAGGAGGGAGAGGGTGTGGCGTGTCAGTTTTCTGGATATACCCCTTGATATCCGAGCGAATGTGTCCTTCCTGTTAAGGATGTGACTGGAGGTGTTATCTCCACACAAGCTGAGAAGTTGCAGTGAGGACGATGGCTAATCAGTTTACATTTGCTGCGCTTCGATCCCATTTGAAATGACAGCCCTGATTATGGGATATTGTCTTGCAGCCAGTTTGCTGAGTTTTTTAAACGAATGTGGGGTGGGCTAATTGTAAGTTGTTTAGAGGCAAAACAACTTTAAAACCCCATTTAGTCTTTGCCCATATTGCAAGCCAAGAGGTACAGGCTTGGCTGGTTTAATGGTTGCGGTATGCATGCACTAAGTGGGTGAAACGTTGGCCCCACTGAAGCTGATGGCAAAAATCCCCTTGATCTCCAGGAAGTCAAGATTTTGCCTGTGATTTTACTGTGGTTTATGAAGACGTGTGGACGTGCTACATTGCTTTGATTGAACCATCCTGGAAAACTCTTCTGTAATCTAGCCCAGGCCCTTGATGTGTAGGAGCGGCTGGATATTGTGTAAGAGAACATATCCCAAACAGCTTTCTTCCCTGTGCTCCCATAGCTGTGGCAGAAATTTGTACTCGTTTTACAGGAGCTTTTTCCATACAAAACAGGGCTGCTTTTCTATCGACTGTCACACGTGTACTTACTGCCTTCAGTGGCTTGGACACCAAGTGGCTTGGAGGCTCTCAACGTGTTTACTTAGGGGAAAAATAAAACAACAATCCCTCCTGTATATTTCAGTGTTAATGGCGGTTTTAAACTCAGCTGCATACTACAGCCCCCAAAAAGTTGGGCTCATACGTGTGGTCTCTCACAGCAGAACTACAGGAGTATGGCAGGCGGTATCTTGCATGGACAACAGCCTGCCCTCCTATACCTGTCAATGGTTCTCATTTCGGTTCAGTTTCCTGGTATGTATTTTAAAATCACAGCAGGTCCTGTGTCTTACCTGTTCAGGAGCTGAATTACCTCTTCATGTCTGAGAGGGATGGCCCCTCTCTGGTGGTGGTGGTGGGGTAGTTATGTACTATCACACACAATGTTAAAGATAGTTGTGTTTTCTTGTCCCCTTCCCAATAATTTCAGATAGGCTAATATATTGTGTACCCAGTTACAAACGTAGACATTTTCCAGATTGTGAGAGGGGTGGCTAGAGAATTTAGTGTACTATGTAAATACCTGCTGTCGCTGTATCTAGTGCAGGCTGTTACAGCCTCGTATGTTACAAAGTGATGTCACGGAATGTAAGGATAGATAATGTCCATGAGCTGTAATGGCATGATATATCTTTACTGAAGATGTCATACTTCACACTTCAAATGTTAATTTCATTTATTCTATATTGCACCAACAGGTCTTCAAAAGTTACCCAAATTTACTACTTTATCAGGAAAAAACCCAGAAAATTATGTAGATCAAATACATTGACGGACAATAAGTGATGTAAATTGTTGAATAAAAATTTTAAAATTTGTATGTGTCTGTGTTTCTTTCCCATTCTTTCTCTTACAGGGTTCCTTTTCAAATTCTGGGGCTGATTGCTGGAGTTTTACTCTTGTCCATTATGTTGTCATGCACAAATGTTCATTATACTTGATTGGACATGAAGATGATTGGGCCTGTGAATGTGAGCACAGAACGGAGTATAAAGTTGTTCATTATAGAACTGCCTGAGTGGTTTAGTGCAAGTGTATCCAGCTGCTGTCCAAGTAATATGGATTCATAGATTGCAAGGCTGGAAGGATCCACTGTGATCATCTAGTCTGCCCACCTGTAGAACACAGGCCAGAGAACTCCCCAACATAATTCCTAGAGCAGATACCCCATCTTGACTTAAAAACTGTCAGCGATGGGGAATCCACCTTGGTAAATTGTTCCAGTTAATTCCTCTCACTTAAAAAATGTGTGCCTTATTTCCAGTCTGAATTTCTGCTTCAACTTCCAATGACTACATCCTGTTAGACTGCTCTGCTAGACTGATGAGCCCAGTAACCAATGTTTGTTTCCCGTGTAAGTACTTCTAGATTGTAATCAAGGCACCCCCTTCATCTTCTTTGTTAGACTCAGGGAGCTCAGTCACTATCAGGCATCTTTTCAATTCCTTTAATCATGCTCATGGCTCCAATCGATCACCATCCTTCTTGAATGCTGGACACCAGAACAGGACTCAAGCCCGTTAGTGCTTGCATCTGTGCCAAACCTAGAGGTAAAATCACCTTTCTGCTCCTACTCACGATTTGCCGATTTATGCATCGATTGCATTAGTTCTTTTGGCCATAGCATCACACTGGGAGCTTATGCTCAGCTGATTATCTACCACAACCCCCAAATCTTGTTTTCAGAGTCCCTGCTTCCCAGGAGAGCGTTCCCCATCCTCTAAGTATGTTCCTGGTGTTTCCATCTAGCTGTATTAAAACAGCTTTAAACGGCCCAGTTCACCAAGTGCTCCAGCTCGCTGTCTAGCAGTGACCTATCTTCATTGTTTACCACTCCACTAATGTGTGTCCTCTGCAAACTTTATCAGTGATCTTGTTTTCTTTGGGGCCATTGATAAAACTGCTAACTAGTGTAGGATGAAGAGCTAATCCCTGTGGGATCCCACTAGAAACACACACTCCATATGCAGCATTGGTCCTGAGCTGGGATGCAATGCTCTTTAGTAATTCTTACTGGCCAACCAATGCAGCGTTACTGACGGGTTGAGGATGCAGGTGTGCCCAGCTCCAGCTCCCTGCTGGTGATGCTGTTCCTTTTGGAATGCAAGGAGAGGGAGATTCGGGGGTCTATCACTTCAGGGGAAGGGGAGGGAGACAAAAGTTTAACATTTACAGTTCTAGGGCAAGAATGAGTGGATCTGCCCATCTTCGAACCGCTAGAACTAGGGGAGTGCATCCCAGCAGCAGTACGGTGGCCGTGCTCCACAGGGTTTGAATGTGGCAGGTTTCTGCGGATAGTAAAAACCCCAGGTGTGATGTCACAATGTTTTCTCCTGTTTTCATTGCAGTCTCTGGCCACCATCTCCCTGTATTTAGCTGGGTTGGCAAGGAGCCATGTGCGCTGACAACTAATAGCTGCAGTCCTGTGCTTGTGAGAAGACAATCTGCCTAATTCTGAACTCACTGGTGTAAATCCCCAGACACTCCACTGAAGTCACTGTGTTAAGTGTAAAGTTGGTGCATGTCAGGAGAATCGAGCCCAATGTCTTGGCTAGTTGTAGCATGAATTTGAGATCTCCTGGTGCAAGTTTCAATACCCGTTGTTAATTCTGAATACGGAAGTGACAGACTCAAAACTGTTCAACCAGGAAAGCTGCCAATAGACATGGTAGCATTTTCTTTGTGACATTTATTGGTAATTGTGGCAATTGGCACCATGAAGCAGTGATGCTCCAAAAACAGTCACAGTACAAGAAAGGAGTCAGTCTGTTGTTTTGTAAGGGGACATGCGAGCACCATAAGGATCAGTGTGCTTTAGAAATCCAGCAAAGATCCTCTTTCAAGAGGATAGCCTGCGAACATCAGCATCTACTGCTGGACACGCCGAATAGACTGGACCTGGAAGGTCTGAGCGTGTGAGCCCCACTCTCGCCAGTGCTTGTAATCTCCACCATGACGGTCGCTCTCCAAAATGTACTGGTAGCCACGGTAACCGGGATACTGGTAGCAAACCCAGCTGGAAAAAACAGACTAGTCAGAGGCTGTTGGACTTGGAAAGGGGAGAAATCCACTAGCCTACAAATGCAGAACTGTTCTAGGTGTGTCTTGGTAAATGGCCCACCCAAACCCAGAGAGAAATCGAGCACAATCATCTGCCTCTAGACTGCCCCTAGAAAATAGGGAGAGGAGAAGCCCCGAGGCTGCACTTTCGGGCCCTGGAGCACTAAAGAAAGTTCTTTTCTTAGCCAAGTGAAGTTAGTTTCCCAGCTAAACTGTGGGCAAGCCACTTGCAATCCTAGCAGTTGGTCATTGTGCTCGGACGTGAACCCATCGGCGGCTGTGTCCAACAGGAGTGCAGGTTGTACTGCTGGAGAATTCCTGCTCGAGCTGCTGGTTGTAACATGGCATTCCTCGGGGAAACGGGCGCTTCCGCTGAGCCCTAGCCGCGGTAGGGCTGTTCTTCACCTGAAAGCCCTTTGCTGCTGCCCTGCCCACTGGCTGAGGTACTGGTGAGCTTGAACAAAGCCCCAGCTGAGGGACTAAGGAGAGGATAGAACGGCATTGTGCCTCCTGTCCCCTGTGGGCAGGAAGATGAATTCTGCATGTTCCATTCCCAACATGGAGATGGGCCTTACTTGGCTAGCATTGCCCCTGCTTTCATTTAAGGAAATTTCCAAGTTGATGGAGATAAACTGGAGCAAGCCCCTCATGTAGACATGCCGCACTGGCAGAGAACGGGGTGTACCGCGATGCTTCCTCACCCAGTAATGTACCTAGGTCGTCTGCACCCTGCTGCGCTCTGGCCAACACATCTACAGCACGTTTGTTCCAAGGGCGTAGCTGTGTGTTCCCTCAGTGGGACAGGGCTTTCCTCAGGCCTGTCCCTTTGGAAGGCCCTGGTGTGACTGGGAATCTTCACCCACCGTTATAGATGTGCGCTGTGCTCTAAAACCAGCTGCTTTGCTGCTCTACGCCTGAAGGCAGCTGTGTGTCTCACTTACGCGCCATACGGGACCTTCATGGAGCCCACTTCGTTGTTTCCCCAGCCCATCGCCTGCAGGGAGGGGTAGTCATCAGAGATTTCCCACTGATGTCCCATGAAGTTCTCTTTCTCAGAGACCGTCATCTTGGACTCCTTGTGATTCTGGGCCAGAGGAAGAGAGAAGACATGAGAGGGGAGCCAGCAGCCCCAAACTGCAGGGCAGCATCTTTTCAAACACGCTGTCTGTCTGGTGGGAAACAGGCCAGAAACACGGGACTCCTGAAGCAGATGGTACAGAAAACGTTACGCTAAGGAAAGGACGGTCTGGCCATCAAAGTGCCCTGTCCTGTTGTTCAGGGGTCAGGTACTGCCGTGATGGACAGCCGAGGTTTACGCACGTCCCTTTCCAATCACATCAAAGTGTTGTTAGCCCCTGGCTCTAGCTTGCCTTACAGCTCTCCAGAAACGACACTGCTAATCCGAGAGCCCAGGGGAAAAGACCTGAGTGCATCCAAGAACTCCTCTGAGCCTGCTTGCCTGCACCTGGCGCCCAGCCCTGCTGCGGGATAGCAGCAATGGACGAGAACCGTCGGGGGAAGCCTCCTTGCTTTAACCGAAACGTGCAGCCCATCGTTCTCTCACCGCTGGTAGCGGCAGTGCTGTGTGCACGCCCGGGAGCTAGGCCAGGGGCTGATGGCAGCACGGCACTGCCCTGTGCTCTGCCCAGCCGGAGTGACTGCTGAGCTCTCAGGCAAAGTGGTTGTATTTGCTCACTTGCTTCCCAGCTGCCGTAAATAACACCTTGACTCTCCCTTTCCTTTAGAGCCGAGCCAATGGCCTCCCTGCCTCCAGTCCAGGCATCCTAGCGCCATCCATCACCGGGACGAGTAGGCGCCTGTCAGGCTGATTTTGCAAAAGAGCAGCAACAGAAGCAGCTGGTAAAAGTTTTAAGGCTACTTCCTTCCAAAAAAGACATGAGCCCTTCCCCTCCCCCCGCTCCGCACCCTCGGCAGGAGTGCTTTCTGCATAACTACGCTTGGCACCGGGGTGCTGGGCACCGTCCCCGCGGGAAAACACCAGGCGTGAAGAAGCCGGGGCATTGCACTCACAGCACAGCAGATGGGGCGGAAGGACATCAGGCGCTCGGTGTGGTAGGCGTTACTCCCACTCCAGGCATCCCAGCGGGGGTATTCTCCCCTTTCCAAGATAAACTGCTGCCCGCAGAAGCCGGTGTGCTCATAACCGATCCAGCTGCAAGGACAGAGCAGAGCTCCCTAGTTCCTCCTGGCGGGGCTGGAGTCTACGCACAGACACAGGAAGCAGGTACGCCCACCCCCTGCCCAGCAGGATCCACCCTGGTCTGTGTGACTCAGGCAGAAGTGGCGCAGAAAGCCAGCGTGGGCTCCCTGAATGCCAAAAAGAGGAGGCGGGTTGTGGCCCAGCCACCTCCAGCTGTGCTGTGGGGCGCTGGGCTGGCTGGGAGGGGAAGGCTGGTGCCTGGCACGCAGGGGCCACGAGCTGTGCCCGTGCTCAGGACAGGCCCTGGAGCGTGGCTAGCCGGGTGAGTTCATGCTATGGTCCCTCCCAGCTGTGCCTTGTAACTCCTGCCATGGCCAGCTCGCGGGGGCGAGGGCCTGCACTAACGGGCGGCTGCTCTGGCCAGAGCTGGGCTAGGGATAGTTCTGGCTAATGACGCAGCCGTGAGTCTCTTCCATCACGAATTCAGGCTGGCAGCGTTAACTCGGGGGGGCGGGGTACGGACTGGACTCCCCGAGCATGGGGTTCCCCAGCTAGAGTCCCCCTCCCCTGCGTTACAGGTGACCAGGGCAGGGCTTCTTTGCTGCTCTACACCAAGGGGCTGGCTGAAAGGGAGATTTTCTTCTGCTTGTTTTCTACCTTCAAAACATGGGGACCGTCACGTGCTGCTGCTCGCTGGGGTTGCTGGAGGGTGCCCAAGAGGCTGTGCTGCCTGTAGCGGGGCAGGGGGATGGCTGAGCTTCCCAGGGGGAGGGCGGTTACAGGGGGGGACTAACACAAGCTGAGCGGCTCAAGACAGAGCAAATCCTCAGTTGCTCAGGTTTCATGCGTGCAAGGCCGTCCTTTCACTGGTTCCCCAGGTGCCACAGCATCTTCCACTGCACCCAGGACCTGAATTCCTCATGTCAGAACAACCAGCCCCCCCCCCCCCCCCACTCAGCCCCCCTCACCTACGAGAGCAGACAGCGGCCTGAGCCCCGTTTTTGAGAGAGGCTTTCCCAGCTCAGCTCGAGTGCCCCCGTGTCCATACCGGGCGCCTGCCTGGGGCAGGCCAGCAGCCGCACTGCCTCCCAGACCGCCTGATGGAGCAGGAGGGCCCCACCCTGGCTGGGGTGAGCGTAGGCCACTTCCGCCCGTCTCTGCTCTGCAGTTAAAGGCCAAACACGTTTCTCTTCCTTTAGATGAGTGAGTCTGAGCCTCTACAACGAACACACGCCCACTCCCGCTGCTCCCCTGCCTGTGTTGGCCTAGGAGGGCGACTGCCTGGAGGAGGCTGGCGGGGCTGGGGATGAAATGCCCTCTGGTGCATTGGCAGGTTGCAGGGGGGCTGGGCCGGCTGTGCCCCCCCCCCCCCCCCAGTCCCCTGCTGCCCTCTGTGTATGGGGCCCCTCCAGCGGGGCTCCCCCGTTCAGCTGGAAGCGGTTTTCGGAGGCAGCTTGGTGGGTGCAGCCAGGGTGCGAGGGGGCCGAGCTCACGGGGTGGGGTGGCAGGGCGGCCCAGCGCTCGCCGTGGCCCGGGGCTGCGTGGGCAGTCTGGCTGCCGCCGAAGATGAATGGCTCCGTTAGGAATACGGCCAGTGGAGCAGGCAGGTGCATGCTGCTGCCTTCATGCCGCTAGAATTACAGACTCTGGCTCCAGCAGCGTCCATCTGTCCCTGCTGCTTCCCCTCACCCTGGCTCCAGCGGGATTCTCACCGCAGGGCCTGCGCGCTGCACTGGTGGGCGGGGAGCAGCCGAGTCGTCGTCCCTCTTCTATGCAGAGGATTCCCCGTTGTGGCTGGTGGAAAGGGGCTTAGGTCCCTACGGGGGGACCCCACCTTTGTGGGGAAAGCAATCTGGGGGGGTCTCTTAATTAATTAGCCAGCAGCGTTGCTGACATGACAGGCACCCCACTACCAGGCAGCACCCAGGACCAGCACCGCACTCTGGTGAGTGCACCCAGTGATCCTGCATGGCAGGGGATGGGCCGCGAGGCATCCCGGGCAGGGCTCAGTAAGCGGGGAGAGTCCACGGGGCCGCTTGGAGCACTAAGAGCAGAGCTGGCCGGGCTGTGGTGCAAAGGGGGTGACGCTGTCTCCCCGGGAGGGTGGGAAGGGGAGAGGTCTGCGCAGGGCTTTCTGCGCTCTGCAGGATAATGTGTCGGCACTGTCGTGCTCTCAGGGTTCGCTCACGTTGCCTGGGAAGGAAATCGCCCCTGCTCAAAGCACGCACTGCTGCCTTGGCGTGTCATAGGCGAGCAGCGAGTGGGGCCCCTGCCTGCAGCGTCAGAGCCACGCTTAAACTGAAGTAAGGGCCTTACTCCTGGCTTTGGCCAAGCGCTGTGACTGTCCCGTGTCGGCAGGACCTGCAGGTGTCTGAGGCTGCCCTGGAGGGTGGCAGCTCTGGTGCTGGGCTGTGTGCAGGTGGCTGGGGGTGGCGGTGGAGTTACTGCCTCGGCGTGCGGCTTTCAGCACAGCGCCAGCCTGAACGGTCCAAAACCTCCCCACCGTTTCTCCCTGCCCCTCACTCGCCCCCTTCTCCGGAAACAAACCCGCCAGGGCTGAGGCCATCCCTGCTCACTTCCCCCTGCCGTTACCTTTAATTATCTACGTTTCCACTGGCTCCCGCCCAGGTGGGGCACAGTCGTGCACAGTGGGACACCTGCTTCCCCCCCCCCAGGTAAGCTGAGCTCAGAGCGTGTAGATCCTGTGGTAGCAAAACGACCAAACTGCTTCAAGTGAGGAGAGAGAAAAAGCCAGGCCCTGTCTCCGCTCAGCCCCAGCCTCTCGCCCGCCTGCCCGCCACCTCCTCCCCGGAGCCAGCCCAGCAGCGCAGCCGCCGACTTACGCGCCACATTCCACCTTCAGGGAGCGGAGGGTCTCGAAGCCGCCCTCGGTGATGTTGGGGCAGGCCGCGGTGAACTCCATCTTCTTTCCCTGGAAGTTCTCTTGGTCGTAGGCTGTGATCTGAAAGGAAGAGTCCACCACACGTGAGCGCCGCTGGGTCTGGGGCAGGGGCGTGTGCACATCGGCGCTCCAGGGGACGTGGGGGCTCGCTGAGCAAGAATGTGGTTAATGCCCCGTCTAGATCCGGACCCAGGGCGGGCTGCATGTGTGCATGCTCCCAGCGCCCCTCCGTCCTGATCCCATGGCCTCCCCGTTAGCCCCCAGCTGGGGGCTCTGCCAGGCCAGCTGGGACCTGTAGCATGGTATGTGAGCACGGTAGGACCCGTCTGTGAGGTCAGCCCATCCCCGGTGACAGGGAGGCATTCTTTCTCCGGTTACCTAGCGTGCGCGCTCCTGAACCACCCAGCGGCTTGTCTGTGGAGAGGGATGGGGCATCCTCCTGTGAGGAAGGGAGCCAACAAGCACCCTGCTGAGGGCACGGAGCCCTGCTGGCACCAGGAGACTGCACAACAGAACGCCCTCGGGGCTGCACGCCGAATTCTCTGGAGCAAAGCGGATTATGTGGGGAAAGGACAAGCAGGGACTTTCCCTGTGCTCCGGGCGGTTTTATAGGACCAGCCCATCCTGCCAGCAGCATCTGCAGCAGCAGCTACTTTGTCCAACCCCCGTATTTACACACAGGCTTCTCTTTCCCTTTTCCAGCCCCCACTCCAGAGGGGCAGAACTGATCACATCCCCACAGCTCCCCGGCTCCCTCGTCTCAGAACTTTGCAAATACGCTGGCAAACCCCACTGGTGCTGGCTCCGTCAGCCCTTAGCTGGCTCTGCTCCAGCCATGCTTGCTCCCCTCCACCTCTGCATCCCTGCTGTCAGGGCAGTGAGAGCTGGGTGCAGTCAGCACCTTCCAGGAGTAGGCACCGGCCTGGGAGTCCGGAGACCTGGGCTCTGCCACTGCCCTGCTGGGGCACCTGGGACCAGTCTTTTTTTTCCTCCTCTCTCTCTTCCCCGTCCACCCCTGCTGGCCACACCTAATCTGTGGAGCGAGCTGTGTGGATGCAGCAGCCAGTGCACACTTAGCTGGGCCTCCAGGCCCTACCGTACTACAAATGCGACGTACTGTACAGCTGGGACGTACCTTCCATGGGCCCGTGGGCCCAGGCAGGGGGTTTGTCTGAGCCATCTTCGCTGTGTGGACGGGGCCTGGAAAAGGAGGAGGGAAAAGCACAACTTGCATCACAATGACACTGGACCCACAGCCAAGCAGGCTGCTTTGAAAAAGCTCTGCACCCCCTTGCAATCTTTGGCACCTCTGTCCTTTCATTCAGTCATCCATTCCTTCACTACCGGCAGTGAGCGCTCCCCTCTGCCCCTGCCGAGGGAAGTGTGGGACAATGCTGTTCTCAATTAGCTGCCCCTGGTGCCTTTCCAGACGCCTGTCCCCCTTCCAGCAGTCTGATGTGTCAGGCGAACCCCAAGTTTCACTTCACTTAAAAACTACTTGCTAAAAATCAGACATAAAAATACAAGTGTCACAGGCCCCTGGTACTGACTTTCTCATTTTTACCCTATAATGATCAAATAAATCACGTGGAATATGAATACTGTACTCCCTTTTCAGTGTGTCATACATAGAGCGGAATAACAAGTCGGTGCCTGTATGAAATTTTAGTTTGCACTGAGTCCACTGGGGCTTTTTATGTAGCCTGTTGTAAAACTAGGCAAATATCTAGATGAGGTGATGTACCTCCTGGAAGATCTCTGTGTACCCCCAGGGGTACACATACCCCTGGTTGAGAACCACTGCTTTAAGGGAATCACCAGGATTGAGGCTGTTTGACATGAATTCAAGAGAAATAAAACCCACCTGTCAATGGGCAGGGAGGGGGTTTAAAACCAAATAGAACAGATGCCATAGGATAGTGATCTCTCTTTTGCTTTGTCAGGAAGCACGCTAGTTGCTCATGCACCCCCTGCTCTGTAGGAAGGCAGGCTCGGGGGGTGTTGGGTTAGCCGTACCTAGCATTTATGGACAAACGGCCTGTGAATTTCTCCCTACTTGTGCCCAGAGATGGTCCCATCACGCCTGGGCGCCCCTTGAAAGAGGAGGTTTTGTTTCCAAGGAGCTAGAAGACCCACCACCTGCAAGTCTCCTTTTCCCATCTCCACGGGGGCCAGCAGCGGAGGTGTATTTATGTAGCGGAGAGAATAGGGACCTGTTTTATCTGCTGACTTGTTCACATTTTTTATCTGTTAACAGAAGGGGTCATCCCTCGGAAGAGAGGGCTGCGCTGCCCTCCAGACCTTGCTTTGGACAGGAGCCCGCTGCTTGCCTGGCCAGGGTTAGTTTCTGAAGAGTACGATAATGTCTTCCGGCTGGATGCGTCTTGGCTAATGAGCGTCCTCCCCTAACTGCAGGGATTTGGGGTTACGTGGGCAGGGATCAGTCAGGTCACCACTTCCCCCTGCGCTGCACCCCAGGACACGGTCCATCGCCCACCAGCGATGATTGCAAGGTACCTGCTGTTCTCCTCCTGGGTAGCAGCAGCATCAATTGACATCAGAAATGCTGGCAAATGGCAAATACCAAAACCTTGATAGAATGAGCAGCTCAGCCTCGCTGAGTTCCCGGCATGGCCTTGTTTCTTTGTGTCTTTCTCACACAATTTAGTTTTCAAACATTGTTCTGTGTGCTACCTCTCCCCCCACCCCTTACGTATATGCCCCCATCCCAGCAGTACTGGAGCGCACACACACACACACACACACACACCCCCCACTGCAGAAACAGAACCCAAACAAGTTCTCTCTCTTTTCCTTCTGAGACTATATCGTTTGTGTGTGTGTCTGAGCAGGTGTGTAATTGGGCAGGTGTATTACATGTCTGTGTGTGAGTGTGAGGGGGCACAGCTGGGGTGTGGGTGGGTGTGTGAGAGAGTGGGTGTATTATGTTTCTGGGTGTGCAAAGAGCTGTGGGGTAGGGCGCATGCCTTCCTAAGCGTTTGCACAGTGCCTTATGCACTGAGGCCCCAGAGCCGGGGGGGCATGTGAGCGTTACCCTAAAATAGCTATTAAACCACGCGAGTGACAGCTCCTCTGCAGACGCAGAGCAGCCCAAGGTACCAGAGACATTGCCTGGATACCCAGCTCTGCTCTGCTGCATTCGCCTGGTACATATTCCCCATTCCCGCCACACACCTGCTGGAGCCTTGACTAGTTTTGAGGAAATAATTTCTATTGAAATGGGAGGGAGTGAAGGAGGAGGCTGACCCCTGGCTGCCTGGGTTGGGATGTTAACCGTAAACCTCCTGAACTATCTTGTTTGGAAAAGATGACTCGGGCTCTCTGGATGTCACCCCGTATGTGCGACCTGAGACACCAGCTCATGGGTTTCAAGGCCCAAGCTGGGAGCTGTGTGCTATGGTGTATGAATCTGTCTTTGCAAAGGGCTACCTTGGGGTGGTTTTATTTCAGCTCCTGTCACTAGGCAGGAAGGAGACGGTGTGTCTGTCTCTTGTGAAAGGAGAGAGAACGAAGGAGGCGATAGGAAGAGTGGAAAATTCAGCCCCAGGACTCACCTAGCTCAGCCTGCACTGCTGCTTCCTCCATGTAACATCTGCCTGCCTCCCCACCTCCGTTTATATAGCACCAGGCTCGCCCGGCCCCAGTGCCAGCATTTGCAGAGCAGTCAGCACATTGCTTTCTCTGACATTGTTTCCTGCTGATCCCCAGAGATTCCAGCAGCTTAGCCCCATAGTCTGCGCCACGTTCTTTTTAAAAACCCGGTGTGGCTGTTTGCATGGCTAATCTTCCTCACAAACGGCTCGACAGCTTCGTGGCTCTGGCACTTTCCAGCCCTGCAGCATCGTTCTGTCAAGGGATGAGGTTGGGGTGCTGGCTCTGTCCCTCTTCCATCTCCTCTCCCCCAGCAGGGACGCCCCCCAGTGTTGCTCGGGAAGGTTCTTGGTGTTTCCATTTTAATTCTCAGGTTTGACTGTTTCCAGCGAGATCAGCACTGAGGAATGGGTCAAAAACCTTCCCAAACAAGGGAAGGAAAAGAGGCAAAAAGTGAAGGTGTGACGGTAACCATCCGGCAGCTGCAGGAAAGGGGTGAGTTCTGCTGACTCACCAAGGCAGGCAGCTTGTTACCCCACCTTCATGTAAAGGAAGGAGGAGCAGCTCTCTGCCCAGAGAAGATCCAGGGTGTGGGCTGAGTGATCCTGAGGGAGGACCCCTCTCAATCTATTTTAGTCCTCAGAGGGCCCCCATCACCATAGTATCTGTGAACCTCATCATCTTTAATGGGTTTATTCGTCACATTACCCCAATGAGAGGAATTATCCCCATGTTACAGATGGGGAACTGAAGCTCAGAGTGGCTAAGTGGCTGGCCCAAAGTCACACAGGAATCAGGAGCAGAAGCAGACACTGAAGCCTGGTCTCCCAAGCCCTGGGCCAGTGCCCTGACTGCTGGGCTGCCTTTCCTCTCTAAGAGCCACAAAGTGGACGAAGGAGTCTGAGCTGAACTTTGCCTTGCTTTTGATTTCTGTGTTAACCCCCCTCACAGGGGATGAGTTGGGCTCTCCTGGAGGTTTGCTGGCTGAGAGCGGCTTGGGAAGGGAGCAGCCACTGGACACAGAGAGACAGCAAAGCTCAACACCTCCCCAGGTACATACATCGAGCGCATGCCTGGTGCAGTGCGAATGTCAGGCCCTGTGCCCGGGCCGGGGCTTGAGTCTGCTCAGTAATTTCCAAGCCCTGCTTTCCACGGCCAGAGGCTTGCAGCATTTGGTGCCGAGCAGGGGGACTCTCCACGGTGTGGAGCATCTTGCAACACCAAGTGCCTTCCAGGCTGCTCTCCTGGAGAAAGCCAAGCTGCTCCGTGCGGTCCCGAGTCAGGCGGGAGGAAAGGCACCGCCAGCCTGTCTCTGGGCCTGGCCTGCTCTGCTCAGCACCTGACCTGCAGCTCACGGGGGGCAGTGAGGGCTCCCAGCATTAGCCTGGTCTTGGTGGAAACAAGCAGAGTGAGGCACTATCGTTGTGGAAGATACAGGGTCTGAGCTTCCCAGAGCCCCGCTTCAGGGCTGGGCCGGCCACTAGCACATCTGCGCTACACACAAGCTGGGACAGGCAGTTCGGCATGAGGGGTTCGTGTGTGCTGCGGGACCCCCCTTCTCCTGGGGTTTGCAGACCAGCTCGGGGGGTGCTGTGGGCTGCAGGAGACCCGCTGTGTCGTGTCACCGTCCCAGCCTGCGAGCTGTCTGGGCAGGGCGGTCTCGTACTGTGTGTGAGGGGCCTGCTCTCCGGCTGGGAGCCGGGGGCACTGGGGTTACATCCTCCCCCATTAGCGTCAGAGTCCTGCCCAAAGCGTCTCGCCAGAGGCTCTGTACGCTCAGCCCGTCTCCTCCGGCCTGGGCTGGAACGGGTTGCCCCTGGGGGCTTCACTCCATCGCTGGGCCCCGATCCTGCGTGCCACGGGTGTTCTTTGGTAACCATAGTAACCGGCATCTCGCTCTCTGGCCCAGTCCTGCCCATGGGGCCAGCCCAGTGTGAACGGGTTTCAGCCCAGGCTCTCTGGGGAGGCTGACCCACTGCTGCCCCCTCCAGACCATGAGCCCTCGGGGTGGGCTGGCTCCTTTCTCCCCTGGCAGGACCGGGACGGGCTGGGCTCCTCCTGGCCAGGACGCTGTGCCGGGAGGTGCCAGGCTGGGCCTGGGTTTGCCGTGAGGCTGACGGGGGGGCCTGGGGCCTTCGCGTAGCCTCCCCGGAGCGGCTGGCTGCCCCGCCGCGCTCTCCAAACAAGTGAGGCAATGGGGCTGCCGGCTCAGCGCTTTGCTCCCCGCACACAAAGCGGCTGCTGTGACGCTGCCGGCCCCTTTTGTTTTTCACTAAGCAGCGAGAAAGGACAAACAAAGCGCCCTGTCAGCTCCACCTGGGCCCGGCTATTGTCCTGACGGGGCCGCTGGGCTCTGTGCTTCCGCCCCTGCCCCTGCCCCGGGCACGCCGGGGGCCCAGCTCTCCCCACCTCTGCCAGGAGGCTCTGGGCCGAGGGCGGGGTCCTGGCTGGCTGGGAGGGGGAAGGCAGGGGCTGGTCTCTCCAGGCTGACACATGCCAGACCCCAAAGTTACAAACCTGCCACCCCCCACCCCGCCAGAACATTCCCGGGGCGGGGGGAGCATCCCGGGGAACGGCCGTCTTTAAACAAGAAAGCCTCCCCATGGGGTGACTGCCCCCAGCCCCCTAAATGTCCCCCATAGGGGTCTGCCCCATCTCCTCAACCACCCCATGTAGCGTCTGCCCCCCAAATCTCCTGCCACGGGCTCTGCCCATCCCCAACCTTTCCCTGCAGGGGCTGAGCCCCTAAAACCCTACCCCAAAGGATGATGGCGCTGCTGACCACGCACGCCCGGGGCCAGGATGAATTCCTAGACGGCAGCCGGGTGGGGAGGAGAATTCCAAAACCCAGCAAGCCGTGAGGCGCACCATGCTGTGCGCCCATGGAGGGGAACCAGGGCGGTCTGCAGGCACAGTGAGGGCACAACCGATCACAATACCTCTGGCGAGGAAACCACCAGGCAGCCAGTCTGATTGCCAAGAGCCTGCCCTGAGGTGTGGGGCGGCTACCCTCTACCGGGGGGGGGGGGGGGGGGGAAATGGGGGGGGGGACCATACAAGCCTAGAGAGAATCAATCACGGCTTGGAGGAAGAAGCGCCGAGTGGGTTATTGCTCCTAGTGTCACAGGACTAGGGCTTGGTTGTGACACCGGCCACAAGCCCCCCCCGGGGCCTAAGCCCCCTGTCATGCCCACATGTGGGTCACACAGTGCACTGGGGCAAGTGGGCACCCTGCACTGCTCCTGCCTACCCAGAACAGGCAGGTGGGGAGTGGGTGCACCCTGGGCTCGGTTCCCCCAAAACACCAGCCAGCACAGCTGAGCTCACAGGGGTGCGTGGTCCTGCCCTCCTGGAGTGTGGGGGAAGTCCAAAGGGGACTGGTTGGCGGCACATGCCTAGAGCAGTTCAGCAGCTGCACGCCCCTTGCTAAGGTTAGCATTCAGACAGGCTTTTCCAGCCAGAGCAGTAATGGGGAGGAAGAACTAACCTGGAAAAAGTCTGCCCCTTAATAGAGGAGCTGGAGAGGAATCTGTGCTGAGGCTACGATCCCAAGGCTGCTTGCTCTTGAACTGTCCCCACCAGGAACAATAAGGAATGTGTGATTCCCTTTTCCCCAAGTGCGCAACAGAAGATCACGCTGTCGCATTGAGTTTAAAGGCCGGAAGGGACCATTATGATAATGTACAGGCCAAAGACCCTCAGCCAGGGATTCTTGCATTGAGCCCAGACCCTCTGTGTGAGTGATCGCATTTCTTTCAGAAAGTCCTCCAGTCTTGAGCTGAAGATGTCAAGTGACGGAGAATCCGCCAGAGCCCTTGGTAAGTTGTTCCAAAAGGTCATTCCGCTCACTGTTAGAATATGGGACCTTAGATCTAGTTAATTCTAGTCTGAATTTCAGCTTCCAGCCATTAGATTTTGTTCTGCTTTTTTCTGCTGGAGTAAAGAGCTGTCTACGATCAGAAACCTCTTCCCCACATAAGTCCTTATAGACCAGGACCAAGTTTATTCTTACCCTACTCTTGGGTACGATAAATAGATTGAACTTCTTTAGTCTCTCACTGTAAACCATGTTTCCAGACCCTGAACCCTTCTTGTAGCTATGAACCCTTCTCTAAACCATTTCCAATTTGTCATCAACCTCTTTGAACAATCTCTTCCTGGCTGCCTTAGGTACTTGTGTCAGATCATTGCCCTTTTTGTAGGCTCAGATTCTTTTCACTGCACTGACGGCCCAGTGGACTATGGATTTATACCTTCTCCAGAGACATTCTCCTCTAGTTAAGGTACGGCCCATGTGCATTTAAGTCATCTCAGGCCAGATTCTGCCATCTTTATTCATGATAAGTAGCACCTCACTCTGCCATGAGCCTGGGGGGAATAAAGCACTGCTCAGTGTGAGTACCAGTGGCAATCTCTGTCCCTTTCCTAGTACCTCTGTCATAGAATCACAGCAGATGAGGGTTGGAAGGGACCTCAGGAGGTATCTAGTCCACCCCCTGCTCAAAGCAGGACCAACCCCAACTAATTCACCCCAGCCAGGGCTTTGTCAAGCTGGGCCTTAAAAACCTCTAAAGATGGAGATTCCACCACCTCCCCAGGTAACCCATCCCAGGGCTTCACCACCCGCCTAGGGAAAATGTTTTTCCTAATGTCCAACCTAGACCTCCCCACTGCAACTTGAGACCATTGCTCCTTGTTCGGTCATCTGCCACCACTGCCCCTTCTTTCAGCCAGCAACACAGCCGACGTGTGCCCGCAGATGTGGACCGTTCCTTTGTGAGATGCACATACCTGCGCCGCAGCATGTTGTGTCAGTACAGCTGCATCCTTTCATACCAATGCGGCGTGTCCGCCGGACTGACAGCAACCCGGCGCCGGGGATAGAGGTGACTGCAGATGCGGGCAGAATTGGGCCTTTAGGGTCTTGCCATACAGCGTCAGGCCACGAGAGGGCGAGCTAATCATAAGGAGTGAGCTGGGCCGACTGTGCACAGGCCGGGCCATGGGCACATGCTCGCCTGGCGACCTCTAGCCCCCCTGGCCGCAGAGCTTTGCCCCCTGCAAGGGCCACCCAGGCACCTGAGCCTGCAGCCCATCAGCCAGACACAGCAAGAGCACGGGGTGGGAAGTGGTGGAAACTTTCCCTGGTCATCTCACTTGGGGCGGTGCCAAGCCGCTCAGACCCTGTGGGGCTGGGGGCTGCAGAGGTATCTTGATGGATCGAGGGGGGGCCCAGTCTGTGCCCCTAGGGGGGGACGCAGGACAATGAAATGCTCCCGGTAAAGCTGCGGTGCTCCTACAGCTGCTGGTTGCTTTTGTGTTTGTAGCCAAAATCAGAGGCTGTTGATGGGGAGCAGCCTAGAGGTGTCCCTGTGCTCCCCGACTTTCTGGCTCCACCTGTGGTCACTTGTCATCCACTTGGGGAAGGGGCTGTCCTTTTGTCTGTGTTCGTCCAGCACCTAGCACCTGATTCATGCCTGGGCTGCTAGGCACTGGAACTGACAGGGAAGGCGAAAGCAAACCCAGCGAGAGGGGCAGTCTGGTGGTCAGGGTGCGGGCTGGAAGCCGTGCTCCTGAGGGCTGGGCTGCACACAGCTCTTGTTCCACGTCACACTAAAGTGTACGATGGACGTGGGCAGATATAAGCTACCCTGGTGTAAGACCCTGTATCCCAGTACAACCGCCCCCACGTGAGGGGTACGGTTCTCCAGACCAGTACAGCCCTATGCAACCTGTGCACAGGCCAGCCCTGAGCTCTAGCCTAGTGTCGGACACCAGCTCCCTGGAGGCTTTCAGGCCACTGCCTGCACCACGGCCCCTGTAGGAGTCCTGGACCCAGCCACACGGCCCCGGAACCTTTTGGAGCAGCATCTAGCGGGTTCAGGGCACACGCGTGTCTCTTGAGCCCTGCGTCCCACAGGCTGAGTGTGTAAATCCCCCGCCCACACTGCCATACGGTGCCCTAGCCAGCATGGCCCCAGAAGGAGCCGCTCCTTTGCTGTCCGGTTTCCGTGTCACTGTTTAAAGGGGCCGACCGTTCGGTTGAATTTCTGGACGTTGGAGTTCACCTCGGGTCTTGCGGGAAGAGCAGGGCCAGACGGGGTCGAAGAACAGGGCCTGAGGGGGGTGTCACCCTCCCACAACGTTCCCCACTTCGGAGAAGCGAGAGAGGTGCCTTTTCTGCCTCGGGGCAGAGCCATGTCTGCCAGGCCTCCCCCCGGGGCCTGTCAGATGATCACTCTGGAGCCTGCTCCTGCAAGAGGCTCAGCTAGCATGAGTCGGGGGACCCCCCCCTGCTGCTCAGCTCCTCTCCCCTCGGGATGCAATACTGCCAGCTGGGAGGAGCCATCCCCTTGCAGGGGCAGGCTCCCCAGTGCCAGATCTAAGTTCTTTGGCTGGAGCTGCGGATGACACCTCAGGCAGGGCTGGGGTTTGCCAAAGGCTGCATGGTACTCACATACGGGTCACGCTGTCAGATCCAACTGGAGCCTAGGGCAACTGGCTTTTCTGGATCCCAGGGACCCCCGTTAGCCCCACAGAATGAATTCCATCCTCTTCTGTTCTCTGTAGGTTCGGATGGGCCCTAAGCAGCATAGCATGTGAACACCTTCCAGCGGTGCATTCAGCAATGTGGCTAGCACCTGTCCTGTGTGGTTTGTTCTCTCATCCTCTCCCCGGGGGAAGGATTGTGCGTACAGTGGAGTGGTTTGTTTTGGGAGGTTTTTTTTAGCATACACGCTGCTCTGGGTTTGTGCCGGACAAGGCCGGTGGGAACAGGGCGCCAGGCACACGCAGCAGGAGGTGGGCAGGTTTGGGATGGCCCCTGAGTTCCTCGGGGAGTTTGTTCTACGATCTGGGACTGGTCCCCGAGGACGCTCTGTTTCCTGCACAGCCGAGCTGTACCTGGTGGTGGAAAGTTCCATGGGCCAAGGGGTGGCGTTGTGGACTGTGATCCCCATCCCAGAGCTGTAGGCCCATCGAGATAGGCTGAGCACCTTGAAGATCACGCCCGAGATCGTGACCCGCTATCCTACGGGACGCCAGCGCAGAGAGCTAAAACACGGCCACGCCGCGCAGGAGGCGCACCATTCCTCACCGAAGGGTCCATGGGCAGCCTGCAGCTGATTTCAGCCGTACGGCAGCCTGCCCGCTGCGACCAGGGAAGAGACGCCACCGCAGAAGGTAACCGATGACCAGGCGGAATGGAGACGGACCGCAGGCCTGGGATGCAGGGCTGCTTACTCCGTCCGATACCACTGGAAGGAGAAATCTGGGTGCGGCCACAGGGCGTGTGCCCGTCCCACTCAGGAAAGGGGAAAATCTGCAGCAGCCAAACCAGCGTCTCCGCCTCCATTCAAAAGTCCCCAGGCGCCCTGCTCCCCTCGCCAGCCCCAGCCCTGCAGGAGCTACACTTCCAGCTGCCCTGGCGGCTCCCGGATTCCTCAGCCCCACGCGCCCAAGACAAAAGCAAAGCACAGGATGTGCTGCTGACAAAAGCAGGCAGCTGCGTTCGGTGTCACAGCCATCTCCCCCACTGCCAGGCCTGTGTCTAATCTGCCTATTCAATGCCGGCCTGTCAGCCACAGCCCGTCGGGTGGAGTGGCCCAGGGTCCCCTGCCAGGCTCTCGGCGGCACTGACAATGCACCCCCGTGGTGACCTTTAACTCCCTGCTCCTTTGTCTGGGCACATGCTGCAGGGGCTGTAAATCAGCCTCTCCCTTTGCTGGGACGGGGCAGGGAGAGCCCTGCCCTGGGAACTAGGGGTGGGTCCCAGGAGGGGGCTGTGGAAAGGGTGTTTTTAAACACTGTGGTTGTAAAACAGGACACTTGCCTCTCTCCTTGCGCTGCAGTTCACTGGCGGGAACAGCCGTCGGCACCCAGGGCCCTGGTCTAAGGAGCACGGCAGGATCCGGCCCTTGGTTAATATATTGCACAGAGACGACCTTCCACAGTCCCACCCCCCTCTGCTGGCATTTAGAGGAGAGCACTGGAACAGTTCTATTCCGCTCTGAAACTTTGCTCAGGAGCCAGATGTTCAATGGTGGTGGGACCTCGAGCTGGGCAGAGACTGAAGGGCATGAAGGGCTCTGCTGAGCCCTCACACCACAGTGGACATGCACCCAGTGCCTCATGATGCTACCGCAAATTCAGGGCTGCGCAACACAACGCGCGGAGCAGCGCGAGAGCGGCAGCTCCCTGTCCTTTGGGGTAGCTGCCCCCGCCGGCACTTTCATTCTGCAGTGGTGGTTGCTGTAGAAATGCCTGTGTGAGACAAGCAAGACTGAGGGGTCAGCTGCACCAGTGCCTCCCATTCAGTGGTGCGTACACTGACCCACGACTGAGCTAGATCATGGGGGGAAGGGGCTGGAGCAGCCTCCGCTTCGTTGCTGCTTAGAGCACATGGCGTGGAACAGGAAGTGGCCAGCAGAGACAGGAGCACGAAGAAGTGCTCCTACCAGCCTGAGGGGCGGCTGCTGCAGGGGCCCTAGCTGCTTTGTACTGTTCCTACCCACCGCTGGCTGGTAATGCTGCGTGGGAGCAAATGCCCCCATCAGTTCACGCTGCCTCCTGTCGGTTTCACACTTCCCTGGAAATCGAAATCCAGGTGCACCACAAGTGGCAATCGCGGCTCTCTGAGAGCCGGGCCCTGGCGGGTCACAGACAGACACGTGCACAGAGGAGTGGAACGGCTGTTTCCTCCACAATCGGAAAGACAATCGCCCCGAAGCCATCCCCGTCTTGTTCTCTGCTGGGGCCCTGCCTCTCTCCGAGTTGGCTTCCACTTTCTCAGCTCGGCCCCAGGGTGTGGATCAGATCTGGTGTGTTCGTCAGCCGTAGGTTGTACCTTTCCACGGGTGCCTGAAGTTCCGGTCGGGTGTCACCAGCTTCCCCACAGTTGTTACTCCTGCGATGCCAGGGATGGATCTGGCGCCTCGTGCCGTACCCACTGAGGTCAATGAGCGCTGAGCTCCTCTGATGAAAAGTGCAGCACGACGTGCCAAGTGGCATCCGGGCGAGTTTGCAGATGCCCAGGTAGACGTGGCCCTGTTCCTAGCAGTTCTCTCAGGAACTCTCTTTATTCTTTGGTAAGTCCTGGCTTTGGCTGACCCAGGCCCTTTGATCAGCCAGGCCTGACCAGCCCACGTTCACACACACGAGGCTGCAGCCCAAAGCTGGGAAAATGAGGGATGTCCATTTACCACAGCTGGGGCGGTGGCCTGGTGCGGGTTTGTGCAGCACCCTCCCACTTTACTGGCTACAGGAGAGAACTGCCAGTCGCTGCTCAGTGACGAGGCCTGTCCAGCACTTGGACATTCACTGCAGCCTCCTCTTCCAGTTAGAGCAGCGGTGCTCAACCTTTTTTCATTTGCAGACCCTACAACATTTCAAATGGAGGCGCAGATCCCTTTGGAAATCTTAGACAGAGTCTGCGGATGCCCAGGGCTCCACGGACCAGAGGCTGAAAACGACTGAGTTAGAGAGTGTCCCATGCTGCCTGCACTGGGAAGGCGGAGTTTGATGTTTCTGGTGGATTCTAGAGGCTAAACAGCTGAACGGATGGGCTGATCCCCATTGTATGTGCGTGTCTGCAAAACCTGGGCCTCTTTGTCCTCTGCAAACCACTGACAATGAACGTTTGGGGACAGTTTAGTGATGTGCTTAGCCCATTCTCCAAGCAGGCTCTGCAGAGACGGTCTTGCCTCACCAGCAGGAGAGAGGCTTGAAAGAGTCTTACGGAAGCTGCACCTTTCAGCTTTATTTCACACTCCCAGAGGAAGAGGAAACCCTTCTGAGCAAGGCACGGCCAGCCCCCCTGCTCCGTGTGCCAATCTCAGCATGGCCTTGTAAGAGTTAGCTTTTCACTTCACTGTGCTGCTTCGAGCCCAGTCCTGAATCACTGCCGGACCGGACCGGACCGAAGGGGTGTTTTTTAATGGCTGAGCCACCCGAAGCTGCTTCAGTGAGTTTGGCAGCAGATAGAATGCAGGATGGAATCCATGTCAGCCTCACAGTGCTCATTCAGCACAGGCTGCGCATAAAGCCGGAGTCCATTACATCCCTATTCACCCTACTGAAGGAGTCTGAATTAACTGTGAATGGATAAATGGACGTGCAGAAAATATGGGGCTGGCCAGCAGTATAAAAATAGCGACGGAATGGTCTGTTCACGTCAAGGCTCGGAGAGGACACAATTTGCTGTCATAACTGCTTGAGTACAATGGGGATTTTGCCAGTGTTTGTCTCTAAATCAGTGGTACCCTGGCTGAATCTTTCTGAGCATCTGAACAGCATGAATCCGTCTCTCTCCACATAAACTCCCTCCAGGCAGCTGCATGTCCCTCCACAATCAGTGTGTCAGTGTGCCTGGCTCAGGGTGTGTCTGATCAAAGTGTACTGATTCTTCCCCTCTAGATGTGCTAAGCAAAGTGTGTTTCTTTGCTTTGGCCCCAACCCGTGGGTTTGTAAATGATTTCTTCCAGGACAGAACTGTCCAGAATTTGAGCCCTGGGTCATTTCGCAGGGCTTTATAAGAACTGGGTGAAGAGCAAAGAAAGGCCAGACAGACAAATGTTAACAGTCAACATTTGTAGTTAGCTCATCACCACAGGATCTAGGTCCAGACGGCCAGAGGCTGGTGCTGTTGTGAAATGTATGTAACGAAGGATTAACTGCTGTTGCCATTTGAGCATGTGCTCCGTCATATACCACATTTCATCTCATGTTAGATGGATCCAGCATCACCCTAAATATCCTGCTTTCTACAGAATCCGCTCTCTGACACCGCAGGGGCTGATGGAGCTCCAGGGATATGAATGAGTGGCTCACTGGCTTTGAGAACGTGTTGGTTTTCCACATCTGGCTCTATACTCTCTTCCCTTATTCCACGCAAGCTCCCACAGGGGCCACTGGTCGGTCCTGGGTCAGCGGTTTGTGGAAGCCCCGTACCACTCTCCACCACCGGAAGAAATGGCTGGTGATATTAATCATTTTCCCAAGCCTTCTGGTCAACTTGGTGGGAGCTGCTGGCAATGACGCCCCACTTACCTGCAGCGTCTGCTCTGACAGTTTCATGCTTGCATCCCCCTGCAGCCTGCGCCTTTCAGACTGTCTTGGTCTCCACCCTGTCTGTGTTTTACGTCGTGCATGTACTGAAGACGAGAGGGTGGAGCTGCAGGAATTCTCTGTGTCTGAGCTTCTGCAAAGCCTGGCAGCCCGTGAGCAATCCCAGGGGAAGTGCAGCCTCAGGCAGGGGCCCGATGACGGTGTCATGCTGGCTGGAGTGGCTCACAAGTGTGAGTGCCAATGTCAGGTCGGACCGTCAGAAAGCCGGGCAGACACCCCACGCTGGTGATGTACTCTATAGTTCGATTTCGCTGAGCCAGTAACAAACGTGCACTCCTGGAGCACTATACTAGTCTTACCATAGGGTCACAAGCGCTCCCCTGGGTGCTCCAGCCTACTTTGCCAGCCAGACAAAAACACGGTTACTTACCAGTAACTGCTGTTCTTTGAGGTGGGTTGCTCACGTCCATTCCACTACAGATGTGTGCATGCCTCTGGGCACGGTTCCCGGAACTTTTTTCCCCTTAGCAGATCCCGTGGGTCCGGCTCTGGCACCCCCTGGAACTCCACACACATGCCGTGGTATATGAGGCGCTGCCGGCCCTACACCTCCTCAGTCCCTTCTTTCTGCCAACTCCGGTGGTGGGGACGAGGGGTGGGTGTGGAATGGACATGAGCAACAGAATTCGCAGAACATCAGTTACTGGTAAGTAACCGTGTTTTCTTCTTCGAGTGATTGCGCACGTCCATTCCACTATAGGTGACTAACAAGCAATACCTTTGGAGGTGGGTTGGAGTTACCGGTGAGCTGCCCTCAGCACTGCTCTGCCGAATCCCGCGTCCTCTCTCGCCTGCTGGACGATGGCGTAGTGGGACGTGAAGGTATGCACCAATGACCAGGTGGCAGCTTTGCAGATGTCCTGCAGAGGCACTCTCTCCAGGAAGGCCGCAGACAAGGCTTGAGCTCTGGTTGAGTGCGCTGTGATGGTTCCTGGAAGCTGCACTTTCGCCTGCTCGTAGCAGAACTTGATGGAAGATGTAATCCACAAGGGGATGCGCTGGGTGGAGACAGGTGAGCCTTTCATCCGGTCGGCCACTGCAACGAAGAGCTGTGTCGATTTCCGGAACGGCTTTGTACGCTCGACGTAGAAGGCCAGGGCTCGTCTCACATCCAGCGAATGCCATCTCCTCTCCTCCTCCAAACCGTGAGGTTTGGGAAAAACACAGGGAGAAAAATATCTCGGTTACAATGAAATTGGGAAACCACCTTGGGTAGGAAGGCCGGATGTGGCCTCAGCTGGACCTTGTCCTTATAGAATACTGTATAAGGGGGCTCCGAGGTCAAGGCCCTAATCTCGGAGACCCTCCTGGCTGAGGTAATGGCCACAAGAAGGCTACCTTCCATGAAAGCTGTCAGCGTCACAGCAGGTCTGAAGGCAAAACAGCATCCAAGAATGGGGAAAAGGTGAAGCGAAAACTCACCAAGACAGTAGTTCAAGGCTCAGCTCATCTTTCAGATAGGGCCTTGGTCATGTCCATTGCCCGTGTGGCTCTGATACCCCTCACCTTTTCCTATAAAATCATGACTGGTGTGGAGAAAGCAAATAAGGAAGTGTTATTTATTCCTTCTCATAACACAAGAACCAGGGGTCACCAAATGAAAGTAATAGGCAGCAGGTTTAAAGCGAACAAAAGGAAATATTTCTTCACACAACGCACAGTCAACCTGTGGAACTCCTTGCCAGGGGATGTTGTGAAGCCAAGACTATAACAGGGTTAAAAAAAAAGAACTAGATGAGTTCATGGAGGATAGGACCATCAATGGCTATTAGCTAGGATAGGCAGGGGTTGCTGTTTGCCAGAGGCTGGGAATGGCCGACGAGATGGGTCACTTGATGATGACCTGTTCTGGCCATTGCCTCTGAAGCACCTGGCATTGGCCGCTGTCAGAAGACAGGAGACTGGGCAAGATGGAGCATTGGTCTGATCCAGAATGGCCGTCCTTGTGTTTCAGAGGGAGCCTTACCTCTACTGTGCTCTCTGGGCAGCAAAGATCATTTCCATTAACTCCACGCTCAGAGCTGGCCTGGGCTCTTCCTTTGGAACCTGACAGAGTTGCATTACCCGGACTGCTCCTATGGCTTTCATATCCTCTTGTCAACATGCTCCCCCTGCTCTGAGCTTACGAGAGAGGAGGCTAGAACTGCACTTCTCCCTTCCCAGACCAGAGCCCCTTCTCCTCCTGCCGATCGGCTCCATCAGGGAGAAGTGAATCTTGCAGGCCTCCCTGCCGCTGCCTCAGGAGGGAACCGCCCATCTCTTCAAACCACAGTCTCCTTCAGAAATGATGTCAGCGATGCTTCCCCAAAGAAAAGCCCAGATGTCAAACTCAAGCATGGAACCAGGGCTAAAGCACGCTGGCTTTTGAACATACCGTTACCTGCTGATTTATGGGCCTGCGATTCTTGTGACATTGGCGATGGCCATTGCAAACACACACCAGAAATACATGCACACAATTGACTTGGGTAACGGCTACACTACAGAACACACTGCTACACACATCACAGTGACCATTAAACGACTGCTTTCACCAAATCCCTCAGGCTGCGCTTGCCGTAGCTAGCAGCTCCTGTCTCAGAGGTGTGCAATTAACATTCTTGATCACTCGCTGATAAAACCCAGAGTCCCATTTAAAACTCTGCCCTAACCTCAGTTCCTGGAGTTCTCCGGCTCCTTTGACTGACTTTGCAGAAGAGGCTCGATCGCTGGAGCGGAGATCTATGCTACTTTGCACTCCGCTATTACACACGCAGCTGGGATTTTAAATCCTACAGAAGTCAGTCGGACCTGGGCCCAGCTCTGTTACGCTCCTTTGGAAAGCCCAGCCCTGGCCCTTAGCTTTCTGCAGCTATTTCCAGGATGCATTGCCCTACATTGCAAGGGTATTTCTGATGAGGGCAGTTCCTATAAATCCCCAGCACGTGCTGCACAGGTGGGGTCCTGTACCCAATAGGCTGCTTCACCTACAAGGGCAATGTCACAGCTGCAGGGCTGGTTGCACTTCCGTCCCCTCTTTGGTGCACCCGCACAAGTATCAGGCTTTGTGTCTTTACCTCCCCTGGGGTGGAATTCCACAATTCTCCACTCCTAGCCTAGGTGCTGGGCTCAGGGGAGAAAAGGGATCCCTTTACCAGGGCCCGGAGGCCCAGACTGCAACCCCCATTACCATGAGGAAAACATTTTTCGTGGCTCATGAGCTCGCATGGATGGGCTGAGGGATTGTGGTATGTGTGGGGGAGGGGGCCCGTGTTATAACTTTGTACTGGGCCGGAAAAAACTATGCTTGGCCCCTGGCTGGGCTCCGGTGCCCTGTGTATCCACTAAGCTTACCAGCAGGGCCGGCTGAGTTCCGGCACTGTGGTTCTCCCCTGCAGGAGTCTGTGCCCAGTGGAGATCAGCGACAAAACGGCCGTCAGAGCCAAAGCCGTGCTTATTTTACACAGCGGAACAACTCGTAAAAGGATTTTTAAAAACAAACTGTCTCCAGCATTCCTGCCTTACCTAAGGCGTCCCAGCCTCGGCCGGTAGACCAGGCAGGCCTGACTCCGTGAGATACCTCCAGCAGCTACCTGCGTCTCGGCCTGATTCCACCCAACAACTCCCTCCTCTCTTGCCAGTTTTCCTTTTTAAGCTACTATCGTCCTCCTGATCGTCTGTGTCCCCGGGCTTTGGCCCATCTGGACAAACCCAGGCTCGGCGGGAGACGGGACTGGGAGTGCCCAGAGCCGCTGTCCCTTACCAACTCCCAGACCTTTGCTGAGAGGTGGCTGGTTTATCTTGAGCTGTTCTTTCGCTTCCTGCTTGTTCTCCCTTTCAGCCCTCTATGAGCCCCACCCATTACACCGGAGTCCCACAGTGAGCACCTCACTGAGCATGTCAACATGCCGTATCTGTCCATCTCTAGAGAGAGCTCCCTTATCTGTCCAGCACAGGAGCATCTGCATGTTTCATGGCTGCTGAAATCCGGCTGGTTTCACTATTCTGTGCAATTCTATCCAGATGGATCTGGGTGTGCTACACATGGCACTGGGGCCGTAAGCGCACTGGCCCCAGCACTGCACTGCAGCCACCTCTGGGGTAGAGCACAGCGGCTCTTTACCATAGGACAGAAAGAATAAACACTGTATCGAATTGGAAACTACAAATGATTTTATTTCTGTTACCGTCCCTTTCATCTATGGCGGGGTTTCTGTGCTGCCCAACAGAGCACATTAAGGAAATTATTTTCCTGAGCCCCCTGTCATCCTCCTACCTGGGAAATGAAAGCCAGAGACGTGAGGCGAGTTGCCCCGAGTTAAAGCTGTGGTAGAGCTGTGAATTGTACCTCGATCGCCTGGGGTCCTGGCCAGGCCCTCGGTCACAAGGATGATCTGCCTGGCCCCTTCTCTCCTTCTGTTTGTCAAGCTCACTCGTGGCATCTTCCAGTGGCAGGGTCTGTGTGCACACACGCAGGTGTGCGTTTGTACTAGCAGGGCAGCAGGTTATGAGAGCCAGCCTGAGTGTCCATGTCTCTGTGCGTCATGCTGGACAGTAAGGGTGTGTGTGTGGCTATGTGGTGCTATCTAGTGTGTGTGTGTGTGTGTGTTTAGCTTTCCAGTACATGTGAGAGTGCATGTAAGGCTGATTGATGTGTGTGTGTGTGTAAGGGTGAGTTTGCATTTGCAAGACCAGTGTGTGTATGTAAGGCAGGCTAGTGTGTGTGCTGTGTATGGCTGGTTGGTGCCCCTGTGTGTGTGTGCAAAGCTAGCGAGTGAGGGTGTAAGGCTGGGCAGTGGGGATAGATGTGCAAGGCGGGCTGGGTGTGCAAGGCTGGGGGTGCGGTGCTGAGGGGGTGCACGGCTGGGTGTGTGTGTGTGTGTGAGTGAGGCTGGAGGCCCTGGCAGAGTAGGTGTGCAAGGCTGAGGGTGTAAGGCTGCTGGGGGCCGTGCAAGGCGGTGTGCGCAAGGCAGGCGGCGGGGCCAGGCCGCTCCCGCCCGTGTGCCGGCTCCGACCCCGGCTCGCCCCGCCCCGCTCCGCTCCGCCCCCGGTCCGGCCCCGGCTCCGCTCCGCTCCGGCCGGCGCTGGCTGCGGTGCGCGCTGCGAGCTCCGGCGGCCGGTGAGTGCGGGCGGGCGGCGGCGGCCTCTTCCTCCTCCTCCTCGGGCCGGGCCGGGCCGACGCGGCGGCTCCGCAGCCGGGTGGGACGGCGGGAGGCCGGGCAGACGCGGCGCCAGGTACCGGGAGAGGCGGGCCGGCCCCGGGCCCAGCCGGGCGGGGGGGTCTGTCCGTCTGTCCGTCCGTCACCCCCCCCCCCCCGTGTGTGTGTGTGTGTGTGTGTGTGTGTGTGTGTGTAGGGTGTCACCTGCCGTGTGTGTATGTGTGTGTGTGTCTGTCTGTCTGTCACCCCCGTGTATGGGGGGTAGGGGTGTGTGTGTGTGTGTGATCTGCCGTGTGTATGAGTGTGTGGTAGGAGAGTGTGTGTGTGTCGTGCCACCCCTGCGTGTAGGGTGTGTATGTGTGTCTGTCACATTTCCTGTGTGTGTATGTGTGTCACGTGGTGTGTGTGTGTGTGTGTGTGTGTGTGTGTGTGTGCGTGCGTGCACGCACGTGTGGGGGTAGGGGTGTGTGTGTGTGGGGGGGGAATAAGTGTGTCTGGGGGGTAGGGGTGTGTGTGTGTCTGTCATCCCTGTGAGTGGGAGGGTAGGGGTGTGTGTTTCACTTGTCATGTGTATAAGTGTGTGGTAGGAGGTGGGGGTGTGTGTGTCACCCACATGTGCTTTGCCACTCCTGTGTGTGTGTGTGTGTGTATGGGGTAGGGGTGTGTGTCTCACACCTCCCATGTGTGTGTGTGTGTGTGTGTGTGTGTGTCACCCACCCTGTGTGTGTAAGGGGGGCAGGTGTGTGCCACGCTTTGGTTTCGGGGTCTGTGCGGGGTCAGTTCCTGGGGGGCTGTGCCGGTCCCTGTGCCGGAGGCTGTGGCAGGGAGGAGGTGAAGGAGGGGGGGTCATGGCTGCTGTGCCCCGGGGCCGGGCCGGGGTCCTGGTCTCGGGGCCGGGGCTCTGGGAGGAATTGCTGAGTCAGGCCGGCTGTGTTCCTGGGTGGCAGCATCGGACCCATTATCTCAGTGCGACGTCATCTCGGGCCGCTGCCTCCCCTGAATCGCAGCAGCTGTCTGGCACCTGGTCCCCGTCTCTCTGTGTGGACAAAACAATGGCGGGGGCGGGGAAGGCGCTGCAGCTTTGGCTTTGCTTTGCCTCGCAGGCGGCTGAGTTTCTTTGCGACGTTACTGCAGAGAGAAGCAAGAAGTTGGAGGGCTGACTGGGCTAATCCTGGGGAATAGTGGATGGTTGGGGACCGGAAACGCAAACCTCTTCCAGGATCGCGGTGCTGCTGTGACTGCCGGTCCTTTGCCAGCTCTTTACCTCGCCGGTTTCAAGGTCGGGAAATCCGAGGGCGCAATGGCAAATTTCACACCAGTCTAGGGCTTCCCTCACTCCGCCCTGCAGCCCTGGCATCCCGCTGGTGGCATCCCGCTGACTGGTACTGCTCGTCTTCCTCCCGCAGTAGAAGTGCCTGGACTGGGTTGTTACCGGTGAGCGGTGGCGTGGGCTCGCCTAGGCTGGGTAAGGCTGACGGTGACGAGGGGAAACGTGGTCTGTTGCCTGTAGCCCTGGTGCTGCAGGGCTGTGACTTTTAGCCTAATAGCTAGAAAGCACCTAAAAATATCCCTGTAGGTGGCTGAGATTTGTTCTACCTGCCTCCTCCAGCGGGTTCCTGTACGTTACCTTGCCTAGGGAGGAAGACACACAATAGCAAACATCTCCCAGGGGCTGAGAAGTGGGTCCAAAAACTCTGGTTTCAAGCAATTACGTGAGATGTAAATTAGCTGGTCAGTAAGTGCAGGGACTAAGCTTAGGACAGTGACATAAAACGATAGGTGCATGCATCGCGTGGGCTGGTTTTTGGGGGCGGCGGATGAGGGCTCAGAATTCCCTCTGTCAGATATCTTCCCTCCTGGCTCAGAAGCCAGGCTGTGGGGTGCTTTAAAAAAATTATTTACAGGCAACTTTCTTAGCCGTAGCTAACCAAGGATCTGTCTGATCTGACTCCTGACAGAGCTGTGTGATACAGATAGATGTCTCTGGCTAGAAACAACCTATGTAAAGGGTCTTCTGCATCTGTAGGGTCTAATTCAAACGAAGCCTTGAACTTTGAACAACAATGAACTCTTTGCTCAGCACTTTACCTTTGTTTGCCACATGGATTCTGTTTGCTGCGGCAGCTCAGAGCTCCATTGGCTTACCCAGGAAGCTTAAGGTGTCAGAAATGTGCAGACCTTTCCTTGTGGCAAGTAGGGTCTGAGTCACAGCTGATGGAGTGGGAGGAGAACCGAAACCTTAGTGTGGAGAATGGGTGACTTCCTTGCAACCTCTCACCTGCATTTTCCCCCAACGTTTCCAGGTTGTGCTGTGCTAAATGCTGTTGAATAATTGTTCTCCATTTCTCTCCCACTCCAAACCTAACCCTATGCTGAATAAGTTCTCTGCAATGTACGTTTTGCAATTAGTATTCAATCTTCGTGTTTAGCTGCCTTTATTACAGAACTGCCTTGTTTGCACTGACGCAGGTATTGCAGACAAGACCTGGGTGTAGCAGGTGGGGGTATGGCCTTATCCCGGGCTCTCAGGGGAGGGTGGAGTGCTGATGAGCAAATACTATGTACGTCCTTCCAGACTGTGTCACCCGTTCAACTTCAGACTGTTGAGGGTTGTGCTTGTTTGTTTTAGCCTCTTTAGCCAGAGCTAAGGGACTTTTATCTGCAGCCACAGCAGCAGAAAGGAACAAATTAATTAGCTGGGCTGTTTCCTTCACTACCCCCATGTTGTCTGCTGGAGGGTGAGCTCACTGCAGGACCATTGCAAAATAAGTCAGAAACCGCCTTGGAGGAGGGCCGAGAGTGGCAGCTCCTTTTGTGTGAGACTTGGATGGAAAGGAATCTGTCTCATCCAGGTGCATCGTGGCATGTGCATAAGGCTAGGAGACCCTGCGTTACCCCTGGAGATCTGCCGTGGACACTGGCAAGTACTGCTTTATAACCGAGCTTCCTTATTAGAGGGAAGTGCTTAATTCTTCACTTCCTCAGCCAAACCCTGCTGCTGCTAGTGATTGGATCCCTACCACTCTCAGCCCACCCTTTGCGCTCGTGACACGGGCCTCCTGTCTGAGCTGCAGAGTCTGTCTGGCCTGCTCGTGGACCCAGCATCAGCGCCATGCTGCTAAGAATCCTACTCCGCACGGCTCCACACACAAGTTGCACCAATTTAACTTGCATTGATTTTAAAACCGATTTATCGGTGCAAACCCCCATGTAGATGCTCCAATTTTGGTTTAATAGTGGCTTATTTCTATTTAGCTTAAAACCTGATCCTAATCTGCTTCAGCTAAAGTGATATAAACCTGGTTTATATTGCTTTAAGAGTTTCCCTGTAGCCTTTTGCACTGGTTTAACAAAATCAGTGTCACCAACCCCAAGTTAAACCAGTGCAGCTTTGCCCATAGATGAGCCCTTAGCATGGCCTGCTAGAGAGGTGCTGCCACAACTTCCCAGGCCAAGCGAGGCAGGGCCTGAAATGACAGAGCTTTCCTGTGTGCCACCACTTCTGCCTAGTGAGCGCAGATAGGGCCGTCTCATGAAGCACACAATGCAGCCAGTGTCCGGAACAGGATTTGTGCCGTTATGTTACTGAGCCAGAAGGCAAGAGACCGGCAATACGTTGGCGTGCCAAGGTCGCGTTGTTACCAGTGGGTTGGAGAAGATTGCGCCTCGTTCCAGAGAAGGAGTTGTCTAGAGGGCGTCTCACTGTAGAGGCTCCTTCCTCCCCCGAAAGTCCAAAGCTTTGTCGATGGATGGATGTTAAGCAGCAGACGCAGTTCGTCATTTTCGTTGCTTTATCCAGAATACAAAGGCGAGGGTGGGGTGGGGGACTGGGAATGGATCGTTTCACCTCTGGGGTCCAGGCTGGCGCGGGTCCGGGTCCGAGAGCCGTTCCCATCTGACAGCTGTTTAGGGAGACAAGTTGGTGGGTCTCGTTTTATGTCCTAGTGAGGCGGGTGCTCGCATCACAAAACCCACTCCTGCGGCTGTGCTCTTGGTAGGGAGAGCAGGGACTGATGGGTGCAGAGCTGGGGCAGTGGTGCCTAGGGAGGCTTCCTCTGCTGCTGGACATGCTGGGTAGAGAAGATCCAGCCTCGGGGGCTGGCAGTGCAGCGCTGAATTCACTTTGGTTGGGGGCACCCCGATGGAGAAGGACCCGGCCCTACGTATGCGCCATAAGAAGATGTCAATACGGAGCCGTAAAGGGACTCTGGGCTGTAAGGGAGGTGTGTCAGAGACGGGGTTCCCTGCCACAGGAGGCGAAAGCAGCCCCATACAGGACGATGCAGTGAGCAGACCCGTGGGGAGGATAGCTCACAGGTTGGGGTGTTCACTGAGTGCTCTGCGGGAGGGAGTGAGAGGGCCATGCTTTGGTTAATTGGGAGGGGGCTCCGGGTGGCAGAACGTGGAGAGCGAGCGGTGGAGTTGGTAAGTGGCAGGGAGTGACCCGGGGGTGGAGGTTGAGGCTGGAGCTGGGTAGGGCCCAGCTGGGCTGTGCAGATATTGTTGCCATTTTGAGTCTGGCAACTTGCACAATTTCTGGAGGGAGAAATGGCTGACTGTTTAACTCTGTGTCCGGCTTTACACTTCCCCTTCCCCCTTCACTGTGGTAGAGCGGATTGGGATCAGGACAGCTGGATTCTGCCTCTGGCTGGGCTCTGACTCTGGGGGGACCTTGGGCAAATTGTTTCCTTGCCCTGTGTCTCAGTCCCTCCCTCTGTAAAATGGGCACGCTGGTACCTTGGATAAGGTGCTTTGAGACTGGCCCATGAGCATGCTGTGTGTGTGAAATGTCGCTGTGTTCTTCCTCCCCGGACATATCTGAATAGCCCCTGGGCGAGGCCTCTGGCCTGCCGTCTCCTCTCATCCCCTCTTCTCCGTGACTAGCTCCGTGAGACAATGCCTGAAGGATGCAGTTGCTCTGAACACACCTAGAGCCAGAGACGCTGCATGTGAAGCAGGCGCGAGTCAGTGAGATGCACTTGGAGCTCCGAGTGTGCAACTCGGCAGCAAAGGAACATTTCTCTCCTGCCTCCTGGTGACCTGGCTTTGCACTTTGCAGTCTACAGGTTGGGTAGTCTGAGCTGTAGTGCGAGAGACCTGTGAACATCGGCTCCACCGGGGAGGGCACGGGAGAGCCTGCCTTTCGAGGTACCGTCCTCTCTCTGCACCCAGACCACGCGTGTTCTTCGGCCTGACTTTTCATGAGCAGCCGCTGACACCGTTTCCCTTTGGAATGAGTCTCTCCCTCCTCCGCGAACTGCCCAGCAGCCTTCGGCGTTGGTGTTTCTGGCAGAGGTTAGCGGCAGCCTGGCGGTAACAGCCGGGGATGTTTGCCGAGAGCAGGGGCACCCAGATCTCGCTCTCCCAGGGGCCCGCTTGGCAGCTTGCCAGAAGCCCGCGTCTGCACCCAATTTGTACAAAAAGGAGCAAATTGCTGTTGCTCTCCTCTTCCTCCCAGAGGTGCAGCTGGGCCCAGCATGGCGTCAGAAGGGCCTGGGGCACGGCGGGACTTGTAGTCCTGTGGGCCAGTCACAGTGGGCTGCCTTGTCTCCCTGGGTTGCCTTTTGGCCAGGCGACCCAAGAGATGGGATGTTCCTGCCTTCTGCCTCGCGCTGTCAGTGGGGTCCAGCCAGCACGTGTGGCTGGCTCTCCAGGCCCTGGCGCCCAGCATGGTGCCTCTGCTGTCCTGGGTGAATAATGGATTGAGCGTTAAGCTGGGAGCATGTAGCCCTTGCTATTACTTGGCAGTGCTGGCTGATTAGCGATGCTAATTGTAACATTTACTTTCCCCATCTGCTGGGAATACAAAGACTGGGTTGGAGCGTGTGTGGGGGGAGGGGGAAGGGTAGGGTTGTGTCTCTTCCAGCAAATAAAGCCATTTGGTGGCCTCGTCTGTCTGAAACACCCCAGCTTTAATTGACTCCCTGTGTAAAGGGCTGGCTGGATAGCATCCAAGGGAACTGCTGGCTCCTTTAGGAAGGAGGGTTTTTTTGCCCTCCGAGGGACCCGGAGGGGGTGGGCGGATCACACGGTGGTGTGATGAGAGTGGTATCGTGATCGCTGTCTGTGCTCCATAGGAGCTGGAGACAGATGGCCCCTGGCTGGCATCCCACCTTTCCTTGTGGTTTTCTGTTCTGCGAGTGTGACCCTGCGTGGTGCGAGGGAAGCAGTCCTGACCCATGGCGGAGGGCTGATTACCCTTGTGCTGAGATCTGGCTGGCGCCTTCCAAGCAAGAAAGGGGTTCAAACCTTTACAAATACCAGAGGAAACAGGGCCCTGCCAGCTGGGAGCATACGGCACTTCAGGAGGAGCATGAGGTCCAACAAGCTTGCCCATGTGTCTGATGTATTGCAGCCCACTTGCTCTGCGTTCTTCCCAGACCCCTCCAATCCCTTACGTCTCAGGCTGCACATCCAGGTGTGTTGGCTTGGATTGCTGACTCTGCAGGTAACTCCCAGCCTCCACGCCCTTCCCCCACAGAAAGGCAGGCTCTGCGGATTGCACGGCTCCCGGAGGAGGATTATCCGTCCAGCTCTGTGCAGTGCGGCTAATACTCCCTCAGCTGAGACCTGGGACTGAGAAGCTCCGAGTATGAGCATTGAAGTGGTGGTTTGAACTGAGCTCTCCATCGCTCTGATTCGCTTTGAACCTAGCCCTGTGTGGAAGAACTGTCTGTGCTTTCCCTGGGGTCACCTCTCCTGTCCTCCCCTCCCCTCCCGCTGGCAGGGGTTTGAGATACGAAGTGCTGAGAGCAGAACAGCTCCCTGAGAAAACGCGGATGGGGCGGATGGAGCTGGAGCCCTCCGTGGGCCTTGCTGGTCGCAGCAGCCTTCCCCCGTCTGGGGCCTCTGTAGTGGGAACACTCAGCGCTCCCAGAGCTCGGGATGCAGGGCTGGCAGGTGTGATCGTGCTGCCAGCTAGTCTCTCTGCGCTGTGACCAAGCCTCACGTCCCCTCTATGGCGGAGGGGCAGTGCCTCTGCCTTTTCAGGCGGGTCTGATATCTTCCTTGCTGGGGGACGGGCCCCCTTTGGACCGGAGCAATAACTACAGTGCGCAAGGGGTTTGTTGCCATCGCACCATGCGCTGCCCCCCGCTGTGTATAGGACAGCCCAGTCAGTGTGCTGGGTGCTGTGCAGGCAGATGTGCAGACGGGGCCTGCTCTGACGAGATGAGCTATCAATGGCGAGTGGGGTGGGAGACGGCAAAGAGCAGGTGATCAGGCGGGGCAGGTCAGCGTGTCCTTAGCTCTGTGAGCGGCGGCCGGGCGCTCCTAGGGCAGAGCAGCGTCTTCCCTTCTGCCTGAGAGAGGCCTTTCGGGCTCCCTGCGTTTCACCCTCTATGCAGGGAAGGGCCTGCCTGGGCTGAGGTCAGGCCAAGACCCCTGAGTGCCTGGAGCAGTTGCGCCTTCTGTCAGTGTTCCTGTCTGTCCGTCCTGCCTGAGTTTTACCGTCGCTTTGCTGACCCTGGCTGCCTCCCCCATCCTGTCTGCATCCAGCCGGAGGGCTCCTCTTGAAAGGCGTCTGCTCAGTGTCAGGAGGGGGAAGAATGCAGAGAGCGTCTCTGGGGCAGGGGCAGGGGCAGCGGGTCGGGTCAGTTACTGCAGAGGCAGGACTTGAAGCCAAGAAGGAAGGAGCTGAGGCGGGCGGGGGAGGCTTGCTTGGGTTCCCCTTCGGGGGCTGCGGGGAGAGAAAGGGGGGAGCGTCCCACAGCCGAGCACAGAATTCCTGCACTGCCGGTGGGGAATGGAAGCAGAGCAGGCACGGCCGGGGCAAGTGACTGGGGTGTGCACCTGGGGACCTGGAAGGAAGAGGACGTATAGAAAGAGCACGAGCTCTCCGGCGCCGGGTTTCAGACGAGCCGCGCGTGGGCCGCTGGGCGAGAGGAGGTGGCTGGGTTCTGTTCCCAGCTCTGCCTGGAATGTGGGCAAGCCGCTTCCTTTTCCTGTGCCACAGCTTCCTCCTCTGTGCAGGGGCAGGTAATACTGGCCTGCCACACGAGGCCCAGGGGGTCCGTCCACGCTGCAGTTAGACGCTCCCGGCTGGGCTAAGGGGCTGTTTCGTTGCCAGGTAGACGTTCCCGTGGCACTGCAGTCTGAGCTCTGGGACTCTGCCAGCTCGCCTGAGCCTGAACATCTATGCCACAATTCAACAGCCCTGGAGCCGGAGTCCCTTACCCCGAGTCAGCTGGCACAGGCCAGCTGTGGGTGTCTAATTGCCGTGTAGACACACCTGGGCGGGTTAGCTAGTTACTGAAGATGGAGAGCGATAGAACAGGAACACAGGAACCGCCCCTGTGGCCAGTACCAGATGTCTTGAAAGCCCACCGTGGATAGCTACGGAATAGCCGTTTCCTCCTGACCTTCATTACTTAGCGGTGGCCCTTGCCCAGAAGCAGGAGGGGTCTGATTTCTGTGACGGTTTCTCCTCTCTTGCGTCGATGTGCTCAGCCCGAACTACGCGGCAGAGGGAGGCTTTTGTGTGGGAGGTTTCCAAATGTTGCTCTTCAAGTTTACCAACACTGACAAATCAAAGGTGTCCATGAACTAATGGAGAGACAAGGGGGGTGAGGGAATATCGTTCTTGGACCAACCTCTGTTGGCGAGAGAGACACGGGACCACCTCAGCTGAGAACTCCTGTCGTTCTGCCACGCCCAGGTCAGTGGACTGCGGGTGTTGTAGTGGTCCATGTGGAGGCAGCATGGCCACGCTACAGCGGCAGAAGAGCAGAGGAAAGGCACCTGCTCTTCCGGCTGTGCTGTGGGCAGTCTCCGGTATCGGTTCTCCTTCCCTGGCCTGCGTGTTCCTGCCCAGGCTGGGTGCGCGGCCTGGGCAGGTGGCTTAGTCGCGCTCTCGGGAGCGTTGCAGGTGCTGTGCCTGTGGCTGGGGTGTGGGGAGAACCGCTCCCCGTGGGTGGGCGAGAGCCCTTCCCAAAGCAACCTGTGCCAGCGAAGAAGAGTCATTATGGTTGACAGCGGACTCCACCCTGCTGCTGTAAAAGCAGTGCCCGGCTGGGGCCTTGCTGATGTTCCGGGGAGACGCCTCTTCCATTTTGCGTGAATTTATTTGCCAGAGACTTTGCTCCTGCTGGCGACGTGCGCAGGGGCCACTTTGTGTAAGCCTTGCTTGGGCTCCTGAACTCTCTGCCCATCTTATCCTGGGGGTGGGATAAAGGACCTGGGGGTAACAGTGGATAAAAAGCTGGATATGAGTCAGCAGTGTGCCCTGGTTGTCAAGAAGGCTAGTAGCATATTGGGCTGCATTAGTAGGAGCATTGCCAGCAGGTTGCGGGAAGTGATTATTCCCCTCTATTTGGCATTGGTGAGGCCACATTTGCAGTATTGTGTCCAGTTTTGGGCCCCCCACTACAGGAAGGATGTGGAGAAGTTGGAGAGAGTCCAGCGGAGGGCAACAAAAATGATTAGGGGGCTGGACCACAAGACTTATGAGGAGAGGCTGAGGGAACTGGGCTTGTTTAGTCTGCAGAAGAGAAGAATGAGGGGGGATTTGATAGCGGCCTTTAACTACCTGAAAGGGGGTTCCAGGGAGGATGGAGCTAGGCTGTTCTCAGTGGTGGCAGATGACAGAACAAGGAGCAACTGTCTCAAGTTGCAGTGGGGGAGGTCTAGGTTGGACATTAGGAAAAAGTTTTTCACTAGGCGGGTGGTGAAGCCCTGGAATGGGTTACCTAGGGAGGTGGTGGAATCTCCATCCTGAGAGGTTTTTAAGGCCTGCTGGACAAAGCCCTGGCTGGGATGGTTTCGTTGGGGTTGGTCCTGCTTTGAGCAGGGGTTGGACTAGACACCTCCTGGGGTCCTTTCCACTCCCCATCTTCTGTGATTCTAAGAACTTGGTTTCCAAGCTGCCCTCTGGCACGCCTGAGCCAGGTATGTGGTGCCCACGCAGTGCAAGCCTGGCCTGGGGGGTGCCTGAGGATTTGGGGAAGGAGGGCGGTCTTGTGGGTGCTGTGTTCTCCTGGAGCTGCTGCTTGCTTTGCTCTGACATACCTTCTAGAGACCTTGTTCAGTCTGGAGCAAGTAGATGCAACTCCCATGTGGTCTTGGGGCTGGGGCAGGGGGGGTGAGCGACATGCAGGTGTGGGTTTGAGCCGTGTGGCTGCTAAGGGAGCGTCATAAGGGGGCGGGCGTAGCTGGGCAGCGGGTGCAGTTTGATAACGTGTGCAGGGCAGGCAGGTCTGCCGATCGGTACACCCTGCTGATGGCTGCTGCTCCTGCTCCGGCGCCTTGGTGTGCGAGCACTCTGCAGCACTGCTGACTGGCGGATCAGTGCAGGTTACCCCGCTGCTTACGTCACGGTGGCGTGTGGCCTGCGTGCACAGCCCAGAGCCGCACGGCAGCTTTGTGGGTGCACCAGGGCTGCACCTACTGATAATGAAATAGAGCAAACTGCAGCCGCTCTCCCCATCGGAGCGGAGGCGACGGGTTCCAGCATGCCTTGCTGCTTCTCTCTCCAGGATGCAGGAACAGGAGAGGGAGCAGTCACGCGTGGTACACGGGCGGAGTTGCTGGTGGGGTGTCAAATCCAGCAGGTAGTATAAACTCCAGGCTGTCCCCCCGCTGCCCGACCTAGGGCGGGGGCTGCAGTGTTGGCGCGGGCGGGCGGCAGGAGGCTGAGAGTGGCGAAGCCGAGCTGTGATTTGGCCTTCACCCCTGAGTCCCCTGCCCCCCGCCCCGCCAACATGCCACAGGAGTTGTGTGGGTCTGTACCTCGCCGAATGCGCTTTTTGTTGCGGGTGGGTGTGTCAGGCTGTTGCTGGGTGGGTGGGCAGATGCCCATGTTTCACCAGCTCCTTCCCTGGCAGCACTTGGCGGCAGAGCCTTGTGGCTGGAGCGCCCCAGTGACAAGCTGCTCTTTCTCTTGCCCCGTCCTGGCCTTGCCAGCTGTGGGTCCAGATTCCGCCCGCCCGTCAGCTCTGTCCTCGCTGGCCGAAGGGTCTGTGGGAGGATGAGGCTTCAAAGGAAGCAAGCTTCATCTGTGGATGGTTGGCTCCTGGAGGCAGGGACCGTGCCTCCTCATCTGTCGGCCCAGCAGGCAGCATGCCACGGGCGCTCCTAGGTAAGAGCGAGGCAGGCTGGCTTCACTCTTCAGGCTTGTCCACCTTTGAACGTTCGTTTGGATGATGGGAGGGTGTTCATTTACAATGCAACAGGCATTGCTGAGTAATTCGACATGTGAACAAGCCCTTACTCTATTGCTGGTTTCAGGAGTCAGAGGAGAGGAAAGCAGCGTTGGTCTAGTAGCGGTGGAGTGAGATTCGGGAGTCCTGGCTTCCATTCCAGCTTCCCTACTGTCTGTGTGGCTTTGGGCAGCTCCCGGCGCTGCTCTGTGCCTCAGTCTTCCGACCTATGCAATGGGTCTAACCATTCCTGCCCAGATGAATGTGAATCGTCAATAGGAGGCATGGAAGACGCTCTGGAGGGACAAACCGCGGCTGCTGTTGCTCTCCAGTGATGACCCAGCATTGAGTGACATTCTTGTGCTGCCTGGTGTCTCCTTTTCCGTTTGGCAAGCATCGGGTTTGATTTTGTGTTAGCAATGTTTTGAAATGGTGTCTCTTTGTCCTTCCTCTTTTCTCGGTGTTGGCACGTTTGCAGCCAGTATTCGGGCTATTGTGATCAGGCGCACAGCACAATGCTGTGTGTGTGTGTGTGTACACGTGCGTGTGCGTGTCCCCCCATAAATAGCTCCTGTTCTCAGAGCTCAAGAACTGGAGGCTCTTAAAGCAGAGACTTAGAATCTGGAGTATTTTCCCATCAGATACCTTGTGTTAAGGGTAAGTTTTGTTTTGTTTTTTGTTTTTTTTTAGGAGCTTGGCTGCCTTTATATTTATATACAGTTGTGGGTGTGTCTCTCTCTCCATTTTTTTCTGTACAGCTGTTTGATTTTGTCTTGTTTTTGTAAATAGGCCACACAGTGAAATTTGGAGTGTAATTGGCCAGGATCTGTGTGTGCAATATTGAAGAGGAACTAATTGTCATAAGAGAACTGTTATTTCTTCCCTGCCAGGGAAGGGTGTGATCACGTGGTAAGGCTTTGTGACAGCCCAGAGCATGTTCCTCTGATGTTGAGATGTTCTGGTTCTCTGGCCTTCCTTTTGGTGCTGGGCACATATTATGGCTCAGACCTGTCAGCCCGCTGGTTTTGGATATATACCGTTATCTGCGTGCTGGCAGAGGGATTGGCTAAAACCCGCATACAAAGGTAGGAGAAATATGACGACGGGACGTAGGCAGCAATTCTAGTTCTTTGGCTGTGTCTGGGGCAACCCTGGAGAGGGCAGCTGGGGCCGTGGCCCTGGCAGGGGCTTTTTCTTCTAGCGGGGACTGATTGGCTGAGGAGTGAGGCAGGATGTTGCTGTGTGTAATGTCTTTGCAGCAGCCTGGGTACCTCCCCCAGAGTCGGAGAGATGCAGCCGAATGAAAGAACAACTGTTCCTAGAGGTCGCCTGGCAGCATCACGGGTTCTGCGTTGCAGAGGCTAAGTTTAGACGCTTATCGCTGTCTCAGAGGGACGCGAGTGTCCAGGATCCTGTTTATAACGATAATACTACTGAATTGCTAGTAAGGGCTATGGTTTCCGTGCTCCCTGCAGGAAGCTTCCCTTCCCCCAGGCAGGGACAGCTAGCTGCTGTGTTAGCCCAGGCCCCCTTTCTTCTGGGTCACTGACAGGGGAGGGGCCTCGGCGCTCAGGGGTTTTGTGATCAAGGGGAAGAGGCACTGCTGCTTTGTGAAAGACCCAGGACAGAAACCTAGGGCAGGGCTTCCCCCTGGCCTAGCAGAGGCCTCTGTTTCTTTTAACAAGGGGCTTTTTGAGAGAGAGGGGGAGAGAGAACTGTACAGCTCCAGCAAAGCCAGAATGGCCCGTCTCAGGCAGGGAATCTCTGTCCGGGCTCAGCCCTGCAAGTATACGGACCCGGTAAAAGCAGACCTCTGAAGTGCTTGGTGAGCCCTGCATTCCCGCTGAGCGCTGCTGGCCTGCCATGCCTAAGTTACAGCCGGGGATGGGTGCGTAGGAAATCCTCCGTCGAGGTTAGTGATGGTCTCTGCTCTGCGGGTGGGTGGGTGGGGGGAGCTCAGGTCTTGACAGCTGGAGAGATGGGGGCAGCAGACGGGTGTTTTGTTTCAAAATGTGCCTGTGTGTCCTGAGCTGATTTGGGGTCTGAAATCGTCTTTGGAAGCAGCTTTTCCATCCACCTCCGACATCAGCCTTGTTCCGCCTGTGGCCTGGAGAGCTGGGGTCTCCTGCGCCCTGCTGCCTTTGAGCTAGAGGGGAGGGCAGAACAGCTTGTGCCCGGGAGCCCTCTGTTAACCTGTCCGGATGTTTTCTCTCTCTGATGGCAGCGGGTCGTTGCTGTGCTTAGGCACCCTAGAAGAGTGCGGGTGGGCTGCATGCAAAGAACCCTCTGCTTCTTGGGAAGAGTCTTTAGCTGCTCGCTTGACAGCCTGAGAGATGGGAGGTCTCTCTGGGATAGGCACAGCCGAGGCCACTGCAATGTGATCTTCTCTGCCAGCCCAGCCCTGTTCCTCAGCCCTGCCTCTGCCATTGACTTGATGCTGGCTAGCGGAGGGTCAGCTGGGGGAATGCTCTTACAGCCGCTTGTTAGTGGGGCGAGAGGGGACTTTGGTCCCAGTGGCTCATTGTTCCTCGGCCTCTCGCTCGGGGTGTTAGCCGGGACCTGCGTCTAGCGGAAGATGCAGATGCTTGCTGCCTCTCCGGGCTGGGCCACAGGCTGCAAATGATGGGTCCTTGTCCCCGAGCCGCTGTCTGGGGACCCCCAGCTTGCTGTGCCTAGCCCAGGGAATGCTTAAGGTAGCTTAGTTAACACCAGCCCAGGCTGGGTTGGGAACCAGCCTTCTAGGGGTGAGATGTCGATAATCCCATTCCTAGTCCTTCGGCTGTCCCTGCAGCCTGGGTCTGAAATGTAGCAGGCAAAGGTAGAGCTGCCCTGGATCCGTGTGTGCCGCTCCTGTTGCTATCAGAGGGAGCTGGCAGCTCCATAGCCTGGTATGTGCCCTGGCATAACCTAGTCCAGGGTTAAGTGGGCAGTGGCAGCTGGGTTTTGGGGGCCTGGGCCCTAGATCCAGGCAGTGGAGTTGGGAGGGGCCGGTTGTCTGAGCCCCTCTGGCTAACGCAATCTTTTGTTTTTGTTCTCTGCATATACAGCAGCAGACGCAGCAGACAGGCCGTTAACCCTCAGCTGCCTGCGAGTGCCTCCGCGCGCCCGCCCGCCCGCCCTGCCAACATGTTTAACTTGAAGAAAAAGGACAAAGAGAAAGCTGGGTCCAGGAGGGAGAAGAAGGAGAAGAAGGAGCGGATGTCAGCAGCAGAGCTCCGGAGTCTGGAGGAGATGAGCCTGCGCCGGGGCTTCTTCAACCTCAACCGCACCTCCAAGAGAGAGTCCAAGACCCGGCTGGAGATCTCCAACCCCATTCCCATCAAGGTGGCCAGCGGCTCAGACCTGCACCTCACTGACATAGACTCGGACAGCAACCGGGGCAGCGTGGTCCTGGACTCGGGCCATCTGAGCACCGCCAGCTCCAGCGACGACCTCAAGGTGGACGACGGCAACTTCAAGGGCTCGGTTCTGCAGAGGGCAGCCAAGTTCGGCTCCCTGGCCAAGCAGAACTCCCAGATGATCGTCAAGAGGTTCTCCTTCTCCCAGAAGAGCCGGGACGAGAGCGCCTCGGAGCCCTCCACGCCCTCCGAGCACTCGGCAGCCCCTTCCCCGCAGGTGGAGGTGCGGATGTTGGAGACTCAGCTCAGGAAGCAGGGCGCGCCCGCGGGCCACCTGCAGGCTCCCTCGTCCTCGGCGCTGCAAGCCAGGGTGCCTGAGGTGGTCAGCAAGAGCTTTCCTGCGGAGCTGAGGCTGCCCGTGGTGGTGCCCCCGCAACCCCCCGTTCCCCGGGAGCTGGAGCTGCAGCGCCGTAACACCGGTGACTTTGGATTCTCTCTGCGTCGCACCACCATGCTGGACCGGGCCCCTGATGGGCAGGTGTACAGACGGGTGGTGCACTTCGCGGAGCCTGGGGCTGGCACCAAGGACCTGGCGCTGGGGCTGGTGCCGGGCGACCGGCTGGTGGAAATCAACGGCCGGAATGTGGAGAACAAATCTCGAGACGAGATAGTGGAGATGATCCGGCAGTCGGGGGAGACCGTGCGGCTGAAGGTGCAGCCCATCCTGGAGCTGAGTGAGCTGAGCCGCTGCTGGCTGAGGAGCAGCGAGAGGCTGCACAGAGCGGCCTTCGATGTGAGTAGCCGCCATTGCGGCCGCTGAAGCGTGTCCGGCTCTGTGGTGCGTTCAGCGCGCACCAGCCCTGGGGGTAGCCGGGGCCTGCTCGGGGGGCTGGCGGGTAGCGTACATGGGCACTGGTTTGGTGAGGCTTGTGAGCGAACGGGGACGGGGCAGTGCGGAAAGCTGCCACAGCAGTGCCCATCTGAAAGGGATAGGCCGTGAGGAGCAGGAGATTCTGGGGGATGGTTAGGGTGTGACTCCGGAGTGGCTCTGGTTTGGCAGTGTAAAGCAATAGCTAGCTGCTTCAAAGGTTTTGCCTGGTGGCGCTGGAGATTTTCAGGGAGGGGAGGCCTGTGTGTTTGGAACACTCACTGCCCCCCCTTTGCAGGTTTGGGGGGCGCCCCTTGGAAGGCGAACTTGGGAGTGGCTGTCGGTGGGAGAGGCTCTTGGGGCCTGGCACGTCTGCTCGAGCCTTGTGCAGGCGTTTCTGTTCCTGGGGCTGACGGTAGCTGCTGTTACAGGGTTAGGTGCCCTGGACTCCTGGCAAGTTGTCAGCAGCCTGCAGTGTCTGGGCTCCCCTGGGCCAGTCCCCGATACAGACCCCTTTCCTTGGTGCGCCTTACTCCCGCCTTGTGAATATAATATCCTGGCGCCGGGGGGTGAGCCAGCTCTTCAGCTGTGTGTGGCTTGTGGGGAAATGCGACTGCAGGGTCGTACCCAGTTTCTCCGTGAGGAAACACGTGTCCCCTTAGCTGATATACACGGACGTGCTTGTCACTGCTTTGTGCACAGAGCCGGGGGAGGGGGAGAGCTGGAGAAAATGGCCAGAGGTTCCCTCAGCGAACGACTGTTCTTCACTCCCATGGCCCAGTAGGACCCTGACTTCGGCCCGGTGCAGTGAGTGAGATCCGGGTCTTGTGAGCTGTTTGGACTCTCTTCTTCCCTACATGTTGGCATCAGGGGCCTTGGAAATGCCCTGCGTGCGGGGTGGGGCGCCGGCACTGTGCTGGTCACAGTGGGAGCAGAGCTGTCCTGGCTACTGTGGTTAGCTCTTGCAAGCAGGGCCCTCGCCAGGCTTCACCGCTGGTGTGGGCAGTGACGTCTCCTATTTAACACTGTGCCGCAGGTGGCCCCCAGCCGTGACAGTCCGGTCTACACTGAGTGCTAGACCGGGTTTGACAGGGGTCCCTGAAACGAGGTTTTCGAATGTAGACATGCCCTTCGGAAAACGCTGTGTCCTTCTAGCTCAACCTTGCAAAAACCCCCTTGCCCGCGCGCTGGGGGCAGCACCTCTTTTTCGTAGGCAAGTCAAATATCCCTAGATGTTTTTCACTATAATCACGGTCATAAAATGGGGGGCCAATAGAACAGCACGTTTTCCTGATAGCGCTGCACGGCCGTTCGCACGTTGTGTTGGAGGATGTGGCCTTGGCAATCCTAGCTCTGTAATGCCTCTGAATCCCTCGAACAAGCGAGTGGGCCATTGTACGAAATATTCTGCTGCTGTTTAAAAGAAAATGGGCTGCTGTTCCAGTGGCTAAGGTACTCCAGATGATAAACACTGCCATGCTCGCGGCCATGTGTATAAAGAGGAGCAAAAGCGTATGGACACTTCAGACCTGCTCGTGTTCTTTGGTTGATCGTCTGCCAAATGCCACCATGCAACGGGTTAATTTTGCCCCAGCGTTCCCTGCTGCTTCCAGCGAGGCTCTGCTCTCTGGATGGTTCACTAATTCCGGCTGATGGTGACCCGGTGAGAGCTGAGAGCCTTCTGGGTAATTAGCCCTGGAAAACAGGATAAGCTATTTAAAGGGACATGATCTAGAGGTTTTAAGTCCAGCATGGAGCTTTGTGTATAAAGAAATAAAACCGTGGCATTTTTCCTGGTTCAAGTGTAATGAGAACAGTGCTTTTAGGGGTGGATTTAACCCTTCTCCTTGCCTGTTTGTGTGTCAGGAGTTGCAGCGCGGGGCTGTGGCATGAGAGCCTGTGTGTGAAGCTGACTAGTTTATTTTTGTTGTTCCAGGGAGTGACAGCCTCCCTGGTGGAAAGCTAAATGAGGCTTTGCCAGTTCCTTTGGGTTTAACAACCCGAGAAGGTGCCAGCTGTGTGGGGTGGGCTGGTTTTGTTAAGCAGAATCCCTTGACTGCTGCCTTGCGGGGTCTGGCTTTGCTCTGGCCAGATGAGCAGAGAGCAATGGACGGTCATGGAATGAGGCCAGTGGGACAGAGAGGTGCTGATGAGTTTCCAGAAGCTGGGCTGGAGGAGATACACAGCAAACCGAAGCATGTCTGCTGCTGCAGAGAGCCCGGGAGTTGGGCAGGTGCCTGGCGCCTGGCTCAGAGACTGTGTTCTGCAGCTGTGAACCGTGTGCGTGCGGTGGCTCCATCTCTGGATGAGTCTCCTGTCATTTCAGTGGGGAAGTAGTCTGATCCTAGAGGTACATAAGCTTTGCTGCTCATCACCAGGACATCCCCATAATACTCCCTTGCAGGAAGGGTACTTTCCCTTCGCCGTGCTGTGTGTGGTGGTTTCTCCCAGCGGGGGGTTATGGAAGCAGTGCAGTAGACATAGGCGTGGGTTGGGACAAGCGTGTTTTATAAATAGCAGCACGTGGTTCGTCTGTGGACTGCCAGGTGTGCTGTGGCGCTGTCTAGTAGTGATGTAATGGCTAGGGGGCCGTATCCTGCTTGCCAGCGCAGTGGCCACGCGGCCACGTTCCACATTGGCGTGTTGGCTGACCAAGCGTCTCGTTCTGGCAGGGTCATTTTAAGTTTGGACCGAGTCCCCCAAGAGGCGAGGGCCTCGAAGAGTTAAGCCTGCCTCTGAGACGCAGAGCTGCAGGTGCGTTTTACCGCTGGCTGGCCGTACAGCAATACCCTTTACGTCTAGAAAGAACAAAAGGGCGGCGGCGTTTCAGGCCTCTGCCAAAGGGGTGCGTATTGTGAAGCATGCAGCCAGCAGGGTAGGATCAGCTGCTAAACGACCTGCCAGATGCTTATGGTGCCAAAACTAGTAGGAAGTCCTAAGGAAATGTGCAGCATAATAGAAACCGACAGAATCGAGGAGGTCTCCTTCAGTGGAGAGTGCGTTGGAGGAAACTGTCCTAGTAAAAGCCAAGCTGCTGTGTGTGCGAGTGAGAGCAGGGAGGAAAGGCCGCCGGGCTCTGGGCCACGCACCAGCCCCTCAGCTCATGCGGAAATGGCCTGGGCTCCAGTATTACTCTTGTCACGGTGGTTTGCAGACCAGCTCAGGGGTATTTTGGGGCTCTGGGCGGCCTGCTGTGTCTGGTCATAATGCCAGAGCGTGAGCGCTCTGCAGCGCAAGTCATCCTCGGAACAGATAGCAGTAAAGGACCTTGCGTTCCCTTTTGCACGGCGCGTTTTCTGAGCGTTGGAGTGGGCCGAGGTTTCGCCGGGGTCTTTGCCTTGCCCAGGGAATGTAACTTCAGGATCCAAAGAGTGATCCAAGCGTCCGTGTGTCGAGAGTGATATCGCAAGGCACAGACGGTGCCTTCAGTGCAGAGCGACAGCTAACAGGCTCCCCGGTGTGCAGACCCAGGTGTGACATGTCTGGAAGGCTGGAGGGGCTGTCGTTTGTTCCTTGGGGCTTGTCTACACCCATACAGAACTGGAGGAGTGAGACTGGTGCAGACCCCTTTCGTTGGTTTAAACCGGTTATGGTGATTTAGCTTGCCGCCGTTCTAAGCCAGGTTTAAATGAGAATGTCCACACACAAAATGGCACCAATTGAGCTAAACGTGCTTAACATCGCACCTGAGTTAAATGAGACTCGGCATCAGCAATGTGACACGGGCCTTGTAAGAGATGGCGGCAGGAAGCTCCGAGTGCATGGGCCTGCTCGCTCCTGCGGTGCTTGCTGCTTTGATGGGGTAGGCCCTACAATAAGCGTAGCTTTTTTGGTATTTTGGAGCAGGGGGGATCACTTCGCTCTGGAATAGCTAACAACCCACGAACGCTCCTTCCAGTCCCCCCCTTTTTAAAAACACGGAGATGTCCCTTCCCAGGAGCAATGACCTGGCTGTTCCGTCAGCTGACTGCCAGGCTGCCCTTCTCCTGGGAGCTGGCACAAGGGGACATTCATGCGAGTGTCGGGTCGCAAGGCCGGGCCCGTTCTGTGTGACAGCTTGGCAGATATCTGTGTTCTGAAGCAGAGCTCACCCCCATCCCCCGGCTTGGTTTCTTCTGCTTCCTCCTACAGCAGAGGTTTGGATAACGTGTGTGACCAGAGAGTCTGCTGCGCTGGGCGTGAATGAAACGCCATCCCTTCCCTTCGCTGCAGGGTTGGGTAGGAGGAGGAGGAGCAGAGACGGGGAGGAGCAGAGCCCTGCTTTGAACACACACAGCTTTGCTTTGCAGATGGAATCAGACAGATCCTCTGGCGTTCAGGTGGATAGACGGACGCTGTGTTTGGGAGCTTCACCCGGGCACTTCATGGCTGACACGCAAGCGAAGAGATTCTGATTTGAGCAGCACCTCCACCTTGGGCCTCAGCGGCACTGTGGAATTTGGTGCGTTAAGCTACAGGGGCTGATTTAGGGAGTCGGGCAGCACGGGGCTAACTGCGACTCAGCTTCGACTTCAGGCCTCCGAGCAGGGCTAGCTGGGACCTGCTGAGCGTAGGCGTTGTGCTGGCCCTGTGCGCGGAGGGTGAATTCCACCCAGCGTGACTGCGGAGCTGGGATCTTGTTGCCCGTGTGTGCTCTAGTGCACGTCCTGACACGGTGGTGGTGGTTGACAGCTCTTGGCTGGATGGGATGCTTGCAGAAGCCTGGTTGGCCCCGCGGAGGTGCCAGTGCTCAGTCTGAATTTGCTGAATGGGAAAACAGAGAGAGACTCGGGCACTGTCCGAGCAGCTGGAGCTGCGGTTGTTGAGAAGCCAGCAGCATCTTGCCCAGCTCTTGTTCCCACCGGTGCCTGTGCTCCCTGACTGCTGGCAAAGTCTGCGTGCTTTGCGTCTCGCTTCCTTTCCTTCCTCTCTCCGGGCACCCGTGTATTGAGGCTGCAGGACAGTTGTGATGATTGCAGGCAGCTGTCCCGTCCCGTCCCGTCCGTCTTGGTGTGTGTACCTCTTCTCAAAGTCTTACCAGAGTTGACTGGAAGCTTTCAAATCGTGGTAGTGAGAGGTGCGTGTTTAAATAGGAAAGAGGCCAGGACAGGGTGGGTGGGGATGCTGCTGCTGTGTGTGTCTTGGGGAGCAGATTGCTGCGTTATCGGTAGCTGCTTTCTGCACCCATGACGCTTGGTTCGCTCTCTCCTGAGCGGGGGTTTGTGGGGCAGGTGAGCGTCACACTGCAGATTTCAGCTGCTCGTTGCCGGCAGGAGCAATCCCTGCTTTCCCGTATGCTGCTGCGGCTTTTTGCTGGTGTGGAGCATTCTGCATCTGCGTGCACAATACCTGCCACGGGCTGAAAGTGGCTGTTCTGTATCCAGCTCTTAAGGGCAAACTTTTAGTGGCAGCCACAAGACCTCCATGGGAGAATCGAGTCTGTCAAGCGGTCTCCAGCTGTGGGAGCAACTGCAGCAGCTCTGTATGTGGCGAGTGCGTTAGGGCTTTGCGCCTGACAGTTTGGGTGCTAATACAGTTTGGTAGGCGTGTCACTACCCAGAGCCAGCCTTTAATCACAGACATCTCCTCTTTGGAGATGTTGGGGATGGGGGCCCAGCGTTAGAGGTTCTTGCTGTTTCTGTTACGCTGTTTCCCCACTTCCTTTGCCTTTTTCCCCAAGTCATGGCCCTAGCCTGCTAAAGATGTGCAGAGACTTGTGGTTGCTGAGAGAAACTGGCCAGCAGCAGAGGTCTGAGCTGAGATCACAGGGCATGAGCATCCGGATGAATCTTTCCAAGATAAGGTTCAAAAGCAAATGCTGAAAACGTACATGCAGCAAAACCTTCTAAGGTTTGATGAGACCCCTTTGCCTCTGCGTGCCGCGTGAGTGTAAGGTAGGCTGGAGACTAGGAGCTCCATGGCCGAAATGCCGCACAACTCTCACCATCTAAACTGGCCTGGGGCCTAGGCGTGCATGTCTGTAGGGGCCCAGCTGAGTGCAGCTCCCTGAAGTGTTATGGGCTCCCACCTGGGCTTCAACTTGGCCATGGTTTTTCAGCAGTTTGGGCTGGTTTACGCTGCCCACCCAGACCCTGCTGGCCACCTGTTGAACTGGAAATCAGGCAAGTCAAAGCAATACTTATAAATAAATAAATAAATAAATACAACCCAAGTGCAAGCGTGAAGTTTTCCAGTGAAGTTAAAAGTCCAGCGTGGACGGGCCCGCTAAAGGACCCTCTGAATTTGGCAGCTCTGAAAGTTGAATGACTTTTTCCCTGATGCATTTGCCAAGCCTAAGCAATTCTTTCCAGTTCTTCAAATCCAATGTTCCAGTTCTGCATTTTCCTTTCCCATCAGTCAGTAAGTAAATGCCAGCGCCCCAGCTCACCAGCACTGCTCCAGTGTAACAAAGCAGCGTGAGCAGCCTGACAAGAACACCGCATCCCTGGGGGGCTGGCCGAAGAGAGAGAACAAGCCCACGTTGTCTCCAGACGATGTAGGAGGAATGAGGTCGAACTGAGCGGAAGGACACGGAGGGCGTGTCCTTGGGGGAGCTGTCCTGTGTTGGCCAGGGTGATGGACTAGACGACTAGGGAGGAGCTGCGGGTTTTCTTTCTGTCTCTGTGTTGTGTTGATTCCATGACAGCAGGACGAGGCTCTCGCGTGTGAACAGTAGTGCGGTGGTAAGTGGGCAGAGTGTAGCTAGTGCGTTGTGTATGGAGACCTTTCAATCCCCAGCTGCTGCCAACACGATCCGGCGCTCGTTACAGCACTTCACATCTCTAGCTCGCCCAGCGCTTTCCAGAGGAAGGTGGTGGTATCTCTATTTCCAGGTGGGGAAACTGAGGCGCAGCCTTGCCCAAGGTCGCACAACCGGTCCGCAGCGAAGCCGGGGGGACAGCCCAGGAGCCCCCACGCTACCGGCTGGTGCTGTCTCTTTGCTGTGCTCTTTAGTGCTCGCACTGCCAGAGCTGCGAACGGCTGGCTGGAGCGCGTGCGGCGCACCACTCTGCGGGCGGGGCAGTGACCCTCGTGCTGTGTCGAGCTGTTGGCTTTGCTAGTCGCTGGAGCGTGTTCTGTTCCTCTCTTGGCAAAACCTTCCCCCCGTGACAAATGCCAAGAAGATGTGAAAGAACTTGGAGGCTTCACCGAACTCCTGGGCTGCTGGTTTGCTGGCAGGACGTTTGTTCCGAGGCAGTGCGGTTAGACTGTTAGTTTCAACTGGCGTCAGTCCAGCTCGTAGCTGGTGTGCGTCCCGGCCTGAGAGGACTGCCGCGTCAGGGCAGCGAAAGGAGGCTGCACCCCAGCCAGAGGTTTGTTCCCGTGTTGGTGATAATGGGGAGAGCAGAGGCAGGGGTTGCCCTTGACGAGGGGATCGTGTCTTCCTCATCGCCACCAGCTCCGAGTGTTTCACCAGGAGGGAGCGAAGGATTTGCCCCTCCTCGAAGCCCCGCAGTGAGCTTCCCGTGCTGGGGCTTTGGGGGTCAGTTTGGAGCCGTTCTCGGCCGTTCAGGGCTGCCTTCGGGTCTGCCAGGAATCGTTGCTTGTGGAAGCCCCAGAGGTCGCCAAAGCAAGCGGAGCGGGCGTGTTGCGTCCCCGCAGCGTGTGGCTGACGCTGTGCTTTGAGCGCTGACAAGTTACTGACCTGCACTTGTTGGTAGGTGGCTGTGGCTGATACAACTGCCCCAGACAAGGCAAGATTCAGCGCTAAGGGACTGAGATGTGCACCCGAAGGAATCCGCCCTGCCCCCAGTGCTAGTGCTGGGAAAGCGCTATATTGCCCTTGGAGGGCCTGTTGGGCCTATTCTGTTTCCTCGTCCTTCCTCCAGAAAGTGCGTGGCCCTTTCCCAGAGGGAGGAGAGCCTCAGGCAGTCGGCAGTGGCTGCCCTGCTGTATTTTCCTAAAGCACAGGGGTCATTTTAGCACACTCGCACATCTCCTAGGTCAGTCGAGGTGTGTCACTGTCTTGGGACCCTGGAAAAGGTGGCCTTGCCGGAGAAGGACAGCGCATGGCCTGCGGGATCAAGAGGCACTGTGAGTGCATGAGGCAGCATGAGAGAATAAAGGGAGCACAGCAGGTTGGTGGAGACGGTGCAGCAGGGGTCCAGGCAGCGGAGTGGTGGGTAACCAGCCAGAGATGCTGAGGCAGCGAAGGGCCGTGCCTCTACGGTGGGAAGGCGAGCATGGGGGGCCCGGTCACTCCAGAGAGCGGAGCAGGGTGTTAGGTAGGGCAGAGTGGGAGCTGGTGGTGCTAGGCTGGGTGGGAGCTCGCCAGGGCGGGGCGATGGAGAAGGAAGAGGGAACCGTGGAGCCATTACAGAGGAAGAGGAGATGGAATTTAGTGGCTGCCTCCCCTCTGCGGGCTCTTCTGGGCGCACAGTGGTAAAGGAATATCTTCAGCACGTGGAGCATTGCCTCATCCCATGGGAGACAGCTTGTTAGCAGCGGGTTATTTACTGACGCGGCGTTCACCGCGACACACAACATCTGCATACGAAATCTCAGGACATCAGGAAGACGCCATGCGTGAGGCGGAGTGGGCTCCTGGACGCTGGAAATATCAGCATGTGGTGCACTCAGGGCTGCTGAAGCACTCCTGCAGAGCACACCTGACGCTAACGAGCAGCCGTCAGAATTGCTGCCTCGTCAGTTACCAAAGCATGCACCCGATCCAGGGCAAGTCTGTCTCTGACTCGCTTTGTGCCTCAGTTCCCCATCTGGGGTTAAGAGCGCCTCCTTACTCAGAGGGTGCTGTGGTGATAAATACTTCACAGACCGTGGTGTGCTCAGATGCTGTGGTGACGGGGCCAGGGAAGTACAGATAGATATGTACAGCCCTGTGTCATTTGTCGCCTTTCCCTAGCTGAGTGTGCAGAACAGCTGAGTTTAATGAAAGGAAAGGGGGAGGTGGGAGCAGCTGAGTGCTTCGCTTTCTGCTCAAGTCACGCAGTGTCCCACACTCTCCGCCTCCCTGATGTCCTGCTTAACCCGCCCGCGTTGGCAGGCGGGAAGTAGACGCCCACTCCTGCTCTCTGCCATGCGCTACACTCAGGGGGTTCGAAGCATCTTTGCCATGCACGGAGGTAGTCTTGGGGGAGCTGCTGTAAAGAGCTGCTCTGTTTCTGGGTGCTGCGGGGTTTCTGGCATCCGAAGGAGATGTTGCAGCTCTCCCTCTGAAGACAGTGCTGGGAATGTCACAACTCACTCTAGGCAAAGGAACTGGGAACCCCGAGCAGTACTGGGTCACGGGTTCCTGCATGGGCATGAGGCTGCGCCTGCACGACGGGTGTTGGCGGCTGACACCTTACAGGAACGAAGGGCTGGGGGGGAATTTGGGTGACCTCCTTGCACTAAGGAACCTTGCTGCAGTAGAGCTTGTGCCTGCACTGCTTTGGAGAGAGATGCTCCGTGCTGGGGAGAGGGTTTCGCCGCCGGGAGCGGGGCGCGCAGCCCAACGCTGGATCTTGGGAAATCGGGATGGAGTTGAGAGTGTTCATTCCTGAGCACGAAGTATCTGCTTCCAGCGAAACGCCGCTGGCTTGCTGCGTTCCCGCCCAGGGCACGGGCGGCTCTGCGATGCTCTCGGGAGACAAGTCCCGGAGCGCCGCTCACGTCTGCATGCTCGCCAGGACCCGTTCAAGGTGCAGACCGGCTGCAGAGAGGCCCGTGCTCTCCCCAAGGCCCTGCTAAGCTGCGTGGAATGTTTCTGTTCTTAATTTAAATAAAAATGATCCATTTTTTTGGAAACAGGAAATGATATACATATTTTGGGCCATTGCTTTAGAAACCTCCCTGTTTTGCAGGGGGGAAGCATGCCTGTGTGTGTGGAGCTGAATGCCATGTGCTTTTCAAGCCCCTAACGTAAAATCCTGCTGAAGGGTCGCAGTTAACTTTCTATCCATGGCACCAGCCGGTCAGTTTTGGGGTGTCTGAGAGGTGAGCTGCTTACGGTCCCTGTAAGCGTGTGTGCTGCGTCTTGTCCCGCTCTGTGCGCGCACATCGCTGTGCAGCCAGCCCCACCTGGGCCCCCTCCTTTTTCGTACGAAGGGTTGTGTTTCTTCTGGGCAGTGACAGCAGGGCAGGAACTATTTTGGAAGAGAGAAAATTTTGCAAACCCTAACAAGTGTCCCCGGAGATGGTTGGTGGTTTCTGAGAGATGCCATGGTACTAGGCAGGGCCCATAGTGCCCCGCATGGCTGTATTGAGTGTGGGTGTGTGCATTTCACGCCCTGGGAAGAGGCCCCCAGCCCTGAGGGTGCCTCCTTTTGGAAAGCCCCATGTAGGTCCTGCGACGGGCCTGGCACCCCAGGGCTGTTCTTGCATTGCAGGGTGCGTCTGAGATTTCCTCGCTCTCTAAAGCGGGGTGTAGCGCGGGTGAAGCGTGGTACCAGTGACTTCTCAGCCAGCTGACCTGAGAGCTGCCTAGTGCCTGGCTCCCAGTGCTCAAAGGATGGTGCGGGGCTTTGAAAGTTAGGGGTATCTGACGGGCTCAGCTACAGACACCCCCTCCACCCCCCGACACTAATGGAGTCTTTGGAGAGTTGTGAAAGTCGGGCAACGGTTTTGTGATGAGCTGCGTAAAATCTTGTTCTGGGTGGAGTTAAAACCGAGGTGAGACGGACATGAGCACATGTCCTTCGCCGAGGATGAGCGTGAGAGGCTCGAGGGACCACAGGTAAAAGAGGGCTAATAGGATCTGTCTACGCAGCGTTGTGGGGTGAGCCTCCCAGCCTGGGCTGACGGGCTGGGCTAGCAGGGCGGGCGCAAGCCCTCTGAACACGGTTGTGTGGACAGCACTTTGAAGTTGTGGCTTAGGCAGGAGTTTGGGCTCTGACCCCTCGGGGCAGCTGGGAAGTGCAGTGTCGGACCCTGGGGAAACTCAGGGTGGGGCTTTTTGGGGCGGGGGGTGGGCTGAAAGAGTCTGCTTGGGGCTGTTTCCTGCTGTTTGATCCCTCCCTTTGGACACGCAGGACTCTGTACAGTCTTTGTAAAGAAGCACAGCTGCCTCGGAGCAATACCTGATGGCCACCAATTCCTGCTCCTGCTTGGAACATCCCCACGGCCCCAGACTCGGACTCGCCCCTTGGGTTGGAAAGGGGCCATGTTAGTTTTGTTTCACTTGCACGTTTCCAGGAAGCAGAAGGATTAAACGTCCCCCAGGCTGCTCTGCTGGCACTGGAGGAGAGCATGAGCCCCTGACGCCTCTCATGGGAGCCTGGCCCTGCGGGACTACCAGCCTGGTGTATGGACTTGAGCAGTTCAGAGGAGGATCTGCTTTCGGGGGGCCGTAGGGGAGCACATAAGGCTCTGTGGCAATCCTTCCTCCCCCCAGTCCTCCCAGCCTGCACTCCAGCCCTGGGCACGGTGCAACAGGGGGCCCGTCTCGTCCGGCAGGCCCTCGGGGAGCTGGCACTGCAAGTGCCAAGAATGGAGGATGGCGGGGGTAGGGTCGCACTTCACCCAGCCCCCAGGAGGGGGTGTGAGGTCATGTTCAAATCCTCCTCCCTGCTGTTTGTCTTTCTCTCTATTTTCGCGCGAGGCCCCTCACTGGGGTTGGGGAGAGGGCAAAAGGCAGTTCCCTCAGGGACACACCTGCCAGGGCGCATCACTCCTGCCCGCGGTGAGAGGACAGGTCAGTCTGCGTGGCCTCTTCAGTCAGCAGAGACTTCCAGCAGAGACTTCCTTCCAGCAGGGAGGCTGGTCAGTGACGCTTGTGGTATTTCATGATGTGTCTGTTGGGAACTGGACTGAGAATCCACAAACTCAGTTTGTGTACGCCGCAGAACAGCCCCCGTGTGGAACAACTTCCTGTCACTGTTGACGCATGGCTAGCGCTGCCCCAGGGCGCGTGGGCTCCATGTCCCCAGCTCCTCCCTCCCGGCTCAGCCTGCCCTGGAGGGGTGCAGCGAGTGAGCGGCAGTGTCCAGCCTTGCTTGCTAGATTTGTCTCAAACCCTTTTGCTCTGTTGGTTTGTCAGCCTGACTTCCGGGCAGTGGTGTGTGGTGCTAATGGGAGCAGCTGGAGGCCGAGCTGGGCTCACGTCTGCCTGCGTCACTGGAAGGAATGCTGCTGGCGGTGCCCGTCTGGGCTGTTCACGAGAGTTCTGGGGCCTCAGAGCCGAGAGCCCCCCCCCCAAAGTTCACACCTGGCCTCTTCGGCCGGGCTGGCTCTGCTCCAAATTTGTGTGTGTTTATTTACCATTTCAATTCTTCTGGTAAGTGCTAGGCACGCACAGTCCTCTTCTGGCAGCGGCAGAAATGTTCCAGAGCGCTTCCGAGCGACCACAAATATTCCATGTTTGCGCCAGCAGAGCAGGAGCATCCCCACGCATCGCTATCGCTGGGGTCAGCTCTCGCGGCACCAGCAGACCGGCGCAGCACATGGCACTCGTGCTCTCAGAGCAGCTGTCTCCCACCCCACTGCTTCTCCTCACAGGAAGATTTCTGGGAATCCCTCTGACTCCTCCTTCTCCGGGTGCACTGCTGGGATGTCCTGTCTCTGTGCTATGAAACACATCACCTGCGTGTCTGCCTGATTTCTGAGTATTTAGTCATCTGAATGGGGTTACAGGCTCGCCAGTGGGTCTGATCAGAAGATAATGGGGTTCTAGTCCCGGAATCAGGCTCCAGAAGAGTTTTTCCAGGGATCCCCAGGGTGCCCAACAGGAACGCTCACCCTGAAAACCCAATCTGTATCGTTTTATAAGCTTGTATTAAGATAACACAAAATGATAGACAAATGACTGATTAACAGACCATGAATAATGAAATGGATAATGGCTGGGGTTACAGTCTGATTCTAAAGACACGTGATATCTGTCTATCTACCGTACGCTTTGGGTTCATACGCTCACGCCCTTCCCTGCTGACCTGGGTGAGAGAGATGTCTGGTCCCTCAGCTCTCGAGTAGAGGGGGAGAGCTGGGCGCTGCTCGGAGCTTGGTGCTGGATGGCTAAGACGAACCCTGCCAATAATGCTGAGTATAACCGGAGAATAAAAGCTCTCAACACACTCGCTAAGAGAAGGTTCAAGCAGGAGCAGCTGACGATTGCCCCGAGTAACACGGTTTGCCCCCCCTTATACCCTAGCAGCACAGCTCTTCCTTCCATCTCCAAACTTGGCTTCTTCACCCCCCGATTATTAGGGTGCACGTACTCTGTGGGCTGGCAGGTTCGTGCGTAGTAATGACACATCCGAGCCAGCCGGTTCGCTTGTCTCACCTTCGTTGTTTCGGGCCCTTTTGTGGGTTCTGTGGTGTAGCTGTGACGTTTACTCGGGGCAGAACCTGGGACAGCCCCCCCGTCTTGATGCCTCCTGACGTACCTCGGGTAACGGTTACACGTATCCATGTCCTGTCCTTTCACTCACCGTTACTTACCCGGGCCGATGGATGGCGGCTGCCTTCGCTGTCACGCAGGAGGTGGCCTGTGAAGCACCTTGCATTGTGGCTGTAATGCTTCACTCCGAATCTGTGACTCTGTTACCATAAAACAACACCAGGGCAGGGGTACGTGTGCCGCAGGCAGCCTAGTCCTGTCGGCTACACTGTGCACTAGCTGGTCAAAGGTGCCAAGTCGGAGCCGCGGCTCAGATCCTCTCTCCTTGAGAGCCCTTGTCTTCACGGTGCCCCGCACCGGCCGGCTGTGACTGCATCTCGGCGCTAGCTGGGGATTGTCTGCTCTGATCTGACCCCACGGCCGAGCCTGTTAGGAGCTAAAAGGGGGCGGGGGCGCAGGGGGCTTTCTCTGGTTACCGTGCTCGCTGCAGACCCACTTGTAGCCCATGGCTGGGCCTGTGTCGCTCTATTTAAAGAGAGGTTGCAGGAGACGCAGGAAATACTCTGGATTTTTCCCTGGCTCCGATTATGCTGGAGACGCGTTTTCGGGTTTTTTTTTTTGATGTTTCTCCAAGGAAGGTTTTTAATTTCCCTCCCTATTCAGCCGTCATCTGAGCTACCTGGATGCCGTGCTGCTGGGCATAGGAGGGGGAGCCTCGCTGGAGACGGGCAGCCCTGTTCTGGTGTGTGTCAGGAGCAGCAGGCCAGCAATGATGGGGAAAGGGTGATAACTGAGCAGGACTGAACGTGGCTCTCCGCACACTGGAGAGGAGAAAGCCCGGCCATGCCCCTCTAGGCCCCCCTCCGGGAGCCAGGACAGGGTTTTCCCTCCCTGAGCTGGTCGTCTGGGCTCTGCCCCGCCAGTTGTAAACGTCCCAGGATGTGGGGTAAGTCACACCCTCCCTTCGGCCAATGGCCTCTCGTAGCTCCTGCAGGGGTCTGGGGTGGTTTGGGGGGCCGGCTGGCGGGGTGGAATGGCCCATGCTCTTCAGGGCTGTGTGGCAATCCTGGGCTAGGCCAGTGCCTCCTTCCCGACCTGTGTGGGCCGGTTCCCTAGCCTGACTCCTTGGCTGCCGGGTGAGGCTGGGCTGTGCTGCAGTTGCTCCTGTGAACTCTGTGAGGAGGAATGAGAGGAATCTGCTGCTGGGGCAGAAACCGTGGCTGAGAACAGCCGGGGCCGGAGGGAGGGAGGGACCGAGCTGCCGAGAATGGCATTCCTGAGTCTCAGAAGCAGAGCAGCTGTGTGGGCACCCAGTCCTCAGCTTGTTCCCAGAGCCCCCTGCCCCCCGGCCAGCTCAGACCCACTGGCTGCTTCCCTGGCCAGCCTGCTTTGCCTTGCCGCCTGGGCGGTCTGGATTTCCCTTCATCCCTGCCGGCCCCTCTGCTGCTCCTGCGTCCCCACAGCACTTGTGCCGCTCTGTCCGTGTGGGATTCGCTCCCCTGCCCCCCTGCTGTCCCTCCGAGCATCCTCAGCCCCCCACTGCCTCTCTGCCTTCCCGCCCCACGCTCTGCCGGGGAGAGGGAGGTGCTCTGGCACCACGGGAGGCTCAGGAAGCTACGTGCGCTTGGGAAGAGGGAGCTTGCCTTGCCCAGGAGTTGCAGCATCTGCATCCAGCTGACCCGCTCTTGCTCTACGACTGAATTGCCTTGTGTATGTAGCAAGGACGCTGCGTGCGGAGCCCCGGCGGCCTGACGTGCTCTCTGGCATGGAAGCAACGTGTCTGTCCTGCCTGCAGGGGAGCCGATTGATCCGGTGGGAGCTTTGCTTGGCCTGCTCTGTGCTTTGCCACTAGCAGATCGAAGCCCTGGCCGTGCGGTTTCTCTAGACCCTTGAATCTGTAACGTACGGCCACACGTGGCTAGTCGCAGGGGCCCGAGGGCTGCCCCGTTTACAAAGAATGGAGGGAATTGCGGCCCGCCTCATCCGCCCTGCAGGAGTGCGGCACAAGGGAGAGTCCAAACGCCAGCGTGCGCTGCGAGCCAGGCTCCCTGAGGGCACCGTGCTAGCTGCTTGCTCGGGATTGCTGTGGAGGGCCTGGGTGGAGCCGTGAGACCCCCGAGTGACGGGGGTGGATCCCAGGGGAGGCTCCCTGGCGTTCTGTTTCTGCAGTGCAGCCAGTAGTCCGGCCGTGGCTCGATCCTGGACTGGCCCTGGGAGCTCCAGTAGTCAGTCCCATCTGATAAGGGCCACCTGGGGCCACCTTCCCAGGGCGCCTTCCTGCCCCGCTTGGTGCTGCATGGCCCTAAAGACGCTGAGTGATAAATGGGGGAAGCCGTAGGCTGCAGAACAAACCTCCTCCCCACCCCACGATGAAATGGGCGGCACCTCAGCGTGAGCCCTGCTGCATGGGAAGCCTGGGTGGAACATACGCGGGGAAGGCAGGGTGCACCTGGAGCCGGGCAGGGTGTCTGCTGGCGACGCCTGCTGTGGGGGCAAGAGAGCGGCTGTCAGCACCGTCGCCTCCCAGCCAACCCTTTGGAAAGCAGCGTGTCCCAGCAGCTGCCATCCGGAGAACTTCCTGCTTTCCAGCAGCCTGGCCGCCTTGGCATGTGCCCGTTGACCTGCCCGCAGCGGGCTGTGGTGTTCTGGGCGGCGGAGGCCCCAGTGAAGCCCCCTGCAAGAGAACTCCCCCTTTTTGGGCTGGACTGTCATTTGTCTGTGAAGTGTTCTGCTGGCTGCAGAGGGGAGCGCTGTCTGCCTGCAGCACCTGGTGCGAGTCACCCGTCGCTAAGCAAGGGGAGGAGACGCCCACCTGCAGACCAGCAGGGGCTCAGGGCTCACGGCTCGCAGCCCTAGGTGTGTCTGAGCTCCGCAGACTCAGAGCAGCGTCCGAGGTGCGGATGGGATTGGCACACCAGCCTGTCTTTTCAGTCTCCCTGCCCTAGGCACCTCTTGGCTGCTGCAGCCCCCGGATTCCTGAGCTGTGAGTCTGCTGCCCCACACTCCGTGGATAGCCCGGCTCCAGGCGGCTCAGTCTCCTGGCCCTTCTCCTCCCCTTGGCAGAGGGAGGTATAGCCACAGGCTGGGACGTGGAAATATTGACATGCAAAATTTCCTGTGCATTGCTAGGCTCCAGAACGGGCATACAACGGTGGTGACCTTTCTGCTAATCACTCGTCTCCCCATGTGTCCTACCAACACTTGCCTATCTCGGGAGCTTCTCCTGCCCTGCCCCAGATTCCCACCACCGCCTGCCCGCGCTCTCACCAGCCCAGGGGGGGCAAGACAGGGCACTGTCTTCACAGAGCCGATGCAGCCGTGAAAGCACACAGTGCCGAGTGTTGGCCCGGCATTCCCGCGGTGCGCTGAACTTCAGGACTAGACCCTGCACTGGTCTGGAGCCTGCTTCCCCCTTCCACCCAGCTCTGCTGGAGCTTGGTCCAGCGAGTCCCCAGACCTTCCGCGGGGACTTGGCTATGTCTGGTGCAGTAACTTGCTTGCAGGCATGGAGAGATGCATTTCTGCAACACGGGGCTCACAGGCATTGCTCTCCGGTCCCGCCAAGGGCAGCTGGTGGCTGCGAGGATGAGCTCTGTGGGGGTGGGGGGTGGGGTAATTGCTGGTACTGCAGAGTTGCGTGAATTTCTAGGCTGGGCTGGCAGGAAATGTTAATGAAGATGCCCAGGAGCCGCATCATCTCACTTTTTAGGGCCCAGCCCTGTTGAGCTGTGGCTGGCTGAGGGAGCCAGGCGACGAGCTTCCTGAATTTCCAGGGAACAGACGGGCTGAGGTCTCCGGCTGAGAAACGATCACGTTTCTTCATCTTCTTCTTCATCTGCTAAGACTGGGGTAACGAGGAGCTTTGACTCCAGACCACTCTTCTCAAGGTAGTTGTAGCTGACAGCCATCAGCCTCCGGCTGCCTGGCCCCAGTGGAGAGAGGCGCCCTGGGACTGGGCTGCTGGGAACTCCCTATAGACTCTCCTCCCTCCCTGCCCCTGCTTCTGCCATCTCTGCCTCCCTCCTCCTTCCCAAGGGCCCCTCGCCGTGGTGTCCAAGTGCCTCCCTCTGCTCGGGATCTGCCCTCTGTCCCTCCTCCTCCTGACTCCGGGGGTGGGGCTTCAGCAGGCCCCACCTGTTTGATATCATCATCATCCTCCCTCCCCCCCCCCCCCAGGCACCGAGCCACTTCTGCTCATCGCCTCCCCTCCCTCTCTCCTGTGCAGCCTGCCCGGCTCTCCCGGGGCTGCTGTCTCCATGCCCGTGTGGAGGGCGCCGTGGCAGGGCAGCTGCCTGCTTCTCCGTGACAAACCTGCAGCACAGAGCTCTCTCCTGCAGACACTGACGGGAAATGCCTGGCAGCCCGTCAAGCCCAGCGTTGGCCCGGTGCCCCGGCGGGCTGGGGCGCTCACACCTCTTCCCGTTTGGTCTGATCCGGTGCCAGAGGGGTCTAGCCATGCACCTGGCTTTGCCTGACTTCAAGGGAAACCTCACTCTGTTCCTGTCTGTTCCTGAAATCCAGGGGCTGTGCCAAGTCCCACCCAGCCCCCTTGCGCGCAGGGGCCTTTGTCCTTGCAGGTTTCTTTGTTTGTTGTTCGCTTGGTATGAGAAGGGAGCTGTCTTGGCGATAAGCTGAAAGCTGCGCGGAGGGCAGGGGCGGTTTGCATTCCCTGTTGTGGGTATTAACAATACTTCTCGCTTTGCAGCTATCTGGCTCAGGGAAAAGGTGATCAAACCTCCTGCTTCAGGGCCTGGTTCCTCACTGCAGGGGTCAGGAGGGAACCCGGCCCCCTCACCCTGTGACCGGGGGCTCTCCTGCCTGTGAAGCACCCACGCAGGAGTCCTTACTGGAGGCAGGTTGCTGGGCAAAGTGGGCCAGCGTCTTGGTTCTGAGACAGCAGCTGCTGTGTTTGTGCACGTGAGGTTAAACGTCCCTCCGGGCTCTGGGTCAGGCCTGCAGGGGCTGGTGGCCAGAGAGTGCAGGGGCAGTTTGCCCTGCTGCCACCAATGCTGGGCCTGCTCTTGAGGGTAGGGAGCTGCCGGCCACCACCAGGCCCTGTATGTGCAAGGCCAGGCAATCTCCCTATAGCATCTGCTCCACCTAGGCAGCTGCTGCCGTACTGAGCGGAAGGGGGCATTGCGAGCGGCCGGGAAAGCCGTGGTCTGAGACCTCTTGCTGACTGGCGACAGCGCGTGCTCTGAATGGAAGATGCAGTCAGAAATGCTGCTGTGGCCATGGGGCTTGGGACAGGGGTGCAATGATCAGGGGGCTTGGTGCCAGCTTACGGGCTAGTGTCTGCCTTCCAGGGCCCGGGGATCGCTTTGAGCCGAGCCTGCTCCCTGACTTTGTGCATTGGTGTGGGCGGCTGTGCAGACACACGGGCGGGGCCCCCTTGCTCCTTTCTGGCCTGTTCATTGCGCCAACCCAGGCAGACTTCTTTACGAGGCTGACGTGAGCTCAGTGCAGATCCCGTGTCTTGGCTGCCGGGGCTCGCTGCGTTTCTCGAGTCCTGCTGGTGTGTACAGCTGTGTGCAAACCTCTTGCACTGCAGGAGAGTCCAAAGCGGTGTTAGGGGGTATTTCTCTGAAAGGCCAGGCCCCGTCTCCTCCCCTCAGCTTGCAATAAATGGGAATGCCAGCTGGGAATCTCCCCTGGTGCCTTGGATTTGGGCTGTGGGAAGCCAGTGTGTCCTGGTGAGCTGGGATTTCCCAGGGCTGCAGCCTGTCTTCCTGGACACGGGTTGCCAACTTCTCCTGTCTTCTGACGTCTGAATGGAGCTAGTTCCTTCCCTAGGAACAACTGCATCATTGCAGCTGTCTGAGCGCTTAGGCTGTCTGCTCCCCACGCACCATGCTCCATGGACAGCATCTGGAGAAGGCCAGGGCATCCCACATGCTTGGGGCTCGGTGGTGACTTATCCACCCTGCCCTGGACTGAGAAGTAAACACAAACCCAACCAGTATTGCACAGCGAGCATCCCGAGCCGGAGCCTGACCCCACTGCCGGCGCTCGTGCACCCCGGGGTCTTGGAAGGCGCTGGGCAGGCGGCTCCCTAGAGTTCGCAGCGAGCGGGGCTCTGCCTTTGCGGCTGTCCCAGTCCTGCCCCTGCCCCTGGCTCCAGGCTGGGAGCCCCGCCGCTTGGCAGACGGTACTGAACTTCTTGCTGTGACAAGTGTGAGCGGGTCCCTGATGTAGCAGCGTGGCAGGGCCGAGCGGCGGAGCCTGCAGTGAGAAGGGGATTCTCCCTCGGGCACAGGCAGGTCTGGGCGGCAGAGCTGCAGTGGGCCCTGTCTAGCAGGGCGGGCCTGTTTCATTCTGGCGGCCCATCCTCCGCTCTGGCGTTCCCTGGCACGCCCTGGGGCATTGCTGCCTGTGGGCTGGGCCATCTCTCGGCCTGAGCCGTTTGCGTGCCGTGGTTTAAATCCTGCCTCCTTCCGGCAGGCGTCGGAGCAAAGCCCCGGATCTCATTCATCTTCCCAGTGCTGTGTTCCCGTCTGTTGCCATGGTCACGGCTGTACGTTCACTACGGAGCTTTGCAGCACAAGCCGCTTTCCGGTCGACTTGGCTGGTGTGTCTGGGGAGGGAGCCAGCCAGAATGAGCTGGCGTGGCCGGGCCCAGCTCTGCGCGGCCGTGCAGGAATGTTTCTGAACTTGCCCGGTCCCCGGGAGGCCCTTCCCTCCGAGGGCTGGAGGGGATGCTGCTAAGGCATCATGAACCCGCCCTGGGGCTCCCTTCTCTGCTCCTCCTCTCTAGGATGGGGGGCCGGATGTAACCTGGGGGGCTGTGCAGCACAACCCATCCTGCCCCCCCTCTGCTGCTGAGACGCTGAGGGTCCCAGTGTGATCTGGGGGCTGGGGGCAGCGCGTGGGGAGCACAGGGAGGATAAGGAAATGGAGGTGCCTGGTGGGAGAGTGCAGCCCGGGGCCTCTCCTGCATGGGGGTGACGTGAGGTGCAGCCACTCCTGGGAGAGCAGGACATGCTGGTCTGTCCGTCCCAACACCCCCGTGCGGCTCCGGGCTCTCTGCGAGGGGCTGCGGTTCGGCCCATGGGCTGGGGGAGTTAGGCGCTGTCCTTTGGTTCCTTACCTCTTCCTGCCACCCTGATGTCTGGGTGTGGGCGAGTGCTGGCTGCCTCTGTGCTTGGCAGACCAGGCGGGTTACCCCGTCCGCTCATTAGGCACAGAGGACGCCTGCTGCCCGGGCAGGGGTGTGTGTAACAGGGCAGTTCCGCGTAGGGCCATTAATCCATGGTTTGCTCCTCTCACACCTTTCTTGGCTTGGGTTCCTGGGCTCAGGTGTTGCAGGCTGGGTTCTTCATGGACCCCCCGGACGTTATCCGGAGACCTGCCGCCGTGCGCAGGGCTGACTGAGGGCAGCCACGCAGAGGGGAGCCCCTTTCAAAGGTGCTGCGTAATCTGGGGGTATGCCAGCAAATACGGGGCTTTGGCAAAGCTGGGTGGGGGCCTGGGAGAGAATGAGTGTGCTGCAGGGCTGGGAATGGCCATGCGTGTATCCGTGCCCCCTGTAGACAGCCTGACATGCCTCGGAGAGCAGACAGGAGCATTCTCCGGTGTTTCCTCTTGGCCTCCTGCTTTCTGTCATGAGAACATGCTGTTGTCTCTCATTCCCTCCTGAAGGCTCCCAGCTCAGCATCTGGCCCTGTGTCCCTGCAGTCCTCTGGCCCGTTTGCCTGGGCTGGGAGTTTCGGCTCAGCTGGGAATGCGGTATTGCATCTGCAGCCACCCCCGAAAAGGAGATGCGGGAGCTGTTTGGCACAGCACAGCAGAGCAGGAAGCGAGGGAGACTCTGGTCGGTTGAAGCTGCAGGGGAATTGTAGTCCGGGTGGGTGCAGTCACTCCAACTGGGGCTGGCCCCCCGTGTGAGGAAAGGGCCCTGGGGTCATTCGTGATTGAGCAGTCAGGAGCTTGCCTTCCTATGTCAGCACCAGGGCTCCGCGGCACAGTCTAGCAGCAGTGGCTTTGCTTTCACACCTCGACCCTGAGGGAAGGGCTCCCTAGCCAGGGCTCTGGCTCTGTAGGTCACCTGGCCGCCTCTGCTTCTCCAGGTGTGGGTGGTGCCCTCCCCTCTGCAAATCTGTGCGCCTGCACAAACCGGCTCCCAGCCAGCGCAGGGTGCCAGCCAGCTCTCCGTGCTGGGCTAGGCGGCCCGCGCCATCTGCTGGACACCGGGGGTTTGAAAGGCTAAGGCGGATTTTTAAGGCAGGGTTCATAGAATCACAGAAGATGCGGGTTGGAAGGGACCTCAGGAGGTATCTAGTCCAACCCCCTGCTCAAAGCAGGACTAACCTCAGCTAAACCATCCCAGCCAGGGCTTTGTCAAGCCTCAGCTTAAAAACCTCTAAGGATGGAGATTCCACCACCTCCCTAGGTAACCCATTCCAGGGCTTCACCACCCTCCTAGTGAAAATGTTTTTCCTAATATCCAAACTAGACCTCCCCCACTGCAACTTGAGACCGTTGCTCCTTGTTCTGTCATCTGCCACCACCGAGAACAGCCTCGCCCCATCCTCCCTGGAACCCCCTTTCAGGTAGTTAAAGGCTGCTATCAAATCCCCCTCATTCTTCCCTTCTGCAGACTAAACAAGCCCAGTTCCCTCAGCCTCTCCTCATAAGTCCTGTGCTCCAGCCCCCAATCATTTTTGTTGCCCTCCACTGGTCTCTCTCCAGCTTGTTGCTTCTGTGCCCTCGCTGTCCAGCCAGGTAGCTCCGGGAAGGTGAGCTAACCTCTGTGTGCCGGCTGTGCTCACGGGGCTACTCGGCGCCTCCCCACGTTACTGCCCCCAGGGTGGATGGGTCAGCTTAGCGCTGCCGTCTTCTCGCCCATGCTGGGCTCTCTGCGGCTCCCCGGGGCAGTTCCCAGACACCCAGGCTCTCTCCTGGCAGACGCCGTGGGCTTACTGGGCTCTCGCCAGGTGCCTGTTGGTGAGGAGAGGGTCCTGTCCTACCCCTGGCACTGAGACGTGGCAGCAGGGCCTCTTAGCGTAATCTTCCCACTCTGCTCCCAGCCCCTGGGAGACCAGAGCAGAGAGGCGCTGGTTGGCTTCTGCCCCAGATGCTGCCCTGGTCACTTGGTTTCACTGTGCTCAGATCGTAAATACAAACCGGGCCATTGCACCGTAGTTTCCAGGGTTGGTGTCTTTGCTTTTGGGTTTGGGTTCTGGGGGGCGGGAGGGGGACGAGAGTTAATTTCCCCCATCCTTTCCCCCTTCCACCCCTGTAAATATTTGACCGCACGTGTGAAACGTCAGGGCATGTTTCTGCTCATGTGAGGCCTTGTCCAATGTTTTCCCAACGCAGTCCAACGGGTTTCTGTGGGACAAGCCATAGGTATGGACTTAGACTAGAATAACAGGCGCCCGTCTGGGGAAGGGCTGGGTCGGGCAGCCTTGCTTGCGGGTGGCCTAGTGAGCCAGGCCGGGGGACGCTGGTGTTGGCAGCTGGAGCCCCGAGGAGCGTGTGTGAAGCCGCAGGGTCGGTGGGAAAGACTCTGGCCTTGTGTGCTGGGCTGTGTCCCGTGCTCTTTCCCAGCGGAGGCGATAGTGCGGGCTAGCTGGGGGCTGGGATCGCTGGCCCGGCGAGGCTGAGCAGTTAGAGGACGTAGTGGTTAAAATCTAGCCCTGCGGCTATCTCCGGCAGCCCTGCGCGGGGGAAGCGTCTTAAGAAGGAACCGTCTAGCGGAGACCCAGCCTGGCTGCTTGGAGCACCTGGAGCCGGCCTGGCAGACACGCAGAGGGTTATCCTTATCCCCGCCCCTGCTCTCCGGCCTTCGTCGCACGCCGGCCTCTCGCTGCTCCCGCTCCCCGTCCGAGAGCAAGGCTGCGTTCCTGCTGCTCCCGGCCGGCACCTCAGAGGGGTTATCTGGAGAGCTCCTCACCTGCTCTGGGGACTCCAGGCTTTGATCAGTCTGTGTGCTGGGCCTGCAGGCCAGGCTTCTGCCTTTGAGGTGACTTCTTCCTTCTCGCCCCCTCCCAGGGCGGGGTCTGGAGCAGGACGCAGTCTCTGCCACAGGCACAGCCTCTGGAAACCAGGGGGCTGTCTCACCCTGAGCTGCAGGAGCCTCTGGCCCCTCTCGTCTGGGGGTTACCTTTCCCACGGTCACGAAGGCTTCCCTGCCCCGCCAGCCTGTGTCCAAAGGCTACCTGGCCACAGCTGTCTTTCTGCAGCGCCAGGTGCTGTGCCCGGCCCCGGTTGCCCCGTGGAGCTGGCTGTGCCGGCATGCTGGCTCAGCGTGGCAGGTGAGGCGCTCAGCGCGGCCGCGCTCTCCTTGGAGGAGGGTTTCCTTCCGCAGAGCAGCGTTCGCAGCCGAGCTGCCAGACGCCCACATCACTTCCTCTCCCTGCAGCGAGGGCCTTTACCCCGGCGGTGCGGCTCTTCCCATGTGTGCGTTCACAGCCCCGGCCAAGGCGAGCGGAGCCCGGGGGCGGGGGGCTGGCGGCAGGGAGCAGGGGAGGCTCGTGCGCTGCCTCGCATTCTTCGGCTATTTTTAGGGTGGCCATATCAGGCCAGCTGTCCCTGTGCCTCCGGCTGCGGCGCGGGGGGAAATGACACTTGGCTCACCTATCGTGTCACGCTCGCTCTCTGCGAGGGACGCCCTGCCCGACTGCCTGCTCGGCACCCTGCTCTCCCGCGCCCCCGGGGCCTCAGCCCCCCACCCCCCCTGTTAAGGTAGAAGGCTCTGCAGGTAAGAGCCCCTTCCCTTCTCTCCGAGTCTGCGGGCGAGCAGGCTGTGCCCGGAGCGGAGCGGAGCAGTCTCAGCTCTCAGGGAGGCCGGCGGGGTGCAAGAGGGCCACCATTGTAAGGCTGACCTATTTTTAGAAGCTTCCCCGGGTGGATTGGAGTCGGCTGGGCTGATGTTCCTGCCATGGCTCAGTTTAACCAGCGTCCCGGCTTTGTCGGCGCCCTTGGGGCGTTCTCTCGGGTAAGTCTGCGACGTGTGGAGGGAGGGGGGATTTCCCTTGGGGCCTGTTGCGGGTGCCCCCTGCGTGCAACATGTGGGTAGTGTGGTTCCCAGAGGAGAGCCTTGGTTAACCCTCCCGGGGACGCGAACGTAGACTTGCGAACGCCCTGCACAGTGAGTTCTTTAAAGCTGGCACCTGAGCAAACCCCTTGGAGCTGGGAGGGGGCTGGGGCAGGCGCTGGGGAGCTTCCCGTGGCGTTGCAGTGCCGCCCAGCTCTCTGGGGAGGCTCCTGTCTGGGTGAGGGGGTTGGAAGGTATGTTTCTCTGCTCTGTCCCAGACAGCTGGAGTTCTGGGGCGCAGGAGATTGCTGCTCCAAGCCCACCACTTGAGATGGTGCCAGCTGGCAGATTGATTTCTCCGAGCCCCCGTTTGTCAGAGGAGCCGCTCTGGCTAGTTTTCCATGCAGCAAAGGGCTGTAGCTCAGGCAGGTGCTGGGAAGATGCAGAGCCCTGCGACGTGCTGCCTCTGGTGCCGTTGGCGGTTGAAATGGGCTGTCTCCTGATCACCAGCCTGAGTGTGCTCTGATGGCCCAGGCCGAGCCCTGGGTGGCTGTGCAGCGACAGGCTCTGCTGCTGCTCTGGAGATGGCCCGCTTACGGCAGCGGCGTGGACCGCCCTGGCACGGCGAGTGAATGAGGCTGCGCTGGCTGGTAGATTAGTGCAGCTAATTTCCCCTGCCTGCCTTGAGCGTTGCTGTGCGTGCCCACCACTAGCATGTCTGGCTGCTGGCCGGCTCATTCTCGGGGGTCACTGAATCCCCTCTGGATCCGCAGGGTTGGCTTAAAGCAGGGGCGATCAATTCCTTTTGGGCAAGGTCCAGACTCCCGAGAAATAATACAAAGATGAGGGTGATCAGTAAATACAAAGATTTCTTGGTCCGTTCAAAAGCGTCTGGCGGGCCAGATTTGGCTCCTGGCCCATCTGTTGACTGGCGTAAACCTTGCTCGGTAAAGGACGAAAGTGGAGCCTTTTCCGCCCCGTGTGCCTGTGCAAACCGTCCCGTTCCCGAGCCCAGCCCTTCGCTCGCTGTGTCCGCCGGGAGCTCAGCGCGCAGTCTGGCACTGGCCCTGCGGGTAGGATTCTGGCCAAGCAAAGTGAAGAGCACACATCATAATAAAGTGTGAGGCAGGAGACCTGGGGACCAATTGAGCACAGGAGAATAAAGCTGCTTAGAGGAACCAATTTTCTGTGCAACAGGCTCTGGCATTTCAGATCAGAATCTCTGCACCCCTTCGCTGTTTGGGGGCTGCCCTGTTGGCATCGGTTGAGTAGTGAAGCTGGGGTAACCGGGTCTGGTGTGGGAGGGAGACCCCACGGCTCATTGAGTGGAGAGGTGAGGCTGGGGCTCTGGGTCGAGGTTCTCCTCTGAAATGGGCTGGGCTGGGCTCAGGCAGGGTCAGTCTGCTGGAGCCGGCAGGAGGAAATGTTTGCTCAGCGTTGGGACAAGTGTAACCAGTTCAGATTCCTGCTGGTGGCGGAGGAGGGAAGGGAAGGAAGCGGCTCATTTCCCCTCCCACAGATCTGGGCCGAGGACAGGCTGTTCCGGCCTGGCCAGCGTGCCGCATGCAGCCGTTGCGCAGGAGCTGGGCTGTCACACCCAGGGAGATGGGTGCCAGTGACGGTGCCCGTCACCCTCACCGCTCATCGCCCTGTTTGGGCTCTGGGAACGCTGGGCTGTCAGGGGGTCGACACGCAGTCAGCCTCTCGGAATACATGGTGAGTGGGGGGCTGGAATGGGGAGGGGTGGAGTTTGCCAGCTCACGCCATGGGCTGACTCAGGCGATGCAGGGCATCTGTCACTGCTTGTCACCAGCCCAAAGCCAGCCCTGGGATAGAGTCGTCTGCTGAGTCGCAGCCTGGCCTTTCGGGGGGCGAGCGCCCATGTCCCCAAAATGGCCCCGCCAGCTCCTGGTGATGACCCCCGTGGAGTATTGTGTCCAGTTTTGGGCCCCCCACTACAAAAAGGATGTGGACAAGTTGGAGAGAGTGCAGCGGAGGGCAACCAAAATGCTGGCACAAGACGTATGAGGAGAGGCTGAGGAAACTGGGCTTGTTTAGTCTGCAGAAGAGAAGAATGAGGGGGGATTTGATAGCAGCCTTTAACTACCTGAAAGGGAGTTCCAGGGAGGATGGAGCTAGGCTGTTCTCGGTGGTGGCAGATGACAGAACAAGGAGCAACAGTCTCAAGTTGCAGTTGGGGAGGTCTAAGTTGGACATTAGGAAAAAGTTTTTCCCTAGGAGGTGGTGAAGCGCTGGAATGGGTTACCTAGGGAGGTGGTGGAATCTCCATCCTGAGAGGTTTTTAAGGCCCGGCTTGACAAAGCCCTGCCTGGGATGATATAGCTGGGGTTAGCCCTGCTTTGAGCAGGGGGTTGGACTAGATACCTGCTGAGGTCCCTTCCAACCCTCATCTTCTGTGATTCTATTTAACCTCCCTGCCACCCACTCCCTATCGAGCGCTGAGGGCAGGTCTCGCCCGAGTCACTCGCTGGCTAAGAGGGTGAGAGCTCGGTTCTGTTTCTCTGGGTCCCAGCACCCAGCTCAGACAGGATCCTGTGGGGCTCACTTGATTTGTTTGGGGGAAGTGGCTCCAGGACCGTCCCGTCCGCCTTGCCTCCCGTATCATGACAGGAGCGTGACTTCACATCCCACAAGCCCTGCTGGAGGCCGGGCTGTTCTTTGACTCCGCCGAGGGGAGCAGAGTGTAGCGCAGAGATGAGGGATGGCACTGCTGCCCGGCTAGGTGCCTTTGCTTTGCCTACCTCTTCCTAGTGGCTTCAGGCCTGAGGAGAGGGTATGAAATGACCAAGAATATTAATAAATCTGCGGGGTGTGTGTGTGTTTAAAAGTATGGGGGACGTGCCGCCTGCTCCAGCCTGCTGCTGGGGGGTGGGAGGGTGAGCTGGGCACTGAGGCAGCTCCGCTGAAGGCATGGGGGAGGTGATGAACCTTTTGTGAAGAAACCCTTTCTCCAGCGGGCTCGTGGGGCGTCGGAGTTAGACAGGAGTGAACAGACAAAGCAACACACCCAGAGGTCAAACCTTTGACAGTCCCGTTCCCTGGCAGTCGCTGGAGCGTCCCCTCTCCGCTCTTGATACTTATCGGTTCACTCGTTCTGCACCGGCGCCGCTTCTCCCAGGTTAGCCAAGGCCGGCGCATCTAACGGAGGAGCCAGCAGGCCCTGCCCATCTCCTGCTTGTCCAGAAACCCTTTCAGGCCCCCCCAAAGAGCTGATTTCTGCACATCCTGGCCCTGGCTGACCGTCTACTCCTTGGTGATGGGCACCCGAGGACAGTTCGTGGCTGTGGTGATCGTCAGGGGGCCTATATTCAGCGTGCCAGGCTTCTGCTGGTGGCGAAATGCACGTGTGTGACGCAGCCATGTCTGGCTCAGTGCCTTGTGCCGGCGTTCCAGCTGGGCGGCTCTAGCCAAGCCTTCCACCGGTCCATACCGAGTGGTCCCCGCTCTGGGAACGGCATCGCTAGCAGAGCCCGGCACCTCCCATGTCTTCATCAGTCAGGCAAGCTGGCTGAGCCTCTCCGCTTCCATCCACGCCCGGAGCACGGGTGTCATTGGACACCTGGGGCAGAACGCTCGCCTTCGTTCACTCCATTGTGGTTTTCCTTTCCTGTGGTTTGCATGGCGAGGTTTGCTGCAGTGCGGTGCTGGGGTGGCGTTCCTTGTCAGGAGGTGTGCATGGTGCTGGTGGCCAGCGCTGTGCAGCGTGGCTTTGCCGTCGGCAGGGACTCCGAGGGCAGGCAGGGACGGAGTGCCGCTGCGTGCTCGCTGGCTCCGGCGTGCTGCTAGGCGGTGGGCCTCCCCGGCTGGGAGCTCCTGGGGCAGGCACAGCACCATGCACACCTATGGTGCCGCGTGTGTTCCTGATAAATCCGAAAGGGCTTAACTAACCTAGGAAGCTTGTTTGGCTCCGGGCACGGGGGGAAGCAGACTCCTTGAGCTGTCTGTACTCTGGGCAGAGCTGTAGCCGTGGTAATTGCTGTGTCCCCAGTGTAGATGCTGAGTTCGCTGTTTTACCCGCCGTTTCTCTTCTTTGCCGAAGGTCAGAGCTGTACAGAAAGTTGGCAGGGCGCGCGCACCTCCCCTGATGCACAACAGCTCGGGTGGGGAAGCTGTGAGGACGCTGCCTTGGTCCTAGAGCTAATAATGGGGGCACTTCCTAGAGGGCGGCACTGGGTTACGTTGTACATGTGACTCCTGGAGGTAAATACTTGGGTGCACGCAGGGCTTCCTGCTGGGCACACGTCGCAGTGATGCCGAAAGCTGAGCCCTGGCGATTTGGGCTCGGTCTGTCTGTTTTGCTAGCTGGCTGCTTGTCTTGTGCTGCTCTTCTCCTGGAAAGCTGGGGCTGAAACCAGCCAGGGGAGGAGCGACTTCTAGCTAGTGAACAGAAAGCCAGGAGAAAACGTACCTCCAAAGAGACTGTACCAGGAGCGGTGGCTGGCCGTGTGACTGGGGTTTGGTTCTCTGCCTGGCTTTTCTCCCATGTGCACGGAGCGTTCAGCTCTGCTCTCTTCTCATGCCTTCGGCCTGGCCTGTATCTTGCCTGATTTGACAGAATTTATCATTTTCGGTTTCCCTTGTGGGCGTCCCCCTTTCCCTGTATTGCCGCAGTAGGCGTCCTGTGCCGGGCCAGCACCCTGCTGAATGGCCATGTGCCCAGGCCAGTCATTCCTCTCCAGGAAGAAGCAAGACCATAAGCTTTAACGCAAGTTTCACCTCTCCCCTTTCTTCCCCCAGTCAGGGTAGCTGTCCTGGTTCCAGCTCCATGTGACATCACCATGGCCTTCTCGTCACGGTTTGCGTTCTGGGAACAAAAGGGAAGTCTCTTTCGTGTTTGCTATCACCGCCGTGCTCGGCCTTCGTGCAGTGTGTGTGCAGAGCAGACAGCATGTTACCGGGGAGCTGCCCTGCTTTGCCTGCTTCGGGGAGCTCGCAGGATGAGGAATCCTCCCTTGCGAGCGCCGGGGGGCGAGGGGACACAGCCACGCGGCATGCAGTTCAGGCACGTCGTTTCAAACACCTGCGTTCCCACCGTCATTAACAGCGGCTTGGTGAACTGGGTGTCTCCTAGCCCTGCGTGAAGCAGCAGTAACATGGGGACTCCGTGTCCGGAAGTGCTGCGGGAACGTTACTGTCAGCTTGGGTTTGGGATAGTGCAAGAGAGCAAAGAGGAGAGGCCACGGCTGAAATGTGCAGGGGCTGAGCGATGGCCGGGCTGCCGGAGCCGTCACTCTGAGTGCCAGCAGCAGCCCACGCCGGTGAGGAAGGGTTTCCCTTTTGTGTACTGACCTCAGTCTGCGAGACTTCTTCTGTCCCATGAGTCAAGCAGAATCTAAATTCGGTCGCTGAGCTCCCCGGCAAGGAGGTCTGTGGAGTGTTTTTCTAAATGCTCCGGAGAAGCGTCCCAAGGAGTTGTCCTGGTCCCTGAGCCGGAGAGCCCCGTTCTCCGAGGAGCCAAGCGCAGTGTGGCAGCAGAGGCTGGATGAAATGGTACCACACTAAGGATTTGGAAGCCTGTTACATCCTGAAACCCAAGTCTTACAATAGCTGTGCATGTGCGTGGGGTGGGGGCTGAACCCCCCTTGGTACCGTGAGATCGGAGGGGAGGATCCCAATCAGAGGCAACTCCTCATGCATGGCCTGAGTGGGCTAATTACTAATGCACTGACTGGCTGGTTTGTTGGGTATGTTCCTCACCACCTTTAATTGTAGAGCTGCCGCTGGCCTCTCACAGGGGCATGGCGGGCCAGCGGTTGGCAGTAACGGCTGCTGAGCAGGGGTGAGAGGAGCTGCAACCCCGCTTCCCGGGGGCAGAGGTCAGGCAGATTTCCAGGAGCAGCAGATGAATGGTAACTGGGCCCAGTACTGTGCTCGGCCTCCTCAGGCTGCTTTCTCCTAGGGTCTGATTCGGAGCCCGGTGAAGTCCATGGGAGTCTTCCCACGGTTTCAAGGAGCTTTGAATCGCGCCTGTACTTGGCTTGTCCCAGTTAAGATGGCGACCTCTTGGGCGATGGATTGCCCTGGCTCGAGATCGGCTGTTTCTCAGGAGTTGCTGTGCCCCCTGCCGTCAGTGACCCCTTCTTGCTACCCAGGGGGAGGGTCCAGGCAGGCAGGCCGAGGAAAGCTTCCTCCATGTTAGTCTGTCCTTTATTGCAGAGAGGGCTCTTTCAGATGCTGTCAGGTTTAAATTAGCCCTGTGTCGCCACTTGCCTTCCCTGGAGTTTTCCAGGGAGGGCAAAGGCACGTGCTTGCATTCGTGAGAGCTTCCCAAAGGAAGGGCTGCTGGAGAGATTAGCTGATGACGTTTAAAATGCAGTACGCTGTCTGATGTGGCCAGAGCGGGGACAGCTCACCCCAAACCAGGTCGCTTTCCTTATTTGAGCGCCTGGCTTGTCACTGTTGTTCGGTGGCGCTCAGCTGCAGAGCTAAACTGAGTAACAAGCAGAAAGCCAGAAACCCTCCTGGGGAGGGGGAACAGGGCTTTAGTTGCCAGCCACGTCACCAACTGCAAATACAGTCCCTCCTGCTTGTCGGGGCTTAGCGGCTGTCTGAGCTCTGGAGCATGTCGGCATGTTACTGACCTGGGCGCGGTGCTCTGTGACACAGCCATGCAGGAGGAGGGTTTCAGCTGCTTTCTCCACCTCAGCAGGCCTGATGCGGTTTTTGATTTTGAAATAATTGGGAAACATTTTTGCACTAGTCTCCAATGCTTGTGAATATCGGGGAAGCCGTAAACCTCACTGTGTGCTGCATGCACCGTCCGGTCCCTGGCTTCAGAGGGGAGCACAGACGTTCCCCTGTAACGCGTTCCGTTGTGTAATGTCCTCTTTTGGGCGGCCATTGCTTCCTGAGCCTCACAAGCAATTGCTCTTTGTTCTGAAGCATGAGTATCAATAATCCTTGTAACTTTCTCCATGCTCATGTGTCTGCTAATACTACTCTTGGGCTCATAAGTGTTGTCATCTTTGAACCTTGCTAAGTTGTTTGCCCCAACATCCTGCAGCGGTGAGTTCCAGAGGTCCTGCTTCTGCTCAGACTCTTTTTTGTGGTCACAACAGCGAATTGCACAAGAACAGGAGCAGCCTCAGCCGATGTCTCTGGAAGCAGCCTCCACCCCCCCCAGCTCTGATCTCGGCCACGCTCGTGTGTGCAGAATGCGCTAGTGGAAAGTGTTGGGGTGTGAAACTCTGGAAATGCCTTTGAAAGCTCTGACTGAAATGTGCCCCTCTTCTCTGTTTAACCCTTCAGGTTAAGGACGAGGACAAACTTTTCTCTGGGAAAAAAGCTGGGAAAGAGGATGGGGCAGTAAGTGTCTGTGTGGCAGAGGGGGTAGCTTGGAGCACTGCATCCAGCTCATGCTAACTCACAGGCCCGGACAACCTGCTCTGAAACCCAAAGCCACTGACGGCAGGAGCCAGACCACCTGCTTCACACGCAGCTTCTAGCCCTGCTGGTGACAAAGAAATGGCCCCAGGGTGGTGTGCTGGCCGCCTGGCTGCTCTGGGCCCGTCAGGCCAGCCGGCTCCCGCTGGCCTGCTGCCTCGATTGCTGGGGTCACGGAGCGTGGGTTTCTGTGGCGTACGGGGGTGGGGGGTGGCAGGCCCGGGGGCGCCGGTCTGGTCCTTCACAACATGCAGGAGGTGGGAGACGCAGGAGGCTCTGAGGGGTGCAGAGCCTCCTGTGCCCCCCGTGCGTTGTGAAGGCCTGGCCCAGGCCCCGCCCCAGGCCAGAGGGTGAGTCCGCCCTGTCCGAGCCAGCGCCGGGCTGCGGGGCTGTCGTGGGAGGGGCGGGTAAGTGCGGGGAGGGGTGGTGGCGGAGCCAAGCCTGCATTGGCACCCCCCACCCTCAGTTACAGAGCCACTTCCCTGGGGCAGCTGGGGGTGGCGCCGGGACCCCTCCTGCCCTGCGGCAGGGGAGGGGGGGGTGAGGTCAGGGAGGGGCACAAATGTAGGCTTGGCCCCTGGGTGCCGGAGACCCTCCGTGTGACAGTGCCGTGGCTGCAGGGTCGTTCCCTTGGAGACAGGTCGGCGACTAGTAGTGCCGGGGGTGCTTGGCTGAGCACGATGCAGCTAGCCCTGGCGGCTGAGCTGGTTGACGTGGGGCTGTTGCGTTGAGGCCGGTGAAGACGAGGCCGTGCTGGCAGCTCTGGGGGGCTCGTTCCAGAGGGTGGCTTGGTGCAGAGGGCGGAGAGCAGGGGTGAAAAGCAACGATTTGGGCCAAGTGCTGCAATAACACACACACTGCCTGGAGGACGCTGGTCCTGGGGGCTGGGGGCAAACCCCCCTGTGCGATGAGGGTGGAGCCGAAGGAGGGGGGGAGAGGGGCTGGCTGGCTTATTTGTGCTAGGGCTCAGGTTTGGACCCCGCTGGAAGCAGCGGGTCAAATCCTGTGCTTCTCGCCGGGCAGATGCACGGCCTGGTGGCAGGTTCTCGCGAGGGTCGGCATAGACAGTACAGATCCCGGGACGCTCGCCATCCGTGTCCTTAGTGCTGCCTCCGTCCCCACACCGAACTCTGCCGTCTTTCCTCTCTTGTTCTGGGCATGAGCTGCCCTGTTCCTCCCCAGAGAGGGCTGAATTCCAGGGACTCCTGGTGAGCAAAGCTCCATGAGATCCCTCTGGATGGAAGAAATGGAAAGCAGTGCCGGCAAAGGGATCATCTTAAGAAAGCCCCGCCACGTCCTGCTGTGACGGTGTGGACGTACAAGTGACTCTACAGAAAGATACACACACGCAGCAGCATCACTAATCTGCATGACTGGCAGACGGGGCTGGGTGCAGCCTGCTCTCCTCCAGCTGTCCCGGCTCCGGCGAGCCATCCTGCTGCTCAGACACACAGCGCAGGCTGCGTTAGTGGAGCTCTGTTACCCAGCAGTGTCACCTCTCACGTAAGCGGCGTTGGTCAGCGAAGGTCTCCGTCCATGTGGTGTCAGCTGGGCAGGTCCCTGGAGCTGGGAGAGTTGGTCGTGTTCGGCTGCCGGCCGACCCCTCAGGAGTTCCTCTGCACGCTGCCTCTTCCCCAGCTGACAAGGCTGGTTGGTAGCCACTCTGCACAGACCGGCCACCCGATCGCCGCCGGGTCCAGTGGCTGGGGGACGCAGCTTGCTTTTCCAGGGGCTCCCCCTTCCTCGCCAGGGAGGAGTCGGACGTCAGGTATTTGCAGTCATGGCAGAGAGATCCAGCCTCACTCCGAAGCGAACGCCACAGCATTTCCCATAGGCCCAGAGCGGAGCTGGCTCTTTCCTGGGAGGCAGCCCCCAGAGCAGCATGCGGCATGATGCACAAGAGAACGCACTGCCGGGGTCCTTCACCTGCTAACCTTCCCTCTGAATGCTGTCTGCTCTGGGCCCGTCCTGCCTGCCGGGCAGTGCCCTGGGGGTGGGGTGTGAATGAAGGGATGCACTGTGGGCAGTCCCTGGAGAGGCGGTTTTTGGAAGTGATTTTGCTGCATTTGGAGCATTTCTCGGTGCAGGCTGTGCTGCAGTGCAGTCTCTTAAGGAGGCTGGAAAGCAAGTCTGCCGCTGTGATCCCTGCTCGTGATCCCTGCTTACCCGTGTTTGACGCTCTCCGGCTCCGAGCGGTGGCACAGCAGTGGGAGCGGGGGCTGATCTTGTATCTTTACCCTGGGTTTTGTCACCACCTGCCATGCAGGGTTAACCCGCTGTAGTCACATCCTTGGCGACTCACTCGCAGGCGTTCCCTGCTGCTTCCTGGTCTCTTTCCACCTTCAGCACATCTTGTCTTTTCTGGGCTGGCTTTCACTGGAGCGTAGCGGGTGAGATGGGATTGGCTCCAGGTCGATAAAAGGCTCTTGTGATTTGCAGTGCGGCCCAAATGCAGACGTCTCGCTGGCTTTGTTCCTACCTCTCTGAAGTATAGACACCGGCTGGCGACCTAGAGTTCAGATGGGGGCTGCCAGATCCAGGGTGGCACGGGCAGTGCCACGGTACAGGGATCCGCTTCGTTCTCACCGGCAACCTGCTCCGCTGGTCTCCGAGCCCGTTCTGTAACTGTGTCACAGGGAGACGCTCGGAGCTGCGGGGCAGAGGAAGGGCGCGGACGGGCTGAGCTGTGTTACCAGGAGCTGCATACAGAGAAGGGAAAAGCCCGGCAGCAGCCTGACACCCCCAGATGGGTCTGTGTGGGCCCAGGATCCATTACACCCTTTCTGTGGTGTGCGTCTTTTCCCGTCCTCCGGAGGTGGTGGGGGGTACAGGAGGATGGGTGTGAGCCGCTCGTTCCTGGCAGGATGAGAAGAGGCGACCTCTGGGCCTGGGAGTGTTTCTCAGAAGTTTGGTTTTCCTGCTGCAGCCACCACTGAGGACGTGGTGCAGAGCTGGACTTGGTGCCAGGAGCTCGTCCTACGCACTTCATTTATCCTTCCTGCCAAGGAGTTGGCAGCTCCCAGGTTTCTTATCCGCCTGCTTCTCTGCAGACAACCGGGGCAGGGTGGAACCCACACTGCAACCCCCTTCGCCATGGACAGTCTCAGCAGGAGGCCTTGAATGAATCACGCTCAGCTCTGAGGCCCACATCTCAGGCAGGTCCCGTTGGAGTCTGGCAGCAACGTAAACCTCTTAGAGGAGCCCCCCATCCAGCGGCAGGACTTGTGCATCCTGCCTGCTGTCGTGGTGGAGCTGCGAGCCCAGCCGTCTGTCAGCAGTGGTTTTACCAGAGCTAGGGGACCTGTGCTGAGCTGGTCTCGGTGGCACGTGTCTTCCGCAGGTTGTAGTGCAGGTAGATAGTCTCCTAAGCTCCCTGCCAGACTGGCCCTGCCTTGCAGGAGGAAGGAGCCAACTGCCCTCCGTCCCCTGTGCTGCGGGTGCCCTCTCCCCCGCGGCGCCTTCCCCTGCAGGTTCAGGTGTTCCCCAGCACTGCATTAGTAGGGTCGCAGGTTGACATCCTCTTCTTCTGCATGGACCTGGAGACGTGGTGAAACTTCTGGGAGTGTTTCGGGTCCTGACGAAGGCCCTCTCCAAAGAGAGCCATGCACCGCGGCTTCCTATGACGCAGAACCCAGCTCTCTCCCCAGCCAGGCTTTGGGCGGTGTCCTGCAGAGCAGCGGCTGGTCTGGGCTCCGGCGCCTTGTTAGCGGGCTCTTGGTAAGCCGTGTCAGGTGCCGAGGTCTCACAAGAAGGTTGTCCTGGCCTGGGAAAACCTAGAACCCTAAACAAAGCGTTTATAACTCCAAGGGCCCCGTCCTGCTCCCGACAGCAAAACCTCTGCTGAGGTCAGGGGCGCAGGGTGGAGGCCAGAGCCCCCTTCTCCTGTCTCTGCGGGTCCCTGGGAACGCGGCTGCACGGCAGCACTTTGTGGGCGGGGGCGGCTTGGTGCGCACGTGTGTGGATGTTGTGGTAAGGGGGATGCCCGCCTGTAACGTGTTCCTGTCTGTGTAACTGTAGTCAGAAAATCCAAACGCAGGGAAAGATGAGCCCCCCGCTCGCCGGAGCCCAGAGCCGCCGGAGCGTCCAGAGAGCGTGAAGGGCCCAGAACCTCTGCTCAACGGTGAGAGCCAGCAGCTCTCCCAAGCGTCTCCCCAGGCCATGAACGGCCTGGAAGGGTCCGGGGCTGGCTCACCGGCTCAGCCAGACCCCCTGGGAGAGGAGAGCCAGGGCCTGTCCAGGAAGAGAGGGCTGAGGGTGGCCCAGAAGGGGCACAAGGGCCCGTCTGGTGAGGATTCTGGCAGGACCAAGGAGCTGGGGAGGGACGTGAAGTCTCCTGGGCCAGCCAAGAAGGAAGAGAAGGTGCCACCCAGGGTGACGTCTGCACCTCCATTGCCTGCGTCCTCCCCGAAGCCGGAGCCCAAGGACGAGATCTCGGTGGGTCTGAGAAGCCTGATGTCCCGAGGCAAAACCAAACAGCACCGGCCTCGCGTCAAGCCAGCGGAGAGGCGGGAGGAGGAGCAGCCTCTCGAACCACAGACGGCCCCGGCGGGGAAAGACCCCGTGAAGCCTGGCTCCCCGTCTCCTGCGGGGGAGAAAGGGCCCATAGCCACCCCAGGCCCCAAAGCAAAGCAAGAGCCGGAGGTGGAGCTGACGCACGTGTCAGCCCTGGCGCAAGGCGAGGTACTCATGAGTGTGTGCATGGCACTGGTGTGTGGGCTGGGCTTGTCACTCCTAATGCCACGTGCCACAGAGCGGAGCGGGCTCCCGGCCGGCGCACCTGCAGGCTGTTGGACGCGTGGGGAGGTGGGGGACTGGGGGGTGGTTCCTTTGACGTGCACACGGGCAGCGCCCGTCTGAAGGTCAGTGCCTGGCTTTTCCCAGCAGCCGTGCTAGGAGGGCCTGGTTCCGATCTGTGCGGTGACAGGTGCATGGTGTGAGCTGCTCCCCGTAACCGTCCCGTGGGGTCCTGGTGCTGCTCCGGCGTCAGTGCCAGGGACTGACTGCGGCTGGGCCTGGCCCAAGGGGTGGGCTGGCTCTGTTAGCATGCGTGCCAGGGAAGCTCTGGTTGGGTAGATAAAGGGGAGGGCTGCGGACATGGCTGCAGTCTAACATCCGTCAGCTGTGCCCTGTCCCCTCCCGGGTCTGTTTGGCACCCAGTCTCTAACCAGTTTGTTTTAGGGACAGTGCTCGCTTCTCCGCAGCCCACGCAGGGCGCGGCGTTCGTGGGGGCCCGCAGAGCGCCCTTCCGTGCTGGGTGCAGGCTTTGCCCCCTTCCTGCAGCTGGCAGAGCCTCCGTGATCTGCTGGGGGGAGCCAGGCCCTTGTGGGGAGGCTGGTGACCTGCCCCAGCTGCTGCCGACTGGGACGGTTCGTGCGTCCCCTTCAGTGTGCAGCAGCACCCTGCCACCCACAGGGCTGCCCGGGAACCTCTTGCAGATGCTGTTCATTTCTCGAGGTCTGGCAGTCGGTTCCCAGGCCCCGGCATCTCTCGGAGCCACTCCCGTGGTGGCACTGCCGCTTGGAAAACCAGCCGCCTGCCCCGGCGACCTAACCTGTGTCTCCCGCATGCCAGCGTGGCGTCCTGACTGCATGCCCTTCCCAGGCCCTCTCTGTGCCGGCCCCGTGTGCGTGAAACGCTGGCTAGCCTGACTTGTGCTGGGCATTGCCCAGCCCGGCGTGTGGGGCAGAATCTCGCCGGGCCCCTTATTGCCATTCCCAAGGATCACAAACTGCCCTGTCTCTGTCTGACCCGGCTTGCTGCAGGAGAAACCCCCGCCAGCGGAGAAGCAGCTGCCTCCCCCAGAAGCCGCAGAGGGATCCCCCCGGCAGGTGTGTGCGGTGAGCTGCTAGGTGTGGTGCCGGGGCTACCTGTGGATGGTCGCTGGCTAACTTCTTGCTCAGGGGTCGATACTGAGAGTCTGGGCTGGGGCCCAGCGTGACTCCGCTGGGTTCTGCAGAGCGTGTCAGCCTGGCCGGGTGGAGCACACCTGGGGGGGCGAGGGCTTGGGGAGGTGTGCTGGGCTGGGATTTGGGGGGCTGTATGCTCGCCCGCCGTGCGTAGGTTCTAACCGTTTAAAGGGACTCGCACCCCAGTGGCAGCTGGGGGTAGGCAGGGCGAGAGATGGGCATCAGCGTGAGTGGCCGAGAAAGGAACTGCCCCTGTCACCTTTCAGCTGCTGCTGCTTTTCCCAGGGGCACGCTGTGGATGTGGGGACGCCATCCCCTGCTGCGTACCGCTCTGAGCGGGCGCTGACGCCCTTCCCCCCAGAACGCGAGCTGTTCCTGGGACGGTTGCTTTGGTGTCCTGCGTGAAACGTGTGGCCAGATAGCTAGGTTCTTTGGCTGGCAGCTCGGCCTGCATGGCAGCTGGGTGTGTCTGGCCCCGGCCCCTCCCCGCAGGGAAGGTTTGCTGGGCCCCGGCGGGGTAGCCGCCCGCTCAGACTCTGTTGAGGTGTCGCTGCTGGTGTGCACAGTCCTTTGGCCGTGGGATCTCTGCACTCCGGCACGCGCAGACTCTGCGGGAACCAAAATAAGCCTTTGCTATGCAGCAGCTAAAAGTAGCGCTGAGCCGCCACGGGCTTTGTCCCTGCACGTCTGTCTGGCTACAGGAACCAGGAGATGAGCCCCTCCCCTCCCCAGGCCCCTTCTCCTCCACAAACCATGTCTCGCTGCCCTCTGGGCCGGACCTTTCGGGTATTGCTCTCAGCCAGCTTGGCCCTGGTGCGGGGGGAGCCCCGCGGAGGAAGTGAGCCCTGTTCTCGACCTCGGGAGCGCTGGCCTGGCCCATCCCTCGCTGCAGGGCTTGGCAGACTCTACAGGCAAGAGGGAAGCCCATCGTGTAGTGGGGGGCCGGTACAGCATCCCTGCTGGGCAGCCAGCCACTTGGATCCCCTGGCCAGGACTCTGCTGTACCCCCTCGGCTGCGTCGCGGGGGCTCAGGAACATGGAGCCCTCGGGAGTGTGGAGGGCCCCCGCTGAGCCCCGGGATGCGTGGTGAGGGGGAGCCTGTGGGCTGCCGTGGGCGTGGCCCGGCTAACTCCAGCTAGTCCCTGGTATTCGTGGCGTGCGTTCCTGCGTGTTGTCGTGCCCCGGGCAGGTGGCGAGGCTGAGGTGCAGGGGAAGTCTTTGCCCTGTGGCCTCGGGGAGCTGTGAATGCTCCCGCCATGGAAGTGCTGGCTGCAGCTCTGCCTCGGCTCTTCCCAGCGGAAGCAGACCTGGACAAGGGGCTTTGGGCAGGCAGCTCCAGCTTGCCCTTGCACCATCGCTGCCGTGCGCAGGCGTACGAACTCACATGCTAGACGGCAACCGGAGACTGCGCGGGGGCAAACGCCCACTGCTCTGAGGGCCCCCGTCGGCTGGCTCCCCTCTCGCCCCCCCCGTAGTCTGCGCAGGAGTGTGACTGGCACAGAGGGTGACACTAACGCTGGTTTGCCCTGTAGGCGGCAGCCGGTCCCGGTTCCCAGCTGACCCCAGTGGAGGAAGCGCACAGAAGGCTGGAGAAGATCTTCATGGCTTCTGTAATTGCAAGAGTTTTTCATACCTATCGACGTGCATGCCCTGCTCCGCCCTCCCGCCCGGCCGGCCGGCTGTGGCTTCCCCACTGCTGGTGCCCCTGCGTGCGGGCGGCTCTGAGCTCACAGGGTTCTCTCCCACCAAGCCCATTTCCATTGCGGTTTGAGATGGTGATCAGCAGCAGCTCCCCTGCGATGACGAGCCTGCAGATGTCCAGCCCCGTGCGCCGGCAGCGTTTGGCGCTGTGCTCCGCCCGGTGCTATCCCCATCGTGTAGTTGCCCGTAGGAGGCTGGCTGTTGCTCAGGGGCCTGCAGTTCCCCTTCACCCTGGCACTGTGCACGCAGGAGAGGCCCCGTGTGCTGCCTGTGTGTCTCTCCAATGCCTCAGCTGCTTGCCACTTACTAACAGCTTCTCCTCTGGCGGGAGAGCGAGGGTCCCAGCACGCAGCAGGGGATGTCCTGACAAGTCTTTGCTTCGAAATGTCCCTGGGTAACCGGTCCCTTGTCTAGCTCCCCCGAGATCCTTTCCCGGCTCCCGCGGAAGCCCCTGGGTGGGAGTTAGCTGGCAGTGGGCAGGGGCCAGGCTCCCCACGGGGCAGGACGTGCGGAAGGGGAGCGCTGTGGTGAGGCGCTCGGCCGCGGAGCGCTGGCGCTCTGCAGCCTGGAGCAGGAAGCATGTCGCCCCGCCGGTGCCCATGCCCACCGCCCGGCAGGTGGGCGAGCATGGCACGCTGGGCCCTCTGTCCTGGTGGCTGCGCTCCCAAAAGAGGATGACAGCAGCTGCGGTTTACTCGCTTCGATTTATGCCGGGGGGCAAACGCCCAGCGCAGCCCTCGCGTGGCAGCCCGCAGAGACGGCAGGCTTGGCCCTCTCCAGGGTTACGGGCCCCCGGCCCCCATGAGCAGCGTTCCGCGGCAGTGCACCCCGCCGGTGCTGGCGGCATTCGGCCAGTTGTCCAGCACAGGACATGGGTCTCCCGGTAACAGGGCCACTGGTTGCCAACAGGGGAGCTCCAGGAGGAGGTTTGGCCTGCCCCGCGGTGAGGCTGGTGGCTGGCTGGCTGGCTATCTGCAGAGCTGTCCCTTTCAAATCCAGCGGGAGCTGCAGCTTCAGTCAGTGGATTTCCCCCTGCGGGGCAGGTGGATTTTGAAGGGCCGGGGCAGGGCTGCTTTCTGTGGTGCAGTCTGCAGTCCCTGGGGTCAGCTGCCCCGGCCGACTGCGACTCCTCCGCTGACCTGGAGTCTGGCTGCGTTGATACTCGGGCTCCGGCGCAGCCGTGCGGTTCCTGTGCACACGCCGAAGCCTGTGCGAGGTGCCGGGCAGAAGCGGCTGGCTGTTGGAGGTGGCCGTGTTGGGGAGGGATGCTCCACGGTGGCCTGGGGGGCCAGAGTGCCTGACGAGGGGGGCGGGTGGCTGCCCCTCTGCCGGCGGGAAGCAGTTGGTTTCTGAGCAGCGCGTGGTTGGATGTCGATGTGGGGCTGGGCCCGGGCGTTGCAGGCCTGCTCCGTGGGGGTCACTGTCCAGGGCGCGTTTCCTTGGGCTCTCTGCTTATCTCACTCTCTCTTCTCCTTTTTCCTCCTCTTGCCTTGCTGCGATTAGCTGGACCCTGTGGCCTCCGTCTCCGCCCAGAGTCAGGTACTGTACCCCTGTCCACAGGGGCTCTCTGCTTCCACGGGCGACCTCCCGCCGTCTTCTGTCTGCCGCTGGGCTGGTGTCTGTGCACGCGCCTCATGCTGGAGTGTAAGGCTTTCTTCACCTCTCTCATCTCTGGCCAGCCCAGGACGCCACGCCCCGTCCGGTTATCTGCCCGGGTCCCCTCCTGCCGTCCTCCATTGTGCTAGACTAGGCCGCCTCCTCGCACCATGGGAACGGGAGCCGTTGTGTAGTTGTCGCCGCCCGTGGGCAGGGGCTCACGGTGTCACTAGCCAGATGAGCCGTGTTTCCTCTGGTTTGTGACTTTCCTCCCAGGAGGTTTGTTACCTGTAGCGGGGCGAGGAAGGAGGCAGCGTTGGCCTCCGCAAGCTTCTGGGGCAGTTAGGAAATTCCCCATCGCCCCGGAAACCGGCTGTGTGGGCCTCCTGCAGGCTAGGGCCTGCCGCTGGGTAGCCACGGGGGCTCCCTGGCTGCAGACTGATTCGTGCACCTCGGTGCGGGTGATCCTTCCCTTCCCTTCCCGCAGGAGAGCAGGAGCTGTGAGCTTTGCGCCAGGCAGCCATGGCACTGGGCTGGCAGTAGAGGGCAGAAATGGGGAGCCGTGCGGGAGTGGGGAGCTGCTGGAGGGTGTGAGGGCGAGACGAGCACTGAGCAGTTGTGAACTGGGTCCTAGCAAAAGGCTGCGTTCTGGCCCCAGCCGTTCCCCGTTCGCCAACAGCACCTGAACCAAACAGCAGTGCAGCCTCGCCGGCTGTCCGTCACCACGTCGCAGAGCGCTGCCCCGGGGCTGAGAACCGCTGCCTCCCTTTGCAGCTGGGCCCAGGGCCACTCAGCGCGTCAGTGCAGAGCTGCGGAGAAAAGCCGGGAGTCCTGACTCCCAGCCATAGGCGCAGACGGTACACGTGCCACCGCTGGGCCTGCTCCTTCTACTGACCTGGGGCTGCGAAACGCCAACAGGGACAGGGCCCAGGCGGGGCAGCAGAGTGGCACAGGCGTTAAACAAATCCCTGTAACCCAGCTCCCCCAGACATCCGGCAGGGAAAGGGTCCGTGAAAACGTCAGGACCCCAGAAGGGTGGTTTTCGGCCCTGTGCTCTGCACCCCGCGGCTCTGCAGGCTGCCTGAGCTTTCCAAAGGGCTCTGCCCCTCCTTCGGAAATTTTGTAGGCGTCTGCCAATGAGAGTTGAAAACCAGTCCCTGGTTCAGGTGCGTTTTCTGTCTCCACCTGCTGCTCAGCGTAAAACCTGCATCCTGCCCGGGGGCGGCGCGAGGCTGCTGCCAGCACTGAGTAGTTGTTAGCGAGGTCCCAGCCGAAGGCTGCATTCTCGCAGCCCCGGCGCGCCTTGATCCGTTAGTTGCCTGCCCCCTGCCGTCCCCTCGGAGCGGCCTGGCAGTGGCTGTGTTGTGCCGCTGCGTAACCGGTTACCATCGGCCTTTGCTCTCTGGTTCTCCAGGAGGCTCCCGGTCGCTCCCTGAGGCGCGGCTGTGGCTCCGACTGTGCTGCGCGGTCACCCAGGGGTAGACGGGGTCTGCTGCTCTCAGGGGCTGGGCTGTGCGTGTCTTGGGGCGTTGTCCTCCTGCCCATCACAGCCACCGAGCCTGACTCTCCGGGACGTTAGCGCCCAGACACGCACGCAGCTGCATTTGGGGAGCAAGAATTTGGGCGGTGCTGGGGGATCCCGGTCACTCTGCTGAGTGGGGGTGAGGGGTCTCCCTTTTGTCTCCTCCGCCCCAGTACCCATGTGTCGGCAGCCTGCCTGGCAGCCTTGGTGGGACGCTTCTTTCCACAGGCCCCTTGTTTTCCCAGCTGCTTGTGGGTTGGCTGGGGGGGGGAGGCTTTGCACCCCGTACTCAGGCCAAAGGAGTATTACCTTCAGGTCTCCCACGGGGTGGGGCAGAGTATTGAGGACTAGGCTGGGGGCAAGGCCCAGGACTGGGAGGCAGCACTCCAGGCTCTGCCACTCCTGCATGGGTGACCTTGGGCCTGGCACCTGACCTCTCTTCAGCGGCAGCGAGCCCAGCTCTGCAAAGCGCTTTGGGGTGCGGGGCTGGGAAGTGCAGGGCCCTGCTGGTGATTGTGACCCTCGGGGCAGTCCAGGAGCCAGAGAGCTGCAGCAGTGGGTGGCGTGCAGTCTCCCTCGAGTGCAGCCGCTCCTCCTGCGGCGTGGCGTGGCGTGCTTGGCGGGCAGCGCCCGCCGTGTGCCCCAGGCCGTGCCAGTGGCCCTCGTTCCACAGTGGGCGGGTTTGTCCCATTCGCCTCCATTTGCTTCTCATTACGGCTTTTCCTGCTCTCTGCGCCTCGGCCTGGCGGGGAGGATATTAACCCTCTGCACCTTGCTTCCCTTCCCTTCCCACCGGTCGGCCCCGGCAGGCGCAGGCGGACGATGCCCCAGCAGCCCCGTTTGGCCCAGCCTCTGCTGCATCTCAGCCCCAGGTTTGGCCACCCGTCCACACTGACCTTGCTTGCGGGAACACGGGAATTTGCTCGGTGCTGGGGGCAGGCGGGGGCGCTGCCGTGTGTCTGGGCTGGGTGTGTTGCTCTCACTCTACCCTGCCTGTTTGCACGAGGCCCTTTGTGTTTGTGGGACAGGCCTTTAGCAGCAGCCGCTGGAAAAGCCCCAGTGGGCCCCGGCTGGCCAGCCTGGGGTTGTTCTCTGGAGAAACACGGCCCTGCCCCCTGTGAATTGATTCCAGGGCTGCGGCGTCCGCTCTGCCCTAGGGACGGTTCCCCTGCCTAGCGGAAGCTTTGCCAAGCAGGCAGCTGTCCCTGGTTCGCAGAGCTGCGCTGTCCTGCTCTCTCCTGTGTGCTTTGGGAGAGGCGGTGTCCCTCTTTGCAGGGTCGCCGTGCTGTGCTCTCCGTGCCCCGTGCAGGGCAGGCAGGGGATGCGCGTGGTGTTTTGGGGCCGTCCCGCTTCTGCACTCTCCCCCCGTCCAGCGTGGACCCGTTCATTGGCTCTGCGGGACGCACGGTGTTCCCAGCTGTGCTGCTCTGCTCTTTCTTTTTGGGGTGCGGGAAGGGGTCGCACACTCCACTTATCCCAGTCTACCTGGGCACGTGACTTGGTTGCGCTGGCCCCAGAGCCGACATGTCACTGCCTGGAGCAGGGAGAGCGCCCTGAGAGCCGGCGTCGGGCCGACCACGCTGGGTGTTCGGGACGCGGGTGCTGCCGCCTTCGCTTGGATGGAAGCAGCAAGGACCAGCTTTACCACCCTGGGGTCCCCGCTGACCTCGCTGGGGTCTGAGCTCTGCTGGGGTCTGTGCTGGAGCCTGGGGCGGGGCTGGGTTTGTCTCACTGTCCTGTGGGAGCAGGGAGAGGGGGGTGCTGGAGTCTCTGATGGCCCAGGCCAGCCCCGTCCCCCCAGCCTGTGCAGTGACTCTCCCCCTTTCTCTCGGCGTGGCAGGCGAAGACGGAGGAGCAGATCGCTGCCGAGGAGGCCTGGTATGAGACGGATAAGGTGTGGTTGGTCCACAAGGATGGCTTCTCCTTGGGTGAGTCCAGGCCCCGTGGCTTCCTGGGGCAGTGCCGCGCAGTGGGATTCGCTGGCCTGCCTGCTCCCCCAGCCCGCCCTCGACAGTTCTGGGGTGTTTTGCTTGCCGGCCACCCCCCGGGGGCTGTACCTGTAGACGGGGGAGCCACAGCAGGTCACCGGCCCCCCCAAGGGAGAGGCAGAAGAGCAGAGCCCGGCGCCCGCTGTCTGCCCAGCTGGCGTGCGGGTGATGTGGCCGGTGCTGCTGGGGTGTGATTCGGGGACTGTCTGGAAGAAGGCGGGGGGGAGTGTGTGTGCAGGGCACGCAGGAGAGGCCTGGCTTCAGTGCCAGAGCGAAACCACTAGGTGTCAGTGCCGGCCCACGTGCGGGAAGGGAGCCGGCGCCGGCCCGGAGCCCCGGGGAGCTGGTGCAGGGGGGGCACCTGTAGACCTGGTCCGTGCTTTTCTTCGCAGCCAGCCAGCTGAGAACGGATGAAGCGAGCCTCCTGCCCGAAGGGAAGGTGAAGGTGAAACTGGACTACGATGGGGCCCTGCTGGACGTGGAGGAGGATGACGTGGAGAAGGTGGGAGCCCTGGGCCCCCAATTCTGGCTGCCGGGGGAGAGGGGCTGGGGCAGGGGACTGGGGTGTCGGCAGCGGACGGGTCTGTGCGGGGTGGGGCCCTGCCTGAGGCCGCCTGTCCTTTCTCCGCCCCGCAGGCGAACCCGCCGTCCTGTGACCGGGTGGAGGACCTGGCGAGCCTCGTCTACCTCAACGAATCCAGCGTGCTGCACACGGTGCGCCAGCGCTACGGGGGCAACCTGACCCACACCTACGCCGGGCCCACCCTGCTGGTCGTCAACCCCCTCAGCTCCCCCTCCATGTACTCCGAGAAGGTAACCCGGCCGCGTTGACCCTTCCGCTGCTGGTCCTGGCCACAGCCCCTGGGCTGAATGTGCAGGATCCTGTCCCGCTCTTGCTGGGGGGCGAGGACCAGACGCTCCTGCGGGTGGGGGGCAGGTGCGGTGGGCGTCCTGCAGGGGAACGGTGCAGTCACTGGCTGTGTTCTGCGCCGGGCTGGTGGCTGGCTGGGGCTGGCTCACTGGCCCATGCGGGGTAAGGCCCGCTGCCCCGGCCCTGCCGCGGGAGCCCTGGGGTGATCGCAGCGCCTCGGCGCGGCAGGTCGGCCCGACGCGTGGCCGAGGGCGGCTGGCGCGGGGTACCCGGCGCCGTGCGCTCACCCCGCCGTGCGCGCTCTCCCCAGGTGATGCACATGTTCAAAGGCTGCCGCAGGGAGGACATGTCCCCGCACATCTACGCCGTGGCCCAGGCCGCCTACCGCGCCATGCTGCTGAGCCGCCAGGACCAGTCGGTCGTCCTGCTGGGCAGCAGCGGCAGCGGCAAGACCACCAGCTGCCAGCACCTCCTGCAGTACCTGGCCACCATCGCCGGCAGCACAGGGAAGGTCTTCTCAGGTGAGTGCCGGCGGCGCGGCCGGGCCGTGGCGCTAGGCAGGCGCTGGTCTGTGCAGCTCTGCAGCCCGGCGGGTCCTGGGCCGCTCTCGCAGGCGGGTTATTAGCAGGTCTTGGCGCTGCTCCTGGGTCGCCTTGGGGAACGCTCGCTGAGGGCTCCCCCGGCCCCTGGGCTGATGCCACAGGTGGGCTGGGAGCACAGCTTGGAGGGAGCATGGAGCTCCCTCTGGGGCGGGCTGAGGTCCCTGGGGGGCGAGGCTTGCCCTGCTGCTGCCCGTGCCGTCCCTGCGCTCACTCTGTAACTCGCCCGGCCCTGGGCCCCACGGCTGGCCACGCGCACACACGCCCTCTTGCTCCCCTCCCGGCAGCGGAGAAGTGGCAGGCGCTCTACACCATCCTGGAGGCTTTCGGCAACAGCAGCACCAGCATGAACGGCAACGCCACCCGCTTCTCCCAGATCATCTCCCTGGACTTCGACCAGGCTGGCCAGGTGGCCTCCGCCTCCATGCAGGTGAGAGGCAGGTGCCCGCGGGGGTTGGGGAGGAAGAGGCGTGGTGTCTCTGTGCTGCGTGTTCAGTGGGGGGCACTGACTGGCGGGGGGCAGTGCCCACCTGGTGCCTCGCTCGGAGCCAGTAGGGCATACGGCCGTGTCCCCCGGCCCCAGGGTGGCTGGCACAAATGGGGAGTTGTCTTGGGCAGTCTCGGCAGACAGCCAAGAACCCAGTGGGAGCCAGAGACTGAGGTGTGGCGAGGCGGGCGCTGGGGGCTGGCCGTCCGCTCGGCCTTCTCCCAGCGGTGGAGCTGTGTTCACGCCAGGGCTCGGCGCTCCTGGATGGCTGGCCTTGTTTGCTGGTGCCTGGCCCGTGAGCGTTGCTCCTGCTCTGTTTTCCTCTGGAGAGCTGCACAGCCAGGTGGGGAGGGTAGCCGAGGGCCAGTGATTTCCTTTCCTGGCGCAATTCGTCTCCAGTATCAAGCTGTCTCTCCCCCTTCCGCCCCTCCTGGAAGCTGGCCCCAGCGCGCCGGCTGCTGTGGTGCTCCCTGCCGGTCGGTTCAGACGGCCGCGGGGAGGCTGGTTTCAGGGATGCTCTGCAGAGTCTGTCACTTTCCCAGCGTTTGTATTAACGTGCTCAGCTGCAGCGCAGTCAGTGACCCCGAGTGCGCTGGGCTGCCTGGGGTAACACGCGGCAGGGGCTCTCCTGGCAGCGTTGGCGTGGGCACGAGGCAGAGGGCAGTCGCTGGCGGGCAGGCAGAAGGAGCCAAGCCTCCCTCCATCAGCCCCTGGCGTGTGACGGGTTTTTAGTTTCCCCTTGAGGCAGTGGGGAAAGGCCACAGCTAGAGACAGGCTGCGTGTGACTGATGACGTCTGTTGAGGTCACGCCGAAGGGCCCCGTTGGGCCAGGCCCTGTGCATATAGGCAGCCCGGAGAGGGTCCCTGCCCGAGTCAGAAAATGCCAGGCTGGGGGAGCAAAGAGGGGAGGGCCAGGTACATTGGGCTGCCTGGTGCAGCCGTGCCAGCGCAGGTGAGCAGAGCTGGGCCGCGGCGGGCGGCAGGCGGGTCGGATGGGGCAGAGACCCACTGCTGGGCTCTGAGAGGTGCCGCAGCCCCACAGAGTTCTCGCCTCTTCCCCAGACCATGCTGCTGGAGAAGCTCAGGGTCAGCAAGCGGCCGGCCAATGAGGCCACCTTCAACGTCTTCTACTACCTGCTGGCTTGCACGGACAACGCCCTCAGGTGAGCCCTGCGTCGCCTGCCCCCTCGCTGCCGGCTCGGCGCCAGCGGCGTCTCGCCCCTCCCTGGCCGTGGGGATCGTCCCAGCCCAGCTGCGGGGACTGTGTGAACCAGGGCCGCTCTGTTGGGTGCTGCACACCCAGGCTGAGTGGGTCTCTGCGAGCTCCTGGGGACGGGAGGGGCCTGCAGTGTAGCTGCTGTGGGGTGGCCTGGCTGGCCCCTCACTCCCGCGGGAACACGAGTCTGAGTAGCCAATGGGCCAGGGAGAGAGAGAGACCAGGGGCCCGGCAGCCGCCTCTGTGCCCTGCGGCCGGGAATCTTCACCCAGCGCAGGGCGTGGTCTCTGAGATCAGCCTGCAGGCAGAGCTGGGGGTGGCCCTGTCCCTGTCCCTGCCCCTGCCCCTGCCCCTGCCAGCGGAGGCCAGCCCCGGGCAGCGCTGTAACGCTGGGTTTTGTCCCTGCAGAACCGAACTTCACTTCAGCCACTTGGCAGAGAACAACGTCTTCGGGATTGTGTCGCTGGCCAAGGTGAGAGAGGGCAGAGCGGGGCAGGGCTGGTGTTCCCAGGGCGCAGTCCTCTTCAGCTTCCTGTCGCCTGCGCTGAGCCCCTCGCCCCGGCCCTGACCCCAGCCCTGCATGGGCCCAGCCCAGCAGAGGGGCCCTTGCCTGACAATGGGAGGCTGGCACCGTCGCCGCTGGGCTGGTAGAACAGCCGCAGAGCGGCCGGGGGCCTGGCCAGCCCGTGGGGGGCTGCTGCTGCCCGCCAGCTTTCCGGGCAGCACCCTGGATGCGGGCGGCAAAGCCGCTGCCTTTCCTGGAGAGAGGGACTCTCCGTCTGTTCACTCTTCTGCTCCAGCCCCTGGATTATCCCTTCATGTCGATTTTTAATTAAAAGCTTAACTAAAGCCATCCCTGCGTGTGCCGGGCGCTCTGCTCTGTCCTTCCCGGGGCAGCACGGCCTCTGTTTTCTCCTGGCCTCGTTACGCTTGGGCAGCTCGAGATCCACGCAGAGCTGGTCTCGCTGGGGGCCGGGGCAGCAGGCCGGGGGCTGGAGCTCAGGCTCGGGGCGGGTGGCTGTGAGCGGCGATAAAAGCCATCCCTGTTACTCACACCGGTACCGTGTTCACTTCCTGTGCAGCCGGAAGAGAAGCAGAAGGCAGCCCAGCAGTTCAGCAAGCTGCAGGCTGCCATGAAAGTGATGGGCATCTCCGGCGATGAGCAGAAGACGTTCTGGCTCATCCTGGGGGCCATTTATCACCTCGGGGCCGCAGGAGCCACCAAAGGTAACGAGCGGTTCGGCGCTTCCTTGGGCACTGCGGTGAGCTGCGGTCCGCCTGTCTGAACTGCCGGCCAGGCCTGGCCTTCCAGTGCGCTGTTGTTTCAGGGAGGTCACCGAACGCTTTCCCCCGCCAGGGCGGTTCAATGCCCGGGGGCGTTTCTCTCTCCAGTACCCACAGGGATTATTGAACGAAAGCACGATGCCCGGCCCCACCTCGCCGCCACAGCCCCGGGCACCTTCCTGCTGACTGCTCAGCCACCTCCAGCCGCGCCCTCTTGACTGCGGCGCCCCCCGGCCATGGTGCCGTGGGCGGTCAGCCCCATTGCCCACCCTTAATGCCGGCCCTGCCATTTTAGGGAAAAGGGCACCTGGGCGGACTTGTATTTTGGCCGCGGGGCCCGCTGCCTCCCCCCCATTGCTCCGAGTCCCCGAGCTCCCTTCTGCACCCCGCAGGTAGGCTAGGGCAGACACGGGGGGAAGGGACGGGACGGACTCCGCAGGCTTCCCCACGCCCCCCCGCCTTCCCCGGGGGGGCAGATAGCTGTGATCTGGGCACCACTGGGCTAGCTGCTGGTGTCTTCAGCCATGCTCAGCCCGACTCTGAGAGGGGCACATGACCCACGTGGGGCTCCCCCCGCCGGGTCGCCTGTCCCTGAGTAGGAATAATAGGACTTCCCTAGTTCCCAGGCCAGGCTTATGGCAGCCACGTGTGAGCTGAGACCCCGTGACTCCCGGCTGCCTCCTTTCTGGGAGGCCAGGTTCACCTGGGGCGACCAGACAGCAAGTGAGAGAAACCAGGCCGGGGTGGGAGGGAACGGGCACCTGTGTAAGAAAACGCCCCGATATCGGGACTGTCCCTGTAAAATCAGGACGTCTGGTCACCCTGCGTTCATCCCCGTTGCTTGGTGAGCCCAGCTTTCATCCCCTGGCTTTGCAAAGGGAGTAACCAGCTCACTGTTGACCTGCGTGCCTGCGTGTCCCGCACAGACCTTTAGTTCTGCAGAGCCCCGCACACATCTGGCCCCGGGCCCTGGCTGGCTGGGCGGAGCAGTCCGTAGACACACTGAGCCCAGGTGGGCGTTGTGCCAGTCCAGGGCCAGGACTGTGTGAAGAGAGACAGCAGCTGGGTGTGGCCTGGCTGTGATTTGGGAAATCACACCGCTCCCCCTGAGCTGGGTCCTTTGCACGCCAGATACCAGGAGGGGCTTCCAGGGCTTGGGTGGCCTCTGCGGCAGCCCTTCTGCGAGGCAGTTTCCGGTCACCTCTGCGTTCTCGCGCCGGGGCAGTCAACGCGGCCGGGGGGCACACTGGCGTCTCGGAGAAGAGCGCGCCCAGCTGGTGCACGGGGCTTTCCTGTTTGAGACGAGCGTCCCGGAGATTCCTGCCGCGGCTGGCGGGATTTGATTTTACAGCCCTGGGAGTGCGGCCGGGCAGGTCTCCTTGCATTCCAGGGTTGACTTTGCCATGCAGCGCGTGGAGGGGGCGGGCTGATTTCAGAGTATCCCAAAGCTGGAGGTGACCCGGGCAGGCCAGACCAGACCTGGGGCACTGGTTCTAATTTCGAGGTCGTTCCTGTAGCGAAGCTGCAGGCCGGGTTGAGCTGGGCCGCCAGGGAGCAGCGGGTGCGCGGGAGGGGTGCTGGGGCGCCGACGACGGGGCAATCGGCTGAAGTCAGAGCGTGCGCCGCTCTGGGGGAGCAGCCTCAGGTCCTGCTCCGCCAGTGACCACGCGCACAGGCTGCGAAGGATATGTTTGTCGGGGCGCCGTCTCTCTCACAGAGGCCCGGCTGGGGAGCGGGAGGTGTCCCCACCAGCCCCCGTGGCACGACTGCCCCGACCCTCGCTGGCTGGCTTCTCGGCCGGCTCACGGCCCGGCTCTGAGCCTCGCCTCGTTACGCGGGAGGGACGGCGCTCCTTGCAGGCCCAGCCGCGGCCCCGCTCTGTGTGGGTGATCTTCTTGCTGTGAGCGGCTGCACTGGAGCTGGTGCTAGACACGCTGCCCTCTGCTGAAACTCCTGGGGCAGTTGCTTTTGGGGAGGGCGCGCCTCTGCGCAGGGGGGAAAGGTCCCAGGATGGCCCCCGAGACATTCAGGAGCCCCCCAAGGGGGCAGAGCGCAGCCGTCTGTGAGCAGCCGCTCCCTGGCCGTGGTAAAGGTACGCCGTGGAGGAGAGGCTCCCCACGTGGCACGTCGGCCGTCGCTGACTCCTCCTGACTGAGGCGTCTGTACCGGGCCCCCGTGTTTCTGGCTGCTGCCTCCCGTGGGCCTGTACCGGCCCAAACCTGCCCAGTCTGGGGATGGCAAGGGCAGGCAGCGGGCTGGCATGTGCGGCAGAGGGGGGCCTAGCCTGCGAACGGAAAGATGGTGGCCGTGCCTCGGTGCAGACTGAGTTGGGGCTGGCGTGCGACTTGGTTGCCTGCCTGGCTTTGAGGAGGGTCCCCGGGTTTGCCACGTCCGTCTGTCTGTGTGTGTGTGTCCTGCCCACCTGCAGTTGTACGTTGGCAGCTGCTCTCCCGGCTGTGTTCTAACCCCTGTTTTTGTTTGCATGGTGCATGCCGTCCCTTTGCAATGCAGACGCCGACGAAGGTAAAGCTTCCTTCCTCTCTGCCTTCCCCCCGTGTCCTTGCCATGTTCACGTGCTACCCAGTAACTCCCTCTTTGTCCCGTGGCTCCCTCCCCGGGCCAGGTGTGCCCATCGTTTCCCCCCTCCCCGGGGCGGCTGCCGCCAGAGCTCTGCCCGGCGTCTTGCCTGGAGTTCAGCTCCCCCGGTTTCTGCAAGGCGGGTGCTGTCCAGGTTCTCCCCTCAGCCAGAGGTTCCCTCGCCCGCGGCCCAGCCGTCCTGCAGTGCATCTCCCCGACACGCTGGGAAGGGATGTCGGGGTGCGCTTGCCCCCGTCCTCTCCAGTGGAGGTGGGCGTCCCCAGGACCCGGCCCCACCTGGAGCCCTGGCTTCAGTGCATTGCTTGGGTGCCGCGGGCGGCTCTGCTGCCCCCACCGGCTGGGCTGGGAGCACGAGGGAGCCTTTCTGGTTTCCCCGGCACAGCGACGGGTCTGCTGTTAGCCTGGCTGAAGCATGGAGCCGTTGACTTCCCTCCCCTCTCTGGCCGTTCTCCCCCGCCTCTGCACGGAGTCTTTCGAGCTCTGCGTGTGAATGGTGCTGAGCCTGGCCAGCGGGGCTGGACCCTGCTGCGTCCCCAGCACCGAGACTCTGCCCCTCTCCTCTAGCTGGGAGGAAGCAGTTTGCTCGGCACGAGTGGGCCCAGAAGGCTGCTTACCTGCTGGGCTGCAGCCTGGAGGAGCTGTCGTCGTCCATCTTCAAGCACCAGCCCAAAGGGGCCCTGCAGAGATCCACCTCCTTCCGCCAGCGCCCCGAGGAAGCCAGCTCGGGGGACGGCTCAGGTACCGTGTGTCGCTGCCGTGTGTGGGCGTGGGGGATGTCAGGCGATAGCGTTTCCGACAGGTGCATGGAGCCTGGCTTCCTTCTCCAGACCCTCTGCCCTTCTTTGCAGCTGCCGCACCCCTAGGTCTGTAACTAGCCACGTGGGGAAGGAAGCATGGTCCAGTGGTTAGGACACTGGCCTGGATTCACTCAACTCCCTGCTCCACCTCGGATGCCTGCGTGACCTTGGGCATGTCACTTTGCCTCCCTGGGCTTCTGTTCCCCTCTGGGTTCATAGCACGGCCCTAGGCACTCGGATGCTGTGGTACCTCAGACAGGGTTTCCCTGGGGCCCCGTCGCTTCCTTGGCATGAGTCTCTCTGAATGCTCTTCCCCAGGGCACAGCGGGGAGCTGAGGCCCACGGGGGCTGTGACTTGCCCCAGGCCGTGCAGCCAGTTTGTGGCAGAGCAGGGGGTTGACTCCCACCCCCCGAGTTCCAGGCCCATGCCCGAAGCTCTGGGCTGCCCTTCCTCTCCGGGCCCTGGGTGTCGCCGGGGCTCTGTTTGGAAGCAGCTTGCGAGGAGGGAGGCGGTGTGGGAGCTGCGCCCTCGGATGGTGGCTCTGCTCACTGGATACATGGGAGCTGGGCTTCCCCGTCTCACCCTGCCCCAGCACACAGCCGCCAGAGGCTGGGACAGTGACCCAGGACGGGCTCAGACCAGAAAGTGGCTGAAAGCCCCGAATCCCACCCCCATTTACTGAGGGGCCCCAGTCCTACCCCAGGCTCCCCCTCCAAACAGCATCTTCAAGCCCTCACGATTCACCCCGTCTGACACTGGGACAGGCCGAGAGAGGGCAGCAGCCAGGACGCCGCTGTAGTGACAAGGCCGTCCTGCCCGCCTGTGGGGACGTGCCGCCCGTCCAAGTCCCCGCGCTCCGGTGCTCGCTCCCTCGGTTCCTGAGCCAGAGGATCCAAGGGGGAAATGGATCCCGGGGGGGCTCCCGGAGCCCGTCCTGCCCTGGCTTAGGAAGCGGGGCACCCTGGCCGTGTGTTGGCGGGGTTGGGAGCTGGGGAGCAGGCTTTGCCTTCATGGTGGACCCATTTCTCTCTCCCCAGGCCCCAAGCTGACCGCTCTGGAGTGCTTGGAAGGCATGGCCTCGGGCTTGTATTCAGAGCTCTTCACGCTGCTCATCTCGCTGCTGAACAGGTACCGGCGCCTGTGCCGAGGCCGGGCCAAGCGCCCAGCCCGGCTGGTGCAGGTCGGGCAGGAGCATTGTGCATTGTGCACCGAGCTGTCCCGCTGCTGGGCTCTGCGTCCTGCCCTGGGGGGTGGCAGGAGATGGGGGCCCTGAGCTCCCGGCCCCCCTCGGCTCCAGGAGAGCTGTCACGCCAGGCCCTGCTCCGGCACGCTCTCCTAGCCTGGCCCCTCCGCCGTCCTGCTGCGCGCTGCGGGACCGAGCTGGGCTGTGACGTGGCACACGGACGTAGGTGCTGGAAGGCCTGGCGTGGTTCCATCACAGACAGGGCAGGCGGTTTGGCTCAGTGGCTCTCTGCCCCCCGCTACACACGCCGTGCCAGCGCCCCTGGCTGGAGGCTGAGAAAGGAGCTCTCCTGCCTAGGTGTAATCACTGGGGCAAGTCGTTGGCCCCACACGCGTAGCCAGGGCGTTCTGGGGCGTTGGTCTCCCTCCGGCGCGGCCGGCCTGGCTCCCGATGGAGGCACCGAGCAGGCTGGGTGGGTCGGGGAGCAGCAGGCCGCTGGAGGGGCCCATTGATGGGATCCAGCCTGGCAGGCTGGGGGGCAGCCCCTCGGTCTGCTCCCAGACCTGGCATTGAGCCCGGGGTGCCCCGGTCCCTCTCTCCCCCGTGTGCAGGGCTCTCAAGTCCAGCCAGCACTCCCTGTGTTCCATGATGATTGTGGACACCCCAGGCTTCCAGAACCCCGAGCTGGCTAACCAGAGCCGCGCGGCCACCTTCGAGGAGCTGTGCCACAACTACACGCAGGAGCGGCTGCAGTCGCTCTTCCACGAGCGCACCTTCGTGCAGGAGCTGGAGCGGTACAAGGAGGTATTGCCGCCGCCCGGCGCTCTGCGGAGCGTCACCGCGGCAGAGACGCTGCAGGAGCCCAGGGAGGGAGCAGAGAGCCTCTCCCGCTGCAGAGCGGAGCCTGCGGGCGCTGCCCTTGCCCGGGGCACGCTGGCTCTCGGCTGCGTGGGCTGTGAAGGGCGTGTGACGGGCGGCGGAGGCCCTTTCCTAGCTAATCGCGTTCTCTCTCCTTTCTGCTCTTGCATCGCCTAGACTGTAGTTGATTTCTAACCCCGCAGGTGCCTCGGACAGTCACGTCTAGACACTGGGCAGCCTGATCGGCCGCTTGGAGTCTGGTGCTTCTTGCAGCAGGGGTTTCCCCGGAACAGGCCATTTCCCACAGGCTCTGCCCGGGGTACCGGGGGCGTCGCTAGCGGCCCTGTGCCTTGCAGTCCCCCGGCAGTGCTGGAGGGAAGCCATGTGCCGAAGAGCAGGGCTCACACAGCAGCTGTGTCTGCCCCGCTGGAGGGAGGCTTTTTTTGGGGGGCGGGGGGTGAATTGGGCACAGACCCCTTTGCTCGCGGCTGGGCTGGTTCTCAGTGGCCTGGCGGGAAGGGTGCGCCCGTTCTGTGCTGCCCGTGTGCCTGGCCCCGCTGACCCCGAACGCCCAGGGAAACCCCTGTGGTTTAATGCCCTGTAGATTCTATTGAGACTAATGTACTGACTGACCCGCTCCGGGTCCCGTAACCGTGATCTTTAGTCACCCAGGCACTAACCCTCTGTCTGTCCGTCCTCTCTAGGAAAGCATAGAGCTTGCATTAGATGACATAGAGCCCAGTACATCTGGCTCTGTAGCCACTGTAGACCAAGCGTCACACCAAGCACTGGTAAGCACACACTTCTCTCTCCCCAGCTCCTCCCCAGGCCCAGCGCTCGTCTCCTGCTCCCTGGGGCAGCAGCTTCGAAGCCCCCCCCTTTAAGCAGTCACCAGTGAGTGGCCCCTTCCTCTGGGCCACCCTCTCGTAACCCATTGTAGCAGGGCTGGCCAGGGAAACCTGGGAGGTATCTTGTGTGCAGGGAGGGCGAGGCGAGGCTGCAGAGAGAGCCCCTCCTGCATCTCCCAGCTCCCCTCCACAGCAGGACGTTTCTCAGATCATGCTGGGTGTTGGCCATGTTCCTGGCTACACCCGGCCGCAGCCAGTCACCTTTGAGCCAGGTTTTCCCCTCCGTCCCCGGGGCGGGTGCTCTGCGGGGGTTACGTTTGTGGGGAGAGGGCCAGCTGACTCCGTTGTGCGAGCAGAAAGCACACTGGGCTTGCAGCCTGGCGCGGAGCTGTTCTGCACTCGACCAGTAGCTAATAGTGCTAACGAAGAGCGGCGTCCGGCCCTGCATGGGAGGCAGCTCCTAGCGGGTGTTACAGGTTTGCTCTGATCTGCCCAGTTGCTGGCAAGGCCAGTTCTCGGGGCTGAGTTCTGGGGAATGCAGCTGGCCCCGGTGTCTCCCGAGCTGCTGGGGCGGTGACCGTCACCGTGCTGGGGCAGGAGGGCTCAGCCGGGAGGCGCAGTCTGCGTCTCTCTCTCATGGGTTGGAACGGACGTCCCTTCCGAGGCCACTTGCCTCTTCCCCGAGGCGGGCCATGGACTCTCGGTCAGCTCCGTTCTCCCTCGCCCATCTCCAGGTCTGTGCGCAGACTGTGCCGCTCTCGGGGGAGAGAACTGCTTTGATTTCCCCCTGTTGGTTCCCGACATCCTGCTGGTGGCTCTCCGGGTGCCTGCAGGGTGAGCAGGTCACCCAGAGTGACGCCCGCTGGTGGGGGGCGAGAGGGGTGATCACAGCCCCCTCTCCTGCGCTTCCCTGACCTCGCCGCCCCTCTCTCAGTCCCGTCCCACTCAGCACCCGGTGCCAGAGGCTGGGAACGTCCCCACTTCCCCGAGAGCCAGGTCACCCACCCAGCAAAGTGTGCTGCCGAGCAGGAGGTTGCTGTGGGAAACCAGCGAGGCGGGCTGTGCTGGGGAGGGGCGATGGTGCCAGGCAGACAGCTCCAGGCAGTGGGGCGGGATTTGTGCGATGGGGCCATTTCACCAGTGATTACCTCTCCCGTTAACACCTCGGCCAGTAAAGCAGCAGGAGAACAGCAAGCTGGAAAGCTGCGGCTGTCACGTCTGGTGGTGATGGAGGGGCCTGGTTCAGTGCCAGTCCATCGCCGCAGTTTGCTGAGCATTAGGAGTCAGAACAAGACAGCCAGGCCCTTCTCGTAGCCTGGCAGCGGTATTTACGGTAGGGAAAGGGGCTGTCCTAACCACCAGGCAGTGCTGCCCAGGCCTGTGCAGCAAATCTCCCACTGCCTTTAGGCAGGAGGGCCGCGGAGCTGGTGCGTCCAGCCTGTGCTGCAGTGGGGTCTCCGGGAGCTCCCCTGGGAACGGGGGCGATGGCCCATGGCTTGTGGCCCTCAGGGTGTTCTGGCTGCGTAGAATCATTCCCCCCCAGCACTGAAAGGCAGCTGCCTCTGGGGCAGAGCTGACTAGCAGGTGAACAGTGCAGCGCACCAGCCCAGGCTGGAAAGCAAAGGGTCGGCTGGAACATCAGGATGGGCTGTGGGAGACCAAGGGGAATTTTCCAGCTCTCAGAGCGTCTCTGCTTCAGCGACCGCAGGGGCAGGGCCATGGCTTGGCGTCTGTGCTGGGGCATGTCGGCTTGTGGAGCCGGGGCGGAGTGACAGGCTTGCCCAAGGGAATGGAGGCGTCCAGGTTGCTCCTCAGGATGGCAGTGGCAGGGACCTCGCCGTGTCGCCCGGCTCATGGACCGGGGAACTCCAGCACCCAGGTGGTCAGCTGTGTTAGCAGCCCTGCCCGCCGCCCCGTGGGCACTGGGGGAAATGACTCTCCGGGCAAGCGCTCGATGGAAATCCCGTAAGATGCCAAAGGAGTGGAAACATGAGTGCAGGGCAGGGCAGGGGCCGCCCAGCGGGGCGAGTGCCCCGGGGTATCACAGAGCACCCCCTCCTGCCGGGCAGTGTGGCCTTACTGCAGGTAGCCTGAAAGCAGGAGTGACCCATGGAGCAGGAGATGGCTCGGATCGCAGGAACGTCTGTGGGGCGGGGGGAGAGCCCCATCCCTCCCCCTAGCTGGCGAGCGGCAGGGGAGCCGCGAGTGGGGGCTGGGATGCGATGGGCGCGGCGGTGTCTCCTGGCCGAGGTGTGTGCCTGGCCCAGGGTTAAGTATTGATTCTTTCTCTGCGAAGACTCTCGCTCTGCCTGCGCTGGGCGTCCCGGGGAACGTGTCCCAGACTCTCCCCCTAGCGCTGGGGCCGGGACCGATACACAGCCACCCTCAGCACCTCTCTCCCTCTCCGGGGGGCTCTCGGCCCAGCGCTCCCCGGGTGCAGGCTGCCAGTCCCCGCGTGCCCGGCACGTGGGCAGCGGATACGCTCCGGGTGACGTGTGCGGGCTGGGCCCCTCTCTGCAGGTGCGTTCCTTGGCTCGCACAGACGAGGCCCGGGGGCTCCTGTGGCTGCTGGAGGAGGAGGCTCTGCAGCCTGCGGGGACCGAGGACACGCTGCTGGAGCGGCTCTTCGCCTACTACGGGCCCCAGGAAGGAGACAAGAAAGGTAAGGGGCGAGGCCAGCCTTCCGCAGGCCGAGCCAGCCCCTCTGCGCTCTCCCCAGCTCGCTCCACAGTGAGGCTTTCAGTCCCGTTGTGTTTCCTTTGTTGGGGTGAAACGTGCACCGCATGGGGCCTGTGTGGTGCCAGGAGCCATGGCCCGGGTGCCCCCCTGAGGCCGGGCAGGTTCAGGAGAGAGCCCCTGGCAGAACGGGCCATGCCCCCCTAAAGGGGAGGAGATGTGGGCTGCTTCTGTCCTGTGCATAGGACTTCTCGGGAGCCGGCAGCTCTGAGAGTCAGGTTGCGCTGCAGGGCTAACACCAGCCGTCATGGTGTCCAGGCTGGGGCTGGAGCCGGCCTCTGAGACCGGGCAGCAGGAGGGTCCCAGAGCCCGAGTGGAGCCCTGCAGAGTGAGCCCCAGCCAGCTGAGCTGGGCTCTGAGACGCGCTGCCGCAGGGGTTTATGCTGTGTAGACGTGTCCTCTGTTTCCTGGTGTGAGAGCTTTGCCAGTGCTCTGGGGCCTCCTTAGCCCGGGGCAGGGTTTCCTGCTTGGGGACCGGGCCTGCAGGGCTGGTTACTGATCCGGTTCCTGTCCCTACAGGCCACAGCCCCTTACTGCGAAGCGACAAGCCACGCCATTTCTTCCTGGGCCACAGCTATGGCACCAACTGGGTGGAATACGATGCCACAGGCTGGTTACATTACGTCAAGCAGAACCCCGCGTCGCAGAACGCCTCGGCCCTCCTGCAGGAGTCTCAGAAGTAAGCAGCAGCCGTGCAGTGAGCGGCTTCGGCGCCGTGGCCCTGTGCCACGCCGTCCTCTAGCGTGCTGGGCTAACGGGCGTCTGGAGAATAAGGCCTGGGTTCTCTGCAAACCTGGGAATTCAGCATCTCTGCCTCCGGGCTGGTGCCCTGCATGTTCCCGTCCCCGCCAGGCTTCAGTGCCTACAGCATCCCAGCCCAGGGCTGCCCGCTCTGGGCTGTGTGGAGCTGAGCAGGCGTGAGAGCAGTGCCATGGACCGTGAGGGGAAGAGCTGGCATCCCCTCTCCTTTGGGGGGGATGTGCCGTGCTGCCGGGCGGTCAGCGCCGGCGCTTCTCTGCTTCCAGCCCTCTCGGGCCCGTGGGCTGCAGTGGGATTGCTCTGCATGGTGGCTGCTCTGCTTGCAGACAGTACGTGCACAGAAGCGGCTGTCGCCGTGCTTGAAGCTCCCGGAGGCGTCCTGCTGCGCTGGGACGGGAGAGCACCTTCCGGTTCTGGGCTGCATCAGCCCGCCGTCGGCGCTGCAGTGCAAATGTCTCTGCCGGCTTCGCGCCTTCCCCTTCGGAGCTGCTGCCGCCTGCCCCAGGGTGCTCGACGGGACGCCAGCCGCGCGGCTCTGCTCTTCTCCGTGTCTCGTGCTCAGCTCGGGGCTGGGGTTTATTGGGTGTAATGTGCGCTTCCTCTGCCGACCCGGAGACAAACAGTAGGGCCTACGCTAACAGTGGCTGTACACACACATTCCCTCACTCCCCCGCATCCAGTGAGTTCCTGGCGCTGAGTCCTGCGCGGTGCCCGTCCCTGGCCGCTCTCTGCCTGCTGCAGCAGGGTTTGGACGATGGCAGGGAAAGGCACGGGGCGGCTGGTAACCATCTCGCTCTGACGGCAGGAAAATCATCAGCAGCCTGTTTCTGGGCCGGGCCGGCACGGCCACGGTGCTGTCGGGCTCCATCGCTGGCTTGGAAGGCGGGTCCCAGCTGGCCCTGCGCCGGGCAACCAGCATGCGCAAGACCTTCACCATGGGCGTGGCAGCGGCGAAGAAGAAATCGCTGTGCATTCAAATCAAGCTGCAGGTGGTGAGTCGGCGGCGTGCAGGACCCCCTTCTCCCACAGGCGGGCCAGGCCAGGCCGCAGCTAGTAGTGGCCAGTGGAAATCCCTGCCCCGTTTCTGTGCTGCCCCATGGCTCTGGATTGGCTGGGCAGGTCGCACTCCTGTTGCTGTTCTCAGCAGCCTTCTGTCCCGGGCCCCGGCGGCCTTGGCAGCCGGACCCTGGTGCCCTGCGGGCGCAGGACGGGAGCAGAGGCTGCACTTCGTGCTGCGCGCCCGGGGGGAGAAGCCGAGAGCGAGTGGCTGCTCGGCCCCGGTGCAGAGACGCGGGAGCTGGGGGGGTCTGGGACCTGCACACAGCGCTGAGCGCTGGGGCCGAGCACCTGGCTGCTGGTGGGACTGGAATGACCCTGTCCCTCAGCCCCGCCGCGCAGGGACCCAGGGCCGACCCGTGGGAGGCACCAGGTGCTCTGCAGCAAGCACCACCGCAGGGGTCCTGCTCTCCCCGGACAGGCTGGAGGCACCGCGTGATTGATCCTAGGGACAGTTTCTCCCTGGGGCCCTTCTGCCCCAGGGGACTCAGCACAGCGCCTGCCATGGCGGGTAGAGGCTGTGCCTGAGCCATCTCCTCCCTCCCCTCCAGGATGCCCTGGTCGACACCCTGAAGAAGTCGAAGATCCACTTTGTCCACTGCTTCCTGCCCAAGGCGGAGGGCTGGAGCGGGGACCCCAAGGGGCTGGCAGCCCGGCGGATCAGCAGCAGCGAGCTGGACCTGCACGGGGAGCACTGCGAGGCGGGGCTCATGCAGCTCGACGTGCCCCTGCTGAGGGCTCAGATCAGGGGCTCTCGGCTGCTGGACGCACTGCGCATGTACCGGCAAGGTTTGTCCTCTCGGGCCTGGGCGGCGGGCTGGGCAGAGCTGTTCCCTGCAGGCGGGCGCGGGCCCAGGGCTGAGCTCTGCGGGAACAATCCCCCCAAGTCCAGACGAGCATGCGGGACTCCCCACTGCGTGCACGGGCGGGCCCTGCATCCCCCGGCCAGCGGCGATCCTCACCTTCCCCTTCTGCTCCACGCTCGGGGGCTCCGGGTGGGGCTGGCGTGCCCCCCGGGCCGTCTGCTGTCCTTGCTCCGTCTCCACGGGCTGCTGCTGGGGGGAGTTGGGGCAGCCGCACCTGGCACCTCTGTTCGCCGGTGCCACCCAGCCCCTTCCTGCAGGCGCCTGTGTCTCTCCCCTCCTGTGCCAAGGGCCCAGGCACACGCCCGCTCTCTGTGCTCTGCCCCCAGGGTACCCGGATCACATGGTCTTCTCGGAGTTCCGGCGGCGCTTCGACGTGCTGGCCCCTCACCTCACCAAGAAACACGGGCGGCATTACATCGTCACGGACGAGAAACGGGTGCGTGTGCGTCTCGGGGCTGGGCCAGCCGCCGGAGCTGCGCCTCCGTGCCGCCTTCGCTGCGATCGCCCTCTGAGACGGGTGGGCGGGGGGACGGAGACACCGAGATGGGCAGCGCCTTGTCCCAGGGCAGCGCCGGGAATAGAACCCAGGTCTCCTGAGTGCCAGGCCACCCTGCCTCCGTGGTGCCCACGCAGCGTGGCTTTGCTCTGGCAGGGCGCCCTGGGAGGCAGCGTGTGTCTCAAAGAGCAGCACCTCCCTGGCGCGGAGCAAGGATCTTCCCTGGTGCCCCAGCGCCAGCGTGTTGCAGGCCCCTGCCAGCCTGTCCCGGGGCGTGGCGCTTCCGTGGCCCAGGGGAGGCAGGGGGCTTGGGCCCGAAGTGTCTTTACCGCCCTGTTAACAAGTTCACCAAGGCTCCTGGGAGCCGCCCGCGCTGTGCGACGCCGGGCCCTGCGGCAGCTGCTGCCCCGGGGAGTGTCTGTGCCCTGGGACTGGGATAGCCTGGGGCAGCTAGTGAAACTTCCTTCTAGGGCAGCTCTGTGAGAACCGAGAGCCGAATCCTCCCCCTGTGTGCGTGCGGCTCGGCTTAGCTCCCTGCCCCTAGAGAGCCCCAGGCTCCTACCTGCCCCCGGGAAGGGCCGTGGGGACAGAGTGAGGCCCAGGATCCCAGCCCAGGGCGGGCCAGCCATTCGCCAAACCCGGCCACAGGATGGAGCATGGTGTGTCACGGCAGGAGCTGTGCTAGTGCCCGGGGGGGCCGCCTCGTGCACGTGGGGTGCCCCCGCTAGTCCTGCCGCCACTGAGGGCCTTCAGGGGGACAAGCCAGAGCAGAGCTGGGTCTGCAGAGTTCAAACAGTCCCAGCTGGGAACTCAGCCCACGTGCAGCCCCCCCGCACAGACGCAAAGGCAGGGCCTTGGTGGGTCTCCTGGCCAGGTCCCGGAGCAGAGATCAGAGGTCCAGCTGCCAGCATTGCTGTGAGAGCTGTAGCCTGAGACGGGAATGTGGGAAGCGTCTGGTCCGGCTTCTGCGCTCCGGTTCCCGGCTAGGGCCGTTTCCTGGCTCACCGCTGAGCGCTGGAACTCAGGGTGCGGAGCACAGCAGGCGGCCTGCCGGGGCTGCGTAGGCAGGTCGGGGAAGGGGGGCTGGCATGTCCCCCTGGGGCAGGTGGGCGGCCCCTCTCCTCCCTTGCTGCTGTTTCTGGCCTACCATGGTGCGGCCCGTGGCCGGGCTGGCTGCGTGGGCAGCGGGAAGCTGAGCCGTGTGCTGCGTGGGAAGGGGACGGGAGACAAAGGCTTCGTTGAGCAGCCGTGACCTCGTCTTCCTCCCCCGCTGGAAGAGCGCGTGGGGCCTGCCCCGCAGGGAGGAGATGGCAGCACGTGCGTGCTCCGGAGTGGGGGGGTGAGGGGGGGAGCAGCTCTCCCTGGAGATGCCCCTGTGCCACATGCCAGCTGGGAGTCGGGGCATCTCCGGAGTGCGGGGGGCACGGGCCCGGCTGGGGAGGAAAGGAGTCACAGGGCCCTGCTGCCCACTGGGGTTGCTGCCCGTTCCCTCTCAGCGGGGTGCCAGGAGGCTCCTTAGCGGAGCCAAGCACTCGCTCAGCTGGGAGGCGTTTGGCGTCTCTGCGGGGCAGAGCACGGCCCTGCCCTCCTGCCATGCCTCTCAGCTGAGCTGCCCCCCCCTTCTCTCCCGTAGGCTGTGGAAGAGCTTCTGGAATCGCTGGACCTAGAGAAGAGCAGCTACCACATGGGCCTGAGCCGGGTAAGCCTCCGCGCTGCATTCGTGCCCTCTGCGTGCCCGCGCCATGCTCGCCGGGGGCCCCACCGGCTGGGCCCCACGCCATGCTGGGGGATCGCAGTGGTAGGGGCCGGCTGGGCAGCACGTCTGCGCCCGTGATGCTCCCAGCAGACTGTGCTGAGTGCCCTCTGCAGAGCCTTTCCCAGGCAGGGGCTCGCCGCCCTCGCTGGCTGCTTCCCGGGACCCTGGGCTGGGGCGGGAGGGAGGTGTCCGTGTCTCGCTCACGTGCACCGTCGGCGGCTCCCAGCACAGGGCTGGGATCGTGCAGACGGGTGCTCGAAACTGGGGCTTTGTCCCCTCCCGCCCCCGCCGGACGAGGACGGCTTGTGGCCTAGCTGTGACCACGCAAACCCACTGGAGCCTCCGCGTCCAATCCCTTAACCCCACGGCTCCTCGGGCCCGGGTCTCGCCCGGCAGCCGAGCCTCGGCGGTGCACCGGGAGAGCTGGTCGTTGGCTCGCCGTCCTGGCACCCGTCGCCTCGCAGGCTGAGCTGGCTGGTGTGTGGCCCCCAAACCTCTCCCCCTGGCACCGCCTTGGGGTGAAACCCGGCCTGCAGCCTGGCTGGAGACTCCGGCTGCGGGCGAGGCCGGCGGGCTCCGAGTCGGCATGCTGGGCTCTCCAAGGGCCGGGCGCAGCTCCGCGGGGTGTCTGGCTCCTGGGCAGGGCAGTGTCAGCAGGACTCAGCCTTCTGCGGGGTGGGGAGCGACGGGGGTGCTGCGGGGCCCTGGGAGCCAGCCCTGGGTCTGGAGGTGGTGCTGGGGGGCGCAGGAGTGGGGTCGCAGGGTTCTGAGACCAGCCGGGGGGGTGAGGCGCTCTGCCTGCTGGGCCTGGGCGGCGAAGGGCACGGCTCACTAGAACCCCCAGCTCGGAGTGAGGTTCTAGCGCTGCCCCCGCCCCGACCCCCGTCCCTGCAGGCAGGGGATTCCGGGGGGTGCGAGGTCTGCCTGCCTCCCCCGTTGCTCTGGGCACACACCGTGGCGGAGGAAGCCCTGCGGGACTGTGGCCTGGCTGTGCTGTGCTGGGCGGCGCTGCTCTCCGGTCCCCACGCCGGGCGGCAGGGCAGCGCTGGGTGCTGGGACAGAGCAGCTGTGTCTGCGTGTCCCACCCACGGCATTCCAGTGGGCCAAAGGGATAAAAGCGGGGCCAGCTCTCCCCGGCTGCGGTGCCTGCTGCCACCCCAGGCCCTCGTTGCCGCCGGCCGGCTAGCGCCGCAGGGGCAGCTTCGCTAGGGGAGGGGCCGTAGAGCCAGCGGGCGTGGAGGGTCCGCCCTGCTCGCGGGGCAGAGGAAGGTGAGGAGCAGCTGACGTTGGGGGGCAGAGCGCCAGCCCCATGGGTCCAGCCTCGGGAGAGGCCTGCTCAGTGCTGTCTGGCAGGCTGGGCGCTGATGGCACCAACGGGCCGGCAGTTTGGGAGGCGGGGGGGGGCCCCTCCGTCAGGGCTTGGCGCCTCTCCCTGGGCTGGCGCGGCACGGGAGCCGAAGAGCCGGCTTGTCTCCCGAGGCCTCTCTGTTCTTTGTCTGGGTTACGTGTGGGCCTGAGAGTGCAGGGCGCGTCTGCGCTCCGACTCCCCCTTGTCCCCCAGGATTGGGCCCCTCTGTGCACGCGCCACCTCAGCCTGCCCTGCCTGGGGGCTCCTGGCTTCCCCCGACCGACCTCTGAGGCCCACGTGGGCCAGGCCGTCTCGGAGACGGGTGGGCACTGAGCTGCCCTGCACTGTCCGGGGATGGCACCGTCCCGGCCCCGCTAGCGCATCCACTGCCCTGGCCTCCCGGGAGCGCTGCTCACTGCTCTCCCCGCTCCCCGCAGGTGTTCTTCCGGGCCGGGACCCTGGCCACGCTCGAGGAGCAGCGAGACGAGCAGACGAGCAAGAACATAGCCCTCTTCCAGGCAGCCTGCCGGGGCTTCCTGGCGCGCCAGCAGTTCCAGAAGAGAAAGGTATTTAGCAGGGCAGCCTGCGACTGGAGCATGCCACCCCCCCCCTTCCCGTTCACATACCACCACAGTGGCTGCATGACTTCGCCTAAAATGGGCAGCCTGCAGCAGAGCGCCGCCCGCTCCCAGCCGGGGGGACCCTACCTGCAGGGCGCCCGGCCCGGAGGAGACGGAGCCGTTCCTGCTCCCTCCTGCTTTCCGGGCCCGCCGAGGTGAGGTCCCAGCGTGATGGCAGCTGCCCCCTCCTGAGTAGCTGGGTGGACTGGGAACGTGCCGCTGCGGGGTATCGGCTCAGCTCTGACTTGTGGTGTTGGGGTCCCCGGAGCAGTCGTGGGCGGCGGCCTGGCTTCCAGCCAGGGTGGCTTTGCTGGTTACCTGGGGCGTGGGCGCTAATCACGCCGTAAAGAAGCCAGGTGCCGTTGTTCTGGGGAGGGTGACGGCGGAGTGGCCGTGCAGGCAGGCTGGGGCTCTGCGCAAAGGCAGGTACTCCGCTCTGCCAGGCTCTGGCAGGCAGCACCTCCCCACTGGCAGGGGGGGGCCCAGATCTCCGTGTTCTCCACTGGGGAGCTGGCAAAGCGGGGCGCTGGGCTCCCCTGGGGGCAGTTGCAGGGAGGGGAGGTCTCTGGCCCGTGGCGGGTCTGCCCTGACCCTGGGAGGGTCTGATCTCCCCAGATCCGGGAGCTGGCTATCCGCTGCGTGCAGAAGAACATCAAGAAGAACAAGGGGGTGAAGGACTGGCCCTGGTGGAAGCTCTTCACCACCGTGCGGCCCCTCATCGAGGTGCAGCTGACGGAGGACCAGATCCGGGGCAAAGACGTGCGTATGCTCCCACGGCCCCCGACCTTGCTGGGGAGGGGACTCGCTCTAGAGTGTCTGACGGGGGGGGGTGCAAATGGGAGACTGGCCCCGGCCCCCTCCTCGGGGGCCCCCTCCAGCCAGCTCTCAGCAGCTGCAGGGGGCCCCCGTCCATGAATGGCCCCTGGGGCGAGTTCCCACCTGCTCTGGGCTGCAGGCAGAGCTCAGCCTGGGCCCCCCTTCTGTTCTGGGCTCTGCCGCTGGGGGGCGCTGTGGCCCGTTGCAGTGCACGGGGAGGCCCTGGTGTGTGTGCACGCGCGGGTGAAGCTGTGGTAGGCGTGCGGCACGACGGTGCACACGCAGGTGGAGCTGTGTGCTGGGGGGGCGAGGGCGCCGGCTGTGGGATGCCCCGCGTCCTTGCAGTGCGTGAGCGAATCAGCATGTCATTAGCGTAGCGAGAGGCTGCTGTCGCACGGGCCCAATTACCAGGCGTGGAGAATGGAGATGAAAGCCTGCGCCCAGGGGCAGGCGCAGAGACGGCTGCTGTGTGCGGGGGGTGGCTGGCGCTGCACGTCCTCTGGAGAGCTGCAGCTCTGGTGCAGCGCTCAGCTCTCCCGCTCGGCCAGGAAATCTGTCCGGGGAGCCGTTGAAGGGTGGGAGGCCAACCTAGAGTGTGCCGGGGGGCATGTGGCTCCGTGCCCTCCCCACGAGCGCCCAGCCTGGGCCTGGCGGGCTGCGCTGCGTCCCGAGCCAGTGCCCTCTGCGCTGGGTTTCAGTGGCCAAAGGGACAGGCCCCGGGTAGCTGGGATGCTCCATGCTGAGCTGGTGGCCTGAGCCCCCCGGCCCATTCAGGTTCCTGGCAGCCAGGCATCGATCCACCGGCTAGCCGAGCGCACCCTCTTCCCCGCGTCTGTGCGGCTCCGTCTGGAGCGTGGCAGAGCCCTGCCGTGCCCAGCTGGTATCTGGGCCGTGCTGCCCTGTCCCCAGCCCCATGCATCAGTGATTCCCAGCCCCACCTGCCGTGCTGTCTGGGCCGCGCTCTGCGGCAGATAAGAAGGCCAGTTTGCGCGGGGAGCTCCCTCGCTGTGTGTGCATCCTCCTGCCCGCGTGGCGTGGCGTGGCAGGGACGGGTGCCGCCATGCGAGGAGAGCCGGGCTGGGCCGGGCGGCATCAGCTCCTGGCACCCTCCCGTGGCCCGGTTAGGAACCGAGCCGAGACCCCCTCCGGCTGCGGCCTTGTCTGGAGGCTCGATGAGGAGGACTCCAAGGTCGCGGTGGAGGAGAGCGGGGAGATGGGGGGCTTCCATGGGGGGGACATGCCACAGACGACAGGACTCGGGTGCGTTCGGAAACCAAGGGCTGGTTTGAAAACGACCCGCCGTAGGGCCGGCCCGAGGGAAAGGCCGCGCCCCGCACAGAGAGCTGCTGCCCTGCCCCTCCATAGCCTGGGGGGGCTCCCGCCCTGCTGATGTGGGGCCAGCAGCGCTGGGGGGCTGAGACCCGCCAGACCCACCTCAGGCACTAAGAGCTCCCGGGCCCCGCTGCCCCCTCCCTCCCTGCTGTCTCCACTACAGGAGGAGATCCAGCAGCTGAAGGGCAAGGTGGAGAAGGTGGAGAAGGAGCGCAACGAGCTGCGGCTGAGCAGCGACCGGCTGGAGAGCAGGGTAAGGTTGGGTGGGGCGCAGCCCCCCATGCCTGTCCCCCCACCAAGGGGCCAGCTGCCTTCCCTGGCCGTGGCACGTGGCCTGGGGAGGGCGGGGAGCCGGAGAGCCCCTGGGGAGGGTGGCGGTTCCCTCTCCTGGACTCAGTGTGCCTGGGCCCCGCAGTCATCCCCTTCCCTGGGCCCCGTCCCATTACCCCAGCCCACCCCGGCCACGGCTCCCTCGCCTGCCTCTGTCTCAGCCCCGCCCTGCCGCTGCTCCGCTCCCCAGATTGCAGAGCTGACGGCGGAGCTGACGGACGAGCGGAACGCCGGCGAGTCGGCCTCCCAGCTGCTGGACGCGGAGACGGCGGAGCGGCTGCGGGCGGAGAAGGAGATGAAGGATCTGCAGGTGAGACCCCGCGTGTCAGAGGGCGGCGCTGCGGCCAGCGCACTCCCCCGCCGCCTGGCAGCTGTGCCACCGGAGCAGCCTCCTTAGCGCAGGCGGGGGCAGCCGGGGGCAGGACAGCCAGCAGCTCGCCGGCAGCGGGTCCTGCTGTCCCAGCCCCCCCAGCCCTCCTGCTATCCCAGCCCTGGCCTGGGCTCTCCCGAAAACTTGTGCAGCTCTTTGTTCCGTGATCACGCCCTGCAGAGCTGCCCCGGCGTCTGCTCTGAGCTCTAGTCTCCTGCCGGGGCAGCGGCCCCAGCCTGGCTGGGTCAGTGCTTCCCAGACGCGCCCGGCGAGGGGCCCGCACAGAGGGTCTCTGAGGGGCCAGGGGCCGGCTGCCCCGCTCGGCGCCAACCTGGGCCTTGCTTCTCCCTCTCAGGCCAAGTACGAGGCGCTGAAGAAGCAGATGGACTCCATGGAAATGGAGGTGATGGAGGCGCGGCTCATCCGGGCAGCCGAGGTCAACGGGGAACTTGACGATGACGACTCAGGTGCTGGTCTGCCTGCAGACCCCCCCCCTCCTCCCCACGCCTCTCTGGAGCAGCCACTTCCGCCCTCTCCCCCTCCATCTCCACGCGGGGGGAGCATTGCCCCTGTCACGTAGCACCCTGGGCAAATGACTGGCCCACTCCGTGCCTCAGTTTCCCCACCCGCATGCCGAGGCCTTGTGACTGCGTGCCTGGCAGCGTGGTTGCTGCTCAGTGGGGTCACGCGCGGCCCCCTGGCCCTGGCGGGGGGGCTCTCCCCATCCGCCTGCAGCGCCCGTGGCAGCCGCAGCTTCTGGTTCCGCTCACGGTAGCACTTAGACATCAAAGCCCCCAGCCGCCCCCCCACGCCCTGCTCAGCGTTCTCCGCCAGCCCGGCCTGGTGTCTTCTCCTGAACGATGCTCTGCCTGGGGCTCCGGCTCCCCCCCGCAGGCGGCGAGTGGCGGCTGCAGTACGAGCGTGCCGTCCGGGAGAGCGACTTCGCCAAGAAGCGGCTGCAGCAGGAGTGTGAGGACAAGCTGGAGGTGGAGCAGCAGAGCAGGAGGCAGCTGGAGAGACGAGTGAGCCCTGCCCCGCTCCGGCGGGGGTGTCGCACGCGCGCGCACGCTGCAGGGTGTCCCGCTCGCTGGAGCACTCGGCGCTCAGCCTGCTCCGGGCCAGGCTGCTGGCATCGCTAGCCCCAAAGCCGGCTTAGGGGTGGAACGCCTAGACCAGGCCGTGATAAAGAGCCAGTTGGGGGACGTGAACCCCGGGGAGGCCAGCAGGGAAAAGGAAGGGTGGAGTCTGGGGGGGTGATGGGATGCCCGGCCAGCCCAGCCTCCTCCCCGCCCAGCTCTGACCCCTGCCCTTTGCCCACAGCTGGCAGATCTGCAGGCCGATAACGAGGAGTGCCAGCGCGCCCTGCAGCAGCTGAAGAAGAAATGCCAGCGCCTGACGGCGGAGCTGCAGGACACCAAGCTGCACCTGGAGGGGCAGCAGGGCCGCAACCACGAGCTGGAGAAGAAGCAGCGCAGGTGGGGCGCCGGCGTGCACGTGGCTGTGGAGTGGGGACCCCTCGCCTTGCACCACGGCCCACAGTGCGAGGGGAGCGGGACAGCCTGCCGCCAGGTAGCCGCGTGGCTGGGCTCTGCGCAGGCCAGGCAGTGACGGGACAGGCCAGGGCTGGCCGCGAGGAGGGCTCGGGTGCGCCTGCCTCCAGGCCCAGCAGCCAGGCTGTCGCGTTAGCAGCGTGGGCCCTGTTCCCTTGTCTAGCTGCCTGTCCCACTGGGACTGCGGCCCGGTGCTGCTCGGCCCCCAGGGGTTCGACGCTGGCCGGATACTCCTGATGGGTCCCCCCAGGCTGGGGGTGGGGAAAGACGCCCCCAGTCAGTCTCTTGGCTTCGTCCAGCCTGGACCCTGCCTGCCGGGGCTGGCGCCTGGGTGCGAACGCAGCGTTCCCATGGCGGGGGTGTTCCTGGAGCGCCCCGGCGCAGGGCAGGTGTGGCGCTGAGCCGAGCGGGCGGTGCGGCCCGCTGACGGGGCTGGGCGCTGTGTCTCGCACAGGTTTGACAGCGAGCTCTCCCAGGCTCACGACGAGGCCCAGCGGGAGAAGCTCCAGCGGGAGAAGCTGGGGCGGGAGAAGGACATGCTCATCACAGAGGTCTTTGGCCTGAAACAGCAGCTGGAGGTGAGCAGCCGGCAGCGTGGCCAGCCCCCCTCTCTGCCCCCCACCCCCCCTGTCCGTGCAGCCGCTCAGCCGGGCCCTTCCCGTGCTCTCTTGCTAGGACAAAGACTCCGACATGGTGAGCGTCGCCCAGAAGGTGGATGCCCTGGAGGCAGAGCTTCAGGACATCTCCTCCCAGGAGTCCAAGGACGAGGCCTCCCTGGCCAAGGTGAAGAAGCAGCTGCGGGACCTGGAGGCGAAGGTCAAGGACCAGGAGGAGGAGTTGGACGAGCAGGCCGGGACCATCCAGCTGCTGGAGCAGGTGCTGGAGGGAGGCTGGAGGCTCAGCCCAGCCCGGGGCAGGGGCAGGGGCAGGGGCGGGGCTGGTGCCCCACTGAATCCAGTCCAGCCGCCCCGCCAGGCTGAGCTGGGACCATTAGGGATCAGATGGGCGGCTCCCTCCCCGAGGGGGTGACAGGCTGGGCCCGGGCCTGGGCTGGTCTCTGGCCGTGTCGGTTTCATGTGGGTTTGTTGCCCGGGGAGCTGTGTGCAGCTCGGACGCGGGGGCTCAGAGACGCTGCCTTGCCATCAGCGGAGCAGGGCCCTGCATGGCCCCCCAGCCGCCTGCGGGCAGAGCAGGGACTTGGGAGGAATCGGATTGAGTCGTTGCTGGGGAAAGCCCCGGCATGGGCAGGGGGCGTCTCCAGCGATGGGCGGGGAGCGCTGGACCGCCACCTCGCTGAGCTCCGCGCTGAGCAGGGCTGCTCTCGGCTGCAGGCCAAGCTGCGGCTGGAGATGGAGATGGAGCGCCTGCGGCAGACCCACGCCAAGGAGGTGGAGAGCCGCGACGAGGAGGTGGAGGAGATCCGGCAGTCGTGCCAGAAGAAGGTAGGGCCAGGGCGTCGCTCCGCTCTCGCTGCTGGGGCTGCTGCCCTGGCCAGGGGCGCCAAGATGGTGCCTGACGCCCGCAGGGCTGGTGCCCTTCCCCTGCTGCAGCTGGCGGAGGGCCCGTGCAGAGCTGCCCCGTGTCCTGGGCACAGTGGCCCTGGTGCCTGCCGATGGAGGGGGGCCAGCCCCATGGGCATGCACGGGGTGTGGGGCATGCACAGACCCGGGCTGCTCGTGGCCCGGTGCTGAACGCTGCCGTGCGAAACCACTGGGCACCGGCTGGCCAGGCGGCTTGCAGCTCCGCGAGGCAGGGGGTTGTCCACGTCTGGTTGTGGTGGCCCCACCCCACCGAGCTGGAGGTCATCCCTGCCGCCCGCTGTCATCTGGGACGCGCAGCGGGACCCACTCAGCAAGACGCTGCGCAAGAGGGGAGCGGGCGGGGCAGGACGGGGAGCCGCCCTCGGTGGCCTGGGGCTCAGCCAGCCGCAGCAGCTCTGCAGGGAAGGGGGAGGGTTTCAGGGGGGCTGTTGGAGGGGGGTGGGGAACTTTCCTAGAGATTATTCCCCTCTCTCCTGTTCCACCCCCCAGGATAGCCCTGCCCCTCTGTAGGCCCCCCCAGCCCGGCGCTGTGTGGGCACCCCCTGCGCCGGGCTCTGTGATGGATCGAACTCCTGGAGGGAGTCGTGTTCATCTGGTCCCCGCGCAGATCTCGGCTGGGCGCTGCCCGGCTCCGGCCGACCGGGCTCCTCGCTGGCCTGACCAGTTTAACCAGTTGTCCTCCCCTCCCCATCACCCTGGCTTGTTCTGCCTGCGTTAGCCAGTCAGGCAGCGTGTCAGCCAGTGACACAGGGCAGCGCCTTTGGTGGGGCTGGAGCCAGCATCTCCCTGCTACCCCAGGAGGCAGGGCATGGGGTAAGTCCCGGTGCCCAGGGGCCAGCCCTCGGCTCTTCCCTGAGCAGGGACAGCCAGCCACACCGGATGGCCGGGTGACCAGAGGTCTGCAGGGACGAAGGGCTGGCCCGAGCAGGACTCGAACCCGGGGCTCCCAGAGTGGCACCCCTGCCTGGCTCCCCTCCTGCGCTCCCCTCTCCCTGCCCCGTGCCGGCCCCAGTGTGCCGAGCTGCAGGATGGTCCCTCATGGAAACCCTTTGGCGCTTGTGTCTGTGGGTGGCTTTGCCCAGCTGAAGCAGATGGAGGTGCAGCTGGAGGAGGAGTATGAGGACAAGCAGAAGGTGCTGAGGGAGAAGAGAGAGCTGGAGAGCAAGCTGTCTGTGGTCAGCAACCAGGTACCAGCGTGGGGCGGGAGACTCCGTCCGGGGAGGGTGCAGCGTGGAGCTGGAGCGCCAGGACTTGGCCCAGCAAGAGATGCCCGCGATCTGAGAGCCGCTGCCTTCCAGGGGCAGCCCCGCCCTGGTGCTCGGACTCTGCAGGGCCCGGGAGCGGGATGCCAGGCTGGTGCTGGAGCCGGCACGGCAGAGCTGGGACATCGGCTCCTCCCGCTCTGCGTGCCCCAGGAAGAGAGGTCCGTGGCCAGGAGGTCAGGGGCCAAGGCTGGCCGTAGCTAGCAGCCGCCTCTGCAGCAGGGCGAGCGCCTGGCGGTGCAGGGTGCAGGGCCATGCTAGGGGCAGAGCAGGAGTGCAGCACCCGCTCTGTGGTGGGGTCCGAGCCCTGGGGCTGGGGCCAGGAGGCACTTGCTGCGGCCGTCTCTGGCCGTCTCAGGGACCTGGCTCTCGGGTTCCAGAGGGAGCCGTGCCCGGAGGGGCGTGGTAGAGCGGGCGTGGGCGTGAGCTCCTGCCCGGCCTCCTCATGCCCAGGTCAGCCAGCGGGACGTTGAGACGGAGAAGCGGCTGCGCAGGGATCTGAAGAGAACCAAGGCGCTGCTGGCAGACGCCCAGATCATGCTGGATCACCTGAAGAACAACGCGCCCAGCAAGAGGGAGATCGCTCAGCTGAAAAACCAGGTGCGCTGCCCGCCAGCACCGTGTGCGCTCGGGGGCCCCTGCTCGCAGTCGTGTCCGTGTCCCAGGGGGCTCTGACGGTCCCAGGGTGCCAGCCGAAGGGCTCCAGCCCCGCTCCCTCGGGGGAGCGCCGCGTGGGGTCCCTATGCCCGGCTCCCCATGGTGTGTGTCTATGGCACTGCGCTCAGCGCCTGCCCGCCCGAACGGGCTCCGTGGCGTTACCAGCGCAGCCTCCTGGGGCTTCCCATGTGCTCAAGGCTGCCGCAGCTGCTGTTCCCTGCTCCTCCCCCGCCAGCACCGCCCGGGGCTGCCCCCAGGCGCCGCCCAGCTGCCCCGTGTCAGCCACTCCGTGAACTGTGCCCGGTGCTGACGCTCCCCGTGCCGGGCTCTCCCCGTAGCTGGAGGAGTCGGAGTTCACCTGCACGGCCGCCGTCAAGGCCCGCAAGTCCATGGAGATGGAAATCGAGGACCTTCACCTGCAGATCGACGACATCTCCAAAGCCAAGGCGGCGGTGAGTGCCCGCACCGGTCCCCAGCCCTGTCCGCGGGGTGCGCCCGGCTCTCCTCTGCCCGGCCGGCCGGCTGGCTCAGGCCCCGTCCCTGGGTTGCCGACTTGGATCCCGCGCGGAGGGCAGCGGCTGGGGGTGGCCTGTGTCCAGCACCCAGTGGACACGTAGCCATGGACCAAGTCCACCCTGCAGCCAGCACCACCTCGCCCCCGTCCTGGCAGGCTGGGCCAGGCGCCCCGGGGGCTGCTCCTCGCAGCACACTGGAGGGGTGGGGGGGAACAGCTGGCTGTGGCTGCGTTAGCCGCGCCAGAGACCAGCGCCCTTCGCTCTAGGGCAGGGGCTGGCAGCGCCTGCCTCCAAGGGTCCCGTCCGCTCCAAAGGCCTGAGCTGCACCAGGCCGACTGCCCCAGCGCGCGCGCCAACCCGGGCGGGCCTGGAGCCCCTGCCGGCTGTGTGGGGAAGGAGCCGGTGTGCTGAGCGTGTCTGCGGGGGCTAAGCTGGCTCTCTGCGCTTGTACGAGGACCTAGAGCAAGAGGCTCAGGGGTGCCTGCTGCTAGTGCCAGCTCAGCGCCAGCGCAGGGGCAGGGCCTTGAGCACAGTGATGGGGGGCGCGTGTGGGGCTGGCCGGCCTCACCTCTCTTCCCTCCTCTCCCCTCCCAGCTGGAGGAGCAGCTGAGCCGGCTGCAGCGGGAGAAGAACGAGGTGCAGAGCCGCCTGGAGGAGGACCAGGAGGACATGAATGAGCTGATGAAGAAGCACAAAGCAGCAGTGGCCCAGGTGATGCCACCCACGCCCAGCTCCAACAGTCCCGGGCGCTCACTGCGCCCCGCCCGTGACCCCCGGCATCACCTCCCAGCCCAGCCCCCGGCCCCCGGTCCAGGCCCCAGCCCCCCATCCTCGCCCTGGCCCAGCCCCAGGCCTCACCCCCCATGCCCCCAGTGCCCCAGCCTCGCCCCCAGCCCAGTCTGGCACCGCAGACACTCCTAGGCACCTCTCCGTCGAAGCCGGAGGTGAGGAAAGCCCGTCAGAAAGGCGTCCTCGCCCCGCTCTGTAATCTCAGCTGAGCTCTGGCCAATGGAAAACCCTGGCCAGTCCTGGCCCCCCAGTCGGGAAGCAGGGCCTGGCCCAAAGTGGCACCGCGGGATGCTGTTTCCCTGCAGGGAGCCTGCCCGGGATAGCTGGCTCAGGGAGGGCTGTCCCAGACGCCAGGGAGTCCCACTGCTCGCCCCGGGGTGCTGTGCCCTTAGCCAGGGCCCTGTGGCGGGGAGAGGGCAGCTGCCTTCTAAACAGCCCAGATGCTTCTGCCCACAGGCCTCCCGGGATCTGGCCCAGATGAACGACCTGCAGTCCCAGCTGGAAGACGCCAACAAAGAGAAGCAGGAGCTGCAGGAGAAGGTAGCAGGGTGGTTGTGGGGAGGTGTGGGGGGGCTCCAGGCTGGCTGCTGCTGGCCCCCCATGGGTCGGGTGCTGATTCATGCCACGTGGCACCAGTGGGGGTCTGGAGGGGGCCATCCTTCCTCCCTGCGCTCCGATCCCGGGGATCTTTCTGCAGCGGCTGCTCCATGGTGTAGCTGAGACCTGGGAGCTGGGCCTGTGTTCCCTCCCGCAGCCGGCCCGGTGCTCCACGAGGCCAGCTGCTCTCCATGGGGGCCGTGCCACAGCACGCTTCCCCCCGGAGCCCTGCGAAAGCCCCGTTGCCTTCCCACCCCCAAAGCACGGCCTGTGGGGTGGAGGCTGGGCTGCGCGCCGGGACGCCAGGCTTTGGTGGAGACCTGCGTGTACCGCTCCAGGGCCATGGACAGGCCCGTTTAGCCTGACCCTCTCGGCAAGTCCCAGATGGGGGAATGGCTGTGCTCTCGCCGCCCACCCTGTGTGTGTGTGTGAGTCCTGGGATCTGCGCAGCATGGGAACGGCCTGCAGAGTCCCCCAGCCTCCCTCTGTGATGCCCCGGCCTGGCCCCTGGCTGCCCACAGCTCCCTGCGCTAGCACCTGTGGCTCTCCCGCGGAAGAGGCTGTTTGAACTGCTTTGGGCGAACAGCGGCGCCCGCCCTGGAGCGCCGCCCAGTCCCCAGGGGGCTGAAGAGAAAGGAGCACCCGTCTGCTGCGGAGTTAGCTCTCTCCTTGCCGTGTCTGTCCGTCCGTGGGTGAGGGGGTGCAGCTGTGTCCATCTGGCCAGCCGGCCGTGTCACTGGTTTGGGCACCCCTCTGCTAGCCTGGGCTGCGGCTTTGCACGCGGCCAGTCGGGTCGGGCTGCCCACGGGACGCAGATGCCACATACGTGGTGCGTAGGCATGCGCCGGCCACTGCCCACGGGTGGGCTGGGGGTGCTGGAGCGTGGTATTGCGCCAGCCCCTGGGGGCTCTGTCTGTCTGTCTGTCTGCCGGGCCTGCGGGTCCATCTCCCGAACCGGGCCGGGCCCAAGCGCTGGTTTTCTGTCCTGTCCTGTCCCCAGCTGCAAGGGCTGCAGAGCCAGCTGGAGTTCCTGGAGCAGTCCATGGTGGACAAGTCTCTGGTCAGCCGGCAGGAAGCCAGGATCCGAGAGCTGGAGACCCGGCTAGAATTCGAGAGGACCCAAGTCAAGCGCCTGGAGGTAGGGAGCCGCGGAGGGTGCCCCTGGCCCCGCCGGTCAGGGCGTAGGGGAAGCAGGGGGCAGGAGCTCCTCTGAGCGAACTCCACTGCTGGCCCTGCACGGTGGGGAGCAGAGCAGCCCCAGCACGCGTGTGGCTAGCGTGCCAGCAGTTGGGCTAGCGGCAGCCGTCTGCCAGTGGTGCCCAGCCTGGCCCGTGCCGGCCGAGGGCTCCCTGGGGCACCTGGTCCCCGGTGGGACTGGCCATGACAAGGGCTGGGCTGGGGAGCGGCCAGAGTCCTCATCCCTCGGCACGCGCTGTCCGTCCGGGGCTGGCCGAGCCAAAGCCTGGACCCAAAGGCGCTGCTGTCCCAGGGCAGGTGCTGGGAGTGGGGGGGGCTGACAGTGCCACGGGGGGAACCACGGTACCACCGCACCGGAGCAGCCTGTGCTGCGCTCCGGACTGGGCAGCTCTCCCCGGCCCTTCCTCCCCTTGCCCGCACCCTGGTCCCTGGAGCAGGCTTGATTACCCCTGTGCCCAGCGCCCCGCTGGGCCCGGCCCCCGACATCCCCCCTCGCTGCGCGCGGCCCGGGCAGGTGAGCGCTGAGCGCTGATAACAATAATCCGCCGTCCAGCCGGCGCGGCAAAGTGCTGCTCTTCGCCTGCAGTGACTTAGAGAAATGATAGACTCTGGAGGCAGCCTGCTTTATATTCTGCGTTCGCAGCTCCTCTCTGCCGCGGGAGGCCGGGCGCTCAGCTCTCCCTCCTCAGATTTCCCTTGCTATTATTTCCCTTCCCTCTCTCTGGCGGGGCCATAAATATGCAGCGGCTGGCTCAGCTGCTGGGAAGGACTGAGTCTATTTTGTCTGTACGTTACAGGCTGTAATTACTTCACAGAAAGTTAAATCTATTTTTCCGATTCGCCAAAGCCCCGCGATTGTTCTGCCGCCTCCCTCGCCCGGGGGAAGCGTCTCTTGGAGACGTAACTCGCCATCCTCCCCCCACGCCGGCCCCCTCAGGTAAATGCATGGCGCTGAGTTCGTTTGTTCCATTAGCGCTCAGTGGGAAGCGATGGGGCGTCGCTCGCTCCAGAGCCGGGCTGGGTAATTGCCGCTCTCTGCTGCAATTATTCTTGACGAGTGAATATTGATTCTGTCAGGGCTGCCATCTCCCCATCACCGGCAGGGCTGGGCATGGGAGAGCCAGCGTGGGGGCTCGGCGCCCCTCGGCTGAGCGGCCCCTGCTCTGGGCAGGGGACCTGGGAGGAGCTGGGGCTTGGCCGGGTCCTGATGACTCACTCGCATGTGGCTGCTGTTAAGATGGCCTGGTCCTAGAAGGCTCTAATGGCCCTGCTGATCTCAGGGGGAGCCAGGACTCCTGGGCTTTGGTCCCTGCCCTGCACTGGCTCTGCGTGACCCAGCCGCACCCCTACCCCTCACTGCCTCCACCTCCCTGCCTGGGGAATGGGGGTGGGGAGCATCCCTACCTGACCGTGCCCTGTGCCCCCCCCCAGAGCCTGGCCAGCCGGCTGAAGGAGAACATGGAGAAGCTGACGGAGGAGCGGGACCAGCGTGCGGCCGCTGAGAGCCGGGAGAAGGAGCAGAACAAGAGGCTGCAGCGCCAGCTGCGGGACACCAAGGAGGAGATGGGCGAGCTGGCCAAGAAGGAAGCCGAAGCCAGCCGCAAGAAGCACGAGCTGGTGAGGAAGCCGGGCCAGAGGGCGAGGCAGGGGCAGCCAGGCACCACCCCTGGCCCGCTGTACTGTCCGCTGCTGTGACGGTGCCTGGCACGGTGCCCCCGACTGGCCCGGACAGCCTTAAATATGCGGGTCATGCCACTAAATCCCCAAACATGGGTCTCAAACCAGGCCGGTTAGCGTAGGTCCTACCCATAAACAACCTGGCAGGTGAAACTGGGAGCTGGGGCATCTTGACAGCAGTCCTTTAAAATGTGAGATGGGCTAAATCCGCCCTGGTGTAACTGCCCCGGGGCAGGGGGGCGTGGCTGTCCTGCTGCAGCCCTGTGATGTGCTGGTACAACTCGGGTCCCTGCCGACGGACCGACGCGTGGGGTGCTGTGCTGGGCTGTGCGCTGCCCTCAGGGGAGGACAGCGTGTCGCCGGGGTGGCAGTTCCGGGCTGGCGCTGGCTGCCTCCCTGCGGCCCAGGGCTGCTGCCAACGCTCGCTGGCTTTGCTTTCCCCAAGGAAATGGACCTGCAGAGCCTGGAGGCCGCCAACCAGAGCCTGCAGTCAGACATGAAGCTGGCGTTCAAGCGGATCGGGGACCTGCAGGCCGCCATTGAGGACGAGATGGAAAGCGACGACAACGAGGATCTCATCAACAGGTGAGAGGGGCGCAGCTCCCTGCTGGGCTCCTGCCCCCGCCCGCCGGGGCCCAGGGATTCCCCCGGTGCTTTGTGTGAAATAGCACGTCCTGCACGGTCATTCCCAACAGACATGGGGCTGCCCCGTGGCAAGGGGGGTGGTCACTGCAGCCTCTCTGCACGGCGGGGCTCAGAGGCGCCCGCATGGCGGCCGGTCAGGTACAGGGCTGCTCTGGGTGCCTGGTGGGGCTTGTTCGCGGCAGCAGTTCTGGCAGGTTGGGATCTGATGGTCCTGCTCTGAGGGGCCCCGTCCGCTCCGGCACTGGCTTTTCCTCCCCGCTGCAGCCACTTGCCCTAGCCATGGAAGGGGAGGGCTGAGCCGGTTCCCTCCTGTACCCTGGAGAGTCCCTGCTTTCCAATCGCGACAGAAGCTGCAGCGACTCCGGCCCCAGCCAGATGCTGCTCACAAGCCAAGCATGCGTTCACCGCACCGGGTGCAGCTGCACCTGGCCGAGTGTGGCTGGGAGGCAGTGTGGGCTAGTGGATAGAGCACTGGACTGGGGACAGCAGACCTGGTTTCTATTCCCACTGCTGCCCACAGGCCTGCTGGGTGACTGGGAAAGTCACTTCACCTCTGTGCCTCAGTTTCCCCATCTGTTAAGTGGGGATAGTGACCCTGGCCTCCTGGGGAAGCGCGTGGGTGCAAAGGGCTATCTAAGAGCGAGGTGTTCTAGGGGGGTGGGGCACCCCTGCACGCACACCCCCCAACACTGCCTGCTGCGACAGACACAGCGGATGTGGGGTGCAGCCCCCCATGAGCCGTCGCTAGCGACAGCGGCAGGAGCTGGGATGCCGGGGCTGGGGACGTGCATGGAGACCAGGCCCAGAGAGGCTGCATGGAGGGAGCATAGCCCAGCCGCTAGGGTCTGGCCTAGGAGTCAGCAGGCCTGGGTTCTGTTCCTGGCCCTGCTGCAGCGTCCCTGCTGTACGGGGGGGGAGGCAAAGCACGCTGGGCTCTCCACGCGAGAGCCGCTGTCCTAGACCCAGGTGCAGCCATCGCCTTGCTAGGTACCTCCCTCCCCCCCTTGGTTCTCCTACCCTCCTCGGTTTACCCCGGTTCGTTTCTGTTGTGGGTTAGCTTCCCTTTCGTTCTTTAAGTTCATTTATTTTCTTTGTCCCTCCGCCCCTTCCCCCCCCATTCTCAGTTTGCAGGACGTGGTGACAAAGTATCAGAAAAGAAAGAATAAACTGTGAGGATCTCAACTCTCCAATTCAGTAACCCTTGTTCCTAACCCCGAGCATGCCTGGGGGGGGCCTGCGGCCGGGCCCTGCATGTCGCCCCCGCAGCGTGCTCCGTGCATGCCCACTAGCCCTAAACCTCTAACCAGCACCTGGAAGCCTGGCCAAGGCGCTGCGTCCGCGGCGCTTGCGTTGCTGCCGGGCCGAGGCGGTTGGCTCCGCCGACTGCAGCCGGGGCTGGGGACCTCTCACTGCCGTGAGCGACCAGTGCCTGGCACGGCATTGCTGGCTCCAAGGCCTGGCTGGGAGCCCCAAGACCCTGCCCTTCCTGCCTGGGGGGTTCAGGATGGCACCATTGCATGCTGGGCTTGGTAGTCTCCAGGAGCTGCGCTGTGAGCCTGCAGTGCAGGGCGCCCTTCAGCCATGCTGCCGCAGCTGTTCTCTTCCCTTCCGCCCCAGGCTCTGCAGGTAACCTTGCCCGTGTAACTGACAGGCTGCGCCTCCCCCGCGGGAGTCCCGGCAGTGGCTCCTGGCGTGGAAAGGAAAGAAACGATAAATCTGGGCGTCCTGGGAATGTGATGAGACAATAACTCATCCCTTCTCCTCACAAAGCAGTGGGCAGGAAGCCAGGCAATGGCTAGGATAAGTGCCCCCCTCCTTCCAGGTCCACCCCCTCCCGGTACAGAGCGACAGCTCCCCCAGACTCCCCTTCCCTGGGAGCCGGTCAGATGAGCAGTCTGCTTATGCTTGGCAACAGGCAGATGGGAAAGAAGGTCCCCAGTTGTCTGCCTCCCACGGCTTCTGACCTCTCCAGAGCCGGAGCAGCGACCCCGGGGGGGGGGCAGGCATGAGTGCAGCTGCTGGCAGGGCGTGGGGATCGGTGGGCAGGGGTATTCGCCCTTCCATGTCCTGCTCGCCTGCCTGTGCCATTGGCCGATAATTGATGCTTCAGAGGGAAGCGTGAAGCCCCACAATGCACCCGGCCAGTGGAGAAGTGCTGTGTGTGTGTGGAGTGAGTGAGTGATTGCTTCCCCCCCGCCAGTGCCTAGCTGCCATGCCCTGAAGCCTGAGGGTTATTGGTCCCAACTGGTTCCCTTGGGAATGTCTGGTCTGCCCGGGGGCTTCCTTGCTGTCCCTCACTTGCTCACGGGCTCTGCCATGTTGTAGGGCGAGGAGAGAGGCCACGCCATCCGGAGCTCTGCCGTTAACTGCCGCCCTGCTCCCATGGTCCCCGGGGGGCTTTGTGCTAAAACCCCAAACTTCCTCCTCCAGGGGCGGCGGGAGCCAGGCTCTGCGGATTGAAGAGCCTTCCTCCATTTCATAGGCCTGGTGTCAGCTCAGCTGCCTGCCCCTGGAACGCAAGGCTGGGCTTGTCTTTGGAATGTCTCTTTCCTGGGCAAGGAGGGGCTGTTGGTGGTGAAAGGGTCTATCAGAGCTAATGATAAATGTAATCGTGTATAACAGTGATAGAGGGCCACTGGAGCCTTGTTGTCACACACAATTAATATCCTCTGCAGCTCAGCCTGTGTTTGTTTGTTCCCCTGTGATTTGGATCCCAGTTAACTAATGGCGCACTAGTCTGGACATAAATTGTGTTTGACATCAAGTTTAATTCCGACGATTTAAAATCTCAGCTGCCCCCAGAGTTTGTTTATGGGGCTCCTGGTTTTTAAGGAAAATAACAAAGCGTTGCCTGCGCTATATTGCAGAGGAGGGAGATGTTTACATGATCAAGTGCAGTCCATTGCTTTGAATTTAACCGAGAGAATTCATATTCAGGGTCTATAATAGCCCGTCCCTTGTGCGATTCCGCCCCGCGTTCCCCAGGCAGAGAAGACGCCTCAGGCTAGGCGGATAAAATTTAAGATCACATTATATATCTGTTGCCAGGCACACATGCAATTCTAACAAAGTTTCCTTGGGTTCCCAAGAGACTTCCTTACCTTTTACCAGCCAGTTAGCGCTGTGGGAAGCCAGCACAGTTACTGAGCCAAGTGAGGTGGGAGGAAAAATAATGTTTCGATTTACTTATAGATACAGCTGTTATTGCTGTAACCCTAATGAAAGCAGTAAACAGTTATGTATTAACAGAGATTTATACAGAAATGCTTTTAACATGTAGAGATAGATTTTGCAATGCATACAGCATCTTCTTTCTAAAGACAATCAATAGGTTTTTGAACGGTGGTTGTAAATTAGCTGCTTTAAGGCAGATAGGGCTTTCTTTATGTGTGTGTGTAAATCAGGCAGCTCGAGCGTTGAGGAGGGGTTCGCCTGCCACTGTAAATCTGCCCGCCACACTTGTGCACCCAGCCTGCCGGAGTCATTTCCGTTCTGTCTGCTAAACTCCTGTTTACCCAGGGACATCAACATCTCTCTTCCTTGCTGTAATTTTGCACTTGACAGAGGCCTATAAAATGAGCCCACTTATTTCCCTCCCAACACTCTGCTCTTTGCAGATTTGAAATTTCACTCGCTCCCAGAACTGCCGTCTGTTCCTTTCTTCTCTTTTCCCCTTTGTTATTTATTTAGGAACATAATTCTGCATAGAAGGCCTCTCCTGCTGACACAGATGAAAGGAAATTTATGCCCTGGGTTGGGGGAAGCCTAGCATATCTGCGATGAGAGACATGTTAAGCAATATTTTTCTAAATGTGCACAGCGCATTCCAGCTTGCACGCTGACTCAGGAAAGAGCTGGCCCTGGGAATAACTGCACTGAGCTGCTCATGTTCCAGGCCAGGGCTAAATTCTGCACTGCTCACAAGTGAATTGAGCAAGCCACTCTCAGCGTAATCCCTGGGGGAAGCTGGTCTGCAGAACACAACCCACAGGCTGGCCTCCATTGTGCCCAGGACTGGCACAGGAATGGGCAGAATTGGGTCACCTCTCCACCTTAAAAACCCAGGGCTTGCCTGGCTGGCTGGCCCTCGCCTCCCAGGTCCATGGGTCAGTTGCTCAGGAGGCAGCAGCTGAGGTGCCCCAGTTCATTCAGGGCAACATGCTTGTGTGTGGGGCGGAGCTGGGTAAGACTCGCACAGCACGCTGGGATTACTGGGTCCACTGGAACAGAAGGCCGATTTGGCTGCCCTTGGATAAACTCAACGTGTCCCTCTTTCCCAATCCACGAGCCCCCTGCTATTGCAGCCTGGGCACGTGTGTGTTCTCTCTCACACACAGTCTGCAGCCCCCCCTTCCAGCCCTGGGCTCCCCTCCAATAGCTCTGCCGGTGCCCCTCAATCCCAACCCGCAGCCTGCTGCTAACCAAGACCTGAGCTCCTACTGGCACCCCCAGTGCATCACCGTTGTCACTCCTGAGTCTCTCTGGAGCAGAGAGCCTTGGTTCAGATCGCAGGGTGAGCATCTCCTCTGCAGACCTGGTCTTGTGCACACAGCCCTGCAGACCTGGCACTGCTGTCCTCCTGGGAAGCCTTTGCCTGTCTCCCATTAGAGGGGTTCTTGGCTCTAAGCCCAGGGCCCTGCTCGATGGAAGGGCGCAGCCGGTTCGTAATGTAGCTGCATTTCAATGAAACTAACGCAAGCCCTTTGCAGGAGTTACTGGGTCTAACTGAGAGCACAGCTGTGGAGATGTAAGAATGAACTGGTCGGGAGCAGTGTCTGTCTGAGGGTGGGCCTTGCCATTCTCCCTCCTGGCCACTGAGCTGCCGGCTAAAGGGAATCCCATCTAGTCCCTGGACAGGCCGCACGTTGCAGGGGCTGGCCCTGCTGGAGCTGTTTGGGGGGAGCAGCGCTCCAGGCCCTGTGAATTGCCGCCGCCAGCCACTGTGAATGGCTGCGCGTGCCCGGCTCACGTCACATCATCTGCCTATGCCAGGCCCTTCCCACCAAACCACAAAAGCAGATCGTGCCCTCGGCGCTGCCTGTGCCAGTGTCTCGTCCGGCTCTGAGGCAGGCAGAGGTAGCGCGTGTTGCTGGGGGGAGGCACGGGAGAGGGAGCCAGGGCTCCGCGTCCTGTCCATTCGGTCACCCGCTCAGTCCCTGGTCTGGGCAGGGCCTCGCCCCCTCTCCCGCTTCCCCACCTGCGCAGTGGGCCTGGCGCTAGCTGCCGCAGGAGCTTTGCAGTGTTGGTGCCATTGTGGGTGTGTTTCTAGCCTGGGCAAGGCAGCTCCGCTGTCCATTGGCGTTCTCCACCACCAGAAGGAGATGAAGACATTGCCCCCACCCGGGCAGGAGCGCCATACCCGTAGGCCCGCCAGCTCGGGCTTTTCCTGACCAGCAGGGGAAGTGAAGGTGGCGCCCAGACACCTCGGCTAGGGATGCCCGGCGGCACTCACAGCTGTGGTGGTGTAGGGGAGAGGGATGGTCCTTGAGAGCCGGGGCCCCATGCTCTCGGGAAGGACAGGCGAATGTCCCCCGGAAGCCAGCCCCCAGGTCTCTCCAGCTGTGACGCTCGCCGGTCCCCGCCGCAGGACCTCTGTACGTGTGCAGAGGGGCTTTTGTCGGGATCAGAGGCAGGTTCCCTTCCCCAAGAAGAGCTGGTGCGCTCTCCCCACCTTTGACAGCTCCTGCCCCTCGGCAGCCTGGGCTGTGTGTCTTCCCGTGAAAAGCACCTCCGTTCCCCTTCCAGGCTGAGACGGGAATGTCTGCAGGGCCTCTCCTCCGGGGGTTCAGCGGGCTACAGGGCAGCAGGCAATGGGCCTGGGGATGGGGCCTTGGCGGGCCAGCGGGGGCTTTGAGATGCCAATTGCAGTGCGAAGTCTCCCTGCCTCAGGAACTAATCGCTGCCCTTCCCCGCGTTTCTCTCCCTTTGGCAGCGAGGGTGACTCAGACGTGGACTCGGAGCTGGAGGACCGCGTGGATGGAGTCAAGTCGTGGCTGTCCAAGAACAAAGGCTCCACCAAAGCTGTCTCGGATGATGGCAGCTTGAAGAGCTCCAGGTCAGTGAGGGGCCGTCATTTTCTCCCCATGGGGTGGGGGGGTCCGGAAGAGGCTCCGCATGCGGCGTGGCAAGGGTGGGGGTTGTCGCCCAGGCCCCTGGCGGCTCAGCCTGGGTGCCACCAAACGGTTCCGCAGCCGGCTGCGGGAAGGAGCGTCTCCCCGTTACTCAAGCAGGAGAGACAGAGCGGTCGCTTGCCCCGTCAGTGCCGCGCCGGGGGAGAGCCCAGCCCAGGAGGGGCGGGGGCAAGCTGAACCCCCACCGGGGTGCAGGGCTCACCAGGACGCTTGGATCCCAGAGCTCGGCCTGGCCTGGCGGCGAAGGGGAAGCTGTGCTGGGCAGGTGGATTCTGAACCCCCCAGCGCTCCGGGGCGCACCAGCACCGGCCCCTCCAGCTCAGGACTTGGTCCCGTTCTCAAACGGAGCACGGCCGGCTGGCATCCCTTTGCGCTTCCAGGGCCAGGCCGAAAGCAGCGCAGCATTGCCCCCCCTCCGCCCCCACTGGCATGTGGCTGCCCTGGGCTCGCTGCAGGGCTGGGCTGGCAGCAGGGGCCACTGCCAGGGAGCGTGTGCCCAGCCTCTGACACCCCCACCCCAGCAGCCAAGCACTAGATGCCCCCAGCCCCCCACTGCCAGCAGAGAACGAGCCCCGACCAACAGCGTTCCCCGGGGGGGGGGGGGGGGGGGGGTGTGGCTGCGGTGATGGCTCCCGCCGCTGGCCAGTAGCCATGGATTCAGGCTCAGTGGCCGGCGGCGACGCTGGTGCGCAGAGCCATAAGGCCGTCTGCCTTCCCCTCCTCGGCGCTGCTGAGGGGCCCCATCCCGGGCCCAGCGGGGACCCGCTGCCTTGATCTCTGGGCAGAGCGCTGGTTGCCATGGCGACTCCGCGCCTTGACTGCCAGAAATGTAAACCTGCAGGTACCAAAGACGGCTGAGCTGGGAGCGCTGGGGCCGCCACCGAGCCCCCGGCTCCCAGTGCTCTCCCCCGAGCTCACTCGGCAGGCGGGCCGGCTTCCCCCCGCGCCAGCACCCCGCGCCAGCCTGCCCCGGGAGCAGGGAGGAGCCGCTTGGAGGCAGCTTCTCTGGGGAGGCGGCGGCTGAGGAGCACAGATTGGATGGGTATACAAGCAATTTCCTGCCATGGATTCAGGAGTCCCATGGGCTTTTATCCCCCCAGTGAGAGGAGCTGAGGCGGCTGCTCTGAATTGGTTTAATGTATGCGGCGGTGCGGGTGTAAACCATTTGTTGGTGGAGGTAATTCCACCTCTCTGGAGGTTGGTTATCAAGGCGGCGGCTCCAGGTAGCTGACAATGAAATAATTGAATGAACCGGTTTACAGGGGAATAAAAGCGATGGGCTAGAACAAGGCCCTGATTTGCATGACATTTCCTGGGAAGCGATGTTCCACTGACGCAAATTATTTAGCTGAGTTTGCTCTGCTGCCTCCGTCTCTGGTCCCCCCCCCCTTGAACTCACCTGCTCTCTCTCTCTCCCACCCCCTGCCCACCCCCGGCTGCTGTCCGCTGGGCGCCCTCCTCAGCCTGGCCCTGAGCTCAGCCGCCAAGGAGCCGAAGGAGGCAGAGGAGCGGCCGGTCTCTGCCATGAGCTCCCTGAGCTACAGGAGACGGGTCCACCTGAAGGACTCCATTGGCGGCCAGGGGGACGAGGAGACTCTCTTCTCCACCCTGAGCGAGCGGCCGGCCTCCCCAGACCGGGCTTTCCGCAGGGCAAAGCGCAGCTCGGTGGCCGGCGGCCAGGACGAGGCCCACTCCATCGGCGTGTGGAAGAAGTCCCAGGACAGCGAGGACCCCGCCCCCGGGGGCTCCGTCCTCTCCCAGCCCTTCTCGGAGGCCAGCAGCAGAGCCCGCAAGGCGCTGGAGAGGAGATGGGCCGTCACCACTGCTGACTTGGACAACGCCTCTGCCCTGTCTGCCCCGGCCAGCCGGGCTGCCTCCTCCCGGTCCGGGCTGGAGGCTGACGCTAGGTCCACCCTGAGCTTCACGCTTTCCAGCCCGGGCAGCTTACGGCGCAGCGCGTCCCGGCTCAGCGAGCCACTGGCTGGCGTCTCCAGTGCCCTCAGCCCTTCGCTGGGCCACCAGGCAGAGCTGGCGCTGGAGACCTCGACCCTGGGCAGCCGGGCAGACTCCCGGCTCTCCCTGAGCAGGAGAGGGCTGGATGAATTGGATGATGTGTCCAGCGTGGCGCTGAGCGACAGCCGCTCCCTGTACAGCCAGCACTCGCTGGGGCGCAGCTTCTCTATGCCCCCCCGGCCCAGGACTTCTGCCTCCGCCGAGAAGCAGCTGGAGGACCCGGACATCCGGCCCGTCAGTCACCGCTCCTACCTGGACCCGGACCTGGAGGCTGCCATCAACGAAGTCCTCAGCTACAAGCCCATCAAGTTTAAGCGCTCAAGCTTGGACCCGGACTCGGAGGAGGAGGAGAAGAGAAGCGTGCGGAGCGCCAGGAGCGCTGTGTGGCCGGAAAGCTCCGAGCACGCCTGCAACAGCCTGCGCCGGTCGGCCTCCGCTTTGGACTGTTCCCGCTCCCGCTCCCGGCCACGCAGCCGCAAGGACAGCAGCAGAAGCAGCAGCAGCTCCGAAGACGACTCGGAGGAGGAGGCGCGAAAGAAGAAGAGCGCCAGGAGACACGCCAAGAAGGCCAAGAAGAAGTCCAAGAAGAAGAAGCCGCCTTCGGATTCGGAGACGTCCTCGGACGCCTCGTCCAGCTCCTCCTACCACAGCAGCTCCAGCGTCAAGAAGGGCCCCAAGAAGAAGAGCCCAGCCTCCGAAGGGGAGGGGGGCGCAGAGAAATCCCACAAGCACCTGAAGAAGGAGGAGAAGCAGCGGAAGAAGCAGGTGGACAGCCTGATGATGAAATACCTCTACCGGCCCGAGAGCGACTAAGGCAGTAGGTGCGGAGTGGTGTGCAGTGCAGCATGCCAGCATGCCCGTGTGCCACTAACACTTGTCACCCTCCCCCCCTCACCTCGCCTCCCGCCCGGGCAGCATGCCCCAGGAAATGGCTTCTAGCCCGGGGAAAGGCTCTTAGCCGGCTCGCTGACCGGCCCCCAGCTGCCGGAGCCTCGCTGGGGGGTCGATTCCACCTAGGCCAGTTACGCCAGAGAAATCCGTCGCACTGCAAGGCAGGGCTGGGAAATCCTAATGGTCTCAGGCAGGGCAGGTAAGCCGCTTACTGAGCGCCCCCGGAGGGGGCTTAATCCCCCCAGCTCGGCAGTGACTGGGGAGGGGTGTGTATGTGGAGCCACAGGGGCTCACCATGCTGCCGGTCACTGGCAGAGCACTCTGGGGTTTGCAGACACCTGAGGTGTAATTTGTCTCCTGAATTACTAACTCTGCTAGTGCTGCGCCAGCCCCCACCTCCCCAGAGCCTGGCACTGGCCCCGTTCGTCAGCTCAGCCCCTCCCCCCCCACCGGTGCATTGAAGCTGCCCGGGCTCAGCGTGAGGCCGCATCACCGGCAATGGACGAGGCTCCAGCTTCTGATGCATAGCCCAGGCCCCTGCATAGCTCACTGGGGGTGAGGTGTGGGGCCTGCCTTTGGCTTCCATACGCCCCCCGGGCCACAGCAGCCTCTGCTGATGCAGCCGCGGCAAAGCCAGCGGGAGCGCAAGGCACTGGCAATATCCACAAAGGGTTTGTCAAGGCAGGCAGCTTTTTTTTTCTGCTGGTGTATCCCTTCCAGGGATTAGCGGCTGTCGAGCGCAGGACACTGAGAAGCACTAATCCCTCCCCAGCCTTTCAGAAACGGTGAAGTATGCGGCTGTATTTATTTCTCCTGAAATGAACGGGTCACAGCGCATACAGGCGGCCCCGCTCCCGAGTCAGACGGGATTAGTTACTCCAAGAAAGACGATTTAGAAAGTCCCTCGCGAGGAGCACGTGCTGCCGGAATAAAGCTGCCGGGGCATGGCGTAAACAGCTCCCGCACCCCACCGCTGCAGACCCTCTGCGTTCTCGCGGGCAAACTTAAAAAGCCAGGGACACCATCATATGGGGTCTTAAAACCTTGATGTCTTGCTGTCTCTCTGCTGGCCTGGAGGTACACTGACTGCTTCCCGTGGGCCAGAGCTTCTGGGGTGTTCTCACTCAGAGCCAGCAGCAGCCACGCGGGGCGCCACTCAGGGCTCCTTGGCACAGTTAGAGAGAGGCTGCGGGACACAGAGCGACCTGGGGGGCTCCCACGCTGACTGCGCTGTGTGATGTCATGCGCAGCATCTCTGCTGCCGTCACGGAAGAGGCTGCTGGTGATGCTACGCTTGTCACGGAGATGAGGCAGTGCAGGCTCCCCCGAGTTCAGGGGTGTTCAGCTCCAGGTTGCTGCATTGCATGCTGGGATCTGTAAGGATGCGGGGGCTCTGCAGCAAGCACCCTTTGCCCACCCCTCTGGTACAGCGCTCGCCCTCGCTCTTCCCCCTGCGCTGTGATTCCAGGCAGAGTGTGGGACCCCCAAATGGGGCCTGGGATTCTCGCCTGTTCATTGCTGCAGATTCGTTTCCATCTGTTACTCGTACACAGCGACTGGCGCGTCTGCCCCCCGGCTCCCCAGACCGTGCGCCCCCACCTCCTGCGTGGCGTTGCCAGCTTGCGAGGGTTGGGGCCGAGGACCAGCAGCCTAACCGTCCCGTGGCGTCACACGCGTCCCCCTGACCCACCGGGGAGCCCCTGCACGTGTGCTGTGTTGCACTGCCGAGTTACTAACGCACCCGTTTCAGTGTGTGTGCCGTACAAGGGGGTGGGGGGCACTCTTAGAAATGTTGCCAGTGACTGGGGAGGGATTCCAGTCCAAAGGCAGCCGTGCGTTACTGTCGCTGAGTGAACAGCACAGTCCTGTAACATGAAACACGCCAGCAGAGGAACTCCCCGGGCCAGGCTGGGGCGAGGGTGGCTGGGCCCTAAGCCCTGCCCTGGGCAGAATGACTGGTGGCTCCATGACAGATTTGATATGGAAATGGAAAACTTTCAATGACATTCACCCCACTGGGAGCGGGGCCGTGTGATTCTCCCCAGGCAGCAGGTGGGCAAACCGTCCATTGGTCCCACGAGCAAACCTGGCCTGGTGCTGTGCGTGGGCGTTCCACGTGGGCTCGGGTTCTTCGCTTCCCTCCTCTGCGTAGCCCCCCATAGGCCATTCCCAGGCCCTGATCATTCTGGGATTCAGGGGGCAGCTGGTTACCTGGAGCCCACCCAGCACAGGTATATATTGCAGGGCGGGGGAGAGAATTGCTGCTCCGAGTTGTGGCAACCTGGCTTCTGGCTGACTTGGGTGACCGGATGCATCCGAGAAGAAACAGAGAAATGCCCAGCCTGGGACTCCATTCCCTGTGCTCCAGGCCGGGGCCCCGGGGCTAGCTGGGAGCAGTTGTTTACCCGTGTCGGAGATCTCCGGGAGAGGCCAGCGTCACTAAAGGGAGCTCCGGGGAGGCTGTGCAGGGTGGAGGATGGGAAGCGACGGCAGTGAGGGCAGGTTTTTATTTGTGTGTTAAATTGTTTCCGACAGCTTTGAATGGGAGAATTATCTGAGAAGGAAAGACGCTTTTTAAACAATTCTTTTCAAGTGTTCAATTGCTGTAACCATCCCCTGCAGCTGGGGATGTCGTGCTCGTTGTGTGTCCTGTGTGATGCCGGAGCTGCCATTACAGAAATGGAGCCGGCAGGCCTTAGACTGGGGGCAGTTTCTCTCGTCTTACCAAGCCTGGCATTAACGGACTCTCTTCAGCGGCCACTCTGGAGGGGAGAGAGGCAGGGGCAGGCCCAGGTTGGTAGAAGTGAGTGTACGTGGGCGAGGTGCTAGGTGACTGGTGAGCAGGACAAATTAACATGCAGCGTCAGATAAAGTAGCCCTGCAGTTCCTGCCATGCATCGCCCTGTGGATAAATGAAATCCACGTGCTAGCCTGTAAGTCCCACGGAGTCACCTGAGCTTGTGGGGCTGCCTCGCATCCCCAGAGCTAACACATAGCCAGGGAAATGCCCGTAGGTGTTGGACTCCGAACCCGGTTTTGGATGTGTCCGCGCGCTCACACCACTTTGCATCTCTGCCCACAAACCCTCGAGCGGACGAGTTTCTCTAGCACAGGTGCTCGCAGGAAGCCAGTTTCGAGTGTGAATATTTGCTGAAGGCAAAGCCCCAATTTGAAATTTGTGCCGTTGCTTAGTAACAGTCATCCAATCAGGAAACTGAACTGGTACCACATGACGTAGGTCACCGCCTACTCAGCGCAAAGTTCAAAATTCAAATAGTGAATTTTCTCGTTTGCAATTTCTTTCCACAGCGAAGAAAGCCACAAAAAACTTCAGATCATGAATGAATGTTGCACATTCACAGTCTTCTCGCAAGCACTTCCTGAAGAGAGAGGTGCAATTCAGCAGATGCATGATTTGTTGCAGATCACTTGCTTAGCTCTGCTAACTCCAGAGAAGAGTAAATCACTCCAGATGGTCTGAAAACGTCTTAAAAATCATAAAAGAAGAATAATGAGCCCTCATAAAGAAAGCTGCCAGGATGACATGTGCTGTGGCAAAGGCGGTCCTGGGGGAAGGCAGCTTCTATTTCAATGCACGACTCTGACAATTATGGGGAGCTGCATGCTGTTACTTAAAAACCAGCAAAACGCACACACGCCCCCACCTACCTTCCTTCCTTCCTTCAACCGGAGAAACTGGGAAAGTTTCCTCCTTTCCCCTGCATTCAAATGGGAGCATTTGACAGCGTTGGCCTGGAGTCCGGAACTCCTGCCGCTAATCTGCTGGGTGGTCTTGGGCAAGTCGTGGATTCCCAGGCCAGAAGGGACCGGCGCTGTGATCAGCTAGTCTGAGGAGGCCAGACAGCTTCCCCACAGTAATCCCTACGACAGAGCTTTTAGCAAAACAGCCAGTCTCGGTTTAAAGATTGCTAGAGCTGGGGAATGCAGCATGACCCTCGGTAAACTGTTCCGACTGTTCGTTACGCTGACTGTTAAAAATGTACGCCTTATTTCCAGCCTGAATTTGTCTAGCTTCAAACTCCAGCCACTGGATCGTGTGGGACCTGTCTCTGCTAGAGCGAGGAGAAATATTTTGTACCCTGTGTAGGTACTTCTAGATTAATCAAGTCACTCCTTAACCTTCTCTTTGTTATGCTAAATAGACTGAGCTCCTTTCATCATTAAAGACAGGCTTTCTAATCCTTTCATCCTCCTCCTGGCTCTCTGAACCCTCTCCAATTTATCAACGTCCATCTTGAATTGTGGGCCCAGAACTGGACACAGCATTCCAGTCGCGGCTGCATCTGTGCCAAATACAGAGGTGAAACAACCTCTCTGCTGCTACGTGAATCCCCTGTTTATACATCCTAGGATCACATTAGCTGGGAGCTGTGTTCAGCGGATTATACATCCTGGGTTTGAGTCCCTGCTTCCCGGGACAGAGCCCCTCACCCTGCAAGTAGGGCTTGTGGTCTTAATCCAGAGGCGTTTACATTTACAGTTAGCCATATTAAAACACACAGTTTGTTTGCACCCAGCTTACCAATTGATCCTGATCGCTCGGAATCCGTGACCTGTCCTCCTCATTTACCTCTCCCCAAATTTCTGTGTCATCTGCACACTTGACCAGTGATGATTTTGTTTTCTTTCTGGTCGTTGATGAAAACATGAAACCAATCCCTACAGGACCCCACTAGAAACACACCCGCTCAATGGTGATTCCCTGTTTCAAATTGTGTTTCGAGATCTATCAGGTAGCCATCCTTTAATCCATGTACTGTGTGCCATGTTCATTTTATATCCGTCTAGTTTTTAATCTGTGTCATGTGAACCAAGTCAAACACCTCATGGAAGTCGAAGTAGGTTACGTCAGTGCTGTTACCTTTATCAGCCAAACTGGTAATCTCCTCAAAAAGAGATCTCAGGTTAGTTTGAGCAGATCTATTTCCCATAAATGCAAGTAGATGGGCATTAATTACATTACCCTCCTTTAATTCTTTATTAATCAAGTCTTTGCATCATCAGCCAGTCCATTGTCTTGCCTGAGATGGTTGACAGGCCTATGATTACCCTGGTCATCCCTTTTACCTTTCTTTAAAATATGTACATCTGCTTTCTTCTAGTCTTTTGGAACTTCCACAGTGCTCCATGACTTACTGAAAACCCATTGGAACAGTCCAGCAAGCGCCTCAGCCAGCTCTTTTAAAACTCTTGGATGCAAGTCTGTCCCCTCCTTTGTGCCTGTTTCCCAGTCTGTAAAATGGGCCCCTGTCTCTGAGCAGGGTCTGGGTAGCACTTGATATGGGATTGGTGGGTTCTGCGGCCTGTGTAGAATACTGGAGGGGAGACGGCAGTGCCATCAGCGTGAGATCCTTGGGGGTATTTGCTGTTACCTTGTTGCGTGTTCAGCTGCCATGTGCTGGGGGAATAGGGGGGCCGACTCATTCCTGAATGGCTCCAGGGAGCTGGGTGCTGTGGAAAGCCTCCGAGCACCCCACTCCCCGGAGAGGAGCTTTCGTGTGCCGGAGCTCAGCCGCTGGCCTCCCTGCTGCAGCTTCCCTCCAGCGCCCAGTTAGCGTGACCTGGCCTCAGCCCCAGCAAACTCCTTCTCCACGTGGCCTGGCCTCTCCCTGCTGCCCGCCATTAGGCTCTGGCTGGCTGATACTGAGGATGGGTTTGGGGGTTTGGATCCAAGCCCCGGTGCGGGCATCGGAAGGAAGCACCAGCCACCCCTACCCCTAAGGGGAGCACTGCTGCCCCAGGCCTCTTCCCCCAGGAGTGTCTGCCTGGGTGAAGTCTGCGCTTCCCTGGCTCTTTGCTAACTGTCTCATGTTCCCTCTCTGCAGCCCCCCCGGCTCCCGCAGACAGTTCACCTACGACAAGTCGGACGAGGAGCGAGCCCCTTTGGAAAGCGCCTACAGGTCCCGGCACTCCTCCCGGGGCGGCCTGAGCGACAGCGACACAGAGAGCAAGCTGGCGGAAACCACAGCGTAGCTGCGGGGAGGCTGCCCCGAAGGGACGCATTTTCCACAGCCACAGAAATACTCTGCCTCACAGGTCCTCGCGCCGGCCCAGGCCAGTCCTCGGCGCCCTTCCGACTGGCCCCCGGAGAGCTCCTGGCGGTCCCTCAGCAAGCGCCTTGCATGGGAAATGCTGCCTTTGAAAGGCTGTAACCGCCTCGATGTGTTGTGTGCACTCGGTATTTCTTGCATGGTGGAAAATGTTCATCTCGAGATCTCCCCTCCCTCAGACTGACCGCAGGCCTCCCCCCGGGGGCGGTGCTGGCCGGACTCTCCTGGCTGGCCGGCTCTGGCTGCAATAATCTAGGATGGGGCTGAGCCGGTCTGTGGATTGTCAGGCTGGCCAGTGTTTGCTCCCTGAGTTGCTGCCCGATTGCCCTCCTGCCACCCCCATGCCTCCTACATTGCTGCGCCAGCTGGGGGGCTGCTCCGTTCTCATTGGAGGGGAGCTGAGCTGTTCTGCAGGGGCTCTTTTCCTCCTCAGTGCCTGCTGTCTTTATTTTATATCTTAAACCCCCCCAGCCCGTGTCTGTCTGGTGCCCATGGGAGGGGCTTGCCAGCACCCTTGCTTCTACCATCACTCGTTCCCTGTAGTTGAGCCAAAGACGACTCTTGCTTATCTGGCTTAAAAAAAACCCGAAGAAGTGAAGCTGGTTTCCCCGTGCAGTGGTGCTCTGTGTCAGCGGGGACCTGCATGTGACAGCCCAGTGCACGCCCGCATACCGGCTGTGCGTGCATCTCGCACACTCACACACCCACTCTGCTGCTGCATGTGTTTTCTTGCACACGGTTTTCTGGTTTCTGGGCATGGCCTTTTCTTCTGCCTCCCTTCCTTCCCCTGGCACGTGCCTAGCACACGTTTTTGTTTAAAGCACCCCTGAAATAAAATGTAACCCTGTCCCTGTCCACATACACGCACACACACGCACACGGGGCCTGGAGAGCACACGTGGGCACGAGCTCCACAGCGTGCACGTGTGCACACACTCAGTCACGCACGCGTGTGCACAGTCCGCTGAAGCGCCCCAGCGCCCCCTCTGGTTACAGGGTGTTGGATATCCAGAATAACTGCGTCTGCTCACTTCCGGGGAGCGCCAGGCTCGTCTCTGCAGGCCGCTCCCCCTACTGCCTGAACTGCCCTCGCTGATGCCAAGGACGTGGCCCTACCATCTCCCTCAAGGACTCAGCTGCTGCCATGTGGCCCCAGGGCCAGCCACGCACGGACGGCAGTCTGTGCGACTGGTCTGGCTCCTATGGGGGAGAGCTGCCCGGCCTCCCGACTGTTGGTTTTGCACTAGTTCAGCTGTGCGTCTCTTCCTGTCCGTTCCCTTTAAATATTAAATGTCATTTATGGCTGGTGATGCTGGCTCCCCCCTCCGCTTGTTCCTTGCAGCGGGATCGCTGCCTGGCGCTGCCCCCGGCTGCGATGCGGGAGGAGGCAGAGAGCTGGGCACGGGCTCAGCCCAGGCGTGGGTGGGCGAGTTTGTCGCTCGGACAGGAAGCCATCGTTTCCCCGTGGGGCGGCAGCAGGCCGGGTCTGGGGAGGGATGGGGCCGTGGTGATTTGAATTAACCCAGCCTGGCCTTTCAGTGCCTGCAGCGGCCCATCTTCCCCGCTGTGCCTGTAACGAATTGTGACTGGTTACGGAACAGGCACGGGGCAGCTGTGCTCCCCCCAGCCCCTCCCAGGGCTGTGCCGGCCTCGTGCCCGGGGTTACGTGGTGGGAGGGAACATCGGTGCTGACTCCTGTCCGGTGTCGGCACACTTGTCAGGTCCCTGGCAGTTGGATGCTACGTGCAGGCACGGGCATCTTCGCCCCAGCAGCTAGTGAGGGCGGGGGCTGGAGTCTGCCCCCACCCAGGCAGAGCCTCTCGGCCGTTAGCGCTCCCAGGGCCGGGGCCGCAGCTGCCGTGTGACCCGGGATGTCTCCGGCAGGCTGGGAGCTGCTGAGGCTGTGGTATGGGGGGCCGTGAGCAGCAGAGGCTGTTAAGGTTTTCAGGCCCAGCCAGCCTGTGGCTCCGTTCGACCTTCTGTCCCCAGCTGCTCCAGCCCTTCCTGACCAGCAGGGCCTGTTCCTTCGCGGCAGCTCCCGGCTGTGACCCTGCCTCTGTTCTGGGCTCTCCTGTCTGACCAAGGAGCCGTGGATTATCTACGGTCCCTGCTCCCAGCAGCTGCCTGGGCCGCTAACCCCCACGCTCCCTGCCTCCGTTCCAGAGGCCAGGCTGTTGGTGCTTCGCTCACGTCTCCAGGCTGGTGCGGACCGGCTGCGGCTCCTCGGGCGCTGGAGCTGCGGCTGGCTGGGGCGAGGAGCCGGAGCCGGCTGCATTCACGTGCCAGGTGTTCCCTGAGCAGAGGCGCCCAAGGAGCCTCCTGAAAAGTGAGCGTGCAGGAAACGTCGGCCACAAATCCTGCCTTGTTTGGAGCAGATGGTGCGGGCTGAGCGCTCAGGCGCCGCGGGCCGACCCACCTGTTCCCTGCTCAGCGTAATCACCCAGAGACAAGCATCCTGGCGCAAACAACGCCCCGGCGTCGGAGCCAGTCCTGCCGGGGTGGGAGCCAGGCCGGCTTGCTAGGCCAGCCCATTGGGCTCCCTCAACGTCCCGGCCCTGCCCGAGGCCGCGGTGCCAGTGTTCCTGTGCCCCAGGCGTCCCAGGGCAGGCGGGGCGCGGGTAGGGAAGTGGCCCTGTGTGTCTGTGAAAGTGCAGGCCTGCCCCTCCTCAGTACCACTGGTGCTGCTTTCACGTAGGGGTTCCCATGCCCCTCCCAGGCATGTCTTGTGTCCCCCCCCCCAGCCAGAACCTGCTGTGAAAGCCCAACCACAACCCCACTGCCCTCTCACAGCCCATAAGGCCGGCCCCCCAATGGTCCCGCTAGCCCGGTGGCCCACGCCCAGCTTCTGGCAACTCTCCCTTTTTTAAACAGACAGACGTTACAGCAATGCCCTGGCTGCCTGCACCCCCCCCTTCACGTCCCCCGCCAAGGGCAGCAGCCCGGGGTGGCCGTAGTGAAGGGCCGCCTGCTGTGATGTCCCCGGGTAGCACCCGGCCTGGATTTCCTGCCCCTTGTGGGCAAACCCCGGCTGCCTGCGACCAGGGGCACCGGACCCAGCTGGGCTGCGTCACGTGGCCAAGGGGCTGCCAGTGGGCAGAGAAGGAGAGGGAGAGCATAGGGCCCAGTCTGTCCCTCCCGTCGTGCCACGCCAGGGCCCTTCTGTGCTCCCTGGACCGCGTCCGGGGCCAGGGCTTGTGATGCTGGGTGGAGGCGGTTTGGGCAGCTCCTTAAAGTGGACGTTTCTGGAAAGCTCCCCCAGGAACGGGCCGGGCCGGGCCCGGGCACAGCACGTTCCCTTCAGCCCGGCCGTGCAGCTGATTTATGGCTCGGCGGCACCTGCGCAGGATGCTCGGGAGAAAAAATGTGCTGAATGTTTGCTCCGTGAGACGCACGAGCCGCTGGCAGGGAGGGGAGCCAGCTCCACCGTGCCCCTGCACCCAGCGTCAGCCAGAAGCATGGCTCCCCCTGGCCCGGAGCCAGGCAGACAAGGGGGACGTGGAGCTGGGGGGAGCAGCCGGGCGTGTGGCAGGGGCAGGGAGGCGATGGCTGTGCAGGGCTGGCGTGCGGTGGTGCCCGGGGCTGGGCTGTAGGGCCTGCGCTGTCCTGCCTGCAGGCCCCTGGGCCGTCTCACCCCAGCCGCGGGGAGCGATCTCGTCCTGCTGCAGCTCGGCTGTGCGGAAGGGCAGGTCCCCCAGCCTGGCCACATGGGCTCCCTGGGGAGGCTCAGGCGCTCCCTGGGGCGCGTGCAGGGCTGGCTTCCCCTCCTCTCCGGGTGGAGCCAGGCCAGCCCCTGCCAGGCAGGGCCCCGAGATGCCCTTGTCATCAGCACTTGCTGCTGCTGTCACTTGGACGGGTTCCTCGGCCGTGGCGCATTAGCACAGCTGCCGGCTCCATTGCTGCCTCTGCATGGCCCGTGCCAGCATCAGCGCCCAGGGGCTGGGGGGAGCCGTGCTCCTGGAGGGGGCCCCTGGGGTTCAGCAGCACTGCGCCCCACATCGCAACTCCCAGCACAGCTACTGGCCTGGCCCTGCCCGGCTGGGTCCAGCCCCCCCTCCTCTGCTTTGGGGCAGCTCAGCCCCCGCCACGCTGGCTCCTGCAGGGCCCCGTGCAATGAGTGTGACTGGCCCAGCCCTGCTTGGCCCCCGCCCAGCCCCACAGGCCAGGCCCATGTCCCTCGCTGGCGGCGCCGGCCCGGGCTGAAGCAGACGCAGTGCGAAGGGCTGCGTGTCCCACCCCCTTGTGCCCCGGGGAGGGGGTCTGAATCATTTATAAATCTTAATAAATATGCAGATGAGTCACAGGGCCCGCCAGCCCTCGGGCGGCTGGTGTTAATTATTTAAAGTTATGGTAATTTGGAGGCACCATCCATTTGCATAATCGCAGGCGTCCTCTGCAGCGCTGGGCCCTGGCGTGTGCTGGGGAGCAGAGCGGAGCCCCAGCCTGGGGGCCTTCCCTGAGCGTCTCCCCCGGAGGGGCCCAGCTACCCCCAGCTCCCTCGTGGACAGCCAGGGCCTCCGGCCCCTCCACCAGCCCTCCCCCCCCCCCCCCATTGCCTCAGCTGGAGACACTGCTCCTAGCTCCCTGCCCTGCGCTTGGGGCTCTTTGGGGAGGGGGGGCCAGAGCTCCTTGCCTGCCCCTTCCCCCTGGCCAGAGGTGGGGGGCCGTGGGGTGGCTGCTGCTCTCCCCACCTCAGCCCAGCGCCGGCGGAGCCAGCGCTATCGTCCCGGCGTGTCTCTCGGGGCGCGATGGCCTGCGCTGTGCTTGCTGCGCTGCTTAACGTGCTCCCGCTGGGCCAACGCCCGGCTCGCTGTGGCCCAGGCCTGAGCCATGCCATGCAGGGTCCGGCTCCCTGCGGCCCGGAACCAGACCCGGGGGCTGCGTGAGCCACACCCTGCCCCAGGCACGGCCCCTCGCGCCGGCCACGGCCCTGCAGCCCGTGGGCCGAGGCTGCCATTTCACCCTCCCAGCCTCGGCAGCGACGCAGCGGTTACTCGCCCCCCGCGCTGCCAGCAACCCTCCGCGGGAAGCCTGGGGCAGGGCCTGGCCTCTGCCCTGTGTCGGAGCAGCCAGGCCCCCCGCCCGGGGCACAGGGCTGCCTCCAGGCCGGCGCCGTCCGCTCCCGAGCCCCAGGGCGGGGCAGAGGCCCCAGCGAGCCGGGCGCTGGTGCCGTGAGCTCCTGCACAGGGCTGGGCCCGGCTGGGCGCGCGGCTGCGAAGCCTGCGCTGCACTAATGCGCTCTCATTAAGTGGGCGCGATCTAATGATAATAAAATGGCACATTTAACATTAAAACATTGAACTTGCCTCCTCGGCGCGGCTCCCGGCTAGAACAGCTCCATCTTCATGAGCCTGACAGCACCGCAATTAGGTGCTGCCGCGTGGACAGCCGCTGCAAGCGAGCGCGAGTGGGGGGGGGGCAGGAGCAGTGCAGCCCGGGATCCCCCCAGGGAGTGCTTGGGGCCCGTGCTGGCACCCCCTCCCCCGTGTCCCTGTGGGGCCCGGTGCTGGCCCTGCTGGCAGGTTGCTGAGTACGGCATGCGTGGGGCTCCCCCCCCCCCTGCACCCGGGGGCCCCTGCTGAAGGCACCGTCTGCCCCATGCCAAGCACTGCCACTGGGGAATGGGCCACATCTGGGCTGGGGGGCGGCTGGGGGTGGGGCCGAGGGCACCGTGGAGCTGGGGGGGGGGGGGCAGGGCTGCACTAGCATTAAGCAGAGCGAGCTGGGGCGCTCCGGCTGCCCGGCCCACCCTCACCCAGCAGCACGGGGCTTGTTCGGCCCCTGACACCAGGGAGCCCTCGGCCCCCTCCCTGCCAGCCACGGCGTGACCCTGCTGGGGGGGGGGGGGGGGGGCGAGCAGCCCGCGGAGGAGGGTTCGGTTGGCGGGGCGGGGAGCCCTGGCTGGCCCTGTTCCCCTGGTCTCGGGGCTGCGTGTGCCCAGCACCGGGGGATGCTGAGACCCCAGCAACCCGCCCCCCGGAGCCCTTTGCTGTCCTGGCTCGGCCAGCCTGCAGTGCGGGGCGGAGCGGAGCATTGATGCCGGTCACAGAAGCCCGGGCCTGGCCCAGCGTGGTGCCCGTCTGCCGTCCTGGCCGCCGGGGTGGCCGTGGAATCGCCGGGACTGTGGCCGGTGCAGGGTCCCGTCTGCCCGGACAGCCTGGTGCTCGACGGCCCCGGCTCCCCCCTCGGGGCAGGTCTACAGGGCGCTGTGGGGCTGGGCTGGGAAGCGGCAGCTGCGGAACGGCTCCAGGGCGTAGGACGGCGCCTCCCCCAGGCTGAGCTCGCACAGGAGCTTCCCCACCACCGGGGCCAGCTTGAACCCGTGGCCTGCGTGGGCAGAAGAGCAGAGACTCCAGCCAGCTGGGAAGGGCTGCCCCTCGGGCCGGCCGGGGCTCACCGCCCCCCACCCCCAGCCAGGGTTGGTGTCCCTGGGAAAGCTCAGGAGGCCCCGGCAGCTGGGGCTGGAGGGAAATGGGCTGGGGGGGCAGAGTCTGCACCACGCATGGCCCCGGGGGTGGGTGCCCAGCAGTGGGTTGGGGCTGAGCCATGTCCAGTGGGCGGGAGGCGGCTGGGCTGTCCCAGGCCGGCCGGGAACACCCCAGTCCCCCAACGCAGCCAACCCCAGCACTGCACTTGCACAGGGGGCAAGCGCTGAGCCCCCCGGCCCTGCACCACCCCCGCTTACCTGAGAACCCCGCCCCAATGACAATGTTGCTGAACGTGGGGTGCCGATCCAGAACAAAGTCTCCATCGGGGGTGTTCTGTGGGGAGCCAGGGCGGGTGTCAAAGAGGGCAGAGCCCCACAGGTTCGCACCCCCTGGGTGGGCGAGGGTGGCACTGGGGCCATGGCTCCTGCCAGGATTGGGGGGTCGAGGAGCACCCGAGAGACGTTGGGGGACATTGCCTGGCCTGGAGGAGAACCCCTGGCCCTGGAGGGCAATTTGGGGCTAGGGGGTGGGCCAGGACGCCTGGGTTCTGGTCCATGGTCTAACGGTGCCCATTGGAGTGGACCGGCCCGGGGAGGGGACCCTAGCCCGTCGTCTGCGCACCGTGTACATGCAGCGCTCCACCACGGCCGGCTCGGGCACCAGGCCTGGCAGGTACTCGCTGACGAAGTCGCAGAGGATCTGGATGTCAGGCAGGGCCGCGGCCTCGGCCGGCCGGTCACGCTCCTCGGGGTCTGCCAGGGTGCCCGAGTGATAGCAGACCTTGGGGGCAGGAGGGGAGAGAAGGGAGGGTCAAGGCAGCCCCACTGTGCACCGCTGGACTCAGCCCCACCACCCCGGCCCCCAGGCTCTGCCGTGGGGCGAGCCTCCCCCCGCCCTCTGAGCCCCCCCCCCCCCCCCCCAGGGCTGGCAATGCCCAAGGCTGCATCGCCCAGATTCCCCCTCCCCCAACAAAGTGTGGGTGTGAGAGGGCGGGTGTGTGCACACGCGTGTGAGCAGTGTGTGTGTGTGCACATGCGTATGAGCGGTGGGTATGCACGTGCACATGCCTGTGTACGCAGTGCGTGATCTGGGCCCCCCCTGCTGCCCCGTCTCACCTTCATCAGCCCCGGGTACTCGCTGGAGGGCAGCCCGTAGATGTGGTGGGGGGCCTGGTTGGCGCGCATGGCCAGGAAGCAGGGGAAATGCGCCGAGACCCCGTAAGCCCCGGGCACCTTCTCCTTCCAGTAGCAGACGTTGATGCGCAGCGTCTGCGGGGCAAGGAGCACATGGTTTGCGTCCCGCTCGTGGCTCGTCATCCAGCCCCACCTGCCTCGCTGCCGGGTGAGACGGGCCGTGTACGTGCAGAGCCAGGCGTGCGCAGGGGCAGCGACCCATATGTGAGGGGCTGTTAGCCCCTTACTGGCCCTTAGCAGGTCTTTTTGGTCGGCATCTCTTGGGGCAGCAGGACCCTGCGACGGACACAGCCCCAGGGCCCGCGGGGAGGGGGTCCCGTCCCCTGTGAGCTGCAGCTGCCTGGGCCTGGGCCGAGCGGGGCCGAGCTAAGGGCAGAGCAGCCCGCGGCTGGGAGGCCAGAGAAGAGACCCAGGGAGCTGAGCTGAGCCGAGCAGGGGCTGGGGCCGGAGCCGGCTGCACTGAGTGAGCGGCTGGGCAGAGCGAGGGGGACCCTGGGCAGGGCCTGGCACAGGGAGACACCCCCCAGCCCAGAGACCATGCAGGCCGGACTTAGGGGGGGGGATCATGACCCTGATGGGGGGATGCTGCTGGGGAGAAGGGCCCTGCCCCCTCGCGCCTGGGAGCGTCAGAGCCCGTGTCTGACTCTGCATCCCTGCAGCACAGCCAGGCCTGGGCAGGGGCCTGCGACGTGAGACAGACTGTGAGCGTCCCTCCCGCCCCACGGACGCTGTGTGTGGGGGCCGGGCCAGGGGGCGGCGCTGGGTGTTTGCCGGCCACCTTTCTCTCTTATTTTTTTATTGCTGTTTGTCTTGCTTCGCATGGGTACACTGATCAGTGGGGCAGGGCTGCGCCCGTGCAGAGCTAGTGCCCGCAGGGGGGACACCCCCGCCCCCGCCCTAAGGGCCCACGGCAAGGTTGGGGGGTTGATCCCCCCCCAGGGATCCTGGGCCCAGCCTTGTCGGGGTTACAGGGACCCCCCACACACAGGAGCGTGGGAGGAAAGGCAATGGGAGCAGGGACTCAGATCCTGTCGCTCGCCAACCCCCCCGGGGCCGTGTGTGCGCCAGGGAAGTCCCTGGCCCCGCTTCCCCAGACAGGCGGGCGCAGGCTGGAGGCGGGCGCAGGCTGGAGGCTGTGTGGCGGTGCGGGGCGCCGAGGGGCATTTGCTGCGCTCACACCGCCCTGGCACAGCCGGCCCCAGCGCTCACCTGGAGAGGCAGCCGCAGCCCCAGCGGGGCCAGGAGCTTATTGGCCCAGGGTCCTGCTGTTATCACCAGGGTCTTGGCTCGGTACACCCCTCTGCTGGTTGTCACGGTAACCACGACCCCTGGCGTGATGTCAGTCACCTTCTCCCCATCCCGCAGGTCTCCTCCGCACCGCCGGAACCCGTCCTGGGGAGGGACCCAGCTCAGTCTGGGGGCGGGATATTAACGCAGCCCCATGCCCTGCGGGAGGGGATGGGCGGCACCGCTGGGTGCCCATGCCCCACAGTTGGGGGGGGGTGAGCCCTGCCATGGGGCAGGGTCGCTCCCCGGGGTCGCCCCTCACTACTGAGGTGAGATGGCGCAATGGGGCCAGTGCAGCCTCTGGAATCGGCGTGCTGCCCAAGCCCACGGAGGGGTGCAGAGGGCACATGCCCAAACCAGCGCCCCCGGGGCAGCATGCAGGTGATGCCAGGCAAAGCTGCTCAGCACCGGGCGCCACGGGGGAGGCACCCCAGGAATGGCTGCCAGCTGCCGGGGCAGAGCACGCGGTGTTCCCACCAGCAGGGCTGCAGCCCGGGTCCGGGGCAGGGCACGGCCTGGCAGAGAACAGTGGCTGTTGGCCCGGCTTGTGCAAGTGGCAGGTGCCAACCAGCCGGCTGCGGCCCAGCCCGGCGGCAGCCGTCCCAGGGGTTGCAGCGACCAAGGCCTGGAGGTGGTTCTGTGGGTACCTGCACCGCCCGGAGCGCCCTGTCCGCGTAGAGGATGCCTGCCGTGTGGTCGGACACAGCCGCCTCCCCGCAGTAGGGCCGGATGCCGGGGAAGCGTCGCTGCAGCGACTCGGCGGTGAAGAGCTGCCCGGGAACGCGGTGCTGAGCCAAGGTCCGGCAGCATTGCTGGAACTCCGGGTCGGTGCCCGGCCCCAGGACGAGCAGCCCCGTCTGCCTGCAGGGACAGCGCGTCAGGCACGGGGCAGGCGCTGCGACGGCCCCGCCAGCCCCGGCTCTGGCAGGGGGGCCCGGCCCCGTGGGGACGTGGGGGGCGCGCAGCCTTCTGCCGTGACCAGCCTGGCGCCCGCCTGTGCTCTGCCAGCCCCTCCTGCCATGCCCAGCCCCCGCGGCCCTGCCCAGCCCAGCCCAGCCCAGCAGGCTGGTGGCAGGGCCAGGGCTGGAACCCAGGTGTCCTGAGGCCTGGAGCCGCTGGTGCACGCTGCCGGAGACGCTGACTGCGGAGGCAGCGCTCTCCCTGTTTGGTGCTCACCAGGGACCGGCGGCGGGGTGGGGGATGCCCTTGTGTGCAGGGCTTCCCCACTGCAGGTGTGGGGAAACCATAAAGGGCCAGGTGCCAAGGGGCTGAGCTGTGACCCCCCCAACCCCATGAGATACCAGAGTTGCAGCTTGCAGCGGGGTGGGGGTAACCTGCCGGGCACAACGGGGGTGTGCTGTTAGCTGGGGGAGCCAGGACTGGGAAGCATGTTGGGACTGAGGGGCAGGGAAGGCTCAGGCAGCCCAGTCCCGGGTGCAGAAGGGGCAGGGTCTCCATGGGGAAAGGCCCAAAGTCCGGCTCCGGGAGTCAGTCAGCCAGGGACGGAGCAGGGGCCTCTCCGCTCGGCTCCCAGCTAACAAGATTGATGCTTCCATTAGCGCTGACCCTGGCTGGCTGGGGAATCGTTTAGACGCTTATTTCCTTAATGGCTCGTCCTCGTAGAGTCAGATAAATTACCGGGAGGCTTGCCGCGAGCCTGCCGTGCAGCCAGGGACCTGCACACGCCCGAGGGCCCCATGCAGAGAGGGGCAGAGCGCCCCCCCGAGGACAATGTGCACCCCAGGAGCAGGCCGGAGCGGGGTCAGGGGGCGGTCGGATGGTGGAGAATGGAGAGTTCAGATCCTGGTTTGGAGCCCCAGGACAATGAGTCCGGGGGCCACAGGCTGGTTGCCGGAGGGACGTCACTGCCTCTGTCCGCGGTGAGCTGCTGGAGCATGTGTGGTGTGCAGGGCTGCGGGGCGGGAGTGAGGGGCACCGGCGGTGTGGGGGTGCTGTAGATCATGTGATCAGAGCCCCTGTCAGCAGTTACCTGCTGCGGCTGTACGGTTACCTAGCAACAGTGCACCCACGCTCCCTTTTGGGGTACGGACCAGTTCGCCCTGAGTTTGCCCGTTGCCCTGGGGCTGTCTGTGGGCTACAGCCCAGGGTCTGGTGGGCAGCGTTGCTGCATGCTGTTCAGCGGTTGCTGTGTCCCACCCCAGAGGTGGCTGCAGGCGGCTGGCAAAGTCTGAAGCCAGGCCGCAGGGCTCAGCAGGGCTGATAACGGAAGGAGACCGGACATCCCTGAGCTCCGGGGTATTCAGCCCCTGCCCTGTGCTCCTTGCGCGGGCCTCGCTGGCTCCCTGCAGTGGGTTCGTTCCCCCGCTGGGCCGGGCCAGGCTCTGTCAGAGGCTGGCTGGGGCTTCCTGGCTCAGGAGCTGCTCGGCTCAGCTCTGCCTGGCTGGGTGCCCCCCTGCTCCTCCAGCAGACCTGCCCCTGGCCTCTCCGCCCCAGCCCCCGTGGGACGCCTGCCGGCGCGGGGGGAAGGGGCCAGGGACTAAATCTGCTCCACCTGAGCAATGACTCAGGCAGGCCAAGACAAGTGGGGCTGGAGGGCGCGAGGGGCAACGCAAGGGGTGCTGGGCTGAGTGGCGGGGGCAGGCAGGTGGCCTTGCCATACTAGGAGCCCCTGGGGCAGGCGGTGGGGCAGGGGACGGGGCAGGAGGGGCACGCCCCTGGCCTGGCTGCCTGCCCAGCACAGCTCTGCCTAGCGCAGGCTCCAGCCCAGAACTGGCTCTGGCTGGCCCACCACGGCCCTTCAGACACCAGCTCCCTGCCCCGCCTCCGGGCAATCACCTGCACAGGTGTGCTGGGGGCGGGGCCTCTGGCCAGCTCCTCACGCCAGCCAGGCCCTGCCCACGGCTCAGGCATCTGCCCCCATCCCAGGCTGCTGCGACCCCACCAGAGCAGGTAAGCAGGGGGCTGAGTCCCACGTGGGCCATGCTGGTGGCAGGTCTGGGGGGCAGGCGTTGTGCTGCCCTGCCCCCCCGTTGCCCTCGGCCCTCACTAGCGCGATGGGCAGTGGACGCTTTGCAGCGTGCGTTAAGGACCGGGCTTCGCTCAGCCCCCGGGCGGCGGTGCAGGGGCTCACCTGTGGGCCTGGCCCCCCAGCGCTCACACGGCTGCAGGGAAGGCTCTGCCCTAGCGGGAACGTGGGGTGCAAGGGGTGCCTGAGCCGCTGGCAGCCCCGTGCCAACATTCACCTGTGGGCTGCCACGTCCCGCCTGGGCTCTCCGTCCAGCCCCTGCCCTCTGCACGGTGCCCACCCTGTTCCCCTGGCTGTGGGGCAGGGGCCCAGGCGGAGGGGGGGGGCAGGACAGCCCCATCTCTCCCCCCAGCTCAGCAGCCAGCTACGGACGGGGCTGGAGGGAAGGGCATTGTTTGTTCCTCACCCGTTCACATGCCTCACGCGGAGCTGGCTCCCCCTCCGGGCACGGGGTCACGCCACGACCCCTCCGGGGCGCAGCCCCCAGCAGCATCCCCTGACCCGTGGGAGGCTCACGGGTGCTGTGGGCAATGTGTGGCCAGGCTCGCCTAGGGGAGTAAGGAGCCGCCCATGCTCCCTCGTCCCTGTGCTAGGAGAACCCTTGTGAGCCCCGGGAGGGTTGCCCAGGTTGGCAGGGCGCTGGCCCGTTCGGAGCCGCGTGGCCAGGAGCAGGGTTGTAACGCCCCCAGGAGACCTGTGGCTTGTGTGTGGAGGTGCCGGAGCCCTGCGAGCTGGGCCGTGGGGTGTTGGAGCAGCCCCGCCGTGGGCCGGGCAGCGCCACTTGGCTCCAGCGACCCTTGTTGGTCCTGGTCGGGCTGGGCAGAGTCCCTGGGGTCGCGCTGCCCCGTGCCAGGCTGGGGGTGGATGGTTTTTGCTCACATGGTTGGTGCCGCCACTGGGTGCCACGGACCTTGCTCGAGCCGCTGCCCTCGGCTGTGCCTGGTTCTGCCAGCCGCCCAGGCCAAGCGGGGCTGGGCCCATCCATGCCAGACACAGGCCTGTGTCTCTGAGCCCCGCTTTCCGACCAGCAGCCCCAGCGCTGTTCAGCCGGCAGGATTGCCAGCCTCTCTGGTCCGGGGGCAGCCTGCGCTTCCCCTTTGAGCTCCCTGCACTGCCTGGCTGGCCTGGGGTGTGGGGGCTCAATCGACTTCTGGAGCTCGGGGGCAGTAAAATCCGGCCCTTGTCCTAACGTGGGCCTCAGCGGCTCTGCCAACCACCACCTTCATGCTCCACCTGGTTTGCACATCCCTGCCGTGGGCTGCTCCACACCCAAATAATGGCCCAAGTGAATCCCTGGTGCCAGCTGTTAGCTTCCCTGCATTGCAACTTCTAGCCGGAGCCGCGGGGAGCCGAACCCCCACACCCGGCGCCAGTCACCTGTACAGCTGGGTTCCAGCCTCGGCTTCCAGTCGCTCCCACAGCCTATAGCTCTCGGCCATCATCTGCGCGTAGTGCGGCTGGGGGTAGGCGCTGCGGATGATCCGGCTCTGGCCGTGGGAGCTGCCCCGGGAGTGAGGCAGGGGGAACTGCCAGCAAAGGGGGGACAGGACGGGAGGGTTAGCCGGGGATCTGTGCCAGCAGTGGGGTCGCTGGTTCCCCCTCCCTCCCCCCCCCTGCTGCTGCCTGGTCCTGGGGCTCTGCAGTGCTGTGGGGAGCCCAATAGCTGTGCCTGCTGTCATGCTGGGTAGAGGGGGGGCATTTGTTATATTGTTTGACAGCAGTGTGTCAAAATCATCATAACCCATGTGAGACAGGCCAGGGCAGGCACGGTAGAAAGGCTGTAAGGTGCTACGTCAGGTGACAGTACTTCTGTCCATGTGTGATGTGTGAAATGGAAGTTACGGATGTGTCTGAGATGTCTGTCTTTCAAATGGTGCTGCCTGGACCACACCCAGACAGGATGGCTGCAGGACAATGGCCGGCTGAATGGCCCATTAAGACATTCCCAGGTGCAAGGGGCCCGGGGGAGAAGCCAGCATCACCACTGAGTCACCAGAGCCTGTCATGTGACGCTGGACTCCATTTTGGTTCCTGTGACATTCCACAAGCATCACCACCTAGTGAGTCACCAGGATTGGCCCCTGTGACTCTGGACTCCATTTTAGTTCTGGTAACTTTCCACAGGCCTCATGGCCAGGACAGAAGGTTTATAAGATCAAACCCCAGAAACCATTTTGCCTTCTGTCCTGAGCTTCAGCCATCTACCTACCTCTGGGTCAAGTCATTGGCAACTGAAGCTGTGAAACAAAGGACTGAGACCCAGCCAGGTACTGGATGTGAACCAGAGGGACTATACAAGCCGGCAACTCCACATCTCTTCTAGAAACCTGATCTATCTGGACTTTCAGTCATCTGTATGTATCTGATTTGCTTTGACCCTTTAACATTTCTCTTACGGTTTGTTTCTTTCTGTTTACAATAAACCTTTAGTTTTAGTTACTAAAGGATTGGCTGGCAGTGGGGTATTTTGGGAAAGATCCAAACGTATATTGCTCTGGTGCTGTGGCTGACCCCTTGCGGTCAGAGGGAACCTTTTTAGTAAAGAGCAGAGAGTCTAAACAACTGGTCTTTTTACTGGACCTAGTGGCTGACTGGGAGCCAGGAGCTGAAATGCAGTGAAGGGGTTGTGGGCATTTGTGGACTGGCTTCTTGATAACCAGTGTGGGGGAATCAGAAGTAGTTCGTGGCTGGTTGGGAAGCCGGGCTTCAGTGTCACCCTCCAGCGCGGGGAGAATCTGCTCCCCTTTTGCAGCCTGCCCTGCCCTTGGCATTCTCAGGTGGCTGTCCTGGGCACGGACGGGTCACACCTGGGTGGGTGCATGGAGCTCGTGTCTAGGAGAGAGATCATCCCTGCCAGCCGTGGGCTGCCTCGCTGGGCACTACAGCCCCTGGGAGCTGCTGGGTCCCGGCGCACAGAGGCAGCCAGCACACTGTGGGAGTGGTCTGCCCCGCTATCCCCCCAAAGCTGCGTGTCGGGATGGGGAACGGCCCCCCCCCCCTCCCCCCGCCCCCCCCCCCCCGGCGCAGGGCTGGAGCAAGCCCCTCCCTGGCCGTGCTGCTGGAGGAGCCGGCCCTGGGGCGGTACCTGTTCGAGCAGGAGGGTCGCCCTGCCCCGCTTGGCGAGGTGGTAGGCGGTGAAGGAGCCCTGGATCCCGGCCCCCACGACGATGGTGTCATGGAGGGAGCTGTGGGGCTCGCCTGCCGCGGCCATTGTCCGTCCTTCGCCCTCTGCTCCGGGACCTGGCAGCTGAGCCGGGGACAGGAGCCAGGAGCAAAGTTCAGGTTTCTGTAAACAGTCAGGCCGGCCTGGTCCCGTGGAGCTGTGCTCACGGCTTGGCCAGCCTCCGGCAGCCAGGGCTGGCCTCCGGCTCCCTGGGGCCCCCGGCTGGGGTCTGTGCCATCATTTGGCCCATCCGCGCTGCCGCGCCAGCTTAGCCCAGCCAAGGGGCCGGCCTGTGATGCGCTGAATTCATGTATGGGCTGGCAGGTCTGCCCGGTGGAAACGCACCTGCGTGATTGATGGTTAATCTCTGCCGCTTGGCTCACTTGGACAAGGGACAAACCAGTCCGCTCCCCAGCCCGGCCTGCAGCCCGGCGCGCCTGCGGGCCTTCCTGCCCGCCGGGTGTCCTGGACCCTCTCTCCTGGCTGGAGTCTCCCCGCCAGCCCACGCAGCACCGGGCTAGCCTGCAGGAGCTGCGCTCCGTCCGGGGTGCCAGCCGCCTGGGGCGCGTGGCTGCTACCCTGCCCGTGGCACTGAGCGAGCGCCCTCCTCCAAACACCGGCCCCTTGCGTGGCATGTGGCCGCTCGGTCAGCTGGGGCGCAATGAATTGAAGAGGAGGTAAAATCAACCCAGCCCCCTAGCCCCGCCGCTGGCCCCCACAAGGCTCCCGTCTCTCAGCACGTCCCTGCAGCGAGCAGCAGCTCTCGCCTCGTCAGTGACCACAGAGCCACACGCGTCCGCAGGGGCCAGCGGCTGGTTGCAGGACGGACCCACTGCGGTTGGACGGGAAGCGCCTTTATCTCACTGGCATAGATGTGGACACGTTTAGTCCCGCTACAAAGTGACTCATTAGCGGGACGTTCGGCAGCCATTATTCCTGAGCTCTGGTCCCCCACATGAACAAAAGCCGTCTCTGCCCCGATGCCTGCTGTGTGGGCATCACTGCCCTCCCCTGAGCAGAATCAGAACTGCCTGACTTTGTGTCATTGGTCCTGTACTGCTAGCAGCTGATGGTGATTCTCCTCTACCTCGGCCAGCAGGGGCTATGCTTTCACCACTGGCGCACCAGCTTCTGTCCCTGGCGGAGAGTGGGGCATCCTAAGCAGTTCTGCCTTCGTTACGATTCCCCCACTGGCATGTGGTGGGCAGCCCTTAGTCCACTCGTGTTTGGGAAGTGCTTTGAAATCCTCACGCGCCAGGTGCTGTACGAGTGCGGGCTTGCTGTGGGCATCTGGTGATGCAAAGCCCTGTTCTTCTAGGCCAAACCTGCCCCCTGGCCAGAGAGACCTACGCAGCACTCCAGCTGCGTGGCCCGCTCCAGCCCTTGTGCCAGTCTCTTTGCCAGCGGAGTTCTTCATCCTTATGAACCAGCAGGTTCCTGGGCAGGTCCTTCTCTCTCCCCTGCCTTCCACCTCCCTAGCAGCGAGTGTGGTCCTGGTCCCCATGTGCGCTGGGGCTCAGCGGGACCAGAGGGACGCGCCCAATCTTGCCCCCCCCCCCCCCTTGTGTTTTGCTGGGACATGCATGTGGGACAGCCCCGCTCTTCGCTCTGTCTTACAAAGGTAAATGGCGCAAAAAGACAGGTTTGCCCTCCATGGCGTAGAAGGAGAATAATCCAGCTGACTTTCTGTGAGCCGTTCCCCCTCCTGCCGCAGAAGCCCTGGCAGGAGGTTGCGGAGAGGAGGGTGTGTGTGTCTCTATCTAATTTTTTTTCTCTTTACATTTTTACACCAGTTCTTGATATGAATAATAATAATAAAAAACCTACACCTCACTGCACTTGTGTATCAGCAATTGCAGGCTGTGTCCTGGGGCAGGCGTGCTGCTGCTGAGCACATTGGCTGCGTGATATTGCGGTTCTGATTGACAAGTCACAGGCTACGCCGGAACAGAGCCAGGGAAGGAGGCAAACGCAACAGCCCTGGGGAAGAATGAGGCGTCCTGAACCCAGGGAGCCGGATAAATAAATAAGTGTAATGGCTGACCCCTGCGCGGGGGCGCTGCTGTGGGGGCCCACCAGAGCTCTCGGTGAATAGTCTGTGTGGCTTGGGAAAACACATGCCAGTTCCCCACCTCCGCAGGCCTGCCCTGCAGCTTGGGACAAGCGTGGCACCCGCCAGCCTGCACCCAGCCCTCCAGCGCCAGGCCGGCCCCAGGGGGGTCTCTGCAGTGTGGGCTGGCAGTGCTGGGGCAATGTGGGCTGGAACCGGGGCGGGGGGCCGTGCATGTGGTGTGCATTAGGAAAGGGACAGATAAGACAGTAAATATCCCAGTGCCACTATATAAATCCCTCCAGCCCCAGCGCCAGCAGCCGGCTACACTGGGGGCTATTCAGGGCTAGAAGCAGGCCGTCTCTGGGCCAAGCGGAGGCACAGGGCCGGGAGGCAGCTCTTGGGTGCTCTCCGTGAAAGTGCCGCTTTCCTACAGCAGCTCACAAGACGCTCAGCAGGCTGCAGGCGAGAGGGGGGGACCCTGTGAGGGCGGGGCTGCGGGGACGCAGAGCATGCACCACCCCAGAGCTCGCTGGAACCTGGACACCCGGCGCAGCCCTGGCAAGTCAACGGGGTCAACCCGGCGCAGCTCGGGGCCAGGCCCCGAATCACCAGAGTCACAGGGAGCCAGCAGAGGGTGTGAATTCTGCTCTCTGGAGACAGGCAGCAAGCACAAGAGGAAGAGCTGGATCCTGGCAGAGCGGAGCAAGGGGACAGCTGGGCCATACCCGGCTGGGAGGAAGCTGCCCGCGCCAGGGGATGTGATTCCAAGCGCTCACAAGCACACGCCACTGTGTTGCCTGTCTGCACCGGGCGTGCTGGGTGCTGGGCAGAGCGTGTGGCATTATTTCCCCCCCAAGCGAAGGGCCCTCCAAGGCCCCTGCTCTGTCAGCGAGCCGGAGGGGGAAGGCCGTGCCGTTTGCTGCAGAGCAGGCAGGCCGAGCGCTGGCGGCTTTGGATCACTCTGTCATGGGGCTGACACACGACAGACGAGCCGCGGCGCTGGCAGGGGAGATGAGCTCCCGGCGCCCCTCATTGGTATTCCTGCTGCTAACGTGGGCAGAGATAGGGATCGCGCCGCCTCGTTCCAGCAGCGTTCCACTGATCTGGCGACGCTTTCCTTTGGCTTTGCTTGGCGCTGGGGGTGCTTATTTCCCCTGGCTGAGCTCCACGGCCCGACCTGTGATCTCCGCGTCCGCAGAGCCGGGGACGCGCAGCCAGCCAGCCACGCCGTACAGGGGGGCACGCGTCAGGGCGGCGCCGTCACTGCTGCAATTAGTCTTCTGGACAGATGTCGCTGCGCCACGGGGAGGCTGATTTCCCCAACCAATGTACTCAGCAGCTCTTCATTTGTCATTAAAAACGAACCCGGCTCTGCCTGCAAAACCCCTGTGCCAGGAGGCCACCGCCGGGCTGCCCCAGCCGCCATGCTCGTCGCTGCGTGGCTGGCGTGTCCGGCTGGCTGCAGCAAATACCCCACGAGCGGCGTGTGCTGGCCGGGGCTGCGGTCCCCTGGCGCCGAGCAGCCAGCGCGGCTCAGTCTAATTGCTTTTCACTTCCCAGCCTGCGCCTTTGCCTCTTGCTTTCATCCACGGGCGGCGAGGGAAGCGGGGCTGATCAAAGACCGGCAGGGTGGAGATGAAAAGGCAGCTCGCTCCCCACGCACACAGCGAGCCTGGCTCTGGGGATACCCGCTCTCCACAGCCCACTTCATTCGCTGCCTTTTCCCCGGGCTTTCGGAAAGACGGGGGCTGCTGCATCTCTCTGCGGAGACGCCCCACCCCAGTAATCGCTCTGTGCTCTGCCCGAGGCCTCTTGGCTAATTGCCACCTGCATGCGTCTTCCTCAGACCCTTCCTGGGCGGCCCAGCTGGCTCCATCTGACAGCAGCTGGGCTGGACCCTCCCAGGCGGCATTTGGGCTTCCTCTGGCCACGTCCCTCCTTCACCTTAGAAAGCAAATCCTGCCCATCCTGCCACCGGGCATCTCCCAGCTCGCTGGCTCCTTCCTGTGGCCCCCGCTTGCTGTGATATCTGACCAGCTGCCTCTCCTGTTTCCCCAGGGCAGGCACGCAAGGAGCATCAGCCCCGCTTCAGAGCCGGGGCAGCCAGGGCTCAGAGAGGAAGTGACTCAGCCGAGGTCACACCTAGGAAACGGGCCCAGCCGGGTCCACAGGACCAGCCTCCCACCGCTCCATTGGCTTCTAAATCCAACCTGAATGCAAACCTGCCCTCTGGGGACGCCACCGCTGGGCCCCCGGCCTGCAGGCCCCCCCTCCCCCCACTTGCAGTTACAGCCTCTTCCCTTCGGCTCTAGTCAGAGACTCTGCTTGGCTTTCTTTTGGCTGTGAGTGCTGCCGCCGCCCCAGGCTGCGAACACAGACTGGCCCTGCCCCGTTGTTCTCCTGGTGCCTGGGCCGCTCACAGCAGGTTCCCCCTGCTCCCGGGACCCTTCCGCTCCGCCCAGCTTTGGAACCCGCTCGCCCACCTGCCACGGGCTCTGCCATGGCTTCCCGTATAGACACCGCCGGGCCATAACCACGCCGATCCGCTGGCTCCCAGCTTCCCGCAGAGCCCCCAGGCGCCGCGGTCACTGAAGGGCCGAGAGGACGGCGGGGCGCCTGCCGGGCACACCAGTGCCCTCGCGCCGTCGGCCAGGCTGCCGCCGTTGTGGGCTGTCCTGCCAGGCGAGGGGTGGGGCGGCAATTCCCTCTGCTTTCCATACGCGTGGGTGCGGGCTGGGGTCGCTCTGTGTTTGCACCAGGTGTGGCCCGCGCTGTGTGAAGGGGATCCCAGTGGGTCCCAGGCCAGGCCCCGGGACAGCAGCCTCTGATCGCCAGAGGGGGCCCAAGACGCCGTGGGAGGGCGGGGGGAGCGCTGGTGGGAAGGGAATTGGCATGATTTCCAGCAGCCCGGCCGGGCTGGCTCTCGGAAACAATTTGATTTATTTAGATCGCTCCTGATATTACATGCTGCATTTATACACGTCAGCGCAGCAAACGAAACGGCCGGCTCCCGCTCCCGGCTGAGGAGATACCTCCAGCCACCGCAGCCAAGAAAGTTTGATTTATAGGGTGCTGATAGCATCGGGACGTGCGGGAAAGCAGGGAAAAACTAACGCAAAGACAGAAAAAACCCTCAGCAAGCGAAAGCAGGAGGGAGATTTATGAAAAGAGGCTGGGAAATATATTTAAAAGAGCCTCCCCCCTCCCCCCCGCCCCGGATGAGTCTGTGTGTCCGGGATCCCTGCGCTAACTGTGTGCAAGAAATGAACCCAGCTCCACTCCCTGCTGTGTGCCCCCAGGCTCGCTGAACTGCAGGGACGAGCTGCAATCTACCAGTGACCGGAAACAGAGCCGCTGGCCGGCAGCACGCCGCGGGAGCGGGGCGTGTATGGCAGGGGGTGAGGGGGTTCTGGGTCTCCTAGCGCCAGCGCAGTAGACCCTGTAACGCAGGGCTCGGCACAGCCAGTTTCTCGCTGGGGCAGTGGGGTCTGTAGGGGAAAGTGCAGCTGCAGAGTGCACAGAGCTGAATCCCTGCTGGGTGTAGTCAGCTGCACCTGCGCCGAGTGAGGGTGAAATGGAGCTGGAGCAAATTCCCCAATGCTCACGCCGGGGTGACACATCACATCTGGGTGCAGGCAGTGATACCCCTGCAAGGTGCAGGGCCGTGGGGAGGAAGCATGGCCCAGTGGTTAGAGTACTAGACATGGGAGACCTAGGTTCACTTCCCTGCTCTGCCACAGACTCCCTATGTGCCCTTGGGCTAGTCACTTAGCCTCCCTGTGCCTCAGTTTCCCATCTGTACCATGGGAGAATAGCCCTGCACTCCCTCGCAGGGGGGTTGGGAGGAGAAATCCATGACGGGGGTGAGCTGCTCAGGCAGTGTGGTGCTGGGGGCCAGATAAATACGGCCACTCACCCACCGCCGTTAGCTGTCAGGGTTGTGCTGCTGAGCATGCGTGGGCTCTAGCTTTCTGGGCAGGCAGCTGCAGCTCTCTGGCCTGGATCACAAGCCGGAAGGCCTGACTGCCACGGCGTCGGTCTCCCCAGTGCGTGTCCGCTGCATGCCCCGGACAGAGCCTTCCCATCAGCCCGACGCTGATTCACGTGGGGAACGCAGGACTGGGAGACCAGTACCAACTCGTGCCAAGGCCCGGACTCGTGCCAGGGCTGAGCTAACCTCCCTCCAGACAGAGACAATACTGAAGTGTCCTGTAAATCTCCAGCAAGGGCTGGTGTCAGGGCCCTGTCCGGCCTACTGAAAGAGGGCAGTTCCTGTGGCCGGAGCCGCCCTCTGTTGAAATGGGTTGGAGCCACAGCTCCGCTGCGGGGCACCTGACCTGGCCTGATGCAGGCGGCCCCGTCCCTCGGCCGGGTTCTGCTCGCTGGCTGTCCATGGGCTGAGCGCTGGCTCCGCGCTGACGTTGGCGTTGGCGAGCCGGCTGGCCCGGCACATGCGGCAGTTTAATGCTGCAGTACACGTAATAACTGTGATTGCCTTTATTAGAGACTTTAATGAAAAACGGGGGTGGGTGGGGGTAGAAACCCTGGCCTGTGAAAAGCAGCTAATAAGATTCTGCACCAAGTGTGGCGAGGAAGGAGAAGGGGGCAGAAAGCACATTAGGAATCAGATAATGAGATAAATGGAAGGCCGCGGGGAGGATCATTTCTGCTGATGACTTGCTGGGTGGCTGTAAAAATGTTAATTTGCTGAATTCTCTCCCCCTCGCCCCGCCTGGAGCCGGGCGGTTCCTTCATCCCCTGGCGTTGCGGGCTGGCCGCGACCTCGCCAGGGTCAGCCAGAGGCTCCCAATGGTGATGGCCTGGGGGTCGTTTTAAGGCCTCTGGTAGAAACGGCTCTGAGTGTGGGGTCCCCATGGGCTGGGGGCCAGAACGCCCTGGCTTGCGTCCCTGTGCCCGAGAGCGGGTACTGCCAGGGCCTGAGGCCGCTGCCGGCTGACAGGCGAGTGGGAAAGCAGCCCCTGCCGCCTTTGCAGATAGATGACGTGAAGCTCTGCGCTGCCCGCCCGTGGCCCCCCCGCTGCCTGCAGCCAGCTCTGGACAGCAGGGCGGTGGGCATGTCGTACCAGGCGGGTATGCCTCGCTGCCCGTGGGAGGGTCCAGCTCACGGCGCGAGTGTGAACACAGCTGGGGGCGAGGGGCAGGAGCAGATTCCTGCCGGCTGCCGTGCCACAGAGGGTCAAAGCAGCTACGTGGCCCTCCTGCCCCGCCGGCTCTGCCCAGGGGCATGGGAGAGCCGCGCTCCTGCCCAAGCGGGTCCAGCGTGGCCAGTGCAGGCAGGCTGCCACCTCGAGGCACTGGAGGGGACTCGGGCCCCTCCGCTGAACCCGTCGGCGAGTGGCCACGTCACCTTGCCCTTGCTGCTGTCCTCGCCCAGCCGGGCGCCCGGGAGGCAGCGTGGCGCACTGTCTCCCGCCTGCCGGGGAAGGAAAGAGGGTGTCCGGGGGCTCCCCCTTCAGCAGGGCCCCGTCTGGGCAGAGGACCTCGCTGCCAATTTGCCGGGCACTTGACAGCAGCTGTGAACGTGCACCACATGGAGCCACTCGCATTTTCTTCTTGTGGGGCAACCCCAGCCGGGCCTGGCATGCAGTGGGCCTGGCTCCATGGAGCACATGTGCAGGCAGCGGTAGCTCCCGCCAGCTGTGTGTTGAAGGCAGGCACCAGCCACTTAACGGTAGGCGGGGGCGCGCCTGACCCGGGCCATCCCCGCAGCGGCAGATCTCAGGTCGTCCCCTCCCCGTTTCTCCTTCCCAGCCCCGGGGCTGCCAGGATTCCAGGGGAGACGCTGCCAATCGCCTGGTGGATTTGAATTGTTCGTTCCTTTCTCTTCTTTGCTGATTTAATTGCAGGATGGAGGAGGAGGGGAGATGAAAGTCAACTTCCCTGTGTTTACACATCAACATCTTAATAACCACGATGCCGAGAAGTCATCACTGAACAGTAAATGAACGGCTGTTTACCCTGCGCCGGCTCGGCGTGCAAGATGTTTTGCTGTGTACGAAAATTCGCCTTTAAGTAATTTTCCAATTTGTGTAGCTGAACATGTGCGGTTTTAATTGCCGACAGGAGAGAGAGAGAGAGAGCCCGGCTCTCTGCAAAGGCCTGGCTCCTAGGAGAATCCCTGGGCTTGCTGGAGCAGTTCCTTGCACGTCAGCGCCTGGGCAGCGCAGGGGACAGTGTGCGTCTGCACGACAAAGCTGCCGACTCTCAACTTTTATCCTGTCTCTCTCCGTGTTTTTTGCTTTTCTTTAAGTCCCAGCTGCTGGATTCAGGTGATTTACATCAGCATCTCAGCTGCTTTTTAAGGCATGTTTCTAGCCCTCCTGGTTGCAGAGAAAAGCTGCAAACCATGACAAAGCTGTAACCGTAATGCTCTGAAACAAGGACGTTTATTCACTCTTTAAAGTACCTCGATATTTAGCTACGCTTGTCGTGGCTGAGGCGGCCTCCTGAGCTGCTGCAGGCTGTGAGAAGGGGTGGGGGCGAGAGGGGGCGGGCCAGCGTGTGTCTGGTGCACCGTATTGGCGCATCGCCTCTGAGACGCTCCCCAGGGCTGCAGTGGGGCTGGAAGGATGAGGGTGCTTCGGCCCGGCCCGGCGCAGAGGGCGGGTTTGGCCTGCCGCCCGGGGCAGAGCGTGTGCATGTCTCTCTTGCACAGCGGCAGGTCAGCGAGGGTCTGAGCCGCGTGTGAGGTCGGTGGGGGCGTCCCGCAGGGCTGGGGGCTGAGCAGTGCACGTCAGTCAGGGGTGCTCGCCCTGCCTGCACCGAGGGGGGCAGAGCCCACGTGCGTGGTGCGAGGGGGCCGCCTTGCGCGTTGTGCTGCGCCGTGCTGCTGCTCTGCCCGGCTGGACTGGCACCACCTCTGCGGGGCACCGCGGCATCCCCAGCTCCCCCTGCCTCCCCTTCCCCGGGCTCGTTTCCCAGCCCGCCAGCAGCGTGCGCAGCCCACTGAGCGGCGGGCGAGGCGGTGGGTGCGGCTCCGACGGCGCGGAGCTGAGCGGCGATGCAGGACAGAGGCTCTGGCGCTCAGTGGGGGAGGAAGAAATTGAGCCCCGGCCCTGCCCCAGGAAGCCTCTGCCACCCGGCCCCCCAAATAATTCCTTGGCAGCCACGCCGCTTCCTCGGCTTGCTTCCCAGAGCCCCAGCAGCTGCCCCGCGCCGCTTCCTGCGCGGATTGTGTGCACATGTGTCTCGGAGAGCCCCGCCAGGCTGCGAGTTCCCCCGCGGGCCCCCAGCCAGCCGCCCACGGGCCGTGTTGACGTTCTGGTTACGGTGCCTGTCAGCTGCGGGGACTTTGCCCCTTGCCTCTTTCTCCATTGAAACTGAAAAGCGAATTGAGCCCCAGTTACCTCTGCGTCAGTGTGACACACGGCAAGGGGGACACGCTGGCTAGACACGCCGGTGGCAGTGGGCAGGCCCAGCATGCAGGCCCTGCAGCACCACGGGAGGGAGCAGGGTGTTCCCTGGGAAGCTTGGAGAGCCACTGGGTGCCAGCCGGTGCTGGACCTGTCCGGTGGGTTTACTGAGCAGGCTGAGTGGGAGATGCTGGCCAGAGGAGCTGGCATTTCTCGTGGTCCTAAAGCATCTGGGTGCAGGCCCCGGTCAGACAGCCTGGCCTGTGTGCGGCTTTGGACCTGCCTTGGAGCCCTGGAGGGGCCAGCAGCATGTCCGGGGGCAGCTCGCCTCTCCCCAGGCCCTGCGCAAATCCTCTTCAGAGGACATCACGAACCCCTGCTGACTCCTCCGCGCGGCAGGGAGCATGCTCCCAGGGCTGCAGCCAGGGAAACTGAGGCACAGAGACTCCAGGCTACTTGCCGAAGGTGTTCCTAGTGGAGCTGAGATTCGTCAATTCCAAGGCCGGAAAGGCCCAGCGTGATCGTCCAGCCTGAGCCCCTGCCTAGCACCAGCCAGCGAGCTCCCCACCATAGTTCCTAGAGCAGAACTCAGAAAACCCTCCTACCGTGATTTACACATTGTCCGTGTCCCCCGCAGCCCTCGGCGAGTTGTTCCCTTGGTTAACGCCTCTCTCTGTTAACCATTTCCACCTTCCTTCCGGTCGGATTTTTGTCCAGCTTCACCTTCCAGCCCCTGGTTCGTGTTCGACCTTTCTCTGCTAGCCTGACGCACCCAGGAATGGCTGCTCACAGACGGGAGCCAGCCGTTCTCTGCGCTGAGCTGAATGCCCCCAGCTCGCTGAGTCCGTCACCATGCGGCAGCTTTGCTCGCCCTTCACTCCTTCTCGTGGCCCTTCTCCCAGCCCACCCCACTTCACTGACCGGGGGGCCCAGGACTGGGCACAGCTGGCCAGCAGCGGTCGCACGCACCAGGGCCACGGGCTGCCATAACCTCCCTGCACCCGCGTGGAACCCCTGCGCACGCAGCCCGGCGTCGTATTCACCCTTTGGGCCCGGCGGCGCCCTGGGATCTCAAGGTCGGCTCCTCGGACTGGAGCGCCTGGCTCTGGGCTCAGCCCCCACAACCCAGCTCCTCCCCGAGTGTCTGAGGAGCTGCTGCGGGAGGGGAAGCAGCACGGCTGGGCTAGTGGCAAAGGGTACGTCTACACGGCAAGAGAACGAGTCCCGGAGCCCAGTCTGCAGCCTCGGTCTTGCTCTGAAACTCGCCCTTCCTGAACGCCAGCCCGAGCCGGAACGGTGACGTGGCTGCTTTTCATGCTGTACCCCACCCCGGCACCTCGCTGCCCTGTGTGGACGCGCCCAGAGACAGGGAGCACTGCCGGAAGCATCCACTTCTCCCTTAACTCCTGCCGCCTCTCGCTGCCACTCCAAATCTCCCTCAGGCCCCCCGGGGGCAGGGATCAGAGCGCGTGGGCTGCGGCGGCTCTGCCGTGTGTACCGGCGGGTGCCTCCCGCCAGGGCCCAAGCAGCATTTTTTCAGGCCCAGTACAAACGTGTAACACGGGCCCTGCCACACACACCCCTCAGCCCATCCATGCAATCTCATGAGCCACGAAAAATGTTTTCCTCGTGGTAATGGGGGTTGCAACCTGGGCCGGGCCCCACAAGGCTTCCGGGCCCCACAAGGCCTCCAGGCCCCGGTCAAGTGTACCCTTTTCCCCCCATGTGGGGGCTCTGCCTCCCGGTTGGACTCTGTCACAGCTTTACTGGGGAGGAGCAGGGTGAATGGGTTTTGTTTCGCTCAGGCTGCTGGACTAGCCCGGTCCACAGTTCCCTGGCTGCCTGGGCTCTACCGTAGCCTCGCGACTCATTCACCATGCGCAGAAATCGCTCGCGCCTCTGCAGAACACCAATGGCCATGGGCTAAATCTCTGCACCAGGGGAGGGCCCTAAAAGTTACTTTGCAAAATGCTGCTCGGCCAGGACAAGTGCTGTCTCATTGATTTGTTTTTCAACGAGTGCCTTGCTTTCCCATCGGGATAAAGACTGGGCCGGATGATTTTGTGCCTGGCCTGGGAAATGGGCCTGTTTTATTTGTGTCGTATTGATTGATTTATCTGTTTCTTTGCAAGGATCCAGCAGCTGGCACCAATCGATGTTCGAAGCAGCTCACATTTGTGCTTCAGTTCTGGCCTTATTCTGTCACCTGAATTATGGCGCATTCAAAGGAAACCGGGAGGGGCACAACACCCCTCAGTGATCTTGCAAATTTAAAGGTGACGGATAATCTAGCAATGAAAGGAATAATGAAAGATTAGAGCGAGTGGGTGGTATAAATGTAACGGGAAATTGTTTTCAATAAATTTTCCCTCCCCACTGTTTTGTTGTCTGCTCTCGTTAGAGCCCTTAGAAGGGGCTGCTTGTAACTCTCCCATTTTATCTCTGAAAGCATATTTGTCTGCAGATTAGAAAAGCATGCAGCTTGTTTCACGGGAAACATTTTTTTTTCCATTGCAATTTATCACATACATAAAATATTTTGTAGCCTTTTTTTTTCCCCTCCCGGAAGCCAACAGTTTGATTTAGGGCCCTACAGAGTTTAAAGTAACTTTATATGTTTAGATATGACTCTCTCTCTAATTTTGGGGGGTAGTAAGAACTGTTTAATTCTGCAGACACACACATCTTGAGGTCCTTGAAGCCAAGCGCGCTGGTGGCTGTGGAGTGTGCAGGGAGGGTTTTTTTCTTTCTTTTTGATTTCAAAAAATAAAAAGATTGCATCTCATTGGTGGAATGAATAATACATGTAAAGGGTTTTGCAAACTGTCTGTTAGCATATTCCCCTGCACCCGAGAGAGAGGGCTCGGGCTTTGAGCTGTCAACAATTTGCTTTGTGAATGAGTCTCTCTTTTATTTTGCTAATAATAATAATATATAAATATAAAAAAATCAGAGCAAGCAAAATCCTTCCTGGAGCTGCAGGCAGAGGGGCCGTGGCCCAAGAGGCTCAGAGGGCTTCAAAGAAAGGAAACGAGAGAGGCCCTGGGAATCGATCACACCATCCCCCCAGCCCACGGTTTGGAAACCTGCCCCCAAATGGCTTTTGATGTGAGGGTTGGTGGTGGAGGGGCAGACGCTGAGTGGCTGGAGGGGGAGGCAGCGCAGCGGGTGTGGGGCGAGGACAGGCGTACGCAGCTGGGAGTGTAACAGGGAAGCCGTGAGAGCGAGTGTGAGTGTGCGAGAGAAGCTTTGGGAGCAGGGTGGAATTCAGCCAACACCTGACCTACGTGTCTTGTGCTGTGAGCACGTCCACGCAGCCCGTGCTGGTGTGAGTGCGGCCCAGCGCTCATGTCGCTGGCGCGGCCAACCGAGGCAACGGCCTGACTCCCCAGCACGAGCGGGCCGGGGAGCCTGGGTGTGCAGGTGGGCTGTGGCTGGGGTCGGTGCGGCGGCATCTTTGCTGCTATTGTTACCCTCGCCAGCGAGGAAAGCTGAGCAGCGTACGCCTACGTGCACTGCGATTATTCCTGCACTGGCAGCGGAGACGTAGCCGAGACGGTTCGCTTCCCCCGTGTCCACAAGCAGCTGCTCTGAGCACCCTGCGCTGGTCTGACCGTGCCCACGGTTGGTTGGACTGGCCTTGCTCCGGCGGGTCGCTGATGCGGTGTGGCCCCTGGGGGTCCAGAAGCCCCTGGGGGTCCAGACGCCCCTGGGGGTCCAGACGCCCCTGGGGCTGTGCTAATTAAGATCTTTCTCGTGCCTCTGCCGTTTGCCTCCGCGCCTGCTGTTAATGGCGTCCCACACCCACCGCGAGTGCTAGCGGCCCTGCTCCCCCACCAGTCCCGTCCTGGGGTGCTGGGCCCCCTCAGTGGCTGCAGGCAGGCCACGCTAGCTGCCAGGCCAGGGAAAGCAGCCAGCGGCCCCGTGTGTTGTCAGGTCTGGAGCGCCGGCGCGCTACATGTGACTCGTCAGTCTTGGCCGTGCTGCTCCTCTCTGCGCCTGGGCTGGAAAAGGCTGGTTTGAAACACGGGATGAGCTCCTCAGGAGTGAACTAGGGAAATGGAGCCGAGACAAACCTCCTCTGAGGTGGGTCCATAACTGGTTGGAAAACCGTTCCCAGAGCGTAGGTATCAGCGGTTCCCAGTCACTCATCGCGTGGGGTCCCGCAGGGATCTCTCCTGGCTCCTGTGCTGTTCAATAGCTTCATACCTTGTTTGGATAATGGCCTACAGTCCACGTGGGTGATCCCCTGCTGGGGGACGGGTCTCCGCGGAGCTGGGTGGGGAGGCAGAGGGGCAGCAGCTGTCTGTGCACCAGCTTCTGCCTCAGGACTGGTTGCTTCTGGCTGCTGTCTGAACGTAGACAGGGTGCGACACGCTCCCTGTCCCGTCCCCCCCACTGGCTGTGTGTGTCTCTCTCTCACACACTCACTGCCTGCCCCACACTCTGTGGGCTTGTCTTTGTGTGCAGCAATGTCCGTTCGGCTGCCAGGGCGGTTGAAAAGCAGCTCAGTCTCGTAGGATGCCCATGGACCGATGGGATTTGGAAACCTTCCTCCTGTGACGCTGCGCCAGCCCCGTGCGGCCTTGCAAACCCTACCCCAGGCACCCTGCGGGTGGGATAGCGGCCCACGGTGCACTGCTCCCTGTGTCGATGCACGAGCTGGTAGTGTGCACGCACGCCACTGACACAAGGAGCATCGTGGGACACATGCGACAGCAGGTTAATTGCAGCGGGGGCCGTGCGCCGGCGTAACTTGTGTCACCAAAACGCTGCAGCGTAGACCAGGCCCGGCAAACGCCACAACGTCTAACCACGTGCGGGTCCTGCTGATTTCCGTTATAACCCTACTGACGCCCCGGTGAGCTGGCGTGATTCCAGCCGCGTCTGTGTCAGTCATTCCCTCCAGGCGGGGGACCCCGGCACCAGCTGGGACCTGACAACCGCTCTGTTTTGGCTGGTGTGCTTTCAGCCCAGAAACCCGTCACCCAGCTGCGTGTAGCAGCGAGAGGGTGCGGGGCTGGCTGGGATTCACCCAGGCGCGTGAGGAATTTACACACCCAGCACAAGGCCTAGGTACTAATTATGTTCTGCTTGCTGGGCTGAGGCAGAACTTAATTGGTGCCTGGGCCTTGTGGGACTTAATTAGGGCCGGGACCTCCCTGCTGGCCTGTGCCCAGGGGTGAATTTCACCCTGGGTGCCTGGCACAAATAGCCCTTTACTGGGGCCTGTGAAACAGGGCAGCAGAGAGCAAAAAGTGATTGCGCAGCCCGGGAAAGCGACAGTTGGCCAGGCCCAGGCAGGGAAGAAGGGCTTGTTCCTGACCCAGCTCTGCACCAGTAATCAACCCCCTCCCTCCCTCCCACAGGTGTGGGCGCCGGCGTGGCGTCCCAGGGGCTGAGGCCTTGTCTGGGATTTATTCGGAGGGCTCTGTCTCATGCTCACACTTGTTAGCTACGATGTGGTTTGTGGTGCCCCTCAGAGCCCGTGGTGCAAGTCACCGGGTAAACACAAATGCACCCGGCCTCTTCTTTACCTGTGTTTGTGTGGGTGAAATTCCCCTGCTGGCGCGCTCTGGTCCTCCTGCATCCAGAGGGCTGGCCGGACCATTGTGTTAGGGCCATGCCATTTGCTGACCTAGGATCTGGCCTGGCTGCCGAGGGGTAGCAGCTCTGACTCCCTTGCCCTCTTGCATCGCCGGGCGCTATTCTAGGCAGGGTCTAGCTCCCTGGAGAGGCTGCTGTGACGAGGTGTCCGTCTCTCTTGCCCAACCACCCAAGGCAGCTGAGCGGCGTTCACGTCCATTGGTCCTCCAGGCTGTCGGCACGGCACGCCCAGTGCTCTTTGCTCACACTCGGTTCAGCTGTTGGCGGCGAGCTGCTGGACCGAGGGTGGCGGGCAGCCCCTCCGAACCAAGCAGCTGCCCTGGGCTCCGACTCAGCCTGCAGAAGTGGCTTCCCCCCCCCCCGCCGCGCTCGCGAGATTTTCCTGCCACGGGGGGGGGGTGGGTGGGCGGGCAGGGCAGATCTCACTGCACACGGCGCCGCCCAGCCCTGCTGGTGAGGGGCTTTCTCTGCTCGGCCCCTGGCTCCCTGCTGTCTGCAGACACCTGCTGGGTGCCCCACGCTTTAGCCAGGTGCCCCTGCTCTGACTGGGGCCAGGTAGAGCTGTGGGGGGTTGAGGGCTGGCCCCACTCCGCTGCCCAACAGCTGTTCTGTGGGCCTCTAATATGAACTTGGTTTGATTCAGGACTTCCCTTGGGCCCCTGCCTTCCCCCGTCCCCAGAGAGCCCCACTGTGGGAGGTTGGGGCAGGGGAGAAGGTGTCAAATCTCAGCCGATGGGTGAGTGAAAGGGTGGAGCAGTCTGGGGAGAGGAAAGCTGGCTCTGCGGTTCTCTTCTCTTCGCACCCACTTGGCACAAAACCTTCCCCGTCTCCCCGCCTTTCTTTCCCCCTCTCTCTCTGTCTGTCTCCTTTTCACCAGGCTGTTTCCCCCTGCTTTGCGTGCTGATTTATTTGACAATCCGTCTGTGTCTGTGAGTGCACTGCCCCATGTCACAAATATCACATTTAATGAGCACTTGAGCACATAATGCCTTCTCCTGGCTTCTAAAAGGCACTATGTCAAATCAATGAAAGGACGGCTTGTAAGAAGCTGAACTTCGACCTTGATTAAGGTCCAGGAGATGAGGATGATTTCACGGCATGGGCTACTGCTCTTCTTCTGCTTCCAGAGGCGCTGTACTGCACTTTTCAGCTTGCCTTTAATCAGCCACTAAGCTCTTTATTCAGGAGCTGCAGGAACCTTCCAGCCACTCAGACTTTCCCCACTCCCTTGTATTCCTGATTAATTGGCTTTTTGTCTTGGTGTAAAAGGTGCTTCTGTCTCATGCCGTGTGGGCACCTGGCCCCCTCCCTCCATCACAGAGCACTGGCAGGTTGGAATGGACCAGTGGCATCCTGCTCTGCTAGTGGTGCTGGCCACACTGGGGAGAGTCATGTAGGGGCCGCTCAGGCAGCAGGCTTGTTATCTTACGTAGGTATAAGGGAGAGGACATGGGGTGCGGGCTGAGCAGTCTGGAAGGAGGAGCTTGGGGAGCAGCGTTCCCGTGTATCATCGGACAGGCAGAGCAGGCTGGGGGTAAGTTCTGATCTGCGGGGGTGGGGCAGCCACTGGCTTGTGTGGCTCTGGGAACTCCTTGTCTGAGGTTTTTCTGGGCCCTCAGAGGTGCCTGGAGTTGGTGGGTGATGTGGGTGATGTGGCGGGTAGGACCCTCGTGTGGCTGCCACTGGAGACCAGCCAGCTCCCCAGGATGCTTCCTGGAGCGCTGTTAAGATGTCGCTCCTCCAAGGCAGGGGGCTACCCCTGGCACCCTCTGGCAGCGCAGCGGGAGGGAGGGAGGCTCATGCCTGCTTGCTTGTGAGCTGGTGCCGCTTGCTCTGGAAATCCCTTCAGGCTAACGCGTGTCTGCGCACTACCCGCCCCTCCTCCTCTCAGCGGGGGAGGGGGCCCAGTGCACCAGCCGGGTCCAGGTGATGCTGCTTTTCTCCTCACTTGAAGGAACGACCCATAATTCTTCAGTGGCTTAAACGGCGGCTGGATTTAAGGCCTTTCACTGCGCGCCAGGATAAAATCACCACCTCTGTGCAGCCCAGGGCACGGGATATTTATGCCTCTCTCCCGCGCTGCTCCCAGAAAGGCGAACTCCCCACGGTGGCAGCGAAAGGCTGGCTGGTTTCTTTCCTGCTTTGTCGCAGCTGCAGCCGGCCCCTCGCTCTTCAGGGTCCAAACACCCATTGCCGTGGTCCGGGGAGCCTCTCTCAGCGAGCACCACCCTGTGCACAGCAGCGGGCAAGCGTGTTCAGCTTGCTGCCAGCTGCCGCCTGGGAGGAGGCCCTGGGATATTTTAGCAGCTGGCTGGGCTGGGCTGAGCTGAGGGGTGCAGAGCACAGCCATTGGAGTGACAGCTGGAGCAGCACCGTGCTCCCAGCCCGGGTCACGGTGCACGGTCCATGCTCCAGCGCCAGCCTAGCCACAGCGTGAGGGACTCGGCTAATTGTCTGCATGAGTGGGGAGGAGACGGCAATGGGGAGAGACAGGAAAGCAGCAGAGGGGAAAAGAGCAAGTGAGGGGGGAGAGGACGTGGAGCACGAGGGACGTGGTGGCAGCGGGGCGCGGACCCGGCCGCAGCAGCGCAGGTGAGAGTGAGCACAGGGGGACAGGATGGGGAGGCCATGCCTGGCCCTTCTCTTCCTCCTGCCCAGAGCCAGGGGCCGGGCAAGCTAAGAGCATTTCTCTTCCTGGGCTCTCACTTGCCTTCCAGCTGTATAGCCCACGGGCCTAGAGGAGATGATGCAGACTCCCAGGAGATGAGCTGGACGCTGTGCCCGGGCCTGCAGCAAGCCCCTGCTGTCCTGCTCCCGCCGCGCTGCGTGTGCCTGGCTCGCTCGCTCGCACGCTGTGCCCTGCCTGTGCTACGGCACGCTGGCAGCGCTGCTTTCCCAGGGGGCCGGCTCGCTCCTCGATTCAGAGATCCCAAGGCCAGCGGGGACCACTGTGACCTGCTCTGAACCCCTGTATGACACGGGCCAGAGAACGGCCCCCGAGAATTCCCGGGGCAGATCACTTCCAAAACAGCCAGGCCTGACTGAAAAGCTGCCAGGGCTGGAGAATCCACCACGGCCCCCGGGAAGTCGTTGCAGTGGTAAAATAAGTCGCCCCTTCGCCTTCTTTTGGTGAAATTAAACGGGCGGAGCTCCCTGAGTCTCACGATACAGCACAGACCTGTCCAGCCTGCACCATACAGCCCGTGGACTGCACGGGTCCCGCAGATCCCCCCGGCTCCCTCAGATGGGGACAGGCGGCAGGCCGCCAGGTGGCTGCAGCTCTAATCTTGTAGGTCACGCCCAGCCGTGCCTGGCGGATGCTGCCTGTGGCACGCGGTGTGTTCTAGCAGGGCTTCCCTTCGCACCAGCCGCTCCCGTGGGGTCTCCGAGGCAGCGCTGCTGTCAGCGGAAGGCACAGCCAGGTGCGACTGCCCCACACTCAGCCGGGATGCACAGCATCCAGGTCCCTCCTCCTCCTCGGCGGGTTCCTGGGATTGCAGGCCAAGGGGAAACCGGGGAGCCATCATGCGTGAATCAGCGTCTCCATCCGCTCCCGGCGGCCCTCGGTGACTGACGCAGGCAGCCTCCGTGGGCTGACCTCCCATGCGGGGGTTATAGGGAATGCATCACTTGACTGCGATCTCAGCAGCCCTTGCAGGAGCATGGCACCATCGCGCTCTCATTAGCAGGTTCACCTTGGACACGGGTGCCCAGGGGAGATGCTGCCCCTGGACTCGTGCGCCTGGCTGAATTGATTTTTTCGTTTGCCAGTCAGCCAGCCCTTTTGGGGCTTAGTGCATCTTCCAGGCCCCAGCACTGGGCTCCAGCGACACCCGGCCGAGGGCTGGAGCCTGCCCTTTCTGCCACCGCCGGGGATGTGCGTCAGCCCGGGGCAGGTCCGACAGGGGCGGTCTCTGGGGGAAGGGAGCCACGCTGGAATCCAGCGTAATTGGCGGCACCTCTCTGGAAGCGTTGCAGAAGACATGACGTGGGGGGCCACCTGAACCCACCCATCTGCCCCAGCGGGAAGTTCCCATCCCCTTGGAGAGCGACGGAGAGGCAGCTGGGCTGCCGTTTCCAGCGCCACCTCGGCGATCTGCGGGCCCGGTTACAATTGAGGTGGCGAGGTTGCCAGACTGGAGTGGCTGCTCTCCTTGGGATCCTGCAGCCCTGGCCTTGGAGCCACCTGTGAGACCGGCCCCCCTGCAGCCAGCCCCAGAGTGGAGCTTTGGGATCAGGGGCTGTGTCTGTGGGGCCAGCTGCGGTCCCGGCTGCCTCGTGCAGGTTTGTCAGGCAGGCTCCCAGGACCCGTGTGGTGCATGTCTGGGCGCTGCTCCTGGCAGGTGCCGCACGCCCCCAGCGCTGCTGCAGCGTAGCTCTGGGCCCCCGTGGGGAGGACAGGCCGCTGACCAGTGCGTGCTAGAACGTGGCCTGCTGGCTTTAAAGTCCCGGCAGGTGCCCGGTGTTTAAAGCGGTGCTGCCACGAAAGGCAGCGGGTCGCTGAGATGTGACACGGGTATTGCGGGAGTTGCAGGAGACTAAATTTATTGGGAGGTTTAAAAAAAGCCCCAACCTCCAACACATCATTGCCTAATTAAGGGAGCTGGCGAAAGGTAATAAACACGCTCCTGGAGCGGCTGATTTATTAACCGTGTGGGCAGGGATGTTGGCAGGTTGTGTTCTTTCAGCAGCTGGGTATGCATCTCTCTGTTCATGCAGTGAGCGGGTGTCTGTGTGTGCACACGTGTGCGTGCTGTGTGTCTCTGCGTGCGCACGCGTGTGCGTGCTGTCTGCGTGTCTGTGCGCGCAGCAGCGTGCACACGTCTGCGTGTGCCGGGGCTGTGTCTGCGTGTGCGCCGGGGCTGTGTGTGCACACGCGGGCGTGGCTGGCTGAGTGTGCATGCACGGCTGTGTTAACCAGCTGCCGTATGACTGGGGAACACAAGGCCCACAGCAATGATTAACACGACCGGCGAGCCCAATGGAGAAGTCTCCCTTGTAATGAGATTGGGAGGCTGGAGGGGAGGCTTTGCCTCGATTTTTGGAGATGCCGACAATAACACACACACATTGCAGGTTTTTTTATGACTTGACAGCTAATTAGAAGAATTAATTTACTTGGGCTTTTGCCGTTTAAAAGACATTATTTACTGCTTAATTGTTGTTATTACAAAATGTTAAATATCATTTATTTTGCCCCCCTGACTGCTAATCTCCCGGTAATTTATGAGGTAGCACGGAGCCTTAATCACGTTTGTAAGCCAGGGGAAGTCCCGAACCATGACAGAGGAGGCGGGGAATTACCAGCTCCACCAGGCGCCGAGCTGGGCCCTGCTGCAGGCGGGGATGTCATTTGTGCAAATGCTTAAACAAAAAAAAAGATCCAGATAAGATAAAGAGAAAGTGAGAGAGAAACCACCAGGGAGCCCCAGCCCAGCGGCTCGCAGAGTCTGCCTGGGCAGCGCGGCCAGGGCCAGCGTGGAGCAGACGGGCTCCCGTCTCTGGCAGCCGCTGGGCTGAGGTTCTCGGAGGAATGTGGAGGAAACCCCCCCGGTGGCGGATGTGGGGTACGCTGCCCCTATATTAGCTCCCATCCTGATCTCGCCTTGTTATTAACTATTTAGAGCGGCCCCAGCCCTGACCCAGGCAGGGAGCACAAGGAAGCAGTGAGGGGCGGTGTCTCCGCTCCCCAGCTGCCTGGGCAGAGAGGGGCGTAGGCCCAGACGCAGGAGGTTTCACATGTATGTTGGCAATAAGCGTGAGCACTCCGTCTGTCCTTGCTCTCCAGGCCCCGTTGAAGCCTGCTTGGCCTTGCGCTGTGTGGCTTCATCCACTCCCCTGCCAAGGGAGCATGGAAGGTGATCGCCCCCGTTTCCCCAGCGTAGCTCCGTGTCCTAGTGGGAACTGCTGGGCGCAGAGCCGTGGGAAATGTGGCCCTTTTCCCTCTGCACCGGTATCGCTGACTCCAGCAAGCAGTGCCAAACTGGGCCTCTTCACTTTTCAACAGTCCTTTGCCTGGGGTGACCCGGAGAGATTAAAAGAGAAAGGCCTTAACCATCGCGTTGATGGCTAATGGCAGCTGCGGCAGCTTCGCTTCCTGCACTCGGTACCGACACGTCCCGTCTGCTTTCCAGGGGTTCTGCTCACTGCTCTCCTGGACCGGCCCAGGGCTGCGCGGTTTGGACAGCAAAGGGCTCGTTCACTTGCTAAATGAAGCTTCCTTCCAGTGGTGTCAGGAAGAGCGTTATCCGAGCACCTGAACCTTAGCGCCTCCCCCAGGCCCGAGGCTGCTGCAAATTCAGCTGCCCGTGTGCTGGGGAGAGCTGACCGGTAGCCAGCTGGGGCTGCCCTGCAGTTCCCAGCTCGCCTGCACCAGTGCAATTGAATTGGAAGCGGGATGTGTCTGTGCTGCACGGCGCTGAGCCAAGTTGGGAGTAATTTCCATCAAGGAAAGGCTGGAGACCCGTCCATGGCCACACGCTGAGTTCTCCGGCAGGTCGGCCTGGTGCACATCACGTGTGTGGATGGAAGCTGGCACTGCCGCATGAGCGGGTTTTGCTGCCTTTGCTTGTTCTCTCCTTTGCGGGGCTGACGGCGTGAGTCCTACAAACCCTCGCAGCCAAGTCACTTTCCTCCCACGAGGAGTCTCCTTGGACACAAAGGGCCGGCTAGCATCTGCAATGCCAGGCACGTGAGCGTGTGGGCAGGCCTCGGGCCGTCTTTGTTTCTTTGCAAAGGGCTCCGGATGCACTCAGGAATCATCCCTAGCACGAGTGGAGAACACAGGGAAGTTTTTCAAATTTGCATCTCTACACACATTATTTAAAACCGCTTTCTATTCCCCCGGTCCCCGCAGAGCTGCTCATGATTCACGACCTCCTGTTTTATCAACACGTTTTATGCTAAAGAATTGCTTTAAATCTGAAGCGGCTTTCCATCTCCCGCTGGGCTTACAGGCTTTTAAGAAGTTTTTACGTATTTAAAAACCAGTCTGTAATTGATCAGACAAGCGCCGCTGAAGATAGCCAGGTGCCTGCTGGCTCCTCCCCGCTCAAGACCCCCTGCGGCAGCTCGGAAGCTCTCCAGGGCCGTGTGTGGGCAGTCCCTTATGGGAGCCGAAGGCAGGAGGCGTTCTGCTGGGCTCGGGGGCAGAGAGAAAAGGGGCTTTCTAAGTAAGAAACCAACTCTTCCTCCAGATGAAGAAGCTCATTTCAAATCCCACTGAGCTAGAAATCAGAAGAATTATGCTGGAAGCAAACGCAACAAGAAAGTAAATGGGAGCTGCTAAATATTCAGAGTCAAACGCTTCCATTGTGCCGTGTACAGATGAGAATGTGGCCCCTTCCTTCCCTCTGCTGCGGATGAGCAGAGAGACGGGCTGGCGACTGAAGGTGCGATCTTAGCAGGCCCTAAGCACCCTGGCTTTGCCCCCATCCTCTCCGGGGGGAGTCAGCTGCTCAGGGCAGTTCTTGCTCCCCGATCCGGGGGCTGGGTGCTTTTGCCCAACGTTTCCAATGCAATTAAGAAGAAGACACGCATGGCTGCCGTTCACTGCTCCCTCCCAGGCTGCTGTCCCCCACCTGCCCCCTGTATCGCTTGAGCATGAGGCACGGCTTCCCTTGCCCCAGTGGTCAGCCTTTTCCTCTCCTTTTAATTAACTGAGCTCTGTGCCCTGAACAACACGCCGCTGCCTGGAAATTTAATCTCTGCAGCTTTCAGCTGGTTACCTAGAAAATAGGCAAGAATGTTCAATTACCACAGCTGCTGCTGACAAGATGTGCTGGGCTCACAGCTCCTTTCATGCAATCTCCTGCCCACACCAACCGCGAGAGCGAGCGGGTTGTTTTTTGTGGGAGTGCAGCGCCGCTCCCCCGGGCGAGGGAGCTCCACAGCCTCAGTGGTGCATGCCCTCCACCTGCCATGAGAGCGCAGCGGCCCTCCTTCCTTATAGCACACGGCCCCTGGGGAGCGGGGGCTCCTTCTTCCCGCTCTGATATGCCGAGTGCTCAAACCAGGCGGTGTTAGAATGGGTCAGGGCATCTGCTGCCCAGCGGGCAGGCACCGGCCAAGATACCAGCACCTCTTGTCGGCAGGGCAATGACGGTGCAGCGAAGGACCTCTCTGAGAGCCGGCCTGCGGCAAAGCTGGAGCTGCCAGCACGGCGTGCTGGCCATAGGACGTCGCAGCTGGGCAGATACAGTGAGGGAGGGGCTGAGCCCCTGGGGCACGCTGGAAACCGGCTAACGCTCCCTTCTGCTCTGTGCGCGCTGGCTGTGTGCACGCGTGTTCTGCACTGAGGGCCGGGTCCGAGGGCCCTGGGATCTGAAGGCCTTTCTCCACAGCGCTCGGGCAGCGGCCGTGTGAGCTATTCCAGGCTGGCCACGAAGGAGGAGGTGGCTCAACGGGAGAGGACTCCCGAGGGTCACACGGACCTCGGCTCTCTCTGGGGATCAGCTGGACGCTGCCCGTCCACGAGCCGCCCTGCTCATTAAGGGTGAGTGCCTGGCCTGCCTTCGGCGGTGTGAATAATTCACCACGTTCCCTGAGTTTGATCGTGCGCCTGGCGGGAAGTGGTGCTTTGAACGCTACCTCTACCTGCTCCGGCTTTTCACTTGGAGCGTGAAGAATAATTAATTATCCATGAAATGTTAACTGGCACAATGGACTTCCCCACCACTGGCTGCACAGAATAGATGGTGCCAGAGAAGCCCAGCGTCGCTGCCGCTGAATAATTCAGGGCGGGTTAGGTGTCCTGTGAGCGCCTGAGCCTTGCCGGGGCTGGGGGTGGAGGAGGTTCCCCCCCCCCCCCCCCACCCGGCAGGGTCCTGGCACCCTGTGCACACGCTGGCTAAAGCACTTACTAGAAGAATATAAAATTACCGTGACCCACATTCAATGGTGTGAAAGCTGGCGAACGGCTAGGTCTGCGAGTGGGTGTCTCTCTAGCGCTGTCCTGCAGGGATCCGTTCTGCTGGAAGAAAACATAAAATGATCCCTGAGAAAGTTCCAGGGCCCAGGAGGGGCCCGCAAAGCACCCAGGGCCCCTGGGCACGGGCCCCATTGGCCTGGTCAGTAACCTGCTTAGGCGCCCCTAGAAGGCCGGCGCCCCCGGGCACGTGCCTACTGTGCCTCACCGGGAATGTGGCCCTGCCGCTCAGGTTAGCCCTGCCGGACCGGCCTGAGCCAGACCCCTCACCTGCTCCTCCTCCGTGCCTGTGGGTGCTCTGCAGGATTCAGCATCCCCCTGCTTTAGCAGGAAGGCTTGGGCGTACCACGCAGAGTGCTTGATGCGTGCGCGCCCCCTGGCCAGCTGCAGCAGCACAGGGTCCCAGCCGCAACCCCTGGGGCTGGCACCCCCGAATGCTCTGCCCATCAGAAAACCCAGCTGCTCCCAAGGAAGCTTTGGGAAGCCGGCTCTCCAACTCATGGAGGGCTGCCAGCAACAAGCGAGCCGCGTGCCCTGCAGCAGCTGCAATCTGCTTGGCTTTATTTGCTTCCTTAGTCATCTCTCCAGCTCCGGGATGGGACCAGGCCGCCCTCCTCTAACCCCAGCGCACAGCTCTGGGCAAAAAGCTGCAGCGCGCAGCAGGGGAGGCAGGAATTGGTGGGATGGATGGGAGAGGACGGGGGGCGTGGGAAGGCCAGGCTCCTAACAGCAAAGGGCCTTCACCTACCCAACCCTTATAACTAGGGCAGGGCAGGGCATGCACAGGAGCAGCTGGGAACTGGTTTCCTCTCCCTGAGACGCGTGAACAGTTGAGCTGCTCCTGCTGGAACCTGCAGCTGTGGCTCCCCGGGGCTTCGTTCTCACAAACCTGCAGCCCAGACGAGCGCCGAAGAAACGTACCCGTTGAGCAATCCACATCCTGGTGCAGCACGGCCGCCGGCCAGCTCCCCTCCCGCCCCGTCCCGTCCCGTCCCGTCCCGCGGTGCCCAGACCGCTTCCTGGCAGTGGCGCCCGTTTCCCGCTCTGCTGCACTGCCTGGAGTCCCGACCAGCGGTGGCGCGGCTGTGCGGTCGCACCAGCTGAAACCGAGCTGCTGAATTTTCCAAGCCAGGGGAGCCTCTGGTGTCCAACCTGCCTCTGCCTGGAGAAGAAGGCGGCTGTAAACACTCCGGACCCGGCTGGGGGCTCTGGGGGCTCGGCGAGCTGGCGCTGGTGCCGTTGGCTTTGGTCTTTGCAGCGGGGTAGGGGGGGTCAGCGAAGGGTCTGTCCCTGGTGGGGGGGGGGGGGGTTAACGAGGGCGTTCCAGGCCCAGTTCCCTTTGTGCCAAGCCTGCTCTGCAGGTCTATACCCAGCCATCACCTCCAGGGAAACAGCTGGTCCTGCAGCTCCAAGTCAGCAGGAGCCTTGGCTACAGAGCCTCCCTGCCCCCAGATGTCAGCTCCCTGGGGATTACCCCCGTCTGTAACAGCAGCTCGGGGCGGGGCTGGTTGAGATCAGATGGACACTCCTAAGAGGCAGAGGTGGGAGCCTCTCTCCCCAAGGGATGTGCTGTGATGGGGAGCTGCTCCCTCTCCTCCATCCCTGTGACCTCAGCTGTTAGGGACCAGCTGCCTGGGCTGCCCTGAGTTCAGGAGTCCATCTCCTCTCTCCTGCCGCTCTGTGTAGAAAGCATGGCCTGGTCTCCCATGTCCACAGCTACTGCCCACATCCCTCTGTGCCAGCTGCAAAGCCCAGCCTCCTTGCTAACAGCTGGGCCCGGCTGCCCATAAATTCAGAGAGTGAGAAAGAGAGAGGAGATGGAGGAGGGGGAAATCCCTGGCGCCTTTGTCCCTGCATGTGCCTCTTGACCCAGGTTTAAATTAACTGGAAGTGATTTTCATGGCAGCAAGAAATCAGTTTCCTAAAGACGCATGTGAGGGTCAGGAGAGCTGTGCGAGCTGCACTGTAAAAATGAAATACTTGCCGAGCCGGCCCAGCCAGATTGATGGGCCTGTCTGCGCCGCGCAAAAACTCAGCGTGGGGCTGGACTGCCTGGCTCTGGAGAGATGCAAAACTAGGCTAAAGGGAGAGAGTGTGTGTGTGTGTGTGTGTGTGTGTGCTGTGTAGTCTGTGTGTGTCGGTGCAGGATGTGTGCGTTGTGTGTGTGTGCTGTGTAGTCTGTGTGTGTTGGTGCAGGGTGTGTGTGTGTGTGTGTGTAATATTTGATACAAATTCTAGCTCCAGCTAGCTCTTTGCCTACTGTTTGGAAGCATTTCCCACACTGGCCAGCTCCCAAATAACCCGGGACATCACAACGCTTGCTCTGGTGACACGCGGATCTCGGCGCGCAGGGATTTCGTTGTGTGAGCAAGCGGCGGAGGAGGATTCAAAGCGGCAGAATTCTGGTTCCTGGCCGCCAGGAAAGCATGTGCCCCGCAATCCTGATCATTTCACGTTCGGCAAACGCGCTGCTACCTGCTGTATGTTTCTAAGCACAACTGCTGGAGCCCTGATGTTTATCTGAAAGTGGCTCTGAGAAGATGCCATTGTGCAGTTCCACAGCCATTATCCCTCAGCGGCGCCAGCTCCGATTTGCCCAAATTACAAGCAAAAAGACGTTTCTTTCTCAAGCTGCCAGTCCTGCAGGCTCCACCCGGGATCTGCTGGTGCCTCAAGATGGGCGCTGTCTGGTTCATGTTGTGTGACTGAAGCATAATTAACGCTTGCAGCAGTGATGAGCAAGCAAAAGAAGAGCCCGGCTCCTTCTCGCTGAGCTGGGCTGGCTGCACAGGGCCAACTGGAGAGAAAAGGAGCAAACCTGGGGAAAGCTGATCTGACGCTGGACACGCACAACAGATGTGGCCCAGGGCTCTGATTCTCAGCTGCCTTCCACCTGGTGTGTTCATTTAAACCCGGGCAATGTGGGTGCGAAATGCTGCCAGCGCAGGAGGGTCGTGTTGTGTAGCCCCTTTGCACTGGTGTATGTGACCGCACAAGGTGCAGCAGAGACCTGAGCCCGTTATTTGTGCTGAAGTGGTTGCTGTAGTAATGCTGACTAACAATGGAGCTCGTCTGGAGCTCCATATTGCTTCTATCCTAGTAAATTGCTGCTGGGAGCCTCCTTGTTTGGGCTGAGAACTGACTGAAGTTCATTGCACTGACATGAGGAAGGTTACCATTGGAGCTGGGGGCATAGAACACCGATGTGAAATGGCACCGGTGCTATCGTCCAGGCCGAGGCAGGGAGCAGTTCGGCGTTGGGGGCAGGTGCACACAGGTCCAGCTGGCACTTTCTGAGGTCTGATAGCTGAGATTTATTGAGAATTTGCAACATTGCCCCATTTCCCTTGCCAAAGATGGCGTGTTTGCAATGTGAGAAAAGTAAAGTTCCAGGCTGGAGACAAAGCCCAAATGTGTCCTCACGAGTTAGCCATTGGGCCAGTCTGGGGGGGATGGACTTGGAAACTTTATATCTTGACTGTCCATCTCGTTAAAGCTCCCCTCTAGCTCAGCTGCAGATGACGGGACTGGATACAGGGGAGGGGGGAATCTCTGAACAGTCCCTTCTGGCTCTAAAATCTTTGAATCTGTTTAATCTATGAAAAAATTCCAACCATGGAGTGAATTGCAAACCTTTGTCTGTTCTGTGTCAGGTAAAAATTCTCCCTCTCCCCGGAGAAAACGTCACCATTTTTTTAGGAAGCAGCAAAATGGAAAGAAAAAAAAAAAGAAATCAATGCAAGGGGAGGCGTGTAGTGCGAGGTTCGTGGGGGCATTTGCTGGCTTCTGCCAGGGGTGCAGGTTTTTGCGTCAGGCTCCAGGGAGGATTCTGCAGCGGATTCCCAGGAAGGGAGGAATTATTGACTTTGTGCAACTGGGCACAGAGACTGAGCGCTGCATAGCACCGGCGTACGCTGGGGTAACCCTTAGCCAAAAGCCCCATGCATCTCTTGTAACAGCCAGACAAGACCAAGCAGCCAAACCAGCCGCACTTGCTAGAAGCCAACCACTTCTCCTGCCAGCCCAGGAAGAGGACTGAGGCAGGGCTGAGGGCTGGGTGAGGATCTTAATTAGCAACCGCTCCAGGGGAGACGGGAGGGGTGACAAGCCTCACCAGGGGGCATGGAGTCAGGCCCATCAAAGCCAGGTGTGGCTGAATTAAACTGGTGCAAGTCTGTGTCTTCCAAATCCATAGCGCATGTGGGAAAAGGCTCCTGTCCCGGGAAGGCTGAGCTGCACTCGGGGACGCCCAGGGCCAGCTCCTCCGCAGCCGCCCCCAGGCCCTCAGGACTGCCCAGGTCAGGTGAGTTTACAACGATTCCCCTTTGGCCTTGTGCGCCGGGAGGAGCCACGTTTGCTGCTGATCCCTGCCGCCAGCAGGGCTGGAAGAGGAGATGGAAGCTGAGTTTCTCCTGCGGTCCCAGGGCACCAGGAGCTGGGGCTTTTGGAAGGCCCCAGCCGCTGTGAGGCTCCCGGTGCAGCCGTGTGAGTTGACAACGCTCCATGGGCCTTCAGCAGAGTGCCCGCCCAGCGCTGAACTGAGCAAAACTGGGGGGTCAGGGGAGAGCACTTGCTGTGTGTGCAGTGCAGCGCAGCGCGGACCTGAGCCGGACTCAAAACTCTGGGTGCTACTAATGAATGGACCTAGCCAAATGCATCTCTTGTAACAGCCAGACAAGACGGAGGAGCCAAACCAGCCGCACTTGCTAGAAGCCGGCAGGGTCTCCCGGGACTTGGGAGCGCACAGAACCCACCGGTGACTGTGCCAGAGGAATCAGGGCCTTTGGTGCCACTTACGCAATGCCTGGCTCTTTATGAAGTTAGCCCTGCCTCCTGCGTCACTCGGAAAAGCCCTGGTGTTTCTAGAGCTTGTCCTGTCTCAGGAGCCGCCTCTGGAGGTGGCTTCCTGGGCGTTCAGTTACCGGCTGAGCCGAGCCGAAGATTTGAACAAAAGCAAAATAATAATAATAAATGAACAAGTAACGCTCCTCTGCCCTGGGAGGCTGCAGAATGTTCCCAAGATAAGGTGAGTCCTGTGTTCTCAGTGCCTCTCTCTCTGATACAACAACCAAGGGAATTCAGAGCTATTCTCCCTGGTGCTGTCTCAACTGCCAGTCTGTGCACTTTCTTTTCAGGAGCCCTGCTCTGATATATATTTGGCTACCTGGCTGCACTGCTCCGAGCGCCTGTGCCATTGAAAATAAACTCTCTTAATCCATGTGGAAGATAAACATCTCAAGAAACTTATTAGCAAAAAAAAAGGCAGCAGATGATTGAATTGATTTTTCTCGTGGTCCCTGATACATGCAGCATGGTTTCTGCAATCTTTATAGAGCCGGAGTTTAAGCAATAAATAAAAAGATTTGCTTCCAATTTCCAAGTGCTTCTGTCTAATGAGTTAAGAACTCACTGAGCTTTGGACGAGTTTGAACCAAGCACAGGATGCTCAGCCTCTGTTTTGGGGATGAGGGGTGGGGGCTGTTTATTTGGTGACTAGTTGGATGATGATTTGACAGGTGGAGAATTTGAATTTTCTGTCCCTTTCTCTGCACGTTTCCCCCAGCCCCGGCCGCGGAAGAGGGACGTTTGGAGCCCCTGCTAACGCTGCCAAAGCGAGTCTAACGTGACGTAGGTAGGCGGTGCTGGACAGTGCCGGGTCTGTGACTCACCAGGCTGTAATTACCCAGGGGGGGGGTGAGGTACTAAAAGACCCATCAGGAAGCCTCGTTGACAGCTGGTTATTATCCCCACAAGAGCCAAGAGCGCTCTTCCTTTGCCGGAGCCGGTGGGCCAGCAAACGTGTTTTGACGCTTTGCCTATTTAAAGAGCCTCCGATGCCTCATGGGAGCCTGGCAAGCCTCCGGCTCCAAATGGTTCTGCTTCCGCCCGGTTCGCTTCCTCGCGCTCCACCACTGCTCATTGTTCCCCGCGCACACAGAGCAACAGGATCCGTTCACTTCACATGGCTTGTATTCAGACGGCTCGAGGCCAACCAAAGTCAATCCCCAGCGCGCGCCCCCGCTGCCGGTCTGCACTGCGTGCACAGTGGCTGCCTGTCTTGGAGGAGGAATGGGGCAGAGGGGGGGAAGCAAAGCAGAACAGTGAAGCTACCAGGTCTGTCCCAGTTCTCCCAGGACATTGCTGGTGAGGCAATGGAGCCGTTGGCCATTAACGCGGCTCCAGCTCCTCGTGCTTCGTCAGTGCGGCCTGCCTCGGGCATGGCCGGCACCGCTGCTGGTTGCCGCAGAAATGGCTACGCACAGGCGAGAAGAGGAGGAAGACGCTGCTGCTGCTGCCGAGCCCCTCCCAGCGGCCCCGTGGGAGAGGTCTTGCATGGCAGGGCCGAAGGCTCTTGGATGGCAGAGCTGAGCGCGGGGCCCTTGACGCTCCGCTGCCCTCGAAGGCGGGCTGGCTCAGAGCGGCGGAGCGTGGCCGCGTGCGGTCTGGCAGGGCTTGTCCGCCCCAGCTGCTGGGGGTGGATGTTGGTGGCGCTGTGCTCTGCGAATGGAGCGCTGGCTTAATGAGGAGCCAGCCTGCTGCGTGGGATTCCCCTGGAGCTAGACAGCCAGCCGCCGGGCGCGAAGATGACACGTCGCAGTTTAGTGTTACTAAGCGGCTGGTGGACCGGACGTTGGTGCGAGTCTTGTTCAGCCGTGGCAGGCAGGCAGCTGCTACCCTGTGGCTGGGACGGCTCCGGCAAGAGCCTGCTAATTGGCTGGAACGGCCTCAGCCTTACCAGCCACAGGTCCGGCTCCGTCCCAGCGAAGCGGCTGGACTGCCCCGGTGGCAGGGCCTGGTCTCAAACCGGGCTCTGGAAGCAGCCTTGGCTGTTCTGCCATGCCAGCTCAGCCACGCCTGGGGATCCATGGGCTTGGGTAGGCCAGCTTGCAGGGCTCCACCACCTGCTTGGCCACATGATCCTAACCCCGGTTACTCGGTGACACGTCTAAACTGCCTCACTGTCCTTGTCTGAGCAACGAGCCATTGCCGGCTGGCTGCTCCTCGGACCCTGCTTGACGCGGCCTCGCGGCCTTCCCTGGCTGCACAGTTCCCTCGGGTCGGAGGCAGCCCCTGGCTATTGGACCTCTGGTGTGAGCTGTGACCACGGATCGGGATTGTCCTGCCGCCCACCGGACCCTGGGCATGACACCCAGCGGCGGAGGGGCTTCCTTCCCTTGGCAAAGCAAAGCAATCAGAACCCAGAGGTTCAGCGTGCCCTGGCCTTGGGCAGCTCCAGGGACTGGCCAACGGGTAAGTGCTGCTGGCTGCTTTGCGACGGGCGGCTCTCGCGTGCCAGCCAGACCCACGGGCCCCAGCCCAGCTGCCTGACACGCCGCTGGGAAGAGGCAGAGCTGCTTGTGACTCTCTTGACTTTCACTAGCACTGCAGCTTCCGGCCAGGGCGCTGAGGGCCCTGCTCCGGGGCAGGTGTTCCATCGGAGCCGCACGGTGAGCGCGCGCTGTCCTGAGTCCGGCGGGGATCCAGGTTCTTGCCATGGGCCTGCTCAGCAGGCTGCATGGACAGACCGCTAACAGAGGGTCCTTCGTCATCACAGCCACCACACGCCTTAGCCAGGAGGGTGGGAGTCACTGTGGGGCAAATCAGCCCTCTTTGCCCATGCCTGCCGCCCCACCTCTCTGAACTGCCTCCAACCCCCGCCCATCCCCTGCGGGCAGTGCGAGGGCCGGGGAAGGAGCTGAAGCTGGGTGTCCCACGTGGCAGTATGCAGCACAAAGCATTAGGCCGCCAAGCCAGTCCCCTGGAGCAGGCTCTGAGCACCATTGTCCCTGCTCCAGGCTCGCTCGGGGCCAGGCCCTGTAATGCCGCGGCCCGCAGCCAGCCCTGCAGGTTGTGCAGTGAGCTCCCCGTCGCCCGGGAGTGATCACCCTGGGGCGTGCGCTCACGTGGGGGGCCTGACTCCTTTGTGACAAAGCTCACCCAAGGGACGGCAGCTGCAGGCCTGGGCGACCGCCCCAGAGTCAGGGAGGAGGTGGGAGCCTGTGCCGGCTCAGCAGCTGGGACGCGGCAACTTGGGCGAAACCCAACTCCGTCAGCCAGCCTGTGTGTGCACGAAGCAGCAGGGGAGGTGCCGGCGGCTGGTGCTGGGCTGTCCTTGAGGCCATAACACAGCCAGTCCTGGGACTCTGGCCCCGGTTTCCCCAGGATCGTCCCTTTTCTGAGGCAGCTGTCCTAGGAAAGCTGTGCCGGTGCCCAGGGGACACAGCCACCTGGCCACTTGGGTGGGCTCAGCATCATCCCGGGCGGCCCGTTTTTCTGCACCTCAGAGGTGGCAGCCCCACGACTCGATCAGTGGCGGAGACAACCCAAGTCAATAGGCTCAAGTGTTTATCTCCTTCCTGATCGCGTTGCCTTGCCTGCCTTCACCCGCAGCCGGGGGGGAGGCAGCTGGTGCTTGACTAGTCCCCAGTGCTCCCCCGCTGCCCTGAATTGCTTTCAGGGGCGGGATGGACTTTCTAATCCGCCTTAAATCTGCAGAGCTGATGACGGCTGCACCCAGGTGAGTGCTTGAAAGGGCGTTCTTCAGAGCTGCAGTTTCCCCCGTCTCTCTCCCATGCCTGGGCTGGGATGGTAACGAGAATTGCACTGGATGGCTCTGAGGATGAAGTCAGATTGAGGTCAGCCTCGGCAGCTTGCTGCCACATTGACAATGTCCTTCTCAGCCGTGCGAGGGAAAACGCTCGGCACAGAAAGTTGTGAGCAAAGGGGGGGATGACAGGCGCGCTCCTGCCAATCTAAGCCGTGAATGTCAGGAGAAGCGGTCATGACAACAGCCTGTCTCGCATCCAATCAAGTGTCAGCTCGGAGATGTGCGACTCGGAGGCTCCTAGATAGTTCTAATGATCTGAGCCACTTGGCGAGGGCCGTTCGGCGGGGAAAGGGACGGGGATTGGGTTTCATATCTTTGAACAAGATTGCACGCATCAGGAACACTTGACAGCTCGGTGGAAATAGCCATGTACTTCAGCACCCTTAAATTACCTTTCAGCTTTGCATTAGATCCTCGGAGCAGCTGCCATTCCAGTCCTTGGCCCAGTCAAGGGCTGGGGCTTTTCTGCCTCCCATGGTTTCACAGGAGGAGGTCCCTCCCGCAGCAGCTTTTCTCATTTTCCTAAGAGCTCTGGGGCCCAGGCATCAGGGCTTTTGTCTCTTGAAACTCAACACGAGTGGAAGGAGTGCGTTTGCCTGGCTGAAATTGCCCAAACCCGTTCTCTGTCGCTGACCTGCCATCCTGAAAGCTGCCTACTCCTCGGTTCATGGGCCCGCTTCCCTGTCCCTAGGCATTTTGCAGATATTAACACACACACACACACCTGTGATGAGGGAGGATTATTATCTGTAGTCTGTGGGAGGGGAAACTGAGGCAAGGAAGGGTTCTGACTGAGATTACAGTGCTCTCTGTCCCTCCTTCCTAACAAAGGCACTCAAAGGCAACTGAAATAAATCATAAATCTAATGTGCATTAATTTCCAAGGCCCACTCCTCCTCTGCGTCTGCCCTTCTGCATCTGGCTTAGATCACCAGCTCTCCAGAGCAGACGCTGTCTGTTCTTTGTGTCTTGTCAGCACTTATTCAATAATAATTAATAATAATGGAGTACCCTGGCTTCATCTGCTCTGTGTCACTGACAAACTTCAGCCCTGCATGGCTCTTCCTCTGGGTCATTGATTTCCTTAGTGGGTCAGACCAGCCCAAGTGCTGCTGCGGGTGACACACCAGCACTCATCTCCCGCTAATCCAATCTCCTGCCTCTGACAAGTGCCCTCTGTCTTTGGTTCCTAGGGCAGGGCTATATTGATCGCAGCAGCTCACTGCCTGTTTGATACTTAACGACCTTGTAGATTACCTGTATTGGGTGGTGCTGGGAAGTGCAGGAAAAGGAATGTTTTCCTATCCTTCCCTGCCACCCAGTTGCTCTTCACTCCTGTGCTGGCTAAATATTCTGCCCTGAATGTCTGGTTTATTAATGGTGACGTGTAAAGAGAATATACAGCTGGGCTTGTGCCCCCTTCTCTGGCTTGTTTGTGGCGGTGAGAGAAGGGCAGAGAAGTTTGTGTTTAAAGAGTGCAGGAGGGGTTCCTGCTTCTTTTCACAGCCGAAATCCAGGTCAGGCTGCTGCCTGGAATCACAAGAGGCTTGCAGCCTGTCCTAGGATTTGTGATGGTGACTGAAAGTCAAGTAGCTGAGCGGGAAGGGAGTGTTTAAACCTCTTGGCTTTTAAACACTTATTCGACTCTGATGCCAAATGAACACTTTAGGAAAAGGATTTCTTTGTGAAAGATTCATCTTCCACCCCTGCATCTGAGCTTCCAAAACTTGCAGCATACATACTGAGACCGGTAGGAGCCCTCCAGCAACATTAGGGACCAGTTTAACCTTCCTGTTATTTCAAAGGTTTAAAAAATGTTTGGGGGCCCAAAGGGGGGGAACCTTTCCAGATGTTTGAAATGCGGAAGATGCAAAGGAAGCCATAATCCAGTCCTTTGCAGGGTTTTGTTTTAAGCAGAGCCTCCCTCCCTGTTTGCTCGTAGCTTGTAGATTTCCTGGTCTGTCCCTCGCTCCTGTTTTGTTACCTGCTCCCTTTCCCCTTCTGCATTCAAGCTGACCCAGCTGCTGTTTCCAGGGCCGAGGGGGACGGAGGGCAATGAACACTGCTGTCAATGTTGTCATGTGTTAACGTGGGCCCAGTTCTCTCTCGCCTTTGCACAGCCATTGACTCCAGTGCAAAGCATTTGGCCCTCACCTTGCAGGGGCGTCAGTGCCGGTGTGATGTGCAAGGCAGGGAGAGTCAGGGCCGGGGTGTTTGCTAAAGCTCCGCCCTCCATCCCCAGCTGAATGCACCCAAGGGCCTCTGATTGTGGAACGAGCTTGTGCTGCCCAATGCTGCATGGCCCCAGCAGAGGTTTCAGTCTGGCCCCTCCCGTCACAGTGCAAGCCTGACCTCCAGCAGCAGCTGGGCTCTGGGCTGCGCCATCTCCCTCGCCAGGGCCCGGGTGCCGCTTCTCATGATTCACCTGAAGCGCCTTTGCAGGTTTCCCTTTTCTTTCCCCCTCTCACCCTGCCAGCACTGGCCTGGCCCCCTCCTTCACCCCGGCGTGTTTCACACCTCACTATGGCTGCCGGCCGGAGTGCGCTTTGTCCAGGCATACCCACTCCCCAGGCAGGGAGGCTTCAGCTGTCAACCAACCAACCAACCCCAGCCTCTCCCCCGTGTGCAGCTTTTATTTAGGATCCATTATAAATCAGGCTCCTAATCTGCCATTTCCACCCAAGGAGCCCCCCACCACCCTCACCCCTAGCCCCTGGGTGCTGGAGTGATTCTTGTGATCTGCCTGGCACGGATGGGCAAGGGTGCTGGCTAGCGCATGGCAGTAGCACATGTCCACTTGCACCCTGCGTGTGTTAAAGCGTGGTCTAGCTGGGCGGAGTTTTCCATTTGCCCCAAATCACCCAAGCAAGAGCCTCGTGCAAGCTTTCACTTGCGTCTGGGGCCATCAAGCTGAACCTGGCGTTTTATAGACTGAGACCAAATTGAAGTCCCACCACCAGCAAAAAGAGCCTGAGATCAGCTAACGGTGGGGGCTCAAACTCCAGTGCTGTCTGAGCGACTGCAGCTGGTGGAGACAAGCCATGGGGAAATGATGAGGTTTTTCAATTAAATTCAGTCTTCAGCTTGTCGTGCACTTCAGATAAATGCAAACACACCCAGACACTGTCTCACACGCACACATCCACACACCACACACCTCCAGCAGTCTCCAAAGGGGCTGATTATTCATCTGCTAGTTTATTTGCTGCTTTGTTTGTTGAGCTGTATTTGCATTCAGATATCACTGAACTTCCCCTCGCTTCCCCTTAATAAAGCGGTGACAGTACCTGCAAATCAACTGTTTGTTTTATTTTAAAATCAACATCTCTTTTTAAAGGCGTCCCCCTCATTAGGGCTCCCACGGATGTGCTTGGGAAAGGGCCGAGCAGATTAAAGTTCTTTGAATATCGTAACATTAGAAAGTTCAATTTGGCTTCAACATGCACCGCTTCGGAGGCCTTTCAGACGCGTTATTGCATTAAACATTTATAGCGCTCTGGAGGATCAAAGTTTCAAATTTAGCCTTGGAAGCACTTTGCAGGTGTGTGCTCAGCTCCCAGCCTGCCATGAAAAGAAGCAGAAACGAACTCTCCATGGAGTCCACAACATCTGAGCGGGCTGGGGCTTCTGAAACAGCTGCTTTTTTGTCACTGAAAATCCAGTGTCCCCTAGGTCCCTTGTCCGCTCTCCCCTCACTGCCTGTAGGGTTACTGCACAGGGGTTTGCATTGCCTAGCTCCATTAGAACAATAGCTATTAGTGTGATGTCTGTACTTGTATTTAAAAGGCAGAGGCTGCTTCCTCCCACTCTGAATAATGCATGATTTAGAACTGCCCTTGCTAGCAGCAATGTTCTCTGCTCTCCCTTGGAACACCCTTGTATCAGCAATGTCAGAGCAGGAGTGGAAATAAGTGACCGGCCTTATCTGTTTCTAAAGCACCACCACCAGCCAGAGGCCTGGCTTTCCCGGGCAGGAATCCAGCGTGGTGGGGTTACACAGGCCAGTAGATGAGTATAAACCTGGCCCTCAGTTGGCTTCAGTAGGCTCACACCGCCAGATCCCCACCGTGAGAGGCCCTGTGTCTGGAAGGTGATGCTAAACGCTCTCCTAGCCAACCCAGGGGCTAAAGCCAAGCAAGGGTTTTGGAAAGAAACTTGTCCCTTCCCCGGGAGCATTTCTAGCGGGGCGGAGCCGGGGCTGGGGCGGGCAGGGCAGGGGACGGTCACGCTGCTTAGCCAGAGACTCCTGATTTGCAGCAAGGATATTCCTCCCTGGGACCTGGCAGGCTCGGCGCAGCCTGGTCCCAGGGGAGGGCTGCCCGTGCAGCTGGCCGGCAGCCTGAGCCTACGCTCGGTTGGCAGCAGCCTGCAGCCCTTGTCATCTTGCCTGCGGCAGTGCAGGCTGTGGCTGTGACAGGCCCCCCCTCCCCGTGCAATGCCTGGAGCAGGGCCCAGCCTCCCCAGAGCCAGCCCCGGCCACGCCCTGGTCCGAACCACCGCGGCAGAGTCTCCGCGAGGAGAGCGCCGGCTGGATGCTGACGCCGGGGCTGTTCTGTCGAACCAACGGCCCGGTCTCATCTTACTTCGTCGCTTTAGTTCCGGTGCACGGCGCTGTCCAGCGGCGCGCTGGGATCGCTGCAAACACCAGGCGCCCGCCGCGGGGGAGTCTCCGGGGCACTTCCCAGCCCGGGGGAGGGGAACGCTCCGTTTAAAGGGAGCCGGCTCCGGCGCCAGGGCCGAGACTTGGGGCCCGGGATGTGTCCGAGCCCGGCACAAAGCGTCCGTCAGTCCCACCGGCTCCGCGGGGGACAGACGGTGCGTGGCTGCTGCGGGGGGAGCCCGGCCGGGGCAGGTGGGGGCAGAAAACAACCCGGGGGGCGAAGGAGCTAAATCGCTGCCAATACAGACCGGTCCGGGCCGGGCCGGTAACGCCCCGCCCCGCAGCCCGGTCTGTCCAGCCCCCAGGCAGCGCAGACAACCCGCAGCCGCCTGACGCTCCAGCCCCTGCCCCGCCGGGGGCCCGGAAAGGTCCCGCCCAGGAGCCCGGAGCCCGGAGCGGCATCGACCGTCCTTGGCGTCCGCGCCGCGCCCCGCAACTACCGGGCAACTTCGGCCGGTGCCGGCGCTGCGGGGGCTCGGGCCCCGCGAGATGTGACGCCGGGGAGAGGCGGGGGCGGCGGGGGGGGATCAGGGGGCGGCGCTGCCCCCTCCCCCAGCCCGGCGCAGCGGGGAGGAACCGCCCCCGCCTCCTCCCGCGAGCGGCGCGGCGCGGCGGCCGGGGCGTCCCCGCAGGATTGGCGGGGCGCGCTACTCGCAGCCTTACGGTAGCAGCTGTCGGCGGGTGCGGACGCCGGGCCGGGCGCTCTCCGCGGTGCTGACGGGCAGCGCCGAGCCGGGGGCGGGTGCGGGGCCCGCGCCGAGCCGAGCCGAGCCGAGCCGCGTCCGGGGCCGGGGCCGGGACCGCCCGGCTCCCTCGGCCCGCAGCTGAGCGCGCTTAGCCGGCGGCGGCGCGGATTGCAGCTCGCCGGCCATGGGCGCCGCGCCGGGGGCTGCCGCCCGCTGCCTCCTCCTGCTGCTGCTGCTGCTGCTGCTCCGGGGCCAGGCTCCAGGTAAGGCTCGTCCCGCGACCTCCCCCCCCCCCCCCCCCCCCCCCCCGCCGGGCTCGCCCCCCCCCCCCCGCCCCACCGGGCTCGGAGCCCGCTCCTTGCCGCGGGTGCACGGCGCTGCGGGCCGGGTCAGCAGGAGCCGGGGGGGGGGTCCCCGCAGCCCGGACGCTCCCGGCACCAAACTTTGCCAAGTTGCGCGCTCCCGTCAACTCGGCGGCCGGGCCCCCCCCGCTTCCCCCCGGCCCGGCCCGGCCCGGCCCGAGGGAGCCCCCCGCCCCCGCCTGCTGCTCGGCTCCACGCCCGCGGGGAGCCAGCCGGGTTTGGCGCTGTGGATCCCTGGCCCCGCCGCGCCCGGTGCCCTGCAGCGGGGGGTGGGGGGTAGCGCGCGCCCCCAGACCGGCGGGGCCCGGGGCGGGTCTAGCTGCAGCCGCGCCGGAGCCCCGGGCCCGGGCTGACAACTTGGGCTCCCCCCGCCGGCTCGCTAGCGGGGAGCCGGGCCGCTCCTGCAGCCCCTGCCCGGATCGCTGGGCGCTGGGGGGGGGCTCATGCACCCGAGTCCCGCCGTGGCCCGAGCTCGGCTGGGCCGGGCTGCTGGGACACGCCTGCCCGCCTCTCGGAGCGGGCGCCCGGCTCGGGGCTCCCCGCGTCGTGCCGTGCAACTCCCCGCGGCCCGTGGAAAAGCACGTGCGGGGCAGGGAGGGGGGCCTGGCGCGCGTGTGGCCGCCCCTGTCCCGCTGCGGGCTGGGCCTGGCCCGGCCCCTTCCCCGGCACCCAGCGGGGAGCGGCGGCGGACTCCGGGCTCCCCGAAGCGGGCGCTGTGCGGCTCCCCCCGCGGAAAGCAGCCGCTGGCCGGTGCCCCGGGCTCTTCGTCTCCTCGGCTGCGTTTGATTTTAGCCCCGGGACGCTGCTCCGCCGAGCCCCCTTAGCCCCGCTCAGTGCCCGCGGGCTGGTATGTCCGGAGCGGGCCCGGGCTGGGATCGGGGCTGTTCTTCGGCACGCAGCGGCTACTTTGCTTGGTTTCCCCCGCATCACCTCCCGGGGGGCTGCCCCGGATCTCAGGGCAGGTGGCTGTGGGCGGGCTGCCGAGCTCCCCCTGTAATTAGCAGGCGCTGGCACCGGGGAGGCTGGCGGCTAATTGAGAGGAGGCCTGGCTCCCCTTCCCTGCCTGGCCTGTCTCTTCAGCGTCGCTTGTGGTAGCAGAATACGGAGCTGCCACTCCGCGCCGCGCCGGATCAAAAGGAAAATCCCCACTGGAGCCTGTAATACACCTTCCCCGGAGACTTCTCCTCTCCTGGGTGGGCCTCTCGTGAAGGAACCTCCCGCCGGCTGCCCCTGCTCTTTGCATGGCTGTGTCTCCTTTCTCTGAACCCCCATTGAGCCCGCTCGCGTTAGGCGGGGTCACAGGCCCCTGGGGGACAGGTGCTTCTGCTGCACCCCAAGTGCATGGCCTGCTCCGCCCTCTGGGAATCTGCCCCTCTGCTGGCCTAGCCCCTTGCTCCAGGGGTTCCCCATTCCCAGCAGGGCACGGCCCACGCCCTGGCAAATCTCACAGGGGGGAGCTTTGGTTAATCTCTGGTGGACAGGTCGCCTCCCCCTACTTGTCTGCGCCACTTAAGACCTTGACCCTCTCCCTGGAGGTGAGCAGGGGCTAGAGGTGCGGAGCCGGGGGGAAGGTGGAACCGCCGGTGGGTTATGCATCCCCCTGCGTTGGTCACGGCTGGTGCCTCGGAGCAGGGAGGATGTTAGCCCCAGTCTGAGCCCTGGCCTGGGCTCCTTTCACTAGGGAGTCGCGGTGGATGGTCACACAAGGGGCCTGACTCCGCGGGAGAGTCTAGAGTTACCATTTTGGCGAGGACAGGCGAGATCAAGGAGCGTCTCACTTCCTCTGACGGGCTGCGCCCATGTCCCCGCGCCTGGCCACGTCTCCCTGGGCGGCTCTTGGAGAGAAACATGGGGTTTCGTTAACTGTTAACTCACCGGGCCTGGTCCAAAGCTCAGCGAACCCCTCAGCATCTCCTCGCTGGGACTGGATCAGGCCCTTGTGCGTTTTGTGAGCCACGTCATCTGACCTGTCCCTGCGTTCCCCGTCACCCCAGCCTAGTGCAGAAGGCACTTGGACCCCTGGGAGTACGCTGCTGGGCTTGGACCTGCTTCAAACTGGCTGCAACGGGCTCTCTCGATAGCCTGGAAATGCATCTCTCCCGTACCTGCCTGCATCTCCAGTGGGCTGACTGGCCCCTTGGGTTTTCCTTAATTGCCACATTGTCTGACATGCCCTTAAATCTACAGTGCTCCTGTATTCTCATTGCTCTGGGTATTTCTGGATTGATTTCTCTGCGACTTGGAGATTTGCTTCTCTCCTTGCTCGGGGCCTGAGCTCACGGCTCCCATGAGTCAGAACACTTGTTCGCTATAGAAAGCCTCGACTCGATAATTCTCCCCAATACTCCCCTATTAGTCTGATATTAGGCTGGCATTACTCAGCCTGCTGCCGTGCTCCCTGCATGGAAATGCAGAGGCCATCTTGGAAAACGTGTCAAGCTTCTTGCTGGTGCTTTAATTGCAAGCTACCGGCCAAGGCGCTGAGTGTCTCTGGCTCTCCGCATTCCAGCCCCCAGTGGAGTTGCAGCCCAGTGGGTGGAGGCAGGGGAGCCGAAGGCCAGCAGTGGGCCGTCCTGGGGAAGAGAGGGTGACGGGTGAGCCTCTTTGTTAACCAGAGGTTGCTGCGAGCTAGCCAGAGGAAAAGCAAACAGCAGCCGGCTTCCCTTGGGTGCTGGAGGTAGAGGGAACATGAACTGCTAAGTGTCAAACGCCTTTTTTCCCTTCCGAACCTGGTGGTGCATGCCCTGAACTCGCTCTGAAATGAAGATGCCTGGGAAAAAAAACAACCCACCCGAGCTGAGCCTGCCTTGTTTGCTCCGTCTCGGCGTTGCTGTTTTGGAGACAGCCATATGGCAATAGCAATGACACCCTGCGCTGGAAAGGGAGTGCTCTACGCCCGCCATATGGCGGGAGCCTGGGGGAGTCCTCAGATGCAGGCAGGAGGATTTCAGCCGTTCTCGGGAGCGTGTTGAATTGCTGGGGGCGGGAGGCTAGGCTGGCGGGCTGAATCGCTCTCTGCTCCGAGTGCAGGGAAATTACAGTTTTCCAAATATACGCGCTGTCGTTCAGGCTGCGGGAGGCTGTAATTAAACTTGCTGAGGGACGGCTGAGCGGGTTTCCATCTCCCCTCTGGAGGGGGGTTTGCATGGTAGCGATGGACCTTCTTCGGCATCGTCGGCAGGGCTGGGGTGTGCTCAGGGCTCCTCAGAAAACACGGGCTGCGGTAACTTGGCCTAGTGCCACGGACTCCAATTGAACAGGGGCGCCAGATGGTTCAACCCAGAGCAGCCCGGATGGGTCAGTTGAGTGTCCTGGAAGGCAGTCAGCACCAGAGCAAAATAATGGTGCTGTTAGCGGGGGCCCAGCTACCAGACCGTGCGATGTTCGTGACTCCTCATCTGCTGTGAGCAGCTCCTCCTAATAACAGCAATGGGATATTTGGGTCCCGCTGGCTTCTTAGGGCCTTTTTTTATGGTGGTGGCTGGTGCTGAGCCCCTGACAGGAACGTGGGCTGTGATTTCTAACTCCCATCCCACTGACCTTTGGAGGGCCGTCATGCTTCCCGGAGACCCCGAGCGGCATGGCAGGGAGCTGCCAGGGCCCCGGTTGCTTGCAGAGAACAAGCTGTTTTCATAGTGCAAAAAACTCGGGTGCAGTACATCTCTCTCCTCGGATTTACTGGTAAACAGGCTCCCTTGTTGCTTTAAGACCTGTTTGGGTTGCTCAGGGCCTTCCTGAGATTGCAGGTGGAGGGCAAGCCACCGAGCAAGCACGTGTAACAGTGGAGGTGCTAGGAGGAGCCGTATATAGCTAGTTACGTAAACTGCCATATGTTGTGGGCAGTAATCCGGCCTTGTAAGCAATGCAAAGACGTCGACGTTACTGGCTGGCTGGCAGAGATGCAGCTGCTGCCCACAATGCTTTGCGTGATGGTGTTCTGGGGGGAAATGGAGTTCGCAGTCTGGGAGTGTTCGTCCGCTGCCGGCTGGAGCTGGAAGGTGAATCGATTTCCCAGCCGTAGTTGTGAGCCTCAAATCTGCCTCCTAGAGCAGTTTGGGGGGGGCGGGAGCGGGGGAGATGAGCTGAGTTTCAGAACAGTCTGAGCACTTGACTGGGTCAATATTGAAACATTAGGCCTACCCTGGTGCGTCTGTGGAGCGCCTCCATGGAAATCAGTGCGGTTCAGGGCTGGTTTAACCTTCACAGGCCAGTGCCTAGCCCCCTCACCCCCTCCTGCAGTCAGGTGATCAGCACAGAAGCTCAGCTTCCTGTTTTTAAATAGGAAACTCTTGTAGTTGTGGAGAAAATCTCAAAAACATGCCCTGCATCTGCCAGTGTCTGCAGAGAGCCTGAACCAATTGCTCAGAGAAGTGTCACCTACTCCCTTCAGCTCAGTGAGTTCACACCAAGGCCTGCTGCTCTGGGGGGCCCAGCCCCCATCCATGCAGATATACCCCAGCAGCACGGAGAAGTGCTGGGGAGCCCTTTGGCTGCCACTGCTGGGCGTTAGAAGGGGGGGGCCGATGCTGCCGCACCTGCCGCCACCCTCCCAATTTGTGCAGAGCCCAGATGGCCTTAATCCATCCCCGGGATTGAACCAGATTATACCAGTGACTACAATGGAGTCAGTCACTCCAGAGTCGCACTGGCCCAGTCTGAGATCAGGACCTGGCCCTGCCTGCGGGGTGCTGGGTGGTAAGCGAGCTGCTCTCCATGTAAAGTCGGTGAGGGTGCGATGCTTGCCCTCGTGTTATCCCTCCTAGCCTGGAGGGAGCTGGGTGGGACATGCCGCAGAGCGCCGCCAGGGGTGGAGTCTGCGTTCTTGCTCGTGCTGTGGAGTTGAGCTCTGAAAGAAGAAGGCTTTTCCTTGGTGGTCAGGACTCTCACTGCATACACAGCCCTGCGTCCCGCCTGGGGGGGCTGGCACAGGGGGCGGGGGTGAAGCACACAGGTGGGGTGCTGTGTGTGCTGCCTTTCCACCCGCTGCAGCAGGGGAGTGGAGACCAGCACTGAGCAGGCCGCAGCCTGGCATGCCCCCTCTGACGCCGGAGTCCCCAGCTCACCGCTAATGCTCTCCTCTTCCCCGCAGAAGTGCCACGCTGCAAGAGGGGAAACTGGTTTTACATCCTTTCCTAGCTGACAGAGGGCAGAGCTGCTGCCTGAGGTGCCAGCCTGGGGCTGGGCTTTCCTCTGAGGGCACAGCTGCCGTGTAAAGGGCTTCTGGGCTCAGCGGGGGCATCTCTCCTCTGGAGCGTGAGAGGCTGGTCCCTGGGGCGCGGGCTATGAGGTTGGGGTGAAGGATGGTGCTGCATGGGCTAGCCTGCAAACACCCCAAACGGGCCAGCTCCCCGCACCCCGAGGCTTGGAGACAGAGTCGGTGGCTGGGAGCTGGGGAGAGGACCCGCTGGAGACGGATGTGCAGCTCCCTGCTCTTGCCTGGCCCAGCTTGTCTGTGCCCCTCCCTTGCATGGGGGCGGAGGAGGCTGAGCCGTCTGGCGGAGGAGGCGGGGGGCACCGGGGGGCTCTCCACGTTTTTGTCATTCGGAAGCTGGTAGGCGCCACGGCAAGCCGGCAAAGGCCGGGCCGGTGGTCCAGCCGCGCTGCCCGTGGTCCCTGCACGCCGTGCAGCGCCGGCCCAGCCGCGGGCTCCTGGGCACACGGGGCAGCAGGCAGCGGAGTTCTAGCCATCAGTGCGAGGCAGGAGGCCGCCTGCACGATGCCTACTGTGTCGGTGTAATGATTTTTAATGAGCAATTACCTTTAGTCATTCTCCTAATTTCTGAATATCAATAAAGTTAATTAAACTCTGCATGTGTGTTTCTTTTGAGCAGCGAGCAGATGAAAGGTAGGGAGGGCGCGCTGGCAAGAGGTGCCTGCAGGCACAGAGGCTGACAGCCTCTTCCCGAGCTGGAGGTGGGTGGGATTGGAGCGTGGCGGCCTCCCTGGAGGGTGAGCCACTCTTCCCCCCACCCCACCCCACCCCCTGCAGCCCTAGGGGGAGCCGGACACAGGTCTGGTGCTGGGGAAGAACCTGCTCCTCCGCAAAGCGAGGTGACAGTGGGGAGCGGCTTCACGGCAGCGTGGCCGTGAGCAGCTGGTGGGTCCCCCCCGCCCGTCTCCTTTCCTGGGCTGAGGTGCACTGGGCTGGCCCGTGAGGAGCAGAGCTGGGCGTGCTCCTGTCACCTCGCGGCTGTGTCGTGTCTCCGTGGGGAGGCTGCAGCTTCTCAGCGATTAAGGGAAGCGGAGCCCTGGTCATGGGCCGACAGAGTTCTTGGAGGGGCCCCTTTGGCGCTCCCCAAAACATGGGGCCGACCTGCTGCTCCTAGGAGCTGGAGGGCCTGGCCTTCGTCAGCCATTGTCCAGAGCCGGAGACACCGTGCAGCTCCCCGTGCAAGGGTGTGGGGCTGCCCCAGAGAGCCCCCAGCCAAGGGAGCCAGAGGCCAGCCCAGGGCTGGGGCGGGCAGGCAGCAAGGGGGCAGCAGGCGCTGGCACCGGCCGTGACTGTCATTTTCCGTCGTCTGGGGACCGCAGGAGGTGAATTAGGCACTTCCTGCGTCTGGGGCATTCGTCGTCTTCTGCCCAGTGTTGCTGTTGGGAGCGGCTGATCCTGGGGTGGGCCCAGGCCGGGGCCAGTGTCCGGGGTGTGGGGTGGCCCTGGGGGCCGGCATCTTGATTTCGAGCTGCTGTGTTCCAGGTGAGGGCCAGGGGATCAGCCCCTTGATGGGGAAGCGGGGGCTGGAACAGGGCCCTGGAGACTGCTACAGAGGCTGAGGCTTCGACCCCGAAGGGGGGTGCGTGAGGAGGATGCGAAGCCACCTCTGATCTGCAGCCTGGACCCGAAGCTGCTCTCGTGTCCCTGGGCCAGCGTGCGCAGCTCAGCCGGCCTGGCTGTCCTCGGACCCGCAGGGACCCCTCGTTTCTGAGGGAGACGCAGGCTCACCTGGGGGCGGCAGCAGTCAAAGGTGGCCTGGGCAAGGGGTCGCGAGCGGTGATTGCCGGGGGCTCTGAGGCCAGGACAGGCGAAGTGAGCGCCACGCGGCCCGCTGGGCTCCCCCGTGCCTGGGGGTGTGGGGCAGCCCTGTGTGTGTTTCGGGGAAGGAGGCTGGGTCTAGTCTCTGCCGCCCCCATCCCGTCAGGCTGCAGGCTGGTTCCGCGCCGAGCTGCAAACCGCAAGGGAGGGGCGGGAGGTTTGTGTCTGGAGGGCAGTGACTGGAGACAGGTCTCAGGTGCAAGGAGAGGCCGGGGCGGGGAAGTCTAGGGGACGGGAGGCCGATAGTGAGACTGGGGGACAAGGAGCCTCTGCGGAGGCCGTCCCCTGCTGCAGCCCACTGGGGCAGGCTGCTGAGAGCTGGCCTAGGCCGGTGGCAGGCCTTTCTCGCCATGCAGGTGTCCTGGCTCTGACAGGCAAGGAGGGAAGAGCCCAGCTGGCCTCTCCCCAGCTCTGACCCTGGAGCTCCGCGGGCGCGGGAGGGAGCTGCTGTGGATTCGGGGTGGCACCTGCTCTGCGCAGTTATGGGCTCCCAGGGAAAGCAGGCGCCCTGAGATGGGAAGGGCGAGGTATGGCACCTGCCCTCCTCCTGAGCAGGGAACAGCGCTGGGGGGCATCCTGCCCAGCGAGCGGGGCTGTCTGGGAGGCAGGAGCTGGAAATGGGGGTGCTCACATCTGGCAGGGCCTGGTGAAGCCCAGGCATCCGGAGAGGAGCGGAACATCCGGTTCAGCAATTAACTGGTGCGTGTTTGTCTGCGGCGTCTCGGCAGAGTCTGTCGCTGAGCTGCTGCGTGGGCAGCGCCAGGCTCACATGGGCACTGCTCTGCAGAGGCACCAGTGCTGGGGACATTCTGTGAGGAAGGGGTGGACCAAGTGGGAGAGGTGGACCATTTACCCGGGAAACTCTGCCACGGGATGGGCGAGCAAGGAAGGGGCTAATGGCAGGATACCAGAACTAGGTACGCAGACCGCACTGCAGCTGTGCTGGCAGGGTTAAATCACACAGCTGGAGTCGCACAGGAGAGTCGTGGGAGAAGGCAGGTACATTACAGGCGAGAGGCCTTCCTCTGGAACCTCCTGCACTGGCCCCGCTGGAGGGGTCGGGGATGGGACCACCGGGACCCCGCTTTCCTTGGGCAGCGCGGGGCTCAGCGCGCTTGTGCAGAGCCAATGTAAGTGCATGTGTGGCTGATGCTGGTGGGCCCAGTGTGGTGCCGCTTTCCCCAGCATTGGGGCTGTCTCCCTGGTTCCAAAAGCAACACTGACAGCATCCCTGCCCCCGAAGGGGGGGACAAGAAGAGGCAGGAGGGCCCCAGCACGGGCCCAGGCAAAGGGCCGGGCTGGAGGCGAGCTGGGCGCAGTGGGGGGGTAACGTTCTCTCTCCTGCAGTCACTCAAGTGATAATTTAGCTTCCAATCAATTCTTTAAATGCTCCCAATTGAAAGATGGCCTTTGAAAGCTGCCTATACACAGAGTGGTAATGGGCTCGTCGCCGGTAATAGGCAGCCGACACATCAGCTTAGCGCACGAGGGTCCCTGGGCAGCCCTCGTTTCTGAGCGTTCAGAATAAAGTCGAGGAAGAGAAGTGCCAGCGCCAAGCTGGGCCAGGCACAGCGGGCAAGGGAGCCACTGCGGCTGCCTGAATGGTGGCGTCTTAGCCCGTGAGCTGCGGAGCCGCCCACAGAGGCTAAACTGCTGAACTGAGTTATTTCGGACACCGCAGGATAGCATCAGCCTGTCCCGAGAGGCACGGAGAGGCTCAGTCCGTCACCTCTAAAAGTCCCAGAACAGGCTCACGAGGGCAAGTCCTTTTCCAGCGCTGGGCGTTGGAGACCTCGCACTGGGACTGCCAGACCTAAACCCACAGGCAGGGATCCCCTTTATCAGGGGAGCAAATCCCCCCCCCCACCTCTGCCACATGTCCGACATACACAGAACTGGCACGGATCCCTGCGCTGTCCCACGCAGCTCCGGGTGAGCAGCCAGGGCATGAGTGGAGCCGGAGACGCGGAGGTGAAAGGGTCCACAGTCCTGGTGGCTCCGTTTTCTGCTCAGCACCTGTGGGGTGGGGACAGGCTCTGCTGCTCCTCAGGCTGGCGAGGGGTCTGACCCCTCGGTGGGTGAGAACAATTCCCGTCCCAGGCTGATTCACATGGCTGCCTGGCCCGTGAAGTCAGCACTTGCGCCGTCTCCGTCGGGGCTCCCCTGGGCTATTGGGTGGGTCTCGGGGAAGTGCTGTGGGCACAGGAAAGGTCTCTGATTCTTTAGATTAAGGCTGCATTCAGTCGCAGACCTACTGAAGAAGCATTACGACCCGGCCTACATGCTGCACATTCCAGTGGGCATTCTGGCATATATAATTTAAATCCAGTAATGAGATGTGCTGAAGGTTTAAAATATTAATCAGCAGAGAGCCAGCTGTGACCCGGGGAAAATGGAGTGAGGTGGTTGAAATTCAAGATCAGATGTAGCTCTGTGACCTCTCCGTAGCGAATTCTTCTCTTCTCTCACTCTGCTGGGCTAGGATTTCTCCGCCTGGGCTGCCTTCCTGCATGGCCAGACGCTGTGGTTCGGGAGGAAATGTAGGTCGCTGCATGTGTACATAAGCCCTGGGCTAGATCAGCACGGCCAGTTGAGGTGAAGGCGCTCTGTGAAATGCAGCTGCTCTTCGGTCCCTTCTCTCAGAGCTGGGCATAGCTCTCCCGCACTCTCGGGCTGGGCCTGCAGCGGAGAACAGAGTCCTTTGGACAGGCCCAACCCCTCTGATTCATTGCGCTCGCACGCACCAGCCGTCCTGCACCCGTCTCAGGACGGTGGCAGATCTGCCCCACAGCCGCTCCAGCACGCTCCTCACCAATTCCCAGCAGCAATGGCCTCCGGGGACCTCTCCGCCGGTTCCCGGCTTGGCTCCCAGGAGCGCTGCACTGTGGGGCGAGCTGCACTGACGCTCCCCACGCCCGTCGAGCCTGGCCCGCAGCTCGGGTGGCCAGATAGCAAGTGTGAGAAATCAGGCCGAGGGTGGAGGGTGACAAACACCTGTATAAGGCAAAGCCCTGAATTCTGGGGCTGGCCCTATCAAATCGGGACATCTGGTCTCCCTCCCCCGCAGCCGGAGCCTGTCTGGGCAAGGCCATGCAGGGGTGTGCAGGCACTGTAGGGTGCAAACAGGAAACGTCTCTGACGCAGACGAAGCCTTTCCTGTCTCTGGCTGGACGTCCCGCTTTGTCTAGGAGCCAGGAACCGTGTTCTCTAGTGGTGAGAGCAAGGGGCTGGGAGCTGGTGGTCGAGTCTCTGCTGCTGACTGGCCGCGTGACCTTGAGCAAATCCTCTCCTGCGGATTCCCCGTCTGCCGGGTGGGGACAGCCTCCACCTCTGGGAGGGGTGAGGAGCAATCGCTGTCTGGCAGGGACTCCGCAGGCCTGGGGTGAAGGGCCAGGTCTCGTCAGCCGCCCCGTCTCCGGCTGTTCCTGGGCCGGGGGATGCAGGGCAGGAATCGGGCAGAGATGCGCTGGGTACTCAGCATAGTCATCGGAGACGTCTTCGCTTCGGGGGCAGATCTGTCCTGTCCCTGCTGGTCCCTTGCTTTCAACTGAATCCAGAATGGCCTCGAGTTGATGGGAGGGGCGGGGGGGGAGCAGGGGATCTTAGCTGGCACAGGAAGAGGCTAACAGCTGCCAAAACCAGGCAGGGGCTGCTGGGTCCCGACCGAAACGCCCCCGTTCCCGCTCTGCCATTGCAGGCTCCCTGACACGCGTGCATCTGGCGTGGCAGTGCAGGTGGCGAAGCGAGGCCCCCCCACCCAACCCCGGCAACGGCAGCGGGCGAGCGCGTGCCAGGTGTGGGGATCTAATACCTTGTTTAAACTCCTCGCACGCTTCTGCCTGCAACTCATGTAACAGATAATCCCCACTTGCAAATGAAATGTGGAAGATTCTGGCAGCTGCTGCTCGTCAGGCTGCGCTGCCCCTCCCTGCGCGCTGCAGACGGCACAGGTGCCAGATGGAGGCCTGCCAGGCCAGCTCGGGGGCAGCACGTGGGGCAGAGGGGAGAGATGTCGGATGAGTCTATTGCTAGGGCTGCCGAGCAGAGTCTGGGTCGTCAGTGGCTCCAGAATCAAATGGGCTGAGTGGCCCTTTAACGTAGGTCCTACACAAATACAAAGCTGTGATCACGGACTGCAGAGGAAGGAGGGTCTGCTGGAAGGTGGGTGCAGGCGGCTGTGTTGGGAGGGCCAGTATCTGAATCCTGGGGCGAGTGACTGGGACACGAGTTTGGGGCTGGAACGGGAAGCGAGTTTGGATCTGTCGTCTCGCCTCCTTTCCTGTGCACAGAATGCCCTCCCCTGTGTCTGCCAGCGCCCTGCTCCCCCGTGCACCATGGCGCACCAGGCTAGTGCCCAGTGAGCGCAGCGTCCCCCGCTCTCCATAGCGGCGTCAGGCCCTGGCACATGGGTGTGTCTTTTCCTTCCCCAGCTGGCTCCTGCGTGTAGCTGACCAGGTCACGTCAGCCCGGGGTGCGGGGACCTTGGCTGAGGGACGGGCCTGCAGGGAGAGGCGGGGAATGTGCTGCCGCATGGACTCCCCTGGAGCTCCGAAGCCTTGCCCAGCTCCGGTGCCCCGCTGGGAGGCAGGCTTTGCCCCCAGGCCGTGCCGCCACGCCAGCTACCTGGGAGCCTCTCCCTTGGCCTGCTCAGAGTCGCTGCTGTGAGACGGGGATCGCATCTTAACTGCCTGACGCCAAGTGCGCACACAGCCTCCAAATCCCGCATGCAGCCTGCGTTGCCAAGTTGCACTGTGCTGCTCACAGGCCTATGGTAGCTGGGGCAGGGGCTGACAGGTCCATGCGTGTGCTGAGAGCACAGGGAAACCCCTCCTGCCTTCGCTCTGCAGGGGCAGGCCGCGGAGCAGGGCCAGGGCTCAGGCCATGCTAACGGGAGCCCCCTGCTCTGCTTGCGGGAGCTTGGCTTCTAACTCGCACAGCCACGCCAGTTACTTACCCCACGCTGCTCCGGAGTGGGGGCTGCAGGGAAGATGCCGTGGCTGAGCAGCCGAATATGGAAAGGGAACAAGCGGATCTCGCACACTCAATGCAACTGGATTTCAGTTACTGTGCGTGTCACAGAGCGCTGGCTGCGGTGGTGGTGGGGGGGGACTTGCAAAGGACAAAACTCGTCTGCTTTCCTCCGTGCTGGCTGGCGAGGTGCTAGGAGCGGGAGGGTCTGCAGTGGCTACATGCGCCGGTTCCTGTCCCAGCCGACGCGGCATGCCCTGCCGGAAGCCAGGCGCCCCAGCACCCGGCTGTCTGACTGCCAGCCCCGCTGACGTGCTGGCGATGGAGGGCTCCGCGCCCCTTGCAGAACGGCAACGGCTGGGCGTGGCCAGGCTGCCGTAGGAAGTTGCCTGGGCCCTTTCCCACTAGCAGCCCGGGCGTGCCGCCAGCCCAGGGAGGGTCCAGTTGCTCTCCCTGCTTGGTGGGTAGGCTGGTGCCCTGGGCGCTGGGGATTATCTCTGGGCTGCCTTGGGCCCTTCCTATGGTGACCTGCTCCCCCGATGCGCTTTCTCCCACCTCCACAGCCAGCCTCGGTGCCTCGTGCTGCTGGCTGGGCAGGGAGCGACCTGGGTTCCCAGGCTCTGCCGCCCAAGCCCCTGCGCTGCCCGGCCCAGGCTCTTCCCAGCCCCGGCCCCTGCCCGTGGCACTGCCCTGGACTCGCTCGGGAGGCAGGGTAAGCGAGCCCCAGGCTGGGCACGCCCGGGGTGGGCTCCCTGTGAACACTGGCCAGCCAGCGTGTGAGCCGTCTCTCCTCCCCAGACCAAGCGTCGCCCTCCGCTCAGGATGGCCAGGACAAGGCTGGCCTGCCGGAGTCTGCAGCAGCTCCCTGTGCATGGCACCACGTCCTTAGCACGTGCCTAAGGAGGGTCTGTGTCAGAGGCGCTAATCCGCGCCCGTGGCTGGCTGGACAGGGCCTCTCTGCACAGACAGACAGACAGATCCTCTGATCACACGGCCCTGCTCTACCACCAGGGTCTTCCTCGCCATTGCCCGGCCCCCATCTCCTTCCCTGAGGCCGTGCGTGTGCCCGACACGCTGCCGGGCCCGGCTGAAGGCCTGCTGGAGCGGCACACGCTGGCAGCGACCTGTCGTCTTCTTGACTGGCCTGGTGTAGACCAGCAGCGTGTGTGAGCAGAGGCTGGAGCAAGCCACTGCTGTGCTCAGTCTGCCCCCCTCCCGTCTCCGCTCAACCACCCCCTGCACAAGGAGGGACCCCACTGCAGCTGCCTCCCCGTCACTGGCCTGGCCTGTGTTTCGACACCGCCCTGCCTGGGGGCCGCGTCGGATGGCACTAATGTCAGACTTAGAACAGAAAAGACGAGCAGGATCTTATCTAGGGGACAGAGACGGCAACACACGTGTTTATTGCACAGGTAAGAATATCGAAGAGGCGTCACGTGCGCACACATTCGTACTGGAGAAGTGCTGCGCGCTGGTGTGATATAATGACCCGTCCTTCTTAGCGTTGCTCGAGCCAGCCTAGTGGTCAACTAGGCTGGGCACGAGGAGGGACCGGGAGCCGGGCCTCTGTCAATCGTGAATCCGATGCTCCAGGTGACAATTGCAGAATGAGACCCAAAGTTCCCATGTTTTTACCCCATCCTTTATTGTTCTGGCTCTCGTCAGTCTCTGGGCCTTGCTGTGTCCTGCTGCCACCAGGTCCAGTGTAGCTGTTAATCACCAGCTAATTGCAAGCAGGCCTGTTCTCTTAGTGCTCTGCTTTGTTCCTTCCCAGGGTGGAGCCTTCTGCACGTTAGGGTTGTTGACAGGCATTCTTCAGCCTTCAGGGTTAGGGTGGCAGTCCGTGTCTTTACTCCCCTTTCTGTTGTCGGAGCAGTTTAGGCTGGCATTTTTTTACGCCCTGCACGTACATTACACACACACACACACACAATTCATCAAGATATTGTTAGGTTCAATAGTACAAGTCTCAGGACAGACGTCACTAACCAGACGGAGTTCACTTGTGCCACGCTAACCAGTGCTGTACCGTTCTCAGGCTCCCACTAACCCTGTCTATGCCCCCATCAGCTCCAGGAGCCGCCTGACCCAGTGCTGGGCACCGCCCGGGGGCAGCTGGCTTGGAAGAGCAGGCTGGCGCTTCTGCCGCCCTGCGACTCCGGCGTCACGGTCAGCGCTCAGCGGTGGGGGGAGCAGAGCTAGGCACACATGAGACAGGCAGGGAGATGGGGACCGGCCAGGAGATGCCAGCCTGCAGGGCACTGCGCCCACCCAGCTGGGATACCAACCAGGGGACAGGGGGTGGAGGGCTGGCACCACTGCCCCAAGCTGCCATCTGTGCAGGCCTGGTGCCATGGGGCGCTGACCCCACCCTGCCAATAGCCCTGGTCTCTGAGGCCAGAACGGTGATGGGAGATGGGGGGGGCCTGTGACTCTCCTCCCTGGCCGAGGGGAAGCAGGAACAGCCAATGGACGTGGGCCACCCAAACCTGCATGTCCTCGGGGCCCTGCTTCCGGCAGCACCGCCTGCCCGCTGACCGCCAGACCCACAGCTGGAGTCGCTGGGCGTGTTGGCCCCGGGGAGGGGAAGGGTTTGAAGGCGATGCTCTGCCCGGTCCCTCGCTAGCTCCGTGGGAGGGATGGAAGGGGAGGAATTCGACCTTTCTCTGGGATCAGAATTACTGGGTCTCTAGGCCCTCTCCCTGCTTGGAAGGGCTTGTCCAGCTACAGAAAGGCCCCCACTCTGCCAGCCCCTGGTCTCTCTCCATCCACCCACCGGGGCTTTTTTGAGAGCCCGCCCAGTGTGGGACAAAGCAGCCAGCCGTGACTGGAGACAGCTTTCCCCTGCCGGCCAGCCCCGTGCTGTGCACAGGGGGCGAGAGCCCGGGGGCTCCATCTCCCTTCCCCTTTCAGAGCCCAGGTACACCCTCCCCTGCACCGTGGGGGCTGTGCCCAGCTCCCTAGGAAAGGTGGGGAGCCCCGGACAGGAGGTGCGGGGCTGTGCTCAGTGTTACCGAGCACGTGGCCCGTGTGGCTTAGCACAGGATGGGAGACAGGGCAGAGCTGCCAGGCCTCCGGCTCCAAGGAAATCCTGCCCAGCTGAGTGCCATTGGCTCGGGTCAGCCCCTGGCTCTTGGACACCCCAGAGCTGGAGTCCCGGGTCTCCTTGGCAAACGAGGGATGCCCTCCTGCCAGAGCAGAGTCACCTTGGCGCCTCTGCCACGCACAGCGCCGCCCGTCTCCCTGCATGAGGCCATGCTGCAGGCGCGCCCTCCCTTCCCCTCTCCTGCTTTGCCGCCGTGTTTCCAAACAGTGGAGCCCCAGGGAGCGCAGTCACCACATGCTCCCCATCCACGGCAGCGGAGCTGATTAGCAGCAGCAGCACAAGTGGCTCTTCGCAATCACACCTCGGGAAACACGATCCAGCCCCCACGCTGCCAGCAGCCATGCCCCAGGCTCAGGGCCGCACGGGCGGTGCGGGCTGCATGTGGTTACCAAGCCCCAGCAGGACAACGGGGATAAGAAAGCTCCTGCTCACCTTGGATGGGGAAACTGAGGCACTGGAGTGTGATTCGCCGATGGTCATGCTGTGAGCACGTAGCGGGAATAGGGGCCAGGCCCCAAACTCCCGCCTTCTCTGCCCCATTCTAGCTCAGTGGGGCTGAGACGAGAACCCCTGTCCCTTGGTCTAACCACGGCTGATCAGCTCCGGCCCCCGTTCCCATGCAGCAAGGTTCTCGGAGCCCCTGCCACCTCTCCCTGGCATGGCGTGAGCTGCCCCCCAGGGCTCACCCTGGCCAGCTGACACGCCCAGCGCCCTGTCCACAAGGCGCTGAGCTGCGAGCAGAGCCTGCCTGGGGGAGGAGTCCAACAGCTGCTGCCCATGGGCACTGAGCCTGCCCCATAACCTGCCCCCTTGCATGCCTTCCCCCAGTCCCCCCCCCCGCTAGACGGCTTCTAATTTAGGAGCAGCTTCATGCACTGGTGTCTGCAGGCTGTCCCCTAGCCTGCAGAGCCTGCACCCCACGCTGCCGCTCGCCCCACACTCCCGACTGCGCCTCTCCTCTTGCAATGGCAGGCAGGAGCCGGCGCTGCGGCTTGCTCCCCGGTTTCAGCCACCAATCAGCACGGCTGTGAACTGAGATGTGATCTCAGCCAGCAAGAGGGGAAGAAAGCGGCTTTTGTTCCCTGCATCCGGGCTTTCGGCGCCGATGCTCCAGGATTTCATCCAAGTGGTAGCCTGAGCAGTCACTTAGCCCACCCCACCCCCACTCGCCGCCACGCGCCCGGGAGATAAGGTGCACAAAGGAAGTGGATCGGAGCCGAGGGAGCGCTGCGCTGCCAGCCTGGCCCGGCTCCCCCCGGGGGGGAGTCGTGCCGGGTTCCAGGCCTCCAACTCCGGCACCTGCAGCGGGAGCATGGCTGCAAATACAAAGCAGCTACTTTGTCCATTCGGGTGCCCAGCCGTGTGGGGCGCAGGCTCATGCGTGTCTAAATATGCGGCGTCTGAGCGCCCATCTGCTCCCCTGGCACGGGGCACGGGGCAGATGCTGCGCAAAGGCGGCACAGAACAGGCATGTGCATAAGCCCAGGCCGCCCTGCCCGGCTGCTCCCCGCTCCTCTCTGGCAGGGAGCTGCACCGGCCGCCCGGGGGGCACGCCTGTTCAGGACACGGGTGCACGATGCGCTAGCCATCCAACCGGGGAACAGAAGTGTGGCCAGGTGCCTCTGGCACCCAGGTGCCCCCCCGCTCGCCAAGGGCGGCCCCTCCGCCAAGGCGGAAATTGCGTTTACATGACACGCCTGTCAAGCGAGCGGGAGGGAGCCCAGGCGTGCTATGCGCGTCGAGGGATCCACGGGCTCTGAGGAGCCAGACTCGCTCCGCCAGCCTGTGCCACCAGGGCTTAGCAGCTGCCGGAGAGTCCGTCCGAGCCGGGCACCAGCAGGGAGCGGCAGTGTGGTGTTAGACTGGCCGAGTAGAGCCAGGGTAGGGCGCAGCACGTTCGGGGGGGGGAGAGATCCCCCACAGTGGACTCTGCTTGGCCTCCCACCCGACGCTCAGGCGTGGGCGGCTGCCCTGTGCCTCCTCCGTGACAGCTGCTCTGCTCCCGCTGCAGGACTTCAGCCAGCGGCGTGGTGCGCGCTGAGGAATGGCTCTGCGCCCTCAGGCCGCCTCATCCTTCTCCCTGGCTAACGCAGGCCCCTTCCTCATGCCGGTGCCTCCGCCGCTTGGGCGCGGCTCTGCCGACCCGGCTGCATCCCCACTGACGCCTTCAAGCTCCAGGCCGGTGCCGGGGCAAGGTCCTTGCAGCGCGGGGTGCAGCGCTCTGCCACGCGCCCTGCCCCAGGGAGGTCTCCTGGCTGGCGTACGGGCTGTGCCCACGGGGCGGCTCCCTGTGGAGCAGAGCCAGGGGCTGCTTTGCCAGCCGTGATGGGAAGGTGCAGGGCCGGCGAGTTCCCCGGCAGCCCCCTCGGCGGGTTGGTGCCGCGGGGCAGGCGCTCACAGGATTGCGTGAGGCCAGGGAGCCGCTCGCCGTTTACTCATTCTGCTCCTTCGTTTGTTTTCATGTCTCTCGTGGCTGCTTATTTCCCCCTGCCCCAAATCAAGGCAGGCTGCAGCTCCAGCATGTCCAGGGCGCGCACTGCAGGAGGTCACGGCCACACGCCTGCCTGAGATGAGAAGAGAGAGGTGTTCTTTCCAGGGACGCCGGCTCGGGGAGAAAATGCCACTACAAGGCCGGCTGCCTCCTTTTGTGTGCGCCTGGGTGTGACTAGCGGGTCCGAGGCAGCCGCAGACATGCAATTTATCATCACCGCTGCTCCTGGAAATTGCTGTACAAATGCATTCGCTCCAGAGGGAGAGCCGGGGAATCGGGATTAGACGGACACTGGGTGGGGCCGCCGCGGGAGCTGGGACGGGGGCGGGGGGGCGCGTCGGAGGCTGCTATTTGGAGGATCTAGACCTGGGGTTCTGGCGTCTGGCGGGAGCGGCCAAGCCGGCTTTGCGTTGCTGACCGTGGACAGCGGTGGGGAAGGGGGCATGGAGAAGGGCAGGCAGGCGAATGCTGCGTTACTAGGAACTGGCCTGCCCAGAGCCCCTGCCCCTCCGTATCTCCAGCCCCGTGGCTTAGCAGCCCCCTGGGGCGTGTTGGGACAAACTCAGCAGGCTTCTCCCCTTCCCAGGTGCCCGCGGGTAGCGAATCGGTAGCACGGCCAGGCTGGGAGGGATTCCGGCTCCCCACCCCGCATCCCGCACCCCCATTGCCCCTCTAGGGGATGTTCCCTGGGGCTCAGCAGGTTGCAGCTGGGGGGGAGAGAGGAATTCCTGACCTATCCTGGCCAAGTGCTGGCGTCCTCGGCCCAGCCGGGCTGTGCTTGTGCTCCAATGGCTGGCGGCCCGGGGGCTATAAACGGGACTCAGTGGCTTGTGGCCGCAACACTTAATTAACGCCCACGGGCTGCAGGCTGGTGCGGCCCCGGGCGAGAACACGGGGCCTGTTCCTTGGATGTCGCCCACTCGTCCCCTGCTGAGCCGAGGCATTCAAGGCAGACGTGGAGGGGCCAAGGCCTCTGCAGCCTGTGCCTTGCCCCCGGTGCCCCACAGACTGGCTCCCTGGCCAGGCCACGGGAGCTGGGATGTATGGGCCGGGTGCCCTGAGCCCCTCTGCCCCCCTGCCTCCAGATGCAATGTCCCGGCTGGTATTTTAACCCTCCTTTCCCTCTGACCCCCACGCGGGGCCAAGGTGGGGCAGGGCAGAGCCCAGATTTACCGACCCGCTCAGAGATGAGGCGGGAAGAGGCTCTCCGGCCGGCACACAGAGCTGTGGAGTTCTTGGGGCATCCCCAGAAACTGCCGGGGCTTACGGGGCGCTCAGCCGGCTGGGGGCAGCCATGGGGCCTGCCGCTGGCCGCCGTGCGCTGGGGCTGGGCCTGGGCCGGAGTGCAGTCTCCCCCTTGGGCTCTGACGCTCCCCCATCGCCGCGGCTGTTCCCGGCAGCCTGGGGCCCCCCGGCGCGCCGCCTGCCCGCTCGGCTGCAGGGACTCGTTTTGCTGCTCCAGTTTTTTCTTTGTCGAGTGGCCCAGAAAGTCCCCTCCCCTCCCCTGCTGGGAGGCAGCAGCCCTTCCCCCAACAGCAGGCGTCGTGCAGGGGACGTGTCGGCTGCGCCCCCGCCCTGGCATGTCCCCGGCGCGGGCGCGGCCAGCTGGAGCAGAGCCCGGACAGGATAGCTCCATTACCGCTACATGGCTGTAATTTCCAAACATCAGAGTTGATATGTCAGCTGTCGTTTGTCATCGCTGCGTTTCTCCGTGATGCTCGCGGGAGCCTATTGAGCCGACATGTGACACGTGTCAGCGGGTAAATGACTGTTCAATTCAAGGAGAATCGCAAAACACACAAGGTCAAACGCTTCCTCCGGAGCGCCGGCAGGAATATTAAACCAGCACAGCCGCCCCCAGCGCCGGGGCGAGCGGCAACGCCGGGCCAGCCCCCGGGCGCCGCCCCCGCCTCCTGGCCTGGGGCCTGGCGGAGCAGGGGGGGCGCGTGGATGGCTCCCTCCGGGCGTGCGGGATTGCGGGCGCTGCAGCGCCAGGCGCCCCGCTGCAAAGAGGAGCTCTGGCGCGGGGCGGCGACGCCCAGCGGAGACCGGTGGGGTGGGGCAGCTCCGGGCGTGGGGACCAGTGAGGGCACCCCCCAGAGAACTGCCTGGCCCCAGAGCAGCTGGCGGGGACCCCCCGACAGCAGCAGGGTACGTGTCCGCGGGTGGGTTGCCACATTCCCTGAATCCCCCGTTACACGTGAGTCCTGCGTGGACGGAGATCCCTGCAGCCAGGCTCTGCCCCCCACCCCCCGCCTCGGCATCACAGCAGGAGCTGGGCAGCCCTTCGGGGTCCCTGGCCTTGCGCCCTGGGGCAGGGGCATGGGGGGAGGGAAGCAGGAAATGTGGGGGCAGAGTCCTCTGCCGGGAAAGGACCTAGGCCCAAAGCAGCCCCCAGCATGGCTGGGAGGGGCGGGGGGGCTAGCCTGCGTGGGGACAGCCCAGAAGTGCGTGGCGAGACGGCCTGGCCCACGCCCCGATCTCATGTGGCCACCATTTCCAGTAGGCACCGCCTGCTTTCTGCCTGATTGAGACCAGCTCCTCCCAACGTCTTGCAAGAATCAAAGCGTCGTCCTGGCACGCCTCTCGTTAGCGCCCGTCCCCCGCAGGGCTCCTGTCCATTCTCGTTAGCGTGCCCGGCCCCGGCTGTGTGCGCCGATCGCCAGCTGGGTGGGGATGGCGGCGCAGGCCGGGCACTCAGGCCCTTCGATGAATTCTCTGGAGCTGTCCCGCCACAGCCAGCACCAAAGCGCCAGGTGGAAAACATTGCATGTCCTGTCATTAGGAACTGAGCCCAGGGTGCCAGGCCTGGGTCCAGCCGTCTGCCCCCCAGCCGGCCCCGCGGGGCTCTGGGCTGGCCCGGTCCACGTGGCTGGAGTGGGAGGCTGGGGGTGGTGGGAACTTCTCGTCTTCGCCAGCGAAAGGTCGGCGGGAGGGGGGCAGCGTGGCCATGTTTTATTTATAGTGACCTTTCCCGAGGCCCGGCTCCACCGCCTGCTCCCCGCCTGGATGCAGCCGCCTTTCGCACTGCGGGAGCTCGCAGCTCGCCTGATGGAAACCAGCTGTGACACGCAGCAGCTGTGAAGGGGGCCACGCCGGGCGGGCGGGGCTGGGCAGTGCCGGCTCTGGGGGCCTGTGATCCCAGCTGCCCAGGGGGCCCCACCGTGGGCCCCACGACCGAGCACATCCCCTCCTCCCGCCTCTTCGCTGCCCTCTCGGCAGAGGTGACCCGGGGACTCCAGAGCAGGGAGCAGGAGGTGCTGCGGTGAGGGGGGTGGGGGACAGAGCTGTTTGCCCAGCCAGCCCCTCTCCTGGCCCAGCCAGCCCCTCGCCCTCCTGCAGCTCGTGGCGCACTCTGCACCTTGCTGTGTAAAGCAGGGCCCCGTGCTCTGGCCTGGGGGCTCGCCCTGCCCTGCTCTCTCTGCCTCTTCCTGGGCCGGGCCAGGCCAGGACCGGCTGTGTGTAGCTGATGTGAACCGGGGCCCCGCCGTAGGAGAGCCCAGTGCCATGGGCCCCCAGCCCCGCCACACACAGGGAGGGCAGGGGCCCACGGAGGAGTGGGGTCGCTCGTCCTCCCAGGGCCAGGGCAGCGAGAAGGCGGGTGGCCCCTGCAGGGCAGGATGCAGGAGAAAGTGTCGCCTGGGGGTGGGGGAACATGGAGAGCGACTCTCCTGCTCACAGGAGTGGCCTGGAGCACGGCCAGGGCCAGGGTGAGCGATGCTCTGGGTGCTAGCACTGGGCCCTAACATCCCACCAGGCCCGGGGTGCACTGGCCAGGCCAGGGCTCTGTGTGGGGGCAGCCCCTTAAGCTGCAGGCAGCTCCCCGGGCACTGAGCGCTGAGGGGCCCCCGCCCCAGAGCCCAGCAACGTGTGACTGCACGGCCACTCCGCGCAGGGTTTGTTTTGCAGACTGTGGCTAGCCTGGCACCATGGCTCTGGGCATTAAACCCAGTGCTCTGCTGCCCAGTCAGCGTGTTGGGAAGGGGGCAAGAGGGCAGCTTCTGCCAGCCCGTGCCCCCGCGTTCGCTCCGGCAGGCAGGGCAGGCAGACCCAGGGCGCTGCCTGGCTCTGGGCACACGGGGCGCCCCATGGCTTGCAGCAGGGATGGAGGCGTTCCAGCCGGGGCCGCCAGCGCTCTGCCTGGCTCCCGACTGCCTGCTGGCTGTGGCTGTGCAGCGGTGAGCTGCCACGCAGCTCTGCACTGCTGGAGAGCAAGGGCTGACCCAGAACACGGCTCGCTCTCGCATTCCCACCATGTCTCTCCAGCGCCAGCCTTCCCGGCCCCAGGGCCGCGGCGTGCACGGGCGGGACCTTTCCCCCCACTCGCTCTGGTCTCTGCCGGGCTCCTGAGAATTTCTCAAGCCTCAGACATTCTTGCCCTTCCCAAAGTCGGCTGAATGCTGCGGGGAGGAGCCGCGGACAGGGCAGGTTCTCACCAGGCGAACAACCAGGGCACATGGTCGTGCCTGTGTGCCGACTGGTCCCCTCCAAGCGAACCCTCCGGGGCGCCCTGCCCGCGTCCCGGCCTCCTCCCTCTGCAGCCAGGCCAGGGGAAGGCCATTGCAAACACCGGGGCAGCGGTGTCCTCCCCCATCCAGATCACAGAGGGGTCCGTGCCAGCAGGGGACAACTGGGGGGGTTGTGATGGGGGTGCCCCATGGAGCTGCCCCGCCTAGGTCCCCCAGAGGCGCTGGCCTGGGTGGCTGTCGACACGGGCCTGAGGCTGATGGAGAGGAGCCGGGGCTCTACCGTGGCAGGCGCCGTGCTGCAGGCAGCTGCTTTGTCAGCTCTCCCGCCCCCCTCCGGCCCCCTGCCCAGGGCTGCAGGCTGCTTTTAATTGCCTCCTTTTCATGGTAGCCGCATGCCAGGCCTGCGGCTCAGGCAGGGGCTGTTAGCGCGGGGGTTAATGATCAACGATGGGGCCAGGCTCCCGCCAGCCGGGGCGGTTCAGACAATGGCAAAGAAAACAAAAGGCCCCTCTGCTGGCTTGGGACGCGGGTGGCGCAGAGAGCTCAGCCAGCACCGAGCGACTGCGCCTCCCTCCGCCCCTGCCGCCTCGCCGTCATTCCAGAGCACGTGGGCGACGCCCCCGGCAGTGCGGCAATGCAGCCACCTCTGGGGCACAGCACGGCAGGGCAGGGCAGGGAGCAGTGTGCAGAGGGGGGTTTGCCAGGAGCCAGCGGTGCTGGGGTGAAAAGCAGCCGTTGCTGGGCCCCTCTGTGCAGCTCCCTTGCCCTTCCCCTTGGTGATAGGCCAGGCTCACCACACAGCCCAGCCCGGCGCGGGAAGGTTCTGGGGAGGGGGAATGGGGTGTTGGAGCTGGGGCTGCCTGCGGTGGGTGGTGGTGTTAGGGGCAAAGGACATGAGAGCGGGGCCCCGTGCTGGTGATTTACGGCGGGCACGCCGGCTGTGGGCAGGCCACGCTGTCATTGGCGGACGTGAGGGAAGGGTGACATTTCAGCTCCTCAAGTTGCCCGCATGGTGCAGGAGTTGGGCTGGGCCCGTGCGAGTCTGTAAAATGCCGGCTGTGATTTCAGAGCCCTGGGCGGGGCTGGCAGGATGGCGCCGGGGCAGCGGCTGGGATGGCCATGCCAGGAATAGAAGCCCGCTGTCCCAGCTCCCGGTCCAGTATTCTGCCCACTAGCCCACGCTGCTTCCCAACCTGGCGCAGAGCCACGCAGCTGAGGCCAACAGCCCTGTGCTTTGTGCCATGGGGCCGGAGCTACTGGCGGCCGGAGCTGGAGCTGGCACATCTGCCGCCCGGGGTGGCACGCAGGCCCTGCCTCTCTTGCTGTGCTGGGCTCTGCGTTACGCTTCGCGCACCGCGCGGTATTGATCGAGCACTTTCCTGGCTGCTGTGTGTTTGTTTATTTTTTACACCAGACATTATTGATTTCTGCAGGGAAACCCCCCCACGCACGCCCGCCTCGCCCGCTCCACACGATACAGGGAGGATTATTCGCCAGCAGCCCCGGCCTGTGTTCGCTGTTAATAGACCGGCGCTGGGAGGGATTAGGCCCCCACACCACCTGCTCCGGCTGGCGACACGCGGCGTGTGTCCGCAGCGCCCTCCCAGGCGCCTGCCTCTCCACGGCTCCCCTGGCGGGCTCAGGGGGGCTGGCTCCTGGAGGAGGGAGTTTGCTGGGGCCTTGCCCGGGGCCCGCTGGCTGTGCCCAGCCGGGTGAGTGTCCGTGCCGCAGTGCAGGAGAGCAGCTGGGGAAGCGTCCAAACTGAGCGCCGCGTTGAAGGCTGCACGGGACGCAAATATGACTCCCGTAAAGGAGCCAGGCGCTCGGTGCAGGGATCCGTCCCGGGGTCTGAGCCCCACCTGCTCCCCGCTGAGCCTCGTGACCAGCTATTCTACCGGGACGCTGTGCTCCCGAATCCTGCCCGGTTCCCCCGGGGCCTTTCCTGGCCGCCTGCTGATTAGGCCTGGGCAGTAATCAGGGCACGGAGGGAGCATCTCCAATGTGCCCGGCAAAGCGTCAGGAGCAGAGCCTGGCGCAGAGCTGGGCCCGTCGCACACAGCGCCCGTGGCAGGCGTGCTGGGGAGTCTGGGGCGGGCGGCTGGGAATCCCCCCCGCAGCCCTGGGCGCTGTCGGCCCCGCGGCCCGGCACAGGCGAGCTCTCGCTCTCTCAATCCCGGCTTTGCCGAGCAGACGAGCCTCCTTCAGCAGAAGCCAGCGCTGACTTATGTGCGATTAGCCGCAGCGCAGGGCGGATCTACCAGTGTTTGTTACCGGCTCAGTGCCTAATCCTGCCGTCGAACGGGCCTTCCGCTAACAGGCAGCCGCCCCGCCCGACCCCGGCCCTGGCCCCAGCAGCTCCGCACTGGATCCGTTTTCCTGAAGGGAAAATCTCTTCCACCCCCCTGACAGCCGGGCTGCGGCCTGGGCTCTGTCCAGTGGCTTGTTCCACAGCCAGGAGTGCGGAGCAGAACGGGGGCGGGCGCGGGCGCAGGTTCTAGCCCCGGCTCTGGGGGGTGCGTGGGGGCTGGGGGGCTGGAGCAGGGGACGCTGGAAGCCAGGACTCCTGGGGTCCATGCTGCCGACTCGCTCTGTATTGTCAGACACACGACTCCTGCTCTGTGCTTCGGTTTCACGGCCGTGGGCTAAGCCAACTTTGTTCCTGTGCCGGTGCCGAGCTCTCCCCCTGTGAGCCGCAAGCAAGGTGACCTCAGCCCCAACTGACTGGCAGCGCCGCCCTCTGTACTGAGGGCCCAGCCGGCCCCGCCCCTGGGCACAGCACCCTCCGCCCGCCTGCTGGCCCCAGGCTCCTGGCCCTGCCCAGGGCTGTTCTCAGTGGGCAGGTGAGTGCGGAAGGGCTCCTGGTGCACAGCGACCCGCCGGGGGGGGCGCCACTGTGCAAAGAGGCTGCCCTTAGTGCGCGGACAGTCCCTGCCCCAGCACTGGCCTTGGCCCCCCGCACCCACTTCCAGCTGCTGGTGCGGTGCTTTGGATGCCCAGGTCGTGTGGGGAGCCCGATGGACGCTGAGCCCGGGGGCTGCACTGGGCAGCATCGCAGGCAGGTGCGCGTCAAGGCAGAGAAAGTGTGGGGCAGTGGAAAGGGGGTTCCCCCCTCTCCGCTCAGCCTCGCTGCGACACAAGGGGGGCGGGAGGGGCTGCGACCCAGCCTGCTCCGGGCAGGGTGAGAGGCAGCAGTGCCTGCCCAGGGTCTGGAAGGCCATGGAGGGCCAGGCCAGCCGGCGGGGCATTGGGGAAGGGGCATGGCACTGGGACTGGAGGGAGGGAACTGGGCCTGCGGAGGCTCCAGTGTGTGAGGAAGCAGTTGCACCTTTCCGGACATGTCTCCTCCCCCACCTCCCATGACATCGCCTCTGCTGGGTTCCCAGCCCCCCCCGCGCTCCCCCATGGCCCGAGGACTGGCCTTTGCAGGCTCTGACATGGGTGCTGCAGGTGGGTGATGGCCGGGTGGTGCCCAGGGCGTTGAAAGCACCCCCGGGGCACCTGGTGCAGCCCCTGCATCTCCCTCCACAGTGCCGCCTGGCCTGCAGCCCGCAGATTGCTCAGGGCGGGGGGAGCCCACCCCAGCCAAACCGGGGCTTCGCTCTGGGCTGCGTGGGGCGTTTGATACTCGCTGGGGAGCTCCGCCACTGCCCAGCAGCGCCTCCCTCGGGCCAGCGCCGGCGGGAAGTCGCTGCCGAAGGATGGCTCTTCCTGCAGAGCGGGTTTGATGTTTGCCAAAATATTTGGCTGCCTCAATCCCACCCCCAGAAGGCCTCCCCCCGCCGCCCGCCCACCCGAGTTTCCTGATCCCTGCCTCGCCCTGCTGGCAGCCTCTGGTGCAGAGGCGCTGGCGCTGCTGAGGTCGCCGGGGCCACGGAGCGACTCTCTCCTGATGGGGTGTTATTAGCATTTCAATTTATTGACACGTTTTGCTGGAGCACAAAACACCCATTGAGAAGTTACATCTCATTATCGGAGCCATCCGGCTAGCAGCGGGAGCAGAGTTATTGCGCCGTTTAGAGCAGCCAGGAGGGAAAAAACACCACTCAGCGAGATCTGGGCCGAGCAGCCCTGGGCCGTGCAGCCTGCTGGTTCCGGAGCTGGGGGGGCGCCACCCACAGGGAGCAGGGGCAGATTGGGCTGGCACCAGTGCGGGCTCCCTGCTGGCCCCTCTGCCAGTGTGTCCCCTGCCCTGGGGTGATGGGGCCCATGCCACCGTTGGCCCCTCTGCTGAGACTGCCCCCAACGGGCCCAGCTGGCACCGGTCTCCTCTCGGTTGCTCCATTGTTGTTGGGTCGGTTTGCCCAGGAACCGGCTGGGCTCTGAGACCCCAGGGGGCAGGGGCCTTGTTTTCTGCCCCTCTCCCCTGGGTCGGGTTGCACCCTGTGCGGGGCTGCGGCCGCACAGCTCTCTGGGGGCACTGCCAAGTGCCGGGTGAGTTCCCAGCAGCTTCTGCAGGTGGCTGCGCCCTGTTGAGGAATCCAGCTGCGACGGGGAATCTGCCATGGCAGGATGTGTTAATGAGAGCGCCAGGCTGGGGGGCCAGAGTTGCTGGGGGGAATCTCTTCTCCATAGATCCCCCCGCCCCAAATGCAGGCAGCGGTTAATGAGCCGGCGCAGGGCTTGGGCTGTCGTGCTAATCCCCTATTAAAACCTAAAAGGGATTCTGGCGCCCTTCAGTATAAACTCATTAACTTTTATGGTATAATAAATGGATCCTATTAAAAAATAATTCCAGTCGTGCTGGGTGCAAGTTAACCTTTTAGAACTTCTGCAACGGGGCATATTTTTCCTCGCGCCGCCGGGGGGGCGGGTGGCAGGGCCCCAGCAGCGTCTTGGAGACGCCACAGCAGGGCCACTCGCTGTCCCCCGGCCCCTGGCTTTGGAGGCTGCCGCTAGCTGCAGATCAGGGGCTCCCTCCAGCAGCTTCCCGCCCGACAGGCTCCTTGAGCCCAGCTGTGGCTACACATGGTGCTGGGGCTCAGCCTGCCAGCTGCTGACCCCCGGACACCTGGGCTCCGAGAAGGCCTGTCCATGGGTAAGGAGAACCTGGCGCCATCGAGTGGGTTCATTACAAAGTAGGAGAGGGACGTAAATCGGGCTGTCTCCAGGCATGAAATAGCCGTGGGCCGATGTGGGAGGCTGTCTCCAGGCACTGGTTGCTCCTTACGACTCTGCTGCACCTTCCTCTGACCGAGCTGGCGGGGTCAGGGCCCTGGGCTGGGTGGGCCCGTGCTCCGGTGCGCTCTGGCTAGTCCTGTGACCCCAACAGTGCCTGCGGTGACAACCTGGGGGGGGCCTCATCCTGGCACGGGGTGATGTTCTCCACAGCCAGCATCTGCTCCGAACACTGGGGCTGGGGCGTTAGCTGGGGTGAGTGGGACTGAACTAGCATGGTGCTGAAGGGCTGCATTGAGGGCATCAGCAACTGGGGGTGGGGGTGGCCTGGGGCTATAATAGCGGGGGTGGGGCTGCGGGTTGGGACTGAGAGGCACCAGCGGAGCTGGGGAGGGACCCTTTGCTGCCAGCCCCCACCCGCTAATTCAGGTGGAGTCTTAATAACAGGAGCAGTAACTTCCTTCCCAATCTTTGAAGCTGGAGCCTCTTCACAGTCCCTTGAAAGCGGCAGCCGCAGAGTCATTAATCCTTGCAGGCCCTGCCCTGGGTGGCGTGCGGTTTAATTACCTGCTAATTGGCAGTATCGTGTCATCAGCACCGGCGCACCGTGTAAGCCACTCCTGCAGACGCCAGCCGTGCGCCGCCTGCTGTCACTCTGGCCCTGGGGTGAGAGGGCCCGTCTCACGCGAGAGGGGCCAGGCTGAGCTGGGCTCCGGGCCGGCAGCGCGATGTGGTTGTGACCCCGCTTAGCGTGTCCTGCTCGAGCAGGGAATGTCCTTCCCGTTGGGAACAGCATGGGTTCTCCGCTCCCCAAAGCAACCTCCCTGCTTGTCTGCCGAGAATAAACAATCCCGCCGCTGTTTACGTAGGCCCTCCAGTAAGTCTAGTGCTGGGTGCTCTCCGAGCGGCTCTGGTGTCACCGGTGAGCATAGGGCTCAGCTGTAAGGTCACTGCGGGGCAGCTGTAACGGGGGGGCGTTCTGGGATCTCTAGCCCCCCAGTTGGGTTGCGGGCAGGAGCCACCCCCAGGAGACAGGGCCACACGGCAGCTTCTCGGGGCACCCGCCCACCCGCAGGCTGCGGTGGGGAGAGCGAGGGAGAGCGAATTCGCCAGGGAGGCATGTTCAATGGCTCATTAGGGCTGATGAAAGCCTTTTCTCATTTAGTCTAAATACTTTAAATGGCTTCGCACACAGGTTATTTGCATAGCTTAGGAGATAATGTGCAGGGAGGGCTGCTAATGAGCCTGCAGCGCTGGCAGGAGGGGCGAGCGCCTGCCACGGAGCCATAGGTGCTGCCATGCCCACCCTGCCCCGTGCGGCTGGCACGGGGATGCCTGGAGCGCAGTATGGCCAGCTCCTGCCATGTTTGCGGCTTGCCTAAATCCCCAGCTCCTGGAGTCAGGGGATCGGGGGAAATCTCGGCTGGCGTTTCAGAAAAGAGTGCGTTCCCAGCCCCCGTGCCTGGGGAGAGACGTTGGGAACAGGCGCTGACGCACCGCCCCCGACGCGCTTAGAGCTAAAATCTCATGATGTCGGGGCCCAGCCCAGGATTTTTGCAGGTGGGGCCTGGCGAGGCCAGGTGGGGGCAGAGGGAAAGTCAGCCCATTAAGAATTCCAGCTGCCAGAACCGGATCCCTGATGGCAGCTGCTCCTCCAGGCCTTACCTGGATGGGTTGCAGGGTCGAAATCCCTGTGTGAAGTGTTGCCCTAGCCATGTTCCCACAGTGGCCCAGAGCTGTGTGTGTGTGTCCATGTCCCAGCTGCACCAGACCCATCTCTGCCCTGGACGCCCAGTCAGTGGGGGGCCCCAGTGATCAGCCATGTGATCCGGCCCGGGGGCTCAGGCCTGCAGGCAGGGCTAACGGTGGGCGAGCGGCCCAGACAGAGAGACAGATGGATGTGCCAGGGAATCAGGGCTGGGCACTGGATGTCAAGGCCGCTCTCCCTCCCACGCCCTCAGAGCCGCGTGTGGGGGAAGAGTGACGCCCGGCTTCTCCTGGCATGGATCCTCCTGGGCATAGCACGGCACAGGGCAGATGGAGGGGCGGCGGCTGCTCCGCAAGGGGAGCCGTGCTTTGCCACTGCGGGGGGCTCTCCTTGCCTGGGGGGACATGCCCCCCAGGAAATGGGGCTCCCACCCCCAGAGTGCGTGAGGCTGGAGGCCACTGAGCTCCGGCGGGACAAGGGGGCAGCGCTGCAGTCCACACGGCCGCATGGAGTGCTTCAGCGACCCCAGTGGCGGGGACCTGCCCCGGAGCCCCCTCTTCTCCCCTCCGGAGCAGGCCTCCCCAAGGGACAGGCCCCCCCAGCCCTTCCTCTCCCCGGTTAGCTCAGCAGCGGGGGACGGGTGCTGCTTCTCCGTAGTGCGCTCAATCCAGCACTGACTCCCCGTGGGCTCCGGGCTGGGGGGAGCCAGGGGCTGGGGCAACAGAGAGTGTGCTGACCTGGAGGGGCGGGAACCCCAGAGGCAGCCTGTCCTCCTGCCACTGCCACGGGAGCTGGCGGGGGCTGCTGTAGCCCTGCCTTTGGGCATCACAGCAGGAGGTGGACGCTGGCCAGGTGTGGCTGGGGCCAAGGGGGTGGGGTGGGCTCTCCGCAGCAGTGCCTGGGGCGTGTGGTGGTAAAGCCATGACCGCCGGCAGGAGCAGGGCGGCGCAGGGCCCTTCGGGGGTGGGGGGACAGCTCTGCCGGCCCCCACCGGAGTGCTGCTCCAAGGGTGCTGAAGGCAGCCCAGCTCCCCTTGGCCGCCCGCCCGCGTTCTCAGCCGCCTCTCTCCTCCTTCCAGGCTTTGCTTCGGAGGAGCCGAACGCGGTGGCCCAAAAGGCAGCGGGGAGCTCTGAGGCTGAGAGGGACCAGACGGTGCCCCCCACTCCGGACGAGCTGGAGGGGCAGGTCCCCTTCGTCACCACGGCCCCCACGCTGACGCTGCTCAACCATCACCCGCTGCTGGAGGAGTTCCTGCACGAGGCCCTGATGAAGAAGGACTATCTGAGGCAGGTGCCCTTCCTCACATGGGGCCTGGGGGGGCCAGGCCCGGTCCTGCCCGACACGCCAGGGCCGGTCACCCAGACACCCATGGCCAACCTGCCGAATCAAGATGACCTCCCCATGTTTTCTAACTTGACCCCGTCCCCCACGGGGCCCGCCCTGGCCCCCGTGACCACAACCGGCACCACGGCCCTGGGGTGGGAGAAGGCCGAGGCCGGAGACTCGTCGAGGCCCCTGGCAATGGAACGGCTGACCACAGCTGCGGGCCGCATGGCAGAACACCGGCCAGCTGTGCCAGAGACCGAGCCCCCCTCTGTCCCCACGGAGCCACCTGCCACCCCCCCACCCGCCTTCTCCCCAGCCGCCCTGCCCATCCCGGCTCAAGCCACCGCGACCAGCGACACCCCGACTGCCGTCGCCCCCACAGCCCGGCTTGTCTCGCTGTGGGCGCCCAGCCCAGCGCTGCCGCAGGCCAAGGAGCCCGGGACACAGGCTACCACCGCGGCCACGGTTTCCAGGGACGACGAGGAAACCACCACGACCACCATCATCACCACGACCACCATCACCACGGTGCCGGTGCCAGGTGAGGGCAGTCCCACTCCAGTGGGGCCCAGGGCTCCAGGATGGGCACAGGGCCTTCGGAGAGAGCTGGTCCCGCTTGTGGTGTGGGGCTAAAACAGCCCGGGCAAGAGGGAGTCTGCTTCCCCCCCCACCTCGAGGTCCAGGCCCCAGAGGTCTCCTCCGTGTTGAGCCACCTGCTCTGCGCTGCATCCTCAGTGCAGGCGAGAAAGTTGACTTCGGGCCGACAGGAGGCCCTTGTGTGCTCTCGCTCGCTGGTCTCAGACAGTTTTTCCAGCCTTCGGAGTAAATCTCCCCGTGCGCCCAGGATCCGTGGGCAGTGGGCCGTCTGCGGGGAGCCAGCCGTGGCATGTTGGTGACACAAGGGAAGTCGGGCACAGCTCTGAGCGGCTGCATCACTCCATGCCCAGCGCGGGGCGGGCACGCAAGCGTGTCACCCACCGTGTGGCAGGGAGCTCGTCACAAGACACCAGCTCCTTCCTCTGGGCGGCCCAAAGTTCACTTCCCAGGGAGCCTGGCCCGGCTGGAGGGGTGGCCGAGGCCGTGGTGCATGGACCCGCTGGGAAGGGTGTGGCGGGAGCGGCGCTGCAGATGGGTCCCGATGCTAGTTCTCCCGTCATTGCACCCCTGCCAGCGCTGCGCTGCAGGGAGTCCTGGCCAGTGTAGGCGCCCCTCGCCCAGGAGTACAGTGCGCATGTGTGTGAAACGGGGTGTGAGGGCAGCAAATCCAGCTGCAGGGGACTTGTCCTGGGCAAACTCCTATGGAAGGAGACGGGGCTGGCGGGAGCCAGAGGACCCAAGGCTGCTCATGGCCCTGGGTGCGGTCCCAGGGATGAGGCTCACCTGGGGTTCCGGGAGCCACCCCGTAATCAGGACCAGGTGTCCCAGGAGACCGGGCTAGCGAGAGGAGGGGGAGAGGATGCTACAGCCCGTCTGGGGCAGCAGCAGCAGGGGCCGGCTGGGAAGGGGGCTGGGGTGACGCTGTCTGATCCCAGGCTTTCCTCTTGTCCCCAGCTCCGTGTAGCTGGAACTTCACCGGCCCCGAGGGCTCCCTGGAGTCTCCAGAGCCAGCCAGCTCACCTTACGACAGTCTGGACTGCACCTACTCCATCTCCGGATACCCTGGCTACGGCGTGGAGATCAAGGTGGGTGAACCCAGCCAGGGGCAGGAGTGGGGGCGGGGAGGGGTTTCTGCGAGCAAGCCACGTCTCTTGTGGCGTGCGTGGAATCAGTTTCCCTTCTCGCCCTCGCTGCCTTTGACCCGCTGTCGGAGCCTGCACTGAGCACCCCCAGCTCTCCGGACGGCCCGGGTGGTACCTGAGAGGGGTGCTCAATATGCAAATCCCTCCCCGCAAGGCATGCTGGGCCTCTCCCTCACTAACTAGCCGGGGGGACATCTCTGCGGGACAGGGGGCTGGGCCGCGGTGCCTGGCTGGAGGGGCAGGGCAGGCCCTGCCGGGGCTGCAGGAATGGGTGGCCCGGGCACCATTGCAAGACCCAGGCTCACCTGAGGCTGTGTGAGGAGGGAGGATTTTCACTCGGGGGGGGGGTGGGGAGATCTGCTCCTTGTGGAACTCTTGCCTGGGCCCTGATCTCAGCTGCGCCCTGTGATGCCCGTGCAGACAGGTGAGGCAGGGTGGGCGTTGGGCAGGCTGCTTCCTCTCCCGTAGGCTGGGATCCCTGCTGGGCATTCCCGGGGCAGGGGTTTGTATTTCGTAGGCAGGACGTCAGGCTGCCAGGCACTGTGGGATGGAGGGAGCAGCAAAGGCAAACCCAGCTCTGACGGGGTCCGTGGTAGGCCCGGGACTTACTAAAGAAGTATGGGTTGGATGAATGGACTATAAAATGGATAGTGAACTGGCTAGAGCATAGGGCTCAACGAGTAGTGATCAATGGCTCCATGTCTAGCTGGCAGCCGGTCACAAGCGGAGTTCCCCAGGGGTCGGTCCTGGGGCCGGTTTTGTTCAACATCTTTATTAATGATCTGGAGGATGGGGTAGATTGCACCCTCAGCAAGTTTGCGGACGACACTAAGCTGGGGGGAGTGGTAGATACCCTGCAAGGTAGGGATAGGATACAGAGTGACCTAAACAAACTGGAGGATTGGGCCAAAAGAAATCTAATGAGGTTCAACAAAGAAAAGTGCAGAGTCCTCCACTTAGGAAGAAAGAATCCCATACACAGCTATAGACTGGGGACCGACGAGCTGGGCAGCAGCTCTGCAGAAAAGGACCTGGGGGTAACGGTGGATAAAAAGCTGGATATGAGTCAGCAGTGTGCCCTGGTTGTCAAGAAGGCCAATGGCATATTGGGCTGCATTAGGAGGGGCATTGCTAGCAGGTCACGGGAAGTGATTATTCCCCTCTATTCGGCATTGGTGAGGCCGCATTTAGAATATTGTGTCCAGTTTTGGGCCCCCCAATACAAAAAGGATGTGGACAAGTTGGAGAGAGTCCAGCGGAGGGCAACAAAAATGATTAGGGGGCTGGAGCACAGGACTTATGAGGAGAGGCTGAGGGAACTGGGCTTGTTTAGTCTGCAAAAGAGAAGAGTGAGGGGGGATTTGATAGCGGCCTTTAACTACCTGAAAGGGGGTTCTAGGGAGGATGGGGCTAGGCTGTTCTCGGTGGTGGCAGATGACAGAACAAGGAGCAACGGTCTCAAGTTGCAGGGAGGGAGGTCTAGGTTGGACATTAGGAAAAAGTTTTTTACTAGGAGGGTGGTGAAGCACTGGAATGGGTTACCTAGGGAGGTGGTGGAATCTCCATCCTTAGAGGTTTTTAAGCTGCGGCTTGACAAAGCCCTGGTTGGGATGATATAGCAGAGGTTAGTCCTGCTTTGAGCAGGGGGTTGGACTAGATGACCTCCTGAGGTCCCTTCCAACTCTAATATTCTATGATTCTATGATTCTATGACTTATCTGGGCTACCCAGAAGCACCTGGGAGGGAAACTCTGGCTGCGGAGCGGGGAGGGACCCCCTGGGCGAATGGCAGGGAGCAGGGGTGCAATGCCGGGGGGAGGAATTGTCGCCGAGGAGGAAACCCAGCCCTGGAGTGACGGGCCCGTCGGTGCAGCGCTGCCGTAGCGAAAGGGCAAGCGCGGTGCTGCAGAATGTCAAATCAATACACGCGGTATTTGGTGACATTTGAACAATGAGCCCCCTCCTGGGGCCTAATTAGACCCTGGCAACGGCAGAGCTTTCAAACTCTGAATGAATGAAGAAATAACCCAGCCCCCGCGCGCCGCAGGCTCCATCCGGCGAGCCAGGGTGGGCATCTCACCGGCTGCTCGAGGGCAGGGGGGCAGCAGGGGGCAGGGAGCACTGCGCCGGAGGAAGAACAAGGCAGGCTCAGCTTGCCCAGGGCTGGGGGTTGTGGGCAGAAGGGCCCGTGTCCTTCTCCAGCTCTGAGCCAGGCTCTGGTTTCTTTTCCCCCAGAGCCAGGAGGGGTGGGCCCACGGTCACCCTGTGTCAGCACTGGGCGGGGGGATCAGCCCGCGGTCCCGGGGGGGCCCATTGTGAGCCCGGCGTTGCACTGAAGCTGGCTAGGAGGGCGGGGAAGCTGATCGCCGTGGAACCAAGCAAGGAGTTTCCCACCCACCCCTGTCATTCTCCATCATCCCTTTAGTAAATCAGGCTGCAGCTTGCCAACGCTGCGGGGAGCTCTGTGTGGTGCCAGCTGCTGACACCCACACCCTGCCCGGGTAGGCATGCACCTCGCGGTAATTAGCAGTGCAGGGCGAGGACCTGCGTGCCGGCACGGCTCTTCATTACCGCGGAGCGCTGCTTAATTGGCGTCGTTAATATCCAATCACCTGGTAATGAGACAAGGTAACAGCCTGGAGTTTCTCAGCATAACTGATGATGCTGTCGCTGCGGAGGGCTGCTGGGATCCTGGCCTCAGAGCCTGGATCCTCCCAGCTGCCCCAGTGAGGTGGGGCTGGGCAGAGGACCCTAGGGGCTAATGGGTCGGTCCTTGGGGGTGCTCCAGGCTGCACGGCCACCCCCAGCCCTGAGGCCTCTGGGCTCTCCATGAGCCTCTGGATGGGATGAAACGTCGCCCCCGCTGCCTGTGCCCTCCCCCGGCACAGCTGGCCCGCCTGGGAGCGAGTCCCAAACGGGGCAGGTGCCATCATTTTTTATAATGATTCATTAAAATATAAATGGTTGCCAGGCAACCTTAAGGCTAAACCTCCCCAGAGTTCCCAGCAAGCTGGGAACCCAAACCCCCTCCCCTGTGAGCGCATGGCTGCACACTCCAGCAGCGAGCAAGCACCTCAGAGCCGGGCCGTGCAGATCCAGCCTGGGGCTGCGACTCAGGACACCTCGGTCCAGTTCCCAGCTCTGGGAGACCTTGGCCGAGCCGCTGAGTCTCTCTGAGCCGTGGTGCCGCTGTAAAATAGGTGATCCTGGCCCCAGAGCAAGGGATGTGAGGGTCAGATACCGCGGCAATGGGGGTGTTGGGGGGGAGCGTGTGGTACAGAAGAGGGGCAGTGGAGACCCCTCTGCTCTGGCTGCTGGCTGGAACAGCAGCAGATATACGGGCCGGGGGGTGCTGAAACCAACGCAGGAAGAGCGGGGCAGTTACGGGAGTGTGTGCGCCCCAGAGCGCACCTGTGCATGGGGAGGGGTTGGCCGCTGCCCAGGGCCCCGTGTCCAGGATGCCGCCTGCTCCAGCCGGAGTTTCTGAATTGGAGGAACAATCGCAGGAGAGAAATGCGTTCCTTTGCCCTCGCTGGGCAGCCTGCGTCCCCAGAACGCAGCCGAGCAGCAGCTGTGTCTGCGCCCGCAGCGAGGATCAGGCTGCCCCGTTTGGATGGGATGCAGCTGGCCTGAAAGTCCTGCGGCGGGGCCCGGCCCGTTCTGCCTGGCAGGGAGCCACGTTCTCGCTGTCTCAGGAGATCCAGGGCCACCTGAGCCCTTGGATTTGGGGGTGGCCAGGTGCATGGGGACTCGTTGGATCACGCTGGGCCAAAGGGCTGACCCAGCACCGGGCTGAGGTTCTCTGTGCCCGCTGCCTGCCCTGCCCGCAGAGGTGAGCTGCCAGCTGTTAGTCGCCCAGGCAGCCGTTCACAGGCATGGCAGCCCCTGGCCTGCACCCCGCTTCCAGCTGTCCTCCCGTCCGGGCCTTCTCCGCACCAAAGGGTGCCCAGCTTGACCCAAACCGGTGTGAACGCAGCTCAGTTGAAGCAGGGCTGAGCCTGCTGTGGGACACCTGTAACAACCTCGAGGGTCCTTAAGAACCAGCTATTGAGTGAGGAGCAGCCAGGTTAGGTCTGAGGTGGGGCACAACAGGCCCTGCACACCCCCGCCGAGCAGTGGCAGCCCCCTGGGGCCGGCGTTGAGCTGCTCTGCGTCAGCTGCCGGGCTGCGGAGTCACATGCAGCACTTGGCAGCTCTGCTGTCTGCTGGGGTGGGCCGGAAAGAGCCCCACGGTGACCTGCAGAGCCCCAACCAAACCCGGCCCGGCCCACGGCCACAGCGTCCCGCCACAGAGCCCTCCCTGGGTTCCTCTCGTCACTGTTGTGAGTGTGTGTGTGTCTGAGCGTGTGCCTGCGTGGCGCGTGTGTGTGTGTGTGTGTGCACATGCAGGGGGAGTGTGTGAGTGTGCACGCCCATGGGTGCATGCGTGGGGGTGGTGTGTGAGTGTGTGCATACTCATGTGTGCATGTGCGGGAGGGGGTGCATGAGTGTGCACACCCCAGCCGTGCGCTGTGTGGATCCTGCTGAGTGCCCGCTATCCTGCCAACTCGGTGGCTGGGCCTCTCTCTCCAGCTGGCTGCATCTCTTTGCCATCTGGAACTCACTGTGGCTGGCGGTTCTCCATCTCCTGCTGGCTGGGATCCATCCCGCCGTGCCCAGAGCCTCTGCTTTCAGGCGTTAACCTCTTCGCTGGCTCCCATTGGCTGTCAGCTGCACGTTAATGACAAGGGAGCGTTGTGTGCCCCTCCTCCCTGCCCCCGGAGCCGTGTGCACACTGAGATATGTGCTGTGCAGTTTACAGGACTCCCTTGCGACCCGCATCTGAGCTGCTGCCTGCAGAGCCCCCCCTTACCCTGGCGCACCGGCGAGGGCTGCGCAGGGCCCTGCCAGCCCTCCGTCCCCACACGCAGGCTGTGGCTCCCCTGTGCTGCTGGCACGAGCAGTCGTTGTCCCAGGGAGCGTGGGCTGCAGGCACCAGCTCCACGCCCCACCTGGGCCTCCCTGGGGTTCCAGTCCCTGGTGCCGCTGCCCCAGGGCACCCGTAACAGAGATGTGGTTTGCACCTGGGAAGCTCTCCCTGATTTCACTGCACCCGCGCCGCCCTGGGCCAGACTGTGTCTCCCCGAGGGGGTGTGACGAAGTGGAGATACTCTTGGGGCTTTCTCTGAGTGCTGTGTGCGCCTCGGTCTCCCCCGTTTGTTACTCTCGTGTGTCAGCGATGGGACCCGGCTGTGAGCATTGCAGAGACCACTGGAGGGTGGACGGGCCTTCGCCAGCCACAGGTACGCAGACCTGGCCTGGATGCCCTGCCCTGGCCCAACCAGTTGCAACAGGTTGTGGCAGGTGGAGACCAAGAGGAGAGGCCACCTTGTCTGGGAAGGAGACAAAGGAGTGGGGAGGGGAGAAGGGACAGCTCAGGAGGTGGCTGGGGGCAAGACGTGAGCCCCCTGTGAGGGGCTGGCAGGGAGGGAGCCCCAGGAATGAGGCTCTTCGGAGGGTTGCTGCTGTAATTCCTAGTTAAGCTGCTAGCAAAGTCCTTCTGCGCTGTGATCCCGGGAACTAATAAACCCTCCTGACGTTCCCGCTGGCTGTGAATCGCTGCTGACTGCCAGGGGTGCATGGCCCTTTGGGGTGTGTAGGGCTCCCCAGAGTCCCGGAAAGGGGGCTCATGGGGCAGCTCGGGTGGATCATGGGGGCTGAACGCTGCAGGGCCAGAGTCAGGAGGTGGCTGCACAGGTGTTGGGAGATCCGAGGGGGGCAGGCTGCAAAGCGCTAGAGTCCTGACTGGCTGCGCCCGAGTGACTCCAAGACCTGTCCCGGGGGGTCCATCCCAGGGGAGAGCACAGGCTGGCTGGATGCACCCTGCGGATGAGAGCGCCTGGCAGTTAGTGATTTAGGAGCAGTGGGTCTAAGGCCGGGGTGGGCAAACTACAGCCCACGGGCCACACACAGCCCGCCTGAGCCTTACATCAGGCCCTCCCCCCTCCCGGCCCTTCCCCTTCCCCCCCATCCCTTTCCCACCACGTGGCCCACCGTGCAATTTCTATACCCAGATGTCGCCCTGAAAGCCAAAAAGTTTGCCCAGCCTTGGTCTCAGGGGCGCGTTGCAGGGAGCAGCGGAAGACAGAGACCACCCTCTCCTTCCGGACATTGGCGAGCTGAGCAGAGGGAGGTTTGCGCCTGGGAAGGCGCACTAGGGCGCAGCTAATCGAATTGCCCAGCGGGAGGAGAGCGACCCAGCAGAGCCTCGCCCAGACGGGGCAGTCTGAGAACGGCTGGCGTCCCCAAGGCTTGCAGCCCTAACCAGGAGGGGGTCCCCCAGAACACTCGCCTGGGCACAGGTTGTGGAATGACTGTGTCTCTTTGAGACAGGATCCGTGTTCCTGCAACAGCCAAGGATTTGGATTTGAATCCAGGAAGCCAATCGGCTGAGGCTAAAGTGGTCAGTGAAAATAGGAATGACCCGGCTGGCAGGGGGTGGAGCTGCTCGGCTCGGGATGCCTGCCTGCCTGTACCCAGACCCCGGGAGCTGAGCGGGACCGAGGGATGGGCTCTGATGCTGTGACTGATGCCGAGGGCTCACAGCCGCCGAGTGTGACGTGTCAGTATGATGGAGCCATCCCCAAGGATCCAGCCCGAGTGGACTGGCAGAGAGGAGGCATGGGAGAGAGGCAGGGGTGCTGAGGGCTCAGAGGTGTGGTACTGGGAGGCGGAGGAGCCTTCGACTGAACCCCCAGCCAGAGAGTGTGGCCTTACGTCGGGTCAACACTCTAGAGGAGGGTTCCTCCCAGGGACCGTACTGAGCAGAGAGAGCATCGCCCCTGTGAATCCGCGTCAGCTCAGGCGTGCTGGGAAAAGGGAGGCGGCATGAACTGGAGTTGGCCGAGCGTTGAACTGATGGGTCTGCGTCCCCCGGACCTGAAGCTGTGGCTGATGGAGAAGAAGTCGAAGGGTCTGCGGAGTGCAGGCAAGCTGGCTGGCGAGTTTATGGACAGCCGGTTGGGACACGGACTGGGGATGGCTCAGGGGGTGGCTGGGGGAAAGAAGCCAGTCCCCTGTGAGGGGCCAGCGAGGAGGGAGCCCCAGGAATGGGGCTCTCCAGGTGGTTGCTGCTGTAACTCCTCATTAAGCTGCTAGCAAAGTCCTGAGAACGAATAAACCCTCCTGACTTCCCCGCTGGCTGTGAATCGCTGCCGATGCCTGGGGCCAGCCCCAAAGAGCTTCCTGGAGGGGAGGAGGCAATGTGCGGGGCCCACAGTGCTGCCCCCTCCCATGGCCCAGCTCGGCGGGGCTGGGGGGGGGGCGGAGGGTGCCCTCGGCGGCAGGGCTGGCGCCATGCCCCGTGGGCTGGCAGCCATCACAGCAGTGAATGGCGCGCCAAATGCGCTGGGCTGGGACGGTTACCGTGGCGACGGAGCGATGGTGTGAATGCCACTAAAAGGCTGCCTGGGGGAACTGGCGCCTGTGCCCCTGGGGGAGCTAAGCACGGCTCGGGCAGCACCAGCCTGGGAGGAGACGCTGCCGGGTCCAGGCCGGGTCCAGGCCTGCTTGCTCGGGGTGGTGTAAACAGCCTGTAGGGAGCATGGCTCTGCGTGCAGCGGGATCCGGGGGGCTGGGAGCCAGGACTCCTGGGTTCTCTGCCCAGCTCTGCCACCGCCTGGCGCTGTGTGACTGTGGTGAGCGCTCCTGTATACTGGGACGGTGGTGCTGACCCACTGGCCGGGCAGGGGCGCCCAGAGGTCTCCAGCGCCCTGCGAGCCTGGAATGAAAGACGGCTCCGTCCCCCCAGCCCCGCGCCATCCTGGCCTGGCTCTCTAACAGGCGTCTCGCTGGCCCGTTAGCCCTGGGCCTCGCTAGCCGCTGCCCGCACAGGGGATGGCACCATGCGGCCACCTGTCTCCGCCCCAGCGCTGCCACGCCTGATGACTCTGCTCCTCCGGGGCAGCTGACAGCAATGTCGGGGTCTCTCCCTGCTGCCCTTGGGCTCGGGTCTGGCCCGGCGGCGCTGGCGCCTGGCCCGGCGCGGGAGCGGCAATCCGAGGGCCGAGATTTATGGGGCTGCTAAGCATGTTTGAAAGCTGCGGCTGCCGTGGCCGGGCCGGTGCAGACAGGCTTCACCACTCGCTTATTGGCAGCGGGAAGAGGCTTTGGCGGAGCGGAGAGAGACATCCCAGCCTGGCGCAGCCCCAGCAGGGAGGGCTCGGGGGGGGCGCAGCAGAGGCGGGTGGGGTGGGCACTTCACCTTCTAGAAGAGGAAGCAGGCGCCTGGATGTGAGCCTCATCCCCCATCGGGGGCAGCTGGGGTGACTCTGCCCCCCGTGGAGCTGGCAGGCCTGGTGCAGGAGAGGGCTGGGGAGGGGGGTGGCGTCGGCGGGTATGGAGTGGGGGGCAGGCTCTCCTGAGGCCAAGGTGGGCCCAGGGGCAAGGCCCAGGAGGGGGAGGGGCCCCCGTTCTGCCCTTGGGCCAGGCGCAAGGGCTGGCGCTAACCTGGGGCCCCCCCGCTGACGACGCCCTTTCTTCCCGCAGGTGGAGAACATCAGCCTGCTGGAAGGGGAGACGGTCGCCGTGGAGACCTTCGGGGGCCCGGAGCCTCTGGTCCTGGCCAACGAGTCCTTCCTCATGAGGGGCCAGGTGATCCGTAGCCCCATCAACCGGGTCAGCGTGCGGTTCCAGAGCCCCCGGCCCGCCAGCCCCGGCACCTTCCACTTCCGCTTCCAAGGTACGGCCGCGGCCTGCTTGCAGGGCCCTTTGCCCCCCGCGCCGGCCAGCCCAGGCCCAGGGCCGCGAGAAGGCCCCCCCTTGAGGTCTCTCCTGCAGCCAGAGGGCCCGTTCCTCATGGCACCCCCCTTCCACCCTGCGTGGGTGTGCGTCTGCACAAAGCACAGCCGGGCATCCAGCCTGGGTCTTCGGCGCGTCACCTCGGCTGGGAGCTGCCAGGCAAGCTCTGGCTGAGTGTGGGTCATATACACCCCCTGCTCCTCCCCCCACAGTCTGGGCATCCAGCAGCGTCTCCCTCCCAGGATTCAGGTGTTTAGGTCTGGTGGAGTCGCTGTGGGAACCGGAGCAGAGCCGGCCGTGCTGGGGGCAGCGGGCAGCTCGCACAGCACCGGGTCAGACCACGCAGCCATCTCCCCACTGCGCTCCTGGCTAGAGTCTCATTGCCCGGGGTGCCCCCAGGGGGGGCCCCCCGCCGCTCTCCATGGCAGGTGAACCGGTGCTTCCCTGACACAGCTGCAGCCAGTCGGGGGCCGTGAGCCTGCTATAGCTCGGTAACTCCCACCGGAGTGGCCAGGTTAAACGGGCACCGAGCAGAGAGACGCGCTAATGGAGAGAGAATTGGCGTGAGCGATTACGGGATCATTTCACATAATTACTGGCAAAGGTAGGCACCGTGTCACTGATACCAGGGAGGAGCTGCTCCCCCGCACAGCACCCGTGTGCCACGGGGCCAGCCAAGGGTCGAGCCTCCCACGGGCTTGGAAAAGACTCTGGCAGACCAGTGGGGCTCATCAGAAGCACTTCCTGGCAGGAGGAAGCCAGCCACACTTCCGTGGTCCTGCCTGGGGCTCAGGGACTTTCTTCCCCTCCCGGGCTTGGAGCCCAGCAGTGCTTTGGGGCAGGCCACTAGCCTGCCTGGTGTGCCTGTCTCCTCCCTCGCCCTGGGAGGTGGGGGAGGGCAGAGGTGGCAGAGTCTCTGCTGTTTGAGCAGTAGGTTCGTGGGGTTGTAGCTAAGAGTGTTGAGAGACGTTCATGGAGGCGTCACGCAGCGGCTCTTTCTCTGGGTTCAAGGAGCACGATGGGGGCAGGTGATGCAGGGTCCATCTCCAGGGGTCCCGGAGCCTTTGGGTGGGGTGGCTGGTTCTTTGCTGAGTCGGTCACGCCTCTAGGGGCCATTTCCAGCTTTTCCCCACAGCCGGGAAGGCTGGAAACCTCCCTGTAGACAAGCGCTGAGCTTCCCGGAGCCCAGCCCACCAGCTGGGGTGCAAGTCCCAGGGCAGCACCAGGCTGGCATCCGATCTGGAAAGGCCCTGGTGAGCACGCAACCTGCATAGCCTGAGGGGCTTGGAGGGCGATGGGTGACTGGCACGTGTGCCCCCTGCCCACCCTGGGACGCTAGCATCATCTGTCTGCTCAGATTGCTCCAGCCGGACGTGTCCCGTCACAGAACGGAGTCGCCCACGGGTCAGCGGCTTTTAGCGCTGGGCCCAGCAGAAAGCAGGGTCGGGATTGCGGGTCGGGATCGAGGGGTTTCGGTGGGGGGGTGGCAGGCTTCTCTACCATTTCCCACGGCCCTTTCTCTCCTTCACCTGCACAAGGTTCCTCGGCAAAGCAAGACCCCCCCCACCCATGGGTGCCCAGCACTGGGGTGGGGGGGTCGCTGCCTTGGCATCACCTGGATGCCTTCCCCTCCCCCCAGAGGGCTGGGGCGCCCCCGACCTGCCCTCGCACACACGCATGCGTGCCCAGTGCCGCCCCGATGCGATTGATGGGAAAATAACGCCAGATTGTACCGAGCGAGCGCGTCCCTCGGCCAGGGTCGCCATGGCAACGCACAGCGAATGAATGGGAAACGCCACCCTTCACGTGCCTTTATTTTCTTGTCTCGTCTCGCCCCCACCCCACCCCCGGCACGAGGGGGATTCTGGGTACTGGGTACATGCGTGGGCTGGGCATGATTCAGACACCCCCACCAGCCGTGCCATGGTACGACCCCCAGGACCCTCTGCCCCCCAGCCCAGACGCCCGGGTACCTCAGGCCCCTTCCTGCAAGTGCCTACAGCCACGATGGGCCCCTGGCATGTCCCAGCCAGGTCCGTGGCTCTGTGGACGGAGGTGCAGCATCAGCGAAGGGGCTGAAACGGCTCCAGCACCCCATGGGGGGCAGGAGGAATTGCCTCTCGCTTGGGGGCAGCGTCCTGCTGGGATTTGGCCCTGCCCGGCAGGCTGGAGCCGCAGCACCAGGCCCCCGCCGCGTTCCAGGGTCCTTCAGCTGCAATCCCCTCCCCGGGGCTGTACGGACGGGCTCTGCGTGGCACTGCTGAGTCGCTCCATGGGCTGCGCGGCACCTTCGACCCCCTGGCAGCAGGATCAAGCCCTGTCCCTGCTCCCCTCCCCTGCTCGTTCCCACCTGGGGAGCTCCTAGGGCAGGTGCTGGGTGGCTAGTGACCCCCAGCAGAACGGTCTCACCCCCCATCACCCATGGACACTGCTCAGCCAGCTGCAGCCCTGAGTGCGGGAGCCTGGGCCCGGCTGGCCTCGGTCCTCCCTACTGCCAGCTGCTAGGCTGTGCAAAGGGGCGCGGGGCCCTGGCACGGCGTCACACCCGCGTGCAGAGGGCACAGCGAGGGGGCCAGCTTCCCGCCTGCAGCCTGGCCCAGCCGTGTCCCTGGGCCGGCAGGGCCTGGCCATAGGGAAGGATTTGCTGCCACCTGCCGGCTGAGACCGGGGACGACACCCCTGTCCCGCTGAGGTCTCTGTCGCGGGCACTGCCCAGGGAGACCGGGGCAGGCTGTGTCCAGAGTCTCTGGGCCAGCGTGTAATGCGGGGGGGAGAAAAGAAAACAGCCCAGCAGTTCCCACTCCCAGTTCCTGCCCTGTGCCCCTCGGAGGGAGGGCATGACACCCTTCCCCAGCCTGGGGTGGCCATGCCGCGGATGCTGCAAAACCCCCAGAAGCTGGGGTGGCTCCCCCCCTGCGCTGGGTCAGGGCTGCGCGGGGCAGCGAGGGGGTGACTAGCCTGGTGCCCTGACAGCTGGAACGTGGCTGAGTCCATCCATCCCCCCCGGCACCAGGGCTTGCCAAGCCAGCGAGCAGGTTGCTCCAGCTGTTCAGCCTGCCAGGCCCTGCCATTAAATGCCCCTCTCTTTCCCTCCCTCCCGCCCAGCCTATCTGCTCAGCTGCAGCTTCCCCTCCCGGCCGGCCTACGGCGACGTCTCCGTCACCAGCCTGCATCCAGGGGGCAGGGCCCACTTCCGCTGCGCCACGGGCTACCAGCTTCAGGGCCCGCCTGCGCTCACCTGCCTCAACGCCACCCGGCCCTTCTGGAGCAGCCGAGAGCCTGTCTGCGTGGGTGAGTGGGGAGGGGATGGGCTGCCCAGCGCTCCCGGACCCCCCCGCCAGCCGGACGTGGGCCTCGCCGAGGCAGGTCTGGGCTGCTCACAAGGGACACGAGTTTTGCCTTCTCAGCCTGAGCCCAGCCCCTGATCGGCTTTCTCCTCCTGAGAGAGGGCCCGGCAGCCCAGCACCTTCCCACAGGCTGTGGGGCACCCCCTAAGCACTGGGAATCGTCCCGTTACTGCCTGCAGCTGCAGCCTGGCTCCCGGCTCTGCCCACTACTGCAAGGCCGGGCGGTGTCGCTCAAGGGCACCCTGCTCCATCTCCAGCGCCCTGACCTGGCAGCCATCTCCCCACTGCTCCTAACCCTTGGCCTCCCTTTGCAGCGGCCTGTGGCGGGGTGATCAGAAACGCCACCCTCGGACGCATCATCTCGCCGGGCTTCCCGGGCAACTACAGCAACAACCTGACTTGCCACTGGCTGCTGGAGGCCCCCGAGGGCCAGCGCCTGCACCTGCACTTCGAGAAGGTCTCGCTGGCCGAGGACGATGACAGGTACGGGGCCTGCACGAGGAGAGGGCCTCTGAGGGTGCAGCCTCAGGGGAGCAGGGCAGACGTGTCTGTGAGGCCTGGGGCTAGTGCTCCCCTGCCACTGCGTGTAGGACTTCCAATATGCATTTGCAAACGGATGTTGATCCTGAAACCTACTGATGGCACATGCCAGAGTAGCTGTTCCATTGCAGCTGCCCTGCTGGACAGTGACAGCTACTGGGGCTCCCATCCCGCTTCAGGGGCTGCCCTTTGACACTCCAGGCCTGGGCCTGACCTCCCACTGAGCCCCCTCCAGCAGAGGGGACAGAGTAGATAACTCAGGGCACCACAGCTCCCCTGCCCCTGTGGGTTTTGCCTGCCTGCCTCCAGGCATCAGCAGCAGTCCTCTCTCCCCACACCCCCTGATGCACACAGGGGCCAAACCCCCGTAGCAGCCAGCGGGGAGCTTCCAAGGCCTGTGCTCCCCTGGCTTGGATCGCGACTGTTCCTCTGCAGGCTCATCATCCGGGATGGGAACAACATCGAGGCGACGCCGGTCTACGACTCGTACGAGGTGGAGTACCTGCCCATCGAGGGGCTGCTCAGCACCGCCCGCCACTTCTTTCTGCACCTCACCACCGACAGCAGCGGCGCCTCCACCGGCGTGGCGCTCCGCTACGAAGGTGAGGGCCTGAGACCCCCGGGGGGACGGAGAGACGCCTGGCCCCCGTGCCCCAGAGAACGAGCCCCTGCGCTGCATCAGGGGCTGCCGGGAGGGCCAGGAGACCCCAGGATCCCAGCCCCCTTGGGGTGGCAGCATTAACCCCCTCCCCCTCTGCCCGCAGCCTTCGAGCTGGGACACTGCTACGAGCCCTTCGTCAAGTACGGGAACTTCACCACCAGCGACGCCACCTACGCCGTGGGCACCACCGTGGAGTTCAGCTGCGACCCCGGCTACACCCTGGAGCAGGGCTCCGTCCTCATCGAGTGCGTGGACCCCAGCGACCCCCAGTGGAACGAGACGGAGCCGGCGTGCCGAGGTCTGTCGGCTGAGGCCGTGGCTCTGCACCAAGCTGGGCTGCAGGGGCGGGGTCAGCTGGGGCTTGGGGGTGGGGAGTTCAGAGCAGCTGAGCCAGGGCAGGGGCTTGATCCCCAGGGCCAGGGGCCCACCCAGCCGGAGCAGGCAGGGCGCCATTCCCTGGCCCCCGTGCTGCTAACGAGCAGGCGTCTGCACCCCACGCTGCTTGCTGAGACGGGAAGGGGGTTGCTGGGAGTCAGAGCCATGCCCCCGCCCCACGGCTCAGGGCTGGGAGTGGGGCAGAGGCTCAGCGTCCTGTGTCCCTGCAGCCGTGTGCAGCGGCGAGATCACAGACTCGGCGGGCGTCGTGCTGTCCCCCAACTGGCCGGAGGCCTACGGCAAGGGCCAGGACTGCATCTGGGGCCTGCACGTGGAGGAGGACAAGCGCATCATGCTGGACGTCCACGTGTGAGTGAGCCGAGGCTGCCCGGGCAGGGCCGCTGGGGAGGCCCCCAGCCAGACACACGTGGGGGGTGGGGTGGGAGCCAGCCGTCTCCTTGCCCCGAGTGCTGGCTAAGGCGGGCCATCACTGGGTGCCCAGGGTGTGCCAGGAGTGCAAGCCCCGCGGGGAACCCTCGCCCCCTGCACCAGAAGCTGGTTCTTCTGCCCCCCTCAGGCAGCGGCCAGTTCTCTGCTGCTCCCCGTGGGTCTGTGGCCACACAGGGTCCAAGGCCGGGGACAGGCTCCCTTTGCCCCAGGACGGTCCTGGCTGAAACACCCCTAAGTGAAGTCCACCCACGTCCACAGCCCCCCACTCATCCCCAGGGGAAGAGCCCTCCTCTGGGGCTGGGACCAGGACCAGCTGAGCTGGGCTCGACAGGGTCCCTCTACAGGGCCTCTGCCCCAGGCCCATCTCTGCCCCCCGCCCCCTCTCAGGCTGCGCATCGGGAAGGACGACACCCTCACCTTCTACGACGGGGATGACCTGACCGCCCGGATCCTGGGCCAGTACTCGGGCCCCCACCGCCGCTTCAAGCTGTACACGGCCATGGCCGACGTCACCATTCAGTTCCAGTCGGACCCCGGCAGCGCTGTCTTTGGCTACCAGCAGGGCTTCGTCATCCACTTCTTTGGTGAGAGACCCCCCACCCCCACACTCCTGGCCCCACGCGCACTCTCCTGGCCCTCCCAGCCTGCACCCTCCAAGCGCTGCCTCCTCCGGGGTCCAGGTCAGCACCTAGGCAACTGACGCAGCATCATGCCCAGTGCCCAAAGTGTAAACTGGCAGGGCGCAGGGAGTCTGCCCGGGTCACACAGCCAGCCAGTGGCAGACAGAACCCAGGAGTCCTGCCTCCCGGCCTCCCTACTCTAACCCCCAGATCCCCCCCCCGGGCTCAGGAAAGAACCCTGGTCCACTAGACGGAGACCTACCCCCAGGCAGGAGGCGAAATGCAGCTGCCAATGTTTGCTCTGGCCACGGCCAGCTGTGCCCCCCCGCACCCCGCAGCCAGCCTGTGCGGCCAGGCCCCCGTGCTGGCGGCCGGCTCACTCGGCTCTCCCCGCAGAGGTCCCACGCAACGACACATGCCCCGAGCTGCCCGAGATCCCCAACGGCTGGAAGAGCACGTCCCATCCCGAGCTGATCCACGGCACCGTGGTGAACTACCACTGCTACCCCGGCTATGAGATCGTGGGCACGGACCTGCTCATGTGCCACTGGGACCTGACCTGGAGCGGGGACCTGCCCTCCTGCGAGAGAGGTGAGCGCAGGGCCTGGGCCACTGCTGGGCCACGCTGCCCGCCCGCCACGCCCACGAGCCCCGGAGACTCTGCACTGGAGGCTCTTCACCCCTGCCCGGTCGGGAGGGTGAGCGGCAGCGGGCACTCGGTGGGTGGGACAGGGCATGGCGGGGGGGTGGCCCTGGGAAGAAACTCTAGGCAGCTGTGGATCCCTGGGCTGCGACCACTAGCCACGCTGCCTGCCCCGGCATGGCTCTGTGGGCTGCCAGGGGCTGCAGGCCCCCCATGCAGCAGGACCAGTGATCAGTTCTGGGCTGTAGCCCGGCCCCCCGGCCCAGAGCGATGTTGCTTCCCCTCCCCCACACCCTGCAGGCTTACGGCCACCACTGGCCCCTTCTCTGTCCCAGCTGGCTCCAGTGAAGGGGGGAGCTCAGCTCTCAGGCTCTGAGCCGTGCGGGGAGGTGTCTCCCCCTTGCAGCCGGGTGCGTGAGTCTCACTGCCCTCCCTCCCTGGCACAGTGACCTCCTGCAAGGACCCCGGGGACGTGGACCACAGCCGCAGGGTCGTCTCCAGCGCCAAGTTCCCCGTGGGCTCCACCGTGCAGTTCGTCTGTGACAAGGGCTACATCCTGACGGGGGGCGGCCTCCTGACGTGCCACGACCGCCAGGCGGGGGGCCCCAAGTGGAGCGACCGCCTCCCCAAGTGCACCCGTAAGTGCGAGACCGCCCAGCTCCTTCCGCGGGTCCTGCTTCTCCATCCGGCCCCCCACAGCAGCACTGGCCAGGACCTCCCAGGCAGGGAACCCCATGGTGCCCACGGCAGAGGAGAACCCTTCCTGCTCCTGCAGCCTGAAGCAGGGGGTGTCCCGGAGGGGGTGGCATCGTGCTGGGCAGCGCGTCCATTGGGCTGTCCCCAGGGACCTGGGCAGCAGCCTGGCATGGAGCTGCCTGCCTCCCAGCCCCAGCAGCCTGGCTCCGGGGAGCAGCGAGGAGCCGGGGCTGAGCACAGTGAGGAAGGCTCCCCACGGCCCCACCCTGACCCCCCTCTGCCCGCGGCATGCGTCTCACCCCAGCTCCGTTCCACGCTTGCAGCCGAAGTGTACGAGCCATGCCACAACCCGGGTGCCCCAGAGAACGGCGTCCAGAGCCCAGAGAAGAGGCTGTACCAGGCAGGGGCCACCCTGCGGTTCTCCTGTGCCACGGGCTACGTGCTGCTGGGCGAAGTGAGCCTCCGGTGTGTGCCCGGGTACCCCTCGCAGTGGAACAGCTCTCCTCCTGTCTGCAAGGCTGGTGAGTCTGCCCGGGACAGGCACACCCTGTGTGGGGCCTGACGGGAGCGCCGCCCAGCCAGGCCCCGAACCCCCGTCCCACGGCAGGTGGGGGTCTCCCCTGCAGAGCCCTCTGCCGCGGGGCACAGAACTGCCATGGCTGCAGCTGGGCCACGCCGCCCTCTCCGGCAGGGAACGCCCCGTGGTCCCTGCGCTCCAAGCAGCGTCCTGGGCATGCCCGCCCCCTTCCACGACTGAATGGGGAGTGTGGGAGGGACACAGCCCCCCGCGCCACTGCCAGCTTGTCGCTCCAATGCAGAGGAGGCCCACAGGCCTGGCGTTGCAAAGCCGACTGTCCCTTTCTCCAGCCTGAGTCTGATGCCCCCACTCCACAGTGCTGGGAGCGTGTGCCTGTGTCAGCCCCGGGGCCGGGGGCACACTGGGCCCAGCCCGTTAGCGAAGCCCCGGCCACAGGGCTCGCACCTCAGAACCGCTCTGTGCTTCCGCTCCCAGCTGGGGCCGGTGGGACCCTTCGCTCTGCCCTGGTCCCCAGCAGCCCTGTGTGCTGGACTGCTGAACCCCTCCCTCCGCCCAGCTGCTGCCCCCTGCCCCCTCTCATTCTGCCCTCTCGTCTTCCAGCCGCTTACGACGAATTCTACAGCAACCGCAACCTGGACGGTAAGAGCCCAGCGTGCATCCAGGCTCCCTGTGCCCCAGCCTGCTCGCAGGCTGCCATGCAGGAGGGCCGGGGGTGGCCCCCGGGCAGATGTGGGGCAGGGGGCTTGGCCTGCAGTGGGCTGGGGGAGTGACCTGGGAGCCATGGGGGCCGGAGACTGGTGGTAGGGGCCGATGACCTGAACACGGTCCTCTCAGGAGAGGGTGGAAAGGTAGAGCCCCAGGGAGTGACGCACTGGCTGTGGGGGGCAGGGGAGCTGCTGGTACAGCTCTGCCCGCCCGGCGTGGGCCAGCCCAGGGACCCAAGAGGGCTGGGGGTGGGGGCTCTATCTGGGGAGCTAGGCTGGGCTTGGCAGCGAGCGCACAGCCAGCGGGAGGCGCCATTTCCCCCATGAACTGGCAGCAGGCCGGGTGCCATGTCCGTACCTGGCACCATCACTGGGTGCAGGGGGGCGCCGGGGAGGGACCCCCCCCGTGCCCAGAGAAGGGGGGCGCAGGATCTCCCTGTAGCCATAGCCTCTGCCTGGTTTCACCCTTCTCGTGCTACTTGCCCTGGTAAATGCTCTTCTTCCTCTTCCCGCGGGCCCCGGGCCCCTGCCCACCTCCGTCCTCCCGCTGCCCAGCCGCCGCAAAGGTCTCGCCCTCGGGGAACCCGCTGGAGGGCACCAGCGGCGCCGTGGCCATCTTCCTGCCCGTCGTCGCCGTGGCGCTGCTCGTGGGAGGCATTTACCTCTACTTCGCTAAGTGAGTGTCTGTGACGGGGGGAGGCGTCTGCCCCTGCCCCGGCCCCATCTCTCAGCCAGCCCATCTCACCCTCTGCTCCTCTCTGCCCCCTGAAGGCTCCAGGGCAAGCCGTCTTTGCAGCTGCCCCTGTCTGGTCCGGGTTCTCACCCCTACGACCACATCACCGTGGAATCGGCCTTCGACAACGCCGCCTACGAGACAGGAGTGAGTACCGCGCCCCACTCAGGGGGCCGCAGGGGGCTGGGGCTGGGGCTGGCCCTAGAGGCGTGGGGCACTCCTGCGGGCTGGCTGGAGGGCTGCAGGGCAGCTGTGCAAACAGGCAGCCCCATGCACCTCCACTTGGGGGGGGGCGCCCTGGGCCCTTGTTGGATTTGCCCCCCGCCCCTCCGTTGTGCACGTGGGGCGGGACGGGGGGCTGTCAGTCCCAGAAGGGGCTGGTCAAGGGAGCCGCCAGGCGTGGGGCAGAAAGGCAGCTGGTGGAGGGAGAAGAGGGACGCTGCCCCCCGTAAAGGGGGAGTGATGGGGGGGAGCGGGTGTGGGGACGCTGCCCCCCAGTGGGGCTGGGTGGAGAATGCCCCGGCAGGGCTGGCACGCGTCCAACCCCCTGCAGTCTGTTTCCTTTCCAGGACACACGGGAATATGAGGTTTCCATCTAAGCCGCGGCGGCGCAGGAGCCGGGAGGAGGGGGCGTCCCCCAGTGGGCTTTGCAGAGACCCCAGCACCGTCCTCAGCCCCCCCGCCCCCGGCCGACTGGTCCCTCCGGCCACCCCGCCATCGTCCTGCAAGATGGGACTGTAAATACTGTCCCCCAAGAGACATCAGCCGGCGGCACAGCTCCCCCCCCCCCCCCCCCCCCCGGCCTCGGCCCCTTCCAGCCGTCAGTCACGGACCGCCCAGCCCCCGACGCCGGCCTCCTCCCCCGCAGGGTCTGTGCAGAGAAACTGAGGCTCTGGGTTCCATGTGGGGGATGGGCCGTAGGCTCTGTCACGCAGCATGGAGCCGTGCACAGGACCTGCCAACCCACGCCAGAGCCAGCCCCGGGCTCCTGCTCAACTCTGCTGCTGCCCACCGTGGCCGGGGGGGCTAATGGCCTCGGCCAGCCGGGGTGCTGCTCTCTGCAGCTCCCCCCCCACCGCCAGCCTGGCCCGCACCGTGGCAGGGAGCAAAAGAGACGCTTTATTCCCATGAGCCTGTTCAGCCCCTCGTGTCCCAGCGCTGAGCTGCCACTTGTGGGGTCTGCCCTGTCTCCAATCCCCCCGCTGCAGGGCGGGCTCCAGACCCGCGGCTTGACTCTCAGCCAGGAGGGTTCTCGCCCTCGTGCTTGTGGAGAGAACTGGAAACAGGACCCGAGCGTCCCTGCGCCAGCAGCGCTGCCTGAGTCTGCAGACAGCCCACGCCAGCCGCTTGCAGAGGTGTGCTCTGCCCGGGAGCACACAGACTCTGCGCTTCTGCAGCCGCGGATGTCCCAGCGGTCGCTCTTCGTGCTGTGGGATTGGACGTTTTGCAGTCGCTGCCTCCTGCTCCCCAGCTTTCCCAGGCGAGGGGTGACTGAATTCCAGCACGTGCTCCCCCGTACCGCGCCCTGGAGCCAGGCAGCCATGTCCGCGAGGCAGACCTGGATCCAGCCTGCAGCCAGGGAGCGGGGGCAGCAGCTGGGGGCTGGGGAGCTGTGGAGATGAGCTGCTGAAGCAAACACAAGTTTGCCCTCCTCTGGCACATGCTGGATGGTGCAGGTGAAAGAGGGGCTGAGCCTGGCCCCTGGGAGCAAAGCACCCAGCCCTGGAACTGCTCAGTGACACATTGTACGTCAATGAGTATTTGCAATTCCCCACCCTCCCTCTGTGTGTGTGTAGTGGGCGTAGGAGAATGCAGGTATTTCCTTATCTCCTGCTAGTAGACTAGAGAACGCTGGCCTGGCACCTGTGGCCCTGGGCACACGGCGCCCTGAATACAAAGCACTGTTTCTCACTGGGTGGTATCACACTGAGATTCAGAGTCATCCACCGGCAGCAGCCCTGCTGCGCTGCCAGCCTCAGGGGCCAGTGTAAAAACAACATTCGAATGATGTAAAACCCACACAGCCCACATTCCATGGATGAAAAGCAGGCTCAGTGACAGGGCTCAAAATGTAAGCGTAGCTGGGGAACCGGCACCCGACAGGTGTGTTTCCAGAGGGGCCTGCAAGGATCGGTTCTTGGCCCTAGATTATTTAATGTTTTCGTCACTAGAAAACATAAACACCACAGCTAAAATAGGCAGATGACACAAAACTGGGGGAGTGGGAATAATGAAGAGGACAGATCGCTGCTTCAGAGCAAGCTGGATCGCTTGGTAAACTGGGTGCAAGCAAACACCGTGTGTTTTGAGGTGGCTAAATGTAAATGTACAGGTCTAGGAACAAAGACCAGGCCATGCTTACAGGACGGGGCTTTGTCATGCCACGCAGGGACTCTGAAAAAAGCTTTGGGGGCTGATGGATAATCAGCTGATCATGAGTGCCCCATGCAGTGCTGTGGCCAAAGGGTCTAATGTGCTCCTCGGAAACATAAACCGGGGAATCTGGAGTGAGAGCAGAGAGATTATTTTACCTGTTTGTGGCACGGGTGCAGCCGCTGCTGGAACCCTGTGTCCAGGCCTGGCGTCCGCAGTTCCAGAAGGATGTGGATAAATGACGAAGGGTCAGAGGAGAGCTAGAAAACCTGCCCTATAGCGACGGACTCCAGGAGCTCACAGAGAGACGGCTGAGGGGCTGCTTGATGCCAGGCTGTAAGTATCCACACGAAGAACAGCCAGTGGACAGGGGCTCTTCAAACCAGGACTGGAGCTTTTTCTACGGGGTCTGCCCTGGAACTGCTGGGGCAGTTAGTTCCCGGGCCTGTGCTAGGCAGGGGCCCGGGCTGGATGATCACCAGGGGCCCTTGTGGCCTTGCAATCTAGGAGCGAGTTCATTCAGCAGGGCCCAGATCCCCCCGCACCACTGCCTGTGTGACCACCGACAGGCCTGCCTCTTCACCACCGGCTGCAATGTGCTGCCGGTGCAGCAGGGCCCGGGGGCATCCCAGCCCCAGGGAGCCAGCCCTCCCGCGCCCCTGGGGGCCAGTTTAAAGGGCAGAGCCTGAGCCAAACAGCCAGTGGCCCTGGCTAGGGCCCATCCTGGACAGAGATGGCGCCCGGCACAGAGCAGCATGGCCAGATTCCGGCCTGGGCTCAGCCCCAGCAGGCCACGAGAAGGTGCCGGCCACCCCCTGGGCACGCAGGGCAGAGCTGAAGCGGCGGTAACGTGGGCTCAGGCCCAGGAACCAGCACCTTGGCTGTGCAGGAGCAGGGACAGGGCTAACGTGCTCTGGGCTAGATGCCCCGTGCTCGGCCCGTGTCTGCTCTCCCGTTGTCCTGGGGAGGCGCAAAGCAGCAGCTTTGCCTGATGCTGACCAGCATGGGAATGGTCCGGGCGATCTCGAGCGGGCGAGCACAGGCCACAGCCTTGGGGCCTGGCACGGAGAGAGACGGGTCTAGCGCTCCTGGGAGCCCCTGGAGCAAGCGGGAGTGCAGAGCAGCACCAACCTCACATCGGCGAGACCAGGCCCCGGCACAGCACTGCGGCCGGTCTCTCGTGGCGGAGCCCCTTGGCTGCCCACTAGGTGTGGGGCACTGGGGCACCTGGTGGAGGATGGGCCCAGGCAGCTGAGCAACATCCAAGCATCCCCCCAGTGTGTCAGTGGGGAGCAGCGTGTAAACCCCCCTGCTCAGCGCCCGACAGGGCGTGTGATTCCATGGGCGCAGGAATGGACGTGCTGCCCATGGCCGAGAGCCCACGGCATGCCCCACCCTGATGAGGGGCACTGCTGTGCAGCTCTGCTTCCCCCATGGTGCTGGGCTACCAGCCCCCACCAGGCTCACACTCCTTCACCTGCTCACGCCAGCGCTGGGCCCTGCCAGGGTGCTTCCGCCACCCTAGAGAGGCTGGTGATGGTCACACCACCTCCTGCGACCGGGCAGGTCACTCGCCATGCGCATGGCTCCCGCGAGCATGCTGCATTGGCTAGTCCCGTGGCCCTGCTGGGGCGGGCAAGGTGCACTGTCCAGCTTTGTGGGCACCTTGGATAGCCCACGGGAGGCAGCCCTAGGGACCCCAGCTCCCCCTCCATCACCCAACCTGCCCCTAAACAGCTACCAGAGCTGGGCCCCCGGGGCGGGGAACTCCAGACCCCTGCATTGTCATCTAGTCACTCTCTCCCCTGCCTGGCTGTGGGTGGGGCTGTCTGAGGCATGGGGGCAGTGCTGAGTATTAGGAGCCAGCTCATGTCGCGCCCTGGCTGGTTAGCCACGCTCTGGCCGGGTGCACGACCCTCCATGGGCTCCACCAGCCACGGCCAGCATTTTCCCATCCAGATGGACCGGGCAGAGGCGGGTGGGGGTGTTTGAGTGCGTGCGGACACGGGCCAGTCACATCCCGTCCCAGGACACCCCTGGTGAGTTCTGGGCGTGGGCTGGTGCCGTCGGGCAGCCTGTGCTCGCTGGCCGGCCCGGCAGCAGGCTACGGCAGAGAGACATTTGCTCCTGTTACTGCCAGGCCCCTGGGCTCAAGGTGCCATTCTCGCTGAGGTGGTGGCCATGCACCATCAGTTGGCTTCAGCATTCAGCTGGAATCCTCCTACTCCCCCCCACCCCCGCCAGTGTCTAGGCCAGACCCCCACCCTCTGAAGCGCAGGCCCTGCTGCTGGATAGATCCTCACGGGGCTGGGCTGAGCCCGCCGACAGGCGCCAGGTGGCCGGCCAGGAGCAAGTATTTGACTACAACGGCTGCTTGGAGGCTGAGAGAGAAGCTAGCCCCAAGTGGCTCCCATCCCCCATTTGCCAGGGCTCCTTCCCCGTGGGCCCAGCCAGGGTTCGTGCCCTTCTGTTCTCTGTGAGAAGCGGCAGGCTGGGGTGTGTCCCCCTGGCAAGGGGCTTTCCTCCTGCTTCCTTCCAAGCCCCTGTTGGAGGTGAGGGAGAGGCTAGTGGCTGGGCAGCCCTGCACGGTCTTCACGAGGGGTAAGAGTGCTTGTGCAGGGCAGAAAGGGGAGTTAGTGCTGCAGCCCCTGGCCCGGCCGGAGCCCCTGGGTCATGGCCACCCCCAGCCTGGGCAGGAAGGGTTTTACATGTAAAGCGTAATGTACAGTCCCAGGTTCAGCCTCCCTGTGCGGTTTGGAGAGACAAGCTAGTCTTTTCTTTCAGTTGTTTCCTTAATAAACTGGTGTTTTAGAAGAACCTGCCCTGCATGGTGGTGGCGTGTGTTCCTGGCGTCGGCAAACCCTGCGCCCAGGGAGCCTCCTCGCCCCTTCCTCCCGCAGCAGGGTGACGTGTAAGGAGAGCGCCACGTGGCCCCAATGCTCGGCCTGAGCCCGTGTCTCAGTGTGCGCCCCCTTCTCTCCGCAAGCCAGCAGAACCACCTTTGGGTGTTGATGGCAACCCCTGGGAAACCTGCTGGGCCCCCTGTGCCGGCAGGTCTGAAGCCCAGGCTCCCACTCCCCCCCCAGTACAAACTTCACGTCCTGCTACAGACGTACCCCAGGATCCCAAGGTACCAGCTGCCCCCGATGGGGAAATTGGGCTCTGTCCTGCATGGAGCATGATAGCACAGACACGAGCTTTTTAGGGGGGGGGAGGAGGGGGGATAAGGGAGTGCGAGGACAGAGGAGAATGGCAGGCCCGTGGTACCTTCCCGGACACCCTCGTGTCCCAGTAGAACATGCACTGGATTCAGCCGGGAGCCTGGCGCAGGGTTGCCATGAGTGTGTCAGGCCCACGCTCAGCCCTACAGTGGCGCCCAGTCAGCTTCCAGTGCCAGGGGCAGGCCTGGGTCCTCATTTTCCAAAAAAAAACAAAAACCGGCTCACGCCCCAGCTACTTGCAGAACCGGATTTAGGCTCTGAAGACCATGACAGCAGCGCTCCTCCTGGCATGCAGATTGCCAAGCCCGGGAGAAGCAGGTGAGAGCTGGGGACCTGGCTACGGGACAATCTGCCAGCGAGGAAGCCTGTCTGCAGGAAACGCTGCAGAGCAGTCCCCTCCAAAAAGACCATTTCGCCAATGCAAGAAGGCTCCATGCAGCAGTCCACCCCCCCCCCCCAACACCCCCTCCAAATTGTAGCTCTGGACAGGTGCCTGAATCGGAAAGGGCCTGCTCAGCACCTGGATGAGCCCAGCCGGGTTGGCCGGAGGGCTGGGCGCTGCACCACACCACAGCCCAAGGCAGTGGGAAGCTGAGCAGAAACTACCAGGAGAATCCAAGCTGACGTGTGGGATGGGACAGTGCTGTTTGATCCGACACCCAGCTGCCAGGCAGGTAACACTGCTGCCCCCCCACCTCATGCCAGCCTGGGACGTGCCCCCCCCCTTTGTTTTATGCCCTTGGCACAGAGCTGCCCAGGGGACTGGCCCAAGATTTCCCAGGTTCCACCTGGCACCCAAGCAGTCTCGCCATTCACGCCACCTCACTGCTCACAGCACCCCCCCGCCTGGCCTTGGCCAGGGTGCCCCGCCCGCCGATGCTTGTCAGCGTCAAAGAGCGCTGAGTGCCCAGGGGCATCCGCCCCTTTAGCAAACACGCTGGCCTCTTGGCTGCCCATGCACAGATCACTGCATTGCCTCTCGCTGCTGCCTGCCAGCGAGGCAGTGGGGAACAGTGAAAGCCCAGGCCCTCGGGTTGCCTTCTCGGTCCCTAGAGCTTTGCCTGAGGCCAAGGTGGGGTGGGGCGGCTGCTTTGTCTGATTTCTCATGCCTGGAGACATCGCACCTGCTCTGCTTCCTGAGTGCCTGGTTTTAACATCCCTTGAGCCATCACAGCTGATTTCAAACAATAACCTGGGAAGGGGTGGAGCCTTCTTGCCAATTCATCCCTTCCAGGGAGATATTGACTGGCTGGCTCGGAGCCTAACCACAGAGGCTTCCCTGCTAACTACAGGGAAGGGCAGCCCTTCCCACACCCCCACTTCTCCCAGCCTAGCAACAAGGCGCTCAGCGTGGAGCGCCTTCTGTAAGCTGCAGCCCAGCTCTGCCCTGCAGCGTGCAGCACACCGGGAGATAGGCAAATCACGCCCAGAGCAATCATGGACCATGAAATCTGCTGCACCAAGCAGCATGCGCAATACAGAGGGTCCCTGGGCCACCACAGCAACGCTGCCTGCTCAGGCCTGCCCCACAGGTTGCATTCTTCCCCCGGCGTGGGGGGCAGCAGACAGGCGATGAATCCATCACAGGGGACATCTCTGCAGCAGCAGCAGGAAGGAGGCATCCTGTGGAAAGGAGAGAGATTCGGCGATGCCGAAGGGGCCTGGTGAGTGGCCGTGCATCGTGACAAAGTGTTGCACATTGTCTAGTCTGCGGGAATGTGACCGTGCTGGGTAAAGCCGACCCCACGCACTCAATGTAAGTGGCAGCAGGAGGGAATGCTGAGGCCATGAAGCACAACATGCAAAGAGCATTTTAGGCTGGGGAACCCTCCACGCAGTGACACTCAGCACAGAAATCACAAGCATGTTGCACAAACGCTGCTAGCTGCACGGGCCCCATAAAGGCAACAAGGCCCAAACGCCGTGTGGGGAGCAACTGGAACTGCACGTCCCTTAACTCCGGTGGAGGATGCAAGCACCACAGACGCAAGCTCCTGCAGTGCCTGCCTAAGCCACTTCCTCCTGCGGGCTAGGCAGAAGCTTTCCGCATGCCAGGCCAGGGAGCAGCAGGGCCCGTCGCTGTCCCAGGAAGGCCCCATAAAGTAATCCAAGATGACAGTGAAATAATGGCCAGGGCAGGGGACATTTCCCCAGCGCCTCCCCTGGAGGTGAAACGCCATGCAAGGCGCACTGACCAGACTGCGTGTTTTGTGGCTGCATCTAGGCGCTCAATCGAACAAGAACAAAGCCAGCGGCAAGGGATTGCACACGCACGCCAGCAGCAGCTCAGGCCTGCTTGCCGGGAGCTGTGTGTTGGTGGGCTGGAAGACGGCTGACCCCACATTAAAAAAGAAGAAAGCAAATGGCCAGCCTGTTGCCCAGCTGGACCAACCCAGGGGCACTTATTGGTGCCGCAGCTGATGTCACTGCCAGACTGGGACCCTGCCAGATATTGCATTTTTCTCCAGCACAAGCATCATGGTGTGATTCCCTCCTCCAGAAAAACCTCCGTCCCCGCTCACCCTTCTGGGACTGGCCGCTGCTGCCGTGGCCTGTGACCGAGGACCATGAGCAGACAGCCTCCTGCGGAGGGACCAAATGGGGTCAGAAGAAAGAGCCTTTGAGAGCCAGTTCAGCCACCCAAATCCCATCCCGGGAGAGAGCGACTCCAAGTCGTTGTCAGTCTGGGAGGGGGGGGCTCAGTCCTGCTCCCGGAAGACAAGTCCCCCCATTTCACACCCACAGTCCACACTCCGGCTGGCAGGCTTGGAAAGGCCAGGGGTCGATGGGCAACAGGACAAGCCTCCCCTCTGCAGCGGGGCTCTGAAGCACAGGCAGAGTGAGCTCCTCCAGCATGCTTGCTGCCCATGCTGGAGTGGTTCGGAGACAAACCCAGAGGGTTTCAGACCCTCTCCCCCTCCCTGGCATGTTTCTATCCCACCTGGAACCCCACACACCTGCTCTCCTGTCTCCTTAGGGCACCGCTGATTCTTTAGGGCCAGCCCCTCTCCTGAGAGGAGACCATGATTATGGACCCTTAACAGGGTCACCCCCTGCTTCTGCAGAGGTCAACCAGCCCAGGAGCTTGCACTTGCGCTGACGGCTCACCTGCTTTCCAGTAACATGCTCTGAAAGCCTCCCACGCCAGGACACATCTCCTACTTCTACCCAGCCTGATCATCGTGCCTGCCCCAACCCTCCCGCCGAGAGACACAGGACAGACTGGCTCTTTCTAAAAGCCAGCCATCAACAGCTGTTCTGCTCTAAAGCCCCTCCCACACACGCAGATTACAAATATTGTCGCCATCCTCCGGATCCCCCCGTTTACGGCATTCAAATATTGCCAGGCCGGGGGCCCAAGGCCCAGACCCACTGCATCTGCTCCTGCTCCCCAGTGGCGATTTAGGAACCTTACATGGCTGCCCTCAGCGCCTTACCGGGGCCAGCCGCCAGCCCTGCTCCCGGCACTGACGGACCCAACTACATTGGACTCCTATTAGGGAAAGCAGCCACCTTGAATCTTGGCACGAAAGCGCGGCCCCCCACTCTTACTGCAGAAGGTGGCCATGTGTATGCCCCAAAATATTACCATTTGTATGTATGAAAAGTACTAAATTGTTTAAATGTAAGAAAAAAAGTGTGGGGAGGCCACCTGTCTACCTAATGTCTTCCTCTAGGGGCTCACTTCCCCCAACTGACCTGATCCTCCCCCAGCTAACAGGGACAAAAAATCCCACCATGCAACATGCCACCTTACACTGAGTGGCCCTTTGGCCCCTCTGCTCACGGTGGCACATTGTATGGTGGGTCTTGCGGGCCTCAGCGCTGCTGCCTCCTGCCCGGAGGGCCATTTGGCTCAGCACTACTAATGTTAAGTGAAACTTCCTGAGTTTTTTTGGGTTCTTATCCAGCCTCCCTCTACGGGGTTTGTAGGAAGCAAGAGACTGAAGACAGGGGTGTGGGGCAAGAGAACTACCCCCAATCTACCCTAGTGGCAGCAGACACTGTCCCCTGGAAGCAGGCCATAGAAACTAGGGGAGATAGGTGGATGCTCTCTGCCAAAGCAGCGGGCCAGTGAGCCAGCTTTCCAGTGCCGGGCTGGACCCAGTCACGAGGTCAGTGACACGTCCTCTCTTGTGTCCGGTGCCATGCGCAGGGTCCAGCACCGCTGCGCCTTCCCTCCCCTGCGACACTAGCAGTCCAGAGCCCGTCTACACTAGTCACCATCCGGTTACACCAGGCCAGCGCCCGGCAGGATCAAGGGGCAGCGAACACAGACAGCACCGGCGCAGACAGGGCGGCTTGGCACCAGGGCACAGATGCCCCTAGGCTTGGCAGGGCCGGTCGGCTGGCAGTCCCTGGACCCGAGGGTGAAGGAGGGGACTGGGATCAGGTCTCTGGGCTTCGCACACCATATGTACAGCGCCTAGCACAGCGCACAGCGCCCCGCCCCCAGCCCAGCCTCGCGCACGGGGTTACCCCGCCCGCCCCCGCAGCGAGCCCCCTGCCGGCACGGGACGGCAGCACAGGCAGCAACACCGACCCGACCCACTGCAGCTGCGCCGAGCCGGCCCTCAAACGGAGGGTTTACGCATGCGCGTGGAACGCAGCGGCCGTCTGACCTGCGCTTGCGCAGGGTTAGAGCCGCAGGCGGGGGGAGGGGGTTGTCCCGGCCGGGCCGGCCAGGTTGAGTCTGCGCGGGGACTGGAGTAAGGGGAGTCCGATCTGCGCCTGCGCGGGAATGGCGCCTCACTGCATCGCGCCTGTGCGGGTCAGGGTGCCGATGCCACCTGGGACGCGCCTGCGCGGTGGTGTGCGAGCCAGGCTCGGCTGCGCCTGCGCGTGGGGGTGGCGCGAGGTTCCGGAGCTCGACCCGGCCGGGCTGCGCCTGCGCGCCGGTGTCCTGGCCCGGCCGGGCTGCGCCTGCGCGGGGTGCGCGGTGGCGGGGCCCTACGCGGCGGCGCCTCCTGTGTGTGTGTGAGGTGGAGGGAGCGGAGCCCAGCCGAGCCCGGAGCCCCTGCGCAGGCCCGGCCCGACCCCCGCCCGTCCCTTCCGCGGCATGGCAGTGGGCGCGGGGCCCCCCGCAGCCTCCCCCGGGCCCGGCAGGAGGAGGACGGGGAAGCAGCAGCGGCCCGTGGGATAGGCCGAGCGCCGCCGCTGCCTCTCCCGGGGCGAGGGGCCCGCGCCGAGCCGAGCCGAGCCGGGACTGGCCTGAGGCCCCGCTCGCCCGCCCGCCCGGCCGGGGCAGCTGCCTTGGGCCCGTCCCCGGAGCGGAGCGGAGCGCGCGAGGACTCGGACTCGGAGCCGCCGCCGCTGCCCCTGCGCAGGGAGCGGGGGCACTTGGGGCCGGGCCCCCCGCCGCGCCCGGGCTGGATGAATGTGGGGGAAGATGGAGACCAAGACGATCGTGTACGACCTGGACACCTCCGGGGGGCTGATGGAGGTGAGCAGCCGGCCGGGCTGGCGCTGGAGGGGCCGGGAAAATGGCGTGAGCCGCCGGGCCGGGCCGGGCCGCCCCCCCTCCACCTCCCCCTCCCCGGGGCCGGGCTGACGGGAGTCCCCGCTGCCCATACAAGGAAGCGCGGAGGGACGGAGCCGGCCCGCCAGGCCCCGGGCAGAGACCCGCTGGGGCTCGGGCGGGGTGGGGGGGCCCCAGCGGCCATCTCCCCGGGCTGGAGCGGAGGCGGGCCGGCGGGGTCCGGCGCTGCCCCTCAAAGCCCCTCTCTGTTTGTGTGCCCAGCAAATCCAAGCCCTGCTGGCTCCCCCGAAGAGCGAGGACGGGGAGAAGAAGAGCCGCAGGCCGGAGAAGGAGGCTCGGCGGAGCGGCCGGGCCACGAACCACGATAGCTGCGATAGCTGCAAGGAAGGCGGCGATCTGCTCTGCTGCGATCACTGCCCGGCGGCTTTCCACCTCCAGTGCTGGTAAGGCCCGCAGTCCGCTGCGCCAGGCGGCCCGGCCGCCCTGCCCTGCCCTGCCCGCCGGCCGCTTGCAGCGCTGGCGCTCCCGTCGGTCCTCCCCGTTAGATCGGGGCATTGTGTGAAAGAACAAAACCCGTCCGGCTGGGGCTGGCCCCGCCAGCACCACCTAATCCGGGGCAGCCGAGGTGAAAAGTCCCTGCGCCCCTCTCCGGGGGGAGGAGGGGGCAGCTCCGCCGCTCGCTCCGTGGCTTAGGGGATGGGTGGGAGGCTCCTCTTCTTTTTGTGTGGAGCGTTGTGGAGCTGCAGAGCCGGGAAAGCCTAGAGGAGAAGCTGTGCTGCTGCTGGCCTGCGATTTGCATTGCCTTTATTGCACGCACCCGGGGGTTCAGCCTTGAAGTTTCTTTTCTTCTCTTCTCTTCTCGCTCCCTCTTTTAGGGCTGCGTTGCTTGGGGATCCCTTTGGGCTCGTGGCGGGTGGGAAGTCGGGTTTGCTTCTCTTGGACTGGCCTGACATTGCTGCTGCAGCTGCTGGGAATAATGGAGGTTGCTGTCTCAGTGTCTCTCCCTGCCTCACTGTTTACAATATGGCGACCTTCCTTTAAATTATATTTTTATTCTCAGCGCCATTTTGGTTGCATGTAGGATTTCCAGACCCTTGCACCCTTACTGTAGTATTTTGAATATCTTCCAGCATTGAGCCAGCACTCGGGACTTGAAAATTGACCCTTTTTATTCCCTTTTCCCTCCTCCTGCCCTTTAGACCTGCCTGTTCCATCTGCAGGAGTGACCAATACGCATTCAGAGAGAGCTTGCCTGTAGTTTTGTGCTCTTGTTGCTATTCCTCGGTGGTTGTTTGGAAATGTGTGCTTCAGAGCATAGTGTTGCAAAGCTGTCTCTTGGGAGGCTGCTGTGGGTGCACCTTCTGTGCATTACCAGGAAGCCTGGCAAGCTAATAACAAAAAGCAAACCAGCAAAGTCTTGCCATACATCTGAACTTCAGTTTCAGTCCTGAGATGTTATTTCTTGCTTCTGTGTAAGGAACCCAGGTGCATCGAAGGCGAATTTGCTCATATCTGTTCAGCAGTTGACTCAGGCTGGCTGTTCGGGTGAAATTCATACAGCCAAAGTGGATAACGGGGTGGGGGAGGGAGCAGGGCAAGTCAGAGCACTGGAGTTCTGGGGAATGGGTATGCCTTTGATCTTTGTTATCCGACTACAGTTGTCTTCTTGTGACTTTAGCTGAATGGTTTCACTTTTTTATATGCTAATTGCAGGTCTTTGGGCGCTTATTACACTGGGAAAATTAACTCTGTGGTCAGAATTCTGTAGAGAGTGCCCTGTTACCATTCTATAGATCCATCTACCCAAGACAGGAAGCTCCATTTTTTATAATCCATGGTACCATCATTTCTACTTGGAGGAAGTTCCCCTGGTAGTTTTATGATATAGAGCACTTAAAACCTGCTGGAGAAATTGACTTCTTTTTTGTGGTTCAATCTGTTTTGTAGGTAGACAAGGAGGGTGAGGTAATCTTTTATTGGACCAACTTCTGTTGGTGAAAGAGACGTACTTTAGAACTTACAGAGAGCTCTCCTTCAGATAGCTGTCATTTTAGGACAGGATTGTTTTATAATGTAGGGCTCAGTAGTTCAACACAAACAAGTTAATGTTTTACATTAGGATGCTGCTGTTCTAAACTGAACCTGTCAAATGAAGTGCCTATAAATGTTAGGCCTCCATATAGTTTTGAATCTCATTTGTTTATTGTAGCAGGATAGTTGCTAGAAACCTTGAGAATTTATTCAGGGGGAAATGGTCCGAGCACAGTTTGAGACTTAGCGATGCACATACTTCATGATTTAATTTGGCAAAAGTTTGCTTTTTAATCTGGATGGGGAAATGGGTAAATTTATTCAATTTAGAGACTTTTGTGAAGTGATTTTTTTTTCTTACAATTAACAGTACTAAATTACAACCAACTGATTAGTTACTATTTTCATGATATGAATGCAGGGCCCTATCCTGCGAACCCTTTCTCATTTTAGTCCTATTGACTTCAGTAGGACTGCTCTCCAGGGTAAGAGTTTGTAAGGTCAGCCCCACAGTTTATGCAGCCACAGTATTCAAATCCTTTTAGGCTTAAATTTGCTTCAACGGGCTTTTTCTTCAGCAGAAGTAAAAGATGGGCTGCTTTCTGCTTTGCTGTTCTCATTTCCAAAGGCTTGCATACCACTTTGCAAACACATGCAAATGAGACAAGTTGCCTCAAAAGGACACTTGGGTTTTGTCTTTACCTCCGACATCTTGGTTAAAGTAAACTTCCATTCCATTGGGCATGAATGCAGTACATGCATTTCCCTGCTAATCTGCAATGTTTTTGTAATGCTTGCTTTAGGTAAATTTTAAACAGTGAACATAACCTTGTGAATTCTGCTATTTGAGGCATCTTCCGGGCATTTCCCTCAATACTGTTTTCACTGTTCTAAAACTTTATTTTGTAAGAGTGAGGAAAATAATTATTAGTTTTTATTTAGAGCTCTTCAACAGTACATCCTGAAGCACTTTACAAAGGAGGTCATTATCATCTTTAAAGCGAGGATACGGAGGGGGGGAAGTGACTTGCCCACTGGGGAAGTGGCAGAATGGAGAATAGAACCTGTCTACCTAGTCCCATTCCAGTGCCCTATCCACTAGGTCACACTGCCTCCCGCATATACGGTACTTGTAACTTGCTTGCAACATAATTGTGCCTTGGTTACATAAATAAATAAGTGTATAGCTCCAAAGCAATAGTTTTAACTTAAAGGAAACAAACAAAAGTTATGTAATGTGGTTCTGCTTCCATAGTCCATTTTAGTCTGGTGGGTGAGCTCTTCCCCATGTTTATTGAAATTCATTTCATAATCTGTGGTATGCACTTTGAATATATGTTCCAGTAAGTAAGTCTTGAAACATAATCCAGGCAGGTATTGTGGTTCCATTTTTGTTTTGGTTCCATGCAGTTCGCAACCTGTTTACCATTGTGGGCCACATTCAATACTATTTCTATGGCCCTGAAGATTTCCCATGGGCCACAGCTGATTGGACTGCGGGTTGAGAACTACTGGTTTAGGGTGTCAGGGTGTTCATGAGAGTGCTGCAGGAGAGAAGACCAGATCTTCTTAAAGTCCTTTGTTTTGTTCTTAAATATATCTTGACTTCTATAGTATTTCCACACATTTGGAAGACAGCTGAAAAAAAGATGTTAGCTTTGACTATTTCCATGTCTAACTGCAATATATTTACCTGCCAAAAAGAGCAGTTTTACTAAGTTCTTTGTAGTTACGAGTGGGTTGTCAGTCCCAGAGTGACTTCATGTGGATGGAACAGATTTCTGATTCATCTATTATGAATTTGACTGCTCTTGTAATTTTGTACAAGAAAGATTATAGTTTGGGGAAAAACCAAAGAAAATCTGTATTTTCTTTGCTTAGACTCCTTTCAGCATTGGTTGGATTTCATCAGCTTTGTTGCAAATTATTTGGATGGGGTATTATTTATAGAAAATTCTGTAGTGCCCTTCCACTAGATTAGCTGTGACATTGTGTATAGTATATTCAAATATGTTGACTGTTCTTCAGGTTTTTTAAATTTTGCATGAAATGCTTTTTCCACTTACCAGCTTTTTCCAAGGAAGCTTTATTGGTTTTTAGCTTTTAAAACTGGCTTTCATTATGTAGTTTGCATACTAATTTGTCACTTGCTAATAATATGATTACTGTGAATGCAAGTTATTGAACAGTTCTAGAAATAATTCAGTAGAGTCTTTAATTTTATCACACAACTCTATTTCAAGGGGGCTTCTGAGCTGGGATAGACTTTTAAAAATTAATCTAAAAGCAGTTTTTTTGTCTAGTAACTTTCTGTATTTTTCTCTTGATTTAGATGTGTAACTATTCTAGCTTGCTCTCTCACAATCTCCTCTCTCCTGCCTGGTCCTGCAATAAACTCATGATCCTGTGCTTGAGATCGGTCCACAGAAATGATTGTGATGTCAAAAATTCAATATGGCTTTTCTGAAGGATTAAGCAGAAAGTGGATGTGAGAGGAAAAGCACAGGTTTAAAACAGATAATTAGTAAATGTGGCAATAGAAGTTACAATACTAAGCAGGTGAACTGACTTTTTAAAGTAGTGATGTTTATTTTACCTAGTGTGAAGGGCGCTCTCAAATTACAGAACCATAGCATTCAGTTAAAGTCCCATTTATAATTGCCTGTTTGTCTGGCTCCTGAGACCTTGTTATAAGTATACTGAAGCAACTTAAGTTGTCTGAAAGTAATCAGTTTCCTTTCGAAGTGAATATGGCTCTTTACATGACAGAATTGACATACCAAAATTGTGAATCTAGTGTGCTCCTTAGATTTCCCTTAATAGTTGATTATCTTGTTCTGAACCAGATGAATTTTGTGGCTGTCAGAGGGTAAGAGCACTGCATCGAGCACTGAGGTCTGCTACTTCCATCAAACATTTTTGCAACACTTGCCTCCCCATGTTTATATTTGGAGTGTTTGGCTCTGTTTCCCTTTTCTGATTTGGCAGTCCTCTGACATGCTGTTGTTGAAGAATTGGAGTAACAGAGCTTGCTAAGAGAGGCAGATGAAACTAAACTAGCCTCACTTTTGCATATTTTATTTTCTGAGTCACATCAGTTAAAGGTTTCACACGTAGAATGGAAAATTGTCATGTTTAACTGCTAGGACATGAATAATTTTCTGTATCTTATTCAGATTTAGAATTCTCTTGGCCTATCCCAAGCTGGCATTCAATTTAGTTATTCATTTAGGAGTTAATTTTGATTTTTCACTTTTGCATCTACTTGATTCCTCCCCTTCTCTTGTTTTTTGACAGAAAAAAATGTTTGAGGCATCCAAATTCTGAGCCATGGCCTTAATTTCAGTGATTCGGTGTTTTAATGGCCATAAAATTAGATGCTCTGAGCATCCTGCCTTAAGAAAATTAGTTACTTTCAACTAGGCAAGAGTGAATTGGACAGAGTTTAAATCCATTGAGTTACATGTGATGTTGAAGTGTGACTTCATACTGAAATTATTAATAACTTTAAAAAGGCTTGTACATTGGCTCTTTGTAGGTTTAAATTAACTTAAAATTTAAGTTTGAATGTTTACTGTCAAAACTAGATTCTCCTTTTATGTGAACAGTTTACTGGCATCCTTTAAAAGGCCCTTGAGTAAGCTTGGAATATAGAGACTTGGACATAATTTAAGCTTTTTTTTGAGCTCATAACTGTTAGATCATAATATTTTAAAGTTATGTAAGAAAACAACTTGTGCTGTTAAAACCTGTTTATCTTTAAGTTAATAAATATTTTAAATGAATTTGCTACTTGCCAAATTCTTATGCTTTAATTTTGTTTGGTATTTAGGTGTTGTAGGAAGCAATGTGGAATCTGAGATATTAAAGTTAATGAAAGAAGCAACTGCACTGGTCTAGTTACTTAATTAAAAAAAAGTCATTCTTTATGTGCCTTTAGACACAGTAACATGATCAGCCATAGCTGCTCTGTTAAGCTTTCTCTTGTACAACTTTGGAGGTTTTTTTTAGTTTACACATTAAGGGTTTGAAATGCAAAGCCAGAAAAGTTCAGCTGTAGGGATAATGCTGTGCACAGAATTTAGAATTTTCTGGAGTTTGGTTTGTCACAACTTAATACACTGAATTTTTTTAAAATGTGTAATTCAGGATCTTTAAGGTATCATTGTCTTCAGTATGTGGGTGCATGCTCTTGTAAAATCTGCTCATGGTTGATTTAACAATATACATAATGAAGTGTGCTTGCTGATCAAACCATTGATTGCTGCTACTCTGAGAATTTGACCACAGTAATCAGGTTACCAGTCTTCAGTGGGACTCTATCAAAATCAACAAGATGTGCTATAATAGTTGAACTTAAATATGTTTCCTTCACCCACCTCTGTATCAAATGGACTAAACTTATTAGAAAAGGTAATGAAATATGTAAAGTTGTTTAAAAGGTACAGGATAAGATCACTGATAAAAACTAAAAAGTCCTGTTACTTTGCCTATGGAAAAATATGCTTTTACGTTGCATCTTGCTGAACTGTTCTGTTTTGTGAAGTGTTTTTAAAGTACTCAGTGACTTAGTTTGTGTTGAATCCATTGTTCTATTCAGTGGTCGCCCATTATAGTTTAACTTTACTAGACACTTTCTAGCTGCTGTCTTCCGGCATGTTATCAGATCTGTAGGTGTGGCTCATGGGAGCATTTCAGAATGTGTAAAGGTCCTCCTCCCAAAGGATTTCTAATACCTAGAGGCACTTGCTTTAGCAAGAATATTTTAATTGGATTTGATTTCTGATGCATAATGTACATTGGTTAACGACTACGGTGCAGATCGTAAATCAGTGGTCCCCAAACTTTTTACCCCATGCCCCCCCTTACCATGCTTTCTTTAGAGTTGGATACTAAATCAGAAATTTTAATTCTAGGCACTTTAAATAAAATATTCATGGTGCTGTCACTCTTATAGTCTGTACAGAGGAGCGTCTCAGTTTGGGGAACCTGACAGGGATGGGACTAAGCCTGTTACACCAGTGCGTGTCTCAGGCCTCAACTGTGGTTGTGGTGACTAGAGCAGAACCCCTTATGAACTATGCCCTCTCTGAAATCCTTGTCTGTTGTGTCACTCTGTCTGATACAAGACTGACGTAATATAACTTAAAACTCCATTGAAACTTTTGATGTACTCTTCTGCAAGAACATATATCTGGATTCAAAAAAGAATTTGATAAGTTCATGGAGGATAGAGTCATCAATGGCTATGGGTCAAGATGATCAAGGATGCCACTTCATGCTGTCGGCATCCATAAGCCTCTGCCTGCCTGATGCTGGGACTGGACGATGGGATGTATCTCTTGATGATTGCCCTGTTCTGTTCATTCCCTTGAAGCATCTGGCATTGGCCACTGGTAGAAGACAGGATACTGGGCTAGATGGATCATTGGCCATATTGGGTGAGACCATTCTTATGTTCTTATCTGTATGTAATACCCCACACCTCATTTGTGGGATGCCAAGCGTGTGTATAAATTATAAGAAAAGCATATTGCTGGCCGTCAGTTGTAAATCACATTCAGCATAGGCATTGATGTAATAAAAGCAGCAGTATTGCTATCCCTGCCTGTCAAGACACATAGTAAGCACACAGCTCAACTGCCAGCCAGCTTGCCTGTCTTCTAGACACCCTTTATGGTCATTTATGCCACCCCAGGACATGACGGTGGAATCTGCTTGGTGCAACAAGTGGTCAATGACAACAGTCATTCATCAGTCTCTCGTCAGTCTCCCAACCGTCTGTCCACCAGGTTTTGATCTGCCAAGTCGCCTGTGATCATCTCTGAACCGGTTTCAAACAAGACGGGGTGACTGTGCAGCCAGTCTCTTTAAATGGGTTTTTTTTTTAATGACCCACAATGCAGCTGTGGTCAACTTCAGACTAGTTGCATATCTTTGACGACTGACCACTAACTTATTTCGATGGCAGGGTACCAGATGTCCACCTGGCTGATGATGACGCTATCAAATAGCAGGGTACATTGTGCATACACTGCTGATAATAAGCGCACACACATCCTAGTTTCTTTGTTTCTAGATTGAGTCAGCATGTGTTGGATGCTTTCTTGACTTTCCCTGTGTTCTAGGAATCTTGATCCTTAACCCTAAAGTCAATAATGACTAGCAGAAGCCTACTATGAAAAAAGTAGACAGTAATTTCCAGAGTAAGAAAGGAGATGTACCTTTGGAAACAGAGTCCACAGTGCATTAAATGTGAGAGGAATGTTATGGTAACGGAATCATAAAAGAAGTCATATTGGGTCAGAACAATGGTCCATCTAGCCCAGTATCCTGTCTCCAACAGTGGCCAATGCCAGATGCTTCAAAGGAAATGAACAGAACAGGGCAATTATCAAGTGATCCATCCCCTGTTGCCCCGTCCCAGCATCTGGCAGTCAGAGGCTTTATACAATAATACAATAGAACTCCGTGCAAGAACTAGCAGTTTAAAAGACCAATCCAGGAAGCAAGCTTAGGCATGTGAAAACATTAAAGTAATTCAGACTATAATGTGGCTTTGTTCTGGGGATGTGAAATACTTGATCCGGCCTATGTTTACACTTACAAGCGCTCTAGCGGCACAGCTGCACTACACCACTGTAGTGTAGACACTGCAGCTACAGAAGAGGTTTTCCATTGCAGTAGTAAATTCACCCCCTCAAGAGGCAGTAACTAGTTTGACAGAAGAATTCTTCCATCAACATAGTGGTGTCAACACCAGGGCTTAGGCTGGCTTAACTGCGTCTCTTGGGAATGTGAAGTTTATACAGCCCTGAGCCAGATATCTAGGTCGACTTAAGTTTTATGTGTCGATCAGGGCCAAGAATAAGAAAATGTAAACAAGCATCTTGCTGCATTGAGTTATTGGCTAAACTGTATGTGACTGAGCTATGATTTTGGAGTGCTTGGTGCAGTCAGCCTATCAAAGAACTGCTTCTTTTCTTCCCCAACCAGTAGTTCACACCATGGCTTTTGCCCAACTTCCCTTGTAGACTGCTGTGTGATGCCAAGGGCCTGCAGAAATAAACACCAGTTAGAGAGAAAAATAGCTTGTGTGTCACCATGGATCATAATCTTGTCAGCACACTTAGTCAGTTGTTGCCATGCAGGTTTGTGTCTTTTCTGTGTATGAATAGTTATGGTGGTTTTTTCCCATCTTTAGCATACTTTTTACAAATTGCATTTCCTGGGAGGTGTTCAGTGTATCGGATCTCAAGAGTACAAAAGACAAATATTGTAAAAGCAGGCTGGGAGGAAATCTTGAGCCTTTTCCACTGATGTCTGCTGTGCATGAGTCACTTTTTGAAATAACCTAGAATGAGCTGGAGATTGCTCTCTGCGGGGTTTGAATTTAGCAGTGGCCTGAGGACATAACTTAACAGACCAAAAAAACCTTCCCTGAATATCTAACAAGTAGCCCTAATAATTACAAAATATGTGCCTATGCAGGCCCTGACTTTCTGCTGTGATTTTTGGGATAGATATTGTGTTAACTACCCTTAGGCTCTCCTTCCACCAGAAATAGTAACAGGAGCAGGATATGAAGAAAGGGGGGAAGAGAGGGGAGGAGGAAAGGGGTTATGCTCATATTTGTATATATTCTAGGTCTTAAAAAAATAAACTTAAAACTGCTGGGTGGCTTTTCAGTTTTGCTTTTTTAAATCTGTTTGGGGGTTTTTAAACTAGTATTTCTAACTTGAAAAATTCTGTCCCCAGCTGAAAGTCTGAAAAGATTGTGATGTGGTGTTGTGATGCCTGAGAAGATATTACTTTTATTCAGACTATTAAACAAAATAAAACTAAAACTTTTAACACTGACTTTGTTAAAATAATTTGGAGAAAAGCTCTCTATTAAAAATTCAACGCGTTCTCTCCTTTGTAAGGGCTCAGAACACTCAGTACGCACTTCTGTCTCGTTAGTGAAACATCTAGCAAAACAGACGTCCAGACTTGACATTCCTGTATTTCTAAGGCTAGAAAACCCCAAGCAGATTAAAATGTCCTCGCCTTGAAGATGTATTCACTTGGGCATTCCATCTGAGAAACACTGAGCGGAAATAGAGGCCCAGAGATGAGAAACAAAATATTTGAGAGATGAAAAGGCTTCAGTGCGCGGAGAGATTGAAACGGTTAAACTAAATAGTTTTAAATGTAAATTAATAATAAACAGTTCTAGAGATGAGATGTAAGAAGGAACATAACTTGAGTTATGTAAAACAACAAATGATTTTAGAGAAAGCTAAATGGGCACAGCTGTTTACTTTCTCTCCTTGATTAAGAGCAAGGGAACATTCTTAAAAGCGAACAAATTTAAAACTGGTAAAAAAAAAAAAAAAAATTTTTTTTATGTATTACATATTTAACCTGCGGGACTCACTCCAGTAAGATATCATCATGTGCTTTGTAGTTTTCCCAAATGGGTTTGAAATGTCTATGGGTAATCAGAGCATCCACAGTTACGTTGGCTAGGATATACATAGTCTCATGTCTCACAGCATAAGCCATCAACCAGAAAAACATTTCATAAGAACGGTCAGTGGGTCAGACCAGTGGTCCATTTAGCCCAGCATCCTGTTTTTTAGTAAGTCAAAAAATGACTTGGCTGTTAACCTCGTTAGCAGGGTGGATTGATTTAAATCAAGGCGATTTTAAATCATTTAAATCACCAAGAGAAAATCATTGATTTAAATCAAGTTTCCCACTGAAAGTTCTTCACATATTTCTTAAACAATGGTGCAAATGTGATCACTAAAACATGTTCATTTACAACTCAATACAGCATCTTACAACGTCTAGGAGGGTATACTTTGTGTCATTTTTTAGATAACTTGGTTTTTATTTTAGGAAATAGTACATAATAGTCATTACCTGAGTCAAGCTGCAGATGCAGCAGCAGTACATTAGGAATGGCAAGAACTAAATCACACACAAGCACAATAGCACTTATTTTATTAAACTAAATCTTAAATGTTACATCCATGTTTCACATTTGCAATTGAAGCAGTCTCCTGAGCTGACAGCTGTCCTTAAACTTTTTTTTTTAATTTTCAAATTTTATTAACTCTAACAGACAAGTCATCACAACACTAAACATACGATGTACTTAACACTTCTACAACTAGCTCTCATCTTCCCCACTCCGACTGTCATTTTTATTCATAGACTGAAACAGAAATACAAGTTTTCTTGCTTTTTCCACTCCCAGTTGATTTCTTAGTTTTGAGTGAATAATACCAAACAATGAAAATATTCTCTCTGTGCCTGCAGAGGAAGCTATTGCTGTGAAAAGTTGGCTTAGCAACTGAAGGAACTCTGTTTCAAGGTGCCTAGCTAATGATTTCCACCAATTCAGGGGAGTGACTTTTTTCAAAACATCATCAGTAAACATGTACTGTTTCAATGGTTCCGCTCCAACCCTGAAATGTATTATGAGTGACATAACTGAGGAGTGGTTTTGAGATGCCCATACCATGGCAGTAGCATCATCTTCAGAAGTTAGGCGTCTATCTTTATATAGAATCATAGAATATTAGAGTTGGAAGGGACCTCAGGAGGTCATCTAGTCCAACCCCCTGCTCAAAGCAGGACTAACCTCAGCTGTATCATCCCAGCCAGGGCTTTGTCAAGCCTCAGCTTAAAAACCTCTAAAGATGGAGATTCCACCATCTCCCTAGGTAACCCATTCCAGTGCTTCACCACCCTCCTAGTGAAAAACTTTTTCCTAATGTCCAACCTAGACCTCCCCAACTGCAACTTGAGACCATTGCTCCTTGTTCTGTCATCTGCCACCACCGAGAACAGCCTAGCCCCATTCTTCCTGGAACTCCCTTTCAGGTAGTTAAAGGCTGCTATCAAATCCCCCCTCATTCTTCTCTTTTGTAGACTAAACAAGCCCAGTTTCCTTAGCCTCTCCTCATAAGTCCTGTGCTCCAGCCCCCTAATCATTTTTGTTGCCCTCCGCTGTACTCTCTCCAACTTGTCTACATCCTTTTTGTAGTGGGGGGCCCAAAACTGGACACAATACTCTAAATGCGGCCTTACCAATGCCAAATAGAGGGGAATAATCACTTCCCGCGACCTGCTGGCAGTGCTCCTCCTAATGCAGCCCAATATGCTACTAGCCTTCTTGACAACCAAGGCACATTGCTGACTCATATCCAGCTTCTTATCCACTGTTACCCCCAGGTCCTTTTCTGCAGAACTGCTGCCTAGCTCGTCGGTCCTCAGTCTGTAGCTGTGCATGGGATTCTTCCTTCCTAAGTGGAGGACTCTGCACTTTTCTTTGTTGAACCTCATTAGATTTCTTTTGGCCCAATCCTCCCGTTTGTTTAGGTCCTTCTATATCCTATCCCTACCTTCCAGGGTATCTACCACTCCCTCCAGCTTACTGTCATCCACAAACTTGCTGAGGGTGCAATCTACCCCATCCTCCAGATCATTAATGAAGATGTTGAACAAAACTGGCCCCAGGACCGACCCCTGGGACACTCCGCTTGTGACTGGTTGCCAGCTAGACATGGAGCCATTGATCACTACTCGTTGAGCCCTATGCTCTAGCCAGTTCTCTATCCATTTTATAGTCCATTCATCCAACCCATACTTCTTTAACTTGCTGATAAGAATACTGTATATCTGGGGTCGAGAATGTTCGCAAGAAAATGAGGTGGAGTTAGTGCTTGATCCATTCGCTTCTTTATTGGCTGCAGTTTAACTTTCTGGTGAGGTATTTTTCTTCAATGTCTCTTGAAGTGCCTTCCAAATTTCGACAGCATCAGCAATACAACAACAATTTTTCTGAAGTTTGTTTAAGGCAATGGATATAGAATTCAGTATACTGAGCATATCCTTTACATTCCTCTTTAATCCAAGGTTAGAGACTTTGGATGAGATACTTCCATCTATTTTATCAGGGTTTTCTTCACAAAGTTTTATGAGAATAGGCCAGTTCTTAACAAATTGTTCAAAACAATCAACTGCAGAATTCCATCGAACATCTTGAGGGAGAATTAGTTTGGTTCCTCCTCCTTTCGTTAGTGAAGCTGAAGCAAAATGGTTGTTATGAAAGTATTTCGCATCTTCAGCATTTTCTTTTATTCCTTAAGTCTTTGGCATGTGACAGTTGAATTTTTGTTCACAGTTTATTACAGCTTTCACTGCCACTTCTTTTAAATATTCTGTTGTGTGGGCATTTCCCGATGTATCTGTTGTTTCTGAAAGATATGCAACACCGTCTTCTGTTGTCACACAGGTACATATTACTGGATCATTGTGTATATTGCTCCATCCATCAAGGCTTAAACTGGCAAATTTCCCTTCAGTATTTATTGCACACTGTTCAAGTTCCTTCTCATACACAGTATCTAGTAATCTTCCCCCAATGTCTGCTCTACCAGGTGGAGCGTTGCCTGGTGGTAAGGATTCAGCCATGTCAATGACGTGTGTATGGTTAACAATGCGAAAAGGAGAATTTTTGGCATAAATGAACTGAGCAATCTTTTCATCTATGGTGTCTTGTTGGTATTTGCTGGTCCTTACTGCAAACCCATCCATGGTGGTGGTTTTACTGGATGATTGAAATCTTTTGCTTGCTACTGATACTTTGTTGTCTGAAATACATTTAGTTGCAGCACTGCTGCTAACAGTATGACTTTGAAGTTGTTGCAGATAGACAAAGTCTCTTATGCTTAAATGGGATCCTGAAACAAAATTCAAAAATGATTTTGAATAGTCTTTCTTCTCAGTTCTTCTCACTCTGTTATTCAGTTCATCATTTACATTTTTGTCAGCAAGGATGCAGACCGATTCCAAATTACCAACAAAGCGAAGACTGACTGCACTCAGAGTGCACTTAATTTTGGAGTAAGCCTCACAGAACTCACTGGCACGTCTGTGTTTTGAGAAAACCAGTATAGGATGAGGTTCCCTTGGGAAAGCTGAGTTACGCTGAAGTAAAATAGGGAATAGACTTATGGCATCGCCATTCTGGTCTGTGGCCAGGATGTTCCAAAATAAAGGGACATGTATTATGTAATATAAAATAAGAAAAATGACACCCAGTGGCAACTGGCAACTCTAGATTTCTCTTACTGCAGCTTTCTGTACTGTATACTTGCAACATCCAGCATAGCAAACAGCTTGGGAAATCACTTATTAAATCACACTTATACTAAAAGGCAGAGAGAGTCTTGAAGAATGATGCATTGCAAAGTGAATTATTTAAGTTACTAACCAGTTGATCCACATTGTTCTTCAGACATAGCCACATCTTTTTCTCCCAATAAGCAGTTTTCATTATGATGTTTCATTCTTGCAAGTAGGCCCTGCATCTCCTCCTTGCACTGCTTACACTTGACGCGTTTTCCTTTTTTACCCAGGGAAGTAATTTCTTCAAAATATTCCCAGATAGGGTCTCTTTTATGCCCAGAAGTCATGACAGTTTTTCTGTGGCAAAAGTGTGGGGGAATATAGGAAGCTGTGTGTGTGCTAAATAATGTCTTCCCTTTTTCTTTCCAACCCACTCCACTGTTCCTTTCTATTCTGCCTCCGTCCTTTGTCTCTCTGTCTTTAAGACAGTGTCTTAACTAACTCCTCTGCCTTGCTTGGCCCAGCTCCACCAGCACATAAGCACAGAACAACAACAATCCTGTCCAGCCTGTGTCTGTCTTTGCACATGGGACTTTAGTCTGCTGAGAAATAGAAACTGAAACTGAAAGCCCAGAACTTACAAGAAGCAAGAGCTGGTAGTTAGGTTGGACAGACTAGAGCCATTAATTCATTTTTATGAGACTGTAAGTGTAGGTCTAGCATGTTTGTGATGAGATTTAAATGAGAAATTTAGTATTTTATTGACTTTTTTTTTTTTTTTAAATCCAATTTAAATCTGATTTTTAATTTTTTTATTTTTTTTAAATCATTGATTTTTATCCACTCTGCTCTTTAGGGTGAAGAGCATCTCATCATGCTGTATGGAGTTTTAAATCCATCACAAACATTGGTAATCGTATGAAACACCACATTTGTTTGCATGTGATTCTGAAGGCCTAATCTGCACACACAGGATAGCTGTCTGTATGCATGTGCAATATTGTATATTATATTACATCTGTGTCGCTTTTCATCCCAAAGAGTTTCAGATCACTTTGAATACTGTGTAGAGATAACTTCGCACACGCAAGTGCATCCTTCTCTGATAATACTAAACACTTTAGGACGAGAGGAGAACAACACTCCCTCTCACTGAAACAGCAGAGTGAATTTTACATAGGCAGAATGTAACTACCTGAGTTGGAAATTTCCTGAGATAACCTGGTGCAGTAAGGCATTACAGAGGCTTAGCCTCCTGAGTGCCTGTCCCCTGGGTGCTTTCTCCAGGCTTTGTCACGGGCTGTCTGACCATCTGCATTAGCTGAGCATTTCAATCCTTGGTAGGCCAGCACCAGTTCAAACTCTGCTAATAACTCAAGATGGTGGCAGGAAGGAAGCAAGGTGATCTAGTTCACCACTTCTGGCATTGGAGACTTGCAGTCACTTCTTAACAAATGAAATGATTTTGAGACCATACGCCAGTGGACATGTGTCCACATCAAATCTTTATCAGACAACTTGATATTAACAGTTTGTTCCCAGGAGTGCTCCATGGAAGGATTGAGATGTATTTTTCACATGTTTGGGTAAAGCAAACAGCTCACATTATGCCAGTCTTTAGCCAGCATTATTAGTCACTTGCTTTCATGAGCATAGGAATTACAGTATCAGATTAGACCAGCAGATGGTCTAGTTTTTTTGGCTGTATATTGGCAAGTTTAGATATTTCAGAAGAATGTGCTAGAAACCCCATAGTAAACAGTTATGGAACCATGTGTGTAGTGAAGCTTCCTCCTGAACCCTTATGTTCCCCCTCAGAACTAAATGGTCCTACTCTCTTCTCTTTCTCTTCACGTGGAAGTGACTCCAGGCTTCTGATCTCTTTATTGTCCATCTCTGAACCCGTTCTGTTTCTGCTGTACCTTGCAGCTGTGTGACCCAATCAAATGAAGGACTCCAGGGGAGGTGGGGCTAATCAATGATTTATGTGGTGGTGTAATATTTTGGTCTTCCTTATACAACCCTCTTAAACGACATTGTCATTGAGCATTGAGCAGGAGTTTTCATTGAGCTGTCCCTATTGGTACTCAAGCCTCCTTACTCTAAGTGGTATTGATTTAGAGCCAGCAATGCGTATGAACAGTTTAAATTTATTCCTTCCAATGCACATTATCTTACACTTGTCAAGATTGAGCTTTTTAATTTCCCCAAAAATATTAAGGGGAAATATGTAACTTTCTTACAGGGGAAAGGACCCAACCTGTATAGCAGCTATCAAATAAAACATGATGCAAAAGGAGTTTTGATTAGCTTTAAATCTTAGACTTCAAAAGATCACGTTGGATACAAAAATGGCCACTTAAAGTCTGACCAGACCCATAGAATACCTTGTTCCTGAAACTACATTATAGTTAAGATACGTTGGGGTTCTGAGAATTCTTAGGAGGAAATAATTAGTACTGTACTGTGTACTGGCTGATCCAAAATTTGAGATGGTCTGTACTTTGACATTTTGTTTGTGAGAATTTTGGATGTACTACAAACATCAGGAAGCTGACAGCTTAGAGAGCCCAAACCTAGATCCTGCATGCCAAACATTTTGTGTTTAAAAACCAGGTGGATCTCCATAATGAGGTGGGAATATCTTAGATATGCTGTTTAATAGCTCAGTGTAACACTTTTATATTGCTGAATCCTATCCTCTCCTATTTCCTTTTGAAGAGATTCTGGTATTATTGGGATGGTCGGGGGAGCAAGAGATTGCAATATTTCCTAACCATGTCTTAAAAGATAGGAGGTCTCCATTTTCTTTTTTCACAGAAAATAAACCAGCGAACTGTTCCTTGGCACAAAAGATCTATAGTGGAATGGTAGGAGAGTTGCAACAGGCAAGGATTTTGACTAGCTGCAGTTGCTGACTTGTTCGTTCTATGTATAATGTATTGGCTCCAAACACTTTGTTCCAGGTGTCCTTTCCCTGGAGGGTTTTGGGGAGCAGCTGTGAATAGAAGTGTATAACTTGGGCACAGTAAAACCGTTTCCAAGAATTGCTGATTTTAAATGATGCAACTTTCTATGTTTCTCAATGGGGCATTTGTAATACGCTGGCACTCTGGCTAGTTTCCTTGTTAGAGTTTTAGTTATGGCCATCATTGAGGCCATACACTGGGAAGCCAATGAGCCTTGTTTTTTGTGATGTTCGTAGAACAGCTGTAGCTGCAACCTTAATTAGAATAAGAGTCCACGTAAAGGCTTTCCATTCTTCTGCCTTTTATCTTGCTGGCAAACTTTTACCCACCATCGTCTTCCAGTATAAGCTTGTCAGTAAATCCTGCTACATAGCTGGAAGGTTTTGGAAGCAGAGTGAGTGAACTTAATGAAGGGGCTGCGGTGAATTTTTTCATTTTGTGCCCAGTTTTTTCTGTTAAGTTCTGACTTTTCCTCTGCTCAGTAGAAAACTCTGTCTTTGCACAATTCATCAACATTAAAGTCTTACAAGAAAGTTTATTCAGACACTGAACTCCAAAGTTCTAATAATGATGGAAACTGGTTTCCATTCTCTGGCACCAGCAGGCAGAGAGTACCCCCCCTGCAGGTTTCACAAATCATCTTTTTCAGCAAGGTGGCCATCAGGAATGCCACTTGTAATTAACTTTTATTTCCAGTGCAGTCACAATCTGTTCCTTTTGAGACCAGCTTCTTACCATTGCAAAGTTTATGTGACAGACAGAGAGGGTGCCATTTCTTTGAGCATTTGTTTTCTTTACTTTGCTGACCTCAGGAACTGACGGTAAGCATAATTACAGGATTTAGTCTAATACCAGCATCAGATGTATGTGAGCTCCGGAGTGTGAAATTGAAAAGTAAAGCAGGTTCATGCTATTGTTTGCTTGATGAAAACTCCTAATATACAGATCACTTTTGAAGGTTTGTTTGATTTCATTATAACCATTTAAATGATTTCATGGTCCTAAGTGAGGCTTTGCATAAGGTACAGTATGTGGGAGATAGTTCCAGAGACTTGTAAAATGAATCTCGTATAAACCTTATATTGTTAAAATGGGTTTCAAAAAAGACACTTAGCATAAAAAATCATGAGATTCGTATCAGTACAAACAATATTTAACATCTTTTTCTGTACCTAGTGTAATCTGTTCTTTGCAAAGGTAGAACCATGAAAAATCTTTAATTAGTTCTCTGTGGGATTGACCTTTCAGGTGTATGTGTTTAGTCTTTTAACTTTGAAAGTCAGATTTTGGTTTCTTTGTTTTTTTTCAGGGCTATCTTTTTGTCTTAAGTTCTAACGTGTAGATGTTACACTGCGGAGCAGACTTGCAGGTCACACATCGATAACCTTCCATCTTCTGTCAGGGCTGCTGCACCATTTTGCTTGCATGTCATGATAAAATGGGAAAGTCTCTGAAATGGAGGGCAGGCTGTTATATAACTATCTGTGATACGATTCCATATTGAAAAGCAAATATATTATGTGTAATTGATAATGAAGTTGGTGCTGTGGAGCAACAGGTCCTGCTGGCAGCGACTTCATCTGTAGCAAATATTAATGCTCTTGAGGTTTATATTAGTGTATGAAAGATAGTAGGCAGAAACCAGCCATATTGTGCACAGTTCAAAGTAGAATTTTGTGAGATGGCAAAAACATTGACTGCTGTCTTGCTTAAAGATCTTATTTCTCGTATGCCTACAGTAAAGGGGTGGGGAATGTGATCATAGCTAGTTAATTAAAATTGCATGCTTAACTAAGGTACCTCTCCTTCGCATTAGAACCTAGCTAGTGGCTTTTTCCTGGCTCAGAGTGTAGCAGTGCAGGAACAGTATTCATCCATCTTTGTTAGTAGCGTTCTGTCTTGATGAGCAGTTCATTAACCTCCAGAACCAGAATCAGGCTTTGGTGTATGACTGCGGTAGCTAGGCCCTCTTGTAGGGCTGAGTAAATTCAGAAGGATAGTTTGATATTGAACTTACACAGTTGATCTGAAATGGTGACTTTGTTCAGAGGCTTAGAAATGAGCATTTTGTTCTAAAGTGCTGTTTAAAAACTAGCGGTTTACAGACTAATGCAAGAGAGATGTGTAGGTATTGAGTGACTTTTTTAATCTTGTATATCCATATTGTGCATAAATACAGAAAACATTTTGGGTTTTGAAAAATCATAAAATGAAATTATTCAAAATCATTTGTCCTTTTCATCACTCCTTGGGATTCATTGCACTGTTCGCTGCTTCGTTGTAAAAATATCTAAGATCAGGACTGACAGTGAAAATAAATAGCCTGAAGTGTGTCTGGCAATATGTGCATTTCTGTGTTGGCATACTAAACATACCTTCAATGGGGACAGGCCTGCTCTGTGGCAGAGTTGGACATGTAAGCAGGAATGTTTGTTGGGGTGTGCTTTTTACTCCCTTTCAGTTTTGGAACTGCTAATTTGTTCAGTTCTTATTGGGGGGCCAGAGAATCAGCAAGATGGCCCGAAATAAATCAGTAATGATTGATAACTACATTTTCTTAAAGAAGTCTTAAGCCAGTGGGAGTAAAGGATCTGAAGTTATTGCTGAGTGCACCTCAGGACTCTCAATTAATCCAAACTTTAAGGAGCACATTTGAGATTGTTGCTGCTACCAGGGATTCCGTTAACAAAAGGTTAGCTTTTTTTCCCTTTTTTAACCCCTCATAATTTCAGCCACGTGTCTGAGGCTTTCTGTCCAGTTATCTGTGGTTGAAAGAGAGGCTGTGTCTCTTCCAAGGAGCTTGATCTTCTGTTCTCCTGAGTCCTGCAGGAAATGGAAAAACAAGCTCCAGGTGTGTGTCACTGGGCATTCTAGAAATACAGTACTCTAGATACCTGAAGCATAGGCCTTTAAAAATCCTGAACTTTTGTTTCTCAGAATGGCTGCCAGATGTGTTGTCTATACTGAATTTCCCTCTGTTTTTGAGACTGACAATGGAGATGGTTACCACTTTGAAAGACTGAAGGAAAAACACAGCCAAAACCATTCTGATAACCTGTGCAGCTGAACATACAGAATGTGACTAGGAAAGCTTCAATGTCTCTGGAAGACTTTCTGTGTCAGGAAGTTTGTGAGCCTTACCCAATTTATACTACGTCATTGTTTAAAAAGAGGAAGTCTGTTTTATAGGTTAAACTTCGAAGCTGAGGCCGGGATCTGTGCCTGGGACCCGCTGCCAGCATTATGATTCTCTAGGGAGCAAATACCTACATCTTTAGACCTGATGATGGCAGACTCATTGAAGAAGCTGATAGGACATCTGAGACTTATTTAAAAGTACTTGTTTGGAAAGACTAACTTACAGTAGAACATCTTTGACGTTTGCTAGCTTTATATCAGCTTGTCTAAGTGATATGTATCACTGAGTCTTGTAGTAAAAAGGACTCTTTCATGAGTTATAGAAGAGAACCCTTGACTAACAATCACTTATTTCAGGCCTCTGCTATTTAGTGATTGGTATTTAAAGGCTAGCTAATATTAATGTCATAATTGAGACGTCTGTATTGCTGATTATCAAAAGCTCTCAAAGCAGGGATGTGCTGTTATTCCCATTGTACAGATGCAGAACAGTGACACAGAAGCTAAGAGACTTGCCTGAGATCACACTGTGTGTCTGGCAGAACAGGGTATTGAATTCAGATCTCCCGCATCCCGCTAGTGCCGAAATCAGTGGATTTACTCTGCAGGAAAGAGGGCTCTCTGGGCTAAAGTACATATTGCATAATTGGATTATGGCTAACAACTGCTGTAAACTTAGAGTTAAAATACAAATAAATATACTTTGAAAACAACCTACATGGAAACAGAGTTCTCTGTTTATCTGACAGCAATTCTGTTTCCTGAGATAGTTAATGATCTGATTAAATCATAAATTGTGCAGGAAAAAAGAAATCTCAAGCTGTCTACAATACCACTTTTGTCAGTATAACATATGTCACTCAGGGTGTGGAAAAACCACCCCCTCCCTCCCCCGAGTGACACAAATTACACTGAGAGAAGCACAGGTATGGAAGCTCTCCTGCCAACATGACTACTGCAGCTAATTGGGGGTGGTTTAATTATATCAATGGGAGTGCGCTCTCCCATCGGCATAGAGCAGCTACACGAGAGACCTTACAGCACTGTAGCTGCACTGGTACAGCTGTGCCACTGTAAGCTCTAGTGTAGACATGGAAATTGAAATCAGTTGGAAATTACTTTTTTAAAAACACTAAGCTAAATGTCTTGGGATAAATTTTAAAAAAAATTTCAGATGTCTCTTACACGTTGTTGTAACATTGAGATTTCAAAATCCCACTGTCTGGGTGGTGGTTGTGAGCTTTAACCCCATGCCTCCTTGAACTGGTCTGTTTTACTTTGAGTTTCTCATTGAGATGTTTCTTTTTTCTGTGCCCTGCTTAAGCTGATTTTAATCATCAAATCTTGCAAAGGCAACTTTTAATTCAGTTTTCTTTTGATAGTGAAGGAAAAAAGGGGTTTGAGATGTATTTGTAATCTGTAAGTTTATGTTCACATTTGTTACTGACGTGAGACTATCTTTCACACCCTTAAAAACTTTGCAGGTTTCCAAATTTTCTGCCACGTTTCCCACTTCAGTCAGGCAGTTGGCTGGCTCTTTTGTATGCTTTCTACTGGAGTTGCTCCTGGCCTCAGTCCACAATCCTAACACATATTTTTATACAATTCTGTTGCTTCCAGAAAACTGACAGAATTGTAGTTAAGCCATGTGAAAAGGATTTCCACCCTTCCCAATCTGAGGGCAATCAGTAACTTTGTAATTCTTTCACCAGTGGCCTTATCACATAGACAGAAAGGAGGAGTGGAAAGTAGAAAAATGTTTAAAGGAGATTAAAATATAGTGGGAAGAGAGGCGCAGAAAATGCTGTTCCAAGCATTATGGACTTTGGCTCATGTATGCAGTTTAACATCTCTCAGTTTTGGAGAGATTCTTGTTGACGTGGTGCAGTGTCTCCATTAATGGCCAACGACTGGTGCTTTGAGTCAGACAGATCTTACACTCACTCATATCCAAGTCACACTGCATATCATGTGTTGGCAGAATACAAGGGCCTTATTACAATTGATAGTAACTGAGGCAGAGGATGAATGTTTTGCTGCCAACTAGTTGATTCTAATATATTGGTAGATATAATGCATTGCCTCTTCTATTCCTGGGCAGGTGAGTTTCATGGCAACAATTCACTTAGTGTGTCTACACTGGAGCTGGGGGTGTACTGTCCAGCTCGGGTAAATGTACACACACTACCTCTCATTGAGCTTAGGCACTAAATAGAAGTGTAGCCTACAGGCAGGGTGAGCTAGCAACTCCCAGCACAACCCCGTCAAGGACCCTGCTTAGGACAGGGAGCCTGCCCCACCTCTTGCACTACCTTTGTTTTTAATGCACTAACTCAATCAAGCTGGAAATTACACCTTCAGCTCCAATGTAGAGACACCCTCAGTTGAAGAAGAGGCATGGGGGTAAACTAGGAGACACATTCTGTCACTTGTATTGTTTGGGGGAATTTTGATGTAGTTGCATTTTTTGCACAGGAATCTGGTCCAGTCTTCTGGCAGGCTCTAAACACTCTTTAAGACGACACTGTTAGAATTATAAAGGTGGGGTAGGTAATTGGTGTATATATTTAAGGGCAGTGAAGCTTGCATCCATTAATGCAATGACTTATATGGCAACAAAATTGGCTTCATTGGTGAGAGGAGGTATATTGCAAAGAGCTATCTACAGAGGAAGCACAGTCAATAAAACCTGAATAAAATGGAGAAGACTCCTGGGAATGGAAGCTCGCAGAATTATTTTGAGCCAATTTGAAATGTTCTCCAAGTTGCAAGCTGAAATCTGAAAGTAAACTGTTTTGTTTGTCTTTGTATTCTCTTGTAGTAATCCTCCACTAAGTGAGGAAATGTTGCCTCCAGGGGAGTGGATGTGTCATCGCTGCACTGTGCGCCGAAAGGTAAAACCTCTTAACCAAACAAGCTCCATGCCTTTTGGGTCACTCTTCTAAAATGTTAACTTTTATTATTTTCCAAACGTTTTCACTCATATTTGAGTCTTTCTGCCCTTTGTACTGCCACCAACCTTTCTTTTCCCACCCCCACGGACACACACACAAAATCTTGGAGACTTGTGCTCCAGTGTATGAGAGATCGCAGAATTGCAGAGTGTGAAATGAAGGTTAGACTGCTTGGTGGTAGAGCAGAGAGGTTTTGGTTAGGAATAGGTGCATAGAAAACTCTGAGCAAGTCCCAAATTCCTGTACTAATTTTTAGTATTAACAATCACAAAACTCAACGTAAATTCAGACTTCCAAACATTAATTTAATAACATATCCTCAGCAGGCAGCAATTTTCCACAGTTAATCTTGGACAGGAAAAAACAAACTGCACTAAAAAGTATCCGAGAGGGAGTAATTCTGCATAGGCAAAGGAGATGGACTACCAGTGGTACGGCTTCCCATCTTTAATGTCTGATTCTTTTATTCCAGTACCTCATGATTCTGGCTAGTGAAAACAAAACTGTGACCCCATAACAATTTCCATAGCAACCGACTGAAATGGCTGTGAATTATGACTTCCGTATTTGTAAGAACAGGATGGGGAGATGATTGGGCAAGATTGTGGCTTGGTTTTTTTGACATGCTATTTCCCAGGAAGCTGGCCTTGCTAAATGTAAACATGATTTTGCAGCAGTGACGTCTTCAGAATGTGTACTCAAGTATTTAAAGAGATTCTGCACCAAATCATCCAGGAAACCATTCATATGAAGTGCCACGCAAATTCACCTCTAACCCACTCTTTTTTTAACTTGCCACCTTTTATCATGGTTTCTTGTTCCTGGCAAATCAGTTGTGTAGCTGTTATGCCCTGAAGACAGTTACACTTCAGAAACTTGTCGCAACAATAAAAAAGGTCAATTTAAAAAGAACAATGGCTTTGCGTTCTCTAACTCTTTTCCTTGTTATCTTGAATGGCTTAGTCCTTAATTTTTGCTCATTTCTGCACTTCACACAAACAAGTGGTGCTGCTTCCAGAAAAACTGTATCTGACAAAAGGCTGTGTGTCTAGTGGATCAATTTTTTTTCTTTATTCCTGATTTCTTTCTTGTTTCTCTCTCCTTCCCTCTCCCCCCTTTCCATGTACAACTGGCATTGCCCATTTTCTCCCTGGGAGGTTCATATGCTGTACTTCTCACAGCTTTCATGTAGGTTGATGTGACTGTTGTATATCTAAGCTGTGCTGATGTGGTCCCTTGTGACTCATGATAAATTGTGCCCCTTGCTGCTTCCCCACTAGGACCACCGAGAACTACTTCCGGCTGGCTAGAGACCTCAAAATTAAATCAGAGTTGCTTGCCAACCACCACCTTTAATCCCCCCCAAAATTGTCAGTGTTCCATGCTCCTTTCCATATCCAACCACTTTATTAAGGTGTCTTTTCATTACTTTCTTTGCTCCCACTGTCATGCTTCGTGCTAGGCACATTATGGGCAAGTACTCTGCATGCTTCTCCAAACATTTCTGCTAATGCACTTGACGCCCTCTTTGCACTCGCCCCTGCTATTGCAGTCCTTCGCTTCCAGTGCTGACCTCTTTCCTTACTTGCAGCTCCCCACTACACCAGGATTGGGATTCTCCTGAGCAGAAATGGCCAGTTCTTGTCTTAAGTTGGCACGTTGCCGTTATTTTACCTTTTATGTGCTCTCAAGTCATTGTTTTAATTCTTTTCTCGTTTTTGAGTAGTCCTGCTATGAATGGATTCAGAAACATTGCAAAGCCTCATGCAGTGTATTGGGCAGTAGAATGGTCTACTGTGCATTGCTTTAAGAAGGGTCATTGGTAAAATGAGCTCTTCCAAATATATTAATTGGTTGACCTGTTGAGTATTAATTTAGAACTTGAGGATGCCACTAAACATGTCACTTGTGTCCAAACTGGGTTTGAATCCAAGTCTCCAGAGGCGAAAGGAAAGTAAGGCGTAAACCTCTCTCCCACCTGGCTGCTCTAACTGCTTTAGTAACATTATGACATAGTCACACTAGCAATACCCAAATTGCTTTCACTGGCTTAAGGCTAAATGTCATGGGGAGAAACTGTTGCAATAAATGTCTTGAGCTTTTGTTCATATAGCATTTTTGAAATCTGTTTAATCTTTACTTGTGTGTATCAGCCGATGTGCTTATTTATATGGCCTGTGTGGTAAGTGTGACTCTTCGTGTTATGCAGAAGCGAGAACAGAAGAAAGAGCTGGGTCAGGTAAATGGATTGGTGGACAAATCTGGGAAAAGGACCATCTCCCCCACCAGTGACACAGACTTGTTGGACAGGTCTAGCACCAGCATCAGGGCAATTGCACATGCCAGGATCTTGGAACGGAGAGCAAGTCGGCCTGGCACTCCCACATCTAATGCCAGCACTGAGACTCCCAATTCAGAGCAGAATGATGTAGATGAGGACATAATTGACGTGGATGATGACTCTGCCATTGCAGAAATGGACTGTGGGCAGCCTCAGCTGAAGCGGCCCTTTGAGCTTCTTATTGCAGCTGCCATGGAAAGAAACCCAACCCAGTTCCAGTTGCCGAATGAACTGACCTGCACCACAGCACTTCCAGGTGAGTATATGTTGTCTGCTTGTGTAGCTTCCAGTTCAGAAATGCAACTGGTGGTTGCAGAAGTGCCCTCTGCCTCCTCTAGTGTTGCGCTCTTGTTTGTCCAGTTTATGCTAGTTTCTACGACACAGTTTTCTAATTCTGGCACTGGTGACGCCTCCTGCTGAAAGTAGGTGATGCAGGTGTACACTCTTCTCCAGCCCCCTTTCAGATGTGGCTGCTTCACTAGGACAATAAATGGGTTTTTATTTTTCTCCAGGGCACACAGCAGGATTCAGAAACCTGTTCAGTAGCAAAATGCCAGCCTGCCCCTGGGCCTTCAATAGAGTTTAACAGAATAGTGTACAGACACTCTTGGACATTGTCTGCCAGACCAGATGACGCTGGCCAGTAGGACTTTAACACCAGAGGAACTCTTTGTGTATTTTTTTAGGATTGTTAATTGCCAAAATTTATTCACTGCCATTGTATTCAGTGAATGGATTTTCATGCTAAGTAACAAGTTTATAATTTGAAAACTGACTTCAGTCTAGATATTGTCCCTGGCTGCTTGCTTTTTGCCTCATATCTACAAATGAGATAGGCCTGGTTTCATTTTATTTTTGTTATTCCTCATCTCCCCTTCTTTTAAATTGATTAAGTCAGGGCCATGGTACCCTAAGCAGCTTTGTTAGCCTTTTCCTAGATCAGTATGTTTCTCTGCCAGAGATGCGTGTGTGTATATCCATCTGCTCCAGTTACAGTGATCAAAAGAAGAGCTCTGTTACACACGGGTAATGCAAAGCCTTTCAATTTACTTTTCAGGTACTAGTAAGAGGAGGAGGAAGGAGGAAACCACAGGAAAGAATGTCAAGAAAGCACAACATGAGTTAGACCATAATGGTCTGGTTCCCTTGCCGGTGAAAGTCTGCTTCACATGCAACAGGTACCCAAGTCTCCCACTTACTGGGAGTTTCACTTGGCGTGGGTGAAATTCACCCTTGTGCAGACCCTGGATTTCACCCTGTGAAGTACTTGGTCTCTTTCCTTTCCCCGCTCCCCTCTCTTAGAATAGTTTGACACTTCCTTTCCATCCTCTTGTCTGCTTATCTGAAACAATCAGACAGTTGCAAAGGGATCATCATCTTGGGCAACTCACAGGACAGTACATACTCAAGCCAGGGCTTTTGAGGTGCCATGCTGTGGATGTGGCTTTTTTCTACATCTTTTTCATACTATGCTTAAGTCCTTTAATAAAATGCAAATAGGGTTTGTGGTGTTGAGAGGATAAAAGGTTGTCTTCTCTTTCCCAGAGCGATGGTTCAAATCAGCGTGGTATTGTCAGTGAAAGAAGTTTGGCATCCTCTGCTTAAACATCAGTTTTGATCTTAAAATTCATTGGATAAGTAAAAATGTGGAGTAGTTTAATTTACAGTGCATGTAGGGGATGCTAGGAGAAAATAATCCTAAGAAAAAAGATAGAACATTACTGATAAAGATGTATGCCACCAGATTATGCAAGGGACACTCAAATGGTTAACCATAGTTAAATATTTATACAATGTTGGGTTGTTGGAATAGTGAACCATATTTATGAATTGAATTCCCAACCCAAAAGGTCAGTTTAATTGGTAGTCTAAATCATTTTATTGTGGAGTCTGAATCATGGTACAGTTATGCTCAGTGTCTTCTTTCACTCTAAGTGAACTGTCAGAAGTGGGGAGGAGCTTCAGGTAAGCTTCAAAAAAAGCTTATGACAAAAACCTACAAAGAAAAGCTTTTGAAAAAAAGCTTACAGAACCTATGAGAAGGCTGATAGCTTCATTAAATGAAGTGTGTGTGTGTCAGGGAAAAACAAGTATATTTGAAAGAGTCCAGTGTTTCAAGAGTTTGTTTTGACAACCTCTGCAGTCTCACTGAAGTAAAAGTTCCCATTGCAACATAATATCTCTCTGAGGAATGGAGTAATTGGGACTAACTTAAATCCATGGAGTTTGCTCCTGGTTTCCATGACTTTGCTTGATAATGAGGTTAGTAGCCAAAGCAGTATCAAATGAGAGCAGCTCATTCAGAACTCTTTATACAACTTCTATGGCATGCATGGAGAGCAAATGACACTATTCCTGTCCTATCCAAGGATTTAACAATCCAAGGCCCCCATCCTGCACTTGAATCTGCATGGGCAGACCTTTGCGCCCATTTGACTTCAGTCCAGTAGGACTCCACACAGATCAAATTACCCCATTGGGGTCTAATTTTAGACAACAGCAACAAATAGGGAAAAGATGGGGAAAGGAAGGATCAGAGCTACAGTAAGTTTATTTGGTTACGTAAATTGAGCGCCGGGGGCCACTCTGTTCTCTCTTTAAATATTGACTAGAAGTGATCCCTCCCCCTCCAACCTGTAGCATAAGAAGGTGGTGAGCAGCGTTAGTTTTGGTTCCATCTAGGAAATAAGAAAAATAGCAGCTGTTTCCGTATTTCTTTGCAGGAGTTGCAGAGTGGCACCTCTTATTCAGTGTGATTACTGCCCCCTCCTGTTCCACATGGATTGTCTTGAGCCCCCTCTTACTGCCATGCCCCTGGGCAGATGGATGTGTCCAAATCATATTGAACATGTGGTGGTAAGTTTATAATAGCAAATGGATGTTAAAAGGACACTGTCAGATTCAGTTTTATTAATGAACTAATTTAAAAATACTAATACAATTTTATGAGAGTTTCTAAGGATCTTTTCAACAAGCAATAAACAGATTATACACAAAGTAAAAAACTGAAAAAGTAGAATATTGATTTTGCTAATTTCTTTCAGTTATCATAATTGGTGTTTGTGACTCTGAAGAGCATACTTTTCAGATAAAAACATGATCAAATTGCCAACCTCTGAGACAGAAGGAAAGCAGTAGATTAAATGGTTATGTAGAGAAGTTATTTCTCCATAGCTCTCAGCTTTTTCATACCAGTTCTAATAATATCCCCGCAAAAAGCCCTACCCTTTTCTGAATGAGGAGTTCCTTGTGTGTATTAGCCCCTCCGTTCCCTCTGCCTCCAGTTGGTGGAGACTATTTTATAGTCAAATGTTCATTATACTGATGGCTGGTATCTAAATATATATATCAGGAGACCCAGTTTTTGTGAGATCACACAAGCAGACATCAACTTATTGGGCCACTGAAAGATTTTTTTTTCTTTCAACTTCAGAGTCGTACCCTCTAGCAGAAACAATTATATCTTTTGTTTCATAAACATAAAGCACTAAAGCTGAGCTGGTGGTATTGGTGATTGTGAAAGAGGCAGATATTTGTTGGAACAGGTATTGGGGTCTGTGTGTCATTCTAACTATGCCAGTATTATATTGGCTCTTCTAGCTGAACCAGAAGAACATGACCCTGAGCAATCGGTGCCGGGTTTTTGATCGGTTCCAAGACACCATATCTCAGCATGTTGTCAAGGTGGATTTTCTGAACCGAATCCACAAGAAACACCCTCCCAACCGCAGAGTTGTTCAGTCAGTGAAGAGAAGAGGTTTGAAGGTAAGTGAAAACAGGAAATGTTCTGGAGAAGTTGCTCAGATGTTAGCATAATAAAAAGGCAGATACAATAACAGGCATGCCCCTGTGTGATGGATTATCAGGTCTTGCTGTTGTCTTTGGTGTGTGTTGCAGGGCTAGGGAGATGTGATGATAGCACCTGATCTCCAACTTGGAAGTGGAGTATTGACGCTTTTGGACAGCTACATTTAATTATACAACCTACCAGTTAACTAGCATTACACAGCTTTGCCACTTGGTGGCAACTTCACATCTTTCAAATGTCACTTAAAGAAATGCTGTTGCCTTTATAGTGAGTGGCGCTCATGCTTCAAAATTGGAAGGTTTTTAGGTTGCTTAGAGCTCCCTATATTACTTATTTGTACATGAGATGAAAGCAAGCATTGAATATGCAAACCGTCTTTATATCTTCTGAGTCTAGAATGTGTAAATATTTTTCTGCAATCACTAGAAGTCAGCTAGCTTAACACCCTACTTTTCAAGAGTCACTACTGCAATTTAATTTAAAGTTAGCAAGGTTTATAAGTTAAACTCCTTTGAGTAGTAAAGCTAAATACGTTTTTGGAACAACTTGGGGGAAGATAAAACAAAATGAGAAGGAATATTGACTAGAATGTCCAGGCTAAGACTAGATACCCATCTGTCTACAGAGGATGGACTAAGGATTAATTGAATCAAAGCTGCCAGTGCAGAGATTATCCTAGAAAATGTGTGGCTCAGAGTACTTGAGCGCCACAGCTGAAAGCATTGATTTTTGTCATGTACTAATTTAGAGGCACTGAAAAGTTCTTTAAGCTGCCAAGCGTGGGGTTCAGGCTTCTTGTTTTCTCCAACAATGTTTGAGGTGGCTACATTCTAAAGCAGAGTAAAGACCTGGAGTGTAAGGAGGAACTGCTTCTAAAGCAGGTGTTGAAGTCAGAAGCAGCAGTGCTTAGTCATGTGTTCTCCTAATTTCTCAGCAAAATACCCCCCCCCCCCCATCTAAATGAGGAAGAATAACTCATGATAATAAGCATTTGATTCCAATAAATGTATTCCCACACTCGTTTTGTCTGAATGGATGCATTCATGCTCCAACCAATATTCTAAGGGCTGACGTCCACATCTGTTATAAGCAGGTGAAATTCCATTGACTTCAGCAAAGTTGCATCAACTTAAACCAAGTCTGAATGTAGCCCTGAAACTTTCCTATCTTCCGATGTCTCCCTTTCCTACTACACTCTGCCACAGTGCTGGTCAGGTGTGGGCATAATCTCTGGTTGCTTGGGCCCAGAAACCATTGGCCAGTAGCAAATTTGGATAGTACTTGTTAAGAATGACTGTAGTTTAATGGAATGCATGTGTAATTATTCTAATGTGTCTGATCTTCTCTCCTGACAATTCAGGTTCCTGATGCGATAAAATCTCAATACCGGTTTCCGCCCCCCTTACTCACACCTGCAGCAATTCGGGATGGTGAGCTTATCTGTAATGGCGTCCCTGAGGAATCCTCTCAGAAGCACCTTTTGAACTCTGAGCACTTAGCCAGCCAGTCAGAACAACAAGAGGTAGAAGATGACAAATGTTTTGAATCTGTATCTGTAGCTTCTCTGTGGTGCATGGACCTCTTTGCTGTCCATACCAGTTATATACAGTCAAAGCCGCTGTTTCAGTAGCAAGTCTAGAATATATGTGCAATGATGACTGTTTTCTCTCTCCGACTCCCTCCCTCCCTCCCTGTGACCTGTCACACCTCTAGTTGAAGGTTCCTCTTGTCCACTCCACAGACAGTTGTGAGAGGGATCCAAATGCTGGATTGTGTGTGTGTTAATCTTAAATCTGAATAGAGCCCTGCAGTGTTCTTATCTCAGTGCCTTTATGCACACTCTTATGGTACAGTTTCTGTATCTTTGTCCCACCACCAACACCTGGTTCCTTTCTTCTGCTGCTGGCACCTTTCCACACTCCAAATCCCAGCCCCCTACAGACAAGCTGGGGGAAGTGGTGTCTCCCAGCTCCAGCCAACCTCTTTACTGCATATATTGGACAGTCCAAGTACCATTGTTAAAGTATTGGTGTGTGTCCTACAGCTCCTGTCAGCTGATGGTGGATATATAGACATTGGGGCATTCCATGGTACAGCAACTTTCCAGTATTAACCAGCATTCCTAAGTCGTACAGACACATTCCCCTCATGGCCACACCTTCCAGAGGCAGAGCAAAAGCTGGTTTTGACAGCGTTTGGGGGAGTGTGATGAGGGTGCAATGCTTGGTGTAATTTGAGTGTTTACATTTTTGTCATCTGGCTGAAAAGTTGTTTTCTCCATTTAGTTGTATAAGGCTGGTGGAGTTAACTAATGTATGTTAACATTAATGTTGCTGGGTGGCTTTTGTAAGACTAACTAATGTGAGGGCACTCAGCAGCTTCGTATGGGCATATTTTTAATGTCAAATCTGATGTTAACCCTCCAGGAGTTCTCTTGCTGGGTTACAATATTGTAAAATTCCTTTGCAAATAGCACTCTACTCTGTGAACCACTCTGGCTCTGTTACCAGATCTTGACAAAATGAGCTGGTCCCACAATGTGAGCAGTGTAAACTTCAGTGGAAGGCACTTGGAGCTTCTGTGTATGTGTATCTAATGCGGGGGCTCCATTTCTGTTGTGGGAGTGAAGGATGCATGGTGACGTGCCTTCGGCTGATACCGGTCCTTGTTCAGAAAGTGCCTGTGAAGTTGGTTATGTCTGCACACTGCACTCAGAAGCCTTGAATGAATTCAGAGTGGGAATTTTCTCCTCTCTTCCCCAGGCCTTATAGTTTAAATACGTTCTCTCCCCTGGCCCTAAAAAAGCTTCTGTACGTGATGCCAAAGTATTTCAGCAATCTGCTCCAGCTTTCTCTCTAGTCATTCAGTTGGATTCACTCTGAGATTGAGAGAGAAGCACATTTTATAGAAAGGCCACTTCTGCACTAAGGTGGAATCTCTTTGAAATCTTGTAGCAAGATGGGGGTGGAATTTTGGATGTAAGACCAGACTGTCACTGTAACGAACTTGGATTTGGGTGAAATGTTTTCTTGTTGAACTGCCTTTCCAGGAGCTGGCAGAGCAATGCCAGGCAAAATGACTGGCTTGTTTGGGTGGTTGAAGCTGGCATGCTACATGAGTGACCAGCCTGGAGTTGTAACCTGTGACACTTACCTATGTTTTCTTTCTGTTTGCAGTGGCTCTGTAGTGTTGTTGCGCTCCAGTGCAGCATATTGAGACATTTATCTGCTAAGCAGATGCCTTCGCTTTGGGACTCTGAACAGACAGAGAAGGCTGATATTAAGCCTGTTATTGTGGCAGATGGCTCAATCACTGGCCCTTACCAGGCAGCTGACAAAGCACCCACACCTTCCCTTTATTCCATGTCGTGCACCTCAGGGATTGCCACCCAGAATTCCTTGAGCTCTTCTCAATCCCAGCAGTCTTTACCACAGGACGATGTCAACTGCAGCTCTTGTATGGATAAGTCCAAGAAAGTATCTTCTTGCGGGACTTCTAATGGGCCAACAGCCTCTGAAGTTAAAGTAAATGGTCCTCATCTGTATGGTGTTTCCTCTGAACCTTCGGCACACTTGGCTGATCCTCAGAGGCTAATTGGCCCAAGTAATGCAATGCCTGGGCTGTCTCATCGGCAAACGTGGCCTAGGCCCCTCACCCCCCCAGCAGCTGGTGGACTTCTGAATCACACAGTTGGAACTGTTGTGAAGACGGAGAACGTAGCAGGACCCATTTCTTGTGCACAAAGGGGTTCTGCACCAGTCACAAGTATGCCTGCTTCCATACCAAGCTCTTGTGCCAGCCTAGAGACCACCAGCACTTTGCAAAGAAAGAATGTCCAGACGCAGATAGGCCCCCCGCTGACAGCAGAACTGCGATCTGTTGGTTCCCCTTTGACTGCCACTAGGGCTCTTACTCCTCCACAGGCAACGGGAGATGGGATCTCTGCCATCGGATCCACACACAGATTCTGTTCACCAGCACCACCTTCAGGTGAGCATCTGATGGGGAGATCTGGGCCCCTCCCGCTGGGAACTGAGCGTTCAAAGCATGAAGAGTAATAACTGCAAGGAAGCTAGGCTTACTGCATATATGGCACCATGGAAAAAGTGTTAGTGTTGGCATATTCCACAGTTCCTGAAACCGAAATTGGGTCCTCTGATTGGCTTTGCCAATTGAAATAATCTCTGAAGAGGGGGAACATTGCTGCTTTCTGAAACAGTTGATCCTTCAGGGGTTCAGAAGGACCTGGAAGTTCTGGAAATGCACTGTAATTTAAACTAATCAGTTGCTGTACTGCTGTCACAGTAACTGTAACAGTAAATTTGCTCTAAGAAGGTGACTGGATTACTTCAATCCCTGCTTTAATATCCTGTTAGAAGTAGGCAGTCAAGGCTGTGAACATCATAACGTGTGACCTCTTTCATTTGTTTGCAAAGGCTCTATACCAAAAAGAATCCTGAGAATGTTAGTCAGGAAGTGCCACAATTTCATGGGCAACCCTGGTTCCTATGAATTCCAATAGTCTTCAATGACATGATCACCTGTTTTTCAAATAGATGTACTGTGTGCGCTTCTTGTATAACCTTAGATTTGCTTAGCATCTTGTAACTTTGTCCTTCTGGGTGTACACCCAAAACATGCGTTTTCATAGGCCACTTATATTTAACATAGGGTTTACGCTATACGCTTTATTTATCAAATATTACGTTTTCAACAGAGTAATAGGGAAAGCATTAAATATGCTGTCCAATGAGCTTTGTGGTTAACAGCCTCCACCCCAGATTGCACCAGTAATGTCTATGCTGCTAATTGAAAAACAAATGTACAATACTATGGACACTGACAAACGTACTAAAATGCATTCCTTAGAGAGGACAGGATAACGTACAAAATTAAATCAAAGATATGCAGACCCATTAAAGCAATGCAAATGGTGACTCTGAATGGTAGAGCTGTTCAGAAAATGGCAGTGTTTTATAATTGAGGAATGGGATATTTTCTTCCACCTTCCTTGTACAGAGAAAGAGCTGAATCAGTTTTCCTTAAGCTTCCCAAAAAAAACCATTACCTTCATAATCATCAAGCCTAGAAAATGTCAGCTGACGATGTAAAGGTTCAAAAAGCCACGAGCAACTGAAAACAGGCCATTAAGGACGTGTGACAGTCTCAATTCTAATTGTAGAGGTGGCTGCTGTTCCCAGTACAGTTCTGGGGGGAGAAGGGGTGTTGAGTTCAGAGTCAGCGTTTAAGGTCAGAAGGACCACCAGATCATCTAGTCTGACGTCCTGTGTGTCACAGGCCACCAACACCACCCAGTACCCACACACGAAACCCAACAACTGAAATATTGCAGCCCCACAGGCAGCGAATAGGAAGGACTGAGGGGCACCAGTGGCCGAGGCCTCTGTAACAGAAGGGAAGTGATTGAGAGAGACCTAGATAAGCTTGGTTTGTTAAAGCGCTTTCAGTGCACTTAAAAATAAATGAATTGTTTTTTGGAGCTAGTGAGCATCCAAACAGTTAGCACATACAGTGGAGAGAGAGAGCGCGCGCTTAGCTGGCTTGAGTATTATCTTAAAAATCCGTGGGGTGAGTGACTGACAGGATTTGTCTCTGAAGCAGCATTTAAACATTAGTGCAAAATCCATGCTTATGGCTGTTGACCATCTCAGCCGCACTGGTGCACAAACAAGAAAGCAAACACACAGCTGCTGGCTTGGCTGGTGCTCCAGTTGGAAACCCAGGGATGGGGTGGGAGGGGAATTTACCAAGTGGAAAAGGGACCATATTGATATGGAGAAACATGATGTTCAGGTTTCTAGGAGTATGGAAAACCATGGATAATCCTGACAACTCTTCTTAAAGGGATGCCGTCAGGTCAGCTTAGGCCCAAAATGTAGGTTTTTATAAAATGCAAACCAAAACCCCACTCAGCTATCAATAGAACTTCTGTTAAAAATAAATAAATAAATAAACATTCTATGACAGGTTTAGGTGGAATCTAGCCTTCCCCTCCTGTATTTGCTATTCAGCTAAAGCTGCATTGTGCTAGAGAACAAGTAAAACAGCCTCAGCTAAAGAGAAACTGACATTAGAAGTGACAAATCAATTCGATTTTAATTCTTTGGTCTAGGAACAGAAGGTTATGGTAATATAGGTAAGAAAAAAGTAATGTCCCTTTTAAACTCAGTATTTCTCATCTAAATCCAAATGGATTATCAGGGACGGGGGGGGGTGTATATTGGGGGGCATGATTTCCTTCACTGCTACATAGCTCTGAACTAGACATTTTACAAAGGTAGGAATGCAGGTTGTCAAGTCAAGTGTATGCGTTGTGCTTCTCTGTCACACTTTCCCTACCCAGGAAAGAGCTTTCAGACTTCCATAGTGCATGTGACACTTGTGTTGGTAGTGGCAGATCTCTAGAACAAGTTACAGAAACATTCATCTTGTTTCTGGTTAACAAACGTTTCTGATCTAAAATTCTGCAAATGTATAAAACCCAACACACACAAGCTGTTCATAAGACTTCCCCCCTCTGGGTCCAGTGAGATCTTAGTGGGATTTGGCCGACAGTTTACAGCTCTGCTCCACGGGTAGGGTCTGTGTCATGTGACTTCCCTTCAGGACATGATAGAGTTGTTGTAACTGCAGGGGTCCGTAGACACTGAACTCCACTCAGTTATGCCAGCTAAACCTGCTATGGCAAAGGTGTGGTGCTATGTGGAGCCTCTCAGGAGATGTGCATTACTGGTCGTGAGAGGAGTTACTCCTCCATTTTAATCCAGGCCTCTTTCAAAGCATGGCTACTAGCAAAATCAGCCATTTTGTGCCGTTTGTAAATGACAAGTGCCAGTTGAGGGCTGGGTTGCATGTCAGTAGCTCAGAGGTGACTGTGTCTTGACAATTCTCTCTCTCTCCTTCCTCCCCCCACCCCACTCCCCATCTCTCTGTAGATGGTAAGGTCAGTCCCAGCATCTTATCCATAGGAAGCTCTTTAACTGTCCCCACATCTTTCACTTCAAACTCTGCAGCTATGTTGGACCTCACCAGCTCCGTGAAAGCATTAATGGATGGCAATGCCGGTGAGTATTTTTTTTATTCTTTATAACGGTCTCTGCCTAACCAGAATTGCTGTGTGTGCAGCAGTGAGGGAAACGGTCCTTTCCGTAAAACATTCAGTATGCTTCTAAAGGGGAGCGTCGCCTGGGTAAAGCAGGTCTGTGGTGTATATGTGTAATACGGGGGGAGGGTGTGGTGAAAAAGGACGTGGCCCATCCATCCCTCTCAAACTCGGGAGTCTCATTTGTTCCACGTCGGAGTCTCACTGTGAAAGTTTTTGGGGGGCGTCTGTCCAGAAGGTTGGTGTCCAGACCTGTTGCTGGGTGGAATTCATGTGCTGGAGACCCCCCGCTCCGCCATGTCATGATGTTAGCTGTGATCCAAGGACACTTCCCTCACCTTTTCTGAGGCCAGTGACTGCGTATTCTGTGTAGGCTCACCGGTCGCTTAGGCTGCAGTATTATTGTGGGTTTGCCTTCCGTTACATCTTTCTACATCTACATTGTTTCTGCTTTTGTCCCAGGGACTGGTACATCTTCCCCTCTTTGTTACTGGGATAGCAGGAATCCTGAATCTCATCAGTGTGACTTACTGAGAATGGAGAGGACTGCTGTACCGTTCTCAGCTTCATTATCACTCTGTTACCTGTCACCCGACTCGATAGCTGGAAAATAAACTTCTTTGCACTTCCACTTTGACCTTCTTCCCTTTGGCTAATGCCTGGCTGCTTGTCCTGGCCCCCTGTGTTTGCAGCGGGACTTGCACAAGCCACCATGGTTCTGCTCCCTTTACTCCCTGTTTTACCAGTGACATTGAGAGGTCTTGCGAGAGAGCAGGCTAACTAACTTGTCGTGATCAGAATGCAGATCTTTGCGGGGCCTGATTACCTGTCCTCCTTGTTTGCAGTTATCAGCGGTAGTGATCTGTTTTGAGATTGCCTGTATGACCCCTCCTTTAACTTGCCATGCTAGACTCAGACCCTGAAAATGAAGCTGTGCCTGCTCCTAAGGAGTTGTCGTTGTCTTGGGGACCGATCTATTCCTGCTTTTTTCCACCTGGGTTATACATTTCAGAGTCCCCACAAGAAGCTCACCTCATGCCTGCTGCCCCGGAGAGCCTGAAATACATACGGCCTTTCTATGTCTCTGCCCACCTGTAGAGGCTTCAGCTTTTTCCTACCCAAAAAAAAGCAAATATCCGTTTGCTGTTCTCCACGATTACAAGTCTTGCTGTCCATACATGCTGCTAGGAAAGAGAATGTATTTAGAAAATAAGAGAGCACCCTGCACTGCAGACTCTTGAGGCTGCAGAGTTTTTCCTGACAGAGCTACTTCTTACAGAAGCAAATGGCAAAATTTAGGAGCTGGACCGTTAAGCCCACTGCAGTTCAAATGACACCCTCTCCACGAATAACTTACTAATTGCTTTTTATTTATTAACAGAGATTGAGATAAATATGCTGGATGAGAAGCTAATCAAGTTTCTGGCCTTGCAGAGAATACAGCAGCTCTTTCCTTCCAAAGTTCAGTCTATAGCAAGCAGTGTCAATTCCCATCAGTCGTCTCCTTTGTCAAATCACATTGAAGGTAAGAGCAGCCCTAGAATAGTCTCTTTTCACTGAGCTATGTTTTTTATCAGCATTACCATGCCATTAAATGTCATCCAGGGAGATTCTCTCTTCTGGTATTTGGGAGACACTCCATTTCATCTCCTTCCTTCCTCTCCAGATACTCTTCAATCAGAAATGTCCCTCCACTTCCCCTAGTTGAGTCACAAGAACTCTCCACCAGGGATGTTCCGTTTCCTGTAATTGTGCTATTAAGCCAAGTTGCACCATCCTGATCTAGCAAGGAAGGGAAAGACCCAGCTATCTTTTCTGGCATATTTGCAAGAGGCTCAGGGATTGGGAAGCAAATGAACAAGACTGTTTGAAATCCTGCTTCCTTCTTTTTGGAGATGGAGAAAACTGGTTTGTGGGCTTGAAAAATAAATCTAAACGTGAGCTGGAAAAGCTGGGGCATAGAGTGAGGGTGTTGCATTTAAAAATCCATGGATCTCTTCATTCCAAATTGGTAACCATCTCTGCAGAGTTAAAATTGCAAATATTTTCTAAAACTAAATAGTTGGAAACAATTTCCTCCTTTGCTTACAAAACCTGCCAGGGCCTGAGTTCAGGGGTTTCCCTTGCTATAGTCAATAGTATCACTCATCCTTAGAGCTGCGTCAGGTATGCATCTTCCTGTTCAACTGTTGGGCTTATCAACTGTTAGGTAGAAGTCTAGATTTCCTGAACCATATCAGTTTATCTTCAAGAGCTAACGAGATGTCCTGTGGGAGCTGTGTCTTGCTCTCCGTTGGTCTAGGCCTAAGGGTGGGTACCCGTAGGGACAGAGAGGATATCTGTGGTAGTGCACTATTGGCTGTATCACAAACTTGATTTATCCTTGTCTCTGCTCACCTGATCATTTCAGGTGATGGCCTTGCAGCACAGATTCTGAATGTTTTTCAGTAACTGAGTCTTCATTCGAACACTGTTGCAGCTGAAAGCAGCTGTGGGACTCCGTACAGGGCCAGGATGGGCTAGCACTGGGATTAAATGATGTGGTCATCAGACACGTGTAGAACTGACTTTCAGATCATTGGCACTGACTTTCCTAGGGGAGATGCATGTCTGCGTTCCCTGCCTGCTCTGTCTTTTTGACCCATCAAACTTCAGATACCTCCAGCCTCCCCATGCTAATTTTGACTTTTATTTTGCATTGTTGATGGGACACTCAAGACACAACTTCTGAGACAAGCCCTGCTGGCTGAGCTGTATTAAGTAGGCCCCTTGTAACTGTCGTGCAGGGCAGACAAATGTAAAAATGATGTGCTGGGAACAGTGATTTAGCTTTCTACTCCACCGCACTTCTCTTGCATATTTCATACTGAAGGCTCCATGTAATCTGTGGATGTTGTTCTTGACATCCGTGATTAATTCCATAAACTAAGATTTTAAGATTTTTCTGTTTTGTTTTGGTTTGGTTTTTTTACAGCTCTGTACACAGTTTGTAATCTTTGTCAGTTTTGCATCTTTTCTTGATGTGAAATTTTGGGAGGTTTTTTGTTTTGTTTTTTGGCATGGACAAAAAGAGGACTTTAAGTCCAGGGTCCTGAGCTATTCAAACCCAGACCAGGTTGCCATTTGACAGCTATTTGAGTGACCCTTATGTGAAACACGATGGTGGTCTGCCGGGTGCCAGGTGCAGACATTCAGATGCGATGGGGATGTGTGATGTGTCCACATAACAGTTGGTTCTTTGTTGGCAGCCTGCGTAGTGGAAGGGTCAAGGATTGAATGTGCTCTGGAGACTGAACTAAGATTAAACTAGTTGAAGAGAATATTCTCTCCACCCACCCCCTCACCACCACCTTCCAGTTCTAGGAATTTTAAATTAATCCCTGAAAAAACTTGCACTGTGTCTGCCTGTGCTTTTCTCAGGGTTTAACCAGCAGCTTTGTCTTCAGGGCTGTCAACTTGGCAGCTTTCACCAGCACCAAATTGAATTTAAAGGGGGCACCATCTTAAATCACACTTCTTCTGAATTGTTGATGAACAATTTCTTTAACACTTCATGTTCCTAGAACTGGAAGAGGTGAGAGAGAGGAAATAGTCTCTCCTCAGTGTGTTTTCTTTGTTGGTGCTCAGTGTGATTTTCCCCTGTATAGTTACATGACTTGTGTGGGTCTTTCACATAGCAGTGGGGGAGAAAAAAATCCTAAAAAGTAGGAAATATGACTGTAAAACCACAACAATTGGCAGAGGGACTCTTGGTCCGGGTAAGAGCTGAAATACTTCCCATTCTGTCCAGATTTCAAGTTGATAATTTCCTTTTAAATATTATGCATGAGCCCCAGACAGTGCAGTGGGGGAAATACTTAAATCTGGAAACTGTATACCTCCTATAGGTCACAAATTCAGTAGTACTCAGGTCTCATTTTTGTCTTGCAGTGCAGAGAAAGGAAGTGCAAGCCCGGGCAGTGTTCTATCCGCTAATGGGCATAGGAAGTGCAGTTAACATGTGCTACAGAACCCTCTACATTGGGACAGGTAAGTGGCTTCTCCTCGCTGGGGGCTTGCAGAATCACCATGGAAAAATAACTTTCCATTTGTTTTTCCAGCTTTTATTTTGTTTTCACATAGACAGTTGAAGCCCTAATGCACTCAAGTGACTTCGGGAGAAGTGAATGAATGCAGCTCTTGGGAGAATGCCATGTTTGGGGCCAGTCATTTTATCCTGGGATTCTGGAATTATGTTTCTCTTGCATATTACCAGGCAACATGTGCAAGAAAGTTCATGTAGATGGCAGGTCACCCTGTCTGACTAGCAGGTTATGTGCCTTTAGCCCAGATTTGGTAGCCATTGTTTTAAGATGGGAGTATGAGCTCTTGATGCCAAACAGTCTAGGAGAGTTGTCATTGAAAGGTCACAGCTTTCCTAGGCTCCCAGCGTTGGTTTCAAAGCGGTAACTGCTAAGAAGAAAGGTTAATGACAACTCCTGCCTGTGCCTGGAGTCCCCTGGCATGCTGCAAGGGTACAGTAATGCTGATATGTTTTTCCATTCTCCTACATAACCTTACAGCCAGACCCGACCCCCAAGGAAATGTGTTCAGTGGCTTATCTCCGCACTGTTCCCCAAGCCTTGGGAGTAGATACTAACACCACAAGCCGCCTGTCGTTCTGCTAACTGAGGTTTCATTCTCTCGCTCTCTGCTGCCTGTGCCAGCTTTTCTGAATTCAGTGGAACTGAGTCTGTATTTTGTCTTCCCGCCCTTTGCAGGAGCTGACATGGATGTGTGCCTTACAAGCTATGGTCACTGTAACTATGTGTCTGGCAAACACGCCTGCATATTCTATGATGAGGTGAGTGCCGCGGCCTCTGTTTTGCAGTTGACTCAAAGCTAGAGATGAAAGCCACAGGGTGTCGGTGTGTTGCTCCTTTGTGGGCAGAAGAACTCTCAGCTGTGGGAGCCTTCATTTGCTTGCTCTGCGCTCTATGCCGGGGCAGCACGCAGAGCCTTCTGGGTAGCACGCATGCAGCCAGATGAATAAAGTCTGTCTTGCAGCCACTGCCTGGAACAGCGTGTGTAGCTGGATAGGTCTCTGGCTGACCAGTACGTTGACTGTACTGCGCTCCCGCTCTGTCATGCTCCCACGGCGTGCTCTCTGGGCTTTCTAACCAGCTCACAGCGTTGCCTGAGTTACATGTGAAGTTCCTCTTCTTTCCTAGAACACAAAACATTATGAGCTGTTGAACTACAGTGAGCACGGGACGACTGTGGACAACGTTCTGTATTCCTGTGACTTCTCCGAGAAGAGCACGCCCGTTCCGCCCAGCAGTATTGTTGCCAAAGTGCAGAGTGTGATCAGTAAGTGATGGCAGGACTTGTTCTCCAACGGGAGAGGCTGCCCAGCCCCTCGTGTGCTCAGGGGACGTGCTGCCAGAGGAGCCAGGAGTGGGGGGAACGGAAACTCCAGCTCGGGCTGCGTGCTGAGTGCACCGCTTACAGAAGGAAAGGAGCTCCGCAAAGCCCAGACTTGCCCATCGGCTACACCAGTTTCAGTATTCCCCCTCCCCTCAGAGCCCGAGTTCTTGGGGCGGGGAGTGCTTCAAGCTGCAGAGCACTTTGCAAACACCTGCTGCCTCTCATTAGAGCTAATGTAGGCTTTGGGAACCTTTCCTGATACCTGTCCCTCCGGTTCTGAACGGCAGTCAGCTGTTCTCCATAGATTCGCTCCACCCCATGCCTCTGACTTGGAAGCAAATAGTCCTGTGGGGGGCTACGCAGCATCATAGTGCACCTCTTTAACCTCCCATTGTCTGCTTGCTTCACTCCTGCTCTCCACCTGACCTCGTGCACGTCCCACTGCTGGGCGTACGTACAACTCTGTGCCCTTCTCTGCACCCAGTGAGTGACCGACCGCACGCTGACGTCGCTGGTGATCATGTGACTGCAGCAGTCCAGGGCAGCACTCCGATTTGTACAGAAACAAGCTGCTGCCCTGGAGTGAGAGGCTCTCTGGATGGGACGTTGCCCCTGCTTGTGTCTCATTTGTTTTTCTTTTCCAGAATGCCACAAAAGCAGAAAACGGGATGAGGAGCCGCACGAAGAAGCAGCCGTGATGAATTCCCAGGCACAAGGGCAGCTCCGGAAACCCTGCAGCTGCAAAGCCAGCAGCTCTAGTTTAATCGGGGGCAGTGGGGCAGGGTGGGAAGGAACAGCCCTGCTCCACCACGGCAGTTACATCAAACTGGGCTGCCTGCAGTTTGTCTTCAGCATTACTGAGTTTGCGACCAAACAGCCCAGAGGGGACACTGCCTTAGCACAAGACGTGGCCTTGGAGGACAAGCTCTCTCTGAGACCCCACCAGGTGCCCGTGCTGCGGTCCAACTCCGTCCCCTAGGAGCTGAGGCAGAGCCTTGGGGAAAGAAAAGCCCTGTCCTTGGACTCTTGCAATGCAAAAATGTACAAACCAAGTTGGGATTTTCTACGTCGGCCCAGAAACTGTTCACACGCCGTTTGCATGAAATGAAGAACGTTTCACTTTTTTAATTATTTTCTTCTTTTTGCTCAAGTTTTAGGGGCATTTGCACATATATTTGTACTATACATTTCATTGTAAAAGGAAAGCTGCAGCAAGAGGAGGACGTGTCAGAGCGAGGAGGGGAAGGGTGGGCGCTGGCTGACTTGAGGACTCTCTCTGACAGATCGTTCCCGTGCAGTTGTAAAATAATCAAAAACTTGTTCTATTTTGTGCCAGTGACAATAGTTTTATATTAAAAGAGAAAAATACAGTTTTCATACAGCAAATCTATACAATATCATTGTTTTATTTAATGTAAAGAAGTGCTATCCTCCCCCCAGTTATTTTACCCGCCCCTTCCCTGCTATGGTTGCACTACAAGTAGCTACTGTGTATTATGGGCAATGAGAAATGAGTTCTTTTCCTGGTGTCCATCCTATTTTATTTCAAATAAGGAAAAGTATTGGACTCTGTGTAAATACATCCGTGACGGCATTTTTCAATGTGTTAAAGCTGTGTACAGTGCTACATGTGGTATGACGTTGCCTCAGACTGTCTCTTGTAGCAAAGCGTTTGTCGTAAACCTGTTTGTCTTTTTTGTTATAGGCCACCTCCCCGCCCTCCAGAGCAGCGAGTTGCGATGTACATAGTAATTGTTGTTTTAGACTTTACAGAAACTTTCCTGTATTCTGTATATAAAAAACAAAATAAGTCACATCCTGCTTTTGACTGTCTGTCCTGACTCTGTAAACACAAGCAAGGATCTTCTCCAGACCATCCAGGGGCAAAAACTCCGCATCTGTGAGGGTTTCAGGCTGTGCCCAAGGAAGAACCGCCCCTGCTCTGCCCCCGGCCTCTAGGACTGGGGGGGACTCGGGGGGGAACAAGGTTGCTTACAGGGGCAAGAGGCTTCTCTTTAAGAATGGAAGGTTTTGAATACAGGGTGTATCTGGTGGCCGCTGTGGCTCCCCCTTTGTACGTGAGCACATCAGTGCCATGCACTGGCCTGTGCATCCCCTCCCCCTCTGTACAGGGTATGTTCTTAGGGCACCATGCTGAGCAGCAGACTTGCTCTGTTGGCACTTAAGGTTTGTAGCTATTATGAGGGGGAAGCCGCTCCCATTCCGCAGCTTCCCCTGGACTCCTGGCTCTCCTGCCCTCGAGCCACGCCAGGCTGTATTTTTACTGTTTTATACTCGATGTTCGGATCTGGAAATACTAACTCGTTTTGTACAAAGACGCAAGGATTTGCGAACTGTTCCGATGGCATTAAGTCTGTATTAATAAACTCTCATACTACTATTGAAAAACAGAGCAAGAACCACCCTGGCACCCTTCTTTTCTTCCCCTCCCCCCTGCAGTTTGGGGCTCAGATATCTTCCCACCCTCTCCAGACAGGGAATGTTCCTGCTTGTACAGGTGCTGGTGCCTGGTGTGAAGGGAGCATTCTGCCCGCTTTTCCCTCCCCCGTGAGACGTGCCCTACCGCAGGTCTCGCCAGCACTGCAGCCAGGCTCCTGGGCCATGCATCACTCGTACCGCGGGGTTACACACGTGCTGCCCTGCCGAGGTCTGGGCCCGATTGGATTGGCTAATCACTAGCTGCGAGGAACACGCTCCCATTGAGTAAGTTCTGGTATTTGGCAGCAGCCTTTACTTCCTCTGGCCCTGGTTTCTGGTTAGTCCCTGGGGCGCAAAGTGTTCTAAAGCCTCGGGTACTGGGAGATGACTCCAGCCATAAGCTGGGGTAGGGCTGAGGACAAGGTAAATGCTAATGCTGTAACACGTTGTTCTTCTCTAGCACCTTCCAGCCACTGATCTTGGAGCTTGGCAAACGGGGACTTGCCCTGTAGCCGAGGAATATTCCCTGAGGGAGGTGGCCATATATGCCATGGGATGCACCCCTTCTACCCGTCCAAATACTCCTTGAAGCAGCGTTTGCTGGGCTCTGCCCCTCTTCCATTTAAAGTCATGGTGGGCTGGCCACAATTCCCTCCAGGGCCTGCCAACATGGTTCCTGGGATTGGCTCACACAGGTGTAGGGTAGGCCGATGTGTACCTCCTCTGGGCCACTGTTAGCCCAGCACGCAAGAAGCCGAAGGCAGCTGCTCTGTGGGCTCGCCCCCTCCCTGCTCACACTGTACAGTTGTGCAGTGGAGGTGTTTTCACTAGTCCAGTGTTTGCCAGGGACGTGGCCCTGCCCTTCCCTGGTTCAGTGTAATTCCATTCACAGCCAGCGGTGCCTGCACACACGGGAGACCTTCCACGTGAGTAGCTGTTGCTGCCACAGCTCTCCCCGCACTGAGCGGAGGGCCTGGTCTGCATGAGTGGGACTAGGAGGGGCGTTTGTCAGCGTGTCTGTTAGGAGAGGCGTGGGGACAATTTTGGGTTCTTGTATGTGGCGAATCCTGTCTGGGAAAAACCTGCTGGGCCCCCACACTTACCAATGCCACAGCAGCAGCCCCTGGGGCAGTCGGTGTCCTCCCAAACAAATGGGGGGGGCCTGCCTCTCAGCCCTATGTCCTGCTTCTGTGCCACAGCAAACCTCTCCGGTCTCCTTTCTGCTCCTCCCTGCCCCACCTGGAGTCTGGACCCAAATAATGGCTAAGGGGTCAGCGCTACAGCAGAGCCCTGGGCTCAGGCTGCACCCCAAACATGGGGGACTGGGGTTGCGTTAGCAGAGCTGTGGAGGTGGAGGGCGGACCCAGGACAGGAATAGTCGTGGGGCTGTAGGGCTGGACAGAGGCGCATTGACGGGGGTAGGCTGCAGAGGGGTCGCGCTGGGGGGAGGTGCACTTGCAGACCTGAGTGTATTCCCTTCACATTCACACCAGGACGGTCGCAGCACGTTCCAAGCAGCCGCTCCCACCTGACTTCCCACAGCTTCTTGGCAACAGCATCAACATGGGCATGGGATCTTGTACCCGGCCAATCAAAATGTTTTTATTTGTGTGTTTATACTATAACTATGTATCGATATCAAAAGTTGTAGCCATGTTGATCCCAGAATATTACAGAGACAAGGAGGGTGAAGATTATTTTTATTGGACCAGCTTCTATTGGTAAGAGACGCAGGCTTTTGAGCTGATGCAGAGCTCTGTGTCAGCTTCTCTCTCACCAACAGAAGTTGGTCCAATAAACGATATTGCCCCAGCTGCCTTCTCTCTCCTCTATCAACAGTCATTTAAACCAAAAAACGGAACATTTTTGTTTAGAAAATGCCAAAGCGGGGTGTTGTGCGAAGGCTGACACTTTGCCAACATTTGTTTTAAACGGGGAATGAATCGAAACCGAGGCTTTCCTGCAAGCCGTTTCGGTTTTGACAAATTGGCTTTCCTGGACAAAAAACCTTTGATCAGTCACTTCCTGACCATCTGTGGGTCCCTTTTCCACAGCGGCGTGTGTCGTGTAGGTCGCTGATCTGCAGGTGGCAGCCTTGCCTGACTGCAATACAGCTAGGCTCGCTTTTTAAAGCAAACAGAGGCCCAGCCACCGTGGGCCATGCCTGGCTCCCAGCCAGCTGAGAACATGCACAGCCTGGGTGAGGCCGTGCAGAGGTTTGGCCCCGGAGGTTTGCCATAGCTGTGCTGCGTGCAGAGAGGAACAGCCCAGGAGCGGTTTAATAAAACGAGGCCAAGCGCCCTTTGTCCTGGGCCTCCCCTGGCTGCACGCTCCCGGCTCAGCCCCAGCCCTGCTGCTTGGAAGGCGAATCTTGCAGCTGGAGCCGTCTCTGAATTGGCTTCAGGCCTGCAGCCAGCACGGAAGCAGCAGCAGCAGACGTGCTGGTCACCTGCTGGCAGTGCCAGGGCAGCCATGGCAATAGTCCTGCTCCTGCCTGGGCTGCTCCTGGGCCTCTACGCCCTCCTCTACTACAACTGTCTCCAAGGGGCCAAGTGTCAGAACCAGAGCAGCCTCCGAGGGAAGACCATCGTGATCACAGGTGAGCAGGAGCGGGGTTGGGTCCCCCACAGAGGACTGGGGGGCACTCCCTGGGCTCTGGTAGGTCACCTGTCTGATGTCTATTAAGGTGGGATATCCCCCTCCCCAGCTGGGGGGGGGGTGGGGTCACACAATGGCACTCTGATGCCAGGTCAGCCCAGTTTGTCTGGTTAGCTGAGCACGCACCAGCACCTGCATGGTCAGGGGGCCCGGTCCCACTGCTGCCTCCTTCCGGCGCCTCCCAGGGCAGAGGGCACAGGCCAGCCCGCCCAAGACTCCTGTGGGAGCCCAGCAGACTCGACCCAGCTGACCACGGCAGATCGGATTAGAGCGGGCCTCTGTTTAGTACAGTGGCCAGGCTAGATCCTGCAGATGGGTGTGCGGGCAGCCCCACAGGAGGGCTGTGCGGTAACCTGCCCTCCAGGGAAATTGCCTAACCTGAAAAAAGCTTAAAAAAGAGCTTAAAGAACAAGGCTCTGCAGGCAATTTCAGTGAGCGGAGGTTTGCACTCTGCTGTCCTTGGCTTTCTTCCCCTGGTTTGTGGTGCAGGCGGCTGTGTGCTGGCTGTGCCCACCTCTCCAGAGGTGGCTGCATTTCAGGCAGGCACTATGAATTGCTTTGGGATCCTTTGGGGGGTGTAATGGGGAGGTTACTAAACACAGCGCTGGGCTGCTCTTGGTCTCCTTGTGCCCAGCTCCGTTATGCTTTTCCAGGGGGAAACACTGGGATTGGGAAGATGACAGCCCTGGATCTGGCCCGGAGAAGAGCTCGCGTCATCCTGGCCTGTCGCAGCAGAGCCAAAGGAGAAGCGGCTGTCTATGACATCAGGCGGGTGCGGGCTCTGCGCGGGGTTGCAGTAAATGCAGTCAGCCTGAGATGAGCAGCCCCTGCCCAGTCACTGCTGTGTACGGCAGGCGTGCACCATACCTGCCAGTCCTGGGGCACCACTGAACTTTGAGAGTCCTCCACGGCTCAGGAGGGGGATAACCCTGGGGGGTGCAGAGGGCAGTGGTTCCGGAGCCATGGCAGATAAGCAAGAAAAGGGTTTCCTTGTTCCCATGAGAGGGACACCATTCGAGGGCTCTGCTAGTCCCTAGTGAGGCAGGGGGCACAGAAATGCTAGCAGCAGGGGGGGAGTGGAGCGCTGTGGAGAGGTACTTGCCTAGAAAAGATGCTGGCAAGGGCCACGTGACATTCCAGAGGCACGGCGGGTCCCGTTTCCAAATGCAGGGAGCTCAACAAGATGACAGTATCCCCTGGCTGGCTTCTCTGACTGGCCTTTGGATGCCCGAATTCCCTGGTCACCTACCCAGCTGTGGGGCCTTCCCCCATCCTGCTCAGGTATCTCAGTGCGGGTTGGCGGCACAGTGCAGCAGTAACCACTGCAAACCGCGCCTCCCACAAGCCCTGACAATAACCAGCAGCTGCTAGTGAGAAGCGATTTTCCCCCCACATATGCCTGGGGGCTGGGAGTTCTGAGGGGCAAGCAGCTCCCTCTTCTAGTTCCTGTTTGCAGTTTGCCCAGTGCCCTGAAGGTGGAAATAGGGCACCACCTTCCCCATGGCTGTCACTGAGCCAGAGCCCCACCACCTCTGTGCGTTGCAGTGGCCGGCACTGAGTGCTCTCCGTCTCTTTCTCCAGGAGAGCGGGAACAATGAGGTTCTCTTCATGAGTCTGGACCTGGCCAGCCTGGACTCAGTGCGAGCATTTGCAGAGACTTTCCTGAAATCGGAGCCTCGCCTCGACATCCTGATCAACAACGCAGGTGAGTCGCGGCACCGAGTCTGCTGCCAAGCTCTGGCTGGGGCAGAGAGCGGCAGGTCCGGCCCTGAGCACATAAGAATGGCCAGAGTGGGTCAGACCAATGGTTCATCTAGCCCAGTGTCCTGTCTTCTGACAGCAGCCAATGGCAAGTGCTTCCGAGGGAATGAACAGAACAGGTCATCATCAAGTGATGCCCATTCCCAGCTTCTGGCAAACAGAGGCTGAGGATGCTTCAGTATGGTTCTGCATCCCTGCCCATCGTGGCTACTAGCCATTGATGGACCTATCCTCCAGGAACTTCTCTGGGTTATTTTTTTAACCCTGTTATTGTCTTGGCCTTCACAACATCCTGTGGCAAGGAGTTCCACAGATTGACTACTTTGTGTGAAGAAATACTTCCTTTTGTTCCTTTTAAACCTGCTGCCTATTAATTTCATTTGGTGACACCCTAGTTCTTGTCTTATGAGAAGGAGTAAATAACTCGTCCTTATTTACTTTCTCCACACCAGTCATGATTTTATAGACCCCTATCATATCCCCTTTAGTCTTCTCTTTTCCAAGTTGAAAAGTCCCAGTCTTATTTATCTCTCCTCATACAGAAGCTGTTCCATTTTTGTTGCCCTTTTCTGTACCTTTTCCAATACATCTGTTTTGAGATGGAGCGACCAGATCTGCACGCAGTATTCAAGATGTGGGCGTAGCATGCATTTATAAAGAAGCAATATGTTTTCTGTCTTATTATCTATCCCTTTCTTAATGATTCCCAACAGTCTGTTAGCTTTTTTGACTGTCACTGCACACTGAGTGGATGTTTTCAGAGAACTATCCACAATAACTCCAAGATCTTTCTTGAGTGGTAACAGCTAATTTAGACCCCATCATTTTATAAGTATAGTTGGGATGATGTTTTCCAATGTGCATTACTTTGCATTTATCAACACTGAATTTCATCTGCCATTTTATTGCCCAGTCACCCAGTATTGTGAGATCCCTTTTTAACTTTTCGCAGTCTGCTTTGGACTTAACTGTCTTGAGTAGTTTTGTATCATCTGCAAATTTTGCCATCTCAGAGTTTACCCCCTAATATGTTGAACAGAACTGGCCCCAGTACAGACCCCTGGAGGACACTAGTATATACCTTTCTTTATTCTGAAAGCTGACCTTTTATTTATTTACCTTTGCTTCCTGTCTTTTAACCAGTTACTGATCCAGGAGAGGACCTTCCCGCCCATCCCATCACCGCTTACTTTACTTAAGAACTTTAAGCAAGGCTGTGCTGAGGGGATTCTCCAGGAGATATCTGGATGCTGCTGTGGTGATGATGGCTCTCTGAGGCACAGAATAACACAATATAGGCTGCTTTTGGCTTGCAGGCCCCATGAGGTGGAGAAAGTTCTGGGCCAGAGATCACTATTGTATACTGAAGCTTATTTTTCTCTACAGGTGTTGGAGCAGGTGGCAGGAGGAAGGATGGCTTTAACCTGGTGTTTCAAGTCAACCACGTTGGTCACTTCCTTCTGACCCACCTCCTCTTAGACCGGCTGAAACTCAGTGCACCGAGCCGTGTGGTGATTGTGGCCTCCAGCGCACATCAGGCAGGGAAGATAGACTTTGAGAACCTCCACAAGCCAGTGGAAGGGATGTTGCAGAACTTCCAGGCTTACTGCAATAGCAAACTGGCCAACATCTTGCATGCCCGAGAGCTGGCCAACAGACTGGAGGGAACCAATGTAACCTGCTATGCTGTTCATCCAGGTGGGTGTGGGTCCAGGGTTTCTCTAGGAATGTGGCTTCTAATCTCACCCAAGATGCTGGTATCTATAGACCAGAGTCTAAAATCCCAGCCTCACTACTCAAGAACTAGAAGTTCAGTCCCACCGTGTCTGAGACTTTCCTCAGGACATCCAGACTATCGTTCTTAGTAGACAATCTCTGCATTTGGGTTGATGTCAGATCTCCCCGAAGGGAATACTTCAGTCCCCAGAGTCCTGAGGCTCTTCCCTCTCACTCTGAGCCTCCCACATAGCCCAGGAGGACTGGGCAGCAGTCCTAATAAGAGACAGCTTTCTAATGAAGCGAAGTTTCTCTTTGCCCCCAGGCTGAGATCCCTAATTCTGCATCTTGCCCTGCTGCAATGAAATTCTGTCTTTCCCATCTCTCCAGCACTGGTAGGAATTTGGGTGGGAAGGGGACCAGAAAATGGGGGTTGGATCCTGACCATGCAGAAACTGATATTTGGATGAAGCAGGAGGTCCAGCTTAGAAGCTATTCAACCCCCTACTTTGCAAGTCAGTGTCTTTGAACTGTGCCTGTGCTTTAACCCTCTTTGTAGTCAAGTTCCTGCCAGACGAGCGCTAAGAGGATCTGAATGGTTCTCAGTGAAACATACTACGAACCAAACCCCGTGTGCCTGCCTGGGCCTTGCATGGTTTTTGCCTTTTCTCTATTCATCTTCACTGGCAGCATTGCTCTTTGTCTCCTGAGTCAGACACCCTCCCTCCCATGAGGGATGTTTCCTGGACATTCCAGCCTAACCACAGTTACTGCTTTATTCTGCTTCCAGGGTTTGTTAACTCTGAACTATTCCGCTACATTCCCAGCTGGTTGAGGCCACTCTTTGTTCCCATCTCCTGGCTCTTCTTCCGAGATCCCACTGATGGAGCCCAGACCTCTATCTACTGCGCCACACAGGAGGGGATTGAGATGTTCAGCGGCCGGTACTTTGTGGACTGCCGAGTACGAGATCCCTGGCCCCAGGCCCATGACGATGCTGTTGCCCAGAAACTGTGGGAAGTCAGTGAGAGGATGGTGGGTTTAGCTACTTAGAACTGCGCTGCCCTGACCCTGCCAGCTGCGTGGAGAACACAGACTGAACCAGCACTGGCTGCTGCGGGAGTCAGTGCTACGGTGCAGCAGGAAACTGAGAGCGCCTCCGGTTGGCAATAGGGCAGCAGAGCCGAGAGCGAGGCCTGAGCCAGCAGAAGCTACATCATGGAGCAGCACACGGCCGCTGTGCGATGCCAGCAGCACCGACTGTCACCACTTCCTTTGCATAACGAGCTGCCCCATCTTTTAAAAGCAGGATTTTCTGTAGGCTCCATCGAACGCAGGCGATGGTGAGAGCTGGGCCTCGCACGCTGACGCCGGGCCTGGTCCTGCTCCGTGCCGGCGCGTTGAGGGGGGGTCGGCGGGTGCTGTCCCCTGGCTACTCTCGCCTCTCACCGCTGCCCGGGGCCGTGCCCGCCCGCGCTCCGTGTGCTGTGCCTGTGCTAACACACAATAAAACGCCCTGTGTGAACGGGGCCATGAACACACCGCCTGAGCAGGGCTCGCTTTGTCACCGCGCCCGCAGCCCGGCCTGGCGCCCCGCCCCGCCCCGGGGTTTCTTGCCGCGGCGGTACCGGCCCGGGCTCGGGCCTGCCTAGCGCAGCGGCCCGGCGGGTGTTTCTGCGAGCCGCAGGCAGGGCCCGCGCCGGGGCTGTGCGGGGCCAGGCCAGGCCAGGGCAGGGCAGGCGGCTGGTAACACGCGGCGCCTCCGCGGCCTGCCTGCGCGGGGCCCTGCCGCTGGGGCGGGACGGCGGCGGGGAGCCGGCACGGTGCGTCAGGGGAAGGCGGCCTGGGCCAGGAACCGCGGCCTGTGTGTAAAGCGGAGCGACTGAGCCGGATTGACAGCCCATGTAGACACGTCCGACGCCCGCCCGCGGGCAGCGGCTCCCAGAGCGGGGCCCTGACAGGAACGGGCCGCCCCTCCCCCACGCCAACCCGCCCGGGACCCCCGCCCCAGCGCCCCTCCCCCACCCAACATGGCGGCCGGGCGCCGCCAGCCAGCCGCCCGGGTGACGCACTTCCGGTGTCAGGGTGGTGGGCGGGGCCCTCGGAGCGCGGGGCGGGGCCGGCGGGCGCGGGGCGTTGTGGGATCGGGTTCGGCTGGGCGAGGCCGCGGCGGCGGCGCTGAGAGTCGGGCGGGCCGGGGAGGTGTCGTTGCCGCCGGCGTCATGGGCAATTGCCACACGGTGGGGCCCAACGAGGCGCTGGTGGTGTCAGGTAGGGGGCGGGCTGCTCGGGGGCGGGGCCGGGGGGCGGGGGTGGTCTCCTCAGGGGTGAAGGGGGAGGGTCTCCTCAGGGGTGAAGGGGGAGGGGCTTGGGGGTCCCCCCGCCCCCTGCAGGGCTGAGGGGGCGGAGCCTGGGGGAGAGGCGCCCCCTGCAGTGCTGGGGGGGAGGGACGTGGGGAGACAGGGGTCCAGTGCAGCAGCAGGGGCCTGGGAGGGGGTGTGGGGGTCCCTGCTGCTCTGCAGCTAGGTGCTGGGTGCCCGCTTTATTGTTGCTACAAGGCTTGGGGTGGCAGGGCTGGGCAGCGGCTGCACCCGGGCAGTGGGTCCTGGGGGCTGCTTGCAGCTTGGAGCCAGGAGTCTCGGCTCCTGCGTGCCTTTGTAGCTTGCAGGGCAAAGAAGTCTGGTGTGAAATGTCCTGGGAGGGCTGGGGGGCTGGAGCCCTGACCAGAGGGGCCGGGGGTGAAAGGTGCACCAGCTGGGCCCGAATGGAGGTAAGACCCTTTTACTGATGGAGGGCGTACATCTTTCCCACCCAGGACGGCAGGGGAGCTCTTTCCATTTGCATTGCCACTGTAAAGCAGCAAGGGGCGTGGCTACCATGGCTCATTTAGTAGCCCTGGTCCCATCCTCTGCCCATTTACTGATGCCTTGCTGGTGGTACTCTCTTAGGCTGCAGCTTTGCTAATGACCTTTGCGGCTGTAATTCATCAACAGGGGTAGCACCAATAGAAAGCAGTAGGTGTCTTTACTGTGTCAGCTAACCTTACTTAGAGTAGGGGTAACCCATGTGGTGACAGAAATGCCTTTACCTGATTTATGCTACAGCTTCTGCCTCTGCTGAGTTACAATTGCAAAGTGTGCAGCGTGAAGGACAAGGCCTTAGTGGGGGAGGGTCTGGGACCTAGTTCTTTCCAAATGTGGATTTGTCTTATTCAACACTAATATGTGATGCCACATCCTACAGGTGGATCCATTGCTGTTAGGTGGAAGGTTTGGGCTGTGGGCAAGAGAATGTTAGGGCATCTGCAAGTAATGTTCAGTTGCTCGGTATGCTCAGTCTACATCAGTCCTCTTGCCCTGCTTTGTGATGGAGCTGATGGGTTTTGTGGTGGGGACTCTGACCCTCAAACCTTTAACCACCTTTCCTCATGCCTCAGAGGAATCAAACGTTTGGGGTTACAAAAGATACATTCTGATTGTAGAGCTGCTCCCCTCCCATTGCTGTGTATCTGAAACTACATCATCATGTTTTGCAAGCCATTGAAAACAGTCCCTTAGCCTGAAATTTCCAGCAGGAGATGGCTATCACTTCCAGTTGGTCTATTAAGTAATCTGTTACTCTTTCTCAGATGACAGGCCTGTTACAGAACTTAATGAGTTGGTCATAATGGGTGGTTCAAACATTTTATAAAACCTGCTTATTGGCTTCAAGAATAGTATTTTACAAATAGCAAAGGGAGGGAAATTATCCTGTGTTTTTAAATTTGGTAGTTAAACAAGTTTATTTTAACCCCTGATTAGTTTCTAATTTTTTTAAAAAGCACAATATAATTATGGAATGCAGCAGTATAAAAAATCTGGATTGCAGGACACGACGACAAGAATTTGTGGTACCCATTAACACCCCCAAATTGTGCATTTTCCCATAACTCAGCCCCAGTGTGCATTTGATGGATTATCCTAGACAATAGCATGCTGGGAATTTTGAGGGTTCAAAAAAGAATTAGATATGTTCATAGAGGATAGGTCCATCAATGGCTATTAGCCAAGATGGTTAGGATGCAACCCTATGCTCTGGGTATCCCTAACCTCTGACTGCCAGATGCTGGAACTGGATAATGGGACGGATCACTTGATAATTATTCTGTTCTGTTCATTCCCTCTGAAGCATCTGGCACTGGCCACTGTTAGAAGACAGGGTACTGGACTAGATGGGTCACGAGTCTGATCCCGTATGGCCATTGTTATGTTCTTATGAATTTATATATAAATCAATCAATCCTGGCTATAAAGGCCTGTTCTGTATTCAACACTGTCAACAAAGATGGCCTTCATATTTCACTACCCAGTATGCCATGCAAACACTTTCCTGTTTCCAAAGAGCACTGGTTCTGTGTTCAGGGAACAGGCTGAAAGAGTCGGGGGTGCTTATGGATGCCTCATTTTTTCCTGGATGCTTTGCAACAAGTGTTCAGTCTAGGCCCTGACTGCACTGTGGCAACTATGATTAATAAACCTTTGTTCATATGGATGTTGAGTGAGTGGTGGGTTATTAGCATGACAGCACACAGCATCCAATAATTAAGCTTCCATGGACTTTGAGCAACCTCTAGGCCAGAGGTCAAATGTCTGTTTAATGCAGAACCTTGTGTCAGTTTTGTTTTATATCCCTGGGGTGTGTGTAGTTATTCAGATCATAGTTAACAAGTTTTTTTGTGTGATAAATCAATGTTAGAACATGTTATGAACAGGTTTATGTTTTGCAATAGTGGTAGAGCCCTGCAAATCCGCAGTTATCCGCTTTATATCTGCAGATATCTGCAGATGCAGTTGTATGGTTTACCATCTTTGCAGCTCACAGATCGGATGCAGATCCAAATTTTTGAATCCACACGGGTCTCTACCAGTGAGAGAGGGTGCATGTATGGATGCGGATACATATAAAAGGTGAAGTGTGCTTTGCAGATTGGATACAAGTTAATTATCATGGATGCAGACAGGATGTGGATCCAAATGTTTATGTCTGTGCAGGGCTCTAAATATTGGGTCACCCTACTAATACTGTTAAAAAAGGTCACTAGGGAGATAGCTCAGAAATATTGTAATTGAAAAGCTTCTTTTAGAATAAATTCTAGTGTCTGTTAAGGTGGGAATCTCACCATATGCCACTTTAAAGGCGTGGCTTTCTTTCAATACTTTTCACTTTTCCTCTTTACTTTACACCGTAAGGCGTATTAGTGACATACAGTACCCAAACAAGCAGTCAGCTCTCACTTTGATAACTTCTGTTTTATCAATACAAACCTTTGCTCGATGGCCTTTATTTGGAAATCTGATTCCAAGGGCGCAGGTCAATGCTGAGTATTAGTGCTTCTCTCCCACTCTGTGTGATTTCTCTGGATTCCTGTTAAGCCACATATTCGTTATAAAATTACTTCTGGGAACTTTTAAATCCAGACTTGAAGTTACTCTGTTCAGCATTTTAAAACCTGTTACGGATTTTCGGTAGTTTGGTTCTAATTTAACCTAAGGACAGCAGTGTACTATGGGACACTTGTGAGAAATCTGTCACAGAACGGTGTGTTGAGCATGAACTTGTTGTTTCAGCACTCTCCATTGCCATTTTTGAAGCTATGACTTTTCTCCCAGTGCACTGGTGCCATTGAAGTTTTTTAGGAAAATGCAAAAGGTACATTATCTAGACACATCAGACTATAGTTACCATCGTGTAAACAAACTGTATAATGACTGCACTGTTGATGCTGGGTTATTTAACAGCCCTGAAGTTAAGCTATGCATGGCTCTCCCTCACTTTGCCAGTCATGAATTGTGATCCTGTAATACTTACACATAAACTAGATCACCTCATTGTTCCTAGATATCTTACAGGAGCAATCTTTAACATGTGATTGCAGTCCGTAAATATCAAATGAATTCTTACTCAAGAGTATCAGCTTACCTTACTGACATGTCTGAGTCATCTGAATTCTATTTAGCAACAAAATGGTCATCTCTGTTTGGTGGTGAGCCCTTTCTTGTATGTGGTGATGTAAGACAGAAGGATCAGCCCAATTTGACTTGAAAGAAAAATCCCCTTTTTGACTTGTAAACAACAAATATGATATGCAGGTCACAGAACAAATATGGGCTCCCATGATCTTCTGCCTAACCATGCTTTTAATTCCCTAGTTTTGTATACAGATTAAAAGTTTATGGGTATGGTATACAGTAAGGAGGAACAGGCAGCTCTGGCTGTCTTTTTGTGTATGAGAGAGGTTTTACGCATGTCTGTTTTGCCTTTGGAATCAGATTTCCACTTCTGTATTCAGAATGTGTGTGTTCCTGAGAGTGAAGTTCTTACGCACCCTCATGCAAGGTTAGCTGTTTAAACGGTCTTTAAAGGAAATGGGCTTCCATTTTCCTCTAGGATCTGACTACCACAATAATCTGTTTAGCTTCATAAATATGATCAGCCAAGAATCTTGAACTGTGACGTGATACAGTACTGTTCTTTCCCTGAAACCTGTTTGTCACTGTCCAGTATGCAACTGTCACAGCCTGTCAAAATAAATTGCAGTGTGACGCTAGCCAGTCTTTAATGCTGTTGTCTGTTATTCAGTAATTACACAGAATTGGGTAATCTGCATTCTTCAGAGACACTGACCTTCCCAGGCATTTGCAGCAGATGGAATCCAAGGTTTCTATTGTCAAGTGCTTGTTAAATCTCCAAAAGAGTTGGAATAGCTTCTCTGCATGTGTGTGTGGTTTGCTTATCATTGCCTTAGGGCTTTTTCCCTTTGGTTTCCAGGAAGAATTTAGGTGTGACATTTTCCTGGTGTAGTGGTGCACACTTTGTTATGGCTTGTGAAATTCAAGCCATACACTGGATTTCTTTTTACAAGGCCAGATCTATACACAAAGTTGCACCAGTTCAGTCAAAGGTGTGTTTTGAACTCAATTTAGTTAAACCAATGCAAACGCTGTGCAGACACTCTATAGATGGGTTTAAAACTGTCACATCAGTTTAGCTTGTTACAGGTGCTAGTTAAACTGGTGTAACCAGTTTTTAATTGATAAGTGTCCACACAGGGGTTTGAACTGGTTTAACTAAGTCTGTTTAAATTAGTTTTAGTTAATTAGTTTTGATACAAGTTCTGTGTATAGACAAGGCTTAACTCAGATTCACACTAGTGCCTGAGATTCTGACGTTGATCTGTGCCTAGACACTGACTTCACTGCACATGAGTTTCCTTATGCATCTGTTGTCCAGTTTCATTTTCTCTCCATGCCATCATGTCTCTTTCAACCATTAATCAGCATCTCTAGTTTTCTGTTAGCAGTTTTCTTGACATTTCCCAGGATGGCTCAGTTTATTTTGGCTAATAAGCCCAGTCTGTTTGAAAAATAAACAGATTGGGCAAGTGACTTTCCGCATTTGTTCTGTTTAGGAGATAGTGAGATTTGGCATCTCTTTGACTGTAAATCTGGGTATGAAGAAAGCAAGAGACCCTGTTTTCATACAGGTGAAGGAGGGCGTTTCTATCCCCTCCTTTCTCTTCTGTCTCCAGGGTCCCGGTTCATTTTGATTCTCTTTCCCATCACTATCCTGTCTTCATGCAGTCACAGAGAGAGGGTGTTATCATCAAAGAGCCTCCCAGCATAACCTTCTATCATTCTAAATGTCAAGCTCCCAAATGCAGCAGCCAGAGTAAAAGGTTACTGCTCATATTGTCACGTTCATTTGTCAAAGCTAGTTTGATTACAGCAGACAATACACATCTGTTTAATATTTAAACTGCAGCAGGGACCTGTACCTCTGGGCCTTAATGGGTTTGTCTACACTGCAGCTGGGAGTGAGCTATTTTTATCTCACTAGCTCAAGGCTTGCTAGCATATGGAGCTGAGAGGCTTGCTTCCAGATGCAGTGTAGACATACCCTGTGTTTCTGGCCTGACTTCCCCATATCTGCTATGTGTATCTCTCCCCAGACAGGCTTCTCTCATTTCTTGTATGCAACTCTTACAGCAGTAGCATGAAGTGCCTTTTTGGATCTGCTGCAGGCGTTTTTTGTTTGTGTATCTGGAACTAATCACAAACCCTGAAGTTGTTAATCTAATCTCATAAGAAACAAACGATCTAGTTTCTTCTGTTGGCTCTGGGAACTCTTCCGACTTTAATGCAGGCCACTTCCCTGTGAAGGCTCCAAGCTGGAATACTGCATTCTGGCATGAATCCTCCTTTTGTAATGTAGCTGGCTGTATTATATTGTGCAGGAAAAGGCACAGTGGATGTCTGTGGAAGCTGTGGCCAAGTAGGTATGGGACCCAGACTTTTAGAAAAGAGGGGATGTTATAGCTGAAAAAGGAGGTTTCTCTGCCAAATCTCATTGTGTTGGGTGTTTGTTTTCAAGATTTCTAGTTCTCATGGTGGTGGTGGGGTTTTTTTCAATTGATCTCTGACCTGGAAAACAGATGGCAAGAGTGTAATAAAATATAATTTCTCAGGTGATTAGTTCATGCAGCTCATTCTTTTACCGGCAGTGTTCTACTGTGCCCAGATGTACAACTTGTATTAATGCACCTAACTGGCCGGTCACGCCCATTAGTACATTCAGACTGAATCCTTTTAGAAGAATTTTATTATAACTTGCCATATTTTCTTCCTGCTTTGGACACTATTAAGAATGATTTTACTAAATAGCATTACTTACATGTCACCAAATCTGCTGTGCACAAATGTAACGCTGTGCTTCCTGGTGAGAATTAGTAAGGGGCTGCTGCTCAGGTTGGACAAGATTCTAAATAGGATACTTCCTTGCAGTGTCTGTGAAAGAAAACAAAGTCTGTTTGAAGGAACACATGCTGTCACTTCTGTCCAGTGCTAAGCGTGGTTCTGGGAGGCAGAATCTATCCAGAACATTGTACTGTACATGTAACAGACAGAAAATGAGCAACAGACAGCATACATTCTGAGAGTCTGGCTAATTAGCTGAGCAAGCCAGTCTCCTGTCCTCCAAGAGATATTAGATGACATTACTTTGAATCAGTTTTAGGACCTGTCATACCAATCAGCTTCTCAGAGGGCATTTCTGCTGTAGCGCCGCAGCATGGACACTCCCTACTTTGACAGAAGGATTTTTTTGGTCAGTGTAGTTAATCCATCTCTCCCAGAACCAGCAGCTAGGTCGATGGGAGAATTCTTCCGTCCACCTAGCCATGTGTTCACAGGAGGGGTTATGTCAACCTAATTGTGGTGCTCAGTACCCAAGCAACGTAACTAGGTTGATCTAATTTTTTAGTGCAGATCTGGTCTACACTAGAGACTTTTGGCGACCAAAGTCAGCTTTTTGCACCAAAACAGTGGCGGTGTGCATACTCCAATCCCCTCACCTCCCTCCGACCCAACTCCCCTGATTTTGTGACAAAATAAAACCACCTCGATGAGAGAGCTTTTTGCTCCAAACTTTTAGCAACAAAGCCTCAACGTAGACACTGCGCTTAGTTATGTTGTGGTAAATGGCCTCCAGGAAGTGTCTCACAATGCCCATCCTGACTGCTCTGGCCATCAGTTTGGGCTCCCCTGCCTTCCAGCCATCCGACCCTCCCCCTTTAAAGTCCCAAGAATTGTTGAAATTCCACTTCCTGCTTGGTCGAGTGGAGAGCTCACATTGCATCTTCCCAGCTGACCATGGCGGCTCCACACACCAAACTCTCTCCCGCTTGGAGCACACTGGAGGTTCTGGATCTGATTGATGTTTGTGGGGAGGAGGCTGTGCAGTCCCAGCTCTCCTCCAGCTGAAGGAACTTCAATACATACGGTCAAATTTCTCATTTAATCGTGGAGAAGGGCTATGAATGAGACATGCTACAGTGCTATGTGAAAATCAAGGAGCTGTGGCAGGGGTACCAAAAGGCTAGTGAGTCAAACAGTCGCTGAAAGACCTGCCGCTTCTATAAGGAGCTGGAAGCCATCCGCAGCGGTGACCCCACCTTCACCGCCAAGAGATCCCTGTATACCTCCCTGGGCCCAGCAGCCGCAGACACTGGACTCAACCCTGACAAGTTGCAGAGCAGGGAATCAGGTCATTGGCTGACATGGGGAGCCAGGAGGGTTCGAGCCAGTCCCAGCCCTCCAACTCTGGTGTGCAGGATGCAGGAGAGGGGAACTTGGGTAAGTGATTTTTTGAGCTGATGCTGCTTGATTACATGAGGTACAGCTGTCCTTTGCTTTGTTGCATGATACAGCTGGTTGAAGGGATAGAAATGCATAAGAGTAGCAATGTTTGCATGTGCTTCCCATTCAGATAGGCAGTGTGGTGGAAAAGTGTGTTAATGCACTCCAAGATTTCACTCCAAGAATCCTCCAGAGAGATCTCTAGGAAACTTTCCTGGAGGTACGTGCCAATCCTCTGCCGGAGATTCCTCAGCAGAGCTGCTTTGTTTCTTCTCCCATTGTAGGACACTTTCCTGTACCAATCGGCAATCCCTTGTGCAGGGACCAAAGCAGCCCACAGACAAAAAGCGTAGGCACCCGCTTTGAAACTGCACACGTGGAGGAGATGCACCCTAGCATCCCTGCTTATTCTCAGGAGTGAGATATCAGCTTGTATGGCTCACACCTGTGGACAATGGTGGCACAATTTGAAATTTTATAATTTCGTCCCTATCTACCTGCATCAATACCCCAAACAACCACCCAGAACCTTTTCCCCAGCTTAAGTGCCCCCTCACCCCAGGCACAACTCACCATGCCCTGGTTGATTGTTGAGCTGTGCGCTTGCCAGGGGACAGTGAGAAAGAGGTGTAATTTACAGTAATGCCTCAATGCTGTTATTGCACTCTCAGTAATGCTTCTGTTCATTGTTTATTGTGCTTCTACAGACATGCCCTTGAGGGGAAACCCCTCCACACCTGTCGAGCACCTGCGGCTGATAAGAAAATGACCATGGAGAAACAAAGAGGAGATGTTCCAAGAACTCCAGTCCCCTGAGGCAGAAAAAGAAAAAAGGGCCTGGAGACACTGTGTCCAAAAATCAGAAAATTGATAGGCAGGAGAGGAGGGAAAAGCAGGAGTGAGTGATAGCAGGTTACAAATGCATGAAAAAGCCATGGAGGAGCAAACAGAGCTGCTAAAGTCACTCATAGTGCTGCAGACTGAATTCATGTGTGCTCGCCCCTTCCCCCCCTTGCAGCCAGTACAGATCTCCATGCCCTCCCCAAACTCCACCCACACATTCCTGCCAAACTCCCAGCCATCACACAGCTTCCAGAACGATAGCTGGACTTACACCCAGCTGTCACAGCTCATCCTGCCCCTCGCTGCTTTCTCCCCTCCAGTCCAGCTTTGTGTGTGTTGTGAATAATTGTTGTTTAATAAAGATCTACTCTGTGAAGAATAAGCAATCTTTGTTTGTCTCTTGCACGCAGTGGGTGCACCTCACACTGATACACAGTGCAAGCTGGATAGCAGTCATAGCATGGCACAGGGCTGTTTATAAAGCCACCTTAGTGGTGCTCATTATTGAAATAGTTCCTCAAGGCTTCCCTGATTCAAATGGTCCCCCATTGTGCCCCTCTAATAGCCCTGACATCTGGTTGTTCATATTCAGCCACAAGGCAATCCGCCTCTGTGCTCCACCCAGGGGGAAACTTTTCACCTTTAGCTTCACAAATACTATGGAGCACACAGCAGGCAGCTATTAACCATGGGATTATTTTTCTCATTTAGGTTTAACCTGTCATAAAGGCATTGCCAGCAAGCTTTTAATCTGCCAAACACATATTCAATAGCACCTGCTCAGCCTGTTTTTGAAGCACTCCTTGCTGCTATCCAGTTTGTCTATATACGGTTTCATGAGCCATGGCAGTAAGGGGTAGGCTGGGTCTCCCAGGATCACTGTGCGCATTTCAACATCCTCCACTGGAATCTTTTGGTCTGGAAAGAAAGTCCCGGCTTGCAGTTTTCTGTACAGGCCAGTGTTCCTGAAGATTCATAAGTCATGCACCTTCCATGACCAACTCACACTGATGTCAGTGAAATGTCCACTGTAACCCCAGGCTCTTTTCTGCAGAACTGCTGCCTAGCTCGTCGGTTCCCAGTCTGTAGCTGTGCATGGGATTCTTCCTTCCTAAGTGCAGGACTCTGCACTTGTCCTTGTTGGCCCAATCCTCCAATTTGTCTAGGTCACTCTGTATCCTAGCCTCACCCTGCAGCATATCTACCACTCCTCCCAGCTTAGTGTCATCTGCAATCTCACTGAGGATGCAGTACACCCCATCCTCCAGATCATTAATGAAGATGTTGAACAAAACCAGCCCCAGCACCGACCCCTGGGACACTCCGCTTGTTACCGGCTGCCAACTAGCCATTGAGCCGTTGATCACTACCCATTGAGCCCGATGATCTAGCCAGCTTTCTATCCACCTTATAGTCCATTCATCCAACCCATACTCCTGTAACTTGCTGGCAAGAATAATGTGAGAGACCGTATCACAAGCTTTGCTAAAGTCCAGGTATATCACGTCCACCGCTTTCCCCACATCCACACAGCCAGTCATCTCACCATAGGAGGCAATCAACTTGGTCAGGTATGACTTGCCCTTGGTGAATCCGTGCTGACTGTTCCTGATCACCTTCCTCTCTTCCAAGTGCCTTAAAATGGATTCCTTGAGGACCTGCTCCATGATTTTTATGATACAGATGTCGGGTGCTCAGGAAACTGGGGCCGTTGAAAATGCCGCAAAATGCAGTTGGAAACCCATGGAATGACAAGATGGAAATCACTGCGTCATGGGATGTTGAGCCAGCACCCATGATGTGCTGCGATCCTTGCCTTCCCACAACTCCTAGCTGGGTGGTGAGTTGCACAGCGGGATAGCTGGTCACAGCGCACTGCCCTCATTGTCTGTGCTAGAGCACCGACAAGTGCTGTCTGGACAGGCGCAAGTGTTGTAATTACAGCACTGTTTGATCATCCCTGTAACTTGTGTCGACAACATTGTAGTGTAGACAAGGCCTATGTCTTCCTCTGATTCAGAGCAATGGTCTTCCAGCTGCCATGCAAGTTGGCAGGGAGCTGTTGTCTTGGAGGTGGGAGAACAATGCATGTACATGTAGTGGTCAAAACAGAAATATAAAATAGTGGCTCTTAAGTTCACTTGTTTCAGGTCTTAAACCTGAGCGTGACAAAAAGAGTTACTTGAAAAACACAAAGTTAAGCAACTTGCAAGCCGTTGAGTCTGTGCTGTACCGTCAAAGCCTGGGATGTCCCAGTTTTCTGAGCCAAAAGCAGAAGGTGTTGTCAATGGCTTAGAGCGTTTCCCCCTGTAAGACCCGAACGTTTCAACTTGTTTTCTAAAACTTTATTGCTTTAGAGGCCTGAAGAGTAAGGTGGTTTTGAAATAGCACTGCTTCTGTGAAAAGAAACCTAGGTCATAAAAAATGTACCCTGCTTTTGAAACAGAAACTTTCTGCCTGTTGGATTGCAATATGGCAAACAACAAACATTTTCTAGTACGTTTAATAGGATTATATCGAAAAGCTGCCTTCAGAAAATAACCTTGTGAAAAGAGCTTTGTTTGTATCTAGATTACTCCTCTGTCTAGGTAGAGTTAAAGGGACACTAACTTCTTGATTCTACGTAGAGAATGAGTTCACATCATATTTACTGTAAAATATGACCTATTGGTTTCAGACCGGAAACAGGGTATCCAGCTAACTACTCTAGCCCCTGGCAGGATTTTCTCACCCCCGCCCATATCTTGGAAATGGTTTTTTTAATTTGTATTTGGTACTGCAAATATATGTGGCTTTTTACAGGACCTGCCCTGAAAATCACTCTGAGGGGTTTTCTGTAGCACCCATTGCTGTAATACAAGTGCTAAGGCCTTATCTAACCCTTGCCAATGTGATAGTTGGGTCACCACTGAACGTACAACAACTTCAGTGGTGAGCAGTGGAACACGGGGGGCTTCAGGAAATATGTTCTTCATGTGCTCCGTCATATAGATTAGCATGCATGTAGCTCACCTCTACTATTGCACCAGTCGGACATTTTGGCCCTACATCACTATGGGGGAAATTAGCAGAATTAATTTCTTCAGCCTTGGGGGTAGAAAGGCTAATATTCCAGGAGGCTGCTGTTTGTTGGTGAGCTGCTCTCTGCCTTTGCTTTCCCAGGAATTGCACATGCATATTGTGCAATCTTGTGGGTTGCTGCTTTGCCTCATCATTGAGCAGAGGGCTATTTGGAAGCAAGTTTTTATTTTTAACTTGCGTGGGGGAGATGGATCTGCATGTGTGTAACTATAACATACTTACGCTTTCTGCTTGTGCTGCAGGTGGCTGCTGTGGCTCTGATCTAAAGCAGTATGTGTTCGGAGGCTGGGCATGGGCTTGGTGGTGCATTTCTGACACACAAAGGTAAGGAGACCTCTCTCCTGTTGCTTGTGTTTTTGGGCAGGTGAACCTTATTCGAATCAGGCTGCCAGCAGTGCCTTTAGGAACATAGAATTGGCCAAACACGATCAAGCCATTGGTCCCCGTCAAGCCCAGTATCTTGCCTCCAGCCATGGCCAATATTAGATGTTTCAAAGGAAAGCTCCACTACCCTATATGAGGCTGCTAAACAGTTGTGCAGTATTGAAGTAGATGACGTGATGGGAAGGAGCTGAAGATCCTTTCTGGCCCTCGAGGAATGTGCTGAAGCATGAGATTTAATTCTGTTTATTGATGATGACTTTTTAGGATCGCTAACACTTGCCCAGCCCTTTTTAAATCAAGCTGTTGTATTCAGCCTTCAACCATCCTGCAGCTGGGAACTCAAGGGGCTGAGGGTGTTTGTGATACTTCAAGAAATATTTCCTGCTGTTTCAAATGTGCCATCCATTAATGTCGTCATATTCAAAATAAAACCCAGATAACCTTATGGTCTCAGGAACATCTGGCAATGGCTGAGTTCTTTGTGTAGATCATTTGCACAGGGGTGTCCTGATATCATGGTGAGTGATTGAGAAAGTCTGCTTTCAGCTGAATCTTCTTCAGACAGCTGTTGTGTATCTGCATGCCTCCCCTTAAAATTTATTTTTATATTTTTTCTAAATATCTCAAAATTAAACCAAATTAAGAGGGGCCGCGTCTATGTTTTTTTTTTTTTTGATGAATTTATTTTTCTTTCCACATTGCTAAAATCAGTCCGTTTTTGGGGAACTCAAGAACTTTCAGTTGCTATTCCCCTTGCTGTGATCCGAAACGCAATAACTGGGAAACAAAATAGCTGCTGCTTTGCTCAGAGGATGTAACAGAGGTACTCTGCAATGCCGTCTGGTTTTCCTTTGTGGCCAGTTTGGTTTGCCTATCAGTAAGTGTAGAAGCTCTGGCAGGAGAGCCAGGTCAAACCAGTCTTTCTGATAAGGTGCTGGCGACTTGCAGGTGGCACTGAACATACAGTGGGGAGGGCTAGAGTGAGGAGCAATTTCCTTCTCTTACTCAAGTCTATTTTCCTAAAGGTATACTGCCCTTTGCAGTTTCAAAAACTAACCCTTACTTTGGGATTGGGCGCACATTTCTGTTTAAAACCAAGGGATTTCCTTTCTCGCCCTATTCTCAGCCATTAATTTTGCTTGCTGTTTATTATTGCTTCAGTCTTTGAACTAACATGCTGTGATAGTGCTGCTGTTGTCTAATGTAGCTGCTTAGTCTGCAGGTCAATGGGAATTCACAGTACGTAATACGGTCGTAATACCCAACTGACCTGTGTGGGGATCCTCCGCACTTATAAGAATTAATAGAGAAAAGGAGAAAGACGAGACTTTTTGGTTTTGTAATAAGAGTGAAGGCCCAAATGGTTATAGTTAACCTGCACTGGCTGGCCTCCTCAGTTGTTCTCCCTGCTGATGTGTTGCCACTGACAGATGTAGTTAGCATGTTGCTGTCACTGCTATGCACCTCCATTGTAATAGAAATGACATATTGTCTTAGATGCCCATCACTTTGGATACCCACTGGTCAGTCAGCTTGGGGGTACAGCAAGCTCACATCATTCTTAGAGGTGCCAATTGATGCTGTTGGCAAATGACTCACGCCACCTGTAATGAACTGTCTTGGTGGCTGCCACACTACATTGTTACGGTGCTCAGGGCATTCTAGCACTCCGACTGCATGTGGAGGTTGTCAATTAATGCTTGCTGTTTTAACAAAGAGACTTTCTAGTAGCACTAGTGTCAGTTGGGAGAAGAAAGAAAAACCCAGCTCTGTTATTCAGCACAGGATAACTGATGCTTATGGTATGGTGGTTTTTCAAATGGCGTCAGGCTTTTCCCCTAGACAGCTTCAAAAGTCTGACACCATGTGAATGCTGGGAGAATGGTTACACTTCAAACAGATGGGTTTCTCCTTTGTTTAAATGATTCCTTTTTTCAGTTTCTTGAGAAGCCCCAAAGAGAAAGTTTGATGCATTATTTGCAGAAGGAATAAACTTATTCAAGAGGCCCAAGGATTGGACTAAAGAGATAAAATGTGAGAAGAATCAAGGGCAGGGAGAGTCTCCTGGAAGGAGTTTGTCCACTGTTGAGTACAATGAGACCCTGACCTTGATGGGGCCTGTAGGTGCTGCCACAACATAAATGTTCATCTTTTATTTTAAAAAGTCTGGGTTCCCAGATCGTAACAAGAAGTGGGTAGGCTTAATTACACACATTAGAGAGAGCTCGAGGCACCTTACCGTGCGTGCCAAGATCTGAGTGGAGGATTTTGTTCTCCTTTCAAGAACCGATGACCTCCTGAGTACCCTAAGCAGTGTGAGTAATGTAGCTTCCTGCATTCACATTTGCCCAAGAGGGGAGGGCATTCCTACTCTTGAACTAGAAAATCTCCACAGGACATCCAGTCAGAAGGTAAAGCCAGGGCAACTGCAGTTATTGCAGAGTTGTTGGAGTGAAGCCCTGCCGGTTCTGAACTGGGAAAATGAAGTAATAATGGAGCTGCTCAGAAAACAGACTGTCCATCCCCCGGAAAACGTCAAGATTTCAGAAAAAGTCATCCTGATCCAGGACAAAAATTAACAGCCTTGAAATTTTTCTGTGGACAGAAATTTTGAAGTTTCATTTTTGGAGACCTGGAATGGAATATTTCAGCATGTTGTCTGCAAGCCTGAAGGTTTTTGTCAATTTCACTTTCTCTTGGCAGGCAGAAAATGAAATTGACAAGAACCTTCCAGGCCAGACAGTCACTTATTTCAGTGTTCCCAATGGAAAATTGGATTTTTTGGCAAAACTGAACATTCCCTGGAAAAAAAAATGGAATTTTGTGAAAAGGGCACTGACAGAAAATTCCTAAACAGCTGTTGTAGCAATGTCTACCTGGCAGGAAGCTTTTGTTTTACAAAGGTCAGAGCCAGAATTACAGCATTTATAGCATTAAACCATATAACATTTATATAAACTAAATACAGCTACTAGACAGTGGCAACTGCCACTCCCCCAGTCAGAGAGAGACTGGGGTTTGCTTAATGGAAACCTGCCCAGCAGTGTTGGGTACTCAGGAGTGGACAGAGGGAGACATGTAAAGTGATAGGGAAAAATTAAAACCTGAAAGTCCCGTCTGTCCTTTGCATTTTGTCTATTATTCTCTGGTAACTGCTCTGTGTATTTGCTGTCCTACCCTTATTTATTGCTGCTCAGACTGTCTTTGGAGGTTATGACCATCCTCTGTCGATGTGAGAATATTGAGACGTCGGAGGGGGTCCCACTGTACGTAACAGGGGTTGCACAGGTAATAACCCACCAGCTTCCTAACATTGTGTCTAACCTTCTTCTCTCCCTTCCATTTCATGCAACAGCAGCAGCAGCAGCAGCAGGATAACATAAAAACTAACTTTTCGTCTACTGGGACAGCAGCTAAATGTCAACACCATCCTCTCTTGCCCCCTTCTCTGGTATTTGCCTTCTGGTGCACTCCATAGGTAATGTAGAGAGATGCATACTGACATATTCCAAATTCAGTGCCATGCTGGCTCCTTTCAATAATGCTGCAGACATTCCCTCCAGGTTGTACCCTTTCCCCTGGTGGCATTGAACAGACGAGCATCCAATACTACACCTGAATCGCAAACCAAATTCAGTTCAGGCTTATTTGAGATGGGAGGGGCAAATTGTGATAAAGGGGTTTTGTTGTTCAAATGTAAACCTACGTGTGAAAAATTCCTAATGTGACTGACTCGTTCCCAAGCTTGTGCTGTGAGATTGAACCGAGTCCTTCTATTTCCCCCATCTTGAATGTTATGCTTCAAAAGTACAGTATGGAAAGAGCCCAGCTTATTTTGCTTCACATTTGACTGTTGTGTGTACAACGCCCAAAGCAGCTATGTAAGTGCTTATTATTTATCAGTGAGTTTCCTCATACTTTCCCCTGTGCTTCCGCGCAGCACGGTGATCCGTTCCAAGGGCTCATGTACGCTATGGCTACAGCAGAATCAGGACCCCATTACTACATTTGTTAGAGTTCATAGCCTAGATGGGACTATTTATTGTTCCCTAACAGAGTGACAGCCTTGTACTAACTCTTCAATACAGTCCTAGATATAAGCACACGTGGCAGAGATATCCAGCTGTATGTACTGTACAGCAGGATCTGTTCAGTCGGCTCCCATGCCTGCATGCCAGTGTAATGAGGATGGTTGCAGAGCACAGACTCACTGCAGCACGTTTTAATGACTTTACAGAATGGTAAAGTGGCCTATGCAGTGGATTCTGCAGCCTAATCATAGCTCGTGTGTGAACTGATGTTTGCTGACACAAACCCTCTGACTTGTGCCTCCTTGATTTGATTCAGAGCTGGTTTGTAATGGCTGCTAGCCAAGTCATACGTGCTCTCCTATAATTGTTTCAAAATTCCAATGCCTCGTATTCTATGTACCTGAGTAGGAGTCTGAGGCATGCACACAGCGCTACGGTTCTGTCTAACTCCTGTCAAGCAGTGTCCTCATTTCTTCCAGTCCCTGACCCTCCCCCTCCTACACATAGAGCCCTGCCAATGTACTTTGATCCTAACCAGTAGGACTCCGCTGGAAGGAACGAAGAGGAAAAAGGGTCAGATTGATAGAGCCCAATAGCTTAAAGTTCCTGTTTGTTTGGCTGATACAGAACAGTAGTCGTGACCTAGAGGGCCAAGGGCTCTCCATAGCTTTGAGTCACTTAGGAAATAGGAAAGGCTGCTCAGATGCCTGGAGCGGCCCTGTAGCAACAACCTACATCTGGACTGGAATCACAAACTCACAAACCCAGAGTGGGGCAGCTCTCAGTTCGGGGTTTCATATCCCGATTGCCAGAGCAGTACATCGGCTATTTAAAAAAACCGACTCCTGTCCTGAACAGGGAGATTGGGAAGGATGACTATAGGCCAGGATGTCTTAAAAATGTACTTTTCTCTTCTGTGAACTCTTTCCCTAAAGTACTTCTTGATGAATGTTTGAGCCTGTGGTTTCTGCACAGGAATTGTGGTATCTGTGTAGAGATCGGAAATCTGGCTGGGCTTTCTCAATCTGATACGGTACTTTTGAAATTAGTGACACTGACCAGGCAGAACATATGCTGCCTTTTTACTGGGCAATTTGTGATATCCAGGGTTTCTGGGGTCTTTGGGAGTTAGCTCAGTAAAAGGGAAGGGGTCACATTATCTTGTTTAATCTGACTCCAGGCCCTTCTCTGTTTAGAAAATGTCTAAGCGTTATTTGAAAATCTTACTTTCTTGGCCAAAATGACACCTCTAATCATGAACAGCGTCACTGGACAGCATACTTTACATTACCTGTAAGGAGTGTGGCAGGTAGCCTGGGGCAGGAGATACAAGGGGAGAAGCTGACAGTGTGTTACCTGGAAACGTGCAAATGTTCTACGTTTTTTGGCAGGATTTCCCTAGAGATAATGACGTTACAGCCCAGGTGCGAGGACGTAGAGACGGCGGAGGGGGTAGCTTTAACTGTCACAGGTGTGGCACAGGTACAGTAACTCCAACATCATTTCAGGAATGCATGCCACTAACCTACCCCCTGATTCTTTCCTCTTAGAAGGTTGCTCTAGTCCAGGAACAGAAGTTACCAGCTCTGAAATGAATTCTTGTACGATGACAACACTGTCCCTGTTCATACTACAGCATGTCCGTGGAGTGAGGGAGGGTGTGACTTCTCCTACCCTCTACAAAATCATTGCTGCTTTTCCAATGTTATGTGTTATTCATTCATGCAGCACGTGAGGTGTGTATTGGTGATTTGACCTACTTCTAAAAACTGCAACATGCCATGGTGCCACTTGAGCTCATTTCCCAGAACTGAGCCATTTTGTTCTGAAGTCACATCAATCCTGTTGCTTTGTATTAATAATAAGTATTTGTAGAGCACTATAATTCTACACGGTGGTTTACTGAGTTTAAAGAAAGACTTGGTCCTCGCAAATTCTGTGTGTAGTGTTTTTAAAAAAGAAAAAAACAAAGCTCTTGTGTTTGAGTTGAATTCTGATTGTCGTGAACCTTCTGGCATGATGTGTATGAAATGTCTGTTGCTATCAAATTGTATACTCCTATTTTTCATAAGTTCAAAAATCAGTAAAGAGGTTGCCATGGGGTTTATTTCTGACATGCAAGGTCTGCTTCTGGGAGAGTGTTACTGAGGAGGGAAATGTCAGCAGTTTTGGTATTGAGTTCTGCAGCCAGTTCAGGAGGCAAGATGCCTTTTAAGACAAAAAACATGGCCCCTGGCAGCTCAACACAGCCAGTCTTTCAGTTGCACATAAACTTAGACAAAATGGTTCATGCAAAAATGGTTCTTAAAGTGCATTTAACTGCAGATGTGCACATGGTTTCTTGTGTAAACAGTGTGCATAGTTACATCATTGTGAAAGGAAAAGTATGTTCCTTTTTTATGTGTTTGGGCAGTTAGTTTGAGGAGTTTTACTTTGTGGTTTTGGTCATATCAGTGTGTTGTGGATAGGTGTCAAAAAGCCAGATGTTTACTCTGCTAGCAAGAGGACAACATCATCTACTTGTTTCACACCTGTTAGGAATGGGGGCTTAATGAGTGAATTTCACTCAATTTCCTAGCAATTTGTTAAATAGCATATGGCCGTAAACCCTGAAACTCTACTGTCAGTCGACTGCCTTGCTCTAAAGTGGTGTTGCTGAGTGTTTTCTTTGTAGCAAACATTAGGACACTGGCATTTCCAGACTGTCATGTGCTGCAGAATGTTTGTCTGCATGCCTCAGTCATCAAAAGATAACCTACATACACACCGATGCTTCAGAGAGTGTAGTCCTTGGTTAGAACACATGACTGCGGATCAGGAGATCTCTTCCAGGCTTTCTGAATGACTTTTGGCAAGTCATTTAACCACTGCGAGGTTCTCTCTCTAAAATGGGAACAGGACTGACCTACTTTGCTGGGGACTGCAGATTAATTAAGGTGCTAGCACAGTGCAAACTGCTGTTGTTGGTTCTTATATTTCAGTCTTAGCATATCATTCATTTTCACTTGACTGCTAACATGTTCACATAACCACAGAATTTTTTGCACCACATAAAGTGAGCACCGCATGCATATAGTTGTGCACCTCACACTGTGGCTTCATAAATCCAAAGAGACTCTTCTGTTTTCATAAACACTGTGTCTATGTAGCCAGCTGTCACTCTGATCTAATTCTGCAGCACTGTGACAATAGTATAGTGGAGAGCTGACTACGATACCGATTGAGTCAGCATTTGCTGTGGCACATGCTGCTGAAAGATTCATTTTAAAATCCAGTGTAGACTGACTTGATAGTTCTTTGCTGCCCAAAATAGGAACCCCAATAAAAACGTGTTGCTATTCTCTGGATCAGGAAGTCCTTTTAAGGATTTTAACAGATTGGGGTGTAGTTTTAAAGGAATCCTCAGGTCACATGTGGCTGAAAATGTAGGTTTTAGCATGGTGTGGAAAGACCTACAAAATAAGACAAATATTTCCATAACTTTGTAAAGTTCCAGTAGAAAGGCTTTTAAGTAAATCAGCATTTTTCCTTTGTGTTGCATTGTTCCACTGCAGTATTGTACTAGTGCATGAAAATAAAAAATGACACTGACAAGAAACTAAAGTGGAACTGATGAGTTTGTTTGCCATTTCCAAACTAAGGCATGTGGAAAGCGAACAAAGGCTATTACTAGGGGGAAGTATGTTATATTTACAAATTCTTTGTGTTGATAGTCTAAGATGTTTGTAACATAAATAAATGTTTTAAAATGAATGCACTGGTCATGAGGCCTCTGAGCTCACAGAACGCCCTCCTTAACTAAAACTTCTCCTCTTGACTGGTCAAGCGGGGAAACTGCAGCTGGCCCAGCCGCGTGGTTCGGTTGCTGTATAGGGGGTCCGTTTAAAGTCAAGGGCCCCTCCTGGTAGCAAACCTATTCTTAAAATGAATTTTTTTGTAAATGAATGTTTAAAATGAATTTCTGTGGACGGTGACCCTTTCACACTTGCTAGTGCATCACTTCCTGTGTCAGCGGGGTGCTATGGGGCACATGAGTTTGCAGAGTTCCTCTGTATCCTTATACTAAACCGTGTAGCTGGCTGGATTGTGCCTAGGCTCATGTAATGTAATGCTGTGCATTGGGTGTGGCAATATTGATTTGCTAAATGGGACTGTTTTTGCAGAGGCACTTTGACTTCACGCCAGCCAAAAATTCCTTTAATTGTTTGAATGATGTTTGAAAATAAAATCACATGCTGTGGCTGTGCCTTGTGTGATAGACTGGGGGTATGTTGGGGTCAAATTGCAAACTTCATTTTGCTTTATGAATGCCATTTTGATTGTAAACTTCATGTCACTTATGTATTGTGACCTCCATATTGGACTGGGGCATCCAAAGCTGTTGGAAAAGCCAGTCTGGTCCTGACAAGGGCAGTCTGTTCTGGACACTGTGCTTTGCTAGGGGTGGGACACCTCCTAGAGGGCTGTCAATTTTAAATGGTTCTTCTGTACAGGAAGAATAGGTTTGCTGCCAGGAGGACTCCCTACACAGCAACCTAACCACACAGTTGGGCCAGCTGCAGTTTCCCCACTTGACCAGTCAAGAGGAGAGATTTTAGTTAAGGAGGGCGTTCTGTGAGCTCAGAGGCCTCATGACCAGTGCATTCAAAAGACAAGGCCAAGCTGGCAGGAATTGCTGCCTGGTCTAAGGATGCTTAGAGCAAAGCCAGGACTGTCTGGAGCGGTGAGATCACACTGGGGGGTTGGTTCAGGAGGTTGTCCATTAGTCTGTAACTCTTGCGCTTTTTAAGAATAAACTGTTGGTGGTTAAAGAGATTCTTTTGTTAAGCTTGTGTTCCTTGATTTACTGTCACGTTGTCCCTGAAGAATAACGAGGAAACCAGAGCTCCCACAGCCAGGTGGACCCTGGGGGCTTGGGAGGGCTGAGGCACTGATTCCAAGAGCAAGGCACTAGACTGCAGGATCCCTCTACGCAAGAAGGGTGTCAGACATGGTGTCTACATCTGGGAGTGCACCTGAGACCCAAGCTAAGAGCAGTGATCAGTCACTGTCGGGATCCAGGGGGCTCAGAAGCACGAGGGATACAGTGGTGGATTGCACTGAAAGAACTGCTATCTTTTAGGGAGAAGGGAATTTGTTAGAAGACGCACAATAGAAGTTAGTATTTGATTCATGCTGTAAATTCTGCTGCTGCGTCTGTGAAGTTGTTTGTGGTATTTGAAAGCGTCCTTGTCTGAACACCATGCTGAAGATGCTAAGGCAGCTGACTTGTGCAAGACCTCTACGTATTTGTGCAGCCCTATAAATGGCTCTTGCACCCCCCTCTTGTGTGAAAACCACAAACTGCTATCTTGGAAATTCAGGAAAACCCACAGCTGGAATACTGTGTGCAGATCTGGTCGCTCCATCTCAAAGAGGATAGATTGGAATTGGAAAAGGTACAGAAAAGGGTAACAAAAATGATTAGACGTATGGAACAACATCCATTCGAGGAAAGATTAAAAAGACTGGGACTGTTCAGCTTAGAAAAGAGATGACCATGGGGGAGTATGATAGAGGTTTGTACAGTCATTAATGGTGTGGAGAAAGTAAATAAGGAATTGTTATTTTACCCCTTCATGTAACACAAGAACCTAGGGTCATCCAGTGAAATTAATAGGCAGCAGATGTCAAACAAACATACAGAGCACTTCACACAATGCACAGTCAATCTGTGGAACTCACTTCCAGGGGATGTTGTGAAAGCCAAAAGTATAACGGGGTTCAAAAAAGAATTAGATAAATTCCTGGAGGATAGGTCCATCAATGGCCATTAGCCAAGAAGGTCAGGGACACAATCTCATGCTCCAGCTACCTTTAAACCTCCAACTGACAGATGCTGGGACTGGACAGCAGAGGATGGATCACTCGATAATTGCCCTGTTCTGTTCATTCCCTCTGAAGCATCTGGCACTGGCCATCTTGGAAGACAGGCTGCTGGGCTAGATGGACCATTGGTGTGACCCAATATGGTCATTTTTGTATGACTCCAAGATCTCTTTCTTGTGTGGTAACAGCTAATTTAGAGCTCATCATTTTGTGTGTACAGTTGGGATGATGTTTTCCAATATGCATTACTTTGCATTTATCAACACTGAATTTCATCTGCCATTTTCTTGCCCAGTCAACCAGTGTAGTGAGATCCCTTTGTACCCCTTCACAGTCTGCTTTGGACTTAACTATCTTGAGTAATTTAGTATCATCTGCAAACTTTGCCACCTCCCTGTTTACCCCCTTTTGCAGGTCATTTATGATTAGAGGCAAGGATCATTTCAGTGAATGGCAGTGCCCTTTCTTCTCCAAGGGCTGGCCTGCTGCCTCTGCCCAGGCAGCCCGCTGGAGCCCCGAATGTTGCTCCCCTAGGTGGCAGGATGACATGGAGAGAAACACATCCGAGAACTCTTGCAGCTGAGCCCCTGGCAGTGCTTCATGCAGCGCTTTTTTAGTTGTTTGAGGACAGCTTCAAGGCAGCGTTGGAATCTCAGCTAGCAGTAGCTGGGTCTGTCCTTCTCGCAGAGCTGTGAATGGAGCCGTGCTGTCGAGAGACCTGTCCCGCAGGGTTTTCTTTCTCTTAGTGAGTGTAAGAAGAATGAGGCCCTCCACCACAGAGGGCCCCGTTCAAGGATGCCGCTGGCAACTTCCCGGCTGCTCAACGGCCACCTGTAAGTTGTGTGAGAAGGTGCAGATGGCATGCGCTGTCTTCAGTGCAGCAGAGCCTGTGGTGCTTCCCAGCGGTTCCCAGGGCTGCGAGGCAGCTTGCTGCCATCTGCCCTTGGCACGGGGAAGCCTTGTCCGTGGTGGATCAGCTCCCTGACTCCCCTCTCAGGCCTCGCTCTGTGCAGCTTAGCAGTAGATGCCCACCGTCCCCCGAGCACGCTGAGAGTCCCTCTGGAGCACCCACACCCGATCCCATTCGGCCCCCTTAGAACTCACAGATTCTCTACTCCCAGAGGACAGCACACACCAGCTTACTGGTTTTAACCCGGGATCACCACTCCACTGAATACGTAGCACGCGGGTCTCTTTACAGTGAACACAACACATTTATCATCAAAGAGCAGAGATTCAAATTACAGAAAGTAATTACACTGGAGACATGGTCACATATGCAACAAAATCGCAACAGGCTTGCTAGGGTCTAAACATAATTCACAAGAGATTCCCCAGTCTCCTACAGAGTAGCTTACTCCAAGTCCTCTTCCTAGTGTTTCCAGCCCGGATGGCCGAGATCCCCTCTTTCATAGGATCAAGCTCACTGGCCTCTTGTCTTCACAGATGGAAGGATGCCAGAGTGTCTCTCTGAACCCTTCCCTCCCTCCGATATACCAGCCCAGACCTTTGATCTTCACCTGAAAACAGTGTCGTCCCCCCCCCCCCGCCCCCACTATTTACCTCTTCCTGTGAATTTCCTTCAGAAGTCTGCAAGCTCTTCATTAGCGTTTGACTCACTATGCTAATAGACACAATACACAATGATCCTCCAGGAAGAGATGTCTGCCCCTCCACTCCGGAGAAGCTTGTCTCCAGGCCCACTGCCCTTGAGTGACCTGCCTCTTGCTAGCCAGTCTAGAGAACGTCATTTTTCAGGTGTATACGTAACTCCTCAATGGTTCTCATACACACATTGTTCAGTGCTTAGCATGAGTAGTGTGACCCAGGCTTTCAGTAGAGACCTTATCTGACATTCTTTCATGAACCCAGGGGATCCCTGTACCTCTGTGCACCCCTGTGCCTTCTGCTAGCTGACATCAAGAGGTCTCTGGGTCATGCAGCCCATGGAAACTTCAGGTCCGAACCTGCAATAATTCACCATAATAATCTGCAGTGAGCACTCAGATTAAGATGAAGCATTGCATGTTGAGATCTGTATTTTCCATGGCCTGTATCTCTCTGCCAGATTAGCTGAGCTCCCCGGGCCACGTGCTGTGAGCTCTGAGTGGCAGTAGTTGCAGCGTATGCCCTGGGTCTCCACTGGCTAAGCTACTTTGTAGGGTTTGGCTTGAAACGAAGTCTATCTTAAAAGAGCATGTGCCATCCCAATAGAACCATCTTTTCTGACCCCAGATATGTGAATCTTTGATTATCGTAAGGGAGAGCCCAGGGGTCTGAACACTGACTTCAAATCCCACTAGACTGTTGGGAGTTGAGAGCGAAGTTATATATACTGGAGCGAGAACTGCTCCCAGCTTTGCAAGAGAGCTTCTGATTTGACCAATGACCTAGTCCCAATAATTAGGGCGTTCTTTGTACTGTAATACCTGCTTCTCACATGGGGCCGGCCTCTGTGTGACTCTGTTGTTGGAGCCCTTTGGTGAGAGGACTGTCTCATCTCCCAGGAGTGGAGCCTGGGCTGCCTGACAGATTGAGGTCACCATCTGAGCAGCTTGTAGGCTTGGTTGGCAAACTTCCTGCCATGGACAGGATCAAAGCCCAACAAACCCTGAGCCTCATGGCCGCCCGTGATTGCTGTTTCTAGTTAGGAACGTTGAATGGGACTTTGACTTCAAAGTGCTCCTTGGACAAGAATGGATTTTTCTCATTCTCTGGCATTCCTGGTTTGGAAGGACTCGTCCGAGGAAAGGAAGAGCGAGACCCAAGAAGGTAATTAAATGGGCGTGCACATTGCTGCTTGTGTGAAACCTCTCTCCTATATAGTCAGTATCTGCATCGCAGTTGTGGCCCTGTGCAGTGGTTTTACCTGTTACGTTTGATTTGGTACCGTTGGTGTGTGCATTGGACCAGCCTCTGGCACTGGCCATTTATAACTGCCAGTGTAGTCACCTGCCTTGCCTGGTACCGAGGTGGAGGTGACTGTAGGCATGGGTTTGTCTTTGCTCTCCATCGCTGCTGTCTCGCAGCAGCCTTTCCTTAGTAGCAGTGACTGCCCGTGCTCGTTCCGTTGTGTGTCCTGCAGTCTTGCTGTTGGTGTTGATAATGAAACAGCTGAGTCCCTTGGAGTGTGTGTAACCTGAGGACCTGACAGCCTGGCGGCAGTGCTGCTTCTGCTGCTGCTGTTGCTGGGTGCCTGTCTTCCTCTAGACTGACCTTTATCTCACTGTGTTTTTTCTCCTGTCTCCAGGTGAAAATAATGACCGAGCGAGAGCTTCTAGCTGTGGCTTGCGAGCAGTTCTTGGGGAAGAACGTCCAAGACGTTAAGAACGTGGTCCTTCAAACGCTGGAGGGGCATCTGCGATCCATCCTAGGTGTGGGGTGACTAGAGCTGCCACTGATGTTACAGTAGCCAGTGCCTTGAACGGAGTTCCCCTCTCTGGGCAGTCTCTCATTTGCTAACAGCTCACAGTGGCTGCTTCCCTCGCTGCCTTCGGGGTGCTAGAGGAACAAGCTAAGCTTTTCAACAACCAGGGTGAAGGCATCACTCGGGACACCTGATGTTTGTAGTTGGGGTATCTGGCATCTTCCCCATCATGTGAAGGTGTGAAATTGAGATGTAGCAGGCACAGCAAAGCCTTGGCAAATGGTTGTGCTTCACATCCAAACCTGATCCACCTTTGCCCAGCCCTTGAACAGCCAGGAGATAATGTGGGGCCCTGGTACTGCTAAGTTCACAGCCCACCTGTTATGCTTTTCCCATTGTTCAGGTGCAATAGTGCTTTGCTTTTGTTTCCTTTTCCAGGCACCCTGACAGTGGAGCAGATCTATCAGGACAGGGATCAGTTCGCCAAGCTGGTGCGGGAGGTGGCAGCTCCCGATGTGGGCCGCATGGGCATTGAGATCCTGAGCTTTACCATCAAGGTACAGTCGGATAAAGGGAACCCCACTGGGCCAAGATCATTGGCAATGGTTCAGGGGCAGTAACCTGTCGGACCTGACTGCTTTGCTGAAGCTGACTGATTTGGAATGGTCTCTGTAGGATTTCCAGTCTGCCTATGCCCTGCTGGAGTTTTCAGAACAGCAGCTCCAGGCTGTCATCAGAGATGGAACATACAGTTAGTTCTCTGTATCCAAAATGCTGGAATTAAGAGCCCCAGCGGGGCCTGCTCTGTAAACGTAGCTGCCGTTTCCCTATCGTGATGGGAGTGTGGTGATAGCTGAACCTCTAAGGAGTCACACGGGTGTTGTACAGAGAGCGCTACCTGCATCAGTGTGGTACCCTTCCCCTCTTGCATGTCTTTAATTCCAATCACACTGGCAAGGCAAGGTTTCGTATCCTGGAGCGAAGCAGCTGCATTAGTATTCTGGGCCCGAGGAAGGAAGGTGTGGGCTCAGTGCTGGAATGACTGGCTGTGGATGATTTTGAAGTGTCTCCCTCTGTCTAGGATGTTTATGATAAAGTGGAATATCTGAGCTCTCTGGGTAAGACTCAGACAGCAGTCGTTCAGCGAGATGCAGACATTGGCGTGGCAGAGGCTGAGCGAGACGCCGGCATTCGGGTACGTTCAGCCAGCACCCTTCTGACAAGGACTCCCCGGAAGGGATTGTTGTCCCTCTGCTGATGTCCTCAAGCGCGTAGTTGAGTGTGTTGTCTGATTCCTTCCTGCAGGAGGCAGAATGCAAGAGGGAAATGCTGGACGTCAAATTCATGTCAGACACTAAAACAGCAGATTCCAAACGGGCCTTTGAGATGCAGAAAGCCGCGTTCAGCCAGGAGATCAACATTAAGGTGAGAGAATCCTGCCACCAAGTTGCTGCACCCTGGCTGGACTCCTGACTCTGAGACCAGCAGCAGTGGGTGCTTCCTGGCTTCCCTTCTCCTGGGTCTGGGGAGAGTCATGCTGAGGGAGTCACTTGTCAGCCAGATTTGTAGACTCCAAATTCCAGGAGAGTTGCAGCATTGGCAAACCCTTTGAGTAGGAAAGTGTCGGTTTCTCAGTCCTGGCAGCTCTGCAGCTGGATTGGCTGCTTGGGGCTGTGTGTGCTGCCTCCGAATGGGAGAAGAGAAATGCTGAACTGGCTGGTTCATTAAGCAGAAGGTGCAAAAAGGGTTGGAGTCAATTTCCTAGTTCGCCAAGTGCTGCCTCAGCATGAGCTTTCCCAGGTGGGATCGAACTGGTCCTGAAGTGTTACAGGTGCTTCGGAGCCAGCCGCTGGCTCCTGGAGGGGCTGGGCATGAGGGCTGGGGTGCCGAGCAAAGCTGGGCCCATGGGGGCAGTCTGCTGTGGAGGAAGCTTGGGCAGAGATGGGCGTTGGCTGACGCAGCAGAGGTGTCAGTGGTCCTCGCAGCAAGCTCCTCCCTGCGCCCAGTGGGGGCTCGTGGGGACTGTTGGAGAGGGGAGAGGAAGAGAGGCTCCTCCACGCCCTGCTTGGGGCTAGCCGGCTCAGACGTGGGGATAGAAGGAGCACCTTGCTGTGACGCTAGCTCCCAGCATGGGATGGGGAAGCTTCCCGCAGAGGAGAGGACAGGAGAGGTGGGCCTGCCTGTCTGGCAGAGGAGACTGAGCATCTACCAAGCCCACACACAGGAGGCTTGATTTCCCCAGGAGAGAAACGACCTGCTCTCTTTTCTGGAGGCTCTTGCCCGGCTCTGGCAGCTGTCGCCCCCTCAGGCCAATGTCACTCACTCTGGGCGGGAGGCGTTCCCAGGGCTTCCGGGCCTCTCTGCCAAGGGCCTTCTGGTTCCGTAGCCTGTGAAGGCCAGCCGTGTCAGTCTGTTCCTGAGTCATTGGCCAGGCTTTTCGGTTAGCTGGCGTCAAGGGTGTGCCTGAAGAGCCTTTGTAACTAACCAAGTGGTTCAGGCCTTGAACTGCTGAAGTGGCTTTGTGTGCTCAGCTGCAGTGGCGAGGGAGCAACAGTGCTGCTTGTCTGCCGAGAGCCACCTTCAAAGCTCCTGCCCCTACTACCGTCACGGACATCACAGACTCTTAAAGTAGCCCAGGGCGCTGCATTCCCGAGGGCAGCAGCTGCTGCAAAGGGGAACCTGGCACCTCTTGCACTTTCTGGCGGTGTGAGGGAGGTGTGGGGAAAGGCTGGGAGTCAGGTGACGTTTGAGAGGAGGGAGCTCTGCTCTCCGTCTGTCCGTTAATCCCTGGTGTGGGGGCAGCCGTGGGAGCTTTGGTTGTGTCTAGCTCAGGAGATAGCACAAGGAGGGTTTGGGGGCCTCAGCTAGGCTTCCTACGCTGTCACTGGAGTCCAGGCTGTCCTCTGTCCCTCTCCGTGTACAGACTGCAGAGGCGCAGCTGGCCTATGAGCTGCAAGGTGCCCGGGAGCAGCAGAAGATCCGCCAGGAGGAGATTGAGATCGAGGTGGTGCAGCGCAGGAAGCAGATTGACGTCGAGGAGAAAGAGATCATCCGGATGGACAAGGAACTAATAGCCACCGTCAAGCGGCCGGCAGAGGCGGAGGCACACCGCATGCAACAGATTGCCGAGGGCGAGAAGTGAGTGACCCACTGCAGCTGATCCAGCGGGTACAGGGGTCCAGACTGGGCCTGGCAAATGTAGCTGCCTTGGTTGTGGCCGGTCCCAGGGGGGCTGTCTAGGTCCATTCCAAGCCCTGCCTCCAGTGCCCTTCCTGAAGCCAAGCACTGCACAGTAGGCGCATTGCTAAGACCCTCCTCATGGAGGAGTGTGCGTCTGGCATCTTGGTCACGCAGGGGCTGTTTCCTTTCCAGGGTGAAGCAGGTCCTCATTGCTCAGGCCGAAGCAGAAAAGATACGCAAGATTGGGGAAGCAGAGGCCTCCGTCATCGAAGCCATTGGGAAAGCGGATGCTGAGAAAATGAAGCTGAAGGCAGAGGCTTATCAGCAGTATGGAGACGCAGCCAAGATGGCTCTGGTGCTGGATGCTCTGCCCAAGGTGAGAGGTTCAAGGCTTCCAGCAGCTGTTTGCCACTCGGTCCAGGTCGCTGAGCCAGCCGCTCCTGCAGGCAGTGGGCTGTGGGAGATGGCAGTGGAAAGGTTAATGGAGCATCGGTTCTGCTTGTCAGTGTCTAAAAGGCCTGCGACTGTGCCTTCTGGAATCGCACCCAGCACAGTGTCGGCACCTTCCAAGGAAGGTAGCGCAGCCTGGTGGGTAAATCCCAGGCCAACCAGGTGCTCAGGCCCTCCACACCTGTCAGGCACCAATAGGGACATGCTTGCAGGGGCACTTCTGTGCCTGAACCTTTTAAAAATCTGGCCAGCAAGTTTGCAAGCAGCCCCCTCCTGGCCTCGTGCTGGGAGTGAAGGTGCATGGTCATTCCGTTCTCCTTGCCCTGTGCCCCCACAGATCGCTGCCAGGGTGGCTGCTCCGCTGGCTAAGGTGGACGAGATTGTTATCCTCAGTGGCGACAGTAACAAGGTGACGTCCGAGCTGAACCGTCTGCTGGCTGAGATCCCGGTGTCTGTGCAGGCCCTCACTGGAGTCGATCTGTCAAAGGTGAGCTGGGACCAGTGGGGCAGCCTCCTGGAAAGCTGAGGCCTCTTCCCACTTAGCGGGACCTGTCCGTAGCTTTCTTCGTGCTTTGCGAAATTCTCGCAGCACCTGTTAGAAAGCCCGTGATCCTACCGCTCCCCAAGTCCTTCTGGTCTTTGTCGGACTTGGGGAGCGTGGCACTGCTCTGACCAACATGGTTGGGGATCACTATGCCAAGCTGGTGGTCCTGCATTCCTGTTAAAGTCATGGGAAGGAGATCCCTTGCTGTGCTGTGCTGTGCTGTGCTGTGGGGGCAGGGAGGGGGCTTTCCCTGTGCCCTCCCCCTCTAAACACATGTCCTTGATGTCTTCCCCTCCCCCTGAAAGCTCTTCCTCCCCATCATCCCCAGGCTTTGTTCTGGCTGCAGAGTCTCAGCTGGAGAGCCTGGTGCTGGTTCCCTCCCCTTCCGTGTTCCACTGTAACACTCCTAACAGCTTCTCTCTTACCCTCCTGCAGATCCCCCTTATCCAGAAAGCCACTGGGGCCCAGGCATGAGGCTGGCCAGTCCAAAGCTAGTGAAGACAACTCCCCGTTATGCACTCTTACATCAACTGCCTTTAACACTTGGGAAATCCTTTTATATCAAAGACAATTGGAATTTCATTTTTAAGCTCTGGTGCCTTATTTTGTAGGACCAGAATGATGCATGTTAAATTGGTCTTGTGTTTTTTTTTTAAGGGGAATTGATTTTGTAAGTATCATTGTGTGTGGTGGTAGTCCGGAGTGTCCATTGAGTCCTCTGTTACAATTGGCAGCTTGTCTGGTCTTGCAATCTTGGTGCCTTGAAGTTCTCTGTCCTCTCTTTGGAGCTCAGGGACAAAGAGGCTGAGAAGGGGTGAGCTGGAAGCACAGGGGCTTAGGGGGATCCACTGGGGCAGAGAGGAGCAAAGATGGAGGTGCGTGTAAACTTCTTGCTTAGGGCAGAAGCATGTTTCCATGGCGCTCGCTGTGCATGGAGCTGCTGGAGGAGAACACTGAGCAGGATGTCCTCTCGTCTGCCTGAGAGGACAGATGTGATCTAGCCAGTCCCACATCCTTGCACTCTCAAGCTGCTTTTGTGGTCACCTGCTGGCCTTCCTGTCCATCACCCCCGGGGCAGGCAGACTGGAGAAAGAGTCACTCTGAGTCCTGGCTGGCGGTGAGAGGGGAGCCCTCCTCCGGCGACTTCTTAGCCAGTGCATGAGTCCTGTCAGACCCTGCCGAGATCTGCCCAGCCACCCGCATTGCAAGTCTGCAGGTCTCAGCATGCCCACTGCAGCATACATGGGGATGTATCCAGGGGCCGCGGTTCCACCGCAGCTTGATTCCGTCTCAGAATGGAACCGCTCTGCAGGCTGCAGTGATGTTCTCTTGGCAGATCGCTGATCAGGCCTGCCTGGGAGCCGCCAGTCACGGGCCAAGTTCAGGAGGAGCACTGCCCTGGGAGTGCCCCTTTCCTTGGCAGTGCTCGGTGCTTGGTCAGACCTCCCTGGGCCTGGATTGCAGGGGCAGCTGGCTCTCGCTTGGTCAGGTGCTTCGGGCTCCCCTCGGGCAGCTGTCGAAGGGCACAAAGCACCAGCTGTGTACACGGTGGCCATGGCAGCAGCGGGCAAGAAAGCCGCCTGCCCCGGTGCAGGCACGGGGTGAGTACAGAGTGAGGTGCCACCCTCGTCCCGTAGCTGGGGTGGCCCTGGGCTGCTGGCGAGCAATGTGAAATGAGGCTGTGTAGCAGCCTTTCCCGGCCCTTGGTCTGACTGATCCCGCTGCCGTAGGTGCTACACTCTGCCGGCGGGCACTCGGCTGCTGCCAATGTGTCTTCTACTGCCAGGTGCAGCCAAGGCTTTCCTCTTTGTGTCTGTTGCGTTGTCCTCTCTTGCCAGCTCCTCTTCCCCGGCGGTTTGGCCCGCTCAGGGCGGGCACAGCTGTGTGCGTGTCGCTGTCACAGCCGGAGTGCCTCCGTGCAGGACGTTGCGTGCTGCGGGTGCTCGGTGCTGCGTGCGCTGTCTCGGTTATTGTCTGGAGTCGAGGTGCGGGAGTAGTGCCCGGTGTGCTTATCTATCTGTGTTAGTCCCCCTGCGTATTCCCCCAGGCCTGTGCCGCCCCCCCCGCCCCACCTCCCCAGGCCTGCCCCATTGGAACCCAGGGGAATTTTGCCTTTGGTGGTGGCAGGGTTTGCTGGAGCCTGTGCGGGCCAGCATGCTGGTTTGAGGGCCAAGTATTTGTTGCTGCAGTGCGTTCACTCCCTGGTCGGAGTGACGGGGACCATTCAGGAAGCCTCGCAGGGGCCCAAAGAGGGGTGGGGGATTTAGTGCGGCAGTAGGCGTTGGAAATGCTCTGACCTCAGTCTCACTTTACCGGGTTAGCCAGAACACAGGCAGCATGGCCGGCGGGCACAGGCACCGACTTGCCCATACCCCCCGGCCTGTGGCTGCATGCAGGGAGCAGAGACTGCCTGCTGGGGAGAACACACTTACCGGGGACGCTGCCATCAGATAAAGATACCCACTTGGTGCGTAGCTACGGAGCCCAAGACGGTGAGAATCAGACCTAGTGCCCACAGGGCCTGTGCCAGGTCTCCCCTGCCCTCGGTCCTCACCCACAGCCCCCACTCTTCCGGGCCTGGAGCCTGCCGGGAGACGCCCACACTGAAGTGCAGTGCCTGGTTTCGTGAGAACCTGTGGCACAAGGACACCAGTTTCTTTCCTTGCCCAAGTCAGGCTCCCCAGGTGTGCAGAGGAGAGAGGCTGCGGCTGCCTGCCCCCGTTCCATTTCCTAATCCTCCCTGCCCCTGCCCGGCTGCCTCAACACGAGGGGCTCAGGCTGCTCTGCTGCTGTCTTGTGTGTGCTGTGGGAGACCCTCCCTGCAGAGACCTGCTGCTTTGACAGGGAACGCCCTGGTCTCTGCTTTCCCACCACCTCTCTCTTTCCTCGACACTGTAGTCTGGCCCTGCAGGGTGGCTTGTGGAAACCTGGCCGAGCTGTGTCTGTTCTGGTAGGCTGCTGCCCGCCTCCCAGCAGCTGGGAAGGTGCCTCCATCTGCCTCCCTCTGGAAGCACGAGCTGTGGGGTGAGAGGGGCCGTGCAGTATTTGGATGGGAAAACACTCGGAGTGAAGGAATCGGTGGAAATGGGGCTTGTGCCAGGCTGCCAGTAGCTCTGCCTCCGTGGGGAGGAGGCGCTGGGTGGCCAGCAGGGGAAGGGGCGGTTTGATGTGCTGGCTTGTGCTTGTGCCCCAGCCGCACTATTCTGTATATCTGGAGCTCGCTTATTGCCATGGCAGACGACTGTAAACGCCACTCATATCTGCATGTCGATTGTGCATGACCGTGCGGCTCCAGCCGTGTGCGCCGGAGCTGCCGACGTGTTACAGACTGTGTAATAAAGAGACAGCGTGACTGGCTGTCATTCTGCCCTGCTCTGACTCCTTCCTTCTCTGTTGACTTCCTCTCAGCGCAGCCAGCAGGCTGGGCCCTAGCAGGCAGAGGGCAGGGTCTGCTTGTCCGGTGGTTCCCACTGAGCCCCACCAGTGCTGCTGGGTTAAGCGGGAGGAGCAGGCTGATACAGGCAGGTCGCAGGGGCCGGCCCTGAGAACTGTCCTCATCCCAAGTCTGCTCTGGGACGGCAGCTCTTCAGCTGGGCCGGGACTCTCCCTCAGTCTCTTCTATCGGGCCTAGACCCACACCACGGGAGGGCAGCCACGGGCTCTTTGCCAAGCTCCGCTGTGATTCCTGCGGGGTGGCGCTGCCCATGCCGAGCTGGGAGCCCAGCCCTGTGCCAGCTGCTGGCAGGTGGCAGGAAGAAGCTGCTGTAGGTGGGTGCGTTGCTGCTCCCGAGGGGCCCCAGCTCACCGTTTCACTCCCCTCACAGAGGCAAGGTGACTGCCTTGGCCAGCGTCGTGGTCAGCGGCAGAGATGAGGAGAATCCAGCCGTCTGCATGCCTGGCCCCTTCTCTGACCACTCAGACATACTCCCCTCCATGTCCGAGGCATTTACCAGGCTCCTGCCAACAAGCTCCTCTTCCCTTGGTGAGTCGGACAGCACACTGAGCCCAGGGCCGTGCTGAGCAACCCACAGCTCCACCTGCTCCCGGCTGGCTCTGCTGCCCTCCCTTAGCCAGGGCTTCTGCTGCCCCCACTCCATGCCGTGCTGCTGGAACCCTGCACCCAGTTGCCAGCGCCCAGGCACGGGAGGAGGCTGGCAAAGGGTTTCAGTGGGGCGTCGGATGAGCTCCGCTGTGTCCAGTGCCAGGGGAGGTAGAGCCCTCGCACCGACCCAGCCGGCTCAGACAGGCCGGCAGGAGCCCCCGGCGCAGCACGCTCTGCCCACCCTGGGCACGAGGCTGTCCTTGGCTCTCCAGAGTACAGCACTTGGCCTCCCTCGGCGCCCAGCCGTGCAGTGCATGCAGACGGGGGCGGGCCCACGCAGCTCCCTGGATCAGAGCCGCCTGGCCGCAGCGCAGGCTGGGACCTGGCCATTGAAGTAGAGGATGGCTCCCGCCTGCTGCATGCCGACAGACGAGATGCATGCACCCTGTGGGCTCTCGGCTGGGCACCAGGCATCCAGCTAACATCCGGCACCTTCACTGCTGCCCGGGAGGCCGGCAACGGCCTGGCTTCGCTAGCTGGCAGAGCAGCATGGCCGTCCTGAGCCTCAGTCACATCAGCCCTTCTCAGAGGCACGCACCCAGCCCCCCTAGCCGCTGTCTCCGTGCCGGGGACCAGGGGCAGCTCTGCCTGCACTTCCTGCTCTGGTCACCAGCCCAGCACACACTCTGGCCCCACAGTGCCCAGCTAAAACAGCAGCATGTGGCCATCAGGTCTAAACCGGGTGCTTCCAACTTTCCATGCCCCCCGCAGCTGTCCTGCTGCTCCGCACAGGCCGTGAGTCATGGCTGCTCTGCCCCCCAAACGGAGGAGTCTGCCTCAGCGACCCAGCGTGTGTGTAGCGCTGCCCACTCCTGGCACGGGTGTGCCTGGCCCCTGCAACTCACTGTGGATGCTCGGCCTGGCCGGTGCATCCCAGTCCAGCTAGCCCTGCAGTAATGCGTGTGCAAGAGAAACCCTGCCGGGCCAGTCTGCGTGGGGCTTTGACAGGAGTGTGGGATCCAGCTCTGGGCCGTCCGGTCACTGCTGGGAGAGGCAGTGAGCCGAGCTCTGGCCCCAGAGTTGAGGGGGCAGCTCTTAGGGGAGAAGTGAAAAGTTTGATCTAGTTTCTTCTTAACTCATCCACATCACCGGCTCGCTCAGCCAGTCGCCAGCTGCTCCGGCCAGGCTCCCTAACGCCAGCAGAGCTGCATGTGTGACAGCCGGGACGGGAACGTCCGAGGGCGTGGGGTCAGGCCGGAGAGATCTGGGAGTGGGAGGAACAGCCCAGGGCCGTAGGCTGGCAGCGAGGGGCACTGCCAGTGTGTGTGGGGGATGTCAGTCTTCTCACAAAACCTCTTGGCCAGGGTTAGCAGGTAAGGACAAAACTTGTCTTCTGCTCGGAAGCCGAGCCGTCTGTTGGGCGAAGATCCGTGTGTCTGGCTGCTCCCCACGCGCTGTCCGAGCGCCTGGGAACTGCAGATAGTGCAGGGTGGGGACAGTTTGAACTTTCTGCAGCTCAGACAGAGGCTGCGAGCCAGAGGGTCCCTTATCTAGGAGTGAACACATGGGCCTGGCCCCAGGCACGTCCCGGGAGCAGGGGGGGGTGCAGGTCAGGGCCTGGGGTGTTGCATCAGGGGCCCCGAGCACGTCTGGTGCATCGCCCCGGCACTGTCTCCCCACTTTCCCCTGGTTCTGGTGCTGCTCCCTAGGGCCTGCGGTGCAGCAAGAGCCTGGTGAAACGAACTGGCAGCAGGCTTCATAGCAACCAGGGGAGCGTTTTTCACACAGTCGCCCTGTGGAACTTGTTGCTGGGGATGTTGTGAAGGCCAAAACTACCCCGGGTCCCAATAGACTTGGATACATCCCTGGAGGACAGGTCGATGTCTCTCGTCCAGGATGGGCAGGGACACAGCCCCGCGCTCCAGGTGTCCCTAAATCTGCCTGCCAGACGCTGGGACCAGGCGGCAGGTTGGATCACTCGATAGCTGCCCTGGTCTGTTCATTCCCTCTCACGCACCTGGCGCCTGCCACTGACTCTGGGCTAGATGGACCCTGGGTGGGAGCCAGCCTGGCCGCTCTGATGTTTTTGTGCTAGTGCAGGCGCCTCGCTGGTGTCTTTGCCCCCACCCTGTATCCCTGCTCAGAGCAGGCCCCAGTCACAGGGCAGCAGCCATGGGGAGATCTCCCTAAAGCCCCCGTCTGGGCAAGGCCCTGCAGGCGAAGCAGCTCATGTTCCCTGCCAGGCTTCAGCTTTGATCGCAGCAGCTGCCCCCGTTCCCCCACTGCTTGTCCTAGCCTGTCCATGTACATGGGGCTGGGCTGGGCTTCTCTCTCTGGCCGGTCTGGGTCTCCGGGAAAGTGCAGGAGCGAGGGGTGGAATGTCAGTGCCCGCTGCTCCCTGTCCTAGCCGGCTGCCTGCTGCCGCTGTCCAGAGAGCCATGCACGACTGCGCGCTGGTGACCTGGCTGCAGCAGGGGGCCTGAGGCACGTGTGGCCCATGGCAGGAGCGTGGCTTGGGTGTAAATCCAGCTGCCTCCCCTCGCCTGGCAGAGCTGGTGCTGCTGGGAGCCTGCCAGGCCTGGGGCACAGCTGCTCTGCTGCATCTCCACAGCGCCTGCAGAGCTGAAGTCGCTGGGTAACGTTTCAAGAAGCCAGGCCCCTCCCTCGCCCGGCACAGAGGATGGGGACGGCCAGAGCAGAGGGTGACCTGTCCCATGGCACTGCCACACTCGCTGGTGCCCCTTGCTCCAAAGGGAGCGGGCCAGACACCCTCGGGCAGCTGTCACCAGGGCGGCAGCTCTCAGGGCTGGTGCCAGAAGGGCTTAGCTGCAGGTCCCAGATCGGAGCCGATCTCACGAAGCCATGGAGGCAAAGGGCGGGGGGGTGTTCTGCTGGCATCACACGGCTGCTGGGACCCTGGTGCTTCCCCGTTCCCAGTACCCAGGAGTTGGCGCCTGTAGTGATGTCCCTGGCCCCCCTTGGCTCTGCCCTGGAGCTGGGGAGAGGATGGTCTTAGTGCCCCGTGGCCCTTTCCAGCGGCATCCCGTTTGAATGGGCTGGGGCGTCTCGCTCCCGCTCCCTGGGCCCACACCAGGGAAACCAGCGAGCCACCTCCCACTGGCCTGCTCCCATCCCAGAGGCAGTGATACGGCCCAGGAGTGGATGAACTGCGGAGCCAGTCTTGGGCCCTGCCAGAGCTGTTGGGGGAGCCTATCTTCTCCCCCTCCCAGAGGGGTCCTGGCAAAACAGCTGGGGGCAGCTGGCCTCCCCCACCGGGGGTCCTGCAAGCTGCATGGAAATGCTTTAAAAACGCCATAATAGAGGCTCCGACTGTCCATCGCTCCTGGGGCCTGGCCCCCATGAGGAATTAACACCTGCAGGGAGGCTTCATTTCTTGGCAGATAGAATTGGGGAGGTAAATAAATCCAGTTAAAAACACAACGTCTGCGTGAAATAAAAGAAGTCAATAAATCAGTAGGCTAAAAACCCAACTGTCTAAGCCCAATACAAGAAGGGAAACGTTCCTATAAACTAAATAACAAAACCCAAAACAAGTTAGAACCGTAAAGAGGAAGTCGACCCATAAACAGCGCGTGCGGCACAGGAATTGGTTCCTGCAAAGTAAACAAGCGAAGCCACAAACGTGCAGTGCCATGTACAGTAAATGCAATAAAATGTGTAACGTACATTTCAAAAAAGGATTGCTGTGTGACGTTACAGCTGTAACGTACCCTGCGTCCACCCCCCCTTTGGTGAAGTCCAACTCAGCCTCGACCTGCTGTACACCAAATCAAGTACATCAGACGCAGGAAGGGGGCAAGCAAGCAGGGGGGGCCCTGGCTGACCAATCATGCCGTTGCAGAGAAGCAGAATTAGTTATCTGTGTCTGTCTTCACTCCAGAGGAGGTGAGGGAGATTTCCCACACACGAGTCCTTCTTTTCAGGTGACACGTTGGAGGAACTGTCCCAGATCGTGGCATCAGTGGAGGTTTTGGAACAAATTGAGCAATTAACCAGTACGAAGTCACCAGGCCAGATGGCATCCCCCGAGTTCTGAAGGCACTCCGATATGAAATAGCAGCCCTGTAACCTACCGCTTCTATCAGCCTCTGTTCCAGATGACTGGTGGAAGCTCTGGTGAAGGCTCTAGAGGTGATCCTGGCAATTCTAGAGCAGCGACACGGATGGATGCGATTTGTTGGGGCAGAGTCAGCACAGCTTTTGTAAAGGGAAATCATGCCTCACCAACCTACTAGACTTGTGTGAAGGGGTCAACACCCATGTGTACAAGGGTGACCCTGTGTAGCTGGATGTTCAGACAGCCTTTGACAAGGGTCCACACTATTGCCTCTTAAGCAAAGTGCGCAATCATGGGATCAGAGGAACAGGCCTCCCCTGGATCAGTAACTGGTTAAAAGACACGAAACAAAGGGGAGGAATAAATGGTCAGTGTTCACAGTGGCTGGAGGTAACTAAGCGGCTCTCCCAAGGATCTGTACTGGGACCAGTGCTGCTCAACATATTCACAAACGGTGTGGAAAAGCAGGTAAACGGTGTGGTAGCCAGGGTTCAAACGATACACAATTACTCAAAATCGTTACAAAGACGGCTCCCGAAGGGTTGCAAACGGGTCTCACAAAACTGGGTGACTGGCCAACACAACAGCAGCTGAAACTGAGTGTTGATAAATGCCGAGTAATGCACACTGGAAACCTTAATCCCAACGAGCCATCCAAAATGATGGGTCTAAATTAGCTGACACCTCTCAAGGAAGAGCCAGTGGCGTTATGGAGAGTTCTTTGGAAACATGTTCTCAACGTGCAGCGGCAGGCAAAGCAGCTAAGAGCATGTTAGGAACCATGAGGAAAGGGCTAGAAAATATCCCAGTGCCACTGTCCACAGCCATGGAATAGCCATGCCTTGCATGTCGGCTGCAGCTCTGGTCACCCCACCTCAGAAAAGATCTTTTAGAACTGGACAACCCACAGAGCAGGACGACAAAAATGACTGGGGTGTGGAACAGCTTGTGTGTGAGGGGAGATTCGAAAGACTGGGACTGGTCAGCTTGGAAAAGAGACAACTGAGGGGGATATGACTGAGGGCAATAAAATCATGACTGGGGTGGAGAAAGTGAATAAGGACGAGTTATTTACCCCTTCACGAGAACCGGGGGTCACCCAACGAAATTAACAGGCAGCGGGTTTAAAACAAGCACAAGGAAGCACTTCACACAACGCACAGTCACCCTGTAGAACTCGCTGCCAGGGGTGTGGTGAAGGCTAAAAGTAAAATTGGGTTCAAAAAAGGTCTCGGTGAGTTCCTGGAGGACAGGTCCACCAATGGACGGGCAGGGACACAACCCCATACTCTGGGTGTCCCTAAATCTACCTGCCAGAAGCTGGGAACTGGACGGCAGGGGATGGATCGCTCAGTAATCGCCCTGTTCTGTTCATTCCCTCTGCAGTAGCTGGCACCGCCCACGGTCGGAGACCGGACCCTGGGCTAAATGGACCATTGGGCTGACCCAGTCTGGCTGGACCTGCCCCTATCTGGGTTGTGCCGCTCCTGGGCATAGAAGGGGGCTCCAGTCCCCAGCAAGCGAGCACGTGCTGAAATTCTCCTGCGTGCTGCCAGCTGGTTTTCCCCAGACCAGCCCTCTGGGCTGTGAAACCCTGGGACAGTCTCTCCTCCGGCCCCCACAGCCGCCCCGTCCCTGTGCTCCTGGCCAGTATCAGTAACACAGAGCAGCTCAGGCCCGGCTTCCTGCTGCAGCCTGGGCAGTGCCGCGGTGATGGCAGGGCTGTGGGCGAGCACAGGCTCCCACCCAGGTGCCAGGGCAGGGCCCCTGATAAGAAGCAAGCGCTGGCCTATCAGCAGCTCCTGCGCAGAGCGTCCCCATCCAGCCCCTTATCACAGGCCCAGCAGGCCAGCGGCTTCCAGGAACACTGACCCCCGCCCTGCCCCTCTGACAGGGCAAACAACTGGGCCAGCCAGCGGAGCCACGTGTGACACGCACACAGCAACACCCCAGCGCCGAGTGCCCCACACGTGCCCATCACACATGTCCTACACGGGGGCCATGGAGAGGGGCACCTGCTCTCAGCTGGGTTGGGGTGACACAGGCACCCCTATGCGGCACCCACAGCCACCCCCGAAGCCGAGCTGTGCTCTGTGGCCGGGCCGTGTGCACACAAGGACTCCCCCTCCCCCCAACGCACACACACATACACACTGCCCTCTGTTTGGGTACTGAGTTGTCCTGCAAGAGCCATGTGTTGCGATGCACCAAGAACAGTTCCTGGACTTCCAAGCCCCCCCCCCGCCCCATGCACTGGGACTGGGGGAACACAGCGAATCACACAAGCCTTGGGCTCAGGGCTGCTGCGCCCGCAGCGTGCACACGCAATTTCGGGGGCACACCAGGGGGCTGGGCTAGCCTTGGATGTGGGGGGGGAGCCCTGGCTCATCTGGGAAAGGGGGTCCCAGCGCTGCCACAGGTAGGAGCAGGTACCAATGCCGAGACCTGCAGGGATGGGAGCGAGCCGTGCAGCAGGGCCTTTCTCAGCTACTGACCAGCCCGGGGCGTTCCGCTGCTGGGCTGAGCTGCCCATGGGCCGGGTCTGGGGCTGCACCAGGCTGGGGAGGCCTGGGGGAGGAACCCCTCGGGTTGTGCTGCACAGATTCTGCTAGTTAATGGTGTTTTCACCAAGCACGTTTGGAAGCTGACAACCTCCGAGCTCTGGGCCAGCAGGGCGCTGGTTCCTGGTCAGAGCCGGTGAGCAGAGCCCCAGCTGTGTAGCCCTGCGCTGGCTGTGTGGTGCCCACACCTGGAATGAGTTTAGTGGGTCTCAGCCCAGCTCCTAGCAGATGGGTTGCCATGGCTAGAACCAGCCCTCCTTGGAGCTGGGCCCTGCCTTGGCAGGAAGTGGTCCCTGGGGCATGAGCAACCCTGGCCCGAGCACGCCTCTCTCCAGGACACGATGGTGGGGTGCTGCTTGCTCTCCAGGGCCCCTCCCCTCAGTCGCCCATGTCCCCCCCGCTCTCACTACAGCTGGTTTGCAAGTGTGTGTTCTACTGCGACCAGGTGCCAGGCCCAGGGGGTGGCTGTGGGCCCTCCTGGGCTGTGTGACCCCTGCCCAGCTCAGAGCTGTTCTTGGGGTTTCTATTGGGGCCAGGGCTCTTGAGCTGGGCCCCGTTTGACAGCAGTCCTGGGTACGTGTGTAATGACACCCCAAGTCCTGGGGCAGCTTATCAGTGGGAAGAACTTGGCCGGTTACCAGGATTACAGGCCTGCATCCAAGCCCCTCCAGTGCGTCTCTGGCCCAGGGGAGCAGGGCAGCCCCCCAGCTGAGCCCAGCACTTTGTTGGGGGGTTGTGACTGTGTGCGTTGGGCGTCTGCCCCAGGCAAGCAGGCAGCATCCTAGCTCCACACCCAGCGGGCACCGGCCCAGGAAGCTGGGCTCTGCAAACGCCATCACCCTCTGCTGTCCTCAACACTCTGCCCAGCGTGGGGCCACACACGGCTACTGCAGCGGCACCAAAACCGGGCAGGAAAGGGTTAAAAGGGGGCGGGCCCGATCGGAGCAGAGCCTTGATATGCAAATGAGGCCAGGGTAGGTATAATTGACTCAGCTGGAGGCATTAGCTGGGATGTGGAAAGAAGGAGCCCAGGGGCCCCAGCCCAGCCCGGTAAGTGCCCAGACCCGCCTCTGCCCTCCTGAGGCTCACCGGGGAGGGGCTTCGCTCTGTGTTAGTCTTTTGATGCGTCCCTTTAGGGCATGTCGATATTCCCCAGGGGCGAAGAGTTGCTCTGCTCGGCCCAGCAGGGTGAATTAGGTGCATCCACCAGGAGTCTTCCATGGGCTAATGGGTGGTATTTGTAGAGAGCCTGAACCCATTGCTACATCCCACTGACCCCTGGCCTGGGCTGTATGTGCCATGGTCAGTTTTTCTGGGCTAGTCTCTGGAGGTTCTAGAGGGAAGCTGGTTCTCCTGGTGATAACAGCTAGGTTGAGGGAAAGGGGCTCTGGCAGTGCTTCTCCAGGCTTCCCCAGAGCAGCATCATGGGGGCAGCTCTGGGGGGAAGGTCTGGGGCCCTCACACTGCCTTACCCCAGGCTTGTTTCCCCTCAATCTCCGCAGCCGGGAGGCTGCACTCAGGAACAGATAGTGAATGTCCCCATGCCTGCAAAGGACCAAACCCTGGGGTGCCTGGCCCCCGGCTCTGTGCTCATGACTGGGGCTGGGTGGGTGGGTGGCAGCTCTATTTGGAGGCTGGGGCGAAGGGCGCTGGGTTGTAAATGAGTGTCAGGCCTGCTCTGAGTGGGGCCCGGGACTGCCGCCTCCCAGTGCTCACGCTGCTCTCGGAAGCCCCTTGGCAGGAGGCTGCTGCTGTACCGTGGTGCTGGCTGGGGATGGTAACGAGGCTATCACCCCACAGGGCAATGCCAGCAGGGCAGGCCTAGCCAGGCGAGATCCAGCCAGTTCTCTTCTGGCCAAGATTCCCCCTCCCATTAAGGCATCATGCCAAAGCCCCGCATCACGCTGCCTGCCCAAGAGCTGCATGGTGGAGACCAGGCCTGCCCTGGCTTTGTCCTAGCCCCCGGCTTTAACGAGTCCCAAGGGAGAAGAGAAGTTGGGGAGGGGGCGGGGTGGCAGCTGCTTCCGGCAGGCCCTGGCCTGCGCTGTCCCCTCAGCAGCGCTCTGGCTCTCGGTCTCCCCCGTAACGCTGTTCTGGTGGTGTTCCAGGTTCCCTCTTCGGACACTTGCTGCCTGCACTGCCCACCCTGGGGGCTCTGGGCAGGATATCATCGTATACTGTAAGTTTGCTATGAGACACTACAGTATAGATGATGTACTATCCTGAGCTACGCCCCTCAGCCGGGAGCGCCACCGAACGCCCAAGGCACGGGGAGAACACGGGGCCAGCCGGGAGCCGTGGCCCAAAGCATGTCTGCTCCAGCGCAGCACGAGTTCCTCTTCCCCCTGCAGAGGGGCGGGGGACTGACCCTGCCGGCGGCAGCCTGGCTCCTTCAACCTGGTCTTCCAGTGGGGGACAGAAGCAAGCGCTGCCTTAGCTACTGCTGTGAGACCCCCCCCCTAAACAGGTGCAGAGGGGGCAGCAGCTAACAGGAAGGGGTTAACAGCCGTTCGTGCCCCCCATGCTGCCCCAGGGCAGGGAGGAGATTCCACGGCAGCACTGCTGAGAAGAAGCTTCCCCAGCCCGGCGAAGGCACCTGCGCGGAGGCTGGTCCCATGGAGCGTCAATGAAACCGTTACCATTACTGACTTTAGTAATGGCAGCGGTTCTATTGCCGCCCCAGCACGCAGCTGGCCGGAGGAAGAGGAGCGGCACCACACTGCCGGGGGGAAGCCACAACGCACTGCTCCTCCCCAGGGCACCAGCCTAGGGGACAGGCAGCTGGGAGATCCTCTCCAAGGTGGGGGGGAGGAAGCCGGGGTACCATGGGGGGGGGCAGGATTCCCTTGGGCCAGGCTCCCTTCCCCTACTCCTGTACGGCTGGACCTCTGCCAGGCCATGAGAAATAAAGGTGTGTGGCTGGATGTCTGCATTCCTTCCCTCTCTTTACCTCGCCCCGACAACAGCCCAGCCTGGGGGTGCCTCCAGGGGTGGAGGGAAGGGGGGCTGGCAGGGCCACACCACAAGACAGCGCCCCCCGTTCTGTTCTTCTCTCCTACACGCTGCACCCACCCAGCCTGCCGGGAGAGGGGGGCACTGCCGGGAGAGGGGGGCACTGCACGAGGGGCTGGGAGGAAAAAAATGTCTGGGGGGGGGAGCTCCCCATTCCTGCCAGCCCCCCCAGCTCTTCCACGCCCCGCTTCCCCTGCCTGACGGGCCCTGCAGCCTGGCCGCCCCCAACGCTCATGCCAGCCGGGGAGGAAGGGGGGGTCCCCCCTTGCTCTGTCCCCCCCACGGGCGGGGGGCTGGGGGCACCGCCCCCTCTGGTGCCTGGGGGGGACCGTCACGTCCCTGGCGTCGCCCCGCGGGGGGGCTGCGCCCCTCTGCCAGCGGGGAGGTCCCTGCCTGCCAGAGGCGGGTCCCCTCAGGAATGGGGGGGCAGGGGGGTCGTGGGGCCGTTGCCCCCCCCCCCCCCCCGGCGGGCTGCAGGGGCGGCCGGGGCCCTGTGGCCCCTTCGCTCTAGGGGCGCTGGGTGGGCGGCCGGGCCCGTGAACAGGGCGGGGGGGGGCCCGGGGCCCAGCTCGGCGCCGCTCCCCGGGGGTCCCAGGCCGCCGCGCCCGCCGGGCTCGGGTGGGGGCGGGGGGGGCGGAGTCGGGCCTGCCGCGCTCAGAGCAGCCGGCGGGGGCGCTGCGGGGCCACCGGGGGGGGGGCGCTCGGAGGGACCCGTCCCGCTCTCCGCTCTGCGCCCGCAGGGGGCGCCCGCCCGGCCCGGCGCAGGCTCTGGCGCCTCGCCCCCCCGCTAGGCCCGGCCCCTGCCTCTCGTCGGCTTCCCCCAGCCAATGGGGGGGCCGGGACCGTGCCACGCCTCCTCGCTCCCACAATGCCCCGCGGCGACTGAAGATGGCGGCGCCTTAGCCGGAGTGGCGGCGCTGAAGCGAGCCTCGAGCGTGTCATGGCCGCCGCCGCGGGCCGGGCCCTGCGCTGGGCGCTGCGGGCGGGGAGGCCGGGCTGGGCCCGGGCCCGTACCGGTAGGAGGGCCTGGGGCGGGTTACAGAGTCGGTCCGGCCCGGCCCGGCCCGGGCTGTGCGTGGAGCCGCCGGCCCAGCCGCTGCTGCTCGGCCGCGGATACGCAGCCGGACTGTCGGCGTCGCGCCCGCCTCGGCCTTGCAGCGGGCAGCCCCACCTCCTGGGCGGGGAGGAGCCGGGCCGGGCCGGGCCCTGAGCAGGCCTGGGGAGCTGCTGCCTGGCCGCACCGCACCGCAGAGCAGCGCGCGGGATCCGGCTGTGCCGGGCAAGCTCCATAAACAGCCCCTCGCATGAGAGCTTCTGCCTTTTAGTGCTTAGCGGGCCGCACGTCAATGCTAGTGACTCGCCCTGGCCTGGCCTGGCCTCCGTTACACAGACGGGCCCGTGGTTCCGTTTCCTGGCCAGAGGAGCCCAGCCAGCTCGTCCCTGTGCGAGCGCACTGCGAGTCCAGCCGTCCGCGGCAGTCCCTGCCCGGCGCTTGTTTTCCTTTTGGCGGTGACTGCAGTCGCTGTTCAGCTTCATGGGTCCCACCTCTAGTCAGCCCCAAAGCCAGCCGCCGTATCCCACTGACTGCAGTCGCTGTTCAGCTTCGTGGGTCCTACCTCTAGTCAGCCCCAAAGCCAGCCGCCGTATCCCACTGACTGCATTTTCAAACAAGCGCCTTTGCCTTTTCTCCCTTGCTGCCCCTCATGTTTGCCAAGGGCGCCCCATAAACCTATGCAAAGCCATCTCGTTTGAATCCTTCCTTTGCTGTGATGCCTACAGAAACCTGGGTAGCGGCCAGGCCGCTGGTGTGAGACTAGTGCGTCATGCTGACTAGCATCGGCTCATTGTTTCTTTGCACTTCTCCATCCGTTGTCTCTTCTCTTATATTTGCATTTTAAGCTCTTTGGGTCAGGCTCCACCTTCTTCTTGTGTGTTTTTACTGCAGGTAGCAGTGGGGTCCTGGTCCCCAGCTCAGGTTCCTAGGTGCCAGTATGATACAAATACTAAATATCAATGTACAGACATAAAGGATGAGTTTTGAGCCCCAAAGAACCTTGTGGGTAGTGAGAATTCTTAGGGGTTCTCTCATTATTGGTCTGACAGCATTGCAGCAATGATCGACGTGCAGCCTGAGCTCAGATGCCTTTATCATCATGTCATCTAAACTTGCTCATTGCTGAGCTTAAAGACTTGGTAAAAATGCCTGTGCCTGGTCTGCACTTGTGGTTCCATTGTTAGCACCAGTGCAAGACACAATGGTGGGAGAGCTGGTAAAAGTTCTCTCTACACAGGTTGCCAAAGACGCTGGTAGATTTGGGCAATACAGTTCAGACACAATTCCTAAATGAATGGTGTGAAATGGCGCTGACGCTTTTTCAGGTCATTGTTGAAAGGCATGGGGGAAGAAGTTGTGACCTGGCACGTGAGAAGGTGTTTTAAGTGTAATGCATTGCAAGGTGGGAAGCCTGGGAGGATTACAGGCAGGGGCTTCAGCCACAGTGGGGGAGAGTGTAGCGATGTGATTAGTCCTTTGTACGTAGTTCATGCTAATGGTTTAGGAACCTTGATTATGGAATTCTCCATCTATTGTAATGGGGCGTCCTTATCATTACCATCCAACTGTAAACTCAAAGAACCATAAACTGTTAGTGGGATTGTGGAACCCATAATTTCATGGCTGTATTTTGAGAATGTCTTGCTTAGAATTCCTTGTAACGTTTTCAGTTCAGCCTGCAGCAGGTTTAAATTGGTCTTGCCATGTTGTTTTTTCAGGCAGTGGTGCCTGTTTCTTGGAGAACAGAGCTCACCGGATCAACATTTTCCCTGCTTGCTTTTATGGAAATGGTTCTGCCCTGGATGCCATCCTAGGAGTTTCCAGAGAGAAGACAGAATGTGCATTAGGGCAGCATCCACCAGCAGTGCCTTACTGCAAAGGTAAACTCAGCTGCCTGTGTGATTTTTCTAGGGAGGGAGTGATCAATAGTCTCAAAGGCAACTTCTTCAGAAGGCATAGTGGAAAGCTGGAAACAACCTTGGAAAGACTGACTTGCAAAAGATGTCTAGGCAGTTGTAAGCAGCTGAATACCCAAAATGAGGTTGCAACTAAAGGCTGCACATTCTTGTAGTCTCTCATGGTTAATCTCTTTAGCCACTTAATATTATGTTTTGTGCAGTGATTTATATTTAGTTTCTGGTGGACTAATCCATTAAATGTGTAGTCTGGTGTGATTGCAGTTTTCTTACAATACTTGAACACCTTATTTATCTCTCTGCAGCTGAGCAAGATAACTTGTTGGTGCACCAACCAGATGAGCCAGAGAACTCCAAGGTTCTGAGAGTTGCCATCATTGGGGCACCAAATGCTGGGAAATCTACTCTGTCTAATAAACTCTTGGGCAGAAAGGTAAAGCTGTTATACCACCGTGCCTACAGCATCTGAGAGCCAGGCTTCAGATTGTTTTTGTTGACATTTCCTAGATGTTGTACACATCTGACTTGTTTCCTGCAGGTTTTCCCAGTATCTAAGAAGGTGCACACTACACAATGCAAGGCCTATGGCGTCATCACAGAAGAAGACACGCAGCTGGTAGGTCTTCACATGTGGTAAGGTAACTCTCAGCAATGGGCATTATAGCCTAGGTGATGCATAGTATTTTGCTTACATCCTGCAGTCTACTTTAATTGCACAAACATGAGTTTTAGCTTCATGTCAGTAATTACAGAAACAGCGTTTCTGGTTTGCTTTCTCTTTCTAGATCATCCTGGACACACCTGGCCTCATCAGCCCCACGAAAGCCAAAAGGTATCCCTTTTAATGTGGGGAGATGCAAGGTTGAGGAGATCAGAACATGAGTTCCAGTGTAGGAGCTTGTAGAGCAGAGTGAAAGGGGGTGTATTGAGTGCTTACTTGGAGCAGAGATGTGGTGTTCAGAGAATGAGAAGGACTTTGAGCCCAGTTCTTGTCTCTGAACCACCTCACAATTCCCAGCATTACAGTAGCACCTAGAGTCCACAGTCGCTGTTGGGATCCCATTGTGCTAGGCACTGCACTCTCTGAGAGAGATGTTGTAGGCCAAAAGGTGACACTACACTAGCTGGGTATTAAAAGGAGATGTGAAATGAACTATCTTTTGTTTCAAAAGGAAATGCTTCCACTCTGCCCTGGGGTGGGAAAGGAGGCAGTTTATGATCAGATGCATGTGTAGTTCCATAATGGGTATTTTTCTTTCAGGCATAATGTGGACAAATCCCTGATCCGTGACCCATGGGACAGCATGAAACATGCAGACTTAGGTGGGAACCCAATTCTTGTATTGTATCAAGTGAAATCCTGCTCTGTCTATGATGAGTACTTATATGGCCCCTTTTGCCATGGTATCTGAGTTCCTACATACTGAGTGGAGCTGCAGTGGCAGCTCCTGGGTGTGCAGGGGTAGCGTGGAGGGGAAGTTCATACAGGAACTCCCCACATGTGTCACTGGGGTAAGTATATAGAGAGAGGCTACCTGTATAGCACTTTAAGGCAGCAGTGTGGATGATTGGACTAGGCTGGGTTGTTGAGGATTAGTTTGTATGGCCCTGTAAAGATGTATAAAAGTACATTATTTTATCATATTAGGACTCCCTACACATAAACTCAGATGTACACATTCTGCCGTGGAAGTAAGAAAAGCGATATGAAGAAAGAGGCCATAACCTGAGGGGAAACTAAAGGCTGATGTCTGCAAAGAGGGGTTTTAACTGTTACTCTCTGTTTGACAGTTCTGGTTTTGGTGGATGTGTCGGATCGCTGGACGCAGAACCATTTGAGTCCCCAAGTGCTGCGGTGTCTTTCTCAGTTCCCACAGGTTCCCAGCATCCTGGTCATGAACAAGGTAAATGAGAGGTCCAAGTCCTCTGTTTTATACAGTGAGTTAGCACTTGGGCATTACCTATTTTATACCTGTACTGAAGGTTAAATTAAATGTTTTGCTTGGCAGATGCCCCAGAAGAGAGCAGTCTACTTGAAGGTTTCCAGTGTCTTTTAACTTACTCGGGGGTGACTTAAGCCTGTAGAAAATAGTGCAGACCTTGCTACTGTGCTTCCTCCCTCTTTCACCTCAAGGCTTGGATAATTATGAGACAAATTCCTGATCAATCTCTTTCAGGTGGATCTGCTGAAGAGAAAGGCCCTTCTGCTGGACCTGGTCACTGAGCTCACAGAGGGAGTCGTAAATGGAAAGAAACTGGCAGTGAAATCTGAGTCCAAGATGCATTCAGACTCCACCAGAAATAATCCCCTTCAAAGTGTCCGAACTGCTCTGTCTGAGAATACAGCCAAAGAGCCTGGCTGTCTACAGGATGCTAGTGAAGGCCAGTGGGGCTCTGGCTCAGATACCAATTGCAATATGAGGGCATCAGACTCTGATCATATGTTGGGAAGCACAGAGAAAGTGCACATTGCGAACCACTTGGTATCTAGTGATTTAAACAAGAAAGGCTGGCCCCACTTCCAGGAGATCTTCATGCTAGCAGCTATTAATGGAGAGGCAGTGGAGACACTGAAGGTAGATTAGCCTGAAGTAATTGCATTATGCCTTGTGGTTTGCACCGTATCACTCTTATGGAAGCCCTAGATAACTTAGTTACACTGAGCCTCGTATCATGAGGAAATAGCCAATCTTTCTTCCTCTGACCAGTTCCCTTTTTCCTAGCTTGTGGTCTGCACCTTCTTGAGGAGTCCCTGGTAGGCTGCTGAGGGGGGATGACCAAGGGAACTATCATTTCAGACCACTTAAGAGCTCCATCTGTGATTTATTTCCATCTGGGACTTTTACTGGTTACTTTGGATGTCGTCGTCGTCCCCCTCCCACCCCCCCAAAAACACCAGGCCATTCCTTGTGGACTGAAGCCACCATGCACCCATGTCTCTTCTGCAGCTGAAAGACTGTTTTTCTGGTTTCCATCCTTTCTCCAACCTGTACAGACTGTCCTAAGGCGGTTGTGAACCCCTGGCAGTTCTGGGTTTTGGAAGCTAAAGTGTTCCCTTTTGCCCACCAAAGGCAGAAAGTTGCCATGCTGATGTCTGACTAGTGGCAGAGTCCTCACAGTGTGTCTGTGCAAGGTAAGCCAGAGAGAGCTCTGGCACTATATGGAAATGCTACATGTTGAACTGCCCCTGTTCTTTGTGTTGACAGAAGTACCTCCTGATGCAAGCCAAGCCAGGTCCATGGGAGTACCACAGCAAGGTTTTGACCAGCCAGTCCCCCCAGGAGATTTGTGATAATATAATTAGGGGGAAGCTGCTGGAGTATCTGCCACAGGAAGTGCCCTACGCTGTGCTTCAGGTAGGAAGTGGGTCTAAGCAGCTCAGTGAGAGTGGTCATGAATGAAGTGTCCAGATGATGAGAGACCCTTCATGGATATAAAATTCTCTGCTGAAATCTCTAGAGAGTTGGGTTTCACATTTGTGAACATGTGGCACTGTGCATTATCCCCTAGTCCTTTATTGGGGAGTTAGGGCCCTCTTGGTGCCCGCTGCACATGTGTGCTTGGCCGTGGGAGGCAGAGACAGCCGTGAATAGGAGTCTCTGGGGCCGAGAGGCAGGTGACTTTGCTCCTCTGAGGTGCTTTGCTGACTGGTTGGCTTTGTGCTGTAATGTTGCAGAAGACAGAGATGTGGCAGGAAGGGCCGAGTGGAGAGCTCATCATCCTGCAGAACCTGCTGGTCCAAAAGGAGTCCCATGTGGTGAGTATTGTGGGAGAAGCTCTCTGCTCTTTCTCTGCTGATTGGAGAGGGAGGGTCCCAAAGAAGGGTCCCGCAGACCCAAGCGGGAGTAGGACCCTTTGTGCATCCATGGAGTTCAGTCGCATATACCTTGACTTTAGCAAAGCTTTTGATACTGTCTCGCACAGTATTCTTATCAGCAAGTTAAAGAAGTATGGGTTGGATGAATGGACTATAAAATGGATAGAGAACTGGCTAGAGCATAGGGCTCAATGTGTAGTGATCAATGGCTCCATGTCTAGCTGGCAACCGGTCACAAGTGGAGTTCCCCAGGGGTCGGTCCTGGGGCCGGTTTTGTTCAACATCTTTATTAATGATCTGGAGGATGGGGTAGATTGCACCCTCAGCAAGTTTGCGGACGACACTAAGCTGGGGGGAGTGGTAGATACCCTGGAGGGTAGGGATAGGATACAGAGTGACCTAAACAAACTGGAGGATTGGGCCAAAAGAAATCTAATGAGGTTCAACAAGGACAAGTGCAGAGTCCTCCACTTAGGAAGGAAGAATCCCATGCACAGCTATAGACTGGGGACCGACGAGCTGGGCAGCAGCTCTGCAGAAAAGGACCTGGGGGTAACAGTGGATAAAATGCTGGATATGAGTCAGCAGTGTGCCCTGGTTGTCAAGAAGGCTAATGGCATATTGGGCTGCATTAGGAGGGGCATTGCCAGCAGGTCACGGGAAGTGATTATTCCCCTCTATTCGGCATTGGTGAGGCCGCATTTAGAATACTGTGTCCAGTTTTGGGCCCCCCACTACAAAAAAGATGTGGACAATTTGGAGAGAGTCCAGCAGAGGGCAACCAAAATGATTAGGGGGCTGGAGCACAGGACTTATGAGGAGAGGCTGAGGGAACTGGGCTTGTTTAGTCTGCAAAAGAGAAGAGTGAGGGGGGATTTGATAGCGGCTTTTAACTACCTGAAAGGGGGTTCCAGGGAGGATGGGGCTAGGCTGTTCTCGGTGGTGGCAGATGACAGAACAAGGAGCAACGGTCTCAAGTTGCAGGGCGGGAGGTCTAGGTTGGACATTAGGAAAAAGTTTTTTACTAGGAGGGTAGTGAAGCACTGGAATGGGTTACCTGGGGAGGTGGTGGAATCTCCATCCTTAGAGGTTTTTAAGCTGAGGCTTGACAAAGCCCTGGTTGGGATGATATAGCTGAGGTTAGTCCTGCTTTGAGCAGGGGGTTGGACTAGATACCTCCTGAGGTCCCTTCCAACTCTAATATTCTGATTCTATGATTTGTAGGGAGCCTGTTAAACCTCCCGTTTCTTAGCCAGTTCTCTGCTGTAGGCCGATGCCCCCTGCACTAGGCGTGCAGCACAGACTGAGTCCCGTGGGTTTGATCTGTGGGCTATGAATTGCCGGTCAGGCACAGTGTAAAGTGCATTCAGTATCTGTAGCCCTGTGGTAACTAGACCCAGGGGGAGGCCAAACCTCCCATTATGTACTAGATGGAGCATGGCAGTGACAGGGTCTAGCCCAGTGGTTCCCAACCTGTGGCCTGGGGGCCAAAAGTGACCCGCGGGGGCTTTCAAAGTGGCGCAGGACTCCCCTTTCACTGGGTGCAGAAGGGAGCCGCTACCTAAGGACCCAGGTGGAGCACGTTGCCACAAGGCTACAAGACTGGTGCAGGCTCAGTGCTGCAGCCCAGGGGATGGGAGATCAGCCTCCCCTCCCCCTGACTGTAGCAGGGAGCGCGGCAAAGCGCACTGCCTAGGTCCATAGATGCTGGGATCCCGCTGGAGCCAGAGGAAGGGAAGCACTGATCTCCCGTCCCCCTGGCTGCAGAAGGGAGCCACTGCCTAGGGACCCAGGTGGAGCGCACACGACTACAGGACACGTGCGGTTTCCCTGCTGCAGCCAGGGAGACGGGAGATCAGCAAGGCAGCCAGTCCCTCACAGTGCCTCTCTCCCCTTTGGCACAGACCATGCTCTCTGTATCTGACGCAGAGGGTTCTGGCCTCACAGTGCCAGGCAGCTGGTTTTTCAGTTCAGGAAGGCAGCAAGCTGGTCCCTGGTATCAAAAAGGTTGAGAACCACTGCTCTAAATGAAGTGTCCTCTTCATCTGCTTCCGTAGGCATGTTGCTCTGTGGGGCTGCCTCTCCCTGCAGTTAGGTGAGACTATCAAAAGTAAGGGAGGTAAACGTGCTAACCCTCTGTTTCTCTCTGTTTTTGGTACAGAAGATGCTGATTGGGGTGGGAGGCCAGATGATCAGTAGGATTGTGCAGGAGGCTGGTGAGGACCTGATGAACATATTCCTGTGTGATGTCCGCTTGAAGCTCTGTGTGAAGCTGAAGAAATGAGTGCCTTGTTTAGATGTTACCAACCCTAGATGTCTGACCACTAATGAAGAGATGGACATGCTGAAGAACACAGAGCCACCCCTTTCTGATGGGGCTGAGGCCACCTGGCAGTATCTGGGCAATGAGACACCCTCCTCCTCAGCACAGCGAGGGGTGCTGTGTAAACCAGTGAACTAAACTAGAATAGGTTGTTCTTTGAGGGGATCTGAACTGCAGTGAATTTAATGCAGGGCCTTGGTGAAATCTTCATACATTGACCCACCCCAACACGTTATCCAGCAAGAACTTGGAGTGGATGTTGGGGAGCCAACCCTACACACAGCTTTAGTGCTGCATTTACAGAGCCATCCCTCTTTACTTCCTCCACTACGTCTTGGCTTTCACTTCCTTTGGGCTGCTTGCCTGCTAGCCGTACGGCCAAAAGCAGATAGCTGTGGCTGGATATTCTGCTGAAAATGACAATTCTGCAGTGGCAATATGTGGGGTGGAGATAGAAGGGAGGAGACAGGAGAAAAAAATCAAATCTCTAAGGTGAGGGTCTTTTTTGAAGGACACAAACAGGTGCTACCTGCATGGATGTCCAGCTGCATGCAATTGTATTACACCTCAGTGGGCATGTGTGATACCAGCACCGATCTGTCTAATGCTCCCTATAAATGTCCACTGTAAAGAAGTAACCCTCAGACAAGAGCTTAAAACACTTCTACAATAATTGGTGCGCTAAGAAAACTGCAGACTCAGCTCTGAGTAGAGTGAGTGAATACTCTAAAGTGAACGCTGCCTGTATAGTGCTTTGCGGTCCTTTGGCCTGAAAGTGACTTTGTAAATATAACTGTCCTTTAGAGTTCAAAAAGACGACTGTGTTCTGGCAAAGAAAAGGTTAGCGGGCGTATTCCCCAATCTCATGTCTTCAGTACTGCAAGCCCTTGTAGCTGTACAAATGGGAGTGGTGGCGTTCGGGGTGAAAAGGCTGCACCATCCTACCCCAGCTCATGTGCTGATCATTCCTGTGGTTGCAGCATGTGGTGCTGTCTGCCTGGCGCTTCCCCTGGAAACGGGGCCTTTAGGAGCCAGATGGGAGCATTAGGAGCCAGATGAGGGCTGGAGCAGGGGATTGTGCATGCAAATAGAGGCACAGATTCTTTTTTAGATTAGCTGGGATAGCAGGTGGGTATTGCTGAGGGAATCTCTCTATTGGTCACTGTCAGAGGGACATGTGGACTAACAGTGTTCCCAACTAGAGTATGCCGGCGATAGAGTGGCACGTGGATATTGTCTCTCTTCCCTCCATTCCCCTACACAGTTGGCACCGTGGCTGTTCATTCTCCTCTTTCCTGTGTCCTATTTTGAAAGCATTTTTGTCCAGTCTCGTTTTCTCTCCCTTATCCTTTTTGCCCACTCACCAGAAGGCTGTGGGGTGTTGATTGGAGGCTCTGGGGTTTGGGAAGAAGGGACCAGACTGTACATGCTGTTGTGACTGACCTGAGTATCACAGGCACAGAGAAGGGAGTGTGGGGCAGGGGGCTGCTGTCTGAGTATGACACTCTGTGCACATGAGCTGCAGCCACCAGCGACTGCTGAGGAAAAGGAGGTGCCTCACGTAGTTGCCTGAATTCACTAGCAGCAATTAGAGCACACTTCCATGGGGTGGATCCACCGACAGGCGTTCCATGCCCCCATTGCTCCTCATCTCATTGCCCTGCCCCACGCCATTCTAGGCATGCTCCAGGACGGCCTAAAGAGTTTGCATGTGACTACCAAGTGAATATTCAGTAGCTTCACACAGAAGTGCCAACAGCAGCTTACCTCACTCTTCCACAATTGTCTGCTGTCAGAGAGAGGCAATGGCTCCCTTCCCTTAATATTGTTCCTAGTGAAACCTTACTGTGAAAGAGTGTGTGGGTGGGTGGGTGGGTGGGTGTGGATTCAGCCTGTCTGGGGGCCCCGCTGGCACAGTAGGTAGAACAGAACAGCTTATTGCACCTTCACCTCTAAGATCTGGGGGTCAGGTGAGTGCTTGGGTCCTGTGTCAGATTGACTAGCTGTCATTTGGAGGCCGTGGTTGTGCTATGGTTTGCAGACTGCACACCTTCGCTTGAGGCAGTTGCTGGTGAAGAGAAGCCCCAGCTTGGAGAAGCAGTTGTAGGGCAGGTTTGAGGTGCAGTGCAGAGCTGGAAGGGACCTTAGCCTTGACTAGTGTTGGGGGCACAGGTCAGGGTTGAAAGAGCCATGGAAGTTGAGGAGACTTTGGCCATGTCTACACTAACACGTTGGCAAAACTTTTGTTGCTCGGGTGTGGGGGGGGGGGGGGGAAAGAGGCATAAGCGCTCATGTGCACAGTGCTATATCAGTAGGAGACACTCTCCTGCCGACAGCTCCTGTTGCTCGTTGAGCTGGTTTTATGACGACGGGAGAGCTCTCCCATCAGCATGGCGTAACGTGGCTACACGAGTGCTCTTGCAGTGGCACAGCTGTAAACTTGTAAGTGTAGACGTGGCCCAAATATCTGGACTGTAAGGCAGTCTATACCCTTGTGTTGCCCTTGAAGTAGCTGTGTTAGTGTTCGCATGGACTGTCACAGCCTCTGGAGACAAAGATGAGATGGGCATCTTTGACTGGCATATTATAGGTATGTATCTAGACTGATCGTGCCCTTGCCATGTGGTTTGCTATATGAACCAGGTGTTTGACTCCCTTATTCAGATAATGCTCTGGGGTTTATGGATCAATTCACGTTCCATAGCTAGGCTTTCTAAAGGGTTTTGCATATGTATGAGATCTTATGAGACATCTAGCTAAATTTCCCATTTTCCTGTTTACAAGCAGCCTTGAGGAGGCATTTAAAGTGCTGCCCAGGCAATTCAAATAATGATACCTTCAGGCCCCCTGGGAACTCCCAGCTCCTGTTTGGAACACAAACCTCTCATGAAATCCAGTGCCAGTTTCTCCCTCCAAAGAAAAGAGGATGCTTCGGTGGCAGTGACAAAACCCACTGAGCCATGGAGAAGGTAAGAGCATCTTAAAGGAACAATGAGATAGTAAGATGATAGCCTGGCTTGTTTTCTCCGTGCAGGGGGTATTTTGGTTCCTTGAATGTTTTGAACTGACATATATTCCACTGGCAGTAAAATGAGGTCCCAGCTCAAGCAATTGTTTCTCTTCCCTTTCAGTTAGTCAGACCTCACAGCTGCTACCTGCTATCTGTTTTATTCTGACTAAAATCAGGACACTTTCATGGGTCTTTTTTGTTCGCAGATGAGCTTAGATCACATTTCCATAGCAGTGGATTGTTCACAGGTGCTTCTGAAAGTGACACCTTGCAGGGAAGAAAGACAGGTAAACAAGCTTTGAGGATTCAGAAGGTTGTTTCATCTGGTGTCAGATACAATGGGGAAACCATTTCCTTTGTGGAGCTTTGACACACAAAGGTCAGTCTCAAGCTGCCACAAAGCATATTTCAGTGATTCTTCCAGGCAGAAGAACAGAGCATAGTGCTCAGAGCAGCTGGTCTCTAGGAATGAGGGGAGATGGAAAATCAATGCAAAATGGATTTCCTTGAAATGGAAATATGCTAAGTGTGAAAATGCTTAAAGTTGCCTAACTACCTATCTGACTCAGAGAGAGAGACTGCTTAGGGCCTGCTCAGTTTTAAATGTGAGGCAGTAGCTCCATTAATGAGGCTTGGCAATAAGAATAATTAGATATCATCAGCCAATCACTTCTCATATGAAAGGTACCATTAGCATTCGTCTGAAGGCCCAGACTACAGAAGGAGCTGTCTTCCTGGATCAGACATATTTTAATTCTTCCTGGTTTTGGGAAGGCAGCATGGGCCAGTTGGGGCTCTTCATATTGTACTAAACCAGCAAATGCCATTGTACTAGTTAGGAGTGACCGGATCAAATGATAATGGGGTTAGCAGCCATGCGATCAGGTGTTCATAGGGGTTGAGAACATGGGGGTCAGGCAACAGTGTAGTTAGATGATAGGGATAGTAAAGATGTGGAGTGAGATGCCAGTGGGCTAAGGAGTAATGCCTGTCATCTAGATGCTGTGCTTATAGTTTTCAGAAAAGCTTGTGTGTCCTGTCTGTCTCTCGGAAAACACTGATGTATTGCAGACTCAGGTTTAATTTCAGTTATTGGAAAGGTTCTAACTTTTTCTGACAGACCTTGTTTGCCTAAGATAATGTCCTTATTTTACAGTAAGCGATTGCATCTGACGTTTGTGATGGTGGTGGCAGCTGTACTGAGAACCCTGTGTCATACTGGGCTCTATAGATGCTATGCATTCTCACTTAAATAATGTTAAAAGCCATTGGGGTGAGGACAGAGATGACTGTGTTTCTAGCTGCATCCCCCTCCTGCAGCCAGATATGGCTTAACTGATGGTTGCAAAGATGCAGCTAAAATTGGGCAGGATCTTACATCATTAATACTCAGTGGCTGGCATGTCTGCTCTCTTCTTGGTGCCAGCAGCCTGCGAGGAATCTGTATCATGGTACAAAAGGGATCATTGAATCATCACCCATGAAATAAAACCAGAAATGATGGGGTGACAGGTTTGAACTGTATTCTGGCTGGCAAGTGCATGTGCCATTCCTCCGTCTTCTACAAGGAAAGAATTTGGACAGTTTCTTGGATTGAAGCCCAAACTTCAACCTGTCTGAGCAGCACCTTCTAGGGAAGGATGCACCTGTTCAACTGATCGTGAAACTGACTTCAGGGGCTGTAAAGTGAACAAATGCCTCATACATCAATGCTGGTAACTAATCCCCATGGGCATCTGCTTTGCGGTCAGCTATAAGGACATAGATGAGAAAGCAAGGCTGACATGCTGGTTCCAAGAATGCTGATAAGTAATGATGATAGGCAAGTAACTGCTGTGTCAGCTGTACAGAGCTAAGTCCTGCTTTTCTCTGGTACGGAAACACAAGTGAGCCCCTTACAGCACAGGTAATTGTAACTGCGCTTTACAAGTGCAGCACATGCAACTAAGTTCTTAATAGGAAGTCAAGCCTCGCCTCATGGCTGGGTAGGAAGAATGTTCACTTGCCTCGGCACAAGGGCCAGATGAAACAGCCTGAGGTAGCAGTAGACCAGTCAACGTGGAAGGAAACAAGCAAAGAATAGCAGCTCCCCCTGAGTCTAAGGCACCGGTTCTGAGGCCTGGGTGGGAGGGAGGTGTGCTGTCAAGGAGAGTCCAACAAAGTTTGGACAAGATTGCTAACTTTTAATGCTGACTGCATTTCCTGACTCTTAGTACCAGGTGTGGCAACTGTCTGCAGCCTTGTGGGTGTAAGTGCATTTGCAAGGGAGGCTGCCATTACTTTAAAAGATGCCCCCCTCCCTAGTGTAGACACAGGCATGCTACCCAAGCTGCTCTAACCTGGGCGCTGCTGGGGGTCAATTTCCCAGAGCGCTACAGGGTGGCAGGTGCAGCGTTGCTGCCCTAGCTGTGCCCGGCCTGTATGGGGCCTGGCTCTCCGCCCTCTACGGGGCTCGGGCTGAGTCGGTGTAGGCTGCAGAGCTGGCCCTAGAGCATGAGTGGGGAGGGAGCGCTGTAGGGCAGCAATCCCGGGGCGGGGCGGGGCGGCAGGCGCTGTTTGCCCAGACCGAGGGGTCGCTCCCCGGCGCTGGCTCCGGCCCAAGCACAGTTTTGGGGCGTAGTGCAAACTTGTAACAGGGCCCCCTCCCCCCATATGCCAGGCCCCGCTAAAGGGCACCTTTCCCCCCCCCGGGGGCCCTGGCTCGGCCCGGCGGTGCGGGGCTGTTGGGGGAGGGGTGTCAGACCCGTTTCCGCCCCACGCCAATGACCGCCCGCGGGCGGCACGGCACCGGAATGGGGGGGGGGGGGTCTGACTCTGCAGCCGCCCCACCTCCCTCCGCCAGGGGCCTGGGCACGCGGCGAGTGGGGGGCCGGGCAATCTGCCGGGCCGGGCCCCCGTGGGGGGGGCTGGGGCGCAGGCAGCGGCTCCTCGGCGCCCGCCCTTTTTAGGCAGGCACGGCTGGGACACCCTACCCCACTGACAACAGCTAAAGGACCCCTCCCACCCCGGTTCTCAAGTGCGCCTGCGCGGCCGCTCAGGGGAGGGGAACGCGCCTGCGCGCGGGGGGGCGGGGAGGAGGCCCGCAACCGGCATTTGCTCTTGGCGGGGAGAGCGCATGCGCAGGGGCGGCTGGTGGCCTGGCGTAGCCACCCCAGCGAGAGCGGGCCGGGGCCGGAGAGCAGCGAGCGGCGGCGCCATGAGGCCCGGGCAGGGACACCGAGAGTAAGTGCGGGCGGGGCCCTGGGGCGCGCCGGCGGGCCTCCCTCGGGCCGGGCCGGGCCGGGCCGGGGGGCGCGGGTGAGGGTCTGTGCGGACGCGTGTTCGCGCCCCCCGCCCCGGAGCGCTCGGCGCCCCGCGGCCGGGGGGGAGCGGGCCGGGAGGTCCCCAGGGCTGCTTCGCGTCGCGGGGGCTGAAGGAGTCGGACACTCCCGCCTCCCGCCCTGGGTGACCCGCAGGGTCTGCCCGCTGGCGGGGGAACCGTGCCCGCTCCGGCTCCTGGGGCTCAGGGCAGGCGGGGCCGAGCGGATTGTCTGCAGGCCGAGGAAAGCCGAGCGCGGTGCTGCTCTGTGCTGGAGGGAGAGCCGGGCCGGGCCGGGCCGAGCCGGGCCGTGGAGAGGTGCCCGGAGGGGCAGACTGGGACAGTGAGAGCGAGCGAGCGGGTGGTGGGGGAGAAATCATGGCTGCATTCGCTGTGCCTTCGTTCCCTGCCCGCTGTGCCCGGCCCCGTTCAGCCCTGCCCGGTCTGGGCTTTGCTGGGTGAACAGCTGCCCGGAAACTCGTCCCCTCAGAGCTGCGTTCTGGGGCAGGGCGGCTGGCATGGACGAGCGAGGGATCGGTACCTCTAGGTGAGCGAACGTTGAACAGTTTGGGCCCGTTGGCCCTGGCAAACCACAGAGCTCTGTTAGCAAGTGGAAGAGAATTTACACATGGGTAAGCTGGGTAGACTGCCAGCGTGGCAGGAACTGTAATGGAAAACAGGAATGTTCCCTGTCATTTGGGAAGAGTTGGATTTTGACGAAGTGTGACGTGATCAAAGCGGCATACAATCTCATGGTCCTCTTTGACTCCCATCAGTCTCTGGATTAAGACACCGCATCAGTGAAGTCTAACATTTCTTTGACCGACAAAAGACTGTCCTTTCCCCTCTGTTATGAACTTAGCTATGGTGAGCTTGCCTTTGTCATCTTACGTAAGGCCTCTGCAATGTGCTCTTCCTGGAGCTGACCATAAAGGCCCCCGAGAAGCTTCAGCTTGTTCGGAATCCAGTGTCCCACTTGCTAGGCAGGAGAAACTGGCACGTCACTAGTGCGCCATTGTCTCTGATGGCTGCCAAGTCAATTCAAGGTTTAATTCAATGTCCTGTCCATTATCTAGCATCCTAACTGAAGTGTGACCTGATTGTCAGTGACCACCTGTGTTTTCATCTGATTGACAGCTGTGATTACCCGGGATGTTTTGTTTGTTAGGCCCCAATGGGGGACTTGTCAGAGCCAGTGCATTCTCAATCCAGAACCTCCAGTTGTGGAATTTGCTGCTTATGGAGACTTGGGTAAAAGTTTTGCTTCTTTCAAAGCGCAGTACACAACACCTCTTTATCTGGCTTTCCTCTAATTATGTAGGTGAGTTTCCCTGGTATAATTTCCCAGATGATACTGTCAGAGGATGGAAAGGAAAATCTTGTCCTACCCACCGCTTTGTAAGAAACTGTATTTCTCAATTATGTGATGGACATTTTAGAAGTGTGTATAATTTTGGAGCAAGGGAACAAGCTCAGCTGGTCCTTTTTTAAAAGAGGCAAAGTCAGGAAGATCCAAGACAAGATATTTTCAGAAGGAAAATGGCTTCTTGACCAGGTCCAAGACACACACCCTTTTCAGGGACTGAATACAATGAGCTAGCTCTGGTTCTTTCATAGCAGACACTATCTGCCTTTGGGAACTAGTCCCAGATCCTTTGAGGAAGAGAGGTCAGTTCTTTTTTAGAAAGGCAAAGAAAGAGGAGAACCAGCACGAGCCTTATGAGGTGCACATACACATTTGAGCTAAGTCCTTTCAAAGAGAGAGAGGGGGAAGAATGCCTGGAATCTTAATGTGGTCACTTTAAATTTCTCACTTTTGCAAAATGGATTTGAACCACTTTTACTATCTCTAAATATCCTTATGACAAGGAATGTGATGTTAGATTTGCTCTAACATGTCAGCACTGGAATAATAAATTACTCATGTTGGATTTCAAACAGGAAGGGAAATAATTAGTTAATGTTACCATACAACAATGCTAATGCATCTTTGTTCCTGAGAAAGCATGTAAATGGTTTGTGATCTTTACTAATGCTGTAATGCAGAAATATGAGTCACAAAGGCTCATATTCATCAAGATTTTGTAAATTCTTTCTTTTTGGCAAATTTTGACACTTCCTGGCAGGAAAAGTATGTACAGTAAATGAAACCATTCACAATGAAAAGCATTCGCATTGCAGAGGTTTACTTGTCTGTTTCCGGCCCACTCAGCAAGTTAACTATTTCACTGCCTTTGGGCCTGCGGTACATGATCTTCCAGAGCAGGACCTGAATGGCTTTATGGGTGTGTGTGGTTTGCCTTTCTTTTGGCTCTGCTTTAAATTACTGCATATACTCGTTAAAATAAATTGTGGATATGGGCTTGTGCATAGTCCTGGTACATCAGGGGTTTTCAAAACAATAGTTTATTGCTCATGTTTATTGAGATGACATAAATTATTTCCTTTCGTTAATCACTGAACCCTTATGGAAAACTGTTCAGCAGAAAAATATTTATTTAGAAACTTAAGTACTTTTTCCTTTGATTATAAAAACACAGCTTCTCTTAATAGTTCATTGCTCCTGCAGCTGTTTCCCCAGATTAGGTTGGATTCCTCTGTGATGTCATTTCCAGAAGAGCCAGTGTGATGTCACTGTGATAGGGTAAATTTTATTAGACATATTGGGCTTGATATTTTCCAGGTATGTAGTAGGAAAGAACAACATCCTCCAGTTCCAGAATTGCTGGGTAAAATCCTATGCTGTGCAGGAGGTCAGCATAGACCATCATAGTGGGCCTTCTTTCCTTAAAATCTATGAATCTGTAAGTTTCTGTTCAGACATTTTATTTTTCTGTCAAAACTTGCACTCTCAGTTCAAGGCTTGTAACTTCAGGTGAGCAAACAGCAACAGGAACAGAGGAGTTCTTAAAAAGTAAATATTCTGCTCTTCTGAAAATTCAATGTGATAGTAAATCTGGGGAAGTATAAAATATATCATATGAAATGTATTTAAGTAGAATGGATTTAATTGTAGTTTTGGGGGGGAGAAGAGAGAGAAATGAATGGGGGGTTTGGGAGGAAGTCAGACTTCCTTTAGTGGGTTAGATGGAGAATTAGCTGTCCTGAAGTAATATACATATATTAGAGGAGAGGAAGTTCCAGGTCAAAAGTGATTAAGAGTTGGGACAGATTGGGAGATTGAGAGAAGGGAGATGAGACGTGCAGCAAAAGATGAACCTACATTTTTTTTCCTTACAATGACCTACCTTTTTTGCAACCCCTGTAAATGGATCATTTACACCACAGTCGTCATAATAGAAATTAAATAGATCTATCCTGAGATGAAGAGGCTAAAGAGCTGGCTTCTCTTAGGGAGAGACTGACAGAGTCAGAGAAAGCAAGAGCTTGGGGCACTATTAGATGAACGGGCTTTCAATTTATGAGCCTACTTGAAAGAATGGAATGAAAAATTGAAAATATTTGAAGAAACTGCACTGAATTACACTGAAGTACATCCAGACTGTGAGTCAGAAGAGAAAAGAATGCATATCATTGAAACAAGAAATGAGCAAAAATAGACAAATCTCAGGAACAATATAGGAAAGATGATTGCTGAAAGATGCTGGCATCTCCTCAGTTCTTATTCTTCATATAAATTGTTTGCTATGTACATGGGTTTTGAAGTGTGTAAAACCTCTATTTTATGCTGGGATAAAAGACTATGCAAACTGCCTGAAGATAGTTATAGGAATCTGTGCTGCTTTAATGTTGACATTAAATAATGACCCTGCTTTTGAAGCTCTATCCATCATGTTGTGAATTTTCTCTGTGGAGTAAGCAATATACCTCTGGCAAAGTAAATAGTCTTTTGCATAAGGTGGCGGTGTGGGTTCCCCCTTCCTTCCATATTCCAAACAGATCCACAGCGCTTCCTCTATAGAACAGTTTACAGACAAATGTCTCCACTAATAACGTTTGAAAAAAGAGATTGGAAAATGCCCATTTACAATTATAGATAACATATACAACTAGAGAAAAACATTAGTAAGGCAAGCATCTCATTTAAGTTTTATTTATGTTTAAAGTTCTCATTTCGTAGATACGCATTTACCTACATTTTGTGGTGGGGACTGTTGCTGAGGAGAGGTTCAAGAGGAGAAATTAGGTTCTTTCAAATCCTGAAATATCTTCAGTTTCCAGAAATGCAGCTTGCTGTGAAATGTCCACATGTCTTAGCATGTTTCCTCTTCCATTTCCACAGTCACGACTGCATGAGGGAGCTAAGATTTGCAATATGCTCCTCTTTATTGAGTACTCTGCTTTTCTGTCACTCTGCTTTTCCTGTTCTCATGCACCTCCTCTCCACTCTTGACTTCTTGTCATTATTGGCCAGCACATGAGTGTGTAAGAGCAAATGGCTGCTGCACCCCAACACTCACCAACTAATCCACACAACCAAGGCATTCTGCATTCTTGCTTTGTCTCCGTTAGTGGAGGGACCACCTATAATAGCGAGAGAAATAACTAATTTAACAAGTTGGCAGATTCATAGATTCCAAGGCCAGAAAAGACCATTGTGATCATTTAGTCAGACCTCCTATACAACACCGACCATAAACTTCCCCAAAGTAAGAATGTAAGGATGTAAAATGGACTTCTGGGGACGCTCTTGTGTTTCTTCCATGACTACGTTACTCCAAGGACAATTCAGTCCACATAAATCCGCCGGGATTTATGGAACTTCCAAAAACGCTGCTGAGAACATGTCCCAAAATCTTGTCTGCCAGGGGCTTAGTGATCAAACAATTGGGGTTATTAGATAAATGCTTAGTGCATATTTTTTCACAGACTATGGTAGTATCTGGTGTAATTGAAAAAGTATGTTGGACCACACGGTGATATATTTGTCAGACTGAGTAGTATCTTGGTTTATAAATAGTCCTGTTGACTTCCATGGGATTACTCATGATGTAATATGAATAAGGGTTTCACAGTCTCCCCCACAGTGCTTTTCATCTTCAGAGTACTTCACAAGCATTTTAAACTTTTTTCATGCTGTAAATGGACTGGGTGAATAATTGCAATTTATACTTTGTGGGGGAGGAGTCGGCATGGCATAATAATCCCATTTTCCCATTGTTAGCTGAGAAGAGTTTGGGTAACATTCTTCATAAGATACCCTCCCCAAAAGTGTTTTCTTGCTATTCCAACTTCTGACTTATGCTAGTGAGAATATTTCTAACAGTTACCCTTGCCTGGTGGCACGTGAAATTGGATGTGACAAAGATTGTTCAGCTCTGTCTATGTGAATGCTAAGTCCTTCATGCTACTCTCCTTTTCAAAATTTTTGTTAAAATTGGTTTTAGTAACAATGCTTTTTGCAACATGCACCTTTTAAAAACTATTGAGGTGCAGGGGATCCAATACTTATTGCTACCATTTCTCTACTACTGGTTGGGTATTTATATCTAGTAATTATTTAATATCCTCCTGTTCATTTTGTATTTCATATAACCTTGTTACAAACATGCTCCTGTTCTTATGCACAGGAATTGTGAATTGTTTGTGCTCATAATATTCAGAATCTTATTTGTTATCACATATCTGAAAATTAGCCTCTCCAGAACATGTGAAAAGATCCTGATATTTTGGTTTGTGGAATAATTCCAGAAGGACACAGTTTGATTAATTAAGGTCTGCTTTTGATATAGAATAAGTCTTGATCGGATAGTTTTATCTATTTTTTTTTTTTTTTTTTTTTTTTGAGGAATGAGCAGGAGAGATTTTAAATACGGTGTTCTAAGTTGGCATAGTGTTTACTGTTGTTGACCCAAGTTAAAGGTAGACTATCTTCTGTAAAATGGAGAACTGTGCTATGCTTTTTTAATATAGAACAATGAAATTGAAGAGCAGCCATATACGTTATATAAATAACTAAACTAATCAAAACACCTAAATAGATGGATCTACTCTAGGAAAACGTATTCGAAAATTGTATGTACTATAAATGTAACATAAGAAATTCTAATCTTAGACATAGTTTTAGATACAATTTTATTCATAAGAATAGGAATACGCTTAATAAAATTCTGTGTTAGATTGTCTTCAGTGAGTGAAACAAATCTTCAGTGTCATTCAGTCTGCAGTCTAAGTAAAAGAATTGAAATGATCTGTTTTCAAACTTTTATTTTGTCACAATGTCTAAAGTAGTAGTTACAAGGAAAAAGGTTAACCATGAAAATGGTTATTTTTAGTTTAAAACCAATAAGTCAAAAAATGATCTGCCCAGTGATACCTTGGTGACGTATTTAGTACAGACAGCCCAATTAAGATGCTGTATATTGTTTCCAGTAGGATTCTGATTGTTTCTAATTTTGGAACTATGTGAGAGCAAGTGGAAGTAGGTGAAGTGATGTACTTCGCTATTCATAGTGAGTCCAGTATCAAATTTGTTTTTTCTGGAATTTTACTTCTCATGTAATCTGTAATGTTTGTACTGAGAACAGGTAAATACATTAGTGTTCTCCTTTTTCTTTATTTCACAGCTAAGATGATAACCAAGTTCAACTCCCCCCAAATAATATCTCTTGTGTGGTGGGCATGGGGTTCCTGGCAGAGCAAAATGACTATCCTCTAGACTAGAGGTGCAGTACAGAGCAGTGAATGGAAAGCTTATTGTTTTCTATGTATTTTTACCTGTTTTCATCAGAGAGCATATTGGCCATTTCAGTATTCAGTGTAATAGATTTTTCATTCTCAATTAACATCGTATAAAAACATGACTTGCTGTATCATGCCATCCATATTTTTGCTTGCACACTCAAAACTTTACACATGCATTTGAGATGACTTGTATATTGCAATCTTCCCCTTTGCTTGTGGATATTGTGTTGTCTCCATCCATCCCTGAATACACAGCATACAGCACTTTCCAAAAGACTATATTTTATAATCCAGCGTTGCCTTTATTTTAAGACCAAGATTCCAGTTAAGTCATAGCCGTATTAAATAAAAATTATTGTGGAATGGAAAGAGCATCTCATGAGTTTATAATTAAGACAATGCTACTAATCTCCGAGGTAAATTTCTACCATTTCACTCTACAGCAAATATATGATGGAACAACATACATCCTTAACATCTGGAAAGGACAGTCCTTTTGTGATTACCCAATCACTTTTCCATTCAGCCAGGTCAGTGGCCCAAAAACATCCATTTGTTCTGTCATTCTCTTGGTATCCTGTCTCTTAAGCTGCATCAGTCTTAAGGTCCCTTCTTTTCTCTGTTTGTCTATAATCATCAGAAGATACTGCTTGCAATGTCCACTTGCTGATTAAAAAATTTAAGTCTAGAACCATCTGAGAATCTAATGTTGGCTTTACGTTGGTTATAATTGGCTTCCTTCTTTATGGCTGTACTTGCTCCCTCCTCACCCCCCAATTCTGTGAGATAATAGTTTCCATACAATCCTAAGTCCTCCAATGCTTTCGTGAGAACAGTGCCATTTTAAAGAAAGTCGAAGGTGTTGGCTTCAGCGCTGAGAGGAAATTTGGTTGTTTTAAGTCTGCCAAATTATTCACAAATCAAAGGTTTATGCTTATTTATTTAGTTTTTATCTTCAACTACTGGAAACTCTTCCAGGATGCTGGCTTTCATTTTTTCATCCCGACATAAAGTGGATAATGTGTTCTTACTAGAGCTCTTAATTCGTGACTCCTTGAACATTGAATTCCCCACAGCTGGGGGGCATTTGTGAAGGAACATCTATGAAAACCAACCATGTGAAAAGGCCAGAGCAGGCTAACAAAAATAACTCTAACCAATCTTCCATGTTCTTTCTGTTCATCCCACTGCTTATTTTGTGCCTGTAAAGGCTCCAAATGTTTGGATTTAGAAATGGCTTGTTTTGGAACAGGTCACTGTGAGAGCATTTTTCAGCGGAATTGTTGAAATCCTCCCGCTCTAGTCTATAGCTTCTCAGTTACAAGACTTCATTTTCTTACGATAGTCTCTAGGAATTTAGTTTTCCACCCTAGACTAGAGAAATATTTGGGAAATCTTTTATACCTGTTCTAATTATCCCTTGTTTCTGCGCATTTGCTGGGTGATGCTTTTGATGATGGAGTTGTTATAGCTTCTGATTGATTACATTAAAGTGTTTCCAATTACATATGATTTAAATTTGTGATTAAACCTCAGTAGTGCTTTATTAAATTTCCAGAATATTAAAACAACTTATTTTAAAAATGAGTATGATTAGTAAATTGAATATCTTCATGTATATTCCCACATATATGGCATCAATCTTCAACATATAATTACCTTAATAGCATAATCTGTCTTCCCTCATACATGCTAACAATGAGTAAAGTTGCACACTACGAGGATGGAAGCCTGAGGAATTTTAAGTATCATGTATAATATAAATTACAACCATGCAACCAAATTAATAGTGCAGAAGAGAAGTAGCATTCTTAATACTTCCATCTAGTGTGTGAGAGAGAAATTGCATCCAGTTATTAAAAGCCATTCTTTTAACACATTCCAATTTGGCCAGGTATCTTTCCATCAGTGGGTTTATCCTCCCTTGATGTTCCAGAATTGTCTGACCTCCCAAGATTAATGAAGATAAAGGCTTCAAGTGCCTGCATTTTGGTAGTTTTATTTGTGACATTTGTAAAATGGCTGTGCACCATGTTTAAGAAAAATTGCTTTTCATAGTATAGGGTTTATATTCTGCTTGAATGTGTTCTGCTCTATTTACTTATCATTCTGTAGTAACATGTGAACCACTTGATTTATGAATAACTTACTGCTGTTGAAATAAAATTAAAGTGCTGTTCGTTAGTTAAAAGGCAATTAAATTTGATTTTATTCTGCTGTAGTCTCTCCTATGGAAATGCATAAAACTTGGTGTATGGTTGAAAGTCATATTAAAAAATGTCTAGTGTTTTAGTTTGTTCACATAAGTTATGTCCTGCACCACGGGGACTTACTAAATAAATGCTCAATTAAAATCTCATAGCAATGAGTTTAGATACTGGAAGTGCAGTAACTGTGTAAGAAAACCTGGTAGCCATTATGTATCTTGTACACATCCTTAAAATTGACAACCTGTTCTGGGAAATATAATAAGTTAGGACAAAGGAGTTTCTCTCTTAGTCTTTCAAAAAGTGCTGCGAATCTGACTTCTCTTGGAAAGTCACCAGAGATGGGTAAATACATTTTGCTGTGGTGACTGAATACCCAGATCCTCCTCGAACCATGGACAGTTTGGCTGGAAAACTTTGATCTGTTAAAACTATTGCACAGTTGTAGAGAACTCAGTGTGTCCTTAATGGTCTGATAAGGGCATGAACAGATTGTAATGTTTATCACATCAGAAAAATACTCTGTATGAAGCACTCTGATCTCTTTATTTTGTTAGTACTGAATACAGTAAAATGAAGAGTGGGTAGGGATTTTAGTATGTTTTGTTGCCAGTTAAAATACTACTCTTGACTTTGACTTTTCTTAGTGGCAGGAAACTTTATGCCTTTTCCAATTTTGTTGGCCATTTAAAGAATATATAGCTTCCTAATTTGTTGCTGGTATGTTACTGTCATACAGAGGACTTGAGTTGAGAATATTTTATTTTTGGAAAACAAATTTCCTTAATATTTGTAAAAAGTGAAGTATTGGTACAAGATATCTAATTTAAATAAAAAAAATGTGAGTTTACACATGTAAACTTTCAGAGTTAAGTCTGTCAAGAACACCTGAACCTGGAGAAAATGATTGTAGCGTTGAAGGCTCCGCTAAAACTCTATTTGTATGCACATTGTACTGAAAATAAGATAATAAAAATCACTAAAGGTAATGCACAAATATTTGCTTCAAATTCCAACTGTTCTGTTGAGAAGCGTTGAACTATTTTAATACCTATTCAGTTTTTCAACAAATATCACATTTATTGCAAAGAAAATATAGAATAAACTTGCCCTCCAGCCACATGCAAATGTATCAAAACCAAAATTTAGCAGGAGTAACTTCCCACTGACACAGTTAATGAATGTACAGGACTGGGAGTTTGACTATCAGAGTTCTGTTCTCAGTCTGTCACTGACTTGCCGTATAGCATTGGACAAGTGACTTTGGGCCCGGTGTAGGCCTCTGCACCTTCTCCTCAAGTCAAGTGGTGGAGAGGGGAACACATCCTGATTTCCAGACTCTGAACTCTGCGTTTCTGACATTGCGGGAGCTGAAGTACTCAGCCCCTCAGGTAACTCTGCATTTCATCTCTTTGTGTGTCTGTTCCTCCAGCTGTACAATGTGATGATTACCTCACAGGAGTATTGAGAATTATTTCATTAGTGTTGAAAGGTGCTCTGAGATTTCAGATAGAAGGGGCTATAGAATTGCAGAGCATTATTGGAGTCCTCTGGTTTTATGAGAAGATTAGAGCTGGTACAAGTATTTATGGAAGCCTCTTAATGCATGAGCTGTGTTACTATGAAATGCTTTAACAGATTGCTTTAAGGAAAACTCCAGTAACTACACTTTCTAAACATTTACTAAATGACAAAGAATTTAAAACATTTTTAGGAATGCATTACTGTTTCAATATCTGTTTAGTGAAAGAGGTAGTCGTCTCAATGGGGGACTGCAATTTTAATACTTCCCAGCAGGAGGCCTAATTTGATCATTCAAATTAGGACTGAACCATTAGAAAGCATTGGCAATCAGAAAGTTTCAGAATTGTTGTAAGGTGACTAAATATTTTTGTAATGGTTAACTTCAACAGTTAATTAAAACGTTAAAGACCATTATATAGTTCACTTTTTAATCTCAACTTTAATTTCCAATGCACTCTAAATAACAAAACCAATTTTGTTTTTTCTTTGCATCTGCTGATCAAGGTGGAAGCCCTCTGTCTTGCTCACTGTATTTTATTATAAATACATCATTTGGAAATATTTCTGTGCGCTTCTTTGCAATTAAAAGTACTGATCATATTACACTGTAGTTCATCTTTCAGGTCAGGTCTTCTGTTAATGTTAATGAAGTTGAACCTTGAATCCCTTATATCATACACAAGGTCTGAAATATTTGTTGGATGCTTATTCCTACAGTCCTCTGTTTTTTGCAAATGCAAAGTTAACATGAACTAAAATGAAAATCACTCTATAAAAATAAATAAAATGAAAAAATCATTCCAAGGTGGGGGCTGCTGTCTTGTGGGGCTGAGCCTAACTCCTTACTCCAGCTGTTGCAACCTATCACACTTGGTCTTTGTGCTGCTCAGGATTGGCCTCTATGCCCCTCCATTATTAAGGAGGAGTGAGCCAGGTCCAACCTAGGCTGTGCTTTGACCTTGTGCCCCATGCCCCGAGGGGGGAGCTGGGCCTAGCCCCAGGGGTCGCTCTACAACCTCTCTGATCTGTGTGGATAAAATGAAATAAGAATTTCACAGGGGTCTCCTTGTTAGCTGGCGGTCTAAAACCTACCAGCTGGCACCAGGACTACAGCAGATGCAGGTAATGGTTCTGTGAGCAAGGACCAGAGCCAGTGCCCTGGGGAGGAGCCCAGCTCTCTTGGGCTTTTTAGTGGGTGGAAGCAGGAAAGGTTGGGATCTCTGCTGGGGTCGTTTTCATGGACCCTGCTTGCAGCCTCCAGCTCTCCTGTCTTTCTGGCCAGTAGTGTATCCCCTCCCTCAATTGCCGGAGGGGGGGTCATCTCCTAGGACATCCTCCCCTCCCCCCCCCATTATCTGAACGGTGCCGAAAAGGAGGGTCTCTGCTGCTTTACCCCTCGTGTGTGTGCATGAGGGTGCGTGGGAGGGATGAACGGAGGGACGATAGGGCTGCCCTCCTTCTGCCGGCTTGGCGGGACTAGAACAGGTCTGACCCTTCCCCCGTTTGTGGTGGTAAGCCCTCTCTGCCTTTGAGGACTGGCACAGGGAGGAGCTTTCTGAGTGTGTGCGTGCTCGTGGAAGAGCTGTCCGAGCTGTCCAGCAGGCTCTGCAGAGCTGCGGTGCTCACACGGAGCCGCGGGGCAGCCCCCAGCCCCGGTCTGGCTGCAGCCTCGGCCGGAGCGGAGCGGAGCGGAGCAGCTGCGTGCCCATGCGGCTCGCAGGGCCAGGGCTGGCTCTACACGCAGCCAGGCTTTCGTTTTAAACACTGACTGCGGACGGGTCGGCCCGTCCCTTCCTGTTAGCCTGCCCCTGCAGCCGGGCCGCTCGCCGGCCGGGCGGACCGAGGAGCACGGCGCTGCAGGCCCGAGCCGAGCACCTGCCCCTGTCGGCATGCGGCAGGCAGGCCCCGCGGCGGACTCCGGCCTGGCCCGGCTGAGCTGGCTGGCCCGGCTGCAGCCCGGCCTGCAGGCCGACGGGGCCCGGCTCGCTTTGTGCGGCCGGCTCGGCTCGGCTCGGCGCGGGGCAGGGCAGGGCTGCGGCTGGCCGGCCCGCCAGGGAGCGCCGCGGATGCTAACAAAGGGCCCGGCCCGGCCCGGCCCGGCCCCGCCCCGCTCGGCCGGCGGCTGCCATTGGCGGGCGCTGCTCTCGTCACGCCGGGCGGGGCCGGTTTCCGGCGCTGCGGGAGCCGAGCCGAGCCGAGCCGCGCCGCTGGGAGCAGCTGAGTTTGCAAAGACGATGCCGAGCAACGAGCCCCGTGCGGCGGCCCCGGCTATGGGGGCTGCCCGCACCGCCTCTCCGCGCAGGGCCCCGGTAAGGCTCCGGCCAGCGCCCGGCTCGGCACGGCTCGGCACGGGTGGGGTGCAGCGAGCAGCCGGCACCCGGGGAGCAGGGCCAGGGTGGGGGCGGCGGCCTGCAAAGGCCCCTTTCCTGCGGCGGGGCCCGGCCCGGCCCGAGGAAGCCCTGTGCGGCTCGCCCTGCCCACGCTGGAGCTGCGGCCCCGGACCTGCACCCGGCCGGGGGGTGAAACCCAGCCGGTGCCACCCGCCCAGGGATGTGCTGCGCTGCGCTGCCGCCGTGCGTGCGGGCGGGCGGGCTCCGCAGACCCCACCCCGCCTGGGGCGGGTCTGCGAGAGGAGGCGGGTGGGGTGTGCGGTCACCCTCCTGTCCCGGCTCCTGGGTCCTGTCTCCTCTTGCCGAAACTCAGTGCTTCCGTCCGGATTGTCCTCGTCTCCCCTCGCCCCCTGTCCCTTAGCATCGGTGAAATGCCTCCTGCCCTGAACTGGACCCTGTCACTTTGTAAGGGCAGGATTAATATTAAATCCATTCATTTTAAACGCTTTCTTTCCCCGTTCTGTAGAAAGGACTCTTGGCTTTGATTTTCTGGTTTGCATTCTCTACTGCCCAGCTAGTTCTGTTGAAGCCTGTCTCTGGCAAGCGAAGCAGATGAAGGTACTTCTCTTCTGCTTTGGACCTGGGGTGGGACTTTACCACACCATAAGTTCAGAGCTCTCCTATAAGACAAGGAAGAGTATTTGAATCCAGCAGAAATCAGGGTAGTGCTGATTATTTACACTTCAAAAAATTCCTTATGGATTTCAAATGTAATGCTTTAAGAGTAATGCTTTGTAACCGGCTGGGGCATATATGCTAATTAGGTGGCTATACTGATTGTAAACTTTCTGTAATTGGGCATTTCCAACTAAATGTGTGGAACAAGTATATCTTTTATGTTGATTAAGCCAAGAGCTGGCATGACTAATGTCTAATGCAAAATGTCAAGAGTTGAACACCAATTTTTGAGGCGCTTTGGTAAATACTGTCTTAATTAAAGTGATTTGGAGTTCATTCTGGTAAGCCAAGCATAGATTCCAGAGGTCATTGTAACCAGAAGGCAGTTATGAAGGCAATCAAATATGTGGTGCTTTATTAGAAACTAGTAGGTTCTTATGTCGGGATTGGCGTGGTGTAAGTTCAGCAGCTACAAAACCTGTAAATTTAAAGCAGAAAGGTGTGTTCTTAATGAACTGATATCGTCCTCTTAAGATAGATGCTAGGAAAGTAAGCTGCATTTGCTGGCGCCTTCAAATGCCTTTGATTTTTTTTCTTACCAACACCAGGTTAGTAGCTGTTGCATCATCATGTTTATTTCATTCTCGAAGTCAGTTTCATTGTGTATTGAAGTGCAGTGTTTGGGAAGCCTGTTAACTCTAAAACACAAATGAGCATCTTAGCAACTATAGCAACACTGCTGTGTTTTTAAAAGCTTATTTTTTTAGGTTTGAGATTCAGTGAGTAGGTGAAGTGACAGCATAGGTTGTAGACACTTAGAAGGCATTGAGTTGCATAGGAACCATTGAGTCATCACGTACCTTTGACCTTCCTAATAAAGGTAAAGTCACAAGTATTGATGGGGCTGGCATTTTTTATCTGTTTGATTATTCAGCCACCCTACCCTTATGAAATTGTATTACATTACATACATTTATTTTCAGTTTAATATTTAAAATAGAAAAATTAAATAGTATCCTGTATGTCAGTGATTTCTCAAAAGAACTGTACACAGAAGATGAAACATTCAGATATATAATCATAGGCATATCTGCACTAATCCTTACCATTTAACTCAGATGCAAAATAGGAAACCTTCAAATGTTTGTTTGAGGAAACAATTAAATGAAATCATGACTTATCATAATCTCCAACTAAATGGTTGAAACACATTGTGCTGTTGAGACTGAAGTAGCTGATTCAATTTTCTCTGATGGCGTTTTCGTTCTATCCTGGTTGTTCATGAGCAATGGTGCTTAATGGGAGGAAAAGTGATTTTGGTCTCTTCCCTAAGAGAGACCCTATATCAAAGCCTTCAGAAATATAAATGGATTCCTTTCAGAAGTTGAAGGAAAGGAATAAGATTGTTATTGAGTTTAACTATCGGAATAGCAGTGCCACAACCTTGCATGATGAACTGTTTGTTCTTTTTAAAGACTGGGGAAGGGCTCTTGGTGCTCAATGTGAGAGAGGACTGGACAGAACAGAAGGGTGAATGCATTCACAGGGAGACTTGCATTAGGATAATTTTTAGCTGTTTCAAGCTTGTCAGACACTTGCTGAAACTAAATCTTGTGTGTTTAGAGAGCAGGGTTGTTCCTTGAGATTTGCTGTAGGAGGCTTAATGTTTGAGAAAGCTGTTTACAATGTGTCTGAAATAGAGGGTAGAGGACACAGTGGAGACTATTATCTGTTTACTGCTCAGATAAGGAGGTGGAATAGATTGCTGGCCTGTTTCTGAACTCTGCTTAATGAATGGTTGCTAGGCAAATTGCATCTCAATCAATTTAATCCTCAAGATGTCATTTACAGGTCTGCTCTTTGCGAGGGCCAGAACTATGCATTTTCAAACTGTACAGGCCAGAATTTGATGGTAAAGCAGCCTGCAATTGCTTGTTCAAGAGTTGGGTGTGTATATATATGTTGCTGAGTGATCCAATTTTAAAGTGCCTGGTGGCATAGGGATATCATTTAATGTGCATGTGCTAGGTTAGGTTTCCAGTGATAAATAGGAGAGAACACTGTCATTAGCATCTTTCCTAGATCAGTTTAGTTTATAACTTAATTCTTTGGCATTCGATTAAGATGAGGTAAAAGAATTTTTTCTTTTAAATTTGGGCTGCTTTCCTGGCTTGTTGAAGTGTTTGTTTTGGCTGAGTTGGCTCAGTGCAGTTTTTTTAGAGTTAACTTTTTGAAAACTGTTAAACTGAGAGACAGTATCATCTAGCATGTCTGAGAAAATAGGACAATGCAAAAATCTGATGTAAATAATAAATTCTCAGTCTAAGAATCTGCCTGTGAAATTGGGGGAGAAAGTCCATTGAACCAGGATTCAGGAAACTCATTACACATGCTAGTGTGTGTTACGTAAATGTCTTATGCTGGTCATATACACCAAAGAAAAGTAGTTTCCCAACATGGTTAAACTTTAACAGGCCTGTTAAAGTTTAAGATACCAAGGCCATCTTTTTAATAGGTTTTCCATGATAGATATTCATCTTATTGCAAATAAGCAAGTGTCACTCTTTGCATGAGCATATCTTCCTTTTGCATGGAAGATGTCCTTTAAATTCTGTGTGATAAGAGTTTGATCTACTGTAAATGCAAATTGAAGAGTGAGCAGCAGTGGAAAATACCTTAGACTTGTTGAATGTAAATGCATTTTAGTAATCTTTATAGACGCTGCATGTTGAAATGAGATCTGAGTTTGTTGCATAATTTATATTAGAAAATGTACATAAAAAGGTAAGATAGGAACTTATTAGGCCTTACATGAGTTCAGATGTATTTTAGGCATAAATTAAAGCAATGTAAAAGCTGCTTTATAAGTTAATGTGACCATCTTGAGACTGCAATTTTAAAAATAATTTGAAATAGTCTTGACTAAAGCGATTTATTATTATTATTATTATTATTTATTTTAATTGTGAGGTGAGCATCTCTAAATGGAGCACATGCCGTCTCCTGTATCACAAGCAAAACAAAGTGTACTTGGAGTTTCACTCTAAGAAGGAAACAATTTTCTCAACAGAATAGTGTGAAACCATAAAGTGCTTTTTATGTAAGTCAAGACTTTATTATGTGCTGTGGATTGGAGGCCTGTCTGTAAAGTATAGCACAGGAGTGTTAAGATCTGGGGGGGCCCAAACTGAAAATTTGCCTAACCTGTCTTTCAGATGACTGAAATGGGCAAGGAACACTTGGCATTTAGAGAATTGCCATACTGGTGCAGTACATTGGGAACAGGTTTTCTCCTTCATGATATTGCCTCTTCACATCTCCAGTATGAGATTGTCTCCTCCGGCGTAGCGACAGACCACGTTTCAAAGCAGCTACCTGTTGGAGTGTGTGCCTGTCCCATCTCCAACTATACCTCTCCTGCCTTGAGAGAAGGGGCGCTGAATCTCATCTTCTCCCTACATTGGGATTAATGCTAGCATTATGTAATAAAATATTTCACATTTCCACTACAAAGTTTGATGAATGTGTGTATTCAAAATCATAACTTGAGTATGTGTGCGATTAAAATCTTGGCTCTCAACTGTATGAGGGTACCTGCTCCTTGCATCTCATGGAAAGATCCTTCCCTTTCATCTATAGCAACTGCCAGGAGAGTTTCATAACTATAAGTTTTGGTGATAGGTTGTCCTTGTACAAATTTCATAATGATTGAATCCTAAAATCCCATCTTAAAATCTTGACTGTAGTGGTCTCCAAATTTCCTTTAAAGCAAACACTTTGCTGAGCCTCTTGATCTTCCCTGGTAGGCTTGGTTGCAAACCTTGTATGTGAAGAGGGCTATTGGTTATTTTCTTGGCAGTAGAAAAACTTTAAAACCCTCAAGATTATTATTGTGTGTAATTAAAGCAAAGAGCCCGTTCTTTTCAGTCCAGAGGTGCTCTAAGCGGATCACTATTTGTATACAGATGGTCTGTGTCTACTGGAGTTCCTATGTGAGAAGAACTTAAAGCTCTTTCTCCTGGGATAGCAGCTTCTTTAGCATCTGTTCGTTGTGTGCCATTTGTTGAGATCTGCAGGGCTGTTATTGGAGGTTGATTTACACCTTTTCAAAGCATCGCGCTCCCAGTATTCATCACCAATCTGATTGAATGTTCGATTCTAGGAGAAGATGTTCGTTTCTTTTTAACCAACACCACTCAACCTTTTTCCTAAGGATTGTCCCTGCTAGCTCATATCTCACAATAAGATCTGTGTGAGCAATATCACAAGAAATAATAGGTCACCTGTTCAAAACACAAAAAGTACTTCAATTCTTTCCCTCTGCAGATCCCTACTGCTTCTTCCCCCTCAATGGAAGATCTAAAAGGTGTGCTCTGGGCACCAGAATGCTGGAGCAGCATGTCTCCCCGTCTGTCTGTATCCATCTTTTGTCTCTTGTCTTTGACTTAGATTGGAGTGTTTTGGGGTAGGCACTGTCATATTGTTATGTGTTTATACGGCACCTCGCAAATGGGGCCATGGTCCATAAATTGGTCCACGGACTGCTAGGTGCTATGGTAATATAGATCATGCACTCCTTCAGTGTTTGACTGCTTTGAAATGGGTTTTGTTGGTAGATTATGCACTGTCAGAGCAGATCTATGGAGACAACACATTTAGAAAATAAGTTACTTTAGTTTCCCCTAGCTCTTCTGAAAAGAGCTAATCCCACATTATATCTGAATTTACCTTGATTTGTTTAGTCTGTATCTCTAAAATTCAGGTCTGTCAAACTTTTTCTCAGTGTGCTGTATGAAATATAAGGCAGGTTTTCAGAACTGCTCTGATTTCTAGTTTTACAATTGTAAACACAATCTCTTGATCTGCTCTGGAGGTCAGAACTTCAGCACCTTTTGTCTTAGTCCAAGAAAGTACTGCATCTTGCTCCTTCTTTATCAACAAATGTAATCTATGCTGGCTTTTATCCATGTCATAAGATATGGAAAAGGACCAAAGACTCTTCAGTAGGGGGAAACAGATGTACATGTTTAATGGAAATATTTTAGCCTTTAAATTCAAGTCACCATAAGGAAATATAAACTAACTTCTGTGTTGGACATATAGTGAGTCAGTTCTGGTAATACAACCTTAAATTTCAGACTTTATCTACTGAAAGTTGGATAAACACACCAATAGTTAATACTGTCATAACATTCCCTATAATGTCAAGCTTTTTCTATTAAATGAAAGCCTTTAGCATATATCTGCTATAGAAAGCAACATTAGATTTGAAAAAATAGCATTCAATAGTCTCTAAGCGCTTTATTTTTGCCTACTTTATAAGCAGACAACAGATGCTCAAACTGTAATATATAAGTACGGTAATTCACTATGTGTTTGAAAATGGATCAAGGACGTCTTCACTGACTGTGGCAAATTTGCTGCCATCAGATCAATCTATCCAGATCGATTGACCGCTCAATCGATCCGGAAGTTGACGCATTAAAACAGCCCCCTCAAGTGGTGCAACGCTGTGAAGACGCCACATAGAAGGAGAGTTACGAAGTCGACAGGAGTTATGCAAGCTACTCTGTGTAGTTTTGTGTAACTCTCGTCAACTGCTGCCGAATTTGAAGGTAAGTGTAGACCAGGCCTCGGTAGTACAGGCAGAAGGGAGAGATTGTTGCCATCTAAGTGATTTATGTAAAATTTGGGACTCCATTTCTAATGCCCCAATAAAACCATTCTAAATTTAGTTGTGTAAGAGCACATCTGTTAATTTCCTGCTGGTTTGCATCATATGTTAAAGAGCTCCAGATGAACCATAAAGCGCACATTTCTGCAAGGCTGGATGAGAATTCTGATTAGTGTCATCCTTATCAAAATCAGGACTGTGTTTGACAGCATTCTTGAATTTTTGTTGTGTGCATTACTTTTCCAGAATATTGCTTTAATCAGCCTCTTTGCATTAAAGAAGCAGATTCAGCTGTTCAAAGCAAGTTGATAATTGCTTTTCATTATAGGTATGAGTGCCAAAGAGTAGAGCACGTCTTCCAAGAAAAAACATTCATTATAACATCTGTAGAGCTTTTATCAATCACATAAGAATGCAGTTCAATGAAAGTGGAAGATTTTACCTTTCCATCACCTTGAGAGAGAGTTTTGTAGGCAGGTCAGTTTCTTCATGGTCAGATTTGCCTGGAGATTAATATTAGGAGGTAGTGCTGAGGCTTCCAGAAGTGTGCACTTCCTTCTCAATCTGTACTGGGCCAGTGCCCTTGCATAGCGTTAAATGTGAGAGGTTCTGTATTTCTGGAGGTTATCTCCCTTTGTAGGAGATGTAAAATGGAAGTCTTAACTACTTTTGTTTATGTCCCAGGTTACTGGGAGCTCTGCAAATTAATGCACGGAGGTCCTGTCATGTCTACACTACAGGTGTAATTATGTTGGGACATTGGTGTCAAATGTCTCATCATTTGGCATTGGTCCCACCCACGCTGGCAAGCTATGCTATCATATAAAGGAACTTGCACTTCAATCTTTCTCTTCTAGGTTGTAGCACAGTTACAACCTGGTTTGGTTCGGTCTATGCATAATTTATCATCAGAACTTGAAAAACTATTGACCAAAGGTGAGTAGGAAATTTTATCTGGTAAGTGGAAAAGCTTCAGAAAAATGTAAGCTTTCCCTCTGCAACCCCAAATGTCTTTCTAATAAGAATCTGCATCAAGTCATATTCTGAAAATCTGCCTTCCTGAGTCTGCAGACAGAAATTTCTGGCTCTGCTGATGCTTTGGGCTTCCAAAAGCATCTTTTACATGCACTCTGGGCAGTTTCACTGTTGTTGTTCTGAACTGTGGATAACAGTGAAACTGCAAGAAGCAGAGCTGGTTTTATGCTCCTGTGGAAAGCTCAGGGTACCTAGGAGGGGGTGGGAGTGTGCATGCCCTTTTTTCCTATCCAGGAGCTTTAGAACAGTGGCTCTGAACGTTTCCAGGCTACCGTACCTGTTTCAGGAGTTTGATTTGTCTTGTGTACTCCGAGTTTCACCTCATTTAAAATCTACTTGTTTACAAAATCAGACATAAAAATACAAAGTGTCACCACACGCTGTTACTGACAAATTGCCTACTATCTCATCTCACCATAAGTATCAAATAAACCATTGGAATATAAATACTGTACTCACGTTTCAGTGTATAGTATATAGAGCAATATAAACAAGTTGTTGTCTGTATGAAATTGTGACTTTGCTAGTGCTTTTTATGTAGCCTGTTATAAAACTAGACAAATATCTAGATGAGTTGGTGTTCCCCCTGGAAGACCACTGCTTTAGAGAGTGGCTTTCACATTTCTCAGAAACTTACTAAAGGCAGACTGGTATGAAAAAGGGGCTAATGCCTTGTAGGACTCTGCACCCTCACCCTTCCCAATAGCTGAAGACGGGAGCTGCTCCTGAATCTTCCTGATGATGGTCCATCCGTCTTTTATCAACCTCTGACTAGTAGGTGTCTAGTAAAGTTTACTACTACTGTATACTTGTATAGCATCTTCCATTTGAGGGTCTCAAAGCATTTTCCAAATATTGAGCCTCACCACCTGCCCTGTGAAGTAGGAAAGTATTATAGATTCATGGATTCCAAAGCTAGGAGCAGCCACTGTAATTATCTAGTCTGACTTCCTGTATAACATGGGCCACAGAACTTCCCCAGATCATTCCTAGAGCGTCCCCATTTTATAGATGGAGAAACAGGTGTACAGAGGGTGTCTTGCCTGAGGTCACCTAGGATGCCAGCAGCAGAGCAAGGAATAAAATCTAGATCTGCTGTCTTGTATCTTAATCACAAATCTGCTGTTCCTCCCACTCAAGAAACTACTGCTTTGGAATTGGCTTACACTGTTGTACGGCATCTGGGACCTTGAATTCAGTACTAAAGTAATTTAACACTAAAGCAACTATATAGCTAGCTATCTAGCTTTGTTGAACATGTCCACAGGCATCTACCCAGTGCTGACTAAAGTCCTGTCCCAGCATGCACCAGGCTTGCTGTGCTATGGAGGTGCAGGAGCACCTTTCTTACTAAGGCAGGGTTTGGTTATTCATTTTTTTTATATGGAAATTAGTGGCATGAGCCCTGCCCTGAGGAAGAGGGATGCTGTTGGGAAGGAGGTGTTCTCTTGTTTTGTTTCAAAAATCTGTGCAGGAATATGGAGGGCATTTTCCTAGGATACTACATTAGTCATTGAAGAGCCATTATGGCATCTTTTAAAAGTAGGGATGTTAGCCTAAGGTTCTGGCCAAATTCTGATTGATAATGAGACACTGCCTACCTACAGCCTTACTCAACAGCCGCAGTTTCAGTTGGATACAATTTCCTTCAAAACTTCTGTATAGTGTTGTGCAGTGTGAAAAAGTTGTCACAATCCACTGCAGGATGTCTACACTTCATTAGTGAGTAACACGTGTCTCAGTTCCTGAGTCAGCTGCACCTCTGACCCACTTTGTGGCTTCCCTGAGGGCAGGGCATTAGTTCTCAGGCTTCTAGTTGTCACTTATTTCAGTGTGGAGTCCAACAACTCTCTCCTTCTAGACTGGGGAATTAGGCTGCAATTCCCTGTAGTCCTATAGCAAGTTGGCTTTGATTCAGTACCTGCAGTCCTGTTCTCTCTGGGCAAAAACAGAGTTAACCAGGACCAACCAGTCGTCATAAAGCAAAGTACTATTTATTTAGAACAAAACCATTACAGAAGAAACATACTGTTCAAACAATACATCGCTTGTATGCATTTCTGGCTTACCAGGAGTCACCCATCTTCTACATAGAGCCCCTGGTAGGTTTCAGAGTATTTCAGGTCCTCTTACAGGTCCTGCCCCTCTCATCAGTCTCATGTCCATTCTTGAATCAAGTGAGAGTGACCTCTCCCTCCGCTCGGATGGCCACTTTATATGGTTTTCAGTTCTTTGTTTGCCAGGCATCTCCAACCAGCTCATGGTGGTATATGCAGTTTCCCCCAGGGGGATGAGACTTCTCCAAACAGGTTACTTGCCTAGGGATTTGCATAATTATACCCCAGAGATTTTAGTTCCTTCAGGAAACTCTCTAACTCCCCCATGAAGCCAAAACACAATCCCTAGCCTATACCGATACTATAACATTTATAAAGTTGGTACTGTAGTCATTGGATGGTCCATATAATATCTGTCACAACATGGATGCAGTGTTAGAAGGCCTTTGGTTTGAAAGTCCCTGTATAAAGGAAGAGGAAATTAAGTGCCAAAATGTTGTAATGCTGTGAAAATGCAATGAAGTCTGGTTAAATTAATACAGACCACGTTTTGGATCCAAACAAGCTAGTTTTCCTGTTCTTTCCAAAAGTTCAGGGTCCAGGTAGTCTCCCTGCTTAACCCCAGACTGGCCAATAGCATGTTTGTTTAGAGTGCTCGAAGTACAGCTTTGAAGCCCTGGTCAGGCCCTCTAGTCATTCTGCTTGCTGTCTATTCTGCATCTCCCCTTCGTTATCCTAGTCTAAGGATAGACCTTCAATGCCTCGGAGGAACTACTGCCTACATCTGTGTTGCCTGGCAGCTCAAATTGCATATTTTAAAATGCAAAATTAACTCTAAAGATAGATTTCACATAAGATGGATGCTTTGAATCCACTAAAATGAACTGTAGATGTGGGTTTGGGGCACAGAGGGGGATATTATCAGTTCTCTAACTTAGTCTTTGCTGCTTTGAGATGAGACATGCTGTCCTGGTCTGAAACATTGCAGTTAGAGGAACAGCGGCTAAAGGAGGGCATTGAGGAGCTCTGCCGTTTTCTCCAAAGCCTCAGTTGATCTGTTCATATAATAGGGCCCCATCACTGTTGTATAGAACTCCTTGCAAACTTCAATTTATCCTCTCACACCCAACAAGATAGAGATTATCCCCATTGGACAAATGACCATTGAGACCAGAGTGGCTAAATGACTTGCCTGAGATCACATGGGAAACCATGGTTTTGTACCCAGGTCTCATGAGTCCAGCCACTGTTTTAAGCACAAGACCAGACTTCCTTCTGTTTAATTTTTGTCTTGATTTATGCATCTTTAAAATGGGGTGTGTGCCATTCATGTCTGCCTGAGTGGTTGTGAGGCCGAAGTAATGTTTGTAAGGTTAGTTGAGATGCTTGGATGAAGGGCAAAGGGTTGTTAATTACAATTGGAAGCAAGCTGTAAAGGGCCGGGGGGGGGGGGCATTTTCTGCTCTGTTAACTAGTAAAAATGCAAAATATAAAAGGGCCAACCAGCAGGAATTAAGCTAAAAACTCCCCTTCCCCCAACCACCTGCATGGGTTTGAGCAGTAAAAGCAGTTAACTGTTTCCATTGTAGCAGAGATCAGAGAAGCCCACGCCTAGAACAGGACAGGCTATTGAGGTTTTTTCAGGTGGTAAATTATCAGTATTGAAAGGATCTTTTTTGAGTAAACCTTTCTCCATAATCAGTAGATACATTTCAACCCTTCCATTCACAAGATGTATAGCATTTGGAGGATTATGAAATTAATCAGGTGCTGCCATTTTGGATCTAGGTACAGTAGTTACAAAGTGAAGACTGAAAGGTGATCCATTTTAGAAACTCTGCACTTTTGTGTCTGGTTATTGTTAAAACATATTTCGTGAGAAGCATGTTAGCTTCCTTTTGTCCCAGCTGACCAGGCATTAGTGGAATTGCATGATTATTTGCAATAGGTAAACCACAAGAGCAATTTCATGGTTGTCCTCCTCATTGCTAGCAGCTTCCTATGCACAGTGCAAGCAGGAGTAGGTTTCCTGTCAGCAATAGCATCATTCAGGTTAGGGCTTTAGTTCAATTATGTCTAATTAACGTTTATTGCAGATAGCAGCGATAATTACTTCCAAGTCAGTTTTTTGGCGGTGGTTATCCCAAGGCTAAAGTACAAGTTGGATGGATTTTAATAACTGAAGTGACACATTGCTCTTCCTTTTTTTTTTAAAGACCTCATTTATACAGAAGGCCCAGAAGCTATGCAAAACTCCATTTTACAATTAAAACCTACTGTTCTACTCTTCAACAGACGTGTAGTGCTGTATTTTAAAATCTATTGAGACCAGCCTAGAAAGGCTTTTTATATCCCAAAATCATATACTTGAGCTTTCTGCTGCTTTATCGTAACAGAATGGATTTGATGGTACTGATGTCATTCACAGTAATGGATGGATACCTGTTGTGAGGTGTTAGATGCAGTTTTTTAGTCTTTTTGGCTGCATTTTAACTTCTGTTCAAAATCACAGATGCCATGTGAAGCCAGCTAGCCCTTACTGGTAGCCTTCAAGTACATAAGGATTATGATGTGACCAGTGTTTGTTTCATGTACTCTTACTTTAAAGCACCTTAGTTTTCTATTGTTTTCAGTGTTGGGATTGGGAAAAGGGGGCAAAGCCATAACACAGTAGCTGAGCACTCCCCAAGAAAGTGGACTATATGTATTTCAGTTTCTCCTTCCTTTCTTTTCAAACTAATTAATTTTGTTGTTGCCTGATGAACGTTATAAACGGTGGTCAACCTAAAAGGTGAAATGGCTTATAAGCAAAATCTTATCTAAACTGCAAGGAGTAAAATTTATTTTTATTGAAGCTCTTACAGGTATCTAGAAAAGGACCATCTTGGTTCAGACAGTCAAAAGGCTTAATGTTGGTAGAAGCTGACATAACACTTCAGCTCATACAAAAGGCAGCTTTCCCATTGTTCATTGTTTCTCTCCTTGTTTACCCCCAAACTTGATAGATTGATGTATTGCCGTATCAAGAAAAGCCTCCTTCTCCGTACTATTACTTAGCAGTTTTCTGCTTATAAAATGTTCAAAGGCTGTTGCATCTGTTGTCTGTGAATACAATGCTGGTTTGGCAGTTTAGCTATGAAAAATGGTCAAATGTGTGTCAAATCTTCTGTTCCTCTAGTAGGTTACAGCAGAGATCCGTGAATGCCCAGAAATAGAGGGACCCTGGAAGATTCAGGAGGAGAGGGGGGGCAGCAGGAAGTCTGGGAGATATGCTGATGGGCTCAGTCCAGACATTGTATCAAGTGATGAAACTGACTGAAATGGTAATAAATACCAATGCTGGCTAGTGGGAATTGATGGTGTGTAGTGTGCATGCATGCTCTGAAAATATAATCCAGTGCCAGTTGGTGTATAATCTGAAAGCGGGGTTAACGGTTTTGTCTCCTACCTACTACTACATAAATATGTTGATTCTTAAATCACTGGCCTTCTCAAACGGACGCTTCTAATGCCCTGACTTTTTTGAAAATATAGAATTCTTCCTTTTAATATAGAATGAATCATGCAACCAATTCCTGTCCATGTAATTGGCATGCATATGTTCAGAAGAATATAATGTATACTTCAAAAACTAGACTGAGTTACTTTGGGAGAGTTAAAAGCAATGAGCCTTAGTCTGTCTTTAGAGTCTTAACTCGCAATAAACAAGACGCAGTTTCTCTAGGAGCATGAATATCAGCTTGCATTCAGTTATGTTTGTGGCAGGCACTTACGTACGGTTGTACCAAAACAACTTTACAACCCTGGTTTGTCGACTGGAGCATTTATGCAGGCTGAATTTACAGTATGCAGTGTGTATTTGGGATTTTGTCATGATGATTATTCATTATTTATGAAATTTCATGCAACTTCTATATGAATAATAAGGGGAAGAAGTGAAGCACATCGGTGAGCCATAAGTACTTAACAGCTCTCACAAGGTTTAAAGGAGCCCAGGGTGCTGGAACCTTTAAATAGTTTTGCGCTTTTCATTTGTGTGGGTAGTTGCTGTTGCCTTCTCCAATCTCTGAGCTTTGTGAACTCAGTAGTGAAGGTCTATCCTTAATCTTGGAATTTCAAACATGCATGTTTATTTCCATGAGTCTAAAGTTAGACTTCCCCAGCTTGTTTTTTTCCAAATCAGACCTTTTCCTCATATTTCATTGGTCTATGTCAGTTTTGTGGGGACCATTTCCTTTGCCTGCTTGAGAGTTTCAGGCAGTATGGTTGTTTGAAAGCTTAGCAAAAGCTTTTAATTTGAGCATGTGATCTATTTATTTAGTGGCAGTACTTTTAACGTAGAGTAATGGGACTTAACTGTTAGCACTGGGCTCTTAGGAACTAAGAATTTACTCTATGCTATATAAGAAACTAGAGTCATCTGTTTTCCCTGCCCTGCAGGTCTGTTATAGGTGCAGTCTCTGAAGTTCGCTATTTTCTGGTTGATAAGCATAGAATTTTCTTGAAATTTGAAGCTTTGCTATGGCAACCTCTGAGAAATCTTTTGCTGAAACTGATTTCGTTATTTGGGGAGCACTTACGTAGACACCTACGTTTAGGATGAAGTTAAGTTTATCTCCTTGCCCTGTAACAGCAGAAATAGTTGGAGTCCACTCTGGAAATGGGGTACAGAATGCTTTCTGCTCCCCAGACAAAAAGATGATGAAGGCTGTGAGAGTATATATCAGTAACTTAATGGTAAAAAACAAGTGAACAGATTTTGGCAATTATTCCAAAACCAATCATTATACATTCAGAATTAAGGTTAAGGTTAAAAAAATGCAGTTTGGCATCAAAACCACCTTAACTTGGCCCAGTAGTGATGTCCTAAAATAACTACACTTCTGTGATTATGGCAGTCTAGGGTTTTGGTGCCAGATTAGATGTGATTGATTTTTAGAGAGTCAATGTTTTCATCTTCTGACTTTAAAAATCACTAATGGAATTTTTGTCTGGGAATCTTAGATTTAAAAAATATTTTAATATTTCATGAGCAAGAAGCCCAGAGAGATTGCAATGTGCAGTATTCTAGTGATTTGATCATATGGATTATCAACTTTAAACCGCTTTTTAAATTTAACTTTTAAAGGCAGATTTAGTGGTACATCAAGCAGGCAGAGCAGACCACTCAGTTAAGCTGGGTTTACAGCTGCTCTGCATTACTGTAGCAGTGTAAAGCAGCCAAACATATTGGTGAATCTAGTCTCTAATTTGCAGTTGACTTAGAGGGCTGTGTCAGTGAGTGAAGAGGGGTGGAAGGGAGTGTGGGAAGCTCAGTGAGAGTCCTAATGTGCCCTCTGTACAGCTGCCTCAGTTCCCCACCAGTGCAGGACAGTGGAGCTGAGCAGTGGTAGAAAGGGGATGCCCAAGCTAGTATGCAGCCTACGAATCTTTATAGAACGTTACAGTTGGGCCAGATCTGCTTGTGAGAACGGTTTACATATGGTCCAGTCTTTCTCCTCCCACTGAGCCATTCCAACCAATAGAACTGAGGCTTGTATTTTGGCTGCAGAGAAGGGGTTGCGTTGCCTTTGTCCCAGTGTCTCACTTAAGAGTTACCTGACTGTAGCCCATATAACCGTAACAATTAGTACAGCCATTAACAATTTTGCTTAATTACTACCTAATTTCTTCAAATATAGCCTATGCACATGGTTTCAATGAATTTTAACTGTGAGAGGTTTGATGTGTTTGCATTAATCCATTATGGAGATCATTCAGGAAAAAGAAAAAACTGATGTATTAAATTTATTGTGGGACAAGTTAATTTTTAACTCATCAGATAATGAATTGTAAAATCTTAGAAAATTCATTGTGTTCTCAGAGTAAGTACTGTAAGTTTGGGAAGGGTGTTCTGTATATTTAATAGAAAACAGGTTGAAGCAGGGCTTTAAATACAAATGGAGCTCAACTTTAACTATAGTCATGACCTGCTACTCCAAAATACGTTCTCTGATTTGTTTCTCTTAATACCTGCCAGCACCCTTGCCATTTTTAATTGAATTATTAACAGTCAGCCTACAATTGAGACTTAAAAAAAATTACCTTTTACTCAGTGCTTCCATTTTAAAAACATATTCTCTTATAAATAAAACTCCTTGTTTAAGATATGTTTTGCTTTTGTCATCATAAATCTCCTATATTTAAAGAGAGAAACTTTAGCCTGGAGGCTCCTACATAGAATGAACTAGTCAGAGCTTATTTTTGCAGCCTGTTAACAAATTGCCTTGTGTGATTTGGAGGTAAAGTGGAATTCTTAGCTATGTAAACTTGTATTCTTTGGACACCAAAGAAATGCTGCTTTCTTATGACAGCAGTCCGATCACTCTGAATGTAATGCTCTTGGGCTGCTCTTAGTCACTTGTTCACATTTTTAATGTGTCATTATCCTGTTTATTGCTGTGGGTATGTGTAAGGCATTGATGTACTCTGTGGCACTTTAGCGAGAGGTTTGCTCCTAGGAATCACAATACTCTAATGTTGATAATATTTAAAGCCCGAACAGTTAAATAAACCCTCTGTGTTTCACTCTAGGAAGCATGACTTGTGCAGTCAGAAAGTACTTTTAGTGCATTTGGTACTATGGTGGTGCCCTTTTTTAGGGGGTGTACATACAGAGTTGTTAGCCTTTAAAATGTTTATGTAAGAGCTATTTTAGCCATGAAACAACTGAGAACCCCAGATCCTGGGTTAGCAGCTGTTTTTATCAGAGTACAAATGAGATGCTTATAGGGGCTGCTGATGATGATTATGACTAATATCTTCTACATTGTTGAAGTTTGGTGAACTCTCTTAGCTTTGTTCATTGTCTATTCTTCCCTGAGAAACAGGCCTCAGTTTTGCTAGACTCATGAAACTAATGGAGGAGTGAGGAAAGCGTGTGTACTTTTCTGCTGAATTTGAACTTTTCCTGTTGCTTACTCAGGTGAAGCAGTGGAAGTTATGTAAGGGAAGAATGCCAAAGGCAGTGGCAATTTACAATGTTTTTGTCCCCTTGGATTAAAAGGGATCTTAATGCTTGTTTTGTCTTTCATCCTTGTTGGACATAATTTGGAGGAGGGAACTGTCCACAGGATGCTGGGAAAGTTCTCAGGGAATTCTGCAGTTTTGTTTTGTATTCATGAATAAATTTCTTAAATGTAGAGACTAAGCAACATTTCTGTCTCTAAAGTAATTCATTTAAGCTCTTGATGTAGCAAGCCAGCACAGATTTTTTTTTAAACCCCTTTAAATCCCATTGAGAATTCAATCTGTTACCGGCTGAGAAAAATTACAGGTTCAGGTTTAGAGGTCTTAAAGAAAATGCAAGATTTATTAATTTAATGCAGTTATTACCATCTACTAGTGATTAGATATAGAGCCAAAATGAAGTTGTTCTCTTGGTGTTTTGCATAATTATTTGAATTCTGCACTGCCTGGAGAGTTCAGTATATTGCCAGTGAATGCTTTTTGTTTTCAGAGGCTGTCTGTTTTGGGCTAGTGTCAGCCTTGATTAGTAGTGATGTAGAATTATCGTGCTGGTTTTCAATGCCCAAAATTATAGTGAGCTCCACTTCTACACTACTCACAACTGGGACTTGTTTGCACGTGCTTAGTTGGTGATATCCCTGAGTGACTTGCTGATGATAATTTGAAAGTATTTATGCTATGAAGATACAGCTTTTTCATAAATATTTGCAGAGAAGAACCTGCAGGATTTTGGTGCTTGGTTTTGATCAACCTTTGATCAATCGGTTGGTTCAGTAAACAAGTAAGTGAATGTATTGTACAAACTGACCAATTGTTATGACATGGATAACTTTGGGTCTGTCTACACTGCAATTAAAAAACCTGCAGCTGGCCTGTGGCAGCTGGCTTGGGCTAAAGGGCTGTTTAACTGTGGTGTAGACATTCAGGCTTGGGCTGACGCCTGAGTTCTGTGACACACACCCCACTCCTCTAGAATATTAAAACAGAGGACTAAATTCATTGTGAAGATCTGTGCTTCAGGGTTCCACCACATGTCTTTAATGTATGGTAGAGGTGAAAGGGCACTTATTAGTTTTGCCTTGAAGTGACAATTTTATTTGGCATTTGTGCCTTAAGATGAATATGTTTGGAACGTATACACACAACTTGTTGTGTGTCATTGATGTCCGTCCTGTTTAGTTAATGGGAACTGATCTGTTCAAATTCAGATGAAGTTCTGGTACCCTAAGGGCTCTAAAGAACCTCTACCTCCTTGTTTATAGCCCAAGGCTCTTGAAGGTGAGGACAACAGAATGCTACAAATGTTCTTCATTGCCCATTACTATTAAAGACTAATTGGTTTTCTTCTAACAGCGATGGCCATAGCTGATCCCATTAGACCATAGAAATGGCTAAACTTCCTTGCTATGGTACAGGATGCTTATTTTCAACTAGTTTCCTTTTAGGGATAGAGATTTATTTCAAGTGCTCCCAGTTGCTTGAAAGGAATTTGTTAGAAAACTTTGATTCAAGTGGATAAAGTTTTCCATCAGTTGTGGAATCCATCACTTGTCTTCTACAAAAGGTATCTTGAGCAACCTGAGCTTTAGATAAGGTCACTAAGGTTTTGTTAACATGAGAATGTGGCATCAGTTGAAGTAAAGATATGATTTCAAACCAGTATAGTTAGGCACTTGCACCAGTTTGCATGGACACTTATATTTTGGTTTAATTTAAGTTAACTGGAAATAAGTTTAAGCAAAACTGACAGAAGGCACACTAAAATGTAACTGTACAACTTTAATGTGTAGACAAGACCGAACAGTCCTACCCTCCAATATTTTTCACCCAGTCACATCCTTCTGCAAACCTAGATTTATGCCTGCACTCTTTCACAGGTTTCAAGTTCATCATTCACTTAGTTACTTAGCTAGCTTCTCAGATACATTATCTGTGAGGTGCTGAAATTCCAGTGAAGTCTGCTCTTTGAGAGAACAGCACCATTGTGGGGAACATGGCACAAAGGGGATTCACCTGTTGGAGTGGTGGCTGGTAAATACATGCAAGTGGTTGCCTTTATTTCCCCAAAGGCATCTTGTTGAAGTGGCAAGCACCTTGCATAAAGGCTGCTTTTTCTGAAGGTGGTTGGTTGGTTTTTTTTAACTGGGGTTTGTGGCTTTAGTGACTGATGCACTTCTCATGGTAGCTTTTTTAGTTCTCTGAATAGTGCAGGAATATCAGTTTAACTCTATTTTCAGTATTTATTTTGAAATTATTTACCTGGAGCAAACAAAACCCTTCATCACTTATCTGCTGACCTGCCATGCTGATAAATGTGCTGCAGCATTCCTGAAGTCAGGATGTGTACGGTACTTGTTATGGCTTCCTGGTGGCAGTTGATCATTTATCATTTGTTGACCGATCTCAGTGCTACCTTCATGGGCACTAAAACACAGGTCAGTCTTTGTCCAGCACCATGTCAGGTTGACTATCAGCTTGCGTTTTTTACTTCTGTGTCCTCACAGGATGAAACCTAAGAAGGCACATCTGATGCTAGTTCATTTACAGCTAGGGCAGTGTCAGTCCCACTAGATGAGTCTTGTCATACATTTATATAATTGTCTTGTTAGTGTTATGAAGGGATTCAAAGACTCAGTTACCTGTGCTGCAGAGGCCATTTCTTAACTCTGTGCCTAAGTATAAATCCCTATAAGAGAATTATCCTCTTTAGGTAGTTATTAGAAACTGTAGGGGCACGTCAGCTATCTTCCTTCATTTGTGAAGTAGGTTTGATCTGTTTAGATCCAAGGCTGAAAAGGCCGTGTAAGTTGCATGTTAAGGGAGTTTTGTAACCCTGAAAGGAATTAATGTGTGTCAGTTTTGCTTTTGCTCCTCTGTGCCTTGTGCTGCATGCCACATAACTCTGGATTTGGGGGGGGGTTCATCCATCTTGTAACCTTCAGGGAAGCTATTTTGCTTATAGATAAAATAACTTTATTGCCTGGGTTTATTAGGTTGAAGTTGTGCAGCTTTCTCCATTACTCTCAAGGACTATCGCTGTTTCAAATCTTATCTTTGAACAGAAATGTGGTAACTTTTTTTTTTTTAATACAGTTCAGTAGAACCAAAATAGGAGGGCCTGCCATAGGAAATCCAGAACTGTTTTCCCCCCACCCCCGCTTCAGAATAACCCTGCAAACACAAGTGCCAGCATTTGTAGTTTATAGGTTAAATGGTAGAAACTTTCCAATACGGGTGAACACTGTCAAATGTAGGTGTAGGTAGGTATTAATTTTCTTGTATTTTCTTTTCCTAATGGGTGTACAGATGTGCCAGTTTAAAATGTCAGGTTAGCCATTGCAACAGTTTGGAAGCACATTGTTGCTACAGATAAGAATAGATATCCTTTTAATCAACATACTGCTAATGTAATGGCTTTGGTGAAGCATGGGGCCCTCTTCAGCATAGAGATGGTTGTTTGCGTGTATTTCATCACAGTACTCATCCTTGTATTATAACCTTGAATTGTCTTTGTTGCAGTGTGCGGAGGAGTGAATGCCCCATGTTGTGTTAGTGCCTGTCTGCCATGCTGGCCTGTCTACCAGGACCAGGTGACCTCTCCTTTCAGCTTCTTTCTTACACGCAGATGAACACTGGACTTCAGAAATGTGAGTGACGTTTTGCCTTCAGGACGTGCTTAATTGTTAAATCTGGTATTGGCATAGATCTGAAATAAAGATTTAGGGTACCGGGTATTTAATATTTCAGTCTTTTATGTTTTGTCATGCCTTCAAGGCATCCATCAATAATAGCTGTAAGAAATAGCTACTAAAGTTCAAGCATTAGCAACTAGCCCTCCCTTTCCAGCTTTTGGGAGGTTAATCTTAATCATAGTAAGATGACACACTTAAATTCTTGCCTCTTTACTAAAAGCGTTAGGCAGTGAAACTCTGCATACTGATTTGACTCTTAAGAGAATTTTTTTCTGGTTCCTTTTCACCGAATTGAATTGAAAAGCAGGCACCAATAGAAGTTAGATCATGTTTAATACAGAGTTGTTGAAGTTTGTTTTGTTGCTATAAGGATGTATCACATTCTGATAAAACACAAATATCCCTAATCTGGCCAGCATTTTGAGTATTCAGAGTTGCTGTCTCTCCATCCTGTTGTCTTTTCTGTGGCTTTGAAAATTCTTGTATAGAATACAGTGGTAACCAACAAATTCACTTTCATTGACCTCTTTCATCACTGTGACATTTGCACTGGTATTTCAAGTAAACCCTTCTATTCAGACACATGCATTCGTTTATTAAGGGAATGATTTTATGATATTAAGGGAATCACCCTCTTTGTTCTCTCACGTCCCCTCATCCTCCTGAGATCACTTGACTCACAAATTGATTCCACAAGTTGGGTGGCAAATAAAAAGTATTCAGAAATTCCAAGGGTGTTTATTAAGGAACTGAGTATAATGATCTTCTTACAGAAATGCGCTTTAGCATGTACCTAGTATCTGCAACTTGTATATGGGAGAAATTCATGTCTCTTCATTTAACTTTTGTTGTTGGACTTGCTGACGTTTTGAAATCAAATAACTTACACTCCAGTTATGGTCAAACTAAACAACATATTGTCCATGACTTGCTAAGGCAATTTGGCATGGGAATGTTGAGGAATAAAGGTGGTAATCGCCTAGTTATGCATATGGGGCCTACCAGGCAAGAACAAATTCTTGAGAAGCGTCTGTGTTTTACATCACAATATTTCAATAGAACTTATTGTAATTTTCTCCCCAAATGTGCTTTGTAATTGCAGTAACAATTGTGGCATTAACACTATATTAACCAGTGGGAAGTACTGCAAACCAGCAAAGGGAAAGAACAGGTTAAATAATATTTAGATGTATTCAAGTCATTGGGGCCTGATGACATTTAAGGTATTAAAGGAACTAGCTTGAAGCAATCTCGGAACCATTAGCAATTATTTCTAAGAATTTATGGAGGATGGATTAGGTTCCCGAGGACTAGAGAGAGGCTTTATATGGCTGTCCATCTTTAAAAAAGGGAACAGAGTGGGCTTGGGGAACTATAGACCAATCAGCCTAAACTTTGGTAGCTGTTTGATCATTTGGTTCCAATCAGTTTTTAAGCACCTAGAGGATAGATAATAGGGTTATAAGAATAGCCAGTGTGGATTTGTCAAGAACAAATCATGCCAAATCAATCTAATTTCCTCCTTTGACAAGGTTACTGGCCTACTGGATAGGGAAGTTGTAGATGCAAGAGATATCTTGATTTAAGTTACAATATTGAGAGACCCACATGACATTCTCATAAGCAAACTAAGGAAATGTGATCCAGATTAAATTAGTATAAAGTGGGTGCAAAACTGGAAGATGGTATCAGTGATTTGCTGTCAATCTGGGGGCGAGTTTTCTGGTGAGATCCCATGGGGTCTGTTCTGGGTCTGTCCTACTCAATATTTTCACTTGGATAATGGAGTGGAGAGTATCTTTATAAATTTTGGAGATGACACCAAGCTGGCACTTGTTGAGAACAGGATTCAAATTCAAAACGACCTTGAAAATTGGAGAATTGGTCTGAAATCAACAAGATGAAATTCAGTATAGACAAGTGCAAAGTACTATACTTAGGAAGGAAAAAATCTAATACACAACTACAAAATGTGGAATAACTGACTGGATGGTAGTACTGCTGAAAATGATGTGGGGGTTGTAGTGGATCACAGATGGACTGTGAGTCAGCAGTGTGGTGCAGCTGCGAAAAAGGATAATAGCATTCTGGGGTGTATTAACAAAAGTGTCATAAGACATGGGAGGTAATTGTCCTGCTCTACTTGGCATTGGTGAGGACTCAGCTAGAGTACTGTGTCCAGTTCTGAGCTCCACACTTCAGGAAAGATGTGGACAAACAGGAGAGAGTCCAGAGGTGAGCAACAAAAATGATAAAAGGGTTTAGAAAACCTGAACTATATGGGGAGACTAAAAAAAACTGGGTGTGTTTAGTCTTGTGAAAAGGAAACTGAGGGGAGACCTAGTAGCAGTCTTCAGATACATTACGGGCTGTTGTAAATGGTTCTCCACATCCACTGAAGGTAGGACAAGAAGTAATGGACTTAATCTGCAGCAGGGGAGATGTAGAGTGACATTTGGAAATACATTTTAGGACAGTGAAGCACTCCAAGGGAGGTCATGGAATCCCCATCAATGCTGGTTTTAAGAATGGTTCGACAAGCTCTTGGCAGGGATGGTCTAGGTGTGCTTTGTCCTGTCGCAGGGGGCTGGACTAGGTAACTTCTCAATGTTCCTTCTAGTCCTACGTTTCTGTGGTTATAGCAAGAGGATGTGTCCAGAAAGGAACTTTCACAATGTGATATGCAAGTAGACTGCCAGCAAATGACATGTTCCCCCTTTTTCTTCTTCTTAATGTATGTAGCATTTTGTCTTTTCAGTTGAAGTATTGCTGACTAAAACTCCTGTAAAATTATGTGGGAGAGGATAGAACTTATGGCACTTTCTCTCCAAAAACCCTACAATTTGTTAAGACTTCCTTGGTTGGTGATTGCTTTAGTGCATTGGAAAGCTTCATGCTGAAAGTGCAATTTGGTAAAATCATAGAATATTAGGATTGGAAGAGACCTCAGTGGGTCATTTAGCCCGACCAACCCCAACTAAATCATCCCAGCCAATCTTTTAACGTGTTTGTTTGGTGGGATGAGGACCAATTTCATTCTGCATTAGTTCTATATTTGATAAAGGTAATAAGCTAGCATCTCATAGCCTGATATTGCCAGCACTTTCCAGGCACTGCTTAATACTGGGCTGAAAGCATTACCGTAACTTCATTTAGGATTTGTCTACACAGAGAAAAAGCCTGCAGCAGCTACTCCATTTATTCTTGCTGTGCATTGAGTGTCTTAGTGCACAGTAATTTATTGCACTTCGGAAGCGTGCTAAGCTAAATTGTTCAAGAAGTAGTTCAGTAAGTGTGTCCATACATGGAGTTAGTGCTGAGTAGCTAGTGCACTGTACATTTGCACCCTCGTTTGCCGCACACTAATTTTCACAGTGTAGACAAGCCATTAGTGAAGAGTTTAGGTACTGTGTTTAAAAGAATTTAGCATATATAAAGTGGGTGGCAGACACTTAAACGGCGGTAATGCTTAGCGGTTCTAGTTAGCTTTGATTTATATTGAAAATCAAAATGCCCCCTCTGCTGCAGATGTGTGTAAGATTATTTGATGCATTTCTTCACATCCCATATATGCATAAACAGTCTTGCCCCTGGCCAAAGAAAAGCTGAGTTAATGAGCATTTTTAATGAACAATAACTTGTGACCCCTTTTTTGGCGGGGGAAGGGGGTAGAGGATTTGAAAGTCTCCTGCTTTTTATAGAAGCCTTACGAAGATCTAGAACTGTACCAGACAACCTTTATTACTAGAACTTCAGAAAGCCTGAAAATGTTTATAAACATAGCTCTCTGGATCTCATTGGTCTTGCAGTCTATTTAAAACGCTACATAGTTACCTTCTTTCCTGTCCACCTCCTAATGAAGGGCTTTTTTTTTTTAAGGATACTGTATGAAGGAGGAGCTGTTAGATGACTCGTAAATATTTTTTCTTTTTGAAACTGAAAACCAGGGGAGTGTGCAGAAATTTAAATTTGACCTCTTTTGGAGGGGCACATTCTTCTCTTTCCCCTCTGCCCCCAACCTCAGTCCCAGCAGGAGCTCACGGCACCCTCCCCCTTGCCCTGGCCAGAGCTCGCTTTTCCAGCAGTCTTCTCAGGGGATTGCTCTCTCCCCCTTGGGGCTGGAGGAGTTCTTTGCCCCTGATTATTGGGGCATAGGCCTCTCCCCTTGTGCCCATGCCTCTGCTGATAATATACAGATATTTTAAAGACTTTGCAAAAACCGGAAAAACTCAATTTTGTAAGATTTCAAGGGAAAGCAGAGTAACCCTAAGATTTGTCCTTTGCCCATGTGTGGAATTTCTCATTGGCCCCTTATCTGCATTCTTTCCTTCCTGCCTTCCTTCTGCCACTTAAATATAACACCGAAAACAATATCAGAATTCTTGAGGCAAAGAATGCATTGTTAAAAGAGCAAAATGCCTTTTTATTAGGCAATTGTCGTCGTTTCCAGTGATGTAAAGACAGGTGCCTCGGGAGAAAGATTGATTGAGATGATGATGGAGTAGCCTCAGTTAAGACAGTGTGGGTTTTATATTTCTGGACTAAAAGACAAATCCATAGGCTAAAATTAACTCTTGCCCAAGGAATGAGGGACTCTCTCATTAAACCTACAGAAGAATTGCTGCAGTTGAGAGCTTTACCCTGGAATTGGGTCCAGCTCTTCTTGTTTGTTGTGAACTAAAATGCCCTGATTATTGTAAGGCTCCGTAAGGCTTGTGATGTTTCCATGAATTTTAATGAACATTTAACCATAAGTAGGTTACAAAGCTGTGGTTTAAAGGCATAATGTGAAATGCACTTAATTTCAGTACTAATGTAACATTTTTCTTTAACAGAGAAATGTGCCATTGCTAACAAGAAAATATTTCTGATACGAAGAAGTGCATGTCTAATTGTATTATGGACTGGCACAGAAATCTGTTACTGGTCACAAGTGAGAGGGATGTTGGAAAGTAAAGACACATTTTGTTTAACTCTGCTTGATATTTTCCCATTCATTTAGTCAACTAAGCTAATCTGTTTTTTTTTCTGTCCCTACCTAATCCCAACGACTACTTCACTGTGTTCTTGAAATCCTTGTACTGGTTCTTCAGATTCTCTGAGTGCCCCTTAATTCCTGTTTCTGACCTATTCACAGTTTTCTCTGTTTCATTGCCCAAGTTGATCCAACAAAGAGCAGAGTCTACTATGAAGAAAAACTACTGGTGTAACATAATTACATCTTACCTAGTACATGCGGAGTCTCAGAAATATGTTTTCTGATCAGTTCTAAGTAAGTTATGGATGTTTTAGCTAGTTATGGGCAAAAGAGGCAAAATTCTTCTTGTCTAGTTTTTCCATGGAATGTAAAAGAAAGATGTCTTGAAGTCTCAAGTAGAAATTCTATCTGAAAGTAGCCAAGTGTTCACATGACCCATGTTGCAGAAAGGCATGGATTCCCTTCAGTTATTCTTTCGTCAGAATTACCTAGCATGTTTCCAGGTGAGGCATCTATTAGAAAAGGCAGAGACGATCAGAAGGACTAGAAGAACCTGCTAAAAATAAAGTTTTAGGAACTGCTGACAGAAACCTGGCAACTAGCAGCGCTAAGCCTAATTTGGAGCCATTCCTGACTTTATTAGAAATACAAAAGTTAAACAAAAAGGAAGTTAGAACCTGCATGAGAGTGAGGTGAGACATGAGAATTAGGATGTTCAGGTTAATAAATATCAATGAGTATTTCCTCTAGTTAGTGGGGAGGATGGTAGATGCCAGTGCTTAAACAGCATGGTGAGAGGCATCTCGGGAACCATGAAGATGGATAAGTAAATTGCCAGCTGGCACAGCTGAGTGCATGCCATGCTAAAGAGATGGCTAGCTTCTAAAGATTACCATTTTACAAAGGATACGTTTAATATCACTATAACTGCTTCTCCTTGTGGTATCCATCCCATCATCTCTTGCATTGCCCTGGGTTTCCAAGGCTAGCTTTTCTTATAGAAGTTGTGCTCTGCCTTCAGTTTTAGAGACTAAAATCCACATGCTCTGCAGACAGTGATTGAAAGGGAGCTAGTAGATGCTGCTTAGACTTTAACCGTCCTTGGTAGACAACTTCTTCTAAGCAAATTGTTTTCCAAAAGGCTATGAGCAAGTACATGTGTTCAAGAAGAGATTTGCCTTCCTGGTAGCAGCATGATCTCTGGTGTGCTGAAATGCCTAGGTCTCTTCTCCTTGGGGCAATGAGGTGCCAAGCACACAGGCCATGGTCCTCCTGGGCTCTGGAAAAGTCAGCTGCAGAATCCCCTGCCAGCACAGCACTGCAGTTAGCATGGGTAGGAGCTGTGGAGGAAGCTGAACCTCTTGCTCTATTAGAGGAGAGCTGCTTTTTTGTTGGACAAAATCGGCAAGGTGAAAAATCAAGCAAAAGGGGAATGGGACTGTGGAAGACACAAGCCTACATTGGAAGATTATAAAATTTGCTTTTCAAGCGATAGCTTATGGGAGGTAGCCAGCACAGCTGTGAAGGGAAATGTCCTGTCTGTGTGGAATGAGGTTACCACAATATACAGATGCATTCCATCCCCCTAGCTTTTCAGATGGCCTTTGCTAAAACATACACATGACAACCTGCTGCTCAAGCCTGCAGCCAAGTGGATGTCGCCTAAGTGAGAATAAACTGAGCAGGATGATGGACATTTTTTTTTTTTTGCCCACATGTGGAGGAGAAATGTGCTTGTAGGTTCTGTTGCGGTACCCAGATTTTAATTGTTTGTTGTTAGGGTGCTGTCCCAACATGAATGTCGACTAGCTGGGATGCACAGAGTTGAAAAGCACAAAATAATGCATCTTTACCAAAATGGGAATGATGCAATATAATCTGGATAAACATCAACTGATAAAGACTTCATGAAGAACTTTTGAGAATTTGGCAAAGAAGGTGGTTTTAAAACTGCTTTTAAATGCCTCAGAATTTCAGAATAATGCTGAAATTGAAATCCAAGAAGCTTTAGTTGAAGTGGCTTTATATGGGGCTCCTATCAACATTATACGCACTTCTAAATTCTGTTCACTAACTGGTTTCTCTGTTTCCTAAACTAGAAGCTCAGGATTCCAAGAATAGCTTAAGAATGGGGAGGGAGGGCAGAGGCAGGTTTAAATTCAGAGAAAATGCATGAGGCTGTGACGTTTTCCCAGGATAGAAAATCCTACAGGGTGCAGGCCCTCTGATATGTTTATAAGTTCACATCTGTTTTGTCGATTACTCTGCAAGGATTAATGTAACTACAAACGTTTTCTGAATAAACTTAGTCATTTTGCGTTGCCTGAAGTTGAATGGTGTCTCGTGTTGGTTCCCACTGATGAAGGGAGTGAGATGCCTGATGCTTCCCTACTGCTTCGGGAAGATGCTGCTCTTATCTTTTTTGAATGCCTTTTTACCATAACTTGCTCATTCTGAGAGCTGTTTCTTACCAGGGTCGGTATTGATGGACTCCTTCTTTCTCCACAGGGGACACTACACAGAAGATGAGATCTGCACAGTATCCTACCCCAGCAGAATTGGATGCTTATGCTAAGAAGGTTGCCAACAATCCACTGACTATAAAAATTTTTCCAAACAGCGTCAAAGTTCCCCAGAGGAAACACGTACGCCGTACTGTGAATGGACTTGATACTTCAGGCCAGAGGTATAGTCCTTACCCATCTCAGCCCACCACAAAAACAGGTCTGCTTGCGATAGTCAAGTCTCCAGCTAAAGGAATTATCAAAGACTTTGACGGAACGCGCACACGTCTGCTGCCGGAAGCAATGATGAATCCCCCTTCCACACCATACGTTGCACCTAGCACTTTAAACCACCCCCAGGCGCTTGCTCGCCAGCAGGCTCTTCAGCATGCACAGACTCTGCCACACCCCCAGAGCATACCGCAGGCGCAGACTTTGCCGCACCCTCAGGGTATACTGCAGCCACAAAATTTAACGCACCCTCAGGGCATACCGCAGCCACAGACTTTGCCGCACCCTCAGAATATGCAGCAGCCCCAGAGCTTGCAGCATCCTCAGACCATGGCGCACCAGACTCTGCAGCACCCTGCGAATGCTTTGCTGCAGCCAGGTTTACATGGAAGCAGAAAGATGCCGGATGCTGATGCGCCACCGAATGTGACCGTGTCTACCTCAACCATTCCCCTCTCTATGGCTGCCACTCTGCAGCAGAACCAGCCCCCAGATCTGAGCAGCATCGTGCACCAGATTAACCAGTTCTGCCAGGCCAGAGCTGGCATTAGCACTACCTCGGTGTGTGAGGGACAGATTGCAAACCCTAGCCCCATAAGTCGCAACCTGCTTATCAATGCAAGTACCAGGGTATCTACTCACAATGTTCCCACACCGATGCCTTCCTGTGTAGTAAACCCTGTAGATCTTGCTGCTGCTATTCCTCCTCCTGCCTCTGTTAATGTACCCATGGTAAACATCAACAGGGTGCCATCTGCATACCAGAATGAAATCAAATCCGTTGCATGGAACCAGCATCAGCTCGCACATCTCCAGCAAATGTGTGGTGATGCTGCTGGACCTACTGGACTTGCGGGAAAGCACCCTCAGAGAGAGATTGCAGGGCAGGGTTTTCCTGGTAAAACTTCAAACTACCCTCAAGAACTGTGCATGGGCCAGTCTTTCAACTTAAAGCCCCCTATTGAGAAGCCGACACCTTCCCCACCTGTGAATGGATTGCAGGGACCCTTGCCATATACTAATGGGCACTATTTCCAGCCCATATGGAATAACATTCTGCCCACACCGAACAGTGACAGCTCTGGGTCCCAGGATCTTGCCATGTCTTTTCATGGAGGACAGCCAGCGGGAGCACCACTAGATTGTGCGGCAGGAACTCATTACAGAGCTGGAGCTGGTTCAGCCAGCCAGAATAGTGTGATGCAGCCCATGGATTACCTAAGTGGGGACTTCCAGCAGGCTTGCTTCAGAGATCAGAGTATGGCTGTGCTGGGAAAAGTCCATCGGCCTCCCATGAATCGAGCGCCTGAACCAACTGATAGTCGAAATATTCATATTCAGCACCCAGGGTATAGATAGGCTGCCGTCACTTTCACAGATAAAATTATAGGTTTAGTCTTAATTTTAATTAATAAGCAAAGTATTTTTAATTTGCAAACTTGTGTGATCATTATAGTAACCATTGAAACAAGATCTAAGGTATACTTAAAAGCTTTCATCCACATCTTTTGCATCAAATACTTTACATGCCTTTTGTTTCAAAGAACTTGATTACACTACTACACCCTGCAGCTGTTTCTTCATCACAGAATCCTCTTTGCTCAGCTTTTGCCTTCTGCTTGGTAACTACTTGCAGGACGGTTAAGTTGCTGCAGGGTTCACAGTTGCATCTGTTAGCCAGCTCTTTAAAGAGCTAGGTAGCATAGATGCTTAAATTTCAATCTCAATTTCCTCTGAAGATTAAGAGCAACAGAATTGGTCAGGAAGTAGGGCTTACTTTCAGCTTTAAAGCCTGTTTCATTAAATGCATTAAACGTTGCCCATTTGCACTGTCTAGAGGCTTATTTAATTGAAGAGGAAGCCTACTTTTGAAAGCATCTAGCTAGGGTTATATAGTTAGGCATTAACATAGGAAGAAGCTTTTTGCTAGCTTTTGCAGAGTTCTGCATTTATCATTTAGACTTTGGTCTTTGTCAAAAGTCCCTCACAGATCTTCTGGACCCTTGGTTGAGGACAGGGTGTGTGAGTGGTAGTTTTAGGATGTAAGCTACGTAGCTGCAACAGTAGACTTTGCTTCCACCTTACCATTTTAAAGCTAACTATGTCTGAACCCCTCGCTGCTAGGAGTCTGGATTTCCTGAAGCAGAGTGCTGTATTGAGGTTATATTCCAGGAATCTAGACCCACTGATGACCCCACAAAGGGTTCAGTTGCTCCTCCAGTAGATAGAATTAATTTCAGGATGGATAAGCATATTTAGAAATCTGTCTCCACTGCAGAGTAAGGGCACATAGTGACCGGCATGGTGTTCTCACATTCCGACAGCAGCATCAATTAAATGAAAGATATTTGCTATGAAACGAAGCTCTAGCCATGAGTCATGGTGAGATTTACAGCCCTATATTCTTGTATGTTAAAGCACCACCATAGATGTGATAGAACAGATCTCATCTCTGGGAATTCTCATTTAAACTATTTTTAAAGTACCTTTTCCCCAGATTCTCGGTGCCTAACTACTTCTCCTCCCTCCCAATGACACTTAGAGCAGCTAAATGAGTTGGTGACCCATAGGACACTAACTATTGGATAACCTCAGACTCTCATTCTCTTCAGCATATTGAAACATCCCTTCTTTTAAAGCTAAATTTAGTGTAAGTAGGAAGTTTCTCATCTCTGTAAATGAGACTAAGACTTGAACATAATGATCACAGTTGAGTTTGGAATTTAAAAAAAAAGTAAATGCATTGATTCTTTATATGTACACTGGCTAAAAACATTGCTCTACACTGTAACTTTTAAGTGTAATATTTCTGTATGAATGTCGCCTGGTAGTGTGGGTTTGAGTAGCATTGTGTATGAGTGAACCCACTGGCCTCCCTCACAGCCCTTTGAAAAACAAAGCCTTAAGTATTTGCTCCTTGAACTTTTCCTTAATGAGCATGATTTAAAATCTTAAGACATCATACAAAATTTAAAAAAAAAAAACCCACAACCAATTTACAAGTTTTGAAGTGATGTCATAGTTGGCTAGAGATTCTTAAAGTTTTTCGTAAATGGAAAAATTAGAAACCATTTATTGGTATTTTTTTTTAATTTAGACGTGTAGTTCTGGGCTGTAACAAATATTTAGGTTTCAAAGCTTAGCAGAGTACGTTTTCTGATTCCTTGCATACGGTAGTACACTTATACCATGTCATTATTTAAATTCTTTTAAGTGTACTATAAACCGTTCTTTAGTGATTACTCTTTAGCAAAGTTAAGCAGTCTGACTAAAGACGGATTAAATTATGTGTTGGCTTGTGTTGCCTTATATTTAAAAAGGAAAAATTGCCTGATTGTGTTATGCCAAATGATAGCAACATGAAGTCCTAATTTATTGTTTATAATCGTATTCCTGCAATCTTTGTGAAAACTGGTAAATATACATCTATGAAAGAACTAAAACCCTAAGACTTTTCATGCAATATTTTTCTGAATATATTATCTTGGAAGCCAAGGATTGAGTCTGAAGCTGCTTCCCTTCCATTCTCCCAGTCGCCTTCCCCCATTCCAAATTGATTGAGGGCTGTGCTATTACTTTAACATTTCCCACTAAGTTAGTTATTGTAAGGTGGTGTTACCTGAAATACCTACTTTTTATTCTATTTGTTAGCCTGCTGCAAATACAAACCCCCGGACTGAGATTCTTCTTCTGCCCTCCTCCCAAAATAGAATTAGTGAAACCCATATTTTGGCTTTTGGCAAAAAGTGATTTAAATGTCTGAAGTTATGCTAATGTTACAGTAAGCCATGGAAGATAGTCTTTGAGTCTTGTCATGAATTGTTCTGCACCGATAACTGCAAATAGAATCTTTTATCTCTCAGACTTTAGCCTGGTGCAGCAGGATTGTGAATCAAAAATATTCAATACAGGTAGGACATTCCATTAGCCTGTTCAAAATATAAGAACAATTTTGCTATTAAAACCAAACCAACTGAGAGATTTCCATCTCTTGTTCGAAGAGTCCAAATTTTGTTGAAAAGAAGTCTACATTTCTGAATCAGTGTACGACTAATAGCTTTTTCTTGTTACTCTTCAGACTTTTTACCCTTTTTAATCAATGTTTTTGTTCACTTAAATGCTTAGTTTATAGACACAACCTGTAAAAGAAACCTTTACTCCAACATGAACCCAGCAATAAGGGTCCAGTAAAGGCCCCAGTGGATATGCACTGTTGTGCAAATGGTGACAAAGAATAGGGTGTTTGATGCATCATTTGGTAGGGTTTTTTTGGGTTTTTTTTGTCTTTTATCCACAGTGATGCTCTGCTTTGTTTAGTGGGAGCCATGCTTTTAATTTCTAGAAACACTTAGCAGCATTCATTCAGTTTGATATTTTCCCTGCTATAGTTCCTGCTAGAATTTTACTAATACAAAGATTAGTAACGTGTTCTAAGGAAAATATTGCATTCTGTTCCTATTTAATGCAATATTGAATGCTGTGAACATTTCTCTAGTTAGTGCAACACTGTTGAGCATGTGTCTTTAATTTGTACACCACTTCTGTAAACTCTCTAGGCTTTCACGTGGGACTTTGACACAGATGGGTGCCTTCCGTTGGAATTTACACCACTGTCCCAACTAGAGCACTTCCAGCTTTCCATTTCTTCTCCACTGAAGGGTCAATCACTTATGACCTCTGATGCAAACATCTTGCTTCCCCGTTTCCCTATCTGTATGTGGGTGAAATCGATCTTGGACATGTATGGAAGAATTCTGTCCTGTGGGGGAAAGAGTGAAGGAGCTTAGATATCTCATACGCTTTCTCAGTGAGTTCTGGGTTACTTTATGCTGTGCTGTGAGCCCTATAATCAGTCCCCTCCTATAGCACTGCACTGGTTCAGCAGAATATCGCTATGCAGACACTTCTGATGGTTTCTGATGACTGACTTCTGCCCAGTGGCAGTTATTAGTGAGCAGAGCAGGGATAAGTGTGAAAGTGGTGTAATGGTTTCCAATGGAAAACTTCCATCTCTACTGTATTTTTTCTATTGAGCAGAGGCTTTGAAGCTGTTAAATCATCAGCCCAATTTGTTACAGCCCAAAGTTAACATTTTATAATGACACTTGCAAATTTTCTTTCTTAGAGAACCTTTTCTGACGCTTATAATGTGAAAGATGTCTCCACAGGCCATTCCCATAGAAACCAGACAGAAATGTTTGCTGGGGTTTGCTGTGGAGAGAATCGGGAATTGCTGCTGTATTTCATTAAAACACATACTGATTATATACGCTGCTTCTCATATGCTACGGGTATAACGAGAATTCTTTCTTTTCTTTTCTTTTTCGTCTTCAGGAAAAATAAAAAGTAAAGCCAAAAAGTCCATTTCCCTCTGCCCCTTCTGCTGTTTTTATGCAGTGTGAATGAATGAGGCTTGCTTGGCCTGTGGTATGCAACTGATGTAGCCAAAGGCTGCAGGCTGGACATTCGCTGTAATAATCTAACTTCTGGCCAAAGATGTTCTCAGAAAAATTTGGGGGAGGACTGCATTTGGGGTTTCAAATACTTTAGGGACATCCTAGGGATATCCTTCTGCAGTAAGAGCACTAAGATGTTCTGTGAGACTGTTATGTCGTGCAGAAAACTGCAGACCAAGAAAGGTGAAATTCCTCAAGAAGTAGTGGCCAATTGGGCTGGGTTTTCTCCATTCCTGATCTTTCTGTTCCAAAGGCTTAGGGGCATGTTTTTATTTCCCTTTTAGTTTGATGTCTTGGAAAAATTGTACTTACCTGAAAAAACTTGAAGGTTGCAATCCATGTCCTCATGTCTCCTCTCCAGTGCATTTTTCAGGTAGAGTGGAGATGAACTCTCCCCAGATGCCAGTGTGCGTGCTTTGCTTTGCTAGCTGGAAGGCTTTGAATAAAGCAGAAACGAGGTGCATGTGCAAGTTGAGCACTTCTTCAAAATAACCATCTTCTGTGAGTTTACAATGAGGAACTTCCCACTCACTGGTTTATGGGCTGCTCCGGTTCTTGGAGCAGCCTCCTGTTTTCCCAAGCACACCTTGCTCTGGCTGATCTTAGAAGCTGAATCCCCTAATGAATTTTGCATAAAGGAATATTGAAGAGAAAGCACCTCAACTCACTGGAGATGACCTAAAGGGGTTGGATAGATCAGATCTCAGCAAACACCAAGTAAACAGATTTTTTGTTTTACAGCAGTCAGATTGGAAAATGGGAGACGTGGCTACGGCAAGGTAGACTAATCAACAGCTCCTTTATCCCAAATAAACTGTGACACTCCAGTTAGTGAAATATATTGGCATTTATCTCTTCTCAGGTAGAGAATAGGAGAGAGATTCAAAGTCAGATTTTATAGTACTTTACTTTAACACACCTTATATTAACAAAGCAGAGAGAATAAAAATCTTGGAGGAGGATAAAACTTGTGATAGTGGGAAGGTGTGCTCCACTGCTCACCTGCTGTGTGCCTTTCAGACGTTACTAGATTGTATGCCCTTCCTGCGTAAGATCAAACTAAATCGAACGTGGCATGGGTCTATTTGGAAAGGTGTAACTATGGAGACTCCTTTTATTCCCAGTGAGGATTTGCAGCAAGTAACGGGAGTGCGATAGCCACATGAGGCTCTGCAGTTACTGGTATAACTCTTGCATCTGGATTTTAAAAGGATGTTCACATCTAGTTTGTAGGATTCTCTCATATAACTGAAGATTATAGCCAAGGGCTATTTCTCCAGTTTATAATGAATATACATCTAATTTACATGATGAAACTAGAGCACAGACACAGTCCCTCTCTCCCTGAACAGGGAAAGGCACTGTACTGGCTTCAAAACCATCCCTCCTGGATGTGCTGGAAATGCACTCAGTGTTTAAACCTCATTGATACTAACTTGCATCTTCCAGGCTGTTTAACAACATTCCCCTGATCTCAGAGCTCTGGGTATTTGGGCTGGTGTGGATGTCTGAGCGGACAGAATATTCCATTTCTACCATGGGGGTCTCTTCTCACCTCTCCCCAAATACAGGACCGTTAACTGTAAACTTACCTGTATGGGGGGGTGTTCCTCGAAATACATGTCTTTTACATTAGGAGTGTCTGAACTGCTTATGCAGATAAGTCACTAAAAGGGAACCTTGGGAATCTGACGTGTGGCTATAACTTTCTTTGAAGGGCACGGAAGAGGATTAGGAAGACAAAAGGGTTAAAATCTACCTCCCTGTCCATAAATCCCTTTCTAAGAGCTTTTACTTGATGGATGTCTGTCTTTTATAGCATAGTAATTAGCCCCTGTTTACAAATATTAAGACCTTATCTGAGCGACCCACAATGAGATGCCAACCAGTTGGGGGATGTAGTAAATGCAAAAAATTAACCAGCTAAACCAAAGACACCTAGCATCATGTCCAAACGGCTGTAGAACTGTTGCAAGCTACAAGGAGAATGGGTTCCAAAGTTTCTAGGGCCTTGCATGAAACTCTCCCTTGGTTCTGGTGGGATGAAACGGAAATGCCGCTTCTCTGCCGAATGCTGGATTTCATCGGCAATGGTGCGTTGTTTGGATTTTTTGGTGTCCTGTTCTCTCCTCCACTCTATGTTCCCCACGGTGCTGTTGTATGTTGAGAAGCTGTTTGAGTTCTTGATGCAAGGCAGCAAATGTGTCCTCTTAGCTCATGTCCTGAACTGAAAAGCATTGGCAGATTTTCTGTCTCTAGATCTGGGGACGAGGGGTTAAAAGTGATTGAGTGCTGGTGAATCAACCCTGCCCTGCCAAAGTCCTTCAGGATTACAGACCTCAAAGTTGGTTTAAGTTGTGCAGTTGAATATACTTAAGAACACTAGACTTCGTTGCTGATCACACGTGAATGGCCCACTTTCTAAAGATCATATCGCTGCAGGATTTCCACATCTGGGTTTTAGCTGCTTGGCATGAAACTGGTAAAACTCCTTCACTTTTAATGGTTTTTGAGACTCAAAAGCAGCCGTAGGTCCCCTATTGGCTGTTGCAAACTGTTACCCAATATAATACTGCTACCCTCAGTGATCCACTGGGTTTCCTCCTGGCCACAATGGCCACAGGAGAGCTCCTATTGGAAACTGGACGTCTGCACTGCTCCAAGACTATCAAATCTCCTGTATCTGTCTCAGATTCACTCTGACTTCCTAGTCAGTTGCCTACATTTTTCTTGAAGTGCTTTCCGTCAGTGCCTTGGCACCCTGTTCTGACATGGGAGGATATTTCAGCGCCACTTCTATATATGTGATCAAATGCCTCGTGTTGGTGAGGACTAGCTATGCCTAGCGTCACCAAGTTTAAACATGAATGGATCTTTGGCCCTGTGCCCAGCGATCTGCTGTCCTCCCTGAGAAATGGAGCTGGGGGTTTTTACTGGTTCTAAAACTGCTATGACTGACCTGCAGGGGATAGACTAGATGGCAAGCTCTTTGAGGCAGGATCGCTCTTACTCGGTTTGCATTGCATCACCGTTGTGGGGCCCTGATCTAAATAATAAATACAGCTCTCGGGGGAAAATTGCTGTACTTAAGGAACCCATAGTAAAGCTACACTAACAATAATTATTTGAAACCATGGCTATTTCTAGCATGGTTTCAACACCACAGGGCCAAATTGTAAGAAGGTTATTGTAGTATTTTATTTAACTAGTATGAGCTAATTTCAAGGCAGTTGGGTACAAGCCATTAATTCAGTTGGGGCTTCTGATATCCTGAGAGAGATTAAAGCTAAAGCACTCAAATCACACTAAGATATAATTAGTCCCACAATAAAACTTTCTGCTTCTCTGGCCCTGTGTCCAAACCTCATATTTCTGAAAACAAAAGGTCAGAGACTTCTCCAGTTTTAAAAGAAAAATTAAAAGCAAGTCTCTCTCTAAATCTATTTATCAGTGTGAAACACTAACATCTCAGAGGGGTAGCTGTGTTAGTCAGCAAAAACAACCAGAGTCCTGTAGCACCTTAAAGACTAACACATTTCTGCAGGTATAAGCTTTTGTGGGCTGCAACCTTTGTTGGCTGAGTGACATTGATTTTATCCATGGAAGAATCGGCACTAGGGAACCTAGTTCTGTTCTATGCCACCACGGATGGCAATTCTAATTAAACTTCTAAATGATTCCTGCCTTAAGAAACACAGCCTTCATTCTTAAACAGGCTGGAAGGCATCCTGTGGGTTTTGAAAACTGCTCTGTATCTAGATACCAAAGGCTTAGTAGAATTCAAAAAAGGGTTAGACATTTATTGAGGTAAGGAGAATATCCCCAGTTATGAAAAAGTGATGCCATGCCTCAGGACATACGGCAATCACTGATTGTTGTGGGTAAGATGATGTATCCCCTATGGATTACTTATTCCATAATTATCGACTGTGGCTTCTTGCATCTTCCTCTGAAGCATTTGATACTGGCCTCTGTCAGAGAAAAGGTGCTGGACTAGTGGATTAGCTAGACCGCTGGTCTGCTCTGGTATGGTTATTGCTGTGTCTTAGACACAAGGAAAATCTATACTACACTTGTATTTTAAATTTTCTGGAAGCTTTTATTTAAAACTTGACCCTTTGAGAGCCTTAATTTAGTGCTAGACAAGCGGAGAATGTTACTCCCAAATGAAGACGAAGAGAGGGTCTCTGTCTCTGTCAAATGAATCGGGGCCGTGTCTGATCTTGGCTAAAGCAACGTAAAGCTAGAAGTTTACCTTGGTGTGGTACAGTACACACCCTGACCATTTTGTGTCACTTCCGAAGTTCTAGTCCATTGACCAGTGGTAGGTGGTTAGGTCTACACTACAGCTGGAGCTAGCATTCCAGCTCAGGTGTAGACAGTCCAGCTAATGGGGCTGGAACGGCTGCACTACAAATAGCAGAGTGGATGTTTCAGCTACAGCAGAGACTTGGGCTAGCCAGGTGAGTGTCTGCCAGAACCTCAACATCCACGCAGCTGTTTTTAGCATGCCGGGGGGGGGTCTGTCTACCTGGGCAGCTCTCTCCAAGCTGTGGTGCAGGAAAAAAAAATCCTCTGGTTAGCTGACTTGGGTTCAATGGTCAGCGAAGATATGGCAGCTCCACTTTGAACTCAGACTACAGTGTGAGTTAGTCTGCAGGATAGCCGGGGGCTGAGCCCAGCCTGCTAACCCGAGTCAGACGTTGAGTGGCAGTGCCTTCACTGCTCTTTTAACCTGCTAGCTGACTCCAGTAAAGAACACGGGTTTTTTTGCACTGTAGACGTATCCTTAGGGTCTCAAGTACCTTTTGAAAGTACCGTAAGCCACTTCTGAAAAAGGGTTTGCGAGTCTCAACAGCTCGCACAGGTAGTGTCTGTAGATGTGGCATTGCCATGACGAAAGGATACAAACAACTTTCGGGGAGAATAACTGAGCTCAGTGCAGGATTGGATAGTTTTGGTAGGAGTAGGAGGGTCAAACTCCGCTGCGGAGCATTCAGTGCAGCTGCAATGCACTGGGGTGGGGATTGGACCCACAAAGGTAGCTTTGTCGCCTTTGCGTCCCCAAATCAGGCTTTCTTGGCACTGGGCCAGTCTCAAATGCAGCTGAGAGCAGCCCTCAGGATGCTTTTAAGTTGTTGACAGCATTTGGTCCCACAGGGGCTGTTCCAGCTGCGGAGGGCCACTACGGGGCAGCAGCGCAGCTGGCAGGACCATGGCGTAGGAGTCATTCAACTCTTCCCTGTCACCCAACACTCCCCTGGGCTGGTCTGATCCATCAGGTGCACGTTAAATCAGCCCTGGCACAAAATCCACTTGCCTGTTGTTTACAATAATAAATGTGCTTCCTCCTAAAAATAAAAATCAAGTTACCTGGCCTGGGTCAGTAGGATTTTGCAGGGCTGATTCAGAAGTTTGTATTTTAATGTATGCTACAAAAGCACGAGTGACTCATCTGGAAGTGCCTAACCAGAGTGCTTGATCTCTCAACCTTAATGTTGCATGAAGAGTTTTAAAATTAATAATTAAATTGTAATTCTCCACTCTATAGATCTTAGAAGCTTCACAAACCTTCCTAAAAAGATCAGCAGTCTGTAGTCAATGTGTTTGAGTGGTCCCAAGTGGATGACCTGGTTCTCTTCTATCTATTTCACTAGCTATATTTGAGTAAAAATAAATCCTGCAATAGGAGCTTGCTCCAGATAACTGCCGGAGCATGCCAACTCTATTGTGGGGTATTTCTGGAGGCTTTTGTTTTGTCTGTCTCCCATCTCTCAACTGTCCTTTATCTGGAGAGTAGTCCCATCTCTTGCATCTGCATTTCCTTCCCGGCACCCCAAAATGTCCTGCTGCTTTTGGTGCATGTATCTAATAAACAGATGTTTATACCTCACTCTTTTACGGTTTGCAGCAATTTTCAGCTTCCTGTTTTGGCTGAGTCTGTGGAAAGGGAGCATGTGCAGTCTGACTTTAAGATGAAAACTAGCCACTCTGCTGTTTGAATATGATTCGTCTCCTGTAAGATTAGATGTGATTCTGTCAGACAGCGCTAGGACTCATTATGGTAGGGCTGCCCTGAACAAAAAGAAATCTTTTCCAGCAAGTTCAGCTCTGAGTACAGCTTCTTCAGCCTCCTTTGGTTTCTGAATCTCTAGGCTCTCACTTAAAGGCAGTTATTTCAATAGCATTTCTTTGCATGTCCTAGTTGACCTACGACATTTATTTTTTTAAAGTCACCCTCCCCCTTTCCACTGTGCAGAGTAAATCTCCCTCCATTTAAATGATGTCGCAAATCAGACGGGTCTGACTTTGGCTAAGATGTTCCACTCAGCCAGATGAGATGTGAGCGGATCCATAGTGACAGACTGCTGGCAGAGGAGAATGAATGATCCCATGGATCTGCCATGCTTGATGGGAAAATAGCTTGGAGATCTTGTGTGTCTGTACGTGCTGGAAAGCACCTGGGAAAAGACAGCTTTGTCAGGGCGAGGGGCAGGTGTGCGTGCTGCGCTGCCTCAGGGGAAGGCAAGGCTGAATCAGCAGGGCCTGGCAAGCACAGAGGCCCACTTGCCAGGCAGTTGTGACCAGCAGCTCAGACTGTTTCTTTATCAGCTTGTTCACTAGGAAGGGCGACTGCAGGAGCTGGTTCCAGAGGAATGCCGAGTGAGCAAGCTATTGCACGGGAACTGCTGCAGTGGGGGACGTGACAGTGGCCTAGTAAAGTAGGGAGGCGGCTGTTATTAATAGGTGCGCTACAAAAGCTTTAACTAGCCCGTAAGTGACTGATAACTGTTGCCTCCTGCTCTCGCTCTCAGAGACTGTGACCCCCAGTGCGCTGGGAACAGTGGTATTTGTCAGCAGCAGCAGGAGGAGGCTGGGTGTAATGCAGGTGGGTGCCACCTTTAGTTTTGGGGTGGCCGAGAAGAGACTAAATCTGACCAGCTAAACTGCTTTCTAGTGCCTGTCTCCGGAAGCTACACATCTGTTCCACTGCCAGTCCTTTGACATGCTCTGGGGGAAGGAGTTTGGGGCTTGGCGACATCTCTCCTAAAACCCCCCGCTCTTTACCACCACCGACCTTTCTGATCTGGTGCATGGAGCGTGTCCAGTCGTACAAGCGGAAGCAGCATTCTTTTACAAGCATCCTGCCAGGGATCTCGCTGTAGTGTCTGAGCACACTCCTCACACAGCTGGCCTGGCCATCCGAGCAGCGTAGGCATGCAGATGACAGGATCAGGAAGGTGCTTACCAGCCCAAGCTCTGTAACTGGGCTTTTGCAACGTGCCTGTCTCCCGCACCCATAGATCCACGCGTGGCCTCCTGCACCACACCCCTCGTGGAACTGCCTGGGGCCACCTACTGCATGAGGGAAGGGGCTGAGGGAGCTAGAACATACAGAACAAAGATAAATAGAAAACGAGATGGGAATGGAGACCGGGATGGCAGCTGTGCTAGGGCCTGATGGTACGTGTTCAGCCACCATGCATCAGAGGGAGAAGCACTGCCTTAGGCCGTACTGGCTGTAGCTAGGGAGAGGACAGCGGCATGTAGTGTCAGGTCTGCTGCTGGCCCAAAGATAGGAAGAGCCGATCTCTCTCTGTCAGTGCTTGCTGCATGGGACCCGCTCGGCTCTGGACTCCTGATCACAAGTCCTGTGAACGTGCTAGCATTACAAGCTTGAGTAAATCTCTGCTCTTCCGAACAGGAGCCACGTGAGCAGATCGGGGACAGGAGCAGAGGAGAAGCCTCAAGCTGCACCTTGCTACCCCCCAGCTCTTGTTTCATAGTGGGCTCTCATTCTGCTCTCACAGGCCGGAGGGTGTTTGTCTTGCTGTGTTCCTGTCCCAGAAACACTGGCCCAGGCCTGCAGTCTGGCTGGGGCCTGAGAACCAAGTCATGCCGAACCAGTTAAGCAAGACTCCGAAGCCACAGTCACTCACAACAGCTGCTCTGCCTTTCAGCATGGGGCTTCACACCTGTCACTGCAGTGCTGACGTATTATAGGTCTAGGCCCAGCCGTGTTACTCATTCCACGAATCCATCCATCCTCATTCACTCACCCTCTCGCACCACTGACGTGCTGTGTGGGCTTGGACGAGCGACCTGTGTGTTCACTCTTCACTGACCTCCCGCCTAGTGTGAGGATGAGCTGCTAGTCTGCACCATTCTTTGTATGAGTGGAGACTTACTGTTCCCGTCCGCGGCAGGTGGAGTCTAGCAGCATGTGCCACTGCTAACGGCTGGTTTGATTCTGGCTGCTTGGCGGGGGAGGTTTCCTGCTACTGCCGGGTGGCTTAGAATGGAGGAAAATAGCCAGAGTTAGACAGTTTGTTTATAAACGCGCCTCTCTGAGCTCAGGGAGTGAGTTTGAAGAGAAGGGGGTGAATGTGCTGACGTTTCCAAGGCAAATTGCCTGAGCCAATTGTGTGCAATGCCAAGTTGTTCTTCGGGCAGGGGAACTCTCCCACAGCTACCCCAGTGTAATGGGAGCCCCTGGGGGGGGGGCTGGGGTAGTAGAGTGGCTGGATCACAGTAATGGGTGCTGCTGTTGCTGCAGACACCCTACCATTGAATGCAGAGGAGTCCCTCTCCATGCTGAATGGGCGGGGGCGGGGGGGATGTTTAGTGGTTACAGAACAGCCCTGACCACTTGGGAAACCTGAGTTCTCCGGGCTTGGCTATGGGTGGCTTGTAAGCCACTGATTAAGTCACTTCGGTGCCTTGCATTCCCCATCTCTAGAAAGGGATGATAGGCCTTCTAAAGTAAGTGCTGTTTGTACAGCACCTTGCGATCCTCTGCGGGAAGGCTGGGGAAGCGCCAAGCTAAGCATGTCCCTCTAGTGGGTTGTCCTGCTTTCGTCTGTACTGGCTCGGTCACCTGGCTCTCATCTGGACGACTCCTCCCTAGCATCTGGGGTGCCCAAGTCACTGGTGGCGCTGATGGAGTAGATGTGGACCAGCACGGGCTAGTTGCTTTCTTTCCTCTTGCACTTGAAGGCCTGCTCTAGCCTGCATCCCATCCCCCTGCAGCTCCCTCACTTCTCTCAGCAGGGAATGGGCCCAAGCCTTGTAAGCAGCACCAGGCTCATGTCTCCTTGCAGCTCCTGCCTCCCTGCTGTGACTACACACAGCTGCACAAGTCAGGCCCGCTTCTTGCCAACACTGCAGTGCAGGACGTGCCCAGCTACAGGAGCGATGCACACAGACACCTCGGCCCAGGGGATTAGTGACACAGCCATGGGCCGGAGACGGGCTGGCAGCAGATCTGGTACTAGCCCCATGTCCCATCTGCCTGACTTCCCAAACCCCTTTCTCTGGAGCAGCTGCCACGGCCTGCAAGGCCTGCTTTTCTCCCTGCTTTAGCAAACACTCCCTTTTCCACACCGTGGGCACACATCAGCCATTTACCCGAGCTCTGGGGCTTCTCTTCCTGCTCCCCCTCCTCCCCTCTCTGCTGGTCCCACAGCTGGAGTTTGCAGACTCCTGAACTAAGACAATTATAAGCAGGCTGTGCCCAGTTCTCTTTTCTCCGTGTGCCCCCTGGTGTCCATCTCTTTCATAACACGGGTTTCGAGAGGAATGGCTTAGCTCAGCGGTTCCCAGCCTTTTTGGCTCGAGGGCCACAGATGATATTTTTTACAACCCTGAAGGGCCACCCGTCTCCCCCAGCAGCCCCCCCACCGCCGCCACCACTACTACTGCAGCCAGACAGTGGGAGTTCAGCAAGGATGCTGCCTCCTCGCTGATCTCCCGTCCCCCCGGCTGCAGCAGGGAAACCACACGTGTCCTGTAGCCCTGTGCACTCCACCTGGGTCCCCGGGCAGCGGCTCCCTTCTGCAGCCAGGGGGACGGGAGATCAATGTTTCCCTCCCTCTGGCTCCAGCAGGGACCCCAGCGCCTATGGACCTAAACCGAGCGCTGTGCTGTGTTCCCTGCTACAGCCAGGGGGTGGGCAGCGCTGATTTCTTGTCCCCTTGGCTGTAGCAAGAAGCCTGCACCCATCTTGTAGCAAGGCGCGCCGACTGGGTCCTTAGGCCGTGGATCCCTTCTGCAGCTACTCTGAAAGCCCTTGTGGGCCACTTTTGGCCACAAGTTGGGAGTCACTGCCCTAGCTGCTGTTGGCCGACGTCTTCTAGGAAAAGCTCTGCTGTCCCTCTTTGTCCATGTAGCTTATCACCAGAGCTGTGCGTGGGGCAGTTCTCAGACACTCGCACCAGGCAGGGCCCATCAGGCCGTATCCGTCTGCCAGGGGGTGGTACAGCCTGTGTGAGTGCTTCTCCAGTCCCCTCCCGTCTTAGTCGTCGCTGTCCTAAGAAGGCCGAAATAAGCAAGTCTTGCATTTCCTGGTGAAGGCAGCAGTGTCTCATTATCAGGAGGGCAGGGCTCGGCTCCTGGGTCGCTTGCCAAGAAAGCTGCGTGCTCCGGTCTCAGGAATTTGATCCTTGAGGGTGTCCGAGTGTTGAACTCCCTGGGCGGGAGCCACTCGTAGTCCAAGGCCACTTGAATAGCAGCAAGGTCCCCTCAGTCCTTCAGCTCACTGAGCACCCACCGCATCACGGAGCACGGCAGTGGGGCAGAGCAGGCTGTGCTAAATCTGCACTAGTTAAACGGCCAGATCTGTATTTCAGCTGCCGTCAGTCTGCCTGCACAGCTCTAGTGTGACTGGAAAGGAGCTTGTTTTGGTTGAACTGAGATTCCCAACTGCCTCACGTTAACGTGCACTGAGTGTTCGCCCCAGGCTTGTAACACACACTGTAACCACACGACACGCTGGGTGTTGAACCCATTCAGGCTTCCTAGACATGGCTTTCCTGTAGCTGCCTGTAAAAGGGCTGTTGGCTCCTTACCAGTGTTTCTGGGAATTCAGGATGCTGCCCCCAGGGGGATCTTGTGAAGCGCCCCACGTGCAGGAGGGGCAGCCCTGTCTGGCTGTCATTAAGAATGTCCCCTGCAGACGCTCTGCAACGATAAACTCCATTTCCCAAACAGCTGCTGCCCAAAACTTCCCTTGGCCATTCGCAGCCTGCCCCGTCTTTGCGGTAAGCGCCTGTGGAGGGCAGGTTCCCCCAGAGCCTGCCCCAGGACACGTCTCGCTCTGCTGCTGGGTAAGAGTAACGATGGGCCGGGGCCGGTGGCGGTTTGTTCTAATGCAGCCTGGCAGTCGCCCACCCCGACTGCAGCAGGGCAGGCCCTTGGTGAGCTAGGATCACTGCCAGCCCTGTGCTGCTTTCCCTTCTCTCTCTCAGCTGGGCACTTCTGCCCTGCCTGGCTCTGCTGCTCCTCCCCCTCCCACGGCTGAGGGCAGCTCCCAGGGCCCTGGTTCCTGCCCGGCCTCGACCCAGCAGCTGGTGTCCCCGGGCAGTGCAGTGACCCCCAGCAGAGCGCTACGTCGGGGGAAGGAAGCAGCCCGGCGTGAGCATGGGCAGGGTGTTTATTGAGCAGGGGGCGGCAGGACAGGCGCGGCACTCAGCAAAAGTTGGCCTGCAGCTCCCGGCCGTGCAGGGGCTGGCACGGCCGCCAGTTGTCTTGCAGGGCACAGGGCGGCTCCCCGGCCGCGCTGCTCAGGAGGCCGCGCAGGGCCCCCAGCTGCTCCGTGCCCATGGCCACGGGCTCCCGCAGCACGAGCCAGGTGACGCTCTCCAGCAGCGGCGGGGTGGTCAGCGAGCCTGGGTACGTCCAGAAGTCGCCGCAAGCGGGCAGCAGCTCCCGTGGCTGGAAGGCGGAGAAGGGCGCCCGGGTGCCCCGGGTGCGCACGGAGCCCAGCGCCCCTACCAGCGTCTGCAGGGCCGGGCAGGGCTGGCCCAGGCACAACAGCACGGCCACCACGGCCAGGCCGTCGGGGTGGCGCAGCGCCTGGCTCAGCTCCTTGTGACGGGCCTGCCAGTGCACCAGGTGCAGCTCGGCTGGGAAGCGGCGCCCCTCCAGCGTGTGCTCCGAGCCCTGCTCCGGCCCCGAGCCCCAGTGCAGGTGCAGCTGGGCCAGGCGGTAAGGGCCCTCCAGGGGCCCCCCAGCCAGCACGGAGCCCTCCCCGAACTGCACCTGCACCGTGTGCCCGTTGTTGATGATGCTCTGCGCCGTGGTCGGGTCATAGTTGAACTGGAGCGGCCGCAGCGTGGCATTGTAGCGGGTGTCCTGGGCCCGGATGTCGATGGGGGACTGCCGCTGCCCCCGGGCGATGGGGAAGTGCTCGTGCCAATGCTCGGGGCCGTTGTCGGGGCCGTAGCCCCACGTGTGGGACGTGGCTCTGTCTGCACCCCAGCAGCCGGCCTTCCCGCAGCAGCCCCAGCAGCTCATGGTGAGCGGCCTGCCTGCCCTTGGGCTGGGCAGTGATTGTCACAGTCATGGCCATGTCACAGCCGGGGGCCGGACCAGCACCTGGGGGCACAGGGGGAGGAGGCAGGGGCTAGGCGCTCCAGGGGCCGCCTCCACGAGGAGGGGAGAAGGAAGCAATTGTGCCTTGGCTGCGGCTGCCTGGGGTCCTGCTCCCTTTGCCCAGGTAGAGGCACTGTGGTTCCACCGAGCCATGCACCTCCGCGCCCTGCTGGGGGGCAGCGGGACCCCTATCCCTGCAGCTCTCAGCCTTCCCAGACTCCTGCCCCCTTCCCGCAGTCTGATTATCCTGTGTACCCCCTTTCACCTCCCTTAACACCTCCTTGCTTACAAAATCAGCCGGAAAGACACAAGTGCCCCAGCCCCCGGTTACGGAGACGTTGCCGACTTTCTCAAGCCGTGGGGCTATAACTCCGGTACTCCCGGGCCGGGGGCAGCCTGCAGAGCACGATGAGCCAGGCAGGGGCTGGAGGAAAGACGCGTTGGTCCTGACTGCTAGAGGGCTGTAAAACTAGGCCACTCTCGGTGAATGGCTGTGCCCCGGCAGAGCTCTGCCACACGTAGCCTGGGTGAGAGTCACGGCCCACAGGGAGCCCTCCAGCTCCGCCCAAAATGCCAGGGCTGGCTCTGCTGTTCTCTTCTTCCCCCCACCCCCCATTCAGAGGCTGTTACCTTGGAGCACAGGTGTGGGGCAGGGCAGGGCGGTGCTGGCGGGGGCAGCAGGGCTGGAGCGGAGGCAGGGATACCAGTCATTTCCTCCTGACTCATGTTCCTTGCACTGTGGCTTTCTGCCTCTCCCTATGTGCCCTTGACTCCAGCCTCCCTGGAGAATCTCCCAGGTTAGCTCCCCTGGGCTTCCCAGACTTCCTGGCAAATCCCCCCAGGGAATCCCCCAGGGACGAGGGGTCTGGGCTGAGGGTTTCTCTGTGCTAGAAGTGTTTATTTTCCCCTCTCCTGCTGCTGCAGCTGTCTGTTCTGAATGCTCCCAGCCCAGGGCCAGGAGCAGCTCAGGCCGGCAGAGGGCCCTTGCCCGCTTGACCAGTCATGGCGCCTGCTCTGGCCCAAGACACACACCTCAAAGGGTTTCCCACCCTGTGGAACAAGGCAGGGAAGCAAACAGGGCCCAGCGCTTGGCGGCCCAGCCAGGCATCTGTCCCAGCTCCATTTGCAGCCCAGGCCCGCTGCTCCCCTTCACCTGCATGTGCTCTAGCCCCAGGAGCCTGCCAGATTTTCCTCTCCGATGAGCAGGGAGGTCGTGCAGCCTCCCAGAGAGAAATGACAGATACGGCCTGGTCTGCTCTCAGCGGATTAGCCTGACAGCGAAAAGCAGGCTCGGAAGGGCCGTTGCTCCCAGAACAAGGCCCTCAGTGCCGGGCTGGTTCCCCCGGAGCTCCATGGGCGCCCTGAGGGAGACGGAGACGCGGTAGTAGCAGCACAGGAGCACTCCAGGGGGGCGTCGCAGGGAGGTGTCCCGTCCCAGTGCTGCAGCTGCCTGTTACAAGGGGCCGGTGCACTGTGGTTTCCTCCCCTACCCCTGGCAGGCAGTGGGCGAGCAGCTCTGAGCACGGGAAAGCTTAGAGATGGGGCAGGGGGGAATCGTGGACGGTTTGGGGCTTGGTGGGGGCCGGGGGAAGGTGTCGGGTTCACTTCGCAGCCTGGCTGCTGTTCCTCCCTCTCCAAGGCTGGGCTTGAAGCGCCCCAGTGACCCCAGCCCCCTGCTTTTTGCCTGTGGGGATTCTGAGGCCCTGCGTTGTGTTTCCTGGGGCGGGGAAGAGCTGCGGGACTCCCCCTGGGCCCAAGGGCAGGGGGCAGCCCCGTTGTGGGGAAGAGGGAAGCAGCTGCCCCAGTCGGGATGTCGGCCACGTTGTCTGTCTCAGGCCTGGGGGCTTCCTTCGCAGCGCACAGAGCAGCGGTGCGTGCTGGCGGGCGTGGGAGGGGAAGGCGCAGCAGCCGGGGTTTCTGCCAGCTCTGCCTGGGCCCCACCTGTGCCATGGAGCGCCCCTCCCTGCCTGTGCCCTCCCCTCACCTGAGCTGCTGCTGTGACGTGTCCTGCCCCTTGCGTGCCCCCGTGCCGCCTTTATGTCTCATGGGAACGCCCAGGGCCCAGCTCCGAGGTTCTGCTTCTTGCTCAGGACAGGTTTTATGGCACGATCCCTGACTGGCCTGTCACCTCCTTAAAGCAGAGCTGGCAGGGGATGGGGGCAAGTGCCCCCCACACCCCTCCAGCATCACAGCTCGGTGCCCCCTGTGGTTCTCATTCACTTCCCGCCAGCTCGGCTCAGACACGGTAATGAATCGCCTCCCCCCGGCCCAGCCCGTAGCTCCCGGGGCGCTGGAGGAGGGTCAGGAGGGGAGCCCTGCAGCTGTTTCAGAGGGTGTCTTCGCGGGGGTCTGTGCGCACACAAACACATCCATCCTGCGTGCTGGCCCGGGGCAGCCCCAGCACCATTTCCTGCCTCGCTGCTGGTCTCTCTCCTCCATTTCCTCTGGCTGTTTGTTTTCAGCGCTGTGCTGCTTGCACACGCGGTCCCTGCACTGCATCCTTCTCTCCAGCCGGCGCCCATCCTACCTCCCCGGGCCCCATCTTCTCACACAGGGCCCCTGCTCTCAATCCCTGACAGCCGGCCGCCAGCTCCCAGCGCTCCCCCACAGCCGCTCTGCTGCACCCGTCCCCCCGGGCATGAGTGCTCCCAGCTGAGATCTGCTGCACCGGGACCACAGCCTGCACCTAGCCCTGCTGCTGATCCGAGCTCGGGGAGGTGCGGGGGGAGTCCTGGCAGACGTCAGATAGCGCTGCCTGGCTGCCAGGGGGGGCACAGCTGCTGGGAGAGCTACTGTGTCCAAGCAGCTGTGGCTGGTGGGACCGGGCTCGCCAAGGGTGTAAGGCCAGCACAGCCCCCTTTACAGGTGCCCCCAGGCGGCACGGCCGCTCGCAGTTGGACAGAGTTGCACTGAGCTCAGAGCTGGGCCATGGCCAAAGCACACCTGCTCCCAGCGCCGTGTGGGGGCGCCCTGGAGAGCATGCTAATGCAATTAGTGCTCATTTACATGTGACCCGAATTACCCCACCTGCTGCCAGCTGGCTGTGCCCCGTCTCCTGTCACTCACTGGCGCCTTGCCTCCATCAGGGCTGCCCCCGTCTTGTGCCTGGGGAAGGAGGGGGCAGCGGGTGCTGCAGGGAGCTGCTGAATGCTGGCAGGGGGAGATGGGAGGGGCTCCTGGCTGCCGGCACCGGTTAGCATGGACATCACGGCAGCGGGGCTGGGGTGCGAGCCGGGGTCAGCCTGCTCTGTGGGCATCGCCCAGGCTGCCAGAGGAAGGCTCCAGAGCAGGGGGGGCCCAGGTTGGCTGGACTCGGGCTCCTAGCCGGTCTGTGCCGGGGCCAAGGCATCAGCACAAACCTGTCGCTTCACAGGTGTCACAGCCGGGCTCTGGGCCCCGGCACCCAGCAAGGCCTGGAGCACAAGCCGCAGAGCTGCGTGACTCACGCCCGCCCCTCCGGCCCCACAGAGAGGCTCTGGGCCAGGGCCAGGCGGGGAGGAATCCCATGTGCAGATGGTGCACACACACACACACACACACACACACACACACACACACACCCCCCCCCAGGGATGCACGGAGTTGATCACACAGGGGACCCCACCTCCAGCGACGGTCCCAGCTGGGCGTGTGGGGCACCAGGGAGAACGCGCCAATCCCCTCAAAGTGCGGCTGCCCTCATTCAGTTGTGGGCTTAGTGGCTGGAAAGGGGACACCCCCCAGCTGAGCCCTGCCGCGGGGAAGGAACAGCTCCCTCCATTTGCCACCAGCCCCAGTCTGTTCCTGGGGCCCTGGGAGCTGGGTCTCTGGAGGGGGGGGCAGCAGCGGGGCCAGAGTGGAGAATTCCTTCCAGCCAGCAGCCGTGAGCCGGAGGGGGGGGGGGGGGGCAGGATGTGGGGGAGCAGCGGCGTTCCCACAGCTGCTCCCTAGAGTGCTCTGTGTGCAGAGAGATGCTGCGCAGGCCTCACCTCACGCCGGCTAATGCCACGCACAGGCCGTCATTCCACAGAGCGGCCCAGTGGGGTGCCAGCCCTGCCCTCCTGCTGGGTGGTAGAGCTGAATGAGCCACCCGGAGCGCCAGGGCGTGTCCTCTCCCAGCCTGGCCTGTCCCTGTGCGTCCTTGGCCTCGTGGCGGGCGCCTTGTCTGAGGGGCAGGGTGCCTGATTGTGCTTTGGCTTAAACCTGGTCCCCAGACGCCTGCAAGCCTGATTTGAAGCAGTGAGTGTATCCGCACAGCCGGCTGCAGCAGCCGCTCACTCATGGTCACGTCTCCCCCAACCCGAAGCGGTGTGGGGCTGTGGGTTCTGCTTGGGGCACAGGTGCTAACAGGCCAGGTTCCCCCCTGGAGCACCTGTCAGAGCAAAGCCGCTCGCTGGCTGAGCAGGACAGGGGCGCGCTGTCCCAGCTGCACCTCGGCTGGCTGCTGCGTCCACCCCCTCTGCCAGCTCCTGTCTGGCGAGCGTGTGGGCCAGGTGATGTGGCAAAGAAACGTGTTGGGGAAAGGGCCAGCTGTGGGGTGGGACTGAATGGGGGGGGGGGGGGTCAGGACTTCGGGGGGGGTGGGGGGGGGGGTCCATGCCCAGCTCCGTCACTGATTTGCTGTGACCCTTCTCACTGCATTGCTGGCAGCCCTTGGGGTGACTTTCTGTGGCTCAGGGATGGTTCCCCCCAGGGGCCTCTTTCGCTGGGTCCTGTCCACAGCCGCGCCCAGCAGGGCATGAGCCGCCACCAGGCCTCTCTGCCCAGTACCTTCCGGGACGCCCCCGGCCAGGCACGCCCTGCTTGTGCCAGGGCCCGGGCTCCAGCTGCACATTCCCATGCAGCAGCACATGCACGGACTGCCGCCCTGCATGACACCCCCCACACCGGCCCTTTCCAGCGGCACTGATTACAGGCATTGCGCCCCATTGGCGCGGTGCTGCTGGCTGTGCCCCTCCTTGCAGTTCCTCACCCTTGAATTATCCGCCTGTTGTATGCAAATTGCACTTGAATTACATCCAAGCTAACTAGGTGCTGGCAGGCCAGCCCCTGCAGCTGCCCTGCTCGGCCATTAGCTGCTAATGGGTGGAGGTTGGTGCACAGCCCGGCCCCGGGCTCCCCCCAGGATGAACACGCAGGAAGGAGAGAGTGGGCAGCAGCTCCCCACACCTCGCAGTGGGATTTCCGTCGCTGACGCTCAGCTCCCTTCCCGAGGGTAGCCGGGCTGTTACCCGGCCATGCCCTGCTCCCTGACACCACGGGACAGCTGGAGCGTCCCAGCAAAGTCACCAGCCCTGCTGTCGGGAACTCAAGGCGTGAGCCTCTCGCAGCCCCTTCCCGTGCTCTGCTCCCGGGGAGCCTGATAGCCCAGCAGTCGCCTGAGCCGGGGGCTACGCACACCTCAGACGGGGCACCCCTGGGGGGCCTTTATACCACAGCCCCGCCACCCCTGAGCCGCAGCCAGCTCCTGCACCGCCAACGGGCAGGCCAAGCAGCCTGGCTCCATGCCGAGCCATGCCGAGGGGCGGGCGTGTGGGGGTCCATGCAGTGTTGCTGTTTATTCGTGGTCTGCTGCCCACCCCCAAGTGGCTGGGCCTACTCTCAGCGCAGCCGGCAGGGACCCACGGCAGACCTGCCGCCAGCGCCTGCTGGGCCGGGAGCAGCAGCGACAGCTGGGTGGGCATTGGCTCCCCTGCCCTGTGGCCGCAGCGCTTGGCCAGAGCCCCGCAGGCATGTGCCCAGCCCGGGACCAGCCGGGAGCAGCAGCGGATTCGCCTGCTCGCAGTGACCTGGTGCCCCAGCCGCCGCGTCCTGCTGCCCCGCCGCACCTCTCCCCGGGGCTGGTGTTGTGCTGCCTGGATCAGAGCAGCCCCCTCCCCCAGCGCTGCACTGACTGCGTCTCTGAGGACCCCTGGGGGGGGGGGGGGGGCCTGTCCGGCGCAAGCTGCCGCTGGCACTCAGAGATTATTGAATTACCCACCGCCAGCTGAGCCCCATCTGCTCGGAGCATGTGGGGCAGGGATTAGCGCGCTGGCCCGTCCCGGGGGGCTCCCACCCCTTTGCCACCTCCCGAGCCCAGCCTGGCTCGCTGCCAGCAGCCCCGGGCTGGGCTGTGTGGGGAACGTGCCCCTGTGTTTCCTCGGCAGCCGGCTCAGGGCCCCGAGCAGGCGTCTCCCTGCCTTGCCCCAGAGTCTCTGTCCCACGGTGGGAGCCGCTCCAGCGCAGGGGGGGGGGCGCAGATGTGCCATCACGGGGTGACAAAGGGCAACTGAGGGTGCGCCGGGGCTGGGATTGCGGGGTCAGGGCTCTGGCCTGAGTTGTGCTAGAGGCTGGACTGGCTCAGACCCGCCTCTCCTGGCCCCAGTCTGGGGGTGGCACTGGGTCCGTAGGTCAGGAGCAATGTGACTAGCACTGAAATGCAGCTACCTCTGAGTGAGCGCACGCAGTGCCCGGCCGCCCGGCTCAAGCTCCTGTCCGCCCTGCCTCGGGCAGCAGTGGAGAGGAAGGGGGAGGCGGGCGGCAGAGCCTGCTCTGCCCAGTGCGGCTGTGCTCCCACTCTGACCCGCCCCAGCCCTGCATGGCTGATAGCCAGACGCCCCGGCCGTGTCGCCTCCGACAGCTCAGCTCTCCATGCATACAGCCGGGGCAGGGGGCAGGAGGCGTGGGGCGCAGGAAGCATTGCGCTGCATCACTACCGTGTGCTGGGACACGAGCCGCGGCCTTTTAACAACAGCAGCTTTCAGGCCCGAGGCAGGAGCCGTGATCAGCTGCGGGCCGGCCCCACGTGCCCGGCCGCTGCACCAAGACAGCGCCGCAGCCATGCACCATCGGCGGCGCCATGGGGGCAGCAGCTGCTTAGCTCAGGGCCAGGCAGTCAGGGGCGTGTGACCCAGGGCGCTTGCGGGGGGCCCTGCAGCTGAGTGCGCGCCCAGCCTCGAAAGCACCAGTGCCCTGTGATGGGCTGCGGCAGAAGCTGGTATTTATGGGCCCGCGTGTGATGACAAAGACGGTCTAGAAGGCGCAAACCAGCTTCCCCTTCACAGAGGCAGCAGTGTGCTCCGAGCCCACCCCACAGCCCCCTGCTAGCCCAGCCCAGGCGCCCCCCCCCAGCCGGGCTCTGCCCAGCCACGGGTGTGGGAAAGCCCTGGGCCCCGCACCCATGCTCTGGCTCCCCTAGCAGGGATGGCGGGGGTTGGGCATGAGGAGACCCTCCCCCCCCAATGAGGGCCATGCCCCGCAGCCAAGCCTGGGCCCACGCCAATGGGGAGGTCAATACAGCCTGGGCAGCAGAGTCCCCTGGATCCAGGGGTGCAGAGGCTGGACCTGGGGCAGTGTTTTTATAGCGCCTGATGTTTAGTCGTTGGTGGGCAGCCAAGCCACAAACTCAGCATCAAACCCCCCCCCCCAAGGGCTGCCTTGCCTAGAAACAGCATCTAAGTTGGACCGAAGCTGGCAGAAAGCCTCTACCTGCCCTTGCTAAGGGCAGTACGTATGCACACGAGTGCCGGCCTGGAGTGCTTGGGAAATAGTTAGCCTCAGGTGAGCACATTTAAACCTTTGCCCATGGTTTTTTGCCTTCAGTTAAAGCAGAATGCTATAGTCCCAGGCCAGTCAGTGTTTGTACCATGTAATACAGCGCAATGGGGCAGTAGCTGGGGAATGGACTGCGGTGAGACGTTTTTCTAGCTGCTATTGTTATGAAATGAGGAAGATCCCCCAGCCCCCACTTGTGAAAGATATTATTGATGTTATCTGCTCCGCCAGGGACACATGCGCCAACTAATTATCTTCTCTCCATCTCCTAATACGCTGTAATACATGTAAGCTACTTACGGCACAGTCAGCTCTCGCCGTAGAAGGGCTGCAGCATGTCTTCCATGAACAGCTCATGGGAATAACGACGTATACCCACGTACTCACGTCACCCCTACGTACAGCCGGGCTAGCGAGTGTCTAATGCACCACCCCTGCGAGCTACAGTCACTCACAACAAGTCCCGGTAACTCGCAGCCAGTCGAAACATTTCTGCCCCTGAGTCTGTCTCTGCTGTTCTCTGCGCTCTTGCTGCTCTCGGCCCAGGTGCATGCGTGGGAGCGCACCACAGCGTCCTGCAGCATTTGCATCTCCTTGGTGCCCAGCTGCTCCCACCGCCACGCTGCACGAGAACAACACGGCCCTGCTGTCTAGCGGCCAGCCCTTGTTGGCAGGGGACACGTGAAGACACTGACCTGGTGCGATTCCACGTGTGCCCCGGATCATTTGCACGTGTCAGGTGCTGCCTGAGGGAGGCCGGTGCTGGTGGCAGTTTCTCACTTGTTTTGTTCTTAGCCCCAGTACAACAACGACACCCGTGAGGGGCCCGCTGCTGCTGCTGAAAAAGTGGCACTTGGGTTGGACTGCAGTTACTTATCTTCGAATCCTGCCAGCGCCCCCGAGCAAGGCCTACGTCAGCAGTGCTACTGCTTGGTTCCTTCTAAAGGCTCCTGTCAGGTGCGGTGTGTCATGCCATGGGCTCAAAGTAACAGTCCTCATTTACACAGCCATCAACAAGCAGACACACAGCTCCCTGGACTGCCAGATCATCTGTCCCAGGGCGCCGGCTCTGCCCCCAAACTGCTGCCACGGCAGGTGGTGGGAGGAGGCCGAGAACTGACAGCAGGCAGTGAGGTTACTCACCCCCCACGGCTGCTAGTGCAGCTCGCTCTTGGGAGGGGAAGAAATCACTTTTCTTTTGCACGAAGCTAGGGGGAAAAACAAGCAGTTTTCCCATAGAACATGTCCTGAGCCTTCCCCGGACCTGACCAACACCCAGAAATGCCGTGTTACTAGACTGGTTTTGCTGCTGTGAGCAGGAGTGGGCATGCCAACAGGCACGGGCCACACCAAGGCTGCAGCAGCAGTGCTGTTTAAAGGGAAACGTTCACAGTGCTCTGAAGTTCGTAGACAGTCCCGCTGGAAGGCAGGGAATCCCAGTGCAAATCCCTCCTTTAACAGGCAGGCCGGGATTCGAACCGGAATCCCCCACCTTGTAGACGAATGCCAACCACAGGACTTGGGAGCGACTCCAATGCGCTGTCTGGCCCAAACAATACTGAAATAAAATGAACCAGCTTCAACGGGCAAGAACTAGCCCCCTCTTCCCCCCCCCCAGTAGAGCCCCTACACCAGTGAGCAGACCGGGGGGGGAGAAATTGACCCCACCTCACCCACGTCTCGGGGGAGAGCCCAAACCACTGGACTACAGCGTGAGCCTGATACTAGCAGTGGCCCAATTACCGTGTAATTAAATAATTAAGGTGGCCCAGCTTCAGCAAGAGACGAGCAGCTCCCAGCAGCCCAGCCCTTAGCTCAGCGAGGAGGGCACGCACGTGAGAGACGGCAGAAGCCTCTTCAACTCCCGTCTCCTCCGGCACACGGGGGAGTTAAACGAGCCCTGCCCACAGCCTGGCTGAGTAGCCAAACTCCCAGGGTGCAGGTTACGCAGGAGGCCTCTGCCTCCTTCGGCCTCTGTCCGCAGCCAGTCAGCTCACGAGAAACAGTGCAGGCACCTAGCTCCCCGGACCGGCTCCAGGCGAGGAATCCGGCTGTGCACCACCCGCAGCGCTAGGCACCTGCCTTGGTGAAAAGCAGAAAACACAGCAAATAAAAACACTCCTTAGCTCTGTCATTTCTACCATACAGAGTCGCTCGTGGTATCGGCCCCTCGCTTTAACCAAAGGCGCAGTAGAACGGGGGACATGCATCAAATCACCAGCGGCTCAGTGTCTGCCAGACCAGGACAAATTTGCGTGTATGGATGCGTGCGTTATCGATGGGATTTAGCAGCCTTCTGCCAACCTGGATCAAAATTACATTTGTTCCTGCACCTTCCAGCCTTTTTTGTGATGTTGGGGCTTTTACGGATTGGGTGCCCGAGAGCATTTAAACATCACATGATAGAAAAACTGCCCCCCTTCCAGCTTCTCTATCCCCCCGGGCTGCCCACCGGAGCTGTGCCTAGCAGGCTGTAGCAATCACATTTATCTAGCTGATGGCTCGCTGCCCCCCCTCCCCAGGCCGGTCTGCTGGCCCGTGCTTCACCTCACTCAACAGGTACCTGGCCCTGGCAAGGGGGTGTGGTCTTATTTGCATATGTCAATGAGCAGAAGCTCATTTGCATACATAGCCCCTCCCATTGCCCAGCCCCACAGAGTGAGGACAGAAGGGCGGCAGGAAGCAAGCCAGATAAATACAAGAAGAGTTTATTGAAAAAGTGTGAAGGCAGCAGGGCCGGGCAGCTCCGCGCCGGGACAATAAATAACACGCGACATGGAAGACTCCCCTTCGCAGGGGGCTGGGACGAGACATGCGCCTCCCAGCCCGCCAGGGAAACGCTGGGGCGAGGCCCCCAAAACATGGCTCTGTGTGGAGGGGCCGCGTGCCCTCCTGGGGTCCCTGAGATGGCACCTGGAGGCACTGGCAGCTGCGTACACAGCCGGGCACCTGCCAGTTCCCTGCTGTGGGGCTGGCCAGAGCACTGAGAAGGCTGGTAGCCGCAAGGAGACCCCTCCAAGGGGGCTCCCTTCTTAGGGCTTCATTGCAAAGGCCTCATTGGGGGAGGGCGGCAGTCCCTGCCCTGCTACATGGCTCCTGTGTTCCTTGCACTCTGGGGGGGGATGCATTAGCTGAGCTAAGGGCACAGGGGCGAGTCCCACCCCGAAGGGGCAGCCTGCCGGGAGCCTCAGGCCTTGCCCCCTACACTGGCTCTTGCTCCTGAGGAGGGGAATGTAGTCAGGCCAGCTGACGGGGGGAGCTTGGGTCAAGTGACCCATGGCCCCAGAGATCTGCTAGTGGGCTGGCAGGCTGGAAAGCCCCGATGGCAGGACAGACTGGCTTCCTGCCCCTTCCCCCCGGCCAACACATGGCCCTCTGTAGGCACCACTTCCTGGGCCCTCATGCACGCTTGAAGGCTTGGGGGTGGGTGGAGGGGGGCTAGGGGCCCCCAGGCCCAGCGGTGACGCTGCTCCAAGGAGGCTGGCAACGTCATCATTGTGTTTAGCCTGCCTGGGCCCCTGGGGACTGTCCCTGCTCAGGATGGAGCTGCCAGGCCTCTGGGGGCTGAAACACAAAGGCGGCCCCAGCCCCTCGGGCTGCTGTGGGCTGAGCAGAGCCACGGAGCTGCTACCAAGGCAGCGACGGCTGGGCTGAGATCCGGGGCCCCTGGGTCATGTCTCTGTCCACAGAGAGCCCTGGCTGAGATCCCGGGGCCAGGCTCAGGCCAGGATTCTCTGGGGGATCTCTACCGAGGCCTTGATGAAGACGGTGTTGTCCCGCACATAGTTGCGTTTCTTGATGTCCTCGTGCGAGATGAACTTGGGGTAGCCGAAGCCCAGCGTGCTCTCGTCCAGGGAGCTGCGGGAGGTCCCCGGCTTCTGGAAATTCCTCCAGTTGGGGTCCGGGATGAAGGTCTCGGTGATGTGCTGGGGCTTGGAGAGCGAGGGGTCGCTCTGGTCCAGCAGCGAGAAGGTGACGCGGTAGGAGAAGGGCCACTCCAGGAGGCTGTCGTAGGCGCCCGGCAGCACCCGGATGTAGATGGACAGGTGGCTGCCCTCCCCGCTGCCGTTCCCGTTGAGGAACGCCGACACCTGGAGCTTGTAGCCGTACCGGTGGCTGTAGAAGGGGGGCTGAAGAACTCGTAGTTGCTGCGCGCTTTGGCCTCCTGCAGTTTGCGGGCATAGTCGGCGATCTTCCAGATCAGGACCCCGTCGCTGCTGACCGACAGCTCCTCCACGTCCTGCCGCAGCTCCAGGATCTCCTGCCGCTGCCGGCTCACCAGGGAGCACATCATGCCCAGATGGACCTTGGTGTTCTCGTCCAGGTGCCGGCTCATGGCCAGCTTGGGGCACTGTGCGAAGGAAGCAGCGAGCGATCAATAGAGTGCAGCACAGAAGGCGTGGACAGGGCTGGTGCTGGGGGGGGGCGGTGAGACCCAAAGAGAGCCAGGGCTGGGGGGAGCTCCTGGAGAAGCCGGTGTGCTCGGGGCCATGGGGCAGGAGGGGCAGCACTCACCCGATGTTTGCAGCCAGCGTCTTTGAAGGGGCACAAGACCATGGCTGTGCTGCAGTTCTCCTTCAGGTGCCCGGACAGGTCTTCCCTGGCAATGCTGGGCGTCCCGCACTGGTTGGGGCAGGAGACGGGGTAGCGGGGACACTGGTACTGGTGATTCTGGGAGCAGAGGGGGAGGTGCCGTTAGGTGGAGTAACGCCCCCCCAGACCCGAGCTGGGCACAGCCGACGGGCACCACACCCCCGAGCAGACCCCACCAGGCCCCGCCTCACCTGGATGGTGTCAAAGACAAACTCCTTGGTGCAGTAGGGGCAGGGCTGGGTGCGCTTGGGGCAGTCGGCCAGCGTGTGCTGCGCCAGCAGCCGGCGCATCATGCGCGCCCCACACTTGTTCTCGCAGTACACGCTCTCCTGGGGGCAGAGGCCCTGGTGATTCTGGGGGGGCAAGAGCACGATGAGCCGGGGTCGTCACCCACAGGAGGGCACCCGCTCCCCACCCCTGCCCTGGCGCCAGCCGCCGTGAGGCCGGGCAGCTGCAGGGCGGGCGTTCCCTGCCCCCCGGCTGCCCCTCACCTCGTAGGCCTCGCCGCTGAAGTCGCTGCCGCAGAACTCGCACTTCAGGCGGCGCTTGGGGCAGTCGTGCTGCAGGTGGGTGGGCAGGTCGCGCCGGCTCAGCTTGGCGCTGCAGCGGTTGGGACACGGGATCACGTTGAACGCGCAGGTGCCGAGGTGGGCCTGGGGACACAGGAAGCTGAGCAGGGGCGTCGCAGCAGAGCCCAGCGCCCTCGCTGCCCCAGCCCGCCCCGGCCCCTGCGGCTGCCGCCCCGGCCCCGTCTCTCCCCTCACCTGGAGGTGCTTGATCTGCCCACTCCAGCGGCAGCCCTCCTCGCTGTGGATGCAGCGGATGGCCAGGCTCAGCACCTGCGACTCCAGCTCGGGGTCCGGGTAGATCTAGGGAAGACGCACACGTCGGACCAGGCGTGGGAGGGGCACCGTGCCCATCCCACAGGGCACCAGCCGCACCCCAAAGCGGACACCAAGCACAGGGCAGGCCCACGAAGCTGCCTGGGGCAGGGCCCGCCTGGCAAGGCAAGGGCGAGTCCCCCAGGGCCCAAGGGCGCCAGCCTCGTTACCAAAGGGCTAGAGGAAACTAGCCGATGCCTCGGGGTCCTTGCTGGGCCCAGGAGCTGTGGCTGGACGTCCTTGGGCCCTGGAGCCCACATCCCTCCCATGCTGGCTCGGGGCTGTGTCCCATGGGCTAGCCTGGCAGGGACTCCCACGGCCATGCCCACGCAGCCAAAGGAGCAGCCGTTCCTGGGGGGTGCCAGTCTCCCAGCGCAGCTGCACAAACAGCTGGTTCAATGGCCTCAGAGCGGACGCTGGCACCCAGCCTGCGCCAGTCCTGCCAACTCACAGTCCCACAGCAGGGACGTTTCAGCCCCCCCGGCTCGGTCTGTGCGCGGCTATGGCAGCCCTGCCGGACGCTCCGGTAGGTGGAGCTGAGACTGCAGGGACCCGGGAGGCAGGATTTGGTCCCCCCGCGCTGGCTGGCCTCACTGCGGGACAGCTTGGCCCAGCTCGGGGGTCGCGTCCCTGCGCTGCAAAATGGGGAGGCAGGAGCACCAGTGACCCCGAGCCGAGCTCCCTGGCCAGGCCCTGCCGGGGCACCAAGCCGCCGCCCCGCCCCTCGGCACAGCTGTTCACGGGCAGGGCAGGGCGCTCACCTTGGCGTAGTCGAGGGGCAGCTGATCCTCTGGACACTTGAAGACGCCTTCACTGCAATAGAAACAAGCCAAGGTCAAAGCTGGGGGAGAGCAGGGGCTCTCTCTGCGACACAGTGGGCGTTTTCTGAGGTGTCTGTCAGAGGGCCGCTGTGTGCCTCAGTTTCCTCAATACACTGCGCTTCCTCCCTGCACAGGGCGAAAGGAGCAGGTTTGCTCTGAGGCCAGGCAGACAGACGTAGGTGTGGGCACCACCTTCCTGCCAGGGTGGAATGAACGTCCCTGTGCCAGGCATGCCCAGCCCCCTCGCTCTCCCCGCCCTGAGAAGGGCACACGTGAGCCGAATGCCCCATTCTCTGCTCAGCCTCCCACAGCAGCCTCCGGGGCACACGGCCTCCCCCAGTGACCCAGCTCGAGCTTCCACACGGGAGGGGAACAGCAACAAGCGGCTTGTGTTCTGCCCCACAGCGGAGCCAGCGAGCCAGAGCCCAGGCTGCTCTGCTGGGCCCTCCGTGCCAACAGCTCCACGACAGGAATCATCTGCTCCGGGCACGAGCCTCAGCTCCTCTAGTGCCAGACTCTGCTGCTCCCGCTCTGTGCGGGGAACCCCACTGGCCAGACAGCTCCTGGGGGGGGGGGCCTAGCCCCACCTTCCCCGCCAGTCTTCGCAGGGCAGCGCACGCCCATTCCCCGAGCAGCATGGAGCAGTGACCAGGGGAGGAAAGCCTCAGGAGATGCAGCAGCCAGCAGCTGTCTGCAGTGACGCCGAGCAATGCCCCCACCCCCATCTAGATTCTCAGACCCGTGCCCATGCCGGACTGGACTCGAAGCGTCGGCTGTGCCGGCAGCAGATCCCAGCAGCCGCCCGGGGCAGCATGGAAGAGGGGAGGGGCAGCGGCGGTGCTCCCAGGCTGATAAAGAGCTGCATTGTCTCAGGGAGCCGTGCCGGCTCCGCAGATCTCAGCAATCAGGTGCTAAACGCCTCCAGGCTCCATTAGAGGTGAGAAATCTGCCACCCCACAGGCAGGAGCTGGGATCCCCGCCCGCCAGCAGCTGCTGCCAGATGTTGGAGGGCGTGGCCCTGCTGGCCAGGCAGCCCAGGGACTCCTGTTTTCCAGGAAACAGTCAGCACTGTCCCATCCATCCCAGCGACAGGTCCCCCGGCCGGCCCCGGGTGAGAGGTGAGCATGGGCGAGCCCTGACCGGACTGAGGGGTCTGGGCGCTGGGGGAGGGGGTGTCACCATGAGCAGGCTTGGCACTGCTCTCCAGCCTCCTGCAGAGCCCGGGCCTAGGGACTCAGCTGGGAGCCGGGGGTCCCAGAGGAAGAAAGAGGCAACAGGGCCCTTGTGGAGCCTCCCCTGCCACTGTGCCCCCCGTGCCAGCAGAGCTGCAGGCTGTGCCCTGACAGCCGGGGGGGACGGACGGACGGACGCTCGTTTGCTCTTGGCCGGTGACTAGACGCCCAGGTGCCCCGCGTGGAGCAGGCGACAGCATCTGCCAGGCGACATTTAGCCAAGAGTTGGCACCGAGGCTGGCAGAAGGAAGCTGGCCCCGCGCCAGCAGCAGGCTCCGGGTGCTGCCAGATCAGCTGGTTACTGCCTCCCCACACCCAGCCCCGGCCCGGGAGCACAGCAGCCAACACAGCGTGGGGCAGAGCAGCTGTGCAGGCCCCGGAGCTGCCCCTCACGTGCCAGGCCCAGCACCCCACGGGAGGGGAGGGGAGGGGAGTCGCCGTGTGGCCCCCGAACAGCTCCCCCAGCTGCCAAAACCCCCGTCACAGGGTGGGGACAGGCAGGGGCCCTGCCGGCGGGCCATGGCCCGGGGCCCCTTTCTGGAGGCAGCGGCGCTGCCCTGGCAGGCCTGGAGGTGACCTGGGCCGTGGGGCCCACAGCACGGCGGTGTCGGTGACCCGCCCAGCCGGCGCTTCATCCCGCAGCCAGCACCTACGCGCTTTCTGCGGAGCTTTCTCCGAGCCATTGTGTGGATCCAGGGCTCCCCGCCGCGTGGGGAGCTGCCGGGGTCCAGGGGGCTGGACTTTCCCAGCCCATCCTTCAGCTTCTCTGGCCAGGAAACGTGCCCTGTATCTGAACCCGGTAACGAGCCCCCCGCCTGCTCCAGGCAGCTGTGCTCAGCTCCAGATGTTGTTACCCCTGACCTCATGGGGCTGGCAATAGCCAACATCACCGAGGCCCCACCCCCAGGCAGGGCCCCCCTTCATGCCTTGCCCAGCACTGGACCCCCCCACCCCTTCACTGACAGACCACGGTGCCTGGGGGTTCTCCTGCAGCATCTGTGCAAGGCGCAGGCGGACCAGGATTGGCACGGCTCAGCCGGGGACAGGAGCTCGGTCCTGCGAGCAGGGCCTGACCCTGGGCCTGGCTGCGGTGACGGGGGGAGCAGATTCCAGAGCGCTCAGCCCCCCAGACCAATCCCTTGGCCCAGGCAGGGCCCTGGGGAGCAGGGGCTGCGCTAGGCCACAGGGACACCCCGATTCAGCACCATCAGGGAGCACGTTCCCCGCAGGTGGCCAGGACAGGGCTGGTGCAGACTTGGTGCCCTGGCTGCGCCCCCTACACGCTCCATGGGTACAGCTCCAAGCACACCAGGCTGCCCGGCAGGCCGGGCCCGGGCCCTTTGCCCTACAGGGCAGAGCGAGGCTCAGCCAGTGCCAGGCAGGCGTGTAAACGCAGTCCCTGCAGGACAAAGGTCAGTTACCCCGCGGGTGTCACGCCCGCCCCGGGCAGCACTGCCCCGTGAGTCACTGGGGCAGGATGGGAGCCAGGTCTGGGCTGCAGGAGATGTACCTGGCTCTCACACCCCCTCACACCCCCCCCCCCCCCACACACACACACACCGCAGCCCACGCCAGGGCCTGCTAGCCCCCGCAAGCCGCACCAAGAGGGGAACGACCAACGTGGCCGGATGGTTTCCTGGTCCCGAGCCCGTTTCCCTCTGCGGGCCCCAGGCTGGCCAGCTCCCGCTTTGTTTGGGTGCCCGCTGTTTCTGGGGGGACAGTCGCTGGGCAGCGAGGGGAAATAAAGCGCCAGCCAAAGCAGCAGGCAACAGGAGGCTGCAGGAGGGAAGCAGGGCGCTCGGCAGGGAGCTGCTCACACCTGGCCCTGCCGTGCAAGGAGCCAAACAGGAAATGGAACCTCGCCAGGTGCAGCCGGGCTGGGGCAGCCCATCGCCCACGCACACACCCCTGGGGGCAGGCCCTGGGCAGGGCGCCCCAGAGAACAGCTACGTGCCGGGTGCAGACAGCAGCTCCTCAGCGCGCTCCCCACCAAGCCGCCACCCCCGACTCTGACCTATGCCCGGAACAGGACTAAGCCGAGGGCGAGAACAGCTCTAAAACAAGGACGAATGAGGCTCCCCGGGAAGGCCTGAGCAGACGAGCCGGGCCCGCCCCGGCTGTACCTTGGCCATGCAACGCCACGCCAGCGGCCCATGTCCGGGTGGGGCACAGGAACATGGGGCAGATGGGGCACAGGGGAGCTGGGCGACCTGGCAGGAACCCTCCGGCTCCAGCAGTGCGTTATGGGCCTGGAGCTGGGAGCACAGACACAGCCTCAGAGCGCCTGGGCCAGGCGCCCCCGCGGCACCAGCTCCGCGCGCAGGGCCCGGGTTAAGGCGCACAGACGCAGACAGGTCCCACGGCCACATAATCCCCAGCGAAGCTGCACAGCCGCCAGGCAGGGAATGTGCTGAGGCAGCAGTTTGGGAGTTCGCCTTTCACTGAGCGCCGGTGTGGGCTGCCCGAGGGGGGAGCCAGGACTGCTGCGTGCCAGGCGCCAGCCAAGCTGGGTCAGTGCCTGCAGGATCAGCACCTCCCAAGGGGGGTCAACAGAGATCCCCTGAGGCAGACATGCCAGAGCCAGGAGAGAACCCAGGAGTCCTGACCCCGCCCCACCCCCACTAGACGTCCCCCCTCACGTTAGAGAGTCTAACCTCAGCCAAGAGCCGGAAGCGGGCCCCAGGCTGCACCTGTGCAGCTGCCGCAGCCATGCCCCAGCCACCCTCTGCACAGCGCCACGGGGGTGAGACGGTTTGCACAAATCGGGTTCCTCTTGCCTTCATGTGGCACCCGCCTGGCTCCTCCCCAGAGCTGGCTGCCTTGGGGGGGGAGGGGGCCCTGCTGGAAGGGAGGCCCCCAGAGGGGCTGTTCCCTGCCCTGGCAGAGCGGGGGTTGGGTCAGCGGCTGTTGAACGGGGCCATCTGACAGCAGGAAACAAACACACTTCACAGGGTTTACACGGGGCTCAGCTCCTCGGGGCGGCCCCCGTGGCCCGGACCTGCCTGGCTCCGTCTCAGGCCACGGTCTCATGGCAGGGAGGCTGCTCTGGAACCAGCAATCTCCAAATTCCTGGGCAGCAGCAAGGCGGCTGGCGGCCCGGCAATGCAAGTCTGGGCACGCCCAGCCCGCCGACACCAGGCGGGCAGAGCGCCGGGGAGCCGCAGCCAGCACCAGTCTCCGCTGCTTGTGGCAGGGCATGGAGCAGAGAGAGGTTGTGCCTTGGGGAAGGGTTCCCAGAGCAAGGAGCGGCCGGAGATCTCGGACACGGAGGGCTGGCTCCGGAGAGGTGTTCACACCAAAGCTCCGTGCGCAGGGCCCGTGGGCCCCAGGCGCAGACGTTTCATCCCATTTGAAGACCGCGCTTCGTAGGTCAGCGTCGCAGCAGCGGCGAGCTAAACCCGCAGCTGGGCTGGGCTCTGCAGGGACGGCGACAGGGGCTGAAACCCAGGTTGACACTTGCCCCAGCCGCGTCCCCGCACCGTAGGCACAGGGCGGCCTTGCCTGGATGCGCCGGGAGCAGGACTGTGCTAGCTACACTCCCTGCCAAGAGCAAACGGCCCTTCTCTGCCCACTGCTACTGGCCGGGCGGCTGAGCCAGCACCGCCTCCCGCAGCCGTTCCCCACGGCCACAGACCACTCCTCTCCGGACCCCAGCGCACCGGCTCCCAGCCCTGCCCCACACCTGCGGCTGCTCTGTGTCCAGAGACCAGGCACTGGCCATGCACACGCCCCAGGTTCTCCGCAGGATCGGCCCATTTCCCGTGGACTTGGGTCACCGCAACAGGCCCTGCGAGAACAGCAAAGCCAAAAGCACCAAACGTCCCTGAACTCGGGCTCCTCAGAGAGTCTCGGCCTGACCCAGCATTTCCCCTCTCTCTGCTCCATCTTCCGGCCTGGCCCACCCCCAGACAGGGCTGCCTCCACCACCCACCTTGCAGGGAACCCGCCAGCCTCCCGCCAAACCGAGACGGGCCCAGTGTGGTCTGGAGCTGCAGCAGGCCTGGGGAAGCAGCTGCCCAGCTGGGCATGTAGCCAGCACCGCAGGTTTGCAGCCTCCTTCCCCCTGGAAGGCCCATGGGGGCAGGCGGAGAGGGCTACGCCTGCCACTGGCTTCAGGCGCTCAGGGGGGGATGTTCAAAGAAAGGGCAGCGCCGGGGGCAAAGAGCAGACCCCACACGAGGGCGCCACCACCGCCCAGGGCAGAGTCAGAGCCTGATCCCTGCGGCTGAAGCGTCTGCGACGCCCCCGAGGGTGAGCCTGCCAGACCGAGGGGTGAACCCCCCGCGCCGCCCCAGGAGACGGAGCCCCCGGCAAGGAAAAGGGGCTCCCGGGAGCGAGCCAGAACTCAGAGCCAAGAGCAGGGCAAGCCCCGCTACGGGCAAATGATGGAGAAACACGAGTCTGTATCTCCTGGGCAGGTGCCGCCGGGTCCCAGCTGCCATGTAGACAGACAGACGGACACAGCCGCTGGCGTCTCGCTCCCCAAACCCGGGCACGGCTCCTGCACATGGGGCAGTGCAGGGGGAACCGGGACACCCCCGCTGCGCCGCGCGGGGAAGCTGGTCCGAGCAGCTGCTGGCTGCAGGGAGCCGCTCGAGGGGGGCAGGGCCCCCCTTCGCCAGGCGGGGTACACGTGCGCCCCAGAACCGGCAATGCCACGGGGGGGGGCACGTGCCAGCGGGGAGCCCCGGGGGCAGCAGAGCCGCGCAGCCCCGCTCCTCGCCAGCCCCGCGGCCGGGCGCCCGGGGCCAAACCTGCCCGAGCAGCGGGCTCGGAGCTGCACCTGGGACTCCCGCCGGACAGCGGCTGCGGGCGGCTCCCGACACTCGCATCCCGCCCCCAGGCAGACAGCGCGGTGCAGCCCCCGGGCACCGGCCCCGCCCGCCCCGGGCTCGCCACAAACCATCGCCCGTGGGCGGGGACGCAGAAACCGCCCGGCACCTGCCCAGCGCACGTCACCGAGCCGCCGGTATCGGCCCCCCCGCACCGGCCCCCGCAGGGCCCGAGCCGAGCCGAGCCGAGCCGGGGCGGGGCCGGGAGGGAACAAAGCGCAGCGGCCGGGCACGGGCAGCACCGGGAGCGGGGCCCCGAGCCGAGCCGAGCCAAGCGAGGCAATCGCCCCGAGCTCGCCCCCCGCCCGGCCCCGCCCGGCCCCGCTCCGGCCCCGCTCCGGCGCACCTGAGGAACTCCTGCAGGCAGGTGTCGCAGAAGCGGTGCCCGCAGGTGGAGACCTGCACCGGCTCCCGCATGGCCCGGCCGCACAGCGGGCACAGCAGCCGCCGCTTCGGCTTCTCCAGGAACTTGTAGTCGAAGCCGGGCATCTTCGGGGCCGCCGCCGGCCCGGCACCGCCGCTCGCCCCGCGCCGCCCGCGCGACTGGCCGGGCCCGGCCCGCTCCGCCCCGCCCCGCGCCCAGAGCCCCGCCCCGCCCACTCCGCCCCGCCCAGGGCGGGACCGGGCCGCCGGCGCCGTCCGCGCGGTCCTAGCGCCCGGCCCTCCCCGCCCCTCGCCACGCGCGCTCGGGGGGGAGGGCGCAAACCTGCAGGGGCCTCCCTCCCCCCAGCGGCTCCTCGGGCCAGAGCCGCACGTGGCCCACCCCAGGCCCCCCACGCAGCAGCTAGGTCGACAGAAGCATGTTTCCAGCCCTGCTCCAGCCGGGCCCGGTGTGGATTTTGTACAGCCCCAGCAGCTCTGGGAGCCCCACCGACCCCCCCCCCCCCACACACACCCCCACTCCTTGCCTGCAGTGGGGAAAGCAAAGGCAATGGAGGGGCAGTCAGGTTCTGGTCTAGTCCTGGCTTTGCCACTTACACACTGGCTGACCTTGGTCACATCACTTCATCCCTGTGTGCCCCGCTGCGGGTTGGGGGTTTCTCTTACCCCTGCATGCAGCAGTCATTAGCTATCATCTGCGAGACGGGCAGGTCTGGCTGGGCTTCCTGAGTGGGACTCGAGTGTGGTGGCCACACGGCCAGCCCAGACTAGAGAAATAGGTCACGTAGGGGCCCAGCTCAGCCCACAGCTGCTGAGGCCTTTGCTCAGGTGTTTCTCCCTGCCTGATCCTCCTCGGCTCAGAACTGAAGGGCTCCCATGATCCGGCTGAACACACTGGTTCGCTCAGCACCGCCACAGCCAGGCTGGTGCGTAGCACAGGGCTACACGCGGGAAGGGAGGCGCCCTCTAGCGCGCACACGCCTTCCTTGCCTGCACACCTTATTAAACCTGACAGCTGGAGCGAGGGGAGAGGCCTGCTAGACAACCCTTTCCAGGCCAATCCGGTGCTGCATAGCCCCCCCCCCCCGCTCCAGCCGCTGGGTCACATGCTCGGGCCCTAGAGACTAGAGCACAAAGACCTACAATGAGCCCTGGGGCTGATTTCAGACCACTGGGTTGTGCACTCCTGGGAGCCCTGTGCAGCCGTCCCCCCAGAAGGACATTTCCCTTCCTCCCCCCCCCGGGGCCTTGGGGGCAGGCTGATGAGGGCAAAGAAAAATCCTGGTCCCTGTTACTCAGAGCAAAGACCTTCCCATCACGCTCCAGGCAAATGCTCAACTCCCAGCTTAGCTCCTCTTCCCCTGTGCCAGGCATGGACGGGCAACACCCCCCCCCAGCAGGCCGGTTCTTGCATGGGGCCCACTGCTCGGCCTGCACAGCCAGCTGTGCCCAGCAGGCAAGACCCCTTCCTGCCCAGAGCGTCACTTGGTTCTCAGCGTGGAGGGAGGATCCGAGACACAGTGAGCAGAGCCAGCGTAAAGCTACCTCCTCCGGCTGCTCTCAGAAACCACAGCAGAAGGGGGGAATGGGTGTCCTTGCCCCCGGGGCGGGTAGAACAGAGCCACCTGCCCTTCGGTGCCCACTGGCTGACAGGGGGTGGAGCAGGGCTTTGGAGTCTAACCTAGGCTCCAGGCCTTGTCCCATGGAGGGGGGCAGTTGCTATGGTAACTTTTGGGTTTAGTTTTCAACTAGCAAAAGGAACATGGCACAGATGCCTGGGGGAAATGCTCAGTGAGTAAATCCCCAGCACCCACTGCTCAGGTCCCCTAAAGTCTTGTTCACCTAAAGATACTCTACGGGGGTCAGCCTGTTGGGAGCAAACCCCCCCTGCTCCCTCCTTCTCCCCCCACACCTAGTAGAACCAAGACAGGCACCCGTGGGATGCAGCCCCCCTTACACAGCTCTGGGGGGTGGGAAACGCGCTCTGTGCTAGCAGCTTCAGCTGCCACGCACATAGTGTTGCCCTACCTGCTGTCAAGCAAGGGGCCTCTGACACGTGGAGTTAAATAAATGTGGCCTCCAAATTTAAAACAGGGTCTGTGCCAGGCGTGCACAGAATTGTGGGGCTTCCTCGCCAGCAAATGGGGCACCAGGACTTGAACTGCAGGCCCTTGGCAGCTGGTCTCCAGTGGCCGCACCCGTCCTTTCCTGAAAAGTGAGGCCGGGAGGGTTAACAAACAGGCTTGGTGAAGGCAGGGAGCTGATGGTGGAGTGGGCTAAACTTTAACCAGCAGGAATTCGGTCGGTCACTTTCCCAGAGCTCCTGGAAACACTGGGAGTCAGAGATTAACGGGGTGACCTTCGGAGCAGGCTGGGAAATGCCCTTAGAACACTGGCCACATCTGGAGCTTGCTGGTCAGCCCCCAGTGACGTCACGCGCCGGGCTGGCATGTGGGGAACTATTCTTCCCATTCAGTTTTCTAGTAGCTCTAACACTCTTCAGGCAGGGAGCCTGGCTAGTGCGAGCTCTGCATTCCCCTGCTGGGTCTGCCACTGAACCGCAGTGTGACTGCGCCCACTTCAGTGCCTCTTGCATTCAGTGCTGCACCGAGGGGCTCCGGCACCCGGGGGCCCAGCCTACATTTACGCTCCCCCACCCCCACGCAGGGCAGAAGGGGTCCTGGCGCTGTCCCCTAACTGCCCCATGGAGGGGAGTCTGTAACTACGCGGGAGGCACAAGGGGGGGCATGAGGCAGGCTTGGCTCTGCTGCCCCCCCCCCACACACACACTTACCCAGTGTGCGGCCCTCACCTCGCCCCCTGCAACAGCAGCCCAGCACTGGCTTGGATGGGGGCGGCTTCACCCTCCAGCCTGGAGAGGGGGGCTGGGATGGCCCTTCAGGACACACGCAGCAGGGTGAAGGCGCAGGGGGGAAGGCACTGATGGGTGCCCCTCACAGCCTCCTGTGCCCCCCACCCATTGTGCAGGGCCCAGTACTCCCCCCCACACACACTTACCCACCACTCCAGCCCCGCAGCCCTGCATGACGCAATGGGGGGGCGGCCTGCAGGAGCAGAAGTGGGAGCAGCTGCCCCTCAGCCCCTGCACCCTCTGCCCATCCTGAAGGGCCGGCCCAGTGCCCCCCGCAGGCCAGTGCCCAGGAGCCTGCCCCCCCTCGGTACAGCACTGCTTGCATTACAGTTAAACCAGCATCAAGGCAGCCAGGTACAATGCGATGATCCCCTCAGCCGAACCCCTCCTAGCGCCTAGAGGGCTCCTCACTACATTCTGTGAGCAAAAGAGCCCAGGCCGGAGCCGTGTCCAAGCTGTAGCACTTTGGGAACACAGACTCCCGTCTACACCACAGCATGGAGCCAGGCGGTGATTGGTCCCATTGTTCAGTTGTCACTGGAGCCGTGGTCAAGCCCAGATGGAGCATGGCTCCAAACGATGCTCTGAAATGATCTGGTCCCATCCCCCCAGGCTGGCCAGAGCAGTTAGAACATGGTCCAGCCGTGACTCCATTTAAACACCTCCGCGCACAGCTTTTAAACTTGCGTGTAAGGCCCGTGTGGACGAGTCTCTAATTGCACTGTCCGTGTCCCACGGGAAAAGGGGGGCAGCCCTTGGCTAGCTCCCAGAGGCAGGTGCAGCTCCACTAATGAAGGCCTGCAAGTCCTGTGGGACTGTCGGATAAAAGCACCAGCAGGCTGGAGTCGTTATTTCTATTTAGTGCATGGTGATTTTTAAAACGACTCAGCCGTTAGCCCACTGCAGCCAGCATCCCTGCTAGCGGGAACAGGAAGTCATGAGACGGAGCTGGCTGGAGAGACGGGACAAGCTGGAGTGAGGAGTCCCTGCCCCTGCCCCGGCCCCTGCCCCGGGGTTTACAAACAGGAAAGATCTCCCCCTTTCATAGCTTGATCAGTGATCCGATAGTCTATGGCTATGGCTCTTTCAGGCCCAAACGCCTCTAGGCACATTCGTTGTAACTAGAAACACATCTTCACAAAGGCAACACCATCGCCTCACTGCAAGAGCACCAGTGCAGCGACTGTCCTAGTAGCCTCCTCAACTGCCCCAACACACCGCTCCTAGGGAGCCAGGCAGTCATCCTACACCCACTGCCCCCAACAGCCCGTACACAGCCACTGTGAGCACGCACGCACGCACGCACCATTTTCAGCTGAGACAGGAAGAAAGCAGTCTGGAATTTCAACAGGTGGGGGGATGTTCCCGTTCTGAAGTCCCTCGCCCCTTCTGCCTGGTGTGACGATCCTGTCACACAGGCAGATCTGATTATGGATGCCACCCCACTCCTGGGAGATGCTTAGGAGAGATACAGCAACGACGGTGCTCATCTTAGCTCCTGATCTGCGGCTGGTTGGTCTATGCGCTATACTTGCTGTAGCTAGGCGATGACTGCATGACTAGCAAGTTAAACGGTCTCGCCTTTGGCTCGTGAGGCCATGCCAAAGCTGGAATTCTTACCTCCTTACCTGCCTGACATCTCAGTGCCCGCAGTTCGGTTACTGCTCTGTCCCACTTGTGCCTTGCATTTTAACCGGTTAAGGGAATAGAGAAGAAAATTCACAGAGCTACAATGCAAAGCATCCCACCCGGCACGTTGGGGGGTGCAGCGGTATCCATTGCTGGGGGTTTGTGCCCACTGGAAAGGCACTGGCTAAAAGAGAAATGGGTGGATGGTTTGTAGTCATGCCCTCCCCACAGCCACCAGGGCATGGTGTCCTAGTAACAAGCATTTCAGAACAAATCTGGGATTAGTGGATAGTTTTGAAGAGGATCTTTCCTGCCCTCACAGATGGCCCGTGGCTGTGGGGTGTGTTATCTCCATTAGGATCCAGAAGAGCAATCAGGCATTAGGTAGCTGATTAATTCCACCACTCTTATCTCCCAGCCAGCCAATGCCATCATATTTCAATTGGCAGTGAGCCGCCTCAGAGTCCCTGTGCCAGGCAATGGGTCTTCAGTTGTTTTCAGGAATGTGAAGACTGCACAAGATCAGCATCGAGCAGTCAGCTGGAAAGAACAGGAGGGAAATGGGGTGCCGTGCCACATCTCCTGACCACGTTCTTTTTTTGTCCATCCTCTGAACAACAAGACAGTTGAGGGACAGTGCTGATCTGATCGATGTGGCTGAGCTAGCCTCTTCCCCATCGGGCCGAACAGGGCCCACCCTCTCTCCTTCCTCGACACAGTCGATGCCCCTCTCCTGGTTGTGGCCCCATGGAAAGTGCTCTGGATTTGAAAGCACGCCTGAGAGTCGGCGGGCGCACACGGAGTGTGAAAAGGGCGAGTGCCCTTCAGTGCCGGTGCATTTGGGGGTTCTTCCTTGTGGCTGGGATAGGCTAGAGCATGTTTTCTAACCTCAGATTCTCTACACACAGGACTAGGCACAAGCAAAACAAGCTGCTGTCAGGATAAACAGGAGCTTTCACTAGGGGCAGCAGGCGCTTGTGCGGGGAAACAAAGCAGACTTGAGGAATGGAATGGCCTGTTGGCTCTGGCCGCTCTGAGCCTCAGGCAGGGTGGACAAGCCTCAGCCTGTCCTTTCAAGAGCCATTGTTGCTCTGCAGCCTGAGGCTTCTGTTTCTTTTCCCCGCTTGCTGAGCTGGGTCAGTCCAGTATTGCATTATTCAGATGACCTTGCTGAACTCCTGGGCTTCAAAGATTAACTCCAGGGCTCAGCAAAGAAGAACAGTGGTTGTGAATTCTTGCCGGCGCTGGCCTTTGCCTAGTGGCTGCAACACCACAAACTCCACAACACCGCCAAGTGTGAAATGGGTATGAATCAACGGAGGTTACTGGGGGCGCCTTGGCCTCTGGAAGCACACTGCCTCCCTGTGCTAATGAGCTGGCTCCTCGCTTTATTAGTCTGTGATGCTTCCATCCCCCAGCAGCTCTGCTGAGAAATGGCCCTTCATTAGGCCATAAAACACGTCTCAGGCAGTAAACGCCACTGAAGAGGCTCCTGAACAACTGGAACTGGTGCCAGTGATTTCACCTCTGCAGGTTCTTAGCCTGGGTGAAGAGTCGTTAGCGGGAAGTGGACTTAGGAAACCAGGCAGCTATTTATGACTTTCCCAGGGACTGGCTCAAGGTGGATTTCTATTCAATTCAATGACACTTGATTGGCATGAGAGGCCATATAAGTGCGGCCAACGTGAAGAACAGAGACCTCTGCTGTCAGAGGCAGACACAATTCATCAGGTATCACAACTACCATGGCCAGTGGCCATTACTAGCTAGCTCTGATCCTCTGGCAAGGCTCCCCACAGGCAGGAACAGGCACAGGGTTCCCACAGCTCTTGCGCAGAAATCAGACTATCCATTCGCTCGCAGGGAAGATCTTTCTCCTGCATGGTCACACTTTGGACGTGTCTCCCTGCAGTTAGAGTGGACCTGGGGGCCGACTGTCAGAGGTGCTGAGTCCAGATGAAGTCAGTGGGAGCCGCAGCAGCCCTCTCCCTGAGCTACACAGAACAGAGCTGGGGCAGCAGATGGAGGCTGCCAGCTGGTCTGAGGAGGATGCTATTCCCATCAGAGCTGGTGCTGCCCTAAAACAAGTCTAAGCAAGATCACTGAAATGATTAGCCCAGGAAGGCTGCTGTGGTGCTCTTAGCTCTACAGTCGCCGCTATCACCTTGGTCAAGGGTTGCCCCGGACTCTCAATCCTGGGTCAGGCCGGGTGGCAGAGAACACCTCCACCTAAACAAGGGTGACTGGCAGCCTCAGAGTGACCTGCAGCAGCCTCCTGCTGGTGGGAGAGAAAGGGCAGCCCACCCAGACAGGCTCACCCGGCACAGCCAGGTACGCAGCTCCGCTTTCATCACTCAGCACAGGCTTGTAAGCAATCAAGATGTCCATTCACACCAGCAAGCCTTGGATTCTAACTCCCCTGGTGAGCCGCCCCATTCTGAGGGCGAGAGATCACATGAGCACGTGCAGTGAACCGATCTATAGCCCCTTAGTGTGAATGGAGCTTCCCAAGCCAGCAGAGGGGGATGGGGGAGAAAATCCTAAAGCACAAGGCAAAGGCCAAGAAAACAGAGACACCTTTGAACAACAAACTGGATTTTCTGGTGGTGACGCAGCGCTGATTCTTCCCAAGAGAGCACCTCTGCAGGAGACAGCCACGGAGAAAGGCGGGCGAGCTCTCCTGCCGGAACACAAGCAGGTCACTGCACAGCTCCTCCGTGCTAAGGGGACTCTGCCCATCAACCTCTCCAGAGCCTCAGTGTGCAGTGGGGAGAGGAGCAGTGATACCTTTACTAATTCGTGACCTCTCATACCACAGACAGAGCAGCCAGACGCCACAGGAGCCTGTCAGCCGCTGCCTGGTTTTGCCTCAAACAACACAAAGATCCACAATAAAATAACTAAGCCAGTGGACCCACCAGCTAGTGAAAGAACTGCCTTTATACACACCTGCTTGGCAGGAGTACAATAATGAGTATGAAAAAGAAGGCTGTTAAGAAAGATCAGAGACAAAAGCTTTTCAGAAAATGGCCACGGGTCTGCTGTAAGTGAAAAGGGGAACGATCCTTCTGGTTACATAGAAACAGAACTCCAGTCTCTGGCAGAAAGAGCTCCGGGGAGGGCACCCTCCCCTTCCTCATGGTCAGATCTGGGCTAGACCTCCAGTTACTCACAGCTGCTTGCCTCAGTAGCAGAGGTCTAGGCTGTTGGACAGTGAGCTGGTCACCGGCATAGGAGGCGTGAGAACGAACGAACGAACGAACATTAGTTGGGGGATCCAGGATTCTGGGCTGAAGGACCCCAGTCAAGCTGTGATTAGAGAGAGTTCACAGCAGGAACTTAGGAAGAATAGCCCAGGGCCGAGTTGCCTACACACACGATCACTATTCTCACCGGTTCTGGCAGCTGGCAAAGAGCCAAGTGGTCAAGGCCCCAGAACTTTGGTGGCTTGAAAAAACAACGAGCTCAGTCAACAATTGCGCAAAATGTTTTTCAGGGGAAAAAAAGACTAACTAAAAAAAGGTTTTGCACTTAGTCACTGTCACAGAGCCTAGGGCCATAACAACAGATGCTCCCCTGCAAATGCTGACAGTGCCCTCAGATACCACGCTGTCAGCCCACACTCTAATCAGAGTGGGGAAAATCAACTGAGGCCCTTCTTGCTGGTGGCAATAGGTCCCCTCCACAGTCAGACACGGGCACCCAGGATGCAGGAAGGCATCCCAGATGGGGTGAAATAGCATGGGTGTAGCCCGCTGAACACAAGACAGGTCAAGATCACCCTTCATCCCTGATGAAGAGATGTGACCTGTCCCAGCAGGCGCTGCTCCATGGGATCCGTGGGGCAGTGGGCAGCAGAGGCTTCAGGTTCCAGCAAGCAGCGGCCCACGTTGAGCCAAGTGGCTTGACATCTCCGTATGAGCAATAAGGATGTCAGTGCTGGGCATTCCGCTCTGCCAGACGAGGTCTGCTGGACGGGCTCCTGGCATGTCCCAGTGCAGGGGAGTCGAGACGCTGACACACCATGGTCTGCACTATGGAGCCCCATCCTCCACGTCACAGCAACACCGATGCAAGCAGCTCCAGGGCCCAGGCAAGGAGGCACATGCCAGGCCGGCGGGTCAGGGGATCAGAAGGAAGCGGCTATGTCCAGCTGGAGGTGCTGCAGCTTGCTCCCGCCATCCCGCTCTCACTGGGGGCCCGACTCTTCCACTGCAGCTGAAACACGGAGGACAGAAACCCGGGATAAACACAAGCGCAGTGTCTGACAGCGCACTCCGACCGGAGGCTAAAATTAGCAAAATCCGGTGGCTACCAAGCCAATCATCCGGCTGACAGGCTGTGTGGTTCAGCAGCCCAACTTTCTTGGTGCCCCAGGAAGCCATTGTGAGGTCCTCATTAGTACACAGAGCAGAGGGAGTGGGGCTGGCACCAGAAAAGCCATTTGCACTGGTGCTAAAGGATTAATAGAGCCCCTTTGTCTTCATGTTGATTCTAACAGGGGTAACGAAAGGTGACTCCTTGAGACCTACACCCCCCTTTCTCCCTCCCACTGGGTTAGCCCCGAAGGGGAAGAGACCACTCTCTCCAAAGGAGTTCTGTGTGCGCCCCTGGACAGGCTCCCACATCTCACTGTCAATTCATTCGTGGTCGTTACAGGCTGGGGTTGTTTCAGCACAGGGGGCTGCAATGCTGAGGTTGGACTAGGTCACTGCAGGGTGCACTACAGAGCTCACAGCCGAGCGGGTCGCGGTTCCTGGGCCAGTCTCAGGCGGTTACAGCCAGTGAACAGACACCAAGTGCTGCAAAGAAATTGCACTTAGCAGGACCAAGACAGAATGACAACGTGGGGCAGCGAGGAACCACAGCCCCCTTAGCAGAGAACTGCTGGTTAATGCCATTCTAGTGATGGGCCTTCCACACACCCCGAGGTCAGGAGACCAGGGCTACACCCGTACTAGTGTCTGGGGACAAGAGGGCTCAGCCATGTTATCCGTTCTATGAAAAGACTTCCAAACCAACAGCTGGGTGAAAGCCCAACGTTCGAACCCATCCATTTCCAGGGCTTTCGATGCCATCTTCACTCTGGTACCCACAGGGCAGAACAGGGGAGGGGGGCTGAATTCATGTTCCCCACTGTTTTGCATTTGGGTTCAATAATAAATAAATAAAAGATTGTGAGGTGCTCAGCTGCGAGTGGGTGGGGGACAGATAAGGACCTCGGATGGAGCCATACAAGAATGTTTTCTGTGGCTTAATCAAGGTGCTCAGTGGAGCAGGAGGGAACTAAGAGCCATTGTTCTCTGGAACAAGTACCTCCTGCTGGGGACAATTAGCCAGCTAGCAGGGGGATGGGGAAGGGGAAAGCCATAGTCCACACTGCGGAGGTGCAATGAGCAGACCCACCAATGGGCTGAGCCAGGCTCCCTTAATATACCCTGGCACAGGAAGGGCAGGGCAGACTGCAGGCTTATTTTAATCACATAACGATGCTTCTTTTAGATGGAGGAAAGTGAAACCACAAGCGCTGCTATTTTCATCAAACCACAGTGAAGATCCAGGAAAAAAAACTGACGTCTCAAATCTCAGTTTCTATTTAGGCCACTTCAATTATTCTGTTCTCCCCCGTGAGAGCTGCTGGTTTTGGAAATGCTTTGGCTCCATAAACATGGTGACCGCCGACACTTCACCCTCCCCAGCCCACCTTTTGCCATAGCAGGAGTACATTAGAAATCACAGGGGCTCCTCCTTCCCTGCTGGTCTTTGCTTTGCCGGGCTGGCTCAGCATCACCAGTGGCGAAGGAGTCATGGCCGATGCGCACAATGAGATAGATGGATTCTGTGCTTTGCCTGGGGCTGTTCTGATTTCAGTGGAATACGAAGTCACCATGGATTCCAGAAACCAGCCAGCTGGCAGTGAACTGGGAGTCCTAGCTCCGTGGACAGGCAGGCACTGGGAAGAGCTGCAGAGGGGTCACAGTAGGCTTTGCTCTACTCAGGAGCACATGTGCTCCTGCTCCTACCACCAGCTGATGCGTGGAGCAGTGTGAAGTGAGTGAAACTCCAGAGGGTGCTGCATCCAGCATGCCCAGCTCAGGGACAGGTCTCCCAAAGCACAGACATCCCTATCCATCCTCAGGATTTCAGTGACAGGGCTGAGCAGCGTGTTGAGGAACTGGGGCAGAGGCCACTCCTGCACTCCAGGGTTCAGTGTAGAGGGTTATTCCAGATCCTAAATGTGCATGGTTATTAGCATTTGGCTTAGAGAAGAGCAATGGAACATCCCAGCTAGACTAGGGCCTGGCACCAGCAGGCACAGCAGCACCCGCTTTCCCTCAAGGGAAATCCCAGAGTGGCAAACTCTGGAGGGGTTCAGTCCAGAGGCAAGCCACAGCGATGCCAAGGCAGGCAGGAGTGCCCCGGAGGCCTTGGCCCAGCAGGCACGGAACAAGCACCAGAGCATTAGTGGTCCCCATCCCAGATCACACAGTGGAATCAGCAACCGGAGGGCTGCAGAGATCGGAGGCTTTGTGACGGCTGGCTATGCCGCACTCTGCCCCTCAGAGCTGCCAGGCATTGACCCCTCTAGGGCATCAGGCAGGGCTTCACTTTAGGTCCCGAGCTCGCAGCAAGAACGGTCACGGCAACGAACCGTGTACTCACGTTTTACTGCCAGCAGCGTGTTCCCATGGCAGCAGGCGACAGAGGTCACCAGGTAGGGGTGGGCCTCCTCCAGCTGCACGGGTCTGGGAGTCCTGGTCTCCTCATCCTTCCTTCCCAAGCGCCCACGAGCTCCTTTCCCCCAGGTGCACACCTCCCCTTCTGGAAAGGAGACGTGTGTCTGCAGACAGTTTCTCAGCAAATCGACCAGCTCTGCTGACACCCGCCCCAAGCTATGGAGCAGAGAGCCCTGCCGCAGCAAGACCAGGCCTGCCCCGTCCTCCCTCAGAGCTGCCCTGTGATGCAGGGTGGGGCTGCAGTCTGGAGCAGAACAAGGCTGAACTTGCCAGCAGCACTGACTCCTTGGCTGGAGGCCCAAGAAAACCAGAAACAGCTGCCGCACACGACCCCAGGGCTTCAATCTCACCTGCTCCAATGGCCACTGTGAAGGCATCGCCACAGGCCACCATGGTGACCTTTATCGCATGGAGCCCCACAACCAGGTAGGGCACACGGCTGTTACGGCAGGTGCTGGTGCCAAGCTGCCCGTGCTGGTTGCTGCCAAAGGTGTAACACTGGCCAGAAGCTGTCAATGGGGAAACAAAGGAGAAGTCAGCCGAGGCTCACCTGATAAGAAAGCAGCGAGATGTCACTGTCAGAGGCCGTATTCCAGCACATTGTACAGCGCAGGGCACACTGCCCCTCCGAGCCCCAAAAGGTTCCAGGCTCACTCACTGTCTGGAACCCAAACCACAAGGAGGGGAGGCCTAGTGTCACCCCCCATTGCCCCCCCAGCACAGGTTTGCATCCCTGCGGTACCCAAGGGCCACCTCCTCACCTGTGACTGCAGCGGAATGGGCTGTCCCAATGTCTGCACACACAACTGGCTCCTGATTTAAGGGCACCGACTGGACACATGTGAACGTGGGAGCCTCTTCCACCTGACCCTCCAGGGGCGGCTCCTCCTCTGTAGCGATCTTATCCAGGCCCAGCTTGTTAAACCTGAGTGAGGAGAGCAGTCCAGGGGCTGAGCACACGTCGTATAGGATGGCTTGGGCCAAAGCCACCCGGGGTAGCTCCACTGACGCCAAGGGAATTCTGCCAGGAATGCTGAGGACTGCATCATTGCCATGGCACAGGGCATATTCTTGCTCTAACCAGAGCTGTCTGGAAGGGTTTGCAGCTCCAGAGAGATGCCCATTACCAAGGTTCTTGCGCCTTCAGAGACAGGACACTGGATCAGATGGACCTGGGCTGATCTGCTGTGGTGACACCTATGTCCCAGAAGATGGGGAAAAATCCCTCTTTTCTTACCTGTTGCTCCCACAAGCAAGAATCTGGTTCTTCACCGTCAGGACCATTGAGGAGTCAATACCACAAAGGACTTTCTGAGCCTCGTGTTCAGGCGGAACAGCGACCTGCTGGGGAGAACTATGGGACTCCAGTGTTCCCAGCCCAAGCCGACCTGGGCAAAAGAAACAGGTTTAAAGAGACTGTGTCTGTCAAAACACAAACCAAATGCATTGCCCTGAGTAACAATATCTAGAGTGGTGACTGCAGGTGCCCCGGATATGGGCCACTCTCCGAGGGGGCAGGTGTCCTGGCTGCGGGGAACTGCTGGCTGCTCCAGCCCTAGTCAGTCTCACACAACAGTTACCTTGTGAGCCATCCCCCGGAGCTGTGCAAGCGAATCAGGTGCAGACTCCTTGTTTCTTTGTATAAGTCAGGCACAGGTAGAGAGAGGTTTTCCCGTTACTGTTATGAGAACGGTACAGTACTGTTTAATGTGGCACAAGTGAACTCCATCCGGTTAGTTTCCTGAAGTGAAGTCTTTCCTGAAACTTGTACTATTGAACCTAAAAATATCTTGATGAAGAGTGTGTGTAATGTACGTGCAGGGCGTAAAAAGACGCCAGCCTAAACTGCTCTAACAACAGAAAGGGGAGTAAAGACACGGACTGCCACCCTAACCCTGAAGGCTGAAGAATGCATATCAATGACCCTAACGTGCAAATAAATGACCCTAACGTGCAGAAGGCTCCACCCTGGGAAGGAACAAAGCACAGCACTAAGAGAACAGGCCTGCTTGCAATTAGCTGGTGATTAAGAGCTACACTGAACCTAGCGGCAGCAGGACACAGCAAGGCCCAGAGACTGACGAGAGCCAGGAACGATAAAGGATGGGGTAAAAACATGGGAACTTTGGGTCTCGTTCTGCAATTGTCACCTGGAGCATCGGATTCACGATTGACAGAAACCCGGCTCCATCCTCATGCCCAGTCTAATTGACCACTAGGCTGGCTCGAGCAACGCATAACAGGACTGGTCATTATATCACACCAGCGTGCAGCACTTCTTGAGTACGAAGGTGTGCACGCGACTGCTTTTTGATATTCTTACATTTACAATCAACGCGGCGTATTGCCTTGTCCCCCCTGAATAAGATCCGGCTAATCTTTTCTTTCACAAGTATAACCACCTTCCAGCAAGTGCCCACAAGGAGCTCCGTGGGGGCTGGGGAGTTAAAAGAGGAGGAATAATGACCCCTGATCATGCTAAGCAGAGACAGCTAAAATCCTCTTACCATTGTCTCCTCTGCCCCAGGCAAACACTTCCCGTTCATTGGAAATGACCAGCACGTGAGACGCGCCACACGCCATCTGGACAATCTCATAGCCCAGCAGCGCCTCCACGATCTTAGGCTGGTAGAGAAAAGAACAGCATTAGTCGGCTAAGCCCTTTCACACAGCCTGGTCATTGAATGACACTGCCAGAGCAGATCTGCCTATCTGGCGGGCGCTGCAGAAACGCATGGCTTTACAAGGCAAGGGAGCAGAGCTCCATGGATTTTCTAGTTAATATCCCAGGTTTTACACGATATGAACAATATTTACATTTCTGTCGTACCTTTTGTCACTAAGGATCTTAAAAGTGCTTTACAAACTATGTATATTCAGCATCAATGAAAATGTCGCCACCTCTGGGGTGGAGAACAGCTGCCAGATAACCAACTAGCACAACAGTTTGGGGAGGAGAAATGTTATGCCAAAGGCAGCAGAACAAATACGTAGCCTTGCGACAAAAGCCCATGCAGAGCAGATAAATCTTGGTTACGTCTCACCTGAAAGAGCCACACAGAGGCACTGCATGGAAAGGATGAGCTAAATCTCCTGTGAGGCTGATGCTGGATGCAGATTCCCCATTTATCGCCTCACTTGGTTTTTTCCCTGCTGTGACCCAGAGTCAGATATGACACATCTCTCCCATGGGCCTCATGCTCCTCAGCCTTCTCAGTGAAAAGCACCATTTGCTTAAACCAATCGAGGCTCCCCCACAGTGGCAAATGGGAAGCAGAAGCCAGAGGGTAACACCCAACAGAGTGTGAGTGAAAAAGCCAGCTGACCACAGAGCCAAACAGGACCAAACGGTCAGCCCTGGCTGGATTTCACACGCCATCAGCACCAGCCAGCCAGGGTGGGCAGGGCAGGGAAAGAGCCCATAGAGGGGAGGGGAGGGCAGGAGAGCAGAGCAGAGCAGAGCGCGGTTACAACTTCAGCACTTTGTACCAATCAGGAACGCACAGCTCTCCTTTAAACACTGGCTCTTTTGAAAAACACGTTTCTCAGTGAACCGCAGCAGCTGCAGGGCTGAGACTGAACCAGCCAGCTGTGTGGTTGGAAGCAGCCCCAGAGCCTGGGCCCCAGCCAGCAGCAACCTCAAGGCAGTTCTCAATTTCCCTCTGCATGTTACAACCCCACATTCAAAGAAACCTTTGTGCAAATGGGCAGAGAGAAGCAGGACAGTTCTTTCAAAAGCAGCAGAAGAGAGCTGGGGGGGAGGAAGGGGAAGGATCCAATTCCAGAGCCTCATTTAGATGCATATGGCAGGACTGCTGCATGTCAGCTCGGGGCTAGGGAGAAGCTGCACCACGTGACACCGAGTCAGTATCTGTGTCCCCAGTGCCTTACATACAAACCTGTGTGACGTCAGTGAAGTTTCCATGCCCCAAACAACCATTACTGCCACTGCCAAAGGTCATGATTATCCCCCTGTCTGGAAAAGCAAAATAAAGCCATGTTACAGCCACTAACAATACACCGTGGTCAGCACTGCCCTGGGCACTCGCTAGAACACCGCATCACTTCCCTTGGCAGCGCTCTGACCCATCACCGGCTGGCCAGCAGGCACTGCAACTCCCGTACTGATGCCTTTGGTTAGCGGCTAGGGGCTCCCTTGGATCAGGGCGCCTGATACTCGAGAGAAGCAGCCACAAATGTGCCGGGACAAGTCACCAAACAAGAACGAACACAAACAGGCCAAATCCTGGAGATAACATTATTCCAGCTGTGTACACAGGAGCTTCTAATTCAACAGTCTGGAGAGGTGTTAAACACACACAGCCATGCATTTGCTGGCCACCCAGCCTGGGGGCAGCAGGAAGCATGGTCAGAGATAGGACAAACACACACATCTGAAGTTTGCCCATTGCAAATCCGTCACTTATTCCCCTGATCCCCAGCGGAATGGCACACACTGGCAGCTCCCCACGGGCCATGGCAGGAACCTCACTGTGCAAACAGCACATTCCACACGGATGTCACTCAGCCAGGCAGCTCTGAGCAAACACAGCTTTTAAGATGCTTTAATACAGTGGTTCTCAACCAGGGGTACACAGAGCCTAGGTCTTGTAAGGGGCACATCAACTCTGCTAGATATTTGCCTAGTTTTTCAACAGGCTACATAAAAAGCGCTAGTGAAGTCAGTAGAAACTAAAAACCATACAGACAAAATGAGGAAGTCAGCAATTTGTCAGTCATAGTGAGCTGTGACACTTGTGTATTTTTTTGTCTGATTTTGTAAGCAAGTGGTTTAAGTGAGGTGAAAGTTGGGGTACGCAAGACAAATCGGACTCCTGAAAGGGGTACAGTAGTCTGGAACGGTTGAGAACCACTGCTTTAACAGAGTTTTCAGACACTGGCTCCCCAGGCGCTTCTGAGGACGCCCAGCCTCTGTGGGGCTCACAAAGACTCATCTACTGCAGTACTCATCACACATTCAACCCCGTGCGAAGGGTTCTCTGCCACATGGACTTTGGGACTAGAGCCCCCAGCCGGGCATCCCCAGCCAGCAACACTGCAGCTGCACCCTTCCAAGCGGGCTGCTTTGGGAACCCAATCCTGCACGCAGTCAGCACAGCTCACACCCATACCTGTCAGGCAGGCTGTGAAGAGGTCGCCACAGGACACGTGTTTGATCGTCACTCCAGACTGGCCTTCCAGGAAGCGGGACACAAACTGAGGCTGGATCTGCTCTGTGGCCCCTGGGAGGGAGGGGCCTCCATAGGCACCCACTGAGGAAGCCTGACAGGGAGAAGCCAAATGAAATGCACTTCACTTCCAATGGGTCTTGGGTGAAAAGAACAAGTCGGGGCAATAAGCCCATCCCACCTCCTGCAGTCTCCATGGTCACCAGGAGCACCCTGGGATTGGCAGGGTCTCTGAGGAAGTGGGGCCGTGGCATGTCGGGAAGCAGGCTGTACCTCCTCCTTGGAGATCTGCCCAAACCCCTTTGCTGACACTGGCTTATCTCCCTGGGTTCCGGCCGGTTTACCATTGCTCACCTCCCACATGATGAGCCTCCCTGATTTAGTGACGCCAGCCTTCTGGGTTCTCCCTGCAGAAACCTGCACCACTTCTGTGTTGAGCATGGGCAGGCGGAGGGGGGTGGTGATCCCGCTCCCCCAGGTGTAGATGGAAGACAGGGCAGGTGGGATTCCAGTCCTGGCTGAACCAGCTCGAACACCTAGGAGTCAAACAAGATACCATCGCCCCAGTTTGCCACACCCCCCAGCCCTCCCTGGCAAGCTATAACGGGCAAGAAACTGACCCTAGCCACACTACTCAGACACCCACCCAGCATGGAGGACAACACTCGGTTAGACAAAGAGTCTGAATGCACTGGCAAGAAGAGGGCCTGGAACCTCTGTCTGAGGCTCATGGGAGGCTGCAGGGAAGGCTGCTCACCGCAGGTCTCCAGCGTGATGCCGGCAGGAGGAGGGGGAAACCAGCGTTTTACTCTAGCGTTTTCAGAGGCTAGATGGGCCACTACAGCTCTAGCTATTCATCCGCCAGGGACCTTCAATTCCCAGCTCTCCTCCTGTCAGTACCAGCCTGCTGTGCTGGAGCGTGGAGGAACTCAGGCGCAGGACAGCCTCTGAAGGCGCTGATCTAGAAGCAGCACTGGTAGTTCCAGAGGCCCAGCCATCCTGTTGCTGGAGTACAGGGTCTCCCTGGAAGGCGATTCAGAGAATGTGAAGTGCCTACGTTTCATCTGGCAGAGGGGGGCGCACAGCGTGTTTCCCAGCCAGCGTGCTGTGGCCCTGCTGTGCCGGCAGGCCTGAGCAGGTGTGCCATGGAACATTTTGGAAAAAATGACTTGAAGAGTTCTGGATTGGCTCATGAATATTCATGAGCTTGTTTGGAGACTATACGGTGGTGTGCCTGAAAATAATTAAAGGAATCCAGGTGTGCCAGGGCAGAGAACAGGCTGGGAACCACGGGTGTACTGGCTGCCACCGATGCTGAATACAAAGGAGTCTCCTTTGAAATTAGTTCTGCTGAATACACTGTGCCTGGCCTTACCCCTGGGTCTGGCACTGCTCGATCTTCCTCCCGCTCTGTTGTGGGCCACTGTTGGCACCGCAGCCAATGGCTTCTCGGGCCTGTCAAACCGAAATGCACAGCTTCTCACTATGAACTCAGCCAGCCAGCGTCAGCACTGCGCTCACAGCAGGGCAAACTGCTAGTATGCATGGTGCAGGCAGAGTCGGGGCAGGAGGCAGAGATGAGTTTCCCGGGGACGGTTCGTTAAGACTGGCCGGCCAGCTCTCTGACAGCACCATGTCCCTGTGTGAGGCCTTGCTGGCCCCAGGGCAAGGAGGACGCGGAGGTCGGGCCTAGATTTCAGTCCATGTGTATACATTTTTATTTGCTGACCACAGCTGTATACGTCTCCTCAACTCCATGGACCCCAAACCACCATGCCCAGCAGGGAGCTAGGCACTGGAGGACAAAGAGTAAGTGACCAAGCGCAGCACCATTCAACACTCGGCAATCTGCCAGAGATCAGAGGTTAACGTCCTCCCGTGACAGCCCCTCAGCGAGGCAACACCTGCAGAGCAGCACTGCTGGGCAGGAGCCCCAGGGCGAGGACACCAAGCACAGCTGCTCTCTAGCTGGCCAGTGCCCCGTACCAGCTCGAACAAAGTAGAGCATTGACCCGCCCAGAGCCCTCCTGGGAGCTGTGCAGCCTCACCCTCCCCACCCCTCCCACTGCCAGTCCCCATCGAGCCGAGCATAGCAGCACCACTTGCCTTCTCATTTTGACACTGCCCACATCTGTGTAGAGGTTCAGAAGTGGCCTGATGCAGATGGCCTGGGCCATGATCTCATTCAGCTGGGGCCGTTTGGAAGGGTCCAGGTTGAGCATGCTCAGGATGAGCTGGCGCAGGTCTGGGCTGTATCGATCTGAGATGGGAGCAAACGTCCCACTCATGATCTTTAGCACCAAGGCAGGCAGGTTCTGCAGAGTATTTAAGGAACACAGACACACGTGGTTAGCAGAAGCCTGGCTGCTGGGCGGGCAGAGAGGTAGGAACCCTGTCAGGAGCAACGCCAGATCGTAGAGGGCACTGCCCTCCTCAGAGCTGCAGGCTCAGTGGGAAGGCAGCAGGCACAGGCCAATGCAGCCGTGTTTCTGCCATTATACAGGAATTCACATCCCAGCTTTGGGTAACCCCAGCCCCATCCTTACTGCAGCTTCAAAGGCCCTCTTGAGACTGGCGAGTTCGTAGAGCACACAGCCCAGTGCCCAGATATCACTCTTCTGGTTGTAGGGTTTCCCTTCGCACAGCTCTGGGGAGATGTAGCACGGAGTCCCCACAACCTAAGAGAAACAGGCACAGCTGCAGTATGGCAATTCACAACCAGGGCAGGGAGGGCTAAAGATCAATGTCCACTACAAAAACAAAGGCACAGCTTGACTACAGCACAGCAGAACCAGAGTTCTAGGTGAACTGGGCGGGGCATTAGTTTCCCTGCCAATGATTTTACCATGATAAAATGGTTAGAGGATTTACCTTCTCTGACACTAGAACATGGCTCCCTCTCCCAGTCAGCACTTAGCTCCAATTCTGACTTGTAGCCAACTGAGGGGCTAGGATCCCACAGGGATGTCAGCCACATTCGATGAGACAGGGAAAGATCCTGAAGTATCAGGCAGAGAGAAGAGATGAACGAAGAAGAGACAGGACATCAAGCCAACCAGCAAGATTTAGGAACCTACGAAGTCAGCCCTGAAGCACCCGTCAGATCAGCCAGGACTCAGAAGAGGCTCACTGGTGCTCAAATCTCTCATAGCAGCATTCACAAGTAACGCTTTCTGCCACCTCTGGTAGGCTAGGAGACTCCAGCCCATCCTGGTGAACAGTGGCCTGACCTTGGCTCTCCAAGTCTTTGTCACCTCCCATCTGGACTACAGCAATGCAATACACCTGGGCACAAAGCCAGCAGGCCTTAGGAAGCTCCAGCTAATACAGGATGCAATAGTAAGTCTCCTCAGCAAGCTGGGCTACCACAAGCCGCCCAGGCCTATCCACCACCCTCTACACCGGCTTCCTACAGACTAGGCAGGGCTTCTCACAATACATTTTTGGTGGTCTCAGAGAGTGGCCACCAAGTCTTGCTGGTGGCTGCGCTGACAAACCCATCTCTCTGTCCTTGCCTCCCGCAGCCCTTCAGTGAGAGCCTGCCCTGGGGAAGGTGGGGTCAGGAACTCACCGGTGCCTGCAGAGTCCCAGGCTCCCCATGCCCCAGTCAGGTGGGAGCAGGGCAGCTGCCCAGGGGAGCGCCCCAGCAACTAAACACCGTAGCCACCTCCACTTTCAAGAGCTGCCTCCGGCGCCATGCACACCAGCCCCACGCATCTCCAGAGGCACGACCCGGAGTCCCTGAGGAGGCTGCATGGCGCAGGGCATCGATCCCTGCTGCGACACCAGCACAAACACCCAAGTGGCATATCTCCCTGCCCTTGGCAACCACTATTCAGGAGCAACAGCTGGGTACTGAAGGGAGGGGCCACTGCTTTGCCCCCCAATTCCCAGTCATGCTTCGGAGCCTGTCATGGCCTCCAAAAAAATCCACTGGTGGCCATATGCAACCAAGGTGGCCACGTTTGATGAACACTGGACTAGAGAGTCAAGTACAAAGACTCAGTCCTTATCTTCCAGGTGCTCAGCGGCTTGGGGCTGGCATGTCTATGAGCCCAGCACTTCAGCGTGAGGACTGTGGTCAACAACCCCATCCTGCTGGCACAGTGGAACGTTTTACACCAAAGGCAAAGCTGATCTGTGGAGGAGGAAGAGCTTCTTCAAGGCCAGCACCAGACTGTGGAACAAACTTCCCCAGGAACGAAGGATCATCCCACACACACCCCACCACCACCACCTCCCACTGCAAGTGCCAGGCACCCTCCTCCAACACAAACACACAGCAGCATGGATATTTTAAATAAAAAACACCACATCACAATAAAGCCCTACCCAAATGAAACAATCCATCGCACGCACAATACAGATGAGGAGAGAAAGAACAAGCCATACAGGACAGCTGTTTTAATGCACTACTGGAAGGCATTCAGACACTGTGGAAACGAGAGAGATACAGGAACGGATATAGAATACTGCAGTAAGACAGGATAGCAGGGAGATTAAGGGTATGTCTACACTGCACAAAAAGATCTCTTCTTAACGGGAGTTAAAACAGCAATGCAGACACACCAACTCAGCTTTTAACTCAGGCTAGCACTCCAGTTAAAGACTATAGGGCAGACTGCATTGAACTCAAGGTGCTAACCTGTCTCAAAAGCTGAACTGCAGTGTCTTCACTATTATTTTAACCTCAGCTAGCTAACCTGAGTGAGACGTACCCACAGAGTGGAAAGATGAGCAGTAATATTGATTATCTACTGACTTGAAAAAATCTGTATCACTATCACTGATCTCAGGCCTACTCTCCCCTATATGGAGACACAGGAACAGAGCAGATTTGATGAGAAGCTCCCCTGGGTCTCAGAAATTTGGGAACTCTCAGAGATACACACCGTGTAGGCTTTGCTCTTGCTGCTCAGGATTTTGGAGATGCCAAAGTCTCCAATCTTGACGATCATGCGGTGCTTGTCCAACAGAATGTTCTGAGTCTTTAAGTCACGGTGCAGGATCTGTTTGTTGTGAACATGATGAAGAGCCAGTAGGATCTGCACAAAAAAATGCAGGATGGTGTCTTCGTCCAACAGGGAGTTGCAACGTTTATGAATAAACTCTGCCAACGTGCCACCTGGGATGGATGGCAAAGGGCAGAAGGGCCATCAGCAAAGGAAGGTTACCAGGGCTGACATAAGCTTAAACAAAAGTAATGGAATTGTGTCACAGTAACTTAACTACACAATTGCTGCTGAATGATCCAAGTACAATAGAACCTCAGAGCTACAAATACCAAAGTTATGCAATGACCAGTCAACCACACACCTCATTTGGAACCAGAAGTACACAATCAGGCAGCCGCAGAGGGGGAAAATATAGCAAATACAGTACAGTACTGTGTTAAACACAAAGTACTAAAAAAATAAAGGGAAAGCAGCATTTTTCTTCTGCACAGTGGTGTTTCAAAGCTGTATTAAGTCTACGTTCAGTTGTAAACTTTTGAAAGAACCACCATAACGTTTTGTTCAAAGTTACGAAGAACCTCCATTCCCGAGGCGTTCGTAATGCTGAGGTTCTACTGTACAGCCAAAGTCCAATGCACCAGAGGAACATACCACCTAGTCTCTACATGTTAAGAGAACAGCAGCAGCATGGCACAGGGGATGCAGAACCAGCAGCAGAGGAGTTAACAGCACACCATCAAGGGCAGTGCTGCCTCCAGGGCTCAGCAGGAAAAAGAAATGCTAAAACCATACATATCAGAGCAGGCAGGAAGCAAACATCAATGGGAGAACAAGATAAGCCTGTTCTGCATAGAGAAATTCCCCCGGTTAAGTACCCACATGGTGTTCAAAAGGGCCCTGTCACATAATGCAGGCCCAGAATTCAGCTTTTGTAGTAAGCAGTTTTACAAACCCTAACATAAATGTTTTCTTGATTTTAAATTGCCAGGCAAATCTTGTGTTTGTTTGAATTTACACTTTTCCATGCTGCTCTGCAGCCCCAAGACTGGGCCCAAAAGGGAAACTGACAACAAATAGCTGTGAAACTGACAAAACCTAAGTGAAGAGCAGAAGGGAATACACAGATTAGTGATGAAAAAGATTTTAAAAATCCTTTCCCTTGGGATAAGTGCTGGCAATGCTAACAATATGCATGTATTTAAAAATTTTTAAACAATAGGATTTTGAACTTGGCCAGGTCCCTTTGAACAACAGCCTGCTTAAATTATCCTTGGGACCTACCTCCCCACTATTTCTACAACAGCAGTTACCTGCAGTCTGCTTCAAGATAAGGAAATAGGGGTTGACAAGGACAGGAGTGAGCACCTGTTCAGAGGGAAACAGCCTTGCCAAACAAAAGTCAGGCCTGGCTTATGTACCAGGGACATTGCTAGATTCTCCTCACCTTCACGGAGCACTCAGCCCCCTGCTTTTGATTATCTGATGCCTTGAAAATCAACCCACTCAGTTGCTAATATTTAAGTCAGGCAGTCCCTAAAGAGGCTTATTCACCCAGATCCACCTACAGTTGCATGGCCAGAGGGCAAACATTGGGGAATTCAAGAAGCTGTCTCGCCAGCTCATACCATCACTCCATCCCCCGCCCATTAGCATCCCACCTGGTGCATATTCCATAGCAATCATAAGAGCCTTGTCTTCCAGGAAGTTCTCATAATACTCAATGATGTTGGGGTGATTCAGCAGCTTCAGCACCTGGCACTCATTCTGTGCCGCCAGCCGCTCATCCTTCGTCATCTGTTCCACAGGGATCTGTTTAATGATCACTAGCGTCTGGTCAGCTTTGCGCAGACACAGGTGCACTATTCTGCAATAGCACAGAGCAAGGACAGTCTGCGTTAGAGGGGAGACCAGCCACGCAAGGCAGGGGGTGGAAGGTACCTAGGCCAGGAAAGGAGTGACCAGGCCCAGAGCCACAATGAGTGGTGTGAGGTGGAAAACAGCAGCAGATGTGTGGCAATGTTCAAACAGTGAGGGGCACAAGCTACAGAGGAGCCATTCCAGGGGGCCTGACCCCCCACTTCCCCTCCTCCCCCCACGGCAATGGGAAGTATGTGCCGTGTTTCCAGCACAGCACCATGAATCAGGGCTCCATCCTCAGCCTTGAACCCTGAGCTGCTGGGTGCATCTAGGCCAGTGAGGGCTGTGCCTCAGTTTCCTCAGCGGTAAAATGGCCTATCTCGCGGCCCCTGATTGGCTGGGGGGAGGGCGGGGCGCCGCCGCGTCCGTCGCCATGGTACCGCGCCTCAGCTCGGGGGTGTCCTGCCCCCCAGAGGGGAGAGAGCCCGGCGATGCCGGCACGCGGGAGGGGGGTGTCTCACCCGAAAGCCCCTCTGCCCACCACCCGGATCCGCTCGTACTTCTCCATCACCCGCGAGCCCCGCCCCGCCTATCTCCATGGAAACACTTCCGGGGTCCGCTACGGCGGCCGGGGAGGGACCCTCCGGCGCGTTCCCCGCTCTCGGGAGCCTGAGCGCTGCGCCGGGGGCGGGGTCGCGGCTGGGGGGGGCTGGTGCGCGATGTGACGCCCGGTCAAGCGGGCACCTGTCACCAGAGACCGGCCCTCAGCCGGCCCACCCCGCCCGAGGCTGCTGCTGCCCGGCGCTGCACATCGCGCAGGAGTGCTGGGTCAGGCGGCGGGGGGGACCGGGACCGAGACCGGGACCGGGCTAGCTGCTGCCCCGGGGCATCCCGCGCCCAGCCCCGCCTCTGCTCAGCGCCCATCGCCCCCAGCCCCGGTCCGCATGGGGCACAGCGCCGTGCACGCCGTGGTGCAGAGCGCAGCTGGCTGTCCTCCCAACCTCCTCTCTCCAGGAACGGACTTCTGTACCCAGGGCGTTAAAAAGCAGGGGTCAGGCTCACCAGAAATCACGAGACTGGCTTTAAAACGGTGGGATTGTGTACGAATCAGAGCGGTGGGGTGCTTTCAATGCGCCTTCTGCTTCTGAGCCGTAGGGTGCCCCGGGTCACATTTTGACCCTTTCTCCACAGCCAGGAAAGCCAGAAACTTACTTTTTCTTTAAGAAGGAAGGCTGAAATCATCACGTAGCCATGGGTGTTTGGGGTGGCATGGCGGGAAATGCCCCCCAGAAATTATGCCGGGACCAGCTGGGAGCAGAGACCTGGCGGGAGGTGGGGCTGGGAGCAGAGACCTGGCGGGAGGTGGGCAGCTGCAGGCTGGGAGCAGGGACCAGGTGAGAGGGAGCTGCCGCTGCTGCTGCTGCCGCCAGGGTCCTGGCTTTGCCCCCCCAAATTACTACGTCAAACTCTGCCTATGCACATGTCCACTTGACTCCAGAAGCTGGGGCTTTAAGGAAAGCAATGATTATCATGAGACTCATGAGAAGATGGTGTGAGCTGGCAGCACTGCATACACGGCAGGCCCGGGCACGCTCCCTCTGGCTTGCTTACAGAACAGCTCGTCTGCAGGGGCTGCTGAGCCGCGGTGCCATTATGAGTCATGCCCTAATGTTTCCCAGCCCACCCTGGCGCTGGGCATCCTCTCACCCTGCCTGGATCCCTGAGGCCTGGCGCTAGGCTCCCCCTCATGCTACCTGGGTCTTGGGTCCAGGCACTGGGCTCCCCACTCAGTGAGGCCCTGGAACTGTCCCCACACACACCTAGTGACACCCAGCCCGCAGCACCAGACCTAGTGAGCATCCAGGACACGGTGAGGTAGACAGAGCTCCTGCTCCTAGACTGCCAACCCCTGTGAGAGAGCCTTGGGTGGGAGCTGTCCTGGGAGTAGGGAACCAGATGTCCTGATTTTATAGGGACAGTCCCAATATTTGGAGCTTTTTCTTATATAGGCGCCTATTACTCCCCATCCCCTGTCCGATTTTTCACACTTTGTCACCATACCTGGGAGTTACTCTGCCAGTGCCCCCAGGCGTCCAGTGGGTCTGTAATTCAGTGTGAATTCCTGTCTGCTCTCCCGCCAGGGCCGGGCTGCTCAGCACAGGGTGACAGCTCCAATTCTTTGGCCATCACACCCACTCACTGCCTTCCCAACTAATTAAATGACTCTTTATTGGGCCCAGTCACCCTCTGAATGCAGCCAGAGCTGTAAATTGCTAGGTCCCTTTAATCTCAGTTAATTGCCGTGCGCCTCTGGGGTGATTAGCAGCCGTGGAGGGAAGGAGTGGCTGACGGCTGGGTGAGAGAGTCTTTGTTCTCGAGACAAAGGCAGCAGTGTAAACGTCAGCCTGCCTCCTTGTCCCAACAGCCTGGGCTCTACCTGCCTCTCCTGCTAGAGACAGACAACCCTGCCCAGACAGAGCCAGAAAATGCTAGGTACAGATGACACCCAAGGGACTGGGGCCGTGACAGGCAAAGTCCCCCTGCTCTGGCCCCATACAAGGTGCTTGGCTTGGCCCAGTAGGTAGCTGAGTCCAAAACCTCCAGTCTTAGCAGCAGTCACCCCTTCTAGGGCATCTGCATGCTGTGGCTGGGCCTGCGGGGAGGTGCTGTCACTGCCGTGGCCTGCCGAGGCCTGTCCCAGAGCAGGATGTGCTGAGCTGTGGGGTGGGAGCACTTCTGGTCTACTGGCTTATGTGAGGAAATTGGGACCCCGGATTCCTGGGTTCTGTTCCTGACCCTTCTCCTAAGTTGCTGTGTGACCTTGGGCCGGTCACTTTGCCTCTGTCAGCCCAGGGGAAAGGCTGGACGAAGGGCACAGCATGGGCTGCGGCAATGGAGTCGTAGTAAATAGTCAGCTCGCAGCAGTGCCCAGAGGCTCCTGCAGCAGGCTGAGTTGTTAGTCACGATAGCTGTGTCTGTTAGTTTATTGCTCCTATCAGCATGGAGGTTCCTCTGGCCATGTTAGAGCAAGATCCCCACTTACCTTCCTGAGCAGGGAGCCGGGCAGGCCCCAGATGGGAGGTGGGCTGGAGCAGGTGGTTTGTTGGGGCTGCTTCTGCTGGCAGCACCAAGAGGACAAGAGTCAGGCCCCAGGATGGGTGATTCAGCAGACCTGGACGCTCAGACAGGCAGCACAGGACAGCAATGGCAGGCTGCTGGGACACCGGGGCCCGTGAAGAGCCCTTTTTCTCCACATTCCATGGTGTTAATGCAAGTCACCTCCAGACTCTGTTCCCTCTGTCCTCCATGCCATGAAGGTGCATGGGATGGACGTTCCTGGCCTAGGCACATTCCCCTCTCACCGAGGTAGAGTGACAGGGAGTGCACCTTAGGCATGGTGGCACTACACTCCCTTGGGGGGGGGCAGGGAGGTGGGCAGCAGGCAATCAGTCAGCTGGTGAGAGCTCTGCTATGCAGACACCGCCCCATCCCAGTGGGAATGCCCCAGAGGACGGGAGAGGGGGATTAATGGGCAGCGAAGGGAAAGGGGAGCAAGGGGGCTGCAGTTAATTCGTCAGGAACGGTCAGTGCCTCGCTCTCCAAGCTTCAAGTGGGTGGCACAGGCCTTTGTCCTGTGTGCTGCGGAGCCCCAGCCAGGGGCCCTTGAGCATCAGCGGGGAGTGGGAGGAAGGCAGGTCTCTTCCCCACACAACAGGCTCTGGAGCCCCAGCCTCGAGACACGGCATCTGGAAGTCAAGAAACGCCAGCAGGGTGAGGGGGGAACATTTGCTTCTGGGAGGCCAGAGAGAAAGAACAGATTAGCCCAGCCTGCCCCATCCACCACGCAGAACGGTTACTCCAGCTGGGAAACTGGGACTCCCTAACCTGCCCCACCCTGAGACCCCACTGCCTGGATCCCAGGGGATCCCCTCCCCAGCCCCCACACTCAGGGACTCCAGAGGAAGAAGGGAGTTAATCTGTAACTCGCTGCAGCGCTCTGGAGCCTTTGCAAACAGAGAGAGCAAACTGACAGGCCTGCCAGCACCTCCTACCGCTCTGGGGAGCAGGGGGATGTGGAGGGGCCTGCGCAGAGGTTCGAATCAGGCATGCCAGGCTGATAGCAGGTCCAAAGATGCAGCCAGGGCAGGGCAGAACGGGCAGTGATTACATGCCAAAGGAGCTGGCCCAAAGCCTGGCCTGAGCCGGCAGGGCTCTGAGGCAGGGCTGCCCAGATAGGAGAGCCTTGTTCTGAGCCACATGGCTTTGAGATCAACATTGCACCACCCAGCCTCAGCCACAGGGTCTGCACTCAGCACCCCGCTGAGCCACTGAACCAGGACCACAGCAGGGGACTGAGGGCTGTCTGTCTGTCTGCCACTAGCTGGTCCCAGCACCGGCTGGGTGGTAGCAGTACCAAAGGAGGGTGCCCCTCTGGGACGTCGGGTGGGCACGCTGGCTGGCTGGCTGGCTTGGTGCATTGCCTTGACTGCCCTGAGGCCCAGCCTGTTTGTTGTGTGGTGACAGAGGGAGGCTGGGCTGTCTGCTTTGTGCTTTCCCAGGAGCTGGCGCCTCTTTTCATTGCATTCCTGGGATACCTCTGGACAATGGCAGACACCAGCACAGCCCCTGCAGGGCCAGGAGAGACCCAGCAAGGGTGTGGGGCAGCTGCACACAAAGGAGAGGAATTCACCTCAGAGAGGCTGGGCTGGGGCCAGGGGGAGTCACCCTATTCTTACCTGAGAAGGAAAATGCCACCCTCGGGTGGGCTGTGGGGCGCTCCCCACAGGCTCTGGGTGGGGCTGATCCTTGCTATCAATCCGATGCGGAGACCCAGGCAAACTGTCCAGCTGGTGCGGTTGGGTGGAGGCTGCATGTCCTTGTGTCACAGGACAGCACTCTGGAAGGGAAGGGTTAACAGCGAAGAAACCAGATTCCTACATTCAATCAAATGCCACAAGGGACCCTTGTGCTCAGCTAGTCTGACCCCCTGTAGAGCACAGCCAGACAGCTCCCCACAGCAATCCCTAGGGCAGAGCGCTTAGAAAAACAGCCCGTCTTGAGTCAAAAATGGCCAGTGCTGCAGAATCCGCCTGGCCCTGGGTACGTTGTTCCAGTGGTTAATGACTCTCACCAATACAAATCTACACCTTAGGGCCAGTCCCAATCTGTCTAGCTTCAACGTCCAGCCACTGGCTCCTGTTAGACCCTCCTCTGCGAGCCCTGAGCCCATTGCCAGCCATTTGTCCCCAGGTAGGTCCTTATCGCCCATGGTCAAGTCACCCCTGACCCTCAGAGCAGCAGCAGTGGCTCTGTCCCAGGCCTGGTCCTGCTAGCCCTAGGTAGGGTAGCCTCCCCAGGCACGTGTGACTGGGGGGCACAGTAAGCTGCCTCTGAGCCCTGCTCCAGGTGTAAGCTGATTACCACAGGGTTCGCAGCCCGTGCGCAGCAGCCAACGGCTGGCCAGGTGCATTACAGGGGTTTTCTGCCTCTCCTAGAAGCACAGGGCTGGGTTCTTGCCAGAGGCAGGGCACCCTCAGGCGTGGAGGCCCGGTGTTCTGATCCTGGCCGATGCTCCATACTGTGCCTGCAATCTGGGCCCCACCCCCATGGTCTGTGCCCGCTGATGGTTCCAGCTTGCTGCTGTCCTGCAGGGGAAGGGGCAACCCCGTGAATATGCCCATTGCCTCCCTGTGGCATTGCACAGGCCGATATTAGGGGAGGGGGCTCAGGACACCTCTCCCCGTCACCTTAGGGCCATGGGGACAAGCTGTGTCAGTGAAGGGGGTAATGCCAGGAGCGGCCCTGGCACCAGGTACATCACGAGATCCAGTGGGAAAGGATTGGCCAGGCACGGGGAAATGGTCTGCAGGGGCAAGGGGAGAGAAGTAAGGCTGGCGCTCCCCCCCTCCACACACACACGCTAAGGGCAGGCCTGAGCTGCATGGGCAGAGGGACTCGGGATGGAACCTGTGAGAAGCCACAGGCCCCACAACTCTGCTGACTGCTGGTGTTTCTCTCCAGTTGGGAGCCGTTATAATGGAGGGACTGGACAGAGCCAGAGACCAGGTGCGGCTGGGAGCAGATCAGCTGCCACTTCAGACCACGTTCCACCGCCCCCATCTAGTGGCAACGAGGAGGAGAGCTCACCGGAACCCAAGCCCCGAGACTTAGGACCCAGCAGTGCAAGGGGCTCTGAGGTCAGTTCTGAGCCCAGGCCCACCTGGGCCGTGCTGTGCCAGAGCTTCATCTTCCTACAGAGATTGAGGAGAAGTGGCAGGAAGCCCCAACCCCACGTGGAGCACGAGAGACTGGCCGCGTGGCTGCTCCCCGTGTGCTGCTCCCAGCTCCCCTGTGCCTCAGAACAGCCAGGCCCCCGACAGGTGCATTTCTTAACGTCTGGAAAACGGTCGATGACGTGTCACAGCAGGACCCACCTCTGCTCCGGGCACATCACTGTCTGTCTGCAGCACTGAAAGGCCTGAGAAATCCTACTAAAGCCTGAGATAAAGCAGGCGTGCTCTTTCTTTCCCATCACCCCTGTGAGTGCCTGAACCTCGCAGTCCTGGCTCTGCACCTGCCCTCAATCATCTAGGCGCATAGAACTGCCAGACTGGATCAGATGCAGGGTCCACCTAGCCCAGTATCCTGTCTCTGACAGCGGCCAGCACCAGATACCTCAGAGGAAGGAGCAAGAACCCACCAGCAGGCAGATGGGGGATAATCTGCCATTTACATTAGATCTCCTCCTGGGCTCTGAGAGTTGGAGATTGGCTTACTCTTAATCTGCATCATAGGGTTCAATATCCCTTCCTCAACTGACCTTGGCTTTAACCACCATAACCCCGGGTAGCCTTATTGTCCATGGCAGTGTCTAGTCCCTTTTCGAATCTTGCACAACTCCTGTCCGCTCAGACACCCTGTGACAATGAGGCCCACCCTCCAATTCCCGTTGGTGGAAAAATATTTCCTTGTATCAGCTTTGAGCTTTCTACCTTTTAATCTTAGTTACTGGCCCTGTGATGGTGTGTTATGGAGAAGAGACACTCACCAGCTACCTTCTCCAGACCATTCATTAGCATTCATTAGCATGCCACCAAACCCAACCTTTCAACTCTCGCCAGCCCTTGATCAGTCTCACTGCCCTGCTGTGAATCGCCTCTAGTTCTTTCTCCAAAAACCATTTGGAGACGGAGTCACCCACACTGCACCCACTGCTCCACACTGCACCCACACTGCACACACTGCACCCACTGCTCCACACTGCACCCACTGCTGCACACACACTGCACACACACTGCTCCACACTGCACACACTGCACCCACTGCTCCACACTGCACCCACACTGCACACATTGCGCACACACTGCTCCACACTGCACCCACATTGCACACACTGCACACATTGCGCACACACTGCTCCACACTGCACCCACATTGCACACACTGCACCCACACTGCACACACTATCCAGATGAGGCCACATAAATACATTATTCTCCATCCCACTCCATACACATCCAAACATAGGGTCTGCCCTGAGTCCTGCCCAGCACCGCCCCCATGTCCTGCCCCTCCTCCCCCGTGCCAGTCCCGCCCCGCGACCCCAGGGGGGCGGAGCAGGGAGCTGGGTCTGGGCCGGGAGGAGGCGGAGCTGGGCGGGACACCCCGCCGCCGCCGCGGGCGCACGTGGGCCGGCCGGGGCGGGGCCGGGGCTGGCCGGGGCCCGGGCCGGGAGGGAGGGAGCGAGCGAGCGCGCGAGGCGGCGGGCCGGCGGCATGGGGCCCTGGCTGCGCGCGGCCGGGCTGGTGCTGGGCTCCACGCTGCTCTTCAAGGGGCTGCAGCGGGGCCTGCGCCGCCTGCCCCTGCCCGCCCACGTGCGCCCGGACCCGACCCGCGCCTGGCGCTGGCGGAACCTGCTGGTCTCCTTCGTGCACTCGGTGGTGACGGGGCTGTGGGCCGTGCTGGGGTGAGTCTGCGGCCCCCAGCGCTCCCCCCCCGCCGGAGACAGGCTGCCGGGGGGGCAGGCCTCTGGGGATGCGGGGTGCCCGCCCCTCCCCCGGCGCAGGGAGCCCTCGGGGGATGTGGGGTGCTCCCCCACCTGGCAGGTAGCCCCCGGGGATGCGGGGTGCCCCCTACCCGGCGCAGGGAGCCCCCTGGTAGCTCGGGTGTCTCCCCCCAGGCTCCCCCGTTGCTGTCCCCCAGTCGGAGCTGAGCCGCGGGGCAAGCTGCTTTCAGCCGCTCAGGTGATCAGGGCCGGGGCCCCTCGCTCCCAGTGCGCGGGCAGGGCCATGGGGCGCCTGGCAGGCGGGCACTGCCCGGCTCATCGCCTCCCCCAGGCCCCCGAGGGAGCGAAAGGATGCCCTGGTGCCCAGGAGGCCCCGGGCGGGTGGTGGCTGGTGGCTGGCTCCAGGCCCTGGCTGTGCGCTGTGCAGGGGCGATGCTGAGGTCGCCCCCAAAGGCCGTGGGGCAGGCCCCGTCGAGGACAGGGGGCTGTGCTCGGTGCCTGAGGCCTCCCCGGGGGCCATCTCTGAGACTGGCTCCTGGGCAATGCCTTGACAACCGTCGCTGTGTGCGGTCCCCGCTGCCCAGCTTGTGGCACGGCTCTGCCGTGTGGTGTCCGTGGCAGCCAACTAACAGCGATGCCTGATGTGCCCAGGGCCAGGGGCCTTCACACACCCAGCCGGGGCCAGCTCTGCCCTGGGCCGACCCTGGGCTGCTGTGCGGGAGCGGCCACAGGCGGGACAACGGGGGCGCAGCGCCCTGCACCGAAAGGAGCGGGTGAAACTCCTGGTTGGCAGGGAGCGGCCTGAGGCCCCCGATGTGCGCACACAGCCTGGCCTGGCTGGGGAGCGCGGTTGCCAAGGAGACCTCGGGGAGTGCTGCGTGTGGTACTCAGCGTGTCGGCCTGGCAGGGAGAGGAAGGGCTGCGCCGGCCGTGGGCCGAGTCCCAGAGCCGGGTCCCAAGGGCGGCAGGTGCTTCCCTGCGAGGCCTGGCCCATTCGGTGACTCCCTGCAGCAGGGGAGCAGGGATCAGAGGCCCCCGTGGACCCCTCCCGCACCACGTAGCGGGGACATGCTCTAACTCGGATTATTCCCGCTCACGGCCAGGTCCCCACGCAGGACGGCCCCGTTCCTGGGCTGGCGGCAGTCATGGGGCAGGGTGCAGTCGGCTCAGGGAAGGGGGGAGTTACGGCCGCTCACCCCGAGTACCTGCGGGAAGAGGAGGCGGGGTGGGGGCTGCTATTGCGGGGTGACACGATCCCACTGTGCGAGACCGCAGCCCTCGGCACGTCTCTCCCCTCCCCAGTGTGTGGCAGGTTCCGCAGATGCTGCTGAACATTGAAAACGCCTCGTCCACGTCGGGATATCTGCTGCTCTGCTTCTCCGCCGGTAGGTTCCTGCCGGCGAGGGACGGCTCCTTCCTCTCCCAGTGCCGGCCGGCAGTGCCCGGCTCCTGTGCGGTGTTTCAGCTGAATCCCAGAGCTGCTGACATTGGGGCGGGAAGAGCCTTGCCCACCTCGCTGCCCCAGTCGGCTCCACGCAGGACTGATTCCCCAGCAGTCCACCTGTTCTTTCTGGCCCCACGCCCTGTCCCTTCCAGAACAACATTCCTCCGCAGGCGCTGACATGGTTCAGATCCACAGAGCTGTCTAGCCGGTTCCTCCTGGTGACCCTTCACCCATTTAAATCCGCGTGGCTTGGCTCATGAACGCCTTCGGCGCTTTCCTTGCCCTTTGCTGAGCTCACCGCGGCTTGTCAGCCTCCCGGCGGTGTCCAGAGGGCAGCACGGCAGGAGCCGGCACGGTGAGCCCTGTGCCGCGGGCCTCCCTGCTCCATGGCGCCAGGCTGCAGTGCCTCAAATCGCACCGGCCCGTTTTGCTGCCATCCCCTGCTGTACGCTCCTTGCCGCTGTGATCCATTCCTCAGGGAGCCGCTCCTGCTCCCAAGTGTCCCTGTTGCAGTCGTTTTCCCCTTGGGCCCGATGTCGCTGGCCGTCTCACTCGTTTTCTGCTCACACTTCCAACCTCTCCGGGTGCTCACGGAATCCCTTGCTGCCCTGCAGGGGTGAGAACACCTGGAGCTGCGGGAGGTTACGGTAGCCATAGGGACGTGTAGGCAGACTTGTCCTGGTGCTCTCTCATGTAGCTGGAGATGTGTGAACCTGCCTTCCTGAGGGAGGCTGTCAGTCCGGACACCGGGTTCCTCCCAACTTCAGTTCCCAGTGGAAGGCGGTGCTGTTTGTTGCAGCCCCATCTCACTAGCACTGGCACTGGGCGACAGCCGAAAGATCTCAGTGGAGGGTCTTTGCACATGGTGCACTGTGTCACTGTAACCCCGCCACGCCCCACGAGTGACAGACTGCGCCTGTGCTCTCCACCTCCTTTCCGCAGGCTACTTCATCCACGACACGGTCGACATCATCGTGAGCCGCCAGTCCCGAGCATCATGGGAGTATCTGGTTCACCATGCCATGGCAAGTAGCAGGCCCAGGCCGTGAGGCCAGCTGGCGTGACGCAGCACGGAGCACGACCAGCTGAGCTGACTCTGCTCTTTCCAGATAAACCCCAGGCTAAGTGGAACTGCCTGGTGTCCCCCGGGAGGTGGGAAGGCAGGACGGGTGTCCCACAGGAGGCAAGGGCTGGGGGCTGTTGAATTCTGAGAGTCCCAACGGTTGGGGCCGACTGATGTGTGCTGGCTTTGCTGCCTCTTAGCTGAGCAGCTCGCGGCGCAGGGCTGAAGCTCGGAGCTGCTCCCTGCCCCAGCCTCCCTGGCATCTCTCCCTGCACGGCCTGTGCACGCAGTGCGGTGGGCATGCAGAAGCAGGAACCTGCCAGCAACTTTGGCTCCATGACGGCATCTGGAGCAGGTGGCCCCTGCCAAATGGGGCACAGAGTCAGCCAGGACAGCGGTTCTCAACCGTTCCCGACTACTGTACCCCTTCCAGCAGTCTAATTTGTCTTGTGCACCCCAAGTTTCACCTCACTTAAAAACTACTTGCTGACAAAATCAGACATAAAAATTCACAAGTGTCACAGCGCGCTGACTGAACTGTCTGTGATATTTTAGTTTGTATTAACTTCACTAGTCTAGCCTGTTGTAAAACTAGGCAACTGTCTAGCTGTGTTGATGTACCCCTGGAAGACCTCTGTGTACCCCACAGGTACACATGCCCCTGGTTGAGAACCACTGAGCCAGGCCATGGGTGATTCCCTGGGGAGTAAAGCAGGAGGTGGGGAAAAGAACCAAGACGTGACCACCTCCCGTGCACAGAAAGTTTGGTCAGTGCATCCAGGCTGGGACCCCAGCAGGTTAGACGAAGGGGGGGGGGCAGCCATGCAGCTGTGGCTAGAGCCCTGGGAAGCTGAACCAATCCACTGACTCCTGAGAGAGGCCCCCTCGTCTCCCCCTCACCAGCCGCCCTCTGATCTCCTCCCTCTCCATGACTTCCCCTGGAGTGGGCCTTGTGGCGGGCATGCAGCCCCATGCTTGGGCTGGGCAGGGGGCAGAGGAGAAGTAAGCTGGCCTCAACTCTTCCCTGCCAGGCGATCTCGGCCTTCTTCTCTGGGATCTTCTCGGGCCGGTTCGTGGTAGCCGGGATGCTGTCGCTCTTCGTGGAGGTGAGCAACATCTTCCTGACCATCCGCATGCTGCTGAAGCTGAGTAACGTGCCTGCTCCAGCCCTCTACAGGGTCAACAAGTACGTCAACCTGGTGATGTATTTCCTCTTCCGCCTGGCGCCCCAGACCTACCTGACCTGGTACTTTGTGCTCCACGTGGAGATGCGGGGCCAGGGAGCCTTCCTGATGGTCAACCTCTTCCTGCTGGACGCCATGATCCTGATGTACTTCTCCCGCCTGCTGCGCTCTGACTTCTTCCCAGGCTTGCCCCGCCGGCGCCCCGGGAAGGATGCAGGTGGGGAGAAATTCTTAGTGGACTGAGCAAAGCCCGCGCGGGGCTGCAGATCCTCTGCAGTGGAGAGGGCTTGGACATTAGGTACTGTGCACCTCCTCAGGTCTGCACCGCATCTGCCTTACAGCAAAGGGCTCTGCAGCCACCTCACAACCTCTGCTGTGTCACAGATGAACCTCGTTCTGCTGGACCAGCCTCGATGGCCCGAGCGGCCCCCCACGCTGCTCCCAGGGTAATGGGGCTGAGTCACAGCAGGCAGAGGAGGAGGAGGGGTCTGCGTTTGCCAAACGAAGGATGGAGTTGGTTGAGAGAGGGTTTATCTTCCTTGTTGGGACGGGGTGTTACACGCATTAAATACGTGTCTGTTTCCAAGCTTCTACAGCACATCTGGGCCATCCTTTCCAGGGCAGATTCTGTACGGGGCCGGGGAAGGAAGCAGCTTGTTACAGGAGCTGATGAGGAGGAACCAGACTAGAGAAACTGAGTCAAGGCAGTGGGAGCAAAGGACAGAAAGCTAGGGCAGGGGAGGGGGAAGCTGTCAGGATGGGGGATATGCACCTGTTTGGTGCATGAAGAGTTAAAGCTCTGGGCGGGAGATGGTGAGAACAGCATCAGCTTCTCACTAGCCCAATGGTTGGGGGAGAGAGGCCTGTAGTATCTAAAGTGTGTGTGTGTGAGAGAGAGAGAGAGACACTTTTCTGACCCTGGCTGCTGGCTTTTCAGTCGATTCTACCCCCTGCACAGAGCAGGGTCCCCAGGGGAGCGGCTTGGCTCACCCAGTTCCCACCATGCACTTCCACTCCTGGCCCGTGCTTTGCGCTGCAGCCTGTCACACTGCTACACACGCTTCCTCCCAGGCAGATTTGTATTATGGAAGCTCCTCGGAGCAGCATTTCCAGCCCAGCGTCCTGCTGTGCGCTAGGTGCTGGACAGACACCAGAAAGGCAGCGCCTGCCCCCACGAGCTAACAGCATTTGGGTTTTTTACTTGTTTTCTCCCCATTTACTTTTACCTTCAGTTCCCCCCCCAGCGCTCACCCGTGGGGTACTTGTCATTCACCCACTGCCCTGCCTCAGCTGTTGATGCTGGAGCTGGAACTCTGACTGAAGCAGATATAGCAGTACTAGCTCCACATGAAGCTGGGGTGCTAGCCACCCCACGTACCTGCGCCGGTGTTCAGCCAGGTGCTAGCCCATCCCACTGCCTGTGCAACCACAGCTTTACTGCGAGTGGTAGCATGCTAGCGCCGGCATGTCTGCCCACACCTCCAGCGCCTGTGTCCACATCCCTTCGGGTGCTGCAGAGCAGGGCAGGAGGGAACAGGCCCTTGGCCAGAGACAGGTGGGGCGGAGGAGAAAAGTGCCCACTTGTAGGCAGAGGGAAAGGAGCCAGAGACCAGAGGGAATGTTTAAGTGGAAGAGAGAAGGTAGGGGGAGGGGAAGGAGCCTTGTAGTAGGTGCAGGAAGGTGCTGCCAGGTGGTGAATTTTGCTTGAAAAGATTGTCAGGCTGGGGGTAGAGCGGGAGGGCTGCAGCAGGTGGAGTGGTAGAGACACGGAGCCAATGGGTGGGGGCTGAGCTGAGGCTGACACCAAAAGGGAGGCAGCTGGCAGCGAGGCGAGGCAGGGCGGGCAGAGCAGTTGCCAATGAAGGGGGCGGAGAAAGGGAACGTAGGTGGACTGACAGGAGCAGAGGGGACTCGGGCAGCATAGTCCTTACTGTTGTCCAGTCGCTGCTTTGGCCACAGCATCTGCAGGGTCAGTGGGGGGCTGGGCCAGATGGGGGGGGTCCACGGCTCAGGCTGGAATGCAGGCTCTGCTGAGGACAGGCGTGGTAGGGCAGAGAGCTCTCGCTGGCCTGCTGGGGTGTTGGGGCTGGTATGAAGCCGGGGGAGAACCGGGGCAGAATCAAGGCTCGCCCAGCAGCCAGCGAGGCCATGCCCCAAGCAGCAGAGCTGAGGAATTGGCCTAGCAGCTGCACTCACGCTAACAAGTGCAAATCCACCCAGCGCAATGAGGCTGAGACCCACCTAAAAATAACCCAGTGACCCTTCGTGGTCCTGCCCTGCCCCCTTTGCCAGTGGTCTAATCCAGGAGTGTCGAGCTGGGACCTACCTTTATCCCACGGTCCCGTGTAGTGGAGTACACTCCCTCCTCTTCCCGCCTGCTTTGGGCCAGGACAGGGGCATGCTGCTGTCTCATGGTTTTGCTGCTGCGGCAGCTTTAATGCAGGGCAGGGCAGGGCAGCCTTCGGGAGGCAGAGCGGGAGCTGTGTGTGTGTGCAGGTGTCACCCTGATGGGCAGTGGGTAAGAACTTACCTGGAGCCAGTGAGGGCTTCTTGCAGACAGTCTGCTGGAGTCTGTCCAGCCCCTATGCTGACTGACTGAATGGCCTTGGATGTCCAGCTTGTGACAGGCCATTGCTCCGGCAGTTCCGGTGCGGCCCTGGGGAGGCACATTGGTGCTGGCACCTGCAGAAAGTGTTCTTGCAACTGGCTACAGGAATAAATGTGGGCTGGAGTCTGGCTGGCTGTGTGGCAGTGCACACAGGGACTGAGGTAAGCCAGGGGCAGCCCCCCTGTGAGCAGCACTGCTGGAAATGAAGCTTGCATTCTCCCACCAGCTCGCAGGGCCTTTAGCTAGAGGGTGTCGCTTACCCAACATGCAAGCGTCAAGCAAGGCCAAGGTTAACGGGGGGAGTCAGCGAACAAGCCCCAGGGAGCTAGGTGCTATGCCAGAGTGACACTAGCCTACTGGCTGAACGAGAGCTGGCGTGGCATGGCATGGCTGATTACAGGAAAGTGCAGACGCCTTCCTTCTGCCCCAAATGCATGGCACTGCCAAAGCTGTGCCCCAAGGACGTACCTGCTTCTCCCTAGCGAGGGAATCCGTTTGAGGCTGGGGCCCTCCTTGCGTTAAATAAGCTGTGCTCAAACAAAGGCCTCTGCCTGACGCTGTTTTCAAGCGTCTTCTGTGTCCACAGGAGAGTATGCTGCAGCTCAGCTGCTGTGGCTCATGGAGAAGGTGAAGATGGTGGGAGCCAGCCTGGCTCTCCCATTCCACACTTCTCCCCATGCTGCTTTGCCATGGCACTGGCCCCCGTGGGTAGAGCCTGCCAGGTCTCACTGCCCTTGCGCTGGGCAGCAGCCGAATACATGGCTTGGAAAAGGCGGCGAGAGGCCACATGGTCAATAGCAAAAAGCGATTCTTGTTCACGTGCCCTTGTTCCTGCCAATGACAAGACATGGAAGCCCTCCCTTGGGGCACCTGCCCCCTGTTGCTGCCGCCATCATTTGAAGTGGGGAATTTGTGCTCCATGAAGCCCTGGGCACAGCCAGCCAGTGCTGTGTACACGGGCAGGTTTCTCTCAACTTCCCACTAATCTCTGCCCCAGGGGGCTGCCCCAGCGTTTGCTTAGTGGCTCCTGATTCTTCCCATATGGTCTGCACCCAGCCTAGGCTAATGCAGTATGATACACCAGAGCCTGGCCCAGCCCAGGGACATTGCAGCAGCAATCATTAACCTCTTCCATTAGCTTGGAGAGTTAAAAACTAAATCACAGTAGGACTGCCTGCCTGCCACGCACAGAAGGGCCAGCAGCTCTCATCCCATCACATCCGCCTCGCCTGGCCCAGAGCAGCGTCAGCACTCAGCCTTAAAGGAAAATAAAGAGAATGAATCACATTCACCAGAGTATTAACAACAGCCCTCCTGGGGAGACTTGGGCCAGGAAGCTGACTGTGGCTGGCCCATGTGACCCAGCCACCCTCAGAGAACAGACCTGCTGCTCCAGGGGCCAGGTCTAGGACCTCACATTACCCGGGAGCCTGCAAGGTTGGCCAAGGGAACATTTCAGCAGGGCTCCCTGTGTGTTGGCTGGGATTCTCACAGGCACCCATAACCTGGAGGAGCTGCCATGCCCAGAAAAAAATCTACAATGGAAAAGCGTGTGCTCCGAGCTCCCCTTCCCAAGGGTAGTTTAACACTCCTGTGTCTCAGCTTCCAGTCAGGCCCCCATGGCATGCTGTCCCTGGAGCCTGGCACCTACCTCCCCATGTCACTGTACCCCCCAAATGCAGGGGCCACCAGAGCTGTGCTACACTCACTCCTTACACCAAAAGCTAAGTCCTTTTCCTCTTTCCCTGCTGCTTTATGGCTAGTTCTGCAGAGGGATTCCCAGGCACAGCAGGGGGGCAGCCAAGGTGTGTCAGTGCAGAGATGCACACATACATCTGGTTTTAAAACTTCTCCACTGCACCGAACGTCTCTTCCACAGGCTCAGCCAGTCTCTGGAGAGCAGAAAGTTACATCTTTCTCACAGCAGAACATGCCTTGCTTAGAAGCTGAGTTCTAGAAATGCCAAATCATTCCTTCCTAAAAAGGGATTAACCATTTCCATACAACCAACAGCACCCACATCCTTTGCTGAGCCTCAGCCAGAGGTAATTCACCTCGAAAATCCAGTGGGGCCCACAGCCATCCCAAGGCAGGACACCTCCCTTCAAGCTGCAAATCAGTACAAACCTTAGTGACAAATCAGGATAGGTTTCATACCACAAAAGGACCTTTAGTCTAGTCTGAAAAGAACAATTTAGCCAAAGGTCCTCAGAGCACTTAGATCCAGGGTGGATACAAATAAATGATTTAAAAAAAAATTTTTTTTAATCAGTTTTTTATTTAAATAATTAAAAAAAATTTTAAAATCAATAAAATACTAAATTTCTCATTTAAAAAACAGCAGTTACAATTAAATCTCATCACAAACATGCTAACCCTACACTTACAGTCTCATAAAAATGAATTAATGGCTCTAGTCTGCCCAGCCTAACTACCAGCTCTTGTTCTGGGCTTTCCGTTTCTGAGCAGACTAAAGTCCCATGTGCAAAGACAGACACAGGCTGGACAGGATTGTTGTTGTTGTTCTGTGCTTATGTGCTGGTGGAGCTGGGCCAAGCAAGGCAGAGGAGTTAGTTAAGACACTGTCTTAAAGACAGAGACAAAGGACGGAGGCAGAGTAGAAAGGAACAGTGGAGTGGACCAGAAAGAAAAAGGGAAGACGTTATTCAGTACACACACAGCTTCCTATATTCCCCCACACTTTTGCCACAGAAAACGGTCATGGTTTCTGGGCGTAAGAGACCCTATCTGGGAATATTTTGAAGAAATTCCTTCCCTGCGTAAAAAGAAAACATGTCAAGTATATGTTTACTGATGTTTTGAAAAAAGTCACTCCCCTGAATTGGTGGAAATCATTAGCCAGACACCTTGAAACAGAGTTCCTTCAGTTGCTAAGCCAACTTTTCACAGCAGTAACTTCCTCTGCAGGCACAGAGAGAATATTTTCATCATTTGGTATTATTCACTCAAAGCTAAGAAATCGACTGGGAGTGGAAAAGGCAGGAAAACTCACATTTCTGCTTCAGTCTCTGAATAAAAATGACAGTGGGAGTGGGGAAGATGAGAGCTAGTTGTAGAAGCGTTAAGGACATCGTATGTTTAGTGTTGTGATGACTTGTCTGTTAGAGTTAATAACATTTGAAAATTAAAAAAAAAAGTTTAAGGACAGCCGTCAGCCGGCAACTGCTGCAAATGTGAAACATGGATGTAACATTTAAGATTTAGTTTAATAAAATAAGTGCTATTGTGTGTGTGTGATTTAGTTCTTGCCATTCCTAATGTACTGCTGCTGCATCTGCAGCTTGACACAGGTAATGAGTATTATGTACTATTTCCTAAACCAATAAAAACCAAGTTATCTAAACAATGACACAAAGTATACCCTCCTAGAGGCTGTAAAATGCTGTATTGAGTGGTAAATGAACATGTTTTAGTGATCACATTTGCACCACTGTTTAAGAAATATGTGAAGAAGTATCAGTGGGAAACTTGATTTAAATCAATGATTTCTTTTGATTTAAATCATGATTTAAATGGCCTCAATTTAAATCAATCCTCCTTGCTTCTATCTACACAGCACCGTTTGTTTCAGCATGCACACACCAAACCATTTCATAGCTGAAGTGCAGGTAACTGCCCAGTGGAATGCAAACACTGTAACCGCACCCGTCCTCCACGGCACTTCAGGCAGCGAAGAACAGTGTCCAACTGCAGGAGGGGCGTCACAAGGCAGAATCTGGCCAGGGCTTCCATCCATTCTCTCCCACGTCTTATCTTTATACCCAAGCCCTTCACAACCATGTGGCTTAGCTGTTAGGAAAGAGTATTTCTATATTGCTCTCTCTTCTCTGCATCCATTTCCTGCTTACTGAGTGATCCAGTCTTACCGCAAACAGTTTGAAGAGCTGGTTTTCAACTAAAGATTTTTGTTGGTGGCAATCCCTCAATTCCAGCTAGCAACAGCAGCTAGTTTTAAGACTGTGCTGATTAGGTCGTGAGCCTAATGAAGGCCTTAAATCCTAGCACAACACAAATAGTGCATTTCAGGGGAGCGAAGCACTGTACTGCAGCAGGGATAGTGCACTGCATACCAGACAAAACCAAATGAACCTTACCTTTAAAGGGCTGATAATCAAAGGGGCATTGTAGAACTCAATACTATACTAAAGTGCTAAGGAAGTCAATCTATAGCTGCGTAGTTTTAAAGAGTCAAATCAGACTGACTATGAATGAGGGAGGGTGGTCTGAAGGTTGAGACATTAGATCTGGAACTCATGAGAGAAATGGTTCACTCCCCTCCTCTGCCAGATACTTCTTGCATGACCTTGGTCAAGTCTCTGAGCTCTGGTCTTCAGTGACCTGCCTCTAAGGTGAGGTTAAATTATTTCTCTAGCTTATAGGCATGTGGTGAGATAACATGGTTAGACTGAGACGCTCAGATGCTATAGTGATGGCTACAGGAACATAGACTCTAAACAAACTAGCTACACAGTGCAATGTTCAGGGATAGGCAATAGTATTGTAATACCTCTCCTTAACTTGAGGACAGACATCTTCCCCCATGAGATCCTGCAAAGATGACATCTGCTTGCCTCATATTTACAAGTCCCTGTCCTACAGCTCCTGTCAGAAGGTAGCCCTCCTGTCACCCTTGGCTCTGGTCTGTACGTAATGTCCCTGGTGTGGTAACTCCACTCTAGAGAAGTTCCTCAAGTGCTGAATGTAGAACTTGATTCCCTTAATGGCTCCCATCCCCAAAGTGTGCGAGCAGCTGGAATCTCCCAGGAACATCCTTAGGTTGATTTTGTTTTGTACCATTAATATACCTGCATTTGACTGATCAGAGGCCACTATCTGAAGCCAGGCAGGATGAAAGCACTTGTGATTAACCAGATGAACTGAACACGTGGCCTTCTCTAAAAGTGTCACTTTAAATGAGTGAAGCAACCACACGATGGCAGCAGCCAGAAAAAAATGAAACCAACTTGCAAAAGAAGGATGAAGCCATGCTATATGGAGAACTTTCTTCTCGGTGAAATGCTCTGCACCTTCGGATAAGATCTGACAGCCTAGGGGCAAAGTGGGAACACTAACAGCAGAAGCCATGTAAAGCAGTATAGATTTGTTGCAAGAGCAGCCAGGCTAAGCCAAGCGCAGCACACTGAACACTACATACTAGTCATTTAAGTCTCCTCCAATGAGAATCATGAGCTGGGGTGGAGATTTCACTGTACATGCACATCTTGCTATGCTTCAATAACACAAAATTCCTGTAGATTCGCTCCTAGGAAGTCTGCCATGCTGCAGCCTAAAGGCAAATGTTTGGGAAGTGGCATTTAGAGGGAGTAATATTCTTCCAGTTCAGAAATGTTGCATGAAACTCATCTGCTGCCCCATACAGTACATATGTATGCTTCAAACCACTGAAACTGTGCAAAGTGCCCAAAAAGTGTCCCACATTCCTCTGCTCCAAGAGATCATTCAGTTACAAAACACAAGAGCCCACAAGTGGTTTTACAAAAGTTTATTAACTCATCTGCCCAGATGCACTTTAGATTATTCCAATCTGAAAGGAAACAAAAAAAGGATGTTACAGCCTGTACCCTGATCACATGAAGATGGAGATTCCAAGATGCCACTCTTCTACATCTCCCCAAAAAAACTCTCAGCCCTATGTAAATATTCCTTCTGCTCCCACGGGCTTTCCTTTCTGCCCTAGTTCAAACAAAGCAAACACAATATTCCTGCAGAACTTAATCTTTCCTAAAACAAAAACGGCACTAAGATATACAACCACCATACTAACACGTCGGTTACATCACTCCTTTCCACGTCTGCCCAGACTGTTTAAGACTGACTTTTGTGGCAGGCGCCAAGGCTTGTTTGTGAGGCACCATGCTCCTATGGTGCTGTAGAACTAACTCCTCTTCCTACAGCTCAGCAACAAAATGTCTACCCCTCCCCAGCAAGTGTCTGGAGTATTTGTGTAATTCATTGTGTAAAACATGCATAAAGAACAGCTGGCAAGTCACTTGGATGTCTTAACGTTGTGTCAGAGAAGCTCTTTTAGAACAGCTTGAAAAAATGTATTTCCCCGTTAAGAGACTGTAAGCAAGATTTATAGAACACCTTTCATCCTAAAGTACTTCCCAGACCATCTCCATATGATCACTGACGCCCTGCAATACAGCCCCTCTCCTTGGAGGAAAAGGGGCACAAATAGACATTCTTTGCCAGCAATGCTATACAACAGTGTTTCTCAACCTTTTAAGTAGCAAGTACCCCCTAACTTCTGAAAATGTTAATAAGTACCCCAAAACTCAATGTTCCACGGGATTTTATATCTACAGACTAATGAGAGCCCTATGTTGGAAGAAGGGCTGAGTATAAAAGGCCGTGATAGGACAGATGTCAGATCTAGTGTGGGTAGGGTTACCACCTTTACACCAGGGGTGCACAACTCAAGTATGTACCTGGGCTAGAGGTGATGTTGGCCAAAGCTAGGAGGCTTTGAGCAGCACGCCAATGCTGGGGAATGTAAAGTGCCATGCCAAATTTTTTGCCATAGATTTGAGAGGAGGAAGAGGTGAGAGAGACAGGGAAGGAGGGCGACAGAGAGACAGGAAAAGAGGGTAACTGGTGAAATCTGGAGCTGCCATAGTTGTCAATTTCACTGCTCAGCTAGGCAGTGAAATTGACAAGTTTTCTGGGCACTGAGCTTTGAGCCAAGGAGGGGGGCTGCCACCTGGGCAAGTTGCAGGCGGCTGCCAGCTCAGGAGGTGGCTGACTGCCACTCAATCCGGGCTGGGGCAGAGGAGGCTTCTGCGCCAGCTGGGACCTGGGGATGTGGGCAAGCGGCTGCTGCTCATCTTCAAGCCGGGGTGCTGGAAGCTTACATCACAGCACCCACTCCAGAATAATAGCCCTGATCTCAGACCCAAAACAGGGTCTGACCAGGGCCAGAGCACAAAAGGCAGATGGAAAATGAGAAAATTCAATCAAGAGCCTCCATTCTCACCTTGTTGGCCACATCCAATGCATCATAGTCTGGAGCAAGCCGGACATAAGCCTTCTTCTCACCATCAGGCCTAGAATGAAGCATGAGGCATTAGCACCCACAACTCCTTATTTCTTTTCCAGTTCTGTAGTATCATATTGTGCATCAGTGGTTCCTTTGAGAACATCACTGTACTCAGTTGAAGTAATTTTCCATCATTTGCACAAAGAAACCCCCTTTCTTGCTGCCAAAAAAGCTGCTCAGATGAACTGGCTGGTCCTTCAGTACTGCTAGTTACCACATCAAGCCAGTGATTACAATTTACATTGCAACATTGCATGCTCAGATTCAAAGCCAAGGTTGTACAACAAAAATCAAGACAGATCTTGAACTCTGCAACTCTCAGACATCCCATAACCTACAAACCAAGAAACTCAGCTATAACACTGTCTTTACACACAGCACTAAGGAAGCATATCAATAAGTCAGAAAACACTGATTTCTGTGTATCATTAGAACCTTTTGCCTCCCACACAGCTAGTGTTCTAGGTTCCAATTCCCCATTGCTGCTACAACAGTTTCATTCAAGCTAGGTCCATTTCCTCTTACAATTTTTAATCAATCATCTGCTGAGTGGCTATCTAGGGCACTCAGGAACCCCTTATGCCTACACATGCTCCATCTCCTTCCCACTCAGCCCTGTGTCGCTCACCGGATCAATGTGTTGACCTTGGCCACATCAATATCATACAGTTTCTTGACAGCCTGCTTGACCTGGTGTTTGTTGGCCTTGACATCCACAATGAAGACCAAGGTGTTGTTATCCTCTATCTTCTTCATGGCTGACTCTGTGGTCAGAGGGAACTTGATAATGGCATAGTGGTCAAGCCTGGGGAGTGGGGAGAAGCGTTTGGGTTACAGAACACTGGCAGCAGAGATAGGCATGTCAGAGAAAGCCTCCTCATGCAGCAGAACGTTGCTTTAGCTTTAAGAAACTTCAGGGTACATCAGTCAGCATTAAGATTGTAATCACAAGCTTTCAGGCTTTGGTCGCATGGAATCATCATTTGCACCCCAAACATCCCTCACAAAAGCTGTCAAGACATTGTTATTTCAGTTTCCAAAACACAGCTCTTCTGTTCACTGGGGCCAGGTCTATACTAGAAATCTATTTGCAATGTCGCTTTAAGGTGTAATTTTCTGCAACATGATACCAGCAATAGCCCTAGTGTAGATGCAGTTATACCAGCAAATAAATGCTTTGTCAGTATAGCTTATTTCACCCACTTTTTTGCCAGACAGTATAAACTGCATTTGCAATAGGAGAGGTTGCTGGTTCAGCAACAAATTAACCTTTTCTTGTGTAGGCTTCACCTAAGCAAATTACTAGCTTGTATTTTATTTATATATAAATGTTAAATTTAACAAGTGAGGTATTTCTTCAAAAGAAAAACTTAATAAGGTTATGACTAAAACCAAGCTGGCTTTAGATCAAGAATCTAAAGTCAGATGGGGATGTGGAAAGATGTCCAGAGCTTTGACTGGATATAGGGAGGCAGGTTGTAAAGGAAATGGATGACATGTAGCCACACAGACATACTTGTTCCTCCGAGGAGCACTCTTCCTGGGATATTTGGGCTGTCTCCGTAACCGTAAAGTTTTGGGCCTCCTGAAGGTGGGAGATGTCCTGATTTTTTTCTTCTTGTGACTGTGGACTCCTTTCAAGACTGCCTTTTTAGCCTTCAGAGCCTTGGATTTCGCCTCAGTCTTAGCCGGGACAGCTACAAAAAGAGACTGGTTACAGGGGCTGAGTGCTCAGTGGCAGGTCTGTCGGCCATGCCAGGGAGGCACTTTCTGCTCCCTCCCTCTCTGCCCCACCGGTTCTGAAGATGCGTTCTGCACAGGGGCAGCCTGCGGGGCTCCATGCTCAGACGCGGGACCCGTTCGGAGTGTCGGACACTTCCGCAGCTGTCCGCACCGCAGGCAGCCCTGGCTCAGAGCCCTGCACGGGTCACAGGGGGGAAGCGAAGCCGCGCTCAGGCCAACGCCACAGCGCACCGCACCGCGCCTCCACCTGCCGGGCCAGTCCCGCAGCACGCAGCCCGCCCGCGGCTTTCAGGCGCTCGCAGGCGGACGGAAGGGCCCGAGGGAGGAGCAGCGCCGCTGCGGGACGGAGCAGACCGAGGCCGGCCAAGGCCTGTCCCGGCGAGCGGCGCCCTCCTCCCGCAGACCGCGTTCAGCCGCACTCGCGCCGCAGCTCGGTCACGGATGCGCCGGGGCCTGGCAGGGCCACGCTCCACGGGAGCCCCCCGCCCCCCGCCCCGGCCTGAGGGCTGCAGCTGGGCCGCGCGGCTCCGGAGAGGCCTAGCCGCGTCTTCCCCACGCTGCGCCCTCGGGCCGGGGCTGCCCGGCCAACCGCACGCGGCGCGGCCAGACCCACGCGGCCGCCCTGCGCAGCCTGCCCCCGCCCCGCGCCCGGCCCGCACCCCCCCGCCCGCGCCTGGCCCGCGGACACCCCCCCCCCGCCCGGCCTCCCCTCACGCTCACCCTCTTTCTTCGCCTTCGGCGCCATCTTGGGGAGAGGGGAGCGAAAAGGGCCCGCTGGGCCGCCTCACACAGGCTTATAGGACCAAATCTCGCGAGAGGGGGGCACAAACCACGCGAGATCACGCACGGCGGGCCGGGAGAGGTAGTTCTCGTTCCAGACAGCCGGACGGGAAGAGAGCAGGAGGCACGAGAGCATGCGCAGAAGTTCCTGTCGGTGGTGCATGTCGGGAGTTGTAGTTTTTTTTTTTCATTACATCAGAGGTGGTAATTTATTATGATTAAATGTATCAATATATTTTGTTATCATATTAAACACCTTCCATCCGGGACTGCCGAAACACGTGACAAAGGACTGGCACGTGGGGTAGTTACAGTTCTCATCACATACTGAAATTCAAAACATTCATAATAAGAAGTGTTCACACAAATACGTTTTCAAAGTAACAAGGCACAAACTGACCGGTTCAGCGGGAGTGAAGAGAACAGGGAAATGTACGGAGTGATCGATCGCTTGTCAGCCAGCTCCAGCTCCAGGATGACAGAGGTCTAGGGACACCCTAGGGGTCTAGGGACACCCAGAGCATGGCATTGTCTCCCTGAGCATCTTGGTTAATAGCCATCCATGGACCTGTCCTCCATAAACTTAGCTCATGATTTTTGAGCACATGTATACTGTTGGCCTTCACAACATCCCCAGGCAAGATGTTTCACAGGTTGACTGCGCATTGTTTGAAGGAGTTCCTTGTGTTTGCTCTAAACCTACTGTCCGTTAATTTCATTGTGTGCCCCCTGGTTCGTGCGTTATATTCAGGGGTAAACAGCACTGCCCCATCCACTTTCTCTGCACCATTCATGATTTTATTGACCTCTACCATAGCCCCCCTCAGTCATCTCTTTTCCAAGGTGAACATTCCCAGCTTTTTTAATCTCTCATCGTATGGAAGCTGTTCCGTACTCTTATCATTTTTGTTGCCCTTCTCTGTACCTTTTCCAATTCCAAAACATCTCTTTTTAAGACGGGGTGACCAGGAGTGCATGCAATATTCATGGAGTGGACCTACCATGGATTTATACAGTGGCATTATGATATCTTCCGTTTTACCATCTATCCTTTTCCTAAAGGTTCCTAACAGTCTGTTAGCTTTTTTGGCTGCCTTTGCACATTGAGTGGATGTTTTCAAAGAACTATCCACAATGACTCTTTCTTGAGTGGTAACAGCTAATTTAGACCCCATCATTTTGTATGTATAGTTGGGATTATGTTTTCCAATGTGCATTATTTTGCACTAATCAACACTGAATTTCATCTGCTGTTTTGTTACCCAGTCCCCCAGTTTTGTGAGACCCATGTGCAACACTTTGCAGTCAGCTTTGGATTTAACAATCTTGAGTAAGTCTGTACTGTCTGCAAACTTTGCCACTTCCCTGTTCACCCCCTTTTCTATATCATTTATGAATATGTTGAGCAGCACTGGTCCCAGTACAGACCCTTGGGGGATCCCCCATTCACCTCTCTCCACTGTGAAAACTGACTATTTATTTATTCCTACCCTTTGTTTCCTGTCTTTTAACCAGTAACTGATCCAGGAGAGGACCTTCCCTCTTATCCATAATTGTTTACTTTGCTTAAGAACCTTTGGTGAGGGACCTTGTCAAAGGCTTCCTAAAAATCCAAGTACACTACAGCCACTGGATCACCCTTGTCCACATGTTTTTGACCCCCTCAAAGAATTCTAGTAGATTGGTGAGGCATGATTTCCCATTACGATTATGAGGCACAATAGAACCATTATGTGCCAACAAGAGGCCACTGCCCAATACAGCACTGATGTTTGTGTTCTTCTACAACTGCAGCATTTTGCACCAAAACCAAAGAACAGCAGCTACCATCATTTCACCCATTTCTTGGAAGCCTCGATGCCACCCCAGCAGCCCCTCACCCCTGCTACTGCCTGAAAAGCAGGAAAGAGGATCTTCAGAGGATCATCCCTTTCCTAGGGCCATGGTGCAGGTGCAAACAGCATCCTGTGAGTTGCAAAGAATAACAGGATGGAAACAAGGAGTGCGGGAGGCATTTTGTTTGATCCATGGAGGCTGATGGAGAGAGGTGAGGACTTGTCCCAGACTGCAGCTTGATGGGCACAGGGGGTGACAATTCAACTCTGCAAGGGTGAAATTCACCCCTGCGTAGAGTGCCAGCACAAGGGCTACCCTCCGCTCAAACCCACGGTGCCAGGTCTTCAAGACGGCACACAACTGGGCCCGGATTTGCAAAAAAGCTCAGCATGCAGCAGCTTCTGTGGCGACAGGGGTGGCCAGATGCTGGCGAGCCCAGCACGCCAGTGCGCTGGGCTCTTCGCCCTTCAGAAAACTCTGCCCTAGGGCTTCAGACAGGACTTCCGTGGCGGCTGGGTCAGGTCTTGGGCGATTCCAGAGCCAGGCTGGGAGCCATGAACGGGCTGGGTGTCTGTCTGCAGCCCCTGGACTGGCTGCGGGGCTGGGTGCCTGGGATGGGCTCTCCCCTCCCGCCCCACGCTCTCCCCTCCCGCCCCGGCGCTTCCTCTCTTGGTCCAACTTGTGACTCCACCGACCCAGCCTCTAGCCCCCCTGCTCCCTCCTCCCGGGGCCGTTACCCGGCCTCTATCCCTGCCCCCGCCCCCGGCTCCGCCGGAGCTTCCTCAGCCTGTGAGTCATTAACCAGGAGCAGCTGTCGGGTCTGCAGGAGCCCAGCCGCCTCCCGCCCCTGCCCGGGCCCCCAGCCCCGCCGGATCCGGGGAGCCCCCCATGCGGCAGGTGAGGAGGGGCCGGGGGAGCCCGGGACGAGCTAGAGCCAGAAACCTGCCACTGGAGCCGGGGCGGGGAGAGCCGGCATCCCGGGCCGGGGATGGGACAGGACAGACAGACAGGACAGACAGACAGGGGCTTCCCGGCCCGCGGGGAGCGGGGATCGGGGCCGGGGTGTCCCTGCCTCGGGCGGGAGGGGCACGTTCACCCCGGGGTTGCACGTGGCCCGGGCTCGGAATGCGGCCCCTGGAATGTCCGGGGATCGGGTTACCGCGCGCTCCTCCTCCCCGCCCAGCTCGGTGCCGCCGCTGCGGGTGAGTGTCGGGGGGCTGGGCTGCTGGCGGGGCGGGGGGGGCTGGGGGCTGTGTCCCACTCCGCGGGCCCCTTGGGGAACCTGCCCCCTTGCCACACGCAGCCCGGGGTGCCCGCGCGAGCTGGGTTGTTATTGTAGGGTTGCTGAGAAGCCGCGTGCCCTGCGGGCCAGGTTCGTGCAGTCCCGAGCTGGGTGTTCTGCAGCCGCCTCCCCGCATTGCCACCCCCTGCTAGTGTAGGCTGGACAGGGCCAGGGGGTCGGAGGTGGCAGGCCTTGCCCAGGTCGCACTGAGTCGTGCCAACGGCGCCCAGGGCCTGGCACGGTCCGGAAAGGGCAGCATGGCCCTGAGAACTGTGCCAGTCCCACAGGAGCCCCACAGCTGGTCTGCGGCCTGCTCAGGCAGCCAGCCCCTGAGAGCTAGTGGGGCTTCCCTGCCTGAAGGCCCAGGTACGCGGCTGCACCTCTCCCGCGCCCGCCGGTCAACGTGTATCTGGAAGAGAAATAAAGGGACCACGCAAAGCAGCCGTGGTGATCGCAGCCCTCAATGGCTTGTTGGTGGCCACAGCCAGCCATTGGTCCTGGCGTCTCTGCAAGCAGCACGGCTTAGCGAGGAGTGACAGCAAGAGGGCTTGGCATGCCCCGAGAGCGGACACGGAGCGCCGGCGGGGAGAGCAAACTCCCAGGATGCAGCAGCAGGAGAGCTCTGCCTTGGGTGCTGTCCAGCAAGCCACGTGGTCAGTGACCCGCACTGCTGGCCTGGCGACCCCGGCAGGGAGCCGCAGAGCCCAGACTAGGAGACCTGCTTGCCAAGGCGGGGAAATGGCCTTGCAATCCTTCTCTGTACTGCACGTAGCTCTGGAAAGCTGCAGATCAGGCAGAGCCGGCGGCTGGGGCCATCCGCAAAGCTCAGATGTAGCCTTGGGAGTGCTAGGAAAGGCCCTGCGGTAGCAGAGGCACGGGACGGACGGCAGTGTCCTCACAGAGGCTACGTGGCTGGCTGACGCTCTGTCTGGGCTGTCCCTGTACATATGGGCAGGCGTTGGTCGGTCTTTCCCATCTGTCTGTCCATGGCTCCTCGGTTCAGCCAGGACCCCCGGGAAAGGTTTTCTTCAGCCAGAGAGTTGGAGGCTGCCCATCCGAGGTTCTGATAAAGAGAAAAACCCCCTGGGAGTGCAGCTATCTCCGGCCATGCTGGGTCCGGTGCTTTCTTCCCCACTACTGGATCTCTCCACAGCCTGTCCCCAAGTGGCTGGGCCTGGCTGGTGCCGCACAGTGGGCCCCGGACACGCCGGGGGGCTCTCGGGCAGGGGCTCTCACAACACATTTTTGGGTGACCTCAGAGTGCAGCCGCTCTGACAAATTCTCCTAAAAGACTTAATGAACGTTAGGAAACACAAATAATTGTGCACATAGACGCGGCCAAATCACCGGCATTTATTTATGTAGGGTTTTTTTTTGCAGACTCAATGATAAAAATAATGTACAGCTGTAGGTTGGTGCTCCTGGCTCCCACTGCCTCTCCCACGGATCCCCTGACCCCTGCTGCCTCCTCCAGCCCCCCGCCATCCCAGGCACCCCAACACCCCCGGGGCCCCACTGCTTTCCCCCCGTTGCCCCGAGCTCCCTTCCATGGCCTCGCAGCCCAGGCTCACCCCACTCCTTGCCTCCTGACCACGGTGCCCAGTAAGGCCAGCCCTGCTGAAGCTGTGGGCAGGGGGGCTGAAGTATGGAGCCCCCTGCTAGAGCCCCATAGCTGAAGGGAGGAAGCCCACCCCCGGAGTCCTGTGGCTGATGTGGGGAAGGGGGGCTGGAGCCTCCGGCTGATTCAGTAGCGGGAGGCTGAAGCCTGCCCCCGGAGCCCCTAGATGCTGCAGGGAGGGGCTGCTGCTTTGCCCCCTCCCCCATCTGTGCTCAGGAGGTTGTGGGGGCCGCAGGAGACTCCCCTGGTGGCTGCATTTGAGAGATGCTGCTCCACACTGAATAGCAAAGAAAGCCCTGGGGCGCTCAGAACTGCTGCCCAGAGCCAGGGCTTCCCTGTCTTCTTGGCCGCTGGAGACTACACGCAACCCCTGGAATTGGACCCTCAGCTTTCGGAGGCAGATGCAGCGCTCCGAGTTTCCAGGTCCCAGTGTGCCCTGCTCCACGCTGCTCTCCCTCGCTCACTCCTCTGCAGGAAATAGGAAGGCAGCTGCAATCTGACCCACTAGGCTGGGCTTCTGTCGGGCAAAGTGTGGGCTGCCCCAAATGTGTTGGCTCTGCTTCCCCTGGGCCAGTAGAAGGGTCAGGACGCCCGCTCAGCAGGGCCAGACGCAGAACAGAAGCAGAGCAGCTCCCCTCAGCCGCCCTCTGTGCTCTCCTCCTGCAGGAGCGACTTCACAGCTGCAGTCAGCAAGCAGGGCGGAAACCTCTGCCAAACCTCCCCGGCTGGGCTTGGGTGCCTGGGTCCTTCCCAGCCAGGTCGGGTCCAAATGATGAGCGTGCTAGCACCCATCAGGAGGGACAGGATCATTGCAGAGCTGCCGCAGGTAAGCAGGCCAGTTCTTCAAGGAGGGGCCCTGCCCTGGCTCCACGGGAGGGCGATGGATCCCCGACTGGGGCTCCAGGGGAGATGAGTGCCAGAGCTGGGGCCATAGCCAAGCGCTCTGAGTTCTGCTGCGCCCCGCAGCCTGGCCGCACCTGGACAGTGGTGGAGCTGGGGGGTTGGTTGGGCGGTGGGGGATTCTCCCCAGCTTGTCCTCGTGCTCACTTTGCCTGCCGCGGTTGCTGCAGAGAGGATGCGCCGGCTGGCATTTCCTCTGCCAGCTCCCCACTGCTCCCCCTCAGCTGGGAACGGAGCACGCCGGAGCGCCATGCGTGGTCCCTGCCGCTGGCCATTCCCTCCGCTGGGAGCTGCGGCCTGCTCTGGTCTCTCTGTCGCACCCCTCCCGTGCTGGGCATTGCTGCCGCTTTCCTGGCCATTCCTGGCGGGCTCCCGCCGGAGGGAGGCGTTAGTGGGCACTGCCGGCTCCCTGGCTTCCACTTCCAGCCCGCTGCCAGCTCAGGTCCCTCTGCTCCCATTTCAGTGCTTTCAAAGAGAGGCCGCCCTCCATTCTCGCACCAGCTTTCACCCCAAGGTCACCAGCGCCTGCCAGGAGCAGCGAACGGGGACGGTGGGGTAAGTCGCGCTCAACTCCCGCCCAAGGGAACTCCGGCCTCCGAAGGGGAAGGAAACCAGCCCTTGGAGAGTGAGGAAGAAGGAGTGAGGGGAGCAACAGCAAGGCAGAAATAACCTCCCGGCTGGCATCAGCACCTGGGGTACCAGGGAGACACGGGTTCCAGGAGCTCATCGTGAGGGCCCGGAGCCAGAGCAGGACTGAGCCTGGCTTGACACCCGGCTGCTGGGCGGTCTCTGAATGGAATGGAGCCCAGTCAGGCTGCTTTGGCTTGGCCCGGGAGCGGTGGAGAGCGGGGGGGGCTGAGCAGCGTCTAAGAGGCCTGTGGGCTGGAACATGGCTGCGGATTAGTCACACTGCAGGAATGTGGTGCGGAGGGGAGAGGAGGGGGGTCCTGCATTGGACTGAGACGCCTAGTGCCTCAGGAAAGCGCCTCCCTCCTCGCCCGAGCAGCGCAGCTGGGCCTGATTCCCAGAGCAGAGCAGATGAGACGGTTGGCGTGAACCAGAGCAGCGAGGCGGAGGGAGCCTCCCTCGAGCTGGGCAGCAGAGTCTAAGCCTGGCACAGCAGTGGCGGGGAGGGAGCAGGAAGGCGTGTTACCAAGCCCGTGGGAGGGTGGGCCCGGAGCAGCGCGACCAGCTGGCCGGACAGTGTAGTTTGGACTTGCTGCCTGAGGCGTCTAGAGGTCTCCGTGGGCAGCTCTGGAGAGATGCCGGCCAACGGCTCCCCAGCACAGAGTGGTCAGTGCAACCTGCACCCAGGCTGGGATTGAGGGCTAAGCCCCTTCCCGCTCTGCAGCACTGCGGTGCTAATCCCAGACTCCCCATGACGGGGTCGCTCCCCCAGCACTGCTGCCCCGGTCCCGACTCGCAGTCTCCCGAAAGCCCCCTTGCAGAGTGCCCAGCCTGCTTTGCTCCAGGCACGTGGGTATGGCGCCTGGGGAGGCCACCTGCTGGCAGGGGCATGGGAGCAGTGTGTGTAGTGGGGGTGCGAGGAGCCACTGCGCCACGCTGCACACCCTGTCTGTGAGCGACCCACTTCCAGGCGGGGGGCAGCAGCGCTCCAGCACCTGTGTCTGCAGGTCACCTGCATCTTCTGGCCTTCCTTCGCAGTGCACAGTCTGTGGGGAGCAGCTGCCAGGTCTGGTGCCCGGCCCTGTAAAGTCAAAGGGGCTAGGGCGGTGGGGTGGGTTGGGGGCGGGAGGAACAACGGGGCGGCGTGCATTGAGGCAAGCAGCAGGATGGGGTGCGTGGGGGAAGGGGAGGCTCAGATTTCGCAGCCGGCTGCATTTGACAAACACCGTGGGAGGCTAATTGTCGGACTCATTAGCTTCCTGAGCAAACGGAGGAGCCTGCCTGGGTGTCTGAGGTGACCACAGGGACAGCTGCTGCAGCGATTAATCATTGCCCGGCATTGGGAACCGGGCAGGGCGTGCGAGTCACTGGCGCACACTGGGGAGAGACAGCAGACCCCTCCCAGGAGCCACTCGGGGCGGAGGCGGCTGGGCCTGTGCCCCAAGCAGACTAAGCGGGGGCGGCTGGCACGGCCTGGTGCACAGGCCCTGCGTGGGACGGGAGCTAACAGCTGACGCGCCCGGCTCTCCTCAGCAGGTTTAAGATCTCCAAGATCATCGTGGTGGGAGACCTGTCGGTGGGCAAGACCTGCTTAATCAACCGGTAGGTGGGGGGGTCGGGCCTACACTGCCAGGAGCCCGGGTGTGGGGAAAGGCCCCTCTCTGGGCAGGTCAAGGGAGGGGGGAGGTGTCATTTATCATCTCTGGGACAGTAGCAGCCATGGCCCCATCAGGGCCAGCCCCACTGCGCAGACCCCTCGGAGAGGCAGTCTCTGCCATCCGGGGCTAGGGGAGTCACTCGCTGGCCTAGACTGTTGCAGACGTCGCCCCCCTGCCCCCGGGTCAGCCCCGTGGTGCTGTCCCCACTGCCCCCTGGCTCCTGTCGCTGGCTTAGAGGCATTTCTGCTAGGCATCAGCTCCCAGAAATCTTCCCTAGAAGGGGGCCTTGGTGTTTCTTCACTTCCTGTCCCAAACTGGTGTCTCATTGCTGAACAGCTGTTAACCAGTCACTGTGTCCCACCCAAGAGATGGCTGCATTTCAGCGGAGGGTGTCTGGATCCCCGGCAGGAAGCCCCGGGGGGCTGGCCCTTTGTGGCAGGAGGGCTGTGTGTGCTGGACGCCCAGCTCCACTCTCTGGGTCTCCCCCACAGGTTCTGCAAAGACACGTTCGACAAGAACTACAAGGCGACCATCGGGGTGGACTTCGAGATGGAGCGCTTCGAGGTGCTCGGGGTCCCCTTCAGCTTACAGCTGTGAGTACCGGCCTGCCCCAGCCTGCTCTGCCCTCCTGCTACCCGCCCCTCGGCCAACCAGCTGCCCCTCCTCTCTCCCAGGTGGGACACGGCCGGCCAGGAGAGGTTCAAGTGCATCGCGTCCACCTACTACCGCGGGGCACAAGGTGAGGAGCCGGCGCCCAGGACTGTGCAGGGCCCTGAGAGCCAAGGGCTTGTACTAACGAGCAGCCTGCTGCAGCAAACACAAACGCACAGGCCCGCCAGCAACCCTCCATCACAACAACCCGCCAGCAACCCACCATCACAAACTGACAATTCTACCAGCAACCCTCCCATCACAACCCTCCAACAACCCGACCACAACAACCCTCCAGCAACCCGACCACAACAACCCTCCAGCAACCCACCATCACAACCTGACAATTCTACTGCAACCCTACCATAACAATCCTCCCAGCAGCCCTCCAGCAACCAGCAACCCACCATCACAAACTGACAATTCTACCAGCAACCCTCCAACAACCCGACCACAACAACCCTCCCAGTAGCCCTACAATAACAAACTCACAACCCGACCGTAACAAACTCCCAGCCCTCCCAGCAACCCTACAATAACAAACTCACAATCCTCCCAGCAACCCGACCATAACAAACTCGCAGCTCCCCCAGAACGAGCTGGGCCATGCGGGCCCGTGCTAACCATCGGCCCTACGCTAAGCTGGCATGCCCAGCCTGGTGCCCTCAATAACAAACACAGCGTTTGCGGGGTCCCCGTCATCCCGGCGTCGGCTTCGCCCGCACGCCCCGTCTCTCACCTCGTCTCGCTCTCTCCCCAGCCATCGTGATCGTGTTCGACGTGAACGACGTGGCGTCTCTGGCTCACACCAGGTGCGGTAACCGCCAAGGGATTGGTCTTGCAGGGAGCGGGCATGGCCGCGTGGGGGGGAAGGGTGGCGACAGTGAGCGGGGTGGAGGGCTAAGGGGGCAAGGGCTGCTGAGGGGTCGATGAGTGGGGTAGGGAGGAGAGGGTTGCCAAGGGGGGTCAGGGCGGAGGGGCGGGAGGGTGTCAGCCAGCAGAGCCTGGGGCAGGTGTTTTTAACACGGGGAAATTTCCAGAGTCCTGCATGGGGGAGGCACCGGGGGCTGGGCCTGTGGGGGGATTAGAGGCTGAAGGGGGCCAGGCGGCAGAGTCAAGGTGCGGGAACGGGGGCAGGGGGCAGGGCTGGGGGCTGTTTGCTGCCATCCCTTGGGCTGAGCGGGCTGCTGCCTGGCTCTGGGGACGTCGCACAGCCCAGGGCCCCCCGGTCTCTCTCATGGTCTCTCTCACCCGGCAGGCAGTGGCTGGCTGACGCCCTGAAGGAGAACGACCCCTCCAACGTGATCCTCTTTCTGGTGGGGTCCAAGAAAGACCTGAGTGTGAGTGTGGGTCCCACCCCCCAGCCGAACGGCTTAGCCTGGCGCGCTGCTTGCTGGCGAGAGCCTGGGCCCCCCGTTGTCCTGGGGTGCCCCTGGGTCCGGCAGGCTCTTCCCCCGGCATCCCAAGGGCCCCTGCCATGGGGCCGGTCCCAGGGCCCCCGCGGTGACCTCCTGTTTCCCCCTGCAGCCGCCCGCGCAGTACCGCCTCGTCGAGAGAGACGCCATCAGGCTTGCCAAGGAGATGCAGGCGGAGTACTGGGCTGTCTCTTCCCTCACCGGTGAGCGCCTCCCCTGCTCCCCCGGGGCGGGCTGTGATGGGGGGGGGCAGAGGCGCCCTGGCTGCTGCCTTTCTGGGCCCCCTAGAGTGGAGGCCTGGTGCCCCGGCAGGCTGAAGCCCAAGACCCCCAGCTGGCATCACTGTGGAGTCCGCCCACCCCGTGCCCCCCCGCTCTGCATTTCTGCCCCCAGGGCTCACCTCAGCCCACCTCTGCCCCAGGCATGCCCCACCGCTGGAACAGGGGCACCCCAGGGCATGGCTCCGGCCCCTGGCACGTCCCCGGGGCTCGGCGCCCAGGGCAGGCCGGGAGAGAGGCATCACTGTCGTCTCTCTGGGCAGGGGAGAACGTGAGGGAGTTTTTCTTCCGCGTGGCCTCCCTGAGCTTCGAGAGCAGCGTGCTGGCCGAGCTGGAGAAGAGCAGCGCCCGGAAGATTGGGGACGTCGTGCGTGAGTATCTAGCCCGCAGCCGCGCCACCCACGCCTGGGGCCAGGAACGTGCTTCGCTCTGAGCCCCCGGGGAGCGGGATCCAGCTCTGGGCTGGCTCCACTGTGGGACTCCAGAGCAGGGGCGGGGCCGACCTCCGCACCCCACTGTCCCCAGCACGCCTGGGGCAGAGCGCAGCCCTGGCCTCTCTGCTGAGCTGCAGAAAGGGCCGGTGAACCGAGACCCGCAGCCTGCTTCGCGCGGGAGCCCCAGGGCGTGGGTGGGCTGGGAACAGCGCTTTGGCACGCCCGGCCCTGGCAGGCTGGTGCCGGCAGCCCAGGGTGCAGGGCTCCGTGTGCACAGAGGGGCCGGGGCAGGGGTGTGCACTGCACCTCCTGGGATACCACCTGTGCTGCGTTTCCTAGGCATCAACAGCAACCACAGCGACCTGTACCTGACGGCCCAGAGGAGGAAATCCAAGTGCTGCCACTGAGGGGGGCGGTGCCGAGAGGGGACGCAGCCCTGCCCCGCTCTGTGCACTGAGCTCTCTGCGCTACCAAAGACTTGCTGCCACTTCTGCCGGGGAGATCCCAGACTTCTGCCGGGGGGGCCGGTGCTGGCTCAGCGGAGAGCCCTCCCTCCAGGCTCAGCTCCCTGTCTCCACCTCTCACCATGCCGCACCCAAACTGTTCATTCCCATGCTCCGTCCCTCTGCGCCCTGCTGCAGGGCGGCCTGGGGTGGGAACCAGGCACTGTCTCTGGCTCCTCGGGCTGGTCCGGGGGGGCTAGGGCCAGTGGCTTGGGCTGGCGCTGGGATGAAGCATACGCTGCAGTGGGCGTTTGGAGGAGCAGCCTTCCCCGCTTCTGGCCCTGACCCGCCTGGGGTGATGGATGCAGCCGTCCTGTGCCCAGCCGTGACCCCGCCTGCCTGGGACAGGAACCCCTGCGTGCTCCGGCCCTGCCCCCACTGGCCGTGGGGCTGGTGCTGGCTGGGCCGGGTGCTGCCCTGGGTTCGCTCCTGTGGCATTCATGCTGCCAGGAGGTGTGGCGCTGAGTCTCCTGCCAGCGGTGGAGCCAGGCTGTGCCCCGCCCGGCCCCTGGAACAAGAGCCATGAAGCAGCCAGAGCTGCAGTCTGGGAGTTGCCGTACTCCCACCCCCCCAGACCCTGCTGCCTGCCAGGAGAGGGAAGAGGCACACAAGCTCGTTAACTATGCAAATCAGTGTGTAATTAGCAAGAGGAGAGGTCTCCGGGCTCTGACTCTAGGTAATAAAGCCTGATTTCTAAGCTTTTTTAAAAAAGGAAGATGCCCAGTGAGTGAGGGGCCGGGTGGGTGCCAGCAGGGCTGGCCGGATTTCCTGGGGGCGTTCTGTGCTGCCTCAGCAGGGTGGGAGCCGCCAGGGAGGGTCCGGAGCCTCGCCTGGTCTGGGGGGCATCAGAACAAGGAGGCAGCAGCGTGGGGCTGCAGCCCCACTCCCCCAGCACGCCAGCTGCACAGCTGGGTGCCCGCAGCCTGCGCTCCAGGGCCAGGGCAGCAGCTGAGGGCACATGGCCAGAGGAAGGAGCAGGCACGGCAGAGGAGTGGGCCTGACGTCAGACGGGCGCTGGGACGCCGCCGGCAGGGAGCTGAGCCGGGGCAGAGATGGGGCAGGCATTCAGCACGCTGTCCCCGGCAGCCCCAAAGCGGTGCAGGGGGGTGGGTTTGGTACATGGCAGCAAGGGGTGAAGCTGCTCCCTGGGGGGGCCGCTTGTGTCTGGGCGCTGGACCTGCACGGGTCATGCAGCTATGCTGGAGGGTCCTAGGGCAGCGCTGCTCACTGAGGGTTACACGGCTCGACTGCATTGGCCTGGGGTGCGGAGGGGAAGACGTCCCTCTGGCAGCGGGCACACCTCACGGGCCGTGCAGCGGGGCCTTGGCATGCGGCTCGGGGGCAGGGCAGGGCAGCCCGCTAGGCTGGTCAGGGGTGGCCCCAAAGGCCTGGAAGGACTGCAGCTGGTGGCTGTTGAACTGGGGCATCAGGTGCCGGGGGACGCACTGCGAACACTTGTAACGCTCCTGGATCCACCTGCCGCCCTCGCTGTCCTCAATGCAGATGGCAGCGACGCCTGCGAGACGCAGAGCAAAGCGGGGCGGCTCAGGGCTCGCTGCTGGCATTGCTAGGCACTGCCCGAGGGAGGGGCACGGAGGGGTGGCTGCATTGCTGCCTGCACAGCTGCTTCCACCCTCCCCGGGCCGGGCAGCAGCCCGCACCCAGCAGTACCGAACCAGCTGTGCCCGCACCCTGGTCCCAACGCTGCCGGGTCGCCAGGTGCATTGTGGGGGCTTTCACCTTCCTCAGGCACCTCTGGCGCGGACCCTGGCTGGGGACAGGCCGGCTCCCGTCCGGCAAATCCTGTCCTGTGCCCCGCCAGGCCTGGGGAGCCCGGGGGCAGCGCGGCGCTCAGCCCAGACACACAGGGAGCGCGCAGCCCTTTGGCCAGTTCCCCCCGCGCCCGTCACGCTGCAGCCTACCTGCAATCACTCCCCCCTGCTGCTCCACCAGCTGGATGGCCGCGCGCATGGTCCCCCCGGTTTCAATCCACTGATCCACCAGTAAGACACGCCGCCCTGGGGTGCAAGGCTCGGTTAGGGGGGCTTCTCCCCACAGCCCCCTCCCGCTGCTCTCCCCTGGATGCCCGTTACCACCCGCCTGGGGCAGCGCCCTCCCTCCGCCTGGCACTGCGTCACCCGGCCCGCGTGGCGTTAACCGTCTCCACTGGACCCCAGGGTGGCGCTTGGCTGCTCCCTGGGCGCCCCGCTGCCGAGTGGGCAGCTGGAGCAGGCAGGATGTAGGTGGGGTGCCAGGCCCATGCTGGGGGGCGGGACGGGGAAGGTCCCACGCAGGACAGAGGTGGGCGGCAGCGGCACCTCTCACCTGGCTGGATGGCGTCTGTCCGCATCTCCATCAGCTTCTGGTGGGTAGAGTAGTCGGTGTAGCGCTGCGTGCAGGTCTCCACGCAGAGATGCCCCGCTTTGCGGATGGCCAGGAAGCCTTTCCGCAGGGTGCTCGCCATGGCCGCGCCTGGGGAGAAGGGCAAGCGGGGGCGTGAGTGCCCACAGGGCACCAGGGCCTGGGAAGAGGGGGGGCGGGCACCAGAGGGCAGAACCCGGGGGGGGGAGCAAGGGGTCACAAGCGAGCACAGAGGAAAGGCCCTACCTGGGCGATCGCCCCAGACTGCCCCGGGGGGATCCCTCCCCGAGTACCCCAGCAAGGAGAGCCAAGTTAACCCTTTGTTCGCGGGAGGCCAGGTGGTGACCGGACCCTAGCTCCCGGGGCGGGTTACCTAGGATGAAGCCCATGGCATCAATTCCAGCCACGAGGTCGATGGCATCGGCACAGAAGGGCTGGAGCAGATCCGCAGCACAGTCCCGCAGGCCCTGGGGAGACAGCAGAGCTGCTGGGGGCGCCACCCGCCCGCCCGCCCTGGCGTAGCGCTACCAGTGCACTCCCTGAGCAGAGGGTACCTCGCCCCTTGGTGGCTGGGCATGGCACACTGGCCCTGAGCGGGGGCACCCGCGGCGGCACCTTAGGCAGCGTGTGGCTGCTCGTGCTGGCTCTAGGCAGCCAGCGTCCCTTCCTGCACCAGTCAGCGGGAACCGGGCTGCCCGTCTCCCCCTGCCCAGGGCTCAGCGAGCCAGACAGAGCCAGCAGGTGCCCGCCCAGCGACACGCCCCTGGGGCAGGAGCAGCAACGCAGGGAGACCTTGCTTTCTCTTCCCCGCTGGCCGAGGCTGCAGCCCAGTCCCCAGGCCCAGGGCTCTCCTCCTGTCCTGACCCACCAGATCAGCGCTGCGGGCGGGATCAGAGACCTGGCCACGCTGGGGCGCCTGGCAGGAGCTGGAGATACAGCAGGCCTGGTCCTTCGCCGGCCACGCTGGCCAGCTGGGGCATGGCTAGCTAGTGCCTTGCTGGGCTTTCACCGGGGACACAGGTGGGGCCGTTTAACCCATTTCCTCCCTGCTACACACTACGAACACCCGTGGTCCCAGAATCCCTGCAGCTAGCCTCCTTGCCACGTGAAGCCCCCTTAGCGGGGAGGGTGGGTACCTGCCAGTGACAATACAGCCTGGAGGGGTCGAGCCAAGCATACTTGGGGCCCTTGACGTTTGGGGCCATGAGCGCTAAATACCATCCCTTCTCTCGGCTGGCGGGAACACGCCACAGGTCCATGAGCGCAGGGCAGGGCTGGGCCGGGAGGGAACCGGCTGGACAGGAAGAAGAGTCAGCCCTAAATACACTGGCACCGCTGGCGCAGAGCCTCTGGAGCCACGCTCCCACCTCCCAGCAAAGCCACTCGCTGGAAGCGGAGAGCAGGTGGGTCCCCGGTTCACTGCCCCTCCCGGCTCCCAGGAGCCCAGCCCGACCCCCGCGGCCCACAGGCAGCCCAAAGCAGTGTGGCCCCCTGGGAAAGGAGCCGGGCTGAGCCACGCTCCGGGCTGAGCCGGCTTCTGATGGGACGCGCCAGCCGGAGTCTTGCTTGTGGCACAGAGACCAGCTGCCTGACGGCTCCATTCCAGGCTGGGCTGCTTTCTTGGCCGCGCCGGAGAGCAAAGTCCAGACAATCTGGTGTCCCGGGGGCCACATCCCGGGCCTGAGTCCCAGACGCTGACGTGGGTGCCCTGCTTCAGCGCCTGCTAGAAACGAGCCGCAGGATCCCATGGGCGGGGGCTCCCCTGCAGAGACAAACCCGCAGGCTGGCGCGCACACAACATTCAGCAAGGCAACAGCTGTCACTCGCAGGTTTCCTCCTGGGCAGTACAAGCAAGGAGGAGTCAGGCTGGGCGGGGCCTGGCTGACGCCCCAATATGCCCCCCACTCCCTTGGCGTCCATGCAGCGCGGCAGAGCCCCCGGAGATCGGGCAGGATTCTGGTGTACCTGGTGCTCGCTCCGTACCAGCCACGTGCCGGGGCCTGGCAGTGCCAGCCCACGCTCTGGTACATTTCGGACACCTTTCTGCCCTGTCCCCCTCGCTTTCCACCGGCTGCTGCAACTCGGCCCCTTTACCTGGCCCAAGCAGGAGCCCTTTATCCGCCCGCTCAGTACCTGCAGGAGGGTCTCTGCCGTGGAGCCCTTGGCCCAGAAATTCAGCGCCCTGGAGCGTGGGCAGCAAGCTGGCTTCCCCCATGTCCCTGGAGCACCAAAGTGCAGCTGTGGGCGAAGGTCCCTTCACAGACAGCGACAGCTGAGGAAAGCCCAGCCCCTGTGCTGGCTGGGACCCAGGGCCAGTGAGCTCACGGGGCGCTACTCGCTCTGCAGTCTCTAAGCAAGCTCCGAAGGGCTGAGCAGAGGAGGAAGCCGAAGAGAGGGAGAGCCAGGGGACACGGGAGCCTTTGGATCCCCCAAAGGCAGAACGCTGGTGTCCCTGCCGTCCAAAGCCTCCCCCGCCTGAGCGGTGCTGGTGCCCACCACCAGCCTAGCGTCCCTGCACGCCAGCGGGCCTCCGGCCTATTCACACGGGGTCTGTCTGCCCCGCAGCCAGGCGGAGTGACGGCCGCACGTCGCCAGCCCGAGCAAGGGTCAGCTTGAGCAACAGGCGCAGGGACGCCAGTTCAGCACAGGGAGTGGTGAGGACTGGCACTCACCCAGGGTCCGGGGGGCCCATGCCGCTGCCCGTGCGGCACTGGCTTCCTTGCGCGTTACTCAGGCAGATGGGCTCCGTTGATCGGCGCTCACGTGGTGTTTGCGCAGGCTGCAGTCACCGCCCTGCCGTGGAGAGAGACCCTGCGTCCCCGGGGACCAGCAGCCTGCAGGGACCACGTCTCTCCGACTGCAGGCCGCTAGTTTGCTGCACACCACCTGCGTGCTCTGCTCACCTGGGCCTTCCAGTGACACCGGCGCTCGCTGGCAAGTCGGGTCCGGGGCCTTCCCCTGACGAGGCCCATGGGGGCTGCCGCGTGCCGCCTAATTCCCCCGTCCTGTCCGAGGCAGGCAGAGGGTCAGATGCGTCACCGGGCCCATGCGTTGGCGAGGACAGTTCCCATTGCCACGCAGGGAGTGGGAAGGTACGAGAAAGACAGAGATGCCCAGGCCCAAAAGCAGGCCTGCGGGTTACACTGGTTACAGCCGCCAGCCCCCGGCTGGAACGGGGCCCTAATGGTAGCAGGGCGGGCAGGAGCCCGGGACCACAGCTCAGCTAGCTAACGTCACTGAGCAAGCCCTCCCTCACTAGCACCCGGTGCACTGGGCATGCAGAGCGGGGTCCTGCCTCCCCACAGTCCCTCCTGCACCAGGGGAATGGGGCTGCCCTGGGTGCTCGGGGAGCTGTGCTTGCCTGGCTGGCTCTTGAGACCCGCCATGGCCCCAGGCTGCCCCAAAGCCTCGCGCACCTGCCTGCTGAAGCCGGCCCTGAAGACTTGCTGCTGAGGAAGCAGGGAGCCTCCCTAGGGCGCTGTAGGGGGACGAGATCCCTGGTATTGCTGCCTAGGGAAAGGGGATCCCTGTGAACTTCCTTGGTATCACCTTCCTGCTCCCAGCCCCACTGAGCCCTGGGAGCTGCTAGGGCCAAGGGCTGCGGCCGGCCCCAGCCCAGGTGAGAGCGAGGGAAGTAACAGCACCTGGGTCTCTCTCATGCCCAGCCCCCAGGGGTGGAGCCCAGAGCAGGAGCCTTGGGAGTGTTGCAGGGGACGGGCACAGCCAAGCCCAGGCAGCCCCGAGGCGTAGCAGGAGCAGGGCGCTGGGCGCTGGGCGCAGGCCGGCCCCTGGTACACCCTTCGCTGGCACTGCTTCTGATGGGTTCACGTGCACAGGAAGAAAGACCCTTGTGCCAAGTGCTAACCGGTTCCCAGCGCAGCCTTGCTCGCACCATCCCCAGAGAGCCCCCCCCTCCTGCACAACGACCGCCCTCCTTCGCAGCTGGGGGGCCGGGGGCCCTGTCAGCCCAGCGCACCATGGGCTCAGGCACTCACCCACACCTCCCCAGGGTGCGGGAAAGCCGCCGGCACCAGGCAGGGCCTCCCTGGGTCGGCAGGAGGCATGGCTGGTTGCACAGGCCGGTGGGCGCCTGTCCCCTGGGTCTCACACACTCAGGCTGGCGCCCCGCCTGCAGTTTCAGCTGCACAAAGGGGACGATCCCTGCCTCCCGGGGGGGTGCGGCTGGACACAGGGCGTGTGTCAGAATTTAAATCCCAGCCTTTTGGAGGGGCATGTTCTATGCCCACCCGGGGGCCAGCGGAGTATGCACCGTCATCACTGGGGCCCAGGAGCTCTATGCCCCCCGCTGCTTATTGGGGGCCCGGCCCCTTGTGCACACCCCTGCCTGGCCATCAGGCGGCGGCACAGTGTTGGGGGCCCCTCTCCCCCGGCCCTACACAGCGAGGCAGGCCCTGTCTTAGCTGCAGGGTTTGTGCAACGGCTAAAGCAGCCTCTGCTGCCTCCGTGACCCCAGCCCGGGTGATGTTCGAGCTGGGACGCTGGGCACGGAGCCCCTAGGCAGAGACTAGAGCCCGGGCGGCAATAGAGGGGGTCAGCCAGCATTTATAGCCGCTGCATGCCCGCAGGCCCCCTCGCCGGGCAGCAAGCGGCTGGGGAAGGGAGCTCACCCTGCTGGGACGGGACTGCCAGGGCTGAGGGGGGCTGGCAGGGCCAGGAAAGCACCGCGCCCTCACTGCTGCTGCACTGCGGCGTGAGCCCTGGTCGCAGCCTGGCAGGGACTCGGGGCTGCGGGAATGAACTCGCCGCTCACGTGCCTGGCTCAGGCGGGCCGGTTACAGGCTGCACTCGCCTCTGGGCCTGTCCATTGCGCCCCCCCAGCATCAGACGCACCCAGCCCCACCCCAGCCTGGCCTCCCGCAGCCCCACAGATGGTTCAGAGGCCACAGTCCCGCCCCGGCAGCATGGAGGACGCAGCACATGCCTGGGAGCCAGGCGCTCGCCGCCCCGCCAGCGCTCAGCGGTGAACAGACCCGAGCGGACGGGCCACGTCAGGGCTACAGGCAGGCAGCGCACGCCCTGGCTGGCCGGAGTGATCGCCCCGGCCCCAGCTCGCCGGGCCCTGCCTGGCTCTGCACCCCCCGCAGCTGGCAGCTGGCGCCCAGGCTGTGCCCACGCACCCGGGGACCCTGCTGCGTCTCGTGCAGTGAAACCGAGCTGGCCGCGGCGGAGCAGTGAGAGCCGGACGGTGAGAGGCGGCTGAGTGCACCGGGGCCAGGCCGAAGGACGCGCCCGGCTGGGCCCCGAGCTGGTCCTGGTGCGCTATGCTGGCGCCACGGGCGCTCGCTGCTGCAGAGCGACTGTTGGGGGGCGCTGGGTCCTGGCAAGGGGGCTCACACGCGCCTGGACTCGCCAGCGGTGACAGAGAGGAGCCTGAGGGGCCCAAATGAATTGCACTAGGCACTGAACCCACATTCAAGTGATCCTCCCCTCTGGGCCTGGGCCCCACCTGCCCCCCAACGACCCTCCCCTCTGGGCCTGGGCCCCACCTGCCCCCCAACGACCCTCCCCTCTGGGCCTGGGCCCCACCTGCCCCCCCCAACGACCCTCCCCTCTGGGCCTGGGCCCCACCTGCCCCCCCCCCCAGTGACCCTCCCCTCTGGGCCTGGGCCCCACCTGCCCTCCCCCCAGTGACCCTCCCCTCTGGGCCTGGGCCCCACCTGCGCCAGCCTCTCCTGGGAGGTTGCTGGGGCCTGGCTCTTGCTGCTGCCTGGCAGCTGGGTGATGGACGGAGCACCTCTGCCTCGGCTCGGGAAGGGACAGGTTGTTCCAGGCTGCCCTGGCGGATGAGACTTAGCATCCGCGTTGCTGGCTCCCTGGGCCGGGCCCTGCGCATTCCACGGGGGCTTTGGCTGGGGCCGGGAGAGGCCGTGATGCCGTGGTGCCAGGAGGAGCCGGTGCAGGCGGGGTCCTAGAGAGCTGATCCCCCGAGGGGGCAGAGCCGCCCTCGGAGCAGCCAGGGCATGTGTAGCCGTGCAGCGCCCTGGGAAGCCCTGGGGGCTCAGGCGGGCTGGCTGGCTGAGCTCCCCGCAGAGGTCTCTCGTGGGTCCATGGGGCTGGGGTATGGGGCCCTCGGCTCTCCCAGCCCCCCCGCCTGTTCGCAGCCCCATGGCCTAGTGGCAGCGTTGTGGAAGGGCTGAAGTCAGAGACGCTCCCTGGAGCAGCAGGACGGGGCGGGAAGGACAGAGCTGGAGCCCTGCGGGGACGGAAAAGCGGCTAACCCGCCCGCGCAACCCCTTCAAAGCAGCCTCCCCTCCCCTTCGCCCCCCCGGCCCCTAGAAGCAGACCCCACAATGCACGTAGCTTCCCCCTCCCCCCACAAAACCCGGCCGGAGAGCTGGGAACTTGGAACATCGTTTTTTAATAGCTGCCCCCCTGGAACTGCCCGCGCCCCAGCACCCCCCGGGCCTGCGCCGCTAGGAAGCTGGGCTAAGCGCCAGGGCCTCGGCGGGGGCCCCGGCGAAGCAGGGATCCCCAGGAGCTGTGCCGGGGCCTGCGTCTGACTCACAGCCCTCATCCGGGTGCTCAGCGATGGGCTCATGGGGTGGGACCTGGCAAGAGAAGAGTTAAAGGAAAGTCACTGCTAAAGGCAGGGGCAGGAGCTCAGAAATAATGCCGGCAACATGGGCCAGGGAGACACGGCTTGGCACAGCCCCAGGCACTGCAGGAAACAGCCCCCCATGGTGATGGGAGTGCCTGGCCTGGGTGAAGCCCCAGGGAACCGTGGGAAGAGTCCAGCAAAAGTCCAGCCCCCCACTGTGCGCTGCAGGGCGCCCCCCATGTGCTACGAAGCCTGAGCTGCAGCGTCCCCCTCCCAGCACTGGCTGGTCCTGCGGCCTGGGCACACGCTGCCCCCCATGGAGGAAAGTCACAGCCAAGGACTTAGCAAAGGCTTGGCACCAGACATCTCCTTTCACTGCCGCCCGTTGGCAGACGAGGCCTGGTCCCCCGGCCCTGCGCCTTGGCTGTCCTTCTCCCCCGCGCAGAGCGAGGGCCCAGTGCATGCTGACTGGGAGGCATATTCCATCCACTGCCCAGGTGTGGGCAGGCAGTAGGGCTGCGTGTGGCAGATGGGTGGCCCCTGGGGTCCGAGCCGGCCCACTCGGGATAGGAGGGGTGACTGCCCTGGTTCCCCTCGTCTACGGAGCAGTGGGGGGACAGGGCTCGCCAGCCCGTGGCCCAGCGCAGCCAGACGCCTGCAGTTGCTGTCACGGGGCTGTTTGATGCAGCTGAGCAGGCTCTGGTGTATCAGGACCCGCAGCTGATGTGACAGGGCGACCAGCCCTGCCTCGCCCACTGAGCTGGTCCCTGGGGCTGCCCGCCAGCCCCAGTGACTTACCAGCGAGGATCTCCTTCTCGGCCTGGAGGGACAGTCTCTGATCAGCCGCAGCTGCTGCTCCCGGCTGTGCAGCTGGAAGCCGCTTGAACATCTGGGCTTCTGGCTCGCCGGGCTCCCCATAAGCCCCACAGTCTTCAGGACCTTGTGCATGGAAATCCGGGTGCCTGGGGAAGGGGCTCCCAGCGCCTCGGCTCCAACCAGCGAGCGAGGCCGCCCCACGTCCACTGGAATGAGCTGGAGCCGGGGTTCCGTTCCGCCAGGTCACAGAGCCGCGCCACGGCAATGTACCAGCCCCCGGAGTTCTTGGGGCAGGGGGCTGGGCTGTCACGTCTGCAGGGAGCTGGTCTCACGCAGACCCTACTGCCAGCCCCGAGAGTGAGGTCAGGCCCTGCCAGGCACTCGGGGCTCCCTCCCCCAGTCGCCAGCCCCGTGGGTCAGGGGTTGCCCAGCCACCCAGCCCTTCCCCTAGCGCAAGGGTGGTGCTCCTGGCCGGAGCCGTGGGGGCAGGATGGAGCCGTGGGCTGTTCCCCTTCCTGGAGCGGTGCTGCTGGGACTCCAGGGGACCGCCCTGCATCGGGAAGGTGCAGCGTGCGAGTCGCTCCAGGCCCAGGGCGGTGCCCCCACACCGGGGAGGGGGGTGATGTCCCCACTGGCTTCATGCGCCTGCCGCTGGCATGCAATGGCTCCTGTAGAATCGCTGCGCTCTCTGGCTGCCCATCAGTGCCCCCGGCCGGTCACCAGTGCCCGGCTGCCCTCTCTTCCCCACAGGGAGGAGCAGAGCAAGCAGGGTGCCTGCTGCCAACCTACCTGCCACGCCAGGGGAAGGAGCAGGGGGAGGAGACGCAGTCCATAGGGGCAGAGAGGGGTGCCTGTGGCGACAGACTGACTGGCGGAAGCCTGGCTGGAGGGGGTGGGAAAGGACAGATGGACAGGGGGGCCGTGTCCCAGCGACACAATGCGCCACTTGCAGCAGGGCTGTTAATCTGCATTGTCAATGGGCGCCTTGACAGGGGCTGTGTGAAGCCAGCGGAGGAGGGACGTGAGCCCTGGACGCCGCTCCCGGGGTCTGTCAGCCTCCCAAGGCCCAGCAGCCACGTCTGGCGCTGGCGTGACCCAGAGTGACCCTGGACGCCGAGCTGTTAAAGGGACTCTGCCCACCAGAGCCAGTCTCCCAGGAGCCCTGCGCTGGCCAGCTTCCGGACAGCCCCGAAATGCAGAGACCGAGCGGGTTGTTGGCCATGGAGGGGACTCGGCTCCCCACCATCCTGCTGTGTCCCAGCAGCAGGCGCTGGCCCAGGGGCGCTGGCTGTGAGGAAATCACAGCGGCTCCAGCCTTATCACAATACGCCCACGTCCCTGGGAGTGGGCTCGGCGCTGGGAGGGCTCTGAGCTGGAGCACGACCCAGCTGCCGCGGCTGGGCTGATCCGCGTTTAGCAGCACCTGCAATGCACCAGGTGCGGCCCCGCTGCTGGTTACAGAGAGCAGCCCCAAGACTGGCACCAGTTCCCCGTTAAATCCCCTGCAGCCCCGTGGTCCCCTATTGCCTGCACCACCCTCACCTCCTTGGCTACCAGGGTCAGCTGTGCCAAGCCTGGCAGCTGGAGGGAAGGGTGGGGAGGCAGAGGCAGTGCCAGGGCAGGAATTCCTCCCCACACTCAGCTCCGGGGGCAGGCTGTTGCCCGGCCGGTGTGAGGGAGCTGCCTAGAGACGGCAGCCAGGGCTAGTAAATGAGGCAAGTGGGGGGGGCGGTGTCAGGCTGCAACTCTTGGCCAGAGACACAAGCCCCAGCTCGTCCAGCCCTTCCCTAGCGCTGTCACAGGCCAGGGGCGGCCGACCGTTTGCCAGCTGAGGGGTGGCCCCAGGAACTCGCGGAAAGCCCGAGCTCATGGGCAAAAGACAGAACCGAATTGACCCCAAGTACTACAGGCCCCAGCTCATGCATGAGCCAGGCTGCTCCATGCAAGGCAAAGAACTAGCTGCGGGAACCCGCAGCCTCTGCAGAGGTAGCCATGAGCTGCGCCCTCCAACACCCCCAGTAGCAGCCAGGCCATCCAACTCCTGCACCAGAGCAGGTGGGAGCCCAGCCTCCACAGCCAGTGGGACCCACGGCAGAAGGGCGGAAAGCCCCACATGAAACGCTCCAGCAGATTGTGCTGCTTTTCCATAATCCAGGCCCAGGTCTCTAGGCTCCTTAATGCAACTTTGATTAACAGGCTCAAAGAAAGAGGCTGTTTTGGCATGAATTCCTGGGGCCCGTGGTGTGAGAGCGGGTGACTCCCCCTGCTCCGTGGCCCCTGCGTCACAAAGGGCCTGTCCTGGGGAAAGCGGCCAGGCACATGAAAGAGCTGATGGCGTGTTCATATGGAGGCGAAATCTGAAAGGAGACTGCGTCCTATGGGCCCTGCAACATCACCCCACTGCAGGCTGCCAGGGCAACCAGGCTCAGCCCGCCCCCTCCCAGCCGCCCTTGGAAGCAGTTCATGAAATCAGGAGAGGGGCTTGGGGCGCCTGGGAAGGAAAGAAGGCAGATTAGCAGCTAACCCTTTCCTTGCCGGGCTGAGAGGGAAGGAAAGCGTCCAGCAGACCCGGGCATGCAGCTGAACAAAGCCTGACCCTGCGAAGGGCTGAGCCGCCCACTGGCACGGGGGGCACTTGGCGTCTGCGTCTCTTGTTTGAGCTGAACCCATGTCAAAGGTATTGGTGCAGGTGGGCCGAGCCCAGGAAGAGGCACCCTGCGTTCCTGTCCCGGGGGCCATTGATCCATTCCGGTCTGCACACAGAGAGCAGGTCCAGCCTGCCCCCAGGGCTGAGGGCATCCATGGGGAATCCTGACCCCCATCCAGCTCAGCTCAGCACAGGCGGGGCCTGTCCCCACTTGACTCCCAGAGCCCTGCATTTCTTCCCTACAATCTCACAGCTGGAGGGGGCCTCTGGAAATCCCCGTCCCCCACATCGCCCATCAGGAGACGAGATGCACCCAGCTCCTGGACGAAGTCAGCCAGGGAGGGGCTGCTCCCTTCCCCCTCTCCCAAGCAGCGTTTGGAGACCCAGCAGGTCCAGCTCAGATGCTGCCACTGGCGTGAGCCCGAGAGACCAGACAAGTCAGCCCAGGGCAGAGGCCAGCAGCAGAAGGGGGGCGCTGTACTGGGCCCTCACAAAGCAGTGTCTTGGGGGTCTAAGCCCCAGGGTGAAACACCTGAACAGCCCCTTTCCAGCCCTGTGCGGCGTGTCCCAGCCCTTCATACCCATCCGAAGATCCAGCCCACCTTGTGCTGTCTCCTCTGGGAGCGGCTCTCTGATGGCACCAAGAACTCAGGCTGCTTTTCCTGATGCCCTTGGCCAGACCTCTGCCTCCCACACACCCAGTGGGGCCGTGTGCAGGCTGGTGGCCCCCCTTCCACCCCCCAGAGGTGCGGCGGGACAGAGCAAGGGGTGCTCAGACGCGGCTGCCAGGACAGAAGTCACGCTTCAGAGTGGGGCCCAGGCCGCCCCGCCTGCGCCGCGCCGGGTCTGGGCGAGGGCTGCCACCGCCCAGGGCCAGCCGGCCACGTGTCCTGGGCACCCTGACAGCTCGCCCTGAGAAAAGGGCCGGTCCTGGGGCCAGCCGGGCTAGCGGCAGCCCTGGCCTGGCCTTGTCTCCTGCCCTGCGCCCCGCCGGGCTCCGGGCCGCCCCGGGGACAGGTCTGGCCCAGCCTCCTGCAGCCCACAGGCCGGCGCGCCCCGGGTGGAGGCCAGGGGGGGACAAGGCCCCTGTGGCAGCCCGGCCCTCGGGTGCCCCCCCGGGCACACCTGCCCCCGGCCCGCGCCCCCCCGCCTGGACTCCCCGTCCCCACCCCCGCGGGCCAGCCGCTGGGGGGGGCCCAGGAGGGCGGGGCAAGACAGGGGCAGCTGGGGGCGGGGTCTCGGGGGCAGGGCGGCCGGTGGGGGGCGAGGGGCGGGGAGGGGTCGCCCCGGCCCGGCCCCTCCCCGGCGGCCCCGCTTGATAAGGCGGCGGCGCGGCGCTGTCTGGCCCCGCGGTGCTGAAGGCGGCGGGCGAGGCCATGCGGGCCCTGGCGCTGCGGCTGCTCTGCCTGCTGGCGGCGGCGCGGGGCACCGAGAGCCCCGGGCAGCCCGGCCCCGCCTGCGCCCCGCGCAGCTCCCCGGCCCCGGGCCGGGCTCCGGGCGGGCGGCCGCTGCTGGGCGCCACGTGGGCGCCGGGCCGGGGCCAGGGGGCCGCCCGCAGACGGGCCAAGCGGGGCTTCACCTACCCGGGCACCCTCTGGTGCGGGGCCGGCAGCAACGCGGACAGCTACGAGCAGCTGGGTACGGCCGGGCCGGGCCGGGACCGCGGCACAGCGGGGCGTGAGCGGTGGGGGGGTCTGGGGGTCGGTGAGGGTGGCTGGAGGGGGTCAGTGGGGGGTCGGTGGGGGTGTTGGGGTGGCTGGAGGGGGCCGTCGGGGGGTTGGTGGGGGGTGTTTGGGTGTTGGGGGTCGGTGGGGGGGTCGGTGGGGGTGTTGGGGTGTTGGGGGTCGGTGGGGGGTCGGTGGGGGTGTTGGGGTGTCTGGGGGGCCGTCGGGGGTGCGTGAGACGGCTGGCGTGGAGGGTGGTTGCGGGGAGCGAGGGCGGGCGGGGTGGGGCTGACAGCGCGGTCGGTGCGGTCCCGGCTGTCCCCCCCGCCCCGGTGCAGCAGGGGTTGCCCCCCGGCAGTGGCAGGGCAGCCGGCCTGGGCAGACGAGCTGCAGCAGGGATGGGGCCCCCCATGTGCCCGGAGTGCCCGCCCCTCAGCCCTGCCACGCACAGAGCTGGGGGGCCGGGGTGGTCAGCGGGGGCAGCTGCCGGGGGCTAGGCTGAGATCTCCTCTCCCTGCTGAGCCCAGGCGACCATCGGGAGACAGACAGGTGCTGCCGGGAACACGACCACTGTCCGCACGTCATCCACCCCTTCACCTACAACTACGGTTTCCGCAACCTCCGCTGGCATACCATCAGCCACTGCGACTGCGACCGGGGGTAGGGCCGGCCGTGCCCAGCTGGGAGAGCGTGGGGGGAAAGACACAGCCCCTGCTTGGGAAGCTGTTGAACGGAGCTGGGGCAGCAGCAAGGGGGGGGGGGGGGAGGAATTTCCCTAGCTTCTCCCCCCACACGTAAGGCCTGGGTCTAGCACCCCTGGCCAGCGCTCCCGTGGGGTGGGGAGGGCTCCCCTCAGGCTGCTCCATCGACCCAGAAGGTCTCACCCAGGGAGGCGGAGCTGGCAGGCCGTGGGAGCGCTGGCATGTGGGTCCATTACTTACCCCAGGCTGGGCCATGCAGGCTGCCTGTGCTCGTGGGGAGCAGCTAGTGGCTTTCTTTGTGACCTTGGCCAAGCCCCAGCCTCCAGGTGCCTCCGTGGGTCTGCACAGCTGCAGCGGAGACGCGCCCTGCCTTGAGGAAGGGTTTCCTGGCAGCGTCGTTAACCCGTGTTTTCAAGAGGCAGCAGCTAGGCCCATGGAGGAATTCCCCCGTCAGGGCACAACGTTTTTAGGTTGATCTGATTTTTAAGTGTAGACCAGGCCTCAGCCTCTCCCCTCAGTGACCTGGGCACAGCTTCTCCTCTGCTGGCAGGCACGGGAGAAGGGTAAAGCGACGGCGTGCAGTGCTCACACCTCACAGAACTGTAACTGCACTTGACTGCCAGCTGAGCCTTGCCCAGCCGCGCCAGGCCCCCGCCGCCAGTTCCCCCAAACAAGTTACACGGCTCAGGCCGCAAGGCCTTGTGCTGGAGACAGGGACAGCGCTGCCCATAACAGCAGCAAGGACACCACCAAGCAGCGTGGTTACAGAAACAGGCGGCTGCAGGGTGTCAGGAACAAAGGCGGCAGCTCCTCCCTCTGCTGCCCCAGCCAGGCCCAGCTCCCGGCCCAGCCCAGCGAGGGAGCGGCAGGACAGGCCCAGTGCCCCTCCGTGCTCCGCCTGATGCTCGGCGTTGCCTTGCAGGTTGAAAGGCTGCCTGCGGCAGGTCAACGACACTGCCTCCAGGGTGGTGGGCCAGGCTTTCTTCAATGTGATCCAGGTGCCCTGCTTTGAGTTCACCTACAAAGAGCAGTGTGTGGAGCCTTATCTGTACATCTGGTAAGTCCTGAACGGGAGCCGGGGGCGCTCCTCTGGGCCCCCCCAAAGCGGCAGCCCACCTCACTCTGCTTCTCTTCCCCCTTCTCTAAAGGTGCAAGAAGTACAACACCGTGGCCATCGCCGTCCCCAGGGAGCCCGTGCTCTATGAGTTTGGTGGGGACCTGATAGACGAAGTGGCAGCAGGTCCCACGCAGTCTGGCAGGGCTCCCTCCAGCCCAGTGCCCCAGCCCCATACGCCCCAGCCTAGAGAGAGCACAGGCAGATGGGCACCTCCTCCGACAAAGCAACCGCTCCCAGGCCCGGCTGTCACTGAGGCCGTGGACAGCTTCCACACCTCTAAGGCTCCAGGGCCCAGGCCCGAGAGCCCTACGAAGGGGAAAGGGAAGAAGAGAGGGAGGAAGAAGAAGAAAGGAAAAGGGCTGAAAAAGAAGAAAGCCCCTCCCAAAGCGGAGGTGCTGGGCCTTCCTGCCCCCCCTGCAGCCGCTGCATCCCTCCTCCCAAAGCACGTGGTGCTGGGACATGAGCCGCTGGACAAGACTTTGGACTTTGGGGGAAAGGAGGCTGTGTTCAACGCCATCCTTAACGATGCACCCCTCGAGGAGGCCACCCTGACTCCACCCAGCCCAGCTCCGGCTGAAAGCCACGCCTGGGTGCCGTGGAAGGCAGGGCCTTTTCCAACTCTCCAGCCCACGTTTCCAGCTGGCAGCAGGAAGAGGAGGAGGGAAAGAAATGGAAGGAAGCGACCGAGAAAGAAAGCGGAGTCTCTGCCAGGCCTGCGTGAGACTCACTTCAGCAAAGGCTGACCTTCCCCGTCCCTCCCAAGGGGGCGTCTTGTCAGTGTAATAAACTAGATGGCTGCAGCAGCTGGTACCACGCTAGCATTCTGTACCTAACCCCGTCCAGCCCAGACCCGACGGCTGCTGTGACGTTGTCTGCGTAGCGGGCTGATGAGAGGAGCTCCTCTATGACTTGGCAGCTGAGGCACTAGCTCTGTCGAAGGGTTTGCCCAGGAAAAGGTGACGATGCCATTTAGATGAGGGCGAAGGAACAGACAGACGCATGCCCCCGCAGTCTAATCTGGCAAGGAGACAAAGTAACGGGTGGGTTTGTCTTAGCACAGCCAAATGAGGGAGAACCCAGCCTGCAATGAGGGGCATAGTCCAGAAATCCCTGCAAGTGCAGCCGCTGGGCAGCGAAGCCTTCCTGCGTCACCCCATCGGTCTCCCAGCAGAGACGGGCAGGCACGGCAGCAGAACCAGCTCTGGCTATGGCCCAGTCCCTGCCCTGAAGGGTCTAGGCAACACGACAGAAGGCAGCCCATGGGGAGGGACGGGATAGACAAGGGAGGCCATCGCTGCATTAATGTGCAGAGCTCCTGGGTTTTCTTTTTCCTGATCCCACCTAAACCCTGTTATTTCCCCTGCTGTTGCTCCCCCGCACCCCTCCCTACTGGGTAATTGCACCAGAGGCTCCCAAGAGAGATTCTGGCCCTGGTCCTTTTTGCTTTATTAAAGTTTTAGGGGACAGGCTAGCTGCCCCCTAGGAAGTAAACACCAGTTCCAGCCTGTGCTGGCACAGGATGTACCCCCACTTGGTACCAACGCCCCCTTGTTTGGAGGGGAAACAGCAGCACAAGGGGACACTGAGAGGGCAGAGGCCAGACAGCTGTACAGATCAGCAGGTGAGAATTCTTCAGGCTAATCCCCAGTCCTGTGACTGCTGAGCAAGGGGGGTTGCTCCTGGCCCTTGGTTCTCCCTGTGAGGTCAGCGCAGCTCCTGCCCCTCCCAGAGCTGCACTTACAGCAGAAGCTGCTTTTCTTCTGCTCCTGTGACCTGGGTGGTGGTGCGTGGCCTAGGCCAGGCTTTCAGCAAGGAGGCCAGTGGGGTTAAAAATCCTGGCTGGACACACGGATGCTGAGCTGTGAGACGAGCGCAGGCTATTAAAGAACTGGCTGAGTTACTCCTCCCCACTCATGTCGTCTCATTTCGCATTGCTCAGTTAGACAAGGAGCTGGTTTGAGCAAGCTCACAGGGCAAGTGTCAGCGGGAGGCTGGTCATGCAGATTTGCTGCATTATGTTGAGGGCAGGGCATGCGTCCCTGCCCTTTCCCTGGTCAGCTCCCCCTGCCGCTAGCGCCTTGAGTTGGGGCATTCGTTAGTTAATTGCGTCTTTGTGCTCACTTGTTTCTTCTGAAATCGAGGTGCTGCTGAAGTTCAAGGCACGTCGTGAGCTTGGGGGTTTATCACAAGAATTCTCTGCCCATCTCCAGTGCTGGACACGCGAGGTGTGAGCGCTTTACACACACCCCCTCAGGCAGCCAGGCACCTACGAACTCCCTTTGACGAGAGGCTCAGTGCTCTGCAGAAAGCTACACGCCCAGCTACACTCAAGTGTCAAGCCCAGCCTGTGCTATACACAGAGGTGGGGGCAGCTGGAGGGTCACTTGTGAACACTGACATAACCCCCCCCGTGTGGTCTTTTGGAGGCAGCCTGTCTGCATCGCCTGCACTGCCCTAGTAAAGGAGACTCGGGCTGTGGACGGTGTCTGCTTTGCTGCAGCTACTGGGAAATCAGGCAAGGGGGTGCAGCTGGCAGGAGAGCAGCACCGGGGATAAAACGCGTCTGACGCTGGAAGGAGGCAGAAGTTTGCCACTAGGCACACAGGCCCGGAAAGCACTGCCCCTCCCCCTCACTTGGCACTGATCACACTGGAGAAGAGACCCCTCAAGGCATGAGAGGGGCTGTTTTCAGCAAGTTCCACCCCTGGAGCCAGGCCCCCATCTCTAGCGGGCTGCCAGGAGGGGTTGTGCTAGCTCAGACTCAGCTCCAGGTAGCTAGCAGGTACTCAGCGTTGGGAGAAGGGAGTTACCCATCCATGCAGTGAGGGCTTGCCTCTCCCAGAGCTTTACATGGCCACTCAGAGGTGAAGCAGGAAGAAGCCCAGCAGCATTGTTCGACTTCTGGGGGAGGTACTGATTTAAACGTCACCTCCTCCGGCAGGACTCTTCCCATGCGGTCAGATAACCTCCCCCACTCGCGAGAATGGGGCAAGGGGACATTCCCACGCCCTTGGGCATAGGATCACGAGAACCCAGACACCCCAGCGGGAAGCAGACTATTTAACATGGGCCTTGAACAAAGAGATAAGTGTCCCGCTTGTCACTCGGGCACAGCAATGCAGCTCAGATGAACAAGTGTTTGCAGACAGTCTAGCCCTGCAAACGTCATTTCCAAAGCTTTCCATCACTGCTAAGTGGATCCTGGCATCCCAGGGCTCAGAAAGGTAGCCGAAGAGACATTTAACACCGAGTGCATTGCCTGCAAGCTCAGGGCAGCGGCGCTAGGCAGAGTCTTTCCAGCTGCCCTGGGTGCAAGCGAGAACAAAGGCTGGGTGTAGAATGCTACGGCCATCCTGGCACGAGCCCTTCCGCTGGGAAGGATGCAGGCGGTTAGAGAAGCTCTGACTGTGCCAGCATCAAACCAGCAGCCGGGGGCCTGGGATACATGACCTGACACCCAAGGCTCCCATTACAAGCAGGTCTTTGGAGATCAGCCCAAACCAATCTCCCGCAGAGCAGAAAGATTAGAACTGTGCATTAGCCTTACCTGTCCTCCGGTATCCTACAGGATAGGAGATCCCTGTCCTGAACCCGCAAAAGGCCCAAGAGAGTGAAGGGGAAATGCAGGCTCTGTCCACCCGAGGCTGAAGCGTCTCACTAACACACTGCACGTTCTGCCAAGCCATCTTGCTCCTGGAAGTGCCTCCTTGAGCATTTGCAGGCTGTGCCGTCATTAGAGCAAAGCAAGTCCTGGCAGGAGAATAGCGACTGGGGCAGCTGTCTGGATGTCCCTGGAGCAGGGCAGGAGAGAGCTTGCAGAGGAGAGTGTTAGTGTAGTAGGCGGGGAGAACACGGTACAATCAACGTCCCAAAAGTAGAATTTTATTGATGGAAAGGGAAAAAACTAAAAGACAGCCGTAAGGAGCTGACAAATAAAGCGCCAGAGCTCCCGTCAGATTCATATAGGGTGCGGCTCCATTTCCTATCATACAGAATTTAATAAAATAAACAAACAGCATAAGGTTAGTATGCTCATTAATCTACACCCGAGCAGAGCCCTCCTGTCCAGAGCCTGTGTGGTAAGGAGAGTGATGCAGCTAGGCCAGGCCCCTTGGTATCAGAGATGCTGCAGGGAAGCCAGGTCCTGCACTCCTTTGTACGAACAGCTTCACATTCTTGTCTCCTGCATCTCTTGCTATTCAAGGGCATCGGCATGCAACAGAACCTGTTTCTTGAGCTCCGCTGCTCCTTTCCCAGCTGGGTCAGAGCCTCTGTGACTTCAAGCAGTGGGTTATGAAGTTAGCACAGCCAGACAGGAGCAGGTCAAGCAACAAATGTCCTGCTTCCAGGCAAAATCCTTATGGAGAAATAGAGGGAAGTGTTTGAAACACACCATCTTCAGCTCCAGCAGCTGCTCTGTGAGACTGCCACAGGCTGCTTCTGACCCAGGGTAGACTTCACCTATTCAATCAGACTCCTCGCCTGCTCCTGGCAGGGATGCGGGGAGGGCAGCGCCAGAGGTCTCGCCCTGATATCCTGGGCTGCTAACCCCCCTCCCCCCCACACACACGCACATGCACGCACGCACGCACACACACGTTAAACACAAAATATTCTTCAGCATCAACCCCAACAGAAACCAGCTCATCTGTGAGAACTGCAGCACACAGAAGGCAACTCGGGGCAACACAAAATGAGGGACATTTACTGGCTCACTGCTATGCTCTGCTTCTGCAGCAAACCCGTTGTGGAGAGGAGAGGGCAGCACCCAGGATGAGAAGAGAAACCTGACTAGTGTTCAGTAGAAACACTGTTTATTCACCCTTTTCGGTTACATGTGGACAGAGCTAAGCAGCATGGAACAGAGACATGCGCTTCAGGCTGATTGCATTTTCTCCCCACAGGAGCGGCTGCCCTCGCAGCACGGATCATTCGCTGTTGGAAAAGCTGCTGTTGCCCAGGGTTTTGCTTTGCAGTCAGTTAAAAAACAGCTGAATAAATATTGTCCCAAATGAAGCCAGAGGAGAGGACGAGCCTGCGATACAGCTGCTTCTCTCCGGCAAAAGCCCTAGCCCCAGAGCCGCTTCGCTAGTCACCCTTGCAAATACAGCCAGGGGAGTTGGTGCAGCTTTTACAGAGCCCGTGATACAAGGAGCCCCCAGGCATACAGTAACAGAAACGTTGAGGATTTGGTTGAGTTGTCCAAGCCCCCACACGATGTCGCTCCGTGCGGTCGGAAGGGGGATGGGCGATGGTCAGAACGCACGACGACCAACATCAAACTTCGCTGTAGCTCAGGCCTGCATTGCCAGCTAGGGTTGCTTCTAGTCTTTGACTGTGCAAACAGGTCGCTGTGCATTTCTAAAGGGTCTCGCTTGACTTTTGTAACTGTTCTGCTGAGCTTTCCACACCAAAGTTTAGTGCACAGAGGCTTCTGCGGCATCCTTTCCTATGATGTGTGTGTGTATATATTTATACCGGCCCTGCCAAGTGGATGGACACACCAGTGTCGTTTCACACCATTTTATGAAGTATAAAATAGGAGTTATGTGGCTAAGGGAAGGGAACTCGTTCTCAGCTCTTCTCCCTCCCCCTTCCCCCGAGAAAAGAACAGAGGTTAAGGGTCAGGTCCAGCAAGGCCTATCGATCCATTTCATCCAGAAGCGGTGTGGCGTCCCCAGCAATGGACATGGGCGTGCTCTCGATCATGGGGCTGGGAGATGGGCGAGGGGTCAGCCTCTGCTTCTGTTTCCTCCGCTCAGCCTCCTTCTCCTGGAGCCACTGCTCTGCCATTTTCCCCCAGTCGATTGCAGCGTGGCTGTTGGACCTAGACAGGCAGAAGCAGGAAGTGAAACATCCTAATGGCCTGAGCCCAGTGGGATCAGTTTCCCTCCCTCCCCACACGCTGCCTTCTCAGGAGGAGGACAGTGTGGGTTGCCCCCAAAGCGTCTCTTTCCTGTTCACAGGATGCATAGCCCATGCAGACTTCCTCCCGCAGCACTGCATTCTGGGACCTGCGGGTTCTGCACGCTGCCGCTCCCCATGAAAGAGACAGCGGCTCTTAGACACCGTGTTTAGTTATGTCTGAGCTGCAGGTGGCCTTTAGTCAATGGGACCCTATTTTGGCCAGTTTCCTTAGCAGACACCAATTCTGCCCTCATTCCTGGCCCAGAGAGCAGGTTCTGGATTCCTGCTCCAGTGACACGCTGTCCGACGGGGCCAGCCGCTCAGCTCGTTGTACTGGCTTCTTTACCCCACCTGTCAGCACCACTTCCTGAACTGCATTTCCCCAGAGCGGAAGGGCCATGCCAACTCCACAATCAATGCTCTTCACCCTTGGGCCCATCACATCTCTTCCCCTGCCCTTTGAGCAGTGGCTGGGCTCCTAGCACCGCAGCCAGGAAGCTCATTCTGTGTGTGCACCCAGTGAATTTTCACCCTCACCCCTTGCCCGTTCCGAGACAGTATTACTGCAGAACCGGTATCCTGCTGCTGGGGAAACGCTTGCGTGGCCCCGAGCCGTGTGCTGGAGTCAGGGCGAGGGCAGACAGCTACACACAACCAGCACCATTCATGAGCTACTCACTTGGGCTGCTGCCTCTGCCTGGAACTGGATGATGGCTGCGACTGTGTGGACTGGGGCGTAGTGCTGGCCTGGAGCTGATGATACTGAGGTGTTGTAATTGGCTGGCTGGGGGTCGTGTAGGAGTAGCTGGGGGTCATCAGAGGGGTGGCCACTGGCTGCTGGGCAGGAGTTGTAAAGACCTGCAAGAGGACGGACACTGTTGGCTAGTGCATGCGCACAGAAAGGTCAGGGCCTGAACTCCTGAGATCTGCTGACACCAGGAGCCCAGAGCACACGCGCAAAGCCTGCCACGGGGAGCAGCTTGTTAGCCCAAGAGGAGGACTCTGTAGGGACTGGATAGGGAACGATAGACACAACAGCTGCTGAGCGAGACACGGCTACTGACCAGAGCAGCTCTGGGTCTCCAAGAGCTTGAGATCAGTGTCCTGGACTGGGCTGCTCAGAATATCAGACAGCCCACGTCCCTCCCCTGCAGGCAGGCTACAAAGGGGAAATGGCCCCAAAGCACTCCAGTTCCTTAGCCCGCAGAGCAGGAATTCCCATGGGCAGAACCAGTCACTGTGGTAAGACAGTCACAAGACAGTTCCCCTGCACAGGGCCCATGCTAAAGGCAGGGCACAGGCGGAGGGTGCGACCAGAGGTGAAAGCACACAGAGCTTCAAGCAGTGGCCTTGCCTCGTTTGATAAGGAAGACAAAGCAAAAGCAAGCTGCGGGGCTGCCTTAGACCCAGCTGAGCGTGCTCAGCACGTCCACACCACCGGATCCATCTGGGCGGTTTGAGCTGAACTGGACTGACCCCGTCTCTCATGGCATAGAGGGCTAGCCCAAGGACAAGTCTGCTGTGACCTAAATAACAACGCACTAGGGAAGCCTGGGGCACAAGCCGCCTCGATGTGCATGAGACAGAGAAAAATCCAGGCAGGCCAATGGACCCTTCAGAGCGGGACGCAGGCTCATGGAATGTGGGAGGATCAGCATCAGGCCTGCATCTCACGAACCCATTGGGCTGCCGATGGCTTTGCTGACTTCCCAGGGGGGTGCAGACAAGTCTGACAAAGGTTTGCGCACAGGCTCCCCAAGCGCTGGGAGCCACAGCAGAGGGTTAGCACACTCGGGGGAGCCCTGCAGCAGCCTGCTGGGGTACCAGGTTACTGGAGGGGGAGGGGAGACAGTCTGTGCAAGCTGAGCGCTCTTTGGACTGTTTCAAGAACTAGCCCAAGTCAGACCCCCCAGGAGCCACCTCCCTGAGCTGTCCGTCCACCAGAACTGCTCCCGCTTCCCCAGAGGACATCTTTGGGCTCGGCAGAGTACCCAGACCTAGTGCTCTCAGAAAGCTACCTGCCACGTTCTTGGCCCCAGAGACTTTGGGTCTGGCTGGAGAACCTAGCCACAGCCCTGACACCAGGCAGCCAGTGCTTTGGGACAAGGACTTGTGATTCCAGGCGCTCAGAGACTCCACACCCAGGCCAGGCCTGCAGCACTGAGCCAAGGAGGAGTGTTTCAGCTGATCGCTTCCCAGGGGGCATTTCCTGCCTTCAACCCAGCCAAGTCTTTCCTGCAGCTGTGCTCAGACACAGTGGGTCAAGCTGGACAGGGGGCAGCAAGAGCAGCACGTGTGGGAAGACAGGCAGGTGCTGACACAGACGGGTGACTGCTTAGCAGTGGATTGAGATTCCAGCCCAAGTCCGTCTTGTTCCCCACAGTCCTCGGACACTAGCCGGAGCTGCAGCACTTGCCTGCCTGTGAACTCGGCGATTAGCGCCCAGCTGAAATGCCCTGCAAGCTCAGCACATATTTTCATAGCTAATCCCTTTCATGGGCAGCTCCGCAGAGTGGATTCTGAAGCACAATCATGCGGTTTTGCATCCCTCTCCCTCAGCACTGGGTCCCCACCACCCCCAGGCACGTTCCTTGCCAGACGAAAACCTTCCTTACAGCCAGCGTTGCATTTCCCATGTTCCCAGCCCGGGAGGCATGCAAGAAGGGCTGGGAATCCGCACAGCAGGGCGGGACACTGCAGGTCTAGAGAGCCCTTCCGCACCAGTGGAGACCGCTGCGCTGTCTCTTGCAGCAGCCCATAACTAACACTGCAGAGGAAGGCTGCACCTTCCATAAGGCCCGGCCAGCTGTGCCGCTCTGATGAGAACACCTCCCTGTAATCCCTGCCGTCCTGGCTTAGCCACTCCAAGCACCTACATGATACGCGCTGCTGCCCCCTCCACTGCCTCCATAGCCGTACTGGCTGGATGCCCACTGTGCGGGTGTGGCATTTGGGTTCTGCCCTTGGCCCGTCACTGCTGCGATGGCGCTGAACATCTGTGACGTCATGTTCTGAGGCAGTGCGTTCACGGCGCGGGTCAGATCTACAAGAAAACACAGCTCACAGAAGTGAAGATGCAGGAAGAGAATCCAACTTTGCTATGTGGACTGGATTCTGAGTTTGACCAAGAAGAGAGGCCAGTACACACCTGCCAGGTTAATGTTAGCAGGAGTAGCATTGATGGAGGCTGGGGTCCGGGTCCTGCTGCTGCTGCTGGGGGTGATACCTGTGGAACAAGAGAGAGATTTAATTCTGAAATCGGAGGGGGTGGGGGTTCTTGCTAACCAGGATTTTAACAGATCCCAGTGAAATTCTTGTGGCAAGGTGCTACTCTGCTAGAAAACAGGGTTCAGTGGTTACAGACAATGGAATAAAGAGCATCTGCTCTCTGCGGGAGAGAGAGAGACGAGCGGAAGGGACAGGCCCAGCTCACACCACACCGCTTGCATGGCAGAAAGATTCCTTCTACGCAGCATTCTTAAGGGCTTTTATGCTGATGAAAGCAAAACTGAGAACTTGGATCTGTTTTTCTTTGTATCATTTCCACATGCAGAAGGGCTCTGATCATCTAAATTTCAATGGCCAAGAGCGTGGAATGTCACCAAAATCCAATTCTGATTTTCTGGTATTCTAGTAGGGCTTCCCAAGCACTGGGATCCCTGAGTGTAACTTTTGGGTTCTGAGCCTTGTTTACAATCAGCAAAGCCATGTGCGTAAAGGACAGTGTTTCACAGCCCAGCTGCTCCTACTGAGCTCTGGCAAGGTCACAAGGACAAAGCTGTGACCATTTCTGGTGCGATGAGGTCCCAGACACAGGATAGAGATTTCTCTGTAAGAGCTGAAACAGGCAGATGAAGAGAGCAGATCTGATTCAAAACACAGGGGGAGTTCAAACTGATCAGAAGCACATCTCCAGAGCAATTCCTGCTAATGCACTGAGAGAATCCAGAATTAAATGAATCTGGGAAAGGTTCTTGAGGTGTGCCATGGGTGATACTCCTCCATACACCCATGGGAAGAGATCTGTAATTAGGGGCTATTCTGAGCAGCTCAGCTAATGAGGCTCTAGCACTGACTGCAATTGGGAGCAGCTGTGTAACTAGCTACCAGCTCTGTAATGGGCACCTCTAACTAATTGCTGACAGATGCTTGATCCTATTTGCATTGCTTAGTCTGCTCCACTAGCTGATTTCCTGCAGGACAAAACAATCCTGATGATTAGGGTTTGGGGGTCACCTGGTACTGGGTCCTGATAATGATCCTTGAACCATCGAAAGAGCCCGTTTACTGTCGGGAAGATCTGTCCCCGGTATCGGAATCCCTCCGGTGTTACTGTCACATACTCTATCCTGGAAAGTCACGAAGGGGGGAGAAGAGCACATCACACACTATCACAGCCAACTGCCGGCAGTACACAGCTCCACCCACCACAGCTCTCATTCCACAGCAGCGGTGCCCAGATACTGAGAGGATGGGTGTATGAGAAATGAACTGATAGTTCTCTGAGGCACAGACTCTGCTGCTCTCCCACAACAGGACTGGATCAGAGACCTCCTGGACTATGATCGGGGGGAACGGCAGGATCCCCAAGTGCTGGGCCTGCGCATGGGGCTCTCCACCCTTCGAAGCCCCCGGCGTGTACTCCAGGAGGTGAGGGCAGCCTTGCCTCCCGCAGCTCAGGCCTACCTCGAGCAGGTCCTGAGAGAGGGCGCTCCCCGCCCGCCCCTCACCCCAGGCCCTCCGGACCTTTTCATTGGGCCCCTGCCCCACAAGTTCCCCAACCACCTTCCCCGCACACCCTGAGCTGGCTGCGGGATCTGCAGCCAGCACACTTCTGAACCACGCCATGGGCACATCTCCACACGCTTGTGCTCCACACACTCCATTTCCTCACCCTCACGTCCCGTCCTGACACCAAGTGGTGGGACCTCTTACCACCTGTCGAGGGCGAGACACCCCTGTGGGCCAGCCTGTATTCCACCTTGGTTCCACAGTCCACCAGGGCTAACGGCTGGTGGCTTCTTCACAGGGCAGTGAGCACGAGCGTGTACCTGGCGCGGTTCACCCCCCCGTCCCGCAGCCCCTATTCCAGCTCCTCCAGAACCTCCTCCTGGGGTTCTGGCTGCACTTCTCACACCTTCTGATCTTTGCACACCCCATCCATAGCGCCCCAAAGTCGCGGGGCCTCCCCCTCGCCTTGGCCAAGGCGGCCACCTACACCACCAGGGAGAGGTTGGCCAAGGAGGTTCTCTACAACTGTGGGGCCTCCTTCCATTCCTCCGTCCGCTCACGTATCCGGGCAGCGTTCCTCTGGGCTGCGTCTGCTGACTCCTTGGCTACCTTCGAGGAGCAGTGGGCGCTGTCCAGGGTTCTCTGCTTGGTGTCCCCGTCAGATTCCCTCCCTTTCGCCCTTTGACATTCACGACCGTCCCTGTTTTTCATTTGTTGTCCCCCGTAATTAACTGAGTCAAGGTTCTGTGACTCCTTCCCTCAGACTGGGGGAGAAGCTTTCCCTGCCCACACCCTGGTACTCAAATAGTACAGGACTGGAGGACCACACCCTTCAATCAGCTTCCAACCCAGCCTCAGGAACACTTGGCCATTGCTGAGGGTACCCAAAGGAAAGCCATACTCTTCCCTGCCTAGGGATGAGACATGGCTCACGATGTCCAGCTGGTCAAAGGCATCAACAGCAACCCCAGGGTTCAGGACTGCTGCTACACACCAACTCAGAAAGAGGCAGGCAGGACAAGGCTGGGCGCAGTCCCTGCAGCGACTGGAAGCCAGCCGTATCCAGTAGCATACATGCACTGCTTACCTTGGCTTGCCTCGCGGCTGGTAGCCCAGAAGGAATTTGCCAGGCAGCTCTTTACAGGCACAGATAAAGTAAGGAATAAAGGTTGGCTTCTCTTTCTTGGTTTTTATTAGAAGTTCTTCAAGTTTCTGGTTAGAGGGGAAGAGAAAGAGAAACGCTCCATTGAGAGGCCCTGTGCAGTGAGAGGCAGTGCAAAGACTCAGGAGCGAGCCAATGCCCTAAGAACTGTGCAGTGCTGGCTTCCACCCCACCCACGCCTCCCCACAGAAGTGTCCGTACACAGACTGCATCCAATTATTTCATCCAGGGCTCATTTCAGAACATTGAGTATGGCATGTAGGTCTGGGCGCTGCAACCACTCAGACCAGACGGACATATTAGTGCTTGCTTAGGTCAAAGAATGCCACACAAGAAGTATTCAAGTGATGGTGTCAGGGGGGCCGCATCACAACACCAATGTCCCATCTAGAGAGTCCTTCCCCTAGAATGGGGAAGCAGCAGAGCTGGAGAGGGAGATGCGCCTATCTGCCCTTGCCTTTGCGATGTGATGTCAAACCGGTGCAGAGGCAGGGCCCTCCTTTCCCTGGCATGCACGTGGCCCTTCAGACATTCTGAACGGCACAGCAAGGGGGGGACACTCTCACGGTCGGAAGCTCTGCGGCCTCTACCACCCCAAGTTAGCTTTACCTCAGCTCCAGAGTTGGAAAGTGATCAGCACAAGCGCTGTGCGATAGAAGAGATTCACCTGTTCTGATCTATTGTAACACAGACGTGAACCCAAAGGCTGGCGTTCGTACAGAGGCTTCTCACAGATATGCAGCAGCCTCTGACAGGCTCACCTTCCTGTCTCCGCCGCTGCACTCTTGGTAGTATTTGTGACTCAGCAGGTCTCTAGCAAAAGATGCCATTGGCTGGACATAGCGAGCAACAATTTCATCCAGGTCCTCAAATTCCTTTGAACAAACACAGAAAGAGCCACTTTACTCAGAGTTCGACTCATGATCTTCCAGAAACAAACCCAGACCTCACTGCACTGAGCCATGCTCAGTCCTTGGGAGCACAGATGCTCTTAACCTGGAACTGCTACAGGAGAAAGCATCAACAGGGTGTCTAGAGCACCCACCTACCCAGTGGAATGCAGGGCATGCACACTGGCTCCCCGGAGAGGCCCACTCCTGCAAACAAGCGCTCTGTGTGATTAACGTACACGACTTGCACCAGTGCAAGTGTTGGGCAGCTCACTCCCTTTCAGTCTCAAGAATAAATACCAACCCTTACTCTGTTTGACAAGCTCAGTGGGGAAAGCACTTGGTTGCTTAGACTGAATGAGGAGTGGGAAAATACAGCACAGCAAACTGTCTTGCAGTGGTTGCAGGGAGTGGACTAGATAACGTTTCTCAGCTGGTGGGTTGCAACCCACAGGGGGTAGAGGGCATGAAAGGCAATCAGGGAGTCACGTGGCATTGAAAATATCAATCTAAAGCAAATAAAAATCTCACTCCTCACACACCCTGACTCCTCAAGGTCAAGTATTCTCTGCCAGCCTCTCGAAATGCACAACAACACGTTGTACAGGCTTCGCATTGATCCATTTTTTACTTACATTTAGTTTAGAAGTAAATGTAAAGGGGTTGCATTTTTTTTTACACTTAAAATAAAGGGTCATACCAACCTGAAAAGGTTGAGAATCATTGAACTAGGTGATCTCATTGAGTCTTCTAACACTAATTTCTAGGATTCTTTTACACAGAGGCAACAGTTACTCTAATATTTGAATAGAGAGGCTGGCTGGTTGGAGGACATCAGCCGAGTAGTCGCTCAGGAACTGGAAGTGATTTAAATTGGAAGGTATTCCCAAACAGTCCAGAAGCAATTGTCAGAAGAGTAAATGCTTCAGGATTTTGCGCCCTGCCTCACTGGCTTTCCACAGTTTGCAGACTTCGATACCAACACATTTCTAAACCAGATTTATAAAGCCAGGAAAGGTCTCGGTTTTATGAACAATTTGTATGAAATGTTTGCTGCAACCCAGAGCAGCACCTCTGGGGTGAGCGTGAAGGTTCTGAACTCCTAACATGGGCCTGTACATACCAGTCAGCCTTTTAGCCTGTGCCCACCTCCTGTGGTGAGCCAGCATTTTATCGCCCATTAACTGGGCTGGGAGTGACTCCGCCAGTTTCATGTCCCTAGTCACGCTTCCACCTGGCTCTTACCTCTGTGTTAATCCAAAGGGTGGAGCCCAGACTGAAGGCATTCTCCTTGCCCTCCTCTCGCACATCCACGTGCTGGTAAATCCCATCATTCACCTTCCAGGTGACAGTAAGGTGGTTCTCCCCCTTGCTGCTTGGCCGGATGATCACGTCCCCTTGATCCATGGTTTCCATCATCTTCTCGGCTTGCTTGAAGCTGATGTTATGGAATGATGGGTGAGCGATCACCCTCTTGATGTATGCTGTGGGACACAAGTGGGTGCTTAGCTTTCCCAGGACAGTGGTTTTATTGCAAGAAACATCCAATCACATTTCTTTTCCCGGAGGCAGACTGCAAACGACCATGTCCCTAGACTCTCAAGGCCCTAGGGGGATACTCACTCGTGCGCTGCTGCTTCCTCTTGTAGTCTTCTTCCTGTTTATGATCTGCTGCCTCAGCATCAAAGTCATAGTAAGTGTCTTTGGGCAGCTTCCATTCATTGTTCTTATCCATCAGGTCGGACGTCCTGCAGGTCAAGTCTGCGCTGAACTTCTCAATGTCTATCTTCATGATCCTGCAGTGAACAGTCATGCCCACCTGCGGAAGAGTGGCAGATTGGATTGGTCAGCAGATGCAACTCATGAGCTGCACCCATCACTCAGAGAGTGTCCTATCGCAGCCGCACTGGCAGACCAGGTAGGCAGGCTTACCTCGGGTATTTAAAGGGACACATCAACCTGAAAAAAAAAAGTTTACCTACTATCGTTACAATGACCCTACAGATGACTAGGCTTGGAAGAGTTTAGAGGAGAATCTCTCTCTTCTCCACTGTGTTTTCTCTGGGCATTTCACAGCCCTTTGCACAGTCAGCTTCACTGTTCTGTTCATGGTGTCCCCTAGTAGCAGTTGAGCTGAAAGGGGAAGTGAACAGACAGCAAGCAGCCATCAGGTGTGCGCACAGACAACAGGAAGATGTGATTGGGGGGGGGGAGGGATGTTTTCCAGCTTGTCCAAAAGACCCTTCTAAATGAACAGGGCAGCAGAAAAATCCTTCATGTTTTAAAGATCCGGGTCATGTTGTTTAAAAGGGCTCTAGCAGAAACTGGAATGTTGTCGTACCTTTAAACGTGTTCAAATTGACAGTGTTGCCTTTAAGGGATCACTAGGAGACCTCAGATCTCAACGGGATATTCCTTCATCTAAACATTCATCCCCTCAGCAAGGATCCCAAAGGAGAGCACAGATGTCAACCCTTCTCCTTTAATTATGTGCACATCTGCATTTTATTCCCATGTGATTCTACTAACACAGTCCAGGTCCCTGTTCTGAAGGAGACCAAGTAACTCAGAGGAGCCACAGAAATGGATTCAGCTAAGAGAAACAACCAGGAGTGAGGGATTCAGACAGGAGAAACAGTTCCTCAAGCTATTTAGAGAGCTAGAGACAAAGGTCAGCTCTTCATTAGAATGCCTTCTAGCATCCCAGGCTCCGGACTTTACTCAGATTGCAATAAATCCTCGACGATGTAACATGCTAACTGATTAACACAGTTCCCACCAGTTCCCAGGGAGATTTACAGTCTGGGAGAAGGCAGCTAGCAACAACCTAAATTCACTATTGATTTAGAGCTCACAAGTGAAAAAGAGTAGTTATAGAGATATCTGGGGAAAAGTACAGTTAGCAGGATTTTGGGCCTCTGATATCAGCTCTTTAGAGACATCCACCAGGAGCTGGAAGAGTAGATGCACTCTGTTTTCCTACCTTCACCCTTTCTTCTGGCCGCTTAACCACCTTGTCACTGAGAAACTTGGTTGGTATAAAGCCAGTGACCCCATTGTCCAGCCGTGTCTTCACCCCAATAGCTTGGCCAGGGCAGGAGCCGCTGTCAAAGTGATTCCAAACCTTAAGGAAGCAAAAAAACAAGACACTGCATGGAAAACCATTTCCAAAGGCAGCACAAGAACAATGCAGTTAGACACAGGAGACACATTCAAGCAGGCGTCTGGGGTAAGTTCTGTAACAGAGCACCCGCAGCAGCTTCAGATAAATTAAAAGACAGAGGTGTGACTGAATGAACCTGATCAATGCAGCATCCCTAGGTCAGTTATGCTTGGCTCATGGCAAGGAGGTTTGCTTTACAACTAGGGAGGCTAGAACTCTCAGGCTCCGGCTACACTTCGAGCAGCGTGTTGAGCAGAGGCAGGACACATGTAGCTACACACTGCAGTTACAGGGAGGCTGTGTTCACAGCTGACACCACAGCATGTAGCTGCACACTGCAGTGAAAGGCTTCAGCAGCAGGGAGGCAGCGGGACACTGTGCTGCTAAAAGCAGCAGTGTCGATGTGGGAGGCGCTGCTTGGGTGTGTAGAAAGTCCGTGTAGGGTATATGCCCTGGAGGCTCAGTGACATAGGACACTAATCTATGTGCCTAAGGCATGCCTCCCTGTCTACGCTGCTGTTTATACCTGTGCTAGCAGGGCCTGCCTTGTCTGTGCTCCACATGCTGCTGTAAGAGAGTCAACACCCCTTTAGACTCGGTAGCACAACTCTGCAGCCAGGTGGGGCTCTACTGAAATTCCATGGCCGTGGCACTGCGGATTATCCGGCTCCCTGACTATCCAGGCTGGGATCTGCCACTCTTTAGACCAGACCCCAAAATACCAGCACATCTAACAGCAGGAAGTCTCTGCTGATTCTTAAACTGAGAAACAAGGGGGTGAAATCAGCGCATCTTCCCCACCCCACAGGCAGCATCTCTGCAAAGAACCGAGGAGTCCAGGCTCTGAACAAACCCATTCTGAATATTTGAGGGGAATGCGTGATAACGAGTTGTAGCTGAAGCTCCCATAGCCATGTCACACCTGGTCAGATACCCTGGGCAGCCCTTGCCCAGCAACCAAGCGGTGCCGTCAGACCTAGAAAGAGGCTGTTACAAAGTAGTCAGTATTCACATTATGTTTACAGCCAAAGGCTCCAGCTGGGGTCGGAGGCCATTGTGCTGAGTGTGGTCTGAACACGGGGGACACAATCCCTGCCCTGAAGCGGTCTCCTTTCTCAGAGGGCTCCTCAGCTACGCACGTACTACAGGATGCTGCTGGGGCAGCACAAGGCACTTTCCCATATGAGCAGCCTGCTGGCGGGAGACTTTACCTCACTGAGCTCCGGGAAGTTATCCTGCTGACAGAAGGGACACTGCCAGAGGCCAGTCTCGTCATTCCGTATAGCCTGATCGTAGCTTTCGCCTTGGGGCCTCCTGTGGGCTATCCCAGTCACGTTGCAGGTGATCATTTTACCTGGGGAGGGGAAACAGGATGGCTGAGACCCAAGAACCAGAAGTACATCAGGCACATGCAAGGCTTGGCCAGTGCCCCGAACGCGATGCCAAGCAGGCCTCTAGGAGGCTACCTGGACCCTGACCAACGTGTGGCCTTCGATAAAAGCCATCAAGTGCTACACAAACTGGTTCTGCAGCACAGCAACAAGCTGCAGACCTGGCACCCATTCCAGTCAGTGTCCACTAGGCTATCATTCTCACAGACCTCCAGCAGCTATGTAACCTAGAGAGCCCTCCCAGTAAAAGGAGGTGTACCTATGTAGAAAGTCTCTGGTGTTTCTTTGGTCAGCATATTGAAGACCTCCTCTGTATTAGGAGAACGGTATGGGGTTCTCAGATCCTTGTATCGGCAGCTCAGCTCCGCTCGGATGTCATAGAGAGTGATGTGTTTGTCACCGTAACCCTGTTGGTACAATCGCATGGTTCAATGTTTGTGTTCCATGAAGGGCAGAGGTCAGGCTACAACAGCCCTGTGCCACAAACCCCAAGAGTTCAGGGCTGCAAGGCAGCCCTACCCCATCTCCCGTCCCCAGCACAGACCTGTCTCTCCAGCTCTTCAGCAAAGGCATCGAGATCCAGGTCTTTCAGACGCTCAGGGTTTTCTAGGATCTCCTCCAGAGCCCCAGCTGGATTGGCATCCTCTGCGGATTCATCGTATTCCAGGGCATCCACCGCCATTTTTCTTGCCCATTCATAGGTTTCAGGGTGGACTCGGGACCCATCCAGGACCTCAATGTAGGAATCCGTGCTAAAAGAATTCAAATACATGCATCATATTGGAAACTCTACAGAAGGCCAGAGGAGCATTCCGAAGTCTGAGGATGGAAAATAAAACGACTAAACAGAACATGCTGCTGCTGTGTTGCTGCTAGTCACATTCACCAACAAAATTTAACAAGCTACTTTAGGGGGATGAGAATTCTCTTAAATTACCATGAAGTAGGGAAGGGCAGAGAGCAGCCTGCAGCCACCCCCATGTCACATCATATGGGCACAGCCTGGTCGCTACAGTGCACTTCAGCCAGTCTGATCAAAACAGAGTACTGCATGTCAGGGCTTGCGCCCTGTAACAGAGAGCTGTGGCTACAATTTGCTCTCTCATACCAATCAGGTGTGGTTATCTAACAATGCAACCCTCTGTACCAAACTGCTTCAGGGGTGCCTAAGCTTTGCCTGACTCCAAGAGACCCTGCATTCACATTACTGGGGTCTGTGTCCGGTAAACGCCAACACCGCAGCACTCGGAAAGTCCAGAACGCCCAGGGAGGGGGGCCAAACTGAAGAGTTCATCTGGCTGCCCTGTTTGTTCCCAGAGCCTTTCTTCCAAGACCAGGTGAGATAGAGTAAGAAGGGGTAGAGACAGCCCAGCACTGAAGACAGCATGTTACCTGCCCAGGGACCATCCAGAGATTTAGAAAGTGGTTTCAAACTTCTCTCACACTTTTGATTTAACACGAGGTGTGGCTAATAAAATAATTTTTAAGCTCTATACATTTCTCCACACAAACTCCTACAACCTTCCTTCCAGTTTAAGAGCTAGCTAAACTCTTGTGCTATGCCGTTGCCCCACATTTGGGGTTGTTAAAAAGGCTTTTAAAAAAATCAATCTGCAGGACCAGACCTAAACAAAAGTGTTGATGGATTAGTGTGATGAAAGCTACAAAGACATGAACTCGTGAAGAATTGACTCGAGCTTTGGTTTGTCTTCACCACCAAGGATGCCCCAAATCATAGCAAACAAAGAATTAGTGCTGTACTGCTCACACTGGTGGTTAGGTGGAGTTGGCCTAGAGAGTCAGCGTAATAACCAGTAATAACCTAACTTGGCTGGACGTGAGAGGCTGCGGCACAAAAATTCCTGGGAATACAGTCCCTGCAGAATGAAATCTCTTTCAGCCCAGTCACTCAAGTATGAAACCCAAGCAGCTCGCACCGCGTGGCATTCAGCACCATCTAATACCAACCTATCGCCCAGCGATGCGGTGTCAATTTTGATGAAGCCAGCACAGTTGATGAAGACCTTGGGTCCCATGTGACACATGGTGACCAGCTGAGTCCGGTTCTCCAACCTTGTGTTGTTTTGTTTCAGGATCTAAGGAAGGAGATATTAGCATTAGCTTTGCAATGCAGTACATGGAAGGGACAGACATCCCAGCCCAGGGGGAAGACAGGAAAGGAAAGAGAGGCCTCAGACTGCACAGTGAGGGTGCCTCACGAGAGTCTCTGGTACAGCCACACAGCTCCTGTTGTATTAGCCCTCGCCTTACTGTACAGGAAGCATCTCAAATCCTCACTAAGGGAAGATCTAAAAGCAGGACGACCCTGCAGGTAGGACTGCCACACTTCTCAGGGTGAGGAGAGGTACTTGGCCTTTCACTCTGTGCCTCCTAAAGCCAACGGGCGTCCTGCTACCACAGCATAGCTTGGCTGACACTACGGCCATCTCAGGAATTTGCTAGGATTGATGGATCTGCTGAGGATTCCTAGCCACACCTGGGAGCCTGGCCCATACACAGCTCCAAGTGCGCTATCAGTGCAATAACACACACTCTAGGCCACGTGGGGACAGTGCTGTCAGACACGCCAAGAGTGCAGGCCCTTGACACTGGGCCTCCCAGGAGTGCAGCCAGGATGCTGACTTGCACATAGTAGCTTTAGTTTAATGCAGTGTCAGCTCTAGGGGCAGCAGAAGCCCATTCCATTCTTACCTTGAGCAGGTGAGTCCCTTTGCGTGGCCCCAGGCCACACACATATTGTAGCAGGGCCTGGCTATACGGGTGAGCAATTGCTCGATTGACGTCCACTCCGACCTCATTCACACGGTTTATGAACTCGCAGTAGAGGGCATTCAGCAGCTCCTCCTTCACCACATGCTCCTGCCAAGGGAGAAGGGGGTCACTGTGGCAAGTGTGCACTAAGCTGTTCAATAGCAAACGTGAGCTGACTTGGGTCCTCGCAGAGGTACCTCCACCCTGGGCTCAGCATGAGTGGCCACTTATCTTGGAGAACCACAGTCTACTCTAAGGCCATGAGGCAGATGAACGCTAGAGAAAGGGAGCAGAGAAGTCACTAGCTGGAGGTACCAGAGAACAGGTGGCCGTAACGCTGGGTCAGCTTAGGGCCTTGTTCCTGCTGTGGAGAATTCCCAGGCTCACTCCTGCAGGGAAACGTTTCTTTCTGACTGAGAACCCCACAAGGAATGCTTACCTGCAGAGGGTGAAGTTTCAGACACAGGATATCCTCATCAGAGCTGCAGACCTGAGCAAACTCTATCAGGGGGTCCTGAATGCGGCGAGCCAGCGAGACAGCTTGGCGCAGCACAGGTGGGTAATCTCGGAACTCATTCTGCAAGGGATCAGAGAAGCAGAGCAAGGCTATCCCTCTGCTGCCAGTGTCCACATGGCTTCTACCTTAGCGTGAGTGATACCAACTCAGAGACATTTTAGGCAGAAGCACCTTTAACGCTCAGGGCAGGCTGGAGGATGGATCAAAGGCTGCAATTAGAAATACGACTCCAGGAGAAAGGAGGTGAGGACAGTTCTAGCACCTTTTTGTCCAGTTCCTCCCCATGTTGACAGGGTTGCAGCGACTCCCATCTGCTCAAGTGGGCAAGGTTCAGTCCAGACCTTGCCAATATGTACCTTAGGCAACCACCACTGAGCACCATGGTACCTGTCTCTTCAGTGAAGGCCAAGCAGGGTCCTTCACAGCCCCTCTAGCCTCAAACCCTCACCATGCAGCAGCAGCAGACACCAACCTGCCTGACGTGGTGGATTTTTAGTGAGACAGGTTATCCTCACCGTGACCCGGACAAGTCAGGGCCACCGGGAAGGAGCACAGGCAGAGTACAAGCAGCAGGTCATTTACCTCCGACTTCCGACTGTTCATGTAGAGAATGGCCAGCTCGTTATCCACTAGCTCCACCCCAATGGAAGACAGCTGCTGCCCCTGGTCCAGTTCATGCACAATCCGCTTTACGTCCTCCATCAACATCTGCGCATCCCTGGGGAGACATGGCCAAGGGGATAGGGAGGAAGATCAAATCACATGATCTCCAAGGCAGCTCCTGCAGTGGGCCCATCACAGCCCCCGTCTTCACTCTTACCTGTTCTCTCCTGCAATGGTCACCACGTGAGGCTTCTTGTTGAGAAGGAATTTTTTCAGAGTTTCAATATCCTGGGCCTGGAGCAAGAAGAAGGAAGTAAGATCTCCATGGAAACAGGCCGGTTAGCAGGAATGGCTAGAGAGCGGCCCAGCACCATGTGCTGAGCACATGTCCAGGCCATGGGGCTTCCATTACACAGGACAAATCCTCAAACACTACCTATGGCATTAACTGCCACCACAATCCACCAGCATGAAACACACAGAGCTGTGGCTAAGTGTCTGGTCAAGGCCCTTCCCAGGCAGCCCCTGGGAGCGACAAGATGGCTCAGTTGAGTTGGGGAGAGGTTAGAGGTGACCTGCTCACAGAGTTACAGGGAGACAGCGTGAGCCAGAAATAGCCAGGAGCCCTTCCTGATTTCCACCAAGCCATGCTGCTTATTGCTGCACTGTGGGGCTGAAATGGCAGCTGATGGCAGCTCACTGAATACCTCAGCACAGGCAGGAGCAGAAAGACCGATTCCGACCATCTGTAACTAATGGGCAGCAAGGACTGTCTGTGGCCTTTTGGTAAGCTGGACAGCCTTTTCCAAAGGCTTCCAGTGGCAACGAGCAGGAACCCTCAGCTTCATTTGATGAAAGCAATCCCACATGCAAGCGTGTGATCGTCTCTGCCCCCAAATGCAGTGCTGGGATTACAGCCCTCCCTGACCTGCTTTCTGAAGTACTTGATTACGACCAGCTAAGCCCCAGAATACGCCCCGTATGTCTCCTCTCCACTCACTGATACTAGGTGTGGGTCCAGAACTCTCCCGTTCACGAACTCTAAGATTTGCTCCTAATTCTGATCAATCTGCAGGATGCAGCAAATACGTTTCCGACTCCAGCTCTGACAGACAGGCTTGGGATCACTTACCGCTCACTGCTACCCATGTGCACTGTGCCACTTCAGTAATAAGCTTGGGAATACAGCCCCCACCCCGCTCACCTTCTTGTCCCGCTCATCCTCCCGCCAGGCGTTCCTTCTCTTCGTGAAGTGTGGCAGCCGGAGGAAGTCTGTAACCTCGCCTTCGCCATTAACGAGGGCACAGAACACAGGGTGGTCTCTGCAAAACAAACAGGGCCCCCTGAAGCGATGGGAACAGAAAAATAGTGCATGTAAACTCAGGAGCAAGCCTGCCCTGGTACCTGGCAGAGGAGAATGCAATGCCCAGCACCCGAATTCCCTTCCCCTGATTTTCATCCATGAAATCATCATCTTCTTCCACCTGCTGGTCTGGACGGTAGGGAGACACTTTTAGCCAGTTGTACAGCTTCCGGCTGCAAGCCTGAAGGACAGGAAGAGGGAGGGGTGAGAGGGAGAAAGCCCAGGTCCCCCTTCACATCTCCTCAGGCACACAGGGTGGAGCTGGCACCCTGGACTGAGCATGATGTGGGGGCAAGACACACAAGCTCAAGAGAGCTAAAGAGATGCCGCTCTTTCCAGCTAGAACAGCCAATCATCTGTCTAGTCTGCTACTGGGTGCTCCTTTGGGGCCAGCGCTCACGCACTAGGATCTGTATTAATCTCGCAGGCCTGCAGCCCCCGGCATAGCACTTTGAGCAGTGGATCTTGTCCACCAGAGAATCTGCTCCGGAGCCAAGGAATTCCCCTGGCTCACTGCTGTGGCAGTCAGGATTCCCAACCAGCAAGAGACTGCGGTTTCTTCAACACAGAGCCAGGCATCAGTCAGAGACCTCCCGTCCAACACAGTGATCTCACACACACTGGCCCAGGTGCTGAAGGACTAGAGCTGGTGTGCAAGGTCTGATGGGAGAGCGCCCTAGCACAGGTGACCCCGAATGGTCTGTCTGTCCAAGGGCCATTTAGAATCGTATCTAATGTTGCTCTTTCCTTCCTAGCCTTGGGACAGAGTGAGACTTACTCACAGACGTTCCTGTCTGTCTGTCTGTCTGTCCCCCAACTCCTCCCCCCTTGTCATTACCCTCATTTACCCGGTCAAAGGACTCTCTCCAGGATGGCCTCTTACATTTGTAACTTTCCAGTGCTGATTCCAGCCCTGCCTAGAACGCAGGCAATGGAGCCAGCGTGGGTCCCGAGCGCATCTCACCTTAATGACATACTCCTTGGCCTCCACCAGCAGCTTGTTCTTCAGCTCTTTAGCCATCTGCACATAGAGGAACTGGTTGAGGGCGCGCTCGATGGCCATGGTGCGCTGACGATTCCACTCCTGCACCTGGTGGCTGAACTCATCCCGGTAATAAAACTGCTTGATTTCCTCAAAGTAGGTCTGGTCACTACCGTAACTGTGTGTGAGGGAGAGAGAGGGAGGGGGATGTCATGCCAGCTCCACTGCCAGCACCTGCTGAGCAGCCAGGGCCTCAGGAAACGTGGGGCCTACAGCCTTCCACGCAGGAGATGTCCACACCCCCAAAGCAGACGTGGATGTGCTGCAGGTCCCCAGAAGCCAGCATCCAGCCACAGCCCAATCAGAGCCTATTCTTCCCTTCTACTGAGGAACGTGCACCGGGAAAGAGTGGATTTTAGGGATCATTACCAGGCTGTCACCCCCACAGACCCTCCCGTGGCTGAGCTGTTTGGGTCATGCTGCAGTCTCTTTACGTGGGTAAGAACTCCTCATTACACGATTGCTGGCAGAGGCCTGTGCTGTGGTGAACGGGTGGCTCCTAAGGGCTGGGGAGCTCCCTGTTGGTCAGTCTCAGGGAGGAGCCAACTCTCCCAACATTCCCTTAGCCAGCCTGCCAGACACAGGTGCCCCAGTTTTACTCGTCCGAGGGCTGTGCTAGCAACTTGCCTGGAAGCCCAGAGGCTCCCAAGTCTGCATAACGAGGGGCAGCCTGCAGAGACCAGAGGTCCCCGTGTGCAGCGATCGCTCTTGGTAGGAACAGCTGGAGCACTGCAGTAGGGGAGTGCCGATATTCACGGGCCCTCTCTCTGCTGCAGTGGAGAACGGCCCTACAGGTGCCTCGGTCGGGATGAGCCTTGTCTGTTACCGCTACAGCCTATTGTCCTGATACCAGGATCACCACGCAAAGCACTGTCACGCCACAGCATTATTTCAACTGCTCCAGTGTCCAGGCCAGCGTCAATGAACCTGTGAACCTCGCTGCCCTTGACAGGGCGGCAGTGCACATCACATTTATGACGGGACAGCTCCAGGGATGTGAGCTAGTGCCAAGGGAGCTGCCAGGGCCAAGACTGCAGGTGGCAGGCGTGTCGCACGGGACGCGGTTTTGGCGATCAAAGGGGTTCCGACGCTAGGGGAGTGAGGGCAGGAGAGCGCTTGGGCACAGCTGCACTCAGCCATTCTCCGCGTGGGAGACAGAGCTGGACTCACCCCTCTACCCCTTTCATGTCAATGCTGATGTCGATGGTCAGCAGCCCCTCCTCCTCAGCCAGGCAGATCTTCAGAAACTGGTCGTCTCGCAGCTCCTTCACGGGCTTGTTCTTCAGGTACTTACAGGAATATGCATAGTGGGCTTCATCAACATCCTGCCAGCCAAGAAACAGCCGTGTCAGCACCCTGGGCAGCCAGGGCCCTGGGACAGAGTTCATGGATTTTCAGACCTCTGAGGGACTTAGCTACGTTAACCTAAATTTTAAGATTAGACCAGGTCATAAGGTCAAGAAAGCGTCTTTGTTTGAGATTCCCGGATTTCAATGCCCACCAAGCTGCAGTGCCTTTCCCCGGAGTCTGAACAGGACTCCGCAGACTGACCCTAGCCACCCCAAAGAATAAATGCTGGCGTGTCTTGGCAGCAAGGGTTAAAGCTCATGAAATGGCAGGGGTTAAATCAGAGTTGCAGAATGCTGATGGCCCCTCACACCCCCAGAGCGTTCATGTCCCATAGCTGTCCAGGTGGGAGCAGAAGTGGACCCCAACTATACACCACCAGAGGCATCTGTTCAGAGCTGCCATGGTGGGCTTCATCCAGTCCTGCCCCAACTGAGCCCAGCACACACCAGGCACTAAACCCTGAGCACTGAGCCGAGAATGCAGGCAGCAGGGCAGGCCCCAGCACTTCCCTTTCGAGGCAGGAGCATGCACTTTATTGTACCATGTGAGAGTGACCGTAACTCGTTGCCTCTAGGTACCCATGCTGCTTGGCCAACCCCCGTCCCCAGCTGACGCCCCGTGGGGCAGTGCTCCACTTCCTTACCTTTTTACCCTTCTTGGTCGGTGCAATGTTGAGTTTGGCTCTCTCTTGGAAAGTCTGTCTCAGGACCTGCCTGACCAAAGGCTCTCGGGCTATCTGCAGTGCCACCATGTAGCGGGCTCCTTCCAGCACGGCCTCAGGGGTCGAGAATTGACTGAAAGGAGCAACAAAGCCAAGTCACAGGATTGCGAACGTCTGATACCATCTGTCCCTACACATCCCAGAAGGACCATCCGTGGCGGCACTGACCTACACACGTAATCCTTGGCCAGCTCCAGCGGCTCTGCTGGGAACTGCTCTGTCTCGTGACGCTGGTAACTGTCCCGAAGATTCTCTCCAAACTGCTCAGGTGTCAGACCAAATTTCTTAGCCAGGCCGTCTAGGCAGAGAATGCACAAGCACGCAAAGCAAGTGAATCTTAGCACATGCTGATCAAACCCCCCACCTTCATCTAGCAGACAGGGCCCTGGCTCCACTGAGTGAGGGCAGCTGCTACAGTACGCAGCACTGTCTTCAACACCTGCCCCACTCTGTAGCCAATTAGTTCCTTTTATCACTGAAGTGTGTTATTGTCACAGGGAACTCATGTTATGTCACATACACGCTGTGTGTGATGAACAGATATCAGTAGGACAGGGCTACAGGAGCATAAGACTGACAAGTACTTCGGAGTGATGAATGTGTATTAGGCATATCAATAAAGCAAGGCTGTAATGCAAGGCCCACTGGCGAAGGCCTGTAAGATTTCAGCTTAGCCACACTACACCTCAGGCACGAGTGACTGACCTAAGACTGATCCTATGGCATATGCCAATAAAACCACAAGCTTACTGTGAAGGATGTGCCAACAGGTGATGTTATGGAAAATATGTCACTATGTACCCGGCCAGACTGCAAGACACCTGATTGTAACATCACGGAAAATTCTGCATTGAATGCAGATCACCCTGGAAACAGGTTGATGTAAATGTTAAAAGCAGGGCACCCCAAAATGTATGGGATGTGGAAGTACAGATAAGGAAAAGGGGGGCTTGAAACCTCATGCATATACATAGGTGTTAGGCATGGTCACAAGAGGTTCCCTGGCTGGGCTAAAGTGGGGACACCCCAGCAGGAACCACCCCTCTATCGATGGCCACCTGTCGAGAGATCCACCAGACTCTACCGTATCTGTGTGAATACGGCATTGGCTGTGGTTTGGGCTCTTGTAGGGTGTGTAGATGGCTATGTGAGTGTAATGTACCATACAAACACCATTTTTATTTATTTGTTTGTTTGTCACTGTGTGATCCCTGTATTCATTCTTCATGTGCTGTGAAGTCTCCCAATCCAAAAGACTCACGAAGGGTAACTTACACCTCATTGACCTGACAACCGCAGCATCACAGGGGCTGAACTCACTCCCTAAGGACAATGTTTAACACAGAACTATCATGTCCCTTTCTAAATAGAGGCTACAACTCCCAGGCCTGATGCTACACTGCCTAGTAAGGCATGCTGACCTATTCCATGCTTGCAGGCAGCTCGTCACGACTGACCAAGCGGCAGTCCTTACCCAGCCCAGCGGTTTGACAGATGGTGTACATATCCCTGCGGGATGCCTGCTTCAGCTCAGGTCCCTTCTGCTCTTCATCTTCTGCATCCTCTCCTTCACCTACAGGGGAACAGTATATTCAGCACAGCATCTTTCTGGATATACACCAGTTGGGCACTTGCAGTGCTGGCTGGCTAGAGCAAAGGGTCTCGTGTACTTGGCTGCAAGCTGGATCTGCCCCTGGATTCTGGGACACTGGAAACTGGAGAATCTGCTGCAGCTTCAGATAACTGACCAATGGATGGGTGTACTGAACAGCCAATGTGTAACAATCAGTGCAGTACCTGCGGGCTAGGGAATCTGACAGCAAGTTCAATTGTACTCTGCTTCTACAATTTTAATGGTCAGTGTGCTGCAGGTTTTGTACTGAAAACCTACAATTGCCGTGTAAAAGACATTTCCTATGTCCCGACAGTGTCGAGAGAGGCTGGTGATCTTGGCAGCCAGTCAAGGAGCATCCGTGGTGTCTGGACCAGGACAGATGTAGTTTGGGATCATATTGGCTATGAATGGATCGGACTGAGAGAGGACAAATTAAACCAGGGGCAGCTGAACAACAGCTAACTTACAGAATTCCACCATAGGGCTGACCCACAGCCACCCTCATCTTCAAATACCGGAGCGGGCCTGCTGGAATATAACTCCCAGCATTCAGTGCTCTAGTTTGAGCAGAGTAGATGCTGAAACCTGCAGCTTCCACAGGCTGCACATGCAGACGGAAGATGAGGGTGGCTGCAACGTGCTCCAGTCTAGGTTAGCGAGATGCAGTGCTCCATCTCCTGGAATGATACTACAGTTGCAAAGTGTAGGGATCCCTAGGAAGTTCATGACAGATCAAGAGCTAATTTCAGATGGAAGGGAGCAGTGGATCATGTGCGCACACACCTGTGTGCACACAGGCAGGGTCGAGGGAGAAGCAAACATCTAAATGTTGCACAATTGTTTTTAAAGCAGTAGCTCCCACTCTCCAGGATCACAAGAGTTAAAAGTCTAACCCATTTTGGGACAAACCTTCTGCCTCGTCTGCATCCTCCCGGATTCGCTTGTGTTTCTTTCGGCTGGCTTTGGCAGCGTTCTGCATCCTGGGGATGTCTCGCCCGTAGTACAGCAAGAAATGGTTATACACGTCCTTCAGCTCATCCATGGACTGCACATCCTTCAGCCTAGAGTGTGCAAAGCCAGCATGTCATCCTCATGTGAGTTGAGCTGGGACCAGTGCACAAGGAGCCAGCTCTGTGACTCATTAGTCAGGCAGAGAACAACTCAGGTTCTTGCCCTCTGGAAGTTTACAGACAAGAACGCTTCAGTTTGTTTCCCACCTTTCTGACTTCACATGGAAACTCTCACAGAGACTGCAGCAGCCAGTGATCGTGCTGTTTGAACCTGTCATACCAAAAAGGTGCTTGGGGCTGGCAGGCGATGGTTTAAAGTAAAACGAGGGCACGTTACAGCCAGAGTTCTAGTTCTCAGGAATTAGAAAGTGCTTGTTTTTGTTTGGGCGATTCCAGCATCATCATCCCCCAGGCTTCCCAACTGCAATTCCGGGCCCCAGGGCAGAACAGTCTGTGCTCCACAGAAGGAGAGGGCTGAGATCTGACTGGGCTTCCGCAGGAAGTTTTTACTTATTTATTCTCCGCCATGCAGCTTCCCGGGCAGCGGAGGAGGCGGTATCTGCTGCTCAGCTTCCTGGCTCCCTTGGACTCCCCAGGGAGATCACTGATGAACCCGTGAAGCTGAGTAGCAGATACCGCCTCCTCAGTTGCCCGGGAACCTGCATGGGGCATAATAAATAAGCCTGGCTCAGGGGAGAGGCGGTGAGCATGAGTGGCAAAGGCCTCAAGGGAAGGGGGGTGCGGAGGAGAGGAGGTTACGTATCTATCCTCCCATCTGCCCAGGCCCTTTTAAATCACTGGACTTCTGGGAAAATGGCCTCCTCACCCCCCTCCTTGGTGGGCCTGATCCCTATAGCTTGCCATGCTTGCTGTCGCCCAAACAGCACAGAAAAGCTGCCCTGAACTCACCTGTAGTTTCAGTGGGTCGTGTTCACCCCAGAGATGGTTGCATTTCAGGGCGGGGGGGAGTGATCCCATTTTGGACAGCACGTGTATCAGTCTGTGAGCCAGTTAGGGATGAAAGGTGCTGTATGAGAACACAACAGATCATGGAACCTTACCTCTCCATGTCAGTGGTATCAAGGGCCCTTATTCCATCAGCCAAAGGTTTGTCTGGATCAGCAGAGATTTGCTCGTACTGATAGGCCTGCATCTTCTCAAACAGACGGGTCAGGTTCTGCTTGCGGATCTTTAGCTGAGTCCACTGTAACATGGTAGCAGAAATAAGTGTGTGCTAACCCGTCTCTGCTTGGAACCCACTGTTTGTGGTCCTGTCTCACTGCTACTTCCTCCCCGCCAATCTCGTGGCCCAAGGCAGGTTCCCTAAAAGCCCATGCTGCTCGTACCATAAGAACATTTGTCCGCAATGCAAAATCTCCAACAGCTGAGACCAAGTCTGATAAGCACGCAGGTCTCATCTCAGACAGATGTGCTCAAAGCAGAGCAGGCTTTGGGCCAAATGCATCAGGAGACCCTGGCTCACTGCGGCTGGAAGAGTCACTAGACCACAGACAAGCTTACGAGAGAGAACAGGGCAATCCTTTTCTTCCCAGCTAGATAATCCCTCATTGCCAAATGGTAGCAGAACCACAAGAAAAGAGACAGCATGGTCTCCAATGCCAGGAAAACTGGCGGCAGCGTACCTGTGTGGGGCTGCATATACCCAGAGACATGGCTAGTTGCTGATGAAACAATAAGGGGTGGTGAATGCAGTGCTTCTGTTTAAGTCTCAGACAAGCAACATTTCAGAGCAAATCCCTTGCCCCTCACCTTCTCATCCCACTGCCAGACCCTCCAGAGGTCATTGATGTGCAGCTCCGGCTCAACATACTCCTTTCTGTAGAAGGCGATGAATGGGACCTAGGTCATAAACGAGACCCATCAGTGCCACCCCACAGGATAGACCCATTGCTGGCAGTCAGAAGTACAGAGAAATGCAGTTACCCCAGGTGGTGGGGAGGAAAAGCTGCAAAGCACACTAGGCTCTCCGACCGTGCTAGGAAGTGTATTGGAGAATAAACAGTTCCTTTAGCCCATCCTCTTGTGCACAGGACTCTGGGAGCCCCAGGCATTTGGCAGTGTGGTCTCCCTCCATCCCCGCTCCCACAAGTGTATAGCAAAGGGGCTCTCACTGCTCCAGGGAGCAGTGCTGGTGACAGGCTGGGCTGGAGTAAGTGTGGGTTATGAATTAAAGGGATCCCTCCCCCAGCCTCACCTCCAGCCCCTTGAGTTGGAGTTACCATTTACCCCCTTTTCCTGCCTCTTAACAACAGAAGCTTCATCCAGCCTTTCCCCTGCAGCTGCTCTGGCTCCTAGCATGGCAAGTCACCCTGTGCTGCCCCAGCCCTTGCTGGCCCACATTAACTCCTTCCATTGGCCCCAGTAGACCGGCAGCCACTCCAGTAACCCTTAATATCCCAATGTAAGACTAGCTTAGACCCTCCCTCCCCACCCTTCCTCTGCCTCTTCCCCAAGCTACCTCGAAGTGCTGATTCCTCATGAAGTTCAAGGCTTCTTTAATCTTCTGGATGGTGCTGGGCCCCTTACGGCTGAAGCTGCTGCTGGCTTGGCCACGGTCCAGGTAATCGGAACTTTCCTGAAAGAGGGGACACCGTGTCAAGTGCTTCCCACAGCCACTTCGCCAAGATGCTGGGCAGGCCAGCCAGCCTTGTCAATGGCGAGACAGACCCAGCCAAGGGGAACAGGATTTCCACAATTAACAGACTCTGATTTCAGAGCCTAAAACACCGGTCTCGCCCTGCCTGACAAAGGGCAGTTATGATGTAGCATCTGATTAGGTGATTGACAGGTAGAAGAGAGCTGATAAGTAAAACTTACTACCCCGACAGCACCACTCCGCAAAGAGCTTTATGAACTAGAGTGTCTCACAGCCCCCTACGCGAGGCTTCAGCACCTTCAGTTTACAAACGGAAATTGAGTCAGATGCAAAAATGACCTGCCCAAGGCCAGAGAGAATCAGTGGCAGAGCAAAAACAGTTCAGGCGTCGTATCCCCCATCCTCTTCATGTTTCACCACTAAATTACCTTTGCTGATGGGTAAGGAACCCATGCATCAACTGTCCCAGTAATCAAGGTACCACCTCACTCCAAGAAGAGCCCAGGAAGAGTTTCCCCAAGCAAAGCATGCTGGAGAGTTAGAGTTGGCAGAACAGTAGCCATCTCAGACCTGGGATTCAAGGAGAAGCCTGTTACCTGCAGGGATATGGTAGGTGTGGCAAAGGCATTCCTGTAGATCCAGTCAGCTTCTTCCTCCAATTCATCATCTTCAGCACTCTTCACAGGAATGGAGCGCAACTGTAGGGGAAGACAGGGTGAAGGGAGGGCCACGTAACATCTGTGGCTTGCATTACACATCGGTCATGAGGGGCCCAGAACCGTTCCTTTCATTCTGCACAAGACAGAATGCCTGGAAGGGCTCAAAACACCTGTACCCTAGGGGCTCCATTAACAGCAGCTTTTCAAAGCATGCATCTTTGGACTCCAGGATCTGCCTGTGGACAGCTTCATACTAAGTGACCACCAGCTAGCTCTTTGGGGAAACTCTGGCAGAAAATTCTGCAAGGGGTGCACAAGTGACACTGCCAGTCAAACTGGAGGCTTCCAAATCCGTATCTTCTCCACTTGTGCCATGGCCTCTTCTGTTCCAGTCACTCTGCACCACTTGGGACTAGCCCTGTTCAAAGTCACTTGCCACGTCATCACCATCCCTACTGCAGCCACATGGATGACAACAAAGCACCAGTGACTTTTTGCCATCAGATTCTTGGGTCTCTGAGGTCCTCTGTGCATTTAATCTCCCCCACCTTGTCTATCCCAGGGCCTGCTCCACCTATCAGTATGACAACCTGGCAGGATCACAAGAAGTCTGCCTAGGCCACACGGCTCTTCCTCCAAGAAGAAGAGTGTGGCACTCCCATGGGCAGAGCCACTCCTCTGAAGAAAAACAATTCCAATTCAATACTGACACGAAAAAGGTCCCTAGCTGCTTCACGTGTTCCATTCCCATGAAGGTGGGTGCAAAGGACTGCTAAGAGTTAAGGGATGCAAATGCCAAGGGGTGTAAAGGAGGACAGAGAATTTAGACTGTTCCAAGGGGATCAGGACGATGGACAATGGGGTGAAATTAAGAAAGGGAAAATTTAGTCTGGATATCAGGGAAATTCCCAACAACAATGTACCAGGCTGGGGAACATTCCTGCAGGAAGCAGCATATGCTCCAATTGCTAGGGCCATTTAAAAGTAGGTTATGTTAGCACTAGAAAATGTCTGGTGGGAAACGTCCTGCACTAGTTAGGCTGGAACATCCTAGCAAGCCCTCTCTTCCATTTAAATCTCCATTCTTATTATCAAGAGCCGTGATGGATGGGGTTATAAATGGGACCCAGCACCAAAGGCACACCTGGCTGGCAGCCATGCAATTGTACTTCATACCCCTATGGGCAACACTGGCAGCAACTCCCATCTTGCCTTTTCTGCACCAGCACATGGTGCCAGCACCAAGGCCTCTAGGGAAAAGTCATCACTGGATTTGGGGTTCTTAAGCTATGACGCTGAGAGGTAGCCCATTTCCTGCAGAAGCAGGGTGGAGGCTGCAAAGTGAGGGATATGGGAACTGTGAGATTCCTATCCCACAGTCGGGCCACACCCCAGGCTCCACCCCAAGCATCTACACTGCAGCTGTATAGTCCAGCAGCTTGGGCCCAAGTCAGCTGACATAGAACAGGCACGGACGTTTAACTGCAGCGCAGACATACCCAAAGAGGCCACCTCTAAAGGTGCCAATTAGTGCCAAATGTGGGGCTGTGGACATTTGCGTGAAGAGCACCAATCCTGCAAAGACTTACACATGTGCTTAACTTTATAGCCGGAGAGACATCTCTTTGAATTCAGGAGGGCCCTCTCAGCACCACAGACCCCATCCCCCCCCTCACCTGGAACCTCTCTGGCATGTCTGTCACACGGATCTCATTGTCCTGGTCTGTCAGGTGACTGCTCTCCAGCTCACTGGGCTCATACATTTCAAAGATGCTACGCCGACTGACGCGCTTCTTGGCAGTCTTTTTGGGTCGGACGCGGATCTCCCCTTCAGCCTCCTCATCCTCGTACTCATATTCCTCCTCCAACTCCTCATCATACTCATTGTACTTCTCAAATTCATCGTAGTCAAAGTCCACTCCAAAGATCTCCTGAGCCTCTTGCAAAGCACTGGAGGAGAGACCAAGCTTCATTAAACCCCTGGTGTTACCTGGTCACCAAACACTCATCTCACCGGCTGTGCATACTATGGCACCAGTGTTCATGGTTCACAGCTTGAAGTCGAGCATGGCAGGGAATGGGCTGGATGTGTACGTAACTCATAACTCAACATGTGCTGTTTTGTACCGAAAGAAGTAGTATCTAATCAACCCAATTAATTTTCTCCCAAGATCATCAGATGGGAGATTCTGTCACAGCCCAGAAAGAGCACAGGGGCTGCAGAATTGTCCTGTGATGGCCAAGGCCCTATGGCAGAGACTTCTCATTTAGCAAAGGAGCTTCCCCCAATGCCTCTTTTCAGTAAGCAGGGAAATAAACTGGATGGAACTAACAAGCCTGCCCAGAACAGAGGAAGCTAGGTGTGCTCAGCTAAACCACTGGTAGCTCAGCACCAATATCCCTGAGGGAGGAGCCCTCGGATTCAGAACAGTCCTGCTCTCCGCAGGAACTGGACAAGTGACACGGAGAAGGCGTGCCTCACCCCAGCACTGGGTGCAGTGAATAGGAACGGTAGTCCTGAGACACCAGTCCGCGCAGGAGGATGCAGATAAAAGTAGGGGCCTGGCTCAGGAAGCCCTGGGGATGTTTCTGCGAAAGGATTGATCTGGTGTCCCTGCAAGAAAGGGATAATCTTCTACAAGGGAAGGGAGATCTTGCCTTTCACCAAAACACAAGCTAAGGACTTGGACTCCTGCTCCAGGCCCTGGATTCAATCTTAGCTAGGTTTCCCCAGGAGGGGCCCAACGTGACGACATGGGGACAGAGGAGAACAGGCCAGACTGCAGTTGTGGAGGCTGAGGAAACTGAGCAACGTTCTCCATGCCCCAACCTCCCCACAAACCTCTGCTTCAACTTACGCATCTGTATAGCCAGGGAGCTTCTTCCGCCACTTTGGTTTCTTCAGAGGTTGCCCATCATCATCCACAATGAAATCATCGATGTCTGGACACAGAAAGGGATTTCAGCGTTTAGGCTAGCCAGAGATCTGACTGGTACGTCTGACCGCACATAACCAGGGCAGTCACAACGCCAAGCCTCTGCTATAGGTTTCAGCTACTGCTGGGCACTCAACTAGCCACGCCACCCATACCATCCACGTTCCTGCCTGGAAAGCTCTCACCCCCAGAGCTACAGGGATCAGCCAGCGCTAAGCCCACATACACAAAGGTGAGGAGAGCTTGTGCAGGGCAAAGCCAACATAGCTAGAAAAAACCTAGCTGGGGGGATATTAGTTCCCAGGTTAAACGGAAGGAATACCTCCTGCTGCTGGATGGTGATATTGGGCTGCTGTCCGAGGGAGGACTTCGGGCAGCAAGCAATGCTAATGGCTCAGCGTTGTGTTATCAAACACCCAGAGATATGGTACTCTGTTCCCTTCATTTGAAGCTGTCCCCACCACCATTCTGGGGGCAAGCAAGGCCAGAACAGCAACTGGAACTGTGCGGGATTTGCTTCTTCTCTCTGGGGGTCTCCAGTCAGAGTCTGGCCAAATCTGTAACCCCCCAGCAGGACACTCTCTTTGGGAGGTGGGTGCAGAGGCTGTGCAGCAGCAAATTCACTCTCACGCCAGGAGCAATCAGTTCCTCCACCCAAACACCGTACAGAGATAAAGCCTTAACATGCACGAGGCCCGAAGGACAGGGAGTGAAAGCACTTGAAGCAATAGGCCATTGATGCCTACCAGATTCATCTTCCTCCTCCTCTTCCTCATCTTCTGGGGCAGCTATGGGAGCATCAACAGCCTCACCCCCCTCTTCTCCTTCCCCATCCTGAAAGATTTCTTCAGCAATGGCTTCCTTCTCATGTTCCTCTTTCCCATAATCCTCCTCTTCATCATCCTCATCATCTGACATTTTTCGCACACGCCTGAATTTTTGCTACAAGAGTAAAATCTTATTCAATCACAAGGTCCTTGTCATCACAGACAGCACATAAACGATAGCACGTTCTCTACCAGAGCCTTCTCCACCCTTCCAGAACACTCCCTAGCCCCACAGCATTATGTTCCGACCACGGGGTAGCACCAGCATACCAGTGTATTCCACCAGGATGTGTGCACAGGTGTTGGGGAAAGCCCTCCCTATCATTCTGAGAGCCAACAATTCTACCTTCCCCACACGCCATCACTTACCCTTTGGCTGAGAGAACTGAAGGTCTGCCCTCAACAGCTGCCCCTAACTTCCACGCTGTAGAAGTGCTCATACAGCAATGCACATAGCACACCCGCTGCTGAGAACCATGCTGGTCTCGACTTCGCAGCCCCACCTTTCCCCTTTCACTCACTACCTCAAGCCCCGGTCCCAGCTCACCATGCAAAATATCAGCATGAAAAAACAACTCACTCTTTTGACTTTGACACCCAAGTTCTCCTCAATGAGGTCAAAATCATCATCCTCCAGACGGTCGTCGAAAGCTGTCAGGAGAGAGCAGAGACAGGTTACACTCAGTACTGGTCAATGCACAGGACAGATTTAGCTAGTCCCATTATTGCTCAGGCATCAGATACGGGGAACGCACTACGCAGACCCATCAGTCTCAAACTGCGTGTGTTTCTCCACACTGCCTGCCACAGAACACAGCTTACACAACTTACTGCGTTTTCTCTTTTTGTGGCCAACATCGTCCTCTGAATCTCCAGAGTCACTCGCTTCCTCCTCCTCCTCCTCCTCTTCCTCATCATCATTAATGAATCCCTTCAGGTTCCCCTGCTCATCTTGATCATCAAGATTCTCCTCCTCCTCTTCTTCATCTGAGATGGACAGTAACACAAGCTTCAGAGCGCTCAGGACTCTTCCACCCTGACTTCCTCTAGCTTATGTGCAATGAGCTCCTCTCTCAACTTATCCGTTTGGGATGGGGGGTTTCAAAGAATCAAACACTTTCAACCAGCATTCAAAACAGACTCTTGCCCAAGTCAGAACCCCAGAATTTCAGCAGCCTTATTGGGCTCTGCCCATACTGAGAACAGCATTACAGGCAAGTCTTATTGCTGAAACAATTTTGGGGCGCTGAAGTTAATGTTAGTCATCAGTGAGTAGCTGGGTTGGCCTAGCTGACAGCCCCTAGCTTTGTATGTCTGAGGCCGGGTGCAATAAGCAGAAGGCCTGAGACTCTGGAATCCTCTGCTTTTCCCCCTCAAACCAAGCCCAAGTTCACTGACCCTCACGGCCTGCTCACTGGAGCTGTGTGTGTGTCTGGGGAATTTCTTTGCTTAGCATCAGCTGGTTCTAGATATTGATGGTAGGCAATTTTGTGTTTGGGAATAGAAAATATGCTTCAAAGTGCTTTGAGGAAGCACTAGAACAGTTCTATGGGGCTGAGAGAGCCAGCCCTCCTATGCTCATTATACCATGGTTTTGTCATGTGCTCCGCACAGATATAGGATAAACTGAATAATTGTGGATCATATCCTTTAAACAAAAATGCACTAAGGGCGTATCTACATGGGGAAATTTACCACCAGAACTATAGCAATATAAGTGTACCAGTATAACTCCGCGTGTGGACACTTATTCCAGAGTAAGCACTTCCATGTGGGGAGTTATGCCGGTATAACCATCATGCTGTATTCATATCGATAGAGTTCTATTGGTAAATTTTCCCATGGAGACAAGATTTCCTTGTTAGCAGGGGACAGACACACTTGCTAGTCTGTTTCGCAGGAGAGCATGGCCTTGTGGTAGGTTATAGCTCACCAACACAGCCCTCCACCCCACAGTGGTGAGAAGAAACTGTTGCTAAACAGTGAAACATGGAAGAGCAGCCATGACTGTTCAGGGCATGCTGAGAGCTCTGAAGGAGATGAGCGTGATGATGGACTCACCATCCTCCTCTTCTACAAACTTCTTGTTTACTCTAGGAACAACCTCCCCATCATCGTTGTATTCCTCCTCCGACTCCTCAGCCTCGCTCTCCACAAAATCAGACATGGCTATGGTTTCTCACACTCCGCTCCAAGGAGAGCTACCTGGTAAACATGAAATCAGACTGACAGCCAGCCAAAGAAGCAAAAAACAATTTACTCCTGAGGAGTCTCAAATATAGGGAAAGAATTAAGGCAACAGGATTTCAAACCAGTTATGAAGCCCCCTGAATATACCATAATCTATCCTGCATGAATACACCAGTTGCCAAGGATTATGCAAAACAGAAAGCAGCCGAGAGCTTCCTGCTGCTTTTAACCTGGTGTCAGTGAGCGGCCAAATCACAGGAGCAATCATCATTACAGAGCTGAACTCCTATAGGTGGCTGAACCAGGATGTGTGTAGCTAGAACCTTTTGCCCTATTTTAAGCACCAGACTCATCCAGAAAAGCAACACCACATGATCGCTGCCCCAGAAACACGTTCGGTACACAACCTCAATTAAGGTTTTAACATAATTAAACTTCACACTCGGCTAATGAAGTCAAAGCCAGGAAACCTGATAGGGTATATTACTGGCTGCTCACCAGCCTATATAAATAAGGCAGCTTGTTCTTCATGGAAGCTTCGGAAGCCCAAGATGGCAAACTTACTACCAGGAAAGGGCCGTAGAGGACACAATGCTAGAGGAGCCTGGAGGTGACAAAGCGTGACAGTTACCAGCATCACAATAACCTCACTCCTCCCGGAGTGTTCTGGGTTAGAGTGTTTATGGATTGCCAGAGAACGGTCAGAGACTCTCTGGCAGGATTGAAATTAAGGCACTAGAAGAGGACTTTTAAGGAAACGGGATTTGGTTTGTTTCCAGCATTAGAACGTGGCTTCTGGAAGCAATGGGAGAGTCAAGGTCAGCACAAGGGAAACCAAATATCCACAGTGGTGATTTGGATTTATTATTTTCATTTTCTTTTAACTTGTGGCTTTACAACTCATCATCATTTCCAATGGACTCTCTACTTCAAAAAGTAACACTGAGACAATAGAAACATTTTACAGTTCTTCCAGTTAGCACACTGGTGTGGAGACAGACCAAAAAGACACCGCAATTAGTGCCTGCCTCTGGAGAGGGATTGCAAAGGGTTAGATGAAGAGGAAGATCTAAAGCACCAATCTCCAAACTCAGTTGAAAGAGACATGATGCAATATACTTAACACAAAGATGAGAAGCAGAATTCAGGGGTCCCACAGGGAGAGACACCTGAATAAATGAATTCCAGAGTGCGTACACAATCACCAGCTCCCTGGTGCAGAATGATATCCAGTGAAAGGGAATCACACAAAGACAAATGGACTTTGCTGGCTTGGGATATGGGCAAGTCACATGAAGTCTGCCCACAGGTCTAGACACTCAGGTTCCACAAAACACGACTGCTCACAGAAAATGTTGGGCCTACTCCTCGATAAAAACATGACTGAGGATATCCTTGGAGACCCTCCCCGAACCTTCACAAATATTAAAAGCTGCAAGGAAATGCCTCAGCCTGTGCCTCACAAAAGGAAATCCCACAACGGAGATATGGTAAAGAAAATACATGAAATTAAAGAGATGAGCAGCTCACAGCTCAGATTCCACAATGCCAAAGCTATCCGAGGACTCCTGGGCTCTAGCCGGCACTCCATTTACAACATACTAGAGACATGGACAAACAGCAACAACAGCCCAGGGCTAAAACAACATAACTCCACATCCTGTCCCGTCAACAGCCTGTCGGCCATATACCGAAACTGCACAGAATGTCTCTTCCCCAGCATCTGCATATCTAGCAATGACGATATCTGCTTGAGTTCTCTTCCAGACTGTAAGGCCACAAACACTTCTGTAGCTGCTACACCTAAATATGCTATCGATATTGCACCAACTACCTCAGATGAGCTATGTAACATAGAATGGATGTTCTGCAGTACTGCATGCAGAAGTAGGTATCAACCAACTACAGACAGTTCTCCCATATGTCTCCTCATAAATGCCTCTTGATACAAACAATTACAAAAACAAGCAATAGCAGGCTGAATAGCTCTTTTACACAACAACATTTGAATTTCCCACTCTGCCCATCATTCACCCTTTTAAGACAGCTGCTAAAATGGTCGAATTACTCCCCCCTGTCCAGCACGTCACAACATTCTGGCTGTTCTGACTTTTCAAAACTTTTCATTCTGAGCCCAAACTCTCCTTCTCACTGCACATTCCAGCAGCTTCCAGACACATCATCACCTAGTACACGTTTCAATTCACTTGTCTAGTGAGCAGAAGCAACTATAACTGAGAACTAGCAGCTCGTTTACTGCATGGACAGTTCCAGAACAGCCACTCATTTAGACATCTGGCCATCTCCTTCTCCAGTGTCATCCATCCTAAAAACAGTGTGAATGCAGTAAGCAGAGATTAATTAGCATGGGAAATAGAATTGAGCATGGCTATTGCCATGGATATGTGGAATCAGATAACTACTAATACCGCATCTTCCCCTCTGCATGGAGTATGAAAATTCATTCAAACTCTAGTACTGAAATTACATTGGATGCCATGTAAAATGACAAGTGTGAGTCTCAAAGAATGACTGTGCTGGAGATAGAGGACTGGGTGGCATAGCGTTGCCCATGTTTGGGGAATGCTGAAATACCAGAGAACCCTGGGAAAATATGCAGAACTGCAACTAACCATATATAGTGACAGGCCTCTAGGCCCTACAATTACATTTGTGGACACTCTTGTGGCTTAATCATCTTTATTGTAGGCCTCCCTTGCTGTGAAGAGATCTCATAGCACTGAAAACCAATGACCAGGATGATATGGTACACTTGGTAAAGAGTTACATGAGCTGGCTAAAGGTAACAGGAATACAGCAAGATAAATGAGTACAGAAATACGTGATCAGTGTTTGTGGAGATGTGCGACTAAGCATGACCATTTATTTAAAGTCATTTAAAGTGATGTACCAGTTAACACAACTCAAATGTGAAATTGCAAAACTAGTAATTGTGGTATGTAAACTATCATTCAAACCAGCTTCTGTATCAAATGATACAGCTAATGTGATGCCAATTTTTAAAAAAGGCTTAAGAGCCGATCCTGGCCATTACAGGCTGGTAAGCCTAACTTCAGTACCAGGCAAATTGGTTGAAACTATAGTAAAGAACAGAATTATCAGACATACGGATTTGTTGGGGAAGAGTCAACATGTTTTTTGTAAAGGGAAATCATGCCTCACCAATCTATCAGAATTCTTTGAGGGGGTTAACAAGCTTGTGAACAAGGGTGATCCAATAGATATGGTGTACTTAGATTTTCAGAAAGGCTTTGACAAGTTCTCTCACCAAAGACTCTTAAGCAAAGTAAGCAGTCATGGGATAAGATGAAAGGTCCTCCCCTGAATCAGTAACTGGTTAAAAGATAGGAAACAAAGGGAAGGAATAAATGGTCAGTTTTCAGAAAGAAGACAGGTAAACAGTGATGTCCTCCGGGGGTCTGTACTGGGACCGGTACTGTACAACATGTTCATAAATGATATGGAAAAAGAGGTAAACAGTGAGCTGGCAAAATTTGCAGATGATACAAAACTACTCAAGACAGTTAAGCCCAAAGCAGACTGTGAAAAGTTACAAAGGGATCTCACAATACTGGGTGACTGGGCAATAAAATGGCAGATGAAATTCAATATTGATAAATGCAAAGTAATGCACATTGGACAACATAATCCCAACTATACTTATAAAATGATGAGGTCCCAATTAGCTGTTACCACTCAAGAAAGATCTTGGAGTTATTGTGGATAGTTCTCTGAAAACATCCACTCAATGTGCAGCGACAGTCAAAAAAGCTAACAGACTGTTGGGAATCATTAGGAAAGGGATAGACAATAAGACAGAAAATATCATATTGCCTCTTTATAAATCCATGGTACACTCACATCTTGAATGCTGCATGCAGAACTGGTCACTCCATCTCAAAAAAGATGTATTGGAATTGGAAAAAGTACAGAAAAGGGAAACAAAAATGGAACAGCTTCTGTATGAGGAGAGATTAATAAGACTGGGAAAAGCTTGGAAAAGAGAAGACTAAAGGGGATATGATAGGGGTCTATAAAATCATGACTGGTGCGGAGAAAGTAAATAAGGACGAGTTATTTACTTCTCATAAGACAAGAACTAGGGTGTCACCAAATGAAATTAATAGGCAGCAGGTTTAAAAGGAACAAAAGGAAGTATTTCTTCACACAAAGTAGTCAATCTGTGTAACTCCATGCCACAGGATGTTGTGAAGGCCAAGACTATAACAGGGTTAAAAAAAGAATCTAGAGAAGTTCATGGAGGATAGATCCCCATCAGTGGCTGTTAGCCCGGATGGGCAGGGGTTGCTGTTTGCCAGAGGCTGGGAATGGCCAACGGGATGGGATCACTCAATGACTTCCCTTTTCTATTCATTCCCTCTGAAGCACCTGGCATTGGCCATAGTCGGAAGACAAGAGATTGGGCTAGATAGACCACCGGTCTGACCCAGTCTGGCTGTTCTTATGTTATCTGCTGGGTGCATGAGTCTTGGGTTTGAAGTTATCCTTATGGCTGTGTTGCTGTAGCAAGACATCAGTTTGACCTTCCTTATCACTGAATACAGGTTAATTTTTCCTGTCTTATTTCAGCAAATGCATTTTGTTACTTTAAAAATCCTTCCTGGGTAGTTGTGAATATCAGTGATATCACTTCTTTCTGGTGTTTGAAACTGCAGCTTACAACACCATGAAGGCACCGACAGCAGCTGATGGAAAGTGCAAGTACCCACTCCTTGAGACACACAGATGGAACCTCCTTTCTCTCATCATAAAGCAACACAAAGCTGGGCCAGGGGCATTCATACTCTGCTCAGATCAAGGCCACACTGGCAACTTTCGAGAGCCCACAAGTTGCCCTTAACTGAAATAAAATAGAGCAAACAGCAGCTACCCTTGCCTTCAATGCAGAGATTACAGGTCTCACTCATTGTGATCCAGCTGGATTCTCCATGGTGTGATTTCAGGGCTGTGAGTTACATCTCTGTTTAGGTGAAAGAAACCAGCAGCAGCATTTGGCCTGGCTGAGTTGCTTTGGCCATCGTTGCTGTCAGAATCATTTGATACCAAAACACTTGTGCAGGACCAGTCAATAATGCAATCGACCCAGCAGTCTCGTAGTTACTTAACATACGCACACACACACACAAGTGCTGGTGGCAGACACAGCTCTGCAAATACTGTACACAAATGTTTTTGCAGAACATTTAACCCATAGACAAAAATATATCAATATTGTGTTTAGTGAGTCACTGCAGAGAGTCAGAATGCCACAGACACAGGTATCAGCACACAGGAGGTTCCCATGTCATTCTCTCTCACTTCACAGTGCCTTGTTCTGGGTGAACAAAGCAGTAGAGGCGAGAAGTCCCAGGGAGCAGCTCAGCTACACCGCCTCAATCTGTGGTGCAAATTAGGAGATAAGTGGGGTGGTGACACAGCACAACCTTCTGTATTTGCATAGCGAAGATGATGCCTCCTTTCCCAAAAAGACACATCCCTTGGCAGAAGCCACTCCATTACAGAAGCAGCTTCAGAATATAAATATTGCTGGAGAAGAGAGAGAAAAATAGAAGCCAATCTAGGCTTCAGGAAAGAAAAATAATATCAGACTGCATGGTGGGGCATAACTTCCCACCCAGACTCATGAGTAAGAGATATGTCCTTGGCCTAGTCATTGCCTTTAAACAGCCACAAGAAAATCCACCCACACTCCTAGCTCATTATGGGGCGTGTGTGTTTGTGCAGCTCCACAAGATGGCACTAATGAAACCATGGCCAGATAATGTACCCAGTTCTGCGGTCCACATTCATAAAAGATGCTGACAAATTGGAAAGGGTTCAGAAGAGAGCTACAAGGATGAGCAAACCTGTCTTATGGTGGGAGACTAATGAGGCTCAGTCTATTTAACTGATCCAAGAGAAGGCTGTGACTTGCTCACAGTCTGTATGTACATGGATGTAGACATGGATCGATCACCTGATGATCATCTGTTCTGTTCATTCCCTGAGGCACCTGGCATTGGCCACAGTTGGAAGACAGAATACTGGGCTAGATGGACCAGTGGTCTCACCTAGTATGGCCAGTCTTATGGGAAGATTTCTGCCAGCAGAGAGGTCTTATTAGAGAAACACAGAACAAGACCCATGTTTGGAAGCTGAAGCTAGACAAATTCATCCTAGAAGTTAGGTGCAATTTTTTTTTACAGTGAGAGTAATTAACCATTGAAACAATTTACTTAGGGATGTGGTGGGTTCTCCATCACTTGGAATCTTAAATCAAAAGGGGATGTCTCTTTCTGAATGAGTTGCTCTAGTTCAACCAGAAGTCATGGCCTTAAAACAGGAATCACGTGGCCTTTGTTATCCAGGAGGTCAGACGATGATCATAATGGTCCCTTTTGGTCTTAAAGCCTATGAAAGACATCACACTGAAGCACCATGATGCATCCAGACCAAGACCTTGGAGAAATGTACCCTTTAAGGGCAATTAACTGCAAGGGAATGCTCAAAATCAAACAAGATTTTTTAAAATTGGAATGTGGATCTCTCTCTGCTATTCCTACCCTCTGTTATTTTGACTGTAAGTGGTTCATTGCAGGGATTATATCTTGTCAGGTGTGTGGACAGTGCCTAGCACGATGGGGCTGGCAGACTCTACCTAATACCAATACAAATTTCTATTTTAGATTTTCCAATTCTTTGTCTTTATTACAAAATCTAAATTAACCTGATATCATCCCTCCTCTACTCCCTCCACCTTTAATTCACAGATTACAATGCCAGAGAATCCAAGAGTGAAATCACAAATGCCACTCTGCCACTCAGGTTGGCTCTAGCCTCTGGAGACAAACACCACAATATCATTCCAATAAAATATCGTGACAGCAGAAATCTCATCCCAATAGTCAACCTGGCAAATGCCTATAACCCACTACAGGCAACTGCCAGGCCAAACTCCAGCTAAGTGTCTCCAGCTAAGTGTCTCCTGCTTCAAATCACCTCATCAGGTTAAAAAATAAAAGGCACTTCTCCTAAAGCAGCTTATGGTTTTCAGAGTCAGTCAGTAGTTTAAATATACTGTGAACTGAAAAGATGTAATTACTGAAATTATACAGATCCTTATTAACACTAACCTAGTAAATTCACATTGCCATACAGGTATAACAAATCTTATTCATAACTCCCATCTCACATTCTAATTCCACTTTATTTAAACTGCACTCGGGAGCGGGTCTCAGACCTCTGGCCAGCAACACCATGAATACCAGTTTAGAAGGCTAGTTCATAGCACACATTATCCAATTACGAACAGTGACTCTGTCTTCCAGTGTGAGATGGTCCAGAAATTTCCCCTTTTTCTGTTTTTTTCTTTCTATAAATCATGTATGTCACACCCAGCTGCTGTATGTGTTTCTTGTATGGGAACCACTGGCTGTGCTCCTCTTCTGCCTATTCCCTAGTATTGATTACGTCCAAAAGACTCACTTGTTTGACCAATCTCATAGTGTTATCTGGATGTTTATGTTGCTCAAACTCCATAAATGGTAACCATGCACTGTAAAATCTGCTTGATCCTAATACAAGGCTGCCATTGCAAATACCTCCTTGTTTCTCTAAGACACTAATGTTGTGGGATCGTTCCTTTCCAAAAACAAGCTATCACACATCTGGCTGCTAGTAGTAATTGCACTATCAACCTGTCCTTCCAAGTTACTGACAACCTTTGTACTGTAACCTAATTCTACCACTACGAGTTCTGAGAGTAGCCAAATTTTAGTTGTTTGTTATAATCAGTGGAATTTTGATATCTTTTGAAAACTTGCTATTTCTAACTACAAATATCCAAACAACAGTATATTAAGGAGACACTCAGTAGTGCTCAGCAATTCAGGGTATTATTTGAGGACCTTAAAGATTTAATTAGTAAGTAAAAATTCCAGGGTCAGCTGTAATACCGATAGGGAGTAGTGCAAAGGTCGAAGCAGCAGGTTTTAAACACCTAGAGTCTCCGGAACCAGAGGCTCAAATCAGAACACGGGCAACTCAACTCTGTATACGTCCAAAAATAAGGTCAGTAACACAAGATACTCTGTGAGGCTTTCAGGGCAATGCCTTAAAAGACGGATCCTCGAAGACGGATCTTAAAGATCACACGGCCCTTTTTGTAAAGGGAGGGTTTGTGTTTCCCCTTCCCTTTGGGGATGGGTGACATCCACCCACACCAATGGCTGTGCCCTCCTGTGCAGTTACGGAGCACCCTGGGATCCTCTGGGATGAAGGGTTGAGGCTGCATGCGGCTGAGGCAGGAGCCCTCATTGCTCACGTACAGCTATGACTCAGACTTCGTTGCAGTGCTCGGAAAACAGGTTCTCTCCGCCCCATGTGCAGCAGCAGGCTGTAACCCACACAGGCCTCCAGCACAGGGAGAGGGGGCACCGCTGCAGCTGGGGGTGACCCTTCGTTTTCCCCACCACCCACCGCCCCCCAAGACCTCTCGAGACAGTCGCCCACATGGGCGAGGGGGTGAAGAGGCAGCTGCGGCGGCACCGGCTGGAAAGGCTGCAAAGGGAGGGCGCGGACCAGAGCCGAGGCGGGGGCTAGTCGCTCCTGGGGGGCGTTCGCACAGAGCCCCCGCTAACGACAGTGCGGGCACCGGGGGGGGCGGCTGTGGCCAAGGAGGTGCCCTGCATCGGGACCAGGCTGTGTAAGCCTCCCGGGGTGTGACGGGGGGCTGAGGAGGGCGGGGCCAGCAGAGCGGGGGGGGGGGGGGCACGTTGGGTGCCGAAGGAGAAAGCGGCAGCCGTGGGGTGGGGGTACAGCGGGGCTGGGGGAGGGGCAGTGCGTACGGGGGGGGGAGGCTCGGCGGGGCAGGGGAGCGGTCTGAGGGGGCGGCGGGGGTACATTGGGGGGCTGAGGACGGACAGCGGGGCTGGGGGAGGGGCAGTGCGTACGGGGGGCAGGCCAGCGGTCTGGGGGGGCGGCGGGGCACGGGGCGCCGCGTGAGGGGCCCAGCGGGACCCGCCCCACCACCCGCCGCTGCCCGGGCGCGGAGAGACGCTCGCGGGCGATGGGGGCCCGGCCCCCCAAGCCAGAGACCCCAGCCTCGGGCGGGCCGCGCCTGGACTGACCTGCTGGGCTCCGAGACTCCCGCCGCCTTCGCTCAGGGCCGAAGGGAAAATGGAGGCCTCCGCCGCAGCGGAGAGAGGTGGGAGCAGAAGAGCCGCGACCTCCGGCCGCTCAGACCGTCCGTCGTCACCCAGAAAGTTATCGCTTCCGCTTCCGGCTCACGGGCGCACTTCCTGTCTCTCTAGGCGCAGGGAGAGCGATAGGCGCCGAGGGCGCCTGCTCTATGGTTCCGGTTCCGGTTGGGTGGGTTTCCGGTTCCGGTGGCGAGGATGCGGCGCTGGCGGGTCCCGGGGCCCCGGCTCCTGATAGTGGTGATGGGCCTGGGCGTGGCGGCGGGGTCCGGGGGCTCCGAGCCCGGCCCGGTCACCTGCGGCTCCGTCGTGAAGCTGCTCAACGTCCGCCACAACGTCCGGCTCCACTCGCACGACGTGCGCTACGGATCCGGTAACGGGGCGGGCCTGGCTCCGACACTGGGCCCCCGCTCGGTCTGCCGGGGCTGGCTCGGCTGCGACTCCCGGGACCCCCTTCCCCCATCCCTCCGCGTGGCCTGGGTCTCATACCCGGGACACCCCACGGCACTCTTTCCTGGGTCCCACCCGCCTCCCGTCCCCAGACCTTTCCTTATTGAGACACGTTGTCCTCAGCCTGGCCTGGAACTGAGTCCCCAGCCTGGTCTCCCATCCCAGAAATCTGTAGTTTTGTACCGAACCTCTTCCCCCCTCCCCCCATCACAATGTCTGCATCTGTGGAGCCTTGTTATGGCAATGTTCTGCCTCCTTTTCTGACGGAGCCCAGGGGTCCCTGCTTCCCTCACACTCTGGCTGCACTTGGGCAGTTTGTGCAGCTCATAAAAGTCTTTGGAAGGAACATAGTCCTGCTCCTGCTTTGTGCTCTGCTCTGCTCTGCAGCTTGCTGCCAGTTCCATTGTACGTTGGAAACTACAAGGGACTCAGCAGGTCAAAATATTTTGTTGAATTGCAGTTGCCTGACAGGCAAATTCCTGCTCGTGGCGAAGTCTGACTGCAGCCTTCCCAAGTGTTTCTTGCCTCCTGCAGTAGTTAAGAGTATGCTGGCAGATTGCATGCTTTCTGACTTCTTTTCTGTTCATGCAGGGAGTGGGCAGCAGTCAGTGACGGGCGTCTCTGCTGTGGATGACAGTAACAGTTACTGGAGGGTTCGGGGAAAGACGTCCACAGTCTGTGAGAGGGGGACTCCTGTGAAATGTGGGCAATCCATCCGGCTGACCCACATCAACACAGGGCGAAACCTGCACAGTCATCACTTCACGTCACCTCTCTCGGGGAACCAGGTAATCCCTGGAGTTGTGCAGAGACAGCTGTGGGGATGGTTCCCACTTATTTCCTTGGTGCTGCCTGACCAGGGTCTCTGCGGAGAGTTGTATGATAGCTGGTGATAGCATCCGCTTTGGCACCTTTCTCTGCTCACCGAGTGGTCAGAACTTCATTGAGGGGGTTGGACAAGACAAATCTTGACCTTTCTGCCTGACAGCTAGGCTAGTGCTTCCCTGAGACAGTGACACTTGCTACCCAGTCCTTCCTGTGTGCCTAATGAGGAGGGAGAAAGTCATTATGTATCTGACTGCAACAGAGGGAGAAACTTACCTATAAGTCACTGCCGTGAGAAGGCAAATCCTTGCAGGGGTCCTGCCCCTTTTCCAGCTGGGAAGCTGTCTTCTGTGTGAATCAGATTCCAACCTGACACACTATGATTCCTGAGGAGGAAGGGGACATGCTTTTTAATTCTTATGCAAAGGCCCAAATCCCTGCCCAGTGTTCAAGATTGGAGGTTTATTTTTTCAGGCTAATATATAACCTGTACCATTCCACATTCTGTCTGTTCTCTGTGTGGCTAGCCCTGCCTCCCAGGGAAGTTTTCAGAGTCCCATTTTACTGGTGTTTCCTTCTGCTGCTCTTCCAGGAAGTCAGTGCATTTGGGGAGGATGGCGAGGGAGACTACCTGGATGACTGGACTGTTCTATGCAGTGGGACATACTGGGTGCAGGATGGCGAGGTGCGCTTCAAGCACTCATCTACTGACATGCTCCTGTCTGTGACCGGGGAGCAGTATGGGCGACCTATCCATGGCCAAAAGGAAGTGCATGGCATGTCTTACTCCAACCAGAACAACAACTGGAAGGTTATGGAGGGGATCTTCATGAAACCCAGTGAACTGTTGAAGACTGACTCGTATCATGCTGAGTTATAATGGACTGCACTGGGGCTCTCAATACCACACAGTGTTCAGCTCCTGAAGGAACTGGTTTGTCTCTAGATGCTTCTGAAGAGACTGTTTCTGCACTGGTTGGCACAGGCTAAGGAGCAGAGCCCTTGGTCTCCTGGTTATTCCTTGTGTGTCTAATTCTCTGTATTATGCAGGGCTCTGTCTCTTGCAGTAGGACCCTGCAGTGGTTCTAAGATGAACTCTCTCTGCACAGGAAAAGCAGAAAGAAGGGACTTTTTATGACTTGTGTTTATCACCTTGTACTGAGCCTGTTCTCACTGTAACTACCCTATGAGTATCTGCCGTGTTGATATCCTGCTGCCCCTGTAAGCTCTGTGTTGCTGACATTCATGCACAGATGTGCCCCAAGGGGGCAGAGAGAGGGAAGGAGGACTGGGCTCATAAAATAATTCAATTGTCAAAGAGTGGTGATGCTTTCTTTCTCCCATTCATATTTACTTACCAGCTGAATTACTCCAGCAGGCATCAAAATCAACAGCAACTCCTGGGAGGCGGGCAAGTGTCACAACACATCCACTGATGAGTGGCACAGATTAAAAAATAATAGGCCAGCGAGTAAACTAATAGCACTTATGAAATAAAAAAAACCCCAGACCACTGGAAATTCCATGCCCCATGCTGCAGAGGAAATTCCTTTCCACCCTCTCATCTGACGATTCGTGCAAGGCTACGAGGAGAGGAGAACCTTTGCTTGGCTCTAAAGAATTTATGCTTCTGATAAATGAGTGGGTGGGTTCGACCCAGCTGGAGCAATGGGTGCGCCAGAGTGTGGGTTTGTGCTGAAGTCTTGCTGCTGCCGAGGTCCTGTTGTGAGGGGAAGAATTCTCTGGGTCCTGCCAAGGGCTCTCCTGCACTAGCCTTTCCACTCGCTGCGTGCAATGCATGGTCAAGTTGCAGGCCTGTGTGGGGCTTGGTTTCTGCTTTTTCAAGCAGGCTCACCCTGGCCCCTGCCAGTCATGAGTAGAGTGGGAGGGTGCAAGGAGCAGCAGAGAAGTATGAAAACGAGCTGCTTGGACCATGACTCTGTAACTGCCCGTAGCATCAGCCACCCTTTCAGACAGTGGATGAGGAGACTCGGGTACCTCGAATGACTTGTGGACAAGCACAGGCCATTCCTCATTCAAACAGGCCAGTTCCAGTGCTGTAGGTTGCCTTTTGGGGTGAGTTTGGATAAACAACTCCTGAGTTGCTGGGTCAGATGCAGCCTGGCGCAGTAGAAGCGGAAAGGCATTCCCTGGGGCTGGTGATTTCTTGGCTTGTGTGTAGTTCTCAGGGCAGTTCCTAATACACAGGTGTCCACAGAAAAAATCCACCTCCACCAGGTTTAACTGACTTCTCGGGGGCAATCGCTGCAGAGTGAAGAGGTGAGTGAGCTGTGGACACTGACCTCCCCACCTACGCCACCACTGCTTCCTCCAGCAAAGGGACTGAGGCCTATGGGATGGTGGCAGTGCATGGAAGGGAACTTGTCCTGCTGTTCCCTGGCCAGTTCTAGAAATGCGCAGAACAGCCTGCAGGGCTGCTGATCCCTCAGCTTTCACCAGCCCCTCAATTCACTAAACCATGCCCTAAGCCTGGCTGTGGGGCTGGAGCGCTAGGGTAGGAGAAGTGCAGACTGTGGCAACCTGCTGTTTTGTTCTTTGTCTTTTCTAGCCCCAGTCCCTCCTGTCATTTCTCCAAACAGCATTAGTGTGTGTTGGCTCCAGGCGAGCCTCAGAGATCAGCCACTCCCAGCACTGTGCCCCCATTAACATCCAGCTGTGATTCATCAGGGAAAGGAGAGCTGGGAAGGGGCGGCAGGGCAGGATGCTGCTTTAATCCCTCTTGCTTCTGCTACACAACATGCTGCAGATCACTTCCTTTGAGCTTTTCAGGCAACTTCCACGGTATAGAAAGCACTGTTTGTGACCAGCATTTCACCAAATCCTTGAAGGCAGCTGTTCATTTTCCTATGGCATTACTATCTGTCCCATCCGGCTAGCTGGGTGCTGCTTACTTGGTCTTGTCTGCACTGTAAACTCAGCTGGCACTCTGAACTATTCTGATCCAGGCCTCCACCAGACAGCAGAGAGATGGAATAGAGTGATCCCCTGCCCCATTCCTCTCCCCTCAGCTCCAGCCAAACTTCCCTGTCCTTTCTCCTGGGCCAAGCAAACCGACTGCATCTTATGCTGAATAGAAATGATGGCGATGTTGTGGGGACCTGGCCTGCCCATGCTGCAGGCTGGCTTCACAAATGTGGAATTGTTTGGTGGATGTTTTATGAAATGGGGGGTGGTGTCAGCCCAGTTCTCAAGGGGCAGGTACCACTGTCATCAAAATCACAGTTGGAATTGGCATTTAGTGGCAGCCTCAGCAGAGGCCAAGGACTGGATAACTACAGTGAGGGAGTGAATTTCCCTCTCTCCCTGGAGATGGTTCCTCCAGGTCAGGAAGAGAAGCAATAATATGAAAAGTGAATAAACAGGATTCTGGTTTTCAACCCCACATTCACATGAAGAATTGGAGGGAGAAGAGAAGTGGAAAAATAAATGCTCTGGCTCTGGGGTGTGCACAGCTGGCCAGATGTAAAATACAGACTTTTTAAAGTGGGACAGTCCCATCATGTTAAGCTTTGTGTTTGGGTGAAATAGGGGCCCGGATCCCATGGCAGTGGGCACTTGGTCCTGGACAGATATTGTGTGCTCAGAGCCTGTGGTGAGCAGGGCTTGGATGCCCGGGGGAGGGGCACTTGGAGGTCAGGGTGATGGATGCTGGGCCCCCGTGTAGGGTACTAAGATCCTAGGGAGATGGGCTCGGACGCCGTGGCAATGGCTGCTCCGATCCCGTGCCGATGGGTGTTTCAGGTACGAGCGGCACGGGGACAGCATGACGACAGCTGCTCGGTGCCGCGGTCACGGTCACGGTGGGTCTTGGGCCTGCGCGGAGCAAAGTTGTTGTCCACGCACCTCGTTCCTGGGGCGGCCTGGGCAGGCCAGCGTGGGGGGGGCTCTGGTGCAGGACGGTCTGCCCCGCGGGGACCCTGGGGTGGGGGTGGTGGCCCCAGGAGGGAAGGTGGCCAAGCTGCACTGGGGCCCAGACCCCCCCAGAGCAGATCCCTAGTGCCCCCCTCGGAGCCGCTCCCACCCAGCACCACAGCGGCCCCCCTTGGAGCTCTGCCCCCCCAGTGTCCCCCCCTCGGAGCCCATCCCCCCCGAGCCCCACAGCGCCCCCCTTGGAGCTCTGCCCCCCCAGTGTCCCCCCCTCGGAGCCCATCCCCCCCGAGCCCCACAGCGCCCCCCTTGGAGCTCTGCCCCCCCAGTGTCCCCCCCCCGAGCCCCACAGCGCCCCCGGCGGAGCCGCTCTGGGCCCGTCACTCCGGGAAGGCCCCTGTCGGCCCTGCCGCTCCGCCTTCCCCGGCGCCGAGCCCCGGGCTCGCGGCAGGTCGGCCCCGCCGAGGCGGCTCGCTCTTGGCCTGGCCCGGGGCGCGCGGCGCGGCGCGGAAGGGAAGGGCCGGGCCGGGGCCAGGGGCCGCGATGCTGCCGCCGCTGCTCGCCGCGCTGCTCGTCCTGCTGTTGGCGCTGGGCGCGCTGGTGCTGGGCCGGTAACGGGGGGCCGGGGGCTGGTGGGGGGGCCGGGGCAGAGAGCGGGGGGGCAGAGGGAGGGTTCGGGGGGGCGGTAAGGGGGGGCCGGGGCAGAGGCCTGCCTGCCTGCTGTGTGTGGGGAGGGGCAGCGCCAGTCAGGCCAACAGGCCATGGGGGGGCACAGAGGCCAGCCTGCCCGGGTTTGCAGTGGGGGGGCAATGCCGCCTGCCCCCCACCCCCCAAGGACCGGCATGCCTGGCCCCCCAGCTGTAGGGCCCAAGTGCTGTGTGCAGGGCAGGGCAGGGCAGCCGGGCAGGCCCCTTGCCCCAGTGACCCCGGCCCTGGCTCTGTGTGGCCCCCAGCAAGGGAGCGATGCAGGCTCCCCTCCAGCACCCCCAGGGCCCCCCCAGCCATTGTGTGCCTGGCTCCGGACACGGGCTTTGGGCTCCCCTGCCGCCCGCTGCGGCCGGCACTGCCCGGCCTGGTGCGCCCCCCCAGAGGCGGCTGGGTGCCACGCCCGGGCTGGCACGCACTGTTTGCTCTGTAGCTGTGGCCGTGCCCCGCTCGGGGCTAGGGCCCTGTGGCTCTGGGTTTGCACAGACTCAGCCATCCAGTCCCTGCCCACGGCCTGTTCCGCGGGGCAGCGCCGGAGCTGCCTGCAGTGAGGTTGGAGGGGTTTGCTGAGCTGCAAGGGGGGATGGGACAAGTGTTCGGATGGGGGGGTGCTCTGCGAGCTGGCCTTTCCCGGGATCCCTCTCTGACTTGCCTGCAGGTGGCTTGTGTGCCGACTGGCCACGAACTGGTGCCGTCGGCGGCTCCGGGCAGAGCTGAAGATTGGTTCCTTCGGGTTCTTTTGGCTCCAGAACATCAGCCTTAAGTTCCAGCAGGAGCAGCAGACAGTGGTGGGTACCCGAGATGCTTGCAGTGACTGGGAGCAGCTCCCCGGCCGGGCGCGGCGAGGCCTTTGCCTTCCCATGACAGTGACCCGCTGAGGTCCCAGATCCCATGCCAGCTGCATCATGGCTAGCCCCGTCCATAACCCCACTGCTGGCCCCTGCCCCTTCCTGCCCCAGTGCTCCCCATCTGCACACATGGCCCCGTCCCCTTGTGATGGCAAGCTGGATGGGCGCTGAGTGTGGGACCCACTATGGGTGAGCGTTACTAGGTGGGGCTAGGCCCTGCAGCTCCACTGACTTTCGTGTGTGTCCTTGCAGGAGATTGACAGCGTCTGGATCTCCAGTAAACTCCTGAGCCATGAGCTGCCGTAAGTACCAACGCGTGCTGGCTCCTTCCCGGTTCTCCTCTCTGTGCTGGGAGCCTGGCTGGAACCCGACGCAGCGCGCCTTCCCAGGGCCCCAGCTCTGACTAGGTCAGCCCACCTCTGCAGGTCACCTCTCCTGCAGTCTCTGCCATACGGCGGGTACAGGGCTTTCTGCTGAAACTCCCCTGCCCCCCGGCTGTGAGGACTTGGGGGGGGCAGGCCTGGACGTGGGGGCGCCCATGGGTGGGAGAAGGACTCGTGCCCATACTGGCGGTGCTGCGCTGCAGTAACGCCTCCTGTCACTGTCCCTCTGTACAGACGCTACCTCGCGCTGTGTTTCGGCGAGGTGCGGATCCGTGTCGATCTCCAGAAGGCCCCTGGGGCAGGGCTCCCTGGCCCTGAGGCTGCAGCTGAGGGCAGCAGTGAGGAGAGCCAGGGGGAGCTGCCCATCAAGCCCTCCCTGCTGAGAGTGCTTAGCCAGGTGAGTCTCTCCGTGTGCCAGTGGGTGGGGTGGGGAGCCGGCCTAGCTCCCCTCAGATACTCCTCACCGTGGGCCCCTTTCTCCCAGCTCTTCTCGGTCCACGTGGAGTCCGTCAATATCATGGTGCTGCACGTGGCCGCCTCCGAGTCGCTCTGGCACATCCAGGTCACCAGGACGCGCCTCTTGCTGAACAGCGACAAGAAGAGGTAACGCCGCGCTTGCTGTCCCCGGGACCCGGGCCGGCTAACAGTGCCATGGGAGAGCTTTGCTGTGGCCATTCCCGCCCGGTGGATCTGGGCTGGAGGCTGGCAACCTGCTTTCCACAGTCCCTGGCACTATTCCCCCCCCCTAGCGCTGTTAAAATCATAATCTCTGCCCCCCCCCCCCCCAACCCCCCACCCTCAGCCAGCAGCTTTCTGTGGCACGCACAGCTCCCGGACCTGAGACATCCCAGCCCCCCGGTGATGCCTGCCTCTTGCAGATGGCAGCCAGCCCTGCTGCAGGTTGGGCGCTCTCTGTCGGGACCAAGCCGTAGCGGGGGCTGTAGCACAGCCCCCAAGTTGGAAGGACCTGGCTAGGGAGCAGCAGGGCCCCTCTGTGCCTGGCAGCTCCCGTCTGAGCTCTCCTCTGCTCTCCCTGCAGCCTGGACTGTGAGGTGACCCTGGCCCAGGTGAACAGCAAGGTGCTGAAGAGCAGCCAGCTGGTGAGTGTCCAGGGCAGGGGACCTGCGGGTGCCAGGCCCCAGCTCCTGCGCTTGGGGCGTGGGGAGGAGCCGAGCGCTGCTGCCCATAGGCTGAGCCCAGCCCGGGCTGCGGGACCAGGAGGCACACAGCGAAGCGCAGGGCTCCCAGCTGGAGATGCGAGCCAGACCTGGAGCCCAGCGTGCAAGGCCAGGAGGTGGGGCTGTAGCCCCAGGCCCCATAGGGCACTGTCAGCAGGCAGCCCCACGTCAGTGGGGTGGTTTGAAGGCACCCCCGTCCTCCATGGGGCGCACGCCTCTGGCTCCCCTTGACCCTCTGCCCCCCGTGCAGGATGACACGTGTCTGGCAGAGCTGGCTCTGGCTCTCACCTTCTCCATGGAGGTCAACGTGAGCAAACGGCAGCTGGTGGGCGTCAGCCTGGGCGTGGGGCCCCTGCACGCGGAGCTGCACGAGGGGCTCTTCTGCAGCGAGCTGCTGCACCGGGCAGCCAACGGAGCGAGATGGAGCGGCGCCGGGGACCCGCCAGGCTGCCTGGCCCCAGGTCAGGGCCTGGCGCCTCCCTGGCCAGCCAGCCGGCCACATTCCCTGGGAAGTGTGTGAGGGCAGCGGGGGAGGGGTAGACGGTGCCCCGGGGGCCCCATGTTCCTTTCCCTGCACCCCTGAGAACGTGTCTGACAGAGTGGGTGTGGGGTGGTTTATGCTGGCCAGGGTCCCGGCCAGGGTAGCTCTGTGGGGAGTTCAGGGCCCCTGTACTGGCCAGGCCATCGCTGCCTCCTGCTGGGGGCGTGGGGAGCTCTGGGGGGAGACTCCTGCTTGTGACTAGGTCTGTCCCTTGCTCCCAGGCCCCGTGGAGGCCCCGAAGTCTCTGCCTCTGCTGAGCTTGCGCCCTCTGCAGCTGATCCCCAGCCAGGTGAAGGTGGACCTGGAGAACACCAGTGTGGTGCTGTCTGTGAACAGCCAGAAGAGGTAACGGGCAGAGGGATGGCCCCCCCACGAGTCTGGGCGCCCAGCGTGTGGCTCTGGGTTGGCTGCTCTGCCACCCCTTCCCCCCTCTCCTGAGGCTCGTGCCTCCCCATTCCCCTCTGCTGGGCGTTCTCTCTCCAGGTGTGAGTGGGTTTCCTGGGCAGTGTCCCCTTGGGGAGGGCTCATGGCTGGCAGGATTGCTGGGTGGGAATGGCCAGGGGCAAGGTCCCGGCTGCAGCAGGTGCTCTTGGTCGCCCCCCCTTTGAGGCGGTGAGCACACGAGGGAGCGGCGCTGTGCCCTGGGGGGGCTGTGCCAAGGCGGGCTGTGGTGTGGGGCAGGGCAGGCTGGGCGGCGGTGCTGCGGCTCCCTTCTGGCTGTCCTGTGACTCGGCCGGGCGCCGGTTCTTGTGGGTTCAGGCACCTCACGTGGACCCTGAAGCTGCTGCAGTTCCTGTACCAGCGAGACGAGGAGCAGATCCCGTTGCGGAGCTTCACGCCCACCTCCGACCTGGGCCAGATGAGCACAGAGCTGCTGCTGGAAGGCGAGTGGGGCCCTGCCGGAGGGGCTTGGGCCTGGCAGGGCAGTCTCCTGCGGGGTGGGGACCGCCGCACTGAGGGCTGCCCCGTGAGGAGGAGGGGAGGCTTACCCCCACCCCCACCCTCCCCGCTTGAATGAGCCCAGGTACTGCAGCTCCACAGTCTGCGGCCGGCCCATCGCCCGCCTCGCTGACTCTGCTGCCCTTCTCCCCACAGATGGCCTGCTGCTGTCCCAGAGCCGCCAGCGCATCGTCTGCCTCAGCTCCCTGAAAGCCAGCGTGCAGGTGAGCGAGTCACCCGGGTGGCGGCGTCCTGGCAGCCAGCCCCCCATGCCGGGCTGCCCTCGGTGCCCAGGGCCTGAGCTGCCTGGGCCTGGTTACGTGCTAATGAGCGGTGGGGAAGGCTCTCGCTCACACCTCCCACCGCCCCATCTCTAGGTCACGGCCATAGACCTCTCAGCCGCGGTGCTGCTCAATACCTGCATCGTCCACTATCGCCACCAGGAGTTCTCTCACTGGCTGCACTTGCTGGCGCAGGAGCGTCGGGGCACTGGGGCGCCGGCCCCCCTCCAGAGCCACAGGAGAAGGTACGTGTGAGCCCCGGTGCAGGACTGCCCTGGCGCTGGCTGGTGTCATTCAGATCCCTGGGTCGCCTGCGCCCCAGCTAGGGTCCACGTTCACCGCCTGGAGAGCAGGGCACAGCGTCCAGAGTGTCACAGGTTCAGGGATCACTGAATCTCTGACCCCACCCAGTCTTCCTCCAGGGCACCCGCTGAAGGTTTCAGGCTCCCAGCCATCTCCGCTCCTGGGGGGAGACCCATGTCTCTCTCCCTCCAGGGCAGGGGTGCAGGCTTGCAGCCCCTCTGATGTCGCTGTGATTTCCCCAGCCCCTGTGGGGAGCCCCCACTTACCGATGTATGCCAGTCCCCCCCAGCCTGCCCAAAGCGAAATACACAGAGAAAATGTGTCAAGCCCAACACACGTTCTGGTACGCTCGCCGGAGTCACCCGGCAGTCCCATGGCCAAAATCTTCCCAGCCCTTCCGCAGTGGCTGTTTCCCCGTGGTGTGTTTGCTGAATCAGATGAAGACTCTGTGTCCTTCATGCGAAAGGCCCTTTCTTTGTCCGTCGGGCTCTGGGAAACCCCATGTGACTCCGTAAATGCAAACCTCCTTGGGGGGTTGTCGCCTGAGTGCTTCACCTCAGTGAGCCCGCGGGAGGTGCTGCGGTAACCCTCCCCCACGGAGCTGCATGCACGCCCCGGCCAGCAGTGAGCCGTGAACCGCTCAGAGACAAGACCAGGCGGGCCCAAAGATGCTCGTGCGGTGCGATACCTGCCCAGGGAGCACTCCCAGCCTGGCCCGGAGCGCAGCAGGAGAGCTGTGCAGCTAGGCCCCTCCACGGAGAAGCCGTGCTTGGCGCTGGCCTGGCCTTGTGGCCCTGCTGTGGCCTGCCAGGCCTGTTCCGTAGCAGGCTCGTCCGAGGCGGGCGGTGCTCAGCGTCTCACTAATGCCGCGGTCCTCCTCACCCTGTAGCAGGAGCTGCCCCCAGATCCTGGCGCCCATCATCGTCTGTGCCTCCCTGTCCAACATCAGCATCTCTGTGCAGCTGGGGGACACGCCGCCCTTCGCCCTGGGCTTCAACACCATCTCTGCAGGTAAGAGCCTGCGGCGTGGCCCTGCGGATGCCTTCCCAGCCTGTCACCAGGCCCAGGGGCCCCTCTCTGTTTTGTAAGGGCTCTGTGGCTTCAAGGGCAGGGGCGTGGGGACGCGGGCGTGGCCAGCAGCTGCCATTCCCAGGGAAGGGGCCAGTCTGGGCTGGGGCCCTCCAGCACGGCGTGGAGGGGCAGCGCTGTGAGCGGAGCAGGGGCAGGAGGCTCTGGCCTGGCAGGGATACCTGTGCAGCAGTTCCTCCACGCCTGGTCTGGGGCAGGATCGAATCCCCAGGGTCAGGGTGAACACTGAACCCCCATGACCTTGGGGGGCAGCAGCTGGGTCCTCAGCCTCTGCCTTGCATGCAGCTGGGGGTCAGCAGAGGCCCCCCCCCCCATGCTCACCTCCTGCTCTGTGCCATCAGACTACCAGCACCTGCGCCCCCAGAGCGTGCACCAGCGGGGGGTGCTGGCCATCGACCACCTGTGCTGGCGCGTGGGGAACGACTCGCACATCCAGAGGGCCCCGCACCCCCCCAACATGCATGTGTGGGGAGAGGCCCTCATCCTGGACTCCTTCAACTTGCAGGTGAGAGGGGCCGAGCCTGAGCGGGGCGGCTGCTTTCCCCCCAGCCCAGCGGGCATGGGCACAGCTCCCTTGTGAAGGCAGCAGGGGACGTGTCCCTTCCCCGCAGACCCTGTGACGGGCAGCGGTGAGGGGCTCTGCCTGGGCTGCAGCTTGTTGTGCGGGTCCCCTTGGGGTGGGAGAGTGACTGGACTGTGTCCCCTGCAGGGCAGCTACAACCAGCCCCTGGGCATGTCCAGCGCCCAGGCGGACACGCTGTTCCTGGACTGCACCGTCCAGGGGCTGCAGGTGGAGTCGTCGGACACCTGCACCGAGTGTCTCTCCAGAGTCCTGGCCCTGCTGCACCCAGAGGCCAGTCAGGCAGAGCTTCCGGCGGGGCCGGCCCCCTCCCCCGGGGAGTCCCCAGGCCTGCTCTGGAAGGTGGACCTGAAGGTGGAGGATGTGAACCTGTTCACACTGTCCAGCCTGGTGGGTAAGTACCAAGTGAGGCTGCCGGCACCTCGGTGCAGGCGTCTGGGCTTTCTCCTGCAGGACACACCCACAAACGCCTCCTTCCTGGCACGGAGATCCTGAAGCCTGGCCTGGCTCTCAGCCCCCACACTCCCATGCTGGCTGCAGCCTCCCTGCCCCAGCCCTTCAGCCCAGCTCTCAGTGGCCCACAGTCCCTCCCGGGGTCTCCTGTCCTGGCTCTCGGCAGCCCCAGCTCCCTTGGCTCCTGGGAAGTGACCATCTCTCTGCTGGAGGGGAGGGCGTCCTTGTCCCGTCCTGGCTGTGAGCAGCTTCTGGTCCTCTCTGGGCCCCCGAGGTAACGGCCTGTCTCTTAGGTGCCTCAGAGGTGAGGCTGGACACGCTGACTGTCCTGGGCAGTGCTGAGAGCTGCACGGTGAGCATCCAGGGCACGGTGCTGGCCTTGGTGAAGAGCATCCCGGAGAAGATGCAGCCATGCTGCAAGGCCTCAGCCATCCACTGCCCCGTTGTCAGCCTCTCCATGCTCTCCTTCACCTACCACAGCAGCATCCACTCCCTGGAGGTAGGTCCTGGGCCGGCCGAGCGCACACTGGCAGGGCAGTGCCGCGTGTACCCCTGGGCTGAGTCCAAGGTAGCTGAGTGGCCCAGCAGGTGAGGCGCCTGCTGGCATCCCCCCTCTGGGACTGGGACTTCGCGCGGCCGGCCGGAGGTGAGGGCGAGTGGTGGGCTCTCAGCCTAGGCCCCGTCCCTTGGGGCGACGCTGCCCCTGCGCCAGCACTGAGCAGGGCTGGCGGGGGGAGCCGCGGGGTCCACTGGGGTGCGTGGGGTTCAGGGGGTCAGGAGCCAGGCGACCGGGCGGAGCTCGCTCGGCCCCTGCCTGCTGTGTCTGGCGCCAGCGGGCACGCTGGGCCCCGGGGTTCGCCGAGGGAGAGACCCAGTCACCCTTGCCCCTTTGTGCGCCCTAGGTCCAGTGCGGCGAGGGCCTGACTGTGCTGTGGAGCCCACCTGACCACATGTTCCTGTACCAGCACACCCTGGCCACCCTCCAGTGCTGGGCAGTGCTGCAGAGCACCCTGGGCCAAGGGCGCGCTTCCCCCCGCCTCCCGGGGAGCCAGGCCGCTGAGCCAGCCGACCCCAGCCTGGAGCAGGGCCCCCCAAAGAGAGTCCTCAACCTGAGCCTGGAGCTGAGCTCAGCCAAGCTCACGGCCTTTGTCTCGGAGGCCAGCTACATCAGCCTGGTGGCGGAGCAGGCCTCGGTGAGCCGGCACGGCAGCGCCCTCCACGCCTACTGCCCGGACCTGGCCGCCGGCTTCGACGGCCACAGCATCTTCAGCTTCAAGGAGGTGGAGGTGCAGCTGCTGCCGGAGCTGGAGGAGATGATCTTGCGGCGCAGCCCCTTCCCCACCCTGCGCACCCTGCGCAACCGTGTCTGGGCCTTCACCTTCGCCAGCGTGGCCATCGAGCTGCCCTACCAGTACGACTTCTCCCGCACGCTGGACGAGGCCGTGGGCGTGCAGAAGTGGCTGAAGGGCCTGCACCGGCGAGGCCAGGCCCCCAGCCCGGCCCTGCCCCCCGACCTCCTGCTCAAGGTGCAGCACTTCTCCTGGGTCTTCCTGGACGACGTCTTCGAGGTGAAGTTGCGGGACAACTACGAGCTGATGAAGGACGAGAGCAAGGAGAGCGCCAAGCGGCTGCAGCTGCTGGATGCCAAGGTGGCAGCGCTGCGCAAGCAGCACGGCGAGCTGCTGCCCGCCCGCAAGATCGAGGAGCTCTACGCCTCGCTGGAGAAGAAGAACATTGAGATCTACATCCAGCGCTCCCGGCGCCTCTACGCCAACACGCCCATGCGCAAGGCCCTGCTCACCTGGACCCTCTCCAGCCTGGAGCTGGTGGCTCTGGCCGACGAGTCCTTCCACGGGGTGGAGCGCGTGCTGGAGCAGATGAGAGACCTGGACAGCCTCAGCCCCTTCCCGCCCGAGGGGCTGGAGCTGGCCATCCAGTGGTGCCGCATGCTGAAGGGCAGCGTCAAGACATTCTTCGGTGAGTGGGTCTGTGGGCTCCGCTGCCCCGCAGCCTCCGCGCCCTGCCCCCCAGTGAGCCCGCACGGCCCCTCAGCTCTGTGCTCCGGCACCTTGCCCTGCTCCCCATGGTGAAAGTGCTGCTGGGGGCATGATGGGCCCCCAGGCCATGTGCAATGGGAAGCACGCTGGTTCCCTGCAGGAGGGTCCCTCCTGGTCAGCGAGGGGTGTCCCCTGCCCCGCCCCTTGCCCAGAGACCACCGCACGCAGGACCTCTCGCCATGCCCCTTAGGGATGGGTCTGAGCCCAGGCTCCCCTCAGGTCCAGCAGTCAGCGTGGTGTCTGCTCTGCCCCACAGTGCGGATCCGGGACTACCCCCGCTACCTGTTTGAGATCCGGGACTGGCGGCTGTCGGGCCGGCTGCTCGGGGCAGAGCCCTGCGGCCAGGCCTGCTCTCGCCGCCGCCAGTGGCTGAAGCTGGGAGCGCCGTGGGGCGACGTGTCTGTGGAGAGGAACATGCCGCCCCTGAAGTTCTACCACAACTTTCACTGTAAGTGGGCTCGGGGGGCCCGATCCTACAGGCGGGTCTGGGCTGGGTTCTGGGCTGGGTCCCAATGCCCTGGCGTGGGTCTGGGGTGGATTTCAAGGGCTCCGAGTTCATCTCCTCAGCGTCCTTCCAGCTCTCGCAGCAGGAGCTTGCATTGGGGTGGTTGGTGGGTAACACGTGGGCTCCACGTGGGACTGGAGGAGCACCACGCACCGCTCTCCTGCCGTGGGGCTGGCCCCTTAGACGGTGAGGCTTGAGACTTGGGCGTCTGGGGCCGGGCTGTGTGAAGCAGGCTTGTTCTCTGTGAGCTGCGCTGGGCAGTGCCGGGTTTGGGATGGGCAGGACGCGAGTGGGGCAGGGCTGGAGGTGAACGGTGACGCTCTGGGGGACCCGGGGCAGCGCTGCAGGGCGTGCGCAGAGGGCAGCCGCGGGCCGGGGAAGCGGGAGCTGCGCTGAGCCGCTGTCTGTGTCCGTAGCGGAGATTGTACAGTACACCGTCGTCTGGGGGCCGTGCTGGGACCCGGCCTGGACCCTGATTGGCCAGTGTGTCGATCTGCTCACCAAGCCCTCGGCGGATCCCAGCCCCCCCCTGCCCTGGTGGGATAAAAGCCGCCTGCTCTTCCACGGGGACTGGCAGCTGGACATCGAGCAGGCCAACCTGCACCAGCTGGCCACCGAGGTGAGGCCGGAGTGGGGTTGCGCTGGGGCGGGTCCGGGACCCGCCCCGCCCGTTGCCCTCATGCTCAGCCTCCCTCCTGCAGGATCCGTACAACACCACTGAGAACATGCACTGGGAATGGAGCCACCTCTCCTTCCACTGGAGACCTGGCCAGTTCGTCTTCAGGGGCGACCTGGACATCAACGTCCGCACGGCCTCCAAGTAAGCCTCAGCCAGGGGAGGCGGGGGGGAGAGACGGGCCCTTGGAGCATAACCCGGCCCCTCTCTCTGGCAGGTACGACGACTGCTGCTTCCTGCACCTGCCCGACCTCTGCATGAGCCTGGACTTGCAGTGGCTGTGCCACGGGAACCCCCAGGACCATCACAGCGTGGTGCTGCGCTCCCCGGACTTCGTGCCCGAGCTGCCCCTGGGGCAGCTCCACGACTCGTACCGGGCCTTCCGCTCCGAGAACCTCAACCTCGCCATCCGGATGGAGCTGAGCCGGCCGGGCGGGGGTGAGTCACGGCCCAGCCGGGCGCTCCGGGCGCTCCCTGCCCGGGCGATGGCGCGGGTGGGCCGCCCATCCCCTGGAACGCAGCGCGGCCCCTCCCAGCTGCTGCTGCGCCACTAACCGGGCTGTAGCCATTCTCGCTGGGAGCTCTGGTGGCTGCTGATTTGGGGCTCTGGGTCGGAAGGCCGGGGGGTCAGTGGAGATCCCCTGTATCCCCCCCCACTGCCTACCTTGGCCACGTGATGGGCTGAGTGCAGGCCCCCCATAGCGCTTGTGGGCTCTGCCATCCCAGGCAGAGCAGGCATCCCAGTCCCCGCTGCCGTGGGAAGGGAGAGGTCTGGGGGGGCTGGCGGGGTCATGGGGGGGCTGCGGGAGGCCCTGGGCCCAGTGCTGACGTTTGTTGCTCTCAGAGCTTCCCCAGCCCCGGATCCTGCTCTACAGCAGCACTCTGCGCTGGATGCAGAACTTCTGGGCCACCTGGAGCAGCGTGACGCGCCCCGTCTGCCGCGGGAAGCTCTTCAACAACATGAAGCCCGGCAAGAAGAAGCTGGGGCAGCACTACAAGCAGCTCTCCTACACGGCGCGCTTCCCCCAGCTGCAGGTGAGGCCGGCGCCACGCCTCGGGTGAGGCCCGTGGGCTCCGGCCGGCCGGCCGGCTCTCTGCCTGATCGGCTGCTCTCCCGCACCCGGCCCCTGCAGCTCATCTCAGCGCCTGTGTGTGCTTCCCTAGGTGCATTACTGGGCCTCCTTCGCACAGCAGCGGGGCGTCCAGCTGGAGTGCAGCCAGGGGCACGTCTTCACGCGTGGGACTCAGCGGCTCATCCCCCAAGGTGAGGCTGGAGGCGCTGTCTGGGTGGGGTGGGTGGCAGGCTCCCCTCGCTCACAGCTCTGCCCCTGCCCCCAGCTGGCACGGTGATGCGGCGCCTCATCTCGGAGTGGAGCGTCACGCAGATGGTGAGCGACCTGAGCCTGGTCACCGTGCACCTGATGGCGTCGACCTGCGACGAGAACGCTGACCACCGGCTCGACTCGCACTCGCAGGTGAAGAAAACCCACCTGCTGAGCCTGTCCTCCCTCACCTACCAGCGGCACAGCGGCCGCAGTGCCGACGAGGTACGTACCGCCCGTCCCCGGGCAGAGAAGAGGCCACGGGCCCTGCACTAGCTCTGCTCTTGGCACCAGCCGGGGGCTGCAGGGACTGAGCGATTGGGGCGGCGCGGACAAGCTGGCTCTGCCTAGGCTGCCACACGGTACCTGCGTGGGACGGGCACCTCTGGCTGTCTGCTGGGGTGAAGCCTGGAGCGGGAGGGCACTCGGGGTGCTGGAGAAACCGAGCAGGGCTCAAATGCCTGCAGACTCAGCAGCCTGGGGTGACGTCGATCCCCCTTCTTTAAGAGCCTGGCATGGGCGGGGTGGCGGGTGCGGGGCATCTGGCACACAGAGGGGCAGTGGCTTGCCCCAGGCTGCCCCACGGGGAATGGAGCCTGGGCGTCCCGAGCCCCAGCCCAGGCTGCTACCCGCTGGGGCTCGCTGCCCCGGTGATTGTCCGACCCCGGCTCGGCTGCAGGAGCTGACCATGCGGGAAGGGGACGACGCCTTCCACACGCACCAGCTGCACCTGGTGGACCTGCGGGCGTCCTGGACCACCACCAACCGGGACATCGCCTTCGGCCTCTACGACGGCTACAAGAAGGCGGCCGTGCTTAAGCGGAACCTGTCCACCGAGGCGCTGAAGGGCTTGAAGATCGACACCCAGCTGCAGGCCAAGAAGCTGAAACGGCGCCCGCTCTCCACTGCCCTTCCCCCCCCGCGGGCGGCTGGCGTCACCAGCGAGCGGGGCTCCTCGGGGGGTGAGTGCCCAGCCGGCTCCCCCAGGACCGACAGCTCAGCGGGGCTGAGCCAGCCCTTCACAGCCGGCTGGCTCCCGCTCCCCCTGCCCCGGCCCAGCACTGACCCACCCCGTCCGCTCCCAGGGGCCTACATGCTGCAGAAGCTCATTGAGGAGACGGATAAATTCGTGGTCTTCACGGAGGAGGACTCGGGGGCCAGCGAGCAGCTGTGCGGGATCGCAGCCTGCCAGACCGACGACATCTTCACCCGCAACTGCCTCCTCGAGCTGGTCAACTGCCAGGTACCCGCGCCCCGCCCAGCTGCTTCCGGGACAGACCCGGATCCTCCAGCCCCTGCTCCTGCCCTGCCTCCCACAGCGCCCCCCGCTGGGAGAGGCGGGGAACTCGCCCCCCAGCCCACACGTCCCCCGCTGGGAGAAGTGATGGCTGAGCTGTGCCTTTCTTTCCGCTGGGCCTGCTGCTGGGCAAGACACTGCGGGCCCTCCTTGCTCTGGTTTATTTCCCGGCTCGGCTGCCCCGTCCTGGAGACGGCAGGGTCACTTCCCAGGGGCCTGTTCTCCCGCAGATGATGCTGCGTGGCGCAGAAACGGAGGGCTGCGTGATTGTGTCTGCCGCCAAGGCCCAGCTGCTGCAGTGCCAGCACCACCCCGCCTGGTACGGAGACACCCTGAAGCAGAAGACCTCGTGGACCTGCCTGCTGGACGGCATGCAGTACTTCGCCACCACGGAGAGCAGCCCCACCGAGAGGGAGGACGGGCAGCTGTGGCTGGAGGTTGGTGGCTGCCAGCTGGCTGCTGAGCTGGGAGAGCCGGGGCGGGGGGTGGCACTGGGCTCTCTAGTTCCCGTGTGCGATGGGTTTAGCGTGGGGATGCCCCCGGCGTGCCGTGAGTCAGAGGCCTGAGAGCGAAGGGAGCCCCCTGAATCCACGGCAGGGCTCCTGCCCAGCCAGCCCCTGGGGCAAGCCCCCTACTGGCACCTGGGGAGTCACCAGCGTCCCTCCTGCCCCAGGTGAAGAACATCGAGGAGCATCGGCAGAGGAGCCTGGACTCGGTGCAGGAGCTGATGGAGAGCGGGCAGGCCGTGGGCGGTATGGTCAGCACGACCACAGGTCAGCACACACAGCACTGATTGCCTGGGGCCCGGGAATCGTCCCCTCTGCCCGTCTGCGTCCCCCAAGGAGCTGGCGCAGCTGAGAGCGCTGTCCTCTTCCTCTAGCGCCCAGGCCGGGAGGGGGGTGCGGGCGGGGGCCGTGCCCACGGACACGTTCTGGGGAGACTCTCCAGAGGGCTTAGGTCCATCCCCTCCCCTCCCGTGTTCTCATCCCAGCGGTTGCCCCCCACCGCCCCGCCCTTGCCCCGGCACCCGGCGCATCTGTGAATCGGTGCACCCGGGCCTGGGGTGGCAGCACCACGCTGACGGCAGCCCCTGTGCGGCCCCCAGACTGGAACCATCCGTCCGAAGCCCAGCAGAGCCAGCAGGTGCAGAGAATCATCTCCCGCTGCAGCTGCCGCATGTACTACATCAGCTACAGCCATGACATTGACCCGGAGCTGGCCACGCAGATCAAGCCCCCCGACAGCCCCGCCAACCAGGAGAAGGAGGACCTGCTGAAGAAACAGGAGGGTATGGCACTGGGCACCGGCGGTGTCCTCTCGGGGGGGCTCCCTGGGGGCAGGCCAGGACCACAGGCCTTGGCGGGCAGAATTTTAGTTTAACCCTTCGTGGCCCTGTTGTCTGTGGGGGCTGCACCTCCCCTTGGATCAGAGAGAAGGGCAGCTGCTGTTGGCTCCATTCAGTGGGGCACAGGTGGGGCACAGCCTCTGCTTTCCCTGCTTGGGGCGGCTCTCGGGTTAATTCTGCCCTTCTCTGGGCGGCCAGGGAACAGTGAGGTGCACAGTGCCTGCCCCACTCCATGGGCCCCAGGTGTGCAGCAAAGCCCAGCTCATGCAGCACTGGCGAGCGGCAGAGGAGTGTGGGCTGGAGACAGCGGATTTGTCTCTGGGCTGGGCCTGTCATGGCCTGGTTCCCAGCTCCCCTGGGGCATGGCAGGGGGTGGGCTCTGCCTCCGTGGCCCTTGTTTGTATTGCAGGCCCCACCGGTGGGTCCCTCTGCAGCTGCCAGGGAGTGTAAGGGCGCCCCGGGAGCTGTCCTGGCACGGCGGCTGTCGTAGGGGCTGCTCTTACCCAGCTGGTCCCCGACGCCCCTTCCTCTCATCCCTTCCCAGGAGCCGTCGACACTTTCACGCTGATCCACCACGACCTGGAGATCTCGACCAACCCGGCGCAGTACGCCATGATCCTCGACATCGTCAACAACCTGCTGCTGCACGTGGAGCCCAAGCGCAAGGTACCCGTGGGCCGGAACCGCACGCAGGGCTAACGGGCTCCCGAGAGACCCCCTCACCCTGTCCTGTCTCTCTCTCTGGGTCCCAGGAGCACAGCGAGAAGAAGCAGAGGGTGCGGTTCCAGCTGGAGATCTCCAGCAACCCCGAGGAGCAGCGCAGCAGCATCCTGCACCTGCAGGAGGCGGTGCGGCAGCACGTGGCGCAGATCCGCCAGCTGGAGAAGCAGATGTACTCCGTTATGAAGGTGAGGCCTGGGCTGGCCGGCCTGGGGAGGCTCTGTAGCCGCTGGGCCGGTTCCCGCTCCCCGTGGGGAATGCGGGGCCCTGGTTCTGGCTTGCGTGGGCCAGGGAGGTGCTGACGGTGCGGGTCCCTCAGTCCCTGCAGGACGACAGTAAGAACGAGAACCTGCTGGAGCTGAACCAGAAGCTGCAGCTGCAGCTGAGCCAGGAGAAGGCGGCTCTGCAGCTGGAGAGCGAGGAGCTGAACATTCTCATCAGGTACCAGCCCCGCCAGTGCCCAAGGCCTGCTGCCCCCGGCGCTGCACGGTGCCTCCGCTTCCCTGGGGCTGCCCTGCCCTTTGGCTGCTCCTAGCTCCGCGGCCGCGCCTGGACGCTGCTGGCTCACGCGTTCCCTTGCCCGCCGTTGCAGGTGTTTTAAGGATTTCCAGCTGCAGCGGGCAAACAAGATGGAGCTGCGCAAGCAGCTGGAGGACGTGAGCGTGGCCCGGCGGACCGAGTTCTACTTCGCCCAGGCACGCTGGCGCCTCACCGAGGAAGATGGGCAGCTCGGCATCGCGGAGCTGGAGCTCCAGCGCTTCCTCTACAGCAAGGTACCGCAGCCCAGCGGGGGGCTCGAGTGCCCCCTGCGTGGCACGCAGGCTCGGGCGCCACTCTTGAGGGGGAGGTGGCACGCGGGCCCCTGGGCGGGCCCCGGGGCAAGGAGCGCGCGTCGGGGCCCGGGGGCTGACCGCTCTGTTTGCAGGTGAACAAGTCGGATGACACGGCGGAGCATCTCCTGGAGCTGGGCTGGGTCACCATGAACAACCTTCTGCCCAACGCCGTGTACAAGGCAAGTGCCGGCCCCGCGGGAGGCAGCGCTGGCCAGGGACGGGGAGGGGCGGCAGCCATCCTGTGACGGGGCTTGGGTGCGGGGGTGTCAGACGTGTCACCGGGTGGGCTCCTGGCTGGCTGTGCCCCCACCATCTCCGCCTCCCCATCCATGCCCTGCAGGTGGTGCTGCGCCCCCAGAGTTCCTGCCAGTCGGGCCGGCAGCTCGCGCTGCGGATATTCAGCAAGGTCCGCCCGCCCGTCGGAGGCATCTCTATCAAGGAGCACTTTGAGGTGAGGCTCCGGTGGGCACGCGCTCCTGCACCCACCCAGAGCCCTAGGGGCCCGGAGCAGGCCTGGCGCTGGGGTTCTGCTCCTCCGTCCCCAGTGGGAGGCGCTGCAGGCAACAGGGCAGGGGCTTCCGTGCCGTGTGGGTGTCTGGGCCAGGGTCCCCTGGGCTGCTCCAGCACTGGCCCTGACATGCTGCTCCTCTTGCAGGTGAACGTGGTGCCCCTGACCATCCAGCTCACGCACCAGTTCTTCCACAGGATGATGGGCTTCTTCTTTCCTGGCCGCAGCGTGGAGGAGGAGGAGGTGGGGGATGAGGAGGACAAATCCAAGCTGGTGACGACAGGTGTGCGTGCTGCGCAGGGAGGGGCCAGGCGCAGTCCAGCCCGACCCCCGCTGAAACCGAGCCCCACTCAAAATCAGCGTGGTGAAGGGGGGCGAGAGATCCCCGAGAGGCGTGGGAAACAGGGACTCCTCGTCCCATGGGCTCCCAGGAGCCGTTCTCCAGCCAAGGCCCTGCAGTGTCTTTGTCAGTGCGGTGGAAGCAAGATAGAAAGTTTGCAGCAGAGGCTCAGACTGGTGCAGTGGTAGATGGCGATGGGACAGGTCACTTCTCGAGAGCAGTCTGGATCACCGGGGAAGCTGGGCGCCCTTGACCAAGGTGCATTTTAATGCAGCCGATGCTGGGTCCTCCATCTAGGAGCCATGAAGGCAGGTCTCACTGACCGGGTGGGCGCGGTGCGCTGGGAAGCGGCGACTCTGGTCGGGGCTCATGGTGGAAACCGGCTGAACACGAGCTCACGTGCTGGGCTGGCTGGGGGTGAATGTATAAGCCAGAGAATATCGAGCAGGAGTAGGGAGGGGTCCCCCTGTGTGCGGCGTTGGTGAGCCCATCACTGGGATAGTGCTCGGTGCTGGTGTCCACACTTCAGAAAGGATGTTGGCCAACTGGGAAGGGCTCAGCAGCGAGCGGGAATGATTCAGGCTCTGAAAAACCCGCCGTAGGTGACAGGAAGGGAGCTCAGTTTGTTATATCGAAGAGCAGAGCAAGAGGTGACTGGATCGTGGCCTATAAACACCTCGATGGGAGGAAGATTTGTGATCATAGAGGGCTCCTCAGGCTAGTGAAGAATAGGAGCCCGTGGCTCGGAGCTGGAGTACGCTGGGACTACGGTGCCCGTTTTTAACTCATCGGAACAGCCGAGGGCTGGGCTGGACTCGCCGTCACTGGACTGGACTCTCTGGGGGGAGGCGGGGTGTCTATCCTAACAGCTCTGCTCCAGCTCAGCCAGGTTCTCCGGCCTGGGAGCAGCAGTGGGCGGGTGGGCCAGAGAACCGCGTCGGTCCCTCCTGCCCGTCACATCTCTGGCTCTCGCAGGGATGCCCGTGGTGAAGCCGAGACAGCTGATTGTGGCTGAGGACTCGCTGGGCGCAGGAAAAGGAGTCGCGCAGGGACTGAACCGGACGTCAGGGGTCAGGAGGTCATTCCGGAAAGCCCCCGAGGTATCCACCCTGCTGCCTCTGGGGGAGGGCGTCTCCTTTAGAGCCTCACCAAGAGCTTCTGTCCCGCGTGGGCCGGGGCTCAGACAGGGCTGCTGTGCCTACAGCCTAGGAGTGCTCCCTCAGCGCCTGGCTGCCGTGGTCTGGTCCAGGCCTGCGAGCAATTCACCCCACTTACCGCACGCTCGTAAGCTGCTGAGCAGCTGGCACCGACTGTGGTGTCATCCTAAGGCCCCTGGGCACATGGCAGGGAAGAAATATGAGCCTGGGCTGGGTGCTGTCCTGAATGAAGCGACGCCCCCTTCCTACGGGGCCAGGGCCAGTGCCCAGCTATGCACCACTTTCCCCCTCCTCTTGCTCTGTGGGTGGGAGCCTCTGCTGATGGCTCTGTCCGGCTCCGTCCTCCCAGCATCCCGTGGACGACATTGACAAGATGAAGGAGCGTGCAGCAATGAACAACTCCTTCATCTACATCAAGATCCCACAGGTGCCGCTCTGTGTCAGCTACAAGGTCAGTGCCTCCCTCCCGCAAGGCAGCTGGGGCGGGGCAGGGCCGGACCTGCGAGTGCTGGCGGGAGAGAAGGGGACAGCCATGGGTGTGTTCTGGGGGCAGGGCTGGCCCCGAGGGGGGTGTGGAGGAACAGGATCTCTGAGGATCACCTTCTGTCTCTCCATGGGCCGTGGTAGCTGCAGGGTGCCTGGTTCCTTCTGGGGCAGGGGCAGTTCCACAGGTGGCCCTGCCTGCTTCCTAGGCACTACGCTGCCATCGGGCTGGCTGGGATGCCTGACTCCTCATGCACCGTAGGGCATTCCTGGGCCACAGTGCAGTCCCCTGCACGCTCCCCTCAGCTTCTGCCCCGGTCCCACTCAGCATCACAGTCTGCTGCACCGCGCGCCGCGCCTGTTGGAAGTGGCCGGCCGAGCAGGCTGGGATTGGCTGGCTGTGGCCGCGGGATCTGACGCGTCGTCTGGCGCAGGGCGAGAAGAACAGCGTGGACTGGGGTGACCTGAACTTGGTGCTGCCGTGCCTGGAGTATCACAACAACACATGGACGTGGCTGGACTTTGCTATGGCAGTGAAGCGGGACAGCCGCAAGGCCTTGGTAGCACAGGTAAGGTCCCGGAACCTCCCCCAGCCGAACCGCAGCGGGGAGCAGATCTGCCGCAGGCGCTTGGAGCACTGAGGGTCGCTGTCTGTGTTGGGGGTTGGATTCCAGCCCCTCTTCTGTCAGTCGTGCTGGGGAGCCCCTGGCGCCTGCTGCTGTCTGCCTGCAGTTCGCTGCCCTCCCTCTGCGTCTTCTTCCCCGAGTGGGGCCGGGCGTGTGCCCGTGGTGTCTCTCTCTGGGCAGGGCAGAGGTTGCAGATGAGCTCTTGGCCCTGGCACCGCTGTCTCTGCCAGGCTGTGCAGGGGAGCCCCAGGCAGTGAGCCCTGGATGGGGCCTGTGATTGAGCTGTCACACCCGGGGCAAGCCTTGGCCATCTCCCTCCCCCATTGTCTCCCGACCCCGTCTCTCCCTCCCCTGTGCAGGTGATCAAGGAGAAGCTGCGCCTGAAGCCGGCTGCCGGGGCAGAGGCCCGGGGGAAGCTGGAGAGCAAATCCGATGGGCCCATCCAGCAGCAGGAGGAGGACGAGAAGGCGCGGCTGCTCATCGGCCTGAGTGTGGGCGAGAAGAACCCCAGCAAGAAGTCCATCTTTGGCAGGCGCAAATAGGGCAGCACCCACTTGGCCAGGAAGGGACTCGGGTGGCTCCTGCCACCTCTCGGGCGCACGGCCCCTGTGCAGGCCTGCTCTGGCACAGACAGCCACAGCTTTGTCTGAGGGGGGCCCCTGGTGGCACTGCCCAGCCATGGTGCGGGAACTTGATGCACTGCTGGCGGGGCGGACCCTGTCCAGGCAGGGAGCGGCACCGCGGCAGGGGGACGCCGCACACTTAGGAAGCGGCTCCCCAGCAGTGGGAGCTGGGGCCGCTGCGTCACTCGGGGCCAGGGTGGCTTCCATTTGCACAGAGCCTGGAGGGCCAGTTGTTCCCGCGTTGTGTCCTGCAGCAGCTCCCTGCGGTGCTGGTGGTGTCACGGGGCCGGCAGCACGTCGCAGGGCAGCGCAGCGCTCAGGCTGGTTACTGTTGGGAAGTGGGCACTGACGAGAATCGAAATAAAGTTTTTAATTTGGAACCATCTCTGTCCTGGTGTTACCGAGCGGTCCCGTGACAGCCCGTGCCCAGCGCGCTACCAGCCCAGCCTGGGCGTGCTCCCCCCTGAGGCTACTGGAGCCTGGCGACCCGCTGAGCTGCTTTGCCCTGGTTTTCCCCTGCAGCTAGCGGTTGCCTCACGTGCTGGTGCAGGCTGCAGCCTGGCCCGCTCCGCGTTTCTGCGAGGCCCTGGCCGGGCCCTGCTTTCCGGGCAGCAGACCTGCTGTGGGCTACAGGGCTTTACTGTCCACACCACTTGCTTGGGCCGTGAGTCCCGGCTCCCCGGACAGGGTGGGGGCTGCAGGGGCTGAGGCGTAGCTGGCAGGCACGGAGCTGATCTGGTTCCGCCCTCCACTTCCCTCTTTCCAGCGAGTGCCGCTCACTGTGGGGGTGGGACCCTTCCCTGGGAGCTGCACCTGGGTGTGGTGCCATGCCCACCCCTCCAGGCTTGGCCTCACCCCATTTTGTATGTAACTTCTCCGTTCTCCTGGCGGTGGCACTGTCCTTATCACCCGCCTCTGCTCCGGCTGCTTTCTGTGCAGGCGCTCGTGTGCTCCCAGGCCATCCCCCTGTCCTGCACTGGGCCTGTCTCCCCCCAGTGCCCTCTTGCTATGGGAGCCCCATATTTCACTGGGCAGCTGGGCCCGGTCTCAGAGGGGCAGACCTTGCTGAGGCCGGACTGGGCTGCAGTTCCCGTCCCTCCCATCTATGGTAGGGGTCACGGGGCCTCCTGCACACACTGTCTTCCTGCCAGCAGGAGGCCAGGAGAGAGCACATGACCCAGTAGTATCTGTGCCGGTAGCCCTGGCTGGGCCCTGGCCACATGGGGACTGGTAGCCCTGGCCTTGCTGAGATGAGCAGCAGCTGCTGGCTGAGGGAGGAGGCTGACCTGTGGAATCCAGCTCTGCCCAGCATGAAGTGAGCAATGCCCCATGCTCCTGCCCGGCCAAGGTGCTGGGGCAGCTACAGGCACAGCCAGCAGGTGCTTTGTCTGCCCCGGGCCCATGGCCCTGGTGCCCCTTGGCTGGCTGCTGATTAATATCCAGGAGGTGGGTGGAGCCTAGGACAAATTGTCCTGAATAAAACAAACATTGGGCGTGTTCTATAAGGAGAAGTGAAACCAAGTGGGCGGGGCTTGTATGGCAATGAGGGGAGCGAGCTATTTGTATTATGCAGGAGCGGGGCGGGGCTTGCATGGCAATGAGGGGGAGCGAGCTATTTATATTATGCAGGGGCGGGGCTTGCATGGCAAGGAGGGGGAGCGAGCTATTTGCATTATGCAGGAGCGGGGCGGGGCTTGCATGGCAATGAGGGGGAGCGAGCTATTTGCATTATGCAGGGCGGGGCTTGCATGGCAAGGAGGGGGAGCGAGCTATTTGCATTATGCAGGGCGGGGCTTGCATGGCAAGGAGGGGGAGCGAGCTATTTGCATTATGCAGGAGCAGGGCGGGGCTTGCATGGCAATGAGGGGGAGCGAGCTATTTGCATTAGGCGGGGCGGGGCGGGTTCCGCCTGTTTATGTAACCGGGCCGAGGGGGATTAGCGGGTCTGGCTGCCGGGCCGCGATGGGGCCGGGGCTGCCGGAGCCGGGGGCAGGGTAGGAAGGAGACGTGATGGGAGCTGCCAGCAGCGAGCCCGAGGCCCCGCCGGGGCCCCTCAAGGTCTGTAGGGGGCCGGCTGGCTGCGCGGCTGGGGGCTAACCTCCCGGGAGAGGGGGGGACCAGAGGAGGGGTGCCCCGCCCGGGCTGGGGTGCCCAGGTCGCCCTGCCATGCGAGTCCGGCGTGTCCCCGTCCCCGTCGCCGCGGTGCTGCCGTGCGCCACCCCAGAGCTGGCTGCAGCGGGCGCGCGGCTGGGGCGGCCCGGCCCGGCTGGCTCATGCTCCCGCTGGCTCTGCAGGGCGGCGGTTTCGCAGCCGAGGTCTCCTGGGCGCGGAGCTGGAGGAGCATCGTGAGCGGCCTGGGGCTGACCGTGTCCGGGCTGGAGCGCGCCTTGGCCCCGAGGAGGCGCGTCCGGCGGCAGCGGCGCCCGGGCGAGAAGCTGCCGCGGCTGGCGGAGAAGGTGGGCGGCGAGTGGCCGCTGCCGCAGTTCGTCTCGCTCTTCCTGCCCGAGTTCCCCGTCCGGCCCCCCGTGGGGCAGCAGCAGCTCAAGGTGCGGTGGGTGCTCGGCGCTGAGCCCGGGGGCGGCGGGGCTGGGAACGGGCCGGGTGGCCTGAACTGGCACCAGCTTCGCGTGGCCCTTTGGGAGCCCCGTGCCGAGCCGGAGCCTCCTTCAGGGCTCTGGGCCAGCCTGGCCAGGGGACACGGCCGCGGGGGGTCCCTGGAGCTTGCTCTGGCTGGCTCCTGGTGCTGCTGGGCCGTGCTGGCCGTCGCACCCCGCACTCACCGCTTGCTTCCTTCTAGATTCTGGGCTTGGTTGCCAAAGGCTCCTTCGGGACGGTGCTGAAAGTGCTGGACTGCGGGCGGGAGAAGGTCTTTGCTGTGAAGGTGGGTGCCCGGCTGATGCTGCCCCTCCCCGGGGCGCTGCGCCTTCCCCCTGTGCTGACCCCTGGTGCCCTGCTCCCTCTCTTGCAGGTGGTCCCCAAAGTGGAGGTGCTGCGACGGGACACCCTGAAGCAGTGCAAGGAGGAGATCAGCATCCAGGTAGCTGCTGCTCTCCTGGGGGGCCTGGGGTGTACGGGGGGCAGAGGCATCCCATCCGGAGGGGGGGTTTGGGGAGGAGAATGGACTCCGAAAGTTGCCCCGACCCAGGGGCTTGGCCAGCTGCCCTGGGCTCATTCCCTGGCTCGTAGTTCCAGGCAGGCCGTACCTGGCTGCGGCAGCTCCGGGCTCTAGGAGCACCGCACCTTCCTTGGCACCACAGGGTCCGCATCCGGTTCACAGCCGTGCCCCTTACTCAAGTTGACTCCAGCCCCGCTGAGGACCTGGGGGCGACTGGCTCCCCTGAGATGCCCAGAGGGTCAGGGCCTGCCCTGGGTGAGGGCTGTATCCCAGATAGGGTGGGTGAGGACGCTGAGCCTTCCTGCTCTTCACGCCCCACATCCCCCTCCCCGGCTTCTCCCCTTGGGCGTCCCCAGCCCCAGCCCAGCTACTCAGGAGTCCTGTTTTTCTTCGTCCCCAGAGGCAAGTCAGCCACCCATTTGTGCACTGCTTAGGGGACAGCTGGCAGGGACAGCGGCATCTCTTCATTAGTGAGTGACCATCTGCCCCCCCCCCTCCCCACGCGGGGCGCCCCCTAGCGTAGACCCGCCCTCCGTGCACGTTTCCCTCCACGTGCGGGTACACGCACGTCTGCCCCTGCCTGCCCGTGACCTACATTAAGGCTCTTCTCCGCCCTCGGCGCTGGCAGCTGGAGAGCAGCCTGGCTCTGCAGACCCCCTGGATTAGGAGCTGCTTTGCTGCTCGCTCCCCTCCCGCATGTCCCCCCAGGGCTGGGTTGCGTGAGCAGGAAGAATGAATTTCCCTGCCTCTCGACTCCCCGTGGGCTGGCATGGTTCTCCTCACCCTCGGGCAATGAAGGGATGGGCCCGGCAGCAAAGGGTCGCAGCCCCACTGCAAATATCAGCCTGGGGGCCAGGCCTGCTCTACACCCTGCCTCCCCAGCAGGGGGGAGCCCTTGGGGGCAGGGTCCACAGAGGGCTCTGTCCTGGGCAGAGCATCTCTGCGAGGGGAGCTGTGGGGAGGGAGCAGAGATGGCATTTGCCTGGAGCCTGGCTCTCCCCAGCTGGGCTGTGTGCTGGGCCCCCTAAGCTGCAGTGTCTGTCTGTCTTGCCCCCTGTGAAGTGTGCACATACTGCAGCACCGGAGACCTGTACACGCTCTGGGCTTCCTCGGGGTGCTTCGCGGAAGCCACCATTCGCCTGTTCGCAGCCGAGCTGGTTCTGGTGCTGGGTGAGTGAACCTCTGAGAGGTGCTTGCAGGGGAACCCTGCCGGGGTAGGGACTCCCTGTGGATTCCCCAGGTGCCGTGTGGCTGATGGGGCCAGCGCCCTGCGGAGGAGGCTCCATGTGGGGCAGAGGGGCCGGATGTGAGCTCCTCCCTGCCTGCCAGGAGCTGATGGTCAGACAGCTTCCCCGGGACTCTCCTGCTGAGCCAACCAATGGCCCGTCTAACCCAGTAGCCTGTCCAACGACGGGCCGGTGCCAGGGTTTGGGAGACTGAGCAGAACAGGGCGATTATCAAGTGATGGGTCCTGTCCTCCAGGCCCAGCATCTGGCAGTCAGCAGCGTGGGACAGGAGCATGGGGTTGCGTGTCCTCGCTCTCGCCTAGTCTGGGCCTTGTGTCTCCCACTCCTTGGGGGGGCTGCTGGTGAAAACAGGGCCTGTCCACCCTGCTCCAATCCCAGGAGCCTGGCAGCAGACGGGGGCTTGGGGCTGGTCCCCACCAGCCCTGGATGGAGCTGAGTGCAGGCTCCTCGTGCGGGGGGGTGGGCGGGGGCAGGAGCTGTGGTGGGGGTTCTGCATCGCACAGTGCCTCTGTGTCCGTGTCTGATCCAGCACCGGTGAGGCAAAGACGGCTCCTGTGGGGGGTGGGGTCCTGGAGAAGCTGGGGAGCCCTGGTGGGAGAGGCCAGGATCCCGGCTGGAGACCCCTTGGGGAGGGACCCATCGGGGGCTCTGGTAACCCTCCTCCTCTTTTCTCCTCTTTCAGGTTATCTCCATGACCTGGGCATTGTGCACCGAGACGTGAAGGTAGGAGGGCCCCTGGAGAGGAGATCTGACTGTCCTTGGCCCTCGCCGGGAGGCCCCTCCTGCCCCGAGTCAGTGAAATGCTCGGGGGCCAGGCTCTGGACGGCTTCCCTGCAGCGGGGGCCGAGTTCGGTGCTGGCTGGCAGGAACCGGGGTGGCAAGTTCCTCTGTGGGGGGGACCCTCGCCTCCCCCCAGACCCCACGTGTGTCAGGTGGGGTGGGATCCGATGCAGCATCCTGTGCTGGGCGGCTGCTCGGGCCGAGTTCTGCCCGAGGCCTGATCCGGCCCATTGTGGCAGCCATGCTGGGTGCCTGCTGCAGGGGGCCTTGCCCCACGGCCAGTGTGAGCAGCGTGATGGGCATAGGGCCCTTTCCGCGCCCGCGTGGCCAGGGGGTGCGTCCGGGCTGAGGGGCCTCGCTGGGCTGAGCGCACCCTGGACGAGGACGTTATGTGACCTCTGCCCTCTCTCTCCTCTGCAGATGGAGAACATACTCCTGGACGAACGCGGTACGTGCCCTTAGTGCCGCCGCCCCCCATGGGGGGCTGGGAACGTGCTGGGCTTGGGCCTCTGTTCCCTGGATGGGGGAATGGCAGGCTGGCAGCATCTGGGAGGAGGGGACTGTGTGTGTGTGTGAGGGCGGGGGGGGGGAATGCCGGGCTGGCAGCTTCAGGGGGCAGTGGGTGGGGGCAGGGCACTGATGCCATGTGTGTCTGTGCACAGGGCACCTGAAGCTGACAGACTTTGGCCTTTCCCGCCACCTGGCCCGAGGGGAGCGGGCTTACACCATCTGCGGGACCCTGCAGTACATGGGTAAGGCCGGCACGGGCTGCGCTGGGCAGTGGGGCTGGGGTCGGGCACTGCACACCCTGACTCTGCTCTCTTGGGATTGACAGCCCCAGAAGTGCTGAGTGGAGGCCCCTACAGCCATTCTGCTGACTGGTGGTCTCTGGGCATCCTGCTGTTTACCTTGGCTGCGGGGAAGGTGAGGTGATGGCTTGAGGGGCGGGGGAAATGCTCAGGGGTCAGATTCTCTATCACTGGGAGGAGCAGGGCTGGGGCAGCATCTCTACTGGTCTGGGCAGGCAGCCCCACGATCCCATGGAGCCCCACTGGCAGGTGGGAGGGTGCGTGGGCAGAGGAGAAACTCATGTCCCGTCTCCTCCAGATCCTGGCTGGACGGGTCACTGGGCCAGCCTTCTCCTTCCTCTAAGGCAGCCTCCATTCGGCAGCACGCCCTGCTTCCCCTCACCTGCACAGTGCACGGGCCATGGGATCAGGGAAGGGCTTGGCCTGCTCAGGGATGGAAGATGTGGCCAGCATAGACGGGTGTCTGAGGGGGGCCTGCAACCAACATGCGGTGCTGCAGGTGCTGGGGGCGCACCGCTGGGCCTGGGCAGGGGCAGCGATGGGAGACGCGCCCTCGTCTGTCCCCGCTGCTCTTTGGGAATGCTTCCTTTGGGGGACTCACCTCCCTCTCCTGTCTCCCCCAGTTCCCAGTTCCTCCAGAGCAAGACCACCTGGCCATGCTGGCGAGCGTGAACCGCTGCAGCTACGAGAGCCCGCACTCCCTGAGCCTGGGGCTGTCCCTCCTGCTCAGCGAGGTAACCCCTTCCAATCCCTCCTGCACCGTCAGCTCCCTGCTCGGCCCAGTCTCCGGCTGCCCCTTCCCTGGCCTTAGCCCATCCCCTCCCCCCAGCAGGGCAGGGCAGGGCAGGGCTGGCTGAGGTTGTCCCGTCTCATGGTCAGTCTCTCCCTCCGCAGCTCCTGTGCCGAAACCCCCTGCGGCGCCTGCGCTACCTCCACCACTTCAAGAGCCACCCCTTCTTCCGTGGCGTGACCTTCGATGCCGAGCTCCTGCAGAAGCGCCCCGTGGACTTGGCTGTGGCTGCGCGGCAAGCGGAGGAGGCAGCCCTGGAATCCTCCATGGCCTTTGCAGACTTTGACTGTGACCTCCTGGCCTCCCTGAGCCGCCCCTGGCCTGGCTGAGGCAGATCTGCCGGACTCCTGTGGCCCTGCTGGAGCCTAGGACACAGTTGAGGCTCTGTCTCGTTCTCCTTTGCAGGCTGTGACCAGGCCCCCGGTGGGCCAGGCTGGGAGTATCACTCTATATGCTCAGGAAATCCCTATGGTGCAACACTCCAGACCCAGCCACAGCAGCTCAGGGAGCGCAGCAAAGGCCCTGAACCCCCCTCACCAGCAGTGGCTCCTGCCTGGCCTCGTAGCTAGCAATCTGCTCCCCTGGGCGGCACCCCTATTCCCAGGCCAGGTTGTGCGCTCCTGGGTGCACCGGGCCCTCCCGTTCCTCAGGTTAGACTCTCAGGCTGTGCAGCTTCCCGCCCAGCAGGAAAGGCGAGGGCAGAGCTGACTGTGATACGCAATAAAGCATCTGTTCCGTGGTGGCCGTGGCTGTGTGGGGTGCAGGGGGGCGCGTGGCTGTGTGGGGGAGGGGGGAGTGTGAGCTGGGAGACACGGGCCTGGTTAGAAACCATTCCCTGGGGGGGGGGGGGGGGGGGAGGTGTCTCCTAGCGCTGGGCAGGGAACAGGCAACACACCCCAGCCACAGCTGCAACCAGCCTCGCCTCGGCCCCGCCCCCTCAGCCCCGTCCGTCAGCCCCGGCGTGGGAGGGACACGGCGTCGCCCCGCCCCCTGGCGTCATGACGTCACCGGCGGCTGCCGCAGCCAATGGCATTCGCGCGCCCTCGTTCAAACTGGCGGGCGACGGGCCCGAGCCGAGCCGAGCCGAGCGACGGACCGACCGACCAGCCAGACAGACAGACAGCCAGCTAGCTAGCTAGCTAGACAGCCCGCCCCATGGAGGCCGCCGGGCCCGGGACCCCCGCCGAGGGCGCGGCTCCGGCTCCGCAGGCGGTGAGGGCCCCAGGGCGGCTGTGCCCTGCCACGGGCCGGGGCTCCCGCTGCGCCTGGGCGGGCCGGGTGCGGGTCTCGGGGGGGGCCGCGGGGTTCGGGGGGTCTCGGGGCTGGGCCGAGTCTCGGGGCGCGGGGGCGGGGCTGGGCTGGGCCGAGTCTCGGGTTTCGGGGGGGTCTCGGGGGGCGGGGCTGGGCTGGGCCGGGCCGAGTCTCGGGGTTTGGGGGGGTCTCAGGGTTCGGGGGTGTCTTGGAGTGCCGGGGGCTGGGCCGAGTCTCGGGGCGCGGGGGGGTCTCGGGGTGCCGGGGGGGCTGGGCCGAGTCTCGGGGTTTGGGGGGGTCTCAGGGTTCGGGGGTGTCTTGGAGTGCCGGGGGGCTGGGCCGAGTCTCGGGGGGCTGGGCGGGGGCTAGCGGCGGGTCTCTCCCCGCTGAGCGGGTGTGTCTCGTCCGCAGCACCGGAAGGCCGCGGGCCGGGCCCCGCTCCAGGACCTGTCGCTGCAGCAGCCGGCCGGGCCCCCGCCGCCGAGGCGCTCCTGCAGCACGCCGGAGGCGCTGGGCTCCTGCTCGCTCACGCCGCTCTTCAGCCGCCTGCGGCTCAAGGTGCAGCTGCCGGGGATGGTGAGGGGCGGGGGGCGGGGGGCGCGGAGCCCCCGGGCGGCGGGAATCGCACATAGCACGGGGGGGCTCCCCCTGCTCCCCGGCACTGACCCCTGCACCCACCTCCGCTGCAGGGCGGGGGTCTGTTCCCTGCCCCTGGGACTCTGACTTCCCGGCTCTCCGCCTCTGACGTGCGGGAGGGGGAGAAACAGCAGGGAAGCCTGGCTGCCGCTGGGAGGGAGTCGGTGTCTCGCCCTGGAAGAAGACAGGGAGGGTCCTGCCCGTGCCCACTCCCCGCAGCCTGCAGAGCTGTGCCGCCCTTGTGCCCTGCGGCCCTGAACATAATCCTGTTCTCAACATGCTGCTTCTGTAGGCAGCCAGGAAGCTGGAGACGGACCTCCTGGGGGCAAGTGGCTCAAAGCCCTCCAAGCAGGATGGCCGGCCGTGTGGGTCGGAGGTGCAGAACTGCAGTGGGGCGGGACTCTGCGCTTCTTGACCTTGTTTTTCCTCTTCTGTGCAGGATGGCAGAAGTACCTTGCCCGGCTCCAGGACTAAACCGGCTATAAAAATCTGGGCCGACTCCCTGCCAAGCATGAAACTTAACCCCAAAAATACACTGGAGGAAAACACGGCTTGGCCTGATACAGAGGAGCAGCAGCCGGGTCTGGTTCCAAATATCCGCGCTCTGCCAAAGGCTCCTGAGGGGGCTGGTAGCCCCCATCCAGTGGGTGAGGGGGAAAGTGCCCCATCTGCCATTTCTCCTCATGGGGCTGAGTCTGGGGAGGAGCCTGTGCTGGGGGTGGTCGTGACCCCACAGGACAGCTTGGGGAGGTGGAGGGCAGACGCTGCAGACACTCCCCAGTCAGACAGAGAGGTGGAGAAGGACGATGCAGACTGGCCATGTACACCTGACACACCTCCTGCTTCTGAAGTAACAGCGAGGACGGCTGTGCATCACACAGACTCGACCCCGGCAGAGAACGGTGCCGGCTCCGCGAACAAGCCCTGCCTGGACAGTGACCCTGCAGACCCCGGGGCCATCCAAGGCACTGCTGCCGAGCCGGAGGGGCAGGAGAAGCAGAGTCGCACTGCTGCAGCGGTGGTCTCCGCAGTCCCTCCAGGATGCTCTCCTGAGAGGCCGTGCTTGTTCCTAGCACGCTCTGCAGATGGGGGGGACCCTGAGGAGGCGTCAGCGATGCAGGCGCTCGGAAGCCTTCCTCCCTCTGAGGAGAACCACCTCTGGGCCGTGACTCCGGAGGCAGATTCTCTGCAGCCTCCCAGCAGCCTCCATGCCCTGCAGGAAATGGAAGGAAGTAGCAGTGCCCTGCCTGTCCCAGAGGGAGCAGGGTATTGCCCCCCCTCTTTTGGTGGTGACCAGCCCAGCCGGCTGGTGCCTGAAGAGGTCTCCTTTCAGGCGTCTGTCTTGAAGGATGTGGCTTCCAGTTCTGTCCAGACGCCGTCCCTGCAGGGAGGAGCAGCCGTGACAACCCCGGTGTCCTCCGCTGAGATTGGATGCAGCGTGGCCAGGACCATCTCCTGGATGACCCCCCTGGCGTGGCTGGAGAAGAACGTGCACACCTCTGCTGTCTTGGAGTCCCTGAGACATAGCCTGCCGTTGCCTGCTCTGCAGCAGGATGCTGGCACAAGTGTCACTCCAGTCTCTGCCTTCTCTGCGGGGACCTGGATGACTCCCCAAGCGCTGCTGGAAAAGAGCATGAACACCTCTGGGGAGTGGCCTGTCTGTGCAAAGGACAGTGCTGCAGAAACGGATTCTCTGCTCTGGCAGTAAGTTTCCCCAGGTCCCTGGCTCAGTGCTGACCCTGGGGTTAGTCGAAGCCCAGGCAGCTTGAACCGTGAGCCATTTCTGTACTTCCCGGGGTGTGCGCTCCACACAGCCCCTCACAAATATCTTCTCCCCCCACCAGCTGTTCCCGAGAGCACCTGAGCGCCCTGTCCCGGCTGGAGCTGGAGGGCCGGCTGGAGAGCACGCTTATCATCATTGAAGCCCTCTCCTGTCAGCTGCGGGATTGGCAGCAGAGCCAGTGGCCCGTTCCTCGTCTGGGGCCCGCAGACCAGAGAGATGTGCTCACGCAGACTGACATCATCCACCCCAAAGCAGTAAGAGGGGGCCCACTGGAGAGGCGGATCACGTGTCTGGGGTTGCAGCGGGATGCCCCCAAGCTGAGCACAAGGGTGCATGTGGCCACGACCTGTGCCCACCTCCCCTCTGGCTGAGTAGCTCGAACTTCCTGCCTTCCCTACTAGTTCATTGCACACTAGATAGTGGCGCCTGTGATTGCAGCCAGGCAAATGCAAATGCAGTGCCAGGCAAGATGAGGGGAAGGGTGGCCTGCCACTTGGGAGACCCAGCTTCAATTCACTTAGCCTCTCTGTGCCTCGGATTTCTCTGTCCCATGGGGAGAATAGCCCTGCCCTGCCTCCCAGGGCGCCGTACGGACAGACACGCTAACGGTTTTGAGGTACTTGGATGCTGCAGAGCTGGGAGCCATACAAATACCTTAGCTAGCTAGTGCCTCTGCCACACTGGGGTGTATCCAGAACCTCGGCTGAGTCTGCACAGCAGTGCTGAGCGCTCAAGGTCTCTAGCGCTGGTGGGCCAGTGCGGCTGGGACTCCTGCACCGCAGCTGGTGTATGGACTCCAATGTTCCAGATCCACAGTCCACGTAAAGTACAGGAGGTCCCCCTGGGGGTAAGTGGAGCGGAAGTGATGTGGGCTGAGTGGGGATCATTCAGTTCGGAGCTGATGAAACCTGGTCCCGTGGTCGCTATGGTGCTGGCTAACTGAATCATGCGCATGGCTGGGCCGACTCTTGCCAAGTTGGAGAGCTGCAATAGTTGTCGCTGACCCTGGCCTCCCGATGACTCTCGCCTGGCTGCACTGCTGACCACCGGCACTTCAGGGAAGGAAGCTGCAGGCGAGCACGTCCCCAGCCAGTGGGTGGGGGAGAGTGGGGCTGCCTCCCGTGGCACGTGGGGCGTCTGGGGAAGGGCAGCAGCTGGGGGGCGCTTGTGGCGGTTGGAACGAAGGGTGATGGAAATGTCATGGGAACTGCTGAAGTCTAGCTCTGCTGGCAGAGACGCTGCCCCGGGCAGCCCGTCCCTGCTGTGTTCAGCTGCCTGCCTTTGCTGAGCCCCCGCGCTGGCTGAGAGGCCGTTCTCCTGCCCCTGTGGGTGATGCCTTGGGGTGGAATGTCTTTCAGGAGGAGCAGCTTTATCATGACTTGTATGTGGAGTCCAGAGAGAGACTCCAGGCCCTGCAGCGGCACGGGGAGAGCGAGCAGGCTCTGAAACAGGAGCTGGAACAGGCCAGGCAGGACATGGTAGGTCCTCCTGCGGGTTGGGTATGGGGTGGGTACTTCCAGGCCAGCTGTCCACGCCTGGCTTCCAGTGGGAGCTTGTTATGCTTGCGGGGCCATCTCTCCGGGGCTAAGCAGAATGCACTGACTGCTTCTGTGTCTCGAGAGTGGCCCCGAGGGCAGCTCACTAGTTCCCAGGTGCGTGGCTCTGCTCCCAGAGCTGAACCGCCCCACCCCCGATGTTGTGACCATGCTGATTGCACTGCTCCGGGGACAAATCCACGGGCAGTGAATGGCAGCTCTAGGGACGGGTAGCTTGTCTCTTCTTCGAAGTGGCCTTCTGCTCATGCACATTCGGAGCCGTTGGCCTGTTCTGATGGCAGGACACTGCCTAACGAGGGCTGTCACTTGAACAAGTTGCGCTGCTACCATTGGAGGCAATTTGGCTACACCAGCAGATCTCCAGTGGGCCCTGGACCCTTGGTTGATGCCATAGTCCCAGCAGCGGCCTTTTGATGGGATTCCCAAATCCACGTCTGTGGTGCTAGTGCCCCTCTTGTCTTGCAGAGATCCTGGACTGTGGAGTCTCGGTCATTCCTGGACTCGGCAAATACTTCACTCCAGAACCTGCAGGAAGACAGGAGAACTCTAAGCCAAGAGGTGAGACTTGAACAGGACACACTGGCTGCGGCAGGCTCGGAGAGGCTCCGTGGCTGAGACTGAGCACTAGTGTGTGCACATCAGCCCCCGGAATGTGTCTTCCCCTCCTCCCCCGGCGCTGCTCTCCGAGCGTGGAGCCCATGGAGAAGCTTGACGTGGTCCACGGTGCCCTGGGGTAGTTACAGCACTCACCGCTGGGATTTCACAGGTGGCTCAAGCTGGTGAGACTTGTCCCAGTGGAGCCGGTCGCAGCGCCTGTGTTGCGAAGGCTCTGGGTGGGGTGAGTCACCCTCTAGAGATAGGGAGGTGGCCCAGCTTGCTGGCCCCAGTGGCCAGTGTGTGGACTGGGTGAGCTGCAGGAGCATGTGGCTTGGCTGCGATGGGCCTGGCAGCTCTGTGAAGCACTCGCCTCTCCAGGCTTTCCTCAGGGGCGCTCTCCTCCTCCTCCTGCAGCAAGACCAGATGCGGGCCCTGCTCTCCCGGTACCGGATCTCGCTGGACAAAGTGGCGGCCAAACTTCAGAGCTGCCTGGAGGAGCGGGATGAGATGAGGAGACGGGCGGCCGAGGCCCTGAAGGCGAAGGAAGCGGTAACGGCTCTGACCCCCGGGGGATGCTGTTCAGAGGGCAGGGCTGAGCCATGGTGGTGCTGGGCCCAGAGCATGCCCTGCGCCGCTCGCTGCCCCACTAGCGGGGGAGGAATGAGAGCAGTGGGCAGGACTGGTTAGCCTGTGCCTGGGGGCCGGGGCGCTGCATGCCAGGGCCGACTTCAGCCCCCTCGCTGCTAGCTCTGCGGTGCTGGGAATTCCTTGCAGCCACCCCAGTGGCTGGGTGGCATAGCCTGTCCCTGGGGGAGCCCTGGATAGCCTCCCTCAGCCGGCACGGCGTTTGCAGTCCCACTGGCACTCGAAGAGGGTGCTGGGTGACCTGTCGACAGGGAGCTGTGCCGGGGCCAGCCCCTCCAATGGGCCCTCCCCAGTGCTTTAGCAGACACACGTAGGGCTAGCGCTTCCTCCTCGACATCAACAGCTAACTCTCCCATGTGCGGCAGCTGCCGCTACTGTGTGCAGGGCTGGGAAAGGTGCTGGGCTGCTCCAGGCCTTGGCCGTGGGGCTGGCAGGGCTTCCGGGCGGCACCTGGCCTTGGCGCTAGACTGGTGGGTCACAGTTAGAATCCCCACATGCACACGTCTCCCCCACCCCAGGCAGATCTGGTTCTGGAGACCTTCCGTGTCGATGCCAGCGCTCGGATCCGAGCCCTCGAGCAGGGACTGGAGTCTCAGAGGGAGCTGTGCACCTTCGTGGAGGAGGCTCGTGAGCAGCAGGTAAGGCAGGCCAGTGGGCTCCGGGGGGTGTCTGACCCTGCTCTCGACCCTCTTAGCCTGTGGGGCCACCGAGCTTGCCGGGAACACTGCAGGCTGCCGACGGAGTGGGCGTAGTTGGGCTCTGCTGATCCCCCGCAGCAGCCTGCTATGACGCAGCTTTGGGTGACGTGCTCCTGTCCACTTGTCGCTACCGTCAGCCAGGCTGGGAGTTACCACTCACCAAAGCACTGCCTGCTCTCAAGCCATGAAGCTGCCTAACGCAGGTTCCTCTGTGCTTCCATGGGGGTGACGGGTCACACCATCATATCCACGGCCGGCCCAGGACTCTTGGCCACTGCCCATGTCCCAGCAGCCGCATCTGCAATGCTAGTGCCCCTCTTGTCTTGCAGAGATCCTGGACTGTGGAGTCTCGGTCATTCCTGGACTCGGCAAACGCTTCCCTCCAGAACTGTCAGGAGGACAGAAAAACCCTAACCCAGCAGGTGAGATTGGCAGGCTCTGAGCTTCTGTAGCTGAGACAGTTGAGCGCTCATGTGTGCGCATCAGCCGCTGGAATGTGTCTTCCCCTCCTCCCCCGGTGCTGCTCTCCGAGCGTGGCGCCCATGGAGAGGCCTGGCGGGCCCACGGTGCTCTGGGGTAGTTACAGCACTCACCGCTGGGATTTCACAGGTGGCTCAAGCTGGTGAGACTTGTCCCAGTGGAGCCGGTCGCAGCGCCTGTGTTGCGAAGGCTCTGGGTGGGGTGAGTCACCCGCTAGAGATAGGGAGGTGGCCCAGCTTGCTGGCCCCAGTGGCCAGTGTGTGGACTGGGTGAGCTGCAGGAGCATGTGGCTTGGCTGCGATGGGCCTGGCAGCTCTGTGAAGCACTCGCCTCTCCAGGCTTTCCTCAGGGGCGCTCTCCTCCTTCTCCTGCAGCAAGACCAGATGCGGGCCCTGCTCTCCCGGTACCGGATCTCGCTGGACAAAGTGGCGGCCAAACTTCAGAGCTGCCTGGAGGAGCGGGATGAGATGAGGAGACGGGCGGCCGAGGCCCTGAAGGCGAAGGAAGCGGTAACGGCTCTGACCCCCGGGGGATGCTGTTCAGAGGGCAGGGCTGAGCCATGGTGGTGCTGGGCCCAGAGCATGCCCTGCGTCACTCGCTGCCCCACTAGCGGGGGAGGAGCAAGAGCAGTGGGCAGGACTGGTTAGCTTGTGCCTGGTGGCCGGGGCGCTGCATGCCAGGGCCGACTTCAGCCCCCTCACTGCTAGCTCTGCGGTGCTGGGAATTCCCTTTGGCTGGCTGGGCCGGGGAAGCTCCCAAGGGGCACGGCTGAGCAGTGGGTCAGGTGCTATGGTCTGTTGCAGGCTTCCAGGGAGCTGGAGGTGGTTTCCAGGAGGCTGGAGGAAGTGACTGCGGAGCTGCAGGATTCTGTGGCCCAGCTGGATCAGCTGACTGTGGCAAACTCGCGTCTGGGAGCAGGTATATCTGCACATGAGGCTGGATCTGTCACCGTCTGGTATGGATGTGCAGAGCTGGTAGGAAAGGCCCTAGCGGTGACAGCAGCTGGCCCTTCAGGGGGTGAGACTGGGTTCCCGTGAGGCCAGGGAGATGCTCGTACAGCCACACCTAGTGGTGAGCTGTTCCCACGCTAGGGCTCCCCAAGCCCAAACCAGCCCTCGCTATGCGAGCTGAGCCTCTGTCGGCTGGAGGTAGCTGCCTGTTCCGCTGGGATGTCGTTGCCCTGTAGATTTCTTGTAGGGCACCTGGCTGACAGCTCCAACAGCTGGATGAAGCGAGAAGCCGTCCTGTAGTCCTATATTCAGGATGCTGCTTACAACCTGCGCTGGGGTGGGCAGGCCAGGGTCTCCTGCCTTCTCAGTTTTGCACAAAAGGGTCCCTGATGCCAACTGTGCAACTCTAACCGCAGTGCTGTGCCCCACCCCCTAGATCTCAGCACTCTGCTGAGAGACCTGGCCAGCCTGGAGTGCGAGCGGGACGAGCTGCGAAAGAAGCTTGCAGACCTGTCACAGGAGACTGCACGGTGAGTCTCAGCTGCTGAGGCTGGGGGGGTATCGGGGGGCCACAGAAACAGAGCTCGGTGCAGGCCAGTGACTGACTCAGTGAGGAACAGAGCGTGATATCCTGGGGTCTCTTGGACAATCCTTGTCCTGCTTTTCCCTCCCCTGAAAGTCGCTTCTGTTCTCTGAATGGATCTCCTGAGCAGATCCGCCCAGCCGCTTCTGCCTGGCTCCCCCTCCCGGGCACAGAGCTGCACATGGTGACTGTTCTCTTCTTTCCTTCCCCATCTCAGGCTGACCAGGGAGAAGGAGCTCCTACGGCAGGAGCACGCGGGGGTGCGGCAGGAGCTGCGTGAGATGACGGAGTGCCGCGAGGTAGAGCTGAGGGGAGTGGGCTAGCCCGTCTGTGGGGCACAGGATGCTCACTGTAATAATGGCACATGCCCCGTGACACTGTTGTTGCTCCCCCCACTGGCAGCCTGCCCAGACCATGATGTTCACTCCTGAGTGCCGTTGCCTTCTCCCTGCACGTAGCCCAGAACTGGAGCTGCCAGGTCTCACTAACTGCTCAAGTGTCCTTTCCAAAGCGGCACAGAGGGACACCGAGAAAGCTGGGTGTCCTAACTGTTCGGGGTGCAAATCATCCTGGTCCAGGACTTGCTATACACGGTGCTAGACTGTGACACACAACCGCTGCCAGCCGGAGCCAGTGTCCCCAAAGGACCTCTCTGCCTGTGGGAAGGGACAGCCTTGGATCTCAGCCTCCTTCATTGCTCTGAAAAGCTGCGACAACAGCCCTTGGAGGCCACCACTGACTTTCCATCACTCCTGAACCAGTCCGCCCTAGCTTCCAGCATCTCATGCAAGTGCTTGTTGTAGACCGCTGCTTTTGTACCATGTGGAGGCTGGAATCCCAAAGTGACAGGAAGGACTGAGCGCTCGCTCCAGCAGCGCTTGAGAAAGCCGTGGCTAAAGTCCCGGGAAAAACTGGCTGAGCGTGCAGAGGGATTGGCACGATGGATTAGGAAGGGCTGAGAAGGCTTATCTGTGCCGTGTGAAGCAGCTGCCTGTGGCGAGCTCTGCCCAGCCATCTCTGGGCTAGGGACTTGGGTGCTGAACTCTTCAGATCCCCCTGGGACTCTGACGGGTGGCAGCAGATCTGTCCTTGGTACGCCCCAGGGCAGCGAAGTACTGCAGGCCTAGTCAGCTCCTCCTGTGCTTGCTGGCAGACAAGGAGATGGGGGAGCAGTGAGGCGTGGAGACAGGGCTCTGATCTGCCAGCACTCTGGGGAGAAGGGGGAAGGCTACAGAGCTTTGCTGGGCTCTGAACCCCAAGGCCTGTGACAAAAGATCCCAATACCAGGGGGCCAGCATTGCCCGCCCCAGCCCCTCGAGTGAGAGAGGGGGTAGGGTGAGGAGTCTCAGTGTGGGCGTTTGCAGAAGGGTAGAGTAAGAATTCAGCTAATGCCTTCCCAGCTCCTGATCGGAACGTGGCCTCCTTAGCTATTCCTGGCTGGCACGTGCTGAGGGTCCCACGCTGTACCAGCTCCTTCTCCTCCATAGTAAATCGTCACAGGCGTGTCTCTTCCCTGTCCCCAGTTTATCGACCAGGAGAACCGTGTGTCCCGTGAGCAGCTGACGGAGACGGAAAACGAGCTGAAATCCACCCTTGCAGTGCTTCGGGAGCGCAGCATGCAGTACGAGGACCTGAAGGACGCCTACCAGCACCTGCAGTAAGACAGCAGCTCCGCTCTGCCCCCTCAGCTCAGTGTGTGCCTCCCGCCCTGGGGAGCTGCATCTGGCACAGGGAACCAAGAGCCCCGGCCAGGGAGAAGGCCAAGTGGCCTGTCTTTGTTCAGCTCCTGGTGGGCAGGGTCTGGGAGGCAAAGGGTGCCCGTGTGGACAGCCCCTGTGCGGATCCACAGGAGCTCTGGCTGGGCCCAGCTGGGTTCACCCTCTGTGGGTTTGTTCAAACTGCAGCTCCAAGTGCCACTCTGTGCTCTGCTGCTGAACCAGAAACTCCACCACAGCAGCCCACGGGCTGTCCCCGCACGGCTTCCATCCCCCCCCCCCCCCCCCCCCCCCGAAGGGCACAGGGAGTGTGGGTACGCCCTGCGCGTGCCTCTGACTCCCTTGTTCTCCCCAGGACAGAGCGGGACACCCTCTGCCAGGAGCTCCATGGCAGCAAGGCAGAGGTCCTGGGCCTGCAACTCAACAGAAGCAAAGTCTTGACGTCCTCCCTGGAGCTGACTCAGAGCAAGGAGAGGCTGCTGGACCTCGCTGCCAATCTCCGAGCTGCCCTGCAAGGAGAGGTAGGCGCCCTGGCTCCAGGGAGTCTAGGAAACTGCCCTCTGACAGTAGATCAAACCCATCCACAACACGCTCTGTAGCATGGGTCGCTCCAGCGCCTCTGCCCCGGGAGAACAGCGCTGTCTGCACTGCTGCCTGGGCTCCGCTGGCATCGGTGGTACAGCCACTCGGACCTTCTCTTGTCATTGAAGGCGGCTGATGCTGCATGGAGGAGCAAAGCATGCACCCCTGCCCGCTGCACCCCTCGCTGTGTGCCCGTCTCCTTCGTGGGCAGCGTCTTGAAAGCTGTGGCAGGAAAAGGTAAGATGTGGCTGTCTGACATTGCTCATTGGCTCCGGTTCTTGTCTCCTGCCCGGCCTGGGCCTGCTGCTCCAGAAACCGGGCCTACGTGGCAGGGGCTGGGTTGGGGCTGCATGGGCAGAGAGGAGCCTGCCAGGCACCAGCCTGCGCCGCTCGTTACCTGCAGCCCTGGCGGGCCCTCGCCCTCATCCCTGTATTGGCAACACAGCCATTGCCGGGGGCGTGGTGCCCTTTCCCACAATGCTCTGCTCTGCCACGTGCACAGGGTCCAGAAATACAGTGACCTTCCCAGCCAGCCAGTAGTGGCAGCTGCTCCCACAGCGCGGAGGCAGCCTCCAGGCTGTCAGTGCCCTGCTCTCCTGCCGGATCCTGCGGTTCCTCTCTGCCTTCCACTGCCGGGCCGGGAGTGGCGGATGAATTCTGATCAACCGGCCATAGAAGTGACAGCAGCTCGGCCTGAGGCCCGGAACAGCACAGCCCTCGGCCTGCTCTGGGCTGCCTCTGACCCACAGAGCTCAACTGCTCCAGTGGGGTGTCGGGGCTTCTGTGGCAAGCAAGGCCCAGGTCCCTCGATGCCCAGAGCTCTGGGTTAGGCCTCCTTCCCACATGGCCCGTTCCACCACAGGGGGTCCTTGCCGGAAAGCACAGAGCCCCGGGCTCCTCCCGTGGGGCCTGGTGAGGGGATGCTGTGGACAGGGCCTCGGCACCGGTCCCCTCTCAGGGGTCAAGCTCCAGGGACTGAGAGGAGAAGGGTGTGTGTGTGTGTAAGTGTAAAAGTAAAAAAACCCAGGGCCAACCCTCTCTGACCCTCTTTGCTCCAGGTGTCGATGAAGAAGCTGCTGAAGGCTGCAGCGCGTTTAGCAAGGTTGAACCTGCAGCTGCTCAGAAGCCAGAAGGTAACGGCCCCCTGTCTGCCCTCTGCTCCCAGCCCTGGGCACTCGCTCCCTTGCCAGTAACCGTGGCCTAGCTGGACTTCAGCCCTCGGTGCAGCTCACCCCAGGGTAAAAGGGGCGGTCCCCTGAGCAGGCTCTCCCAGGGAACAAGGCCTGTTACCTTCATCCAGGAGTGACCGGTTCCCTCTCGTGACCGCTCAACAGTGGGAGAAAAGGAGCAGGGCCTGGGCCGGGGGCCTTGGCTGTGCAGGTGGGCTGAAGTAGGCCCCTTTTCCAGGCGTAGCGTCTGGTCTGTCCCTGGCCTGGCACTGCCCCAGGCCTTGCTGGGTATTTAAAGCGGAGCATGGTTGAACACGTGGGGTTGTTTCCTCTCTGTTGCCCTGCTGTGGCTCCCCTCCATTGGGGGCTAGCCCTATGCACTCTGTTGCACTGCTCACCTGCCCTGGGAATGGCTGGTGTCTGCTCTGTCCCCAGAGATCGAGGAGAGCCTGCTGGAGACTGCCTTGGAGCTGAGATCTGCGGTCACTCACCTCATGGCTGTGAGCTCCCAGACCCAGGAGGTGGCATGCCGTGAGATTCAGGAGCTGCAGGACAAAATGTGAGCTGAGCGTCTGGCCCTCAACTCACAGGAGAGCTACGGGAGTGCTGGGTGGGCGGTACCACTGCCACATGCTGACCTGTCTCCCCCACCGCCACGGGGCCCTGCCCAGCCCCGGGCAGCCGCACAACTTCTCCAGGGCTGCGATCCCCAGGCCCTCACCGTCACCCCCTCCAGCCGGAGGCCAATAAGCCCCGGTGGCAATTCCATGCACATAGCTGGGCTGGGGAGGGATGGGACCCTCTGGTACCCTCAGCAGGCCTGGCGGGCTTTGGCTGGGATGTCCCCTCCTCATGGCCCTAGATGACACACACAGCTGGTGGGCTGATACTATAGAATGACCACTCCACACCGCGTACAGTCCTGAGGCCTGGTACTTGGAGGGGCGTCTTTGGCGCAATGGGTCCCAGAACTGAGCCCAGTGGCTGCAGGACCGTGTCAGCTCGAGGGGTGTCCTCCCCATCAGCACTGGGGCAGGAGAGCAGCCGCTGGCTCCCCGGGGCAGCAGGGTGGGCCTGAGTGCCCGGCTATGGAATCCACGGTGGATCTGCTCTATGCCCCCTGAAGGGACTCAGCCCAGCTCTTCCTCTCCTAGCGCGGACCGTCAGCACCGGTTGGAGAGCCTGGAATCCCAGCTCCAGGCAGAGATCGATGCCCGGGATGCAAACATTGCCAAGCTGAACAAGGTCCTGAGAGTCCGGTTTCAGGTGAGCAGGCACCAGAACTGGGTCATGCGTGAGCTCCCGGGCAGAGCTGATCTGGGACGTGGACCAGGCAGGCTCGGATTCTAGAACAGGAGAATCTGGGTAACTGGCTTTTTCCAAATCCTGCAGCTGCTGTCTAGCCTGATTTAACTTCCAAAGCACAGCACTTGTGTGGCTCCCCGGGGTCCCAGGCTGAGGGCACGTTACTGTCGGCAGAGTGCGGAGAGCCTGGCACGGCGGCTCTCCAGGAGACCTGCCCCCACGGCTGTGCAGGCCCCATTGTAACATCTGCACGGGGGCAGGCAGGGATCCTGCCCCCTCGCTAGCTGGGGAGATGGGAGGGGCTGGTGAACTGGGGCCCGGGCCCAGCCTGCTGCCTGCCTCCCACCTGTTCTCACTCTGCCTGGTAGCAGCTCATCACAATAGACTAAACCCACCAGCCTCCTCCCTGGGGCCTGGCCCCTCTGCTGCTCCTTCCCTGTGACTGCTCGGAAGGAGGCGCTGGCGCCCTGCAGGCGCAGCTCAGGGAGACCCTGTCCTAAGCGCTGCACCCTCTCTCTGCAGACCGAGAAGGAGCTGCAGGCCGTTGTGCGGCAACAGGAAGAGAAGATGCTGCAGCTGATTGACCAGAGCGGGGAAGTCACGGTACCCACCTCTGCGGGCTGGGGGGGGCGTCAGGTTAGACCCAGGAACAGGCTCGGCCCTGCTGCCCGCTGGTGTGGGCCATGCTTGTGCTGTCCGGCGCGTGGCACCACACCAAGGCGCTGGGGCGAGTCCTGCCCCACTCCCCAGCGTCTCACTGGCTTCTCTCCCCTCAGAGCTTGAAGACAGAGGTGTCTCAGCTGAAGCGCCTGCTCCAGCGGGCGGAGACGGAGGCGGAGGTGCTGTGGGAGGAGATGAGGGGACGGCAGCCCGCAGTGACGATGCTAGATGCTGGCGCCGTCCAGGAGAAAGTCTGGCTGCGGCAGGAGGTGAAGCCAACAATGCCTGGGCCGGGGCTTGGCAGCCGGCGGCGGGGCATGCTCTTGGCCTAGAGATATTGCATAGCAGGGGCTGGCTGCCCGGAGACGGCTGCCCGCACAGGGGCTCTTGGTGTTCGTTCCCCTCGGCCGTGTGCCCCCTCTTGCTACGACGCTGTGGCTCGTTTCTGTGGGGGCCCTGGTGTAGCAGGCCTCTCCGGTCCTGAGCCCACAGTCCACCCCCCTAGCCATGCTGGCGCTCCCGGCGGGGGGCACAAGTGCTGTGCATGGCTAGGCCCTAGACAGACACGACGCTGGCCATGGGCTAACGGCCGTGCGAGCCTAGCCAGGGAAGGGGAGGCAGTACGTGCCCTGGCTGGGGGTGGCAGACGCAAGGAGGAGCCAGCTCTTTGGGGGCGGGGGCGGTTTGGCTCTCCCTGCCCTGAGTCAGGCTCTGGCCTTGCTTCCCCAAGTCCCGCTGGGGCTGTGGGCATGGGCCTTCCGCTGCATCGTCCCTGAGCAAATGCTTGCCTTGTTTTGCAGGTGAACAAGCTGAGGGAGCTACTCCTGGGGAAAGAGCACGAGTACCAGGACCACGTAAGGGGCAGGGCCTCGGGTGGCAGCGGGGTGGTGTGTCTGCAGGGAGCCCTGGCTGCACCGTCCCCTCGCTAGGGACTGCTCAGGAGCCTCTGCCAGGCCTGCTCTTGCTCTGCTCGCTCTTCCTGCCCGGCTGCTGACTAGTTACAATGCCGGCTCTGGGCTGCTCCCACCTGTCTGCACAGCTCCTGTTTCTCCTTTGCAGAAGAGAATCCTGGAGGGGAAACTCCATCAGGCCCAGAAGATGCTGAGGAGCCGTGAGGAAATGCAAGAGAAGATCAAAGAGGTGAGGCCCTTCGGGGCTGAGGGTCCCCTCCCCACAGCTGCATGCCTGTGGTAGCGCTGGTCCAGCTCTTAGCCTGGCTCGCTGACTGACAGCCTGTCTCCAGCTGCTGCTGGGGAATGGGCCGGGCCCCGCACCTGACAGCACTGCTGATGAAGCTGCCTTCAGAAGGCCCTGGTCCAACTGCAGGGTCTGGCAGACGACACGTGTGAGGCCGGGCACCCAGGAAGGGTTCTTCCATCCCGTTCCCCTGTCCCTGAGGGGCTCCCCACCTGTTACCACATGCTGAGGGCAGTAAGTGGCTTCTCTGCAGTCACTGAGATACCCACGGGCTGCTCCCTCTCCTACCTTCTGGGAAGACTCTGGGTCCTGCGAAGGCCTGTGCATTGCCCCTGGCTGCCAGAGCCGTTCATGCAGCTCACAGTTAGGGCTATGGATGGAGATCTCCACTTGAGGTGGCCGGCCTGTCCCGTTGCCAGCTGCTGGCGGCGTGGTCCCCACCTCCAGGCTGCCTGCAGCTCTTCTAACTCTTCTGCCTCCTTTCCCAGACTCTCTCCTCCATCCCTGACGTGGTGACTGCCAGCTCCCAGGAGTTGCAGAGCCTGCTGGGCTACCTTGGGCTGAAGCTGGCGGATGGCAATGGATGCTCTGGGGACGCACTGTAGCCATGCGACGCGCCTAGTGTCGGCAAGCCACCGTGCCCGGCTTCCCTTGTATTTTAACAGCGCCCTGTCTTGTGTTACTGGTCCTGTCTGGAACGCAGGTGGGCTGGACTCCAGTGCTACTGGTAGACATGTATTTATTAAAGTTTTTACACCCTGCAGTGCTCAGCCTCTGGGATCAGGCAAGGGCTCGTGGGGCTACACTGCCATGAGCTCTGCGTGACAGACAGCTGCCACGGACCGGCGGGAGTTCATTCCTGGGCTTGTCTGCTGCCTGCCAGGGAGCACTCATTGCAGCTGTCTGAGCACACCTGGCATGCCAACCTTGCCCTGGGCAGAGCAGCCTGGCTCCACCGCCCCTTTCCTGCTGCTCCTGGTGAGGAAGTGGAATCACTGTCAGAACAGGGGGCCCCTCTGGCTCTCCCTGCATTGCTACAGCCCCCTTCCTTGGCAGGGCTCGCTCCTCTGCCATGGTGTTCCTTCTTCGGTCCCCAGTTCCCGGCCCCCTGCTACCTACAAACGCACTGACGCAGCCAGGCTGCTCTGACCTAGCTTCCCCTCCACACAGGCTCCTGTTCCTGGTGTCCTACATTCTCAGATCGATCCTTTCGTAGGGCTGAGATCTGCCTGAGAGGCGGCAGGGGCAGGCTGCTTTCTCTCTCTGACCCCGGGCTCGTGGGGGTGAGGTGTGTGTGACTCCCAGGGCCAAGCCCCTCATCGGCCTGTGGGGCAGTGCAGCCTGGGCAGGGTGAGAGAGGGAAGGTATCGGGGGAGGGGGGGTGTTGAGCATGCGGCTGAGATGGGCCGGTGCAGCATGCCTAGTCCCAGCTGTGTGGCCAGGCTCCTCTGTCCCTGTCCCTCGGGCTGGGTTCAGCAGGGGCAAGCTGGTGTCAGGCAGAAGCTGCTTGGGTCCTGCCTGCATCTGCTCCCTGCAGCATGTGGTGTCTGCTCTTGGCTTGTCCATAGCAGCTCTGGGGGGGAGCAGGGGAGCTCTGAGCAGGGAGCACCCCTGCTGGGACTTCCCGCAGCACGGAGTGCTGAGATGGGGCTTGCTTTACAACCCTCTTTACTTGACTCAACCTTCTTTCCTGTCTACCTGGAACAGCTGCAGCATCTCCCACCCTTGGACGCTTAAGGGAAGCCCTGCCGTGGAGTCTCCTTGCTCCTCTAGGACCTAGCCTGGCGCTGGCTCCCCTGTGCTCTGGGTACATGGCTCTTAGCTGCAGGATTCTATTGATTCCCTCCGGGCTGGGGCTGCTGCCAGGCCAGCACTCGCTTGTGACCACAGTTAGAAGGGCCTGAAATCAGCTGCATGGAAACAAGCGCTCTGCTTTTCAATGGCTTCACGGGCTGGGCTGCAGGGTCACCTTGTCTTTCTCTGCAGCAGGGCCACGCTCCCTTTGCCCTGAGCGGTAGCTGAGGTGCTGTGTGACTGAGTCTTGGCGCCCAGCCTCATCTCCCTATCCCACCCCTCCCTGTTCAGCTTATGGGACTGGTTCTGTAAACAGCCATGTCTGGACAGCTGGGATCCGATCCACCCCCTGCCTCGGCACGCTGCCCGAGGGGACCCCAGTACCTACTGCCTCATTGAGGGCTCTCCTCATTCTGCCAGCATCCTGAGGAGCTGAGTGGGGGGGGGAGAGCCCCTCTGCTAAGCAGCCCTGGGCAGTGCAGGCCCGGAAGCGCATGTGGCTCTAACGCTCCAGTTAGCTCAGAGGCGCCATTCACTCCTGGACAATGGACTGGGGCAGGCTTGGCAGCTGGAAGGGGGAAAGGCCTGGCAGCTGCTCTGGGGCCCACTGGGGGCCTGGAGAGGAGAGGGGCTGGGGCTGGCGCACACGGCCCTGCTCCATCTCCAGGTCCCAGGCCTGGTCCTGTTTGGTGCAGGGCCAAGGGTGGGAACTACAGGGGTTCTCGTCAGGCCTGGCCCTGTGTGGGGGCAGCTCACCCATCGCCTCCTGCCGGCCTGGGTGCTGCTGTACTGCTAGCCTCCGGCATGGGTGCAGGGAATGCCCAGGATGGATTCCTGCCTCCCTGCCACAGCCCAGGGGCTCGATTCCCCCCACAGCGGGTTCACGGGCTGGGGGGCAGGGGCAGGGCCTGGGGCAGCCCCTGCTGCTCAGTGGGGGGAGATGGGTCTCTGTTCTCCCTGCGTGTGCGGGACTGCCCCATGGAACCTGCCCCATTGCCCCCCGTTCCCCCCCGCTGGGAACTGCCCCATGGCCCCCTGCTCCCCCCGCTGGGAACTGCCCCATGGCCCCGCCCGCCCGCGCTGCAGAGGCCGAGGTGCCCGGGGCGGGGCGGGGCGGGCCGGGCTGAGTCACGGGCCCCGCCCGCCGAGTCACGTCGCTCTGCGGCACGTCGAGCCTCATCTACCGGCTCCGGAGCCGCGCAGCCCGCAGAGCCGCAGTGCCAGCGCCGGGAGAGCCCAGCCCAGCCCAGCGCAGCCAGCCCGGCCCGCCGGTGAGGGGCAGCGCCTGCAGCGGGCCGGGGCACGGAGGGAGCGGCTCGAGGGACCAGCCCGGGGCTGCGTTGGGGCAACTCGGGGCTGGGGCGCGAAGGGCGGAGCAAGGTCACCGGCCCCCCGCCACCGGGCTGAGACTGCGGAGCGGACCCGCGGCGGGGGGCTGGTGGCAGTTGTGGGGCTGGTTGGTGGGGGGCCGGTGGCTGTTGTGGGGGGCAGAGGTGCGGGGGGGCTGGTGGCAGTTGGGGGGCAGAGGTGCGCGGGGGGGCTGGTGGCTGTTAGGGGGGGCAGAGGTGCGGGGAGGGCTGGTGGCTGCTGGGGGGCAGAGGTGCGGCGGGTTGGCGGCTGGGGGGCTGGTGGCTGTTGGGGGGCAGAGGTGCGGCGGGTTGGCGGCTGGGGGGCTGGTGGCTGTTGGGGGGGCAGAGATGTGGGGGGGCTGGTGGCTGTTGGGGGGCAGAGGTTCGGCGGGTTGGCGGCTGGGGGGCTGGTGGCTGTTGGGGGGTGAAAGCATTTTTGCGGCTGGGGACGTTTGCCCGCAGGCCAGCTGCCGCCGGCTGAGCGTGCGCAGACACCTCGGAGGCGCCAGGGTCCACAGCGATGCCCAGCCGCTGAGTCCCGCACCTGGCAGGACAGTCCCATGTCTGGCCCCATGGCAAACCTGGCCGGCAGAGCCGGGCCCCCCTCGGCAGGTTCAGTGGACTGGCCGGGGCCCCGCGCTCCTGCCCCTTTCTGGAGGAGTCCGTCTGGCTGGGCGGGGGGTCTCTCAGGGGCTTGGCTCAGCTGGCTGCGGATGGGCTGGCCAGCACTGGCTCTGTGCCATGGCCGTTCCCACGTAGGAGCCGTGAGCCGCGCCGTAGCCGGCTGTGCGGGGAGCTGTGCGTGTCTGGCTGGGCCTGGGCTTCCTGGCAGGGCTTCTGAGACTCGGTCCGGTTGCCTGGGCGCTGCGAGGGCGCAGACAGGCTCGTGGCATTGCTGTGCCTCACCTGGCGTGTTGCAGGCTTGTCCTGCCCAGCCAGTGGCAGCTGGCGAGGTTCCTGGGCTCCAGCTGGGCTCCCTTGGAGCAGCAAAGGCTGCGCTGCTGGAGCAGCGGGTCTCTGGGACAGGGGCAGTGCTGTGCACGCGGGCAGTGGGCTCTCGGGAGAACACCAGCCCTGCTCCCTGCACCGGCTGGAAGGCGGGTTCGAGTTCGGGGCTGGGAATCGGGTCTCCTGGCTCTGCCCCAGACTCGCTTTGTGTGAGCAAGTGGCTGTCCCCACGTCACGCTGCCCTTGGCTGGGAGCAGGGGAGATGCTGCCGGAGCCGATAACTCCCTACACCCCATCCAGCTGGGCGGAGCTCTGTGGATTTCCCAGACCTGCTTTGGCTGGCACCAGGCTGGGGATGTGACTAGAGCAGGCCAGACACTCTGTGGAGGGGGGCGGGGGGGCTGCCTTCCCTGCACAGCAGGGGCTGGGCGGCTTGCGGGGGGCTCGGGCTCTGTCCCTGGGTCTAGGCTCGCACAGCAGAGAGCAGCAAAGCCCTGAGCTGGCGGGGGTGGGGAGCAGCTGGCTGGGTATCGTGCGGCAGCATCACCGCACGTTGGGGCCTGCGTGCATGTTATGTAACGTGCCCACCAGTGGGCCTGAGCCCGGCAGAATGAGGCGGATTGGTTCAGGCCTTGGTCTCAGGGACAGGAGCCCTGGCCAGACGGCTGCTGGCAGAGGCAGGGTGGCAAGCGGCTGCTTCCCCTGTGCTTGGCATATTGACCCCCTGTGACAGCCACGGAGGGGAGAGGGTGGCACTCTCCTGTCCCCCCCCCCACGTGCCCAGGACTATGCCGGCCAGGGGGCTTGGCTGGCTTGCGGATGGGCTCAGTCCCCGCTCCGTGGAGCTGTGGGGGAGAAGGAAGCAGAGGGTCGCTACAGGCTTGGTCCCCCTGCCCATGGGGGGCAGCGGCTTTAGCAACTGCCCTTGTTGTATGGAAGCAGCAGCGCTGCAGCGTCCTGGCCATCGCCTTCGGTGGTGATCTGAGAGGGAGGGGGCAAGAGCTGCCAGCTCCTGGGAGAGGCTGGGACTGGCCTGAAATCTAATCCCCACCCCGCACTCTCCGGGAGAGCTTGGGATGGGAGCAGCTGAGCCGGTGGGCCAGGGTTTCAGCAGGGGAGCGGCTGACAGAGGTAATGGCATGTGCTGACCAGCGCCAGGCTGGGCTGCTCGGCGGGGAGAGGAGGGGACTGTACCGGATTCTGCCTTTGTCTAACTCCTCCCTCACATCTCCCCGTCGCCCAGCCTGTCGCGCAGGAGAGTCCAGCCATCAGGAACCATGACGCACCAGTATCCCGCGCTCTCGGCTGAGCAGAAGAAGGAGCTGTCTGACATCGCACTGCGAATCGTGGCCCCGGGCAAGGGGATCCTGGCAGCGGATGAGTCCGTAGGTTGGTCTGAACAACGCGTTGTTGGGGAGAACGACCCGCAGTCCCCAGGGCGTGGGTGGGCGGCGAGGGCTGGCCCCGGGCTCCAGCCGGGAGCTTTGCCTCGGGGGGTGCTGAGGTTCTAGGAATCGGTGCAGAGCTGGCTGCTGCACTGCTGACGTGCCTGGGAAGGAAAAGGTGCGCGTCTGGAGACGTGGGGCGCTGCCTTTAGAGGCCTCCGTCTGGGCAGCTCTTGCTGCGTCTTGGCCCCAGTCATGTTCCTCTCGTCGGCCAGAGAGATGAGCCCGGAGCCAAGGGCCACGCTGAGAGGATCACTGGGGGCTATTTATCTCCTCTCCCCCAGATGGTGGCTGTTCCCTGCATTTGTGCCCCAGGCGGCTGCTGCCCCCACGTGCCCCTCGCTCCCCGGGCATTGGGTGTAGGTGGTGGCTGGTGCTGGGACCCAGCGCTTGGTGGCTCCGAGGCCTGATCCACTCCTGCAAATCCTATGTTCCTCTGGGCTCCCTGGGCGCTTCTTTCCCCCAGGGAAACGCGTCCCATGTGTCGTCCATGCTCCCCTCTGACCCCCAGGAAGCATGGCCAAGCGCCTGAACCAGATTGGGGTGGAGAACACGGAGGAGAACCGTCGGCTGTACCGCCAGATCCTGTTCAGTGCCGACAGCCGGGTCAAGAAGTGCATCGGAGGCGTCATCTTCTTCCACGAGACCATGTACCAGGCGGCGGACGACGGCACCTCCTTCGTCCAGATGATCAAAGACAAAGGCATCGTGGTGGGCATCAAGGTGGGTGGCCCAGGCTGCTGTGGTGCGTGGTTCTGCTTGTTGTGGGCCGGGCCCCGGGGCCCTAGACTCCTGCGGCCCCACGCAGCAGGCCTGGTGCTTGGCTGCACTGCAGCGTTGCTGCCTCAGGGCTGCTTGGACTCCGCAGGAGGCGCCATCCGGGGAGGCCCAGCCGCTCAGCCTGGCAGCTCAGAGAAGCTCTGCCCCCGTTGCCATGGCTTCCTGCCGGTTGCCATGGCTTCCCTCGGTACAGGCAGGGCTGCTTTTGCAGAGCCGGCGGCTCCTGTCCTATTCCCTGCCAGGCCCCGGGAGGGGGTGCGGGGCTCTGCCGTGGGGCTGGGCCCAGTCTCCAGCTGGCCTCAGCTCTGCCGTGCCCGTTCCCTTCGCAGGTGGACAAGGGCGTTGTGCCTCTGGCTGGGACCGACGGCGAAACCACCACTCAAGGTATGAGACGCCACTCCGTGCCCGGGGGAGCTGAGATCCGGAACGCTGGACAAAATCCCCAGCGTGTCTGAAAACGGCGGCGATTCCCCCTGCCCCTGGGTGGGTGGAGCTGGGGCAGCTGCCTGTGCCTTCAGCATGGGGATCCCCGTCTGCCCGGGAATGGGTGGCGTGGGGGGCCGCGGCTGGCCTGGCTGAGGGTAGCTGTGTATGTCGGGGCAGGTCTGGACGGGCTGTCGGAGCGCTGTGCCCAGTACAAGAAGGACGGGGCGGACTTTGCCAAGTGGCGCTGCGTGCTGAAGATCAGTGAGAACACCCCCTCGTCCCTCGCCATCCTGGAGAACGCCAATGTCCTGGCGCGCTACGCCAGCATCTGCCAGCAGGTGAGAGGGCAGCACGGGGGAGCGCCAGGCTGGAGCCCGGCATTGCTCTGACTGTGCCCATGGCGCGCCGTGCTCTGTGCACCTTCCAGTCAGATGCAGGCGAGCGTGGGCGCGACAGCTCTGACCCCAGCCAGCCAGCGGCGCCTGAGCCCTGCAGGGTCTTTGCCCCTCACTTTCAACAGCGGTGTGGGGGCTGGGTCGTGGGAACCAGGAGACCTCTGCCTGGCCAGCCGGCCGTGCTGGCGCTCCGTCCCTAGCGCGGTGAGGTGTTTCCCTCCCCAGCCGGGGGTGGTTTCACACACGCAGGCCGGGCCCCAGTTGCGTTATGCACTCCGTGGCTTTGCTAGGCCCAGGCTGCGGGCCCCCTGTCTGAACAGGGAACGTGTGCCTGTGCTCCCGCCGGGGTGGGGGACGACAAAATCCTGGCAAGGCTCATGCGCTGTGGGGACGATCCTGCGCTCCCCATCGCCCCCTGCAGAGCAGCCCATGGGTGGGAAGGCCCGTCTGGCGTGTTTCCTCCTGCTCTGCCACATGGGCTCCTACCTGTAACGTCTTCCCCGGTGCAGAACGGCATTGTGCCCATTGTGGAACCAGAGATCCTGCCCGACGGAGACCACGACCTGAAGCGCTGCCAGTACGTGACCGAGAAGGTGAGCCTCTCGCAGCAGGGCGATGGGGGGGGGGTGCTGCACAGTGAGGCCAGGAGGCGATATCTCAGTGGAGCTGCCTAGAGAAATGCATCCAGCCCGGCTGCTGTTCCGGTTGCCCCGTTGTCTCCTGCAGCCTGTGCATGAGGGTCGCCAGGGCGCTCGAAAGGCCCTGCAGTCTGAACTACCCCCCTGAGGGGCAGAGAACTCCATGCTGGGACGCCACCCCGGGCCCAGCCCTGCCCCGGCACTGGGACGTCCCTAGCAGCTTCCTGGGCTCTGAGCAGGACTCTCTCCTGGGAAGACCTGGGTGCTGGGCACCGAGGGTGCAGAGCACACCTGGGCGCTCAGCACTTGCTGCCTTGCTTTCAGGTGCTGGCGGCTGTGTACAAGGCCCTGAGTGACCATCACATCTACCTGGAGGGCACGCTACTGAAACCCAACATGGTGACCCCCGGGCACGCCTGCCCAACCAAGTACAGCGCAGAGGAGATTGCCATGGCCACCGTGACTGCGCTGCGCCGCACCGTGCCACCCGCTGTCCCAGGTAGCCAGGGTGCAGAGAAGCTGCATTCGAGCCCGGGATGCTGGAGTCCAGCTGGGCTGGCGTGTGTTGCGTGGTTCCCAGCTGTCCCTGCCTGTGCACTGACGCTGGGCTCACGGGGGAGGCTGATATGCTCTGCACCCGGGCCACGGCTGTGACAAGCGCGCTCACGCTGTAGCACCCTCGGTTTTAAAACGGGAGGGTGCCACTGGCAGAGTAGGCTGCATGAAGCTGCCTCTTCACTACAAGCGCTGCAGCAGCAGAGTTGTCGTGGAGATGTTCCTGCATGGACGGAGGGGGTTTTCTGTCGCCCCCTCAAGAGGTGGTAGCTACGTTGGCCAAAGAGTCCTTGGTGCTCAGGGCGTGACATTTTTCCCAGCCCTGAGCAGTGCAGCTAGGTCGCTTGGATTCGGAAGTGGAGGCCAGACTGGTGAGAGCTGAGCTCGCTGCCACCGTGGCCACGCTCTGCTAGTCCTTGGGGTGTGCTGCAGAATCTGCTCTCCCAGTGGGCATTTGGGGGTGGGCGGGGAGGCTGTGTGTGTGTCCTGGGCTGTCTGTCAGCATCTGGGTTTGAGTGGGGGTTGAATCCCCACACAAATATCCTGGTCTTGTTTTCAGGGGTCACCTTCCTTTCTGGGGGGCAGAGCGAGGAAGAAGCTTCCATTAACCTGAATGCCATCAACAACTGCCCCTTGGCCCGGCCCTGGGCTCTGACCTTCTCCTACGGACGGGCCCTGCAGGCCTCAGCGCTCGGTGCCTGGCGCGGCCAGAAGGACAACGAGAGCTTTGCCACGGAGGAATTTGTGAAGCGTGCTGAGGTACGGAGCAGGAGGCCGGGGTCCGCAGGGAAGAGTCTTTTCCCCAGTTCCCTGCCCGGGGAAGGCTTGGGCAGCAAGGTCGAGGAGGCGTCCTGCACTCAGCGGGAACTGCCACCCCCAGCTCCTGCGCAGGGTCCGGAAGAGGGCACCACTTTGAATCTCACAGTTCCTGGAATTGTCCATTCATGCCCCAGTGTCCAGCGAAGTGTCGGAATGAGCCCAGTGCATCACGGGAGGGCTGGCCAGAGCCAACCCCCAGCTGAAGGGTGACACCAGCTGGGAGTACATGTGGGGCCAATGTTTGGCATGCCTGGAAGTGGGCCCCAAAGTCCCCACTGTAGGCTAAAAACGATGTCTGGCGCGCACAGGCGGAGGAGGCTGAGTGACACCGTGCCGGGGGGAGAACATTCTCTTCCCTAGGCAGACACACAGCTGGAGTCCTCGGCCATCCCATGTTGTGCATGGGGGGTTGCGGGCGCAGGGCCAGGGGCGCAGACTTGGCGGTCCGTGCGCTGGCGAGGATGCTAACTGGTCTCTCCCTGCCTCTTAGGTGAATGGTCTGGCCGCTCTTGGCAAGTACGAGGGCAGTGGGCAAGACTTTGGAGCTTCTGGGCAGTCCCTCTACGTGGCTAACCACGCCTACTGAGCCCTGGCTCAGCCTCCAGCCCACTGACTGCCCAGTCTCCCACTCTGCTACGTTCCATATCCGCCACCAGTCACACCCAGCTTTCTACTATAGCCGCCGACAGGAGCCCAGTGCCGTTCAGTGCCCCGAGGAACCCGGTGCGGGGGAGAGGAAGGGAGGAGCAAGCCCCACCTCGATGGACAGCCCCCGTCGGGTGGTTTCTTTCAGCTGCTAATGACTTTGTGCCTGTGAAGGGGGCAGGGAGGAGTTTGGGGGGCAGGTGCCCTGGCAGAGTCTCACACGAGGGACTGGCCTAGACAGTCCACGCTGCACACCCCATCCACGGGATTTCCTTTCCCTTTAATTCTCTAGTTCTCCATTAAGGTTATTGGGTGGAGGAGGGAGGAGAGCCAGGCTGGCCGGGGGGTGGGAGGGGAGATCCCCTGTACCCAGGCCTGGCCCTCTGGCAGAAGGCCCCATTCACGGGGGATGTTGCATGCAGGAAGCGTGCTCCGGTGCCCTCTCTCCACCTGCCCTGTGGGACCCCACGCTGCATTAGACTGCACTGTGGTGTGAAGTTGTAGCTTCGCAGTTCTGATTGTGTGCTCCCCACCCCTGCAGTGCTGTGCTGCTGCTGCCACCGCTCTGTGTCTGGCTGAGTCAGGTGTGAGCAGCTGATGGTAGGGGAGCCAGTTACTGCCATGTGTATTGTGTTCCCCATATGCACCTGATGTACCAAATAGTCTAACAAATAAATCATAGGGAAAGTGACAAGCAACCGCTTCTTCCATATGGGGATAGGGATGGGGACTGGCTGCTTTCTCTCCAGGAAGGTGGCAGCCCATTTAACAGGGGAACCTGAACTGGGGTGGGAGAAATAAAGCAGCTGCTTCCAGCCACACACTTCTGGAGCAACACACCCAGATGGAGACTGCTTCCACATCCAGCCCTTCCTCTCCCAAAGCTTCCCAGTTCCAGATCTGTGCTGTCCGTTACAAACTTCCTCTCCAAATCTCCCTACTGCTTCAGCGGGTTAGTGGAGTTTTCCTCACTTCCTCCACTGAACTGCCTTGTGCTGCTAAACCGCTGCCAAGTTCCACCCCAGGGGTGGCCGTGCTTCAGTAGTGGGTGAAGCTATCCCTGTGCAATTGATGGAGGAGCTACACAAATCTCTTGCTGTGTGCTCAGTGCAGTAGAACTGGTCCCTGGCTGCCCTTGGCCGCCATCCTCCCATGGAGCTGGGACTACAGCACTGTAGTAAAACAAGACCTGGGTCTTCAGCTTTTTCTGATGCAGCTAAGATTGCTCTGGAGCTGTTTTAGTTGCACATACTCCATCCCCATTGCTACTGCAAGCACTGCCTGTTGCATGGAGTACAGGTGCACTCCTACTGGCAGAGTCCTGCTTACGTTACAAGTGGTAGAGATGTAATGGGAGCCGGTCTGCTCCCCTCAGGTTCTCTTGGTCTTTCCCAGGCCAACCGCCCCCATCCCTTGACCTTGCTGAAGATGACCCTTAAGGGGCTGAATCTGCCTGATTTTTGTCATGGGTAAAGTGCCATTCTGCCACCTAGGAATTAACTTCGTGCTAACTCTCCGGTGTCTCAGTTCTGGCACGTTGACCTGCCCTGGGACAATAGGTGTGTTTTACAGATGGGGAAAATGGAGGCAGAAAGGCCAAGTGTCTCCTTCCTTCCTGCAAACCCCGGCTGGGTTTGGGGCTCAGACTAGCTGGACTAAAAGTCAGCGTGGAGGAAAGCTGTCACCAAGCCCCTGGGGCTGGATGCTGGTGTTAATTAGCAGGAAGGTACCGGCTGGACAAGAAACATCTCTAAACCCAGCTCCTCACCCTCTCAAACCCAGCCCCTTCTGCTTCTCGCACTAGGTGTGGGTCCAGCGTTGGAGCTAAGCAAGGCCGCCTGAGAAATGACACAAGCAGTTAGTTCTCCCTCCCAGGAAGCCAGCCTGGGGCTGTCTGCTGGGAATTCCTGGGCATCTTCCCTGGCCTCAGCTGCTCAGCCAGATGCCAGCTCCAGCCAAGCCAGGTCTGCGGGTCCCTGCGTGCCCAGGGTGCCCTGCAGTGCTGCTGGCCAGACCCAGCCCCAGCCCGCACCAGCCGTGGCAGGACTTTGCTGGCCGGCGGCAGGGGCGACAGTAGCACCTCCTCCTTTCTTACAGGCCGGGCCCTGCACTTCCCAGCGCAGCACAGCGCCCAGGAGCCCTGCTAAGGGCCGGGCCGCGAGGTGCTAGGCGCTGTACAAAGGGCGGGACACAGCGCTGGCCAGCCCCCCAGGACAGGCTGAGACGGCCGGGGGGAGGAGCGTTTATCGGGGGGGGGGCTGGTCCGCCCCGCGATTGTTGCTTCTCCCCGTGCACCCCATCCCCGCCACGTGACGTAGGTGCACGTGACGCTGCGCGCCTCACTCACCAATCGTTCGTCGCAGGAAACGAAAACAGGCAGCACACTTGACTCCGCCCAACCCCTCGCAACCCTAAACAAACATGGCGGAACACGCACTTCCTGTTCCGATTCCCTGAGCAAACATGGCTGATTTACCACTTCCGGTTCCGGTTGGAGCCGGCCAGGCAAAGGACGCAGCCCAAAAACTCAGCGCGCGAAGGGGGGACACGGGCAGGATCCCAAAACCCAGCCAATTCTGGCGTCGTTTTCGCGAGTGTGAGAGCCGCTCTTCCGGGCCCCTGTGCCGGGCCGGGGCGGCGCAGCCTAGCCCAGCCCCCGAGGGTCCGCCCTGTCCCTCCGAGGGACCCGTACCACACAGGCTCCTTCGCGACCCACCCCCGGTGCTCCTAGTCGGCGTGGATTGGTCAGTGCTGCTGCTAGTCTACGCCGTCACCCGCCCCTCGTTCTGCACCGATTGGCCGCCGGCGGGTTTCCTGGCTCTGAGTGGCTGGGGCTGGGCAGGCCCCGCCCCTGGAAGTCCGGAAGAGGAGCCGCCGGGAGGATGATGGCGGCCGATGAGGCAGGTACGGATCCGCCGGCGGGAGGTGATGGGGGCGGCAGCGGGGCCGTGCGGCTCGGGGGGCGGCGGGAGGTGATGGGGGGGCCGGGGCCGGTGGGGGGGCCGGGCCCCTCGCCTGACTGTCCGTCCCTCCGTCCGTCCGCCCGCAGAGAAGGCGCGAGGGAAGCGCGCCGCCCTGTCCTTCGCCGCCGTCGCCCTGGCGCTGGGGCTGCCGCTCTGGTGGAAGACGACGGAGACCTACCGGGCCTCGCTGCCCTACGCGGGGATCAGCGCGCTGGGCTCCCTGCGGGTACGGCCTGGGCCCGGGGCGAAGTGGGGAGGGGGCCGGGCCGGGCCGTGCGCTGGGCTCCCCGGGAAGGGGCAGGACCGTGACCCCTGGGACGCGGACGTGGCTGGGGGGGCCCTCGAGAGCCGTGCAGGGAACCGGCTCCCCACGAGCCCTGGCTGCGGCCTGCTCCGTGTCCTCCGCCCCTGGCCTCCGCAAGGACCCGCTGGGCCAGTTCCCAGGGACACGCTCTGCGAATCCCCCGCCCCACCCGGGGACGAGCCAGCCCAGGGGCCGCTTCGCTCCGTTGCTCACCCCGTCCGGAGGCTGGCAGGAGCCCAGAGCGAAGGTCAGCAGTGTTCGCTCCCTGGGCCGGAGGCTGGCTGGCGTGTGCCCGTTGGAGCCTGCTGTGTGCCCTCCTTCCCAGGGTGGCAGTGAGTGCTGCCGGGCTGGGCCATCTCCTCAGCCTGGCCATGGACCCCCAAAACAGGCATCCAGCTGGCCCAGGGGCCCTGTGGTAGGGGGAGAGCTCTGCCGCCGGACAGGCTCTGCTTGATTCCCTAGCCCTGTGCCTGGGGGCCGGCTCCCCACAGCAGGAGTTTGCTGCCCTACAGAGGCCATTCCCCACTGGGAAGAGCTGAGTTTAACCCATCCCCAGTGCTCTTTGGCAGAGGCTCTTGATGGAGATACAGGAGTTTCCAGTTGGTGGTAGCAGCAATTCAGTTCAGATACTGTTGAAGTTCCAGGGGCCCCAGGAACTCTCAGCGAGTGGGGGTGGGGAAGGCTGGTCCTGGGCTCCCAAAGGGCTGTGGGGTGGTTGTGGGGGGTTGATGGAGGCCGGTATGGTAGCCGGGGAGGTGTCTTGCTTTGCCAGCTAACACTGCTGTTTGCTCAGTTCCAGCTGACTGTGCCTATCTCCGTGGTCTTTGCCAAGGGGACTCTGCCAGGAGCTCAGCAGAGGAAACTGCCTTTCACAGACACAAAGGAGGAGCAGAGCCTGTTGAACCGTAAGAACCTCTGGCTCCTGGGGGGTTTGTGCTTTCCCTCATTTCCAGGTTTTCTTTAATCTCTCTGGTGTCTGCCCGCTGTCCCTCTTCTCTCCCCTTGGCTGTTGCTGAGCTCACTGCCACGGCTGGCTCTGTGCTAGTGCAGGGGAGGCCAGCAGCCCTGTCCACCAAGACTCAAAACTGCCTGGTGCAAGCGGTGTCCCCGTTTCTCTCCTCCAGATGCAGGAGCTAGGACTGCTCCGGGGGTGGGGCCGTCCCCCATGGATCAGTCATGGGGGTGAGTAATGACACTGGGGAAGTTCCTTGCCTTTCTCCCAAGCCGTGAAAAGCTGGCTCTGCTCCGCTCCAGGCATGAGCCTCTTGTGACCCCAGTGCAATTAAGCAGTGGGCTAGAGAAAAGCTGGCTGGTGAGACACAGGCTTGGAGGGGGAAGAGCAGGGGGCACAGACTGCTTCCTGCCTCTGCCCTCAGGGCTGCTCCCTGCTGTGCACCCCAGCCTGCAGTGTCAGAAGGAGGAAGAATCCTTCCCAGCCCAAACACCTGGTGCTGGAGGGAGACACTGAGGAAGGAAGGTTCCAGAACTGAATAATGACGTTGCCGATGTCTGGGGACACGCCATCAGGTGGGAGGATAACAAGAATTGGAGGAGAACGAAGGACAGGAAGCTCCCTGCCAGTGAGATGGGTCATGCTGAAGTCGTCTCCCCCAGGGAGGGGAGCCTGATCATGACATGTCAGACTGGGCAGACCTTAGGGAACACGGCCCAGCTGGCCGTCCTGCCTGTGGGGATGGACCAGCTGGGCCGTGAGGCCTTGCCCAGCTCTGGGAGCTGGGTTCAGCACTGGCATAAGGGCAGGCATATGGCACATGCACGGCTTGGGGAAGGTGCCGTTTCTCTTTTGTCCCTGGTCGTGTATCAGGATTACCAGCGCAGGGCCCTGATGCCAGACAGCGTAGCACATAGGACCAGCTGGCCTCACCTGCTCTCTCCCTTCCCTGCAGCAAAAACAAGCCTCACGTCCCGCTATGAGACGACCTATCGGAGTGCGACCGCCACAGAGCAGGCAGCCTTGGGCATGGCCACTGTGCAAGGTACAGAGTCACGCTGGTTTTGTAGAACGTGCTCGGCTGGGCCCTGGGGTGCAGCTGCCTCTGGATAGAGCTGGCAAAGAGCACGGAGCCCTGACTCTCCCAGGGTGCTTGCAACCGGCCGTGCCCTGTGGGTGCTGCTCTGAGGTCCCCAGGCCTGGGTAATATGTGGGGGGACTAGTTTGGCAGCCTGCCCAGACATGGCACTGTGTTATGCAGAGCAAACCTGCATTCCCAAGGTGCCTGGGGGGCATGTCATCCAGGAAGCGGTGTGGGATTGCTGCTGCAGGAATGGGCTGCTCCAGGGAAGGGGGAGTTCAGGAGCCTGTGGGATGTATGCCGGGACTAGTGGTGACTGTAAGAACTGGCTGTGGAGACACTTCCGTTGTAGCAGGGCAGTGAGGGAGCCAGGTGATCCCTGCCTAGAGATGGGCTGGGGGGGCGGGGGTGAGGGATTCCCCTCCCTGGGACACTCCCGTTGTGCAACTGGTAACGTCTGCTCCATCCCCCGATGGGGTGCTGCTGTGCTGCCTGGCGTGTGCAGCTGGGTGAGGTTCCCAACCACACTAACTCCCCTCTCCTCCAGAGGCAGATGCTGCACTGCTCTCGCTGCAGGAGGACTCGCTGGGCTCGCTGACGGTGTACGTGGTCCCAGAAACCTCCCGTCTCCTGCCCCAGGTAGAGCATCCTCTGCTGGGAGTGCCCCGCCTCTGGTGTCCCAACCCCTCCTGCTGGGTCTAGGAGCGTGGCTCGGAGCGTCCTGGGGCTGCCTGCCCTTCCCACTAGCTAGAGCTGCCCTGGCTGTGTCCCCGCAGCAAGCGAGCAGGCAGCTGCCACCCAGAGCGATTGTGCCGGACAGGGACCTGCCCAGAACGACACTCCATTCCCCTGTCGCTCTTTCCTCTCGGCGTAGGCCGAGGGCAGAGCCATGTGGCTGGCCCTCGGCAGGGGCACTGGGGGTGGATGATCTGAGGGGGGGGCATTCTGCGAGGGACATCCTCCTGCAGAAGCTTACCGTGTTTTGTTGCATGTCCCTGAGCTAGGAAGGGGCTGGGCTCTCCCCAGCCCGTCATGGGCTCACATTAGTGGCCCATCTGTGCCGATCTGGTGTGTGCCAGTGGGATTGGTGCAGAGCAATCCAAGACCATCTTTGCCTGAGGGCTGAGGCCACTGTCCCTGGAGCCCCCCCAGCCGCACAGTCCTGGGTCCAGACACACGAAGGGTTCAGCGTGGGGTGACCCCTACCAGCGGCTGAGCAGGCTGCCCTGGGAGTGCCGAGCCCTGTTTGTGCCCTTCCCAGCCAGGGAGGTGTGCACACCTGCCTGCCCTGCCCGGTGTCCTGGCTCTCACTGCCCTGCCTTCTCTCTGCAGGGCGTTGGCGTGTACGTCGGGAAGCACCGCAGCGCTGTGGTGCGGTGCACGCAGGGCACAGAGGATGTTCTGGCTGCTGTGAATGCCCGGGTGCAGCGGGTGGTGCAGGCCATGTCTTTCACTGCTGACTCCGTCACCACCACCTTGTCGGACTCTGTCCCCATGGACCAGCTTGGCGCAGACACGAGGCGCCCCTTTAAATCCAGCCTGGGTAGGATGCTTTGGGCACTAGCCATGAGAGGCCGTTCCATGGTTCTCCGCAGCATGCTGTCTCCCTGGGCCGGGCTGGAGGCAGCACAGACCCCACTTGGGCCACATTCCCAAGCCCCTCCCCCCTTTGAGTAACAAACACTCTTGGGTCCTCTGTGCGCCCCGGCAACCCCACCTAATGCTGCTTTGTGCCACTGCCCGCGGGCCCCTTAGCGCAGGGGCGTGAGGCTGGGGGACTGCCTTGTGTCCCACTGCTGCTCCTTGGAGAGCAGCGCTCCTCTCTCTCCCCCACCTGGCATCCGCTGAGCTCTGGGATTGCTGCTCATGCATGCCCGCCCTGGGGGTGGCCAGGCTGATCCTGGGCCATTGGCATGTGCCGCTGCAGCTCCTCATTGCAGTGGGATGCTGGTGCCAGCCTCTGCTCTCTGCTCTCCCCAGGGTACGAAATCACCTTCAGCTTATTGAACCCGGACCCCAAGTCCCACGACGTGCACTGGGACATGGAGGCAGCCGTCAGCCGCTACGTCCAGCCCTTCCTCAACAAGCTGGGCTTGGTGGCCAACTTCTCTGTGGACTCACAGGTGAGGAGCTGGGCAGGAGGTGGAGCGTGCTCCCCCTGGCACGGCTGGCATCTGGGATGGTCCCCTTCCCACAACAGCCGTCTCCTTTGTGCTGCCCTCAGATCCTGTACTACGCTGTTCTGGGGGTCACGCACCGCTTTGACAAGGCCTCCTCCAGCTTCATCCTGAGCGCGCTCAGTCTCCCGCATGTCATTAACCCTGTGGAAGCCAGGCTGGGTAAGTCCCGCCCTGCGTCCTCGCTGTGGCTGCTTTGAGCGTTTGGTGCTGTTGAGGGGGAAAGGCACCGCCCCGCCCTACACAGCCCTTGGGACCCTGACCCTGCCAGCCCCATGCCTCCCGTGGGCAGAGGCTCCCGTACTGCTGACTAGTTAGAAGGGCAGGTCCCCATGAGAGCTGCAGGCTGAGACCAGCAGAACTTGTGCTGTTCGTGACCCATGTGGGATCTCAGCAAAGGCTGACACTGAAGGTGCTGATGTAACCACCAGGCCACGGACCCCTTCGGCGGAGCCTGGCCTCCTTGGTCCTCCCCCAATAACACTGCGGTCACAGAGCTCCTACATGCCTGTCGGCTGCTGGCACCTGGCGGGGCTGGGGGCGGTGTGGAAACGCTGTGGTGATCACTGTGTGCTGCTCCAGGTTCCAGTGCCACTTCCCTCTACCCTGTGTTGAACTTCCTGCTGTACGTGCCCGAGCGCGTCCATTCCCCTCTCTACATCCAGGACAAGGACGGCGCTGCTGTGGAGACCAACGCCTTCCACAGCCCCCGCTGGGGCGGGATCATGGTAAGGGGCCGTGGCCCTGCCCTGCCCTGCCCGAGGAAGGAGCCGCTCTGCTCCCTCGGGGGTGCCTAGGCTGTCCCTTTGGTCCCCTGCCCGTGCTGGGGCTGTGATGGGGAGATGCTGGCTAACTGGAGCCCTGTGCTGTGCTTGAGAGCTCCTGTCTCGTCTTCCAGACCCAGAAGAGTCCTGCCAGGACCCAACAATGCCCACGCCGCCCTGCGGGCTTATTCCACCTGGTGTCAGTTTCTTGCCCCTTCCTATGGTGCAGCTGCTCTCAGCCACTGTCAGAGATGGGGCTGGCTGGGCCCCGGGCCTGAGCACTCTGGCCATTCCCTGGATGAGACACCTTGCGGGGCTGAGCAGGGCTACCCTGGAATTGGGGGCTGAGTGGAGAGCAGGGACTGGGGGCTCCTGGGTGATGAGGCAGAGCCTGCGTCAGGCCCGCCCTTGACATGCTTTCTTGGCAGGTGTACAACATCGACCACCAAGCTCCTGACGAGGCTCCTCTCCCGCTCCGGGTGGAGGTGGACATGGTGCGAGTGATGGAGGTGTTCCTGGCCCAGCTCCGGTGAGCATGCTAACTGGAGTGTGGCTCCTGTCACCCCATAGCTGCAGGGCCAGCCTGGCCTGGGGGGGAGGGGGACGGGGTGGGAGCTGTCCAGTCTGCTGGCTGTTCAGTAGCATTGGTGAGTCTTGGACCTAGGCCCGGTGACCACAAACCTGCAATCCCACTAACTTGTCCCCAGTGTGCCCCAGACAGCCCTTTCTCCCCGTGGGCAGGGGTAGCGTCCGGGGAGCCTGGCTCGCACCTGCCCCGCTCGGCAGCAGGGCTCAGACCTGCACCTTTTGCCAATGCTGAACACGCTTCAGGAGAGGCAGACGAGAACATTTCTGCCGTGTGCCCATTCCCTGACTCTGCTGCAGGGGCAAGAGTCGGCCCTGTGCCCTCCCCGCCAGCACACACCTGATCTGCCCCTTCTCCCCCACAGGTTATTGTTTGGGATCTCCCGGGCGCCGCTCCCAGAGGAGTTCTTGCTGGAGAGCCCTGGGAGCGAGGGGCTGGCTGACTGGGAGCTGGACTGCCTGCTGTGGACACGGACGGTGGAGAACATCGCCACCGTGTCCACCACCCTCACCTCGCTGGCCCAGCTGCTAGACAAGATCGGGAACATAGTCATCAAGGATGATGTTGCCTCTGAGGTGGGTGTTGGTGTGTGGGTGTTGGTGTGTGTGGGGGGCTCTGACAGGTTGGTGGCTGCCAGCGTCACACAGGAGCCCCACGTGCTGCTGCTGCTGGGGACCTTGTCTGCCCAGACTTGTGCGCCGATTTCCCTCCTGCGGAGGGGGCAGGTTCTGACATTGGTTGCCCTTAAGCTAGAGGCTGGCCCAGGCGTGGCTGCTTGAGTCAGCCAAGGCCACCAGGGCGTCTTCTCCTGGGCTGAGCAGTCTGCCCCTGCAGCGCCACTCCTCCCTGTGTCTGGACCTGTAGCTGCCACAGCCTCCGAAATCCCCCCACCCCCTCGGTGCCCTCCTTGAAAGTCTGCTCTGGAAAGTGACTGTACCAGTGGCAGATCCCCCCCGGATGCATGCGTCGTCCCCTGGAGCCAACGCACTCTAGGGCAGCGAGTGGATTCCAGCCCTTCCTTCCTGTGCAGCAGCAATGAGCTAGTTCCTGCTGCCCGCCAAGTCTTGTCCTGGTTAGCCCGTGCAAGCCATTCGAGGGTGGGGCTGCATGTGTAGCTGGGAGTGTGGAAGGCAGTGGGGTTGAACGGATGTCTGGTGACAGCGTAGGAGAAGCTTGGCTCGACGCTCGGAGTCCCCGGCTGAGAGTGCTGAGGAGGGATGGGTGTCGAGGTCAGAGTCACTTCTTAGAGCAGATCGGGACATCACAGTCCAGGATTTGCTCCGGTTCTGGCACTCGTAGGGCCCCCAGCGTGTGTGCCTGGAGCTCCCTCGCCCTGCCTGGACAGGGGTTGCTGTGCACTGACTGACTGTGTGGTCCCCTCCAGGTGTATCATGCAGTCGCATCAGCGCAGACTGCCATCCAGGAGCTGGCCTCTGGCCAGCTGGGCTCAGCATTCCAGGCCAGCAAAGAGGCGGTCACCTCCTCGGAGCGGGCCTTCTTTGATCCTTCGCTGCTGCATCTCCTCTACTTCCCCGATGACCAGAAATTTGCCATCTACATCCCCCTGTTCCTGCCCATGGCGGTGCCCATCCTGCTGTCTCTGGCGAAGATCCTCCAGGAGGCCAAACAGAGCAAGAAGGAGCCCACGAAAACCGACTGAGCCTGTCTGCACCAGCCCCGGGAGGCAGGGGAGCCCAGAGCCAGCTCTCGCCAACCTGTCTGGGTGGGAACAGTCAGGGCCCAGTTAAAGGCTTGGACTCAGATTATTATTTATGAGCTCTGGAAGAGTGGAAAGTCTGGCAGAACTAGGGACTGGGTCAGAAACGGAGGCTTTGAACCATCACAGCCACTTCTCAGCGTGGAGCTCTTGGACTGGGTTTTGTCTTTCCCCAGGGGTTAGCAGAGACTCCAAGCCGTGTCCACACTGCAGTTCAGCACCCGGGCTGGCCCGTGCCAGCTGACTCCGGCTGAGGGGCTGTTCAATTGCAGTGTAGATGTCTGGGCTCGGGCTGGAGCTGGGGCTTGAGGACCTGTGCGGCGGGACATTCCCAGAGCCTGGGCTCCAGCCCGAGTGTGAACGTCTGCATCTCCCTTACACAGCCCCTCAGCAAGAGCCCCATGAGGCCAGGTCAGCTGGCCCTGGCTGGCTGCGTGTTGCAATGTAGACTGCCCAAGGAGTGCAGAGTGGCTACAGCTGCGTGTGACTGGCTGTCCGAGCAAAGTCCCCTGCCACGGGTCCAGGGTGTGTGAGCGTGGGGCACTTCTGCCTTTCCTGGGTCCTGCAGCCTGGCTCCACTGCCAGCCAGCAGAGGAGGAGTGGTGGGAGGGGAGGCTTGCTGGGAATGAGTCTAGCTTGCACTGCTGGCTCGTTCGCGCGCTCTCCCCCACGGTGCATGGATTGAGGCTCTCCTGGGAGTCAAGCGCTGGTGCCAGCGTCTGTGCCCGCTGCATGCTTTAGCTGTCTGAAATGTACCCAGCCACTACACCGGGCCCTGGGGCTGCCAAGCTTAGCGGGGGCAGGGCCGGGCACGACATGGACACCTGTGGGGCTCCTTCCTTTTACTCTTGTTGGGAACCTGGGTAGTGGCCAGGCCCCACCTGCATGCACTGCACCTGGGTCCCTCCCCTCCCCTTGTGGGCTGTGAATCCGTGCCGGGCATAGACAGGCCAGCGTGTGCCTGTGTGCCGGAGCAGGGCTTCCTCGCCGTGTCCCCAGCAGGCAAGAGCTGCTGCTACTCCAGGGATGTTGTGAAAGCGGCTCCTGGCTTTCTTAGCTTCCTGCCTGCGCTGGCAGCCTGGGGGTGGGAGCTGGGGCCTGGCGGTGCAGGGTGGGTGAGAGCGATGCACTGATCAACGCTGAACAAAACAAAGGTTCTTTTTAATAAAAGTAAAAGCCAGACTCTGCTGAGGGCCAACGTGGCTTTCCTGGGAGTTTGAACAGCCTGTGCCGGCCTTGCCGACCTGGCCTGGGGAGATCCTGCCCTGGGGGAGCATCTCAGGGTGGCCCAGGCTGGTGCTGCTCCCCGTGTGTGTTGGGCTCACAGGGTTTCCCTGGACTGACGGGCTATGGTCTGGGCCAGCAGGTTCTCTCAGTGTGTGGCTCAGGCTGGCTATCAGGTTTGCTCCGGTCCCCTGCCCAACATGTGCCTGTCCGTCCTTCCAGCTGCTGCTCTGCGCCATGGCAGAGGAGGGCTGCAGGGCTCTAGGCACTGCTGGAAGGTGCCCACGGCGGTGCCAGCTCCATGGAGCAGCCGGGAAAGCGTTTGCTGGATGTTGGGTTGGCTGCCTCTAGTCAGAGCCAGCAGAGCTGGTTCCATGGGGATGGGAGCGGGGCCCCTGCAAGAGGCTGGGCCTGGAGTGTGGGCAAGCACAGCAGCGTGTGAAAGGACAGATTCCCCTGCCCCGCCTCAGGTACGAAGCTGAGGCCTAGGAGCCCTGCGGGGCAGCAGGGGTCTGACGGTGCACTTCTACTAAGCAAGGGCAAAGCCCCTCCCCAGCTCCCCACCACTGGCCACTCTGGGGTGGAACGAGCTCAGCAGCAGCTTCCTGTGACTCCCAAAGCGTACCTGCTTCCTCCCGGGTGTGACTGCCCTCCCCGGGGCAGCCTCCCAGCTCTGCTTCAGTACTTTGCTACTGCCTGGCTCCTTCTCCTCTGCTGGGACCCCCGTCCCCCGGAGCTGTAAAACATCCCCTTCGGTGCTGGTAGCAGAGCCCTGTGCTGCCTTGCTCTGGGTGGGCCAGCAGTCGCAGGAAGGTGTCACGTGCGAGTCCCTCGCTCGCTGCGTGCCTTGGTTACGTTCTCGCTACGCTAACAGCCCCGGCCGTGTCACTCGCCTTGTCCCAAGCCCCGTCCTGGCCTTTCCTCTCTCCGTGCCCCAGGCTCCACACCCACCCTCTGTGACCTTCCTTTAAGTGGGTATCAGCGGACACGGCCGTGAGGCTGGCAGCAGTGCTCCCGTGGCTTTCTTTCTGTGTTGGGTTTGTATCATGAAATCCCCTTGTAACATCAGCACCTTACTAGCTGCCTTCACCCTGACTGGTACCCACAGGGATCCCTCTCCGCAGAGGCTCAGTGTAACAACCACGCTGGTCTGCTTCCCTGAGCCAGCGCACGTCCCCTGGGCCTGGCAGCTGCAGGAGGCGAGGTGGTGGGTCAGAGCACTCCTGCAGTGAGGTGTAGTGAGCGGCGCTGGGGCTTGTCACGGGCAGCAACTCCTCCTCGCCCCTGCAGCTCACTACACCGCTGCTCTTTCCCTCCCGCGCCCCTCACCCGGTTTTGCGAACATAGCTTGACATGCTGCACCTCCCCCTGCTCCCCCTGGGCAGGGACCCAACCTCTAGCAGAGGCTTTGTGGCGGTCCCTGATCGGCCAGGCTCGGGGTTACTTTGCACCAGAAGTGTTCCTAGAAGCCAGCTGCAGCTCTAGCGTGCTCTCCCTGCGGGGAAGGCCGGGAGCGGGTCGGCGGGATCCGAGCAGCATGCACCGGGGTGCATTTCCACGAGTCAGGGGAGTTGGCGGTTAGTCTAAAGCCGGGCGAAGCCCCTGGCAGCCGTTTAATGCGCGTCCTGCTCGTCAATGCAGGTCCCTGCTGGCCACCCCCGGCGCCGTGTGAGCGGGAGTCACTCTGCAGCGCCCGCCGCCAGCCCTGCGTACATGGCCCGGAACAGGCCGGGCCCGGCATCCTCCGGGCTCGAACCCGAGCTGTGGTTCGAGAGACAGGAGCAGCAGACAAGTCTGGATCAAACGTGGCACCACTCCGCCCTGCGTAACACAGAACCGGGGCTGGGGCGGATCCCGGGCCCTGCCCGCAGCCCGTGCCCGCGGTGCCGCCGCTCCCTGCTCTGCGAACCGCCCTTGGCAGGGAGGCGCGGCGCGGGCCGGTCCGGCTGCAGGATAACGCCCAGCGCCGCGGGACGGTGCCCCCGAGCGAGCCTGGCCGGGCCGGGCCGGGCGCCGGGGACCTGCGGACCGGCCGCACCCGCCGCAACCCGCGGAGCCGGCGCCGGCGGTCAGGGTCCAGGCCTGGTTCCTGCGGGCTCCGCGCGGGGCACAGGCCTCTGCTGCCGCGAGTCAGCGGGCCCGGCCCGGCCGTGCTCGCCCGCTTCGAAGCGGCACCGGCGGGGGCGGGCGGCCGGGCTCGGCGGCTGCTTTCCCCGCGGACAGTGGCGGGGGCCGGGCGGGGCTGAGACGAGAGCCGGGGGCTGGGGCCGGAGCCGTGCAAACGCCGGGCCGCGCCCCGCCCCGCCCCGCCCGGGGCCGGCTCACGCTCTGTCCCCGCCCGGCCCGGCCCCTGCTCCGAGCCCAGCCCAGCCCGGCCGAGCCCGAGCGGCCCCTCCCCGGCGCGGGCGGAGCCAGCCGAGCCGAGCCGAGCCGAGCCGAGCCGGCGGCGGCCGCGCGGGGGATTTGCCGGGCTCGGGCGGGCGGGCGGGCGGCGGGGGATGAGCGAACCCGCCCTCCGCGCCGACACTCGCTCCGGCGGCCGGCGGGGCAGCGGCGGGGCCGCGGCCATGCGGGTGAAGAAGGGCGGCGGGGCGGCGGCCGGCCCCGCGGAGGCGGAGCTGCGGCGGCAGCCGCTCATCGGGCCCGAGGACGTGCTGGGGCTCCAGAAAATCACGGGCGGTGAGTGCGGCCCGGCCTCCTCCCGGCCCCCCAGCCCCGTCCCTCCGCGGGTCCGGCCCCTGCACGCGGAGCTGTGCCCCCCGCCCCGGTGCCGCCTGCTGCCTGTCCGCTCTGCCCGCCTCTCGGCCCGGGCTCCGCTCAGCTCCGCTCCCCGGGAGATCCGGCCTGGTTCCCGCCTCTGCCCCCCGGCCCCGGGGCACTGGGCTGGGCTCCTGCCATGGGGACGGGCGCTGACTGGCGGGGGCGGGTGGGGAAATGTCTGAGACCCCCTGGGCTGCCCGTCTGCCCTGCCCTGCCCCGCCCCGCCCCGCCGGGGTGTTCACTGCCAGGGCCGGCTCAGCCTCGGGCTGTGTGGCTGTGCGGGCCCAGCTGGGCACTAGCCGGGCCGTGCTGGGCCTCCTCTAGAAGAAGTGGGCGCTGATGAATACAGGCCGAAACCCCAGGGCCAGCCAGGTCTCTGGATTCAGCAGGGCCTGGTCCTTCAGCCACGTCTCTTCCACGTCTGAGGGGGGCTCCAGCGGGACCGCTGCCCCAGCGGACGGACTGTGGGACGGTTTGACGGGGTGGCTGTGCTGCACCTTGCGTAGCCGGGTGCCCAGACAGAGGAGCCGGGAGACCAGCCCTGGTCTGAACCCGTCTCTGGCGTTTGCAGTGGCCTGGTTCCCTGTGTTTGCCAGAGGCCCAAGCGTCAGGGAGTTCCCCGAGTGCTGCTGACAGCACCGAGTGTCCGTGGTACCTCTCACCAGCCGGCCTGGCTGTGGAATCGGGGCCTTGCCCGTCCGAGGCCACGGACGCTTCTGCAGCTTGTTATCGTGGCAGAAAAGCGTCGGCGTGGCGTGTCACCGGAGAGGCTGCCACACCTGCCGCGTGGCTTGGGGACGGGGTGGCGGAGAGGGGGTGAGCTGAGACGCATGCACAGCTCGCTGAGTTTTTGACCCAGGACTGTCCCTTAAAAGAGTTCAGGGAGGGTTTTCTGAGCCTACCCCATCATTTTGTGGCTCTATCATACATAGTCTCTGCTTACAGAGTCCTCTCCTGATCACCTGGCTTTGCTGGGAGCCTGGTCACAGCCAGGTGGGTCGCTGCTGCAAGAGGCGGGGCAGGCAGTGGTTCTGCAAGGGAGACAATGGTTCTGCCCCTCCAGGCACCAAGCGAGTCCCAGATCTCTAGGAGGGCCTCTGCGGGGGGAGGGAAGGGAAGGGAAGGGGCGTGCTTCTGGGTCTTCCCTGGTACCAGGTGGGTTCTCAGGGAGCCAACTCTTCAGGTGCTGCTTTACTGGCAATCTGACATTTTCTCTCCAGGGCAGGCCGCTCTGCTGTCCATCAGCCTGCCTCAGCCACGTTGGGAAGGCGACTCGGGGGGTCCGTCTCCTTGGCCTTTGCTGACCCCGCCTCACTGGGGCCGGCTGGTGCAGTGAGAGGGGTTCTATAGCGCAGGTACCACTAGCAGCAGGACCGGTTAGGCCACCCCCATGCCTGTGGCTAGGACAGGGGGCACAGTGGGGCCCATGAGGTATTGCTGGGGGCTGATCCGGAGTGAAGGGGGGTTTCCCAGCTCTGTGCACGGAGATTACAGCGCTTGCGTCTCATGGTCAGAGCGGCTGTGCCCTAGACGATGAAGTATGTTGTTTGTGTTGTTCGGCAAACACAGGAACGCTTGCTCCAGAGAAGTGATGCCGGTGTTTGAACAAGTATTAAACTATTTTGTAACAGTCTGTGTAAGGGCTCTGCTTGTGGCTAGCCGTGGGTGGGGTTAAAGCTCGTCTGTGAGCGACACGTCCACGTGTGTTCTCCCCTGTAGCATTGGTAAGGGAAAACGTATCTATTGCAGGCTGACACTAATGTCAATGATCCTTCCCGCTGCGGATTGGCACTTGTCTAGCATTCGTCTCTCCAGTCCAGCGGCACGGTGCAATGGAGGGGCGGTTAGCTCAGCTGCCCACGGTGCATATCGTGCTGGAACGGAGTGGGGAGCCCAGACTTGTAGCCACCTTCTCTACCTGCAGGGCAGCACTCCGCGCAACAAAGAAAGCAGTCACGCACCTCCTGTGACGGCCGTGTCCCTCGTCATCCCCAGTGCTGTCCAGTGCCAGGAGCCTGCTGCGCTGTGAGCCATGTGCACGTTGCCTGTCTTGGCACCACGCGCAGATCCCCGAAGAGGGAGGATTCTCCATATGCCTGTCTGCTTCCCTTTGCCCCTCGCAGCACGGGGGTTTCCCGGCCTTGCAGACCCGCTGCACGTTCCGAGCAGACTAGCGGGGGCTGCTAACAATTCACTAGCTAAAGCTCCGAGAGAGCGACTCCCCTTCCCCTGTTTGATTCCGTCAGGGTCCTGCCGTGGCTGGGCACGTGGCGTGATGGAGGCTCCTGCTTGAGCGAAAGAGTCGGTTCCGTCCCCGGTGCAGGCTGGCCCTGGAGGTGCTTCATGCCTGGCAGGACCCACCCTCACTCCTGGGGCCTTCTTTCCTTCCTCACGAGGCTGGGCAGAATGAGCCCGGTTTGTGGGAGTGCTCCACTGGATCTGATGTGGCTGGCCGGCTGGTGCCAGACCTTGCCAGGTGCACCCCAGGCGCGCGCCGGGCAGTGTCTTTGCAGGACAGGGGCTGTAGTGAAGGCGTATGTGGAATTTAGTGTGTGGCAGATGCAGCCCATCCCCACTCAGCTGATGGCTCTAGAGAGTTACTGGAGATGCACAAGGTCTGCCCCAAGTCCTGCTGCGTTGGTCTTGCCTACGTGGTATCCAGCGGTGCCCTCGCGTGGACCCTGGCCATACAGAGGGCCCTTTTCTAACTGCGCTTTTCAGGGCCCATTTCCCCCTTTGCACAGCATTGGTCTCCGAGGCTGAAGGCTCCTTAGTATTTTTTCATTCCTAACGAGTAAATAATTGAAACCCAGAGACTATTTCAAATTGCACATGGCACTCGACAGCCGGGCGTAGCCGGAGAGCTAGAAACACCCAGCCATTCGGCCAGTCCTCTCCTCTGGCAAGGAGCGCTTGCTGCGTGAGGGAGACCGAGGGCTCCTCTCCTGCCGGAGGAGCGCAGAGGGGCTCGACGTGCCGGGTTGGTAGGGCAATGTACTCTAGGCTCCTCTGGCAGTCAGAGTCAGTGTGAAACGCAAGTGCTGTCACCGTTGCGCTTCCCTAGAGCCCCGTGGACTGGCCTTGTTGCTTTAGGTGCTTGTCCCAGTCCAGAGCTGACTCTGCTGCCCGTGGTAGACGGGTGAACTCTCCTCTCACTGGTTTAGTGTAAGGCCTAGAAAATCCCAGACCAAGGAAACCTACGAAAGGGGCAGTGTTCCTACAGGCCCAACGCGTGCAGCAATTGCCAGACTGGGTCTGCCCTGGCACCTGTCTCCTCCGGTGTCCCATTACCTACAATGCACCAGAGCCCTCAGGGAGACGGGGGATAATCTGCCCCTGGGAAGGTCTCGCCCAACCCCTCGGCGTTAGAGACTGTCTTAAAGCCTGAGGCAGGAGGCTCTCTCTCCCTGCTCGTGCTCTGGTAACATGCTGCGCGTGGCCTTGGTGCACTCAGCCAGGTAACATCCTGCATAGCTTGTCCTGGCAAACAGGCTGGGCCCAGCAAGCCCTAAAATGGGGAATGGTCCCAGGTAATTGGGGCTGCTGCTCAGAAACGAGGTCAGCAAACAGTGCTCTCCCATCCCCCGCTCCCGTGCCCGGGAATAAGGGACGAGTTCCATTCTGGCCTCAATGAGTGTCCGGGTGTGACTGCGGTTCTCAGAGGTTGGCTTTGCTGGGAGCAGTGTTGCGCAGGGTTGGGGGAGGGATGGCGTGATTAGTATTTTTTTCCCTTGTTTCTTCCCCATTTGAACCTGGCTGAACTGATTCCACCCCTCAGGGGACCTAGGTTCCTGTTGCCATTTGAAACTGCGTCAGCGTTGGCCTTTCGCCAGCCTTTCTACCGGCTCGTCATGTGTTAAGCTTCCCCTGCAAACTGCAGCTGGACAAAACGGTGAGTTTACTGACCCACAGTGCCCCTCCTAGGCCTCCGCGGCACGCTCCCTGCCCCAGCAACGTAACGAGATTAGTCGTAGCACGCAGGATGGCACAGCTTGCTGGTGCTGTGCCGCTCCTCCCGGCAGCCCTGCGCAGAGAGCATTGGCCTGGCTTCCTCTGCAGATGTGGAAGCCAAGGTAAATCAACTTGCTGCACAGTTGCACAAACCCCAGTGCAGCCCCCAGCAGTGTCTGTTGGGCTGTTGCTTCGCCCTTGGTTTGGTGTCTCAGTTGAAGTAGCGGCTGGGAAGGCGCATGTTAAGGCTGCTGACTGCTCTGGTTCGGGGCCTGAAATGACCGTAAATGCAGGGATGTGTCCTGACCTCCGGCTGGAAGAGCTCTGTGCAGGCTTGCGGGCTGGAGCTGGCCACCCCAGGGCAGTCTGCACATCTCTAGCTGGAGCACTGCAGCTCGGGGAGGTGAGGGGCGGGGTGCAGGAAATTGGGTGTCTCTTGGAGGCTCTGCCAGGAGTTCGTAGTGGCCCCGCTTGCGCAGCATTGTGCCAGGACATGATGCGGTTTTAATGCCTGTATCCAGGTCCAGGGAGGCGTCCAGCCGCTCCATATTTCTGTTCCCGGTGAAGGCTGTGATTCTGACTGAGAAATTGCAGCTGGAGGATGGGACGTGCAGTTGTTTGACTGCCCCGAAGATGGTTTGTGGCTGACTGTTTCATGCCTTCTGAGTATCTTGGCTGGAGAAGAGTCGGTGAATGGCCAAGGGACAGAATCTTGGTGGAATGGCCCTGAAATCCCCTCGGTGCCTGGTAGGGCCTGAGTCGGTTACTTTCCTTCCAGACTGAGGTAACGCCGTAGGGCCTGCGTATGTCGGTACAGTGTGCAGGGCAGGGCTCCCACACCGGCTCAGCCCCCGGGCTACACTGTTGGGAGGTGACGGTGTGTTCTTCTGAGTAGCAAACACCCTTCTTGCTCCTGGAAACCCTTGCTAATGCAGCCTTTCGCTTGCTTGGGGCTGTCTTCTGCCCTCCCAGGCTGTGGGACAGGGCCCGCTACACTGACCTGCTCTGCAGTGGCTCGCGCTCTTATCCCTTTCGCTCCTTGCCCCGGAGTTTAGAGCTCGGTTCCGCTCTGGAGTTGAACCTACTGGAGTTGGGCTGCTCATCGCCCGGCTGAAGCTCTGTCTATGCTAGAGATGGAGACAGTTTTGTGTCCCCGGGTTCTGAGCCACCCATCGGTGCACACGCTGTTACGAACGTACCTCGGGCTGTGGCGCCTTCAACTCTCTGGACAGGGAACTTCCTTGTCATGGATCCTAGACAGCGGCGAGGCCCCCGGTGCACTGATCTGCCCCATGCAGCCAGCCCACCTCAGCTCTGTGCTGTGCTGGACTGTGCTGCAGGCTGCCCAGGCTCTTGCCCTTGTGAGTCAAACCCTTTGTCTGGAGCACTTCAGAGGCTTCTTTCTACTGTTGTGAAGCAGCCTCAGCCTCTCACAGGGACAGAGCCGTTACCAGCACCGATAGCCTGCCGGGGGCCAGTCCGGTCCAGGAGCGCCATGGAGAGGTTCCTGGGCTGAGGAATCCTGGTTATGTCAGAGCAAGGCTCATCTTTATCCAGGCAGCTAAGAAGTCTTCTGCTAACGCAGTTGGAAGAGGTCAGGCCCCGGCCTGAGCTAGACTGGATTAGGGGCTGAGCTGCTGCAGTGAGACATGCTTTGGAAGTGCTTCGATGGGGAGACTCGTCGACACGCTTGGAATTCTGTGATGGCTTCGCTAGCAATGCTCCTTCTTGTTCTCAGTGCGTTTGGCTCCTGCCTTAGCCGCTCTGCCTTGTGCGGAGACTTGCCAGGTTTCAGGAGGCACTTGTGACGTTTGCCAACCATGACAAAGGCCGGAAGAGCTGGTTCTCCTGGGCCCTAATGGTTAATGTCCTGGGATGTTGGGGGTGGGAAGCAGGCCCAAGGACTTCTCCCAGCTGCTGTTTCCCAATACTTTGAACTCAGAAAGCCTGGCCCCTGGGCTGGGATAAATGTGACTCTGAATGTAGGATGCACGGTGCTGCTTTTCCGAGCCCGCGTGCGTGCGTGCCCTTTGGACTGGCGCTGAAATGTCCCCCCAGGAGGGGGCTAGCTCAGTGCAGCTGCTGGAGCTCTGTCTAAAGTGCTGGAACAGCTGCTGTCCCCAGCATCCAGGCTCGTGCTCTGCAGTTCACAGAATAATATGCGCTGCTGTTCCGAACCGGCGTAGTGCCGAGCCGGTCATGAGTGCGCCATGGGAGCCCCATTGTGGAAATACAAGCTGGTGGAGGGAGGCCTGTGCTCTGCTCCCAAAGGGACACGTTCGTGGTTGGTGAAAACTGTGGCAAAGGAACACTTGCTTCCAATGCATGGAAGCTCCTTCTGTCTGCAGGAAGCCAGGACAGCCAGCTGGGCTGTGTTCTCAATGTTTCCCTGCCCATAATAAGCTTAAAGGTGGGAGGAATTGTCCAAGTAATCCTGTGTCTGTTGTGTCCCCTTAATGTGAAACTCTCCCCAGATTCCAGAGCCCTGAGCTGCACCACGCACGTCAAGATCCAGGTCTGTGGAGAATGCCGGGGGGGCTGCTACTAAAGCATTCGGTCTCCTCCACACACTCACCTCTGGCAGTACTCCAGACGGATTACACAGAAGGCGAATGGAGCATTTGCTTTGCTATTAGCAGGATTTGTCACTTGCTTATACAGCCACACTCACCATGAGAGGAAAACCTTCCAGCCTGATTAATTTGGGATTAGCAGGGGAGCAGGGCAGAGCTAATTTCAGATTGCAGTTAATTACCAGCACAGCGGGAGGGGGAGAAATGTCCATCTGTATCTCTTGCGCTGGCACCCAGCCTGGAAACATGGACTGCCCTGCTTGCAGGTTCAGAGGGCATAGCCCTTCCCACACCGCCTGCCTGGGAAGGTGTTCTTCCCTGGGCAGGACAGCCAAGCTCTGCTGGGCTCATGCATGCTGCAGATAATGAAGACTGATGGATACGCAGCTTGCAGGGGCTAATGCGTATCTAGGCGGGGTGCAGTCAGCTCACTTCTGTAGCCCTGGGGATCCATTGCCTTTTCCGAGTGACGATCTAAGGCTTTGTCTGTCTTCGGGGACCATCCGTTGGTTGCGGTTGTAGCTGCCATCAAGTCTGACGCGGAAAGTCACGACGTGCACTGGAGGAGCCTTGCCAGAAGCTGGCCGCCAGTGGCCCAGTGCGGGCTAATGCCAAGCATAGAGAAAGTCCAAGTGAGTTGATCGGGCTGCTAGTCTGCCCATGATTCCATGCCCCACCCACAGCCTGAGCCACCGCTGGATATTTCTGCTGAATGATCAGCAGAGTGTGAAGTTGCTATGTCATTTGATATTGGCTTCAGCTAACATCCCCCCGGAGATGAATGAACAGGGGCAGCTCCCCTCTGCCATGGGGTGCTCTCTTTCTGGTATTGCCCTACCTCTAGACAGGTGTCTGTATGGGGGAACCTTACCAGGAAGTTCCCACTGGTGCGGTTGGTGGTCTAGGTGGGAGCACTAGGGTGGAGAAGACTCCAGCAATGGTACAAGGCTAGAGTGGCTCTGTTCTCTGCCAGGCTTCTGCCGGGCCGAGTGCAGGTAGTGTGAAAAATGCCTCCGTGCTCCAGACACTGAGGGGGGCCACCATTGTATTCATCTAGGTGGGATACATGGGGTCAAAGGTGTTAACATGGACTCTTGTTAGACAGAAGGGAAAAGGAGAGGGGTAGGAAAGAGAAGCAATAAGGTGTGGAAGATAAAGGACACTTTGGATGTGGGGGGTAGTCTCACATCCCAGGTGTGGTCAGGATTTAGCCAGAGCTGGGGAGGTGGCGGCGTATTCTGAGTCCCGCTCTCTGGCCCCGTCTGGTCAGGATTCGGATGAAAAAGGCCTGGAATCCCAGGAGACAGTGGGGGTAGCAGCCAGCCAGGGTAGAGCTGGCCAGCTTCCCCCCGGGGCCCCAAAGGCAGCGATCGGTGGAATGGCCCATCTCATTGTTTTGTTCACCAATTAGGCCTCGTTTCTAATACAGCATTTTTGGTTCACGGACTTCTGGTCTTCCACGGTTCTTGTTCACCAGGCATGATCTTAACACAGTCCTTCGCTTGTATCAGGACGCCTTTTTCTCTCTTCCTTTTGCACCGGTTCCCATGATCGCTTGTTGTCACTGGTTCCGGTGACAGCTGATGGACGTTTACTCACTTCTGAGAGTTGAGTTCCCAGGCAAGGAATTATTACCCACTGCCAAAGAAGGGCTGGGGAGGTGTGTTGCCAAACAGTGCCTTAGCCTAGTCCCCCAACCCGCTTGGCCAGAGGGGCCTTATGGAATGCCAGGCTCACTGGCTGCCTGGGGTGGGCGCCTGTCTCCGTCTGCCCTGATCTCTGCTAGCAGGCTGATAGTCAGGATGAAGTAGTTGGGCTGGCTGCACGGCCGCCCCGAAGGGCGGTTGGAAGATTGTCCGACTCGTCACTTCAGCAAAGTGCATTTTCTGTGGTGTTAGTAGAAGCCTTCAGGAGCTGCTCTGCTCTGATGGAGCCCTGGGTGAGGAGTTGGTCCCCCTTGGGAGATCATCATGCCTCCTCCTTTTCCATGGGGCTAGGTCCCATTCCCCTCAGACACCTCCTGTTGAACAGGTGTCCTCCATCCCCTCTTCCCAAGAACATCCGTCAGTCCTGGACACGTCAGTGTTTCTTCCCTCACACGCACCTCCCCAAGTGGGACTGAGACACGGCCCCTCCCTGGGCTGGTATGTGTTTGGGGGGCAGGCAGAGACCCTGGCACTGGGAATTGAGGGCTGGAGATACCTGTCCAGGGCAGTGTTTGTGCACTTGTCTACAAGGCAATAAACTCGAGCAATAAAGTGGCAGGGCAGCTTTCCCCACAGCCCAGAACAAGATGGCATTGGAACCCCTCGGTGTTAGGAACCACCTGCAGGTTTTGCTCCAGTGCCCCGTGCTTTGCTAGGATCCTGCTTCTTTAGGGGCTTTTAATGTTGCTGCATCTGGGGAGCCTTATTTTCTCCTCCTTTCGCTGTATTGTTCTGGATGCCAGGAGTAATGATTCCCTGTGCTCTGAGTCACCCCCCTTCCTGCTGTGAGTATCTGGGCCGGGGAGGCAGAAGGTGCCTTTCCTTGCGTCACCAGTCTGCATGTTCAGCATCCGTGCTACGTTTGCTGCCCTCCTCCTGCGGATCTTCAATCTGATAATCTCCTAATTGCCAGCTCCTAGGAGTTCATCTCCAGCCATCTGTGTCTGTGGCTTACATCTCGGGAGCAGGTTTCAAAATAGCCTCTGACCTTGTTTGTTGAAGCATGTTAGAAAACAGCCAGGGGGTTCTTACCTCAGCTCAGGTTCCTGTCCCAGCTCATGCTGGCAAGACACGCTCACCCCAGGTGAGGTGAGCGCTGCCGCCTTCCTTGTGTGTATGGCCAAGGGCCGTTCTCAGATTCTAAGATCTTCCTCCTCCTCTTGGCACTTGGCTCCCCTCCTCCACCCCACCCCCCGGACAATTAAAGGCTTAGAATAAAACCTGCCAAATCGGAGCTCAGATGCTCTAATTAGGAGCACCGTGGAGATGTCTATAATAAGTGTCGGTGGGGCTAGAGGATTTTCACTTTACCCCCATGGAGGGCACTGCAAACCCATGTGCAGGGGCTACAGGCCCCTGATCTGAATAGGGCGGTTGCAGGGAACATTACCTCCCCCGATTAATTCCTTGAGGCTGCCCTGATAAAGGGTGCTGTGGCCTGGCTGATGCTGAAGTCCAGTTTGGCCTTTCGCTGGGCTGGGAGTAGAGAAGGCGCCGGTCCCTTGGTGTGTTCTGGTGATCTGCAGGGCTTTATGGGAGAGTTGCATCAGTTTGTCTGACCTTGAAGCCCTAGACTGGGGTTCTGCTCTCCCCGATTATTGGGATTGAATGCTCGATAATGTTGTTCCTCTCCCATTGCAGAACTGCCCAGAAGCAGTGCATGGGGGCGGAGGAGGGGGAGGAAATGCGCTCACTAGTACTGCTGGCTGCATATGGGAGCCGGGGCCTTTCAGGCTAATTTATGGAACCAACTTGACTAAAATGGGTGTTTGCTAAAGGAACAAATCTGCTACAGAATGCAGAAGTAATGTCTTCAGAGGGCGCTTAGTGGGATTCTTAGCCTGTCTCTTAAAACGAGCACAGGAGCCAAGTTACCATTGCCCCAGGCCGTGCTAGTGTGTCTGCACGTGCTGACTTGTCTCTGTTGCCGTTTTGTTCTCAGCTATTTAGGGAGGGGAGGAAGGTCTCCTCAGTTAAAAACCAGCTGTGCCCTGGCTGTGGCAGAAATGCATTCTCTGGATAGTGAGGCGCATTGATGCGGATGAGGGCTGTCCCTCTGACTGGGCCAACCAGATGCTCCAGCCACCTGCTTATCTTTCTTTTCCTGTTTTTTGCTTCTGCCATGGGCTCGTTTCTTCCAAGCCGTCCTCCCTGGAGTTTGCATCCCTGAGCTTCCCTATGGGAGACGGGACATCCAAGTTTAGGCTGCCCTGAGGATGATTTGTAGGGCTTTTACCCATCACTTGCTGACCATCTCAGATAGCTTGGGAAAGCACTTAGAAAGCCCCGACCTTTGAACAGTGCTTCTCCCACCTATTGCCTGGCCAACTGAGCTCCCGGCAGAGCCAGGTGCTCCAGCTGCCCCGGTGGCTTTGGGCTGAACACTTTCCCCTGGGGCTCTAATGTTTCTCTAGCACCGGTCACTGGGATGGGCTCACTTGCCAGGTAGCCTGTCCTCTATGTGCTGGGGGCCGTGCAGCCACCTTCTTTTCTGCATCTGCTCCCAAGTCACTGAGAGGTGTGCTACGAGAAAGCAGGGCTGTCCCTAGGTGCGTGTGATGGTGCTGGGTGGCAGCACTGTCTGAGCACAACGAGGCTGTCACCCACTCCGAGAGCATCGGTTTTGCACGTGCACCATTTGGGGAATTGAGTCCTTCTGAAGAATTAGGAGGAGACAACACATGCTCCTCTTGCACGCACTCACTTCAGACTCAAGGCTGCTACGTCCCCATTTGGATGGTTTCCCTGGCTTGACAGTTTCTGGTTGTGAGGAGGGGAAGGAGTAACCAGTTCACTTCCTTGGGATGGGCACTGATGTGTCCCTCTCTGCTTGGCTACAGCACCTTGGGTGACGGGGGGTGCAGAAGCTGTGTCCTGCTTGGCTTCACAATGTGTATATGCTTCATTGAATTGCTGTTGTGAAACCGGCTCATCCCCTTCCACCGAGCCAGGTTTGCCCCCCGATCCTGAAATCTCCTGCTATTCTGGGGGTTTTCTGGACACAGGCAAGGCTTTTCATCCGACAGCTGTTCTGATGATCAGATTGGCATTAGAGACGTAATGCTACCTCTGTTACCACTGGCTCCCTTGCAAAACACCCTCTTCTAGCATCTTCTGCAGAGCTGAACTCTTTGTGCTTCTCCCGTCCTCAGCGAGCGATTGAGCACCTCTGGTTGAGCTGTTGAGCAGCAACTGCTGTTGCTGTCCTGAGTGTCTCCTCCGCACAGACCGAATCAACCGTGTGGTGGTTTTGCAATCAAGACCAACATTCACTTGAGATCAAGGAGAGATCCCCAGACTCATCTCATTTGTGATCTATGCACCATGGCCTGCAGGCTGTGGCTAGGACTTCTGCTGCTTCTGTGGGACTATTTACTTGTAAAGAGGGTCTGTGGGCCAGGTAGGGTTTCACCAGTGGTTTACATGAGACGCTGGATTCCTTCTCTGCCAACACATTTCTTATATAACGTCCTAGGTGGTTCTTAAACACAGCAGGCCTTGGGAGAGGAGGCAGTGTTTGTGTGGGGGAGCTGGCAGTTAGCAAGTGTCCTCATTAACAATGGGAGCCAGCAGGAAAGGGGACTTGTAGGAAGCGACTATCTCAGGCTAGCAGGCTCTGAGAGGAGCTGGCTTGATACCTCTCACCTGCAGGGAGCCTGGACAATGCCATTCTAGGCGGCAGGGAAGGAAAGCTCAGTTATTCATTGCACCAAATCTCCCCTTCCCCCGGCAGCTAAGCGGCCCTGTGGGACCCAGTTAGGTACCAGCGTGCTGGTGAAGATGGGGATGTTTCAAAGACTTCCCGCAGCAGAGCTGGAAAAGCTGGTGAAAGTTTTCCAACGTCAGAGACAGATTGGCCAGAACTGTGCCTTCCGTGTAGCTCTTTGCCTGTAGCTCGGCTCTGCTCTCTCTGGGCTCTGCTCTCTCTCTCACTTATTTGGATGATCCACTGACACTGTTACTATAGCAACCACTGCTGCCAGGGTGGGGATAACTGTTCCCATGGTGCTCGCTGGGGAAGAATTCTGCAGAAGAAAAACAGTTAATAATTAACTTGTGGACAAACGTGACTTGCAGCGCTGCACGCATGCCCGAGGCCTGGAGAACGTGACTGTGACCAAGTAGTTCACTTCTCTGGACCGTGCGTCTGGTCATGTACACCTTTCAAAAGCAGCTGCCTCTCTCTGCAGTTGGGTACCCAGCCACCCGCTCAACGCCCTGATAGTGGGCAGCAGGTAAAGCAGTGGCCTCTGGAAATGATGCCCCATAGACACAAATTGACTTGTGTAATTATCCCAGAACGTTCCAAGCCAGATCAGACTTGCTAACAGTTTGGGCTAACAGATACAGCCTCATGTATCTTCTTCCCATGACACCTCCCCTCTACCCAAGTGTAGGGTTGTCTTTGGTGGAGTTCAGAGTAGAGTGCTGATTTAAATACCTGGCCTATCTCTGCCTCCACCATCACTGGAAATGTGGGGTTTTCTGCAGATCAAAGAATGCTTTGAATTCATAGGTTTCTTCCCTGAGCAATGAGCTTCCACTAGACTTGGGTAAGCAGTGATGTCTGACATAGTTGATCTTCCGCACGGCTCTCGGATAAGAAGAAAATTATTTTGGCCAAACCAACGATCCAAGAACTGCTGTTAATGTTTCTGCTTGTGCTGCACTGAAACGCCGAGCGGGAAACGTTACTGCCAAATGCCAAGAGAAAGCTTTGTGCTCTATAGCAGCCCTGACTGACCCCATTTCCTTTGAACTTTCCCTGTCTGCTGGCCATGGCACCCACCAGTAAAATCCTGGGGAGGGCAAGTCTAATGCTCCTGTGGAGCACTCAAACAGCTCTCTAGGTTAAGAGCACCTGCAAAGAGGGAAAAATTACTTCCGGATGTGCAGTTAATTTTCAGTAACACAACAGCTGAAAACAGTCATGCAGCACCTCGGATTCAATGCACAGTGTAGGCTAGCATCATGGTAATGATCAAACACGTGTCTTCATCTCTGCTGTAGAGTGCTGGGATCTGGTTCCTGTGATTGTGAATCCCAGCCTGAGAGCTTTGCAATCTGGATCCTGGTACGGTTCATTGTGGAGAGATCACAGGATCTCTTTTTCTCTGTCCTGCTAGTCCCAATGTGCAGGATTTAGGGCACATTGTTAATGTACCAGGGCAGTCAGACTCTTGTATCACACTGGGGTGACTGTCTATCTAAGGTTTTGCTATAGTAGTGTAAGCACTTCATTTGTACTTCCTCTAAAGCACACTCCTCCTATCTGTAACTACAGTAATTCCCTGACATGTGTTAGGCTTGGTCTACACTACAAACTTACGTCGGTATAACTGCATTGCGCAGGGGTGTGAAATAGCCACACCCATGCACGACGTAATTATACCGACCTAACCTCCAGGGTCTATGTTAACGGGAGGGCTTCTCTCGTCGACATAGGGATCACCTCTCTGGGAGGTGGAGTACTTATGCCAGCGGGAGAAGCTCTCCCATCAGTGTAGGTAGTGTACAGCAGCGCAGCTGCAGCACTGTACGTGTAGATAGGCCCTTAGCTAACTGATCCTTACCATGTTCTTGGAAGGTTGGTATGATCCCAATTCTAGAAGTGGGGAAGCAGGCACAGCCATTAAGTGATTGACCCAAGGTCATAGCAGGGATTGGTGGCAGAGGATGAGCTGGGATTAAAACTCAGGAGTTCCTGGTTCCAGTTGTGCTCAAACCTCTAGAGCAAGTCTCTCAAAAATCCCCCCATGCTGTTCTTCTCTCATGCATTTGCAAGCTGAGTTCGCTCACGTATCTTGGAGGTCCAAATTAATTTAAATTTTGCCAGCATAAAATAGGTTTTCAGAGCTTCTTTTACTCTGTATCTCTGTAACATGGTGAGTAGTCACAAGGAACCATTGATCTCCTTTCCCCCACCCTGCACAAAGGTAAAGTTGCTGTCTAGTGGCAGGGAATTGGAATTGGTCCCAAGACAAAGCAAGACCAGGGTTGGAAAGAGAAGCATTCAGCCACAAAAGGTAGAAGTGGCTGAGTCAGGAAAGGGCCCCATTAGCAGATCACTTCTAGTCAGGGTCCACCTCTAATTAAAAATAGCTGTTAACTTCCAGCTTCATGGTGAGTGCTGAGGAAAAGGTAGGAGAACTCCCGTCCAGATTAGTGGGAGTGGAGAGGGGAGGCAGTATTGTGTCTTGGGGACTCTTGTTCTATTTAGGTGAAGTCAGCTTAGTGCCTGCAAAGCTGCTTAGCATTTGCATTCTGCCAAAGGGTGGTTTAAAAAAACAACAGACAAAACCTCTTAAACTGGAAAGGCCAGAGCATGATGGAGCGCTGACTACTTTTCAATGCTTTGGAAGAAGAGGGATCCGGAAGTGCAGGGCCAGGGTCAGGGCATGCTGATGACTCCTCCGTGCCTTGGGAGAAGGCATTTTTTCATCTTTCCCTTTGGATCAACATGGAGCACTGCAAGCTGGGAATTGTAGCCTCTGTAGGCTGCAGCTCTGTATTAAAAAGGAGGGGCTTGGAATGCATCTGGTCACCCCCACTGCTGGCTGTGGCCTCAGAAATCTGAAGTCCAAGGCAATGAATTTGCTTTCCTTCCACAGATTATTTGTGCACTCCAGAGGAAAACGTGTACAAGATAGACTTCACCAGGTTTAAAATCCGAGACATGGAGTCTGGCACGGTACTGTTTGAAATCACCAAACCACCGGCCGCAGGTGAGTGCAGAGAATGTTGTCACTATAAATAAACAAACGCCACTTGACACCTCCCTTCTTCATAAATTATCTTTGCCTTTCTCCAGCCCCTTTCACTCCAAGCACTTCCCATATAGCACAGGGACACTGCCAACCTGAGAGCTAGGGCAATCTTAACACCAAGGGACAGAATCCGCAGCAGACATGGCAAAAGCGGCAGGTCTGTGCCAGAGGTCCCACTCAGTTGGGAAATCTAGCACTTCTGGATTTTTCTGCATGTTCATTCTCATGATGTGTATTTATTGGTCTTCCACCCCCTTCCTTAAAATATTACTGAATCTGATGCCATGGAAAGTAATAGGCTTATGATGTCTGGTTCTAGCCAGGCACAGTGTGGGTAGGGGCTGTGCAAGCTTCCCATGTGCATCTTTGTTAACATGCTTGCAGCACCAATTGCTCTTCCAGTTCTGGGCCTTACTTTCCAGTGTTAAATCACCTGAATTCTTGCCTTCAACTCTCCTGCTATTCCAGCAGCGAGTTTCCATTGAGCAGGGGTTGCCAGTCATTCCAAAAGGTGGTTGTCTTGTGCTTGTGACCCAACTCCTGAGAGAGAGAGAGAGAAGCTAGTGACACTGCCTCCGCTGTCCAGCTTCTTCTGCAAACATTCAGTTTGTAGAACTGTTGTTTTCAGGTTCTTCCATGTTTATAAAGCAGTAATCTGTGTGTGCATTGCCTCTTTCTGCTATGAATGCTATCCCTAGAGACAAACTGACAGCTACGAAGCAGCACCACAGCCCCGCGCTGATTTGTAGACAGACAGTGACAGTCACATGATGAAATCAGCTCTGAACAACCAACAGAAAATAGTGAGGATGTGTTTGAGGAGATCCAGAGAGAAGCCCACCGCATTTTCCACTGTCCCAGCTGACTTGATCCCTTCACAAAGAAATTGCTGTTGCAAAGTTGGACCATGCTATCTTTATCACTACATTTCACTAAAGAAGCAGGCAGGTGGTAGATCTGTCCTTAGTTTTCGGGAAGTATTCATACTTGTTAGGGGTACGAACTTGAGCAAATAGATTAGCTGACATCGCATCAGTGGCCTGTAACTGTTTAGGGTAGGCGTTTAATACTTCTATATCACCTTCCACGTGACGATCTCCAAGCCCTTTATAGACCATACACAGCACAGGACGCCTGGTAGGTAAGTAAACGTGAGCCATTTTCTGCACTTAGTTAACTTCTCAGTGCCTGAGTTTACCTGACATGTCCAGAAACATCCTACACAGTCTTTGGCTGGGCCTTCAAACTGAGGGCACAGGCTGTATCGGGTATGGAGCATCTGTGAGGGGGAAGGGGAAACTTCAAGGTACCAGGTAAAGGTGCTCCCCTTAGGTTCCTGTTTCTCAGTCCATAATGATGAAGATTTGATTTGTGCCATTCCAGAACGTGAACGTGGCGATAAAAAGGATGTTGACCCTAATGCTGGACGGTTTGTGCGTTATCAGTTCACCCCAGCTTTCCTTAGACTTCGGCAAGTTGGAGCCACGTAAGTACCTGGGATGTTGTACTGGTCTTTCTAGTACTAAGATCAGTTGCACCCTTACAAGTTGGGGTGAAAGTGTCTTTAGCTTGCTGTAGGTACCAGATAGGTTTGAAACGTCAGTCAGTTTAGTCGGGAGATCCTCATCACAATCAACAAAAAGCCCCAACACTTTGAGGTTTGAACATTCTCCCTGCCCAGTACTTGTACCATGTTGAGAGATGGGGTCCAAGAGACTAATGCTGGAGTCTCATGTGGCAAGGCAGAGCCAGCAGGCTACATGCAGGTATCCCAGCTGGTCTCAGGAGAAGTGTGGCGTGACTTGGCTTGGCAGTTGCTGTGCCAGTTGCTCAGATTTTGAAAGAAGGCTCTGCAGCTGCCTGCATTCCCAGCATGACTCCATGCATGTGAATGGAATCGTGAGTCACCACGTGAACACTTAAAACACACACAACTCTGCACCATTGCATTACCTGGTAGCATCTGGTGCATGTCAATAAACGAGGCTGAAATGGAGCACCAAAAAACCCAGATTTTTCTGTAAAACTTCAGTCCAAGAAAATTGCCACTGACTTTTAAACTGTAAAATGTAGGTGTGCATATGTGAGGTAGGGTATATCCCAAAACATGGAAGAACTAACTGGTTCAGGGAATTTGTTGCTTATTAATTTATTCTAACTGAGCCTAGCTCACTCTAAATGTGTCCTTTCCTCACAGGTAGCAATGTATGTATGGTGGAGCATTGTGGGTAGAGAGATGCAAATTTTGGCTGGAATGCCCACACCTTCCTCTGTAGGGTGGGTGGGGGGGCCTCTTTCTGCTCTTATTGGAGATTGCCTGCAGGATATTGGCTCGCGCTGTGACTGGTCCTTTTGTTTTCTCCACAATCACTCATGTATAAATGAGTACAGCAGATTAAGTGCTTCATGCCTGTCAGTATTACGGCATCACATCCACAATACTTTAATTAAATAAACATCAGCTGCTGTTTCAATACCAATCTCATTTTTCGGATGTGTAGAAGTCACTAGTTTGGATTCATGTCAGACTGGAATTTGAACTGTTTCAGTTTCAAAGCAGGGCTAGTCCTAAAAAGAGGTTTGCATTAGTCTAACTTTTAAAGAAGACAGAGCAGCAAAAATGCTGTTTTAGGGTGTCTGATTAAATCCTAATTAAAGGTTGAATTGTAAAGAATGAGAACTTGTAGGCAGAACGTTGAGGAACAAAGTGAAGGTTGCTGCCTGTAGCTAGTCTTAAAGCAAGAACCCCTAAAGTTGTGCTTTGGTTGGGAATCCACATCCTTGCTGTTTGGGACAGAGAATCAAAGTTGCATGCCAACCTCTTCATTCTACTGCCTGCTACCCTGTTCCAGCAATAAATATTCACTTTCATTTGGGGCAGGGACATGCTGTTTGTTCGGCACACTTTACCCATAGTACAATGTTGCATACATCTGAGCCTATATAAATAATTCCTTTCTAAACCCAAGTGGTCATGCCTCCTGGTTAGGATAGAGGCACAGTGATGAGCGTTGATCAGAAACTTGTCCTGCTTCTGTCTTCTGTGCCTGTTTTGTAGACAGAATGTCAGTCTCTAATTTAGAGCTTTTTGTCTAGTGCTATTCACAAGTACTAAAATCACTTGGGAAAAATTCCACCTATGCCAAGGAAGCTCTGCTGAATGCTCTGCTGTTTATGCAGTATGCTTAGGCAGCTTTTCATCTATTGATGGTGGTTTTAAACTGGTGACATTCACACTCATATTTCACTTTTGTGCAGGAAAAATAGTTGTGTATTGTGTAATCCTGATTACTTTGTTTCCTAGCTGATTTGTAGCATCACATTGTGTGCCTTAATAAAAGCAAGTTTTAGGAGCAGTTGCATTATATTTTCTGCATTGTTTAAAATAACTCAGTTGTGTGTGATGAGCAGCAAACTTTTGGCTAGGAAGTTAGGAACAAAACTCCCTGTTTCAATCTTCTTTTCTTTTCCACTGCAGGGTAGAGTTCACGGTCGGAGACAAGCCCATTAATAACTTCCGCATGATTGAGAGGCACTATTTCCGGGATCAGCTGCTCAAGAGCTTTGATTTTGAATTTGGGTTCTGCATCCCCAGCAGTAAAAACACTTGTGAACACATCTATGAATTCCCACAGCTCTCAGAGGATCTCAGTAAGTTCTTCCAGTCAATGGGTTGCCAGGGAGGGACGATAAACCGAGGTATTTTGGAGGACTCCATCCCAAATGGAGCTATGTATTTATTGTTAAGTGGGAACAGGAGAGTACAAAAAACACTTGAAGGCATCTGTGTTCACAGAGAAATCCAATCACATTCTTGTGCCAGATGTACAACCACGGGTGACATGGCTGTGCATGTCTCTTACTAACAAGAGTTGGTCCAGTGAAAGCTATTACCTCACCTACCTTGTGTCTGTAGTATCGTGGGATTGACACTGCTACAACATTTCATTTTGTAGTGCATATTTAGAATTATTTCCATCAAACTGTGAAGACTTAAATGATTTTGTAATCAATTAACATTGCTCTATAACTCAGTGCAGCCCAGCTGCAGAAATCGGGAGGGTTGCACGTTAGATGTAAGTGATTTAGCCTGTGGGTGGTGTGTACAAGAGGCGAGGGGAGGCTTAAGCCTCCCCCAAAAGGCTGGCCATGCAGGAGGGCAAATGCTGTGAATGCGGCACAGCTCATCTCCCTTTGGAGCCGCGCTAGCCTGCCACCTTTGAAGCACTGGAAACGAAGCTCCCTGGAAGTGGAGGGCTACTGGCACCCAGACAGTGGCCCCACCTACACTCCTCTTACCCCGGTCCCCTCTGCCATGGAGAGGAGCAGGCGGGCCTTGAGAGAGGAGGTGGAGAGGAGCAAGCGAGTGTGGGGGGCCTCGAAGGTGGAGTTGGGGGGTGGGAAGAGGTGGCGCAAGAGCAGGGCCTCAGGGGCAGGGCCATAGTCCAGGCGCTGGTCCCCACTTCTAGGGAACTTCCAACGCTGGCATGTAAGCCTCCCCAAACGGAAGACTCGTGCGCCCCCTGTGATTTAGCTCAAGTACCTGGGGCCTTGACTATCAGCAGAGTAACTCTGTGCTGATGATGGGGGGTTGTAGCTTCATATTTATTTTTTCAACATGTCTTGTCAAATGTGCCCAGTTTTGAGTTTTTCTGCATAAATGCCAGCTCTGCAAACTATCTAGGACCCAAAAATTGAGCTGTTGTTTTTCTACCTTTTCAATTCTGCACTCAGAATTTACCATCACTGACAAGGGTCAGTAGAGAGAGCTCATTCTTCTGAAGCTATATTGGTCGCACTATATTAATTTAACTTATAAACAACTTATGGAAGGTCAAATGATGAATAGATGTTATAAGCATGTAACAGGCCTGAGTAGTATGTTATATAGGTAGTTATAATCACATTAGTAGAAGTGCTATAGGTGATTATAAGCAACCTGTTGGACACTAATAATTGATTACCCATTTATTAAAACATCTAATAATTTGTTAAACAGTTTATAAATGGAACCTTAATATGAAGTGACTTCTGTATTGCCTGTGCAATGGTATCAACCTTAGAGCATCTGTTGTCAGTGATGTAAGCAGACATGAGGCAGGATGCAGATTCTGAATAAGAATGGCATGTTCCTAGTCACTCTTTGAGCATAGCAGCCCCCCTTCTCCTGCTCCCTTTTAAATGTGTACTTCAAAAGAAAGGCTTTCTGGTTAAAGCATTGGATTGGAACCCAGGAGATCCCTGTCACAGACTTCATGTGTGATCTTGAGCAAGTCACTTAGGTTTTTTTGTGTTTCCGTTCCCACTTCATAGAGGTGTTGCAAGGAGAAGCTTATTAATGCTTATTAATTGGGCCCTGAGAAAATACAATTTCATGGACTGTGCAAAAATGCCAAAACTAATCCAGTACTGCGATTTTTCCAACAGCATAGAGGAAGCATCCGTGTATGCAGTTTTGTACTTGGCACAGCTCATAGCGTGTGGCAGCCTCATGTTGGAGCAGCAGTTGAAGTGACAGCAGTGCTGCCTTGAGTAAAACTGTCTGCCAAGTCTCCTTGTGTGGAAACACACTGGCGACTGAGTCCCTTCCGTCCCATCCCCAAACTACTGTTCTTACATGGCACTGCTGTATGCTACAAGTTGCACTGAGCATGAGACCTGCTGATGGAAAAATTGCAGCAGATTGGGGGGACTTGGCAGCTGGTGCGCCCTTCCACCTTCCTGCTGCGGCTGCTTGTGTTCCAGAAAACCAACTGCCAAGTCTGCAGGTGAGACAGCTGGGCAGGCACCAAGTTGGAGAGAGGGAGATCATAGAAGATTAGAGTTGGAAGGGACCTCAGGAGGAAATAAAAAGTTGGCCGCCTCTAGAAGAAATTGCAGCAGTTCATGAGGGACTTAATGGCTGGTTTTATAGAAAGGTATGCAGCAGTGATTTTTTGCTGACTATATTTCATGCATATCTCGTAAAAATCACTACTGTATCCAAGATACTGCTCTGAACTTTCTTGTAACAAATCCTTGATTTTTCTCAGCACCCTAAACGTTAGGTGTTTAGATACTTTGGAGATGGGGGAACAGGTAAGTACCTAGATAGTATAATTGCTCATGGTCACTTGCTTTGGGACGGCCGTTAGCTGTGACCAGAACAACCATGTAAACTGTACCCTTTACACATACTGGTACAACTGCTAAGGAAAACACCAGATTTACGGTCTAAAGTAAAAACAAACATTTACCAATGTGCAACTTCTTTTTGCAGTTCGAGAGATGATCCTTCACCCCTATGAGACACAGTCGGACAGTTTCTACTTTGTAGACAACAAGCTGGTGATGCACAACAAGGCAGATTATTCATACAGTGGAGGACCATGAGTTCTGGGTGGACAGTAGAGATGTGCTCGCCTACCCTTTCCTGTAGAAATTGTCAGGGATTCTACCACCTTCCTGCAGTTGACTGCCAAGGTCAGCGGAGCACAAGTCCATCAACTAAGGACTTTTTGCTGTAGTAGGAGTTTCATGACTAAAATTGTTGAAGTCATTCATCTTCCCTGAGCTTTGAAGCAGAACTCAGTCCTTCAAGAATTCTAAACACATTCCACGCCAGTGTGATATCTTTGGTCACCAGAGTCTGAGGCTATTTAAATGTGTAAAAATGGTCTGATATGTCATTCAATTAATACTTGTCCAGGAATTATGTGCCCATATTCTCCAGATCCGTGTTTTCATTGTTAACAATGAAATCTCTTTGCACAATTGCTCTCTCTAAGAATGGGGGGTAGGAGAGCATGTGAACATGCAGAATTCTAATGCAAATACAGAGATGCATATCTTTATCTGATTCTGTTTGTGAATGCTTCAAAGGGCCTGATTTTAATCTCAACTGCATTTATACATCCAGCTAAAAATGTCTAACTTTCATCCTGAGAAGCAAAATGTAAGTGTGACTTCAGAGATAACCTCTCTAAATCTATAACTCAGCACATGTGTTTTCCATCCACATAACATTTCCTGCAAGATACCTTGGAAACAATGATAATCACACAAAAGGATAGTAATTCAATGACGGATCTGTCTTCAACTGACCCTTTTTTTCTGCCTCTTTTAGAAATCTAGTATTGAGGGTCTGCAAGTCCCCACAAGCATTGTCCTCTTTCATTTCAGCTTCTGTTTTCTCTTTGCAGAATCATCCAGTCAAGAAGTAGATACGTTTTTAGTTTAGTTCGGCATTATTAGGCATTTAATGTTCAGCCTATCTCTGATCTAAGCTTTTCTTGTCCGAGTCTAATTTCTTCTTTAGCTGCCTATATAGAAGTGTAGTGAGACAAGATGCTTCAGTATGGGTTGTCAGAGGAAAGTGTAGTTTCATTTGTTCAAGGTGATTAGAGTGAGTGGACTTTCCAGTTTCTTTTTTTGTGTCTGAATTTGAAGCATTTTATGGTCAAGTGTGTTTTTTTCTTTAAAAAAATTTTTTTGACCAGATATTATTTCCTCAGAGACAGTAAGTTTGACACTGTACATCTATGGTCAGTGTACAACATGGAGTTATCCAAAGTGATGGCTCCACTTCCAGTCCCCATAAGGAGTTTAAGAAATGTTTTGCACAAGTTTCTTATAGTATGCTGCTCTTTGGAGCAGGGAATTGGAGGGGAGAGGCAAAACCAAGCCAATAAATCACTGAGAGACTCTGCTGTAGTCTACATTAAAATAGATTAAAATCACTGAAAAGATCCAATATGGACTGAAGCAAAGGACGAAAGCTTTCTTCCTTTTGTTTTGTTAGGTGACTTATGGTCATGAAACCCTCACTTAAAAAGATACCATTTTGAAACCGAATGTTTATAAGATGCTGAGACCCTTCAATTACCATTGGTTTGAATGAGAATTAAAAGCACTTGGCACCCTTCTAGAATCAGGCCTATAACTTCTTTTTAAACTTCTTATTCTTGGCAAAAGGTAGAATTGCAATTAAAAACATTTTCATTCATTGTTTCCAGAAGATCTTTTTGTCCGTCTGTCCATGTAGCTATTACCTTGTATTGAATATTAATCCAAGCTGGGTTTGCCTTTGTATCCAGGCTCTGAAATCCTAGCTTTCCAGATGGATACTGAATTCACTTTACATTCTACAGGTCAAGACAAGAGAGTGTACCTTAAAATTGGAGTGTTCTAATTACCCTCATCCCCAGCCCCACATATGATTTTAATAGCCACTGTATAGAGAATTCTGTATGTGACAGTATCGTTTGGGATCCTGCTTGGCAATGATATGAAGGATTATCTCTAACTTTACTGATTTGTGAGCCACTGGCTATTAAATGTTAGAACTGAAGTGAGATAAAAGAGCAAAAGGGCAATCACAATTACCAGCTTTTAGAGATTGGATGTTACCCATTACTAATATATTTATCATGTCTTTTATTATTTGTTGAATGAACTGTATAAGCCTTAGTACTCTCAGGAACCACTAGTTAATATTTTCCCTCCACTGTGGTTCGCTTAAGTGAAGTTTGAGTCCCAGCTGTTGCTAACATTCATAGACTCAGAGACTTTAAGGCCAGAAGGGATCCATTGACATAACTCTTTTGAAATAAGGGAATAAATTATTATGGCTCAATTAAGTTATTCTAAGTGGACAAAATATTGGACTTTATCTTTTTTCCTAGGTCTTTATAATTTAAGTTCCTTGGAATTATAGGGATGTTTTCAAATCGTTAATTCAACAGCAAAAATACATAAACTAACACCTATACTGTATGGTCCAATAATTCACAAATTACTAGACTAGAAACATTGTTGGAACAGAACAAATGCTTTCAAGACCACTACATTTTAACATGCTCTGTCCTTGGACCAATGATCATAAAGAGAAAAGATTCCTGCTAATATAGTATATGTCCTTTATGCAGTGAGATGGTTTATGCATTAATTGAATATTCCATTATCATTGACTGGGGAGGGTTTTTTATCCTGATTAAATGTAGACAGTCTCTTTATTTCAAGATTAAAACCAAGATGTTATGTTACTGTTCTTGCTCACAATCTGTTTTGCAGTGAAGTTTTGTTGTATGAGCAGATCAGTAAGATGGAACTGCTTGGCTTCTCTGTCAGCCCTTTGAGTCACATTGAAATGCTCATACAGGGCGGTCAAAGTGCAATCTGCAGCTGCACATATCTTTAATATAGAGATACAGGCTACAAATCCCAACATGCAATGCCTCATCTTAATCCAAACTACCTACTCAAGGATGGAGCACTGTGTGTCAGAACCTGGTCTCCATGGGTCAAACCTTTGTTAAAGAAGAAAACAACTGCAACATGCTCCATTTTATGCCAGTTAGATGCAACCCTTGGGCTTAGGGTAGTGGCCAATTCTCCCATTGGTCGTAAATTTTGAACAACCTGCACTGTTATAAACCACTATGTGAAGGGTGGGTGTCTATTGGACTATCCTCTTAGATTGTGAATGCTTGGGGATAAGAACTGTTGTTTGTTTGAACAGCACCTATCGTTTTGTTGGTGCTCCTATAATACAAACGACATTCAACCTCCATGCTTTGTATGTATTTTAAGACTAACCTGTTAATAAATATTTGTAATCTCTGTGAGAAGTTGAGTTGGCAAATAGCTCGTTAATCAGGTCTGACTAGGAACTGGATTCCAGGAACCAGTGCTACCACTTGAAAGAAACAGAAGTGCAGCAACTGAGAAATTACATCATAAATTTTCATTGGGCTAAGAACTGTAAGGTGCTGATAGCTTTAAATTTTTTTCTGTTAAATGAAGAAAACCTCAATAAATACTTGTAGCTTCTGTTAGCAATTGTTTTTCTAAATCCCAAATAAAAGTACTAGTGAAGTGTTCATAAATGTTTTAATTTTAAAGTCAGATTTATACTTAAATTCTCTGACAGCTCTATATCAACATACAAACACATTTTGGGGTAAAAGTGATATGCTGGCACGAGATGCCGGCTGCATTATCTTCTGAATCGTGACATAGTCTAAAGAGATGGTACTGTATGTTTGTAGATCCATTTATATGATTTAGTAAACACCTCCCTAGAATCACTGTGCTAATGCCTACTGTAATGTCTGCTTTTAGCTTAATGCTACACAGAGTACCTATCTGAATGTGACTTTTTTGCATAAAAATCAGATTGGATTGTCTGTATTAAAATATGTATTTATAAAATAAAAATATATTTTTGGTGGAAGGAAAGTAAGAATCTAGGCATAATTCCATAGGGATAATATTAGCAACCTTTTTATCAAGTTTATTTTATAAATGTTTGTATCTTGTTAGTTGTCTGACTTCAGATTCCAGTATGAACATCCACTGTTGCTCACTTAGTGGCAACACATTGCACCGCCGTGCAGAGACCCTGGGATTGGAAGAATTAGGAATGTTTTTCTTCCTGGGATTGTGGGAAACGGAGCAGGTTGCCATGGAGAATATAACCCCTGGCAGCCAATCCACCTGACTGGCATTGGTTTCAGCACTTAGTTTGCTTTATTTGTTTGCAGATGCTGAAGGGGGCGGGGGCAGGATGTGAATAATTCAGAATAAAGAAAATTAGAATCTGATTTTAAGGTTTCCCAAGAGAGGGTAGGAGTTTAGGTGTTAAAACTAATGAACACAAGGAGTACAAATAGTGAGTGCATACACTCACTCAAAACTATTTAACATTGCCAGTCCAGTCATCAGTATTTACAGGTTAGGGAATATGCTTAAATATTTCCATTATTTTGGAAAAGGGGTTAAAATGTGTATCTTTCATTAGCAAGTGTTTCTTTTCCTGTAACAAACTGTGAAATGTTTAAAAAAATTAAAAGTAAATTATTGATCCTAAAAATGGTGATGTCGGTTCTTTGCACTGAACGTTGATATCTTGTATGATTAATGTATTATTCCACTTTAGCATGGAAATGTGGTGTTTTACACCAAACTGTCCACTAGATATGTTTCAATTAAGAGCTGTCTTGTCTGAATTTAAACATTCCGTTATAGTATTTGCAGCCCAGTCTTCTGTTAGTATATAGCCACCAGAAAGTTAAACTAATGATGCAAGCATAACAAAGCACAAAAAGAAAAGTATAGTGAAAAGTAAATTAAAAACTGAGTTTTAATCACCTGAGGTGGTAGCATAGTAAAATAGGTAAGGGCACTAGCTTTTTAAAACTGATTATTTTAAAACATTACAGCATTGCTTCAATATTTAGTTCTTGTATTAAATCCTCAAGCCTTAGAATTAACCTTAGGATCTCATTATTTGTCTATTTGTGTGTATTTTACACAAATGAAAGTAGGTCAGACAATAGTATATGATAAACCCTTCTGTTTTACCATACAGCAAACACTTGAGTATTTTGTTAGTACATGACAGTCAAAACGAATCTAACTGCTGCCCTTCTCCCATGTTCATCTGTTCCTTCTTCCTCATAGCAGCTTATGCATGAAACCCTCCTTTGAGACTCTTCTCACCATCTCCTGAAAACCTAAGATTATTTTAATGTTTGTAAAATGGAGTTAAAAAACAACAGACACCATCCCATACAAGCTATGACAGCTGCCGGAATGAACCCATCTAGCTCACCAAAGGCCGCAGGCCCTTCCCGCGGGCTGGGCACGCAGTGTCTCTGATGCCCACGGCCCCTGGGCGTGCTGCCCCGTTGGGGTCAGAGCAGTGCTCTCAGCACAGCCCCCCACCTCGCTGGGGACAGACCCAACCCAGTGCTAGAGGGACCCATGTCCAGCCCCGGGGTGGGTGTGGGCCCGGGAGCGCTTGTGTCTGAGGGGTTTGTGAAAGGCGGGAGGGGGGCGGACAGGTTTTGGGGATTGTGGGAGGTTGGGGAGAGGGTGTCACATCCCAGCTGGCAGCGCCCCCCTCGTGCACACAGCGGGGCGCTTGCCCTGTGTGCAGAGAGGAGGCTTGGCTGGAAATCCCTCGTCCTGCCAGCCGCCTCAGCGGGAGACCCCCCGAGATCCCAACCCCACCGCCTTTGCCTTTCCCGCGCTTTTCTTCACACACCCCCTCCCCCCCACAGCCGGCCGCCGGCGCGGGGGAGCAGAAGCGCGAGGGGCGGCTGGACAGCCAATCAGAGAGCAGCAACGGGCCCGCGCCTAGGAGGGCCGGAGCTGGCGCGCGCTGCTGAGCCTGAGGAGCGGTTGCCCCGCGCGAGGACGGAGCCATGTCAGGCGCCCGCTAGTGGCAGTCGGTTCTGAGCCGGCCGCCCCCGCCCCGGTAGCGCTGCTGGGACGCTGCCCTCCCCCGCCCCCAGTCCGGCAGCCCCTGGCAGTGGCGGGTGGGTGGTAAACGGGGGGGAGGGTGAGCCAGCTGAGGGGATGTGGAGGCCCCAGGCCCTGGCGTCAGGGGAGCGGGTGCGAAGGCTTGGCCTGGGGCGCCGTGACTGAGCGCGGCGGGGGCCCAGCCCTCCGCCCCACTCCGCGGGGCTGCGGGCCAAACAGCCCTGAAAACAGCCCGCGGCTCCGGGGCCTGCCTGACTGGTGGCGACGCCGCGGACTCCCGCGGGGCGCTGGGCTGCCGCCCGCCCTCTGGTGGGCCTCGGCTTCTCCGGGCCGGCCGGGCCCCTTCTCGTCCAGCTGTGCAAAGCGCGCCCTGAGGGCCTTTGACCCCAGGTGACAGCTCTCGTGCCAGCTCGTGCCCGGCTGTGGCCGATGCTGGTGCGTGTGTTAGAGCCTGCGCTGGCAGGGCCCCGCCTGCGCTTACCGAGACTCTCGGCTTTACTTGAAGTAACTTTTCTTGCCGTCCGGATCGGAGAGAAAAGCTTGCAAACACCACCACACACGGGCACCCCAAAGCCTCGAACCCGGCTGGCAAGTGCAGAGGAGGTAGCGACTCTTTATTGTCAATCCTGTACATTAGAAGGTAGTCTAATGATTTTGGAGGGGGCATGATTCATGGCATTTGACTGATGGCAGTTCAGTTCGGGGTGGATGGATTTAAAGCACCAAGAAAATCATTGATTTAAATCAAGTTTCCCACTGATAGTTCTTCACATGTTTCTTAAACAGTGGTGCAAATGTGATCACGAAGCCATGTTAATTTACAACTCAATACAGCATGTTACAAGGTCTAGGCGGGTATACTTTGTGGCATTTTTTAGATAACTTGTTTTTTATTGTTTTAGGAAAGAGTACATAATACTCATTACCTGCATCAAGCTGCAGATGCAGCAGCAGTACAATAGGAATGGTAAGAACTAAATCACACACACACACACACACACACACACAATAGCACTTATATTTTATTAAAATTAAATCTTAAATGTTACATAAATGTTTCACATTTGCAATTGCAGCAAATGTCTTGAGTTGCTGGCTGATGGCTGTCCTTAAACTTTTTTTTTTTTTTTTTAATTTTTAAATTTTATTAACTCTAACAGATGAGTCATCACAACACTAAACGTATGATGTCCTTAACACTTCTACAACTAGCTCTCATCTTCTCCACTCCCACTTTCATTTTTATTCATAGACTGAAACAGAAATACAAGTTTTCCTGCTTCTACTTTGAGTGATTGCTCATATCCATTCCAATATAGGTGAGTGCGTGCCCCGTGCACTGGTTCCTGGAACTTTTTTCCCCTTAGCAAGCCCTGTAGGGCTGGCTTAGGCGCCCCATGGAGTGCCGCGCTCATGCCGCGGTATATGGGGTGCCGCCAGCCCTGCGGGCCCCCAGTTCCTTCTTTCTGCCTGAGATGGTTGCTGGAACATCTGCCTCTTGTTCTAGCAAGTAGTCTCCCCGTTGTTTTAATCTCATTGTTGTTAGCATAGTAGCTGTTAAGCATAGTTGTTAAGTTTAGCATAGGTGTTAGTGTTAAGAGATTAGATAGATAGCCCTCAGGGGCTTAAGGTTGGGCCATGCCTGGCACAACCAACTTTAAATCCTGCGCTGCTTGCAGCAAAGCATTTCCCGTGAGTGACCCTCACAACCGCTGCCTCTGCTGCCTGGGAGAGCAGCATAGAAAGGACAAATGCAAAATCTGCAAGGCCTTCAAGCCGTGTATGCAGAAAGAGAGAGACGTGCGCTTGAAGGCTATCCTGATGGAATCCACGCTTCGGCCAGACTCCGAACCGGTGCTTTCCTCTGTGGCACTGAGCGTCTCCTCGGTGCGGCGCGCTCCACTGGCACCGGTGTCGACCCATCGCCAGGTCCCAGGGCCAAAGAGAAAGAAGCGCCAGGACACCGAACGCCAGGACTCCCTCGCACCACCTGCCCGGCCTGGGGGGAGTCAGGAGATGCACCAGCTGCGTGCCGTTGAGATTACTCCAGCACCTGCATCTCCTCGCAGGGAGCCTCCCCCGACTCCTGGGGGTGGGGGAGCGCCACTGCATGGGCCGTCGACGCCGGAGGTGTTTGCTGTGGCACGTGCCCTCATGGGCATGCCCACGCCTCCGTCACCCCCTCAGCCAAGGGTGCAGGGCCGGTGTCTCGGGGTCAACCCGTGCTGGGTGGCTCTGGTGGGTGGTCGAGACAGGAGTCTAAGTCTCCCCCCAGATGGTCACGGAGGTTAGAACGTGTGGGCTCCCTTCATAGCTCCGACTCCGGGACGTCGAGCTCCTCCGCACCGCAGGCGGTCCAGAGGTTTGCGCTCGAGGCAACATCGATACAGTTCCGCCTCGCGCGAGGTGCGCAGCTCCCACTCCTGCACTCCAGCACCGAGTCCCTCGATGCAGCATCGGTCTCGATCCCCGGCACGCAGTCTAGTGTGGATCCCAGCACTAGAGGAGATGGCACGACACACATGGCACCGGTCTCAATCCCCAGCATGCAGTCCAGTACGGATCCTAATGCCGGAGGAGATTCCATGATGGCACCGGTCCTGATCCGCTGGTCACGTTCATCGGAGTTGGAACCGACACTGAGGAGGCACCACTCCTGGTCCCCAAGGGGGAAGCGCCGACGTAAGACCTCGGCACCAAGATGGAGGTCATTTTCCAGCTCCTCCAGCCACTCGCCCCCCGTTGGCACCGCACACGACAGCACCGGCGCGCCTCGTCTTTGTCAACGTCTTCACGGAGCAGATCATCGACGAAGGCAGACAGGAGCCATAAGCATTGTCGACACTGCTCCAGCGGCTTGGGGTCCCGTGCCCACTGCCAGGAAGCGTCGCAGTCGGCACCGATGCCGGCACCGGCTTGGCCACAGGGACCATGGCAGTGGCCGTACTGGAGGCCAGTGGGGGCACAGATGGGTCAGGGCACGGTCTCGATGTAATCATTAGTGGCCCATCCGGCACCCCCCCACTGAGCCAGCCAGACAAGGGCCATTCCTCAGAGGAGGAATCGGACCCTGAGGAGGGTCCCTCCATGGGGCCCCTCCCGCAATCCTCCTCTTCCCCTGACGATGCGGCCACCAGGGACCATAGGGTGTATTTTCACATTTCCGTCCTTCCCAGACAGACGCTTCCTCCAATTTATGGTAGCTGGCTGCCACTACCAGTTTTTGGCCCTACCCTTTGGACTTTTGTCTGCCCCCAGGGTTTTCACAAAGTGTGTGGCAGTGGTGGCGGCCCACCAGTGCCTCAGAGGGGTCCAGATCTTCCCCTACCTGGATGATCTGGGGCAGGTCCAGGGCCCATGTGAGGAACAGCCTGGAACTCACCTGCGCGACATGCACCAGTCTGGGGCTGCTCATCAACGAGCAGACGTCCACTCTCACCCTGGTGCAGTGCATAGACTTTATCGGGGACACCCTGGATGCCACTCAGCCAGAGCCTTCCTCCCACAGCCTCGCTTTGAGGCGATGGCTGCCATAATCGACTGTCTCCACAGGTCCCCCATGATGACAGCCGGGCACTGCCTGCAGCTGTTGGGACACATGGCGGCTTGTACGTATGTGGTGAGGTTGGCTCGCCTCAAGCTCAGACCTCTCCAGGTGTGGCTAGCCTCGGTGTACGCACCGGCCAGGCACTCCTTGAACAGGGTGGTCACGATTCCCACACGGGTCCTGACCTCCTTGAACTGGTGGAGGACTCCTGGGGAAGTTCTGAGGGGGGTCCCATTCTGAGACTTGGCCCCATCGGTCACCCTCATCACGGACGCCTCGGATGTGGGATGGGGGGGGCCACATCAGCAGCAACCTGAGCACCCAAGGGCTCTGGTTGGCAGACGAAAGGAGTCTCCACATCAACGTCCGGGAGCTCAGGGCAGTCTGCCTGGCTGCAAGGTGTTCCTCAGATTCCTGAGGGGCAGGATGGTGCAGGTCCTCACGGACAACACGGCGGCCATGTTCTACATGAACAGGCGGGGGGAGTGCACTCCTCAGCCCTTTGCCAGGAGGTCATTCGACTATGGGACTTTGCGGTGAGGCACAATTTTCATATATCTGCCTCTCACCTCCCTGGGGTCAGAAACAACGAGGCAGACTGCCTCAGCAGGTCGTTTTTACCCCGACACGACTGGTCGCTACATCCGGAGGTGATAACTTTTATCTTCCGCAAGTGGGGTGTTCCCCAACTGGACCTGTTCACGTCGTCCTGGAACAGAAAGTGCCCGAGGTTTTGCTTGTTCTGGGATCGCGAGCCGGGCTCCATCTCCGACACATTCCTTATACAATGGACGGGGACCCTGATGTATGCGTTTCCCCCCCACTCTGCTGCTGCCCAAAGTCCTCTTGAAGATCAAAAGGGACAGAGCGGACATCATACTGATCGCCCCAGCCTGGCCGAGACGGCATTGGTTCAGCATGTTGCTGGACCTATCCATCGCCCTGCCAGTGCCACTCCAGAGGTGTTATAACCTGCTCTCCCAGGACCAGGGTTGCCTGCTGCACCCGGACCTGGACTCACTCCACCTGACGGCATGGAGACTCTGTGGCTGATGGAGGGAGAGAGAGCCTGCTCAGCGCAGGTCCAACAGGTTCTGCAGGGCAGCAGAAAACCTTCCACTCAGGTGGTGTACCGGGCCAAGTGGAAGCGTGTTACCTGTTGGGCGGAGTCCTGGGGTATCCCACCAAGCTGCTCGCCCATACAGGCGATTTTGGAGTACCTGCTCCATCTGAAGCTCCAGGGCCTAGCATTGGCCTCCCTGAAGGTGCACCTGGCGGCCATCTCGGCCTTCCACCAGCCGATGGAAGGGAGGTCATTAAGGAACCTGACTGACATGGGGTGTGAGAATAAAGGGGTGGAGAGGCTATACCCACAGGTCCGTAAACCGGTGCCTCCCTGGAACTTGAACCTGGTCCTCGCCACTCTGACGGGACCCCCCTTCGAGCCCATGGCTACATGCTCGCTGCTCATCCTGTCGTGGAAGGCAGCCTTCCTGGTGGCCATTACGTCGGCTAGGAGGGGCTCTGAGATAAGAGCTTTAACCTCGGAGCCCCCCTACACCGTCTTTTATAAGGACAAAGTGCGATTGAGATTCCACCCGGCCTTCCTGCCTAAGGTGGTGTCCCAGTTTCATTATAACCAAGATATCTTCCTCCCCATGTTCTTTCCTAAACCGCACGGTTTGGAGGAGGAGCGGAGATGGCACTTGCCGGACATCAGGTGAGCCCTGGCCTACTACATCGAGTGGACGTGGCCGTTCTGGAAGTCGACACAGCTGTTCGTGGCCGTGGCAGACCGGATGAAGGGCTCACCTGTCTCCACCCAACGCATCTCCCCCTGGATCACCGCCTGCATCAGGACCTGCTACGAGCAGGCGAAGGTGCCACTTCCAGGAGCTGTTTCAGCACACTCAACCAGAGCCCACTGGTTGAGTAATCTTTTGGTACTAAATGTATGACAAAACAGACTATGGCATTATAGAATTCCTTCCCATTCCTATTCTAATCAGAGACGAAAGCCTTGAAGAAGGGGATCTTTATTTTCGAAGACATAGTTTAATCTTCAAAGCCTGGCCCCTTGCCAACATTCCCTATGGAAGTTAATTAAGACACTTAAGGCCTAATCCTGCAGCCTCTACTTAACTGAGTAAGAGGTGCAGGATCCAGCCCTTTCTGTAGATGAGCTGTCCACTGCGTCAAGGTCAAGACTGGTGTTTTAGCTAAGTGTATTAGCAGATATGTATCACAATGGTACTCATTTTCTTAATTTAAAAAAAGTGTTAGCTTCTTAAAATTGTTCTCTTGGACATCATGGAATAGCAGAATTGCAAGGGTAATCTCCCCCTGGTAAAAGACCATTCTTTCACAGAATATCTATGTGCTGTATAACTCTTGCACAGTAATCTGGAACAGCATAATAGCTATGAGATGGAACGCACTGATGATCACAAGTCAAGTTACAAGTCATGGCACTGTGTTATATTGTTGTTTTCATTGCCTTTGAGCATTTCCTCTCCCTGGGAAATCACCATCGGTTCTTAACTTTTTTCTGGATGTCACTGAAACATAGTTAAGGAATGAATAAAGAAATCAGTGTTTGAAATAAGTAGTAGCTGACCTTTTGTGTATTAATCTTCAGGAAACCTGACAAAATTAGTTGGATATCCAAACTGTTTGGGGACATTAAGTCCTGAGCCAAAGCCTATTGAAGTCAATGGGAGTACTTAAATGTATGACTTGTGTAAGACTTCAAACAAATACATTTCATAGATCAGAAATAAAATTACAAACAAAAGGGATCATGGGGGTCGGGTAAACATATTTTGGTCAAATATTACACAGTGTCTGCAAATGTTTGTTTAAAATGCTTTGTCAGAACTGTAGTTTGAGTAGTGGTAAGAGTTGACTGACTAAATAATTAGAAATTTTACAATTATAATACCACATTGAAAGTAATCACTGACCCTGGATTTTTAAAAAATAATTCCTTGGATATCCTGTAGAGATACTGAAATTAGAAATGTATGCTGTAATAGACATCTTAAAAATAGTGTGTGTATGTGTATATATAATATAACAAATATATATTCCAAGTAATGTATTTTTTTAATTATTTTTTTGTGTGTGGAACAAATCTTCCCCTCCTCAGTCTCCTGATGAGGTACACTGCATGTCAATTTTGGAACTCCTGCATACTAGTACAGATTACATAGATCACCTCACAGTTTTATTAGCTGTGTATGGAATTGTTCCCTCCTAACTCCTTGGTCAACAATAAGTTCTTACTGCTGGCCAATGCATCAAATGTTAACATATCTTCCATCACAATCCTAAAACTTTGTGAAGAATTATACATTTTATAGCAAATTTATTTAATTAAAACATTCTCTGTCTCTTCTCTTTAGGTGTGTAGAGTAGGCTATATTCCAGGATTGTGACCTTACTAATGACATTGGTGAACTGCAGTGAGAAGGTAGGATTTGTGTAACACTTTAATAAGAGAAAAAGGTTTAATTGAGGAGTCATTCTGCAGCAGACAGAGCAGTTTGCAACTATAATACTGTTATGGAGCAATAACTCTGTAAATCCCTATTTTAAGTTTATATTCCCTTGCTGTTAAGGGTAACCTCCAAATTAATTTTAGCAACTGTCCATGAGATACTTTTTCAAATATAATTTTTATTGACCATTTTCAGTTTTAAAATTCAATTCAGTCTGCCAAAAACAAACAAACAAACCCTATCTTAATGAGAAGATTTTATTGAAAACTTTGCCAAGGGAAATTATTCAGACCCATAGAAAAGATATAATGCTTGCTGCCAGCTGGAAAGTGTAGCAAACTCATCATGCAACTTGCAAAGATAGACACTAGCAGCTCTACAAAGATCTCAGTAAATCATTTGTGGTTAAGCACTATTGTAAAATTGAAAGATTCTGTAACCCATTCCATTTAAATTTAGCATTCTTTAGCTGATATCACTTTGAGTACCTAGCAATTATAGTATCCAACAAAATGAAGTAATTTAAATAATTATACTCCTAATACTTGTTTTATTAATTTTTTGTTTAATAAAATATTATGGTTTTGAATTTGTTTTTGCAAGCAACTCAAAAGTAGTTTAGCTTTAACGTGAAATTTTACTTCTCGTTAATCTATAATGAGCATTAGTACTTTTTGACATTTTGTTAAAATGGCTAAGTTATTGAGGGTTAAAAATGGCCATAGTACGTATTCAGTCACCACTTTTCACAGCAATATTTATTACACATACAGAACGTTGCACAGATTGCAGTAATTTTTTTAAATTACACAATGTAGTAGGTATGGGTACTTAAGTCCATCAACTCATTTCACTTAGGCTGTCAAAAGATGGTGGTAATTTTTGGTCAGGATTGAGGGTCTTTATCACATTGTTTATTATATCACCTGAGTGATCCAGTCAGCAATTTATAAATAAAATTTTACAGGAGAATTCAAAGATCTTATAAAACTATAGGGAAAATAAGGGGAGACACTTTAAAATGCTTTAACAGTGTTCTCACTCCTGTTGATTTTGATAAATTGTGAATCCAAACTGTTTGTGTATCTTGATTCCTGCCACAGCCATCACTCTTCACCCATACAAATAGTATTTCTGTGTGTGTCAAGAAATGTCTAGCTTAAATTGTATGTGCCTTAACAGAAGAATTCATTAGTTGAATGTAGAACTTCCAATTATATTACTGTGTTGAGGGAAGCAGGGAAAAGACAAAGATCTGTTTCCGTCTTAAACTTGTAAGCAGCTTTTTATTTGTCCTAGGCTAGGAATTGTCAGACAGTTAGCAAACACTCATTTAATAGTATTTATTATTTTTGGTATGCAGTAGGGTAAATACAAGTGTTTGAGCACAGGTATAAAATAACCTTATTCAAGTATTACAAAAAATATGGGAACATTAATATTGATTAACTGAATCAAATGCTCATGTGGTGGGATTTGGTTGGTAGTTTTCGAAAACACCTATAAACCAATTATACTTTTGATTGTCAAGGACCGTGTACGGAGAAAAATGTTCAGGATACATAAAATGACATTACCTTACCAGTTTAAAACTTTGTCTATTGCCATAGTATATGTTGACCAGATACTGTGGTTTATATATAGCATAGGTATTTGAGTGAGATGCAAAGGCTGTTAATTGAAAATATTCTGGAAGGGAGGTGGTGACAATAAAACAGGTGAATGTTCCTCATATGAGATTGTAATTTTACAAATAAAAAAAGGGAAATGTATGGGTAGCAGCCTTCTTTAGCCATAATGCTTACAAAGTTAAAAGCTCAGAGCATTTTAAAAAAATCTAGAAATTGGAAAAACGTTATTAGCTTCAAAATAAACTGTCATTTAGGGAGATTATGAAGTTTAAACCAGGCATTTAAAAGAGGCAGTTTTAAAAAACATACTAAACTTTTATATGCAAATGCTTCATAGTTATAGCATTTGTGGAGGAAGCTGACAAAGTCTTTTTGTTTTTTAGTCAGGTATTTTTGATGCTAAGTACACTTAGATTTCTAGACTACTCCAACAACCCCGCCCCTGCGCGCGCGAAAAATTGCTATCTGCAAAGTTCATTTGGTCCAGGTTGACTAGTGAACAAACACCACTAGCCATGGGCAGGGAAAAATATGGAATTTATGTTGTCCCTCTTAGCGCCCCCCATTTATATCACCTCCTAGAAAATTTCTTTATAGCAGATTCTAAAGTAGAATTTCCATCTTTGCAAAATCTAAGGTCCACATATGGACATCATACGATGTGGTTCAGTAATTAGATGTTTGAAGAAAAGATAGTCTACTTACACTGGGCTGCATCACATCAGAGATAATATTTAAAAAAAAAAAAAAAGTCAATACCAGTTGGTACTGAGGTGGGGACTATACCTCTGTATACCTTCTCTGGTTTTATTTTGTTTTATTTTTTTACATTTTTTTAAAATAATTGTTCTAAATTTCTAGTATATAGAATCAGTGTGTGAAGAGAGATTTCCACGTGAAGGGAACTTTCCCCGCTTACCAGAATCACAAACTTTGAACTGAAACAAAACAATAAAATCTTTAGATATATTTATGTTATGCTAGTGTAAAGGAAAAACAAGTCACAATTTGGAAAAGTGGTCAATTTCAAATTAGTTAATAATTTGCAGTCTTTTTTTTTTTTTCAATATTACTCTTTATAATATGAGAAAAAACATGTAATCAATTGTAATTTTGCAAAATGTCCAACCACTTTCACTCTGAAATACATTGGATAAAACATTAAGGTGCTTACAATAAATATTTTTATATAAACAGATTATCACAAAGATAACTTGCTTTAGTGTGGTCATAATGCATCAAGGTAGTCATACGCAAAAATTTACAAGGAAAATATAAAAGAATAGGCTGTTTTTTCTTTTTCTTTTAATATGCCTTTCGATTTTTGGAGAACTTATTCTGCTATCCAGAAAGTGCAGAATGCTGCTAGACTTACAAGAATACTACTGAATATATCATGCAGCAACAAGCACAATAGCCACGTGAACTTGATACATTGGGAGAAATTCTGCTGTCATTTATTCTTGTGCATTTGAGAGAAGAATTTGGCCCATTAAATCCAATCTTACAGTTCACAATGTGTGGGTGAATTGCTGTGCCCACATGTTAAAAAGTTTAACATGGAAATTGGAACTTAGTTTTTGTTTTTAAATCTTTACCATAATTGAATTTGGAGCCTTTATAGTTGATATTTAATGCACTGCTAGCTAATTTCAGCCACTGTTGCTCTTAATTCATTTATCATTTTTTTTAAATGGATTTTTCATATTTTTTTCATCAAAAATAGATTTCTATTACAATATTTTCTTGTTCCTATGCAGAATGACAGCGCTATACTTTTAGTAGTTCTGGTTTTGGTTCATTTTGTTACTTCATTATACATTATATTGAAAAAAACCCCTCTGTAAACTGTAAAATATTGGAAAGGTTGTTAGTTTTGTAGGGCCTGATCCTGCAAAATACTTGAGTGGTAGTTCTTTTTGCTGGCCATAATCCCAGTGACCTCAATGAAGTAGGAATTTTCAAAGGGGCCTAAAGGAATTAGGCATCCAACTCTCATTGAAAGTTAATGGGAGTTGTGCATCTAACTCCCTTAGGCCCTTTTGAAAATCTCAGCCTACACCAACTAGTGAGAGTACAAGGTTGGACCCTCAGATGCTTAGGCCTTCATCCTGAAATGCTCTTAAAAACGTGTGATTTATTCATTTGATCTAAGTTACACGCATGGTTATTAAATGCTTTGCAGGATCAGGGTTTATGGTATTAATTCTACAGTGTTTTGCACAGGCACAGTTTTGCAATGTCCCATTGAAGTAAATTTTTATTTTGTGAATATGTAAGATGTTACTTAAAATTTAACACTGAAAAGTAACATTTGCTAAATAAACTTTTTTTAATCATGCCCTTTACTGAGCCATTGTTTTTGCTCTCAAAATGTAATCGAATCTGCATGATCTCTTGCCCTCAAAAGATAAATGGAATAGTTGCATGCATATTTGCTCAGTTCCACTCAGCAAAACTTCTAGCTATGAATTGCCAGCAGCCAGGACTCAGGAAATTAGACAGGTATTTAAAAACTGAATTCATGCTTAATTGTTCTGTATAAGATGCTTTCTTTATTAATATGGTAAACTAAGAAAGTGAATAACTATAATTTTCCATGGTATCTAAATCTGTAAGGAGTTTGAAAATAAAATGTCTTTCTCTGTAACACTTAACCTTTTAATTTAGACAAATATGGGTTTCTCTCCCTGGTCTGCTCAGTGTTTCATGACAATTACTTGTTTTTCTGCTACTATTATCAGTGATGTTAGCAAAACCTGAGGAATTGTGTTAGTTAAACAAAATTGTAGAACCTACAAAAGGCGCACAAGAGTATCACAATTGAGTGTGTGTATGTGTGTTTTTAAATTGATGGATATAATGTATGTTTTCAAATGGATATTTAGAATAATGTATAATCTTTAAAGATTTGGATTTGGCATCTTCATTACTGAGTAATTTTCTTACCAAAATTACATTTCTGCCTATTTTAACCCCAGAAGGGGAGACTGATATGGCAGATTAATCGAAGTCCCGAAAATTCTAGGCCTTAATCCTGAAAACTCATAAGCATGTGTATAACTTTAAGTGAGTAGTCCCACTGATGTCACAGGACTATTTGCATTAGTAAAGTTACACATATGCTTAAGTGTTTGCAGGATCGGAGACTTAATTTAGAAATCTGAAGAGCTCCAGAATTAAATGGGTCAAATTTTGAACCTAAACTATTTGGCAAATGTCCCTCTAAGCAGAAATTACTTTCCGCTCTTTTTCCCCCCTGGTGCTGTCAGCACAAATAGGGTGGCATTCCAGCAGCTTTTAGTATAGGTTGTAACTTCCACCCCCCAAACTTAAGTTCACTTTACTGTTGAATGGAACACACAAGTGCTGCAACATAGCTCTTCCTGAGTATAAACAATATATCATAATTCTGTGTTTAGAGCCATTGCCGTTTAGCATAATATATGTCAAGTAAGATGTAAAGAAGCTCTATTAGACAAGTAATATTCAATTTTGCACAGCACAAAAGCCACTCTGTCATCCAATAGAATGGCAGAGCGCCACAATATAATTCTGGAGCAAAATTCTTACATTGTGATGAGATTAGGTTTGTTGCATTGAAGGTGCCCTGTCTTCACATCGATGAAATCTCATGGTGTAGTCATCACAATACAACGTCAAGACATTGCACCACAATTTATTCTGTACCTTTCTGCAGCTCCTTTTGATGTAACAGTTTCTCTTTCCTCCCACACTCTATTTCCTGCTGTCCATTGACAAAGGGGAAATGAACCTTGCAGTTTATCTCCTGTCATGGTGGTTTGGATGATCAAGAAGGCATCCTGCCAGCTCTTTCATTTACCTAGAACTCCCCATTCTGCCTTGTGTATTGGGCAGCTTGGCAAGCTCTCCTGTAGTTCTCGCTCTGCCTGTGAGGAGGTAGAGTTAGAGGTGTGTCAGTCAAACTCCCTGATAGGGCCATAAAATTTTAGGAAGACTTTATAGAGTCACAGCCTCAGTATTGTTACACTAGACCAATGGTTTTCAGTGTGTGGCCTGTGAATCCCTGGTGGTCTGTGGACTATGTCTAAGATTTCCAAAGGGGTCTGCACCTCCATTTGAAAATTTTTAGGGGTCTGCAAATGAAAAAAGGTTTAGGCACTAGGCCTCCAGATGCAACATTTAAATAACACTTATTTGAAAATAAGTGAATTGTTCCATGAAACAAAGGCAAAAGAGACACTTTTAAATTAATTGGTGGTTTCACTTACTTATGGACATTGTCAGAAAAAAAGCATCCACAAAGGATTGATTTAGTATTATATCCAGACTCCTTCTCTGTATACAGAAATTATTCCACGGTATTTTCTGCTGCTTTGTTTTTCCTTTTCCTCTTCCATAAAGAGGTCTAACTATTTGAAAGTAGCATTTTAAATGTTTTCAAAAGTTCTTGACACCATATTTTTAATAACCATTTCAATCCTATTTTAATAGAAAGTATCCAATAAATAGGTTCTTCACAAAAATATTGTTGGCCGTGTATTCTCTGTGTTTATGTTCTTCAACATCTTGATTCAAAGGTTGTATAATAACTCCTCCTCCTCAGCCAATCTGGATAAAAATAGGGGACTAAATATGAATAATTTTCTAGCCAAGTTAGAATTCTACTAAATTTCTGGTTTTATTTTAAAATAAGGTTTTGATCTCTTTTTAAACACAGTAAAACATGTGAAATTTCCCACTAAAGTATATTTATAGCTTTTATTTTTATTTTATTTTATTTTGTCAGGAGGCTAATCCTCTCTTAATTTTCTCAGAGTTTTCAGTATATGTGTGTCTTTCATCCAAACCCCAAACTTTCTTTTGAGGAGACTGTGAAAATATTTTGTATACGTGCATTTTCTATAGTGGTCTGCACTAATTTCAGAAAAGTGTATGGAGAAGGTTTTATTTCTGTATGCCTTGACTTAATTCATTCACTTGCAAATAACTTTAATAAAAATATTTGACAGTTGTTGTTTCTTTTCTCCAGGTGCTCATTTGTTTCATGAAGATACAAAAGATGGATGCCATGATTAAGCTACTAATGGCTGTATTGGTCAACATCACTTCGACTTTAAATTAGTGGGCCATATTTTTTTTCAACATTTAAAAAAAGATGCTACGAATAGTATTAGAGTAGTCTTGAATTTCCTGCAGACCAGTTCTGGAAAAAAAAGATAGTTCTTATTCAGATAGACATAGTTCTGATTTATTTTACCTGAAGGTGCTAAGATTAAGTAAAACAGTGTGATTGCATTAGGACAAAAATAACTGTAACTGAGTTGGTTTGTGGTTCACACTAGGGCTATAGGCTTGGATCCAGAATTATTCATGTAGGCTGTGGATACTGTATCCAATTCCATAAAGGCAGAATAAAGAGTAGTGAGGTGTAGGTCTGGTAAGCTGTTGTGTGTAGTGGTATTCTGGGTGGTGACGTTATTGCTGCTGCTGTTACTATCCATCTGACAGTGAGAAGGGAAGCACTGAGAGGACATTGGGGATGTTGAAATAAGAACCAAGGGATCCATAGCCAGGCTGTCATCTTTCAGTTCTTCCCAAAGATTTCCTATAACAAAAAAACAAAACCAACACATTGATATAGTCTTCAGCTTTCATGTGCGTGTGTTTGCCTTTGTTCCTTTTATGTAAGCTATACTAGTGAATGCACTCTACATGCATCATGTCCAGTGCTAAGCACTTGTGCAATAAAACAGACAGCAAGAACTGTTTTACGTCATCAGCTGACAAATTCATGTTTGACAGAATGTATACTTTAATTTAAAACAAAACATTTCTAGCCCATGTTGTTGTAAATATGCCTTTGAAAATGTGAACTAATGAGTTTTCAACTGAAAGAAGCAATAGCTTTGAAAGGGGCAAACTGCCCCCCATTCATCTGAGCAGGATGTTGATTCTTACAACTAATGATGATGCTTTAGTATGTCTACACTTTGATCTTGGGGGTGTGCTTTCTAGTTTAAGGAGATGTACTCAAATTAGCTCTGAACAAACTAATGCAGTAAGGCTTCGTCTACACTAGCAACTTGTGTCAGTATAACTATGTTATTCAGGGGTGTGAAAAACTACCCTTTTGAGCAACACAGTTATACTGATCTAACTCCTGGTGTAGACAGCGCTATGTTGATGGGAGGGCTTCTTCCCTTGATATAGCTACCACCTCAGGAAGTTGGATTATCTACACAGATGAGAGAAGTCCTCTCATTGGCAGAGGTAGCATCTTCACTGAAGTGCTACAGCGATGCAGCTGTGCCACTGCAGCCTCTTAAGTGTAGCTGCAGCCTGGTGACTGATAGGAGGAGCGAGCATGGGTATGTCTCCTTGAGCTGAGAATAATGCCCTCAGCATAAAGTATAGACATACCTGCAGTGGGACAGATAATGTTGGTGCACAATTGTGTGCTTAATCTGAACATGGAGTTACTGCAAATTGTGTGGTCAAATCAAGTAACTGCATGTGGAAGTGGCCAAATAAGCAAGAGTCAGAAATGGTGCTTGTCCGAAAAGTGTACAGAACCACTATTTTGTCACTGCATGATGCAGAATGCAAAGGTGGCACTAACTAAAAGTTTACCTACTACATGAGGACCATATTCTCCACTCATTTTTTGTGCAAACCTTTCATGATTAGCAACGGAGACTTTCTTTGGATATGGGGGAGTGTATCTCCCTAAATTTGTAGCCACGGTTTATGGACCATAATGTGAAATGTAATTTAGCTCTTCTTCTTGAAATAAGTTTGACATACCCCATGTAAGTGAAGACAGAATTTGCCTTAAGTTTGTGAGATGTTTGACATCTTAACAAGTCCCATTTATTACTTACTAGATAGTGAACCCTAAACCCGCGGCCAGGTCATTTTTGTCTTAAAAAAAAACAAAAACAAAAACCATTGAGTAGACAAAGGGAAGTAATTTAAGATAGAAAGGCTGAAAAATCTGTGCAACAACAGGGCTTGGTGGCATGATGCTGGGGTGTCAAATGTACAGACTGCAGGGAATACAAATAGGAGCGCACACAAAATAAGGTATTTAGAAAGGGTGAGGAGTCAAGAGAGAAATGGAATGTTGGATTTTGCATTTGGAAATGTGCAGAAGGATGCATTTAAAAATCCACTGAGTTAGACATCAGTAACTAATGCAGAAATGTATGCACTACAGTGTTTTGGCCATTTGCAGATGGTCTGGCAGCTCCTGATAGCATTGTTCCCTATTGCCTTAGATCTTGTTGTCAATGGATCTGAAACAATATTTTGCACCAGTGCCCTGCCATGATAATTATGTGCACCTACCCCTGTTGGATCCACAGGGCTGCACTGTGCCGCCTCAGTTTCCACTGCTATACTCTGTTTTTGTTGCAGTTCTGTGATGATGTTTGGTATGTCTCTTGTCCCCTGAAGATGGGCAAACCCTACCCATCCTGATGTGAGCAGGAGCTCTACAGCCTCTAATCCATAGGTTTTTCACCGAACTTTGGCTCTTACATTGATTATCTTTTTTTGCAGTGGAAGGGTGATATGGGCCTTGAGCACCATGTTTAGGGAAAGGAAGATTTGTTTGGCCAAGAACAGGAACTTTGATGTCTGCATACACAGTTATTTCAGAGAATTTTTTCCAAATACAGGAGGTCAGTGAAGTGATCACCTAAACATCTGTGCAACTCTGTATCGGGGGTAAATTGCATTTTTTTTGGAGCAAAGATCTGGAAGAGGATTGTGGTGAATGCAACCAAACAGTTATGTACAGAGCACTCAAATAAAACATGTTTTCTTGTTCTCGTGTGATATTATATCCAACATTAGTGTAATAGTTATGTCTGGGTACTTTTCATTTAAGAAATATATGTGATGAGTGGAGGGCTATATTTGATATATTGCATTACAATATTTAGTGGCAGCAGATTTTGCAGGGAGTAAACTGTTTTACAAGCTCTAAATTATGTCTTCTCTAGGAAATATTCTTTATAAATAATATTAAATTCCATACTGCATGAGATAATGATTCTAGTGTACTGCTCTTCTATCGCTGTGGGAAGGACAAGTAGCCCAGAAAAAGGATTAATTGTCTACTCACGGCTTTTTCATACGTGCAAGGTACCCTGGAAAAGGAGATTTCTTCCAGGGTTAGATCTTGATTTGATAAGTGTACAAATAGCAAATAAACATTTAGTGGAATATCAGGCACTTACCTTGGAGATCAAAGTCTATCAGGGAAGGGTTAAGAGCATCAATATCATTGCTCATGTCTCCTTCATGCATGAGTGTGTCCTGCATTGTCCTGGCTGTGGAGTGCTCTGTCAACATCTTCATACCACGTATGGGAGGGGTCTGAGCTGGCAAGGGTGAGTCTTGGGTGGTGCTAGGTTGTGCTCTGAGTTCACTTTGAGTATCTGGAGAAGGGAAAATGCTCTGAGGGCTACTAGGTGATTGTTGCATTAAGGTAGGTGAGATCTGAGGAAAAACCTGTGGTGAAGTATAACATGGAATTTGGTGGCCCCCAAGCAAACTCGGTAGTGGGATCTTTGCATGTAAAGGTCCCGTTGTGTGAATAGTGTGTAAGGGCTGTGGGTTGCTAGCCGACAGGGATGGCTCACACAGAGAATGGGGCTGGATGGACATCTGTCTGGAAACTGATGAATTTGCAACACCAGTTGGATTGCAGGACACGGTTGAAGATCTTAGTTTTTCAGCCTTATCTCCTATCAATGTGTCAAGTTCTTCTAAAAGATAAAAACAGAACAAAATCAAATTACAATTTGATGTTGTGCTTTTAATGCCTATCTAGCATTGAGCTTGTCATCTGCCTGGGTTGCAATTAGAAATTTAGTGTTACTCAGAAAATGAACGTGAGGAAAATAACAACCTTAAAACAGCAATCAAACTGGTGCCTAGTATGGAAACCCAGACCCACGTACCCAGGAATCTCAAGTATTATGTAAAGTACAGTTTTTTATTTAAAGATGGGATAGTTGCCTGCTAAATAAACCCCAATTTTTATTCCTCGGTGCTTAATCCAGTCTTTTTTGTATCAATTTTTAGACAGATGTCAAGGGAGACATATCTTTCACTGAAATAATAGGAAATACACCTTTAAGCTCCAGGATGCCTCTTGATCTGTACCATTATGAATGTTTGGAAGTCTCAGCAAAAATAACTCTTACTGTAGCCCTAAGGTTTTCCCAAGTTTCTGTGCTGCTAATCATTTACTAAACAAGAGGCCTTGAATATGGATCATGTCCCTTCCCAGCACCCAAAACCTCCTCTATTGATTCTCAAAATATTTATACTACCTGCTGCTAAGAAGGGATCTGTGGATCACTGAGAACTAATGCACTAGCATACTAACCTGGCTTTGCCATACTCTTCCTCACAGCAACTGGATCTTTTCTCTTCCATTTCTGAAGCTCTTCCTGCATCTTATCAATTTTGGCTGGATTCAGTGCCCACAAACAACCTTTCCGAGAAGAGCCACCAGACTTGTTTTCAACTTTCTCAAAGCATTTGTTTAAAGATAAGTTATGGCGTACAGAGTTCTTCCAACCATCTGGAGCTGTCTGGAAAAACAAATTTGAACTAAGAAGTGAACTGGAAGATAAAGATTCCCAAATATGTCTCTACTTTATGTATTGTTAATGAAGGTAGAGAGCTGCCAACACACAGTGGTTTGAGAGAGAGGTTGACCAAAGAACTTAGAGCTGGAAAAGGGTCATTAGCTCAGATCTATTCATTTCCCAAAGGAGCCTTCACAAGATTGTTTCCAGCCAATATTTGCGCATGCTTTGACCAGTTTAGTTTGCAAAGATCCCAGCAATGATACTTTCACCACTTCCCTTAAGAATTTGTTTTACAATTTTACGTCACTGTCAGGAGCGTTTTCCTGATAGGAACTTTTCAAGAGTAGAAACTCATGATTACTCATTCCCATTCTGAAGGTGATTTTTAAGAAGAATAGTTACATGAAATTTCGAGGATTTTACAATGGATGAAAAGTACTGTAGAACCTTAATGATCATAAGTTGTCAGACGAAACCTCTGTTTAACCCAAAAGACCTTACTTCCTTTAAGCACAACATCCTTTACTCATCCAAGAGAAGCCCAATGCCACTTAACATCATAGAGGGACATTGGTTCAGTACTAATTCAGAGAGAGTAGTGTCGCACATTAAGGGTATGTTCCAAAGGCCATTGAAATAAATTAAAAGACCTTCATTGACTTCAGTGGGCTTTCAGTAAGACCCATAATCACTATTATTACTTCCTGCGGCACCCTCAGTTTTTTCTTTTTTTTCTTTTTTTGGTCTGCTGTTCTAGAACTGATCAGCTCTTGTTTATGAGATTTGCAAGTTATAGCTCAAGGCAGAAAGGCTGCAGGCCAGATCAAAAGGTTGAGACCAAAATAAACCTATGACTTTTCACATGGCAGTACCTGGCACTGACAAATAAGTTGGACCTTCATTTTGTTTAATTTTTTCAAGTGTTTCTAAAATTATGTTTAGGTAAAGATTTGGCTGATAATATTTGTGTTGCTTCTGCCTTTTGGATTACAAGGACAATATACCAGAGATTAGCAGTGATGGAAAAACATGACATTTTAAGATGCAAGGAAGTTTATGGGACAGTCACCAAGTTTCAACTAGCAATCTTTGCACAGGAGTGGCGACTGGATCATTCAATAGTGAGTTCAGAAAAATCACAAGAAGAATTTACCAACTATATAAAGAAGGTGGATCTTTAGTCTACTTCCAAACATCTAGAAAAAATTCAAGCCAATAGCCGAATGACTGTACACTACTTGGACTTCACCTGAATGTCACAATAGACATCAAATAGGATTTAGCATGTTACGGTGGGTGTAATTTTGTGTGTTAGCAAATTGTATAACTATTAGGCAGAATCAGAAGTCTTCCAAATGAGGCAAAACAGTATCCAGGCCTAACTCATTTTTTTTAACCTTTATTTTTAAGCCAATTGTTGAAGTCGGAAGATTCTTAGCTTGAACAATTCATATAATTGCCTCAATAGTCCCCTCCCCCCCCTTACCCTCCAATTTTATTCAAGCAATCTCTGATCAATGAGATAAAAACATTTCCTTCTTGCCCTGAGGGAAAATTCTGCACTTAAACACAAAGACTCAGAGTAGAAGACAAAAATCCTACTGTAGAAACTAGATTTTGGAAAACAAGAAGAAACATTTCTATGCCATTGCTTTTGCCTACAGGTATAATTTCACATATTGTGATGTTTTTTTGTTTATCACTGTCTATTTATAACTGAAGTTTGAAAGGAGAAGTGGATCCATCTTCCTTTCCTGGGCCAGTGTCTTTCATGTTGGAAACTTAGTCATCCCAGCAATCAGTTTTTGTTTTGTCTTTGTTACTTGATATCAGCTGTGAAAAAGTGTTGTTTTATGGGGCATTTTTCCCTATTTGCATGAGGGATATACACTGTAAAACTCTGGAACTCATACTTTGCTGAGAGGTGTTTCACTGGTTATTGATCTGGAATATGGTTATTGAAACTAATTAGCACTGTTACGTTTTACTCTGTAAAAGTTTTGCTTCTCTTTGTGTTAGTTTTATTATTGCACTGGTTTGTTTGTTTGGACACCTGTGTTCAACAGTTATTTTAAATTTGTGTGTAATTCACCCATTAATCATCACTCATACTTCTCTAAACCACTTCTGTACATTTTGGATTAATCACTGCATCCTTATACCTGCAGTCTTGGATCACCTCTCTCCTTCACCTAGCAAGGGAACATAGTGGCTTAGCTATGAGGCATCAGTATTCAACTACTTCTTTCTAAAGCAGTATTGCATGGGCCATTAGCATCAAAACCTTCCTAAAATCAGTCTCCCACTCTTGGCTTGGTAAGTATTGCATGTACAATGCTATTTGCTTTATTTATTGTACAGGGGCCAGAATCTATGTTAGCTCATTGCCTGTGAGGCATAATCTAAAAAAAGGTGCTCACTGTAGCATAATGGTGGAACTCCACCTGAGAAACTCAGCTGTAAAATGATAAATGCAGCCATTAGCCCCACTGCTCAGTCTTCCTTTGTCACTATAGAACCAATAAAAAGTAAAGAATCTGCAGCTTCACATATGTCTGTCAGACAGCAGCTCAAACAATCCTTTCCCTAAAAGTTCTGTATTTGTAGAGGAAACAAGAAGCTGATGTTGAAAACAGAGGCTTTGCATTCAACATATTATAAAGGAAGATTATTACTATAATTAATGCCAGTGGACATGAAGCAATTTTCTGTGCAACAATATGGATGACTTTTTTCATTGCCTCCTCCAAAAAAGTAAGCTGAGTATCAGTTTCAAAATGAAACCCTTCTATGCCAGATGTGTACACTTGTCTGTGCCCTAGCTGATCCACGTACAGAATATGCTTCATTTAAGTTGCTCAGGGGTAAATTGAGAGACTTATCTATGAGACAGAGAATGATTATAAGTAAGAAACATTATCTTTCTTTACCTTAATATTTTAACCTCTTATAAAACTTTTTGTTGATACAAATTAAATTCCCTCTAGGTTCTCAAATCTCACAAACATGGACATTTTTCACATAAAAAGCCAGCTTGCTTTGGTGGGTTTTGTGATATCTGCCTAGTGTAAATATGACCAGGAAAGGAATTTTTAAAAATTGGACTCATGCCCATTTTTTTTCTTCATGATGTATAATGAAGGCCTAAAAATTGCAGAGAGTGTTTGTTGGTTTTGTTTTTTAAATTCCACTTGTATCAAGAATCTAAAATCTGGTTTTTCTTAGCTTTGTTGGAGAACAAGTGAGTGGTATAAAGGAAATTTATTGCGTATCCTTCACACCTTAATTGCAGGAATGAGGTTGTTGGATCTTTAACACGGGCTTCTTTTATTCAAAAATATTGATTAGTGACAGAAGTTAAATAGATGTTAAGAAAAAGAAAAAAACAGTATATTAACTAATCTGACAAAAAAATCCCTTCACCTCTTAATAGCTTTGCTTTCACTTGGCTCATGTGACATCCCCACTTTACTAATTTGCCAGACATCAGAGTCTTCAGGGTGAGTGAGAACTTTAATGTTAAAAAACAAGCAGAAAAATTGGCCTGTCTTTATCTATCATAAAGCAGCAAAAAAGAGCAGGAACCCAATTTTGTTCACCTTTACAGGTGATCTTTAAATTGATTCCAAATATAAACAAGAAAGATGTTCCCCTTACGTCCAGTGATACTTGGCAGTGAATGATGTAGCTTTTTAAAAGCACAACATGAAATTTTATTTCTAGTCCTATAAATGAGAGATTATATGTCTGCCCTGTCCCTACTTAGTAATGCTTATTAGTGTTTCTGCTCAGCAGTAGAGAAAGTGGGAGTGGCATTTGCTTCCCAGAGGTTTTTAGAAAGGGTGGGGCACATGCTTTGAAATAGCTTTAGGAACATTTAAAAAAAAAAAAGTAGTAGCAAGAGGATTGGTTCTGAGGAGTGGTGCCAGGTGGTGAATCGATTCTGACATCAAGATCTCAAATATGCTTGTCAGGGAAAACCCAACCCTTTACCCAGTTCAGTTGTCTGAGAATGATCCAACAATGTGTTAATGATGAATCAGCTCCTGGTCACTCTTTTTTTTAAGTTAATACTACTCATATCCAGTATTAATGAGCTTTGATCACCAACACTGCTGTTCTAGTTGAAATTTGGTAACTAACTAGCTCCTGTCTCAGTTTGAGCAGTATGGGGGGGGAGGGAGTGTGGAATTTAAGAAAGGGAGAATACCTTGTGTAATGGTCCCATCAGACCACAAACTTTTCTAGCCTCTGAGAATGCTGGCAGTGTTTTTATCTCAAATGAACAAGAATAAAGGCTTTTGTTAGACATTAATAACTGGAAAGGAAAAAAGTGTGTGTAAGTAAGTAAGTAAAAGAGCCCTTCTGTGTTACCCATTGATCCTGACCGCCTCTTGAAGATTAAAGAGTTTTATGATCTTGCAAAACCCCTTCTCTTTAAATCTGGCTCTCAAGAGAAGGGAGAGGTACTTCAAAGAGAAATTCCGTTTTAGCTGTGTGGATGTTTTTTAGGACGTAGGAGTTGGATTGCTCTGTTCAACTAGAAAAGATAGTGTTGCATCATAGAAATTGCATTTGCTGTGGCAGTGAGTAGAAGTTACTTTGACTGGGCTTGTGTCATCTGATGTTTCCCATCAAGATCTCGTGCATTTGTACTATACAGTTTCCTCCCAACTGTAATTGCTTCCCCACCCCTTGGCTCTATATTCAGGTAACTACTGAGGGATTTCTGATAGTAAAAACAAAACTGTTTTTGCCTGACTTCTGAGGATAACATATATAGGGAATTACTCCATCAAGATCTTGATGAAGACTTCCAAAAAGAGCAGGCACTTCATAGGGCAGGAACCTATAATATGGTAGCTGACTCTGGCCATTTTATAGATTAGATATAGGTAGGGTTGATTGCCCACAAGTAAAAGATACAGTTCTTTCAGTTTCTGTGTTTATTTTAAAGGTGTTTTGAATAAAATTACGGAATTAGGTGACTATAAAACTAACTAATGTGTAAAAAGATTCTTCTTGCAGAATGTATGTTTGTCCCAGCAGCGCCCTCTGTGTCATTCTATTTATAGCATACTTGGATTGAGCTGAGGAAAAGAACCTCATTCTCATTGTGAAATAACGAGAGTTCTGTGGCACCTTAAAGACTAACAAATGTATTTGGGCATAAGCTTTTGTGGGCAGAAACCCACTTAGTCAGATTCTCATTGTGGTTTTTAGTGATGTAAGTAAGGGGACACAAGGATATGAGGAAAGAACTGTTCACACTCCAGGGAGTTGGCGTGTCATCTTGGAGTGTCATGAATGGGAGGGAAAAGTTTAGTTTAGGTATCAGAAATGGCATCTTCTCTCTGATAGTTACTGGAGTGAGGAATTGATGCTGAAAGGCTGTAGTGGAATATATGCAGAATAATGTGTTTGAGGAAAGAATGGGTGTTTCATTGACATTCTACACTATATCAGGAACACATTCAAGAGGCAGGAGCAGAAAGGTGGACTTAGCGGAGCTAGGTTCTCCCCCCTCCTAAAAATTCTATGTATTTATGTTAGCAATAGCAGCAGTTGATCTGGAGCAGCTTCTTTTAGTAATCCGGTATGTTGTGAAGCATGAGGTTGTGTAATTTCAGTAACTGTCTAATGAATAAATGTGTTTATTGTGTTTATAAAATGTATATTTTTGGTGTTTTTAATAAACTTCTTTATTTGAAATATATAATGAATTTATTCTTCTAGAAAATAGTGTGGTCCTCAAATAAAGATGCAATACTTAGCTTTAGATCACGTAATTTGTGCATTGTGCCAAGAGGCATCATAGTTCAGCACAATATTAATTCCAAGAAGTGGAACAGTTCATGTGCCTGGTGTTAAAAATAAGGGGAAGGCGATGGTCATTTTATTAGAGAACAAATTCAAGGCTGTGGATTACTCCTTGATTTGGAGCAGCATATTTTGTCTAACTTTTAGATTCCTTGTGATTTGCCTTGAGGGGAAAAAACCAAAACTTTTCCAGGTCACTGACATGTTTAATTTCATGTGTCTTTTTGGCCAAATATCTGAGTCCCTTGTGATGTAACTGTACGAAATAAGAGTGCCTGTTGCACTATAATGCTGTATTATAAAGATGCTGATGGGGATTGAGGGTCTTATCTTTTGTTGCTATTGCTGTGGACTAATGCTGTGATGGTGACATACTTCATTGATGAGGATCAGTGAGTTCTGTGTTTCTCTCACTCTATTGTTGCCTTAGGGCAAGGAGTCTAACACTGGTTCACTCTAGAAGCCACATTCTAGAGCACAGGTTGATCTAAAAAGGGGTCTTGTGGAAGAGGGGAAATATATTGGATTATAGAGAATTCTTCCTCTTTTTCCTTTATGATCTGTATTCCATCCCATCCTTCTATTGGTGGCTTCATGCCACATTCTCAGGCTCTGAAGGCATCATCCACCCTCACTGCAAATATCCAAAACTTTATCAGTATTTTTTTCTTATGCCATGTAGTAGTTATATATTTAAATTCCCTTTCTATAATTGTTTGTAAACTTATTAGAATTCTGCATATTTATTCTCAATAGGAAATATGACAGTCTTGTTGCTCTGATTCCATCTTGGGGCTTTTTTGTCCGTTATAAGCCACTTGATCTGGATTCTTATTGTGTTTCTGAGGCATCAGAAAGAACGAAGCCCTGTGTTGAACTGCAGCCGAGGATTCAATGATAGCCCTTGTTTAAATTTAACTGTAATCCTCCTTCTCCTGGGTCACATGCTGACTAATCCTCCTCCACCTGCTTTACATATACAGGAAATCCTTCTCTTACATCATGGATTTTAAATTCCTACAGCACCTGATTTAAATCATGTACCCTTACACACACACACACACACACACACACACACACACACACACACACACACACACACACACACACACACACACACACACACACACACCCACCACCACCACCACCACCAAGGTATAGTTTTGAGCTCAGCACCATTCACCGTGTGCTGTACTCTTTGTGCATTCAGTGTAAGTGATAAAAATGAACAAGACTGACAGCCTTCTGAACAGAGTATAGATAAGCTTAAACTTCAGATTCCACAGGAGCCTGGAGAGTCTGGGAAGGGTCCACAATACCAATTCCATTCTGCCTGCGGGTGAGGGCTGGGTAGGAATGGGGATGTTTAAAAGTCACTTCCTGCTATGAGGGCCCATAGGTGAGGAACTGAGCAGTTGCCATCTGCTCAGGTCCAGGATTGGAGGTGGAGCTGGGTTCTCAATATCTGCATGTGCCCAGTATTACTCTATACAATACTCATCCCTTCTGCATAGGCCTAGGATAGTGTGTTGGGCGCACACTAGACTTATGGACTAGGACAGAGGTTCCAAAACTTTTTTTTTTGCTGTACCCCTCTTTGGAGATTCATGTCCCATGACCCCCTCCCTCCTGCCATGGAACACAGGAGAGGGATAACTAAACTGGCATTGCTAAGAAGAGTGGGAGGTGGAGGTTGGCTTGCCTGGGAAAATGCAGGGGATGGTGGGTGTCGGGGGGGGAGGGAGGGGGGGCCCTCAGTTCATTCTCCCCCTTTCCCTCAGCATACCCCTGTCAGGAGTGGTTACCAGGTGCCCAGATGCCTGCCCTTATCTGCTTCTGAGCCCAGCGAGACCATTTTGCAGCTGTCAGGGAGGCTCTGCCTCCTTCACACTGCTGTTCTCCAACAGCATAAAGCTACAGCCTACAAAAAGACACCCTTCTCCTCCTCCATACCAAATCTAGCTCCCCTGCGGTGCACATGCGCAGGTGCCTCAAGGCTGCCCAGCTGTCTACCTGACCCAAACTTGAGCAAAGCCCCCTTCCCAAGCCCACTGAAGTGACGGCTGCAGCCTCCTAGTGTGCTCTAGTGGGCACACTAAACAGGATCTTTGGTGGCCTTCAAGATGCAGCTGACTTGGAAGCATCCCTACTCTGTGCTGCTTGCAGCCCCCTTATAACCTCTTTGTGTTTACACCTTCTCCCTCACCCCCAGGTTGAAAACCAGTGAGCTAGGAGAAGTACACTGTCACTGGTTAGATATTGCTCTTATATGCTAACAAGCAAACTATCCATTTCAGTAGAATGGGACTAGTCCCTTATCCTCTGTGCTGACTGGTAGAGCTCAATGAAAGATATAGAAAGCAATTTTTAAAATGAAGAGCTCACCTTAAAATAAGGAAAGTGTTCCGTCATGAAATTGTAAATCTCACTGACAGGGAGGCTCCCCGTTTTACTGTTTTTGAGCGCCATGAAGATCAGAATGCTTTGGGAACAAAAAAGAAACAATGTCCTTTACTGGTAGGTTCACATTTAGCCTCTTATTTGGCTTCTCGGTAATAAAAAAAAAAAAAAGAAGAGATCTTTACAGTATGTGCAACTCCTTTGTTTGATCTTCCCTGTAATAAGATTCTGGTGATTCCTAAATGCTGGATGAGGCTGTTTACATTGTGTAAGGATTACAGAGCTAACTATTGCCCTATACATAAAAGTTTGACTTAAATTGTGTTACATCAGTGTAAAACTGGTGTAATGGAGTGTAGGCTCAGGTCCAAGGTTTTTAAACTTAGTTGGGAGGGTCTTGCCACTGTATGTATTTTCTAATAGTGAGCTCAAATGGATAGGCTGCTAAAGACCCCAAGGGGAATATCAAAATGACAGAGGTCTGAAACTTGAGGTTAACTTGTAGTAGTTTACTCTGGCAAACTATCCTCTTGAGAAAAGTTCCCTTTGCTATTACTATTGATTTTATGTGGATGGCATACAGACACTTTGGAGGCGGGCTGCAGTGTAAAACCCTAATACAGTTTATAAAGTCATTAGAGGACCTCGTGTGCAGGACAGCTAGATTGGATTTGAAGGCCCTGCTTCATATGCTCCAGGATAGTGAGGCCTGAGAAGATGGTGGAGGCAGCACTAGTGTCCTAGAGTTTAGTTTCACTGAAAAATCAGATGGCACAAGAGTGAAAAAAGCCCCCATTGTACAAGGAAAATACTGTCTAACTTCATGGAAAACATTGCTTGCCAGCTGTTTCTTGTGTTTCTAAAGTATCTCAGTGTGCATGTGTGTGTGTGACATACTCCCCGTCTTTCCCATTAATAGACTCCCCACATTCAGAAAATAATTAGCATTATTTCATACCCTGGAAAAGATCTCAAGGAGCCCCATATCCATGAGATAGCAAACACCTAGATTTTGTATATAATGTTATAATACATGTTTTATATACTAAAACAAGAGTGTGCATGCAGGTGCACATGCACTGCAGTTTTTTATTTAGGTACTCAAAATTGTGCAAAGTGTTTGTGAACGCCTTTCCATGTGACTTTCCTGCTATGCTCCAGAATCTAGGACATCTTATGATTCATAAGTTTCAGCCAAATGGGAGCAAGCACTTTGTTGCAAATTCTGTGTTGGGGACAGGCTGTGTCTAAAGAGGGTGGTTCCCCTAACTTTTAGACTTGGAAAAAACAAACAGATTGTTACCTGTAGGAGTAAATGGGTTTAGGAAACAGAGGCTGCTGAGATTCTTGACTCCCTTGAGGAGCGATTCTCTGGTAAGGATAGTGTGATGAGGTAATATAGGTCACAGGATAGCTGCCTCCTGAAGAATACTGACAACATGATAAAAGAGAAGTTTAATTGACTTAAAAGCAAAAGTGGCAAGAAATTCCTATAAATTGTTTTTATTAATAGTAGTAATAAAAGTTATATTTTTGAGGATACCCTCCACCACCTCAACATGGCACTACACAGACAAAATATTGCAGTAATTACCAGATATAAAAACCAAACCAGTAAAGTAAACCATGAAAGAAAGACTAAACCTCTAAAATAAGACAAAAGATTAAAGCTACTACGAACATTTAGGAGACAAAAAGGAGTGTTTAAACTTTTTTAAAAATGGAGACAAGATAAACTAAGACAGAAGCCCAATGGCACATATTCATTCTGCATCATAGGAGCAAGCACAACAAAGCCTTTGTTGCTTGCTGACTTTAGACATGATGATGAAACTTCTAAAGGGTGAATGGTGTCAGAGTACACACAAAAAACAAACAAATCCTAAAATAAGCAAGGTATCATCTTCCACTGGCCTGGCACTGGCAATGCATTCTACCTAGCCTCTAAAAGCCCAAGAGCAAGAAAATGATCTTATTTTTGAGACTCTGAACTCTGTGTCAATCCAAATATTGTAAATAATTGAATCAATGCTGTCCCATTGTGATTATATCACTGTAACAGAATTATGCAAATTGGAGATGGGGAAACAAATTACCATTCAGGGGTCCCATTTAGTCTATTTCCCAATTCATGCAGAAGTATTCTCAATTGCACACTTTTTAGTGCTTTATCCTGTCTACTTTCAAAAGTGCCATTCAATGTGGTTTTAACTGCTTGCCTTGGGAGATTGTTCTACAGTTTAACAGACCTCACTGTCAGGATAGTTTTCTTAATATTTAGCTTATATTTCTCTTTTCTTAATTTTACCCTATCATTTCTAACTAATATCTCATTGGACCAATTATTTCTACTGCTCCTTGTTTACATACTTGAAATATTTTCAAATAGGTATCATGTCCCCTCAAGCTATACTTTTAATGGTTCAATTCCTCCAGTCTCCTAGTAACTTTAGTTGCATTGCTCTGAATTTCCTCCTGTTTGCCAGTATCTTTTTAGTACTGAACTGCCCAGAACTAAATGCAGCATTCCAGGTGCAGTTGCACCAGAACCATATAGAGCAGTGTTTCTCAATTAAATTTGGCCACGGAACCCTTTTGAACTCGATAAATAATTGCGGAACCCCCCAAACTCTTAACCGTATTTTTACATATGGGGCCAAAAAAAATGTCGAAATAAGCAAATTATATACAAACAACTAGGTCAGCGTTTCTCAATTAAATTTCCCTGCGGAACCCTTTAGGCTCCGCGGGGAAATTACACTCATACTCGATACCCTCCACCGAAAAATCCAGGACATCTTCCCTTTTTCGGCAGCGCAATGTCACTTTCTCGCGGAACCCTAACAGTGTTCCCACAGAACCCCAGGGTTCCGTGGAACACCAATTGAGAAACACTGATATAGAGAAACATATTGAAAATATTAACTTGTTTGCTACAATGACAAACGAGTGAAAGAAACAGGACATGGAGAACTTCTCCAATTTTCTATGTCCTGCTCCAGTAACATAAATACTGGACGAAGCTGCAGCCCTCAGAACTACCATAAATTACATCTCCAAAATTACATCTCCAAGAGCTGTCTGACTTGTCCTCCTGTATTCAAAATTGTTACCAGGGTATAGAACTGGGTTTTTATATAGTAATTTTGATTTTATTGGTTTCAGTGGCTCTTTGGAAGGAAAGGAGACTGAAATGGAAATAGCTGTGATGTTATTTCCTGAGGCAAGAACTGGGTATTTTAAAGATTATTTCTATTTTATTGGTTTCATTGCTTCTTTTTGACAGACTGGAGGCTGGGGAAGTGTCTGATATGATGGACTTTTACTGGTTATGACATGGCATAACTGGTATGAAAGTTATCTATGTTTTATGTGGGTAGGCGACAGTAAGTGATTTATGTCTGCTGTTACTTTCAGGTCAATAAGAAGGTGTTTTCTTATGACTCGTTGTCTATCTTGTGGCCATTAAAGGGGAAGGGGAGAGATTTTTAATCTTATTGGCAGAATTAATGAGGGAGCTGACCTCTCACCTCTATATTAAGATGCAAGGCATGACTTGGACAGCCTTCTGTCTGGCTAAAGGCCCTATTCACTTGTGTTTCATTTTCTAGTAAGTCAAATTGCTCTGCTCCATTTAAGGTTTGCAGTATAAAGCTTTGCTGGTGGTTCTGCTCTGCTGAAGACTGACAGCATTTCAATACAATACTATTTCTCCCAAGCTCTGTATCATATGCAGTATTCACACCTTAGTGTCTTGTGCTGGATGATAATTCTACCTATTACAGCCTAGGCGGCTCATGCCTGTCATTTTCGTCTCTGGGCACTAGCATATATTGCCATTACCTTCATCATATTAAAATAAAAAGGGCAAATGCTGAACATTATAATAATAACCTGCTACATGTAAGAGGTCTGTCACAGTGCCAGCCTACAGGTGGATGGAGACTTCCTTTCATGTAGTGCTTGTTATGTCTTGCCCAGCTACTCCCTTCTGTGTTTCAGAGGTTACACAGAAGAGTTTTTTAAAATGCAGTTAATGCCAACATGTAGTAATAATTTTGGCATCAACTCAACAGTGGAAAGGGATGGGGTATCTGTCCTCTTAGGGAATAAAGAAAATGAAATGAATTAACAGATTAATAAGCAGCCAAAATGGTATTTCTGCTAAAGTGACCTGAAGTGTATGGCTGTATATTTACATTATGTGCAGGCATGCATGGCAGCAAATTGAAATCTGATTTTACTGTCCAGATAGCTGTTTCATAGTTGCTTTGGTTATAAGTCTGGTTTTGGACCCACTCCTCTGAAATCCACAAAAAAGAATGTTCATTTCAACATTGGTAGATTAGGACTACCAATGGATGGTGTAATTCTTCTACTAAATTTGAGGTTAATCAGGCAAAGATTTAATGCATTATTAAACTAAAAAAGAGCTGTTGGTAAGAATTAAAAATTTAATGCATTTTTGTCACTTTTATAGCTTAAAAAAGAAGTCACAGAGAGAAATTATGGTTTGCTGGACTCTTCTAGTTGAAACTAGTGCTGAGAACCAAAGAGAAAATTATTTAAAAAGTTATTAACATTTAAAATTGTAATATCAACATAGCTTGTTGGGAGTTGAGAAGTTAATTTTGGCTAGTTAGTAGTTCCAACAAGAGATCTGAGATAGAGCAACATGCCAGGAAGTGAGGTTGTTCCCTAGTCAGGTTTCTTGTACATAGCCAGGGTGAAAGGAAAACCCCTGTTCCCTCTGTCATCTGTCCCAAGGCTTTTTTTTTTCTCCCATATCCTCCCTGTATATATTTAGCTCCTGCACACTTCCTAAGGTCTGTTGGAAGGGTATTTAGCTCCTGCAGACTGTAGGATGTCTGCATGGTCTGGGAGCTGTAGAGAGCAAGTCTTGGGGTGGGGTGGAGAAAAGATATGGTGGGCATTGCCCTGCAATCCTGTGGACCCCCAGTGATCTGCAGGAGAGGAGAAGCCTCCATATTGTTAATAATAGAATTTTGATAGTGTCCAGAGACCCCACCTGGAACTAGAACTCCATTATGCAGGGCATTGTACAAATGCACAGTAAAAGACTGTCTGAGCAGGGGGCTGGACTAGATGAGGTCCCTTCCAATCCTAATCTTCTATGATTCTGTCCTGAAGAAATTATAACCTAGTTAACTACAAAGGGTAATAGGTAGGTGCAGAATATAATGGAGGAAGGTAATAGTAATAGGAACACTTGGTTTTATAGATTTGCTCTCTGTGTACCTCATGAAACTCACTAAACCTTCTCCCCACCTGAGTCTTAGGACTCTCACTAGATGCCATTCCTGATCACCTCCCACCACACCTTAATAGTTTTGTTCCTTCCCAAGGAGCCTACCAAGGCCAGGGGTGTTGATGCACTGATGAACTTCTCAAGGCTTATGGGGATGTGGATGGGGTGGGGGCACCCATATCCCCTCTTATGTTTTGTGGGGGTGTGGGAAGCTCCCGTAAAGCATGCTAAGGCTTATAGGGGTCAGTGGGCCACGAGCTTCCTAATGCCTATGTCAAAGGTTCTTGAGCCTCCCAAGACCTGCTCTGGGTGTTCAGAGCGCAAAGTCTCAGTGGCTAGTAGTTCAAAAGACCCCCAAAGAACCTTGTAAGGTTCTCCAGGAATTTGTGCACTTACTCAAGTGGTGTCCTACTTCTGTGCACCTCCTAAAATCTGCAGGAGAGGGGCTCACCTTCTGCAAATCTTAGGGGGTGTACACTACATTAGTGAGGCTTCCTTTCTGTGGACCTCAGGAAGTCAGCAGGCAGGGGGAGTTTCCTCTCCCCACAAATTCCCTTTCACACCCCAGTTCCATGTTAAGACTATTTTTACAAAGCTAAGGAAATTCCAGGGCACAAACTTTATGACTAAGAGTGGATATCAGTAAGGGAAAAATCCTTAAAAGAATGTGTACTTAACAGAGAAACACTCATTGAAATGCCAGGGAATTCAGATTACATTTACCAGAAACCTGACGTTTAAAAGTATGCATGCAGTGTTGTTGTGGCCATGTTAATCCCAGGATATTAGAGAGGCAAAGTGGGTGAGGTAACAGAAGTTGGTCCAATAAAAGATATTACCTCATCCACCTTGTCTTTCTAATTTGATGTGTGGACATTGACTGTTAAAATACCCAGATTACTGTAATTCTGTCCCCTTAATGATGCCTTGAGAAACTCAGTTATTCATTCATAACAAACAATTTTATCAGTGACTGTAAAATTCCTATTATACAGTGGTTGCGCTGACTATGCCCTTCTTTATGTTCATTCACAGTGCTTAATTTGTGCCAGGTCTTGCCATGGCTGAGCCCAGGCACCTCTAGGCTTGACAGTTCATAGCCCCGGCACTTCTGGACTTGCTGCATAAATTATGAATGTAAAAAAAATTGCTTGAACCCTGATACCTAATTGCTTGAGCCCTGGCACTCTTTCATTACAAATTAAGCAAATTCACCCTCCATAGATAAAACCTACTTTACAAATTCCTGATTAGACTGATTAGCGTACCAAAGACAAATAATTTCTTGTTCTTCCATAAGAGCCCATTCCTGAAGGGGTAGAGTGTGCTCAGCACCTTGTAGGACTGGACCCAATGACACCATATGTCAGTCAGTAATCTCAGTGCCATAAGACAGAAGGCTACCATGCAATGAAGACATTAAACCAATTATAAATCAGTATTCGGTGATACTCCACCTGCAAGATGAACAAGCATAGGAGTTCTTCAAAATTTAAATCACATACTCTGGGCTTCTTAAAGTCCTTTGAAACAAAGCTCTTGATCCAAAAGTAATGCATCTTTACAAAGTAGCTATAAAATGAGTAATGAGGAAAAATGGGAGACTGGGACTGTTAAGGGACCAGAGTCAAATTCAAGTGTGATTTCTCCATACTTAAAAAAACACAAATATTTGAAAATGTAACTAACTCTAAATTCCTTGGCTTTTTAATGTTTGGGTTTTTGGTAACTATATTTTGTGTATGGATTTTTATCCTTAACATTACTGATATATATTCTCACCCTTAACCTTAAAGTATTTTGTCCAGTAATGGTAATTTGTCAAAGATACTTTTGTCACCTTAGAAGGTATCTTCCTTAAGAGACTCTTTCACTTGCAGACAGGAATTGTGTACAGTGAGAGGAAAATTACTTTAATCCCATGTATTGTGTGTGCACAAGTGAACAAAAATTCTGCATCACACAGCAATAGCGTTTTAAATGCAGTGATGTGTATTCGTTTTTGCAAGAGCATCCATTTCACTAACTTCAAAAATCTGACATGGGATATATTCAGGTCACATCTACTGAGTTCATCTATAGAAACAAGATAATTTTTATTCCTACTAGCATTTGTAGAGCTAATAACATAGCTACTTAATGGAGGAACAAACTGAATGCTATTTTGTCTCATGTATCATCAACACAATTGTCAGTTAAGTTTTGACTGCAGAATCTTTTACTTGAGATGGTGTAATAGTCAGAAAGCTGCAAAATAAATGGTTTATGGCAGTCAAGTCCAGATAATGTGATTTAAGCAGCACTTGGCTGATTAAAGCTGTGTAGACTAAACAGATTTTAAAAATATTTTTCTATGTGTATTTTTGTTTGAGGGTACATTAATTATATTTTATTTTTGTTGCAACAGTCAGAATACAGTGGGTTTCCAGGTTCAGGTGGAGCTGGTAGTAAGAAATGTAGAATCTTTTACCTTGTTAACAGAATCAGTTTTCTTTAGAAGTCGTAAGAGAATAAATAAGCAGTACCATGGTTACATTTGTATAGATTAAATTTTCTGACTGTAATCATGTTTCAAAAATCATTTATCTCTATTTTTCCTTAATAGCTTTTTCATAAGCCACATGAGACTATTCATGTAGGAACTTCCCAGCAAGTGCAGAATTAGTTGAACTAGTCACCCAGTTGTTGTGTATTACAGTCATAGTTACCATACCAATATACCGTAGGACATTTGGTTAATTCAGTTGTCCATATATTGCACATACCTGGTGAAATGGATGTGATGGACAATACATCTGCTGTACTTGAGGCTGATAACAATACAGACTGGGCTGCCCTTCCAGTGGAGGTGTCTTAAGCTTGACCTCTGAATCCTGCTGAAATATATTCAAATAAGGTGGTGTTACAAAAAACACAGAAATTTCAATAAATTAAGCTTTTCAGTTACTGTCTCCAGTTTGCTTTTGGATGTTTTCTCTGCCCTTTCTTGGACTTATTTCTACTCAAACAAGAAGTATTAACAGTAATGTGTTTCATCTGCTAGAGCTGTTATAAGAAATATCTTCTTATTAATTATTGTACAGTTACTATTTAGAAAAAAAGGGATTGTTGTTAAAATCCTCTAACACAAATATGAAAAATCCAGAAAATGATAATTTCTATGTCCTTTTTTCTCCACAAACTAGAATAACCCTCATTCCTTAGCTCTTTGTGCCTCTCTCTCACTTGGCTGGTCCCCCCAATGATTGTCAATAGAAGGTATGCAGAAAGCTGGAGAGAGACTTGGGAATCAAAATATGTGGAGAAGCAGATTGCAGAAGAAAATTAAATTAGACTGACTGCATCAGCTAGCTTCATTGTTACAGAAAATCCAGTTGTAGAATATGAGCCATTTCTAAAACTGCCAATAAAGACAGGTGGGTCGGTCAGGTTTCAACTTCTTAGATCTCTTCCCTGCTACACATCTATCTGTCTAGGATTCCACGCACTATACAGCCAGAGTCCTTCATACTTGCTTCACAGATGCTGAAATGGTAAGAATATTCAAAGTTCTTGGTTACCCTTCTAGCAGTAACCACAGATAACCAGTACTAGTGAAGACTGAACAGAAAGCAGGCAATACACTTAGGGAGATTACCTCAGAAAAAGAAGCTCAACCTCCATTTGCCTTTCAATTATGCAGTTATGTTATAAAGACTGATGGACAGATTTGATCAGTAGCTTAAACACACAATATATGGGTAAATGGGATAATCTCTAATAACCACAGAACTGGCATTCTTTAAGTGATCTTGGCAACTTGATTAGGCCACTGATTTGAGCTCCCTACCAACTGTTGCAAGATGGCAGGGGCAACCTCGGTATTCCAAATATCTAATTTAAATCTATTAGATTAATCTCTTTTATATGGCCAGATTGTGAACAAGTATGGAAATGGAATTTTCAAATTTACAAGAGACAACTGCAAATTAAAAACAATCAAAAATCATTATTAAAATGTCACGTGCACATTTTATTTCACCAGCATATTCAGCTGTCAGACACAATATACCTATGAATCTGGTTTATTGTCTGTAGGGTTCTGCCTTAAAACTTTCTTTTTCTGATTAACAATGGAAGACATGTAGATAGGAAACTTACTCCTAATTGAAATAATGGATTTCAAAGAGTTGCAATTTAAATGAGCTTATGGACTTTATACTTTTCCTAATATTTACTGTTTTATTAATTTCAAAGCAAGTAAGACATTCATGAAATATAAACAGCCCAAAGCTCCTTCTAGTAATATGATCTTAGATTGTCTCGAAGCCCATTTATTACTGCCTGTATTATTGAAATTAAACATTACAAGTTGTGAACATGTCTTCTGAATGCCATATAACAGTACAATTTTCCATGTTAGCATGCCAACTAAATGGAAGCCATCAGAGAGTTAGGTCTTCCTGAATCTTGGTTAAAATGTATAATGAAATGTGGACTTTACCACTTTCCCCAAATACAAGTGATTGATTTTAATTTCTGATGACTTTAGCTGACACATATTACAATAGTAAGGAAGAATAATTTTGTTTGTTGCACTTTAGTTTTAGATGCTGTGCCACCAAAATATCAACCCTTAGTGAAAAAACCTGTTGTACTAATCAAGAAGATGATAGCCCTTTGTAATACTCTATCATGGTCAGAAAAATCGAACTGACATTTGGACTCTGATTCTCTAGTGACACACATTTTCAAATTTACTTTTATCCTTTAATCTGTCTAATTCTTCTTAAGTACTGCATAGTGATAGCAAAAATATAAGTAGTCATATGATCAACCCCTGGGTTGATCATGACAAATAATCATGTTTCTTAACACCCTGTCTGTCTACAACTAGTTTATAAATGTTGTTTAAAAATAATTAATTTGTGTTAGCTAATATGCCTTTTCTTAGCATAGGTATATAGGAAGGAATTAAAGAAAATTGTAACAAGTTTGTGTGTATTCACATGCATGCAGACCCCTATGCTTGTGACTGGTGGTTTTATAACTTTCTGCTCCCCAAAACATTAATTGATGCCAATTATTGACATCAAAACTTCTTGTCAGGAAAGCATTGACTATTTCAGGTCCACATATGGGGTTTATAGGGAAATAATTCATTTCTGTGGACTTGAGAATTAATTTTAGTTGAAGAAAGGGAGTAGCATGGGGAACTGCAACAAAGGTAGTACAGATGTCTGTTATGAACTCTATCCAGTAACCTGGAAAGACTGATTGTTGGTACAGTTATGCCCTGGATAACAGGAATTATTTCCAAAAGTAGTTCAGAGCCCTGATAATAGCCCTCTGTAGTATGGTAACTCACCATGACTTGGGAACTGTGATCTTGGCCTGTGGGGTTGTACTGGAGATTGTTGCACCATGTTGATTCTGTGGAAATGTTCTGAATATGTGTAGAAAAGGACTCTGACTCTCCAGTGCCTGTAGATCCTGGTAGCTCCACAAAACCCTCAATACTTCTTGCATTTTTGAAGGAATTACTATCCAGTGTGAGGGACGGATGAGTTTCTTGGAAGACATCTTCACTAAACTCCCTCTTATAAGGATGGAAGGGGTTCCTGCTGCTCTTGAGGAACTTGCCATAGTTTCCTGCAGTGTCTTCCTCATAGCTGTACCTTCTGTATTTCTCAGCATTGGGAGAAACTTTAAGTTTGCACTTCCCAGAGTGAATTCCTTGGTTGGCAGGAAATCTCCCATGGATTTGATCCTGGGTTGGTGAAGAGGGGTTTGGGCTGCGAGAAGATTCTGAACTCTTTCTTTCTGTCCTGCTGTTTGGATCATATGACTGGCAACTGAAACTGGGATTATCCTGCAAGGCACAATTTACATACATTTAAAGACCATTGAATTCCAAGAGCTGGTACTTTCAATATACTAGAAACACTGAGTTACCGAAGCATATTCAGGGAGGGACTTGCAGATTCAGAAAGATCCTTCAGGGAAATCTGCATGAAAATAGTGTTTCCTGCAGAGAGAGGGATCTTGAAGAACTTGCAGCATGTCATTAAAAAAACCTATAATGTGTCAATGGTTACTAATCTACATAAGAACCTGTGTGTCAAGAGTCCTATTTTTAAATTTTTCTAAATATATGTCTAGTTCTAATGGATTAGTCACACTACATCCATTGCTGCTGTGACAATCAAGGGTATTCATTTAGTTCAATAAGCTACTGTATTGAGATGTTAAGCAGAAGCTTATGTATCCTAATGTGTGATGCCAATTTGAGCATTTCTTGCAGCTAAACATCAGTATTCAGTGCTAATCTGGTTTTTATAGAGAAATTCTGTTCAGTCAGGGACCCATCCAAAAATCATATCCAACTCCAGGTCATTTTTGGCTTGATGCTTGAATGAAAACCAATTTTATTTGTATCATTCTTTTGTAACTCCCATTCCCTTTTCATTCCTTCAACCAAGCGAAATATGTCTGTATGTAGGCCATTTTTGTTTCACTAAGAAATAATATAAAATCATGCAGTTGTGCCAAGCTGTTTGGACAACAATACTGTTAATCCACCATTTGGATTTTTCTTGATGGAATCATGATATTTGCTATTTCACTGTAGTTGGATGCAGTGTACCAAACCAGGTGGTGAACACAGACATGCCAAGATCATCAGCTATAACATTACAGCATTCTTTTTGTAGCAAGCTGACAGGTTGAATATGTGAGCGGTGGGAGCCAGAGAATTTCATTCAGTTTATGAATTAAAGTCACAACCAAGTCTGAAGCACTCCGTGATGTCCTCCACTGGCAGGGGATGGACAAGATGGGTTAATCCTTTGTGTCTCTAATTTCTATGGTTCTGTGAAGAAGCAGTATAAAAATTATTTAAAAAAACACCACTAGTTGTAAAATAACTATGATTCCTAGTGGAGGTAAGTTGCCTCTTTTTGTTCCTGAGTACTGGGAATCCAGTAGAACGATTACCATAAGGTTTAAAATTCAGCACTATGTGTAAGCTTTTAACACTTCAGAAATATAATTTAAACGTTTACTTCTGTACACCAATTCAGCATTCCTGTGATTTTGGTACCTTCTGTTATGGATTTATTCTTGTTATTTCTTTGGATGGACAAATCTGCGTCCTGGTACACCAACTGTTACGCACTCTATCTGGGTTTGTGCTTCTTGGGAAGGAGAAAAGAGATTGCATGTCTTACTCACAGTTTGCTGAGCTGGGGAGCTTGAGTCCCCTTGTGTCTGCATGAAGTCGTCTTGTTGGTCACTTTCCAGAGTGTCCGAAGAAGATAACTTAATATTGGGTTGATCTTCAAGCAATGAAACCATTACAAAGTCCCAGCCAGATAGAAATCCTGTTGTAATAGAATCAAACCACAATGAATGTCAGTGTATATCTGTTTATGGACAGCCTTTCCTGTCCCAAACAAAGGCTTCACCATTTGGGTACCTGCCTGACCAATGTTCCTCTCCCTCAGATTGTACATATTCTAAAATGGCAAATTGTGAAATAAATCACCTGATTATCTGGGGAAGATTCTGACTGCAGATATGCAGTCTAGTCACAAAAGCTGAGACTACCTTTAATTCGTTCACCAAAAACTCTACAGAATTACCAACAAACTGGCATTTCCCTATTACTTTCTGCATAGGGAAAGGTAGGGTGACCAGATAGCAAGTGTGAAAAATCGGGACAAGAGATGGGGGATAATAGGCACCTAATATAAGGCAAAGCTACAAATATTGGGACTGTCCCTATAAAATCGGGACATCTGGTCACCCTAAGGAGAGGTGTTTTACAGGTGTATCTACAGTGCTCTGATGAAAGGCTAATAATACAGAGAGATAGTCACACAATGGAGTAACAAGTAAATCTGTATTGCTCTTCCAGAGGGATTATGCTTGAATTGGTGAAACTACATTTATTGGGGGGTGTTATATGAGGAGAATAGCACTGGTTTGTTGTTAGGCTGTTATGAAGATGAACCCACATTGTTGTGGGCAGGGCAATTTAAAGGGAAGGTTTATAACTTCACTGCTTAGATTGGGAGGGCTGATATATCTATACCTCCACTTTTTCATTGGTTGAAGGCACATGATCTTTTGACTTCTGCCTTACATCATTAAATGTATCTGAGATATGTAAGTATCCAGCATCACTTAATACTATATAGTGTCATCACTCACATCTTTCTTTCTGTCACTAACCTTTGATCTGTGACATTTCTGATACTGTTGCTTTGTGTTAAGAGAAGCAAGTTTCATCTTCTAATGTCTTGTTTTGTGCTGTAGGATTTTATGGATCTTGCTCTTTGGCATCTCGCTGTGAATCTCACGGTCAGTAATAGTGATGGCTAATCCTATATATCATACACTACCTTGTGCCGAGTGTATTGCTCTACAGAGAGATCCTGTAAGGTCTGATCTGTGTTGGAACTGCAGAAGTTGGATTCCAGATGTACAAAATGTAAGGTTCTATCTTTACATGAAGAGTTAACCAGTGGTGGTTTTGATACATGTTTAGATGACGATTAGGTAAATAACTGACGGGTTTATTAGGTTTGGTTAAAAAAGATATATCATTTTAATATGTGAAAATTTTCTTTTGCCTTTATATAAGTATATATAAAGTATATTTCATGATGAGTAGTCTGCTGAAATGTGCACTGCCCAAGGGAATAAAACACACTGGGGATTGGATATCAAGTATGAGACTTCTACTAGATCAGGAAAGTGATGTTAGCTAAAGTTCACAAATATCTTGGGCACAGATCATCTTTGAGCAGCTTATCTGGAGGCTGACATGGAGGGAGATTCTAATTATTGACGCTCATCATGAAAGAAGCCGGTGGGAAATGCTGACAATTTGGAAATATCAAATATATTTCTAGATGTTCAGCACTGGCATGCCTTTTCTCAATATTCATTTTTCACTTGTCTAGTTTATCAGAAAGAGGTGGCAGACGTGGTCCAGGTATAATAAAGGCCTGTGTTTAAGAAGTCATTTGAAAGACTCAGTAAGACTGCTAAAGGACGAGAAGTTACCTGATTCCAAGAAGTCATTTTGATGAGATATAACTGAAGTGAGAGAGTCAGAGAAGAGCAATGTCTGAGGGTCACTAGTAAATAACATCCAAACCTAAGCTACTTTAATTCTGTTTGCCCATAGGCCCTGTGTTCACAGGCATGATCAATATGGTTCCTGCAGTGGGTCAGGAAAGGTCCGGCCTGAAACACAGGACATTCAGGCTCTGGTTATTTGAAAGCCATTGGATTGCCATTCTAAACATGGTAATGAATAAATTCGGATTATGTGGGGATTTTGTACACTGTGGATAAGGAAAACTAACTGGTTGGTCTTTCCCAAGATAATGTCCTTAATTGCAACCAAGTTTTTCTAATCTTTGTCTGTGGATTTTATTTACTATTTCCTGAAGACTGGCATGAAAGGAACAGTCTGTGTGTCATTGTAAGACTAGAACCAATCTCCCCTGAGCAGTGGAAGTGTCTTGTTGAGTATTGAATTAGAATCAACCCTAGTAACAATAAAATGTCAAACCAGTTGAGCTATGGCTGTGATTTCCAGTTCATAGACACACTAAAAATAATAGTGTAGCTAGAGTAGCATAGGCAATGGAGAGCAGCAGTCCAGGCTACTTGTGCCATGTGCATACTCGTCTGAACCCAATAGGCATGTACTTGGCATGGCTGATCTGTGCTGCCTCTTGCCATTGCCCATGCTACTCTGGCTACACTAATATTTTTAGCTCTCAATGAGCGCTAGCACGAGTAAGTCTACGGATGCCTGGAATCACATCCCTAGCTCATAGGGTAGACATGTAGCTTTTGTCTCTTTTTTTGATTTTGCGTTTGGAACACCCCACCAGAAAGATAAACAAAGTATCCTCCCTCCCTCCCTCCTGCATGTCAAGAAAATGTATGTGTGCAGATCACATGCTTTCCCCATTACCTTGCAGCGATTAGTCAGGTTATTTGCCTTTAAGAACTTGTATTAAAATCTGATTTTCGGAACCTAATCAAGCCCACTCTAAGAAAATTTAGTTAATGGAAAATCCTATTAATTTGAAAATATATTCTCTGCACTAAATTAAAAACTTTGTATGAATGTGCTTACATGCCTGTTAAATATCAACTGTCAAACATTTTTATATAGCCAATTGTAAAACACTTCTCCTGTTTCAAACAATACAATATGTTGCCTGAGGTACTCAGTATGAACAGATTCTGAGGATACACTAAATGCAAAATATAAAATCAGTGCACCATAAAGGGCTTTGGTGTAGTTTTTCTTTGTTTTAAGGTTATTTCTATGATCTTTTAAAATGGGCAATGAGGGGACAAATGTTATTCTTTATCCATAAAGTATTGAGGAAAAAATCTTCTACCTACTTGGTTTGGCTTTCCATTTATTGGAAAATCCCATTTAAGAGGTAAAAAATTGTGTTCAGTAGAAGTTGACAATAAGCAAGCTTGACTGTATAGTAAAATAAAAATGACACAACTGCTCTTGGGAGAGAGGGGACTCAAGGAAGGATATGAACTCCCTAGAGGTAGAGCTAACTTGCCACAGAAAACAATGACCTTTTGATTTTAAAAAAGGTATCTTATTCCCTTAGGCATAGCTAAAATCATTTATCCAAATCCCATGTCATTTCTGCTTTTGTAAATGTTGCATGACAGTCCCAGGCTCCCATGATAAGATAATTATCTTAAAAAATATAAATATATATAAAGTGAGAAACTGTAACCTCAGCTGAGTGTTTGGGTAAGCAGGGCAGCAGCAGCTGATCTATTAGCTCTGCATGACTGAAACCACTGGCATCAATCCATAGTTGAAACAATCCTTGTTTTTGTGTCTTTCCTGGATATCGGAGGACACTCTGCCGGCGACACACTTCACCAGAGCTCGGCACCGGTCCGTCTGAGCACTCAGAGATGCGCTGAATGCTGGGTGCTACTGTAAATGCCTTCTGCATCCCTTGGGGCTGAGATCAGCTTTCATGAGAGGAAGGTGTGTTTGGACGTTCACCAATTCGTAATTCATTCTTCATGCTGCTTGTCTTGAGCTTACTGATCCTAGCTTGACACCAGCTTTTGTGATTAGCTTCTTTCTTTCTTCTCCCCCCACCCTCCCAAAAGCACTAAATCATCTTTTTCCTCTTCAACTCACATTGATACCTCTCAGTAAAGTATCAACAAGAATCAGAGCTTTTTAAAGCTTTGAAGAGAGCAGGATCTAGGCTGTGTGAAAGATCTCCTCGAGTCCTCCTTTCCTGACAAATCTATTCTCAGACATTACTGAACTTTTAAGCATAGTGTCTCAAGTTGGCTTATGATTGTACTTTTGCTGTGGTGAGACCTGAGTTGTGGAACTTGTTGCCCCACTTCCTCCCGAGAAAAAAAGTCCCCATTTTTCACAATTGCTATCTGGACACCCTACATGACATCCATCTTACTAAAGTTCTCTCCATTTTTATTAAAACATTGGAAGAGACATTTTCAAATATCAATGTGTAGAATTATGTGCATACATTTGCACAAACATAACTTGCCGTTTAACCATAACAATTTCTCATTGCCTTCCTGATTCCTTTTCTGTTCAGTGGTATGTATTGCTTCTGGAACTCAGTTATAGTATAATACTTAAGTAGCTTTCATGCAGCCTCTAAGGATTTTATTTTCTTCACTTTTGACTTTAGACCCTTTTAGCAAATCTCTTCGTTTAAAAAAAACCCTCTTGATTTTAAAGTTTAGAATCACTGTGCTAGTCTTTTATATGATTCATCCTCTGAGGGTGCTGAACTTAATATTACTGTGGCCACTATTAGTTGATGACTAGAAACTATATATACTTATTGAAATAACTTCTGTATGTTATTTAGGACTAAATTGAGAATAGCATCTCCTCATGTATTAGTTGTTCCAAAAAGCAATTGCTTAAGGTATCAAGAAATTGCTGACGTAAACCATATGCCATTTGATCAGTTTATTTGCATGTAGTTGAAGTCACTGGGATTCCACACGAGTGCAGAGATCTGCCAGAGCAGATCCAGCTACAGGATCACTTCATATAGGCTGAGATTTGAGCCTTGCATGTGAATTGAGAACTAACTGAGGGAACATAAACAAACAGTAATGACAGATGGTAATTTATCAAATTAGGGTGTAGTTTAGTGCACTGCTTCAGGGTTTAAGGTTCAACACAGTCTCATTTAATATCTTCATTAGCGATTCAGGAGAGCAGTAAACAGATTACTAATGACATGTACAGATAATACTAAATTAGGACTAGGTGTGAACACTGGAGGCAAACATTAGAAAGGGATTTAGATGCTAGAAACATGGTTATGGTGGCACAATAACAAAACAATATTAATCTTAGAAAAATAATCTCAAACAGAAGGGGAAACTTGGACAGTAGTAATGCTGAAAGAGACTTAAGGGTAAAAGTAAACAGATCAGCTATGAGTTTGCAAAGCCATAGGGCATTGTAGTTTTGGACATCGAGTTAGAGTAGGGAGACCCTATCTATGTAATTTTGATGAGACCACACCTGGAATGCCCAGTCGACCTGTGGAACTTGTTGCCAGGGGATGTTGTGAAGGCCAAAACTATAACAGGGTTCAAAAAAGAACTAGATGAGTTCATGGACAATAGATCCATCAATGGGTATTAGCTAAGATGGTCAGAAATGTAGCCCCATGTTCTGAGTGGCCATATCCTCTGTTTGCAAGAAGCTGGGAGTGGATGACAGGGGATGGAACACTCAGTGATAGCCCTATTCTATTAATTCCCTCTGAAGTACCTGTCATTGGCGAATTGTCAGAAGACAGGATACTGGGCTAGATGGACCATTGGTCTGGTTCATTATGGCTGTTCTTGTGGTCTTATGAACATTGCACTAAGTTCTGGACACCTCAATGCAAGAAAGATATTAGCAAATTTGAGAAAGTTCAATGAAGAGGATTAAAATGACGAAGACTGGAAGGATTGATCTATGAGGAAAGATTTGAAGGATCTAAATACATGCAGGTTGGCTAAACAGTGACTAAAGACTTGTCTAAATAGTTGGTTGATGCGCACTAATGTGTTGTGCATTAATTGGTTCAAGACCATGCTAGTGTGCCTGAAATGTAAACTTGAATGAGGGAGGAGAATTATTTAGAACAGCATCAGGAGATATAATTTAGAATAATGAAATTTATTGAACTGTGTGGAATAATCCTCAAGGGAGGTGGTTGGAGTCCTGTTGCTTGGGCTTTTTGAAGGTAATCTAGGCAAAACATTAGAAAATGTGATTTCATTACTTATTTTGTTCAGATGTATAGATTGCACCTATCAATAATTCTCTCATTTGAGTTGATCAATATAACTTATTCATGGCTTCAACTATTGTGAGTAATGCAGCCATCCAGAATGCATACTGTGCTATGCTTCTCCCTCATGGATTTCATGTGTGTGTATGTATGTATATACACATGATACATTTGATTATTTAAACTATTCTTCTGATTTAAGGTCCAAAAAAACCTGAACTCTAGGCACCCTGACAGCAATTCAATTTACAATCAGTAAAAATACAATTTAGCTCTTATTGTTTTGTGCTGCCATCATACCAGCTAGTAAGCTGAGTAACAGAAACCTATCCACTCCATCCAAAAGCCTATACTCTCAGTTCTTCCTAAAAGCCTTACTAACCAGATAGATGGCTTCCTCAAAACTCGCTTCTTGGAAGTAATACTACAGAAGTGAGCTACATCTACTATTAGAACTCTCTTCCAGACTTTTTGTTTTTATTTTTTTAAAGTTTACTGTTGTAGTAAAAATACTTTGATAATCAGAAAAATGAAATTATTGGCTGCTTGTCAATAACTGCTTTCTGTGTGCAGGTCTGGGCACTGAGTGATTACTGTGCACTAATAATCAGTGGAAACAAAAGCAATCAGTCTCTCTCTCTCATCCCATATGTGCTCCCTCAGTACTATAACAGAGGCTGAGAGTTATTAAAACATCAAATCCCTGCTCACTGGAGGGAAAGGATACTTTCCTAGCTGGAGAGAAGGGGGTTTTCACTGCAGGTTTTTCATGTACTTCAGGTTCAACTTCCCCAAAATACATCACAACCCAACTGTACAATAAACTGCATCCAGAATCTTATGCTTTTGTTCTACCTCTGGTTTTAAAATGGGTTGGAAGAGGTAGCTGCAAGACATTCCATTACACTAAGGGATGGAGCAGACTGCTCACTTGAGCTGTAAGTCACAGAAAGGTAGAGTTAATTGTTTAATATGTTGAACACAGCTGAACACAATTGTTTTTCACCAGGGGTAGATTAAAACATAGGCATTATAAACCCATAGCTAGGGCTCCAGTTCCTGGAGTCAGGTGATGACATCAGAATCTCATTTTTCATTTTTAAAATGTGTTTTTAGCTGTCTTGGTTGCAAAGAGAATTTGAAAACATGACCTAGCTCTGACAGGTGTGCATTGTCCGATCTATCTCAACAGGATGTTATTTCCAAGACCCACTACTGGGGTGGGTCTTACCAACACCATCCCAAACAGACTACGTGTATAGTGGGAAAGAAGAATGCAGCAGGCCTAGCCCCACACCCAGCTGCTGGGAGAAGTACTGGGAATCCTTTTGCTGCTACAGCTGTCTTTGGGAGGGAAAGGGTATTCCTCTGCTGCCCCTGCTGCTTCCAAGGTGGAGGGGGGCCCGTTGCCACTCTTGAGGTCAGATGGGAGCCCACACCACTGTCTCTCTGGGTGTGAAGGAGCCTCACCATTACCACCTCAAGTGGTGTGGGAGGCCATAGTACAGGGGTGGAGTCAGGGGGCCCCATGCTGGTGGGCCTAAGGGCATAGATTGTCTTAATCTCATCCTGCTTCTCACACCCACCTATGTATGAATTCAGGGAATTACTCCTTCTGACTAGCTCTAGGAGGCAGGCATAATATTCCAAAATGTTCAGAACTTCAGGGACCCAATTTTCCCCCTATGCCATTTCATACATCTCTAATTTGCTCTCTTATTTAACCAAGTTTACAGATTCATACAGTTTAGCATTGCTCTCATTTTCACAAACACCCATTTTCACAAACTGAAGTTTCACATTATGAAGTTTGCTGGATGTTCACCTGTTGTGTCAGCTCTTCACACTGTTCCCAAACACTACCAAAGCCTAAGTGAACAATTCTGAAACTAATATCTACACTCTGTTCTGAGACACAATACTTCATTAACCTGTGGGAAAAGTTGAAAGAATCTATCATTTCAGGAAAAAAACAAAAAAAATAAGAGTATCTTGTATTTTTCTCAAAACTCATGTTAGCTTAGAAATTCCAAGTCAAGGTTATACTGTACAAAAATAGCAAATATAAAAATAATTAAAAGTGGGAAAGTACACAGTCACACAAACATCCTTAATTCTGGCTCTGTAGCAGCGATGCACTTTATTAATCCATCACACAGGTTCCTTAAAATGAGGAGTAAGGCACTACCAATTTTGTGGTCACTAATGAAATAAACCTGTATGATGGATGGATAATGTATCGCAGAGTTTTTAGTTGTTCTTAGGGTGGTGTTACAGTGGCCAAGTTGAGGTTGTTTGGCGAACCCTCACTATGTTTGCATATTTTGGAATGTTTTTAGTTATGGATGTATGTGTCCTTTTTTATAAAGTGGAAACTTAACTTGGAATTTCCAGGTTGTCTAACGTTTGTGTTTGAGAAAAAAAATACAACATTCTCTTGAGGGTTTTTTTGGCTTAAGTAAGTGATATTTTCAGGTTAATTAAGTTTTTGCCTGGGAATTTCCATAGGTATTTTTAAATTCCTCAGTAACAGGAGTCTTCAGATTTTGCAAGCTGTGCAGAAATTGGACCCAATCTTTCGTAGACAAGCTTCCTGCTTCCATTTCCATTTATTTCCCATTTGCTATATTAGACTCCTTGCACCTTTTGTGGGTTTTCCTCTAACACTCCTTCTAATCCAAAACTACTTGCACCCCATGTGATTCCCTTGTAGTCTCTCCTCCTGTCAGGGTCATCCATATCTGGGTCATATGCACTTTGCAAAGCACCCATCAGACTACGCATTCCTGAACAGAGTTTCAATTTCCAAGCCCTCCCCAACCCATTTCTCTCCCCTTTTGCTCCTCTCTGTTTATCTCCCTTTTTTCTTTCATAGTGTTCTGAAAAGTATGCTGATAAATAAAAAAATCAGGTTTCAACTCAGCGTTCTTTGCAATGGGGTGTGTGTGTGGGGGCGGGGGAATAGCAGAACTTTGCAACGTCTTTGATTGATCAGGGTATTGTCTTTTTATTTCTTGTGTCCCAAGTTTATTTCCTACCCCGCACAGGTTGGTCTTCCAACAGGTCTTATTAAAAGTTTCTCTCCAATTACTTAATTAACCCTGTGACAATGTAGCTCTTTGGCATTTGTTTGTTATATTTCAGAAAATACACTGCAGTGAGGTATAGACTGTGCAACATGATTAAAAGATTGTGGTTATTGTAATGTACTCAGTATTTAACTATATAAGCAGTAAATATTAGCAAATATATGTGTTTTTTCCCAAATCCAAGAAATGCGGATCTTAGGGTTACAGCAGCACTGTTTACTTGGCTACAATGCATATCCTGTACATTTTCTGGCATGTATTTCATGTTCTATATTAAGCCACTTATTTACCGAGAAATATGTTCAATGTGAATAAGGTAACAGTGCTGTCAGAACCTTAACTTCCCATTCTTCTTGTGGCCTGGCCAATTCCATTGATGTGAGGGAGTCCCTAGTAGATGTAGAGCCAGCATAGCTGGCTTCTATACTACCCTCCCTTCAGGCCCTAGAGCAGGGGGCATGTCAAGGGAATGGGGGAGTACAGGGAGGAGGAGTTTCAGGAGCACACTATACTTCAGGAATGCTCTGCTGGTGAAGAGTTCTTTAAGGATGATTGACACTGGGCTGCTCAATCTGTAACAGGGCCAGGCAGAGAATCAGGGAGCTCTGAGACCTATTTATGAAAAGCACTGCATAAGAGCGAGGTATTTATTTATTACTTTGACAACTGGCTTTTGGATGGCCCCTCCTCTGTGCTTCACCTAATGTAAACTCAGCAAAAACAAAAATCAATATCCTTATCTTTTTATAATTTTGACTGAGCAACTTTAACTTCATAATGATGCAATTTTTTTGCCTTTCATTTTGTAGGGTTTTTAAAAATAAACTGTGAAGGTAGGCAAAGAAAAAAACAACAGTTTTTCAGCTTGTGTAGTGTATAAGCTCTGCCAGTTTCACCAGTATAGCTTGTAAGTCTCTTAAACCAGTCAGTACATACTTGTGTGTACATGTGCAAAACTTCTTTGTTTAATTGCACATTTTTAGACTTAAAGCTTTTTCTTACTGCACTTGCTCTATATGCAATTTTAAAATGCTCACAACTTTGTTAATTTTTCCCCCAACCCAAGTTTAGGCACTAGTCCTCAATGAGGGCTATGTTTATGCCAAACTTAAAACCATCTTTTCTGTAGTACTGTTTAAAAAAAAAAAAAAAGAAGCTATGTTTATATATATATATATATATATATATATATATATATATATATATATATATATATGAAAAGTTATTTAATTTTCATTCACTCAAAACTAAAAAAAGATTAACCGATTTTGGTCAAATTTTTTGAGGAAAATTTTATTTTATTTAGAGCAAAGGCAACATATGGAACATTTCAACAAAAAGTGAATATATTGCAAAAGTATGAGCATATGATTATAGGGTTATAATTGGAATTGATTTGCAGCCTTAACTAGAATGCTATCAAGAAGTGTTGTAATGTAAATTTCTTTTATTCAAACTTAAATAAAGCTATTTTTTAAATCCCCATCCCTTGTTCGGCACGCTCCTATTCTGTAGATGCACAGATTTGTGCTGGTTTTGGTGTCAGCCATGTGAGATTTTATTACTTTATACAGTAGATTTGACCATGATATCAGACCCAACTCTAAATAGACAGAGATATCTGAGTTTCCCTTATAGGCATGTCTTCCTGATAGCTGGGGGCATGCCTCCCAGTCTGGGTAGACAGACACGTGCTACCTCTGCTCAAGATAGTACATTAAAAATAGCAGTGTGGACATTGTGGCATGGGCGGTGCCATGGTTTACCTGCCTGAGAACAAGCCCACTTGAGCCCCTGAGTCCATAGTGGGGTGACTAGCCCTTGCCGCCACCCATGCCACAATGTCCCCATTGCTATTATTCGTACATTAGCGCAAGCAGAGCGACCATGTGTCCGTCTGCCTGAGCGGGGAGGCAAACTTCCAGCTGCAGTGTAGGCATACCCAGGATAACCATCTTAGCTCACAGGTTTAACCCGTGCAAAACAGATTTGGATAACAGTATTGCGTCTTCACTGACATGAATCTGACCAAATTCTCCAGCCAGTTGTGCAGAAGCAACTCTTCACCTTGCAGTGTGGCTGGGAATGGCATTGTATGGGCAGGAGAAACACTGAAGTGACATCAGCACTATCTTATGGCTGGCAAGAATCAATGGACAGAAGCAGTGCTGAAGAACTCGTTGCATAGGGTGAGGCTGAAAGCAGTTAAGATGGAAGGAGAAAAGCAGTGTGGAAGAGGCCTTTGCCCTGTAATGAGGTTGAGATGGATGTACAGGATAATGCTGAATGGGTTGGGAGTGAGAGAGTATGTATTGTGATATACCCTATGCATCGTCTATTGAGGTGCTGAGAATGTGTGCAATAAAACATCCAATGAACTCTCTATGAGAAGCCAAGGGGCTGTATGCAATATGATGTATCCAGTTCATCCCATATGGAAAGGGATCTCACAGAAAACATTGAGACATTGATCCTTCAGCAGTCTTATAATCCTCTCCAGTTTTCTCCTCTCCCACAGTGAATGAGTCACACTCAGCTCCCAATGACTTGTGAGTTCATCTTGAGATCTTGTGCCATCTTTCTTTCTTTCTTTCTTTATGAGGAAGGTGTGTATAAAGATCCACCCTAATGATTTCTGTTGTTGGCTGTGACAGCATGTTTTATGATGGGTGTGGTACATTCCCATTTTCTCTGTTGTGCATTTACAGTATTCACCTTCCAGCCCCACCCGGGGCCACTCCCTCCCTCCCACTGGGAATCGCCCACAGTAAACTCTATAATTACCTTTATTTGATCTAGGGAATGGATTTGGGAATTTTACTGGTATGGTTGTAAGCTGAGTATGTAAAAAACATGGGCAACTGATTCACTGAGCAGTGATGTGTTCACTAAGAAGGAGAGAAGCCAGCAGACAGACGTTGAATTTCCCCCAGACAAGTAAAGTTTCAGTGGCTGCTAAACCTCAGATTTTTTTTTTTCGGAACATTAGTTCTTGCCCTCTTTAAGCTACTGTCTTCAAGGGCTTGTCTACATTTGGAATTTATCCCATTACAGCCATTGGTGTAGCTTCACCCTTACTAATCCCAAGTATGGACAGGCAAAGCTGCTATAACCTACAATTTACACTGGTGGTTTTATCTGTTTTTACTAAGATTTTGAACTGCTGGTTGGCCACTGGAGGCTGAAATCCTCAGTGTAGACAAGGAATTGCGGGTGGTTAGAACTGAAGAAATTCTGGCTCAAACTTCTAGTTTCTGTTGATAAGCCCTTGAAAAAAGGGGACCCTTAAATTCTTTGACTTCCCAAGATCAAATGCCTTTCAGTGTCCACTCAGCAACTAATAACTAATCCAACTGTCTCCCAGAAGCAGACCATATGATTTGGAGGGATGTAAGATTTTGTCATCCTGTAATCCCTAGAGATGCATGGAAAAATCTCTCATATAAAGTACCAAAGGTGGAGGAACATGGCATGGGGGGACACCAATTTATGTGGAGGAATAACCCCAACTTATCAAGGCTATCCTTATTCTCAAAGCTAAAGTTTTATTTTCAGAAGGAAAAAGAAGCTATAAATAAATGCCAGGAGATCTTTCAACTGTCATCATGTGTCCACATGTCTGTCTGGTGATGAGAGAAAGTGAAGGAGTGAGAGAAAATAAACATGGGTTTGAAAACCCCCTGAAACCTAACTAATAATATGTGGCAAACAGACAAGGGTTAAAACAAGGCCCTGACAGCACAGACTTTTAAAATCTTGTTTGGTACTGTCTACTCCCACTTCCTTTGGCTGATTGCTGTCTGTTTAGATTGTAAGCTCTCTGGGGAGGCAGCCAGTACACTTTTGACTGCTATATCAACAATATCATACAATCACTGTTCAGGAGACACTAGCTGCCCTTCATTTTGTACCTTCTCTATGGAAAACAAGTAAAGGGGCAAAGCTAAAGAACAGGAATAGTAGCCATTTAACACAACAATCAGGTAAAATGTACTCATACACTGCGTTAATCTCCCCCCTGCTTCACTGGAAGTGATCCATTAATTCTGTCTTCATCCTGTCCTCTCATATTCCCTCTCTCCTGATTCCTGTGCACTCAGACCATTCTACCACTAACCCATTGTCAGTTTCTTGTGCTTTTCATCCTTTCTCAATGATGAAAACAAGCAGCATTTTACAACTGTTTGGTCTTTGTAAATTCATTTCCCAGAATTTTCTGGAATTCCCATCTAATTTCCTTTATTTAAAACTGCAAAATTCCACAAACTTCATGAACATCTTATTTCATCTATAAAATATTGCAAAACAAAACATTTTCCCCAGTACTGCTATCTCTGCCTGATACATACAGGTCTGAATCCACTATTCAATAGAGCAGGAAGAGACAGAAATTTGCAGGCAGCATGGAATTTTGCCACTATCCTAGGCAAAAGCAGGCAGTTCGTAACTCTGGTGTTGATAACTCTGAGATTTTACTGTACACAAATTCATAAGCACTTTGACCCCCTCCAAAATACTCACTAGTTAGGGCTAAATATCAGTAAAAATACCTTCCACTCCTCCCAATCACACCCAAGGAATAAATGGAGACTTCCACAGTCAGAAAAGTGCAACTGCTATATTAATCTGTTTCAGGCTTAGAGATGTTTCAGCTTTTTTAAGAATTTCTAAAATAAAATAAATACTTCCACCTACAATAGCTGACTATATGCCCAAAGGGATGAGTCTGCTTTCCAGAGCTTCCTGCACTGTCAAGTCATATAGCTGTAAATTCCAGAGTCCCATCACTGCCCCACTCTGCCCCCCTTCAGTTTACTGTGTATCCAATCAGTTGATTCCTTATGGGTGAATTTTATTATTGTATTTGTATTCTCAGTTATCAATATATTCCCCTCTCCCAGTCCCAGATTAAGGTTAGTTAAAGATATCTCTTCATAATACAATATTTTCTTCAAAAGAAATAAAAATATAACCCCATGGGATCCAGAGAGTATTCAGTCAGTTTGTTTTAGGCGGAGCCTTAGATTATGTCCCACTGGGAATGTCATTCATAAAATCAGAGCTAAAGTCATAGAATATTAGGTTTGGAAGGGACCTCAGGAGATAATCTAGTCCAACCCCCTGTTCAAAGCTGGACCAACCCCAACTAAATCATCCCATCCCAGCCAGGGCTTTATCAAGCTGGGCAATAAAGACCTTTAAGGATGTAGATTCCACCACCACCTCTTCATTTTGTCCACATTCTTCCTGTAGTGGGGGACCCAAAACTGGACACAATACTTCAAATGAGACCTCACCAGTGCCGAATAGAGAGGAATAATCACTTCCCTCGATCTGCTGGCAGTGCTCCTACTAATGCAGCTCAATATACCCTTAGCCTTCTTGGCAATAAGGGCACACTGTTGACTCATATCTAGCTTTTTGTCCACTGTAACCCCCAGGTTCTTTTCTGCAGAACTGCTGCCTAGCCAGTCGGTCCCCAGTCTGTAGCTGTACATGGGATCCTTCCGTCCTAAGTGCAGGACTTTGCACTTGTCCTTGTTGAACCTCATCAGATTTCTTTTGGCTCCAGTTTGTCTAGGTCACTTTGTATCCTATCACTACCCTTCAGTGTACCTACCATTTCCCCAAGCTTACGGTCATTTGCAAACTTCCTGAGGGTGCAATCCACCCCATCCTCCAGATCATTAAAGAAAATGGTGAACAAAACTGGCCCCAGGACTGACTCCTAGGGCACTCCGTTTGTTACCTGCTGCCAACTAGACATTGAGTCATTGATCACTATCTGTTGAGCCCGATGATCTATCCAGCTTTCTATCCACCTTATAGTCCATTCATCCAACCCATATGTCTTTAACTTGTCAAGAATACTGTGGGATACCGTATCAAAAGCTTTGCTAAAGTCAAGATATATGATGTCCATGGCTTACCCACATCTAGAACCAGTCATCTCATCATAGAAGGCGGTCAGGCATGACTTGCCCTTGGTGAATCCGTGCTGACTGTTCCTGATCACCTTCTTCTCTTCCAAGTGCCTCAAAATGGATTTCTTGAGGACCCGCTCCATGATTTTTTCAGGGATTGAGGTGAGGCTGACTGGTTTGTGGTTCCCCGGATCCTCCTCCTCCCCTTTTTTGAAGATGGGCACTATATTTGCCTTTGTCCAACCATCTGGGACCTCCCCCAGTTGCAACGAGTTTTCAGAGATAATGGCCAGGGTTGCCAACCGTCCGTAAATTTACAGACAGTAAAAAAAAATATGCAATTTTACTGCTGTCCTTAAATAAATAAAAATGTCCATAAAAATAGAACCTTGCCCCCAAGTCTCTCGCCTTCCAGGACTCTCAGCCAGCAGGGAGAAGCAGCAGCTCCATCTGAGCTCTGTCTCTTAGCGGGGCCCTCCCAGCTGCCGGCACTGCATGGCTCCCCACCTGTGCTGCCAGCTGGCTGCATGTTGCTGCCGCGTGCCACCACCTCCTCCTCCAGTCGTGGCTCAGTAGCTGCCCACTCCTCGTCCTGCCCACTGCCGGCACTGCACAGCTGCTGTAGTCACCATGCCTTCAGTGTAAAGCAGGCAAGCAGCCCGCAGGGAGTGGGACTGGGACTACTTGGACCGGGTGGCTCAGGCAGTGCCAGACTGGGCAGCCAGCTCATCATCCTCCCCAGGACCCCCAACTCCATCCATCTGCTGGGACCAGCCTCACCCGCCGCTAATGCTAGGTATCCCTACCCTGCTCAGGAATGGCCTTGAGAGCCCGTGTCTCCCATCACCTGCCCCACGCACAGCGGCAGTCCCCCCGATCCGCCCCTCGCCCGGCACCTGCTCCCTTCCTGAACTCTCCCAGCCCTGCTCACCCACAGTGCTGGCTGGCCAATGCTGCCTGCCCAGCTCCCTGTGCCACTGTTCAGCAGTGTAGTCAGATCAACAGGGGGGAAGGGGGAACCATGGCCCCCGGGCGCTGGCCTGGTCAGTGGGGACTGGGGTTGCCAGCCAGGGCAAGTGAGGGGGGCTGTCTGATAGCTGGGAGGAGAACTGGAAGGGGAAGCACAGCAGCCGAACCCAGCTCTCAGTCCCAGCTCAGTCAGTCAGTGGCAGGGCCCAGCCGGCGCTGGGAAGGACTGGGACCAGAGGGCGGCAGCTGCAGAGCCCCCTGGCACAGTGCAGCGGGGAGGGGAGAGCTGAGCTGGGTTCTGGGCGCAGTCCTGTAGATGTGAGCCGAGCTGGCTCAGGTATGCCCTGGGCTGCTGGGAGCAGACTTGGGGCCCCATGGCGGCAGCAGGAGCCTGGCTGAGCACCAGGGCACAGCCCCAGGAAAGATGCGTGGCGGGATCCCTCTGTACACCAGGGGCGATGCTCCATTGTGCCTGTAGCCCCCAATCCTGCTTGTGGCAGGATCCCTGCCAAAGTGCCACTCCTCCCTGGAGCCTTCCCCATCGCTCCCCACTGTCCCCTGACTTGACATTCCTCCTCCTACCCCTCTACCCGATTTCCCCCTCACTGCTTCCCATCCCTCCAGCCCTACCTTTCCTCAGTTGCTGACGTTATGGTGTGATTGTAATATTGTGACATTATTTTATTTTTATGGTATTTTTAGTGATGTCAGTTAAGTTTACTGTGTCAATAAAAAAAATTGACTTCAGATCTTCATGTCAGTAAAAAGTAAAATGTGAGGTTGGCAACCCTGCTCAGCACCCTCGGATGCATTGCATCTGGCCCTATGGACTTGTGTATGTCCAGCTTTTCTAAATAGTCCTGAACCTATTCTTTCACCACTGAGAGCTGTTTACCTTCTCCCCATTGTGTGTTGCCCAGTGCCGTAGTCTGGGAGCTGACCTTGTCTGTGAAGACAGAGCATTGAGTACTTCAGTTTTTTCCACATCATCTGTCAGCAGGTTGCCTCCCCCACACGTTCCATGACCTTCACCTTGTTACTAACATACTGTACTTGAGAAACCCTTCTTGTTACCCTTCATGTCCCTTGCTAGCTGCTGTGCTTTGACCTTCCTGATTTCATTTCTGCATGCTCAAGCAGTATTTGTATACTCCTCCCTAGTCATCTGACCAAGCTTCCACTTCTTGTAAGCTTCCTTTTTGTGTTTAAGCTCACCAAAGATTTCTTTGTTAAACCAAGCTGGTTGCCTGCTATATTTGCTAATCTTTCTGCGTATCAGGATGGTTTGTTCCTGCACCAAATATAAGGTTTCTTTGAAATGCAGCCAGTTGTTTTGGACTCCTTTCCCCCTCATATTAGTCTCCCAGGGGATCCTGCCCATCAGCTCCCGGAGGGAGTCAAAGTTTGCTTTTCCGATGTCCAGGGTCTGTATCCTGCTGTTCTCTTTTCTTCGTTTTGTCAGGATCCTGAACTGTACAATCTCATGGTCACTGGTTACAGTCATTCCCCAACTCTTCTTATAGAACTCTCCTTATAGAAAGGATTTTAGAAAAAAGAGCCTTCTCACCACTAAAATATTCCTTCTCCTGATGATCCTAGAATGTGCACAAATACATAGTTGCACAAAAGTTGTAGATATCTAATCCATAAAGGAACAATCCCCCCAAAATTGAGAAAATTGCAGGTACTTCTGAGTGAACAGTTACTGCTTCATTTTGGGGGCGTTAGTGAGCCGGGTTCTCTGAGTAACATAATAAGATAGTGCTTAGTAGAGCTAACAACTAGAGACAAGAAAATGACCCAATTAAACAAGTATCTTAAAGTAAGTGGCATATCGTAAATCTTTAATTGCTTTCTCTGGGCTCAATCCTATCCGACAAGTTGCTGAGTACTCTGTACCCCGTCTAGCAAAGCACTCACAATTTGTCTTCAGTGAGACTACACTCATACTTAAAGTTGCATATATGTTTAAGTGCTTTACTGCATAAGGGACAGAGTGCTCAGCACCTTGTAGGATTGAGCCCTGTATTCCGTCCATTAAATCCCAGCTATATCTGGCAGCCAGGGATCTTCATGCGGCTTGTGCAGGACAAAGAGTCCTTAGTAGAAAGTCAAGACTCGCCGAAACATTGTCTGGTCTTCCCTTTGATATGAAATTAATTAATTAGACTTCCTTCCTGACACTGAATCTCATGTTTTGGGACTGGCTGGATGTAAAGGGACAACATCTGGGTTTTCTTCTGCTTTCAATGAATTATATTTTAGTGATGTATTATATATTAAACAGGAGAACTGATATAAGGAAAGTGCATCTTAGAGGAAAAGTTTAGAACAAATGTTGTGACTTCCAGTCTACAAAAGAAATGCAAATTAAACTCCTTATGGATACATAGCTCCTACTAGGCTGTGGACATCGAGGAACAATGTTACATCACTGGTGGCTCTGTCCCTGACATGGCAAATTTTGGAGGGTAAAAAGAGATTAGAGATTTAAAGTGTAACTCAAATGAAATTTCTTTCTCAGTAACATCTCAACATTTTCCTTCTATTCAGACTTCACTGTTTGTAATAAGATTTTCCTCTCATTCCAGCCTCTATGCTTTTCTCAGTCCTGCAGGGAAATCACAAGGATGAATTTGTAGCATTACAATATTGTCTGTGACCACAGGCTGTGATGCCACAACAGAAGAATATGACTTTGCAGATTTAGGCATAAAGGAGAAAAAAAGCTGTAGCTAAGGGAGAATAGAAAATTTCAGGGAAAGTTTTTTTGTTAGGATTCTCTTTCCTTCCAGTTTCACTTTATGTGAAAGCTCCCTTTCCAAAGTGTGTTTCTACTCTGAAAAGTGACTATGTAGAAATAGTACCTTCTTACTCAGTAGATCTCCCTGTGTATATTCAGAGTACTATAAGTGGATTTTAGTGATAAAAACCTTTTTCACTATTTTTACGTCTGTTAGTTCTGTGGAGCCAACCCAGCTCCTGTGCATCATCAACAGAATTGTTTACAAAGGTTTAGTTACAGAGCCAATCATTTACCCCTGTATAAACAATAAAGCCTATGGAGTTACAAAGGTGTAACTAACTAATCATTAGAACAATTTACCAAGGATTGTGGTGAATTCTCCATCACTGACAATTTTTAAATCAAGATTGGATGTTTTTCTAAAAGCTCTGCTCTAGGAATTATTTTGAGGAAGTTCTATGGCCTGGGCTATACAAGAGGTCAGACTGGACGATCACAGTGGTCCCTTTTGGCTTTAGAATCTATTAATGTAGAGCAGTGTTTCTCAATTTTATTTCCCCCCTGGAACCTTTGCGTGCCTATGCCATACCCTCCGCCGAAAAGTGGAGAAAATCTTCCTCTTTTCGGCGGCGCGCGCTCTCAGCCGTTTTCGGCGGCCCCATCAGCTGTTCGGCGGCACCCGATTTTTCTAAATTTCGGCAGCGCGGTTCTGCTTCTTTGTGGAACCCTTCAACACTGCCTGCGGAACCCTAGGGTTCCGCGGAACAGCATTTGAGAACCACTGATCTAGAGCATAATCAGAAGACAATAGGGTTGCACACATGTAACTGAGGCCATGATTTGGCTGCAGAACATTTGTTCCTGGAGATGATGTGCATCCTCTTTGAATTTCTGATTCCAATCTGAGTTTGCAGGGCTAAAAGCTAGAAAAAAAATCTTTTAATGTGTGAGAACATTTGATATGGAAATTTTTGAACAATGACAAACACAGAACCATACATTACCATTTCTACAGTTATACTTCACACTGAGAGCTAGATCATTGGCTCACCTTCTGGCTGCTTTGTTCTGCTTACACATGGAAGCACCATATTTTGATGGTTATAATTACACATTATCACAGTATGGTGGGAACAAGTGCAAGAGTCTCTTGCATCCCCATCCCTAATTCATGAAAATGTGGTGTAAGTCACTCCTCCTCTACAAACTTGCACCTTTCTTCTCTATGCCATACACATACCTGGCTCTCAAGAATAATCTCCCCTCAGAGAGAAAGTGTATCAGTACCAATAAATAACTGAATAAAGAATTACTGCTTCTAAGAATAGGCTCCAGTACCTTTCCAAGGTGATTGGTGTATTGGTCAGAGCAGGTTTGTGTGTCTCCAGGATTCATGACCTATGTCTATATTTAACCTTTCCTGGGAAAGAAATTAATCTGATTCACAACAATCCTGAAGCATTATTATTCTGAAGTGAGTAAGACTCTAAAACCTAACAAGGGATTTGCTTTGGGGTAAGGTAAGGACCGCAATACATTTCAAATGTAAACATTTTCTTTAAAATATCAGCACAATAAAGTCTGATATTTTAGAGGAAGTTTGCAGAAATTCTCTTCACTTCATCCCATTCTGTGCTCTCCGCTCACAGTCAGAATAATATTAGATCCCAAAAGATCTCAATTTGAGCTTGGTTGGACCCTGGGATTAGTTTCCTTTGGGTCCCAGTGCAACTAGGAACCAGATGAGGAAGAGATAACAAATTGAGAAAGGAAATAGAAGGATAATCAAAACAATTGTAAATGCTAATCTAAATGCTCATTAAACATTTGTTCTTGAAACAAATATTTGTTGAGTGGCTAGATTAGCATTTTCTATTCTGTTAATCTACTTGAGTAAAGTGGAACTCAATTAATTTAAGTTACAGCAGGAACTCAGCTGTAGACCAGGCCAGGCAATTTAGGCTGGTGTAACTTACACACTGAGGAGACAAAAGGTGTATGTTAAAATAGGGTATAGTCTACTTTAATTTACAGCATCTTTCAGCACCTTGATGTGTAAATAACACCAAACACCCATTGACATAGATTGTGTGGGAACCTAACCTACAGATCACCTCTGATTTTGGCTCCTCCGTAGAAGGACATGTTTGATTTTAGTTTACACCTTTTGATATTCTGATGAAAATTTATATATACCCTCTTATGTTTAATTAAAAACTCTATTTCAATTTAACCTTAATTGGCAAAAAGGTAAATCAAAGTAGAACACTCTCAGTCTGACATGAGTGTCCACTCAGACCTGACAATAATAACAAAATATGTGAATTAAAACCAAGTGATTTATTTCAGTGACAGTTTGTGTTTAGAAAAGCCCTACGAGTTTGGAATTGAAGGAGAAGAAAGTATAAGGACTTGTCTACACTGTAACATTTTGCTGGCATTGCTATACCAGCAAATCCTCTTAATGTAGCTGCAGCATAAATTACACCAATTTAGAATCCATCTAGACTTTCTTGAACTTGCTTAAACTCACCTGCAAATTTAGTTCAGAGTCTGGGTGGGAAGGGCGCTAATTCCTTTAAATATAAAAATCTATTAGTGAGGAGGGTAACCACTTTCTTCCATTAGAGAAGCTGTCAGTCTTTGTGAGAATCAATTTGAGTCAGGAAGCTGAAGAGGGAATGTGTGTGCTAAATAGTGACAGAAAGCCTAAGCAAAGGAACTCTTAAAATAATTTTAATAAATCAGGAAAGAGTTAAGGAGACTAATGAAGCAAGAATAAGTGTTTTTTGTGGATCCAGGAGTAATTGTAACCAAAAGGTGTTCTGTAGCAGGGGCTCCACAGCACAGGAACTAAATAGATGTACATTGTTTTGGTTGGATGGGCTAATGTTAAAGTGTGATTGATTTTATTCATTCATTTATGAGAGATGTTAATTCAAGATGGTCAAAAAAGTATCAGATGTCCCCCAAGCCCATTTCTAAAATTAATATACCTATTACACTCATTTTAACAACTTTTTTAATTTAAAAAAGATGCTTTGTTCTGGAAACCCTGCAGAATTCAAACAGTTACATGTGGAGTAGCTGGTTTTCTAATGGAAATATGAACTCTAAACCACAGCATTGGTGCTGTGATCCTGTGTGCATCCTATACCAGTGTTAATTACTGCCCAAAAAGACACCAAAGAGAAATGGGGATGGGAGGGAGAGTGAGAGGGTGCGGTAATTTTCTGGTAATTCCCGTACAGACATGCATTGTGCACTACTTGTTGCTTTGAACATTTTCTGTTTGTTGAAGCCGAAAGCGCAGGTATTTTGGGGGGTCTGCATACTGTGCAGATCTCCTGGGAAGTGAACAATTTGTCTGCAGGTGGTGAGCATTGCTGAGGTAAACTGAAATTAGTTTATCATTTTGGAGCACAATGAGATGCAAAAGAGAGAGATTTAAAAAAAGAAAAGATTTTACATAAGAAATAAGGAAATGAAAGCTAAAGCCTGGCCTAAGTACTTGTTTATCAAGATGTCAATCAAAGTAGGATCCTGAGCAGAGGGATTTCCCAGATGTTCAGTTTGCATTTGCAGAAAAATACCCTGCCATGAGCAGGTGAAGTTAGTAACTGGTTTTATTTTAGACTTTCCTGTTTTTATTCAGGGATAGATATCCTTTGATTTAATGTGTCTCTCAGTAGAACTTAGAACTTCAGTGTATGGCATCCACTGGTGACAGTGTGAGGAACATGCATTTTATTTGTCAGGCCAAAAAATCCAGGTTTGGATTTTGAGTCTTATTTTTTCAGGCTATGTGATGGGCTTGGTTACATGACTAGGAATCTCCAGCTGACTATGTCACTGCTCAGTACATTGTTTCTGACTTGTGTGGCAGAACTGGAAAAAATGCCACTGGAAAGAGGGGAGAACGGAATGGAAAACTAAAGGGAGAATAAAGCTTTAAAAAAAGAATTATATTCCCTTCTCCTGCAAGAGAAACCTAAGGCCACTTGTGTTATGAAAATACTGGTGCCTGCTTGAACCCTAAATATGCCACATGTATTTCCTATTCCAATTAACACATTCACTCAGTTTTGCTAAATTAGCCTGAAGGAAATGGAAACCTGTCTCTTTCTGCCTTGGATTATCCCATATTGTTTCCTTCTGATCATTGGTTCTTCTTGAAGCCTTGCCTGTTTTCTCTTAAGTGCTGTGTTAACAACTCTCACCTTTTATTGTGAGTCTCACAAATGTCATATTTTTCAGTAAAGCCCCAATTCCTGGAGTCATGTAAATAAGTGGGAAACTCAACTTTCATTTTAAAAATAAAGCATGCTTCTAGCCCTCATGCTTGTGGAGAAAAGCTTGAAACCTGAACCCGAAATGATCAAAAAACAGAAGTCAAATTAAAAGAATCCAACATTTCTTCATTTTTCAAAATCTCATGATTTTGAACACTGCAACTGCCAGCCCAGTGCTAATTCAAATAGCTCATTCCACTCCTTCAGCTACAGCTTTTATTTCACCCTATTTCACACTTCATACTTTTAATCATCTCTCTTAAATGTTCCTTTTGTTGTCTTCTCACACTTTCAACTTCACCCCACTTCTGTACTTGGAACACTGCACCAAGCCTTTCCCTATTAATACTTTCTTAAAACCCATTTTTTCTGTGAAGCCTTCCAGCTACAGAAATTCTCAGCCCACTCTCACAACACATAGAGGATGGAATTTGGTTTTATTTTCCCTGCTGAGGATTTCCCCTGCATAAGGGAGTCCCCTCTTGAGCAGGCATTGGGGTCAGGAGAAGGCATATTGTCTCTTGAAAATTGTTGCTAGCTAGTGCAGGTTAATACAAAGTGCTCTAATCTGTGCTGCAAATGGGCAGAGTTTCAGAAGCTGTAACCAGCTTCCTGATGCTACCCCACTTGCTGCAGAACCAGCAGAAATTTGGCATGGTAGAGAATCTATCCAATTTACTTATATGGCTGCCATCACCATAATATCTGAGCACCTTAAAATCTTCAGTGGGTTTATTCATACAACTTCCCTGTGAGGTAGGGAAGTTCTATTATCCCCATTTTACAGAGAGGCTAAGTGATTTGCCCAAGGTCATAAAGTATGTCTCTGGTGGAGCAGGGAATTGAATCCAGGCCTACAAAGTTCTAGCTTAGTGATCTAACCACTGGACAGTCCTTCTCCTCTACACTCTGATACTCTTTGTTCCTCTGGTATCATATCCGTTGCTTTGCTCTGCATTGTGTGATTCATGCCTGTAGACAACAAACTCTTTGGAGCAAGGGCTGTATTTTTTGGCATATTCTATCTATTGTATGGTGTCACGTAGACTTGTGGTGATCTTATCTACACAGGAACACTCAGAAAAGCTAAAACAAGTTAACTAAAGGTGTGAAGTTAATATACATAAACTAAAGCACATTAAACACCGTGTGGACAGTCTCATTCAGAAGTAAAGTGGCCTTAGTTTGCTGTAGCTTAATCCCGAGGACTTCATGTGTTTCAGTTTATGTGCATTAACTTCACTCCTGTGTAGAAAAGCAAGATGTGCTGAGACCTTTGCCTATCATGCTGAGCAATACTGCCTCATTGTTTCCTTGTATTCCCCCTTCCATCTGTATCCATTGTTGTCTCTGGTCTTACATTTAGATTGTAAACTCTCCGAGGCAAGGATTCTCTTTTATTCTGTGCTTGTACAATGCCTAGCACAGCGGGGTCTGATCTGCAGCTAACGCTCCAAAGTGCTATGATCATACAAATAAGAAGAAGAAATAAAATGTTTACGTCTATTTTAACTTATTTTTTAACCCAAATTTTCAAAAGGAGCCACTGATTTTGCATGCTTTAATTTTTCTGTGCCCAAGTTTAAGACACTTTTGGATCTGGTTTTCAAAAGTGCTAAGCTCTTTTGACTCCAATTAATTTAAATAAGAGATATTAGCACTCAACACCCCTGAAGATTAGGCTCAACCTGTTCCAAACTGGGCTTCCAACAGGAGAGGATATTTTTTGCAAATGTGGATCTTAGTTTTTAAGATGCTGTTGCAATAATTTGAGCGGTTCTTATAAAGAGATCGGAAGATAATATTTCTTGGACATCACCAAAACAAAATTCAGGTATCATGAGTAACTGACTTCAGAGTGGGTCCCCCGATTGCCAGCTCAGGGGTGCTCCAGCTGCTCAGCATTCCAAAGAACCTCAGCCCACAGCTCCCATATTCCTAAAGGGGGAACTAAGGCATATATTCCATTGATTAATGGCCTTAAATTACAGTAGACAGCTAATGGGGAAATGTCAAGTCAGTGTGAGGAGTTCTGGGATGTGACATGACCTTGTCCCATGAATTTATCCATTAAAGAACACGTTCCCCATTTCCCAATGGGAAAGTGTAGACACTATTACAGTAATAAAATTATTTTAACTTGCAATAACATGGTTATGCATTTTAAATCCTATTACGTTAACACACAGAAAACAGCAGAGGAGTTTGCACAATTCCTCAGGTATGTCTTTCTAACCTTGTGGAGAAACAAGAGTTGTCAAGCTAAATCTTATTTTGAGAATGATTTAATTTTATGCTAGTGTTAACGGGTTAGCTCTCCCAAACTAAGAAATAAATTATTTTCCCTACTTGTATGCACTTGTTGAAGAGAGTCCTGAGTCTGGGGAGCTCTTTGTAGAAGAGGAAGGTTTTGACTGAGGAACCATGAGACTCTCTCTCTCCTCTGCTGTTTGCATTGTTCTTTTCTGGAAGTCTTGTTCATGGATGGATGTCAGTGCCTAGCAGTTTAATTAGCCCACCTGGGACAATGGTAAATGATTTTTTTCAATGAATTACTTACATTCCTGGAAGAACAGGTTCCTGTCTAATATTTCTGGCATTCTACCATTTGCCCATAGAGGAGAATGTTGCAGGGACCTGTCCTGGCAGGCCTGCTGAACCAGCAGCTAGAGTTTGCAGGGTAGGGATACTCACCCCATTCCAGGAGGAAAGCAAGGGCTAGGTGTGGAAGTAGTAAGCTGACACTAGCTGGGCTCCTTTAAGAAACTATGACAAGCTGGTGAGGCAGCAGTACAGTGGGAAACTGGGTCAAAATGATAGCATATTAAACTTCATTACATGGCTCTGATGGGACCTCACCCTAGTATGCTGTGTTCATTTCTGAGCACTTGACTGCCAGAAGGATAATAACACTTTGCACTGCAAGAGCCTTGTCTCATCCAAGCAACTTAAAATGTTTTACATACATTAATTAAGCCTCATCAAGGGCTATATAGGGATCACTTTCCCAACCACATGTTTAACAGCACCCAGCAATATTAGACAATATTTTAGGACAGGAAGTGAAGAATGCAGTATTTAGTTCTGCTTAGGAAATACAGTACAGGTAAACAGAACATATTTACATTTGTCTTATTATTGTATTCCAATTCTTTATATACTGCAAAAAATGTGTTAGGTGCTTTCTGGGTAGGTAAGTAGAAATGGTCCTTGCTCTCAAAGGCTTACCTTCTAAATGGAAATAGGATAGAGAATGGTTTTATATATCTATTAGCAATATTTGTTATCCATAAATGCTGATTCAAGGGAGAATTAGGCTTTACGGGCTTCTTGGGGAAGAATGTGTTTTCAGGTAGCTAGGGGCTGGTAGACTGAGTCACAGCAGGGGTTCTAGGCTTAGCGGGAAACATGGAGGAAGCTACTGACAGTGTGAAAGACATGAATGGGATGCTTAATCATGCAGCTTGAGCAGTGCAAGAGGGAGCAAAAAGACATGAGAGCAAAGAAGCAGGTGTGGGATAAGTAGTAAGGCCCTGCAGTCAAAGACAAGGAGCTTGGCTGATGTGAGTAACGGGAAGCCAGTGAGGGGAGTTCAAGAGCAGCAAGTCATGACTGGGAAAGCAGGTCAGATAGATGACCTGACATTAAAATTGACCAGGTGCCAGGGCCTCCTATTCTTATGAAAAGTGTCATGGTATCTTTAATAAAGACAACTGATCAGCACCTTTGTCTGATCTGCAATGTAAGACGCACAGCATCCTGAGCACAATGCTGGGGTATTGGTTCAAGCTTCATTTAGAGGAACAAGTACCACCTACTGAATCATCAACCTCACTTCCTCCAGCAGCCCTATGCTAATGGTGGTTTGTTGGTGGTCTCCTATCTAAGTAGTTTGACACCTTTCAAGTCTGCTTAGTTTGTGAGAACTAACAGTTTGCTTCATACACATTAACTATATAATGGAAACACCTCTGGAAGACGTGGCCCTGGGTATGCCCAAAGGTAGATGTGTCATAGGAGGGCTTTATTTGTACCACTAATTTAGTCTGCATTATCTCCATAATTAACCTCTCTGTACTGCAAGAGAATTCTTTTCAAGGTGCAAGCTCAAACCAGGAGGCTCAGGATCTCTGGTTAACAGCTCAGGACCTGGCCACAAAGATTAAATTCCTTCCTGCCAACATGTTGCTTCTTTTGCTATTTTTGTGGCTCTCACTCAAATGCCAAATGTCAAGCAGTATCTCATCTGTGCTCAACTCCCAAACAAGAGTCTCCTGACTCCCATTACCTGTGGAGCTCAGACAGACACCACATGAGAATCATACGTGCTCTTTAGAACTTGAAGCCCTTAACATTAAAGGTCTGGTTGTAGTCATCATGAACCGTATGGTTATAGGTGTCCCAACTCTCTCAATAAATGGGTCCTAAGGTGGGTGTAGCTTTCACTATCTTGTGTACAGTGCAAGGGGTTCTGTTTCAAATATTTCTGGGTGTCTTGTGTGAATTTGAGCCCCTCAGCATTGCTTGTCTCCCTGTCCCTCTGCCTTATAACACCCTGGGAGAACTGTGTAATAGGAATTATTGAAAGTTGTCCTATGTCAGACCGCTTCCCCTGTCACTCTCCCAGGTTCACTGCACAAGATTTCTTGTTAATATTTGATTTCTAGGAGCCTTAAACTATTATATTTTCTTGTTTTTGTTTTCACACAGGAGATGTTTCAAAATAGTATCAAATGTCCTTTACTGAGGCCCCCCTCTCAATTTGTCTCCTCCTAAACATTAGGCTGTATCTGAACAGCAACCATATTATCTTGGAGAAAATCTGGGACTGTAATGAATGGAACTGAGAGACATTGCCTTATCTAGTTGTCTCTCATCCATTGTTTTCTTTCTTCAGCCCTGTGTCTTACAGTTATGATTCAGTGTTTTATTCAGTTCTGTTCAGGTTCTTATACCGTGCCCATCACTCTGGTATTTGGGCACCTGCATATACTCTTCTGTGCATTCAACTGGCTGCTACCTAATTAAAAAGCATGTGATTCTGATTATCTGTCTAGCATCCTGGTGTTACTCTGTGGGTGTATGTACAATGATTTGTGCTTGTTGTACAAACTAGCACCTTCTTATGCTATATATTAGTAGCTGTGGATCGGTATAGACACTGACATTACAAGGTTCTAACACCTCTCCTTCTTCATATTAATGCTTCACATGGGGCATGTTAGTTAATCCTGCCCATGTCCACCTCATGTCATCTGGATGTAAAATAAAGGAAAGTGAGGTAGTTGACTCACATGGCATGTGAAAGCACCTGTTCGTACTGTACACCAGATGATTGAGAGCAAAGTGCACAAACCTACACCCTAAAAACTGTCTGAACATTTCTACTCCAGATATTTAAATACTATTTTCTCTTTCACACTCTTAGTGAATTAAAAATAAAATATACCAAAAATATTTAAGATGAGTTTGATCCAGTTCATCTCATTTTATCCCAATATTCAGATTAGAAGATATGTGCTTAGGATAAATCAAATCAAAGTGTTTGTACAGTAAATTCCGATTCCAGTGAGATTTAATCTGATGTCAGATCAGTCACTTAGGAGGATCAGAGATGACTGGTGGTTGGTTGTTACAGATAGAGAAACAGCCTGCTGCCATCAGATAAGTAATTTTTCCAAATTAATCTAAGGTGTTTATCGTGAAGTCTGTGTGTCTGTCTAAATCCCATTATAGGCATGACACCTTTCAGAGCAGCAGCAAATCTGAGGAAAAGTTCACAACTACCACCAAAACATTGCAAAATACAAAAGGCAAAACCAGTAATACTTAACCCAAAACACGAGTCACAATGTTGGCTTCAACATATTTTGCTTTCCTGGTTTTTGACTTACCATTGGAAATGTATGTTAAATAAATCCTGTTTTAATACTACAAAGCATGAGAGTTACCTATTTTATTTTCCTGTGAATGCTTCCCTTGGAGTATTAATATTTATTATTATTTTTGAAGTAATGGTAAATCCCCCTGGATTTTCCCCATAATGATGAAGCAGTTGGTTATCTAGGTTCAGTTGGTACAGATGCCAAAGACAGCTAAGGGCTCATTTGTATGTCACTATGTCCCTTAAAACATTAGCTACCAACACTCTTTGTTCCCAGCAAAAGAAAAATAGAACTCTGAGCTTACCTGGTGTCTACTTGACTCTTTCTCCCTCCTAATGCTCCCCACTCACAGCTGACAAGAGCCTAGATTGAGCTGCAGAGGAAAGGGAAATAAAGGCTGACCTTCTACCCTACTCAGCCTGGAGTTCTCAAAGTCAGTCTCAGAGAGTTCGGATTAAATAGATGAGCCAAGGTGAGAGAATTCTGCGCCCCTTCCCCTTTGGCTTTCACGGCTGAATTCTAAAAAATGGTATGAAGTTGACAGAGGTTTCCTCTTACCTTTCTACTGAAGCAAAACGGCGTGCAGCTGCTCCAGGACAGGATTAGGTCATGCAAACAGCCTTGTATGAGAGAGTGGAGGCTCAGCAGTGCAGAGACTCCCAAAGGCTGGAAAGATCTGATCTTACATCAGGTGAGAGAAGGCAGCTGGCTAGGCAAGCCAATAATTATGATATCAGCTCCTCTTAGCCTGAGGCAATCCTGCATTTAATAAGAATACAAAAATGACTAAGCTGCAGGTTTTTTTTCCTTGTTCTACAGAGACTCTTGGTAACTCTTGAGAGAAGTTGGACAGGTATTGAATTCTGACTGTCTGGAGATAGCAATTCCCCCCTGCCACCTCTTTGGTTTTCATTCGGTTTGAAATTCCCATTACTGTGCTTTGCAAACCTCTGACCCTAAGTAGGTTGTTTAAAACCATGTTTTCCTGAGTTGAACATCACCTTACTACTGGCAAGCCTTCAGTTGTCAGAAACAGGGTCTCCCATACTTTCATTCAGTCTGATCTTTCATCATGGGAAAGTGTCATGGCTCCCCTGTGGAATAACGTCAACACATGATGTACCATTTAAATAGAAGAGGCTCGCCACAAGGCAAGTGTTCTCAAGGGAATGTTCATTACCAAAAACCTTCAGCACCACAGTCATGAAAATAGGGTTGAATTGCAAGTACTAAATGTGCATTTGTGTGGGTATGCAGAGGGGTTTGTGTGTGTGTGTTTGTATGTGTGGATGTGTATATAGAGGGTGTGAATTCCATGTTTGCATATGCTTCTCTTACCTGGCTCATTCACTCTCTAGAGCCCCCTATAAAAACCTGATCACACTACTGTAATACTTATCTACCTCACAGAATGTTTTGAGGATTGATTAATGTTTGTAATGCACTTTGAAGATGAAAAGCTCTATATAAGTGCTAAATATAATTATTATCATTCCACAAAACAGCAGAAACATCTTTGTGGCCCCCAGGTCATTCTGCAGGTACACCCAATTTATGTCCCACTATTATAGTGAGATACTGAACAAGATCCTGATATTTACTATGGAAGGCAAAGTGATAGTCATATTAGGGTGCAGTGTTTGCACCCAATATTGTGAATCATACAAATTGGAGATGGAAAAGATTGTTATCCAATTTTCATAAAAAATAGGGGATATGGAATAGGAACTTTATTTATATCTATAGTTAATCATCGCAATAGACAAGGGAAAGTTATCCATACTTATTTTATTAGATCTAGCAGCAACTTTTGACACTATTAACATCAGGGTTGTGTCAGTTCATCTACAGCAGTGGTTCTCTACCAGAGGTACACATACCACTGGGGGTACATCAACTCATCTAGGTCAGTGTTTCTCAACCTGGGGGTTGTGAGCCCCAGGGGGTTGCAGGACAGGTTTAGTGGTGTTGCAAGTGCAGGGTTGGCGTTAGGGGTGGCAAGCAGGGTAATTCACTGGCATCCCTTGTCACAGGGGACTAAGTTACATACTTCAGCCCTGGGCGGTGGGGCTTGGGCTTCAGACTCCTGAAAGGGGTACAGTAGTCTAGAAAGGTTGAGAGCCACTGATCTATAGGACCTTGTGGAGGTACTGAGTGTGGATCTCAGTGGATTTGCTCCTTCCTGGCTGATAATTGCTTGTCCTACAGGGCTGTCACATTTAACATACCTCAAGGTTATGTATGGAAATCTGTTAGGGGAGATTGTGATCTGTTTGGGGCTGCACACTGCAGCTGTTTAATAGAACCCATATATTACAGTCTCATTATTTCCCAGCTTCTGATTAAGATAGGGATTTGGAGAAAGTGAACTGGTAGTGAGTTAACCTAGATAAGGGAGAAATAATGCTTGCTCGCCCAGGGCATGAATTAGAAGAATGGGCTGAGACAGTGTCTGCAATATTGTTTGAAGGTATATGCCCACTTTCACCAAGATGTTCTTGTTGAATCCATTACTGTTCCTGGATTCCCAGGTAGCCTCAGTACTTTTTTTTTTATCTGTGGCTGGCCAGCCAAACAGTTGTGACTTTCCCTTTCTAATACTGACCTTACAACAGTCATCTACATCTTTTGTTACATCCAGACTAGACTACTGTAATAACCTGTATTTAGAGCTCTCCCTTTGGATTCTTGAGCAGGGTTTGAATTGGGAGGGTAAGCAATTATTCAGTGTACTGGCACTTCTTCCAAGCTGCCCGCTTGTGCTCCAGAATTTAACCTTTCATTTTGAAAAAAGAAAATCTTTAGCCTTCATGATTGCAAAGAAAAACTTAATGTTGTGAATCAAATGTCACTAATGTAGTGATGTTTGACTGAGTCTGAAAAAAATAGCTATGAGAAGTATGAACTTCTCATTTTCATTTTAGTGGGGCGCTCACTCAGGTGCCTAGTGAGGATTATTAAAATGTCAACATTACTAACAATTTCACTGTTGGTCAGGGCATTTTGAAAGGAAAAGAGAGGGAAGTGACAAAAATCTGCACGGTCTCCTGCTTTCAAGAAGGAGCCAATCCTAAGAAGCCCAGAGAGCATGCACTGTCTGGTGTGAATGGTTTCTCATTTTGACATCTCAAGTGGGTGGAATTTGGAGGAGTATCATGAGCGTTTCTTTTTTCCAATTTGTCCCCTGTCCCAGAGTCTTGATCTAGTGGAGCCTGTGCTCTTCTCAGTGAGGCATGCTGCAATGAGAATTTAAAATCTGTACTCAAAGCTTGGCACTGCCTTTCTAGGTGCAATTCCAGGTGTTTATTACAAACTTTAAAGCCTTGAATGGTCTTGGACCACCTCTCACCTGATTGTAATCTTGTCATGGCATGTAAGATTGGCCATGTGCTCTTATTGTTGGTCCCTGGAATTCTTTCAGTGGAGGATCTCCCCTTTGGAACCTGTCCCTTTTGCGGCCCACCAGAGCCCAGGTTTGGTCATGATGGGCTGGGAATACTGACCACCTTGATGTTCTAGATTTTGGTTTGCAGTGGTGGCAGCAGTGTTCATGCTACTCATTATGAGCAGCTTTGTAGATTCTGTTTTAATCATTTCTGTATCATAACGTTTAGACGATATGGTTACAAAATTACTAAAGACATAACCTAACCAGCTATTCTGCAACCTTTAAATAGGAAAAGCAGCCTGGGATCCCTCCCCTGGGATCACCTCAGGGAAGACACACCTGGGTGTAACTTAACCGTCTGCTGTACTGCCTTTAAATAGTAGACAGGGTTTGGCCTTTATCTTCTGAGATATCCCTAGGGAATACACACCTTGGATTAACCTACATACACTACAGCCCATTTTGGTCCCTCAAAAACAATTTCAAGTACATTTATTTGGCAGTTTGAAACCTCCAAAGAAATAAACTTGTGAACTGAAGTTGACAGTTTTAGCATTCACTAGCCCTACTTTTGCTACAATTCTAGTCCTTCTGAATCTTCTCTCTGACACAGGTTTCTCTCTTTTGCCCTCTGGTTTTTCACAGCTTCAGGAAAATGTGTGAGTCGCAATATTCCGTGGGAATCTTGAAGGATGAAATCCATTAAGAGGACTAACTTGGAATGTAGGTTTCAAATCTGGCACTCAAATAGCAGGGTTCTGCTGCTGATATCTATAGAACTTTCTGTCTGTTGATTTTAGTATCCAGCTGTTTTGATGTAAGATTAAATGATGTACCAAACTACTCAAAACTGTTACATATGAAATATCACTTCCTGACTGTTGATTTAATCTTTCTTCCAAAGGACAGCACCACCAGCTGTTCAACAGCCCCTCCCAACAAATACTGCTCTGTGTTGTTTTAATATGCAGTGTTATAGCTGTGTCAGTCCCAGGATATTAGAGAGGCAAGGTGGGTGAGGTAATAGCTTTAATTGGACCATCTTCTGTTGGTGAGAGAGACAAGCTTTCGTGCTTACACAGCTGAAGAAGAGTTCTGTGTAAGCTCAAAAGCATATCTCTCTCTCACCAACAGAAGCTGATCTAATAAAATATATTACCTCACCCACCTTGTCTCTGTCGTTTTGTTGTTAGGGATGAGCCCAAGGTCTGATATTGGACTTGAACCTGTGTCCTTCTGCTCTACGTGAAATTCTGCCAGACACGTTAATGTCACGATGTCATTTAACAATATTTTTTTTCTGGCATGCAGTCTGCCTACTGCTTGTAGGTAGCCTGGGATATGTGGCTGAAAAAATGTGTTGTGGTGATACAGTAATCTCTGACTCTTGGCACAGGTTTGGTTTTCCTAATACTGTGGCCTTTAGTCTACTAGAGCATTGCAGTGGCTCAGTAGCACATGCTGTGACCTGTCCGTGTCTAGGGTAGCCACCTGAAAATGCCAAGGTCAGGGCAGGCTGCAAAAGGAAAGCAGATTCTCCCAGCACTGCTGGGTGACACTGAAGTCAGACTTCCCAACCAGCCACAAACAGTGCTTCTGATTCCCCACACTGGTTATCAAGAAGCCAAAATAAAATACACACAGCCCCCTTTACTGAATTTCAGTCTCCGGCTCCCAGTCAGCCACTAAATCCAGTAAAGAGATCAGTTATTTAAAACTCTCTGCTCTTTACCAAAAAGGTTTCTCCTGACCCCAAAGGGTCAGCCACAGTACCAGATCAATATAAGTTTAGATCTTACCCAAAACACCACGCTGCCAGCCAATACTTTAGTAAATAAAACTAAAGGTTTATTATAAAAAGAAAGACAAATTATAAGAGAAATGTTAAAGGATTAAATCAATCAGATACATACAAATGATTTGAAAGTCCATATATATCAGGTTTCTAGAAGAACTGTGGAGTTTGCATGCTTGTATAGTCCCTCTGGTATACATCCAGTACCTGGATGGGTCTCAGTCCTTTGTTTCACAGCTTCAGTTCAGTTCAGATGAATTGATCCAGAGGTAGACTGGAGACAAAAGACAGACTAAAGACAAAATGGATGTTATACAGTTGCCTTTTATGTCCTTTGGCCTTGGCCATGCTGCTTGTGGAATTTTACAGGAATAAAATGGAGTCCAGAGTCACATGAGTAAGTCCTGGTGACTCATCAGGTATATCCCTGTCTTCTGCCTCTGGGCCCCTTGTACCTGTAAATTTCTTAATAGTCCATTAAGCAGGCTAGTGCTGCAGCCATCCTGTCGGGTGTCGCCCAGACACAGCATAATTTGAAATACAGATATATCAAACATATCCATAGCTTCCATTACACATATAACACATGAACATAAACATTATCATCTTACTTAGCAGATTATGGCCTTTCTAACAGTACCTGACATGGCATATCTCATATGAATTATTATGATTTTGACATATTGATGTTAAATAGTATAATAAATGTCCCCCCAATCCAGCCAACGTGACACATGCCATGTCCAGAACTAGTGTAGCTCCAGAAGCTGTTGGCCCTTCCAGCTTTACTCCAGGGAGAATATTTTCTAATCTTGAAGTTGGTAACTCTTAAGATCAAAGATGTGTACAGCAGGAGACTTCAAAATCATGTTGGAAGTTGTGAGTTGTCATAAACTTCCTATCTTCCCACACCACTGTGACTAGTGCAGAGCTGGCAATAGCCTGGCAACTTCTCCCTTCCCAACCTTATAGCAAGTTTAAGGGAGCTTTTCATAATTTCCCCTTCCTTTTCCATTACAGTGTCAACACAGAGAAGAATTTTCCCAACCTGAAGCTGCTGGATGAGTGGTAGTTAGGCAGACTGTCTTTCTTTGCTCTGTCTTGGGGCTTCTCCATTCATAGTTGTCGTGCTCTTCAGGGAGAGTAGGGGATGAAGGAGCTGGGATAATATAGCACAGATAAGAGAGTCTGCCACACATCAGGTTCCAGAGCACAGCAGGTGAGTAAGTAAAAAGATCCTTTGAGAAAATTATGAATATGGGAGATTGTGGCCGAAATCAAGAGACATAACAGATTAATGAAACAAGAAGAGTTTGGTCATGTGACCTGGCAATGACGTTGGGAATGTAGGTATTGGTACTGGAGGGAAAATGACAGAGAGCTTACCCTCTCTTTCCTTCCTCCCACCCCTCTGTCTTCCTTTTAAAAAGCTTCTTCTGGAGCTCAGACCCTGTGACGTTCTGGTGAGCACACTGTTGTGTTCTGGTTTTTATGTGGGACATTAATTAAGATCATTTTCTTGTAAAAGACCTGAGGGATTGTGAGCATTTTAAGAACATTTGTAACTAGAGGTGAGACCTTTATACCTGGTGAATTCTCCAAATCCTGTCCTGTCCAATTAATGATTTGGAGTGTGTTACACAGATCTGACCATGTAACACTAGGACATAAGCAATGAAGTGATTGCTCATGTACCGGTTCAGATTGTTGCTTCTAAATCTGCTCTTTGTATTTTCCATCTGTCTTAATTTTAAGGTGCTTTCTCAGTGTGTTGAATGAGCCAGGACTATAGTAAGTAGTCTGTGCACCTTCTAGCTCTTACACAATTTTCCTATTCTCTCCTCTTTGCTGACATTTCTAACTATTCAGTTATGAATGCTGAAGCATCCTTTCCTGTGTTTTGACTGAGCTGGCATCAGGATTTGCATGTGAGTGACCTGTGACACTGCTCTGTGTGCACATCAAATAAACTTGGAGGTTATGTATTGTATTACTTTTCAGGCTGTAAGGTACATAAATACATTTCACATTTGCACTAAAATCCTATTCAAAGATTCAGAAAGGCTGCTTGAAGTTCACTAAGAAGCACTCTCTGAATGCAGTCAGGAGCTGCACAGGTCCTTTTTGAAAAGTGTGCAAACGTGCCAAGTGCCTTTGAATACTACGACTACCTCACTCTCAGATAGCACTTTCATCAGTAGATCTCAAAGCAGTTTACAAAGGTGGTTAGGATCATTAACCCTATTGTACAGGTGGGGAAACTGAGGCACAGAGAGGGGATATGACCTGCCCAATATCTCCCAGCAGATCAGTGACAAAGCTGGGAATAGAACCTAGGTCTCCTGAGTCCTAGTCCAGAGTGCTAGCTATTAGGTCAGATAACTAAGTAACTGTACCTCTGTATTTGCAGTATTTAAGTATTTCCTATAATAATAAATATAGGGGAGTACAAAAGAGTACTGCTAATAGAAGCAATATTATTTATGGTATTCCTTGTCTACACCACAACTTTTAACCAAATTTGTAACCAGTTAGTGGATCTAACCATGTTTTTTGCCCACACACAACATGGTTAATATTTGGCTAACTATGCAGTTAACAATGTTTCTTCCTTGCCAAAGGATTTTTGGCTACTACATGATTGTCTTTTTGTAACTGGCTCAGCACAGATTTTGTTGTTGTTTTTTCAGTGTAAATTGAGCCCCCAACCAGGCCCGATAAATAGTATGGTGGGTCCATCTTCTTTCCTTCACTGTGTATAGTAGGATGGTCTTGAATGCACTGCTCCATGTGCTGCAGGCGCCAATATGTGCATGTGTACTAGGCACTCTATGCCTCCCGATGCATTATGGCACAGCTGCCCAGGTTTTCCCAAAAATCATTGACACAGACACAGGATGGTGTGGTAGGCATGGATATACAACTAACAGATGGTTGTGTTGAGGAAAAAGCTGTTGCATGATCACAGCTCAAATATGTTTCTTGAAACATGAAAATGTCATGAACCAGTTACAAAATCACAGTTGTACTTGTATTGTCAGCAGGTAAAACTGGCAACTGTTTAAGATGATCAAGGTAGGTTTATATCTTAGGAGCTAACCATCTTTCTTTGAAATAGGAAACAGGAGCTGAAATCGATTACCTGAATCATTCATAAGGAATGCTCTGCTGGGATTTACTTAGCCATTTATTGTACAACCTTTCACTAGCAAACAGGGCCTGCAATGAATTGCTAAAGGGCACACCTACCACATAGTTTTTGCAGCCGACTTGGATTGTGGGAAGTCCGTGGCTCTTGCAGACTTGGCAGGGAGATTGTGGAGTATAAGTCAATGTCTTGAGCTGACCTGTCTACAATCATGTGCATTGGACTTTGGAGACATCAGGCCAGATTTTGCCCTCAGATATTGAACTCATGTTGAAGTATATGGGAATTGCATGTGCATATCTGAGGGCAGAATTTGACCCATTTTGATGTCTGAGGCTGGACCTCTTGCTTGAATTCCCGTCTTTTGTCTTCTCCTACTGCAGTGGAAAACATAAAACCTTAAACTTAGGCAGACGGTAGTTGGGAAAAATTCCAGCAGGTATTATCTTAGAAACTAGAAAATGGTTCAGTGAAACAAGGAGTGAATCATGTAAATATGTGGAGCATATTTACAGCAATATCACTCCCTTGCCAATACAAAGCAAAGAACAAAAGCAGCCTCCTGGCAAGGGCCCCTCCTAGATGACTTATTGGGACTGTGAGCTCACCAGTGGCCTCAGGAAGAACTGCTTATGTAGCACTTCTGACTTAATTTTCTTCTCTCTTCTGCTGCCTGTGAGCAGAGAACCAGGTCAGGATTCAGCAGCAGACATCTTCCTGTGCCATGTTTCTGAGTGTCTGTATGCCCTCCTGAGGAGGGAGGAAACGGGAATGGAACTGAGGGAAGTATTTTGCTGTCACAAATTCCTGGATTTGCTTTTAAATTTCAGACACTGAAAATGAAGTGTTAGGGGTGAAGCACTTGACACAGAGAAATGTTTGCAGGGCCATGAAAGAATGGGGCCATATTTTCAGTATTGACATTTGTTTATGTACAGTGAGTCCTTTCCTAGGAGCATGTTTAAAACAAGGTGAAATTGTGTGTTTGTTCAGTTAAAATGGATGGTAAAGTTCCAGACTGGACCATTGGGGGGAGCTGTTCATTGTAGCTCCTAGCTAGCAGACTGACAGCATGTCTCTGGGAGCATGAAAAACTTAGGTGGGGAAAAAGAGCTGCCATGGGAACTAAAATTGAACAAGATGCAGGATGGGCAGAAGAACCCAATCGAAAGAGGGTTCAGTGCAGATCAAGGTTGCGAAAAATGTTGTATAGGAGGTAGGTGGGAGTTAAGGAGGCACCAGAAGATGTTATTGCAAGTGAATATTTCATTTTTATTCCAATAAAGTTTGTTTCAGCTTCTCAAGCAGGTGTTGCTGTGCTTACATATTTCTCCAAACTCTCCAGTCCATTCAGAGTACAATCTGCTAGGATTTCATGGGAATAAGACTGATTCCCCGCTTTGTGCCAACTTTGGTGTGAAACATGTGGCTGAAATCCAGCTAATCAGATCTGCACATTGAAAACTTCAGCCTAAATCCCCTTGGTCTTCCCATCTCTAAATGTTCTCAAAGTTCTATGCATCTAACTCCAGTTACATAGCTGCCGACCATACATTAAAGAATCTGGGATTTACACTGTGTATAGAATGTAAAATGTTATAAACGTGTAGACCGAAGGAGAAAGAAAATTAGGATTTATCAGATGAGAGAGTCTCTCTCAGGCAGGCTTCTCTCCATTTCGTTCCACAGGCAGAGACACATCACCTGGACTGTCCTGAGTTTTAATGTTTTCTGAGCAGTTATGAGGGTTTCCAGGCCATGAAGACTGTTCTTGTCCTTCCATTGCCATCATTTTCTCTCTTGCTTTGGTCTGGATATTGTGACATCATTGGTGAATGTGTCTGTGGTGAATTGCCTTGGGCCAGTGTAACTTTCAAAGGATCTGACAATTTGTTACTTTTCCAATGAACAGTTTATTACATTTGTAATTATTGTTATTAGCCTGGCAGGTGGTGCCGTACTTAGTTCTTTTACAACTGCTGTACATGCAAATATTTCTTACATGACAAATTAAAATCTAAATAAAATCCAATAAATAGAAATATTTTCCTAGGATTTGTGTGTAATTAGTTTACTCTAATGCTGTCTTATATAGTCATCTTCCAATGGAGATGTAAGCTTCAGAAAGCATATCTTGTATGGTGCTGAGCACAATGTTGGATCTCACTGAATAATGATAATGTAGTTACACCCACTTCACGCAATCCCATTCCATCCATTCTATGCAACACAATTAAATTCCATGCCATCACTACAATCTGTCACATCTAGTTTTATTCTTCCAGTGCTTTTTCTCTAAACAGTTGCAAAATGACTTGTAGTCATGAACAAAAGATTGAATTAAATTGTATCACGATACTTGACTTCCTGCTTGTACTGAAGCGTGATGAAGATACAAGTACATTTCTTTACCTTCAATAAAACGATTTTAAAAAGCCTGCCCAGGATAGCTGTGGGCTGTGCCCTTGTTGCATCATAGCCTATGTGGTAAAACATACATGGCTTCTCACTACATGCTCTGCTCCAGCAAATGTTGCATCACATTATCTGGCACTGTTACCAAAGAGAAGATGTGACTTCAAAAGAAAGAGAGCCAGGAAACCAGCACAGCCCTGTCTGTGGATACCAGTGTGCTCTGTCTCCTGCAATCCTTATCACCAGAGCTGCTTTTGCATTTATTAAAAGTGTCTTTGTTACAAGAGATATTTACAACATTTTTCTATTATCAGAATGTTTGTTAAAGCAATTTGCCAACCTTTTAAGATGAAACACAGAGGAAATATAATTTTGTTTCTGTTGGAAATTTGGCCTTTTTATGTGGAGTCCTCTTTGCCCATTTCCGATTTCTCCAGACTCACATGCAGGGGAAACCATCCCTGAAGGAACGTTATTCTTCGAGTGCTTCCTCATGTGCATTCCACTATAGGTGTGTGCACGCCTCTGTGCACAGTGACCTGGAACTTTTTCCCCCTTAGCAGATTCCATAGGGCTGGCTCTGGCACTCCCTGGAGCCCCACACACATGCCGTGGTATATGAGGCCCTATGCCCCCTCAGTTCCTTCTTTCCACCTGTGACGGTTGCTGGAACTAGCCTTGCTCACAGCAAGTACTATTCCCCTTGTTTGAACTTGTTTGATATTCTAAGTTAGTTTTAGTTAGTTAAGTAGTTGTTAAGTGTAGTTAGAGATAAGGCAAATCCCTCCGGGAACTTAGAGTGGCAGGGCCATACCCCGGTCGCCAGGATTCAAGCCATGTGCCTCCTGTGGGAAGGCCATCCCACTCAGTGACCCCCACAACCACTGTCTTAAATGCTTGGGGGAAGCCCACAGGAAACAGAAATGTAAGATCTGCAGGGCTTTTAAACCGAGGACTCAGAAGACCGAGAGATCCAGTTGAAAGCCCTGTCGATGGAGGCAGCGCTCCGCCCAACATCCGGGCTGGCCTGCTCCACCTCGGCACTGAGCGTGACCTTGGTGCAGAGTGCACCGCCGGCACTGGCCTCGACACGGCACCGCGCAACATTGCCTGCACTGAAGAGGAAGAAGCAGCGTGCGGAGCACGGACACTCCCCTGTGCCATCGGTACGGGCAGGGTCGAGCACAGAGATGCACCGGACCCGGCCAGTCGAGTCTTCTCCGGTGCCTGCATCTCTGGCCAGGGAGCCTCCCCTGACTCCTGGGAGTGGGAGAGTGCCCCTGCCAACGCTGTCGACACCGGAGGCTTTTCAGGCGGCAAGAGCCTTGTTGGCCTTGCCCACGCCACCTCCGCCCCCCCGTCCGCCAAGGGAGAAGGGGCCGGTGTCACGGGGAAAACCCACGTTGGGTCCTCCTGAATGGCGGTGGAGATCCCCAGTATGGGGAGGAAGATCTCCTGCCGGACGATCTTCGAGGGTGGAGCAGAGCCGCTCCCCCAGCAGTCGCTCCAGGTCAGCGTCATCAAATTGACTTGCTCCAGCACAGAATGTGGAGTCTCCCTGTCAGCGCCAATGTCGATCCCCGGCACCGGAGGCAGCGTATGCCAGGAGGCAGCACCAGTCGAGGTCTGCCAGGCAGCGCTCAGACAGTTCCTGTTCCATATCCCTGGCACCAAGGAGTTCACCCGTATCTAGACGGCGCAGAACCAGGTCGCCATTGGAGGACCCAGCACCAGGGAGTTTGCCCGCACCACGGAGGTGCAGAACCCGATCACCATTGGAGGACCCAGCACCGTGCAGTCCACGATGCGGAACCCAGTCACCGAAGTCCGGCTCAGCACCGAGGAGTTTGGAGCAGCGCTGACCTCAGTCACCGAAGGTGTCTGCAGAGCTGCAAGGCAAGCAGCAGCAAAAATCATCGGTACTGAGATGATGCTCCGGTACCTCTAGCTCTTTGGAGTGCGCCTCCGTTCGTCGGCACTGCTCGCGGCGATGGAGGCAGTCCTCATCGTCCTCCAGGTCGGAGGCGTCGAGAGGGCGGTCTCCAGCACAGAAGGGCGCCCGGGACCGAGGACGTACACGGCACCGCTGGTCCAGTGACTCGGGGTCTCCTGGTGGGACAGTTGACGGGAGAGCTGATGCCCCCACAAAGCATCACAGCCTGTGACGCAGTCAGTCCCATGTTGGCCCCAGGGTCAATGGTTGCAACAATGGCCTTATTGGGCCCCTTGGGGTATCCAGATGGGGCCAGGGCCCCAATCCGTTATGTCATCAGTGCAGTCTGTGCCTCCGGTACAGGAGAGGGCCCATACACACCACTCCTCGGACGAGGAGTCGGATCCAATGGGGGGACCCTCAATGGGTGCAACCCTTCGCCAGGAGGGGGCGCACCCACCAGGTGTGCCTCGGCAGTCCACTTCCTCCTCACTGGATGAGGTAGTCTCCCGGGACCACTTGGCGCTACTGGAGGATTTCAGGGCGCACCAGGAGCTGCTCAAGAGGGTGGCCTCCAACTTGGGGCTGGAGGCAAAGGAGTTAGAAGAGGCCGAAGATAGCCTCTTTTAATGTGCTGGCGGCAGCTGTCCCAGTGAGAGTGGCCCTCCTAGTCCACGAAAGGGTCCTTAAGATTATAAAGGCCCTGTGGCATACCCCTTCCTCGGTCACCCATACGTCAAAAGTGGCCGAGAAAAAATATTATGTCCCAGCCGAAGGGTTTGAGTATTTGTTCGCTCACCCCACCCTGGGAACCCTGGTGGTAGATGCGGCTAACCAGAGAGACAGGCAAGGTCAACCAGGGTCCATTCTCAAGAACAAAGACAATAAGAAGCTGGACTTGTTTGGGAGAAAGGTTTATTCCACAGCAAGCCTGCAGTTCAGGATTGCCAACCATCAGGCCTTCCTGGGTAGATACAATTTCAACCTGTGGGACTCCCTCAGGCAGTTCGCTGAGGCCCTGCCCCAGGACCATCGTGACGGAAGGAACCACAGTAGCTAGGGCAGCGCTCCAGATGTCCTGTGACGCTGCTGACTCGGCAGGCAGGGCCATAGCCTCCGCTATCGGTATAAGAAGGTGCTCGTGGCTGCAATCCCAGCTGCACCGATGCCCCATGACAACAGCCAGGCACAGCCTACAGCTGTTAGGCCACATGGTGGCCTGCATGTATGTAGTGAGACTAGCTTGCCTGAGGCTCAGACTGCTTCAGGCATGGTTGGCCTTGGTATATGTGCCAAGCAGACACCCTTTGGACCGGGTGGTCACAGTTCCTTCGCCCGTGTTAGCCTCCCTAAACTGGTGGCGGACTCCCAGGGCAGTGATGAAGGACGTTCCATTCAGGGAACTGGTCCCGTCGGTCACCCTAATTTCTGACGCATTGGATGTAGGATGGGGAGCCCACATCAGTGCCAACCTAGGCACTCAGGGGCTCTGGTCGGGGGAGGAGAGGCTCCTACACATCAACGTGAAGGAGCTGAGGGCCATTCACCTAGCGTGCAAGGTGTTCCTCCGATTCCTGACAGGCAGAGTGGTACAGGTGCTGATGGACAACACCGCAGCCATGTTTTACATAAACAGGCAGGGGGGAGTACGCTCCTTGGCCCTCTGCGAGGAAGCTACCTGTCTGTGGGACTTTGCCGTGAGGCATGATTTCCACTTGACTGCCTCTCACCTCCCAGGAGTGAGGAACGACGAGGCGGATCACCTCAGCAGGTCATTTCTACGCCGCCACGATTGGTTGTTGCACCCAGAGGTGGTGGCTATGATCTTCCAGAAGTGGGGCGTTCCCCAACTGGACCTATTCGCACCATCCTGGAACACGAAGCGTCCGAGGTTCTGCTCGCTCCGGGGTTGTGAGACTGGGTCGATTTCCAATGTGTTCCTCATGGATTGGACAGGGGCCTCATGTATGAGTCCCGCCCATTCTGCTCCTATCCAAGGTCCTGCTGAAAATAAAGAGGGACAGGGCGAACGTTATACTCATCACTCTGGCCTGGCCGAGACGGCACTGGTTCAGCATACTGCTGGACCTTTCGATCGCCCCACCCCTGGAGCTCCTGAGGCGACACGACCTTCTATCCCAGGACCATGGTCGCCTGTTGCACCGGGACCTGGACTCCTTGCACCTCACAGCCTGGAGGCTCTGTGGCTGACAGAGGGAGAGAGAGCCTGCTCAGTGCAGGTCCAACAATTCCTGCTTGGCAGCAGGAATCCTTCTACACAGGTCGTGTATCGGGCTAAGTGGAGGCAGTTCACCTGTTGGGCGGAGTCCCAGGGCATTCCGCCCAGCCTCTCACCTATACAGGCGATCCTGGAGTACCTGCTCCAGCTAAAGCTCCAGGGTCTGTCGCTGGCCTTGCTGAAGGTTCACCTGGTGGCCATTTCGGTCTTCCATTAGCCGCTAGAGGGGAGATCGCTGTTCTCCCATCCCATATCAATCATGTTCCTCAAGGGGGTGGAGAGGCTTTATCTGCAGGTTCATGACCCGGTGCCTCCTTGGGATCTCAGCCTGGTCCTCTCAAGATTCACGGAGCCCCCCCTTTGAACCCATGACTTCATGCCCTCTGCTCATCCTTTCATGGAAGGTAGCCTTCCTGGTGGCCATTACCTCAGCCAGGAAGGTCTCCGAAATTAGGGCCTTGACTTTGGAGCCCCCTTATACAGTATTCTATAAGGACAAGGTCCAGCTGAGGCCACATCCGGCCTTCCTACCCAAGGTGGTTTCCCAATTTCATTGTAACCAAGATATTTTTCTCCCTGTGTTTTTCCCAAACCTCATGGTTTGGAGGAGGAGAGGAGATTGCATTCGCTGGATGTGAGACGAGCCCTGGCCTTCTACGTCAAGCGTACAAAGCCGTTCCGGAAATCGACACAGCTCTTCGTTGCAGTGGCCGACCGGATGAAAGGCTCACCTGTCTCCACCCAGCGCATCCCCTTGTGGATTACATCATGCATCAAGTTCTGCTATGAGCAGGCGAAGGTGCAGCTTCCAGGAACCATCACAGCGCACTCAACCAGAGCTCAAGCATCATCTACAGCCTTCCTGGAGAGAGTGCCTCTGCAGGACATCTGCAAAGCTGCCACCTGGTCATTGGTGCATACCTTCACGTCCCACTATGCCATTGTCCAGCAGGCGAGAGAGGATGCGGGATTCGGCACAGCAGTGCTGAGGGCAGCTCACCGGTAACTCCAACCCACCTCCAAAGGTATTGCTTGTTAGTCACCTATAATGGAATGGACGTGCGCAATCACTCGAAGAAGAAAACACGGTTACTTACCAGTAACTGATGTTCTTCGAGATGTGTTGCTCATGTCCATTCCACACCCACCCCTCGTCCCGCTGCTGGAGTTCGCAGAAAGAAGGGACTGAGGGGGCATAGGGCTGGCAGTGCCTCATATACCACGGCATGTGTGTGGGGCTTCAGGGGGTGCCAGAGCCGGCCCTACGGGAACTGCTAAGGGGAAAAATGTTCCGGGAACCGTGCCCGGAGGCGTGCACACATCTGTAGTGGAATGAACATGAGCAACACATCTCGAAGAACATTAGTTACTGGTAAGTAACCTTGTTTTACAGTCAGTCAGGCTCACAACCTTTCTGGATTTGATAGGTCTGTTTAGGCTAAGTATTTAGGACACAAAAAAAACCAAGCATACTTTACATAGGATTCCCTCCACTCTTCTCATCTGTATGCTTCATGATGTGGCTGCAGTGTGAAAAGGCAGCGCACTTTCTTGATGCCTCCTTTTATGTTCTGTAGAAATTGCAAACACACTGACAGCACCAGGAAATTCAATGCTGCCTCTTAGAAGGATGGGAAGAGGAAGAAAAATGGGCAAAATTCTTAGCACAAGATTTAGTGCCATGTCATCTCGTGTCTTGAAGGAGCTGCAGCTGGGCTAGAGAGATGTCAGGATTTGGCTGACTTATATATGCACTCATTAGGGCTCCAAGAACTGATCTTGCTGGAGCAGGGAGCAGAGACATGTTCTGGAATCATTCCCTGCAGGCGCTGTTCAGCAGGTACAGTGGTCCAAAAGTGGCACTGATTCAAAATAGTGGCTGGAAAGATATTACATACTTGAATGCACCTGGAGTAGAGGAAACTAAAGATGTCGGTCCCGGCTCCTACCCCTATCAGCTATCTCATATTTATGAGATACAGGTGTGTGATTACAGAGTAAACAGGACCAGAGATTTCACTTCTAGGATAATGATCTGCATGCTTTCCTTCAGAGTATTTCTGCCAAAACATAGAAGCATGATCATGAACTCCTGCACTTCCACACACCCCATGTGTACCCAGGGAAAGGACTGCTGTTCCCAGGGATGGGATGGCATACAGAATGTGCCCCTTTGGCTACTGTATATCTCAGTCTTTTCTGAATATATGACAAAACCCACCTTCTATATTGGTCAAGCTACCTGCTGTCTACCAACTTGCTACTCCCACTACAGATTGTTTTGGACTGATGGTGCCACACTGGCACCTTTCTGGATGTACTGGAAGCAGAAGGGCAGCTAGACACTTGAATTTAGCGCTGAGAAAAAATACTGGATTAACAGCTTTGAAGGCTGAAGTTCTCTCTCTCTTTCCCGAACAGGTACTGCATGGACTGTGGCAAAGCAATGTTTTCCATAGTTTTCTCCAACGTGCTTCAGACCTGACATGAAAGGACCATTTCTAAGCATGAGAGAGGAGTTCAGTTTCCATGATCCATTCAATATTTGGCCTTTCTGCAGAGACTGCCCACCAGAAAATGAGTTCTAGTTGTGGTGGGTATTTTTTAATATGGATACCTGTACACCAGAAATTCTGCTGAGATCCCCAGCTCACTTCACATACAACACTGAATGGCAATCAGATAAGTAATGACTTGCACTGCCACTGAGAGGAGAAAAGCTTTCTATCCCAATCCCTAGGCCTGCAGGATCCCCTGAGCCATCCAGCTCCTGAAAGTCATGTGAACAAGTATCAGAGATGTTACCATTTTCATCTGGCCAGGATGATAAAGATTTGATAGCACCAAAGGAATTACACATGTCAAATGGAATAGGTGGCATCTCTTGGCGTTGTGCTGCCTTTTCAGTAGCAGTGGTTGCTTTTGGTATCACAAAGCTCATTGATCAGCTCTGCAGAAAGAAGTGAAAGGAAAAGCACAGGTGCAAGGAAGCCTGCATTGTACAACTGTGCTATCCGCAATACAGGCAAATGATTTATGATTGCATATTTCATGTGGCAGGAATGATATTTCCAGAGGTAGAACAAGCAGGAAAATCCAAACTTGCTTCAGGGGACAGACATCTTACAAATAAAGCAAATCCCTTTGAATTTTCTGGCAAGTCTTATCAAGACAATCCTGCTGCACAGGGGAAAACTTGGCTTTCTCTTTAGAATCCCAACAGTGACGCCAGAATAACCATTACTATTTGCCCAGGAACCACTTGCTAGACAACAGGAGAGCTGCTGCCCTGACAACAATCTCCACTGGTAGGATATTCATTTTGTATTTGCACACAACTTGTTGCTTTGACATCATCTGTAAGGAAGAAGCAAAACACCACATAGAGTTTGAGATTCATGATATTTTGGCTGCACGTTAATATTGGTATTAACCAGTTTTGGATGAGCGAACATTGGTGAAAGCTGATTGGCTGATTTGGAGATGGACATTTGGGATCCCTCTGCTGGTTTTAGACTGGGCACTGAATGAGAGAAACCAAAGGGAACTCCAGTAACACTACACTGCACGTCTGAGCTCTGAAACGGCACAAGGTGGGGTGATAGAGCTAGAAGGGAAATCTTGCAGTGCTGTAGTACAAGTCTGAAATGGGCAGCAGAGCATGGGGGAGAAGAGGAGCAAGATGTTAATATCATTATTCATAGTTATTTATATTACTGTAGCACCTACAAGTAGCCATCAAGATTCAGGCCCCATTGTGTGAGGCACCATACAAATATTCACAGACATGGCCCCTGCCCTGAAGAACTTGCAATAACATACCAGGGTGTTCTCCGTAACAGGGTCGACTGAATCCTTGGATGAACTGTTCTTTTCCTTCCTTCTTTCTCCAGGTTTGTGTCCATTCAGTTTCTCTTTCAGGCTTTGACTCAGCTCTTATTCAACTGAATTATTATATTTTGAATTCAGCAGAAGTGTTGTGATGCAGCTCCTCTGACAAATATTGACAGTTAAACTTTTCTTCATCTAATGTATTTTCCTACTGGCTCTTGAAGGATGTTTTCAGGTGGAAATTGGAAACCAAAATCTCTAGATGACAAATAGCCTTACTCTGTTAGGAACATTCCAACGGCATGCATTAGGAGAACTATCTCCAGCCACTAGATGGCACATTACACAAGAATCTGCCCATGGTTCCTGATTACGCTGAACTTTACATTTTCAAAGTCTTGTATTATGATTAATGGATAAATAACAAACATGTTTAATAGGAGAAAATGTCCAACATTGGCAATAGTGATTAAGGTTCATTAAGTAGCTGTTATTTTGGATACCTGGTAATTAGTGCGTGCCAACCACTTTATTTCCAGGCTTTGGCACCTTGGTCATTATTAACTCAGGTAATAAAATTGAATGAATCACACTGTAAATCTTTTTATTGGTTCCATGTTGGAGAGGATTCCAGGTTTCTGAAATTCCTTCATGAGTTGAAGTTTCATATTTCCCAATTCCCTGCTTTTCTTTCTTTCCCTCTCCCCGCCTCTAAGCTCTGTTATTCCTTAGGACAGACATTTAAAATAGCTTTCTACTTCAAAAACCATTGAAAGGGAATACTCTGCTGCCACACTGACAGCCACAGAAACTGACGTTCTTTATCCCCAGAATAGGTAAAGCAAGCAAAGAGAGTGCAAGCTTCCCACCACTGCCTACGTGCCTCATCTGTGTCCGGCAGGGCCACCTCCAGAGATGAGAGGGGAAATCACTCTCCATACCTCTGCTAGGCTAGGAAAGGGATATGTTGAGGTGATGGTGGGGTTTTCTTGTCCTGTAGGAATCGGACAATAATACAACATGGAATATTGCAGTGACCACTCACAGTAATGGAGTATACAGCCTAAAATATGATAAAACCTCACAACCCCTGGAGAGGAAGCTCCCTGCCTGCACACAAGAAGTTCTCTTCACTTCCCTCCGTCTGTGGGAGGGAGAATCAACCCTGGAATACAGCTCTGGGGACTGTAATGAATTCCCTGCCCCTCCCTCAAGGGGTATCTATTTGTGAGACAGAAGATCAGGACACAACTATGTTTCCAGTTCATTTAGCTTCAGTAGAACATACCACTGAGGCTTTTGTCTGGACTCCATGATCTTCAGAGGACGTGATAAAAAAGCATGTCTTTGACTGGCTGATGTTCTAGGTAATGTCTTTCTGCAGGATCAAGTGGCTATGGGATTTCATTTCCCTTCTTCCAAACTCTGTTGTAATATGGCTTTGTATTCTAGAATAGCTACTGTAGTCCATCCATGACATGGCAGCATTTCAGTGCTGGGAGAAGTGATTCCTGTGCATCGTTTGTATATCCCTTCAAAAGTGCTTTCGGATACTTTATAACGAAATGCACTCTATAAATGTACGTTATTTGTGTTGTTTTATTAGTTGGCATAGTGCCCATCGTATTCATTGGTGTTTCCCTGTACAATGGATATGTGTGTGTCAGAGTAAATCCTTTAGATTCTCTTGTGTGTACATGTGTGTGTCTGTAACTCCCTGAGTAGGTGTGTGTGTCGGCAAGGCAAAGCTCAGCTTTAACTCTAGGAGGATATGGAGGAGCTGACTGCGAGTCATCCACTTACTCATTGGCATGTGCTGTGGGAAACCTGTGTTTTGTGGTTTTGCAGTGCCCTTGCTTTTTAGATGGACAGACAGACATGCAGGCATCTGTCCCCTCATTAACAAATTTAGCACTTACAACTCTTTTATGTAAAGCAAATTTAGTGTCAGCTCTGAAACCCAGATCTGCTTTGTGAATCACTCGTCTTTGCAGCAGGTGCTGAGCTGACAGTTTCAGGAAAGATTGTGAAATTTAATCACACAGTAGGGAATGCAGAGCCACCCCTTGAGGGCAATAGCCGTGAAGACACAATGGGAAACCACCCCTTGAGAGTGACCACAGAAATGTGTGACTTAGAAACACTGGCCATCTGCTTTGTGCAGAAAATGTAATCACAAGGGGTTTTTTGGTGGCGTTTTTTGGGGGGGTTTTTGCACAGGGCTATTGAACTGAGCTGCTCGTCAGTCAGCTCTACTCTTAGCCACACCCCTGGCAATAAAGATGCCCTGCATATATTTGCTGCCAACACACCCACCAGTTCAGGTTGGAATCAGTTCTTAGATCTCTCTGGGCCAAATGCAGGTCTGAACTTTGCCCTTTGACTGCTCTTCCCCTTGCTTTGTAGTATTCCTGTAAGCGTTTCATCAACACTGCCTAGATTTCTGTAGGCTAGGCTTGTTGCCTTTCTCCTTTCAGAAGTTGGTCCCTTTTGGGATGTATGACCTCTCAGTGTCCCTAGTTCTGCAGCTTCTGCTGGAGCCATTTCTTAGAGACTCTGGTCCTGCAGTACTCATGTGCTGATGACACTGGGAATACACATTACCCACTTACCCCTAGGCACCCCATGCTACATCTTTCTTCTGCCTCTAATGATCTCGGCAACAGTTCTAATACTGCTGAGGAGACTGCACCTGCACTCCTGCATTTACTTTTGAACAACTCAGCACCTTAAAGCTATAGACAAGTAGGAAAGAAATCAGAGAATCATATGGAGAATTTATGGGGCTGGAAGGACAGGTTTATTGGGAAATACTATAAGAATTAAATATTTATAAGCTTAGCTAAACAGCAATTTAGAGGGATATGAAAACCATCTACAAGAACTGAGAAGAAAAACACAAAACAAATAAACCCACACACCCTTTTGTTCCTGGAAGTGGAGCACAAACAAGGAATACAGGTCTGTGATATAAACCATCTGCTTGGATTTCTCATTCCAGTAGGCACTTAGATTCCATGATGATGAGTATGGTGCAAATACTTAGATTAAATGGATATTTGATAGGTTTAAACACAGGGAGGGAAGGTGAATGGTTTAGCATGGTACAAGAGCGCTCTGAAAAAGCTCCAATGGGCACAGAAACAGCTGCCTGACTATTCTGTGGCAAAGGAAAATGGAAACTCTTCATCGGTCATCTTGATATTACACTGGTTCCCCATCAAATACACAATCAAATTCAAGATCCTGATGATAATTTTTAAAGCCCTTAGGAGCTGTCAACACAAGGAGTGAGACTGACAGGAGCAGGAACCAGAGCTGTCATAGCATGTGGCCCCCGGGGAGGGAACTCCCTCTGTTAATACTCCGAATGACAGTGAGACCTTCCACTTTTAGATGCAAACATGGAACAGACCTCTTTATCAAGGGGTACATCTATATTGTGAAAAAAGTGAATCTCAGAGCTCAAGTCAATCGATTCAGGTTCATGCTACGGGGTCAGAAATAGCAGTATAGACACTGCTGCTCAGGCTGGAACCTGGGCTCTGAGATCCTTCCCCATTGCCAGGCTTCTGAGCCCAGGCTCCAGCCCAAGCAAGAACATCTTCACTGCTATTTTTAGCCCCATAGTGTGAGCCCTGTGAACCCGAAGCAGTTGACCTAGACTCTGAGACTTGCTAATGTGGGTTTGTTTGTTTTTTTGCAGTGTACATGTACTCTTTGTCTTCTAACCATGATGATGATAAATGGGAGAGAAGTAACATTCAGAGGAGTTGGATTCATGTCTCAGGATAAAATTCAGTCACAGGGTGGAGGGATAAATAGGCACCCACATCAAGGCCACCTCCAGATAATAAGGTAACTTGGATTCTCAATTTTTCCTGGGTGGATCCACTGTCGTCTACTGCCATGTTGTCTGGCAGACCACTTCATATCTTGGATGAAGGAGGCTTCAGCTTCCTTCATTTACCAATTTCATCTCAAAATATAGCCCATCAGTGTTTCCAGCCACATGCACTTCTATGTTATGGAAGTTTGCAGCACAATCTTGGACCAGCCCTGAGAAAGCTCTGTCTGCTGCACACACCAGCTTTACCTTTGTAGTACAGTTCCCTTGTGACTGATGAGCAGAGATGTCGACCATAGCTCTCATTCTGGAGTGTTAAGACAGCTTTTAAATATGCTGGTCCCAGGCCATTGAGCACCTTGCAGGTAGGGACTGCGACCTTGAACTTGACTCAGTATTCTATGGGAAGCCAGCATAAAGACCAGAGGACAGGCTTGATGTGTTCATGGCAGCCTATGTTGCTCTGAAGATGTGTTCTTTTCTAGTTGGAGTTTGCTTAAGCCTGATGGCTTGTGCCCAAGTATGACTGCTGAAGTTCAGACAAGAGGTGACAAAAGTATGGATAATTAAAACCAGATCATCATCCACCAGACTGGGACAGAATATTCTAGCCAGCAAGAGATAGTAGAAAGTGTTACTATATGTGGAAGATATAGGAATCCAGGAGCACTTCTAAACTAAGGATTGAATTGACCAATTATGGGTGTGTATCTTAACCAAAGGAGGCTGTACTGTGGCTGCAAACTCCACAAGTGCTTTCCTCTGCCCACCAGCATCAACTCTATTTTTCTTGGGTTCAGCTTCAACTAGCTTTCATCTCTGAGGTGGTCTTGTCCAAGCATTGGGCCATCTTGGTTGTAGTATTATAGATGTACGTTGTGAAGGATAAGTGGAGATATGTGTCATTTGAGTCATCTACTCATTGCTGGCACTTGGGTCCATGTTGGCTTACTGTTTCATCTAGAAGCTGCATGTATGTACTGAATACAACCGGAGGGAGAATCCTTGCGGGATTCCACAAGTGAGTGGTCTAGTGACAGAAGTGCTGTTTCTCATCAGTACTCTGTGTGTGTCCTTCCAGGAAAGACTTTAAAGCATTTTATCACATTCCCCTGGAGCACTGCCACCTCTCTTAGATGAGACAATTGGTTGAGAGTATATTGGCTGAATATTACAGAGAGGGGCAGAAGGGAGAGAATGGATGTTTGATCTCCATCCATAGGCATCAGGAAAACATCCATCGGTGCCACCAAAGCTGTTTCCAACTCATGTTCTGGCTTGAATCCAGATTTTGCTGGGTCTGTGATTTAGCTTTCAATTAGATGAGCTTGCAGTTGGCCTTTGGCTAGCGTCTGTATAGACTTGCTCTGGAATGGAAGGTTTGATACAGGATGGTGCATGGCTGCAATCAATGTATACAGGGTGGGTTTCTTCTGTGTTGGTATGATTACTGTGTGTTTGAAGGAGGAGGGGAAGATTCCTTCCCTGAATAAGGCATTGGCTATTCCACAGGACTACAGAGGTAAATGCACAAGCAAATCATAAACCCTCCCTGTGGAGACTGCAGGGATCTTGGCAGGTGACATCAAATGTTTGTTTGTACAAATTTGAATCCTGTCAGATGGGTCAGGTCATCTGACTTCTAACACTGCACACAAATGAAATGGCAGGTCATTAGTAGAGCAGGATAAACCTTTTCTAGTCTAGGGTTTTAATGGCTCCTGCTCTCCAGCTGGCACGTCACACCTGTAGACTGATACTTGTTTTACCAGCTGGGTGATTAGGATCAAACCTGGAGGGGTAGGAGTGGGGAGAAGAGTGTGCTCTGGATTCTGTGGTGCAGGAATTCCTGAACAAGGTAGATTTAATGCAAATTCATGATGAGTGTTCTGTGAACCTGTAGCCTGATTTTCCCAAATAAGGAAGGCAAGGAAGCAGCCTGTCAAAATGAATCCTGATTTTCCATTTCTCCATGCTCTTGCATGCATTAGGTATGGCTTCTGTTTGAGACAATGGGTTTTCTCTCAAAATTTGGTGATAACATTCTGCCTTTCCCTACTAATGGCCATGATGATTATGGTATACTCCCCTCCTCCCAGAGATAATTAATATTGTCTATCAGCTCTGTAGTGGAAATGGTAACTATAGAGCTGAAAGGTAACATTTTCAGAAGTGCCTACATGACTTCGGGTCAGGCTTTCAAAGGTTTTTCGATGCCTAGAGATGCACATAGGCACCTTGTGGAATTTTCAAAGGCATCTGAGTAGGTTATATGCCAAACTCTCATTGATTTCAGTTTCAATGGGTGTTAGACACCTAACATGTTTAGGTGCTTTTGAAAATCCCACTATGTGCCTATGTGCATCAGTAGGTGCCTACGCATCTTTAAAAATAATCCCCTTCAGAATGTAAGTCTCATGCTCATGCTCTTACGTCACTTAGGCACTTCTGCAGTTTGACCTGAAATCTGAAAACCAAAGGATATTCCATAATAGTTTTGTTGGTGTTAAAAGAAATGTTGATTCTTCTTCGAGTGCTTGCTCATGTCGGTTCAAAGTAGGTGCGCGCGTGCCGCATGCACAGTTTGCCAAAACGTTTTCCCTCAGAAGTACCTGCAAGGTCGGCTCTGATGCCCCTTGGGGTCACGCTACTATGGCGCTCTATAAAGGGGCCTGCCGACCCTCCGCCTCTTCAGTTCCTTCTTACCAGCCATGACGGTCACTGGAACTTTGTTGCTCTTGCCTAGCAAGTGAGTCCTTCATGTCAGTTTTTCTTAAGTACCTGTAAATAGTTTGGATAGTTAATTTAATTAGCTGTAGGTAATTAGTGTAGTAGGTTAAGTACCCTGCTTATCAGGTCGTTAGCCTCCTCTTCCCTCCCAGGATGAGGTATGTCTGGTTTTAAGCCCTGTGGGTCCTGCTTCAAGCCTATGCCAAGGGACAACCCACAATTGGCCTGTCTGAGATGCCTTGGGGAGTCTCATTTAAAAGAGAAGTGTAAGATCTGCACAGCCTAGGACCCAAAAGGAGCACAGTCAGCGCTTAAAGTTCCTACTGGTGGAGGCTGCCCTTTGACCTGCTGACCAGAGAGCAGGCTCATCAGTATCAGTGAGGAGTGCCCCGACCTCTATGAAGGAGCTGGCGCCGAGAGAGGAGACAGAACCAAAAGAACCCCGGTACCGACAAATGTCCCCAGCACAGAAGGAGCCTCGGCACTGGCAATCCCCGGCACTGAGGGCTTGACACAGGCTGAAAAGCAGCACTGCTTCCATTCCCTGGAGCCGCAGAAGAGGAGCAGGGACAGAGGGCACTCCCTGATGCCTAAGTCCAAGCCTGAGGAGGCTACTAGGGTGCGTCCCCCATGTTGGAACACCTGAGCCCTCAATCTTCGACCTCGGTACCCTTGACTCCAGGCCAGGGAAGAGCCTCATTGAATCCAGTGCCGGTGGTCTCCCCTGGGGGGAGAGGGAGGAGGAGGATATTCAGCCTCCCTCTACTCCAGAGACATTCGAGGCGGCCAGAGACCTTATTGAAGAGACAACTCTTCCGCCTCCACCTAGCCGTCCTTGGGATCATGATCCAGTACTGAGGAGACCCACGGTGCCATCCCAGGGCAAGCCAGCCATGATGGCGAGGTCGAGGTCCCCCTGGCACTGATCGCCGGCACCACATTGCACCGCCTCCCTGGGGTCACCGAGGAGTGAATAGCTCTCATCTGACTCTGAGGCAGAGTCTCATGCCTTATGGAGGAGCCGGCATGACATCAAGCAACGTGGGCGAGAGGAGCAGCCATTTGTGGTACCGTGGGCCCTGCAGTGGCAGATGCTGTCTCAGTGGTCGTTTTGGATACCTTGGGCATACCAGCAGACTCAAAGATCCCTCTTGGCGAGGTCCCACTTGTTGCCCTTGGGCGCAAGGGACTGGCCCTCCCATTCAGTAGCAAGTGCCTCATGCAGTGCCGTAGCGAGCTCAGACCCCAGCAGTGGTGCCAACATCGCGCATGATCCCGGTACCGAGGATGAAAAGCCAGCTCAGGAGTCGTCGGGTGTACGGGACCCAGGGGTCAGAGCATCCTCATTCTCATCACTGGATGAGATGGTTGCGGGGGCCCAGCCTGTGCCAGTTCTAGATGACAGCAGGGCGCACCAGGAATTGCTCTGCAGGGTCACTAAGAACATGGGCCTCCAGGTGGAGGAGGTTGTTGAGGGAGGGAACCCCATAGTTGATATATTAACACCTGAAGATCCTTCTAGGGTGACTCTCCCTCTTATCAATACCATCAAAGACAATACTGCAGCCTTATGGCAGACACCAGTCTCTCTGGCCCCAATGGCCAAATGAGTTGAGAGGAAATACTTTGTTCCCTCAAAAGGACATGAACTCTTTTACACACACCCACCTACTGGGTCTCTTGTGGTAGCAGTGGCTAATGAAAGGGAACATCAGGGACAGCAGGGTCCCACCCCTAAAGCAAAAGAGGCCAAGAAGTTGGACCTCTTCGGGGGGAAAGTTTATTCTATCAGGGGGCTCCAACTTAGGATAGCAAACCAACAGGCTATCCTTAGTAGATATGCTTTCAATGCTTGGCTTTCTGTGGAGAAGTTCAGAGATGCACTGCCCCCAGACTCCAAGGCCAAGTTTGCTGGGCATGTTAAGGAGGAGAAGGCAGTCTCAAAGACCTTACTTCAGGCAGCGCTGGATAGCGCTGATGTGGCTGCCAGGACAATGTCATCTGGGGTAGCGATGAGACGGAGCTCTTGACTTCAGGACTCCCTCAGGAGGTGCAAACCACCATACAGGACCTCCCATTTGAGGTTCCAGCCCTGTTCTCCTTGCAGACAGATGATAAACTGCACAGTCTGAAGGATTCTTGAGCCACCCTGAAGTCGTCCTTAGGGCTCCATACACCAGCGCCGCAAAGAAGATCCCTTAGACTACAACCCTTGCCCCGTTTCTACCAGGGCTTATCCATGTGGGACACAAACCGCCGAGGGGGTAGAAACAATAGCAGGTACAGGCCCCAAACACCTCCTCCGACAGAAGCTCCGTCCGTCCGAGGCAGTCCTCAGGGAACAGAGAACTTTTGAGGATGTGCCCAAGGACAGCATAACATTCAGTTCCCTGGATCCACTTCTATTATTTTCACACCGTTTATCCCAATTTCACAGTGCATGGTCCCAAATCACCTCGGATCCTTCACACTGTGAAACTGGATATTTTCTCCAGTTTTTCTCACGCCTGCTCTCCCTCCTTCCCTCCTCTTCCCTGTCCATTTTCAGGGACCGCTCTCACAAGCAACTCCTGTGAAAGGAGCTGCAGGTGTTCCTGGGAGTCGGAGCGGTGGAAGAGGTTCCTTGGGATCTCAGAGGGAAGGGGTTTTACTCCTGGTATTTCCTAATCCTGAAGGCCAAGGGAGGGTTCTGCCCTATCCTTGACCTCCAAAACCTCAACAGGTACATGAAGAAGTTGAGATTTCAAATGGTTACCCTGGCCTCGATTCTCTGGATCTGGGCAATTGGTATGCCACCCTCAATTTGAAGGACACTTATTTCCACGTTACCATCTTTCCGGGCCACAGGAAATTCCTTCGTTTTATTGTGGGTCAAGTGTATTACCAATTCACAGTCCTACCCTTCGGCGTCTCAACAGCTCCCTGCATTTCCACCAAGTATATGGTAGAGGCATACTTGAGGAAGAGAGGAGTACAGGTGTTTCCCTACCTCGACGACTGGTTAATCAAGGGATGAACCAGGGATCAGGTAGAAGCGGACGTAGGGTTCATCAGAACCTCATAGAATCATAGAAGATTAGAGTTGGAAGGGACCTCAGGAAGTCACCTAGTCCAACCCCCTGCTCAAAGCAGGACTAACCTCAGCTAAATCATCCCAGCCAGGCTTTCTCAAGCCGCAGATTAAAAACCTCTAAAGATGAAGATTCCACCACCTCCCTAGGTAACCCATTCCAGTGCTTCACCACCCTCCTAGTGAAAAACGTTTTCCTAATATCCAGCCTAGACCTCCCCACTGCAACTTGAGACCATTGCTCCTTGTTCTGTCATCTGCCACCACTGAGAACAGCCTAGCTCCATCCTCCCTGGAACCTCCTTTCAGGTAGTTAAAGGCTGCTATCAAATCCCCCCTCATTCTTCTCTTTAGCAGATTAAACAAGCCTAGTTCCTCAGCCTCTCCTCCTAAGTCATGTGCTCCAGCCCCCTAATCATTTTTGTTGCCCTCCGCTGGACTCTCTCTAACTTCTCCACATCCTTTTTACAGTGGGGGGCCCAAAACTGGACACAATACTCCAGATGTGGCCTCGCCAATGCCGAATAGAGGGGAATAGTCACTTCCCTCGATCTGCAGGCAGTGCTCCTATTAATGCAGCCCAATATACTATTAGCCTTCTTGGGAACCAGGGCACACTGCTGACTCATATCCAGCTTCTTATCCACTGTAACCCCCAGGTCCTTTTCTGCAGAACTGCTGCCTAGCTCATCAATCCCCAGTCTGTAGCTGGGACTCTGCACTTGTCCTTGTTGAACCTCATCAGATTTTTTTGGCCCAATCCTCCAATTTGTCTGGGTCACTCTATATCCTATCCCTACCCTCCAGCGTATCTACCACTCCCCCTAGCTTAGTGTCATCTGCAAACTTGTTGCAAACATTCAACAGATTAGGTTATCCTCAATGTCAAAAAGTCAACTTTGATCCCGACCAGGAGAATAGAGTTTATAGGAGCAGTGCTGGATGCAGATCTCGCCAGAGCCTCCCTCCCACGATCTCGCTTCTGTGCACTGCGGGCCCTCATAGGGAATGTCAGGCTGTACCCTCACACAATGGCCCGGAACTGCCTGAGACTGTTAGGACACATGGCGTCATGTACATATGTGGTACAGCATGCAACACTGCACTTCAGGCCCCTGCACAGATGGTTAGCTACAGTGTACCAGCCAGCTTGCCACAGCATAGACAGTGTCGTTTCCCCTCCATCCATCAGTGCTGGAATCCCTGTCCTGGTGGTGTGACCCGAATAATGTATGCGCAGGAGTCCCCTTTTCAGCACCTCAGCCATCGGTATGCCTGGTGACGGACGCCTCAATGATGGGCTGGGGAGCCCACTTGGGACAGTTAAGAACACAAGGTCTTTGGTCCCAGTCAGAGCCCCAACTTCATATCAACTTGAGAGAGTTGAGGGCAGTGCATCTAGCCTGTTAGGCCTCCCGAGATTATCTGGAAGGCAAGATGATATCGGTCCTTACAGACAACATGACAGCAATGTTTTATATAAACAGAATGGAGCTTGCTCCTTTCCCCTGTGTTGGGAAGCCCTCGAACTTTGGGACTTCTGCATCACATGATTGATACACCTGGAGGCCTCACACCTGGAGAACTCAGGCCTGCCAGGAGTTCAGAACATGTTGGCAGACAACCTCAGCAGGTCCTTTCTTGCGTACGAATTGTTCATCCATCTAGAGGTGTTGAACACCATCTTCCAGAGTTGGGGAGTTTCCCAAGTAGACTTGTTTGTCACAAGGAAGGAAGCCTCCAATTTTGCTTCTTTCAGATGCACCGTCCAGGATCAATAGCGGATGCCTTCCTCATCTTGTGGACCCGTCAGCTGTTCTATGCTTTTCCACCTACCCCGCTCACTCTGAGAGTCCTGTGAAAGATCAAGCAAGACAGGGCATCAGTGATCCTGATAGCCCCATCCTGGCCTCAACAGCACTGGTACACCTTGCTGCTCAACCTTTCAGAAAATCCAGTTACCCTTCCACTGCTTCCGGATCTCATCACGCAGGATCACGGGTCACTTCTCCACCCCAGTCTCGGATCCCTGCACCTCACAGCCTGGAAGCTCCGTAGTTAAATCTCTTGGAACTCGCTTGATCGGAGCTAGTTAGGGAGGTGCTCTTACACAGTAGGAGGCCCTCCACAAGGGCTACATATCTTGCTAAATGGAAAAGGTTCTTGGCATGCGTTGCCCAAAGGGGCATCCAAGCTCAATCAGCCCCGCGATCCTGGATTACTTGTTGTACCTAAAACAGCTGGGCCTAGTGCAGTCATCAGTTAAGGTGAACTTGGCAGCGATCTCAGCCTTCCATCCAGTGGTGGCAAGCCGCTTGGTTTTTGCTGATGCAATGGTATCGCAGTTCCTGAAAGGCCTAGAGTCCTAGACAGACTATATCCGCCTACTCACGAACCGGTCCCTCCATGGAATCTCAATCTTGTTCTATCACGATTGACAGGACCCCCATTTGAGCCTCTTGTATCGTGCTCTCTGTTATATTTATCCTGGAGAGTGGCATTTTTAGTAGCCATCGCTTCAGCCAGAAGGGTGTCGGAGCTTAGGGCACTCACGTTGGAGTCACCGTACACCGTGTTTTTTAAGGATAAAGTTCAACTCCGGCCACACCCAGCATTTCTGCTGAAGGTGGTGTCAGTTTCACGTAAACCAGGATATCTTTCTCCCCGTCTTCTACTCAAAGCTGCATGCTAATAGTCGGGAACGTAGACTGCGTTCCCTGGACGTCAGGAGGACATTGGCCTTCTATATAGAGAGAACCAAACTGTTCAGAAAGTCCACCCAGCTTTTCATGGTGCTGGCAAAAAGAATGAAAGGTCTTCCTGTCTCTTCCCAGAGAATTTATTCATGGATTACCTCATGCATCAGGACCTGCTATGACTTGGAGAAGGTATCAGTTCCTAAGCTTACGGTCCATTCAATAAGAGCCCAAGCCTTTTTGGCAGCCTATCTGGCCCAAGTCCCAATTCTGGACATTTGCAGAGCAGCCACATGGTCCACCATCCACACTTTCGCTTCTCATTATGCGATCACTCAACAAGCCAGAGATGACGCAGCATTCGGCAGAGCTGTGCACCAGTCTGTAGTTCCTTGAGCTCCGACCCCACCTCCTTGGTCTGGCTGGGGAATCACCTACTTGGAATTGACATGAGCAAGCACTCGAAGAAGAAAAGATGGTTACTTTCCTGTAGCTGGTAAGATGTGTTGCTCATGTCCATTCCAAGACCCACCCACCTACCCCTCTGTTGGAGCCAACCGGCAAGAAGAAGCTAAGGAGGCGGAGGGTCGGCAGGCCCTGTAGAGAGCATCATAGCAGCATGACTCCAGGGGGCACCAAAGCCGACCCTGTGGGTACTTCTGAGGGCAAACTTTCCAGTGAACTGTGCACACAGTGCCTGCACACCTGCTTGGAATGGACATGAGCAACACATCTCGAAGAACACCAGTTACAAGTAAGTAATCGTCTTTTATGCTGGCTCTGCAGGGGGGAAAGGGTTTGGGGAGCTGACAAGGGCAAGATGGAAGCAGAAAGGTTGGTTTCTTATAGAAAAACTGGCCAGAATGCAGGAGTTGCATAAAAATTCTTTAATTCAACCAATAATTTAGGAAACCAGAATTTTCCCACTCTCAGGAGAATGCTATAGTTCTTGTCATGTCCTTACAGCGGGGTAGTCAGTAGGTGGACCGTGAGCCAAATCTGGACCGCCACTTGCTTTTGAACGGACTCTGACATTTTATAATGTACTTACTATTATCATTATTGTTGTTATTTTTTTATTATTTTCTCTGGAGTCTGGACCCTGACAACATTGACCAAGAAATTTGGACTTGGACAAAAAATAATTGACTACCTCTGCACAGTCTTTCAGCCTCCATAAATAGTCATAGGATTGATGTTCTAATAAAAACAGCCTCTTACTTTCAGAAGCTCTTATGAACTTCAACTAGAGAGTGAATTTTAAATAAATAAATTACAAAGAAATAGAATTGGCTAGATAGTGTTTTGATTTGTCCATAAACGTTACAGTACACATATTGTCAGAGTGCTTGCAGATCACACATACAATTTTATGTTCACCACACCAAAGCATGCACACACACACACAGAGAGGCTTGTACAAACAATCATTTAGTTTCAAACACACACACAGTTGTAAACATAACATTAGATGCAAACAGTCTCCCTCCTCCCTCTTACAGACACTTTTCTGGCACACTTGCTTTCCTCTACTTGCATACTCAAAGCAGACACTGGATTTGCAGGCACAATCGGAGAGCAGATGGGGAAAATTTCCCCCTTGTTCTCAAGAGAGAGGAGCCTGGGGACCCCAGCAAGGGTGTGACAGCACCAGGCTCTCTCTTTTGCACACTGCAGAAGAGTCAGATCATTTTGTTGCTGTTGCTGGGTGACTTTGTTTCTAGATGTTGTGACTAGGCCTGTGTCTTAACCAGTACATCACCAGAGCTTGAGTAGATGGTGCTGCTGGTCACAGTGAACAATGCTGCTGCAGCAGACACCACTGTAGATTCCATTGTCTATTCGTATTATTGACAGGAAGCTGTTGACGTGGTGTTTGCCCATACTGGAAAATGATTCAGATCGAACAAGGAGAAGCCCCAGGTGTTTATGGCTAACATGATTGTCAGGACTCCCAGGATGTTGAGTACACTCCCAGCTTTAGCCTAGAATTGTAAAGAAACAGCGTCATAAGTTAAACTAAGTCTGTTTTTTCTTTCCACTCTGCTGACTAGGAGCGGGGAGTTTGTATGGAAGCTTTTTGTGGCTTGCTCTGTAGCTCCATACTCTGGCATCCAGGTTGGGCAGCTGTGTCCATCTGAAGGCCAGCACAGGAGAATGGCCTCTGCTTTGTGCTGGGGATATGGAGGCCCAGGTGTGGAAGGGGTTGTAAATTTGTGGTCCCTTGATCCCTGTAGCTGTGTGCATTGGAAGACAAACAGGAATCAAGGGATAGGATTCTGAGCGGAGCCTCTTAGAGACATACCACACAGTTTGCAGCCTAGGGGGAGGGAGGCCTGAGATGCTTTTATGTCACTTTTGTGCCTTTCCAATTCTGAACTGCTCTGGAGGCTGGAGTGACCCCTGGCATAGCTCAGACAGTGCAGTGGAGCCGTGTATGCTCTGTGCTGCAGCCTCTCCTTCAGCCCACCTCTCCCAGCCCCACCTGCTTCCCATAGCAGGTCTTGTGAGGGATCCTCAGAATACAGCCTGTGGCTGTGTTCCTCAGTTCCTGCACTGGGGGAATTCTCCCCTAGCTTGATCTGGAAGTTTTAGAGCCCCTTTTTGGAGCTCTGGGTCTTTCATGTGGCATAAATTAAATGCAAGATTTTTAATTCCAATACCACTGTTTTTGCTGTAGTTGACACTAAATCTCCTAACCCAGACCATTAATCTGGTTTTCTTCCTAAAACCTCATTCACATCAGAGTAAATGGGGCTCCATATCCTAGCTGTTAAGAAGACTTTGGGTAGGACTAAGATTTTTCAGAAGACCTGGAATCCTAGTCACACACTTATGCAGAACTTTGTTTATTTGGCATCTAGATCTGATGCTCACTTTGGGAGGGCAATTCTGCAGCCCTTATATATCAATAAGAAAGAAAGAAAAAATTCTCATGAAAATGCCCTCCTCTTTCTGTGCTACCATGAGAAAGGGCATCAGTCCAGGCATGTTGGAATACACTGAGTAACTGGCATAGACAGATATCTGAGGCTTTGCCCAAGCAATGCAGAATTGTGCAGAAGAGCAATATGGTAGGAACCCTTTTGCCATCACCATAGTTTGTATTTATTTTATCTGCACAGCTACACGCTTCCATTTCCCATCAATTCCCTGTAGCTGTTGGAGCACACTAAGTGAACCTTTCCCTGCAGTGTCACTGACTATTTTCTAAGAGCTCAATGGCAGTGCTTGATCATGTGGCTCTGCCTCTGAGTGTACTTCAGGATCGCAGTGACTTATGTTAGTGCACAGGTCTAGGCTCTATTCCATTTGATTTTAGCAGGGTACAATCCGTTCTGTAAATTGGAGGGATGCCCTCCTGCTCACCATGTCTATAACCTTGAGCTGTCCATAGGAGAAGGCAATGGCATTGGGAGGAGTGGCCACTGGGAGCATGAATGCCAATGATGCTGAGAGTGTGCAGGGCAGCATGACATAGAGTGGATTGAGGCAGATAGCTTGAGCCTGTGCAAGAGATGAGAAGAAGGGTGATAGTTTTAATGCCATCAAAATTCATAGGGAGTCTGGAGCAGAAGAGTCTGGTTGTGTTTTGCAGTGACACAAGCCCCCCACCCTTCTCTTTCACAGACACTCCGGGATGCTTTCAGTCCTGCTTTACAGCTTTTAGTCACTTCTGTGTGCTCAGGAAGCAAAAGCTTCTTGTGACCAGCACCGCAGGGCCCTGATTCTGCTTGAGGCATTTGGTCTTACTGTAATATAAATGATTAATAATAATTATCACAAGCCAATGCAGAATCAGTAAATAAATGAAAAAAATCATCAAAATCATAAGTCAAGAGCCAAGTAAATGTACCACTTGACAGAGAGAGCCCCCAAACTCTGAGGGGCAGTGGTTAGGTAAGGGGGAATTCTGCTCTCTTCAGTGAGGAATCACAGGTTAGTCATACTCTTTGGTGTCTTAGCAAAATAAGTTTGGTGATTCTTACTCCAGTTCTGCAGGGGGCTGGTTTTCACATCATAAAACTACCCCAACAGTTGGCACTAGTGGTCCCTTTATAGTCGTTCTCAGTGGAGCTGCAAAGGTTTGAATGGACTTTGGAGACTGACTTATGCTATCACCACAGATGTGATCCTGGAAGGTCATGATGAGACATGTTGATGTGGTAATGTGGGGAAGTTAAAACTGCCATTGCCTTTGCTGTGACTAAATGGACTTCAGTTGCCTGCCCTATTAATCCTGTTACTTTCACCTGCATAAATTATTTTAGAAAGGTTGAACTTAACAGTCAGAATATATGTAATATGTCTATATCTCAAACCTCGGCACGTGATCAAGTGCATGGGCCAGTGGTTGGCTTTTTCAGAGTTTTTGAGTAATTGAGTACATCCTTGGCACATGACTGAAAGTTCTGTGATTTTTCCTGCAGAAGCAATCTGAAAAGGTGGGACTTACCATGGAAGCCAGTATAGGAAGGAAGAGGGTGGTGGTAGCCACATTACTGGTGCACTCGGTGAAAGTGGCAATCAGGAGACACACCAGCAAAACAATAGCTGGAGCTGGGATATTCTGCAAAGGGGTCAGTTTGCTACCTAACCATGAAGACAAACCAGATTCCTGAAAGAGAGGGATGGAGAGAGATCTATCAGCACAGTGGACATGAAAAGCAAGTCCTTGGGCAAGTGCCATAATAGCTATACCCTCTAAGCATATTTCCCCTGCCAGTCCCACTGCCTCCTCTTTATGAGGTTCTCACTCAAAGGCTGCTTTCTGGTGAAAAGCAGATAGTCTTTATTGACAGGCAACAGAACTCAATGAATGAATAAGACACACACTTGTTTTCATACTAAAGCCACTGAGAGGGAAAGAATACTGTATTGTCCTTTATTGATTTAAAGGGGTTCTTTCCCCATTCAGACTATTTAAGCCATTAGTTGTACATGGTCACTACTTGAACCTGTCTCCTGTCCAAACAACAATCCCAGCCCAACTTTCTGACAGGCCCTTGTGGGTATCCAGCTGTCAACTTAAACACAACATAATCAAAACTGAGTTCTTACTCCTTCTGACCCCCTCCTCCTTCCTTTCTCAGTGACTGTGGACAATACCAGCATCTTCCCTGTTACTCAGGCCTGCAAGCTGGGCGTCAGTTTTGACAGCTCTCTCTGTAGACTCTCATACCCCGGCCATGTCCATATTTTGCTGCTGCTTCATAAATAAAATCTCTCTGATCCAGTCTTTCTTCAGTCCACATAACCAACACTTGCACGCGTCCTCATCTCACATCTTGACAATGACTTCCTCCTTTCCAGACTTGACAGATGCCATCTGGCCTCTCCACCCCTTCCATATTCATTAAAAGCACTTCTACAAAGATGATCTTCCTGCGTCATCACTCTGACCATGTCATCCCTCTCTGCATCCTTCCACTGGCTCTGTCTTTCTCATCACATCAAACACCAAACAACTTGTCGTCACTTGTAATGTCCTTGGTGGCCTATCCATGCTTTATTTATTATCTCTTACACAGCAGGGAATCATCAACCACCTCTTCTGGGCCAGCCAGTGATGCCAGCCTTTATTTCTTATTCATCAGATTGTTCCATAAACACCTCCATATTTTCTCCTGTGCCACTTCTGATGTATGAGGATACTCCCCATAAAATCTACAAGGTACTACCTTATCCGTCTTCAAATCTCTCCTTTAAACTGCCCCTGCTGCAGTGCCTACAAAATTCAACAATAACCAGGCTGTTGGTGTGCTGTGACCATTTTTTTACTACACTAATCATAATCATTTCACTGTTTCTTTGTGTTTTACCTCCCCCCCCATCTGTTTGGTGTATCCACCCATTGTCTCTTGTGTTATACAAATGTTTTTGAGGCAGGTACCAACTTTTTGTTATCTGTGTGTACAGTGCCTAGCAAAATGGCGTCCTAATCCCTGCCTGGGATTTCTAATTATTACCACAATAAAAATAAATAACAATTTACAATTTTTAGAAATTTTGCTTTCTTACATTCAATTAAATTCAGAATCATTATTTTAAATCAATTTTCCAAAGTTTAGTTTCCAAATCTGAGGTGAGAGAGGAATAAGCTGTCCATGGTTGGCCTGACAGCTGCATATATTGCTGCCCATAATGTTCTCCTAATCATAGTGAAAAACTCTTCTGACTTAGACTCAGCATCATGTTCTACCATCTTCCTTCTGTTTTTTTCTATTCCATTTCACAGCCACGCCTGCTAACAAATGTCTATGGTGATGCAAGTCACACCTGCTGAACAAATTCTGTTTAATGGGATGTGGGTGAGACTTGAATTTCCAGCTGTAACATCAGGACTCTGCATTAGGTGGCCGTTAGCTCAGCTGTCTATTAGGTGGCAATGTTGCATTGGGCAGATACAGCACTGAACAGAAAAGAAGCCTGAAATTGTTTGGAATCCCATCATGGGCAGATCTTGCCTGCCTGTGCCTCTTCACATTTTGGCAACACTTGGACAGCTTCTCATGCCAATGAAACATCACTCAGTTGCATTATTTGATGTGTTTGGCCCTTCCCTCACCAATCCCTTTCTCAGAACCACAGTTGTTCTGCCTCCCAAGCAGTGCTGTGTCTGCCTGTGTGTAGCAGTAATAGAGATTCAGGAATGAGCACAAGATGTGTGTTCTTAATGCTGGTGGAGTTTCTCTAGTGTCTTCGGCTGAGAATGGGCCTTTGGTGCTACTAGAGTGCCCTCTGGTGTTCCACAGGGGTGCAAAAAAAACCCAAAAAACAAAATAAAACACTGTCCACTTAGACATATGTTTCAAGTAAGCAGACAGACAAAGTTACCTCACTGCCTTTGGCCAGGGCAAAGCCACCTCCCAGCAAAATCACAATGTTCCAGGGCATCTTCTGATTGATCGTCTTCCAGTCCAAGAGAGTGGGAATCTGCCTTGTGCTATCTAAAATCCAAAACCAATCTGTGAGCCACAGGAATGGAGAGCACATCCTAGGGAGCATCTCTGCACTCCACTCCCAAGGATGAGAGGAAAATATAAACTGCAGTATCTTTGTGGACACTGCTCCAGCTTTTTCCTTTAGTTGCTCTGCTGCACATTGTTCCCCTGACAAATAGCAACAGTGCACACATTATTGCCTTTCCCTCAGCTCCACACTTCTAATTCAGCTGAGAATTTGTGCTAACACACAGCAACACTGCTAGTGTCTGATGCCTGTGAAACTCCTCATCTCTTGCATTTCCTCCTTGGAGTGGAGAGCTGGAGTGAAACCAGGTGAGGTGGGAGTTTAGGCTGAACCTCAAGAAAAACTTCCTCTCAGACTATGGAATTATCTTCTAAAGGAAGTGATGGAAGCTTCATCACTTACTTTTTATACTGAACTGGACAAAACACTAGTGAATAGATTGTAGGGAGCTTGCCCTAGCCCCCAGAAGGTGGAAGAATGGACTAAATATGTGGGAACATCCTCAGAGCTGTTAAGTATTCCCCCCAAGAAACCTTATGCCTCCTCTTTGACTCTCTAGCTTCAGCAGTTATGATACATGCATAGAATGCCCTTTCCTGGGCAGTGTCTCATTTAACTAACTAACCAGAAACAAAGCCATTCTGTGATCAACACACTGCACAGTGGAAAGCATATAACCTCAGTCATGCAGGAACTTCCAGACAGCTCTGAAGACGCATCCCCAGCACTGTCCTTTGGTCTTTGGAATTGTTCAGTGCTTGAAATTCCCTTTTTAAATCCAAGAGGCATGGAAACTTCCTGTGTCCTATTGTGGCACATGATTTTCTGATGTACTGAGCTAGTTCTTACCTTGTTGCGTTTGGCGAGCCCTATCATAGCAGAAACAGGTGGGGACCTCTGAAGGGATTATGAACATCAAAAGTGAAATGAAGATGACAACTGTAGCATCAGTCACATAACTGCAAGAGATTGATCCAGAAATGAGTCTAGTATGTTTGGTGGGGGTTTTGAAGGAGCTAGGGCAGCACAATCTGGGGCAAGATTTTACATCTGGATTTGGCATGGCACTGCAGAATTTATCCAGATGGGAAAAGAGATCCAGTATAATTAGAGGAGGTAAGAGGATACTTGCCTGCATGCCCATAATCAGGGTGAACATATTTCCCAAAGGGAAAATGGGACACCGTCTGTGGTTAGCGTGAGCCCTCTCTTCCCACCCCCAGCATGGGGCTGGTCTGAGTCGCTTGCCTGAGCCCCCTTCCCCTGCTCAGGGCTGGTGTCACTGCAAGGGCTGGTGAGTCTCTCCTCCTCTCCTCCCCCAGTGCAGGTGGCATCACTGCTTGCTTGAGCCCTGCCTCCCCCCTGTGTGGGGCTGGTATCCTCGCTACCCCCCCCCCATCCCTCATGTTCCTTTTAAGTTGGCAAAAGCAAACGGGACAAATGCCCACTTTTGCCTAAAAAGTTGGGTCGGGGCTTAAAAAAGGGACTGTGCCAGCCAAAACAGGACTAGGGTCACCTTACTCCTACTGGATCTGTAATGTTCAGTGTTTGGCTGCTGTTTGGGGAAGATGGGAGAAGCAATTATACCTTTTGCCATTCTTGTTGAAGACATTAGTTGCCCAGCCTGTCATGAACCCAGGGTCTCTAGTAAACCAAAGCACTACCAATAATATGAAGAGGACTGTGACAGCTATCTCTGAAAATCTCATGGGGCCCAGCTTCTTGTGCTCGTCTTTGATAATTCTGTAAGCCATTTGCTGCTTTGCCTTCACAGAGGCATTTACTCCGCAACCAAAATTCTTCCGAAAGCTAGAAAGAAACAGAGAAACAGATGTCACAGCAATTTCCTGGGTATCTGCAGAGTTTAAGATAACATACTGAATTGGCATCCAAAGTCTGCACTAGCGTGCCCAAACTACTACTACTATTTATTTGTATTACCATAGAATTTAGGAGCCTTAGTCAGGGACCCGTACCCCATTGAGGTAGATGTTGTACAAGCATGGAACAAAAAGACAGTCCCTGCCCCAAAGAGTATACAGTCTAATATAAGACAAAAGACAACAACAGATAGATACAGAGAGAGAGATGGTGGGGGGAGTACAAGAAAACAATGAGAAAATGGTCAGCTGTAATCTCAGCGTATCACCAGTTTAACTGTTGTCAAGTTTTTTGTAGGCATTGTTGCAAAGGAGAGTTTTGAGGAGGGATTTGAAGATGGAAATTGAGGTAGCTTTGAGGATGAATATGGAGAGATCCTCCCAAGCATGAAGACCAGCATGGGAGAAAGCATGAAGGGGCTTGTTTGAAAATTTAACAAGTGAGTGATGGGTGAAGTGAGTGATGGGTGAAGATAGGCCATAAAGGGCCTTTAAAGTGAAGACAAGCAGTTTTTGTATGAAATGATAGAGAAGAGGGGAGCCAGTGGAAGAATTCAAGAAGAGGGGTGACATGCTCAAAGAAACTGGCTACGAAAATGATTTTTGCAGCAGCATTCTGAATGGATTGGAGCAGGACAAGACTACATTTGTCAAGATGAGAGAGAAGGCTGTTATAGTAATTGAGATGTGAGATGATAAAAGTATTAGCTGCAAGGATGGATAGGAAAAGTTGTATCTTAGAGAAGTTATGCAGAAAGAATTTGCAAAATTTAGACGTCGTCTGGATGTGAGGACCTAGTTGTTGAAGATTATGCCAAGGTTATGGACCTGAAAGACAGACAGGCTAGGGACAGGTCATTAGAGACTTTGCCAAGAGTGGTTTCAGTGGAGTGGAAGGGGCAGAAGCCAGATTGGAGAGGGTTTAGGATGGAATTGGAAGAGAGGAACTCAAGATAGTGGTTGTAGACAGTGCATTCAATGAGCTTAGAGATGACAGGGAGAAGGGGCAGTAGGTGGAGAGGCAAGTGGGGTCAAAGGTGGTGGGAGAAGAGGATTAAGATGGGAGAGACAAAGGGTATGTCTACTAATTGAGATGGAGGTCTAATTTCCAGCTTGGGAAGACATTCCCAGGCTAGCTCTGATCAAACTAGTGTGCTAAAAACAGACATGTAGACACAGCAGCACAACAGATGGGAGGGGTTAGCTGTCCTGAGTTCATAAGAACATAAGTATGGCCATATGGGTCAGAACAATTGTCCATCTAGCCCAATATCCTGTTTTTCAACAGTGGCCAGTGCCAACTGCTTCAGAAGGAATGAGCAGCACAGGGCAATTATCAAGTGATCCCTCCACTGTCATCCAGTTGCAGCTTCTGGCAGTCAGAGGGTTAGGGACACCCAGAGCATAGGGTTGTGTCCCTGACCATCTTGGCTAATAGCCATTGATGGACCTATCTATCCTCCATGAATTTATCTAATTATTTTTTTAAACAGGCTATCCCAAGGTGAGGAATGGCATTGAGACATGATCATTTCAGGGCACACTTTGGCAATTCCCTGAGCCAAACTTCAAAGGAGAGGGCAACTGCTGGGTGATTAGCAGTTCCTGGAGATGAGATCAAAGGCCCCAGCAGTATAAAGAAACAGCTGATCTGCCCAGTCTGGGTGCTGGTTCCAGCTCTAATGACTGTTATGAACTTGTAACCACAGGGGAAATCCTGTTGTAGAGTTTGAAGCAGTGACCCCTATGTTGAGGTTGGGGGTGACCTCTGGTAAGCTTTTTAGCATGCATGTAGTTTCTTTTATTGTATTTATATGCTTTCTCTGTAATGCTTTTACATTCAGAATCAATATGCTTAGAAGGAGCTGAGCGGTAACTTATAACTAGTCATAGACTTGGACAAAAAGCAAAGCCCAGGCGCTGACCTTTAGGCAGACTGGCTTGCTAGGGATCACAGTGTAGATCAGGGAGCCATGCAGCTGGTCAGAAGGGAGTTGGACAAGGATCCCTACAGGAGACAGGTGATGGCTGGAGACCTGAGACCTGACTGGGAACCCCTGGAGCAGATCACAGAGCAAGGAATACAGGTGCAGTTACTCTTAAACTGTGACGGGATCAATGGCAGAAGCATCAATTTATACTTGTTTCAATATGTATAAAGTACTTACTCAAATCCCAAGAACATTGTCTGGAGCCAAATCCAGGAAAGAGCCAGCAACAGCAACATGGTGGGGAAAGCAAACATAAACCAGGAAGCGAAGTTCACCACATTGTTGTTGGCAGGAAAGAGCCTGTAAGTATAAACATATGTCACCACTACAACTGCACTCATTTCTACATCATAATCTGTGGCCCAGAGAGGACAGGGGGGTTTGGGGCCAGACCAAAAAGGAGCTTTTCCTGGTTCTCCTTTCCCCAGAATGGTATCAAATTTACTTTTACCTTCTCTGCTTTGGATGCAACTCAACCCCAGCCCAAGGTTACTACTAACAAACAGCGATTCTGGGGGTGCAAACACAATTCCCTCTGTACTCACTCATCCACCTGTCCCTTCATCACCAGGTTGGGGGTAGTACCAGTCAGGGTTGCGATCCCTCCAATACTGGCTGCATAACAAACAGAGAGGCTCATTCCCTTGCAAAATGTCAGGTGCTGCTTCTCTTGCAGCTGCTTCTCATCTTTCAGTTTCTCCTCTTCCTCCACTGTCAGCACATGTCCATTATCTGGGTGCAGAGGCAAGAACAGGAGAAAAGTTGCACAAATGGGGCTGGACAGGAATGGGGAAGGTTGTTGTGCCTGCACAACATTGTATTTCCAGTTTAGGACACAACAGGCTATCCCAAGGTGAGGAATGGCATTGAGACATGATCATTTCAGGGCAGACTTTGGCAATTCCCTGAGCCTCTGTCCCATTTAATGTTTGCATTTCTAGAAAATGGGAATAATACACAAAATATGAGTGTGTGATAATACCATGGGGCTACACCATGCAAACACTAGTAACTGGAATCAGCAATGCTTGAACTTGGGGGAGGAAGTGGGAGAAGAAAACAAATTCAGGAAGCTCCAGCAGAAATGTTCGGAACTGGAGAAAAGGCAGCCCATCCTGCATCAGGATCTGATTAAAGAGCTTTTGATTCAAACTCAAGGACACTTGAGTAGAATCAAGGGTCAGAAAAGAAGAGGAAGGCTGACAAAGAAAGGGAGCTGCCAGTTCACAAATTCATAGATTTTAAGGCCAATAGGAGACCATTGTGATCTTCCAACCTGATCCCCGTTATGAAACAGGCCAGAGAACTGCACTCAGCCATCCATGTATCAAGCCCAATAATTTTGGTTGAACTACAGTATTTTTTTAGAAAGACAACCAACTTGATTTAGGAACTCCAGGTGATGGAGAATTTGATACCTCCCTATGAAAATTGCTCCAGTGATTAATTACCCTCACTTAAAATTTGCACCTTATTTCCATTTTGAATTTTTGTGGCTTCAGCTTCCATCCACTGAGTCGTGTTATGCCTTTCTCTGCTAGATTAAAGAGCTTTCTCGTAAAGAGCCTTCTCAGAAATTTTCTCTGATATAGTCGGATGCCAGAGACATTTTCCTGCCTTAGGAATTTAAAATTTAGACGCAGGGATGAATGTTGAAGCCAGAAGCATCTAAGGTGGAAATGCACTTGCATACCCTCCATTACCCTAAAGAAGAAAATACCAACAGCTACGCACCTTGTTTTTGTGTCTCTTGATAAATATCTGATTTATGTGGCACCTCCTGCAGCTCGAAGGCTTTGTTGATGCTCTCAGCCCCATGCTCAACAGGGCTTGTCTCATGCTCTGACTTGTGCAGCTGCTCCAGTACAGCCTGAGATATTGGTATCATCATGGCAGTGGTGGCGGTATTGCTGATCCACATGGACAGGAAGGCAGTGACAGACATGAAGCCCATAATCAGCCTGCAATGAAAAGGATTGATGTGAAGCTCACTTCAGAAGTCACGGGCACAAAGACTTTCTTAACAGTGCTCCCATAACTCCATTTCTCTCCCAACCCACAGACACAAAGAAGGATAACAGCATCTTTAATTTTCTCAGTCCCTCAGTGGCTTGGATTCTATTTGCATGTAAATTCACCACTAGCCCAGGATTCTTCTTAGTGGAGAAGGGGGGATGGAAAGGCAGGAAAAAGAGGGGACAGAGAAGAGAGTGGGAGAAAAGAGGAGGAGATGTTTCCATGAGGAAATTATATATGTGGCTACAACATGTTTGACAGGATCCATTAGTGACTGCACTCAAGGCCATTCTATGCTGTGGCTAGAATTCTGAATAGATTTTATTTTGGGTTAAAGACTGTCCTGTCAGCTCCTATTCCTCAAAGAAATGCTTTAATTAGCTGTTGACTAGCTAATGCATCTTGTGCTGGGGTACAGGGCATGGCCAGGTGAGCATTTCCAATGGTGGATCCCCTTGGACAGAGAGTTCTTTGTTATGAAATGCAGTACAGGGCCTGTCATTAGCACTAGGGAAGAATAGCAGCTCAGAGCTTTTGGCTTGTAATGTATGTCCTGAGCAGATCATCATTACAGAATGGTACCAATGCCATGTGAGGACAGAGGGCCCTTAGAGATGAAGTTTGCCCAGCTGAGCATATCTGAAGGTGGTGTGATGCTGTCCTGGGCTGTGAGCACAGAAGTTATATATGGAAAAGACCTGACAATTCCAATCTAGCTCATCTTGCCCCAACTCTTGGGCAATTACAATTTTTTCCTTCATCTTTTTCTCTAGGGCTTTGGCCAGCCTCCTTTAAATGTCTTGAGCAATGGAGGTCCCACCACTTCCTTTGAGAAACGTTTTCCATGAGAGTCAACCAAAACTTTCTTTTTCTTAATTTCATCCCATTGCTCCTCACTTTGGCCATCATAACCAATTCCTCTCCCTTCCTGGGTATTTACACCTTCAAATACTTGTAAGTGGGGATGCAGGAATTGCTGTACCAGAGCAGACCAAGTGTCCGTTCAATTTGGTACCCTGCTTCCATCAGCAGCCAGTGCCAAATGCTTCAGAAGGAATACAGCCTCCAAAGTGTATACAGCACCTAAATGTATAACACTATCTCATGGGGGGACGTTTCTTTTTGAACCCAGATGGTGATCAGTTAACCATTAAGTCAGAGGATAAAAAAATTATTGTAAATTTATCCCACTTCTTATCACTGCAGGGTCTGTTCTGATTCATAGAAAACTCTAGTTCTCCTTTGGATCTTACCACAGTATTTTACAGCAAGCTAATTACAGATTATGTACAACAGTGTTTTGGTTTTTATTTGTTTTTATCTTATTGTTTTGTAACGTCCTCAAATGTTCCCTTGTTTTCATGGTATGGGACAAAGTAGATAGGATCACCTAGCTTCCTCTGTATATTTTATAGACCTCTATAATTTTGCCTTACAGTTATCATTTTAAAACCAAATAGCCCCTGCTTTTCTAATCTCTTATTATATAGATGCCCCATTTCCCATTCCAGGATTTTAATAATTAACATGAAGCTTTTCTATGGTTCTGGTTATGATGTTCCCTTTCCCACTGTCTTTTAGCTACGTAATATTAAATATGTCCTATTAAGTCAGTCCTTTCAGCCAATATATAGAAAGGGGAAAGAAGGAGCACTGGCTGCTGTCCATATCATAAACATAGGTGTTCGTGACACGTATCTCACAGGAGAATTCCAAGCCCACACAGCCTTCTGGCTGAAATGAGATGAAAACCAAATGCAAACAAAGGGCCCAAATTAGGAAAGCTCTTAAATAAGGGACTTAAGCATGTACTTTGGTGTTTTCCTGAACCAAGGCCAAAAAGCTTTCCAAACTCTTCCCTGGTGTAATCTGGTCTTCTCACTGACATCTCTCTCCCCTGCCCCCCACTTCTGAGGTTCTCACTCACAGGGCTGGTCTGACCCCAACGACTAACAAGACCCGCAGGGCGATGCGCTTGTGTAGGTTCCAGTGTTCAACAGCAATGGCCACTATCAGCCCCCCAATGAAGAGCATGTTGGTATCCTTCAGATACTCCATACAGACCTGTAACACAAACCGGGAGAGAAAACAGTCAGCGAGTTAGAGAGAGGCCAGACAATCAGAGCAAACATTTGCTGAAGGAGAGCCAGAGACACTATCATGCAGACAGCATGCATCCCATAGTGTTAACAGTTTTCCTTTGGGTTTGCTTCAGGAGTTGGACCCAGAGTTCATTCCTGGTGGGCATAGAAATTCCTTGTTCTGTGAGCCTTCTCCCTAGGTGACAGTAGTGAAGTTTCCTCCTCTTCAACATTGAACATTGAAACCATCCTATTCCTGCTGACTGATCAGATGAGAGACACAAAGACATGCCAAAACAGAGAGATTGATGGACAGATAGATATGGAAGATCTCTTACTGTAGTTGAATCCATTATGTTCATGAGTGGGAATAGCAGGACAGGAAAGAGGGCAGTAATAGCCAATGGCAGGACTTCCATACACCAGAACAGCGCCATCAGGATGATAACATAACCACATTGGGCTTCCTGAAAGAGAGCACAAGCCATCAGAACACACTGCACTTCTTACTGAGATTCTGGGAGGCACTAGCTCACAAGCATATTCATTCTCTCTTACTAGGCATTCAGTCAGACCTATTTCTTGCCTCCTTTTCCCATTTGTACCCTAGGTAGAAAAGGGGAACAGATCCCATTTATCTGAGTCCTGTCATGGAGAAAGGGGCACAGCATTCAATGACCTTGTCAGAAATCTGGGGTAGAAATAAGGAGGTAGCACATTTTGATGATCTTGTGGGAGAGCCTTTATAAGGAAAGGCAAAACTTACACAAAGAAAAAGAAACCAATCAATGACTTTGAACCCTGACCAGATAAGAGGCTGGCAGTTCTGAACAGACTCCTTGATTTTGCTGATGGCAGCAACTTCTCCCTGATTTACTTCTGTCTGTGAATGATTGAACAACTGAGTTAGCGATTGGTCCAGTTGCCTTTCTCCCTGAGTGTTTCACACAATGGCAACGATGAATTCTGATTGGCTTCCACAGCCTCAATCTTTAGCATTGTAAATCATTATATGTTTACTTTTCATTTGATTTTTCACAACTAGCCACAGCCTTTAAACAGGTTAATTGACAAACTATATAATCACAGTTCAACTTCAGTTCCTAATCAGTGTTATTTCTTTTTACCAAAAAAAAAAAAAAAAAAAGTCCTTTGCAATCCACAAAATTATCCGAAAGCTTCTTCCTTCCCCATGGTTAAACAATCCCAATGTTTGTATTCTGCCCTTCCTCAAGGGGACTTTGGCTTACTTCTGCTCTGGAAGACCATTCCAGCTTCTAAATTAAACATATTTACTTCATTAAAAGACCTCAGGGTGTTTGAATTAGCATGTTGCATCAAGATAATTCTGAGAGTAAGGGAACATGGGCAGCAGGCAAAGGATCTGATTCACCAATGCGTTACTATAGTTTTTAAAGCAATGTGCCTCCATTTATTTCAGTATAATTACTCAGGTGGTAACACAATGGTGACTCAGACCCAAAGGAAGGAATTCATCCTTGCACCGGGGGTTGAGGGGAGGTGGCTTAGATCTCCCTCATTCTGGGACTGGCAGAGTAGTGTAGGTCAGTGTTGCAAAGAGTGAAAGGCAGAAAGTTTGCAGAGGGATTTGAAGGAGGAAAGAGTTATGTTTGAAATGATCTCCTTGATCCCAGATTCCACATATCAGGCAGTGTAGGAGACAATCCAGAGATCTTCTGGAGAATGCTATACAGAGATAGGGAAGGAAATTGGAATGGTCAGAGCACAGGGAATAATGGCACTAGACAAGAGCTGAGAAGCAAACAGGGACAGACCCAGGAAAACAAGAGATAAGCATGAATAGGGCATGGAAAGAGATGCAGAGCTTGTGACTTGGAGGAATAACAGGTGAAAGATGAGTAGGCTGGCGAGTAGAAAGTTGCAGTAATTTAGGTGGAGATTACCAGGTCCTGGATAAAGGTTTCAGCAGCAGCAATGGGGGGAAAAGAGGGATTTCTGAAGAGAGGAAAGGATGGATTTGGAGCCCCATGTTTAGTGTAAACCACAGAAATGTTTAAAAGTGCAGTTCCTTAGTTAATATTCCATCAAGCTGAACATTAATTGGAGTTTCCCAATGTTGATGAATCTGTCTCTCCCATTTAGCGTTACTGTGAGAAGCCAGTGGGTTCTCTTTGCAAAGCTGTCAATGAGAATCCCTGGCAAGTCCTGGGATGCTGGCACATTCCACATGCACAAGGTCACCTCCAATAAACTTGCCAGGAACACAGCATCAGGAAAGGGTGGGAATAGGGGGCCTAATAATATTTCACATTGTACAGCTCTGACACAGGCGCAGTGAGGAATGAAGGGAAAATTCAGTGATTTTGGGCCTTGGTTTAGACTCTCTCCTCAGAACATTCCCCCACATCCTACTCCATTGAGATTTATAAGCAGGAAAAAAATAAACTGTCTGGGCGCCTGGAAAAGGGATATGAATACTATTGACCGCTGGCAAAGACAATAAGTTATCCTGAGGGACAAAGATAATTCTCGAGGAAGAATTATAAAGCTGCTCCCTTCACACATCATCAACTCCAGAACTTGCACATCCTTATGGCCCTGCATGGATACAAACATTTGGATCCGCATCCGATTCACATCTGCAATAATTGTTTCTGACCTGCAATTCTCACTCCGCCTTTTCTATGTATCCGCACCCACACCAGCACTCTATCTCACTATTAGAGCCCTGCATGGATACAAAAATTTGGATTTGCATCCGATCCTAGATTTTGTGATTTTGGGTGAAACGTTAATTTGTGATTTTGGGTGAGACGTGTTAAAGGGGTCTGATTTCCAGAGAGAGCCGAGTGCCTGTCTTCTGAAAATCAGGCTCTTTTAAAGTGTCTCAGCTTGGACATCCAAAAGCTTTAATCAGAGAGGCTGCAGAAAAAAGCCACAAAATGATTTTGAGGGATGGAGAAAATGCCTTACAGAGAGAGACTTAAAGAACTCAAGCTGCTTAGCAGATCAAAAAGAAGATTGAGAGGTGTCTTGATTACATTAAAAAATACTTTCCTGGGGAGAAACTACCAGATACCAAACGTTCTTCCATCTAGCAGAGGGAGGCAGAACAGGAACCTATGGCTGGAAGCTGAAGCCAGACAAATTCAAATTGGAAGTAAGGCATAGTTTTTTAACAATTGAGGGTAATTAACCATTGGAACAAACTACTAAAGTAAAGGGTACATTCTCCCTCTCTTGATGTCTTCAGATCAAGGCTAGATGCATTTCTGTAAGATATGTTGTAGTCAAACACAAGTTATTGATCTCAATACAGGAGTATCCAAGTGAAAGGTAATGGTCTGTGATATACAAGGGGTCATTAGATTATCTAATGGTTCCTTCTGGCATTAAACTCTGAATCTATCATCACTTTTGAAACCCTTGGCTTGACTATAGGCAGGGCCCATGTACTCTGTGGCACGAGGGGATCAAATTCCAAAGCAATGTTCATTTAGTCTATTGCCATAAAATACCTTTCATTCCCATTTCCCTCGTCACAACCGCCCCCTAGTCACACATAACTAGGGCTCATTGTTGAAAATACTCATTGTGTAACATTTGTGAATGATTATTTTTGACAGAGATTATTTTTCAGGGACAAGTTTGTCACTTTGCCTTCCAGCCCAGCTCCACTCCCTGGGCTTTGGTTCCCTTGATGATGTCCAGGTGGTTTGGCTCAGAAACTGCTTCCCATCATGTGTTCCAGGAAAGGAGGGGAGCTTGTAGCCTGCTGCAACAGCTTATCTCCCCAGCTACCTGGGCCTCTTCTGTCGCACCTTTCTCCAGGCTGGCCAGCCTATGTTTCTGACTGCCCCCACCTCGCTGCAAGCTAAACTTCAGATCATAGAATCATAGAGTTGGAAGGGACCTCAGGAGGTCACCTAGTCCAACCCCCTGCTTAAAGCAGGACTAACCTCAGCTAAATCATCCCAGCCAGGGCTTTGTCAAGCCGCAGATTAAAAACCTCTAAAGATGGAGATTCCACCACCTCCCTAGGTAACCCATTCCAGTGCTTCACCACCCGCCTAGTGAAAAACTTTTTCCTAATGTCCAACCTAGACCTCCCCCTGCAACTTGAGACCGTTGCTCCTTGTTCTGTCATCTGCCACCACTGAGAACAGCCTAGCTCCATCCTCCCTGGAACCCCCTTTCAGGTAGTTAAAGGCTGCTATCAAATCCCCCCTCATTCTTCTCTTCTGTAGACTGAACAAGCCTAGTTCCTTCAGCCTCTCCTTATAAGTCCTGTGCTCCAGCCCCCTAATTATTTTTGTTGCCCTCCGCTGGACTCTCTCTAACTTCTCCACATCCTTGTTGTAGTGGGGGGCCCAAAACTGGACACAATACTCCAAATGCGGCCTTACCAATGCCGAATAAAGGGGAATAATCACTTCCCACGATCTGCTGGCAATGCTCCTACTAATGCAGCCCAATATGCAATTAGCCTTCTTGGGAACCAGGGCACACTGCTGACTCATATCCAGCTTCTTATCCACTGTTACCCCCAGGTCCTTTTCTGCAGAACTGCTGCCTAGCTCGTCGGTCCCCAGTCTATAGCTGTGCATGGGATTCTTCCGTCCTAAGTGCAGGACTCTGTACTTGTCCTTGTTGAACCTCATCAGATTTCTTTTGGCCCAATCCTCCAGTTTGTTTAGGTCCTTCTGTATCCTATCCCTATCTTCCAGGGTATCTACCACTCCCCCCAGCTTAGTGTCATCTGCAAACTTGCTAAGGGTGCAATCTACCCCATCCTCCAGATCATTGATGAAGATGTTGAACAAAACCGGCCCCAGGACTGACCCCTGGGGCACTCCGCTTGTGACCGGCTGCCAGCTAGACATGGAGCCATTAATCACTACTCGTTGAGCCCTATGCTCTAGCCAGTTCTTGATCCATTTTATAGTCCATTCATCCAACCCATACTTCCTTAACTTGCTGATAAGAATACTGTGAGAGACAATATCAAAAGCTTTGCTAAAGTCAAGGTATATCACGTCCACCGCTTTCCCCACATCCACAGAGCCAGTCATCTCATCATAGAAGGCAATCAGCTTGGTCAGGCATGACTTGTCCTTAGTGAATCCATGTTGACTATTCCTGATCAGCTTCCTCTCTTCCAAGTGCCTCAAAATGGATTCCTTGAGGACCTGCTCATGATTTTTCCGGGGACTAAGGTGAGGCTGACCGGTCTGTAATTCCCCTGTATAATGCTAAGAACTCTTTAAAAAAAAAGCAGGTCCTTGGTGTCTCAAATTGGGCACCCAAAATTAGTGGAAACTTTTGACCTTAATCTCTGTACATCAGTCCTCATCTGTAAAACATGGATAATATCCCTGCACCTCAAAGAGGTGTTGTGAAGATTAATTAATGTATACTGTAATGATGAGTGCCATAGAAAAGCCCATGAGGAAATTAATAATTCTGTATCTAGGGCAGGATTTGAATACTGGACAGTAAATAAGGCCAGGGGCATACATTGTACAATGAGGATAAAACAAAATTTGGAATAGCTACTCATTAAGTGTACACTTTCCATCCTTTGTGCATGGAATGTGGCAGGGGTCCTGTGGAAAAACATAGTATGTGATCATGTAATTAGACCATATCAAAATACGTACACTCCGGAGAGCTGAATTAAAGTTGCACAGGCAATCTGCATTCTGAGCATTTACTGACTTTTGAGTACTTGGCTTTATAACCTTAATAATCATAGAATCAGAAATGTCAGGCTGGAAGGGACCTTGAGAAGTCATTGAATCCAACTCCCTGTGCTGAGGCAGGACCAAGTAAACTTAGACCATCTCTGACAGGAGTTTGTCCAACCTGTTCTTAAAAAATCTCCAGTGATAGTGATTCCACAACCTCCCTTGGAATCCTAGTCCAGTGCTTAACTACCCTTGTAGTCAGAAAGCTTTTCTAATATGTAACCTAAATCTCCATTGATGCAGGTTAAGCTGATTACTTCTTGTTCTACTTTCAGTGGACACAGAGAACAATTGATCACAGTCCTCTTTATAATAAGCCTTAACATTTTTGAAGACTGCTATATGTCATCCCTCAGTCTTCTTTTCTCAAAAGTAAATATGCCCAGTCTTTTTAACCTTTCCACATAGGTCAGGTTTTCTAAACCTTTTATCATTTTAGTTGCACTCCAATTTGTCCACATCTTTCCTAAACTGTGGTGCCCAGAATTAGACATAGTACTCTAACTGAGGCCTCACCAGTGCTGAGTACAGTGAGATAGTTACCTCCTTTGTCTTACATAGAACACTCCTGATAATACACCCCAGAACATTAGCCATTTTTGCAATGGCATCACATTGCTGACTTGTATTCAATTTCTGATCCACTATAACCCCAAGATCCTTTTCAGCAGTACTACCACCTAGACAGTTTGTCCCCATTTCATAGTTGTGCATTTGATTTTTTCCTTCCTAAGTGACGTACTTTGCACTTGTCTGTATTGAATTTCATCTGGTTGAATTCAGAACAATTCTCCAATTCGTTCTTTAACAGTATTTTGGGGTGTGTAATTATATGGAAAGGATGTTGATTTTTATATTTTTTCTGCTAGAGATATTATATTGTGCTATATTATAGGGGTGACTGAAACATAAGACAAAAGAGTATCCAAATCAAATAGTGCCAGCAGAGTTTTTAACCTCCCTGAACCAATGCGGCTCATTTGACAGTGTACATATTGTGTGGGTTGCATCCTGCTAGCAGAACCTCTAAACTCTAACAGACTGTTGTCAGAGTTTTTAAAGTCCACTGAAATATCTTGGCAAGATCAAAGTTTAAAAGTCTATAGTGTTTAATTCCAAGATTTGAACTTTAGTTCTGATAAAGTTATCATAAACACTAAGGACTTCTGACATTTGAAGTTTCTAAACCAAATCATTCTTCAAAAACAATTTTCCAAAAAGAAAAAAGTTCCATAACTTTTTGAAAAGTGAAACACACCTTATTTTTGTCCCATAGCTCAGAAATGCCTTGTCCTGTGGACTTGTACAAAAAAATCCTGACAATGTTTCTTCTGTCTCAATAAAACACTTGAAAAATAACAGAAAAGGACTTTTTTGAGAAAATCAGGAGGGAAGTTAAAAATTGAGCTTATAAGCCTCAAATCAGGAGGAATGTAAGCAATATCCTTAAGATTAGGCACATAGGTATGGAGTTAAACACATGCAAAAGTGCTTTGCTGAATCAGGGCCATCATGTGAAGCTAATTACATTTTTAGTGTTGTTCAGTGACATATTTCCGTGATAGACTTACAAGTCTGTCTATCCAGTGAGGTCCTCATTGACGTAGTATTCCAACTCCCCCATCAGGGGTGTAAGGGTACTTAACTGGAAAGGTAACTGTCCAGCTCAGAAATAGTGAAAATTAATCAGGGAAAAGGGACCTGGGGTTCCTGCTTAGTTTTGTAATTTAAAAGAAGCTGTGCTGTCCAAATAACTCTGACTGTCTTAGTGCAGTTAAGAGTTCTTACCTTGGTAGGAACGAGCAGCGGGAGAGGAAGAAGCAGCAAAGGTGTTAGCCAAGCAATCAGGTAATTCCTGTGGGCCACAATCACTTTCCACTTAGCAGTCATGGTGTTGGAACTAGCTTGGTGCTGAAAGGTGCACAGGGTCTGTTCATGGGGACTATATAAAGGCTCTGAAACATTAAACATTGACCTTGGCAGGTTTAGAACCGTGATCAGAGTGAGAGAGAAAAGAGCAAAGAAGGGAGGGGACAGAAAAGGAAGGACAGATCAGGAACTTTCTAAGGGAAATCTTTCTGTTGCTTGATAAATTCAACAGAGAATTAACTCCTTGTGGCCCAAGCAGCCCCAGATCACTACAAAGGAAAGGGAGGTCATGAGCACACTCAACTGTCCTATAGCAAAACATTGTGTTCACTTTTTTGCTAGCAGCCAATTTGAATTGACAAAGACAGTTAAAGTTCCTAACTTTCAGAATAAAATGTCAGTCCTGAATGGGGGAATCCTACAGAAAATGAGAATCCTTCTTCTACAGTCAGCTCAGAAGTTTGTTTTAATAAATACTTCAAATAATTAGAGAGCATATCCATGTATGTAATACTCCAGATGGAATTTAGGAAAGTATGGGCTCTCCCTCAAACTCGAAGGTAGCTGTGATTCCATCAAGGGTTTCTTGTGACAGCAAAAACCATCGGAACAAAATTCAAATTACAGAGACCTTCACCCCGTCAAAGATGGAATTACAGCCCTAACAGTCTGGGAGCAGGAGCACCAAGGTCCCTACAGGCCTAACATCTCCATCGTGGCAGTTCTTTGCATGCCCACAATGCCCTGCAGTCGCTGAATGGGAGTGCAGAGAACTGTAGGGAACCCAGATCCCCCACAGGGCAGTTCTGTGCTGTAAACAAGGCATGGGACTAGAGAGGGAGGCTTCATATTCCAACATGCTTGATCAAACCAGGAAGACTTTGGCAGAGAATTGGGCTCATTTTATGGTATAATTATTGCATCAGGTAATTAAGCTGTAAAGTTTCTACAGTAACTAAACCGTGCAATGAGCCCAATTCATTGCTAGTGTAAACTGGCACAGTTCCACTGACTTTTAGAGTGGCACCAGCTTACACCAGCAGAGTATGTTGCCCATACTCTGTTCAGTCAGTGTCACAAAGGGCCCAGTTCTGAATTCTTCACTCAGGCAAAACCTCCACTGGAGGGTTGGTCTGGAATTAGATGTTCAGGATTGGGCCCAAAGTCTCAAAAAGGGATACGCTATGAGCTTTTCTACACAATGCCTTAGCCTGCACTGGCTGGGATGTAAATTCTAATGTGCCCTAGCCTGTTGGATACTGATCCAGGTGGATCCTGGTGGCATGTATTAAAAGCATATTGGTGTGCATGAATGTAGTACTGTTTGAAATGGGAGTAATTGCATTAGGGAACTTTAACAGGGGCCACACAGGTGAGTTAGGACACAATACGCTAGCATGCACTAGAACTTACACCCCAGCTAGTGTGGACTAAGGCATTGTGTAGACAAGCTTTATGGTCTTAGCTCCTCTGACAAAGGAAGGAACTTCACATTAATCTCACTAAGAAATTAATGGAACTGTTGATAACAGGCTGATCCCCACTATGGTATCACAGACCCACTGGAAGATGATGATGCACTTGGGGATCCCTTTAGGAACAACGTAACTGAGACTAAAATGTCTACTTTATAAAGTTTAGTCATGTCCGAACAGGGTTGTCAAGACTCAAGTTACCTGGCACAGTGCTGGTGAGGAATGATTCAGCACACTCCACAACAAATTATGGCCAGCAACTTGTCACCAACTTGATTCTTCACAGTCACAGTCAAACATAATAATATTACTTAATGTAGACAAGCCCTTACGCAAAACAGATTCCGGAAAACTTAAGGTTCTTGTGAAGCCATTCATTTAAATCCCACAGCTTCAAGGTGCAGGATTAAGTATGCAATTTTCTTCAAATTCCTTTGCCATCACTGCAAGAAAGTATCATAAACGGCACATGACTGCCAACAGTTCATACAGGATATAAACTTGGTCACTGCTCTATGTAAATTACAAGGCTGGTGTGTCTGGGATCTTAAAATACTTCGGTCTCAGTTTCTCTCCACCTCACTGTGGACACTTGCTCTTTAATGGCATTTTGGGTTCTGTCAAGTTGAAATGTTGACTGTCTTGAAAATGATGCTAACAGAGGACTTTTTTTTTTTTTTTTTTTTTTACAGTATAATTGAGGAAACATAGTGAGTGATGTAGAAATATGGCTTTAGGTCTTGTACCCCAAAAGCAGATGTTTCTTTCTTAAAAAGCTGGCTCAAGATATTTTATATTGAGGTCCATGCCACAAAAGCATCATCTGAAATGTAGGACGAATTTGAGGTCCTGATTCCATAAAGCATCCCTATTCAGGACAGCACTGAAGCATGTGCCTAAATTTAAGTATGTGCTTAAGTCCCACGAACATGCTTAAGTACTGTCTTGAATAGGGACAAACATAATCATATGCTTCAGTGTTTTCCTGAAGTAGCGCCTGAAGCATTAGTACAATTCTGGCACCAGCAAAACAGCTACAAATAGTGTCATGAAACACGAAATGCAATGTGCAAAGACACTGGGGAAAATCAAATACAGGAACCTCAGTGCCCTCGGAGGAACTCCTGCAACTCTGATTCTGAAAAAGACTAGCGACACCATTGTACTTATTGTGCAGAAAACCCTGTGTCAACTTTGATTTCTTGGGTAATGCAGCTAAGAGAACCCAAAGGAACATTTCAGACTTTCAACTGATGGTAGAGTAATTTCTTGTAGTGTTAGAACATGCAGCTGGAATTTGTGATGGAATACACAATACAGAACATAGATGTAACAGAGGTAAAGTCTCTTTGCATTGATTTAATTGTTCCTCTTATGTCTATATAGTGACATAAATATCCATATCAATTTATCTGTTTTATAAAGCATGTGCAAATAGATATTGTCTGCACTAATGTAAATTTCCTTCCAAGGTACATGCCTGGTTGCTTAACTGAGATCACATGACAGATACATGATTACAGCCTTTGTATAAAACTTATTAGCAAGGAATCTTAACTTGTAATTATAGTATAGTAAAGTAAAGATGGACTACACAATGTGCTTTCGATCAGTGCAGAAACAAGTCCTAGAAACCAGTCATTGATTCATGAACTTGCACTTGAAGCAAAATTACTTAATTTTAATTACTGCATATCTTGTACAGTAATGACCACTCGTGGACACAGTCAAATACACAGAGTAGGATACACAAGATAATACACATGCATCCAAGATTTTAGCAAGATTGTAGAAAAATGTAGAATATTAACTTCTATTGTTTGAGAATTAGTTTATGTTCATGTAATTAAAGACTATATCATAATGCACATAAACAGAGTTAGTCTTACTTTGGCATGTCCTTATTTTTGAGTGCTTAATCAAGTGACCTAACATTCTTTTAATCTAGTGGGTTTCTCAAAATAGTATCCTATACACACTTGCCTTTATATTAATGTGGTGTTTCTACAGTAATATCACAAACTTTTGTTTTATTGGAAAGTAGTTTGTGTCCGGAGGAATTATGAGTTAAGGAGTGTTCCCCGGAAACTAGCAAGCCCATTAAAGTCACTAATTACAGTAAAGTTTATTCTTAAAAATGTCACCTTTGGGAACTAATCAGTTAGTTTTTCAGAAGGCCAAAAGGAAAGGTGAGTTTTTAAAATTGCCTTTTTTCCATCCTGTCACTCGAGAGAAAATTATCATGTCACTGCCAGATAGTCTCATGGTTCAATCAGGGCACTTGTAGTCAGGATTCCTCAATTTTGTTCTACGCTCTGGGAGGCAATGCAGTCTAGTGGTAAAACAAGGTGAGTAGGAGGCAGGAAGCTTAACTAATAATATTTGTATAAAACTCTAAGAGCCTCAGTTGGAAGATGTTAAATAATTGCATTACCCAACACAGCTACACTCTCATTGTGCAATTTACAACCCCAGTGCCCAAGTGCTCTAAAACAATCCGTGACCCATTACTGCTATGAGATTACTTTCCTGAGCCTGTAATCAGTTGAATCATAGAAGATTAGGATTGGAAGGGACCTTAGGAGGTCATCTAGTCCAACCTCTTGCTCAAAGCAGGACAAACCCCAACTTTGTCAAGCCGAAACTTGAAAACCTATATAGATGGAGATTCCACTACCTCCCTAGGTAACCCAGTTCAGTGCTTTACCACACTCCCAGTGAAAAAGATTTTCCTAATATCCAACCTAGGCCTCTCCCCTGCAATGTGAGACCATTGCTCCTTCTGTCATCTACCACCACTGAGAACAGCCTAGCTCCATCCTCTTTGGAAGATAGTTCTTCAGATAGTTGAAGCCCACTATCAAATCTCCCCTCACTCTTCTCTTCTGCAGACTAAACAAGCCCAGTTCCCTCAGCCTCTCCTCATAAGTCATGTGTCCCTGCCCCCAATCATTTTTATTGCCCTCTCTCCAATTTGTCCAGATCCTTTTTATAGTGGGGGGCCCAAAATTGGACACAAAACTCCAGATGTGGCCTCACCAGTGCTCAATAGAGGGGAATAATCACTTCCCTCCATCTGCTGGCAATGCTCCTACTAATGCAGCCCAATATGTCCTTAGCCTTCTTGGGAACCAGGGCACACTGCTGACTCATATCCAGCTTCTTAACCACTGTAACCCCCAGGTCCTTTTCTGCAGAACTGCTGCTGGGATTCTTCTGTCCTAAGTGCAGGACTCTGCACCTGTCCTTGTTGAACCTCATCACATTTCTTTTGGTCCAGTCCTCCAATTTGTCTAGGTCACTCTGTATCCTATCCCTGCCCTCCAGGGTATCTACTACTCTCCCCATCTTAATATCATCTGTGAATAATTATTATTAATTTGTAATACATTTTTTCAAAACTTTAATTGCCCAAAGAAATATGGTGCTTGTTTATGTAATATAGACAAAGCCCACTTCACTTACATTAAAAAACAACCTAATTTCATAAGCAGGATGGAAGATGCAGAAAGCACAAGTGCAGTGAGCAGTGGAGAGGAAGTTCTAAGGACAACAAGAAATCAATTTAAATTCAGCATAGGTCTGTGTATAGCAACAGTCATAAATAAGGGGAAGCATCTGCTAAGAACAGAAGGACATTGTTACCACACAAACAGTTCATAATGGAAACAGGACTTTAAAAAAAATCTCAGACCTACCTTTTCATAACAGTTGATGACAGCAATTAAAGTTAATAAGACTGCTCTTGTCATGGACCTATAACAAAATCTGCAATTAGGAAAATACAGGGCCAAGTCTTTGCTCAGGCCAAGCTGTGCTCAGTGTAGGACCAACAGTGGGTGTGCAGACAGAGGCAGCTTTAAACTGCCTTTATTGTCCCCTAGTCCTGCAGCTGGCCCCATCCCTGGCTTAATTTAGACCAGTCTGCCCATCAGCCCATGGCTCCACGGGACTGCTGGATCAGCCAGTGGACAGGAGCAGAGGGTGGCATAGGAACTGTCATAGTGGCTCATCACCACCAAAGGATCCCTTAACACACACAGACTCCTCCGAAGGGCAGTTAAAATGGGTTTATGGCTGCTTTAAGTTGCAAAAAAAAGCAGCCAGATTGCTCCCTTGATTCAGGTGCATTGTGTGCAAGAGAAACCTCCCTTTGTGTCAAATAATCAATAGTCCCAAGTTTTAACATCTCAGCCTTCCTAGGAAGGGAATGGGACATGCTTTAGTCTGAACTATCATCCATACACTTTGCATCTTCTTAACCCTAAAGTATTGTACAGCATTTGAGTGCATTGGTGGTGGGGTGGAGAGCTGCTTTATTTTTTTTAAATGTAGTATAGACCAGGAGACCAGCCAATGGCAGAGTAACTTTTCTTCTTTATGCTTTTATTTCCTAAGTTTGCCATCAGACTCCAAAAATGAGTTTTATTCCCAAGATCTCTGTGGCTAGCAGTAAGGTCAGCTCTCAGCTGCAGGCCTGTCTCTGGGACAGAAATGACCATGCAAAAATACCTCATCTTACAAATTCTTCTTCCTCCACAGCCACACATCCCTGGAAGCTCCATTTCCACTCCTCATTTCCACCTTATTACCATGGAGGCTCCCATAATTCTTCTGGCTGAGGCGAGGTGCAGTACATGGGTGTCTGTCTGCTGAAAGGTGAGTTGATGATGCCATCTGGCAATAATGGAATTAGGGGTCCTGCAGTTCTCTCCATCCGAGCCTGTAGTTAGTGGGTAAACGCTGCATATGCTTCCTGGGGAAAGTAACAGCAGGGATAGACACACAAATATTATTCTCCCTCAAAAGGAAGGTAACCTACTAGTTCTGCATACCAGCTGGGGACTCAAGATAGACTCTTCCTGGCCTTGGATTCTTCTCCATTCTAGTTGCTGAAACACACACTACAAAAACACTGTAGCAAACATGTACAAGAATTCTAAATACCAGACGCTTTTTGAAGATAAACATCTCCAGCAATAATGTCATCCGCCTGAAGTGAAAGACAGGAGGGCCTTGCCCTAGCTCCAGTCTAGGGTCCAGGAGTATTGACTTGTAGTTAAGGGGATCGGAAGGATTGCAAGGATCCTCAGCTGGTGTAAATTGGCATATATTCATTGACTTTAGTGGAGCAACACCAGTTTATACCAGCTGAGGATCTGACCCAGTATACATAAACTAGAGAGCAAAGCAGGTCACTCTACTGCTAATATAAAGGCCACACTTGAAATGTCAGAAGATAGCAGAAGACCCAACCAAGTACTCTGCTGAAAGGGATAGACAGCCTAAACCATGTCTCATCTTCCTCATGCATTATGAATTGCTGTGCAGACTCATGACAAGATGTTACCCATTTGGTGTAGCTATTCCAGAGTACATATATGAGCACTTTCCCCAGCTTCCAAAGACCCAGCATTTTTTTACTTTCCTAAAATACAGCATTCTCCAGATAAATTGGTTTAAATATTTTCAGATACAGCCAGACTGAGGGATTAGGGTTGCCAACCTTGCATTTAGTTTTTACTGACATGAAGATATGAAGTTGATTTTTTTACTGACACAGTAAACTTTTTACTGACCAGTAAAAATACCATAAACAATACAATAATGTCACAAAAGTGTGTACTCACTCATGGTATTCTGCACACAGGAATTCGGAATTACGCAACTGTTTTATCTGCAGTTAATTGATCAGTTGGGTTCTTTGGGCATGTGCAATAATAGAAAACGGGAAATTGATCAAGTCAGTTTAGTTTTATGATACAAGAAGGGATTCTGAATGATGAAAATCAATGTCAAAATACAATGTGTTTTATTTCTACCCAATTTCATGGACATTTTTATTTATTTACAGGTTTACGGACCGTGTTAAAATTCTACATTTTTTACTGACTGTCCATAAATTTACCGATGGTTGGCAGCCCTGCAAATGTTATTTAAATATCCTCAAATCCGAAAGTAACTAGGCCAAAACCTGCTACAAGTTAAAGTTGCTAAATTATATTCAGCCTTTAAAAACAGTTTCATATATTATGTAGGCCTGGCTTGACATAAATAACTTGCCTCATTTCTTAGTGGGCATAATTGGGAAAGTGAATGGAAGGTTAAGGTGTAAATAAGAGCTTGACAAATAGTATGCTGGAGTCAAGATGTTTGTGTTAGCTAAGATAAGCAGCAACACCTTGATGCTAAGAACTATAGACAAGATAAACCTGGAATATAAAGATCAGGTTCCACATAAACAGCACATGGACAGAGCATGCTATACAGGAATTGGTTCCTACAAAGTAACCAAGCCAAGCCAAAAATGTGTGGTGTAATGTATAGCAAATGCAATGTGATGTGTAAATGTATATAAAGGAAGTCTGTGTAGCTTTGGATATGGGATACACTCTATACCCGTCCTCTATGCTTGAGTCTGATCAACTCAGCGTAGCTTTGCTGTATGCCAAATAAAGGAAACTGACTGACAAAACCCAGAGTCAAACTGAGTGTTTTGAATCCCAGAGAACTGAATAAAGTGTTCTCCCAGAACTAGACAAGATGTGCTGGATAAGTCGATGGAAAAGGTTTCAGAGGATATCCCAACATATTACATTTAACAACATGCTATAAATTAATTGAAATTATTACTGAATAACCTTAACAACAATATGACTCTCCAGACTTTTGTCTATTTCAATTACTAACTGTAAGTTTATTTTACAGCTGTTCTCTGAGAGAGGAGAAAACCTTAAGGGGGAATCATTTTAATAAATTATGTCAGTTTATGTTAAATTTATTCTTCAATAACTAATGTGAATGTGATTGAATGCTATGTTATAACTAAATAATGGCACAACAATAAGTTCTGTGATTCACTTTATAAGAAATACAGAAATGTGAATATTTAAAGTTCCATCTCCTTAGCTTTATAACATAAATTATTTTTGCCACTAAGTATATGAAGTACAGCAAGTCTTCATAATCAGACATAGTTATATCATTTGTGGTGAAATTGCTGAAACAGAGTTTTTATTGTTGTGATCATTAACCTGATAGCTAGCTTGTAATAAAGTCATTAATTGTCATCCATTTCATCATCAGCTTGTTGAAGATTAATCATTTAATCACAAACCCGGCCAAGGTAAAAACTTTTATAAATTTCTTTATTAATAAAACCATGTGAATTCACTTCTTGTTGATTCATGAACTCATTCAAGATCAACGAGTTCATCACCAGACAGGGCCCAGTCCCACAAATGCTCAGAAACCCCATAAGTCACTGGGATTTCTGGTGCTGATCACTAGTTTAGTCCTCAATTTGTAAAAAAAAAAACAAAAAAAAACCTGTAATAGTTTTTTTATTTTATTTTGGACCAATGTTCTTCAAAACTAGCTTATGAACCAATAGTTGGAAGGAAAAAGTACAGAAGAAGTTTCATGGCATAACTCTAAGTATTTGTTGCCCCAAAAAGACAGAGAGCCAATTCCAACATGATATGTAATATAATGTATAATTAGGCCCTGGTCCTCAGAACACTTGCACATGTACTTGCCTTTACTACTATGAACAGTTCCTTGATTTGATGGCCTTCCCTCTCCCCCTCAGATTTCAAAATCAGATGAGCCCCGATACACAAAGATATTTAGACCCCTAACTTTTACTGAAGTACCTTTGTGGATCTGGGCCTGGGTGCCTAATTCTTGGGTGCTTTGAAATTTCACCTCTGCTTTGCAGGTTCCTACCCCTATGGAACTGGAATCCTGCCATGATTGGAAGAGCTCAGATATCACTGTGCTGGGTACTATATAACAGTGGTTCTCAACTTAGGGTACATGTACCCCTGGGGGTACACAGAGATCTTCCAGGGGGTACATCAACTCATCTAGATATTTGCCTAGTTTTACAACAGGCTACATAAAAAGCACTAGTGAAGTCAGTGCCAACTAAAATTTCATACAGACAATGACTTGTTTATACTGCTTTACATACTATACACTGAAATGTAAGTATAATATTTCTATTCCCTTTGATTTTTTTATAATTATGTGGTAAAAATGAGAGTCAGCAATTTGTCAGTAACAGTGTGCTCTGACACTTCTGTATTTTTATGTCTGATTTTGTAAACAAGTAGGTTGTAAGTGAGGTGAAACTTGGGGGTCCGCAAGACACATCAGACTCCTGAAAGGGGTACAGTAGTTTGGAAAGGCTGAGAGACACTGCTATCAGATCTTAGATAAAGAGACAACTACTGGGGGGGCAATTTTTAGTTTAAAACTTTTTTTTTCTCATTTTAAAAGCCTTTTGCTAAGACTTTTGCAAAAAGCTTTTGTTTTCTGCAAAACGTTGTGTTTCTTTGTAAAAGCCAGAAATCTTGACATCTGTCGTCGTGTCCCCCCCCCCCCCTTTTGCCCCTGAATGCAGCAGACCGAATGTATGACGTTTGGGGGGTTGTTAGTTTTACTTTTCCCTTTTTTCCCTTCTCATTTTTCCTTTGGCCACTTTGTAACGTTTCCAAAGTGGATAGTTTTGAAAAGGTGAAGAGTGGAAGGAGGAGGCGATGACTCCTGGCCCCCCTTCATGTTTCTGCACTCACTGCCAAACAGGGGAGGTGGGGGATAAGGCGAGGAAGGGGCTAACTGAGCTGCAGGCTGCGCTCCCAGATCCCGTGTAGAAAGCAGGCTCTGCAGGGCAGCCCAGGGGCTGGTTTAAAGGCAGACAGGAAAGAGGGCACGGGGTTAATTGTCGGACGGACGGAGCGCAGGTGCCCTGGGCGATGGGCAGAGGCCTGAGCCCAGGCCGCGGGGCTAGCCCCATGGACCCTGCCCCGCGCTCGCCACCTGCCCGGGGCGGCCCCGCGTCCGGCCGCCGGCCACGGGGCGCCAGGACTCGGCGGGGAGGCGCCTGGCAGCCGCGGCCCTCGGCCGTCCCCTCCGGGCGGGGCCTGCGTCCCCTCCGCCTCCTGCCCCTGCCGGCGGCTCTCGGCGCTCGGCCGGCCCCCGCCATGGCCGACCGCAGCCCGGGCCGCGACGGCGGGGGGCGGCCGCCCAGCGCCGAGCTCCAGCCGCCCAGCGCCGAGCTCCAGCCGCGCCCCGGGCTCCAGCCGCGCTGCCCCCTTGCCGGCCCCGCGGTGGAGCCGGTGCTCGTGCTGGGCACGGTGGCGCTGAGCCTGCAGGCCCCGCTCTGCACCCAGTACCTGTGGGAGCGGCTCGGCGCCGAGCGCGGCTACAACGGCACCGCGGCCAGCGGCCTGCCCGGCTGCGGCAACGCCAGCGGCGCGGGGGACCCCCGGCAGCAGGTGGGCGGGCGGCGCCGGGCCGGGCCGGGGCAGCTCGCGGCGGGGAGGGGTGCGAGCGCGGGGCGCGCCTTCCTCCCAGCCTGGCCGCTGGCGGTGGGTGCATGGGTGGGTGGGTGGGGGGCGGGGCGCTCGGGGAGCTGGCCCCAGGCCCGGCCAGGGCGGGCGGGCGGGCAGCGATCACCGCCAGGCTGCAGTGTCAGAGCCAGGGCGAGCGCTGCGGCGCACAGAGGAGCCTGGGGGGCTGATATTGGGCCATCCGGGGACCTCACCTCCACGTCTCTGCCTCCTTCTGTCTCAGGAAGTGGCGGCCTTGGCCTCCCACTGGAACCTCTACATCAACCTGGGAGGCTTCTTGGTGGGCCTCTTCTCTGTGACGCTCTTCGGGCCGTGGAGTGACAGCGTGGGTCGCCGGCCAGCGCTCATCCTGCCTGCGCTGGGCATGGCGTTGCAGGCTGCCATCTATCTCCTCGTCATGTATCTGAGGCTGCATGTTGGCTATTTCCTGCTTGGGCGCATCCTGTGCGGCCTCCTGGGAGACTACAACCTGATCCTGGCCAGCTGCTTTGCCTACGTGGCTGACATCAGCGACCATCGCTCACGCACGTTCCGCGTGGCCATCCTGGAGGCATGCCTCGGCGTGGCAGGTATGCTGGCCAGCATCATCGGAGGGCAGTGGAGCAAAGCTCAGGGCTACATCAACCCCTTCTGGCTAGTGTTTGCTGTCAGTCTTGCCACAGCTCTCTATGCTGCATTTTGTCTCCAGGAGTCGGTGAAGCAGAGGAAACCAGCCAAGCTGTTCACCCTCAGTCACTACGTGTCTGTGTACAGACTTTATGCAGCCGCAGGGTACCAGAGATCCAGACGGAAGCTCGCGCTCTACTCTCTGACTTTCTTTCTCATTGTCACCATCCACTTTGGAGCCCGGGACATCTTTGTCCTGTACGAACTCAGCTCCCCTCTCTGCTGGGGCTCTGATCTCATTGGCTACGGCTCAGCAGCTAGTTACCTGACCTACCTGAGCAGCCTGGCGGGGCTGCGGGCACTGCAGCTGTGCCTTGGAGACGCCTGGGTGGCAGAGTTAGGATTGCTCTCCAACATCTCGGGCCTGGTTGTGATTTCACTTGCTGCGACAACACCACTGATGTTCACAGGTGATGCTGAATCCCCAACCCCGGGTAGCGCAGTGTCCTAGCTTAAAAATTCCTACAGGAGGCGAGGATGGCATCCTCTGGAAAGATAGGAAGGCAGAGAAGGAGACCTCTCCAAAGTACCCACATACCAAAATTGCTGAGATCACCATCCTGTCACATCATGCGTTTGCTGTCCCCAACAGGTGGTGGTGCTGCAGTTAGTCACTACAGACAGTTTTAGACCAACCAAAAGCCACACAAACAAGGTGTCTTAAGCTACACGTGGACGCCCAAAGGGGCTGTAGAAGGAGGTGGGCTGAGAGGAGGGCATGGGCTAACAGGCAGGAGGATGCAGTCTCCATGGCAGCTATTGGTGCTTTATTTGTGGGGTAGGTTTTGTTTTAAGCTAGCAGTGTTATTTCACAGGTAAGGAAACCTCCTGCGTGTGTCTTATTTCTCGCTCACAGGTTATGGGATCCTGTTTCTTTCAATGGCAGCCACTCCAGTCATCCGGGCAAAGCTGTCCAAACTGGTGGATGAGAAAGATCAGGGTAAGTGATCAACCAGTATAGCTCACAGCAGGCCATGAAACCCTCCAGCTTAGTGGTGTCCACGTGAAACGTTAAAAACCAAACAAACCGAGGAGTGTGCCTCAGCCTCTCCCGGCAGGAGGCACCCAAAGGAACATCAGAGAATCTTGGAGCTCTTCTGATCACGCCTCCACTTGGCACATGCACACATCTTCAGGCCCTGAGCAGGACTGTCAGGCCCAGCGACAGCAAGTCTGGACCTCAGGGCAGAACAGTCCATGCCCCCCGGAAAGGGAGGGCTGAGGTCTGACTGGGCTTCCGCTGGTAGTTTTTACTTATTTATGCTGTGCCATGCAGGTTCCCGGGCGACGGAGGAGGCGGTATCTGCTGCTCAACTTCCTGGCTCCCTTGGACTCCCCAGGGAAATCACTGATGAATCCAGGAAGCTGAGTAGCAGATTCCGTCTCCTCCTCCGCCTGGGGAACTGCATGGCGGATAATCAATAAGCTCGGCTCAAGGGACAGGTGGTGAGCATGAGTGGCAAGGGCCTCAGGGAAGAGGATTCGTGGGGGAGAGGAAGATACATATCAGTCCTCCCATCTGTCCGGGCCATTTTAAATTGATGAGCCCCTGGTCAATTACCCCCTTTATCCCCCCATTGGCTGGCCTGAGGACAGTCATTCTGTAGGATTGTTGGCAATTTTTCTAGGCAATACAGTGAACCCACCTGGGAATAAAATGTGAAAAGGAGGATGTAGTTAAGTGAAAAGCATCACATTAAAGCTTGGGGCTAGGTCACTGATGGCCTCCCACTGGCGTCAAAACCTTTCACTGGGAACAAAAGTTAGAATGGGCTGAAAAATAAACTCTGCAAACAGCAGTAGCCCAGGTATGGCTTTGGCCTCTGGGAGCTGGCAGCAACTGGAAGAACTCAGCAGTGCTGGAAGATGTAGGGTTACTCTTCTCTGTCTCACGGAAAAGAGCCAGGACTCTCTGCTGCCAGCCCCCTGTACCTGGAACTGGCTGGAAAGGCGGGTGGAGGAGCTCGATGCAGTCCAGCCCAGAAATGGCTTCACAGTGATAAATGGAAAGTGCTGGCTCCTCCAAGTGGCCAGTGTGGCCCCCCTTAGAGTGAAGCTCGTGTAAGTTTGATTCCAAGTTTATAAAAGTAACCCTATTAAAATGCAGCATCTCAGCAGTGTTTAATATTTATTGAGTGATGAAATGTGCTTGTCACTTAAATGTAGATAGTCTTTGCCTCATGAAATGTCTGATGCAGTGTCCTCAGCCCTGGTGAGTGCAGCTCATGGAGGTCAGTGGAGCCTCCTTGCACTAGGGCTGAACTTGGCCCGTTGTGCCTGGTTGCATAATGCCAAGTGTCTGGTCTTCCCAGGTAAGTCTCTGATCCCAGCCCTTGGCACCTGTGCTGCAGAGAAAAAGGGCTATCTCCTGATCTGAGTGGAAATATTTTAATAAGGCCCAGATCACCCTATTTAAATGGAACAGGGTAGCCAGCCTAAGGGTGGCCAAAAGGGGAACTCCACTGCTAAGCTCTCTTGTTGGTGTCTTTCTAGGTGCTCTTTTTGCCTCTGTTGCCTGCGTGGAAGGTCTCTGCTCACTTGTGGCCACAGGAGTGTTCAACTCGCTCTACCCTGCAAGCCTGCACTTCATGAAGGGATTCCCCTTTCTCTTTGGGGCAATCATTCTTCTCATTCCAGCTGCTGTTATTGGGTAAGGCAGATCCTGTTGCTATAATTCAGTCTAAAAGCCTCAGTACATGGCTCGGTAGCTGCTGGTGGGGTCTGTTGCAGGGCACTGGTTTGTGGTAGGCTTGTTCTACAAGCTGCTAATGGAGGGAGTTTGGTGTCCCAGTAGCAGATGTCCAAGCTTCTCACCTCAGGAAATCTCTGTCCAAGTTCCCTCTTGGCTCACAAGTAAACTGAGTTTAGTGGGTTTCTTCCCACTCACTATGTGTCCACATTGCAAAACGCCCACACACCTTGCCCTCTGTGTGAGTGTGGATGGTGGGAGGGGTGGAAACAGCTCAGAACTGAGCTGCATTGGCAGAGTTGAATGTGTAGGGCCTGGGAGTGGACTGGCAGGAGGTATGCCAAATCAGGATTGAGGCACACTGTCAGAGCTACATCTGCAATGCTCATGTGGCACCTGCCTGCACTGTGATGACACTAGCTGTCACTCCATTAAAACATTGGTTTATTTTTCTTGCTTTATATCTTGCCCTTGTGCTGTCCCAGAGCTCAGCACCAATCCATAGAGCGCCGTCTGCAGTGAGAGTTGGGGAGCTGGGAGCTTTGTCACCATATTACTCTTCAGCAGCTGCTGTAGGGAAGAGCTTGAGCCTGTAACTGCCATGCTAGTTCAGGCAAGAGTAGTGAGGTTTGCTTTTGTCAGTGCTAGTGAATCTGGGAGGGAGGCCGGCCGTGGTGGGGTTTGCAGGAGAAGTACATTAACTGCTGACTCCCTGGCAGGCCATTTCCTCTCTGTTCCCCTGAGATTTTAAAGCCCTTGCTTTGAGCAGGAAGTCTGCAGTGTGCCAGGGAGAGCTCTGATGCTGTCCATTCTCTCTTAGGTGGATTGAAGTCTCGGACACTGCACCCGAATACGGTCACTTTACGGATGCTTCCTGACCCCTGCACAAGGCTAAGCAGAGATTTGCCAAAAGAAAATGACTAGTGTTGCTGAACATGCCAGTCGCAAAGCTGCAGCTGCTGGGAAGATTTGGACACTGAGCGTGAGAGAGCTCTAAGGTTCTTGCTTATTTAAAGGTCCAGCTAGCTGGAAGTGGTGGCTTTAATCAACCAGTAAAAACGTGGTCCTGCCAGTAGGAATGGCTCCTCACAGTCCTGCTGACTCAGCCTGCCAGGGAAAACACAACTGATTGTAAAAATAAAAGAGTAGAAATAGATGTCGCTGATGCCCATTTGCAGGTGACACAAGAATGATAACTAACAGGCTATTTTGGGTGGCACATGGGGGTATCTGCTCTCCAGCTGAGGCATTGGGAGTGATGCCAGGGATCAAATTCTTCTGAGCAGAGTGAGATCTACACGGTTGAGTGGCCAATAAGCCATTAGTATGGAAAAAGAAACTCACAGCCAAATTCACCTCTCACCCCAGGAAGAGATGGCCCCTGAAGAGCAGAACAGAAGTAGAGGAAGCCCAGCACTGGCTGAGTAGAGGTAGGTCGGCAGGCATGGCCCCTGTCCGCACCTTGGGTAACAGAATTGTTCTGCATGTCACTGCTCTGGCCCAGCTCTGGAGATGCTGAGTGAGAAATAAATCTTCCCAGGAGTGTGCGTTAGTCTGGGGGCGTTCTCCCTTCCTGCCAGTCTAGCTGCAGAGCCCGTTCATGGTGCGGTAGGAAGCAGTAATGGTAGTGCACATGGGATTCAGCTGTTCTGAGCTGGCAGATGGGTGTTCGCATCAGCTGCAGTGCAGTGTGTGCCAGAGAGGAAAAAGCTCTAATACAGGAAGTGCTTTAGAGATGCAAGTGCCAAAGCAAGTAATGCTGTGTCCTTATCCTAGCGCCGTACAGCCCGGGATTTCAGAGTTCTTTACAAAGGTGGCTATTGCAGGTTGGAAGCCTGAGGTAGACAGGTTAAAGCTAAAACTGTCAGACTTGTGGACCCCTAAACCCATAACTTTAGGCACCGAAGTTCTAAAATTGTGGATTAAGTGACTTCCCAGGGCCATAGAGTAAGTGAATGGCAGAGCCCAGACCAATCTCATCCTGTCACTAGGCTGAACTGGATGGGGGAGCAGGGTCAGGGGGTGTATTTGGAGGGGGAAATTGTATGTCGTATGGGATGTGATCTTCTGTCAGCAAGCTGACTGCTACTCCTCTTCCCAGAGGGTGGCAGGTGCCATCATGTCTTCCTGCTGTCACTCACTCAGCTGCCCCCTGCTGAGGCACTACCACCTCTCCGCAGTCCCCGGTGTTCAATCCTTCACAGTTTCTCTTCTAACAGCTATTAAACTTGTTAAACTATTATCTGTACAGTAACTAAGCGGCAGTGCTGATAACAAACGCCTTATGCAAGGCTCTGCGATGTTCTCTGTACTGTCTAGTAATCAGATTCCCAGCAAGGATCAGATTGCTCTTTCCCAGAATAGAAAGTCCCTCGTTCCTCCTGTGGCTCATAAAGGCTAACCTTGGCAACAAACTTGTTTTATAGAACCATAAAAATGTAGGGCTGGGAGGGACCTTGAGAGCTCATCTTCTAGTTAACCCCTCTGTGCTGAGGCAGGACCAAGTAAACCTGGAGTGTCTGTGGCAGGAGTCTGTCTAACCTCTTTTTATAAACTTCTGGGGAAGGGGACCCGACAGCCTCCCATGGGAGCATCCCACTTCTTAACTATCCTTATCATTGGAAGGTTTTCCTAATCTCTAGCCTAAATCTCCCTTCCTTCAGGTTAAACCACTTACTACTTGTCCTACCTTCCCTGCACATGGAGTACTATTGATCACCGTCCTCTTTATAACAGCCTTTAACATCTTGGAAGACTGTGGCCGGGTCCCCTCTCAATTGTCTTTTCTGGAGAATAAACATACCCATTTTTTAAAATCTTTCCTCACAGGTCAGGTTCTCTAAACCTTTTATCATTTGTGTTGCTCTCCTCTGGATTCTCTCCAGTTCGTCCACGCTTTCTGCCCCACGTATTCTCTGCATTATTCTCCTGCTTTTCTCTCTTGGCTTGAAGACTTGGGAGTGAAGGAGAAAGGTTGCAGCAGAAAATCATCTGATGCCATGTGGAAAATGAGCTCATTAAAGAGCCTGGAGCCATAAATATTAGAGGCGATCCCCTGAGACTTGCTAGCAGTGGCTATGTACAGAGCTAACCTTTTCCTGAGTGCTGGAGTGCAGCTCACAGCAGCATTTGTTCTGTTACCTGCCTATAAATATAATGTGCAGTATTTGCCAAGTCACTACAAGCACGTGTTTAGCCCCAGCTCCTGTGGGGAATGGGGAGAGAAGGGAAGTGCAGCGAGTGAGGGGAGACTAGGAGAAGTAGAACAGTCTTGGGATGCTTTAGGAGCCTGATCTGCTCGCACTGGGCCCATCATATGGATGCTGAGTTACGTCAATATAAAGCTCAGTTCTGGGGCTGCCTGGGCAACTCCTCAAAGCTTAAGGTAATGCTGACTTTCCCGAAAAAGAGGGCATGCCCTGAGCTCAGGATTGGGGATGAATTTGTATCTGAATTCCTCAGTTTGTAACCATGAGTCTGAGCCAGAACGGGAACAGCTGTGTCAGCGCCAGCTAAGACAGGCAGCAGCACTTCAGGGCAGGGCTGAGAGAAGGGCAAGGTGACTGCATGCCTTTTGGTTGGAAGGAAGCTTAGTCTCCCTCCTTAACCCCAAACCATGAGTGTGACATCAAGGACGGGCGAAAGGGAGGTTGGGAGCCTTTCTAGTCTCTATTCTACAGGTTCTTGTATTGCCCTCATCACCTGAGCACCTTCTGCTCCTGCATTAAGCAACATGACTTAATGTTGCCGCCTCTGGTTTATTCTCTCTCTCATCCTCTTTCCAGGGGGAGAGTGTGGGCCGTGGAATCTTTGGGTGGAATTCCCCCGTCACTGTGTTAGAGAAGGCAGGCCAGAGCAGTGCCTCTGGCACTTGCAAGGGGTAGTTTGAGCTCTTCCTTAGCTCCCTGGGGAGTTTGTTCCACAGTCTCAGACCAGCAGGTGCCGTCTCCCATACACACCAGCTTTATCCACGGTGCCTGAGAGATGGAGTTGTTGACCACGGTCCTCACCCCATGCCTTTAGACCTGTACAGCTCCTTGACCTGGTTCCCTTGGCTATGGGAAGCCAGTGTAGAAGGTGGAGGACAGGCCTGAGGGGCTCACAGTAGCCCGTGTTGCTGAGGAGATGTACTGCAGCATCCGGTACTATCCTAAGGCCTGGTGGTTCATGCCTTCCCAAAGGACGAGTTCTGCTGGCTCAGTCTCCTGATGAACAATAGTTGCCCTCTTGCCCTGAAATCCATGCAAGTGGCACAGGGCCAGTGCAGCATACAACAGGCTCTGCCCCTGCATTCGCCATATGGGGAGGGGACTCCCAGGATCAGATGGCCTGAGTAGGGCCTGCAATGCTGCTGGAGTTGGACCCTCCAGTCCACTCCTAAAGTGACATGAGCTGGGCTCCTTACCCCACCCTCCAGGCATGGGTGACAGGGAAGGTGCAGGCCTTAGAGAGCAGAGCCTCGGCAAGCCATGTCCCTGTGCCTGTGGCCCTTTGTCTCCGTTCACATCAGCTGCAGACACACTGCTGTGCCTCCCCACCCCGTCACTCGCTCAAACCCCAGTGCCTCTAATTGAAAGGCATGCATAATTCAGAAACCCATCATCTACATCCATGAATAATGAATACTTGGTAAACGTTCCTTCCCCTGCATCCCATTTTCTTTTGACCCCTCTTGTGCGGCTGGATCCCACCAGTTTGTGGGCAGAGAGGGTCGGCCGATGTAACTGCACCGGCAGCATTGCTAGGACCAAGCAGCCCATTCAGCACTCAGTTGTTGCTGTACAGATAGTGCTATGGAGAGGCATTCCTGACAGGGAAGAGGCACCCGTGGCTTTAAATTGAGGAGGGCCTGACGCTTTCTACTTTCCATACAGGTTTAAAGCTTTTGCTTTGCCATCTGCTGTGGCTGCTACACAAGCTGCATGTGAATGGAAGCAGGAAAGAGCAGGCAGGAGAGCTGTATGTAGTAAGCACAGAACACGGCGATGAGAAAGTCCTGTCCATGGTTCCCTGAGCAGTGCCCCTCTGTTGGCCCTCTCGTCCCCCGTGTGCCAGCTGGAGCTGGAAGCGTAGCTCTCTGGGTGTGCAGGGTGGGGCGTGGCACTGCTCACTGACGGCTGGGCTTGGTGTTGCCCTGATTAGGCAGCTTCAGCCTGCAGCGTGGGGAACCCTTTGGCGGAGACGAAATCTCATCCAAGAACAAACCCTGGATGGTTCTTGCATCAAAAAGGGGCCTGCTCCGCAGCAGCATCCAGCAGGAGCCAACGAGCCTCAGGCACGGCGGTGGGATGAGCACCCAAGCTACGTTTGCAGAGCTGTGGGGCGAGGCACAGGCCCCAGCACAGCGTGAGACCATCTTGCACTGATGGCCGGACCCAGGGCTTCACTGGGCACCCGAAGGTGCCACAGAAAAGGGAAAAGTGAGGCAAAGAAGCCCCTGCGTGTGAGCTCCAGCTGCAATGCAGGCTGCTGAGCCCATGCCCCCACCAGTGAGCAGGGCCCAGTGTGCCCAGGACAACTGCTCCTCGCCCACAGCATGAAAGGTCCTGCTGTCAGACGACCCCCTCCCAGGAAACCCCATCTGTCTGGCAATGGCCTCCGTCCCATGTCCTGTAGGCGGAGTAGCTGCTGGCTGATTTTGAATGTGCAAAGTCTGGCTCTCGTGTGGAGAGGACATGGGGGGGAAGGTGAAGAAATGGCCTGTTACTTAACGCTGGAGCCAACAAAACGTAAGAGCAGCCCTGAGCTCAGAGGGATGCCCAGCCAGACCCATTGGGCTGTATGGCAGCAAGCTCCCTCTGAAAGGAGCAGATGCCATGACAAATCTGTAACAAAGAACAGAGACCACAGGAATAAAGCACAGCCACAGCCCACTGTCTTGCCAGTGTATAATGATCCCACGGGTACAGTACAGAGCTGACGTCCTTCCACACCCCGCCCAGCAGTGCGTCCTCAGGCTCCGACAGCACCTTTAAAATGGCACCAGAGTGGGGGCAAACATGGAGATGTCAGCTGAGAAAAACCAGATGCACTTGGTGAAGGCCCCAGGAAAGATTTCTACCTGCTCTAGAAGCAAAAGGCTACCCAGGCTTGACGGCGAAGGGCTGCAGGGGTGTCATACTGCTCTGTGTGAGAGGCCACAAGGGGCAGGCAGAGCTGCTGTGGGGCTGGCCTCAGGGGAGGTGGGGGAGGTCTCCACCATGCAGGTCGTAAGGTCCTGACATAAAACAAGGGGATTTTTCCAGGGCTTTGCTTTCATTTGGCCTCTCCTTCCCACTGGCACTTTGGGATGCCTCTCGCTCCCTGAGCTGCTGCCCTTGCTAACGCTGCCCAGACCCCCAGCAGGGTGCTTACGTGCAGTGGTGGGGCAGCCACCTGAGCTGGAGTCTCAGGGCAGCCTGTGCCGGCTGCATGATGCTCCCGTGTAAGTCCTCTGTGAATACACAGCTCATGGGCCACTTCCTTTCAACTGCCCCGTCTCCCCACCCACAGCGCTGAGCAGGGATCTGCTTCCCTCCTGCCTGCACACCTCTGGGCTGGCTGCAGCCCTCCCCTCCGTGCCTGGGCTGTGTCTGCGCTCTGCATCACCTTCTCTTCGGGCGGGGGAGGCACGGGCCTAGGGAAGGGGAAGAGCTGTCTCCCTGCCCCTGAGCATTGGGAAGGGCCCTCTCGTCTGCCCCGGGGGATTGCAGTGCTCACTGGCTCAATCTGTACCAGGCAAAGAGTACGACTGGCTATTGGTCTTAAGGAGAACATCCCTTTCCGTGCCAGGGGCTGCGTTCTAGGCGGGGAGGGTAATTATAGTGTATATTCTGCGGCTGCCCCAGCACCGCAGCCTCTGCACGGTGCCACTTCAGGGAAGTGGGCCAGGTCCTTCCGGGACGCGCCCAGTGGACAGTGCTGGAAGCAGGAAGCTCTGGAGGGAAGGATTTAACCCCACTTGAGGGGGGCGGTGGGGGCTCTTCTGGGACGTCCCTAGAAGATATGGGGCAGCCCTGCCTGGCTCTAGGTCTGCCCCAGGGGGGCTGCACACTCCAGGCTGTTCTCTGAGCCAGCTGAAGAATCCCGTGACGAGCGGCCTTGGAGGAAGCGGATGATCTTCTCAATCGTGGCCTCTTGGTACTCGTGGGACCACCTGCGCGCCGGGAAGGAGACGGACGACAGCTGTTCAGTGGACTAGGAAGACTGCAGGTGAGTTCAGCATGCTGGGCCGTGGGCGCCGTCAGATCCCTCCCCCCCCGGGCTGCCATTGTGAACTCAGTGCCAACTGGCGGAGGGCAGGGTGTGTAAGGATGACAAGGAAATCCTGGGTCTGGTATTTGCATAGAGCGTGTCATGGAAGGTTTCTGCTGAAAGCCTGTCCTACCCCAGGCTGTGCTGAATGGCCAGGTGGCCAGATCTGGGAATGACATACCTAAGGCTTGCAGGGAAGGCAGGTCACCCATAGGCAGTGTTCCTACCGTCAGGTGCCACCACCTCCCCCTGGCTGAGCCGTGTGCGTTGAGTGCCTGGCCCTGGGCGGCTAGCAGCATTCGGAGTCAATGCTAGCGCAGACCTTGCAGGGACTGCCGAAGGAAAAACCACAGGAGGTGACCAGTGGGAGCGGGGGCCTGTGTTCACGCGATCTATCTGGGGGTGCAGAAAGAGCCTGGCACCCTTCCCTGAGGGAGGGAGCTGCCGGCAGGCGTGGCCTCATGAAAGGAGGGGTTCAGCCAGGCCAGTGGGAACGCAAGGAGAACTTGGGGGCGAGCAGCACCGTAGCAGATGGGGCCTCGGGCTCTAGAATGCGCGGGAGGTTTGGTGGGGTGGGGGACCCTTTGTTTCCACCATTTCCACTGGCTGCTGTGAGAATCGCTGTTCTCTGCCAAATACGCTGATCTTTGCCCACTCTGTAAACGAGCCTAGGAGCCGGGTGCTGCAGAGAGCGGGGGGCTCAGGGGTCCCGAGGCGGCTGGGGGGGCTGGTCCTTTGGGAATGCTGCATGCCCCGGGGCTCAGGCCTGGCCAAAGCAGGGGGTGCCTGGAGGAGGCGGGGGCCAGAGTGTCCTGTTTCTCTAGTGGAGAGGGGAGTGCTTGTGTTGCCTGTGGCTAGTGGGGGCAGGGAGCTGAACCCCTAAGACATAGGCAAGGCTCCCTCAAGCTAACAGCAGGTGGTAGCAAGGGGCCTCGCAACCCTGGGCACCGCTGGACAGCATGGCAGCCATTCAATGCGCATGGGCCATGGGCACGGCTGGGACTCCAGCCCTTCCTGGGATGCCGTTCAAGGGGCCACGGGTGCTGCACCAATGGAAAGCAGAGCTCAGAGGAGAACACCAGGAGCAGTGCAGGCGCTGGAGGGACTGGGTTAGGAGGGGAGGTGTAGGAACTCAGTCCACCTAGCCTGCCTGAAGAACAACAGGGCCACGAGACCTGTCTGCAGGTAGCTGAGGGGTCAAAGAGCCACAGAGGTACAAGAATTATTTCAAGGGCGACCAGGAGAGCGTCCCACCTGCAGAGAGACCTGAACTCATGACGTTCCGGCGCCTTCATCTGCTCTCTCACCCGCTCAGCACCTCACGCTTGCATCGCCGCTGCCCACGCTTGACACAAGTCAGCAGCTACCACGAGAGCCTGGCCCTGGGACAGGGCCCCACACTTACTTGATGCCATTAAATTTCAGGACAGCCCGCATGTCCTCAGGAAGCTTCTGTGGATCAGGCCACTCAAAATGGTCAGCCACAGGGATGATGTTCTTCCCGCAGCTCAGGGCCGTCACGATCTCCTGATGGGAAAGCCCAGAGTTAGTCCATGGCTCCCGCACGCAGCCAGAGCCACCTCCAGCCCCTCCCACTCCTGTGGTGCCGCCCCTGGGGCATGGCAGCTGTGCCAATTCTCCTGGAGCGGTCTCACCTTGTGCACCCAGTCCTTGCGGTCAGGGTCCCCCATGCACTTATCCAGCGTGTTGGGCGACAGAACCAGCACGAAGTTGCGAGCACTCATCACGCTCTGGATCAGCTTGTCCTCAAACTTCCCTGCCTGCAGCTTCTCCACGTCTATGAACACGCTGAAGCCATGCAGCTGCAAATGGACCTTTAGCAGGCTGGGGGCAAGAGGGGCACAGGATCATCAGGGCACCTCATCTGGCACCTGCAGTTCCCCTCCTTCCTTGTCATCTCAGCCAGAGGCACCATGAGATGGAGGAGCAGAGACCAGGCTTCCACAGAGCCAACTGCTGCCCTCGAGATGGGCGTTGCTGGCTCCGGCCTGCAGAGGCTGCAGGCGCCTGGGGCTGTCCCAGAACTCACAGCTTTCAGCTCTGCCTCTGGCTGGCCCCTGGCTCCCCTGCCCACGTGGGGTGTAGAATGAGGAAGGTGCAGCTCAGCCTCAGCAGGGAGGCGGGCTGGGATTTGAGGGGCTGAACGCCCCTTCCAGTCTGCTCTGGTCTTAATGCGGACAGTGGGTGCAGCCTGCGGCGCTTCCCCTCCCTCTGTCTGCAGAGAGATCCTGGGTCATTCCTAAGCCATCGCGTCTCCCCCAGGACGATCCCCCTCCGCACCCACCTGGCGAGCTGGGACCCAGTGCTCCGTCGGTAGCTGATAAACACGTCGGGCCCCTCGGAGGTGGATTTGCAGCCACTGCACGGCAGGGGAGAGTGAAGCATTTCTAGATGTGAGAGTGGATGGCAGCGAAGAGTTAATGGTCAGGCAGCCGGCAACCAGACTAGCCCCATCCGGACCCCTGACCCCGTGGTCTGACCAGTGACCAGACTGACCCCCGAACATGCCCTCCCTGCTGAGGGGAGCAGAGCCTTACCCCTGGCGGCAGAGAGGATGCGGACGCGGTGGAAGCCCATGTCGATGTGGCAGTCCTCCTGCAGCTGCTCCTCCGTCACACGGTGCAGGAAGTTGCGGTCGATGCCGCACGTCACCAGGTTGTACGTGTACTGGCGGAACTTGGGGTCGATGCTGCCCAGCCAGTCGGCCAGGTTGCTGCGGTCACAGGTGGAGTAATTTGCATAGGTCTTCAACTCCGTCAGCTCCCGGAGAAACCTGGCAAGTCAGCGGAGGTAAGCATAGGGATTTCAAGGGGTCAGGCAGGGACTTGGCCCACGCGGGAAGAGAAGAGAGCATGCAGATGTCGTGGTGAAAGGTGCATGAGAGAGACGGACAGACAGACAGATGAATAACCAGTGGAACATCTCTGCATTGAGGTGTGAAGGAGCAGGACGTGCAACCAAGGGAGCAGAAGCCGGGGTCAGTCTGCAGCTTTCTGAGTAGCACACAGAGCCCCATCCCGGTCCTCTGCTGCGAGAGCCTCTCCCTGTCCCGTCCACCCACTCCCTGGGACATTGGCCACCCCCTGCACCCAGCTATTGCACAGAGCGGGCAGCAGGGGGTCACAGAGCTGCAAGAGCCCAGGCCGGTCTCAGTGCGGGGTCAGGACCAGCTGTCTCTGCAGCCCCTGTCACAGCAGGGAGAGGAGGAGAGAGGCGAAGGCCTTTGCGCTGGATGCTCATGCTTGGGGAAAGCTTGCAATTGTCGCTGCAGTGACGGCTGCCGGAGAGGCCAGCATGCCCCTGTGCAGCTTTTGGGACACAGGGGTCCTACCTCTTCCGGACAATGCTAGAAGCCATCCCCAGATCTGCCTGCAGATCCACCTCAGTCAGTCTCAGCAGCAGGTCGCCATCCACCTCGTGATCCTGCCCAGAGAGGAGATGTCAGGGCCGCCCGCCCAGGCCTACCGCACAAAGCGCGTGGAGCCGAGCCAGGGAGGAGGCTCAGGCTAGGGACAAGGATGAGATGGCCACGCAGTGTCCGGTGTGGAGCCCACACGGGACCGCCAGTGCCCTAACCCCAACCCATTATCTCTGCTCATCAAGGGCCATGCAGACCCCCGCAGCGACAATTACCCCTCCAGCCTACCACTCTCATGATTCCAACATGCTCTGGCTGTCGGGTCTGGGTGCGACGTGACACGCAGGGGCCTATTGCCCCAGCCGTGATTGGGCAGGAATTCTCCCTGGGACAGCAGGACAGACTGCAGTGCGAGGGGATGGAGCCTGCAGCCCTGGCGAAACCAAACACTGGCCTGTTCCCTTCCAGCTCTCCTCACGGCTGAAGGTGCCAGATGGAGATGCCGGCTGGCGTGGCCGGAGCCTTGAATTGCTCCATTGCTCTGGATGACAGAGTATCTGCAGAGCTCCTTACTACAGCCAGTTACAGGATGGGTCCTTTGTATGTTCCCGGGAAAGGGCCTTTGCACTCTCCCTCTCCCCGCAAGCATGGCCCTACCAGGAAGCTCTTGCAGTATTTGTTGAATCCAATCTGCTGCAGCCACGTCTGCACCTCAGTGGGTTTCCAGCTGGAGACGGTGGGCAGGATCCGTGGAGGCACTTCCTCACCCATCATGCGCAGCGTCTTCTTGGCCAGCGATGAGGTGGTGGTGTTGGTGGAGTAACACACGATCCTCTTCAGGCTCTGGGCAGCCCCGATTTCACTGAAAATCTGGGGACAGAAGAGCAGGAGCCATCACATCCTTCCCCATGTGCCTTCCCACTGAGTCCTGCCGTGCAGTCCTGGCACACGGGCATCCCAGGGCGAGCGCAACACCCTGACAGCAGAGCTGTGAGCGCCCAGGGGGACCAAGTGATGCCCATTTCCCAGAGGCTGCAGGGCTTCTCCGCTGCAATCTGTGTCCCTCCTCCTCCCACATCTGCTTGCTCCAGGTAACCCTCTCCCTCCAAACCCAGCCTTTACCTTGGTTTTCTTCTGTCTGGCTTTGATGGCAGCCTCCGTGCACAGGTAGAAGACAGCGATGCACTGTGCCTCCAGCCGTGAGCTGTCCAGCAAGGGCACGAGTTGCTGCAGGTCCTTTGCTGTCCTTCCCTGACTGTTGTCGCTGCTGTCCAGCAAGTCGCATGCAAACTGCTCGGGGTCCAGAGAGGCGATGAAGGGCTCCACCAGCGCCAGGGTTCCCGACCGCTCCACCTCCTTCTCGATCTCTTTGTTGGTGGCCAGCACCGTGATGGCCAGGCATGCGTGCAGGCGGATCAGCTCGTCTTCTTTGGAGAACACCAGTGGGAAGAGCCACTCTGCCGTCTTCTTCTCGATCATCAGCCGCTGGTTGGCCTGCCCCCCGTACATGGCGCAGTTGGCCAGGGCCATGGCACAGTGGCGCAGGACAACTGGGTCGGTCCAGCGGCACCAGTAGAGGATGGCGTCCAGGCCACCGTCAGATATGAGCTGGTAACAGGTCTCCTCGGTGTGTTTGAACATGTGCTCCAGGATGCCCGAGAGGCTACGTGCCAGCTGGGGGCTGTCTCGCTCCTTGGTCAGATTCAGAATCACCCCCAGCCCAATCCGGGCAATCCGGTCCCTGGGAGAAAGAGAAGCGAGGGGAGAAGGGGGTGAAAGCAAAGACACGGCAGTGCCAGGCCCAGCAGACGCTGAACTCAAGGTTTACACGGCACCAGGAGACTGGCGTTTACCCCAGGAGGGACAGAGGTTTCTCCTGGCAGTGGAATGCCTCCAAGTGACACCGTCTCCTGTGTCGACTGGCTGTCAGGAAGAGCCTTACAAGTCTTCTTGGAGCCCGGAAGAGCTCTGGATCCCCCTTAGGAAGCAAAGCCCAGAGTCCCAGCACCGTAGGGATCCCCTCCCCCATCCCAGGCCAACACATGAGCAGCAAGTGCGTTCACTCCTCACCTGACTCCTCTCCCCCAATAAGGTTTGTCCCTGAAATTCTCCAGGCACCCCCATCTTCTCAGCAAAGCTCCCACCAGCCACTTTCCTGCTCGCAGATTCAAACCCTCTTCATGGGTCCTCAGAACCCAGATTGCCCAGAAGGGCCCATTATGCCCCGCTCTCTTAATGTTCTGGAAGGGGACTGGATCCCCCCTGCAGCCAACAGGAGAGACAGCCATAGACACACACCCTCTGAGCAGAGCCCCACGCTCACCCACCCCTGGCCTGGGTCTCCCTGTCAGGTTAGCCGGATTGTCCATGATTCACTGTCCCTTGTGGATCTCAGTCTCCACTGTGAGCAGGAATCTGTAAGAAGGACACGCTCCCCTGGTGCCCACGGACCCGCTTACACGTCTCTCCTCAGCTGGTTCTGTCTGTCTGTCTGGCACAGGGGTTACAGCTCTCTGCAAAGCACTGTGCCCACCAGCTCCATCCCAGCTCTCCAGGTTTGCGACGGCAGCAGCGGGAGGGGTGTTCCAGGCCATTATGGTACCGCTAGCAAAGCCCTTATTCAAAGGCTCATGAGTTTGTGCTTCGCAGGCACATTCCCTGTCTGTGCTGCTTGTTTCCCGTCTCACTACCTCTGAGCCCACGGGGGCGTTTGCTAAATGAAAGCGGGGAGCAGCCTCTGTTAGCAACACTTGTTCCCCAGCCAGGTCCCCAGGACTTGTGCAAGGGCTGTCTCGCTACGCCACAGAGCCTGCCTGCTCCCCAGCACCCTGGCCGGATGGGTTACTTGAGGCTCGCAGCTCGTGCCCAGGGCTCATTACTGATCTCCATCCAGGAGCTGTGTAGCATGTAATGGGGTCACGTCGGTGTCGAACGGTGAGTGCCATTGTGTTTGTGACTCTGTGTCCGTGCCGTCTCCTGTTCTGTGTTCTCCTGGACGCGATCAGTCTGACAGGCCACAGTCCGACCTGGGGCCCAGCCCAGGAAAGGTTCTGGACACCTGGTTGAATGAGTGTGACTGAGGAGTCGTGACACGCGATCTAGGGCCATCACAACTGGCCGCTGGCCCAAGGACCAGTGAATTGTCTGGGCAGATGCCTGCCTGGGGGAAGGAGATGGAGTTTCTCAGCCTGGCCACGTGGCAAACGGACAGAGACTGTATTTCAGGTGGGAGGCCTTGCTATGGAGGGGGAGCCATCCCCCAGGACATGCTAGAGGAACTGGCTTGAGGGGGGCAGGAGGGATGCACCCTGCAACGCTGCCAGTCCTCAGTCTCCAGGAGGTGAGAGATCGGGTGGGGGTTTCAGGGTTTTTGGTACTTGCAAAGAGCTGCAGCTCTCTGGTGCGTTCAGGGTAAAGTCGATGCGGTTAGGAAGCTCCTTGCGTTCCTGCCACACTGTCCCTGAAGGGGTTAAATGAGGAGCCCAGAGCACCCCAGTCTTGGTGGAAAGCTGGGAGCGCACGTGTAAGCAGCCAGGGGCTCAGGAGGTCCAAGCTGCTGGTGCCAGGGTCTGGGGCAGCAGGACTCTGGAGTCCCTCATCCTAAGGAAGGGCTCAGACAAGAGGCCAGAAGCTGGAAGTGAGCCCTAGAGACCCCGAGCTGGACATGGGACAGGCTCTGCACAGCCCCTGTTGGCACGTGGGCCCTGTGTCTGGCCAGGCTGTGACAGAGCGCGTGGGGTTTGTGGTGGGCGGCACAGCCTCCGCCCCATGCCCTCAATAGTCGAGTGCCGGGTGCAGGTCCCGGACGCGCATGGGCTGAGCAGGTGGTGGAGCTGGAGCTGGGCAGTACTTATCATAACTCCGGCCAGTGGCTGGGAAGACCAGCACTGGGCTGCTGGGCTGGAGGCTCAGCAGAGTCCACCAGGGCTGGCACCTGTCTGTACGTTTACGGACAGGCAGTAAAAAATGTACAGTTTTCACACTGTCCATAAATGAAAATGTCCATGAAACGGGGTAGCAATGAAACACATCGTATTTTGACATTGATTGTCACCCTTCAGAATTCCTTCTTGTATCATAAAACTGCACTGACCAGGACTTGATCCGTTTCCTGTTCTCTGTCATTGCACAGGGTCAAAGACCCCGACTGATCAATTAACTGCAGTTAAAACAACTGCGTAATTCCAAATTCCTGTGTGCCGAGTATCGCAAGTGAGTACACACTTTTGTGACATTGTTTATGGTATTTTTAGTGATGTCAGTAAAAAGTTTTACTGTGTCAATAAAAGAAAATCAACTACAGATCTTCATGTCAGTAAAAACTAAAATGCAAAGTTGGCAACCCCGCGTGACAGCTGCTCTGCTGCTCCATTCGAGAGTTGCAACCCGGGCCCTCTTTCCCACCAGTGCAGGCGAGACGGGCGTTTCTGGGCAGCTCCTGTTGTCTGTGCTGCTCACAGTGACCTTGGGCTGAACTTGGCAGCGACCAGCTCAGATAGCTCTGAAAACAAACTCAGCCTGGGGCTGGGGTCCAGAGTCCAGGACCTGCCACGCGGTTTACAGGCTGCCCAGGTGCGTGGGATTCTCTGGGTCCTGGCGAGGGCCGGGCTGTCGCACTGAGCTTGTTGCAGCATAGGAACTGTTGCAAAGGATTCTGGGTAGGAACTGCTGCAACTGACGGCTTGTGTGGCCATGGCAGGAGGCAGGCTGAGAACCTTAGTTTCATTTGACGTGCTGGGCTCAGCCCTGGGCCCCCGCAGTGCCCCTGTGAGTATCCCCGGGGCTCGGCCTGGCAACACCCCCACAATGACATTCTCAGCCTGCGTTTGCTAGGGGCAGAGCACGGCCGACTGGGCTGCAGCCAGGGAGCTGGGAACGGAATGAACAGACTGGTCTCCCGGGCCCCAGATGCAGGACTTGTGGGGCTGGCTGAGTCAGACAGCAAGGCCACATGGCCGCTCCCTCTTGCTGGGAACCGAGGGGCCGAATTCAGACTCTGAGCTGACGTTTCCTCCCCCCTTAACGACATCCTGTGCGGTTTCCTAATTAACCCCTTTGCCTCTCTGGGCCTCACTAGTACCACCAGGCTCCGTGGAGGGAGCAGAATAGGCTGTAAATTTGGTTGAGCCCCAGCCTCCACCACAGGGCAGCTGCAACAGCTGCTGATGGATACATGACCACGCAGTGTTTGCAGAGGAGACATTGCCCTCCAGAAATGCCTCCTGCGCCTGCGCTGAATGTGATGTGTGTGCTGCAGCTGCCAGTCCCACCGTGCTCACGCAGATGCGTGTGCAAAGGACGTGCCTCGTGCATTCACTTTCTAAGCAGGTTACTATGGATCCTGCTGCCTGCGCTCCTGTCCCAGAAAACCGAGTCACTAGTGGGGTCAGCCAGCAGGGCAGACCCGCGTTGGTGGGAGCTCTGTGACTCTTCACAGCGTCAGGGTTTGCATTGTCCAATGGCCTGGACGGGTGAGAGCAGAGACAGTCCAGGCTGGGAGCAAGGAACTAGCCCTGAGAATCTGGGCAGCCAACACAGGGGTCAGGGAAAGGATTTGGGGATAATTGGGAGGGAACCAGGGAAACCATCAGCCTCGCTCACAGCGGGGGCAGAAAGGCCAATGGTAGCAGCCAGGTGGGAACCGCGAGCAGCGTTCTGGGCAGATGAGCTGAGGGCTGAGGCCGTGTGCATTTGCCATGGGCCTGTCATCTGCAGCACTGACACCAGGCCTGGGGCGAAGAGCACACCGAACGCACAGGGAGCCAGGGCTTACAGCCAAGTGCCCAGCCCCGCCATTCGGCGTCCAGTGGACAAGGAGAGCCGCTCTCTGGCTCAGGGGAGGTTGCTGTCTGTGCATAGCGCAGACACGGGGAAGTGTTGGCTGGCTGAGGTCAGTGGCTGGGATGAGACGCGCCCTGCGGGAGATGATATCACAGCCAAGCCTAGCAAGAGACGGTAACAAAAGCTGCAGCAAGCGAGAGGATGGTGGCACGTCTCACGCCAGGCGCAGAGCCCCAGCTGTGCCACCTGCTCCAGAAACCTCTGCTCGGCTAAACCCGCGAGCAGGCAGAGCTGTGTGACAGAGTGTGGAGTGCGGGTCCTTCAGCCCCCAGCTGGCATTTCACCCAAACGGGGGCAGCTGTCAGACCAACCCAGTACGTGCACTGGGCCATGCAAGAGGTGTCTGCTCCCGTTGCTACTGATGTAAGGGGCAGAACGCCTTGTCTCCCGCCTCGTTCCTGAGAGGGCTGAGAACTGTGAGACCCAGCTAGCTGAGCCCAGGATGTGTTCTGAGCATTTGGACCTGTAGCTCCGACAGCCAGAGTGTGAGAGCAAGTGTCAGCCGGAGAAGAAGCTTCAGCTGTTCGGGGTAACTCATCCCAATGAATGCACGATCCGCTGGGTGATGCAGTGCGTGTTCAGGGGCTGCGCAGATATGGGGGACAACACAGCGCCACCCAAGGAGCTGACACGAGAGAGGGGGTAGAGCTCTGAATGCACACGCTTAGAGAAGGGAAATCCAAGCTGTCCTGGATCCTGTACAAACGTGCTCCCATCGCTACATTGGAGACGATACAGCTTCACGAACTCGTCTGCCAAGCCCGCAGGACAGTCTAAGGACTGGGCTATGCTACAGTTTTCTGGACAAAAGTCTGTGGACCATGAAACTGACAAGAATGCTGGGCAGCCAGAGCCCAGCTGCCCCCCACTTGGCTGGAGAACTGAGCAGTTGGACCCCGCTCCCAGCTGGGATTGGCGCGAGACGCCCCAGGCAGCTGGACTGGGAAGCCCCCAGAGTCGGGAGCAGCCCGCCAGGAGACAGTGGGGAAGCCAGGCTCCCAGCAAAGAGCTGCTGGCGGAGCTGGCTCCTGATAAGGACACACTCCACCGACCCAAGGTGGGCCGTGTGGACATCAGCCACCACAGTAATTACCGCAGTGGCTGTGAGTCTTGGCAGTCCTGAGCATGGCCCTGCAGAGAGGCACTCCTGTCTCCTGGAGGATGTTCTCCTCCCACTCGCTGCGCTAAGACCCCAGCTAGGAAGCATCACCCCCAAAGGACCTGCTGAGCTTTGCTCCGGGAGCTGGTCGCCTGCAGGCCCTTTGTGCTACCGAACACACCTGGAGGCCTCCCAGCCAGATCTCTGACCAAGACAGAGTCCCTTGGACTTTGCCTCATCCCCTTTCTCACGACCACTGTGGTTGCCATGCCGTATCCTCGGTAGGCTCTGCATGTTCAGAGCTGCAGCTGGTGGTAACTGCAGCCTACAAATCTCTAGGGTTCGGACTCAGGGCCTTGGGAGGCTGACTCGATCCACCTTAGCGCAGGAGTGTCCTGTCCTCCAAAGCCAGCAAGGGCTTTGCACAGGCCTCTCTTGTGTGGCTGCCACCTCTCCAGCCTCGTGGTTAGGGCCTTCTGTTCAAATACATTGGCCCCTCTATCTCTGTGCTGCGTCTGTACAGCACCTAGCGCAGTGGGGCAAATGTGGTGTCCCTAGGCACGACCATCGTAACGCCTCTGCAGCATGTGTTGTCTCCTTCTCACCTGCCGAGGCCTGAACAGGGCCACCGGGTGTGACAAAGACCCAAAGCGGGTGACACACAAATGTGCCATGCTGCTGGGTTCACCCCTGCTGCGGGAATGACTGGCAGTTTGTATCCTGAGCTAAACACGGTCAGCAATAAAAGGGAGGGGACGGGGTGGAGGGAACTTTGGGGCTGAAGGGTGCGAGAAATGTGTGGATAGACATGGGGGTTTCTGCATTGGCTGTGTGCAGAAGCAGTGTCTGTTGCGGTGTTTGTTGGTGTACGATATATGCTGTGGTCTGTGTCCGAGGAAGGCAGTCCCCGCGTGTGTGGTGGTCTGTCTCGTGTGTTGTGGTGTGTCTCTGTTCTGTGGGGTGTCTGTGGAGTGTGCGTGTGTGTTTTGATGTGGCGGGTGATGTCTGTGTGTGGGGGAGTGTGGGTCTGCTGGGGGAAGGTCTGTGCTGTGTGCGGTGGGTGGGGAATGCTGGGTGCTGTGGGGTATGTGTTATTGGGAATGTGTTGCTGTGGGGGAGGGGGGTGCTTTCTGCAGGCTCACCTGTTTTCTGCCACCAGGATCTGCTCCAGGAGTTTCCCCGCCTGGCACTTGGTTTCCAGCTCTGTTGCCTGGAGCAGGTTCAGCAGCAGGTCCAGGCCCCCCTCCAAGCGGATCACGTCACACAGAGCTTTGGCCACGTCTCGCCCCAGTGTGGGCATCACCCAAGCTTCCTCCACCAGCTGGAAGATCTCTGTGATCCCCTTCCTGAGATCCTCAGGTTCGGCCGCCTGCTTCATGGAGGAGATGGCCAGCTGCAGATCAGGTAGGATCCGATCCAGAGCCACCTGGACATCCGTGCTCACCCCAGGGGACACTTCTCGGTGGTTGCGGGTGGCCCCCGCCCCTGGCCACCAGCATGCATGGCTCATGTACTCAGGCCCCATCAGCCTGTCCGAACTGGACATGGCAAAAAACCGGCACAGTTTATAGATGGAGACGAGCAGGGTGAGAACCATGGGCAGCCCCTAGCGCAGCATCTCAGCTTAGCCTCCACCGGCTGGGCCACGGGAGCCTCGGCCACCAGACTCCTCCTGAAGAGCAAGACGGTAGCTGCAAAGCCCTGTGCATGGGCCCCGGGGCAGGCCACGGCCAGAGGAGCCAGAGCAGGAGACGCTCCTTGCAACGGAGGGGAGCTGGAGGCGCTGGGAGGGATGGATGGAGCCGGGCTGGGTACCAGCCGCAGTGCTTGGTCTGTGCCAGCTCTTCCGCCCTCCCAGCCCCGGATGCTGTTGCCGCTGCCGGGATGCGGAGCTCTCAGGGCCGGTGAGTGAATGGCAGCTGTGCCTGCTCCGGGCACATCCGGGCGGGCTCCTCCTGCTGCCCCGTTCTGCATCCTCCCCGCTTGGGATGATGTCACCCGTCTCAGGCCCCACCCCTAAAAGGAGGGTCTGTCCCCATGGCAACAACACCCCTTCCTCCTGCTGCAACCAGAGATGCTCTGGCAATCCACTGAGCAGCGATGGCAGCCTTCCCTGCAGGCCCTCCTCACCTTCAGCCTCCCTTCTGCGCCCCCCAGCTAGCCGCCCACCGGCACCCCCTCTGACCACCCCATGCATGTCTCCCCCACACACTGGGCCCCCATCTTCCCCTCCCCATGGACTCGGGACCCCTCTATCTCCACCTATCCTGAGGCACCTTCCCAAAGCCCCTGCCAGCTCCTCTCTCAGGCCCATGGGAGCCGAGAGCGCTTTCCTTCCCCTGCACCTCCTTTGGCCCCAAATTACAGCCACCCTCCTCCAAGATGAGGCTGTGCAGCCTGGGCCAGAGCCCTGCACTCTGGGAGCTGTGAGGGGAGCCCAGAGTCCGAGGGGCCAGTAGGGGCTCCAGCAGGCCGACGTGCTGACAGGCCCACCCCATAAACTCTTCCGTGTGGAACCAGTCGAGCATGGTTCACGGGAGGGAGCGGGGTTGCCCCTTACTCCTGGCCAGCTTGGGCCGGAGCAGGAGACAGCAGATCGTGCTTACCTTTCCCTCTGAAACCCCCATGAAGCTGCAGGCAACAGCCCTGGCCCTTTTGTTTCCTGCTGCCCCAGGTACAGGTCACACCCGCTCTTTGCTGCAGCCTTATAGAGCCATGGGGAGGGATGGAGACAGCCCCTCCGTTCCAGTGCTGCCGTTTGCTGTTCTGTGCCTTCTCCGTACAGCTGGGTGCGTCACTCTGTCTGCCTGGCCCTGCACGTGGACAATTCTCTAAGCAAAACACTGGGCCAAGCTGTCCTCCTTCAGACTGGTGTAAATTGGGGTAACTCCATTGCTCAGGATTTACACCAGGGTAGCTGAGAGCAGGATTTGACCTGGTACCTTCTTTTCGTACCTAGCCCAGACACACGACAGAAAACACACTGGGTGTTGCACACGGGCAGAAAGGAGCTGTTCAAATCCTTTGCAGCTGTCTCAGTCTGAGACTTAAATTCGAGTTGATGTTTTGGTGCCACAGCGGTCACTGGTAATCCTCTCTGCACCGGCGCAGAGGGACAGAGCCGGGCGGGGGCGGGGGGTCACAGGAAAGGGCCGTTAACGTGTGGCAGGAGACAGTAAACGACGAGCTCTGGACATCACAGGCCTATGGGAACCGGTGAGTGCAGAGCCGCAAGGCGTTTCCTAGCTGGCGATTACTACCCGGCGCTGGCCATAGGTGATCTGAGATAGGGGGCCACAGAGCAAAGGGGCTGCTCCCTACAGTACGTGTCCCACGGGGGTGGCTGCCTGGTGTCTGCATGTGTGTGTGTCCATCTGTCCCTAGGGACTCACTAGCCGATGCAGTACTTATCCTTCTCTTCGCTATCCCCCTGGAGACGCTGCTTTCCCTGCCAGGCACAGGGCGTTGTGACAGCCGTGGGCTGGGGCTCAGCACCCACCTACACCCCGTGCACTCTCCAGCAGGGAGAGAACCTCAGGTCAGTCCCTTCGTCTGGACGTTTCCTCTTGGCTCTACACAGCCTTGCAGGGAGGACACCGGGCTGCCCGCTGGCAGGAAAGGAGCCTGGGTGCAGGGCTTGTCATCCGCTTTCCCTGCCTAGCATGGTGGGCTCCCGCCCGAAGGAGGAGAGACGCTCCTTTAGCTGAGTGCATTGCTTGCGTGTGTGCAGTGTCCCTACAGCGGGGCGGGGCGGGGCGGGGCGGGCGCTCTCTACCGTGGCAGGTGGGGAGGCAGCAGTGGCGATTGGGATGCCTGGTGCCTTTGCTTAGATCTGCAGTGCCCCTGGGCTGGCTGAAAAGACTCTGCGGTGCCTGCTCAGGAAATGGGCACCGCTAACGACGGGCCATAGCTGCCCGGGTCTTTGCCAAGTGGGGAGGGATTGCAAAGCCGCATTCGGCTCTTCTTAGCCAGGGTGACCATTGATTCCACCCCAGACAAGACCCTGCCAGGATCAGCATCTGCACCCTGCCTTGCCCAGCCCCTGCCCGGCACAGCTTTGGGCCAGGCTCCCCCAGGCAGAGGCACAGGCTAGAACCCCCGTTGCAGCAATGTGACTGTAAATCAGGCTCTGCCACCCGACGGGGAGACACCAACTCAGAGAGACTCGTTTTAATCATCGACTCACAGAAATGCCGGGCTGCAGGGGACCCTGAGACATCATCAAGTGCAGCCCCTGTGCTGAGGCAGGACCAAGTAAACCTAGACCCTCCCTGACCCGTGTTTGTCCCGCCTGTTCTTAAAAACCTCCAGTGATGGGGATTTAACCACCTCTCTTGGAAGCCTGTTCCAAAGCTTAACTCCCCTGAGAGTTAAAAAGGGTTTCCTGGTTTCTAAGACAGTCTCCCTTGCTGCAGACTAACCCCGTCACCGCTGCCCTGCCTTCGGTGGACAAGGCGAAGGATCGATCACCTGCTCTGTAGAACAGCCCTTCAGACGCGTGAAGACTGTTAACAGGCCTCCCGCCTCCTTCTTCTTTTCTCAAGACCTTTCCTCAGAGGTCAGATTTTCTAAACCCTTTATCATTTTTATCATATCACTTTTAAACCACGTGACGCATAGGAACATAATTAGCCCTTTATTGCTGAACTAAGAGAGAACCGGTGAACCTGATCCTGCCTTTCACTGCGTTTCCCACTGTGCCATCCTCATGGTGATTCCTGTCGTGAGGCCTTGCGAAGACCATTTGTCTCGTGGAGAATGCCTTCAGCAACCCCCGGGTTGACTGCCTTCCTGGTGCAGGACGGGAGGCTGGGGCAGATCTGTGAGTTCCCAGGTAACCTTGCCTCTGGCGCTCAGCCTGCAGGAGGGTTGATAAGCCTGACAAACATGACTTCAGGGACAGATAGCGCACACAGATCAGTCCCCAGCCTCTGCAATCCCAGCAGTTTCTGTCACTTATTAAAGATCAAAGTGTGCAATGGCTCTTCTGTAGCCACCTGAGATTCCCCACAGCGGGCGGAGCAGCCTGTCCCTGCTTTGCAAAGGGGGCGCTGCCCCATGCTCAGGCTGGGCCTTGTCAGCGTGCGGGCTGAGCCCAGATGGAGCCTGGAGCCTTGTGTCATTTTGCTCCTTGCCTCCCACTAAGTAAAGGTGGCTGGGAGTTGTCAGGAGCAGGAGGAAGAGCTGAGTTCATGTTAATTAGTAACAGAAGATCTGGCGAAGGGGGATTGTGGGAGCAGAATACACAGAGCTCTGTGTACACATTGACCTGGAGAGTGCAGCGAAAATGAGCCAGGGGCTGGACGTTGCCGCTTGGCCCCCGGCTCCAGTCCCGGGGAAATAGCGTCTCCCAGATCCTGCGCGTCTCGGTGGCTAGTGTCAGCGTCGCCAGTCAAAAATCATGAGTCAGGCCCAACGAATCACGAGACTGGCTCAAAAATCACCAAGAGATTTTACCAGTCTTGAATGTTGGGTTCTTTCTCTTTGCTTGCTGGTGTCTGGGCTTTTGGGGGTCACTTTGGTCACATTTTCACACTTTTCACTGCAAACGTGAGGTCTAGAAAGTTACTGTCTCTCCAGTGGAAGCTGAGATTCTCACATGAGCCCTTCACTGCAGGAGTGGTGTTAATATTGCCAGGCTGACAATCCACTGGCGAGTTGGTAACATGGAGGTTGACCCCTCGACCAGTATCTGAACTCCCTGTCCCCTGTGGGCTGCCATAATAGTGAGGTCTAATTTCGGTTGCTGGGTTTGGTGTGCGGATGGTGGTGGTGGCCTGTGACACACAGTCAGACGAGATGGTCCGATGGTCCTTTCCGGCCCTACACGCTATGACTGTATGAAAAGGCTTCTCCTGTCCAGCTGGCTCCAAGGAGAGCAAAGAGAGACTCGCTAGCCCAGCTGCTGATGTGTTTGGAAAAGGCTCCCAGGCCTGTGCCAGCCAATGGGTTGCAAACCTGGCTCTGGCTAGCACAGATGTACCACTGCTCGCGGGTTGGTGTGCGCAGGGATTTGATTTAAACCACGCAGGGTCCCAGCAGGCTCCACAGCACAGCCTGGGGCTGGGTTTGCCAAGGGCTTCAGGCCCCTTAGAGGTCTGAGTGTGAAGAGGGCAGGGGGCGTCAGTTCTCTGTTGCTACTTTGACCTTCTGACTGAGTTTGTTTTCTCCCTGGAGAGGGGCAGGCTAAGCAAACAGTGAGTTCCTGGGACTCGAGGCTGCAGCCCAGCTCCAGAAGCAGCCACCGCAGCCTGCCTGAGCAGTCAGCCAAGGTTGGCGCTCCCAGCCACTCACCGCGATGCTGCTGGTCCCCGCGCTGATCCTGGGTTTGTTCTGCGGGGCCTTTGCAGCTGAAGGTGAGTCTCTGCTCTGCCCTCGGCCTGGGCGCCCTGCAGACAGGCAGTGAAATTGCTCCCTAGCGCTCGCTTTTGAGAGAGAGCAAACGGGGGGTTGGGCTTCTAGAGCCTGGGGCTAGTGAGTCCTCCGAGTGGAACCAAAGGAGCCCAGGAAAAAGCAGCAGCCAAGCTCCCAGCCAGCCTGCTGGGTTCTCGAAGACGTCAGGGGTGCCAGGCACCTCGGGGAGCCTGGACATGTTCTGTGCACAGGCTCTGTAAAGGGGCGGGCAGCCGCTGAGGCCCTTTCCCCCCACGGCAGCATTAGTTACACAGCGCCCCTGAAAGCCGGGAGGTGAGCAGGAAGGGTGGGGGCGAGGGGCCAGTGACAGACCGGGGCAGTGCCCGGGGCTGGCCTGCCACATACATGCGGCTGGGGCACGGCAGCCCTGGTGACGGGGCTGAAAATGGCTGTGCCGTTTGCACCCGCATCCAACCATCCCTGGCTGGTGGGAGAGCCGCTGGCCGCCCCCGGGCGCGGGCTCGTTGCGCCGTACGGAGGGGTCGCTGCGGCTACGCTTGCCTTGCTAGTGGTTGGCTGTTGCAGAGTCGTGCGTGGGCCGTTGCCAGGATGGCTTCAATTCCCAGTGGAAGTGCCAGTGCGACGCCCTCTGTATGTATTACCAGAGCTGCTGCAGTGACTACGCCAGCGCCTGCAAGCCGAAAGGTACCTGCCCCCCTCCGGAGCCCGCACGTCCCTCCCCCAGGGCCCATTAACAAGCAAGTCTGCCCTGTCCATATAGGAGGTGGCAGCCCCTGGCTTCCTGCCGTCGCCAGCGGTGGGCTGGTAGCGGGAGGGGAGCCGGGCTGCACCAGTGCGAAGGTCCGGTTTACGAGCGAGTTTTGCATGGGGCGATGTGCCTGGGGTCTGGCAGCCCGGCCAGCACAGCACATGGGCACCTTGGCCAGACAGCTTCTAGCAGCGGTTTTGGTCAGTGGGAAGCTCCATGAAGGGGCAGGTTGAACCTAAGCCCCCTTCACTGAGGGGCCCTGGTGAGTTTCAAGGCTCTGTCCTCGGGGGCAGTGGGCCTGGGGGCTAGAGACTGATTCAGGGGGTGCGGGGGGGTATGTCCGCTTCTTCCCATGCTGAATTGGAACGCTCTCCCGGCAGCACGGCAGAGCCCCGGCAAGGGCCAGGATGGCCAAGTGCCCAGGGCTGCTTGCTGGCTGGATCGTGCTCTAGCGATGAGCCTCTCTTGCCCTGTGCGCAGTGACCCGCGGGGACGTGTTTGCCTTTCCCGAGGACGACTACCTGGACTACAGCACCGACGTGCCCGGGGGCAAAGACATGGTGGTGCCCAGCACTTGGACAGACCCCCCAGCCACAGCCCCAGACCTCGTCGCTGCTCCCACGTTCGATCAGATCACAGAGTCGGTGCTGGACGGGCCTGAGTCAGGCAGTGACGTCCCCCCACTGGGCCCGACTGGGCCGGCGGAGGAGGAGGAGGAGGAGGAAGAGCTGTGCAGTGGGAAGCCCTTTGATGCATTCACGGACCTGAAGAACGGCTCTCTCTACGCGTTCCGAGGTACTGGCGCATGCGCCCTGGGTGCGGAGCAGGGGCTGCTGGCTCAGCGCGCTGGAGAGGGCGACACTGGGCACGGGCTCACGTCTGTCTTGGGTCACTCCCACTGGCCGGGCGCTTGGCGGGGAGGGTGGGTCTCAGCCCAGGGGACGGGACAGGTGGCCATGCCCACCAGACCCACCCTCACAGCTGGCACCAGCTGGGCCCTTGTTGGCAGCCTGGACTGACAGGCCTCGGCGACGGAGCGCCCCGAACACGCAGAACTGGGCTGCGCCGGCTGGGCCGCGCCGTGGGGTTGCTTGTGTTGCCGTGGCTGTCCTGGGCATGGCGAGAGGCTCCGGGTTGGAGCCAGCCCCTCACACTGTGCGCTCGGGGCAGGAAGACAGACTGCAAACAAAGCGGTGCGGGGGCTGCCCCCACCCTCCCCCCCACAGCTCCTGTCTCCCTTGTCGTCTCAGGGAAATACTTCTACGAACTGGACGAGAAGAGCGTGAGGCCCGGCTACCCCAAGCTCATCCGCGACGTCTGGGGCATCGAAGGGCCCGTCGACGCTGCCTTCACACGCATTAACTGTCAGGGCAAGACCTACGTTTTCAAGGTGGGGCAGCAGGCAGGGCTGCAGCGGCCTAAAGTCCTGCCAACGCTGACTCACGGCCTGACCTGAGCGTGAGCCACGCCGCCCCATTGGTCTGTGGGGCGTGGGCAGGCTGGCGTTGTGCCCGGCAGCGGGCGAGCATGGGCAGGGTCTGGCTCAGCTGGGGTGGACGCGTCGCGCCAGGGAATTTACGCAGCTCAGGGTTGTGGGTTCACGTCCCAGAGTCTTTCTGGCTCTTGAATGCAGCTCCCCAGGGCGGGACGTGCTGCCTGCGTCTGCCGGCAGGCCCGGCCCAGCAGCATCGCCCGCTGATGACCCTTCCTCGGCGCTGTCCCCCCAGGGCAGTCAGTACTGGCGTTTCGATGACGGCGTCCTGGACCCGGACTACCCCCGCAATATCTCCGACGGGTTCCAGGACATCCCCGACGACATCGACGCAGCCTTCGCCCTCCCGGCGCACAGCTACCATGGCAAGGAGAGGGTCTATTTCTTCAAAGGTAAAGGAGCTTCTTCCCCGGCCTGGCCCGGCTACCTCTCCCAGCCGTGCTGCCCCCCCAGGCCCAGCTCTCCCCGTGCCCACTGGGGCATGGTCCCCCCCACTCAGTTGGTGCTGAGCCCCAGTTGCCCACTCGCCCCGCTGTTCTCCATCGCTGAGCAGCGCGCTGGGCCCAGTCCCACAGCTGTGGGGCCCTCGCCTGCGCACCCAGGCAGAGGGGTGAGGTTAGCGCTGCACGTGGTCCTGGCACCCAGCTGTTCTGCAGCCACCACGCAGAGCTGTATTTTGCTGCCGTGAGGCCACGGGTCTCAGGGAACCCCTGCCTCCAGGGGCTGGCGTGTTACTGACACACCCGCTAGCACAAGACTTGTAACAGAATGAGCAGGGCTGGCCAGCGGCTGCGTGCCGGGGCGCGGCCGCTGCTGTGCTGAGTGGGATGCATGGAGCTGCCTGGTGCCGACTGACAGCCGGCGTGGGAAGGAGGCTGTGCCCTGGGCCCCAGAGCGGGCCAGCTGGAGGGCCGCCCCCCTGACAGGCTTCACGTCTTGCTCCTAGACAAGCGTTACTGGTCGTACGACTTTGCCAACCAGCCCAGCCGTCAGGACTGCGAGGTGTCCTCCCCGTCGCTGGTGTTCGACCACTACACGTTCATGCAGGGCGACAGCTGGGAAGACCTCTTCCAACTCCTCTTTGGGGACACCACGGGCGGTAAGGGGGGGAGAGGGGAACAGCCCAGCCGAGAGGTCTCTGCACCCAGCGGCTTGGGACGGGGAACCAGAGGCCACGAGCAGCATCCCTAGCAAGTGTGAGCCACACGGGGTGGGGCTGTGCAGAGAGGAAGTGACACAGGTCGGGAGTCGGGCAACCCAGGACAGGCAGAGCGAGGCGCCTGCGCCGGCTCTTAGACCCCAGTGCTCCGCACGGGGACCAGCCCCACCCCACACAGAGTCACGGGAGCGAGGGCCTTGCAGCATGCACCCCCACCCCGAAACACCTGCACACCCCAACCCCATGTCCCCAGCCTGCCCCATACACCGCCCCCCCCTGCCCCCACCTGCTGCCCCACACACCGGGGTACTTCACAGAGCAACCGGGTCGGGCAGTGCTGCAGGACGCAGCTTGGGGCTGTGCTAGTTAAACAGAGCGCGGGAGGGAGCAAAGATGGGTGGGAACCAGTGCTAGGCTCCAGGCTGGCTCAGCAGGCTGGGTCCTGCCATCCCGTCTCTGCCCAGACTCGCCTTGCCCTGGCACGGGGATTGGGGCGTCTCTGCTCCCCAGCTCCTTTCCTTCCCTGTCCCGGAGGTGCTGGGGCCACCTCTCCGAGTGCTGCCTGTGGCAAGACCATTCGGGCTGCTGCCCTCTGGCTGGGCCCCGCACCCCAGGGAGCCGTGCGGCCAGGCCTCCTGACCACCCTGTGTCTTCTGCCAGGTGGGGCCAGGGGGCCATGGCCCATCAGCAGAGAGTGGAGGGGGGTGCCGAGCAGTCTGGATGCTGCCATGGCCGGCAGGATATACGTCTCTTCGAGGACTCCCAGCTGGTCTCGCAAGAGGAAATCTCGCCGGCACCGCAAGCGGTTCAGGAGCCGGCGGCCAGCGACTCGCAGCTTCTGGAGCTGGCTGCAGGATGAGTCCGACTCCTCGGATGTGGACCCTGACTGGCTGCCCGGCGGCTCCCGGTGCCAGCCCATCCAGAGCGTCTACTTCTTTGTGGCAGGTGGGTCCATGGCCGTCAGCTCACCCAGCTGCTCTCCCAGCTGACTTGAACTATCCCACCCAGGGCTTGGCTCTGGCTCTGCCATGGAGACACGGGGCTGCCCTGCGGTTCTGCGGGCCTGACTGTGAGCGATGGGGCCTGCGGCTGATTTGTGGAGAGGCTGATGCGAGCAGACGGGGCGCCGCACGGCGGGGAGGGGAGCCGGAGCAGCTGGGACCCTGGGCAAGGAAGTCTTCCCAGAGAGGCAGGCTGGGCTCTAGCACGGGAATCAGGCGGCCCTGGCCAAAGCTGGGCGGGAAGCTTGCAGAGGCCGGCAGGGCCCGTTCAGCTCCTGCTCTCAGAGCTGCGGGGATGGGTGGGGTGAGCGGTGCCTGGGCGGCTCTGGGGCCCTGTTCCCGGGGGAGTGACATTCACGCCTTCTCGCCCTCAGACAAGTACTATCGCCTCAACCTGCACAGCAAGCGCGTGGATTTCGTGCGCCCTCGCTACCCACGCCCCACCGCGCAGTACTGGCTGGGCTGCCCGTCGCCGGGAGAGGGGAGCGCCTGAGGGGACGGGCTGCCGCCGCCCCACCGGAGCCAGCGCGCCGGGTCTTTCGCTAAAGGCAAATAAATGGGGAGCTCGGTGTCCGCCCCAGAGCGCGTCTGTCTGGGGCAGCAGGAGGGTCCTGGGCATGGAGGGGCAGGCTGCATCGCCTCTGTCGGCATGGCATGGCCAGGCCTGCCTCCCTCGAGCCAGCCGGGCCCCGGGGCCCGCGACAGCTGCCGGCCATGCACCCAGGCGTGGGGCTGAAAGCGCTACCGGGGATGGCTCAGTCCGGGGAGGTGAAGACCCCGCTTAGGGAGGCCAGGGGCGGCCGGCTCCAATCCGTGCTCCTCCCTGTCCATGGCTCAGGCGCTTTCCAGGGCCCATCTCCCAGGCTCCAGGGTGTCCCGTCCCTGGCCAGCAGTGTGCCCCACCGCCCTGTCCTCAGCGTCCTCACTCTCGGGCAGCCCCCCTCCAGCCGGAGCCCTGGGGCAGCAGGCAGTAGTGTGGGATCTGCTCCTTCAGCGCCTCCTCCAGCTGCAGCCCGGGGCCAGCGCCTGCTGCTGGGCGCAAAGCACAACGGGATTAGTGCCAGCCTGCCCCTCGGCTGCAGGGGGCCAGCGGCCCAGAGCTGGGGGAAAGGACACGACGTTGAGCTGGGCCCCGCCCAAGCCTGGAGATTCATGGCCATGGCGACTGGGAAGCCCCTGCCCCACGTTTCCCAGCCTCCCTTGTGCAAAGCATGCTGGGAAAGACTCGCAGTCTCTGCCCCCGAGGTCTCCCTGTGGGGAGCCAGGACAGCCCAGTTCTGACCCCGCCAGCCCACGTGGGCAGGAGCCAATCGGGAAACCGCCGCAGCTGCCCGAGCTCCCCGCTGTCACTGCTTACCTTGGCACCCTGGCTCCCCTGGCAGGGGTGGGGCTGACGGCACAACCTGCCCTTCGGGGCTTGGGGGAGGCTCAGGGCCCTGCGGCTGGACTTCTCTCAGGAGCAGGTACGAGCCAGCAGCGCTCTTGCTTTGGGCCAGGCTCCTGCAGCGCAAGCGAGGTCTGTGCTGAACGCTGGGGCCAGGCCGCTTAGCCGAGGCTGCGTGTGCAGCGAGCCTGGGGCCACCTGTCCCCACTGAGCCTCCGCCCCGCAGCAAATCCCGCCACAGCGCGCCTGCCTCCCCAGCCACAAGCGCCGCCGGGCGCCATGGCCGCACTCTCACCTTCTCCTGCAGAGTAGCCCAGGGGCCACAGGGTGTTGCTGGGGACAGGGCAGAGCCGGCTTCTCCCAAAGGCTGCCCTGGCCGGCCCCCTGGAACCTGGACCGGCTCTCGGCAGCAAGCACCTCCAGCGATGGCAGCTCCAGCAGCAGCTGGAAAGAGGAGCAGAGTCCTTAGGCTGAAGGCTGCCCCTGCCTGTTCCCAGCCAGGCTTGCAGGGGGTCGCCCCAGACCTGGGAGCTTTGGCAGGGGCGGCCCGGGGCGGCAGGACAGCCCAGCAGTGAGGGCAGATGGACGGGGCACACAGGCGTGGACAGGAGCCAGTGCCTGCAAGGGGACGAGGGCAGCCGAGGGAACGTGGCCCAGGCCTCCAGCCGAGAGACCTCCCCGTGTGCTGGGGCTTAGCTCTGTGCCAAGCTGGGTGCACCAGGGCCAGGCTGGAAGCTGCAGCAGGTGCCCGGATGGAAGGGAGATGGGAGTTCAGGCTCCAGGGCCCGTCCGTTCCCGGCCCTCGGCCCTCCTGCTCTCCACAGGCACTGGGCGCAGGCTCGGAGGCACCCAGGCCAGCATGCAGGACATGAGCAGAGCCCTGGTGCTGCTGGGGCGGGCCAGGCCTCGTGCGCCGAGTCGGACAGGAAGTGGGGACTCACATGGCCCCCCGGGGCTGCGCAGGGGGCTGGGCGGGGGCAGCGCAGAGCCGGGCTGCTGCAGGAGCCGTGGACATCTTCAGGGGAGCGTCTGCCCTGGCCCCAGCTGCTGAGGGCCGGGGGTGGGTCGAGGTGCCTGGAACACAAACGAGGCAAGTGGGATGGAGCAGGCAGGATTCCTTCCAGCTCAGCTCAGCCCAGCTCAGCCCAGCACGGCACGGCTCAGCGGCAGGTGAGGTGAGTCTGAGTCCTGGACTGAGAGCAGCACCTGGCGGGCGGGGTGGGGCATGGCAGGGGTGTCCAGTTTTCAGCGATTCGAGAGGGGGCCCCCCGCTGCCCCATTGCCCCTCGCCAGCTCCGTGAGCGTCTGTGCCAGTGCACAGTGCCCCTCCCGGGCAAGGTCCCGGCTGCTCGTCAGCTGGAGCTTCTCCCTCCTTGGCCAAGCCGGAAGACAGGGAGGGGCGAGCGCAGTGAGGGCCCCTCGCAGCCGTGGGTGCTGGGCCCCCCCCGTCCATTCACACAGGCGCTAGCGGGGCACCCAGGACGGCACACGCACAGGCCATTGCAGGGCCCAGAGCTGCCCTGCTCATTGTGCCCCCCTCCCCCAGTAATGCGCTGGCCCCCCTTGCCGGGTGTGGGTGGGCAGGACAGCGAGCGCAGGCTCATTCGCCCTGCCTAGCTGTGCTGGCTTTGCGGGGTGCAGGTCCCGCTCTGAGCTACGCCTGGCCTGCACCCCCCTTCCTGTGCCTGAGAGCCAGGCCTGCGGAGAGGGGCAGGCGCTGGGGCTCTGCCGGGAGGAGGGAAGGGCCGGCGGTGGTGCCCGGAGGGCAGGGCACGGCAGGGTCCAGGGCCTGGGTGGGAGATGTGGGGCTGCTAGTGAGCCCCTGCCGGAGGGCTGGGGACCGCCTGGCCTGAGGCTGAGCCCCTGTGCCAAGGCAGGAAGCGGGACGGGCGAGTCTCTGGCTTGGGGCAGTGGCTCCCAGCCCTTTACTCCCCTGGCCCGGCGGGAGGTCCCTTCCCTGAGCCTGAGGCGGAGATGGGCAGGGCCTCGCTGCCTGGGAGAGTCGCACCCTTGCAGGGCAGCAGCTGGTTTGAGGGGGCTGGGGAAGATGTGGCATGGCCTGCCCACCCCATTGCTCTGCCCGCGACCCCCGGCCTGCGTCCCAGGAACCAGGCAGCACCCGGGGCTCCCCGCGCATCAGGCTGGGGGGCAGCGCGGGGCCGGCCTGCCAGCAAGGTGCTGCTGAGCCTCCCCCGGCCCAGCCCTCGGAGGGGAACATCCTGCGGCTACCTCAGCTGCTCGGTCTCCGGCTCGCACGCCTGCAGGAGGCCATAGAGGCTGCGCCTGGCCGCGCCGGGTGCTCTCCTCTGGGCCCCGCTCTGCCCAGGGGCATGGCTCCCTCCCGGGCACTCGGGCAGCCCTGCGAGGAACAAGAGACAGCTGAGCCCAGCCGCTGGGTCAGCACTCAGGCCAGCGCCGGGGGGTAGCGGGGCCACGGTGCCCCTCTGTAGCCTCCCCACTCCGATCCCCTCGGGTGGCCCTTGATCCCTCTGACCCTCAGCCCCGCCCCCCAGCTGTGCGCACTTGTGGGGGCTGTGTGGGTGGCCGTGCTCTCGCCCAGGGTCCTGGGCAGCCGCAGCTGCTGGCGTAGGGAGAGGTTTTCCACCCGCAGGGCCTGGATCTCTTGCTCCAAACTTTGCAGCAGCTTCGCCCGGGAGACCTGGGAAATGAAAGGCATGAGGCTTAGCGGGGAGGGGGGTCCCACAGCTCAGGGAGCAGGCCCTGGCCACACGGGGCTGCGCCTGGGATGTTTGGGTGGGGTGAAGGCCAGAAGTATAACTGGGTTCAGAAGGACTGGCTGAGTTCCTGCAGGACAGGTCCGTCGGTGGCTGTTAGCCGGGGGGGGGCAGGGAGGCAAGGCCGTGCTCTGGGTGTCCCTAGCAGGGGCCGGATCACGTGAGCGTTGCCCGGTTCTGTTCGTTCCCGCTGACGCACCTGGCACCGGCCACTACAGGACACGGGGCTAGGCAGACCAGGCACTGAGCCAGGGTGGCTGGTCTCCTGCCCTGGGACGTCCTTGTGTTCAGAGCCCCCTGGCCTTACCCGCTGTGCCCGAGGCGTGGTGGTGACCTGCGTGGCCCGGCGGGCGAAGCGCAGCGTGCTCAGTGTCTCTGAGAGACAGCACGAGGCGGGGGAGATGCAGGCGACCTGCCAGACAAGGGAAGAGGTTGAGGGGTAGCCGGACCCTCGGCAGAGGGCTTCTGGAACGTCTCCCCCTCTCTCCCCCCGTGGCCCCAGGAGCTGGGGCTGTTCCTTGCAGTGACGTGACAGGTTCCCCGCATACAGTGGGCACAACCACCCTTCCCTGGAAGGCGCGTGGAGACCCTGACACAAGCAGCATGGAGGCAGGCGTGGGGAACAGCGTAGGGAGCCCTCGAAATGGCACCAGGCACCCGGGACAAGGCAGGCTCTGGCCCTGCTCCGTCCCAGCTCTGCAGCTGGGGGGCTCGGGCTCCAGGCCTCCCCCTGCCCAGTGCAGAGATGGGCCAGGCTCCTACCATGAGCGTGATCCCGGATCCGCCCAGGGGCTCTGCCAGCAGCTGGGTGAGCCGGCTGTCTCTGTAGGGGATGTGACGCCGCCTCCGTCTGGGTGCCGCCAGCAGAGAGATGCAGTGTCCTGCCGGGAGGACAGGCCATCACTTGCCTTGGCTCCAAGCCTGGAGCGCACAGACCAGCTCCAAGGCACAGCCCAGCCTGCAGCCAGCTGGGGCTTGCCCCCAGCACCAGGCCAGCCTGGCCCCTCTCTCTGGCCCGGGTGCAGAGGCCTTACCCAGGGCCAGGAGACTGCGGTTGATGTTGCTGGCCTCCACTAAGCGCGGCCCAGCGGAGCCCGTGTCCTTCACCCGCTCGCTGCCGGCCAGGTCCACGAAGCAGAGTGCGCCTTGCTGGCGGGCGCTCAGCTCCGGACTCACCTGTGGGGGGGGAGGGGCCTTAGCTCTCAGGTGTCCTCCATGTGCCTTCAGGGACACGCCAGCCCTGCAGCCTGGCCCGCGACCTGGGAGCTGCAGCGCACCCCCACCCCCCGCCAGGCCCAGCCAGACCAGGGACAGGCAGAAGCACCAGGCAGGCATCAGCCCAGAGCAGCCTCCCAGCAGGTGCCACCGTGCAGCTGAATCAGGGCCAGGGCTTTGGCCGCCCAATATTCCAAGGGCTCCCCATGCTGGAGTCTGCCCCCGAACTCCCCGCAGAGCCCCCTCCGCCTGGAGCTGCCCTGCGAATCCAGGCCGTCCAGTGCCACATGCCCCGAGGACCCTCTCGCTAGCCCACTCGGGCACGGTGCTGCCAAGGCAGCCGGCCCCCATGGGCGCAGGGTGGGCCAGGCCGGGCCCCGTGGGCTGGGACACGAACGACTCACGGCCTCGCGGCGGATGTGGATGGTCAGCAGGGCGTGGCTGCGGCTCGAGTGCCGGTTCAGTGCGTGTGCGGCGCTCTGCCGTCTCCGGGCACCTGGGAGCAGGAGGCGCAGGCAGTTCAGAGCCGGGCGGGACGTTAAACAGCCCCTGCCCTTGCCCTGCTCCGGGGCCTGTGCTCCCAGGGGCCCAGATTTTGCTACAGGCGGCCCCTCTGCCGCTCCAGGGATGCGGGATGGAGACTCTTCCCTCGGCGGCTGGGTCTGAGCTAGTGCAGGCTTTTCCCAGCTGGCCGCTGCCTGTCCCCCCGGGCTGCCAGGCCTGTCCTGGAGAACGGCTGGTGGCCCAGGCCAGAGTGATGCCACGGTGCGAGCAGCACGCTCCAGCACCAGACAAGTCTGGGCTGTGCCAGGGTCTGCTCGTGGGAGGAGCAGGGACCCTGCGCCCAGCCTCGTGGCCCCCCATCACTAGCCACAGCAAAAGGGAAGTCACTAGCCCCCCAGCCCCCAGTCACCAGGGGCCCCTGGTGCACTGGGCTCATTGCCCACAGTCTGCAGAGCCCTGGGGCTCCACTCGCGGGCCGGCCGGCCTGCGCCCTCTGCCCTCCCCAGAGCCCTGCGGGGCTGGAGACCAGATGCCCCGTGCGGCACCTTTCTGCAGCAGGTCCATGATGCCCTCCAGGCTCTCGAACTCCACGGTGAGCAAGTTCTCCACGTAGAAGCCCCTCGTTTTGCTCCATCGCACGGGCAGGGGCCTGAGAGGCCCTGGGCTCAGCAGGTCCCTCACCTGGACAGAGGAGAGGAGCAACAGCGGGTGGGAAGGGACAGGGACGCCCGGAGGACGCGGTGAGTGTGAAGGACGGCTCGGCCTGGGTCTCTGTCTGTGCCCATTAGCCGGCCCTGCGCGTGGGTCGGGCCAGGGGCTCCGGGTGCTGCTGGAGGGGCCCTACCTGCTCGTTGTGTATCTCCACGTAGGAGGCGCTGAGAACGAGGCCGGGTCCGTGGCATTGGGTCTGCTCCAGGAGACACACAAAGGACCTTTGCATCAGCCCCAGGCGGCAGGGAGACACCGGCTGAACCTCGCTCTGCAGGGAGGGGAGGAGACCGGCTGGATAGGGATGCCCTGAGCTTCCACCCCTAGCCAGGGCTCCTGCCCCGTGCCTCACAGCGCCCCCTGCTGGCAGAGGTGGGCACTCCCCAGCCAGGCCCCGCCCCCTCCCCAGCCAGGCCCCGCCCCCTTCACCATTGTGCCCCCTGCTGGGAGAGGGGGGCTCATGCACCAGGAGGCCAGCAGGGCTCTGAATGGAGGGTCTCTTACCTGGGCGACGGGTCCCATTAGGGTGTACGTCTTTCCAGAGCCTGTTTGTCCAAACGCAAAGGCAGTGCAGGAAAACCTGCGTGGGGGGGGCAGAGGCGCTGCTGAGCTCCTGCATTGTTCCTTGGAGGGTGCAAGGGCGCTCTCTCCTGGCGGAGCCGGGTAACGCAGACATGCCCAGTGGTAGGAACAGCTGGTGGTGGCCTGGCCCCAGGCACAAGGTGGTGCCTGAGAGCAGGTGTGGGTGCAGGTGTGGCTGGGGTGACTCACTGAAGGCAGCTGCGGGTGTGGGCTGGATGTTGCTGGGGAGGGCGGCCACAAATGGGCGTGGGGGCTGGTGGCTGCATGCGCCTGGGGCCGGGGGGAGGCCGGGCTGAGGCGAGGTGCGTGGCGATAGACTGCTGCAGACGGCTGTTGGGGTGAGGGGAGCAGGGGGTGGTGCAGGGGGCGCAGCAGCACGTGCATGGCTGGCTGGGGGCTATGGGGGAGGGGGAGCACACTCTCCAGTCAGGGTTGCTCAGACTCACCCACTTGTTGCCAGCTCTATGAGGTGCTTCATCCCGCTGCCTTCAAACACCCCTTCCTGGGACGTGCCTGCATCGAACGCTGCACTTACCCTGAAGGCTGTCTCCTGCCCGGCCGCATTCACCTGGCCCAGGGAGAGAAGAACTGGCTCAGGATCAGGCCCACTCGGCCCCCTAGCTGCGACCTCTGCAGGGCAGGGCAGGGCAGGGCACTCACATGGACCGTGTCGTCCCCAAGGCAGTGCACCACGCTCTGGGCCCCTCTGTGGCGCTCTGGGCAGGTCAGGGGCCGAACCCTAGCCAAAGGGAAAGGCGTCATTCACTGTGCGGCGTGCAGGCACCCCCCTCATCCCAGGTGCCGGCCCTAAACCCGGCCTTTGCCCCTGCACCATCAGCCTGCCTCCTCCTTCAGCTCCCCCCCCCATCCTATCTGGGCCACCGGTGCTTTGTGGGCAGATTGCTGCTCTGCTTCCCGTAGCACCAACATCCAATGAGTGACCACACGTCCCTGAGCCCCAGGTCTCTGTCCCCAGCCTTCCCAGCCTCTTCCCCTGCCCTCACCTGGCCACCACCCGGAGGTGAGTTTCCGTCCCGGCGCTGGGATCATCCCGTTCCCCTGCTGGGCTCCTGGGGAAACAAACAGCGAGGGGAGCAGGGATGTGGCACCGTCCCTCTGTGACAAACAGCCCTGAGCCAGCGGGCGGCAGGAGCCAGGCTCACGGGGCCGTGCAGCCACTCAGGCTTTGGGCTCCTTCGCTCTGGGCTCCAGCGTCTCCCAGCCCCTCACCAGCTGCAGCACTGGCACGTCCCATGCGCCGGGGGCTGCTGCCCAGGGAAGGGGTTCGCAGAGGACTGCAGCACCAGGTGCAGAGGACTAGGAGACTCCAGGGTCCCTAGCGCCCTTTGCCTCCCCTAGGCTGAGAGGATCTGTGGTCCTTGCCCCCTGCCAGGACTGGTGCCCGTGTGTGGCCCCAGAGCGATGGCATGGCATCCCCGCAAGCTCCCGGGACTCTTACCGCTCAGCTAGCTGTCGTGGCTTGGCTCCTGCACCCGCCTTGGGCTCCATCGCCAAGTCCCACAGCTCTCCTCTGAGGGGAAAGCTACAGCCCTTCCCCAGCCAGAACCAACGCCAACCAGCCCAGAGCTGCCCAAGCAAAACAAGTGCCAGCTCCCCAGTTAAATATTCACCTGCTCGCCCATCCCCCAGGCCCTTCAGGCTGGGTCCTGGCTCAGAAAGCAGCCAGCTGCCAGGGAGGCGCCTTGAGGGGGCTCAGTCTGAGCCCACCTGTGGCTGGAAGTTGTCCGGAGCCAGCCCCTTTCACAGGTGCCCCGCCTCGTTGCTGTGGGGCAGGAAGAGGGGCCTGACCTCCAGCCAGTCTGGCAGCTGCAATCAGGCAGTGCCCGCGGGAGCCTCGCTGCACAGCTCAGGGCTGGCGGAAACGCAGCCGCCAGACAAGTGCCAGGGACATTGCAGAGCGCCGCGTGGCAGCCAGGAAGGGTCCACAACTCGCTGGCCCCTCCCTGCCACGAGGGCCCTGCACACTGGCGGTGCTGGGCGCCCAGCGAGTCCTGCCCGCCGCAGAGAGGCCTGGTGTCTCCCGCCCCACACAGACCAGGCCAGAAACACTTGGTGATGAGCTCTGCCTGCCCTTGGCTGGGAGCCCCCCCACCAGCTGGCAGTGCCCCACGCCTTCCCACAACCTCCCCGCTGGCACTTACACCAGAAGCCTTGCTTTGGTCCCCTTTCTCCCTTTCTCCCCTTCCCCATTCTGCTTCTCCGGCTGGTTGGCTAATTCACACTGAATCCACCTTCCATCAGATGCAGTGAGACGGGGTCCGGGGAGGGACACTAGTGGAATGGCGTAAATACAGAACAGAACTATTTCTTGGACAAGTCAGCCTTTTCTGCGTTATTATTGGTAATTCCACCACTTCCATCTGGTAATGGATCAACGCCATTGCTTGAATTCTTGTTGGTCCCAAGAGACCTAAAAAACTGACTCTTATTGTCCTTAACTCTGCTGGCCTTAGCTTCCTCTTTGGGTGCCTTTGCTTCCCTTATCAACTTTCTACACCTCCCAGTTTCTGATTTATGTTCATTACTGCCAAATTCCCCTTTCTTTTGTTTGTGCCCCAGGAGGTGAGGTGAGGTGAGGTGAGGTGGAAAGGGGGCACAATAGGATCTCCTGGGTCACACAATACATCACCCCTTCCCTCCCAGCTGCTCATACTGAGCCTCCTTCCCCCGCTGGCTCACAGTTTTGCCTTTTCTCTTTTTCTTTTAAAATCGAAACCCCGGTGCCTGCGCACACCAAGGTGGGAGGCAGCGCCCGGCTAATTCCCCCTGGGCTCAGAGGAAGGGAGGCGCTGCTGCCCAGTGCCTGGGCGCTGCGTTCCTCAGCCACCCTGACAGCCCCTGGGCCAGCTCTTGCTGTCCACACCTGGCAGGGCAGGGCCTGGCCGCACGCCCCGCAGGAGGAGGGAATGCAGCAGCTGAAAAGTGGCCTGAGCCCTCGGGGGCCTCAGGGCTGGGAGACAGCAGGCCAGGGGCGCTGGGCGGCTCAGGGCACCGGGGCCGGGCTAGCGCAGCCCGAGCCTGCGGAGCCCACAGACAGCCGGGTGCCTGGCAGGGGGCAGTGGGCAGGGGCCGGGCTGGGATCCCCGCCGGCTGTCGGAGCGGCGGGATCAAAGCCGGCTCCGCGCAGCCCTGGGCGGTCCCAGACACCTGGGGGGGCGGGCTGGGCTGGGCTGGGCTGGGGGCGATAAAAGGCCCAGGGAGCCGCCGGGCGGCCGCGCTGAGCCGGCAGCCACGGGAGGCAGCGCGGGGACCCCGGCAGGAGGATGAGCGGGGCTGGCCCCGCGCCCGGCCCGGCCCGCGCCCTCGGTCCGCTCCGCGCCTTCCCCGACGGAGCCTCCAGCCGCTGCCCCGCGCCCGCCCGGGCCGAGCCCCGCGCAGGTGGGTGCCGGGGGCGGGCGGCGGCGGCGGGGGGGGGGGTTCCCGGGACGCGGTCCCTGGGGGCCCGGGCTGAGCGCTCTGCCCCACTTCTGCCCCGCAGGGAGCCGCGCCCCGGCGGGGCCCCGGCGGAGGAAGCGAACCACGTTCAGCCGCGGGCAGCTGAGCGAGCTGGAGCGGGTCTTCGCCGCCCTGCCCTACCCGGACATCGGCACCCGCGAGCGCTTGGCCGAGCGCACGCAGCTGCCCGAGGCCAAGATCCAGGTGAGCCGGGCCGGGCCGGGCCGGGCCATGCCGCGCCGGGCGCACGCGGTGTCTGAGCCGCCGGCTCCGCGCCCGGGGTCGGGTCCCGCGGCCCCCCGAGGCGGCGCCCCAGGGCTGAGCCGCGGCCCGGCCGCCCCGTCAATCACGGCCCGTCTCTCCCCAGGTCTGGTTCCAGAACCGCCGCGCTCGCAGGATCAGGAGCGGGCAGCTGGAGCGGCCCGGCGGCAGGAGGGCTCTGGCCCGCAAACCGGCCCCCTCCCGCCCGCTGCAGCCCCACGGCCGAGGGGCCAGAAGCCGGCCGCTGCCGGAGCTCGGCCTGCCTGGCGGCTCCCCCCAGCAGTGCCCGGGCCAGGCGCTGCCGAGCCCGGCCTCCGCTTTCCAGGGGCAGCCGCTGTGGGAGGAGAGCCGCCAGCCCCCGCGCAGCCAGGGCGGAGCCCCGCGGCCTCTGGCCAGCCCCAGCCCGGCAGCGGGGCAGGGAGCGGAGCTGGTGGCGGGCGAGGGGCTCTCCTGCTGGGACGTGTTCCCCGCCCAGACCTCCCTCGGGTACATCTCCGACCTCATCTACAACGCAGCCATCGTCACCAACCTGGGCGAGCCCTAGGCCTGGCCCCAGCAGCGGGGGCGCTCCAGGGGCTGCGGGGGGGGGGCTGCCCTCAGGCCTGGACCCTCCAGCTCCTGTGGCGTTTGGCGCGGAGCAGCTGGCAGCAGGCACTGGGTGAGACCGTCCGACCCGCGGTGCCAGCTGGGACCTGCTGCCCACGGACATGGGGGCAAGCGAGGCCAGGGAGGAGATGCTGCCACACCTGGGAACCGCCCTGATCTGTGTCTGCTCCTACCCACCACGGCATCTAACCACTAGGCAGGGCAGCCATCACTGGCCTGGACAGCAGTTGGGCCCCGCATCGCAGGACATGAAGGGTTAAGGATCTGAATCCCTGCGGTGGTACCTGGCTGAATTAATCTGGAGGGAGGCTCTGTTCCCAGGGGTTAGCAGCGGGCTGACCTCTGCATCCTGGCTTTCTTGGGCGTGTGTGCTTCAAAAGCAATTCCGCAGCAATAATAAACGAGTAGCCATGCCCTCCCTGGCTTGGCGCTGTCATTTTCATTAGAACCGAAGTATTATTGCACTGACTCCTTAAGATCTTTGCAATTCCATCAAATATCGAAAGGCAGGTCTGTGCCGCAGGCTGGCAAAGCGGGGCTGCAGCCTGGGCCTGCATATCACAATCAGCCGTAATACCAACTAATCTGTCAGAAAAATACCTTAATCTCAGGCTGTATTTGCAGATGATTGTGGAGGGGCCTGGCCATGGAATTTATCCACATTACCTAATCCCGGTGCCATGTCACATTTCCAGGTTACAACATAGATTTGCACGTATCAGAAATATTAAAGCATGTTTTTAGAAGGGGCTTAGCAGACATCAGAACATTAATCAACAGTGTTAGCGCCTGGCACGCTGCCCACCTGCTGCCCCTCCTGGGCCAGGCTGGGCCTCTGGGAGCCACCGGCCTCAGCAGGCTGCGGACAAGGGGGAGGGGCGGCAGCACTGGTGAGATGGGGTCAAGGCTCAGGCCTGCCCCAGTGGGGCCAGTGTTGGTTCCCCATGGTCAGCAGCAAATCCAGCCTGTATGTGCAACGTGGCCTGCAGGGCATAGCGTCCTTCCAGCCCCCCTCGGCCTGGCAGCAGTAGAGCCCATGCAGGCTTGTGTTGCGCCTGGGAAGGCCCTTCTCTTTGCCTGGCAGGTACTGCAAATGGGAGCATGGGGTGGGGGAAGCCAGGTGCCTGCCTTCCTCTCTCAAGCAGGGAATCCCTCTGCTGCCTGGTAGCTTTGCTGCCAGCGATCACTGCAGGCCCTGCTGTGTCTGATACCTGGGTGCAGGGACATGTGCTGCTGCCACTGCTGCTGGCCCACGCTGAGCTGGGATTCTGGGCCAGGTTTCCAGCCGTTGGGGGCAGGCCTGTAAACTCTTTACCCCAAACCCCTGCAACAGCGGGAGGCCCCGGGCCCGGCCAGACAGGCACTGCACAGGGATCGTGGCGCTGACAGACCCAGCCCTGCTCACCTGTTGGGGGCTATGTGCAGGGTGAATTGCTGAGCCCCAGCGGCAAGTATTCAAAAGCCACGAATCAGGCCCCCAGAGTCACAAGCCTGGCTTAAAAATCCTGACATTCATCAAAATAACGGTGGGCGGGAGGGGTCTCGTCTCTGCTGTTGGGCTGCGTCGGCAGGGCGCACGTGGGTCACGTTTTCAAGCTTTTCTCTGCACCCAGGCGGGCTGGACGCTACGCCTGCTCGTTTGCAATGAAAGCCGAGATTCTCCCTAATCCCAGGCGCTGGAGCCTTAGGAGCAACATCCACTATTGCAAGCTGCTCCGCTTGACAACAGTCGCTGGGTCTCTCCTGCAGCAGTAGCGGCGTCTTTGATTCTGGTGCGGAGCAGGGAGCAGGATTTCTTACTGTGCTCAACAGGCTTGTGCTGCTGGGGAAACGCAGAACCCGGAACTCACAGCTTGGCCGCTACGGGCTAGATCCTGCACTGCTGAAGTTGATGGGAATGGCCCTGCACCCTGAGAGAGAGAGGCAGTGATCTCAGGTAGTCTGTACACTCTGCGCATAGCTGTGCTGTGTTTGCACTGAGGTGGCATCTCCGGGACTCCCAGTTGCCTGGTGAGTCACCTTTCAAAGCTTCATTTGTAACTCCAAGACTCCCAGGGCCCATCACGTCTAGGGAACAAGAACCAGGAACGGACTCACTGGGCGCCCTGCGTGTGCTTCCTACAAAGCCATACCATTGAGCCACTCCCTGGGGCTGCGAAGCGCGGGGGGCGGGAGCGGGGACCTCCCTGCAGAGCTGCACGGACAATTCTAGGTGCTTTTTGGAAGGTCAGGGAATAAACCCCCAACGTCACACCTGAAATAGAAGCTGAGTCCCCACACGCACCGATGTGGCTGTGACAGGTGAGCCGGGGTGGAGGGGTCAGAGCTCAGCTGGCTCCTGTGAGGGGGGTTCTGGGGCTCAGGTGCTGCGGGCTGCTAACAAAGCATGCTGGGTATAAAAAGGCCCATTTACCTCCCTGGGTCTGGGCGCGTGCAGGCAGGGGCTAGGCTTTGCTGTTCTCTTCTCTGCCAAGTGGTGACAGGGCAGGGCAGGCTCAGCTCGCCTCCCTCCAGGGAGAGAAGGGGCTCCACGTGTCATGACAGGAGCAGGACAAGGGGCCAGGTAGGAGCCTATGCAGAGTGGGGCATTACTGAGAGTGGGTCATCCAGCCCCTGAGGAGACGTGTAGGTCAGGGCTTTTGTTGTCCCTCCTTTTGGATTGTCTCAAATTACCCTGGAAGGGGGAGATTTTTGGTTCAGCAGGAGGCTAAACCACCCAACCACCGAAGAACCGGGCACCAGCTGCCTCAGACGATAGCCAGGTAAGTGCCCCTCTGCGGTGGGACAGGTGGAAGCCTCACCCTGAAGCCAGGGTCTACTTAAGATGGACTCAGGCAAACTGAGTGAGCAGCTGGGTGAATCCTACCTAGACAAGCGTAAGAGGGAGCTCAAACCATGGTGCGAGCCAACAGTCTGCCCGGCTTGTGACCTGCACGGAGCAGGTCTCACACGCCTTTTATTGTACACACGCAGGGCTCGTTTGCATTGCCTAGACTGGGTGAGGATCCAAGCTGCTGGAGCTCCTGTCAGACGGCTGCAAACCATTGCCCGGGATGTACTTAGAGGCAAACACGATGTTACGCAGCCGACCCTGCGCCAGCGTTTACAGTGCCAGCACTTGCGGCTCTTGCTGGGCAGGGCAGACGCCCATGGGCTTGGGCTTTAACAAGCCTTCCCTTTCGCCAGGGATCGTTCCTGGGGGCGGAGGCCACTCAGCTCGCTCCCCGCTGGGGGGGGGGGGGATGACAAAGGAAGGGAGAGGCTAGTCTTTGTCCCAGTGGCACCTGCTGCATTAGCCCCCCTTCTCCCCTGCCATGAAGTGGGGCTGACCAGAGCTGGGGTAGTTCATAGATTCCAGGGCCAGAAGGGCCCATTGTGATCGGAGGCTGGCTGCCTGTAGCGCACAGGCCAGAGAACTGCCCCAACTCTTTCCTCGAGCTGAGCTTTTAGAACAGCCCAGCTGTGATGGAGAATCCACCAGGACCCTTGGAGGAGGAGAAAGGCTGGTGCGTGGGTTGATCCCAGGATGACTGAGATGCCAAGAGGCTGCACCAAGCGAGGCATTTCCAGTGGAGCTAGGGACGTGTTAGCACCGTTCTACAAAGCGCTGGTGAGTGCTCGTCTGCAATACCGGGTGCAGTTCTGCTCTCTCGTGTTTTAAAGAAAGAAATTCAGACTGGAACAGGTGCAGAGAGAAGCTACTAAGCTGATCAGCGGAATGGAAAATAGCTGGTCTCTAACCACCGGAGGAGTGATGTTCTGGAACTGCCCGCCCATGGGCGCAGTAGGGGCAAAAGCCCTAGCTGGCGTCAAGGCCGAGCTTGGTACGTTTATGGAGTGGATGATGTGATGAGGCTGCCTGCAATGGCACGTGGCCCATCTGACGCTAGCAGCAAGTATCCAATGGCCAGAGACGGGCACTAGCTGGGCAGGTGCTGTGTTACTAGAGAATTCTATTCCAGGAGTGTGTCTGGTCGGCTTGCTGACATGATCAGTCTAACTGATGGCCAGATTTGGGAGTGGGAAGGAATTCTGCCCCAAGTCAGTTTAGCAGAGACTCTGGGGATTTTTGTTTTCCTGTGCAGTGTATGGGTCACTTGCTGGTTTAAACTAGAGTAAATGGTGGATTCTCTGTAACGTGAAGTCTTTAAATCATGAGTTGAAGATGTCAATAATTCATCAGCGGGGATGGGCCTGCTACGGAAGGGGGTGGGTGAGGTTTTGTGACTTGTGATGTGTAGGTCAGATGAGCAGATCACAGGGGTCCCTTCTCGTCTTAAAGTCTGAGTCTAACTTGTTCCAATGGTTAATTACTCACAATTGAACATGCACACCTTACTTCCAGTCTGAACGGCTCGCTTCAACTTCCAGCCACTGGAGCCTGTTAGACCTTCTGCTGCGGGCCTCGAGCCCATTTCTAAATAGCTGTTCTCCACGTAGGTACTTCTAGCCTGTGCTTGTCACCCCGACCCTTCCCTTTGCTAAACACCGTGACTGAGCTCTTTGATTCTGTCCCTACCAGGCATGTTTTCTAATCCTTGACTCTTTCGCGTGGCTCTTCTCTAAACCCTCGCCAAAGTATCACCATCTCCCCTGAATTGTGGACACAGAACTGGACACAGGATTCCAGCAGCGGTCGCACCAGTACCACATACAGAGGTAAAATAACCTCCCTCCTCCTACTCGGGAGTCCCCGGTTTATACATCCCAGGATCACATGAGCTCTTTTGTACAGCATCACACCGGGAGCCTGTGTTCAGCTGAGTATCCACCACAACCCCCAAATCCTGTCCAGAGTCGCTGCTCCGTGGGATCGAGTCCCCTGACTTGTAAGCATGGCTGAGTCTTTGTTCCTAGACCTGTATGTTTACAGTTAGCCACACTGCACACACATTGTTTAGTTGCACCCAATTTTATCAAGCGATCCAGATTGAGAGAGAGAGAGAGAGGTCGACCTATTTTTGGTTGCCTTACAGCCACTGCATTAATTACTGTGGTGGCTGATGTTCACACTGCCCTCCTGGGTTGGTGCTGCGCGTCCGCACCAGGAGCACATTCACCCACCTAAGAGAGGCCGTGTGGGGAGCTGACAACCTGATCGCTCAGCTCCGCTGGCAGCTCCCTGCCAGGAGCCAGGCTGCCCCACAGGCTCCTGGAGGACTGACCCTCCCCGTTCCCTGCCAGGAGCTGCAGGAAGCGGCCCGGGGCTTCTGCCCAGATTTCTTGCCAATTTCATGGCTGCAAATTGACAAGCATGATGGCCAACAGCCAACGTAAGGAACGCGGTGTCTACATTGACGCTGCGCTGCCCTGACTACAGCGACATAAGCCCTACACCTCTCGCTGAGGTGGTTTGATGTCAGCATAGCAGAGGAGCTCCATCCCTGGGAGGAGCATTTCAGGATGCACACCTCCACAAAACTCTGTCATGTAGCCCAGCCCTTGGTCTAGGACAGGCTGGGCTAAGGAGTCAGACCAAGGGTCCATCTAGCCCAGTATCCTGGCTCTGACAGTGCCCAGTGCTTCAGAGGGATAGCGCAGAACAGGGCAATTCTGAGCAATCCATTCCCCGCTGTCCAGTCCCAGTGTCTGGCAGTTTAGGGGCACCCAGAGCACAGGGCTGTACCCCTGACCATTCTGGCTAATGGCCATTGATGGACTTGTCCTCCATGAACTCCTCATTCCTTTTGAACCCAGTTATACTTCTGGCCTTCACAACATCCCCGGCACAGGGTGTATGCGCGTTGTGACGAAATACTTCCTTTTGTTTGTTTTAAATCTGCTGCCTGTTAATTTCATCAGATGACCCCTGGCTCTTGTGTTACGTGAAGGGGTAAATAACACTTCCTTATTCGCTTTCTCAATACCTGTCATGATTTTATAGACCTCTATCGTATCCCCCCTAGTCAACTCTTGTCTAAGATGAACATTCATAGTATTTTTAAACTCTTATGTGGAAAAAGTCCCATGCCGCTAACCATTCTTGTTGCCTTTCTAATAATATCTCTTGAGAGGGGACAACCAGACCCACACCCATTATTTAAGGTGTGGGAGTGCCATGGATTTATATAGTGGTATTGTGATATTTTCTATTTTATTATCTCTCTTTCCTAATGGTTGCTAACACTGTTAGCTTTTTTGACCACTGCTGCACATTGAGCACATTTTCAGAGAACTATCCACAATGACTCCAAGATCCTTCTTGAGTGGTAACAGCTAATTTAGACTCCATCATTTTGTATGCATAGTTGGGATTAGTTTTTCCAATATGCATTACTTTGCATTTATCAAGATTGAATTTCATCTGCCATTTTGTTGCCCAGTCACCCAGTTTTGTAAGATCTCTGTGTAACTCTTCACGGTCTGCTTTGGACTTAACTATCTAGAGTAATTTAGTTTCATCTGCAAATGTTTCCACCTCACTGTCCACCCTGTTTTCTAGCTCATTTATGAATATGCTGACAAGCACAGGTCCCAGTATAGATTCTTGGAGGACTCCACTATTTACCTCTTTCCATTGTAAGAGGTAAATTGTAGAACTGACAGTTTGTTCCTACCCTTTGTTTCCTATTTTGTAACCAGTCACTGATCCATGACAGGACCTTCCCTCTGATCCCATGACAGCTTAGTTGGCTTAAAAGCCTTTGGTGAGGGACCTTGTCAAAGGATTTCTGACAGTCCAGGTACACTATTACCTTTATCATACAGACATTTTTTTTGAGATTACTAGTTAGACAGCATCTATTTTTCATAAAACCATGATGATCTGCATTAATTACATGACCTTCTTTTTGTTCTCGATTAATCAAGTCCTGTATCACCCACTCCATTATCTTACCTGGTGTCAGTCTGGCTGACAGGCCTATAATGACCCGGCTCATTCCGTTTAGCTTTTTTAAAATTGGCACAACATTAGCTAGCTTCCAGCCTTCTGGAACTTCCCCAGTGCTCCACAATGTATTGAAAATCAACATTAATGGTCCAATGAGCTTCTCAGCCAGCTCTGATAAAATCTTTGGTTGCAAGTTATCTGAACCTGCTGGTTTAAAAATGCTTAACGTTGGTAGCTTCTGTTTAACGTCCTCCAGAGATACCAGTGGAATGGATTTATCACCACCATATGATGAAACTATATAATGTTTACTGAACACTTCTTCCTTTTCTGCATTATTATTGATAATTCTACCATTTCCACTTACTAATGGACCAATACCATTGTCAGGATTGCTTTGTTCCTTTTTAATTCTGCCGGCCATAGATTTTTCCTTGTCCATTTGCTTCCCTTATACATTTTTTACAATTCCTAACTTCTGACTTGTCCCTATCCACTCCCCCTTCTTCCATTTGTTATATTTTAAACCAAGTCAGTTTTTTAACCAATACAGCCTTCTTCCTTGATTGCATCTTTTTGGGCAACGTGTAAGGTGTTCTTAAATGTTTCCCAATTACCCCTTTCATTCTTCTGCTTAAATTGTTCCTCCCAGCTGATCTGGCTGAATAGTTTTCAGTTTTGTGAAACTGGCCATAGTAAAGTAACATATCTATATTCTTGGTCTGGCCTGCCTTCTGACTGCGCCTGATAAAAGTCACGATCACTTGTACCTAAGCTAGCATTAATTTTTAGTGCTGTGATCAGTTTCTCTTTGTGTTAAGATGAGGCCCAATAAAGAATTCCCGGTATTGGCTACAACACCTCTGGAGTGAAGTTTCCCAGTATGGGAGGAACAGTTTGGGATGAGGTGTTCTCGTTCTTCTGGGGAGCAGCTGTCTGCACAGGGGAGAACACACACAGCCAGGAGCACACGCAGTGCTCATCCCCTGCCCAAATGCTGCTCTAGCCTACAACAGCCCGCTAGAGCACCATGCAGGAGTGCAAAGAGCATTAAAGAAACCAAGCGCAATGGCTGCTGCAGACGCGGCTGGAGCAGCGTTTGGGATAAAGAGGACAGACACCCAGGCTGCTCAGCTACGCAGGGCAGGCATTTCACGCACAGCGTCTCCTCCGTAGAAATCTGCCTTGAGGCAGAAGTGAGATCGTTCTAATGCACACAGAACAGATTTATTTCTAACAAGGGGCAGCAGCTTCTGAGCTAGAAGATGAGGCAGCATTAAGCTCCCCACTCCTCCCCATGCCGTTCATGTTTGCGAAGCCTCGGATCGCTGCTGACTCTTCTGTTCTGTGCTGTGAAGTCTCCGTTCAGTGCATCTGGGGATTCCTTTCAAACATGGCAGGCAGGTAAGTGACATGGGGTGAGGGACCCGATGGACCAAAGTCAAACATACCTGTGGCCAAACTAATAACCCACAGGTGAGGAAAAGACCTCCAGCATAAGGATCACAGTCTAAGTGAAAGTACCCTGACTACAGTCCTCCGAGCTCCCCTTCCATGGTCCGCACCATCACATATAGTTCAGCCAAGCCCACCACTGAGGCCACGATCACAGCCAACAGCACACGCTGGGGGTGACAAGAAGAAATAAATGAGCTTTAAGTGATGCTGCTGGAGCATTCCCATCGGCTTTCCATTCTCAGGGGAAATGGCATTCCTGCCCATTCCTTCCAGTGTGCTCTGAACACTCCAAAGAAGGTTCAGGAAGGAGAAAACAAACATGGAAACTGTAAAGTCCAAGCTCTCTGCTCACACTCACCGCTGCCATTTCTGTGAAGATGTACTGGCTGCCCAAGTACGTGCAGGCAAATGCGGCCGCCACTGTGACAATGAAGTTGAGTATGGTGATGACCATGGCTTTCATGGACCTAACTGGAGGCGAGGGGTTGGAGAGGAGGGAGAAGAAATGTCAGCGTTTGCAGATAAAACCTGTTTGCCATAAGCAGCAACGTGAGAGGGTTTGAAGTAAGCTATAGTATCGCTACATGAATCTGCCAGTGCCTTCCCTACTGTTCGACAGAGAAACACTCAAGAATAAACACGCCGGGAAGTCTGAAGAAACTCCTCCTCTCTTTTGAAGAAGCAATTTCGATTTAAAACATTAACAAATTAACCCTTTGCCTGCACTGCTGGGCCCTCAAACTGCAGAGGGGAATAGAATCAGCCAGAGAAGCAAACTGGCAACAGAAAGCTGTCAAAGCTGGCCAACATCTCTTCTTTAGGCACCATAGTCTCCTCTTCTGATCCAAACTGCCAACCCCTGAGGCTTTTCAAAGTCCTTCAAACTCTGATGTGCCATATAATTTTCACCGGTAGTTATTTAATGGTTAGGGTAAATAGGGACCTTCTTTTTAAATTAAAACCCATCTAGTGAAGCACATCCTGCTATTCAGAGCGGGTGGGGCTGCCCTCAGTCTTTGAGGATGAGCAGATGACAATTTATTTAATTCTCACAACTGGTTTTTTGCCTGCTGGGCATACACTGCCTGGTTTCCCCTTGTGTTGATACAACTCACCTTGCCTTCCCAAGTCAGCCAGAGTCCCATACCGGTTCAGTTCCTAAGACAAGAAGAACAAAGTTTAAAAAAAAACCTTATTCCACACTGGAGACAATCACGACAGAACACGCTGCATTGCTACCCCAGTGAGACTAACACTATATTTGATTAACAAGCTTGTGTGGGTACCACCCTGATGTCCCAGGTTCCCTTGTTTACAATATAGATTTGGCAGCCCTGTTTCTATGAGAGGGAGAGTCTTCCAGCACTTCTCTATTTCTCCCTTCAAAGGCCTCATACTGCAGCAATCCTCACTCTAGTTGATGGACTCTGCAGCCCAATGATACTTGCGATAGGCCAGTTGGGAAAGCAATCTGAGATGCTCTCCTCAGAGAACTGAGTTACTTTTGCCTCTGAGCTACCAGACCAAAGAGCCTAGGACCCACATTCATCTCCGGCCATTGTCACCAAATAGCTGTGCTGAGTCACTTGTTACTTTAATATTGATGGTGATTTCACAGGGTCTGGTAAACTTGTATAATTGGTGGGGAACAGACTGGCCAGGTTTATTCTTATCTGGTATCTTCACTGCCTTTCTTCATACCTGGCAGTTAATGTTTCTTGTTATCCGCTTGTATTCTTCATTGGCTAGCTTAGTCTTTATCTTCTCCAGACGGGCCACCAGTTCTGGGTTCTGAAAAAAATTAACAAGAGAAACTGCAGTGAGAGCGGAGGTGCCATGAATTGATTCTGTACTTTTGTACATTTCTTGGCACATGGAAAACATCTAGCCTTAGCCTTCCTAGCTAAGAGATGGAGACAGTGTACCAGCTACAGTGGTAGCTAGCATTTATTCCATGCTTGTTACGTACCCTGGGAGGTTTTTCCACTTCAGGGAGATAGATCTCACTGCCTTCCAGTAGCTCATGCAGATACACAGGAGAACCTACAAGACAAAGAGTTCCTCTAAATCCTTTCAGTTGGGAAAAGCAGGCAGAGCAGTGAAATGTAATGGCCAGGTCATTCTCTGGATCTCTTACTGGTAACATCAAGGATGCAACATGGAAATGTCTTCAAGACATGAGGCAGGGTGTGCGAGACAGAGTTTAAAACAAAGTAAAAACTATTTTAAACAAAACTGTTTTCGTTAAGTTAAACAGACTGTCACTGAGAACAATAAAAAATCCTGAATATTCCAAGTAAAACAGCAGTCGCCTAGTACAGGAGTGAAACGAGTCAGGCTAGTTTCACAGGTCCAGGATGAATGAAATGCAACTAGTATTATAACTGGATTTCAAATTAGATTTGAGCTCAGGGTGAGCAATGAAGGTATTAATTCTAAAAGCTATAACTTTAGTTTAGTTTTTATAACCAGAAAAACTATAACTTAGGCCACATCATGCCCCATGAAGTCAGTAAGTATTAGCCTCATTTCACAGATGAGGAAACTAAGGGGTAGAGGTTACGTGATTTGCCCAAAATGGCAGAGCCATGGAAAAAGCCCAATTCATGCAAATAAATCCTGTGCAACTATGAGCCCATCTTTCCTCCATTAGGGTAAGAAACATGGAAGAGGTATAGACATAATGAGGTGGCTGTGATATAAAAAAGGTGCTGTGGATGGCAGGCATTGGAGAGAAGTCAGCTCTTGTACCAACACCGGCCACACTGTTGGAAAGGGCAGAAGTCGATGGTTCTAGACATGGGAAGGGTGGAGAAGGGAAAGACAAGATTCATTAGGGCAGATGAATCAAATCCATGGAGATTCTTCTAGACAAGAATGGAAGATAATTTGGAACTGGAGTCTGAAGTAACAGCGAGCAGTCTGAAGATCGTGTAATGAATGTGGTCATGTTTCTTTGTACGTGACAAATGGAGCAACAGCATTTTGCGGAAGAGCAGGGACTTGGGGAGACCACAGAGAAGCAGGGGATAACAGAGATGACAGGAACCAGGAGAAGGATTTCAGCAGAGGTGAATCAAGGCTGTGGCACTCACAGGAGACAGAAGCGAGGGTCAGTTCTAGGGTCCCATTATTGGGGGGGGGGGGGGAGTAGGTATTTTGGTGGCCCCAGCTGTTACTTAAAAACCAAATAACCTTCCAGGAGTCCAGGGGCTAGTTAAACCCCTGGACAATCTTAGATTGTAAGAGTTTGCAGAAGCAAAATTTGACTGCTGTCTTCTGTGTGGCTTTATCATTTACGTGACGGGCGAAGCCGGGCCAGTCGGCTGCTGTTCCACGGCGCACAGTGCATGACTTTGTACGTGTTTTGGCCTTTCTGACAATAATTTGGGGCCCCTTGAAGATAGCTGGGGGCGGGGGCAGCAAATGTCCCCCTTGTGGACCCTCCCCGCGCCGGGCCTGGCTGGAAGCTCCGCCAGGGGCGTTCACGACCAAGCCCAGAGACAGCCCTGAGCCGGCGGGACGGTCAGCCTCAGGCCATGGCGCCCGGCCGGCGGCGGCGCCTCTCTCACCTGCCTCGCGCAGGGCTCCCTGCAGCTTCCTGAGCAGGCTGAAGGGGACGAGGGGGCCGCGCCCGGGAGCCTCTGCCCCCAAAGCCGCCTCCAGCTCCGCCCGCAGCTCGCGGGGAAGCCGCCCTAGCTGCCCGCTGTCCAGGGCCCCCACCAGCCGCGGCCCGGCTCGCACGGAGGACGCCATCTTGGGCAGGACGGGGGTCATGTGATCAGCATGACACACCCGGTGCCAAGGGACGGGTCCCGGATGAGCCAAAGAGAGCGGCGGCCTCGCCCGCGCCGCGCGCAAAGGGCGCTGGGAAGGCGGACGTTGCCTAACGGGCTGAGGGCGGCCGCGCGCCGTCTTGTGGGCCGGTGGCGGTGTCCGTGTCCGTGTCCGCGCTGCTCGGGCCCGGCGGGCGGGATGTCGGGCTGCGCGGCGCGGCGGTCCCTGGCGGCGGCTCTGAGCAGGTGCCGGGCCCTGCCGCTCAGGGAGGCCCCGAGCCGCGGCCTGCGGGCTCTGTGCGCGGGGGGCCCCGGGGCCTGGCAGCTGCCCCCGCGCCGCCACCTCTCGTCCAGGTGAGGCCGGGCCCGGGGGGCGGGTGAGGCGAGCGCCGGGCTCCGGGGCTGCCCGGCCTCCTACCCCCGGGCCCCCTGCCCCGCCCCCCCTGGGCCTCCTGCCCCCTGCCCTGCCCCCCCGAGCTCGCTTTGCGGTTGTTTCCCCAGAAACCGGCCCGAAGGCAAAGTGCTGGAGACGGTGGGCGTCTTCGAGGTGCCGAAGCAGCACGGCAAATACGAGACGGGCCAGGTAGGTGTCCCCGGGCCGCGCCGCCTGCCGGGGGGGCCTGCGGGGCCGGGCTGGGGCCCGCTTCGGGGCGCCTGGCCTCGGGCCTGTCTGCGGCTGGCAGCAGCGAAGCAGGCAGGCCTTGCACGGTGAGATGGCTGCTGCCGCCGGGTCATTTCGGCGGCTCATTTTCCAGGCGAGAGGCACTGAGGCTGTGCAGGGACAGCTGGAACCTCCTGCCTCTGCTGGAGACGCTCAGATCTGGTCCTTCCTTCCTGACTGGTCTCACTGCATCCGAGCCCACGGTGCTGCCTGTGCCGCCGCCGACGTCGCCTGCGTATTTCGTTGTCAATTTACACTTACTATGGCCAAAGTTGAATGCCTTACCTCTCCTCCCAAGCCTTCCCCACTCCCTCCTTCTTTGTCACCACTGTCCTCTCTGTCACCAGATCATAAAACGGAGCCTATCTTAGATTCTTTCTTCTCCCCTGCCCCATCCGTCCAGGCTCTGTCCAAATCTTGCTCATTCTCCTTGCATAGTAAAAATAAAATGCTGCCTCTTTAGAAATGTGAGGTTGCTGGCCCTTTCCTTTCTTTTCCATGAGTTTTAATCTCTTGGCTGTGGTTTGCACAGGTCCGAAGTTTATGATTTCTTCCCCCCACCCTCCCTTCAGTTGTTTCTTCACAGTGTGTTTGGATACCGAGGAATAGTCCTGTTTCCCTGGCAAGCCAGGCTGTATGATCGGGACGTTGCTTCTCCGGTCCCAGAAAAGTAAGAATTCCCATTGTTCGTTTGCTCTCATGCTGTTGTTATATTTAAGCCTTTTTCTGTTCTTCCTGATCTGGGTCACTGAAATTTTTAGGAAAGAGTGGGGCAAAGCCTCAAGTGACTTGTGTGTGAGCACAAATCTGGGAGAGATCTGTTCATATTCAGAGAAACTATTTTGGTATTAATTTAGACTAAGTAAAAGAGGGGAGGAAAGTTTCAGGGAATGGTGTGTGTGTTGTAGAAAACAAAGAGGTGGTGGAGTTGCACGTTAACAAAAGAGACTCCTGTGCTCTCCAAGGTGGATTTAGATGCAGCTTGCTGTATAGGTTCCTAGTGATTTGGATTGGTTAGCATTGGCTCCAGTCTTGGCTAGCTAGGCTCAGTTCAGAGCCTCCTTGTCTTTCACTTCCACTCCATGCAGCTGATGAACCCAGCAGTGAGTCTTATGGGACAGGGGTAGGACTGAGGAGTGAACAAATAGAAAATAAGGGTGGAGTGAAAGCATTAACCCAGCTAGGAAGCCTGACTGAATAGCGAGACTCTTCTCAGTCTCTGTAAATGGGGCGATCATGCCACTGGCATGGATGTTTTTGGCATCTCACGTCAATTATTGCTGTATGTGCGGGTGGTGTGAAATAGGGTGATTGGAGATCCCAACGTGTACTCAGAACCCCCTTTCCTTTAAGAATGGACTTATTGCTGATAGCAACTGTTTGCACCCTATCCATAACATCAGAGACGCAACCTGATGTGTGACAAACCTCACTCCCACTCTATCAACTTGCTGCTGGCAGGTTTAATCATATTTGTAGGGTGCAGGCCAATGAAAGGAGTTCTTGCACTCAGAGTTTGTCTTTCTCTTTAGGAATGAAACTGCAGCAGGTCATGGATCCAAAGAAGTCAAAGGCAAAACTCATACCTACTATCAGGTGCTAATAGATGCTCGGGATTGCCCACATATAGTAAGTGTCTGATACCCTTGTTCTTGGTACCCAAAGGTCTCCCACTTCTATTCATTCCTTAGATGCAGACAGCAGCTGTCACGAAAGGCTGGGAGGGTGCAGTTACTGTTGTGCTTCTGTGGTGGCAATATTTGGAACGGGGGTGACTGATGCAGTTTTACCAGATCATCATTCTGCTGGGAAAGATGGTCAGAAGTGTTTAACCATTGCTCTTCTGAGCAGGTCAGATTTCTTCTGCCTAGGTTAACCTCTTCCCTGTGCAGGAGTATGGGTTCTGTGATGTTTGTATAACACAGGTTAGGTAAAAGCAATAGGTAGCAACAAAATCCTCTTTTCAGTTTGTTCAGATTGTGATTTACTCTAGGGCATTAAAACGAGAGAAATGTTTGTTCTGAGCTGACCTGGTTACATAAAATAAACGTACAACCTTGAGAGAAGAAGAAGAAAACTGCAGTCAGGCTGGAAACTGGCCCACTGTATTGTCCATTTGAAGCGCTAAATCCCCCTTATTTTCAGTCTCAGAGATCACAGACAGAAGCAGTTACGTTCCTAGCAAATCATGACGACAGTCGAGCCCTCTATGCCATACCAGGTGAGTAAATAGTAGCTCTTAAGCTTTATGGAGAGTGCAAATTTTCATAAGATCAGGCTAGAAGGATGTGAGAAGTATCGTCGCTAGGGTGGTCTAGGAACAGCACTTCATAGATCTATCCATGCAATGCCCTGTCCTAGCTGTAGTGTATAGGCCTGTTGGAGAGCAGTAGGGTGTCTGACATAGATACATGGAAGAGGTGTGTTCAACTGGAGTCAGTGGCCAGGCGAGTGCGAGAGCCTTGACTGTTGCTCAGATAATTTGAGCTGTTGACACCAAGCCCACTCTCTCTACTTAGAAGTAGATGTACTCAGTTCCTACACCCTGCATTTCTCACTGCTCCTTTAGTTCTAAGGCTGTTGGGTCTCTGTTTCCCCTTCTGCTTGTTCTCTACTGAAGTCCTTGTGTGATAGTATAATCCCTTCCACGGCCACTAGTAGTGTCTCAAGCAGAGAACTGGCTTTATGTAGGAAGAAGTATGTATCCGCTTTAGAGAAGGTGGTAGGAGAAGACGCCAGGAATTATTGCCAGCATCTGTAGCTGTAGGTTGAAGGTAATTGTGCTAGTTTAGATTTCCTCTGCCAGGCACTCTTTCTTTACTGCTTATTCGTGTTGTTTATTTCCCAGCTAAGATGCCTCCTGTGACTCTCCCTTTGCTGATGGCATTTGATGGCTTATTTGGGTTTCTTCTCCAGGTCTAGACTATGTAAGCCACGAAGACATCCTCCCCTACAGCTCCACGGATCAGGTGCCAATCCAGCATGAGCTCTTTGAGAGGTTTCTTATGTACGACCAGACAAAAGGTAACTTCACACCCCTTGTGCCTTGCCCTAGAGAAAGCCTCTACAGAGCCAAGTGCTATAAAGCATGTTCATAAGGAAAGACAAGCATCTGTAGCTCACTGTCTTGTCTGCAGTGTAATACCAGGCTGTGGTGAGTGAGCCAAGAGGGGCTTTGTTATAACAGAAGCATCCTAGGTTGACCTTTCTAACTATGTTAAAGCTGCTCTGTCTGAGAGGTGGCAGTTCAGTAGCTTGCCTATAGTGATCTCTGTCCATTCCCTGCAGTGCCGCCATTTGTCGCAAGGGACACGCTGTGTGCGTGGCAGGAGAAGAATCATCCCTGGTTGGAGCTGTCTGATGTGCACCGAGAAACAACTGAAAATATCCGTGTCACCGTCATCCCCTTCTACATGGGCATGAGGGTAGGGCTGGCTGCCATTGTTACCCTCCGACCCATTAAAACGCACCATCCTCTCTGACGGCCAGGGCAGGTAGCGCCATTTCTGAGAGGCATGACCTGCTGCAGCATCTTGTTTTTGTCCTGGGACCCGACTCCTTGTCGTCGTTTCAACCTCACTTACCATTATCCCCTGTGGTCATGAGCATGGAAACAGGAGGCAAAATGGTTATAGGGAACATCGCCCTCAGCCCCTGCGTGTTGTTACTTGAGCGCTGTGAAAGGCGGGGGTCTGTGGGAGAGGTGCTGCTAGAGAGCAGGTGAGAATTTCACACATGCCTGTATCATTAACACGGCCTGCAGGAAGTGTAGGTGGGAAATGGATGTAAAATGGCACCAGAGCAGTCTGCACCAAGCTGGTTTGTCTTCTCCCTGTGGCTAATAGGAGTGCCCTGATTCAAGCCTCTGGGCTTCAGCTGACACCTTCTGCTTCTTAAAGTTGATTAGGACTTTGCTGCTTGGGGTTCAGGTAGCACACTAAGGAAGCTTGTGTATTAGCCAGCTGTCTCCTGGGGTGGAGAGCTGGGAATTTACGCATACAGTTCAGTTTCAAAATGAACAGTGCCTCAGGACCAATGGGATTATAAGGCAGCCTTGGACCACAACAGGGGCAGGCCCCGATGAAGCCAAGCTTCTGGAGAGCCAGACTGGTATTATCCCATCTGATAACCACAGCATGTGGAGTTGGGCATCTCCTAACACAGCCCAGAGGGTGTGATGCACATGGGTACACGGCTGGTCAGTGCTCCAGTCACTGGTGGGTCACACGGTGACATAGGTGCTCTGGGCGGTGCCACGCTGGGAACAAAGACTAACTCCTGGGCGAATTTGGAGAGCGCCTCAGTCTGTGCTCCCCGTGGCTCGCCTGTGTCAGTCTGGCACTGCCAAGTCCGTGTCCTGTATGCTTGTGGTGTGCTCACGGCTGAAGGGCATCTATTAAAGTAGTTTGTTTCCCTTGACAGGAAGCCCAGAATTCCCATGTCTATTGGGTAAGTGCCTTTTGTTTCTGCAGAACAGCCTAAGGAGGGTGTTTCTTTGCTGTGGGATTCTGGAAGCCCCACCATTGCGACGGACAGATTCCTCAGGGTGGGTTCTGAGGGAGGGTGGCTCTTGGTTGGAGGCTCCTGGCCTATTGCTTGCTTGCAGCTGGCTCCAGCTCCTGGTGACTTTGTCTCTCGCCTCTCTAGTGGCGTTACTGTATCCGCTTGGAGAACCTTGACAATGAAGTGGTACAACTGCGAGAACGGCACTGGAGGATATTTAGCTTATCTGGCACCCTAGAAACTGTCCGGGGCCGAGGAGTTGTGGGAAGGGTAAGTATTGCCTGATATCTGTCCGGAGACAGCTTCAATTTGGGGCACTCGCCCCGGGTTGATTTATCAGTATGCAGCTTAATGGGCGCTTCCAGTGAGTGCAGTAAGTGTGCGCTATGAAAGAATCACGCGCACGGTTCCTTGGCTGTGTGCAGGACGGAGCTGCAAGCCTGATCAGCAGAGGATTGTTCTAGTTCACACAGTCTTCCAATCATCCTACTATGGAACTGAAATGCTGTGTAATGCTGGTGCTGCTGGTTAGTGTGTGCTTTATCCTGGGGTGGGGATGGCAAGGAGTGGAAAAGAGGAACAATTGCTAAGCAGCATTTTGAAATCTGAGGATCTCTGTTAATGGCTGGCTGTGGAGAAATCTAAAGGTATCTGACTTACACAGTGGGGTGTCTTTGCGTCCTTAGGAGCCAGTCTTATCCAAAGAGCAGCCAGCGTTTCAGTACAGCAGCCACGTCTCACTGCAGGCATCCAGTGGTCACATGTGGTAAGGAACATTCATTGTTGTAGTGCGCAGCAGCACCAGTGAGGGATTAGGACCCCACAGAGACAGTCTGTCCCAGGGAGCTCACCGCCTGTGCTTAGGACAAGACTCAACAGCTGGGTGGGTGTGGACAAGGTAACTAAAAATGGTGCATGTTTCTAGTGATAATCCCAGGTTAACTCCAGGAACCCCTGCTGCCCATGAGCCCTGGCATAAGCTCCGAGCTGGTTCCTTCTTCCTCCAGTTTGTATCAGACTTGTGAAAGAACTGGACTCTATCCAAATTCTCTGCTTACCTGCTCTGTCCCCTCTTCCTTGTTGAGTGCTAGATGCAGTGTTGTATTGGGTCAGGGTTTCAGCTTTTGTTCCCTCGGGCCTTCACTAGCATTTCCTCCAGTGGGCTGTGCGAAGGGGAGTGCAGTTTCCCTGTGCAGTGACTTTCTCCTGGAGTGAGTCTGAAATTCAGTGTGCAAAGAGCTGGCACTTGGGACTATTCCCAGTTTACGTCCCATGTGCGTCATCAGCTTCACCCGCATTAAACGCTAACCACCCATTCATTAAATCACTAACTATGCATGTTGTGATGTGAACGCTCAAGCCCTATAAAGGAGAGGTGTCACACGAAACCTTTTCCCCACCTTTGAGCATACCTTTCTCAGAAGCTGGGAGCTGCTTTGCAAACACTTTTCTCTGAGCTGGAATATGTACTACAGCAGATCTGTCTCTTTAGGTGAGCCCTTGCTAACTCAGGCTTTCACCTTGCATGCTTGGGTGTTCCCGACTGGTTGAATGAAAGCTCCCTTGGGAGTAGACTACATCTCATTGTAGAGCTCTCCCTCCCCAAGTCTGAAAGGAAGAGCCAAGGGCTCCAGAGCTGGGATGCCATTCCAGTAATGGGGAGAGGAAGAGGCTGGACTCCCCAAATCACCATGGCTTTCTTTCTAGTAGATGGTCTTCTCAGGTGCTGATGGATCTGACTGGGAGCTGCTGTTTTATCTGTCAAAACACCACTTCCTAGGTCACAGCCTGCATTACGCCAGGCAGTTTGCTTTCCTGAGGCAGTGGGAGATCTGCCGGGGAGTTGACGTGTCTTATCTGTGTACAGAAATGTGTGTTCAATTCTTAATCTTCCCCGTGTGAAGCAGAAACTTCATTTTTCCAAGCTGCCAGTGATGGGGATAAAGGAGAGATCCCAGGTCGCTGAGCCCTTGTGCTTCTGATGGCAAATAAGAATGTGAATTTGACCTAATTTGCAAACTAAATTTGGGCCTTGTCCACACTAGCACTTATGCTGGCAACACTTTCGTCGCTCAGGGGTGTGAAAAAAACACTCCCCTGAGTGACATAAGTTTTGCCGGCATAAGTGCTTGTGTGGACAGCGCTATGTCAGTGGAAGATGCTCACCCGCCGACATAGCTACCGCTGCTTGTTTAGGTGGTTTTATTACATTGGCAGAAGAGCTTTGTCTCGCCAACATAACGCGGCTACACATGCGCTCTTACAGCGGCACCGCAATTCTGATACAGGTGTGCTGCTGTAAGTTAGACTAGCCCTCTGATGGCCTACTGTCGTCTCTCTCCTGGTGCCTGGATTGAGGAGTGTTGTCCCAGCTATCTGGGGTGTATCTAGGCCTCAAAGAGCCTCAGACTTTTCCGCTGTAGGGTGCCTTGTACTACGCACAGCCTGTTCTGTGCTGGGAATACGTGAGAGATTGTTAGAAATTGCCTAGCCGCCTTGTAGAAGACAAGTCCCCTTGGCCCAGAGAGTCTTTCCTGCTGATGGGATGGGCGTGCAAAGACTGGCTTCAGGGAGTGCAGAAGGGTTGGTGCCTCCCCCAGGAGATGCCATTCCATTGCTGTGCTGGGAGGGGTGTTGATGCATTGGTCTCAGTCTGGTCACTGCCTTTGTTTTGCAGGGGTACTTTTCGTTTTGAGAGGCCTGATGGCTCCCACTTTGATGTCCGAATCCCACCCTTCTCACTGGAAAGCAACAAAGATGAGAAGACGCCCCCCTCTGGCCTTCACTGGTAGAGCAGTCTAAGCACGGTACCCAAAGAGAACAGTTGTGCAGGGCAGATTTCTGCTTCCCACCCTACTGCAGCCAGGGATGTGGGACTTTGGAAACATTTTAAACCATTTTGTTTTAACCATTGCTAAAGTGGAGCTTTTGAACTTTAACACTGGCTCTTCTAGGCTGCTTGTAAGCATCATAAGCTGTATTAGTTGATCCTTTCCTCCCCCTGCCTGGTGCTGACTGGTGCCTGAGTGTGGGGGATTTAGAACTGTGCTGCTGGGGAAGATGGGCCCACTCAGCAGGGTGGGACCCTTCCCAAATGTTTTGTGAATTCTCTGGAATGTGAGGTTTCTCTTTAATAAACTGGCCCTTCTAGTTGCAGCCCATCTTCTTTTGTGCGCCAAGGCATTGGTATCATGGCCTGCTTGCCCCAGCCTGGCACCTGAGTGTTGCTGCGCAAGCAGCGTCAGCCCAAACCGCTCTGCCTTGCTCTGCCTGTGGAGGTGTCAGCTGGCTGCCATGTGAGTGAGGTGCCACCCCTCACGCCCAGAGTGTGAACACTTCACTGGAGAAGCCTGTTAGCCAACCTGTGGAGCGCAGCATTTGCAGCGGTGTCACTTGCCAGGGCTCTGCCCTGAATGGCAGCCAGGCCCATTGGTTAGAAGGGGTGCAAAGGGGTGAGAAGCACTGAGTGTGGGCGGATGCCAAGCACACTGTGTCAGCTCTTTACATGTTCTGAGAAAGCAGCTGCACTCATTGTGGTCAGCACAGCCAGTTAAAGGTCACACAGGAAGGAGCCCCTCCCCCATGCCATGCATGCACTCTACCTAGCTTTGGAAATGTGCCTCTCACTGGCTGCTGCCGACAGCCACTTCCCTGCAGAGTTGTGACTGCGAGTCACCACACTGGGGGTGCCCTGGTTTCTGTCCTGGGCTAGCAACTGCTGCTTTGACAGACAAGTTCCGCTCTGGGAGGCAGGGTAGGTAGAAATCGGTCTGTAGTCTGGCTGCCATGAGGAGGTGTCTGATGGGCAGTGCAGAAAGACCAAGTTCTAGTTCAGAGCTTTATTCCCCAGTACATGGGTTTTGGGGTGGGGGTGACTCTCAAGCTGCACAGCTGAACAAACCAGGTGCTGCTTCTAATTCAGGTTGGCTGTAGGTCAGTGTGTTCTCTTTTTGCTGGTGCTTGTGGATAGCTGTGCAGGCTCCTCTTGCATTTGAAGGTCCCACACTTCCCCAGGAGCCAGAGGTTGTTTTTCTGCCGGTTGGGAGTGAGGTCTGAACAGCACTGAGAATCTGGAGAGGGACCTGCAGGAGTTGGGGATACTGTGAAGGCTTTTGATGCGACACCAATCCCCAGGACACTTGTATTAAGCCTGCAGCTGGTAACCTCAGTAGCTAGGCTCCTTCTCTGAACCTACCATGAGTAATCAAAGTGAAAGCAGAGGGTGTGTATGCAGAATATTCAAAGATCAATGGTTTATTGCTTCCCTGGCGTGTCAGGTGTTCTGGGTGATGAGACTTGTCCTATCTTCCTTTCTCTATGCAGACTGGACTCTCTGCACTTCCCAGTTTAACAGGGCTGTGGCCAGGAAATGAGCTTCTATTTCACAGAGACTTTGGATCTGAGCAACTAAAAAGCCATTTTTTCTCCACACTGTTCTTCCAGCCCCCAGGAACAGCCTTGTTCTGTGGATGTGAGGAAGGCGGACCGTTCATTTCACAATCCTGTCCAGTATGCCAGGCTTTGGTGTGTACTGTGGCCTCCTGAAAGAACAGAGTTAGGTTAGTGGGAAGGGCGTAGTCACCTTTGTGCAGAGGCAGAGAGGCTTCCAGGAAAGGGGTAAAGAATGGCCAAAGCCCTGACCAGCCAGCCTGTAGCTGCACAGCTCTGGTGCCCAGTGTGCAGTAGATGCTGTTTGAATTCACCTGTTGTTGGCTAGCTAATGTCAATGGGCATGAGCCAAAATGAGATTTCCAAATGCCTGGAGTTATCAGAGTAAAGGGAAAAGCTGTGTGAAAAGAGGGAGTTTGGAGCTGTTCCCATCTTTGCTAGAGCAGTCAAGTGCACGTGGTGCCTGGCAGCCAGACTTAATCTAAAACAGCTGCTGTCAGAGGGGGCGAGATGCACTCCTGGACACACATCTGCACAGGGCTGTGTGTCTGTGAGTTGCGATGGGAACTAGGCAGGTGTGACATGGGGTGCAGGGCATTTCCTGGGGGTGACTAATGAGGAGGGGTTGATGGCATTGGGCAGCACTTGAGGCGAGAGGGTCAGAGACATTTGCTGTGGGACTTAATGCTCCTTTCCTTGAAAGGTTCCCAGGGCTAGTCTGTCTGGCTTGCAGGGATTGTTGTGGGGGAGTGGGGATAGTTCAGGCTGAACTCCCGTCCCTGTGATTCAGGAAGGGCTCCGTCTTTACCATTCTTCTGAGGGGCGGCTGGGCAGTGTGTCGCTCCTGTCCTAGGCTCCTCTGCCCGGCTTTGCGCTGGGCAGTTACAGCTGATGGAGTAGGAGAAGGCAGTTCAGGCTGTGGCTGTGCCCCTATTCACAGAGCAGAGCTGGTCATGACTGCGCGGCCCCTTCCTCCGGATGTGCAGACACGGGCCAGGGCGTGTTTTCCTCTGGTCTCCTTTAATAAACCATCCAGGGATTGACTGCCCGAGAGATTCTGCCCGTGCGGCCCCCAGGGGGGAGGGAGGGTCCCTACAGCGTGGGCTGGCTGCTCCGTTCCCCGTGCGGCACTGTTGCCTCCCCGTGGCGGTGCGCTGGGCCCTGGGGAGCGGGGCGCCGGAACCCCTTGGTCCCGCTGTGTCTGTGAATGGCGCCGGAGGAGCAGCGTGCGGGGCCGGGGATGGCGGAACCGCCCCTCAGCCTGCGCGCGGCGCCCTCGGAGCCCGCCCGCGGGCAGGGCAGGGGTCGGTCTGTCTGTCTGTGTGTCTGTCACGGAACGGGGAGGGGCGGGGCGGTCGGTCGGTCACTGACTGACGGGACTCGGACCGGAGCCGCCAGGCCGGAAGTGTGGGGTGCCATTTCCGGTAGCGCCCGGCGTGTGTTGGCTGCTTGCCCTGGAAGCGGAAGTGCGGAGAGGCAAGATGGCGGCGGGCGAGGGGGCCACGCACCGGGCCGGGGCCTTGAAGCAGCAGAACAAGCCGCACAAGGGGAGGAAGCAGCGCGGCAGTTCCCAGCGCCGGGCGGGAGGTGAGGCCCTGCCCGGCCTGGGCCCTTCCTGGGGCCCGCCCTGCACTAACCGCCCCGCCGGCCCCGCGCTGACCGCCCCTCTTCTCCCCCACAGGACGCGTCCCCGCCAAGACCCTGAGCCGGCGGCGGCGGGACCTGACCAAGCCGGACCGGAGGCACCAGGCCCTGCAGCTCCGCAGGCAGCGCAAGGAGGCGGTGAGCGGCGCGCGCAGGGCGAGCTGTGGGGGTGGCTGGGCCTCGGTGAGGGGAGGGGCCGTGACACGCGGTGGGGCCCGGAGCTGCCCCCCCAGCAGTGATGGGGAGCGGGGGGGTTTCAGCGTCAGCTCCTTCTGTTCACAGGTGCTTACGGAAAAGCGGAACCTGGGCGGCAAAGACGGGCCGCCTCACCTGGTGGTGCTGCTGCCGCTGCATGCTGGGCTTGATGCCCAGGACGCCTTGAGGTTGCTTCAGAGTGAGGAATCTGCCATTGTGCACAAGGATGAGAGGAGAACAGAGGGATTTACGCTGCTCTGCCCCCGATTTAAGCAGCGATGGCGCTTTGTGACAGCACACGTGGGTAAGGGAACCCTGCAGAGATAGGAGGCTGCATGCTGGTTCCTAGTGATCCCCTTTATTCTGCTGAAATTCATCATGTCTCATTCTGCAACGTTCTAATATTGTGTTTCTAGGGAATCTTCATGCTGTGTTAGACCTGGCAAAAGTAGCTGATACCCTGCTGTTTGTACTGGACCCGCTCGATGGCTGGGACAGCGCTGGAGACTACTGCCTCTCTTGCCTCTTTGCCCAGGGGCTCCCCAGCTATGGTAGGTGAATTAAAAAGCACAGGGAACCCCACGGGGTTAGGAGGTGGGTGTCTAATGTGTTTTCAGAATTCCTGACTGGAAGCTGGTGCAATAACCAGGACCCCCATATAGCAGGTAGGTTGCCCATGGATCTTGCTATCTAGAACATTTGAGTGTAGATCAATTGATCTAATGTCATCAGTCCTCTGTAGCCTCACGCTGTGAGTGCACCCCTGTTGGGTTAATGCTGGTGGTCTAGAGACATAAGAGGCATCTCGGATCCAGGCTGCCACCTCCTTATTGAACGCTTGTTAGCATTTTGACCATTTAGCTATGCCACATGATGGGGTTTCTACCTCTTCCCTTGAAAGATTGACTATTCCACACATGAACCCCATCAGTACATCCCTTGTGGCTAATGCTGATGATCCCTGCCCCAGCAAATGCTTTCTCAGCGTAGATTGCCCTCTTCCCAGTTTGTAAGGTGATCAAATGTCTGTATTCTGAATGGATGAAGCTTCTTTTTTAACCTACAGTGTGAAAGTATCACCTAGTTGATCGCTTCTGGTTCTGAAAATATTTGAGCTCATCCATCTCGTTATTTCTTGGCTGTAGTCAGCAGAAGCATTTTGAGTTTTGACTATTAACTCTGCTGTTCTCTTTACTGTCTGCTAGCCCTTGCTGTCCAGGGAGTCACTGATCTCCCACAGAAGAAACAGGTGGATGCTAAGAAGAAATTGGGCAAAGCTATTGAGAAGCGCTTCCCGGAGGCCAAATTCTTCCCCCTGAACACTGAGCAAGAGTCTTTGTTATTGCTGAGGCATCTTGCTACCCAGAAGCAGCGGCATCTTGCTTTCCGTGACAGGAGGGCCTACCTGCTTGCCCATGATGCTGAGTTTGTGCCCAGCCAGGATAGTGACTTGGTGGGGACCCTGAAGGTATCTGGCTTCATTCGGGGACGGCCCCTCAATGTAAACAGCTTGATGCATATCGTGGGACATGGAGACTTCCAGATGAGTCAGATTGATGCCCCTCCAGACCCTTTCCCTCTGAACCCCAGAGTGGTTAAAGGCCAGCAGACAAAGGGTCAGGACATGGAAATACAGGTATGTGGGTGTTCTCAGCTCTGAGTGACCCACTGAGCATTGTCTGTTCCCTGGTAATCATTTAGAAGTTGCAGGATCTTTGAACCAATGTTATATGCAGTTCAGTGTTTGTTCACTTACTCAGCAGATGGGTAATAAATCTTTATAAAGGCAAAACATTTAGCAGGTAGTGATCAGTTACACACAAGTAGGAAGCTCATTGGGATGCTCTCATCATAGTTGCTTTCAGTACTGGACAATATAGCTCTAACCTCTTTGTTACACACACTTATTTATAACTTTTTGTTATCTTTATTTATACATATGTATTAGTCTTTCATTGCCATGTTAATTCAGTGCAGGTTTTGTGTTAGTTCAAGCTCATCTTTACTCTTTTTTTTTTTTAATTACTTTATCTTTTTTTGTTCTCACAAACATGTTTACTCTGCAATTTCTTACACGTGCAATTCTGCTTATGCTGTTAAACATTATCAGAACAGACTTAAAATCCACAGCAGGCTTCTGTCAGGCCTAAAGATGCCTTCACTCCCAACATTCAGCACCTGTGGTTATGCAGTCAGGCTGGTTCAAGACAGGGCTAAGCTTTAGTCTCTCAGTGACACTATGAAAAGCTATGGACTACGGAAGCTCTTTGGACAGAGCACAGTGTTTATAAAGGGTGTAAGATGTGCTCTGGGTCAGTACGTTCTTTCTCGCTAATGGGGGGATAATCTTGGGTAAGGAGTGGTTGTGGAGGGGCTAGTCTCTTGCTACAGACTGTGATCTGCATTTTGAAGTGGTGGGTTCTCACTTAATGACTGTCTCTTCCTTCTGTCTTCTAGGATGATTCTGTAAACGGTGCTGTTGAGATGGAGGCAGTCATTAAGGTCCTGATGACGGTGGATCCTAGAAGACAGGAATCTTTGCAGTCAGAAGTGATTCCCGACCCCATGGAGGGGGAACAGACCTGGCCCACTGAGGAGGAACTGAAAGAGGCAGAAGGTCAGTGCTGGCAATATTTCTCTAACCTTTCCTTAGATTATTGGTGAAGTTCTTACTTTTTACCATCTTTAGCTGAGACATTTAAGATGGGGCTTGGTATCTGGCTTTCAACCCAGGACCCTCATGACCCCTATTTCCAGCCTCTATGTCTGACCATTGGACTGAGTAGCTTTTCCAGTTTAATTCTGAATTTGGGCTGGCCAGATCATTGGACAGTATGTCACGGGGTCCTGAGCATCTGTCTACTGATGGCCGTAGAGAGCAGGATTACTCCTAACTGCTGTGTGAGAGAATGAACAGTGCTCTCCCATCGTGGCATTAGTGACGATGAATGGTGAAATCCCATGGAAGTGTGGGATGGATAGATGAATTCTGGTTACTGATTTTTGCCCAGGGAAGGTACACTGCTGTAAATCTCTCCACATGCTTAATGTAACTTGCTCTTCCATATGATTGTCCACATGGCTGTAAAAGGGAAATAGAGGCACTGTAGATAAAGAGCTGGGGAAGGCCTGTATGGTACTAACCACGTGGGGAATCTGGCAGATTCTCTGAAGGAAAGGAGAAAGGTGGTGAAGGTCCCCAAGGGAACATCCAGCTACCAGGCTGCGTGGATTGTGGATGATGGAGGGGATGGCAGCGAGGAGGAAGAAGAAGAAGAAGAAGAAGATGATGATATGGAGGATGAAGATTTGATGGAAGAGGCTTCCCAGGTAACAAGAGGCTAATATTGTAGGTTGTGTCCAAGTACTAGTGGGCTTGCCACCCTGCAAACCAGCTGTCTGTTCTTCCTACACCCAGACAGGCAGTGTAAGGACACAACATACAGCCATGCTGGTGTCTGCATTTCAAAAGAGTAAAGTCTGTTGCAGCCATATGCACCTTTGTATTACTCCCTCAGTCATAGTCAGCTACCCTCTGATCTAAACTCTGGTGGGGGCTGTGCTCTGCATGGTACAAGAAGCAGGCAGCCCCTGCAGTGTTTCATGGGGTGCCTGTATACGTGCACTAGCCTATGGACTCTGCACATCAAAAGCAGTATGTGCCATCTTTGGCAGGCTGGGGAAAGCAGTGAGGAGGAGGAGGAGCCTGGAGAGGATGAGTGTGAGACCATGACTGTAGGGGAGTCTGCACGGGACGACCTGTACGATGAGAAGCTGGATGAGGATGAGGAGCAGATGTTGGAGAAGTACAAGCAGGCGAGATTGGATGAAATGTTCCCAGATGAGGTGGACACACCCCGCAACTTGCCTGCCAGAGTCCGGTAAGAAACCTCATGCCAGGATGGAAGGAGCGAGTGTGCTGGTGACTCTCCCTGGAGCTGTCCTGGCTTTGAGTCAGGGAGTGTGGTAATGTCCCTGGTGCAAAGGGGAAATGGGACTGAGCATGCTTTAGTTTGCTTAGTGAAATTGGTGGGGTTTTCTTGTAGCAAGAACCCATGTGGGTGGGCACATCAAACTAGACCCTTCACCTGTGCATGTCTGGTCCGGTGAGCTGGTGCAGTGAAAGTCACCTTCTGTGACTCATTTGGGGTGCTGGTGGCATCAGCATGTTCCCGACTCTCTTCGTGTCCAGATCTCTCCCACGAGCAGGATGAACTGCCCTTTGCTCTCTGAGACCCCCATGTGCTGAGGGTTCCTGTAAAAGAGTCATGTAGATACCTTGCCGCCTGCAAGGACATTTGCTTGCTGGGGTGCTGTGGGATTTGTTGAGTAATCTCTGAAACTCTATCCTACAGGTTCCAGAAGTACAGGGGGCTCAAGAGCTTCCGGACTTCTCCATGGGATCCTAAAGAGAATCTCCCCAGGGATTATGCCAGGATCTTCCAGTTCCAGGACTTCTCCCGAACCAGGAAGCATGTCTTTCGGCAGATAGAGAGAGAGGAAACTGAAGGGGCTGCGGTACCTGCCTTTCTTTGGCCAATTTAGTCTCCATTTCTCCTCTGTGGTGTGGTCCACCTCTCACCCTTCCCTGCTGTGTTTCCTTGTTCTTGGGAAGGGAGGTTGGGTAGTGAAGTTGCTGCATTGTTGGTCACTGGCTAGGCTTGTTCCTGTGTTGTAGAGTAAGCCCGGATAGTGCAGGGGTCCTGTTTTCTCTACCCCACAGCCTGTGCGCTCAGGGAACTCCTCTCATATCCTCCTTGCTCCTTCATACTTTGACAGGTGGGAAGCTGCATTAACTGTTCTCTGTCCTTCTCTCCCGACAGGTTGGCTGGTACGTTACGCTTCACATCTGCAATGTTCCTGTCTCAGTGATGGAGAGTTTCAGGCAGGGAATGCCTTTGGTCCTATTCTCACTGCTTCCCCACGAGCAGAAGGTGAGTATAGCACTGGGCTGTAACCTGCTATCGCCCAGAAGAGCTGGAAAGCCACTCTGCCTCTCACATGTGGCTTTCCCTTCTGTGGCTGGTACAGGCTTGGTGTTCTCCTGGGCTCCCTGGGGCCTTTGCTGGGATGACAGGGTCTGAGTGCACAAGGAATCCAGTTCAAATCTTCTTGTGCTGGTTGGAGTTGAAACTGTTTCCTGCATGTCCTGGGGGTCATACCAGAATAGAATAGAGATGCCTGTAATTGTTTTAAGACAGAACATCTGAACCTGGCTGAAGTTTTGCTGATTAACCCTTTATGGCTCTGAGGCTTCTCTGGTGGGGATGGAGGGTGCCTCTGGTGTAAAAGGAAGATCTGGCAGCCTTTTTTGACTGAAGCACCTGGGCTGTGAGGTGTTGAGACCATCACTTCAGGCGTCTGGCCTTGTGGAGCTTTTCTGTAACATCCCTGGTTTCAGCCTCACAACCCTGCAGCTCAATGTGAGCTCGGCTTTTGGCGCTTCAGCGTCGCTGTTCTCCCTCTTTCTGCAGATGTCGGTGTTGAACTTCGTGGTGAGGCGGCACCAGGGCAATAGTGAGACAGTGAAAGCCAAGGAGGAATTGATCTTCCACTGTGGGTTCAGGCGCTTCCGTGCCTCCCCTCTGTACTCCCAGCACAGCTCAGGTGGGTGTAGGAATGAATTAAATATACAGAGGAGGGCCCTTGGCTCCCTTTGGCTGGGGTCTCTGGTAGGAAGCCTGTGATGTCTGAACCTGGCTGAAGGGACTCTGAAGACTCGTGTGTCTTGGCTCTCAGGTGTCAAGGGGAAGGGAACTGAGTCCATCTGTTTGAGCGGGATGGATTGGCCTGGCCAGTATGTGGTTCCCTGGGACTGTGGGAAGTGGTGCCGATAGGGCTCATCCTTGCTCAGGACTGGGCGAGGCTCCATGGTTTGAATTGGTGATCTCCTTTTCCAAGGCATTGGCACTCAACAGGAAGGGGGGCCTACGTGTGACCCCGTGCTGCTGAGGTGGCTTCCAAGGCTGAGCAGCAGGAGGAGGGAGGGACGGACCTGAAGAGGGTTCCCTGAGCAATGTGTTGATGGCCCAAATTAGTGTGCCTTGTGGCTGGCCTGCTGCTGTTTGTGTTGGATACTGGCGCTCCCCTGCGGGCACTGGCTGGTAACTGAGCTTTACTGGGTGCTTTCTCTTTTCTAGCTGATAAGCACAAGTTGGAGCGTTACCTGCGGCCTGATGCAGCCCTGGTGGTGACTGTTTATGCTCCCATCGCTTTCCCCCCCGCCTCGGTGCTGCTGTTTAAACAGAGGAGTAACAGTAAGTCAGGGAGGGCTGAGAAGGTGACTGAATGAGAAATGAAAGCTCATCCTAGCAGCAGAGGTTTCCAGCTTCGACTGACGGAGCTGGGTCCCATTCTCCAATACTGCATTCCTTAATCATCTGTCAGGGGCTCTGAGCGGGTTAGCATTCCTGTCTCCTCTCCCTCGGTCTCTGGAATAATGGCCCTGTCTTTATTCTTGCTGTGGGGATTGCCCTGCACTAGGACCATTGAGCAGTAGCCTTCATATCGCTCTGTCCTCCACAGGAATGCACGATCTCCTCGCCACCGGCTCTCTGCTCTCCGTGGATCCAGACAGAATCCTCATCAAGCGGGTGGTGCTCAGTGGTCACCCTTTCAAAATCTTCAGCAAGACTGCTGTGGTGCGGTACATGTTCTTCAACAGAGGTGTGTGTGTGTGTGGGTGGCGGGGGGATGGTCAGGGCGGGTCCTATGCGCCTCTAGAGACCCTGCAGTTCCATAGGAAAGGCTGTCATGATTTCCAGTAACTGGAGCCTTGGAGCCCTTGAACTGCAGAGCTGGGCTCAGTGTGAACACTCTGACACACGTTGACGTGACCCAGGTAGCTCAGCAAGGGTCCCCTGCCCTGCAGAGAGTCTCTTGTGCTCTAAGCGCACACATCCATGGAGCAGTGATCCTGTGTCTGTAGGTGAATGCACGTGATAGCTCTTTGCCAAGTGTGCAGCTGGTTGCCTGGTGCATGCTACGTCCTCTCAGCTGCTCTGGGCAGTAGTTCAAGCAGCCTGATTCCTGCCTGGTTTGCTAGTTGTGTGGCAGGGCGTTGGGAAGTTGGAGACTAGCGTCCTTTTTCTCACGCGTCTCTTGTCTTTGATCTGCAGAGGATGTGCTGTGGTTTAAGCCGGTAGAGCTGAGGACCAAGTGGGGCCGCAGAGGACACATCACAGAGCCGCTAGGTAGGCATGGTCTGACATGCAGCGTTGCACTACTTTCCTCCCATGGTGCTGGGCCATACTTGCTGTCACTGCTCAAATGCTGCGCTTCCCTGGGCTGGGGAACAGGCGAAATGTAGCTCACAGCTTCTGTTGCTTTCTTTGCCTAGGGACTCATGGTCACATGAAATGCCATTTTGATGGGCAGCTGAAATCCCAGGACACGGTGCTGCTGAATCTGTACAAACGTGTCTTCCCTAAATGGACTTATGACCCGCATGTGCCGGAGCCAGTACCGTGGGTGAGAAACGAACACCAGCTCCTGGTGCATGAGGTGGAGATGGAATAACCCTCCGGGCCTAGTGTGGCTGCTGTGATTTGCACCTCCTGTACTCCATGTGTGTGCTTGGCTGTTCCAAGCCTCCGGTGAGAAGCAGGGAGAACTGCCCTGGACGTGTTAGTGCTGTGCCTTCCTGGGGTTTCCGTGCAGCATCTACTCTGTCTGCTCCAGCCTCCCGTGTGCCTCATTTCAATGGTGAATATATTTTCAAGCCAATTAAAGTCCAAATGCCTAGCTTTCTTGTGGGTGGCTGGATTGTGTCCTTGTGCACAGAGTATCTGCCAGGCCTGCATGCTTTGTTCATTCTGTCCCTCCTGCCAGGCTAGAAGCTCCAGAAACTGCACCAGGGATTCTGTGTTTCACCCCCACCCCTGCAATTTGCATGAAACTTGAGAGCAGAGGCTGCCATGTGGCATCAGACCAGGGTCCATCTAGCCTATATCTTGTCTCCAACGGTGGCCCATATCAGGGCTTCAGGGGGAGTGTACAGAACAAGGCATTTGGAGTGACCCACCCACCTTCCCTTCCTGGCAATCAGAGGCTTAGGGTTGCCTTGGGCATGTGGCTGTTTCCCTGACCATTTTGGCTTATCTAGTTCTTTGCTGAACCCAGTTATACTTTGGCCATCAGAACATCCCATGGCAATGAGTTCCACAGTTGAATTGTGTGTTGTGTGAAAAAAGTACTTCCCCTTGTTTGTATTAAACCTGATGCCTATTAATTTCATTGGTACTGGTTTTTATATTGTGGGAATGGGTAAATAACACCTCTCTCTCTCCTTTTTCCATACCAGTCATGATTTATAGACCATCTGTTTTCTAAGACAACCAGCCTGTATCTTCTTAGTCTCCTCGTATGGAAGCCCTTCCATATCCTTGATCATCTTTGTTTTCCTTCTCTGAACCTTTTACGCTATTTTGTTTTTGAGATAGAGTAACCAGAACTGGACACTGTGTTCAAGGTGTGGGCACACCATGGATTTATATGGATCATGATGATATTTTCTGTCTTATTTCTATCCATTTCCTCACAATTCCTAACATTATTCTTTTTGACTGTTGTTGTGTGCTGAGCTGAAGTTTTCAGAGAACTATCCATGGTGACACCAAGATCTTTCTTGAGTGATAACAGCTAACTTCGAACCTGTTGTTATGCATAGTTGGGATTATTTTTGCCAGTGTGCGTTACTTCGCAGTTAGCAATGTTGAATTCAACTGCCAATTGTGAAAGCACCTTCTGTTACTCTTAATTATCAAATAATTTTGTATCATCTGCAAACTTTGCCATTTCACTGTTCTCTCCCTTTTCCTGATCATTAATGGATATATTGAACAGCACAGGGCCATGCACTGTTTACCTCTCTCCATTCTGAAAACGGGTAATTTATTCCTATATTGTAACCAGTTACTGATCCAGGAGAGGACCTTCCCTCTTATCCTATGCCTACTTAGTTTCCTTAGGAGCCTTTGGTGTGAGACCTTGTCAAGGGCTTTCTGACAAACCATGCAGGCTGTATCAACCTCCTCCACAGCCTCAAAGAAATCTGATAGATGGGCGAGGCATGACTTCCCTTTACAAATGCTGTGTTGGCTTTTCCCTAGTAAATTGTTTTATGGACTGTGGAGCCTGTGGGCAGGGCGGTTCTGTCCTAAGGGAGCACAGGCTCAGATTTTACCACCCCAAGCTCCTGCTGCTGAACTAAAGGGGGCTCTCGAGCACCGGCTTGGGCTCAGGCAGGAGACTCATTCCAACGGACTGCGTTAGGAAGGGGGTGTGACCAGGCTGCTGAGCAATTCTCTGGCTCCACCTACCGATATTAGGTTTCAAGGAGCAGCTGGTGCTGCTTGAGATTACCAGGTTCCCCCACTTCCTTAGAAATCACAACCCTTTTTGCTCTTGTTTTATTATTACAGTAATGTGCAGAGGCTCCACGGTGCAAACACAGCTCCAGGCTCTAAAGAACAGGCCAGTTTCCATTCGCTTTGCTGGGGGGCCTCCTGAGCCAGGCCAGGGAGCCTAGGTCCACATTTCCTCCACCATGTGAACGTTCATTGCTGGGAGACCAACCAGAACTGCTCGGAGAGCACAGCAGCCACTCCCATGCTAGCTGTTGGCTCAATGAGCAGCTTCATCCTCTCCCCTGCTAGCTGTGTGGCATGCTGGTGGGGCCGAGAGGAGATCAGTCACTGGGCTGGTAAATACTATTCCAAAGGTTCTCCAACGTTTTGCTGGGACCCTTTTGAAAATGTCAGGCTGTGATGACCCCCTCCCATGCCATGCCACCTTTACAGCATGAGTGGAGGCTGACAGCTCAGGACCCCCTGAGGGGTCATGAACTCGTGTGCACCCTCCTGCTTAAAGTGAGGGACTAAGTGTGCTATACCTCCTTTTCACACAGCTGGTGGTGATGCTGTGGGGAGGCAGGGCACAGCTGTGGGCATCTGTTGATACAATGAGGGGAAAAGGCTGGGACACTCCATTGCCCTAGAGAAGCTCTGCGTGGCTGGTCTGCATTTCACCTCGTGCTATCCCAGCTCAGCTGCCTGTGCCAATACTGGAGAAAAGGGGGGGAGCTGCTGCACTAGGGGAACGGGCTCCAGAGCCGCTCTGCGTCAGCGGGGCTAAGCCCCTGCCACCACTGCGCTCAAGGCGCCGGGTCCATCCCGCGTGGGGCAGGGACCCAGCCCGGCTCAGCTGGCCTTTACTGCAGCTCCCCGCCAGCGCGGCGCGGTGGGGCCGGGGCCGGCTCCTGAACCTTCAGCTCCTCGCGGGGGGCTGCCGTGCTGGGACCCCTCCCCCGGCCGCACGCCCCGAGATCCCGGGCCTGGGGTGACACGAGTGGCCGGGACTGTCACGCAGGTGGCACACGTGGGCCATCCGGGGGGGCGTGTCCGGGCGGCGCGTGCGCGCTGGAGCAGCCGGAGCAGTTGGAGTGGGCGCATGCGCGTCAGCTTTGGGCCCGCCCGGCTGCCGTCCGTCCGCCCGCCCGCCTCTCGGTCGGGCTCGGGAGCGGGGGGCGGGGCGGGGCGGGAGCGGAGCGAAGATGGCGGCGGAGCTCGAGCGGGTGCGCGTCTCGGCCGCGGAGCTGAGGGGGAGCCTGGCGGCGCTGGGGAGGGCCCCGGGGGGCGGGGGCCGAGGTGAGACTTCAGGGCCTGGCGGGCCGCGCCCCTCCCCGGCCGAGCCCCGCCGCGACCCCCGAGCAGCCGCTCCCCGGCCGTGCCCGGCCCCGCGCCGCGAGCGAGGGAGGGAGGGAGCGCGGCTAGCCCGGCTCTCCGGCCCGCCCGCGGCGCTCTCACGCGGGCTCGCAGGTCGCGTTGGCGCCGCCGGGAGCCGGGCCCTGGCCGTGACCTGCGGACTCGCGGGGGAGCTGCCGCCTCCTCGCCAGGACCTGACCCGGGCTGGTCGGCTCCGGGGCGGGGCGCCAACGGCCTCCTCCTGCGGCTGGGCCGAGCCCCGGGCTCCCCGCCTCGTGTCCGAGCCCTGGGCACATGGGCCAGCCGTGCTGGGGCGGCGCTGGCGGGCTGGCCTGAGCCCCAAGGGCGTCAGCGCGGGGTCTGCCGCGGCCTCCCCGTCACCCCGGCGCAGCCTGCCGGCCTGGGGCCCGCGTCAGTGGGGATGCTCGTCTCCCCGCTTTTGGTGCGAGCGCTGCGCCGGGCTGGGGAATGAGCTGACTGCACAAGGGAAAGTGTGAGACTGACTCTGGCCAGCGCGCTCCTAACTGCACAACGTGAATAAACTGACAACACAGAAGAATATTGCACCCGCGCACACACCCACTCCCCCCAGCTCTTTCCGCTTTAGGAGGCTGAGGCGCTGTGTGTAACAGCAACAAACAGCTCTCTGACAGAAGTTGATCACATCCCTCTCCAAATAAAGTCTCCTTACAGTGTTGGGTGCAGGGAGTTAGTTGTAGGGCCTCCTTCTGGATCGGAGTTGTTTATTTCCACTTCCTGTCTACTGGACTGTGTCTCCCCTCATTGTGTGCTGCTCTCTGTGCTAACTTCTCCCGGTCTCTGTGCAGTTTGGTTTTGTCATCCTATGTGAGGGCCACCTCTCCATTTTTGGAGTTCAGTTTACACCAAAGAAACATCCAGCAGTGAAATATGTAGGGCACAGAGAGGGTCTTGAGTTTACATGTTGCTCAAGTCCAGAAAACTTCTGTAAACGCTGAAAGGAGACTGTGTTGGGTTGCAGCTAGCCCTAAATGTGTGAAAACTGAGAGGTGCTTTCACCTTTGGGCCAGAAGCAGCTGCACAACTTGCCTCTGCATTGCCCTGTTTGAGAAACAGTGCATTCACGAGAAGGTCAAGTCAGTAATCCTTGTAGGGTACTCCGAGAGCTGCATGTCCCTGCAGTGGTATATCTGCATCCTCTTAAATTCCTTCTGCTTGCTTCCCAAGTGCAGGGCTGCTCAGGCCCAGCTGCAGGCCAGTGGTGTCCAGTTAGGTTCTGCAAAACACTTGGCCTGCACTTCCACCTTCTTTGCTGGCTGCTTATGTTGCACTCGTCACTACTGGTCTCCATTTCATTTTGCTGTATGGCCACCCAATAGCTTCTCAGTATATCACTGTGTTCCCAAGTACTTGTTCCCAGAGGTCTCCACTGATAAAATAAACGAATGCCAAGAATTCCAGTCATCCTCTCTGCCATTTGCTTCCCTGTCTGCAAAATGGGACTAAGTCTTACCTGACTCATGGGGACAGGTGAAGGGAGAGTGGGTTGTGAGGTTTAATTAATTCAAGTTTCTACAGTGCTTTGAAGATGGAAACTGCTAGCTAAATGTAAAGGACGACTAAAGGCCATCTGCCCCATCATTACTGCTTTTGGATGCCCTTCTCTGTTTGCTGCCCTGCAGGGTTAATCAGCTCTTGAAACTATTCTTGCCTTTTCCTATTTTCCACTGTCAGCTTGTGGGTGTAGCAGAACTTGAATGATTCTGTCTAGGCAGGTGCTTTATGTGTAGCCTGTAATGTCCAAAGCATCTGACAAATTGACTGTAGTTTCATCCTTTGTAAAGCACTTTGGGATCTACTGATGAAAAGTGCTATATACAAATTTGTTGTTATTAGCTGGATGGCATGGTGGCCCACAAGTCATTCCCCTCTGAATATCTAGACTGGTTTTGAGCCAACTAATGGGATCAGCAAAGCAAGTGTGTGTTTGTATTACAGAAATGGTTATCTCTGCTTTGCTCTGAAGTATTGTGAGCAGACTGGAGCTTTGAGACTATTAAATGTTGGCTTCATGAACGCTGAGTTGTTTTTTATTCAAGGCTGCTTGTGTTGGAGATGTGGCAGTGGGCTGCCGCAGCACAGAAAGCTGCACTTGCAACTTGTTGATCATGATTATATGGTGTAGTTTCCTGCAAATTATCCCAAGCATTGCTGCTGTCAAAGTTAAAGCAATGAGAGTCAGGACTGCTGCATCTCTTCCTCAAATTGTTAATCAGGGAGCCACTGAGATTCATTTGAGACTGATCTAGAAGTGCAGCCACTACCTTGACATCCTCATTTCTCTCTGGTCTCTCTGACAGCACTGTTGTCTGGTTAGAGTGAAAGCAATTTAATACCACATGGTTTTTATGGTGGTGCCACAGTAATCAAGCTATTATATGGAGTATGAAATCCTCCAGGGAGAAACATCAGGTTTCACACAGTTAAACAAACTCTGCCCAACTATCTAGAGTACAAGTATCTCGAGAAAAAGTCCATGCTCATCATTCCCATTTCAGAAGATTCTCCCATCAGCACTCTGTCGTCATGGATGCAGTTTACCCAGTGTTCTAATGACAGAAACCTCAGAACTGTCTCTGAGATTCCTTTGTTTGTTGCTGTCTATGAATTGGTGAGGCTGCTGGGAGTAGATTAGTGAGAAAGGATCTATAATCTTCATTATGTTTGCTTCAGAGGAAGGTGTGTTCTTGCTTTGAGTGATTTCTCTCTACTGGGTACTGCTGAGACCATCTGAGTGGTGGGTTTAGTTGGTATGAAGTAGAAACCATTCTATAACATGGTGTAAAACCCCAGCCCAAGATATAGATTTAGCCAGAATAATGTATGATAATGCCGCTGCATGCGATGACTTTGTTTTACACAGTATTTTTCATACCAGCCATGTTCTTTTAAGTACTTCTAGTATTAATATCATTATAGAGAGAGAAATTTAAAGAATTTGGGCAAGGGAGAAAAGAAGTCTTCGGTGTAGAGTTGAAATGAGATGTCGTGTGATTGAGACAGGGAAGGGACAGGAGCTGTTCTAAATGGCAAGAGCTGCAGAGGGGAAGGCACATGTACCAACAACAGGCAGAGCAGAGAGTGAAATCAGGAAAATAGCAGCAACAAAACTCTGAATGTGCACTCTGTTCTGAGTCTCCCAGTCTATGCTGTCTGTTTCTGAGCCTGTAAGCTGCTTGAGGCTAGGCCTGTTTTGTTTGTGTTCTGTACAGTGAGGGGTACATTTGAGGTGCTTAACAAATATGTATCCTGAAATAAGGCCGCAGGCTGAGTCATAGGTTTCCTCTCTGCCTCCTACTCTTGCATTTCTCACCCCCGCTCTGTGAGATTTCAAGTAATACCCAGATAAAGAACTTGGGCTCTGATAGTCTCAATTTTAAAACTTCTGCCCCTGTTGGAGCTACTCTGAGATCATTAAAGACTCTCTTCACATTTATCTAGCATTTCTCTGTGTCTAAGTCTTATCCTGCTTTGCTGTTCCATAGCAGGAATAACCCCCACCTTTTTATCTCTTCTTTACAGAGAACATGAAGGAACTAAAGGAGCCCAGGCATCGTAAAGATAACAGGCGCCCAGACCTTGAAATCTACAAGCCTGGCCTCTCCCGGCTCAGGAACAAACACACACTATTAAAACAGGAAACCTCAGGGTGTGAAGGGGCCAGATCTGAGGAATCCAAGGATGAAATTGCTAGTGACAAAGATCCTGCTGTTGTTAGAAAGGGATCTCAAGTAACTGGAGATCTCAGCAAAGGTGACAGCCAGAAGCACAATGGTCCTTCCCAGGGAAACGGAGAGATGGAAAGTAAAGCTGTTTTTCACGGCCAAGAGAATTTGTATAAAAACTCTGTCCCTGATGACTGGTGTCCCAGAATCATCAGGAGAACCAAGAAGCCAGACCAGCAGATCTATCAGCCTGGGAAACGCCTGCAGACTGTTGCCAAGGAACTAGCCATCCGGCCAACAAATGATGAAGTCATCAGTAAGATGGAGCAGTTGAGAGTTGAAGGAGATGAAGAGACTGAAAAGGACATTGGGAAAGGTAGCAAGAGCAGCAGAACTAAAGTGAACACAGAGGAGAGAGAGGGAAGCCTGACTAGTGAGGGAGTGAAAACCACAAGGGGAGAAAAAGGAAGGCGGGTAGAGCGGGCTGACAGGGTCAGGAAATCAAGTGATGACTTGATCCAGGGGAAACTGGGCTCTACAAAGCGATATTCCCGCTCTGACAAACGGAGGAGCCGGTACCGCACCTGTAGCACAAGCTCTGCAGGGAGCAACAACAGCACAGATGGAGCCCCACTGGCTGATGGGGGAAAGAAGCGACAAGAGCGGGCCAAAGAGAGAATCCATCCGAAAAAACAGCTGTCTGCTTCCTCCACTGACTCTTTGGAAGATGACAGAATTGGGGATACAGAAGCTTATGGCAACAGCAGACAACCAGAGAGAAAGCATCCAGAGCAGAGCCGAGCTTCTAAAAGTGAGAGCGAGTGGAGCAGCAATGGGAAGGAGGTCAAGGGAGCCCTGCGCGTCCCCTTCAATAGCAGGTCTGTGAACAGAGACATCTGTGTGGCAGACACAGACAAGAAAAAGCCTCCAAAGATTTTTAATGTAAGTGACTCCATAGAGGCTGTGGAGATGAAGGGCAGGGAGCCTCAAGGGAGAGGTCGTGGGATACTCATCCTTCCTGCCAACACGGACCTCTCTGCCAGTGCTGCAGCCTCTCCTGAATCTACTCACTCTGGGCCCAGGCTCCTGCTTGGTAGTGGTGGCAGCAAAGGTCCCAGAGGCAGGGGCCGCGGAGGCACCATCCGCAGGTTGTGGGATCCGAACAACCCAGACCAAAGCCCTGCTTTGAAGAGCCAGACCTCACAGCTTCATTTTCTGGACACTGATGATGAAGTGAGTCCCACTTCCTGGGGAGAGGCACGCCAGTCACAGGCCTCCTACTACAAGTTTCAGAACTCTGACAACCCCTATTATTACCCCAGTCCAAAAGGCCAAGGTCCTCAGTATCCCTATGGAGGATACTCTTTGCAATATCAGATGGGTCCCAGTAGCAGTGTTTACCCAGGAACTTACTACCCTGGCTATCCAGGCCAGGCAGGGCAGTATATCTGCAGTCCCCTCCCCTCTACCCCTTTGAGTCCTGAGATGGAGCAGCAGATGAGGAACATACAGCAACAGGAGCTCAGCAAACTCCTCCGAGAGGCTGGAAATCAGGAGCAGCAGCTCAGCAACCTGCTTTCCAGAGACCGCATCAGCCCTGAGGGTCTTGAGAAGATGGCACAGCTGAGGTTTGGAGCTTTCCCTTCGGGCTGTGCGGTCTCAAGCTGGGGGAGGGGATGAGCCAGCATTATTCCCATGGGGTAAATGTTTGCAGACATGTTTGATCTGTTCTTGGGCACCTGCCTGAGTGGGGCAGGTGGTCAGGCCACTGCCCAGCTACATGCCAGAGGGGTGGGAATGGCTCTTGTGACAAGCCATGTCAGCAGTTGTTATGCTAAAGGGTTTGTGTGTAACTGAGTGAAGAAAACCCAGGGAGAAGCTTTGGTTCCACTGGCTTTGCAGAAGCAGCCTTGTAAATGAGTAGGGTGGCCTGACGTTGGGAAGCAGCTCTCTGGGCTGGTGGCTGAGCCTCAGCTTCTGATAGTTATGTAATATCATTGCTGTGTGGAGAGGAGAGTTGTGGGGGGGCACACTCAGATCCTGGCTCCTGGGTGTTTCCTGGCGTGGTGACTGGGAGCAGAGGGACTCCAAGCCCTGGTGCGCTTATGTGCTCTCAGTTTCAGCCGTTCTGGTAAGACCACTGTATCCGTGACTCCTGTCCAGCAGGCGGTGTATTCCGAGCCCTATCCACAAGACAGTCTGTTATCTTCATTTCCTGTCTAAGTTTGATTGTGAGCGTCTCAGGGCAAGGACAACACATTGGTATCGTTTCTGGGAGGCTCTGGTGCTGTCTAATGCTGTGACGATGCTGGCAGTTTTAGAACCGCTGTCACTGTTCAACTCTGTGCCCTCCTGTGGGAATGGCCTGAGGCTGCCATGCAGTGAGGAAGAAATGAAATTGGTGTGTAGTTAGCTTAATGACAGCAACAGCTCCTGCTCTCCAGCTTTCATGTTCACTCTGTGCCCTCCTTATTTGCAGGGCTTCTCTGGTGACTTGTTTTCATAGCTGACGACAGCAAGTGAATTAATTTCTAGACCTGTTATCCGTTTTCTGGATTCACACAATCCAAGTTCCATGGAGGGATGTGACAGGACTTTGCCGTGTTTTCAGCATATGGGCCATCCTTGAGACAGCAGTTGCAGCAGCACCTTATCTGTTGTCAAACTGCCTGAAGATGCTAGTGGTAGTATTCACATATTTCAGGGCCAAGTGCCCCAGCTGTACAGCTCACTTGTGAAGGCTGTTTCAAACATATGATGGTAGAGTACAGTATGCACAGACAAATAGAAGTGTGATGTACTTTGCAGACATGAGAGCCAAGGGGGCAAACACTCGTGTGTCAAGGAGAACGAATACACATGAGTAGCCTGGGAGTGTGGCGGCTCAGAGCAGGATCTGATTGGGATCCTAGGCCAAGGAGAAGATGGCATGGATCACTCTGTCGCCGTTCCGGCTGAGTGTTTTCAGAGGGGTCCTCCCTGGGAACCCCTTGGACTGTATGTTGTCAGGCTTCCGGACTTGGCTGAAGTGTTGTAGCTTCATGTTTACCAGTCTCGGGACATGGTCTGAAGGTTGCTGCTGCTTTGTGGTTCAGAGGATAAGAAGGAAATGCTTTGGGAAATGCTGTACAAAGGAAGGATAGCCAAGAACTCTGGCCTGTGCTCTGTGGGGCGTGTGGAGGGGTCTGTGGCTAATGGGAGACCCTACCTTTTCTGCCTCCTTTGTTTCTTACTCACCTGTTTTTTGTTTCTGACTATTTCATAGATGTTGACAATGAGGGGGCTGGAGAACTTGTTTATGAGGAGAGGGAAAGCGGCTCAGTTGGTATAGATTGTCACTTAGCTAAGTGACAAGTTCTTGTGAGGTGTGTACTAGGGATGTAAAAATAGGTTAATTAAGAATCTGTTTAAACGTTCTAAAAATAGAATGTTTAAACAGTTAAATGCATTGGAGGAGGGATACTGGGCTTGGCTCCTCACTGCCAGGCGAGAGCTGCCTAGCTGCGGGTCCCCCCTGTGCTGGAATATCTCCCCCCTCCCCCCCCCCACCAGCAAGAGCTGCCCAGCTGCTCTCGCTTGCAGGGAGCCAAGCCCAGCTGCCGCTCCCTCTCCCCCAGTTTAAACGTTTAGGCTTTTACATCCCTAGTGTGTACACCTGGGAAGGAACAGAATTGGCAAAAGTGGTCCAAGAAGGTAGAACTAGGAGCAGTGGGATGACGCTGGACAAAGGAAATGCAGCCTGGACGTTCGAGCAACCTTCCTGACTGTGGGATGCATCAGGCTGTGGGATCATCTGCCAAGGGCTGCAGAGTCATTGACAGCTTGAGAGAACATAGTGGAGGGAACAGTTCTGCCCTGGCAACTGGGGAGATATGGAGGGAGTGTTCTGATTTCTATGGCTTTGAGTCTCTTTCTCTTCTTCCTTCCCGTTAAGGGGTCTAACTGGAAGGTGTAGCATTCCCAGCCATAGTTAATCACAGAGAAATGAAAGTGGGGGGAATGGAGGTAAAGGGAATAAAGTCTCTGGTTCTGTCATGTATTTGTGACTTACGTTTGGTTGGGAGGAGGGAAGATCAGCGCATCCTTCTTTCCACGGTAGAGCTTCCCCTGCCTTCTAGTGCCTTGCATTCTCCTTCCCTGACCTCCACAGATAAACTTAGAGCTCAGAATGATCATGTATTTCAGCACTAAGGCAGCAGTGGGGGAAGCTGCTGTGTATTGGATCATCATTGAAAGGCTGTACCTTCCCTTCTCAGATCTAAGATTCATGCCTGCCTGGGAGATCCCAGTAGAGAGGTTGTAGCAGAAGCACCCTCTCTCTCTGCCAGGCCCTACTCCTTTCAGATTCCTTCCTGTCCATAAGGAAGAGAGAGACTCCTTTCAAACTTGCCCTCTTGGACTGGGGGAGTCTGCAGGCGTGTGTGGATGAGGGGATTCATTTGCTGTGTGATGGAATAGTGAGAAGTTGCTGGTGTCTCATTCCTATGTTGGAGGGGAAGTAGCCGGCAGTTTAGCAAATGTTCCCTGGCAGCTCTGACTGCACTCATACTAGCACAGCAGGGCGGGTGCTTGAGTTGCTCTTGTGTCACCCATTGGCTCTCTCATTCTAGAGCGGAGATGCTCCAGTTGTATGAACGATGCATCCTAATGGATATTGAGTTCTCTGACAATCAGAATGTGGATCAGCTGCTCTGGAAGAATGCCTTCTATCAGGTGATTGAGAAATTCCGGCAGCTCCTCAAGGATCCGGTAGGGGAGAACACACTGGAAATTCGGAACAAACTGCTTCAGCTCCTGGATGAGGTAAGAAGAGATCACCTGTTTGAGCCTGGCTAGATCTTTGAGAGGAAGTAGTTTCTAGTTGGTAGGGCAGGGATGTTGTGAGTCAGTACCCGGAGTTCTGCTCTCAGCTCTGCAAGCGGCTCTGTATGACGCTGGCCAGGGCACTGCTTTGCAGGGTGGATTGATTTAAATCAAGTTTCCCACTGATACTTCTTCACATATTTCTTAAACAGTGGTGCAAATGTGATCACTAAAACATGTTCATTTACCACTCAATACAGCATTTTACAGCCTCTAGGAGGGTATACTTTGTGTCATTGTTTAGATAACTTGGTTTTTATTGTTTTAGGAAATAGTACATAATACTCATTACCTGTGTCAAGCTGCAGATGCAGCAGCAGTACATTAGGAATGGCAAGAACTAAATCACGCAAACACAATAGCACTTATATTTTATTAAACTACATCTTAAATGTTACATCCATGTTTCACATTTGCAGCAGTCTCCTGAGCTGACGGCTGTCCTTAAACTCTTTTTTTTTTAATTTTCAAATGTTATTAACTCTAACAGACAAGTCATCACAACACTAAACATACGATGTACTTAACACTTCTACAACTAGCTCTCATCTTCCCCACTCCCACTGTCATTTTTATTCAGAGACCAAAACAGAAATATGAATTTTCCTGCTTTTTCCACTCCCAGTCGATTTCTTAGCTTTGAGTGAATAATACCAAATGATAAAAATATTCTCTCTGTGCCTGCAGAGGAAGCTATTGCTGTGAAAAGTTGGCTTAGCAACTGAAGGAACTCTGTTTCAAGGTGTCTGGCTAATGATTTCCACCAATTCAGGGGAGTGACTTTTTTCAAAACATCATCAGTAAACATATACTGTTTCAATGGTTCCGCTCTAGCCCTGAAATGTATTATGACTGGCATAATTTAGGAATGATTTTGAGATGCCCATGCCATGCATATCCTCTATATTCCTCTTTAATCCAATGTTAGATACTTTGGATGAGATACTTCCATCTATTTTATCACGGTTTTCTTCACAAAGTTTTATGAGAATAGGCCAGTTCTTAACAAATTGTTCAAAACAATCAACCGCAGAATTCCATCAAACATCTTGAGGGAGAATTAGTTTGGATCCTCCTTCTCTCTTCAGTGAAGCTGAAGCAAAATGGTTGTTACGAAAGTATTTTGCGACTTCAACAACATTTTCTTTTATTCCTGGAGAAGACGTACTTAAGTCTTTGGCTAAAAGATGCATTAAACGGGCACTGCAGCCGTAAGTTACTAAGGAGCATCCTTCCATTTCTTCTTCTAAGTATCTTCTAAGTATCTTCTCATCTTTGCCATGTTTGCAGCATTGAATGAATAATACCAAATGATGAAAATATTCTCTCTGTGCCTTTAAGACAGTGTCTTAACTAACTCCTCTGCCTTGCTTGGCCCAGCTCCACCACCACATAAGCACAGAACAACAACAATCCTGTCCAGCCTGTGTCTGTCGTTGCACATGGGACTTTAGTCTGCTCAGAAACTGAAAGCCCAGAACAAGAGCTGGTAGTTAGGCTGGGCAGACTAGAGCCATTAATTCATTTTTATGAGACTGTAAGTGTAGGGTTAGCATGTTTGTGATGAGATTTAATTGTAACTGCTGTTTTTTAAATGAGAGAGAAATTTAGTATTTTATTGATGATTTTTAAAAAAAATTAAAAATCCGATTTAAATTAAAAAAAAAAATCTGATTAAAAAAATTTTTTTTTTAAAAAAATCATTGATTTTTATCTACCCTGCTTCTTTGCTTTTGGGCTTGTCTACACGAGACCCGTGCGCCAATTTAACTAAGGGTATGTCTGTACTGCATTCTTCTTTCAGCAGGGCGTAGTATACACATGCGTATTGCCTTACTAGCACTGGTATAAGTAGCAGTGCAGCCGCTGGGGCTGGTTTAGAGGAGTAAACACATGCCTGAAGAGTCTGGGTTTGTACTCAGATACATACCCTGCACCCCTCTATTTGCCCAAGCCACGCCTCCCTGCCTACACTGCTCTTTTAGCCGTGTAATGTCCTGCTGCCTCCCGCCTGCTAGGGCCTTTCCCCACTGCAGGAAAAGACGCTGTTAGTGGGCAAAGGCTCTGGCAGGGGGTAGGCAGCAGCTCCCCACTCCTGAAGCCAGTCTGTGCTGCACAGAGCTGCAGGAGCCTTTTCCTGGCCGTAGGGAAAGGCTCTGCCAGCTCTCCCTCATGACGTCTTTCCCTGTCGAGGAAAGGCTCAGTGGCTCTCTGCTGCTGGAGCCTGTCCCTGCAGTAGGACAAGTCTCCAGCAACAGGGAAAGGCTTTGGCAGGTGTGAGTTGCTGAAATCTTTCCCCTCTGCCTCCCTTCTTCCGGAGCGTTTCGCTGGCACAATATAGCTACACGCTGCAGTGTGGACTCAGCCTGTTTTCCAGGGTGGCGTGGTGTTATAGGCACCCTGCCCGCTGTAGTGTGTAGTGTAGTTGTACCCTAAAGGTGTGATTTTAAATTGATTTCGTTAAACTGATGCAACAACTGTGTGGACTGTCTTGTTTATTATGGTTTAGACCACGCTTATTTGGTTTTGCTTTAAATCAGTTAGGAATTAGTTTATGCTAAAGCAAAATAAGCCTAGTTTAAAATGAAATAAGAGCATCCACACAGGCTTTTGTACTGATTTAATTTAATTGGTTTAAATCACACCTTTAATTAAACCACTGCAACTTTCAGGTGGAGACAAGGCCTTCGTTTCCTCATCTGCACAGTGGGATAATACTGCTCTGCCTCCCAAAGATGTCATTGTTAGGAAGATGCTTTTAGATCCCTGGATGAGAGATCCTAGAAGAAAGGAATTTTTTTTTTAAAAAGAAACAAATCCCCCAGGGAATGGGGCTCCCTTCTGCCATCCAGCCAGCAGTGCTGGCTGTGGGGGAACTGGCCTCCCACAGCTGTGACTGGCAGACCTTGGTTTTGTGCACGTGATCACTGAGGGACATGACATTTGTCTGCTTGTTTGTTTCAGGGCACTGTTTTCTTTGACAATTTGCTTCAGAAGCTGCAGATGTCATACCAGTTCACACTGGAGGATTACATGGATGGGATGGCCATTCGCAGCAAGCCCTTGCGAAAAATGGTAAATGGGCTTCCCTTCCAGGACATGTTGCCCTTGTCTCACAAGAGCTCTGTGCCCGCCCTGATGAAATATCTATCATAGCATCATCAAGAGATGGGTGGCAGTTCATACAGATGACAGCTTATTCTCAGGAATATTTGCTTGGTTGTTCTGATCAGCCACAGTTAAACAACTCCAATGAGTTTATTGGTCTCATGTTTCTTTGCAACGGAGAAGAATTTTGCCTTGCCCCAGCACTCAGACCAGGGCTGAGAGAGGGAGTGGGTGTTAGAAAGACCCATAGTCAATTCCTCATTTATTGAACATCCTCTTTGTATCAACGTTGAGGCCAGGCCAATGATGGGAGTGACAGAATAGCAGAGCCGCTTCTGTGCGACCTGGTAGCATGTCACCCCTGGGCAGAGGAGCAGAGTGGTGTTCTCAGCCCAGCTCCATTTCCTAGTGGGTAGCTGCCCACATCACAGCTCACCCCTGATCGGCAGTCTCAGCAGAGAGCCCAAGGACTGAATGAGCCAGAACTCCCCTGACTCCTCCAGGGCAGGCCTGGGGTACGTTTTTGGGAGGGGAGATGGGAGCTTGTGCTGTCACTGCACATGCTGAACGTGTGCCAGGTGCTTTCTTGCAGCCCCTTTCTCCAGAACTCCATCTCCCCAGTGGTGTGTGGAGCCCTTGTGTGCTGCACACCTACAGATGAGCAATGGCTGCAGAGTTTCCATAGCGTGTATTGAATGTTTCTTTTCAAGGTGAAGTATGCGCTGATCAGTGCTCAGAGGTGTATGATTTGCCAAGGGGACATTTGCAGGTACAGGGAGCAAGCGAACGACACAGCAAACTATGGGAAAGCACGCAGGTACTGTACCCTCCCTCAACCCTAAGCAGAGCTCTTACCGTACCTAGCTACAAGGGCATCACCTAATTTCACACCCAGTTCTGCCTGTGGCCAATGCAGACCTCCATACGTCCCATTTTATTGCTGTCCAACAAGATGAAAAGATGCAGGGGATATTGGACAGACTAATCTACGTCCCTAAGAAGCCAGCTCGTTTAGTTGCTGGATTCTGTCCCCCAGCCAGGGAAGTGTTGCCGTGGAAGCCATGCTGGGCTGGTCTCTGAAGTGATGGTGGTACAGAATGTTGGCTCTGGCAGTGTGGCTGGCTTGTTTTCTGCTGAGCTCTGGCTGCCTGCTTCTCACTAGATCTACCCATGTGTTCTGGCTGCAGCACAACTTGGTGGCACCTGTTGCCTCTTGTCACTCTAGTTTTGCCTGTGATAAATGCCCTGTTGTGATCAGGGCTGTAGGCAAGGCAAAGCCCAGCATGCACTGCAGATAATGTGGCATTGGCAGTGAGGGGCACAGGCTGGAGAGAAGCCAGGCTAACGTGGGCAAAGGGAATAGAGCCGTAAAGCCTAGCCGGGTTTGTCTGTAAGGGAGAATGTGCAGAGCAGGGGAACCAGGTTAGCCACTGCAGCTTTCTGACTCGTGGTAACATCTGCCTCATGTTCTGGTGGAGTTCTTCTGTGCGGGGTGAGAGAGGGGAACAAGAGGCTCACCTCCTGTCTGACCAGCCCTCTCCCTGTGGACAGAGTGGTGTACACTGGTGAGCAGATACACCTGCTGAGGAAGGTAAAATAAAGGGCAAACTACTGTTCAGTCCAAGGCCCTTTCCTCCAGGGTAGCTTTACCAGCACAAAAGAATTCAAAATGAACAAAACAATGCAAAATGCATGGTCCCAGCCAGCAGAGTCCTTTCCAGCTTCCACTGGGTAGCCTTGCCTGGCTCCCTCCTAGCTCTCCTGCTGAGTCCCACTGGAGAGACTTTCCTCCTCATCTTCAGAATAGGCAAGGAGCATCCCTTGTCCTGATCTCCAGCAGGCAGTCACATGACACCTAGTCTTCTGGTCCCGCTCCGTCATGTGCCCTGTCTGGAGACTACAACTCTGCAAGGGCCTAATGGGACTGTACCCGATGTGCTGGCTGTGCATTCGCTCACAGGCCCTTGCCACTTGTGCAGAGGGCCTGCTCTTCTTGGCTGTACCAGGGATGAAAGGGAAGGATTCTCTTTGTTATTAACCGTGGTCTGGGTCTCTGAAGTGTCTTGCCAATCACCTGCTGTGTGTGTGTCTCTCTCCCCCCTCAGCTGGTATCTGAAGGCTCAGCACATTGCCCCCAAGAATGGCCGTCCATACAATCAGTTGGCTCTGCTGGCTATCTACACGGTAAGACCCTCTTGTTGCGTGTGGCACAGACACATTAAGTCTCCTGGGGAGGTGGCATGTGTGGGGGAGCACCTGCGCCATGCTTGTCACCACGTGATCGGCAGTGCTGAGAAGGGAGTGAGGGCACTGTAGGTAAAAGGGCCATGTAGCCAGATAGATGTGGGCAGCAGAAACTCCAGTCCTTGGCCTGTCTGCAGCTGTTGGGCTCGGGGTAGTTACAGCTCAGTTACATGCTGTGTTCTGAGAGCTTCTATGTGAGTCTGAGTTTGGTTCTAACCAAAGGAACCTTTCTAGCCGTATGTGCCACGTTTCTGTCCGCTGAGAGGGTTTACTGTGTAAAGGTGGCTGGCTGGCTTCTTTGCCCAGCTTGATTGCTCCCCTGAGGATACAGTCTCTGTCCTAGTGAGCTCACATCCTAACCAGCCCTGTACTGAGCCTGCTAGCAGTGGGCTACAGAAAGACACAGGGCAGCATGCTCACTGGGGACATTAGGGTGCAGTTCTTTAGGGCTGCGGTTGGGGCAGATTTTATGCAGGGCACCCCTGGCACAGCATCTTCAGTGCCCCCTGCCTACAGCTGATCTTTGTGTTTTCCCTGCGAGGGGGAGGAGAGGGGCTGGCTGGGCCAGCTCAGAGTGGGGGGAGGGAAAAGGGCTGGGTGACCAGCTCATCCAGCTCCAGGAGAGGGGGAATATGCTCACCCCTGGGCTCGGCTTCTGGCCTGGCCAGAGGGCAGGACCTTAGGGAAGAGTAGGAGGAGGGCAGTGGATCCCTGGGAGAGAGGAGGAGGAGGAGAAGCAGGGGGCAGGCCAGAGTCCCGGCACTCATGCAGGGCACCCAAATTGGCCATGGCACGAGCCTTGTTGGTCCAGGCAGTAATCTGCCCCTGTTGAGGTGTCCCTAGAACGCTGGCATCTCGGCACAGGAAATCCAGCCTGACTGTCTGTCTTGTTAATCCTTCTGTGAAAGGAGGCCTTTGGAAAGGGTGTATTTTAAGGAGCATTTAATGGTGGACAGTGGAAGTGTCAGGCCAGAGCATAGGGATCAGCAACCAAACATCTGCTGAAATGGGTGACTCCGAAAGATGCCATTTTAAAACAGACTGGCTGGAAATTGATTCCTCTGTCACAGAGCAGGTTCAGAGATGTGTTCCCCTGACAACCGCTGATGACCCCCCTGCCTCCTGGAGCAGAGTGCAGAATCCCTGAGTTCTCTGCTGTGCTGTGGGTGTCTGTGTGGCAGTCAGTGTCCAGGAGAAACTCTAACTCCTGCGTGGGTCTTGGTGGGTACAAAGCCTTTTGGGGCACCCTTTAGCAATGACCCACGCAAATAGCCCTGATCCCAGCTGCAGTAAAGGAGATGCTGACAGGAAGGATAGTCCAGTAGTTAGGGCTTTAGCCTGGGATTTGGGAGTCTTGGATTCAATTCCCAGCTCCGCCACAGATTTTCTGTGTGACCTTGGGCAGGTCCCTTAGTCTCTGTGGGCCTTGATTCCCTCTTTGTAAAATGGGTATAATCGCATTTCCCTATCTCATAGGGAGGTTGAGAGAACCAACTGCAGATTGTGAGGTGCTCAGATACACTGGTAATGGCAGGCACGTAAATCCCATAGACAGACAGACTTGCAGCGTGAGGGACAGAGTGAGTGTGGGACTTTAAGTCAATACTCGATAGGGTCACCAACTAAACGGGCCCTTTCAGTGCCAGCTTGGCTGGAGCTGTGGCCTTGGTCTGACGTTTTACTTGCACTGCCCACGGTGCACAGGGGCTTGGACTTGGTGCTGGTGGCTGCAGGTAAATGTGTTCTCCTGGGGAGAGTCCAAGGCCCGATGGTGTCTGGGATGTGCCTGCTCTTTCTTTAGATCCGAATGACAATCTGCACTTGTGGGTGTGCCAGGAGGCACTGGGGTTGGGCTCATGCTGCATGCTCCAGAGTGATGTGGGTGTGTCTGGTTGTCCTTCTGCAGAGGCGGAAGCTGGATGCTGTCTACTATTACATGCGCAGCCTGGCCGCCAGCAACCCCATCCTCACAGCCAAGGAGAGCCTCATGAGCCTGTTCGAAGAGACAAAGCGCAAGGTGAGTCCTGGTGCTGGGCTGCCTCCTTGGTGCTGCTTCCTGGTGCGCCTGGCTGACGCTGCGAGTGCTAGGGGTGTATTGTCCTTGCTCTGGGACATACGGATACAGTGGTTGGTGTGGGGTTGGCACATGGCTCTTGGACCTGGATTTGGCTCTTGCATAGTTCTGAGACATTCATGTTAGAGGGTGGGAAGGAGACTCAGCTCCTTTCCTGTTTCTTTCCAAAGAGTGGGGAGTGGCTCAAGCGCTCACAGATATGCTCTGCAGCTTTTCCACCTCTGGGTGACTGGTTAAAGTGCATCTTAGCTAAGCAGTGACTGAAAGTTGCTTCAGTTCCTAGTGGGCCAGGGACCCACCTCATGAAAGTCACCACCGCACTCTGGCACGCTAATCGGTGGGCTTATCCAATAGGTCAAGTGTTGAGATGGGCCATGGAGACAGAGCACCCTTCCTGTCGCTAGAGGTGGATGCTCCGGATCAGAGGTGCGACATGTTAGTCCCTGGGGAGCTTACCAGGCACTGCTCAGATGGTGCAGGTGTTTCGTGGCTAGATTAACCCTTTCAGACTCCAAGGCACTCGGTCTAGCATCTTTCACCAGCTCAGCACCAGCAGCCAAACAGCGGAGCAGGCAGCGAACTGCTGTGGTTTGCAAGCTGGGGGAACAGCTGGCCTTTGACAGATTCTTTTCTCTGTAAACGAAATGACGACTTATTTTTCCTGAGCCTTGATCCCAGAAGTTTCTGAATCTGTGTCTTGTCTGCACAGGCTGAGCAAATGGAACAGAAGCTGCATCAGGTGCTGGAACTGAGCCCCAGCCGATGGGGGAAGGGCAAGAAGTCCACATCCCGACAAGTTGGAGAGGATGCCACGCGGCTGGAGATCTGGATTCATCCCTCCCACCCCCATGACTCCGGCAGGGATTCTGAGCAGGACAGCAGTCTTGGGAACCTCAGCCCCAGTGACGTGAGTACTGAGGAGCACTGCAGTTGGCTTTGGTGTCATGTTTGGAATGCAATGGAATGACATCGGATCCGTTTTGCTTTCTTGTTGCTAAATATTCCAGTGTTTTGGCTTCTCTTCCAGCTGTGCCTGGGTTAGTCTAGGGAGCTGGTGACCTCGTGCTGCTTGTGTTGAAGGCATGTTATCATCACCTGTCCCTTGGTAATGTGTAGTCATGTTCTGTTCATGGAATTGGAAAGAGACAGATGGAAGAGGCATCAAAAAGCTTCCACTGAAGGGTGGCACAAACGGATGGGAAAGGGAGAGGTCAGCCATTGAGGAGCTGTGGATTGCTGGTGATCCTCCAGTCTTTGTGACTTTTCCTGGGAATGGGACATTCCCCTAGAGCCAGCTGGTTGGAGCCGTTCTCAGGAGGAAGAAAGCCAGGGACTTAACTTCTATTGTGGGCATAGCACGTATGTTGTTTGTACTGCTGGAAGCTGGATGTTTTCCTTTCCTCCTGCACGGGACGGCTTCTCTCACAGGTCCAGTCTGTGTCACTAGCCAGGGCAAATCTGGATGAACGCCTTTTGTCAGTATGGCCCGTGAACGTGTCAGCTGAAGAAGGCAAGTGTTAGGAGGACACCTGCTTGGAGCTTTTCGTTCCTCTAGCAATGCCAACGTTTGCTTGGCATATCTTGCATGCAGGAGACCAGGCCTAGGAGCACTGAGCTGCCTCTCCTGAGATGGTTGCTGGGGGGAGCCCTGACTAGGGGTGGGAGACACTTTCTTCACACAGTCCGGGGCCAAGAGCTCCACAAAGATTGTTTAATTGCTAGAACTGGTTTGCTGTCTTCATCTGCACTAGGCATCCTGAAGTCTCGTTGTGCTTAAGGAGTTGCTATGTCCCTTCTGAAATGCAGTTTGCTGGCAATGTCAGCACAGATTGGGGGCCTGTTTTTCTTATTAGACTGGGACTGATCCATGTGCTTGAGACACAAGGCCTGGGAATGGCTTTTCCCATCCCACTGCGCTAATGCAGGCCTGTGCTCGTTGTTGCTGCCAGAGTTACGGAAGTGAAAGCGAGGAGAGCTGAGACGGCAAGAACATATTACACCTGGAGCAGTGCATGACGCTCTCCTCCATTCGTTCCCCTGTCCTCTCTGTCACCCTCTCCTCATTCATCTTTTCCCTGTGCTCCTGCTCTTTCTGCTAGCACAGCGGTTGAGGAATGCTCTGTCTTGCCACTGTGTGGCGCTGTTTCTCCGCCTAATGAGGTTGTGCCAAGTACAGCGAGTGAGTGAGACAATGCTGATCTTAAGAGAACCTCAGCCCTTGATCACATGAAGCATGAGCCCAAATTAACTGGAGGTGCGGGGGGCAATGGCTGTCCTGGGGGAACATGTGCCAGTATTTTGGATGCTCTTTTATAGACGAATCTAAACTGTTTCATTGCCTCCGTGTTGCCTTCCCCACCAGCTTTAGCACTTGGCCAGGTCGGAGCTAAGCAGCGCTCTCTGTCCTCTCTGCTGACTCTGGGGTGCTTGGCCCTGCATGCACAAGGCAGCTGCTTCACCAGCTCCCAGTCTGCACGGAAGCTGCATTTCATTTTTGGACAAGAATGGGATAGGGCCAGGGCAGTTTTATAGGGAGTTTAGAAAAGCAAAGTCTCCTGACTCCAGAATTGAATGTAGTCCTGTAAAATAGCTATTGTATTATATTATATAAGCATATTCTACATGGCTCAGGGAACTGGGGAAGAGATTCCGATGCCTGAGCCTTTCTTGTCTAAATTGTTACTTCAAATCAGCCCAAGGCAATGGTGACTAAAAATGGTTATCCTGAGTCTGTTCCCTGGTATGCTGCTGTCTGCATCATAAAGCCACCACTTTTGGACCCTTGTTGGCATGCTTGGCAGAGAGGCCACATACTGAATGTTTGCTCTGTGGACAGAGGCCTTCGCCCCAGGACATGCATACTAGCGCTGACGTGTGTTCTGCATGTTGTTAGTGAGCAGGGGACTCTGCTCAGCTCTGCACTTCCTCCCTGCGTGGCCTTGGGCCAGCCACTTTCCTTCTCTGTGCCTTCCTTTCCCTTTCTGTAGAGTGTGGATAATGGCACCGTTGTAGGGTTAGTAGAGCACTTCGGCTGAGCCCATGAGATGAAAGGAGCTGGAGAAAGACACATTGCTATACTGATGATCATTATCGCTAAGAAGGGTGACGTGCAGTCCTGTAATTTGCCTATAGCTCTGTATAAATAGCTGGTTGGAAGTTTGGTGTGGTTTCTTCTCCCACTATTTACCACATGACGTCTTCCGGTGGGCAGCAGAGCTCAGCAAATGCAACACCTCTTCCTTCTGAGTCCCAGGCATCCTGGATTTGGCCCCTTTCTCTGTTGGCATGGAGGCCTGCATCCTGAGGGCAGCCTCTTGCTTCAGGCTTTGGCTGCTGTTGGCAGACAGGACACTGGGCTGGACGGACCATTGGTCTGACCCAGTGTGGCCATTCCTATGTTCTTATATTACAGAAGGCAAAATCCGTGCGTGGGTTATAATACTGCCTTTTCGTTTGAGTGGCTTTTTCTGGGCGTGCAGCCGTCTGGTGTTTAGGTCTCTGTGTCTTTCATTCTCCAGCTGCACAGAAGTCTCTTGGAAATGTGTAGCATGGAAAGGTGCATTGACACTGTAGCCCATGGCGAGCTGGTGCACTGGCCCACTGATGGCTGGGTTGCCATGTGCCTAGTCCTATGCAGGGAAGCAAGGAAGTGGCTGACCCCATGAACAGTCCCATTGATTTTAGGTTTTTACAGCGAGGTAGTGCACAGTGAGCCCCAGGGCTGGGTCCCTGCTTCTTGACTGCACTTGCCTTGCGTGTGTCGATTGATTTAAAACGAGATACTCAGGTGCAGCTTGGTGATCACACGGCATGTCAATGGAGCGCGCAGGCCACGCTCTCTCCATCCCTGAGAAAGTGTTAATGTGACTCTGAGCTGGAGATTTTAATCACCCCAGTCAGGAAGTGTGGAGTTCCGGTTCCCACAGTGGCCTTGCCTTCTGGTTATGCATTGCAGGAGACTGCTCCTCACATTATCATGCAACATGTATGCAGAAATGCAACATGCTGCATAGACGCAGCTAAGGTTACAGCAGAGAGGCATTGTAATAATAATTCTTTGTCCCTCTCTCAGAGGCCTGACTACTTTACAACCAATAATGAATTGAGCTCTTAGACCCTTTGTAAGGTAGGACAGTATCATACAGCTGTGAAATGTGAAAGTTAAGACCAGAATCCTGGTTCCCAGTCCGTGCTCTAACCACAAGGCTTTTCTGTCCCTGGCACAATATTTGAGTTATTTCTTGACTAATGTGTCCCTTGCCCAGTGTTGTGGCCCTTGTAATGAGAGACCTTTTTGTAGGAGCACATACGTGCAATGGGGCAAAGTTACAGTTGCAGAGGGAGTTCAGAGCTCTGTGCAAGCCTAGCTCTTCGCACAAGCCTTCCTCCTCAGCAGCAGCAACTGAAGAACAATTCAGCCTCCTTTCTGCAGACAGGCAATAAAACAGCAGCAGCAGCTGATTAAAGGAATCGGGAGAACTGATGCCTTCTTACAGTCTAAATGGAGTGGGATTCTTACCTTTGTACTCAGTGCCAAGAAAGATACTAAGGTAACGGGCACATTGGAAATACCTACGGAGGGTCCTCATTCTTGGGGATGAATGTCTCAGCTTTAACGCTGCATTAGCATAGCTCGTTGCACAGAATGTCCTTGATTTTGCTCTTAAGTCTCTAAATGACTGTGGTGGGTGTGAGTGCTGGTGGTGAGGGAGTGAGAAGGGTGCGTGAGAGCTGGGTGCGAGGGGAAGGGTAGCTGTCAGAGCATGAACTGCGCTGAATGTCAGATCTGCAGGTGATACCTCTCTTTGTAGTGCCTCACACAGTCACCTACAACTGACTGGAGATGGGCTCTGGGCCCTTCTACCCTCCTGACCTTTCCCGAGTCTCTCTGTACTATGCTTGATTGGAAAATCAGCTCGTTGTAAGGTCATGAGGGAAAATGCTGATCTGAAGCTGGAAATGGTGCTTTACGAAAATGCATCATCACCCCTTTGTCCTTGCAAGGCAGTTGAGGTCAGATGGTTTGTCCCTGTACCCCATCCTGAGACCGTGTCTGAACTCCACTGCAGGCAGGCCTGCCTTGGCTACTGGAGCTTGCCAGAGCTCGCTTGTCTCTCTGCAGCTCTCTTCCTGGCTGGGTACAAGTTGTTTCTGTTTGTGTCAGGACATCTTTGACTGTTTTGATCTTCCCTCCTTCACCAGTGCTTCCTTTCTGAATTATTCTCTTTTACCCACTTTTATTTCTGTCTATGCTTGTCTAATCCACCCATCACCGTGGTGTCTAGACACCAGATGCATCCCTGCAACCATAACAGTAATCGAAGGTGGGAGGAGGCACTTCCTGTGACTCGGGCTGTTTGTCCAGGAGCAGTGAAGAGTCCTGTAGGTTGCCGGGGCTGCATGCTGCTTTCATCGCAGGGCAGATGCCCTCAGCAGAGAGCAAGGTCACTTTCCCAGTCAGCTCCCCTGTGTTTCACATCCGTTTTCCATGGGTTCCATTTGCTGTTTATCTCCATGTGCTTGGGCGCTGGGTCATTTGGGTGACTGGGGCTGCAGGGCAGTGGCTGGTTTCCTAATCTGTTCAGTTTCAGTCTAAAGTCTGTTCGGAGTCCTAGGTTCTGTGTCTGGTGATGGCAGTTCATAAAGCCGTAGAATAAAATCCTCTTTGAGCCTAGTTGAAGAGTTTGGCAATACTCCTGTGCCCCAGATCACTGCTTCACTCTCACCTGCCACCTGGACTCAGCTACACACCGCTGTCCCTCTTGCCTGTTTCTCAGTCCCACCCATCCTGTCCACACTCAGACTGGGGATTGCCCTCTTCTCTCTCTGGGAGTGTTTTATGTTTCTGGGAGCTTGTCACCATATTAGCCAAGAGCCTGTTGAAATGACACCATCATTGCACATACGACTATACCACAGAGAAGTACCCCCTTGCCTGTTGAAGTAGTTGTGTGTGAAGGGAGCTGCTGTTCTCATCTGCACTGTTTCCTGTAGCTCTTTTCCTCTACACATATTTAGAAATAAGTGACAGACAAAAGTCAAAATGGCGTGTTATTCAAATCCTATAGCTGCCCCATTGCAGAGGCACATGAATGAGAGCTCCACTAGGGAAACACATCATTTCTGACGGTTCCCTCAGCAGTCTGTCGTCAGGCTAACAGGAACTTGTCTTCTCAGTCCTAGTGCTTGTGCTAGTGCGACTCTGTACTACCTGCACAGTTCCCAGTGGATGAAGAAGAATGAAAGGCGAAGCCTGAAGTTCCCAAGCCACTAAAGAGAGTGGTTAAATCTTAGGGTGTTGGACAGACAGGAAGGTGAATATAAGCTGAGCTTTTGGATGGCAGGAGGAAGCAACTCAGCCAGCCATGTTCGAAATGGAGCTAGCGGGACGGCTAGCAGGAAGCTTTGGGGTCAGCACAAAGACCTGAGGTCATGGAGATGCTGTAATACTCACTGAGTAGAAGCATTAGAGGCCGTCCCTCTCAGGAGCAGAATGACTGAGATTTAGAATTTTGGGCACCGTAGGCAGAATCTTCTCCAGCTCTTCGGTGCTGCTGCCATAGGACTCGGAGAGACTCTGGGCCACTGAGTGTGTCCTGGCTTCAGGCTGTTAGTATAGCTTCCTGCTGCGTGCCGGGCTACATTGAGAATCAGCCTGTTCTGGTTTCTACAAGAGCCTGAATGGAGCAGGATAATACCTACTGGCAAAGGTGCCAGGCTCCGTTTTACTGCCTCTGGGCTCGGGTGGGGAGCCTAGGAAAGTGTTTAGGGAGCTGAGATCTGGACAGTAAGTTGAGGTATTTCCAGTTTAAACGGTGCAGTCAGGAATTGAGGCATTAACCCTTTGATGCAGCAGGCTCTGTGCATTCTCCCCATGCTGTTCTCTTGGAGTACAGCTCTACGCGAGGTCACCCAGCATGTATGCACTGGGAAACCTCCAGGTTACACTTATCTCTTGAGTGACTGCCCCAGATACCGTTCGCTCAGTACTCATGCTTTTTTAATCCTTGTAGGATGTTCACCCACAGCCCTGTGCTCCATCTCTATGCAAAATCACAGCGCGTGATGGGTTAATCAGTTAATCCAGCTAAGCCTGGGCACTTACCTAATAGCTTGACAGCTGTGGACCCTCCTATTCGTGCTGTATGCTGAAGCGCTCCAGAGAGGTGGTATAAGTTTGTCCCCCAATGTGGATGGCTCCTGGTTCTTTGACAGTGCATGAGCCAGTGTTTGGGGTATATGCAGGGGTTGTGCTCCCCACAGCACAGCACCTGATCCAGATGACCACAGGGCCTTGTAACAGGTGCTAGAACATTAGGGATAGAAGTGAGTCTCCGGTGGATCAGGAATTCTCTCTCCTGTGCATGTTGGCCCTGAATATCTCCAGCAAGGGTGACCCCTGGCTATGCTGGTTGCCCAAAGTATTGCTAGATTTATAATGCGCTCTCTCATATCTGATTTGGGGGAGCTCAGCTGTGGCCCATGCATTGTGTTGTGCTCTTGCAGACAAATAAGAGTAATGTTCCCTGTCCTCCTAACTGCATTACATTTAATTATATCAATTATATTCAAACTCCTTGAATTCTGTTCCCTCCCCACCACTAGAGACCTGCTTCCTTATTTTCTTCTCTCCCACCCCAAGCAGACTTCTGTCTTCACCCCTGCAGGCTTGCAGGAAGCTGTTGGGTTTTGGTTACTCACTTGTGGAGGTCAGATCAAGGTCTGGGGTTTTTTCCTTTGTGTTTAGGAAACGGTTTACAAACTGTGTGTCAGGAACAGGGGAACACGCTTAGTGTAGGAGGCGTGTGAAAGGGGCTTCTCAACCAGTTATTTTCTGGACTTGAATTAGTTTTCTTCTCTGTCTCCCTACTGTAACTTTTTTCTTCATTGGCAGCGTGAGCACCTCTGAGTGCATCCCCCAGCCTGCAAACTCTCCGTCTCCTAATGTGACCTCGGTCACCAAACCACCTTGGGCTTTATTTTTACTCTAGCCGTTTTGTTTCGAGCTGTGATGTTGGTTTCTTTTCTCTAACAGAGAGAAGCCTTCTCTCGGGAGGAAGCAGAGTGTGCCAGGCTGCAGTTGAGGCTGGTTAAACACTAAAACCACATTCCTAGCCTCTCTGGGCTTGAGACGTGACATAAGCCATGCAGCGAGCACTGGCTTCTGCTCCTTCTCGCCTGCCAGTTACACACCTTCCCATGCTTGCACAGAACTCGTTTTTGTTGTTGTTCTTTTTATTTGAAAATATTTTTAAAGCCCTCCTCTCCTGTCTCACCAGCACTAGAGATCCCCTCAGAATCAACACCATTTCCCCACCTCTGGGTTCTTGATCTCTCCTAGGGGCTTTCTCCAACGTGCTGCTGAAAGCTGTCTCAGCTCGCCATGCTTGATTACCAATATATCCTGTGCATGCATGTCAAGTGGAACCCACATGTTGCTTTCCAGCCCACTTGACCTTTTGTCACTACCCAGAAAGTGAAGACTCAGTTACCAGTAAGAATTTCCAGAACTGGTATTGATTTTTCAGACCATGTTGGTGGATTTTTTTTTAAATGTGAGAAGCAAGGTAGGGACTAACATAGCTCGAAGGGGAGAGATTGTGTGACGTGCTTTCCTTCCAGCGGTGGGCATCGGCTTCTGCTGGGTATTCTGGGACATAATGACGGCTTGGAAGGGTGCCATTGGGAAGGGTTTTTCTTACATGCCCAGAGCTCAGAAAGGCTTGGACAAGCAGGTAAAGTTCTAACAAGCCCTTGCTAGACTTGAAAGCCAAACACAGTCTTCTTGAAAGCTCCTTTGCCTTGATTCACTCTGATGCCATGTCTTTCCCATCACTGCTGATTAGCCAGGGATTTGTGTGTGACTGAAGCCCCACCTTCTGCTGCTGCATGAGTCCATCCCTCTGCTCTGGGCTCTGGAGTGTGGCATTGCTGAGGATGGGAGGAGGAAGTTTGCACTTTAGGGCTAGATGGGGTAGTATTTGGCAGTGTGAGAAAGGGGCTCAAGGGCAGAGTGGGCTAATGGGCGTGTCGGGAGATTGGTTTGTACATTTCCCAGAATGGGGCAGGTGCTTGTAGGCGCAACAATTCTTCTGATGATTGTTTTCGTTAGTCTAAGAGCTCGTCTACATGGCGCCAGCAAAGTGCACTAGAGAAGTGGGATTTGTACAGCACACTAATGGATTGCACTCTAATCGCCCCAGGTAGACCCTCCTGGTATGCTCTACTAGGTATCCAGTTCGCATTAACATAGTCCTGTTTCAGACCTTTTCAGCAGCTAGGACAGACTGAAACCTGGTTTTCCAGAGACTTGGTCCTAACAGCTTGTTTGAGTCTCATATGATACATGTTCCAGTGTGTGCTCCTGGCTTTCACAGAGGATCAGTCTTTGAATTGAACCCCCTCCATACCACGCTGTCATTGTGTTGCTACCTGGACAGGTTTCACACCCAAGGAAGAAGTGAGCCTCACAGCTTGACCTCTCCTGACATCATCCAAATTATTTGTCACAATGTTGTTTTCCTGGACAGGTTCTTACCCTGTTGCAGGAATGAGTGAGAGTCCTGTCTCCTGGGGTCCCCTTCTGTTCCTTTTTTGTGACCCGTAACAGTGGGACGCTAACTTAGGATGGGGGACTCTGACAGCCACCCCTTGGAAATGGCCGCTCAAACATCGGTTTATTCACTTGATTGGCTTTCCTTGGAAATGTCATCCTTGTTTTCTCCCTGTCAGAAATTGGGTCACCAGCTGAGCAGCACCACATGGCAGTGGCTCTTCACTCTAAGAAGTGCAGGTCCAGCACAGAGCTCACAAACAAACAGGTCAATCTGTTTAGCTTATTATATAGAAGGCTAAATAGCAACTTGGTCACAGTCTGTAAGCATGACACGGGGAGAAGATGTCTGACTATAAAGGACTCTTTCGTCTAGCAAAGGCATAACAAGATCCAACTGCTTGAAGCTGAAGGTAGAAAAATTCAGGCTGGAAGGAAGTAAGATGCACATTTTTAACGGTGAATGTAATTCCTCAGTGGAACAGCTCACCAAAGGTTGTGATGGGTCCTCCATCACTTGGAATCTTTAAATCAAGATTGGATGTCTCTTTTCTGAAAGAGCTGCTCTAGATCAACCGCAAAGGTAGGGCTGGGTGCAGGAATCATTGGGCAAGGTATTCAGAAGTTCGGATGGGATGGTCACAATGATACCCTCTGATTTTAAAATCTAATAAATGAGTCCCTCCTGCTTCTCAGAATCAGTGTTCTCTGAACGATCATTTTTGTATCTGCTGAGTTACAGGAAGGGGGACTCCTGCTCACTGCTGGTGAAAGTCAGGTGGTTTAAATAGTGTTTGCTTAGCAGTGAGCCATGAAATCTGTCGTTCTGTGCCCTGCCCTCCACTCAACACAAAACATGCAGACTAGGACAAGGAGTGGGTCCGCCTGGGTCACTTGTCCTGCTGATGTCAGGACCCACTGCTCCATCCTGGACAGTGCAGCCATATGCAGCATCGAAGTCCCGAACAACCTGCAACACCAGCGCCAACTTGTAAAGAGCTTCTGCATTGACAAGGAACCTGACATCTTATCTGAGGAGTCTCTTTGACATATTTGACAGAGGCCAGTGCTGGGAAGGAGAACACTGGGTACTATTAGGACAGTTTTCACTGATACATTTTGTACAATGTAGGTAGTGGTCACGTACATTTGGTTGTTCGGAATTGGCGAGAGCAAATGGAGTCTCCATTGGCTGGTGTCATTTTACAAATAGTCTGTGTACAGGGTTCTTGCTCATTATCCCACCAGCCTTACAGCAGGACCGGAGGGTGCGCTGCGAGTGGGACTGGAAGGCTTGTTTTTTTCACTGCAGTTTCTCTAAGTGTTTCTGTTTCCTCTGCTGAGATGCTAACTTGTAATTTTCTTACAACACTAAAATCTGCCATAGAATCATAGCCTCCTGCAGCTGCAGAGCTGTGGGGCAGGTGAGCGTGTCAACATTCCCTTTGCCTGTAGGGTATACAGGTGTGTGTCTGGGACTTTTGGGCTATGGGCCTCTTTCCAGTGGTGCCATAAGCCCCAAGAAATTGGGTTTTACTTTTCTGTGTAATTTCTTATCCCAGATAGTCAAAGTTCTAACCAACTGTGTGTGCACACACATTTTCACATAAGGATCACTTGTGCCAACACTGAAATGCAGCCAGTTCTGGGGTAGGACATGGAAACAGCATTACAGAGTGACTTAGGACAGGAAAGGAAGGAGAGTTCTGTCTCCATTTGATATTGGAGGAGAATTTAGTCAGAATATAATTACCCAGATACTGGAATTTGGACACAATGGGAGGTGCTGCAGATACTGTGTTGCTGTTATAAGGGATGGATGGGCCAGCGCTAGCAAAGGAACTGACATGCTGAAGAAGCCACCTGTGGAAGAGAGAATCTTATGAGGCGTGATGGAAAGCCTGGCCATGTGTCCCTGAGCAGGCAGTCACATCTCCCCAGCCTGCCTGCAAGGAACACTGCATTTTATTGCCCAAGTTCCTGAGCAAGGATGCTGTGCCTGAAAATGGACTGACTCTACTAATGGCTGGTCACCAAATAAATCCGCCAGGCACCAAATGTTGGGGCAGATGTGGTAAATGTTTTGAAGCTGAGCTGTGTCGTTTAGTGGTCTGCATCCCAAGCCCCTCACCATTGAGGACACCCTAGACCTAGGAGAGCTGCCTGCCATGCTCACAACCTCCCAGTGGAGATGATGTGTTCTCTTCATGCAGTCTTGCATCTGGTGTCTCTTGATTAATGGACCTGTCTTTTGCAGCCTATTGTGATTCTGATGCTGCTTTCTGCTCCACAGAAGCTTTGCTGCTGTTGAGGAAAGTTTGCTCTACTTGATAAAGAACAGATACAGAAATTTAGTTCCAAACCTGAAGTAACAATTTTTAACTTGAAACAGTTTTTCCTCGGGAGTTGCTGGACCAGAATCCTTCCCTTATTTGGTGCCGTGTTCACAGCTGGGGCTGACACTCAGGTGCCAAAGCTCTGCACTCATTCTGGCTCCTTGCAGCAAGCCTGATAGATCTTTGTTCATGTAGAGAACTGGATCCTCTGGTCCCAGATTCGTTCTCTCCACTTCCTTTTCTGTGCACCTGGATGATGTTCATGTGCTGCCCTGCTGGGTGGGAGACATCTTTTGGTGAAAGAGACAAACTTACCAGCTCCACAGACCTGACCTGCAGGAGAGCTCTGGGACCTTGAAAGTTTTGTCTTATTCACCAACAGAAGCTGGTCCAATAAAAGCTATTACCTCACCCCCCGTGTCTCTACTAACACTAGGCTGTCTGGTAGATTCTGTGCATCACCTGGATATTCTCATTGTGCCGTCTCTGTGATTTCAGCTGGCTAGTTTAGCATATCTTGTATCTGTTCTTGGTTTCCTTAGCCCCTCTTCCAGCTGTTAATGAATGCTGGTTCCTTCCATGGTAACAAGTCCAGTTTGCTTGGTGATGCAGTGTGTAAATGCTGCATGGACAGGAGTATGCAGCTTTGTCTGGTGGTGTTGCCTCTTCCTGGGAAGGTTTAATATGTCTTCACATACTGAATGAAGACAGCTGAAGCAGCTGTTTTCAGCTTCAGGTCCTAGCTGTGTGTGAGGTCCTCCCTCTTCTGCCTGACTAGGTGGTTTGTATTTATAACTGGTACCTTCACTATCTGCTCATAACTTCTTTGGACACCAGCGTTTCTGAGATACCCGCTACCGAGTTGCCAAACCCCTGCTCCATGGTAGCATTCCCTGAAATGCTTCTGGCTCCAGCATTGGGCCAGACAGATGGGCAGAGCTGCGGGTTTCAGTGCATGGATGAAATTATTGTATTTGGAGGAGGGAATTACGTTTATTAGGAACCAGGGAAAGGGGAAAGGAGGAGCATCTATAGGAAGGAAGAGCTCCACCTAAACCAAAATGGAACCAGATTGCTGGCATGTGAAATTAAAAAGTTCATAAGAGTTTTTAAACCAAGGGCTGGGGGAAAGCTGAAAGATATGGAGGAGCACATGGTTTGCATAGATGCATCCCTTAGGGGAGTATTTATTAAATGGGGTACTTTGCATCCTACTGAAGAGAAACTGTCAAATGAAAAAGAGTCCAGTTTAGTTACATCATGTGTAAGGAGACAGATAAATATTGACACATTTTAGAAGTGCTTGTCTACAATTGCAAGAAACCTAAATACTAAGATGGGTGAACTTCACTGTCTGGTATTATATGAGGATGTTGTTATAATAGGCATCACAGAAACTTGATGGAATGATGATAACCAATGGAACACAATAATTCTGGGGTACAAAATATATATGAATGACAGAGTAGGTCATGCTGATGGGGGAGTAGCACTATATGTGAAAGAAAACATAGTGTCAGGTATAGTAAAAATCTAAAATGTACCATAGAATCTCAGTGGATAGAAATTCCATGTTTGAATAATAAAGGGTATAGCAGAAGGAATATACTAACTAGTATTAGAGTTGGAAGGGACCTCAGGAGGTATCTAGTCCAACCCCCTGCTCAAAGCAGGACTGGCCTCAGCTAAATGAACCCAGCCAGAATGTTAGGAAACATTAGGAAAGGCATAGATAATGAGACAGAAAATATCATAATACCACTCTATAAATGCATGGCATGACCACATCTTGAATACTGTGTGCAGATCTGGTCACCTCATCTCAAAAAAAAAAAAAAAAAAAAAAAAAAAAAAAGAATTGGCAAAGATACAGCAAAGGGCAACCAAAATGAATAGGAAACAACTTCCACATGAGGAGAGATTAAAAAGACTGGGATAGTTCAGCATAGAAAATAGACAAGTAATGGGAGATATAATAGTGGTCTGTAAAATCTTGAATAGTGTGGAGAAAGTGATCAAAGAAGTGCTATTTACACCTTCATATAATAAAAGAACCCTGGGTCACCCAATGAAATTAATAGGCGGCAGGTTTAAAAGAAATTAAAGGAAATACTTCTTCATACAACGCAAAATCAATCTGGAACCCCTTGCTAGGGGATGTTGTGAAGGTTACTCTGAAGGCCATTCCTTACATCTTCCCCAGAGAGTTCTGCACTCCCAGTACCACTTCACTGTGACCTGGCTGGGAGCTGCCAGGACCTCAGTTTGAGTGGGGACAGTGCCTGTCTGGTCACCCATGGATGGAGCCTGCTGCAGAGTGCAATAATCTGTGTGTTCAGGGACCTCTGTTCTTCCCTTGAAGTGCATGGCACATACCAGATAACAGTCCGTCCTCACGGCCCTTCTGTCCTCGCAACTTGTTGGGCCTTCCCTTCCCTTCAGCATTGGAGGCTGGTGGAAGGTTTGAGGAAGTTACAAGGAAGAGGATCCTTTCCCAGCTCTGCTAACTGTGATTTTCCTTTGCCTAGGGCCCTGGGCTGCATTCATTGCCTCAGGGTAACAAGCTCATTACCACGGGTTTGGGGAAGTGTTCCCCTCCCTCACATGAGTGCAGAGTAGCGGGTGATGTGACTTCCTCTTTCTCCAGCCCCACAGCTCGGGCTGCTCAGTGGAAGTCACTGTTCCCTATTGCTGTGAGAAGCAGCTTTTGGCTGGGGAGCAGGAGGGCTCCCAGGGACTGACTGGCAGGTGAGTCACAAGGGAAAGAGTCATTCAGAGAGGAGCCCAGTCAAAGCAGCCCGTGGCCTTAGCGTGAACTTTGGAACTTTCATTTCAGTGACAAGGGATTAGCTCATCAGAAGCTGGAGCTGGGGTAAAAGTTGTGTTGAAACAAGTGAGAGAGGTGCTGCCCATGTGTGCAACTACTGCGCAGGGTGTGAGCTCTTCTCTTCCCAGGCCTGCCAGATGGCTGGGGCTGCAGATGCTGGGTAGCATGAAACGCGCTGTTTTCCCAGAGGTACTCTGTATGCGTTCTTGCTTCCACTTCCTAGAAACAGTCACCATGTCCACAGGGCTCCCACTTAACACATGGACTGTCTGCAGCCATCCATCCCTTCGGGGCTGCCGGTGGGAGAGGCCCAGCATTGCACTGGACTGCAGCTTGCTGCTCCCTGTGGGCGGGACTGGAGCTGGGGTACAGCTTACCCCCTCCTCTGCCTCCAAATAGACTGGTTCATTCTGCGTGGGAAGAATCTGGTACATGCTTCCCCAGGGTATGCATGTGTCATTTTCCACTCGCGGTGGAGTTTTGCCACCCCCCCACTGCCAGGAAATGGGTGCTGGCTGAGAATTCTGTGGGGCTGGAGGAAAAGCGCTTCTGTCCAACTCCTCCTCTGTTCCCCACCCCCTTCTCCTCACACACATGCAGCCTGCAGACAAGCTCCTGGTAGAGGGTCGGGCACGGGTGGGCTCATGCAGAGGGAAGGGCAGGTTGATGGAGGGAGTCAGTCACCCTGGTCCTTATCCCTCCAGCAAGGAACCTGGAGGCAGTGTATGCCTCTCCCAGGCCTCCAGCAGCCAAAGAAAGCATGCAGGATGCGTCCCAGCCACTCAGGAGGGATTTTTACCCATTTGTGGTCTGGGTAGCGAGACTCACTCCAGCAATGGGCTTTCCTTAACTAGGGCACATGGTAGGAGCTGGGAGGCTCAGTCCAGGAAGTTGGGGTACCCACCAGCTGTAACACTCCTACAAGCCTTCTCCTGCCCATCCAGTTACCTTGGCTTAAATGCTATAAATACATGGTTCTGGTCTTAGCATCCCAAAGCCGTGTTGCTTCCCCTCAAAGAGGCAATGGCTAGGCTGTGTCATATTTAAAGTTGGCTGGCACAATGAATTAGGGTCCTCACTGAAGGTTGTTTCCTGCTTTGCTCTGCCAGTCGCTGTGTAACCTTCTGGCCCATCCTTAAGTCACTCCCGGTTTTGTCTGCAGAGTTCATAAAATGGTGGCAAGTGAAGTCAAGTTCCACCGCAAGGGGCTCTTCAGGGCTGCAGTAACATAGCTAGTGAGTGTGTGAGAGCCCCTGGCTGCAGAGGCCAGTTTAATTGGTCTAGAGTTTTTTATGAGCAGATTTTATGGTTAAGCTCTCCCATGGTCCAGGGGCGACTGCAGCAGGGCCTCGTTCTCCTGCCTGGGTCCTGGGGAAGTCAAGTCCAGGCTAATGATACCTTCCTGAGCAGCCCCACTGTACATAGCTTGCGAAATAATGGGCATAGGCTGGAGAAGAAAGCAGCCAAGATGACAGGTGATTAGTGTTGGAGCTGGGACCGTCAGTGTTGGAGCTGAGTCTTTACAGACTAGGGGATAGGGCACTGGACTGGGACTCAGGAGACCTGGGGTTTAATTCCTGTCTCTGCCATGGCCTGCTGGGTGACCCTGGACAAGTTGCTTCACTCTCTGTGCCTCAGTTTCCCAATCTGTAAAATAGGGACAATGAGATTGACCTTCTTTGCACAGTGCTTTCGATTTAAAGGGCTATAGAAGAGCTAGGGATTTACTAGCGCTGCCATCTCCTGCAAACGGATCTGGGTTGTTGTTGGTTTCCTGGTCAACACGTCTTCTCTAGACAGTTCTCCAAGGGGTGGGTATTTTGAGTTGATTTCTTTGTCTCGTGTCCTTCTATAGTCCCTTTCATCCAAGGATCTGAGTGCTTTACAAACAAGCCTCACAACATTGCTGTGAATAAGAAGTGTGTAAGACATATATAGGGTTCCGTTTATCCTGCACTGTATTGCAGCCACTTCTTGGGTGAAGCATGATAACTGTTTAATCATGCATAGCATTATCCAAAACAGTTTAGAAGAGAAAAATCTCACTATCCAAATGAACTTGCAGGGAGAATTTACAGCAGCAGGATGTGATTACCTGTGCTGCTTCCTGCGGGCACCCAGCTTTGAGGCATCTCGCTACCACCTGCCTTGTCTGTGCCTGCTGTGGATCAGCTCCCTGACTCCACAAGCCCCAGACAGCACAAGCCCTCCCTCTCAGCTTACTCAGGATTCTCTGTCTCAGTGCAGGCATCTCCCTGGAGTGTCCAGGCCCAATCCAGTGGACATTTTCAGAATTCACAGATCTGCTACTCACAAAGGAATAGTACACACCAGTTTACCAGTTTCACCTCAGAATCACCGCTCGGTTTAACACACTGCACTTAGATATGTTTATAGTGGAAACAAGTATAAGTGTATTTAACAAAGAATGGACATTCAAGAAGAATCAGGAGAAGGAATGGAAACAAATGGTTACATATACAAAAAAATCGTAACACACATTCTAGAGTCTAGACTTAGCTAGCAAGTTACGTTCAGATCCTGTAGAGTTTAGCTCACCCCAGAGTTTTTCTCCCAATGTTTTACAGCCTGTCTGGCTGTGACCTCTGTTCATAAGATATGGGTGCTGGCAGGCTTGTCTTGTAGGTGAAGGATACTGGGTACACCCCTGTTTAATCCATGGTCTGTACTCATAAACTCTGAAACAATTCCATAGTGACAATTCCATACTGACATAGAGTGTCTAGAGGATGGTTGGATGGAAGGAGAAGTGTCCAGGGAGAACACCTGTCTCGGCTACAGCCCCATGCAGCTCCTGAAATATCCTCCTAAGTCTCTCAGAATGAGGGAGGCCTGTAGACATGCTGTCTATCTTGCTGTAGCCTTTTCTTCATTTGCCCTGACTCTCTGGTAAAGATCTTTGGTGCCTGAACATGGCAAAAGTGCCTTTATTTGGGCAGAGAAAACCCAGCAGCGGGGACCTTGTTTCAGACGGGGCTAGAGGGTGTGAAGGTTTTATTCAGGTCAGTGATAGGGATGTTTTGAGCAGTTGAGCAGTTTTGAGCAGTTGAGCAGTTTTATTCAGGTCAGTGATAGGGATGTTTTGAGCCGTTGCTGCTCCTGGTGCCACAAGAATTCCTAGCACTGAGCGGAGTCCAGGAGAAATGTATACCCAGTGTAGTAAAGTCAGCGGCACCATCTCCTGTGCGTTCACGTACCTCGTCCAGCAGGAGGTGGGGCTGTGATCACTGCAGGTGGGCACGGTAGCCAGCAGAGGGCGCTGTGTGTCCACCCAGCTGCTCACCCCGGCTTCCCACTCCAGCTGTTTGGCACTTGCCCCTGGCCTGTGTTTGTGAGCCTTAGGGCATGACCATTTGGTTCCCATCTGCATGCCCACCCCCACACCCAGGCCAGGTTATCCTGTCACCAGGGACTCTGTGAATTCACAGGAAATCAGGGAGAGTTTAATTGTTTTCTCCTCTCTTTTTCCCATGCAGCTGAACAAAAGGTTCATCCTCCGTTTTCTCCATGCCCATGGGAAGCTGTTTACCAGGGTTGGGTAAGTGTGCAGGATGTTTATTTTATTTTCCTACATTACAAGTCTTTTTGGAATTTAATATTGTTAGCAACTAGGCTGTGTTTGTAACTGAGGGCACCGGGTGTGAATTTTTGCAGGCCTATCCTCCTGGTTCTTATTCTCCTTAGCCGCCCTGAGTCTTATGCTGGTTATTGTTTGGGCTTTTTCTCTTTTCACCCACCTCGAGGCTGGATCCTCTTTGGCATATAGGCTTGGCCTGACACTGTGGGCTCTGGGAATTCCAGGAGCTGCCTTGCATTTCCCATCTCTCCCTGATCCCCTTGCCAGGTCCCCTCCTCCATAGGACTGTTTCCAGATTTGCCCACCACATTCTTACCCAGCAGAGAGGCTGCTCTGCTGGCTTCTCTGGGTCTCGCTGACTGTGGTTTTTTCATGAGGCCTGCTGTCCAGAAAAGGGTGAGACAAGCTTTATCCCTTAGTCGCCTTATCCCCTTTTTCCTGCAGGCCTGTGAGTTAAGAGCTACCCTGCCAGTGGGAACTCATTCACAAAAAGTACTCTGAGCATGTCTGTCAGAATGGGGGGTCAAATAATTGAATGGCCCTCCTTGAAATAAAGCGAGTCTCATTCAGGCCTGGGCTGAGATCCCAGCCTGGGGGACCCATGTCCGATCAGGGAGCATGAGTGCAGCTTTGTGGCCCGCAGGCTTCCCATGGTGTCCTCTGGGTGAGTCATCGTCAGGTGCCTGTGGTGCTGAGTGCTTGCGTCTGCAGTGTCTGGTGTTGTGGTGAGACCTGTTTCTCAATCTAAGTGCCCGAGTTACTCTGTGTAATGTACCTTTCAGCACAGGAGCTGCCCACTTGAGCAGTGTTCTCAGTCTCCACTCTTCCCTGCCAGAGTCCTAGAGGATGGGTTTGTAATGAGGGTTCCCGTGGCTTCTGCAGTCCCTGATAGGGTCATTTGCTACAGTTACCAGAGCACCTGAGTGAACACAGCACTGGCCTGGCTGGCTCATGGTCCTTTCTGAATGGTGAATTCTTTTCACCCAGGCAGTATAGTGCTTGCCTCTAGCAGGGCCTGTCTTTCACCCCGTTCCTGGGCAAAGGGAGTGTGTGTCTTACGGACTGGAGAGCATATTGACCAGCAGTAACAGGCTTGGCTTGCTGTAAAGCCACAGTTCCTTCCCCAAGGAGCTCACCGTCTAAGCTGGCTGATCTAACCATGCCTTTGAAGCCTCGGGTGCCTGCAGTTTCTCTTGTCTTTCAGTTTGATTTCAGGGTCCTCCCATCTCAGTGCAACGTATGAGCCGCTCTGGCTAACTCAGCAGACAGCTACCCCTTGGAGGGTGGGTGGGAGGGAGAGCTGCTCATGGCTAACATTGAGAACCCCTATCTGTGGATGAGGCACTGCTTATCGGAATGTGGGCAGCACGTTGGTCTGGAGTGAGGAGTCAAAGAACTAGATGTCCTGGATAGAGAAAAAAGGAAGACAGCTTTGAGGACAGATGGAACTTTTTGTAACTGAATCATGTTTCTCTGCCTGAGGGTATGTGTCCAAGGACCTGCCTGTCCTGAGCTCTGCTGTGGCTGTGCTCATGGCTGAGTTATGGTTTGAACACTTGCCAGCAGAATGGATTAATGGGGATGTTGTGGTGATCGCTTGCAGATTTATCTCCTGAGACTTTCATGAAATTAAGATGCAGCATTTTAGCAGGTCACTTCCCAGGACAGTCATTTAAAAAAATCCAAGTATGTTTAATGACAGACTCTCTCCCTGCTGTTCTTATTAAGGGAACTTGAAAGTACCATTGAGCCCCAGGAAGGGAAATCAGCTGGTGGTGCTAAACAGCTGTGCTTAAAATAGGTGAATGGTGAAAAATAGATCAGACCTACTGTTTGTTCTTCGAGCACTTCACTGTGGATGGCATGGACCGTCTCACCACTAACGACCAAAGGCAGGCGGTTCAGTGAAGGCTTCCACTCCCCCGCTAACCTGCTGGGCTCTGAGCTCAGTGGGCTTACCTCACATACTGCCAGATGTGCTACAGTGTCAAAGCTCAGCTGCCTCGCTCCTTCGAGCCTTTCCCAATCCAAACATGACAATAATGTTCATTTCCTTTCTTAAGAAAGGAGAAAATAGACTAGAAAACCACCCTGCCAAGGGGCCCTTCGCCTTGATGAGGCCCGCGCCTTATCTGCACTAGGAGCATGTTGGATCTGTGGCGACTTGTATACGGTCTGAGACTTTATCAGAGTCAGGAGGCCCTTAGAAACAGTCAGCTCCCAAACACTAGGAACAGCGCTTCTTCAAGGGGAGCTGCTCACTGCTGAAAGAGGCCAGTCCCATCCTGCCAGGCGACAGAATAGCAGGGTGGTGGGAGCAGCCAGTACTTGCTGCATCAGATGACTTTGTGCTGCCCTAGCAGACAGTGCCGAGGACGTGGGCTGTCCTGCCGTCGGGTTTTTAAAAGGCATCCGTGAAGCGCAGTTCGGAAGTCGGAGCTGCCTGTAAAAGTATAGCTGATTGCACTCGGAAGAGGTTGTTGGATCTGTGATGATCCAACCAGCCTGAAAGTATGTTGGGGAAGCCCAACAAAATTGTCCTTGTGGGTTACCAGAAGTGTCTCATTAATCCAGCCTGTAGCCTTTTGACATTGCAAGTCTGAATTTGTTTGGAGGAGGGTAAAGGAAATCATTATGTTTGCGGAGTGTGACAACTGGTCGTGTCACGGAGGCCCCTGAGCTCAACTGCAGTAATGCTGAAGGCTGAACCTGCTTTTTCCAGTACGGATTTCAGCTTTCCTGTGCGTCTCTGGAAGGGCACACCGGTGTCTTGTGTCACTGATGACTGGAACTGGCAGTCACCTTGGCACACTGCACGGGTATTGGCTCTTCACCAGGACAGAACCACTTACTGGAACAGTGTGGGGTTTGCTGGGGGAGTTCAGCATTAAGGGGTGAGGAGTAACACACTTTCCCTTCCACTAGTATGTCTGGAGGATGTTAACAGAAGCTGGTAAAGCTAGACATTTTTAAATCAGCAGGTCCAGATAACTTGCATCCAAGAGCTTTAAAAGAGCTGGCTTAGGAGCTCACTGGACCATTAATGTTGATTCTCAATAAGTCCTGGAGCACTGTTAGCCTCACATTGATCCCAGGGAAGATACTGGATAGGTTTGATACGGGACTCAGTTAATAAAAAATTAAAGGAAGGCAGTATAATTAATGCAAATCACCATGGGTTTATGGAAAATAAATTCCATCAAACTAACTCAATATCTTTTTTTGATGAGGTTATATATTTGGTTGACAGAGGTAATAGTGTTGATGTAATATACTGAAACTTCTGCATGGTGTTTGGCTTGGTACTGCATGACATTTTGATTAAAAAATTAGAAATATATAAAATTAACTTGGCCCATATTAAATGGGTTAAAAGATTGCTAAATTGATAGGTCTGAAGCTGTAATTGTAAAGAGGGAATCATCATCATTGAGCAGGTGTGTTTCTACTGGAGTCCTTCAGGGACTGCTTCTTGGCCTTATGCTATTTAACATTTTTTTCAATGAGCAGGATGAAAACATAAAGTCATCACTGATAAAGTTTGCCGACGACACAAAATTGGGGGAGTGGTAAACAATGAAGCAGAGAGGGTCACTGATTCCGAGCGATCTGGATCGCTTGGTAAATGGGCCACCAGCAAACAGTGTGCATGTTAATATAGCTAAATGTAAATGTACACATCTGGGAGTAATGACTTACTAGGCCATACTTACAGGATGGGGGACTCTGGGAAGCAGTGACTGAAAAAGATTTGGGAGACGTGGTGGATAATCAGCTGAACATGAGCTCCCTGTGTGAAGTTTTGGCCAAAAGGGCCAATGCAATGGTTTTGGAAGCATAAACAAGAGAATCTCAAGGAGCAGAGAGGTTCTTTTCCCTTTGTCTTTGAGGCTGGGGTGACTGCGGCTGGAACCCTGTGTCCAGGTCTGGTGCCCACAGTTCAAGAAGGTTGCTGATAAATGGAAGAGGGTTCAGAGAAGAGCCACGAGAATGATTAAAGGGTTAGAAAATGTGTCTTGTCGGGATACGCCAGGAGCTCAGTTCGTTTAGTTAAACAACAAGAGAAGAGGTGATTTGATTACATCTGAAAGTGCCTACGTGAGGAACAGATATTTAATAATGGGCTCTTCAGTCTAGCAGAGAAAGGTCTAATACAATCCAATGGCTGGAAGCTGAAGCAAGACAAATTCAACTGGGAATAAAGTGTACCTTTTGAAAGGTGAGAGTAATTACCATTGGAACAGTATATATCGTGCATACCGCGCGTACTGTGGGTTCTCCGTCACTGGCCATCTTTAAATCAAGGTTGGATGTTTTCTAAAGGATTTGCCCTAGGAATTATTTGGGTAAGTTCACTGGCCTGTTTGATACAGGAGGTCAGATGAGATGATTACAGTGGTCCCTTCTGGCCTTGGAATCTATGGAAATACCCTCGGGTAGCCATCCCTGCAGAAGCAGAGAAGAGGCAGTGCTGAGGGATTGAGCAGAGACTGGGAGAATGTGGCTGCCTCACACAGCTTCCTGTCTCCCATTGTTTGTGGATCCTCTGGAGGCAAGGATCTGCTTTACTCATGGCTGGGAAATACCTAACCCACTTTCGGTGCTATATAAATAGTGATACTAACTGAAGAGCAGCATCAATGTGTTGGGTTCCCTTGGCCTGCAAAGACCTTTGGTGTTGAAAGGACTCCTTGCTTAAAGCCATGGCATTGCATCTGGTGGCTGGTCCTGCCTGGTGAGTGATCGTAGCTGTGTGTGTTCCAGGAAACAGCTGTGGTTTTGACACTAGTTTTCATGCAGTGACTACCGGCATCTAAGTAAGACTGATGGCTAATCTGCAGGGGGACCCAGATCTCTCTTCCACGACCAAACTGGGGCTCTCCCAGATGAGACACAATGCCAGTGCTGGGTAATGGGGAGGGTCCTCACTGCCTCATGTGACTAGGGAGCTGGGGCTAGTGTGAGAACCCGAGCACTGGGAGCACTTCCTTCGTCAGGAAGTGGCTCTCTCACACAGACGATGTTTGCAAAGTCATTTGCCCCCTGACTCCATGTGTAGGGCAGGCTGACTTTTCTGTTCTGTCTGCTGGCTCCTGCACTCCATTGGCTGCTGAGTGGGAGTGGAGTGGGGTGGCTGTCCCAGAAATGCAAGAGCTGTGAGGGTCTCTCCTCTCCCCCGCCCCGAAATGGACGAGTTGTGCTGATACCCTCACTGTACCCTGAGGACATGGTGCAAACATTACCGCTGTTCTCTTTCTGTCTGCAGGATGGAGACGTTCCCTGCAGTGGCTGAGGAGGTCCTGAGGGAGTTCCAGGTTCTGCTGCAGCACAGCCCGCCTCCCATCGGAAGCACCCACATGCTGCAGCTCATGGCTATCAATATGTTTGCAGTGTACAACTCCCAGCCCAAAGGTACCATGCATTGTCAAGGGGCTGGGCCCGGGGATTTTGTCCCTGCAATGTGTGGAGAATGGGCCCCCGGTGATTAAATCCATGGGATGGAGAAGAGCATGGGGGGGGGTTACTGAACTCATTAGCTTCAGGGAAGTAGAGCCGCCCCTGAATTCCTGCTGTGGGGAGGCCAATAGAAAGGGCCGTGAGATGCCAGGCCTTTCCCCAGAAAGTGTGGCTCATGTTCACTGCTCATTCTGGCTAGTTCTGAGTTGGCAAAAGCTTAAAGGAGTCTTCCTGGAGTGCTGTGGAGGAGAAGGATGTGATACCGTTATACCTCACTTAGCGCCTGAGTCACCAAGAACTGAATGCACGCAGAGCGATTTCCTCGCACCCGTCCCTAGCCCCACCTGCTACCTTACACTGGTGCTTAGAACGGGCCTGAAGACAGCTGCTGTCAGGAGGCCTCCTGGAGCCCTCTGCCGTGGCATTCATGGGACAGTTCTTGGGGAGCATGTCCAGTCCAGTGGCTGCCTGTGACTGCTAAGCTCATTGCTGAGCCTGTTGTGTCGGTAGCTGATTGATGCTAAGGATGGAGGCGGTGTCTGTCTGAAGGGCCAGGAAATGAGACTTGCCTCACCCAAAGCCAGCTGGGAAACAAAGCAGGTGTTTTCAGGGGGGGCATCATTGCTTCTCTCCTTGCACCTCCTCCATTCACTCTTGGGCTGTGTGTGTTGGCTCCTCTGCCTCTGCAGCCTTGAGTCTATTGAGCCAGTGGCTGTCCCCCAAGCCCAGTGTTCGTACTGAGCCGGAGCTTGGGCCTCTTGGGTTGAGTGCCCTTCCTCACGCCCTCTGCAGAGAGCTCAAGTGCAGTGGCAGTGGCTAGTCTTTCCCGAGGTGCCTGTTTGTTCCCAGCCATGGGGTTGGACATGCACTGCCCGGGCAGGAGGAAGCACCAGCTGCTTCATGTTTTGGTTATGGAGGAGGAGAGCCGCTCCTGCATTGCTGGTGTATTGAAGTCGTGCCCAGAGTGCTGGGTTCATACAGACACAGTCTCTGTGGTCATGAGTGCCTGGAACCACTGGCTGTGTTAATGAGAGGCCTGGGAATGGGAGGCTGCTGCACTTGCCACCCCACGGTCAGCACTCGGAGCGGGTTTATTGGGGGCCCTGTGCTCTGCTCAGTGTTCGAGGCCCCGGACATGGCTGAGAACATTCCTGTGGTAGAACTGCTGTGTAAAGTGAGCCCAAACACCCCTGCCATTTCCAGGACGTTCGTGGGTTGAATGCTGGCAAAGTCCAGCATGAGTTTGGAGCAGATTGCATGGTACTGAGAGGTACTAAGAGCTGGATGCTGAGGAGCAGCGAAAGGCTTTGGGTTTAAAATGTATGCAAGAGCATTTGCTGCATTGTTGCCAAGTGCCCAGTGCATAGCTGAGGCATTGGCTCCACGCCCTGGTGTGTGGGTTGCTGTGGGCAGAGGGCTGAGTGGAGCTTACTGCAGCGATGGCTGGTGGGAAGATGCACGTTTCCATTTCCCAGCGTATGAGTCACCTTCTCTGTGCTGCACTTGCACGGACAGCGGCAAGAGGGGGTGTTGTGGCTGATCAGTGTTTGATGTATGGGGGAAGCTGATAGGCCTTAAAGCTTTCTCTAATCATCAGCCACACAGTCCGTGAAGGGAGTGGTAAATCACGAGTGATTCCATTCAGCGGCCGTCCCCAGGAGTCTCTGCACTGCCAGGCAGAGTGTCAGCGGGGAGCGCACCCATCTACATGCCCATGTGGGTGGTCTCTGTCGGTGCAGTCTGACTGGGCTGTGCTCACAGCAGGAGTTATGCTCTCTCTAGGGCAGAGAGGGACCACGTTCTGTAGGCTCCCTGCACTGCCCCGGGTCTCTGCTGGGGATGGACCTGCTGCCCGTAATGTTACTGGGCTTATGAGTCTCCCTTTGCTCCTGTGGATTTCCAGGCCTCCAAGACCCTTGTCTGTACTAGAAAAACTTTTCAAAACTTCCCTGCCAGCTGCTGCGGCAGCGTGTCACTTAGCCCTCCTCTCACTGAGATTAGACTATGTGGCTCCTCTGCATTAGGGCTCCCCTCGCTGCTCATACTGGGGGAGCTGGACTGGTGCTAGCAAAGGGTGGGGTAGTTGTGCAAAACCCCTCTCACATAGGTAGGGGCAGAGGCACCAGAGCTGGTGTCAGGCTACCTGTCCCTGTGAAACTGGCTGAAAGGCCTTAAACCTTTGTCTAATCATCATCTCTGTTGCTTTCCTTAACAGAATATCACCTGACTCCTGGTGGAGCCTAGAATCTCACTCAGGGTCTTTTCTCCTTGGAGCGCCCGTTAGCCAGTGAACCAGCCCCTTGGCCTGCCATGTGGCAGTGGGGTTAGGAAGGGTCTGTTTGCCCCAGCTGATGCCCATAGCAGAGCCATCATGTATGTGAGGGTGTCATGGCAAAGAGACTGTAGTGCTATGGAACGGGAGGAGAACTGGGTGCAGGGTTTGGAGCTGATTGTATCTGAGGCTGCATCTTGGGCAGTAGCTGGCCTGGTCCAGCATGAGTTGTCAGTGGCTGCTGATACCGTTAGCCAGCCTGGGCCCTCAGGAAAGGGCAGGGACCTTTTTGGGGTGGTCATGTTTAACAGTTCGGTAGCCATCTGCACATGTGACTCTCAAGGAAGTTTGGATCCCTCTATCCAAACCACAGACACTCCAAGAATTTTAATTTTTTTAAATTCTGTAATTTGGTTTCTGAAAAGGCTAATTGAAGCCGTGCTTGCAGCAGGGGCATATCGGTGGGGAGAGAGAAACCCCCTCCCAGCCCATCTGTGCCCAATTTACTCCAATCTGGCCTCTCTGGGGCTTTTTTCTTTCTCTCTTTCTTTAATAATTTGTTTTATAATTCCTGGAATCAAACCCATCTCAGACACACTGTTTTATTTTACTGTATTATTGGATTATACTTCCTATAAATCACTGGATGTTATTCATAGGCCACCACCGGAATAACTTCCCCTCTCCCCGATGGGCCTGCATTCCACACAAACGCACACCAACCGGGGGCTCAGCAGAGGGCACCCTAGAGACACTTCCCGGAAATCCTAGCAAATTTGCCTGGCTGCGGGTGTGAGGCATTGGCCTGCAGCACCTGGCTGCCTTCTGGCACTCAGTCCTGTTGCATTTGTTCTTTGGACTGTGCTAGGAGCTTGGACTGGAAGGGAGGGGGTTGCCACATGTGCATCCCAGCATATGTTGGGAATGAAGTGCATCTCTGGGGGGTTCGCAGAGCCAGGGCTGGGCTCTGCTGGCCGGGCTAGTGCTTTGGGCTCATGAATGGGAAGACAGGCTGGTCTTTAATCAGGAGAAATGTCAGTGGAATGTGGTGGCTGGCCTGTGTGACCTGCTGACCCACTAACTAGGGGTCTTGCTGTTTGGATAGCAGTCGCACTGGGAGGTGGCTTTGGAGCATAGGACCAGGTTCATTAGGGCAGCTTACAGGAAATCAGTCCCTAAGGTAGAGTCACACTGGTTTGTGGATAGGACTTGGCTCACATGGGCCCAGCCCTGGGCCCATTCTCCCATATGGGCCAAAGGTCTCACTCCCCTCACTGCAGAGGTAGGGCCTGGAGGGCAACAGAACTGGTGTGGCAGTGCATCAGAGGGTTGGGAGTGCAGGCTGAGGAGAGCTTGCATGGAAGGGGAGAGTCCCCATCACCCGTTCTCCAGGGGGCCTCTGGAGCACTCTAGCCTCTAGCCTCTGCTATGCACATGCATGGCTGCTGTCGGGTTTCTGCTGTATGAAGAGTCGCTGGTCAGTACTGTGCGTGCCTGTCTGAACAGGGCTGACACTGAATGGACATAGGCTTGGAGAAAGGTGTGCATCTTGTAAAGAAACAAGGTAGTGCTTAGCAGATCTGTCTGGTGCACAGACCTTCTCTGCGCCAGTTTCTGCCAAGTTGATTTAGCCAGAGTCCCCTGACAGACATAACCAGAGAAAGGGGTCTAGACGGTAGTGCAAAGGGCCTGTGCCCCCAGGTGTGTGAGACACTTCCCCTTCTTCACAGAGTGCATGTTCAGCAGCTGTGCACAGCCAGAGAAGGAAGCATCACTAGTAATTCTCAACTGGCTTCATTAGGAATTTAGTCTATTACCCGACAGACAGCTCCCCTGCCATCCTGCTCCGGTGTGTGGCTCTGTTCTGAGCTGAGTGTGTTTCACTTTGGTGACCGCAGATACTCTAACTTGCGAGCTAGACCTCTGAACCCTAAAATAACCCTTGAGATGTTGGAAAGGCTAGCAGAGTCTGCCCTTGGCGGCAGAGCCAGGCCCGTCTCTGAGTGTCTCTTCAGTCCTCGCTTAGTTTCCCACACGGGATCAAGCTTTGCTTGAAGAGCTAACTGCGGCATCGGAAAAAAGGCTCAGCCAGAAATATTTACTGCTCATCTAGCGCAGCCCGCATCTCAATGGCTTCTCATGAGGGTCTAACCACATAATGCGTATTGGAGCATGCACAAGGTGCTGGGAGCTGAACCCAAGGGGGTCCGGTGCCTTCGAGCTAGTTTAAAAATAAAACACTGCTGCAGACAGCAGCCTTGGTTTGGTGGAGTTTTAAAATTAGGTTTAAAACACGGCTTAATGAAACCTCAGGTTCCAGTTAGCAGAAGCAGCAGTGTGATCTCCCCTGGCTCAGACTTTTCTCCTAATTCCCCCTCTGTGTGGTACAGCTCAGCCAGCCCCTCTGAGCAGGGAGCCATGTTCTCTGAAGGAAAATACTTGGCGCAAGGGGAAAGTCAGAGCAGAGATTCTGTCAAGTGGGTCAGGGTTTGTGGAGGCTGGGCTCCTATGTCCAGTCTGGAAGCCCAGCGTGGACACATCTCTGCTGCATGTTTTACCCATCTCTGGGCATGATTATGTTATGTGTGGGTCCCCCAACGTAGCAGGGTTTCCATGCCTAAAAAGGGCCCTGGAGGAGTCCGCTGCTGGTTCCCTTTAAGGCTGACTGGGTGCTGCTGTCCGTAGGGGGCGAGGGGTGGGGTGGCGGGTAGTTCTGAAATGACACTCCCAGAGTTCTCTTTGGAGCAGATAGTCATTCCCCTCCCCCCTTCCCCTTCGACCCCTCTTCTCCTGGGCTTGGACTAGGAGCTGTAAATGCAGCGGCTGGGAAGGAGTGTCCCAGACTTGTGACCGAGCCCACAAGAGGAAGGGGGCCTGTCTGAGAGAGTTCCTGGTCTGTTTTGGCCTGCTCACCCTACCTACAGCTGTGCCGAGCATGCTGTGGAGATTGGGCTGGGAAGAGCACGCACTGAAGGGCACCTGGGGATTGCTGTTTGCACGTGGGGCTAGATTTTATCCTCAGCCTAATATTGAGGCCACTAGCAGCCCAGCCGTGGACCCAGCACCCTACAGTGCTAAGTACCGTACAGAAAGAAGGTTCCTGCCCCAGTGAACTTACAATCTCAGCAGTGCCTTAGCCTTTGTACACGTGTGTGTACACATGTGCTCAGTGCCTGGGCTGCTCACAGCCCTCTGCCACTTCCATGCCCTGTGTAGTTGGCCCCTCTGCTCAGGAAAAGCCTTGCTCTGGAATAGCAGAGAGCATTGCAGGCCAGGATGGAGGGCATGGCAGCGCCCTGAGAAGGAAATGTCGGGGCTGGACTCCTGAGGGATGCAGGACTGTCTGGAGCGGATGGCAGACTGTTAGGCTTTGCTCTCTCTCAAGTAGCTGCAAGGATGCTGGGAGCTCCTTCTCTTTCAGGGAGGGAAATCTGTTGGTCTCAGCCACAAGACACCTCAGTAACGTTCAGGTAAACTGCAGTGGTCTTAACTTGCTTTCTGAGGAGCTCTCCTGAGCTCGTGTGGCTGGTGGTGGCAATATTTAGACTGAAGTCGTCTTTGCTTATTCCCCTCTGTTTCCTGTTTAAAGGGCAGATTATCACATCTCTGGGGATTTATTTACCGGAATTGGAATTATTTTCATGGCTTCTGGCTTCCACCCTCTGATGCAAGACTGCAGTGTAACATGTCCAGAAAGCCATGTGACTTTCCCCCTTGCCACCAGGGCCAGCAGACGATGCAGTAATCAGCATGCGGCAGGGAATTTCCATTTGCAGTTCGGGTTTCTGAAATTTAGACTTTGGCTTCAGAAGCAGTGCCTGGAGCAGGACTTTGTGGCAAGGAAGGAAGAGGTTTCCAGTGTGTGCCGAGTGCCTGCCGTTGTGTCAGATTCTCCTGGCCTCCCCTCCGGCTGGAGTGGAGCTGTGCAGCAAAGGTCCCTCTTTGGCAGCCTTATTAGGTGAACTCATTGGGGCCCTTCTGTCAGGCCTGCCTGTGATGTGAGCACTTCCTCACTGTCTGCTCTCCAAGCCCTGCTCAGGATAGGGGGTGACACAGTGAGCTGAGGAAACTGGTTTGTAATCACAAAGCTAGACTGCTTTGCAGCCGAGGCTCCGCTGCCTGGATCCAGTGGCACTTGGAGTCTCTTTGGAGAGCTTTTCTGCTGTAGAGTGACACTGAGGCCCAGGCTCGCTGTGGGAAGTGCCCCACTGACAGATTTCAGTAGCGGGTGGAACAGTGGGCATCACAGGGGGACCTGGTAAGAAGGGCATGTGCAGAAATGGCATGGCGGTGTAAAATGAAAGGCAGGAAATTCTGAGCTCTGACAGACACTGCATCCCTCAGTCCCGGCACTATGAGACAAGCAATGTGCAGCTGCTGTGCTGTGCTTCACCCTCGGTGTGGGGGTGTGGCGGAGGGGAGTGCTTGTACTGGAAGTGTGGGGACTGGAGGGGATGCTTGAGTTGTTTGCACCCTGACAGGAAATCCTCTCACTTTTAAGGAGATGTTTCATAGTCTAAATATATCTCTTGATTGTATATTGCACCTTTGATTTCCTCTTGGTTCTGTGTAGGACCGAGTGAATGACTGCGTTTTCAGTTCATTCCATGTGGAGAACGCGGTAGAATTAGGCTCATTATGATGTTTTGTGATGTGCTAATGAAGCTTGATGAGCTGCTCTGCAAGGCTGCCAGCTTTCAGCAGTGAAAGCCCCTGTCCTGCATCGTTGTGCTCTGTGCAGGCTCGAGGACAGCGGCCCAGCTGTGGAAGCTTGAGCTTTCCCAGTCTCCATTGTCAGCTCACCTCTCACCACCTTATGTAAGAGCCAAAGCCCACTCACTTCTTTCTCATCTCTTCTTGCATTTGTAAGGCACCAATTCTGATGGGAACTAGGTGCCAGGTCCTGGAGGGGAGGTCAGCACTTGGTGTGGAGCCATCTGGGCCCACAGGTAATGATGCAGTTGTTCCTGAGGCAGGGCAGCGTTAGCTCTGTCTGTGCTGATTCTGTGGGCTTCTCTTCACAAGAAAGACGAGGTTAAACACAACCTTGAGGAATCATGTTAGCTAACGTGATGTTAAATCCAGCTTTGCAATCAGTGTAGACTGGGACAAGTTGTGTTTAATGTTGTCAGTTGGTCATGGGTAAACCTCTATAAACCCAGCAGTTTCCCCTGAGCCTGCTGACACAGTGTTAAACACGTAGCCTCTGTCTACGCTGATTGCAAAGTCACGTTCAGCACGCTGGTTCCTGGAGGTTTTGGTGAACATGACCCAGGGAGAAGCCAGTAAGTGCCACGGAAAGAGGGTAAGTGACTCCCAATGGCAGTGTTGTGGCTAGAGCAGCCCTCGTGAGCGTCTGGCTTAGCCCAGGGCTCTGACTCCACTGTCGCTTTCTGCAGCTCCTGCCTTGTCCTTCATCCTTCTGTTGCCGACCTTATCATTCTCCCTGAGCTTTGGATTGGTCTCGGATATGTGCTAGCGTTTCCATAGCGCTCAGCACTAGGGCCGAGCTCTGTGTGGGATGGGGAAGCAGTGGTTACCTCCGTGTTGGATGGTAATGCAACAGCCAGTGGGATACTGGAACATGCAAACCAGGGAGATAAATGCAGTTTGCTGGCTCTTCTCACACACTGGGGAGTTGTGGCTGTGCAGTGGGATTTTGTTGTAACCTTCTTCAGATACCTACTGGGAGCTAAGTTTGCTGAAGGCTCCAGCCTTTGCCTTTCCGCGGACTCCTGGAGCTTCTCTGCCTGAGCCAGGATGGAGACTGGGAGGCTTGCGTAAGCAAAGGCTGCTCCGCAGATAATGGCACAGACACAGAAAGGAGGCCGCCACTGCCAAATGTACATTGGGAACAGCATAAACCCTTCAGAGCGAGTCCTAGGAGCCAAGGGCTGATGAGACCTCGCGGTTGGTGCTGGGAGCAGGCCTCACCCTTTTCTGGGGCCCCAAATGTACGAGCTCCATGCTGGAGAGGGGAAGAACACCGCCACATGTGCTTGTGTCTTTAAAAGTAGGCAAAGCGGAAGTGATGCTCTCTGGCCCATCTGCACTGGGGCTGCACACAGAGAGCTAGACACACTGCAGCTGGTGCGAGGCCCTGGCAGTGCGAGGAGCTGCTGTCTGTTGGGGTTTACTGCTGTCTACGTTGAAACATGGCTTGGGAGGGGGTTGGTGGCACAGTGCCAGGCCCTGTTAGCCTGGCCTTCTCTTTCCTTTCTCTTCCTCCTCCTCCCCCTCCCCCCCATGCTTTAAAGTCACATTTCCAGGCCAGACATAGAATTAATCTCTGGGCACTTCACATTGCTGGCAGCACAAAGCAGGATGTGGGATCTTTTTTTCTCTCTCTCTGCGTCTTGGCTGACTTTTTTACCTCTCGAAGAATTTGGAAGGGCCGTGAGATTCCCCCCTGCTCCCCCCTTGCCTCAGTGCCGCGCAGTTTTTCGGCAGGCTGATCACCCTGCTGTGGCTTCACCCTAATAGATTTCATATGTTGATGCAGTTGACATCAGTATCAAACTATTTTACATGTGATCTGGTGTATTTCCTGAGGAAATCTGCAAGATATTTATTAAGAACTAATAAAATAAACCTCTCCATGAGCTTTTAGGTAGTTTTCAATTTTTCATGTCTCTCTCGTTTCCTCTTATCAATGAGTTTCTATTTTTTCCCTCCTCTCTGACCATTACAAAAGGAAACAAAAATAAATGTTTTAAACCATTCCTGAATGGACCCTGAGAATATTTCTCCAGTGATGTATCAGCAAAATTGTATTTCTAGTGAAGTGCTGTCAAGATCAGAAACATCCCACTGTCGTGCATCCTTCTGCTAGGTCTTTGTGTGTGTGTGTTTTGAGTGTTGTTCAAGCTTGCACCAGGCTGGAAGGTCTGCCTTTGTATGACTGCAGCTTTGCCTCCTATCACAGCTGGAGTCCATTAGGCCTTGAAAATTAAAGTGATCCTGGTTAAGAAAGAAAAATTAATCCATCTAGCAGAGCTGCATTTTCCCCAGCTAAGCCTGGATACCTGCATGGCAGCACTGGTTGGAAAGACTTCAGTGGACCAAGAATGTGTGGGTTGGGAGTGTGTTGTGGTCCAGTGGTTTTGCTGCTGTGTTCTTGCCACTGAGGGCGTTCCCTGACCAGAGTTAGCTTGCACAGTACAGATAGCAGCAGTTTTCCCTTTCTTGGTGCATTGTGGAACATCCAAACCAGCAGGATCTGGCTGCGGGTTGTAGTCACCTGATGGGCTCCTCCTCAGTGTCCACTCCAAGGGAATCCTCTGGGGGCTTGGTGCCTAACTGATCGGAGACTGGCATCTCCCTGGGAGCTGGGGTTGTAGGCTACTTACCCTAATGCCAACTTCGTATTTTCCAAGGAATTTCCTGTATGTGCTTTTTTGACTTCTAGTTCTGCCTCCAGTGACCTTTGTCCCTACTGAAAAGAGCTGAAGGTCAGAGCTGAGCTGAGCAGTTGCCTTCCCCCGCCCTACCCCAAAAGTAAGGGCTGGCCTGGGCTAGTGAGAGACTCCCATGGCCCAGTCTGTAACCAGTGTTCTGGGATGAGATGTACTGCTGTCTGCTGCTCATTATGGATACTCCTCCTGTACAACCATTTCCAAGATGTAATGTCACTGCTGGTGAGAGTCTGCAAACACTCAGCGGAGAGGTGGGGGCCCTGCACTCCGGTTTCCTGTATGTCACTGATGGCTGGTGCTGTAATCAAGAACGGCAGAACTCGGTCTGCAGAGAGACCACAGAAAACATGATGCATGAAGCTAATCCAGGGCCCCAGTTTAGGCACTGGTGTCCCTCAAATTTTAGCCAGGGCAGTAGGGCCTCTTTCCCTAGCAGCCTGTGTTCTCTGAGTCACTTGCCTGGTGCACTCATGGGTGCCCAGCATTACTATCTGCTGCTGTCTGGAGATCTGCAGTGCTCAGTTTCCTGTCGAGCAGTTCAGCGAAAGCAGTAATTAGGGCTTGTAAAAATGTATTTTATTAGCAAGGCGTGTTGGTGGGTAACTGACCATAGTTCGAACCCAGCCAGCCTGGAGATGAATCAAGAATCACACCGATCTTTTTACCAGAACCCCTAGGCCTGTTCCTTCCAGAACTGTTTACAGGCAGGTGGGGCTGGGTGGCTCTGCTGGTGGGGAGGGCAGCAGGCTGCTAGCGCCTGTGTGTACCCGTCCTTGAGGGTGTTTGGCGCTGGCATTGGAAGAAAGGAAACCTTGTTTTCCAAGAACTCTGCTCTCGCTCAGCTTGATAAGCGTTTAAAATGAAAGCTGCACAATTGGAATTGGCAGCGCATCCTCATTCTTCTGTCTGTCTGTTTATTTTTTTCCCCTCATCCCTCGACATGTGTGCTACAGCCCACGGTTACTACGCCCCAAAGAACTGCAGGCCTGGAGCCCTGCAGCCTCACACCATGCTCTGCCCACCCCCAGCCCGGCCAAGTTGCAGAGCCCTGGTCTGCAGACACGAGTTCCATCTCTGTTCCCAATGTCACTCCTCAGGGCTTGGTGCTAGGCTATGACCTTGGCTGCCTCATGGGCCCCTTTGTTATTTCACAAACCCTCCTTCCATTTCTGTTTGGTTCCGTGTTAGAGGGCAGCAGAAAAGAGGCTTTGCCAGGTGTTGGAGCAGGCTTTCTGTCCCCAGGCTGTGGTTCTGTGGTACCAACAGAGCCAGTTTAGCTTTTTGAGACCTCCTCAGTGTATATGGCGCAGTGTTTCAGCCTGACCCATGAGTAAGGCACAGACATTCTTTATATTTTTATAATTTTTCATTTTATTTGTTGGAAATTTCATATTATCCATTTTATTTATGGGGGACGGGGGTTGGGTCTGCCTCGGGGGTTGGGGTGTCGCAAAGCAAGTCCACCCTGCACTCACCCCACAGTGACTGCTCCTGTAGTGAGAGATGGGGCAGCCAGGCCAAATTTGAGTGAGCGGCGCTGCAGTCCTGTGTGCCAAGTCGCATCACCCAGGGCAGGGCTGGGCCCAGCCCCATGGGAGAGGAGCCCGCGCTGCAGGGTGAGTTTTTCTGGTGTATTTCATTTTATACATTGTTTTTATTTTCTGTCGTGTTATTTCACATTTGCAAAAATCACGGGGCTCTCCCCACGAATTACACTGTGAAGCTGGAACTGTTTCTCACAGCTTGGTAATTCTGTGTCTGGGATTGTGATGGCTGCATCCTGTGTATTCATCACTGTGGCTTGTCTCAGTGATTGGTGAACGAACTGATCCAGTCAGGGAGTAAGGAAGAGGCAAGCCCCTGCACACTATGTCATATTAGGTTAGTAGTGCTGGGTGACTCAGAACAGGGTGTTACTTCAGTTTACTAGTCCTGGTTGTTGCTTGGTGTAACTGAGCAGGGTGTTACTTCAGGTTAGTAGTGCTTGTTTTTGCTTGGCAGCCCGGGTTGGAACCTGGTGTAACGGTTTCCAGAAGAATATTTTTGGTTTTAAAACTGAAGGTCAGCAGTTCGCAAGTCCCGTGCTTGCAGCCAGCTCTGTGGTTCGCCTTGTGCCACTGGGCCAGCAGCACTGAAATCCTGATCAATTGATCTGCAGCAATATGAAACCACGAACGGTGACTGCCAGATAAAACTCTGTCTCACCCCATTTTCCCCACCCAATGTGTCTTTCTGCCCAGATCCCCTTTCTCACCGCCTGTCTCCCGCCTTCCCTCTCGGCTGTGTATTGGACTTTTTGTCTATCTTTTTCCATCTCTCTGTCTCTTTTCATAACAGTTTTTAATAATGTTTTAGTTAGTTCCAGCCTTTTCCCTCAATAGATCCCATTGGAAAATGCATTTGAAAGGAAACAGTTATACACTTCCCTTCCTTTGAAACTCTGCTGGCACCTTTTCCAGTGCAGTAAACCATACAACATGGATTTTCAAAGTTTCCAAACACAGACATGCTGGCGTTAAATTTATGAAAAAATATTTTATTCGGCTGTATAGTAACTGTGAGTCTCTGAGCTGCTGGTCGCAGTGAATCGAAGCGCACTTTGGGACTACAATGGGTTTTCAAATCTCTGCAGGAAATAGAGCAACACTGGCAATAGAGACGCTCCCAGCTCCCTCAAACCTAGCCTTTCCCAGCAGGAGACAGAGAGGGGACTGGGATCAGAGCTCTGCTGTCAGGGGGAGCTCACAGCTCCCTCAGTCCCAACTTTTCCCAGCAGGAGGCGCTGTGGGGAACCTCACAGCCCTGCCAGTGCTCTCTGAAATCACTGGGGGGGGGGAATTTGACGTGAAATTGTGATGTCCTATAATTACACTAGTACATGGGAGGGTTAATTACCGCAGGCCAAGTCCCACTCAGAACTGTATAAGATGTGGTCTCTGCCCCCAGGAGCTTACAGTCTAAATACCCAGAAAGCTCAAACACACTGGGAGACCCAGAGGAGGGGTCTACCTTAGAGCATCTTGGCTTTGGCATGTATCTGTCTGTTTATTTAGGTATTTGATACATTTCTTTAAAAAATAAAGAATGTTAAGGTTGTAAAGTCGAGAATTTAGAAGTTAGGAAATGCCATTTTTATGGTTGTCCATGTAACCTTAAATCAGCCCCCTCTTTAATTACATGACCATATACTATTTTTTCCAGAGGATCCTGCCTCATTCAGTGCACAGGATAGACAGTGCTCTCTGAATGGGGAGTTATTCAATTTTTTTTTTCATCCTCATCATCCAGTATGTGGCTCTCGGTCTGATTTACTACTTACCATCCAAACCCAGCACCAACTACAGAATTATTAATTTCATCATGGGCTTTCTAGTGTACTGGTATCTGAGCGCTTCACAAGCAGCAGTGAGTTTACCTTTATGATTCTCTGATGAGGTAAGGTGCTATTATTCCCATTTTACAGATGGGGAGCTGAGGCACAGAGAGACTAAGGTTAAAATTTTCAAGTGTCCACTAATTTTGAATGCCCAACTTGAGATGTTAGGGCTTGATTTTTCTGAGTGCTTAGCATTATATAGACCTTATATGTTCAAAGCCCAGCTCCAATTGGCTTCAGTTGCAGCTGTGAGTCCTCAGTACTTCTGCAAATCTGGCCTCAAGTGTTTTAAATTGGATACCCAGAAAACGAGGAACATATAAATTAGTGACCACCTGTGAAAGTTTGGCTTGGGTGACTTGCCCAGCATCACATAAGAACTCTGTGGCAGAGACAGAGGTAGAATCTAGTTCTCCAGGGCATCATTTATCTGCCTTAACCATGAAGACCATCTTTTCCTCCAATCCCCTGCCTCATCCAGTGGACACCTTCCAACAAATGAGGCAAGGCCTACAGACAACTGCCTCCTTCACTACCCAACCCTGATTTATCCCCAGAGTAGGTCCATCCTGTACACTGAATGAGGCAGGGATTCTGTGGGGGGGAAAAGTGTGTGATCATGTAGTTAAAGACTGTATCATGATGTGTAGACACAAGGGGTCTGAATTAAGGTTACACAAGCCATCCTAAATCTGGATTTCCTAACTTCTGAGTGCTGGATTTTGCAGCCTCAGTGTTCTTTTAACATAGTTGGTTTATGTATGTCATTTTTCTGTAGATTTGTAAAAAGCAAACTGGAAAATTCTATCATGCGGAACCATAATGTTCTCCACATGTATCATCCGCAGGGTTGGGACCCTTTTGATCTACCCTATGCATTTCTATCACTGGAGCTAATGAGTAACTGATAGCAGTAGGTTGTTATCCTCGCTGTGGACAAGCCGCTATAGGGGAATATGTCACTGTTTGCCACTGGCTTTCACAGCTGTTCCAACAGCACAGGAATGCTGGGACTCCAGAATCCTAAATTCTGTTCCAGGTTCTGGAAGGGAGTGTATTTAGCTGTTGCAGACCCTTCTGTCCTATCTCCCCCACCCTGCCACATCTGTCCTTGCCCTGTTCTGTCCGTCCCTCTCTGCTCCTTGAGTCTTCCATTTATGTAGTCTGTCCCTGCCCCCTCCCCTTCTCCTCACCTCCCGGCAGTCAAGCAAATCAGGCAGCTTCCTTCTCCTCTGCCGTGCCTGAGCACCCTCATTGAGGATGTTGAAAGCACCAGAGACAGTCTCCCTGCTTTCAGAGTCTGGAGCCAGCAATCCCTGGCAGCCATGAGGTGCAACTGCAGGAAGGATCCTGTCCAGACCCTGCATGCTTAGTGCAGACAGAACTTTCCCAAACGAATGCTGCCAGCCTCCAACAAACCTCTACTAGAGAGACAAGATGGGTGAGGTAATAACTTTTAGTGGGCCAGCTTCTGTTGGGGAGAGAGGCAGGCTTTCACGGTAAAAGATATTTCCTCACCTGCCTTGTCTCTCATCTCCTGAGACAGTCAGGGCTACAACAACACTGCACACAACAATGGAAACCTGCTACCAAGCAGATATGTATGAACGGCAGTTTTCAGAGCGTTAGATCTTGGCCAGATTCGGGATTTTTCATGGGACTGACAAAGAAAATGTCCTGACACCAGAATGTCCCCCCCCACCACCAAATTTCAAGTTCCTGCTGCAGAGCATGGCCGTGCTGGATCTTCCTTCTCAACTCCATCTGGGAAGTGGCCAAACCATTTTACCTAAAACTTACCCCAAAAATTCAACCTGCAGGAGACACTTGGCATGGAGAATTTCAGCCTGAATGCTTCAAGTTTGGCAAAGTTACAAGCAACTGAAAACAGGGTCTTTGATTGGAAAGTGTTAAGCAACCTTAACTATAGGCATGACTGCTAGCCCTGTTGGACGATGGCTCCGTCACCATCGTGTCTGAGCATCAGCGATGGGGCAGCAGTGTTTAAGGGCTGCATTGCAGAAGGGAGCACTGAGCGGGTTTCGGGAAGGAGAGGGAGAGTGCCTGGCGCCCTGGAATGGAGAGAGAGTTCCAAGCCTGGGGGTTGGGATGGGGGCCATGAGGTTGCCGCCTCTCCAGTGGGGCATAGGATTCATTTGACTTTTTGGCAGTTACTTGGCAAACTCCGACAAGCTAGTGCGTACTGATCCCTCAGGAAGCCATAAAAAGAAGAGCAGCAAATGAGTATGTTGAAACGGAAGCTCCTCACTTCACTCTGCCTGCCCCATCAAAGGCTGCTTTCTCTGAATCTGCCTGTCTGCAGGCACTTTCTCTCATTAACTTCTACTCCAGGCTCAAAGCAGTCCCGAAAGTTCGCACCAGAGAGGCATGTTTTGAGCTGTCTGCATTTGCTACAAGAGACATGCCCACCTCCAGCACAGGGGGAAAGAGCTGCCTTTCATTTGTTGTGATTGTCCTGGTAAAACTTCACTGCGGGCTGGAATGAATCTCTTGGGAAGCCTTGTTCACACCTCCTCCCCCATTGTAAATAACATCTGACACAAGTATGGTTGGGAGCATGCAGCTCTGTCCTGGGTGGAATGCTAGTAGCAGCTTGCCGTGCCTGCTGTGAAATGCTGAGCAGCTGCGCCATGGCAGCATGTCCCTCCCAAGCAGGTATGGTATTGTGCGTGCATCCTCATGGGCGGCTTCTGGTGCCATGGTGAGAACTTGGTGCAGACTCTAGACCAGCTGTGACGTTTTATCCACACCCTGTTCAGAGCAGGTCTAGTCATGGTGGTTAAATCGCTGGTCGCTGGTCTGCACTAGGGCTCCCATCAGTGGAGCTGCACTGGCCCCAGAGCAGTGGGGCGGGGGGCGTTTCCTAAGCGTTGCCTGTATGGATGAGGCTTTGGTGAGTTTGGTCTTGTCCATGCTTGGGAACAGAGCCATAATGCCTGCTTGCCAGCATGCTTGCCATGGGCATATTTTGGTACTGTTGTGCAGACAGGGACTATTTTAAACAACCAAGCTAGCAGGAGCTGCCCTGCGCTCAGTCTCCTGAGCCGGGCTCTAAGAGGGAGTAGCATGCTGCTGGCACTGTTTGTGGCAATGCACACCATGTTTGGAAATGGCTCCAAAGGCTTTTCTGCAGGGTGGATTGATTTAAAGCAAGGCCATTTAAATCACCAGCTGGAAAGCCTGGATTTAAATCATTGATTTTAATCAATGTTTCTATTTGTACTTCAGTTGTTTTCTAAAGAAAGGTGCGTTCTCATTTCTTGATATAACCATTCAAACGTTGATTTATGACTAAATAGAGCCTTTACGCTCACTAAATGCAGTCCTTCTTTTTGCTGCCTCGGAGGATACATAATATCTATATACAGTTATTTAAGCAATTATATAGATCAAGATTTCAGAATCTTATTAATGGTACATTTTTAGTATATTAGAAAATGGTGAATGGTGGGTGGAGTCTAAATATTCCTAAATTGAAAACTGAGCCGGTCAGAGCTCAGGCGGGGAGACGCTATGAACAGGAGCATGAGATCACCCATGTGGGCTCAATGGATGGTCCTGATGAGACACATGATGGTGTCTCCTGGAGTGAAAGGCCAGGTCCCAGTGCCTGTGATGACTTTGCCAGTCTCTTGCGCTCAGTAGCACAACCCCTGGTTTCCCACAGGATTAAGCCCTTAACACCATATCTGACCTTTTGTGCCATATTTATAAAGCTTAACCTCAAAAGTTAGATGTTTTCCTCAGATTCTTTTTTTATACAGAGAAGCAGCCTTTAACTCAGAATTCTTGGTAGAGGCTCATGGATTCAGCGTATTTATTTTGTATTTAAAGGTTTTCAGAGATTATAGGGCTTAATTTGTCTTGTATTAAATTCAGATTTCATTTTATTTTTCAAAAGAAAAGAATTCTCATTTAAATAACAAAATAAACGAATGGATTTTATGATGTGTTTGTAAACGATTGTTTTTATCCGCCATGCTCTGCCGGGTGCCGACCGGGAGCCTGCCTCTGCCAGTAAGCTGCCGTGGGCTGTGCTGGTGACCCAGGCAGAGGACCCTGCAGGGCTTCTCCCTGCAGGTGGAAATGGCTGGAGGCCGTGTTTTGACTGATGGGTCTTTTCAGGAAATTTCTGAGAATAACATTTTCTAAAAACGGCTGCTTCTTTCCACAGATATTTCCTGGAAAAGGCTGGAGTTAATTTTAAACCTTTTCCCTTTTCAGGGTGGAAGCGCTCTCTGCTTGCCCTCAAGGCTAGTGTCAGTTCCTTCTCTCTGGGATTGGAGTGTTGCCTAGAAAGGTGCAGTGGAAAGAGAGCATAGTGCCCCTTCTTCTCACAGCTCAGCAGCTTGCCTCCCGGGGCTGCCTACAGAGTTGTTGGGTGCCCTAGGTAAACACTTCATGCATATGGATCTGCATCCCCAATGAAACCAGAGAGAGCGATTCTCTCCTGCGATGCGCCTTGCTGCACTGCTTCTGATCAGCCCCCAAAACACATTCTGCTTTTCACTGACACTGTCTTTACAAATGTTTCCTCGCCTACCCTCGAGCTGTGTTGTCCAACAGCCTGGGAAGCTTGGCTCAGCCGGTTTTCACACTCCAGCTAGGAGGGTCCATCCCAGCGTGTGAATTCCAGCCCCGGGGGGCAGTAGAAGCCCAAGGCAGCGGGGTCCTGAGGTGAGCAGGAGTGGGCTGGCCTGGGCGAGCAGGTCCCTCTGTGTCAGTGAGAGCACAGCTTCCTCTGTGGTGCCCGGGAAGGCTTGCGGCTCCATGTGGGAATAGGTCATTAATTTTTATACTTTCCCCTGTAAACCATTGACCCTTTTTATGATGTCATGAGGGATTCCTTAATTTTGCAGCTGCTTCCTGGTTACGTCAGAGAAGAGCCTCCTGTCCTGGAGCCCAGCGCTGCACTCCACAATGGCTGGAAACAAATGAAGTGTTGAATATCTAATGGCTTCCACAGGGAGAGCTGCTTGATCCTCCCCAGGCCCCAGGCATTCCTCACCTCACAGGCCTGCCTTCCTTCCTCCCTCCCTGAGACAGGATGGTATTTCAGCAGAATGCAAAGGGGGCTGAAGGCTCCTGAATGGCTGTGGCTGTCTTGGGAGTGCGTGCTGGCCCTCAAATGTACACAGCTGTGCATCAGTCAGCTGTCCTGCTGGGTCTGTCCTCCATCTTCCCACCTCCCTACGCTGCTGAGCACGGCTAGGGTTAGAGTAGCCAGCATCTCTCCCCACAGCAACTGCTCCTGCCCATTCCCTTCGGTACCCCTGCTGGGAGAGGCTGGAGCTCCCCACAGCCTGGGCTTTTGCACATCCCCTGCTGGGAGACTGGAACTGGGGCAGTTGAGTTCCCCACAGCCAGCACCTCCTACTGCACTGAAGTCAGAGCTCAGCTGTTCTGTAGCTGACTGAAGAAGCTGGGGTATGCTGTGTGCATCTCAGGTCTTGAGCGTGATCCCTGTAGGATGACGCGTGGCCTGCCAATGCAAAGGTAGGGTGTTTACACCCAGGAAAGTTGCCCTGTGAAATTTGTAAATTGCAGGGACAAGTGCCAAGATTCCCATGTTCTTTGGGGGGATGAGGGAGTGTGACTCGCACGTGCTTGTGAGAGGGCAGTGAGTCTGTGACTCAGCTTCTCCACGGGAACCGGGGGTGAGGGCTGGAAGGGGTGTCAGGAAAATGCCCTGTGACCATGAATCTCTCTCTCCTTTTTGTTGTTGGTTTGTGTTCCTGTTTGCTTTGTGTGCTGGCTCCACGTTCTCCTGCAGCCAGCTGCCGCTGTGGGGAGCCCAGTGCATCAGTGGTCAGCCCAGCTGGGCTCTCCTCTCCTTGCCCACTTCCTGCAGACAGACTGGTTCTGGTGGATTGTTCAGGAGCTGTGCCAGCACTTTGTCTGCCTGGGGAGTGACTCATGAAGAAAATGCTCTTATGTCTGAGAGATAAGAGAGCAAACAAATCGCCCCCAGGTGGTGTCAGCTTGGAGATGACCAGCCTCTGTCTCCTTCCCTGCAGGGCAGTGGCTGGCTGGGCGTGGAATGAATCAGTTGTCTTGTCTGTGCTTTCCCCAGCTGTTGCTGGAGCAGCTGACATTGGCTACGGGGCCTGTGGCTCAACTCACTGAGCAACACTGTGCGCTCAAACCTCCTGAGCCTCACTGGCCAGTGCATTATGTCGTCTCCCCAGCAATGCATCAGGAGACCTGCTCTCTTTCTTGCTTGTCTCCACGCATAGTCCCTGGGCGGTGTCACTCGGAAGAGGTGGTGTCAGCTGCTGCTTCCTGGGAACAGCACATCACTGCTGCTCTCTGTGCTCCAGTGTAGCCACATGCCACCTGTCACGGGATCCATCCCCCAGGAAGGTCTCCTAGGACCAGAGCAGCAGCTCAGGTTAATCATGACAAGCCCACATGCAAATTGTCTCACTGTTGTCCGACAGCACCCACTTGCCTGAATCAAAGGAATCCGGTCCCTCTTGAGTCTGTGCGAACACTTGTCAGCCTATCGTATTTTAACTGCTAAAGACTCAGGGACCTATTGATTAAGATTGACAAGGACAGAAGCTTGAAAGTTTCAGGATAACCGGGTCTTCTTTCTACACTGCTGCCTGCTCCAGGCTGGGACTGGACCAGCCGAGTTCTCACGTCCAGTTCTCCTCCTGCCATGTTCCCTACAGTGCCGCCTACTGGAGGCGACTGGCGATGGAGTATGTTAGTTGTGCACTGCTAGTGCCTCTGTTTGATCATCCCTTGCAGGATTTTCTCCTGAGGTTGGCACTGGAGTAGCGCTGAGCTTCCCCAGTATATGACTGTTCCTTCCATTGCCTGCTCTTTTCCCGTTCCCATTTCCTGTGCCTGGCTGCATTGCCCTCATGGAGATCTGGCAGTGCCGTCCTGCACACCCTGGTGGGAGAAGGGATGTGTTTATCACTTTTCCTGGAGATTATCTGTTTAAGCACTCTCTGACAGTTACAATAACAAGGGCAGTGCGCTGTGTTTCCCAGCAAAAGGACACTTGCTGCTGAAAGATGTATAGCACTAATTAGAAATACATAACATCCGGCCACATGGCAGCCTTCTCCCGGCCGCTCCATTTCCTGAGCTCAGACGACTTTGACGACAGTTGGTTTATGTTTTCCATGAATATAATGTTCTCAGAGAAACAAAAATGTATTCCAGTTACACAAGGCCCCCATTACCCTCCCCAAAAACCAGGTGGATTTATGGCTGCGGAAAACTCGGGCTGGATCCTGCCTGACAGGGAAGCCAGAACAAACCTTTTAGTCCTAGAATGGAGAGCAGCCGAGAGCCCAGGTAGGTGGCTCAGAGGGGGCTGCTGGAGTCAGTTCTGCACACTTCTGTAAAGTGCACTGGTTTGTGGGCAGGGAAGATTGCTGTTCATACAGGGTTTAGAACTCCCCCTTCCTCCCACCCTGCTGCAGGAGAGGGACTGGGAGTGGACTGTAAAAGACCTGCGGGAGCTTTGTGTATTTCAATACTAAACACAAACATGATGTTAGAAGATTAAGAAGGTTGCCCAGTCAAGCATTCAACAGTTAGAATAATGCTAGAATGAAGGTTTCCTGTGCAACCTCAATTCATTCTTCTTGTGCGTGTTCATTAGGAGGCAGTCGTTAATTAGATGAAGACATACTGTTTTTCCACTAGAGCCCTGCCTGATTCAGTGCACAGCGTAGATGGTGTCACTTCATGAGCAGCTATTCCATGTTTTGTTTTTCCTCATTGTTCCTCAGTGTGTGCCCCTCACCTTATTTACTGTGCTTTGGTCGAACCCAGCCTGGATATTAATGTCCTCGGGCTTTGCTGTGGCACTCGTTACTACAGTGTCTGAGTGATTCCCAGACTATCGTTTATCTTGACAGCACCGCTGGGCGCTGCAGGGGGATTATCCCCATTTTACTGATAGGGAGTTGAGGTACAAAGATTAAGGTAAAACGTTTTCACTAACTTTGGGTGCCTGGTTTGAGACATCAGGGACCTGACTTTTCAGCGTTCTTAACCACAACTCCTGATTGTTTCAGATGCAGGTCTGAGTGCTCAGCATCTTTGCAAATCAGACCCAGAGGTCTCAAGTTGGCTACCCAGAAAATGAGGAACACACAATTAGTGGCCACCTGTGACAAGTTTGGTTTCAGTGACTTGCCCACCAGTGCGGCATTCAACCATGAGGCTGTCTTTTCTCGTCCTGCAGTCCCCTTCCACACCTGCCAACTTCTGTAACAAAGATCCTACAGACAACAGCCTCCTTTGCTACACAGCCCTGGAGCAGGTCCATCCTATGCACTGAGTGAAGCAGAGGTCCTGTGTAAAAAGTAGTATGTGATCGTGCAATTAAAGACTGTATCATATTGCATACGCACAAGGAGGCTGAGTTAAGTTTGCACAAGCAACTGTAAATCTGGCTTTTCCTAAGTTTTGAGTGCTTGACTTTGCAACCTAAATCGTCTTTTAATGTATTTTTGTGTGTATAATTTCCTGGTTTTTTTAAAAAATGCAAACAAAAAACCATCCTGGGGCATTGCATTGATACACCTGCTCATCAGCAGGATTGGAACCTTTAATCGATGGCACAGACCTTTGCCACTCGAGCTAATGGAGTGAATGATCGCAGTAGTAGGTTGTCATCCTCTATGTGGACCAACGCTAGGGGGAGGAGGTGAGACACACACTTTGCCAGTGAGCTTCACAGGTATTTGCAGACGCGAGGAATGGCTAGATTCACTAATCTTGGGCTTCATTCCAGTCACTGAAGGGGAGTGTGTCTGTGAGACACAGACTCTTCCGGCTCTTCTGCCCAGGCTTGAGTCCTTCTGTCCATTTCTGTCCCTTCTCTACTCTTCTCTTTGCCTGCCCAGTCCCAGTCTCACTCCGCAGATCTCTCATCTCAGCCCCAGGGTCAGTGTTGGCTGTTTTTACTTGCCAGGGCTGAGAATGGAGTGAGTCATGGGCGTGGGGCCAGGCTCTTGCGATTGTGCTGCGTGCTGCTGCTGAAAGTTACCCTCTCATTGTAACCATTCCTTTCCCTTAGGACGTCACTAGTTTTGGAAGGAGCATTGGAGCCCAGGCCTGGCTAGCGTGTGGTTGCACATGGGAACCAGGTTTCTAACCATTTTGGGGCACTTGACTAAATGACAGTTCTTTGGTCTGTGGATCCTCTTCCACTTTCCAGAGTTGATTGACTGGTCCCCTCTTGGCTGCATTCTCCCCCCACCCCTGTGCGTGCAGGTTGGGCTACACTTCCCCCCAGTTAAAATGATGTGAGGGAGGATTTTCTGCACCTGTGAGCAGGAGGGTTGATCTGAGCGCCGCCTAAATTGGGATTTCTAGCAAAGAAAAGAGCTTGAGCTAAGAGCAGCTTCAGCTGGTTGGGTGCTGGGACGAACACCTGGAAGTGCCCCCTGCACAAAGTATTCGAGGATGCCTGATGGGTAGGAAACAACTTTCCCCTGCTTATTAGGCAGCACATCTGGCTTTGGCGGGACTTTGGCCTGGGGGAGTTTCGGGGGGAGCTGCATCTGTGACTTTCCCCTCAGTTTATCCTGGAGCCCTTTGGTTTGTCCCTGTGGTGGTGGCCCAGCTTGCCTTATACTAATACCATTCTGACTGCTGGGAATGAACGAGAATAGGTGAGGAACAGCAAGGCAGAAGGTTCCCCTGATTTCTACCTCTGCTCCCAGGAGGGAAAGTCTCCTTATCTCCAGGGAGTTTAAATCTCGATGTAGTGTGCTTCACCGCAGCAGAGCCCATCATTCAGCTCAGAGGGACTCAACAGCTCAGTGTGCTGCAAAGCCCAACACATCTATGGCTCCAACATCTGTTTCAGCAACACTTTCGCTAAAGGGAGTTTTCTCTCAGCCCAGGCAGTCAACCACATTGTGCTGGATGTGTGGGGCCATGCTGGGGAAGTGCAGAGGAGGTCTCTAAACACTCAGCACTCACCCAGCACTTTGCAGCTTCAAAGCACTCTACAAACTTCTACCTAATTAACCTCCATTTCCTGGGCACTCTGAGTCTGCTCTGCTCTTTGCTTGCTAACTTACCCTGTCCATTTCCCATTGCATGCTAGGCTCCTTTGTTTGAGATGGGCCCCCACAAGCCCCTGTGGCATGCGGCCATGGCATCTTGGTACGCAGCTGCAGGTGCCCAAGCCAGTTTGAAGTTGTGACTTCCTCTATCTTGAGGAAAATGATGAAAGCATCTAGTAGAAAGTTTCCCCTGATTTTCAGACCTTCCTCTTTGTTCTAGAATTGAGCCCCTAGGGCTGTGATGCTGGAGCCGGGGTGGTGGGGTAAGGGCAGGGTTCTTGAAAAGCCATGCACAACCTGACCTCTCCCTGCAGAGTGGGGCTGGCTGGATTGCTCTGGGGTTGGGGGAGGCGGGGAGCTTCCTGTCATTGGCCCAGTTTCTGAGCCCATTGCATGAAGTTTCAGGGCCATGTGGGTCCTGTTTACTTTTAATCATTGTCACCAGGCGAGATGGTGGTGCCCCTGCTGCCATCTCTGGTGGACGACTTTAAACTGTTCCCAGATTTGGCACAGAGGGTGGCAGAAGCACTCCAGATACCTTTACAAGAGGTATCTGTGTTGCACCACAAGCTAGTGGACATTCTACATTCCTCCATCTTCTCCAGAGTGACCATCACTATCGATGAGGCTCTGCTGGTCCCCGCCAAGGTGATAGGGCAGACCCACGCCTACATCCCACTAAGTTGTAAGGGTGCAGAAAAGAAATATTATGTGCCAGCAAAGGACACAGAATTCCTGTTCTCACACCCGCCTCCCAATTCGATCATTGTGGACGCAGTTAACGCTAAAGGCTGCCAGTACCACCCCTGTGAGCGGGACTGGATACTCCTGGATCTGTTCAGCAGGAAGGCCTACTCCTCGGCCGCCCTCTAATACAGTGTGGTGAACTATCAAGCCTTGTGGGCTAAGTATGATTCACATAACTATGTGAAGCTTAGTTCTTTTATTGAACAGCTCCCTGATTCTCACAAGGACCAATTTAAAGCCTTGGTTAACAAGGACCAGCTGGTGGTGAAAATGTCTCTCCAGTCTGCAATTGGTACAGCTGACACAACAGCATGTTCTGTTTCGACTGCCTTTGTGATGAGATAGGCCTCGTGGCTTCATCTCTCTGGTTTTCCCAAGGAAGTCCAACTCCCCTTTGAGGGGCGAAATTATTTGCTGAAACGACTGATGCCTCCACATGTTAAAAGATTCAAGGACCACTCTTTGATCCCTCAGGATCTATACACCGGGGTATAAAAGAAAGTACAGCCCTCAGCCACCATTCAAGCCTTGCTCTCAGTGCTCATCCCAATAGTCATCTCCATATGCAGAGATCATATGAATCCCAGAGGAAGAAACCTAGGTTTCCCAGGCGGAAGATGTCAGGATCTCAGCAAACTTCCTCTCTGCCCTCCACCTCGAAGATTCAGTTTTGATGGGTTGGTCGAAGTGCCCGCAGAACACTCTTCTCATTTCAAGCTGGAAAATTCCACCCACCCCTTTGGAGACCATCTTGCGCCATTCAAAAGCACCTGGGAACATATAACCCCCAACTAATGGGTGCTGGAGATCATCCAAGATGGATAACTCCATCCATTTCTCCTTCCTTCTCCACTGCAAACATCCGTCCCTGTCTCTCTTCAGGTACCCTTCTCATGAGAGCCTGTTACATCAGGAGATAAACCACCTTCCCAGCATAGGAACTATAGCTGGAGCTCGGAGCGCTCAACAAGTTTGTCAAGGCTCAGAAGTTCCAGGTGGTCACGTTATCAACGATCGTTCCAGTGTTAGAAAAAGGAGACTGGTTCTCGACCTCCAAGATGCATATTTTCATATCTTGATCATACCAAGCCACAGACGTTACCTCAGGTTCACACTAGGCCAAAACAACAACCAATGCAGAGTACTGCCTTTTGGTCTCTCATCGGCCCCCAGAGTATTCTCCAAAGTCCTCTCGATAGTGGCGGCCCACTTACACACTCAAGCCATCATGATTTATTCTTACCTGGATGTCTGCCTTCTCAGGGCATGGGCTTTCTCAGAGGCCCAACAAGTCATTCAGATCATACTGAGCCTGTTTGAGAATCTGGACCTACAGATCAATGAGCAAAAGTCGACTTTAACACCGGTACAGAGGCAGGAATTCCTAAGAACTGACCTCTGCTCCATTCAGGCGAAGGCGCTCCTCCCACATCACAGATTTCTCACTCTCCCCTCATTGACACAGTACAATCCAGCCCCAGATTTCAGCCAGACATTGCCTCCAGCTCGTGGGGCACATGGCTGCGGCACATCGGTTATTGCCTATTCCAGACTACGCAGGAGATGCCTCCAAGCACGGTTTGGTCCGGTTTACAGGCCAAACAGAGACAACATAAGCAAACTACTATCGATGCCCACCAGGGTCAAGCAATCCTTGGACTGGTGGAAGAACCCAGTAAATGTCTGTACATGAATCCAGTTTGTTCAGTCTTCCTACTCCTGACCACCTATGCCCTAATAGGATGGGGTGCACATCTCAATGGTCACACAATACAGGGCAAATGGTCTCCAACAGAGACATGCCTCCACATCAACCTGCTTGAACTCGGAGTGGTCAGAAAACACTCACTTTCTTCCGCTGATCAAAGACACGCACGCAAGGGTCATGATGGACAATATGGCCTGCATGTATTACATAAACCATCAGGGAGGAGCCAGGTCTCACGCTCTGTATGTAGCAGCACTAGAACTATGGAACTGATGCATCTCCCACAATATCCCAATATCAGCGGCCTACTTGCCGGGAATACATAAGACAACAGTGGACAGTCTCAGCCACAAATTCCCACACGACCACAAATGGGAGATATATTTGGTGGTACTCCATGACATATTCCAACAATGGAATAATAGACCTATTCGCTACTTACCAGAACAAGAAATGTCCATGGTACTGCTCCAGAGCGGGGATGGGACGACTATCCATAAGAGATGGTCTCCTCCTTCTATGGGACAAGGGCTTTCTTTATACCTTCCCCCCCATCCCCTCTGATACTGAAAATCCTGTTGAAAGTGAAAAAAACAAAGAGCAAACATTATATTGATGGCTCCCAGCTGTCCCAGACAGACCTGGTACCTGTACCTGTCACAGCTGGCACTGCATCCACCAATGACTTTCCAATCACTCCTTATCTTCTATGGCAGAGCGAGAGATGCACTGTCCATCCCAGCTTGCGGATTCTACGGCTCAAAGCCTGGCTCCTTCATGGTTCCAGTGCATAGCGACATCTTACTCTGAAGAGGTGCAAGAAGTGTTATTGCACATTAGGAGAGGAGCTACTTGCCGTACCTATCTACAGAAATGGAAGAGATTTCAGATCTGGTGCCAGCCCAAAGGGGTCATCCACCCTACCGGTGATCCTACCTGTTGACTCTCAAGAAATCAGAACTGTCTCTACCAGTTTACTGAAAGTTCATCTAGCAGCACTTGCAACCTTCCTTGAGCAGGTAGCAGGATACTCAGTCTTTTCAAATCCAACTACGAAGATGTTTCTCAAAGGCATAGCACACCTCTTCCCACAACCCAGGCTTCCCACTCCTCAATGGGATCTCAAGTTAGTATTAAAAAAACTAACTAGGCCACCCTTTGAACTCATGGCCACTTGTTCATTAACTCACCTTTCCATGAAGTTCCTCATCACCATCACCTCTGCAAGAAGAATTGGGGAAATAGCAGCTCTGATGGTGCATCCCCCTTTTGTGGTTTTCTTCCCTGACAAGGTCACACTTAGACCAAATCCAAAGTTCACTCCCAAGGTGACTTCTGCATTTCACATAAATCAGCTTACTCAGCTTCCAGCCTTTTATCCCAAATCCCATCAGGATAACAGGGAGCCATCCTCCAGATACTGGACATGAGGAGAGCCTTGGCCTTCTATTTGGACAGAACGAGAGCCTTCAGGAAATGTCTGAGACTCTTCCTCTCCATTGTAGATGGGTCAAAAGGTACAGTGATTTCAGCTCAGAGGGTCTCCAAATGGGTTTCGGGCTGTATTAAACTCTGTTACCAGTTGTGTAACATAACTCCCCCATCTTCAATACGCATGCATTCTACGAGGCCAGTCTCTTTTCTCTGTTGCTTCTCCAAGGGGATACCTATATCAGAAATCTACAGAGCAGCTGCCTGGGCATCTGCACCCACCTTCACAGAACACTATGCCATCTTGTGGGATTTGGCTGCAGATGCCAAATTCGGTGCCACTGTCTGTCATCCATACAGACTCGGCTCTGAAGTCCCAGCCTCCAGTGGTGGGCACTGCTTTGGAGTCACCTATAGTGGAGTACCATAGGGACACTACTCGAAGAAGAGGTAATTATTCACCATGTGCAGTAACGATGGTTCTTTGAGGTGTGTCCCTCTGGGTGCTCCACAACCCACCCTCTTCCCCTCTACTTAGGAGTTCTAGCACTTGACTCTGCGATAGAGAAGAACTGGGGAGGGGTTGCCCCTGCACGCTGGCTAGTCTCGTGGCAGGCGGGGAGCAGGACGAACTGCTACCAAAGTTCTCCGGTCAGCAGCATAGGGATGCAGACACACCTACAGTGGAGCACCCATAGGGGGACACATCTTGAAGAACCATTGTTACTGCACAAGGTGAGTAACTTCCTCCTCCTCCAAAAGTTGGCACTCCCTCCTGGCGTGCTGGAGGATGAGTTCAGCACAGACTCAGAGATAAGAGCAATCCCTACTGAACTGCCAGCCTCCACTGAATGGAACACTCACGGAGTCCTCGGAGCTCTCCCATCCAGGCCCTGCACTCGACAGCCTCTGCTGGGGATGGGAGATGGGACAACAGCAAGGTTACGGGCCTTCCTCGCAATCTGCTCTGATTTTTCTTATCCCTCTTCCCACCCCTTTGAAATAATTTTGTCTCCTCTGAAAATCCCCAGAGTCTGCTCCCTCGCCCACTCCTGGCCTCTTCCCTGATCCCTGTAGGAAGGGGCTCTCGGTGTCTGTGGGTTGAGGCTCCTGCACCTGGCTGAGATCCGCAGCATGCCATGGCTTTGGAAGTTCAGCTTAATGTCCCTTCTCTTTTCCTGATGCATTATTATTGTTGTTGTTGGTTAGTTGCATTGGGGTAGCACCTAGGAACACCAGTAACGGAGAACATGTCTGTGTTCAGAGGGCAGATGGGGAGAGGAGTCTCTTAGCTGCTGGTCCCCTCTGCTGTGGCTGGCTCGGCTGGTATCACTGTGTAGCTATAACACAAGCCTTGCCTGGCTTGTGTCAGCTTCTTCCATGATGCTTTGCATCACACTTCGCCCTGGGTGTGCTGAGAGAGGCTGGTGGGCTCTGCAGCTGGGACTGAGTGAGCCAGTGGTGTGCTAAGGCAGAGGGGGCTACTGCAGTGTGACTGGCATGGTCTTAAACATGGAGCCATGTGGAAAAATAAAATGGCCTTCAGCATCCTCCTCCCCTCTCCCTGTCGCTCACTCTGTCCCTTGACAGTGGATTCTCTGTACCTTAAAGTCTTTACACCATGATTTGAGGACTTCAGTAACTCAGTCCTAGGTCAGGGTCTATTACAGGAGCGGATGGGTGAGGTTCTGTGGCCTGCGTTGTGCAGGAGGTCAGACTAGATGATCATATCGGTCCCTTCTGACCTTAGAGTCTGTGACGCCATGAGACCAGACGGCTTCATGGTTTGTGCCCTCTCTACACTTCCTCAGTGGGGACTGGGGCAGGAGAGGGTGGTAAGCCACCAAAAGGGGCAGAGAAATAATTCTGGGGGCAAAGGTTGCCAGTAATGCAATGCTAAAATGCCTGTTCCCAGCCACTCCTGCAGTGGCTGACTGGACTGGAGAGCGGGGCAGTGTCTGTCTTGCCCTGTGTGCGCCAGGCCTCTCCAAAAGTAACCCATGCCCGGCCCATGCAGCCCTTCTAGCTAGCTCCCTGCCGCTCTCAGCAGCCTCCGAAGTGGTTTCTGGCTGGGCGTAGATCTGCTATGGCTCTGAGGCAGCTCTGTAATCGGAAGAGTTGTGGTCATGTGGCATCTCCTTGAGTAACAGCTTCAATTAAGCCCCCTTGACAAGCTGTTGTGTGACTTGTGCGCTGCTGGGAGGAGCCTGTTCTCAGCTGTCGAGGTGCAAATGCCAGCAGGGACAGAGATCAAACGTGCAGCTAATTATCCTTTTAACACTTCAGAATTCTCCCCTCCTTCGCAGGAGGAATTAGGGAGTCTGAGTGGCAGCTTCTGTGCCGGGAGCCTGCTGGTCTAGCCCAAGCTGGTTCCTGGTGCAGCGCTTCTGCATGCTTTGCAGCCCCCCTGGGCAGTGGCTGCCAGGAACTTGGGGTCTCTGCCCTGCCACTTCCCCGTTTGGAGCCATGCTAACTCCTCTCCCACCTGGCGGAGCTGGATTGGAGGGAAGAAACATGCTGGGTGCTTGGCTTTCCCCCTGCAGATAGCCCCAGTCCAGGCACGGGGGTGAGTTGGGCAGGAATGTTGCTTGTGTCTCAGGCTGAGTTCAGGTGAGGGGTCCGCGAGCATTTCTGGCCTGCCCTTCCTTCCCCACTGCGAGCTGATGGCTTCTCTGCTTGTCTCCTCAGAGTGCCTCTCGGAGGACTGTCGCTCCGTGCTCCAGGAACAGGCCACAGCACTGGGACTCTGCATGTTCGCCCTGCTGGTGAGGCGCTGCACCAGCTTACTGAAGGAGTCTGCCCGAGGTAAGCGGCGCCATCTGCACTGTGCGGGGCAGTGACTGCTACGCTGCCTACCAAGACTGCAGATGTTGATCCCTGTGTCACAGTAGCTCACAGCCTCCCTGTCCTGGCCCAGCCCCACTCCCAGGACTGGCTCACCAGCTGCTCCAGTACACACCACCTCTTGTCTCTCCAGGCCTCTGGGTTTTGTCCTCGTTTTCAGACCATTCTTCCCTCCTCCACCCTGGGATCTGTCTCCCTTTGCACTCCAAGACTTGCATGTGGGGCCCCCGAGCTGGAGAGCCCGTGGTGTATGTTGAGGGCTCAGGCAGAGGCAGGGACATCACGGACTTTATCCTGTCACGTGAGAGGCTTTCTGGTGCCAGCGGGTGACTCCTGGAAGTCAGGACTTCTTGCTCTGCCACTGACCCGCTGCGTGGCCTTGAGCAGGTCACCACTGCTCTGTAAAAGGGGGCGATGCTGCGTCCTGCCTTCCCTTGGACCAGCCACTGCACCTGGGGTGGTTAGTGGGGATGCGGCGCTCTGCCTTTCGCACTCGCTGTGCACCTCCCTCCCCACCACCCCTGCAGCCGTTCTCAGGAAGCAGGCGAGTGCAGCGGGCCTGGTTCAGCTTTTCTTTTTTGTCTCTGCAGCATGGCCGCAGGAAGCGGAGCAGGAGGACGGTGAGGATGATATCAAGGTCTCCTCCTTGCCCCAGGATCTGAAGGAACTCCTGCCCAGCGTGAAAGTCTGGTCGGACTGGATGCTCGGCCACGCAGACACCTGGAACCCCCCTCCCACCTCCCTCGAGCTGCCCAACCAGTATGTGAGCTCTTCCTGCTCTTCCAGTGCCTGCCCACCTCTGCAGGCATCTTTCCTCTTCTCTCATTCCCTTTCTCCCCATCTGGGTGTCCTGCTGTCCGGACGCGGTGTGCTCCCTCCGCCCTCACAGCATGGCTCTGCCCGAGCAGGGAACGTCGCTCGCTGCCCCTTGTTGTGCAGGGGGTGTTTCCAGGATGCTGACCCAGTGTCCTGTGCGTGGAGAAGGGTGTTACTGACAGAGGGATCTTCCCCAGCAGTGGGAGCTGTGGGGTATGTGGCTCGGGGTGGTGGCAGGCATCAGTAACCCTTCTGCCTAGCTCCCTTCCGCGCGGCAGTGTGTCAGTGAAGGATGGGACGGATCTCTAGCCTGCACATAGGATATCTTTCTTCGTTTTCTGGGCTGCATCTCCTGGGGCCCTTCGCCTGTCCAGCCAGCTGGACAAGAGGGGCCGTGCTGTGTCTGAGAGAGTGGAGCCCACTCCCGCTCGCTTGTTGTGTTCTCTTCAGCCCCATTCAGACCGGGCCAGGCCTGGAGCAGCCTGGCTGTGCTTGTAACCCCCGTCTCCTGCTTTGACAGCAGTTTTTCTCTGCCCCAGCCATTCATAAAGGGTTAATTTGCTAAACTGGCTGATTCCAGACCATTAGTCCATAATGTGGACTAGGCAATTTACATATTTTTGGACAGAAAATCATGTGAAGGGGCCAAGTATGGAGTATGCAAAGCAGCGTTTGAGCATGCTCCGTAACTTGCTTTCCCGCAGGATTTTCCATCTGCCTCCGGTACTCTGGATCCAGAGCCTGAAATCACGTCTTATTGTTAATCCAAAGGAGCCAGAACCCAGGGTGATGGGAAGGCGCATTAAGAGTAATCCAGCAAAGTGGCTTAACAATTAATGGGTCCCTGCTCCAATGCGTCAGGTCCAGTCCCGCTCTCCGGTTTTATTGCCTCCACTCCAGTTCTCTTTCATTTGGCTGAGGAAATGGAAATCTCACACAGGAAGTGCTGGGCCTCATTTTGTGGAGATGGAGTCTGTTTTCTGTTTGTCGGCTGCTCGATGTGGGACCGTTGCCTGCTCATGTGAACTGCTGCCCATCTTTGGGCAGGAACTCAAACTCGGAGCTGTCATGTGAGCACGCGTGCACCAATCCGGAGCTCCCTTTGCGCTGCCTCTGCAGGGAGCTGCTGAGCTGAGCCGAGCCGAGCCTTCGGCGATGGTCTTGCTTCGAGATGGAATTTCTGATTGGGTTCACGCGGCCAGCGCTCGTCATGTTCCAGGGAGGAGCCACCTCCTCCCTTGTTCGGGGTGCAGACTGAGATCTCTTTAGAGGCCTTCGGCTGCCGGGAACTGGTCTGGCTCCCTGGTGGGTTTAGGAGCAGGTGCAGGCTCCCTTTTTCCCACCAATGCGGGAGAAGGTGAGGGTTGTGACCCAGCCCCTAGCCGAGACTGTGGCCATGGTTCCACCAAGTGCCAAGGAGCAGCGGGAAAGGCAAGTCCTGGGTGACAGAATCAGCTGGGCATGGGCCTTCGCATACTTTGAGCAGAGCTCCAGAGCTGGGGGTGAACCATCGGCACCATTTGCTGAAGGCTCAGGAGGCCCAGCCGCTCCCCTGCCTTGCTCTCCTCATGCAGTGCCTGGGGCTGCGCCTCCTCCCACTGCTCAGATCTTTCCCCTGCAGTGGCTCAAGCCTGTTCTTCCGCATTGCCATGCTGGCCAACCTGCCCCTCAGCCTTGGGGAGCTGGAGTTCACGTGGAATTTCTCTAGTTCATTTTGGGGATACAAGAAGATGTTGGTCTAGCATAAGAGTTCTTTGCCTGGTTCCCGCCCCTCTTGTGTACCTCTGTGTGGTGGAGGCCCATGACGGCACGGTGACAGTAGCAGCTGAGAGATGCAGCCCTCCAGGCAGGAAGTGAAGGAATGGCAGAGAAGCAGCTCCCCTCACTTCCCCAGTCCCAGCATGGCTCCAGGTAGATCAGATAGGAGTAGGGGTGACTCTGGCTTAGCATTTCTGCTTTGTACTGATGCAGGCCTGCCTCTAGTTCTGGGGCTGTTTGCTAACAAGTCCAGGGGCCTTGACAGGAACTGTTTAAAGATGGTTCTAAAAGTAAATCATGGGCCAGAGCGTGAGTGAGTGCCTTGGGACGGGCCCAGGACCACGGGTAGGATGATCTTGGACAGGGAAAGAATGTATAAATGTTAAGTGCAGAGCTCAACTCCTGGGGCTGGGCGAGGAGAAGGTGTAATATTCCGAACGCCATGTTCCCTACTGCTGGGGTGGGGTAGCTGTGAGCTCTCCCTCCATGGCATGCTCTGCTCCCTCCGTTCCCTTCCAGCCCCTGCGCGGAGGGGCTGGGAGCTGCCCTTCTACTGTGCTACTTTGTCATTGCCTTCAGGGCTGCACCCAGCACCAACACAGCAGCTCAGGCTGGGTGTGGGGCCTGACCCAGTGTGACACTGTTGCCCACCCCAGGGCTGGGGCCAGGACTCACACCGGCCTGGCGGCTCATCCCAGGGCCAGACCCAGTACCAGCAGCAGCCCATCCCACCTCAGCCTGGCATGTAGGCTGGTGAGGCGGCCGGCCTGCCCTGGGGCAAGTGAGATGGCTTGTTCCAGAACCTGGGGCCTGGGCTGGTGGGCTTGCCCATCCCAGGGCTTCTGCTCTTGCTCTGTTCTCCACATTCGTGATTGCTATTTCTCCATAAGTGACAGAGTTGGGGGACTTTGAGAACGTCTAAACTCAGCCCAGATGTGGCAGTTGGTTTATTGCTTTCAGCTGGTACTTGAACCCAGGTCCTGGTCTTGGAGTCTTTCCCAGGTTTAATCCCCGGAGTTTTCTCTGCAGCTGTATGACACTGCGCTGACCCCGAATGAGGATAGGAAAATAGAACCGGTGCCAAGCCAGAGTCTCTTTTTCATTTGGAGTCTGGCTGTCTGCCCATGACCAGGGTTACATAATGGGAAACATAGCTGGGGCTCTGGAGAGCCCGCGTTTCACCACGCTGCCCAGCCCTTCGCATTCTGATGCTATATATCTTCCTAATTGTAGCTCGGATGCATTTATCACACTGCTGGATTTGAATCCTTACAATAAAAAAACACCAAATTCCTCAGCTTTCTGCTTTCCCTGTTGGACAGAGATGGAGGAGAAGGTGTGAGAGGTAAATGCCGCGCTGTGCTCCGGTACGTGGCACTGAGTGGGGCTCAGAGAGCGGCATCTCCATCTCCCTGACAAGTGCTTGGGAACATGTATAGAGAATGAACCCCAGCATGCGGAGAGTGTCCTCTCCACATCCACAGGAGTTCAGGGGCGCCTGTGTGATATGAATGACGGGCTGCACCCTTCCCCAGATTGCACGCTTAGTTTTAGGGTGTTTTGAGCTGACCTCCAACCATAATAGGTCCACAGATGTTTTGGGGAAGCTACGGGTGATGTATAGCCCTCTTTGGGACACTGTGTGTGGGTGGGTGATGTTCCTTCTCCACCTGTCGGGGGAGGTGCCCTCTCCGTTTTGGTGGGAGTAGCAGGGCCTCCTGAGGATGGCACAGCTCCATCCGGGTCACCGCTGCTTGGATCCAGAGAGCAGCAAAGTGCTGTGTGGTGGATCCCCTCCTGGAGGCACTTTTGTGAGTGACTCACACAGTCACACCTCGGGCTGCAGAGGGGGCCTGCCTCTGAATAGCAGGGTTCACTCCCCTCTACACACAGCACATGGCAAGGGTAAATGTGCTAGTTACTGCTCCATCCAGTGGTACCAAAGAGAGTTTCTGTGGCCCAGCTGTGAAAAGCAACAACCCCACAACACAATTTCCTCTTGCATAGCATCTCTCATGTAAACTGCCCCCAAGTCCCTTACAGAGAGCAGCTGGGGTGGGGGGATGGATGAGGCACAAGCAAAGGGGAAGAGAGTTGCTGTGGCAGAGATATCGCTGATGCAGACGCAGATGGCGAGAGGCTGGAGATGCAGACAGTGGAGGCATGGGTTGAGAAGGGAGCTGGGGGAGCCAGAGCTGGAGTGCAGGAAGCTGCTCTTGCCTAAGAGACGCATGTCTGCCTTTGAGCAGAGGGCTGAGGAAGTTGAGCCTGGCAGAGAGCAGTGGGCAGGGATGTCAGAGATGTGCTTGCTGCACCTCATTGCCCCGATGAGGACATCAGTAACCCAAACTCTGCAATGTGCAATTGGGTGGAGAAGCCCCCAGCTGTTCAGCGTGAAGCAGGGTCGGCCTGTGGGAATCTCCGTTCCTGCTAGGCTGGGAACTGGGGGCGCTGAGCTTGCTATAGGCTACACGCAGCCAGTGAAAGTGGTTCATTTAACCCAGCTATTACATTACACACAAAGCTTTGAAAACGCTCTAGAACCTACTTTACAGGAGCGTGGCAGAGCCTGTCAGGCTGCCCTGGTCACACCAGGCCTGCTGGGAAGCGTCAGCTCCCAGTGAGTGAGACAGCCCCTGAATATAGACCCCAAGACATTGCTAGGGATTGCTAAGGGCTGAACTGAAAACCCCTTTCTTAGATCTTGTCTCCTTTAGTGAATGCTGATCATGGGCCTTTCCCTGCCCAGGTATCCAGAGAAGGGCTGTTGTGTCGGCAGGGTAAGAATGAAGGTAGAGTCGAGATAGAAAAGAGCCGAGGATCAAGAATTAGGATTCCATGGAGAAGGGGTTTGGAGCAGCATCAGAGCCCTTAGCCCGGGAGGAGCAGGAGCCTCTGGAGAGATCAGAGGTGCCCTTGTGGCTATGGAGCCAAGTCCGTGTGGCTGAATGATTAACAGTCTCGCTTGCTGCCCGGAGACCAAGGCGCCGTGGAGCAGGGGCATGTTGTGGCTAGCGACTCTTCCTGCACCGTTGCTGGCAAAGGGAAGATAAGAGCTGGGGGGTAGTCCCTGGGGGCAGCATGGTTAAGGAGGGCAGTGGGGGGTGTGATGAGGCAGGAAAGGTGCCAGAGGCCAGGGAGTTGTGTAGAGCGGGGGCTGAATGGGGAGGGAAGGGGCTGGTGTCAGTGGGAAGAGGTTGGGTGGGGAAGGGATTGTCTGCTACCAGCTGGGTGCTCTCTGTGCAGCCTCACAAAAATGCTCCTCTGCAGGGTTCCAGATTCATTTCTCCCCCTGGGAGCCGAGCCCTGGCGAGGGAGATGAGAAGCTTCAGCTGCATTTTCTAACTGACAGAACTGGGGGAAGGGCCGAGGGCTCCACCCCTGGAGCCGTGAGGTAGATTCTGCATTCCGGGGCGCAGCACAGAGAGCGGGGCTCTTTCTGATGGCGCTCTGACGGGGTGGGTGCCTGCGTGTGCAGGAGGGCAGATGAGCTGATCTGGATGGTCAGAGAGTCTAACAGAGCGGCTGTAGATCAGCACAGGATTGCTGTGGGCGTCCTCTAACCTGGGATATGCAGGAGGATGTCAGAACCGGCCCTCCTGCCCTTAAAATCTGGGACTCCAGCTCCGAGACCCTGGGGAGTTTCTGCTTTTCCCCAGGCCGTCCATTTCCATGAGTTACCTGACTTGCCTGTCAGCTCAAGAAAGCTGAGGTTAAGTGGACAATCCCCCCCGTGACTACAAGGCCCTTCAGTGCCTCTCAGCAGCTGTGCCCCTCCGAGCAGGAGCAAGGCTGGTGCCTGGCTCACGTGTCTTTGTTGCCTACAGAGGAACTGCTTTTATTCCGGTTTCCCTTGGACTGGAACGGGGGCTGCGAGGTGAGGAGGAAGCTGGGCAGGGTAGTGGGACTTAGAAAATATTAGTGCAAAGACCGTGGAGAGCCTTGGATTGAACTATCTCAGCCTCCTGCTTTGGACTGGTTAACTCTGGCTGCCTTCTCTGGGCCTTGCTTGCCTGCTGCATTCGCCTCTTTTAGCCCTGCTCGCCCCAGGAGCAGAAGGGCCCAAGCCGTTTGCCATCTGTGCTGCGGTTCTGCTCCGCCGGGGCTCTGGAGCACAATGCAGGGCTTCTTGCAGTGCACTCTTTCCTGGTTTGTTCTGCAGCTGTGGTGTGTGAATGTGAGTGTTTAAACAAACTGGTATTACTCAGGAAACGGCCGCCCTCACAAACCCCCCAGGCTTGGGACATGGGGTCATTGTACTTGCTGTGAATCACCAGGCCGCCGGCTCCCCCAGTGAAGATGGTGGCTTACGTGAAAGCACTGCACAGCTTTGACCCTTTTCTGGTGGGTGTCGGGCTTAATCCCTTGCCTGGGGTCCCCAGTGCTGTCTGTGCTCACCAGACAGCCCTTGGTAGCAATGCCTGCCTAGTCTGGCTCCACTGTATGTTTGGGGCGCTGGCCTCTGGAGGCAGTAGGCCCAGGCGTTGTCATTGCACAGGCCCTGGTTGTGGGGTGTGCTCTCCATCCGCTCACGCTGACGCTGCATTCAGCCTGCATTCGGAGGTAGTAAAAAGTAAAACAAACTCTTTATTTTCCCCCTGTCCTTGTGGAATAAGCAAATGTAAATGAATAAACCCCACTTCTGCAGAGAGACCTGGGGCTAGCCCCCTGTTGCTTGCTCCGTTAAAAGCCCCAAGAGCCTCAGTCCGTTTGCCAGGATCTGCGCGCTCAGGGCTCCATGTCAGGCCTCTTGTTGCTCTGGTGGGGAGTCTGCAGCGCGGGCAGATGGTTGGGTCGCTGAGAGTCTGCAGGGAAATGCCCAAATGACAACGATCTAGTCATGGTGACACAAACCAGCCAACCCAGAAACCCTGCGGGCCCAGGGGGAAAGCAACTGCCCAGGTTCCCGAGCACTGCCTGTTCCTCCAGGTGCTCGCTACAGAGCAGAAGCTCTTCAGGGCCCAGGCAGTGAACTTGATTCTTTGGCCATCACCTGGCCCTGGTGATGGGTGGCTGGAGTCTGGTGAACTCACCGATCCCATAGTGGCATACATGCCAGCACACGAGGCTGCTGCACCAAAGGAAAGCGAAAGATTCTGGCAGATGCACTCCTGGCTAAGTCACCTTCCTTGTCTTGGTGTCGCAGGAGGAAACCAGGGCAAAACCTGCGAGGAAAGGCCTTTCTCTCTCCACCCGTATTGCCAGGGTTCCGTGCACTAAGTGGCGCTTCACCCCTAATGGATGCAGCCCACCTGACCACTGCAGCAGACCTGCTGTGAATTGCACAGAGCGATAGCGACACAATTGCCCTGACCCTCAGTCTGATTGAAGGGGCCAGTGTGAAAATCTAACATGTGCAATGGAAAGGATGAAGCCGCTGAGCCGCTGTAGGGAACAGGGAGGATGCTGCGGGGAGCGACGCCAGCAACTCCTGTCTTGGTGAAGAGTCTGGGGGGCCCAGCATTGGAGTTTGGGGTTGGAAGGATAAATTCCTCATCAGTGGGGCTGAAGCACTAATGACCACGGAGGGGCGTGAGGAAGAGGAGGGGAGGCTGCTGTGCAGAGCTGCTAAGCCTACAGGAGGGGGACACCGCAGCTCTGCCGCTTGCGTGGTTAGAGAGGTCTTTTGAATGTAGTAATGTGAATTATGTGACCATTTGTGCGGCCTCGTGATGGCATTGGACTCTGAGCTTGTCGCGGGGCAGAGGGCACGAACGTCACATCAAGAGTGTTTCCTCAGCCTGTTGATATGCCTCTGTCTCCCCCACCCCAAGAGGGGTGCCCCCTGCCGTGTGCTCCGTCCTCCCCACACCCTGGTATGGGAGTGCTCCCTGCCGTGTGCGCCTGTCCCCAGCACCCTGTGTTCTAGCCACGTCCCCCTATCCCTGCTGGGAAGGGAGCCGTGTCCCCAGCCCATGCCTGAAGCTGTTGCACCTCCTCCTGTTCTGTAGCTGTTCTTGCTGCTGATCCATGCATGTGGCGCAGCCCGCTCAGTCTGAGGCCATGAGTGCCATGTGACCGGATTCAGGCAGCAAAGTCAAGTTGCCAGCAGGGCACTGGGGGAGGGCTGAGCCTTCAACCCTGCGTGTCTCCCATGGGCAGAGCTCACGTTGGAGGTGGCCCAGAGCAGCCCTATCACATCCGGTGCTTGTCTCTGCAGCCCGGGCCGGAGGATAAACTATCAGGGCTGTGGGGCAGTGGATCATTCCTCTTATTATTTTCTTCTTTGCAGATAGGGGTCGTGGAAAGTTCAGTTCCTTTTAACCCTCACAGCTCTGTTTATTTTCCAGCTGGTAGCACAAATGCAGTGTTTCCCATTACATCACAAAGGGCCTCGGACAGATCCCTCGAAAAACGTGGTGCAACTGTTTATTTTTTTCCATATTTAAACATTTCTGACAGCCAGACCTGGCCGAGCCAAGTGATGGAGCTTTGTGAATGAACCCAGCTCCTGGTGCCTGTGCACAGAGGCCTTCGAAGGCCCTCTTCTCCTCTCTAGTGTGTTTGCCGGGGCCAGCTCAGGGATGTGGGCGACTCTGCGTTACATGTGTGCTGATTATGTGCCGGGCTTTGATTAATGGCAGCTCATTCCGCCCGGCTCCCAGGACACTCTTGAAAACAAGATGTTTCATTTCAGCGCGCTTTCCTGGTACAGTGATTGCCGTAAATACACGAGCGCAGACTCTGTCCACCTGGAGCAGGGGGCCTGCTCCCGCCCCTTGGCTGCCCCTGGCTGCAGGGATAGTCACTTACATCCCCCTTGGCATTTGTCTCTGTCATGCGCCTCACTGTTCATCAAGGGCGGCACAGATGGATGCAGCACAAGGCTGTTGTCTGGTCCCTAAGGCATGGGGAGCCCAGCACGACAGGCCCCAGAAGCAGCTCAGTCTGCTGCTTTCTCTTCCCCATCTCCCTGCACGTCTCCTTCCTCACTCTAAAATCCCCCATTTCTCTCTCCAGAAGAAACCCTTGGCAGCTAATTACCAAGTGGCAGTCGGCTGTCCTGGGCAAGGCAGCGAGCCAGTAGCTGTGCAGTCGGTCTGCTGTCCACGTGTGTCTCAGGCCCTCTGAATACCTGTTCTATCCCCGGGCCCACCTAGCTCCTTGGGGCGCCGGGTTTTGAGCTGCCTCAGCGGAGAGCAGAGGCTGCAGGCCGCTGTGGAAGCTGCTGAAGCTGCATTCACACTCTGGGCTCTGCTGTCGCTGGTGCTCAGAAGGTGACACACCACACAGCAGCTTTGCAGGGCACCCCAGAGTGTTGAAATTGTGACCAGACATGAAACAAAGTGTAGCATCTAGTGACTAGCGTTTAAAGACAGCCCCCGAGCTGCAGAATCTGGCCACAGCAGATACTGGTCGCAGGCTCTGTCTGCACGTTGCGAGGCACTGGGTACCTCGCTCACACAGGGCCTGGGACATCAGCTTCTGGAGGGGCTGGAGAAAGCAGGCCGCATCCCCGAGCTAGAGCCTGGGCTGCGTTAGAGTAGAGACCCTCCCCCAGCTGCCCAGCAGCATCACTCCCCTCGAGGGAGCCGCATTGTGTTCAGCGTTGCCTGGGGCACATGCTGCCCTGCCTCTCGTACCAGGTTGAGGCCTTCAGGGGTGGGCTGTACAATGGAGGTGGGCAGTCTTGGTCCAGGGCAGGGGAGCAAGAGGGGCTCTTGCCTGTCCTCATCTGCAGAGTGGAGAGGGCTTGTGGTAGTGCGTGGTGGGCAGGCGGGCTGGGCTCCCTGATGGGGGTAAAACCCTCTCTGCAGTTTGGCGTCTGCATGCCTGCCCTGACGGTACCTTTGCTGTGGCGATGCAGAGAACATGCCAGAAAGCTCACATCTCTTCCCTTCATTCTCCCAGGGTCTCAGTGGATGTGTGGGCGACGCTGGCCGACTTCTGTAACATACTGACCACAGTGAATCAGTCGGAGGTGCCGTTGTACAAGGACCCCGATGATGACCTTTCCCTGCTCAGCCTGGAAGAGGACCGGCTCCTTTCGGGTTTTGTCCCCCTGCTGGTCGCCCCTCAGGAGCCCTGCTACGTGGAGAAAACCTCGGACAAGGTCAGCACTAGGCCAAACATCCCCCCTTGATCCCTCCAGACTTTATTCTTGGGAAGGTTTCTGTGCAAGCGGAACACGATTAAGTCATTGAGAAGGGTGTTAAGGGAAAATATCGACCTTTTAGCCGCTGACATCCAGCTCTGTGTCATGAAAACCCCTCTCGACTTCCTCTGGTGTGTGTGTGCTCGCTGGCATGTTGTATATACGATCATTTCCTCACTTGTTTAAATAGTGCAGCTTGTGTTGGCAGCGCTCTCACTCCACTCCAAATGGTTTGCATCATGCTTAAAGCACCCACCCCCTCCCCGGCCACAAAACTCTGTGCTAGGAAAGCAGCCAGGGCTTTTTTCCTTCTCTAAAGAGGAGAGTGATAAATAGGTGACTAGAGAGAAGCAGACACCATGTGTTAACGCACAAAAGGCTTTCAGGAATATGAAGCATTCCCTGCTGCCCACTCTCTATTTTCCTTTTTTTGCTCTAGGAGCCCGGTCTAGCCTGAACTTTCCTTGGCTGTTTGTTTTTAGAATAATGAAATCAGGTCCTTGTTGATGTGGGGCTGAGGTTCCATTCTCTGGAGGGACGTGGCCGGGGCTGTGGCTGAGAAGGTGCCTGCATTGTCCATGTACACTCGGACAATGGGGAGAGGTAGCGTGCCATTGGGTTTGGGGAACGCAGGGCAGGAATAAGGAACGGAGCTTGTCAGTTCCCTGCATGTGGTACCTGGGTGAGCCCCTTGGGGCAGCATCCCAGAGCTGGGGCTGTCACTCTGACAGGAGGATGTTGTGGTGTTTCCCTGAGCAGAGAGGACTCTAGGAAGGGAAGTGGAGCTGCTGGGACCAGTTTCCACTGAGAGCAGTCTGTGAGAAAGGTGGGTGAGCTGGAGGCTGGCCAGGGATGTGCATTTCCAGGTGTCACTTCTTCATGACCAGTTCCTGAGCTGACTGTGAGAAATCTGGGACCCTTGTGAGAAGGGGAACCCGAGAGGTGCTGATTTCTGTTTCACTTCCCTGTCTGCCCCGCTGCTGCTGGGGCAGAGTGGAGAACACATTCACTGTCCCTGTTTCGGGAAGCACCTCGCTCCAGGAAGGGGCAATCAGAAGATGGGGTTTGGGGCCCTGTTCCTGGGCTTTAAAATAGGACCCCTGCAGTCACTGTTTCTTCCCCAGGGAAGCTGCCTTGTGTTGGAGGCCTTGCAGACTGGTTTGGGCTTGGTACTTTTGGGCCAGGCTGGGCGGGAGGGGACAGCCTGACTCCGTCCAGGCGCTCAGCACTGACGACAGGTCCAACGCTGCAGTCCCAGAAGTCCAGTCCTACCACTGAAGCACACAGCAGATGTGTCGGACAGCCAGGCAGGCGATCTAGCCAGAGAGCACAATGTACTCTGCTGGGTCAGTATTCCCTGGGCTTTGCCATTTCCTGCAGTGCACCAGAGAGATTCAGAGTGTCCCCCCTCCCGGAATACTTACATACCCAAAGAACAGTCGGTGTCCTCCCTTAGGTCTCACTGAGCTGCCAAGCAGCCCCAGAGCTACGGTTTTCTCTGTTCTTGGTCCCTTCTGGTGTTTAGCACTCTGGAGGATGTGAGAGCGCTGTGGAAAAGGGGGGGGAGTTGCGATGTGTGTGTCGCAGACAGCTAAGCAGCATCCACCCGAACATCAAGGGTTTTCTAGGTGGTGGTGGTAGGAAATGTGAAACTGCCCCTCTCAGCACTACATTCTCACGCCTGGCTCCTTAGGAGCCATCTCTTTGTTTCCTTTAAGGCCAGTTCTTCACTCCCCCCGTTTCAGTCCCACAGGTGCTGAGCACATTGCCCTGTTCCTCAGACTGTGAATGTGACAGTTCTTTGTAACTGCATCTGAATACACCAAAATACCTAGAAAGAGGCACACGTTAGGATACAAACCCTATCTTTATTTTACCCGTCTCTGATAATGCCTGAGGTTGGACTGCAAGTCTTCAGCGCAGGGTCTGTGTCTTTATCTTAAATAATAAATTATGAGCATTGCGATTCCCAGTTCTTCTGTTTGTTCCCTGACTCTCATTATGTGGTAGAGTGCTGTAATCCATCAGAGCCTCTGCGGCCAGCATTTCTCAGCAGGTCGTTGGACATTTGTCCTCCGTCTTGTCTTGGATGAACACGTTTCATCACCTTCCATTGCTGGGAGCTCTGTGGTGGGATTCATGCTGGAGCCAGCATGATCTTTAGATTTTTCTGTCTTCTCTTGCACTACTCTTGATGTTGTCACCTTTTCCCTTATAAATCCAGTTTATCACAAGCTCAAGCTCACAGTAAATGTTCGTTCCAGGCTGAGTATTGTCTGGCGGTGTTTTAATGTGGTATGTGTTGGGCAGAGCTCTTACCTAGCTTTGCTCCCCAGAGCAAGTGCAGAGTGTGATGGTGTGGTTGAATTAGGGTGCTGGCAGAGGGGAAGGTAAAGCAAGTGGATTTCATCTGTGCCTGCATGGTGCTGGTGGTGAGGGCTTCTCATGGAGAACGCTTGGATTGCACTGAAAATAAAGCAAGGCCGGGTTATAGTCCATCTGGTCTGTGTGTCAGCCCATTCCCCTGGAGCACTAGGGGCATTCTCCTGGGAGTCTCGGGCACTGGATGGTTAATTCAGCTCTCGCTAGCCATTGGTTGAAACGGGATCCTTCTGTCAAGAGGGCTCCTGTGGAGTTGGTCATAAGGCTGTAATTGGGTGTGGAACTCCCAGGTTGGGCAACTGGCAGGAGATCTCCTCTGTGGCGATTCTGGAATCGCTGTGTGCGCATTCCTACTACGTCTGCATAGGCTGGGTACACAGAGGGAGAGTGCTGGCAGCTCAGCCTGTAATTTCAGTGTGAAACTCTGTACAGTACACACACCTGTATGCCCAAGCATGTACCAGCTTAGCGGATCCTGTGTAGAGCCCCAGCCAGAGAGATGTGGAAGAGAAAGTGTTAATGTCCCTTCCCACAATAAATCTCTGTGAATGGGGGGTCCTGAAACCTGAGCCTCTCTCTCCTCCCACAGCCCTGACACACGTTAATAAAAGGTTTTTAAACACCAATAAAAAGGCAACAGCCCCAGCTCACTGGGGCCCGGAGCCCTGTGTCCTGGGGAAGGCACTTCACAAATATGGTTTTTGCATTTTCACGTTTTTGGCTGGTGAATAAGATTGAGGAGAAATGCTCCTTCCCCTGATAACAATACAGCGAGACGCAGGATCAGCAGTGTGTGGATTAAAACCAGACGGTGAATGATTAATACTCGTGCTTATGGAGCTAGTCACTACTGCTCCCTCCACTGAAACAAAAAGGAGCCTTTCTCTGCGCGTGTGCCCGGAGGAGCATGCTCTTTGTACATGTCTCGTGAACTCTTTTTCAGACATTCACCCCTGGAAACACCCCAAGTGCTTTGCCTCCTGCATGGTCCTGGAAAGGAAACGAAGCCCTGCCGTGTATGGCTCCGGCTGTGCTGCACTGCCCGTCTAGGGATTGCCCCGTGCAAAGCGGGCATCACTCCTGCAGCTAGAGGGGGCCCATTGAGTTTTTCACACTTGCCATCTTCCCTGCTTCACCAACGCTCAGCTGCCCGCTACGTGCATGGCCGCCTGTCGCCGGGGAAATGGTCAAACAATTGATCCTAAACCTGGTTCCATTAAGGGCCTTTGTTTCTCTTTGAAAAGTACGAGCCTCTTTTCTCTGCTTCCAGTCCAGAAATGGTTTCTGAACTGTTCATCTCTCTCTAGCTTGGCTCAGGTGTTCTGGATTTCTGAACTGCCTTGCAGGAGCTTTCTTTGTTAGGCTTGGGCTAATGTTAGCCCCCTTTTATTATCCCAGTTAGCCAGCAGGGCAGCGAGATGCTTATTAGCAAGAGCCAGTTTTCTAAGGACTTTCTGCTCTCTGTGTTGTGGGAAGTAGCGTGTCTGTCTGTGCCCAGAAAGAGAGTCTGTGCAGAAGGGCCAAAGGGACAGGCACTGGAATGCCTTGTGAAACCTAGGCCCTGCCCTTCCTGAGGTGACGGACCTATGGCCAATCTCCTGGCAGCCTCCAGGGGCAGAGGCAATGACGTTTACCTTAGTGAGAGTGGCCCTGAAATGTGTTCTCTTGATCTAAAATAAAGGTGGTGCCTGTGGCGGGGGGAGCCTGGCAGGAGGGACGGTGGTAGAGTCATGTGGGTAAGCTAGGTCAGGATGAGTCTAAAGGCTTTGAGCTCAGCTTGCCCCACCCGTATGTTGAGTAGCATCTTCTCCACAAGTCAGTAGGACATCTCTGAGAGCAAGGTGCTGCCCAGCAGGAGAGTAAGAGTGGCAGAATTGGGCCCTCTGTGAGGGACAACCTCATCCCACACTAAAAAGAGAACCGAGGCAAACTGAGGTACCAGCTTCCTCAGCGACCTCCTTTGCATGTCCCCCAGCTCTGGTCTGTGCCTAGTGCTGCTGGAATGCGTGCTCAGCCCATGAGAGCAAGAGGCCTGCAGTGCACTGCGGAGGGGAGCAGTGAGAGTCAGCGTGGAAGAGTCCAAGAAGGAATCGTCTTTGAAGAGCTCCTTTCATCTCTGCACAGACAGAGCCCTGCCGCAAGCAGCCGTGTGGCAGCAGTGGGCAGCCCCTGGGCGATGGAATTAAACCCTGACATCCTTGCAGACCAATAACTGAACTCCATCTTGACTCACCCTTCCCTTTCCTGCGGTATCTTTGGATTGCAAAAGGCAATGCTGCTGAGCTGAGCTGAGCTGCACACAATGATGTCACTGGTAATAGAGAAAAGACTGGGTTTTACCCCACTGAGAAGGGAACACGCAGCGCATTGCCTGGCTTGAACTCTTGATCCCATTATCCGCGTTTCCCTTGAACCTGAGATGCCAGTGACTGGCTAGTCACCAGCTGAGTTGCTCCGGCATTCTGAATTTGCCATGCACCATTGACATCGTCTGTTTGTGGTGGGAGTTCTCCGGGTCTGTCCATCTCCCTTGGCCCAGTGTGGCAGTGGAGACATGCTGACCTCTGATTGTGGTCCGTGTTTGAAATATTCCTGTATAGAAATGGGCATGCTGGAGTATTCTCATGACCCTTGTGGTCCTTAGCTAGACTCTGCAGCTCTGTGTTCCAGAGGGATTCAGACCATCTCTCATTTAATCTGACCTGTTAGTTGCTGCTTAAGATGTGCTTAAGCATATGTTTAAACCTCCGTTTTATTGTGGCTGAAGGTAAAGGTAACTTGGTGCAAACAAGCTGTAACATTGCATGAGGACACTAAATGCAGCCCTGGAGAAATCTGCACTGTGGATAATAGTTCAAACTCTGAAAAAGGGGGGGGTGGTAAAAAAAATCCTGCAATAAATCTCCTGAGTGGAATCCAAGGGAAATGAACCCATCTGGAAAACTCCAGCGCTGGTGTGCTGAAGGCTTCAGGAGCGATGCAGATCGCAGAGAGAAAACCCTGCAGTCTGAGGATGACAGGCTCCTTAATTGATGTCCATTGCAGCTGGTTCTCTGCCAGGTTGTGCTGGCCGTGTTCCAGCGTGCTGTAATTTTGGAGCCAGGTGTGAAGCGTTTCTGTTCCATCTTGTTCCCAAGCACCTACAGAAGCCTCACACGTCTCTGTTGAGGCTGCAGCCCTGTAGGAACCAGCTGTACAGGTACAGGTGGAAGGAATTGTCCCGGCTGGGTTTGGAATACTCCCCCCGCCTGGCCTGAGGTCTGGCTTTGGGAGGGGGCACCCCTGCAGCTACACCAGGCTTAGGGAATGTGACCACTGTCATAGCGGCCCAGATGTCTGTCTGTCTGTCTGTTGATCAGGCACTCTCAGTAGCAGTGGGAACCGGGGAGAAATGCACAGATCAGCAGTCCCACGTCAAAAGACATTCCTTCATGACCTGCATTAGCCAATGGAATAGCCAGATCTAGCAGCAGAGATTCATAGAGTGTGAGGTCAGAAGGGGCCACTGTGATCATTATTTGACCTCTTGTATAACAGGCTGTGGGACATCCCTGAATTAATTCCTGTTTGAACTAGAGCCGATACTGTCAGGAAAATAATCCAGTCTTGATTGAAAAATGATCAGTGATGGAGAATCTACCATGCGCCTTGGTAAACTGGGCCAGTAATCAAAGACCCTCACTTAGGGTGGATAAAAATAAATGTTTTTAAAAATAAAAAAAGCAGATTTTTCAATTTAAATTAAATACAGGAAAGCTTGTTTTCCTCTCCCAATCTGTGAATTAAAATGTGGTTTGAGAGGATGAGATTTAGTAAGTCTAAAATCTTGAAGGACATGTGACCAGAACCAGTCAGTTCGGTTCACTTAACTACTTTGGTTAATAAAATCCATTAGTTTTAAATACAAAACAAGTTTTGAGAAATGATTTTTTCTTATGTATTTTGCATATTTAAAGTAGTTTTATGTAACTATTAAAAGGGCTGGTTTGTGCATTTGAATGCAATTGTTTAGTTGAATTCTGATTTCCATCTAAAGAATTGTGATACAATCCATAAGTAAAAACTGAGTCATCATCTAGTAACTAAGAAATGCATCATTCACTGTTTTCTAACATCATAAAAAAAGTCAAAATTAAGAATCTGAATAAATGTATGTCAAGATAGATAATAGTTTAAATAAATGTGTATAGACACAGTGTATCCTCCTGGTTATCAAAAAGAAGTACCAAATTTAGTGTAAAGGTTATATTTAGTTGCAGATCAACATATTTTAATGGTTACCAACCAATGAGAATCAACCTACCTTTAGGAAAAGAAATAAAAAGAATAAATGCAAAACAAGATTAAAATAGACCTTTAAATAAAGATTTTCCCGTGTGCTGATTTAAATCATTATTAAAATCTGTGATTTAAATCACTTTGATTTAAACTAATCCACCCTAACCTCACTGTTAAAAATTTGCACAATTTTTTCTTGTCTGAATTTGTCTAGCTTCAGTTTCCAGCCATTAGATCTTGCTATACCTTTGTTTGCTAGAGTGAAAAGCCCTCTATTATCAAATTTAGTTCCCACATAATTACTTGCAGACTATGGACAAGTCATCCCTTCCCTTTCTCTTTGTTAAGCTGAATAGATGGAGCTCCTTGCGTCTGTCACTAGCAGGCATGTTTTCCAGTCCTTGAATCATTTTCATGGCTCTTCTCTGAATCCTCGCCAAATTTTCCCACATCCTTCTTGATTCTTAAATTGTGGACCCCAGGATCGGGCACAGCATTTCACTTGTAGTCACACCAGTGCCAAATACTGAGGTCATGTCACCTATCTACTCCAACTTGATGTTCCCCTTTTATATGCCCCGGATCTCATTAGCTCTTTTGACCACTGTGTCACTCTGGGAGCTCATGTTCAGCAGGTTTCCATCATGATCCCTACATCTCTTTCAGAGTCACTGTTTTCCAAAATATAGTTCCCCATCCTGTGAGACCTGCACATGGTTCCTAGCTGTATAACTTTACATTTGGCTGTCTTGAAACCATATTGTTTGCTTGCGCCCATCTTATCAAGCTCAGTATCAGTGACCTGTCTCCAGTATTTACTACCACCTGAATCTTCATGTCATCTGCAAACTTTCTCAGTGATTATTTTATGTTTCCTTCCAAGGAATTGATAAAATGTTAAATAGCGCAGGGCCAAGAACCAGTCCCTGTGGGACCTCACTGGAGACATACCCACTCAGTGATGATTCCCTGTTTACAATTACATTTTGAGTCTTACTGGTTAGCCAGTTTTGAGTCCATTTAATGTGTGCCATGAGCTGCTATCTTGATGCTCTGCTTGCTGCATATGCGATATATTCAGGAGCTTGAAGCCTTTCATCTTGGCTCATCCAGCTGTGCAGAAGATCTGTGTGAGAATGGCTGCCTGCCCGCTGACACGCAGTGATGGTATTAAAATGTGGGTTAGGCATCAGGCACAGGGCAAGACGTCAGTGCTGTAGTCCGGGCTGTGCCCCAGACTTGCCCTCTCTGGTCTGACATTAACCCAGTCCATGGGGGATGCAGAGTATTATGCATCAGGGGTCATGAGCTCTGCCTCACAAGGATGGAAGCTGGTGAATAAAATGCTGTTTAATCCAGTGCCCTTGGGTAGACCCTGAGTCTTGCCAAAGTTCAGCTTTCATGCCCTGCCGTGCAGTCTGCAGGAGCTGGGGCCTCCCTACATGTGCGGAACCAGCTGACTCCATCTGGGAGTTGGGACCCAGCCAGGCATGTTGAGGAGGCGTTCCGAAGGCATCCTTGCTTTGAGAGTCTCCTTTGAGTTCAGAGAGACCTGCCCAGCTCTCCCTCCCAGGAGACACTCCTCTCCTGGAAGCCCTGTCTCTGAAGTGGGTGAGAATAGCTGGCATGTGATGGCACTGACGGCTCAGTTTGTAGGAGGTTAACATACCTCAGTCACTGGGAATAGTTTCCTTTTGGAATTCACCCCTCCTGGCACAGATGGAGCCTGTTACGTGGGGGAAGCAGTGACCTTCCTGCTCGTGGGCCTGTTCTGATCCTAGGCTGTGAATTATGGGCAGCCTGGCACTTCCCTGTGGTTGCAGAACACCTTGTGCAGCACCTGGCAGGACCCGGGCTGTGGCTGTGGCTGTGGCTGCAGGGTGCAGTGGAGGGGAGGTGGGGGTAGGCACGTGTGCTCTGGAAAAGAGGCGCATTAAACAGCTTTGCCATGAGTGTGGCCAAACATTTTCCTGTGACCCACTGACATCCATCTCCCCTGCCTTTGCCTAACAGTCCCCTGGCCCAGCCTTCCCTCACCCTTGGTTCCACCATAACCTTGTTCCTGCTCTGATGTAAGCCTGGCCTGGGCAGGACACAGCTCCAGTTCTCAGTGACGCAAACAATCTGGATACTACTCACACGTGCCAACATACGAGCAAGTCCATTGCCTGCGGTCTGTTTTGAGCCCCATTGCACTGACGCCATGGTGTAGGTGAGGGGCTTCTTCAAAGCATAGTTTCTCAACCTGTGGTACGCGTACCTGGGGGTACGCGGCAAAAAACCCAGTGAAAGGAGGCAGGCAGCAGCCGCCCGCATCCCACCCAGTCCCAGCTCCCAGGTGGGAGCCCGCCAGCAGCCTCCTCTGCCCTGCGATCTGGGATTGTAGCTGGGTGGCTGCCACCAGTGCCCTGGCTCTGAGCCAAGAGACAGCCTCCCGCGCCCTAGCTTGCGGCAGGCAGCTGCTGCCCATCTTCCTGCCCACATCCCCAAGTCCCAGCCTGCGTGGAAGCCCCAGCTCTGATTGGGTGACAGTCGCCCATCTTCCGGCTGGCAGCCAGATGGCAGCCACCTGCAACTTGCCCAGGTGGCAGCTCCCCTCCCCGGTTTAAAGCCCAGAAAGCCAGGTGGAGAGCCCAGCGGCTTGCCCAGTCCTGGAGCCGGGCTCTACCCACAGGTTTGCTTGTCAGTTTCACTGCTCTAGCTGGGCAATTATGGCAGCCCCAGATTTTACCAGTATAAAAATCTTAAGAGGGGCCCACACAGTGTGATTTGCCCCAGGCCTGCACCCCCCTGGGGATGGCCACAAGGAGCACTGCTATCCACTCTGGTGGGCCGCTACTGCCTGCTCAGACCTCACAAGTTCCAGCCTGTGTGAGAACACCAGGTGACCCCGCCACCAGGCCATAGTGATTGGCTGGCATTGACCTTTGCTCCTATGTGGAGGAAGAGGAGGAGGAAGGAGGGGAGAAAACAGCAGGGGGTTTGTGATCTGCCACAGCCACACAGCACTGCAGAACTCAGAACTCTCCTGCTGTATGAGAAATACAGTCGTCCAGCGGTAAAGGGGGAAAAGATTGTGTTTCTCAGAGTGGAAAATGGAGTGTTGGGCACTTATTAAAATGTTCAGAAGTTAGGGGGTACTTGCTACTTAAAACATGGCTTTAAACATTGATTGGAGGTATGGCGTGACCATCACCTGAAACCCTAAACTCTCAGATTAACTGTTCTTGGTGGCGAAGAGGAAAATATTGTGGTCAAAGGTGCATGGCTAGCTCCACTCACTGACGTTGAGAATACAGAATAAATCGGATTCACCCCATGGGTGTTTTCAGCCAGACGGTATTTAGGGAACTTTTGGTGGAGCTCAGATTACTGCCCTCATCACACATCACCACCCTAGCAGTCAGGCTTCGTTTATAGGAAATTCCTCTTTGTTCAGTCTTGTGGTAAGTGGTGGATTCAGCATGAACACTTGGGAAGTAGGAAGCTCTTTTCTTTTCAGATATCTTACTGAGCACATGGGAGGCACCAGGAAACATCAGGATTAATTAGGGGAGTAACCTAGGAAGGGAATCCAAGAGTGAGGTCTCCCATACAGCGTCTTTTGGGGAAATAGTAATACTGGGTCTATTCTGATGGGTGTATTCTGCTTGCAGCATGCATTTTCTTGGGATTTAGGCGTGGCTAGGAGGCCAGCTGCAGTTGTTTAAGTGGTACTAAAGCTCCATCCTGGCAGCATATCAATGCCGGGTATTCTTCACCACGTCTTTAATGTAGTAAGAAGTGAAATGTTGAGAGTCAGATCTTTGGGAATTGGCTGATTAGCCTGTATGTATATCAAAAGAAGTCATTAAAATCCAGCTAGTGCTAGATCCCTTCCCCAGGAGCCATTGCTCATTGGTGCCCATAGAAACTTGGAGCAAATAGAAGTGATCTTACTTGGCTGTCTGAGCCATTCCCTGAGCATGAGGCGTGGCCTCACCTCTGAGAATTTTTGTATTGCTCCTGGACTTGATGTGGCCCCTTTTTTTGGTCATGGGTGAAAGTCTTTTGGCCTGGGTCACCCCTTTGCTTTATGGCTTGTCTTCCAGAACTTGCTCTGAGCCAGTGAGACTCCTAATTCAAGTTCTAGATCATGCCCTTAGCCAGATTGGGCCTCACACTTTGACCCTCTGATCATGCCTTAGCCATTGGGCTTGAGCCTTGTCGTGTTTCATGTTTTTGATGTTGGCTCTTCAGTCATGTTCCTTGCATTAAAGTGCCACACAGGAGCAACAGCAGGATTCAGTATCCATCAGTGAAGCTTTTCAAAGGAGCTTCAGGACACCTGGAGAAAGACCCCAATAATAGGAGAGAACTTCTCAGCCACTGTAGTTCCTCACTATTAGCTTGGCCAAGAAAGAGCCACATTCCGGGAATCTTGCCAACGCAGTAGAGACTTCATGAAATGTAGGGAGTGGTCAGCCCAAATAACAGATGTGTATCTACTTCGTCTCTATGGGAGCCAGAACACGATCTCCTGTAGCTCACTTCAAGTCTGCTAGCCATATTTCTGTCTGCAGGAAGGCCTTTTACGTCTTTATATGGGTGCAGAATCTGTCTCCGTTTCATTTAACGTTGTTAGGCTCACCATCTTTGTGTCATGTATTCCTCCAACACTCCAACACATCTCATGTTAGCTAGGAGGCCTGGTTAGACCAGGGCAGGGTTGTATGATCGTGGAGACTTTGTTCTTCAGTGGTCAGAATGAGAAGATTAGGGCACTTGTCATGGCCACCTTTGTGGCTTTCTACTAGTCTTATGGCTTTTCTATCACCATCGCATATCTGAGCATCTGACAAACATTAATGACTGTATCTTCACAATACCCGTGTGAGGGAGGGAAGGAGTATCCTCATGTAACAGATGGAAAATTGAGGCACAGAGAAACTTGCTCCAGGGTCTGCAGGAAGTCTGTGTCAGAAGCAGGAACAAACCCCTACATCTCAGTGTTTCAGTCCAGTGCCTGAGCTATCTTTCTCCCGTAAGGAGGCAGTGGAGCTACTAAGTGTGGGCTCACCGGGAATGCTACACTCTTCCCAGACACAGACTTTGTTGGCATAGAGTGACAGCTGCTGAAGGAAGTAGACTCATCTGCAAACTACAGCATTGCAATGTTGCCGTTAAAAAGGCTGGTGGTGACCAGATAATTTAAAATAATTATTTCTCTTTGGGCCTCATACATTTGGTTGTTGACGATATTGACATGTGAAATTCTCCTTACGAATTTCTGTAACAACCTTAAAACGGAATGTCTCTGTTTGGAAATCACACACGCCAAAAACTTTTTTAAGCAACACAATTTGACATAAAATGTTGCATGTCAGCATTTTACAGAGAAAATGTTATCTTTGACGACTATTTGTGTCTGTCAGCTTTTGTAGTATAAATAGAGACAATAATAGTGAATAATAATAATAACTTTGTTCTTTTTAATTTTTTCAAAGCTACCCTATGCTTGAGAGAGGTAGATACAGATCTAAAACAAAGTGTGGTGTGGAAACAAGGCCATTTGTAAATTAGAGAGATCCAGAAAACGTTAGACACAAGCTCCTTCCAGCTCCTAAATGACTGAATGGATTTTCTTGTGGCTTTCCAGAAAAATCAGTCTTTACCCCAAAAGTAAGTGGTATAACTGATTCTGGCCAACATTTTTTCACCTAAAGCAGGGATTTAAAACCCCCTCTGTAGCTGAATTAAGTGGATGTCACCTTAACTACAGACTCACTCCCATTGCCTTCCTAACAATGGGTCTATGTGTATCGTACCCGATACCTATGAGTCACAGGGGACACCGATTTTTTTTATAAAATTGAAAAAGCAGCTGTTGGGTAAAATTTTCAAAAGTGCCCAATGACTTAGGAACCTAGATGAATTTTCAAAAGTGACTTAGTGACTTTCCATGAAGGCCCTTAAATCACTTTTGAAAATTGGACTTTGGCTCCTAAGACACTTGGCACTTTTGAAAATTTTAGCCATGGCTAAATGAGTTATTTTGCTTTCCTCCGCTTGTAGAATGTTTCTTTTACATATATATATATTTTTAGAGAGTTCAATTTCTGTCCTAAATATCAAATGAATTGTGATCCACCGGATTATACAAGAACCTCACACAGTCAGAGCTCTCATCAGTCCAGTCTGTGCCAGAAGTGGTGCCAGTCTGCTTTTGCTCAGAAAGCTGTATATGTTCTTGAAGGCCCATAGATGGAACCTGATCTCAGACACAAACATTCGGACTGATTTCCCTCTGCCTGTCACTGGTGAAATATGTTCACTAGTGATTGCACTGGTGTGAGACAGGCTAAAGGCTTCTCCTGCTATCAATGTCCTGTGATGACTGTGAACATAAAGTGTCTCTGATACCATGGTGGTGGATATACAGCCTGCTAAGCATTCTGTAGACTAGCAGTCTGAAAAACGCCAGTGTCCTAAGGGTTAACGCACGTAGAACAAGGAATGGGTTTTTGGATGGATCCTGCTATGCATCAATAGCTGGATTTCTGTGCTGGTGTGTTATACTTAATAGATTATTATGAATACTGCTAATTTGTAAACGGAGTAGCAGCCATGAAGGTGTGGAAGAGTGATTGCTTCCTGTCAGCACATGAAGGCTGTTCCACATGGCCATGAAAGAAGAAATACTGGCAATGGACAAGTGGGTGTTTGCGTTACTCCAGCTAGACCAGCCAACCATGACATGCTACTGATCTCTCTGTGATCATGAACTGTCTCTGGTGACATCTGCAGCTCTGACCTCTGAGTGAGAGATTGGGGACCAATGCCCAAATAAACCATTGGAACCCAAACTTCCTTTGTTTTAAGTGAGGGTGTTGTGAGGCTGTTGAGTATTTCAGTCCCCTGGAGCATCCAGGCCAGTATTTCTGAAGGTTTGCCCCCTGCGCATCCCAAGCTGGGAACCACAAAAGAATCTGAGATTTTGCTTGGAATGAGAAAGATAGAGTCACTGCACACAGAGTTCTCTGCTCGTGCTGTGCTCTTTGGAATGACCAGATTACCCGCTGGATCCCATTCCAGATCTTGGTGCCGGCTGCAGGGACAGTACCAGCTCTGTGCTGCTGTTGGAGATAGCCCCTTTCCTCTGCGGCAGGCGGTGATACTGAGTTGTTACAGGGAGGGCACTGAGAGATCTGCCCCTTGTGGTGATGAGTCCCTTCCTGGTAAAATCAACAGCAGGAGTGAAGCTCTAATGGACTCCACAGCATCTGTGGCTCTCCTGCCTTTCTGGGTACAAATTCCATTTTGGGGTGTGTTTTGTTGGTTGGTTGATTGATTTGTTTGTGTGCTTTGGAGGCGGGGTATGTGAAATAAACACTTGGAAAGCCTGAACTGTGTCCTCGTGTGGAGAGGAGTGAAGCGGTTGGATTCGTGAGAGGTCTGCTCTGCTCGACAGAACCACATCACCTCCTGGCAGATATTAAACCGTGACTTTGGTTTGTGCTGCCTCTGTGGTGATCTCTTGTCTCCAGCTCAGTGCTTGTGGGTAGTCTGATGTCGTCCCCAAAGCACTAACGCTGAGGAAAAGCCTGACATCGAATGGCATTGTTCTCATCCCTCCCTTGGGGTGGGGTCATGCCCTTCGGGGGGCACGCCCACTCCTCCTCTAGCCAGAGGGTTTCACGTCCCCGCTGGCAGGCTCCCCATTTTTTAGGTCTTCCCAGATTCCACCTCCGCTTTTGCCTCTTCAGTTGGAACGCTTGGCCTCTCGCTCTGTCTCGGGGCAGCGTGGCTTGTTCTGTAGCTGGCCCAGGGCCAGGTGTCATCACTTCAGGCAGTGCCACGCTGCACATCTTCAGCAGTTTGAAATGGAGAGAGAGAGAAACACAGATAAGATCAGCAGCTTTAGGTGATGGCATTGTTTCAAATAAACCATGCATGACCCAAAGCTTCCACTTCAATGGGGAATGAAAATTGCTTCATCCTTTGACAGCTTGCTCCATGAAAGAAATTTATCTCCACTTAATTGCTTTGGATCCCAAGAGACTGCCTACAGTAATTTCTAGGAGATAATTATATCAAATTAAAAAAATATGTGACTATCCGCCTGCTGAGCGGAATGCACTGGCCAGAGAGCAGGGAGGCAGGAGGCACCACATCTGACTGACACTCGCAGGTTATCACTTCCTGCTCTGCTCATGGCCCACAGACATGGTACTTGCGGAGACCACAGGAGTCAGAGCCTGGGCTGAGACTGGACTCTGGTCGGATTACACAGCCAGCCTAGAAGAGCTGAGGGTGGTGTTTGGGAGCCCAGAGCCTTGTGTTCTGTTTAGCTCATCCCCTGGGCATTCACTTCGGGATGCTCTGTGTGCAGATCATTGACCTTCTCTTTGTCAAGCTGGGCTGGGCCATCAAGTCAGGATGACAGAGGGTGGCAGGGCAGTTACCCCATTTCTTCTCCTGTATCGTCGTCATGATAGAGCTGGGGAACCAGAAGGCTTGTTGATTTAAAAACATGTATATTTAGAAGCCAAGTGTAAACTTCCTGCCTAGACTGAGACTGGATTCTTGACCGTGTCTGAGTGTCCAGGTTTAATTTCCTTTGCCCTCCTGCTTAACGTGGTTTGTAGTTCCCAGTTTGTTCCCCTCCCTTGCCCCACATTTTTCTCTGGTTATTTGAATATTGGCTCTGATCCCAGTGTCACTCTGGGACATAGGGCTGGGCTATGAAAACTGTGTTACCCTCATGCAGGCCTTTGCACCTGGGTCTCCCCCTGCAGTTACTGGCTCAAAGACCTTCAGCGTAGAATCAGAGGGCTTGATGTCTTGTGGACATGGGACACAGAGCCTTTCCCCTCGACATTGCTGGTTCAGCTCCACTTGGAGCCGTTCCCATCTGAACTGTTTGCTGACTAATGAGGGTGGCAGTCCGGCACCTAGGGAAACAGATCTCCACATCCCCTAAATCACCACATTTCTGATTGGCTGGCCTCCTTGTTGGGGCCGAGGACTGAATGGGCCACAGAGACTTACCTGCCCTCTCCCTGCTGCAGCTGAGATACCCTGACCAAGGACAGCGTTGGGGGAAGCTTGCCCTGCCTTTTCCTGTGCTGTAAGTGTCCTATGGAGGAAGAGAAGTTCCCTCCCCAGGTCTGTGTCGGCCTTTATACAAGCAACACAATTCATGCACAAATATTGAATCGTTGTTGACAATCCCAGGACAGAATGAAACCCTGCGTTGCTGCTGGTTTGAAGTTCTCAGGAAGTCAGGCACTTTGAGGGGGGAACTGGGTATGCATTTGAAAGGGAGAGTCCCCGTGTGTTTCTGGAGGGGATCAGCACAACAGACGCTTTGATGTCCTCTCATTCTCTGGATTCACATCAAGATGCTTTCCAAGACGTTAAACCTTTTGGATGAGTCTGGAACATTTGCTGCTGAGAGGTGGATAGCAGAGTAGTCAAGTGTCCAGTAAGTAATCCATGGCCTCTAAAGCAGAGGTGATAGGCTCTCATTCCAGCGGTTGGTTTCAAGTCCTCTCCCTGGTGTGTTGCAGACGATGAACATCTCAGGCAAAGGAATAGGGGCTGCACGGAGACAAGAAAGCTGTCACTCTCAAAACCCCTCCTCAAGGGTGTGGCCTGAACACCAGCTTTACAACAGTTCGTGGACCCTGGAATTTAGCATTGCCCCTTTGGATTGTTGAACATCCCCAGCACAGGATGTCACTTCCTGTCCTTTTCAGACCTTCCTCTAAGCAGAACTCTTCCCCTTGGATGTTTTCTAGTGTGTTGTGCCATCTAGGAATATGCCATTCCCTTGGCAGATGATTTCACAGCCTGGGATAGCTCACGTTGTCAGGAGGATTGTCCTGAGATTCAGCCGAGTTTTTCCCTACATTTCATCTCCTCATACTTAGTCTCACTTACTTTAACTCCTCAGAGCTCCTGCTCACCCTTTTAGCAGCCTGGTCCTTTAGCCAGGACTTGGCCAAGTGCCTGTCACATTTCCAAATGAAATGAGCCTCCTGATTTTTTCCTCCTCTCTGAACCTCCCTTTGGTTTGTTGATACCTTTCTGGTAAGGAGGCGTGCACAGCTGACCTTGGCCTTCTCACTACAGCATATAGAGAGCAATTACCACTGCTTGGTGATGTGTGCACCCCAAAGCCCTTTGGTCTTTCTGGGACTATGCTGGATAGGATCCTCCTGGGTAGGGATGATTCCAGGGATGCTTGGATTTTTGACACCTTCAGCCCTGAGCACTTAGGGCTTTCGCTGCGATGACCTTTTGATAGCCTGGCCTGGCTGGAATAGCCATACGTCTTTGCTCTGTCACTGCATGGTTCTGTGCTGCACAGCTCAGTGAACCCCGTAATGCATTGGCTGCAGAGAGTGTTGAAGATAAGTGAATTGAAAAGAGAATGCACCCTATACAAAGGCGAGGCTCCCCTGTTGGCTGCTAGGGAATAGTACTTCGCAGCCCCAGTCCTGTTGTCCAGGTTGTAAGGCCACTCCTGGGAGCGGGATATGGAGTCTTTCACTTCTAGGTTGCTTGTTTTCTCAGACTTCACTTTCTCTTGACCTCCCTGAGTTGCCAGATCTCTCTGTCTTGTCTCTTTCCTTCTAGCCTTTTTTCCTGTCTTCTTTCTTGGCCTCTTTCTTCACTTAGTCTCCTCTTTAGCTGTTAGCTAAGGATACCATAGTTGAAAGCCAATTCACATAGAGCCCAAGTTCTTCAGTGGTTCCAAAGATGGATTCCCATCACAGCCAAAGCAAGGAACCCAGCAGAGCCAGCTGCAGTCTGGGATCTGCAAGGGCCAGGGTATCTTACTGCAGGAAGTGGGGAGAAGCATATACCAGGATCTGAAAATACAAGCAGCTCTCGGCAGGCTGGAAGCTGCTGCTCTCAGGGAAATTGAGTTTCTGTTTCAGAGACCATTAATTAGTTCCTTAGTCAGCAATGATCCAGACTGCTTTAGATTTTGTCCCTCGCCACCCCCTCCCCTTCCTGCTCCCCCTCCCCCAGGATCTCACGCTGTGGCAGGAGATGAAGTAAAACACTAAAGTTTATTGCAAAGTTCATCTCTGAATCATGCTGGAACTTGTGTGTGTTGTGTTGGCAACTTCAAGGGGATGCTACCTGGTAATTAATTAGATGTCAAGAGACAGCCCAGAGGTTCCAAGTCTTATATTCTTGCTAACAGAAATTGTCTCCTTTTACATTATTCCCCTCAGCTTGCCTCTGTTTCCACAGGGCTGGAGAGAGCCCAGACCCATGAGTGTCTAGATCACACCTTCCCTTGGCCTCCCTTCTGCATACGCTAGCTCTTGCCTTTGATGGAACATGAACCCTAAACACACGCAGTGAGCCCAGTCCTTTTCAGCCATGCCAGCTTCTCGCTCGACTCCTCACCCTTGCCCTGCCAGTGAGTCCTGCCTCACTTCTCCCTTCACCTCCTCCTCTCACTCTTGTCTTTGCACTTGCGCCCTCGCTGGCCCCTGCACCTGGAACCCCCTCCCCATGCCAGAGCGCCAGGCGTCCGTCCTCTCATTTATAATGCGTGCTCATGTCTGCCATGCAGCCCTACACGGTGCTCTCCCCTGCCTGTAAAAGTGCAGCCACCTGCCCAAACCCAGCACTGGGTCACCCAGAGCAGTTGAGCTGTCTGGCTTAGAGTGTAAGCTCACAGGCCAGAAGCCAGCTCTTCTCAGCGTCTATAGAGCACTGAGCATCAGCAGTCATCCTGTGTCCAGCCTTGTGCCATGCAGGCACTTGGCACAGCACAGCCTTCCTCACCCCCAGCCCGCACTGCTGTATTAAATGCACACATCCCCGCCCAGACCCCTTGGCTCCTTTCCTCCAGGCTCAGACGTGGGGTTTCTTGCTTGCTGTCCCTTCCAGTGCCCCCATGGCCCCATCCCCTCCCAGTTACTGACTTCCTCCTCTATTCCTCTCGCTCACCTGCCTCCCTCCTTTCAGCACAGAAGCATGCACTGCTCTCCGCATCCTTCAAGGAACAGTCACCTTCAGCCCCATCTGTTCCTGCAAGTACTGTCATTTCCCTTCTCTCTTCCACAGCTAAGAGCCTGGAAGTAGTCATTAACTCGTGCTGCTGGCCAGGGGCTTCTAATGCCCTTCCAGGTACACCGCCCCCATCTGGCTTCTGCCCTCTCCACCTCAGTGAAAGGGCTCTCGCTAAGGCTGCGTCTCTAGTAGAAAACCTGCCCCAGAGTAACTAAAGACATCAGCATGTGCACACCAGCCTGGGTCCCCCCAGGATTGCCATCCTCGAGCTTTGTGTAGCCTTTAGTGCATCCCTAGGCTGCCTTGGCCCTATACTCTCCTGGTTCTCCTATCTCCTGTACACCCGTATCCCCTTTGCATAGATTCCCGTCTCTCTATGCTAATGACTCACAAATGTACCTCTGCCCTGCCCTGCCCTGGCCTGGCCAGTCCTGCATATCTGAGTGTCTGCAACATCTCATCCGGAGTGACTCACTGCTAGCCCGCACTCATTGTGAGATACAGCTCCTTCGTCCAGCCAGGCCCTCTCTGTTCTGCAGTGAGCAGCAGCACCATCCGCCCTGTCACTCAGTCCCATAACTTGGAGGTCAGCTGTGACGCTTGCCTCTCTTTCCCCTCACACATCCACACCATAGTCAACTCTTGCTGCTTCTATTTCAGCTACTTATGGAAAATCAAACATCCCTTTTTCTCCCAGTGGCTCAGACACTTATTCATGTTCTGCTCATCTCCTGCCTGGCTATTGCTGTTTTATCCTGCCAGGCATGAAGGCCGAGGTGACTTAGCTCAGTGGAGCTAGGGGTTATGCTAGTGAACGTTTGGAAAGCCCTGTGGGGAAGGAAACCTGTGTCCTCGCAACGTAACCAGTAAAACTCCTGTGCTTGTGTCTCCCTGCCTTTCGTGTCCTGGTACCTGCGCAGGGTCACAAGGCTTAGAACAGAATTCACTTCAGCTCCCAGACTGACCCACCTACCAGTAGAGAGACGTGATGGGGAGGGAATATCTTTTATTGGACCAACTTCTGCTGGTGAGAGAAACCAGCTTCCGAGCCACACAGAAGTTGGTCCAATAAAAGATATTCCCTCTTCCACCATTTCTCTCTAACGTCCTGGGATCGACACATCTACTGCATGCTCATACCATTAAGGGTTTAAAAGAGCAGGATAGTTGTGAGGCGCTCTCAGTACCAAGTACAGCTGAACAGACACCAAGATGTGGTTTTCAGATGTGTGAAGGTGAAAAGAATTGCAATTCTCACCCTGCGAAGCCCTCTGCACAGGGAGGGGCCTGGTTCTGGGGACGCAGTGCTACAGATTTGTGAAGTATTGCGTCTGCTAAATATACAGATAAACTCCTCCCCTTCGGCCCCATGGAGAGTCCTGTACAACATCACTCGGTGTTAGTAAATGAGGCCCAGCAAGTGGGGTGCTCTCACATCTCTAAAGCCTGCACCCTTCCTTTGCCTACCCCAGAAAGCACAGGGAGCGTGTTGTGCCCACACGTCACTGCTGCTTTTAAAAGACACGGCCACATGTTTTGGTATTTGTGTGAGCGTAGGAGAGATTCATGTTAAAAGTTCCTATTGCTTCTAAGCTATTGTTATTGGTGCTATGGCCCTGTGCGTGTCTGTGGCATTTTACAGGCAAAGGTCATGCCCCAAGTGTCTACACCGTAGAACATAACCTGTCAGGACCTTGCGCTCCTGGGCTGGGGCACGGGGCACGGGGCGAGGGCTGGGAGTGCTCTGTGAAGGTTAGCTGCTGCTTTATGGTTCCATGCTGTTTTAAATCCGCTGCTGGTCGGGTACAGGCAGCACCAAGGGTTGTTGCTGAGCAAGCTAGAGGTGCCCAGGAGCCTGTTCCAGGAGTCAGGAGTGGACTGAGAAAGGCACGTGCTAGGGCAGGAGATGGAGACAGGGAGCTCAATGGCAAGCAAAGGCTGCATTGCACAGGGCGCCAGTGGAGACGATCAGAGATTCAGGCAGGAGCAGAGCTGTGAGATCCCAACAGACGTGAACAGCATGGGAGGCAGATGGTGACAGGAAGCCGCCGCGGGCAGCATGTTGGATTGGATGGGGTGAGAGATGACCATGGGGGGGTGAAGGGGTTAGGGTGTGCGTGGAGTGGAGTGGAAAAGATGGCTGGACAAGAAGAAACAAGCTTTGGCAATAGTCTGCGGACGGGGGTGACGGCGGCGAGGAGCGGTGACAAGCGGGTGATGGGGAGCTTGGAGGAAGCAGGACATGCTGAGTTTGCAGCAGTGGTGGAGATGTGAGATTGAACGGCAGATGAATACCTGAGATGTGCAGGTATGTACAGGAGAGTGGGCGAGGCCAGCTGAGCAGAGAGGAAGGGCTGGGGGAGGCAAGCAGGGTTGTGCATCGGGTGGTTTCTGTGGGGCAGGTTGGGAAGCCTGTGACCGGCACAGCTGATGCTGTTCTTGGTGCTCGTGGATCCCTCGCAGCGCTTGACTTTATAAACATGTGATCTGATTCAAGATGAGTTGGTTGTTTGAGGCAATTTCCGTTATTTTCTGTTTTAGCTTCTACAGCTCCTCATTGCCAGGGAAGGGTTGGGCAGGCGCTGGATTGGTGGCATCCCAGCCCCCTGCCTTCCCACTCTCAGCACTTTCCAAACCAGGAGCTTTTGGAGGAAATGCTCCAGACTGTGATCTCTGGCCTTCCTGGCTTAGTTCAGTTGTTCAGTTGTGCTGTGGTTGTGTTACAGGAGAGTGAAAGACATATTTTTCCCATTTAAAAACTTCTAGATACTGGTTTTTAGACATGGATGCAGCAAAAGTGGTGGATGTTTGAAATCTGAAGGCTGGTTCCCTAGCTTGGCTTGAAAAGAATCAGTTTTGATGTAACGAAGTTCTGACTATGGAACAACTTCAGCGTGAACATGCATCCTGAGCAGCTTCCTGCTGAGCGTGTCATTGTCTGCAGGTGTGTGCTGGGCGTGGCAGGCACTCAGACGCTCCGCTGGCAGGCGAGGGAGCGCTGGACTGTCTGTGACTCAGGCTGAGTGACTCCAGATTGTATTTGTTTTTTCCTTTTTCTGTTTAAAACGTAGTAAATAAATGCTAACAGTTCATTTTCTGACTCCACACAAAGTGTCAGGAGAGCGCAGGTTCCCCAGCAGCCATGAGTCAGGCATACTGCACTGACGCACTGTTTTCAATTCTGTTTTCTCTCCATCGAATGTGGAGCTGTGTGTGCTGTTGTGTGTTGGAAGATGTATACCCCCTGCTGACAGCGTGCGCAGTGTCCCTGCCGTGGGAGCCGTACCTGGGACATCTCCTGATTCATTTTAATCGTATCTTGGTAGTGTTATTGTTGCATTAATGGTTTCTTTTGCATGGAAGAAATGAACCAGTAATGTTTGATGTGGCAATGAGCAGTGCAATGAGCCTTTTATTGTTCCCCGGCCAAGCTGCCCAGGTCTCACCAGTCACAGCTTCCCTTCATTCTGTTGCTTGTGAACTTGGGGTTCCCCTGGCCCATCTCTCCTTATTTGCAGCACCCTCCCTCTCCGCTTTGAGTCCGTGCGGTGCTCATCGGGTGGGACCTGCTCTGTTCACACCAGGGCTGGTAATGTCTGGCCTGCAGCTCTGCCAAAGGCCAAAATTGGCTCCCAGCACACAGCTGGATTGCAAGGACAATGTTACATGGCGGGTGGAGCAAGTACATACCCCTCTCTTCCTACTGTGCTTTCAGGAAATGTATCTAAAGCAGCTGTAAGTGTGAATGAAGTCAAAGCCTGGATCGGTGCCCCCCAGCTCCCCACTCATCCAGTCCCATCCAGTGTCCGCACCCCTATTGTTCTGGTGCAGCTCCTCTGTTTCAGGGCAGGGACCCAGCAAATGCTCTCTGCCTCTGGGTCCCTTGGAGAAAACAGAGAGAAAGAATAGTTTTTTCCTTGCAGACGAGCTGTGAGTTCCAATTGCTTGTTCCCCTTCCTAGGTGTGTTTTTAACACACAACACAGCTGGAAACGAGTGATTCGGAAACCCAAGCCATTAATCGTGAGCCAGACGAGCTGAGTGTTCAGTACAAGTAGCAGAGCTGTGTTTGCTGCTGCCTGAGACAAGGCTGCAGACCAGGATTCACATGGGCTAGAACTCCAATCCAGTTCAGAAAGTTACCTCTCTGGCACGCTATCGAAGCATGTCCTGCTTGGAGCAGCCCTTTCCCGCAGAGGACGCAGGCTTTCAGGCACACGACTCCTACTAACGTCAGTGGGAGTCCCCTAAGTGGCAGCATTTCACTGTAGAGAAAAGTACAGTGCAGCATTTGTCTCTCCCCAAAGTGAGTGTGCTGCCTCCCTCCCTCCCCTGGCCATGCTGCCAATGTGGTTCTTGTGGTGACTGGAAGTGCCAGTAGCAGCCAACCAAGTTGTAGAGGCATTTTACTCCCTCCCATAGCCTCCCACCCCCATTTTCAAGGAAATTCGGGGTTCCAGGGAGCTTGTCCCCACAGCCTGCTCCCTGGAGACTGTAGCACCTCTTCGCAGCACCTGCATAATGGTGCCATTCCAGCTCTGCTTTGCTGGACCGATGCATGCCCTTGCCTGGAGCCTGACACGCACATTGTCTGCCCAGCTGGACAGTTACTATTTGCAAGGAAATATTTCAGTTGCTTTCAGCTGCTTCTCATTTAGAGATTGTCCAAACTCCCCACAGTCCCTGAGATTCAGACGCTCGGGCGGACTGGAGCAGTGGTCCGGGCGGCAGCAGATGAATAGGGTTGTGTTTTGCAGAGTCCTGGCTTTGGTTCTGGGAGCGGAGACTTTACATCATGTTGCTGTGACTCAGGTACCTGTTTCCTCTAATGTGGGCAGCCTTGCTGAGGTCCCAGCTCCAGGCGCAGATTTGCTCTGTCATTCATTGAGCATAATGCAGTTTTGCTTAATAACACTGATATGCCTTGCTGGTTTGCTAGGGGCGCTGCCCTCTGGCAGTGTGATCTCTGCGGTGATCTCTAGAGCAGCGTTCTGGGAGCAGTGCACTCGGCGCTATTTGAACTTTACAAAGTCCCATTAAAATCACTGGGCAACCATCCAATTCATGTACTAGCCTAAAAACACCTGAAGGAAATGAACACAAACAACCTGATAGAATTACTCTGGGCCTGACTCAAGTCTGCCAGTGTGTGTTAACTCAGATTTCATGCTGGCTCTCCCCATAACTCACCCGATATGCCTGAGTGTCAGCTCACAGACCCTTGGCTCAGACTCTGATTTGCACCCCCTGTATTCAGTGGGGTGAAATGACAAGGCTGAATTCCCTTGGTTGGGGGGGCTGAAGAGGGACCTTTTATGGTATGGGACTTTGTTTTTCCTGGCAGAGTGGCTTTTCCTGTATTCAGTACCAGTCCGTCTGTCGCTGCAAAATACTTCAGTTCTTTTCAAATGCTACAAGTTACTGAGCAGGGCAGCCAATTTCCCCAGGGTAGGCTTCGGTCCAGTGAAGTCTGGATTCAAACCTGTGAGAATTGCCTGTATCTGAGTCGCGGAGGATAGGAGCAGAGTCACTCTGAGCAGTAGCCAGGTGGTAGCCGTTTCACTGACTTTTGTGGTTTTGAGCTGCTGAAGTTAAATGGTCTCATCAAACCTCAGAAGTTTTCTGATCCCAAGTTTCCTAAAAGAGGAGCAGAAAATTCCAAAGTCTTTCATCCCAGTTCAAATATCAACCAGGGCAAGAAACTATGGAACTTACAGTGGAATCTCAGATGACATTCTCTGGAAAGCAAAGTTAACAGAGTGTAAGTATGAAATGGCTTAGCCTAGCCAGTGCCCTCTGCAGGGATTTGGCCTGTGTCTGCACCTCTTCCCTTCCTGGGCAGATTAACAGAGGCTGGGGAGGGTGAATCACAGGGTCTGCCTGAGGACCCCATCTACTTGGAAGCCTTTGGCACTCTATGAGATATTTAAATGACAGACAGACAGACATCTAGAGATCTGTGAATACGTACTTGGTGCCAGCTAAACCACAGAGAAGATACTGCTTTTGTGGTGCAGGGAGCTTCAAATATTTGTGGTCAAACTTAAAATTTGACATAGAACTCCCATCTGTGATGGAAGGCATCCAGGAACTGCACAGAGGACGCACAAGCTGTGCAAACTCACCAGACTGCTTCCAGCTCAGCTCTGCCAGTATGAGGCAGAATGTTCTAGCTCCTTAACTGTTGTTTCCCTCCCACTGCTAAGGTCGTGAGGCAGATCTCCAAGGGATGCAGCAATCGGTGTCTGTTTCCCTGGGCAGAACTCTATCGTGCTCTGGTTGTTACTGACACTGCTTTGTGTTCTGCAAACTGCAGAGAACCTGGAGGCCCAGTACCCCTTTCCTGCCCGACGGAATGTGTGCATTCCATATTGCCCCTGCTGTCTTCCTCAGGGCCTGGCTCACTAGTTCACTATCAGAAGATGTTTGGAAACAGCTTAATGAGCTACTTCATTTCCGGCCAGCTCCACACGCTCCTTTACCAGGCAGGCCACGGGTGGCAGCTGGGGACCTTCTGAAACCATTCCAAGGTTGAACAGGTTTCTCAGCCTTCACATGAATCACCTTTTCTAGCTTTAGTAAGTCACCCAGAGGCTGCAGAGGAAGGGCAGCAGGTGTCTGTCAAGGTGGAAAAGTCCCTTTTCCCTTCCTAAGCAATACTCCATCCACCAAAGAGCTGCTAACCCTCAGTCTGCATCAGGGTTCCGATAGCACAGGCGGGCTTTTGAAGGCTTTGTTCTTCCAGCTTAGCATGGACAGTAGGATCTGAAGGGAGGACTGGGACAGGCTCCATCTGATGGCTTTTGCTATTACTTTATTTTGCTTGAATTCTCCCCTCTTCCTCCTAGAGCCCTAGACTGAAAGTTGTCCGGTCCCATGGAAGTCTGCATAGAATTGGTGCAGATTGGCATCAGGGCAATGCAACCTGGTGAATGCAGAGCTTCCTAAAGCTGCGGGTAGGGCATCTGGAATGAGAGGAGAAGAGCTGGAGAGCTCTGAAATACTCCCCCTTGCTGAAAGGATACAATGGTGGGGAGGTCTGTTTAAGTGCCATGTGTCTGATCATTATACAGAAAGGGAACCACAGGGATGCAGTGGGGCTAAGGACAGACGTATCCCTGCAAGTTCTGATAGGAGGTCCCCAGCTGCACTCTGCATGTTCATCCAAATGTGCTGTACCAGTTCTCCACGCTCCCAAAATCTCTTCTTCAGGCCCGTTGGAAGACCATGTTTTTAGCTTAACTATTATTGTCATAGCCACTGGTTTGAGAAGCGTGGTCAGCTGAGAGAAAGACTTCATCTTCATAGTGAGTATCCCCAGAGCCTTTGCAAACTACAGGAATCACTTTGCCCACCACCCGAGGTTGTTGTGGAGTGGAAACCGACTGCTGTCTAGTGAGCACACTACACCAGTTACAACGGAGTTCACATGAGTACTGGATCCAGTGGGAACTGTAGGAAGAGGTTGGAAATGTTGGAATTTGGTCAGGATGCCAGGCTTCTCTGAGCTAGCAAAAGACCGTAGAGGCAGGCTTACCCCATACACAGCTTTATTCCCTGAAATCACAGGAGGAGAACTCAGTCCACGGGCAACACAAGGCACTTGGAAAAACATCTCCCTAGCTATCTAGAGCCCCCACCTCCTGCACTGCAAGGTCTGGCACTGTGCTCCCACAGGACCTTGTACCCATCCAGAGGATCTGACTTAGTTCGAGTGGGCCTGAGAATGTCTGAGCTGCTGCTGGTAAAGAACCACACTGTCGCGTTTAGCAACATGACACTGACCTGAGCCTGCCAGTGGCTACCAGCTGACCTACACTGCAATCCGTTTGCTCACTGAGGATGAGTTAGACAGTGGAACTGACTACAAGATTGTTCGGAGCTCTGACCAGGGATTAAAACACCAGGACAAGTCTTTCCAAATGTCGGTGACAGCCAACACCTCAGTTTGGAAAGTCGGAAATATTCCTCTCTGGAGCTGTGTAAACGGGTCATGCTTCTGTCTCCAGCTTCTGTGGCAGATGGGGAGCGTTGTGCTAACAATCCCTGCAACCCTCCAGTTACCCTGAGTGACACGAGAGCCATTTTCCATCAGGCGTCTTCTCGTGTCCGCTGACTAGGTCAGGGGCTGACTCTTCCAGCAGGTCCAGCCACGAGGCACCCATGGGGCTCACACTACGGTGCTCCTGCAGTGCTGCAGTGTGGACACTTCCCACAGTGACGGAGGGTTTCCGTCGACGTAGGTGATCCACCGCGCCGAGGGGCACTAGCTAGGTCTACAGAATTCTTCCATTGACCTGTTCGCATCTACAGCTTGCTTTAGGTTGACCTCACTACATCACAGAGGGCACAAAATTTTGCACAGCCCTGAGTGATGTAACTACACCTAAACCTTCAATTGCCTTAGACCCAAGCCTTAGATCTGTGCCTGGGGAATTACCTCCCCCAAATCCATAAACCACGGAAGGCCTAGCCCTGTGGCATTGCATCCTGCCAGTGCAGCAGCTAGCCAGGCAAGCTGCAAAGTCCAGAGGCAGCAGAGATGTGGAATGACCAGTGGTGACGCTCCATGAGAAATCTGTCATGTGACTCTCCAGTCCGAAGTGGGAATGTCTAGGGAGGATGAACGGCACTTGTTCTACTGACAATCTGGGATAGCTGTGAGAACATTCTGCGGAGAGGGGCGCTGCCATCGCACTGACGTGTTGGCTGAGCTGTCTCAACTGGGACCCAGAGGGATGGAGATTTTTCACAGGCAGTTTGTGTATTTCCTTCTGCCGAGATCAATGAAGGTGCAATCTGTATCCCTGCTTCACCCTCACTGGCTGCTGGTCAGAGGAGAGAGATGTGGCCCTTAGCATGCATCGTGTTTTGGAGAAGGCTTGTGGCTTGCTGTGACTACGCAGGGATTCCAGCCTGTTGGGAGAGCTGCGTTCTGGTGCGACCGCTCAGCTGGGGCAGTTCGGCTGCAGGAAAGCCACAGCTGGCCATGTACAGAATTCACTGTTAATAGCTAAATTATGCTCCTCTTTGCCGATCTGGGAGTCACAGTTTTCCATTGCTAGGGTGGAAAGAGGCAGGGCAATGGGTGAGTGCAGCTGCTGGTGACTCTGGGGCAGAGACACTGGTTTTGTCTTGTTTATTCCTTGTATTGCCGTAGCCCCTTGGAGCCCCAGTCACGGACCAGGCCCCATTGTTCTGAGTGCTGTACAAACACAGAACACAAAGATGGTCCCTGCCCCAACGAGCTTGTCTTCTGCATCAGCTCTGCTCTGACTGAAGTATTTAGAGCCATTGGGGGTTGGGAGAGAGGCTTTCCTTTGGCTTTGGGAGGGGAGGAAGAATTAAAAATTTCACAGTGCTGTGGAGAGCCTCAAAGCAGAATGAGACAGCAGAGGAGCTGTGGTGTTCTCAGCCGCTCTGCTTTACCTGCCTCTTGGTCCAAGTGCTGCTGTGCTCTGAGCCCAACACAGGGATCCAAGAAGTATGACACAGACTCTCTCCCTTTGTACATGTCCGTGCTCCCCATCTTTTACTCCTGCTCACTTCTCCGATGATGCAGATTGCTAGGCACGGGCGTTACCTGGATCTGCCTTATCCACTGTGTTGCAGCTGTCTCATTTCTGTCAAGTCCCCCTGCAGCCAAGCCTCCCCTTCTCCATTGGTTTTGGCTGCCTGGGATGAACTGTCAATGGATTAGCAGGGCAAATAAGGCAGAGACATTCAGACAAAGACGTTTTAGCAGTGGCAGATGATTGGCTCCGGTGTTGTGCTGCCTTCCAGTTGTGAACCAGATGAGGCCAGTCAGGGCCTTGCTTACACCACACGTCTGGGATTGGAAAGACAAAGTGTTCACCGGGCTTAAACTGTGTCTGCTCCGTTGCCTGGCTGCTTTGGAGTTTCTGTGATCCAGTGGAGAGTGAAGCATGTCAGATGGCTGGCACCTTGTCGCTCTGAGAGATCGGGTGTTGGGGGAGACATTGGGCTAGGACACTGCCTCAGCTGTCACTGGTAGAGTCACAGGTTCTAAAGCCAGAAGGGACCGCTGTGCTCAGCTAGTCTGAGCCCCTGTAGAGCACAGCCAGACAGCTTCCCCGCAATAATCCCTAGGCCAGAGCTTTTCAAAAAGCAGCCAGTCTTGAGTCAAAAATGGCCAGTGCTGCAGAATCCGCCTGGCCCTTGGTAAATTGTTCCAGTGGTTAGTTACTCTCAGTTAAAATTTTGTGTTTTATTTATGCCAATCTGAATTATTTCGCTGCAGCTTCCAGCCATTGGATCTTGTTATAGGCCTTTCACTGCTTGATTGAAGAGCACATTATGAAATATTTGTTCCCCATGTAGGTACTTGTAGACTGTGATCGTTACTCCTGAACCTTCTCTTTGTTAAACTCTATAGATCGAGTTCCTGGAGTCTGACGCTATAAGGCAGTGGTTCTCAGCCTGCGGCCCAGTCAGCACACAGCTGCGGCTCGTGTGACATCCTCAGGGCCGTACCGGTAGTGTTGGATGCGGCCCACATAACACATTGTGGGCTGCACATGGTAAATAGGCTGAGGACAACTGCTATAAGTATTCTAATCCTTTAACCATTCTTGTGGCTCTCCAATCTATCATCATCCTTCCTGAATTGCCGACCCGAGAACTGGACACAGTATTGCAGTGGTGGTCGCACCAGTGCCAAATGCAGAGGTAAAATAACCTCTCTGCTCCTATTCAAGATTCCCCTGTTTACGCATCCCAGAATCGCATTAGCTCTTTTGGCCACGGCATCACACGGGGAGCTCATGTTCAACTGATTATCCAATCTTTTTCACAGTCGCTGCATCCCAGGGTATAGAGTCCTCCATCCTGTAAGCATGGCGACGTCCTTTGTTCTCAGCTGTAGACATTTACATTTAGCTATATTAAAAAAAACAGTTTGATTGCGCCCAGTTTACCATGTGATCCACATCACTCGGAATCAGTGACCCTGCCTGCTTCATTGTGTACCACTCCCCCAATTTTTGTGTCATCTGCAAACTTGATCAGTGCTGATTTTATGTTTTCTTCCAGGTCATTGATAAAAATGTTAAGTAGGAGCTGCTGCTTCTCAGACAAGTGGGATCTTCAGCAGCGGTAGTGAGAGAGGGTGTTCCCTGCTTCTGTGTTCTTCCTAGCCTTGCTCTATGTTAGGACTTCGCCAACAGGCACAGCTCCACTAGAGGTAGCCCTGATGGAAGCCGTAGTGTGGATATGATGCAGGCCTTCTTGCACCATGTTGGCTGTGTGGTTAAACGCTGGTGGGCTTGTCAACACTAGTGCTCTGACCAGTGGAGGTGCACCAGTGCAATGGTGGGAATTTAAGAAACGTGCTAGTGTTGGCACAACCTGCAGGGCGTGTTCGTAAACACGGTTATGCTCACTCATCCTCACAGCCAGGGGAGTTCTAGGCATATTAGACTTGTGTCCAGGAAGCCTGCTCAAGGAGCTGGCCAAGAGCATGGCTTTGGCTAATACTGTTTCTTTCCTTGTCTTCAAAAATAATCCTGCCTAAACCCAGCTGTGGAATGTCCTTTGGGCCCCAGCTTGTCTTGTCTGGTGGCCACAAAAGCACCAGACTGTTCCTAACTGTCGCCTCAGTGCACACCACAGGTGAAGACCTGCCTGGCTATGGAACTGGTTGCCAGAAGAGCTTAGACTGAGCCCAGGCTGGCCTGCATGTAGCTCCAGTGTTAGACACGCGTTTCTGAAAGAGCCTGACCCCAGGAATGACACCCAGAAAAGAGCAATTCCAACCCTCCACCCTCCTGTTCCCAGCGAGAAATAACCTCACTGCTGTTATAGCCACTGTTTCTAAAGGCTGCTCTGAACCCGCAGTGTTGGGTACCCAGGAATATGGGGATGGGGGAGTCATTTTGTGATGTTTAAACATGGCCGGAGCCAAGGTTTCAGCAGGAACCCTACCTCCTGATTAGGTCACTGTACAGTGTGGACAGGAACCATGCTTCATGCACGCCATGTGGCCCCATCTAGACGGGTTAATGCCACATTTGCCAAAGTAGCTTGACATGGTGTAAACATGGTTTGGCCCAGTTCACTCTGGCTGACCAAGCCGTGTTTTAAAACCCACATGGCCAAACCAGTCAGCCCTAGTGTGGCTGAGCCTGGACCTGTTCCTGCTCCAACTTGGCTCTGACTCCAGACCCTCTCCCATTCCTGTCTCCTGGCCGGGGCTGGGATCTCTTTCCATGCTATGACTCAGGCTTCTTGTGTCCATTTCCCCTTCTGAGTCCAGCTGTCAGGACACACTCAGTGTCTCCCTCTCACACGCAGGAGTGTGACTCAGAACAGTGGCCCATTCCCTTAGGATGTCTCTCCAAAGACACCCTGCCTCCTGCTTGCTTTTGGATTCGAATGTTCCATTGACAGAAATGTCCACGATCCCTCTGCATGTGACACAAGGTGCAGCTCGCTCTTGAGATTTCAACATAACCTGGTAGCTAAAAACTTGGGGGAAACAGTCACTGGACCAAACCTATCCCGCCACTCTAGGCTCAGCTCCCCCTTTGCTAATGGAGGCTTTGTAAGGCCAGCCCTCAGGGCGGGGGTGTGGAGTAGCTGAAGGAGACTTTGCATTGCTGCGTCCCGGCTATTCGCTCTGTTGGACACTCTGTAAAATCATGCTGTAGAAGTTGATTGAAGGCATCAGTGGGTGTGACAGCAATTTGCTTCGCTGAGGAAAAGCTGTATGTACAGCAGCCTGGTCAACAGCACTCCCGGGCAGCCCAGTCCAGCACAAGCAGTGCTGCCCGGAGAAGCTGCCCCATAGCCAGCCCCATAGCTCGGAACATCAGGCTACTCCAGAGCAAGAATCTGGTTAGTGTCTGGTGATGTCACCCCTGAGCGCCAGGTATAGCACTGCATGTGCAGCTCCTAGGAGGGGGTCCCTTTCCTGCCCACATGTGCTGTCTTTGTAGCTGCTTGTGCTTCTGGTTGGCTCTTGGCTTCCTATGCTCATGGCTTTGAGCAGTGCTTCAGAGCAGAACCCTGTAGTAACAGTGCGAAATAGCTACTACCACTCAGCAATTGTTAGGGCCTTTCCCTACAGTGTACCATGTACTTCACGCCCCACCCTGGGGAAAGTGAGGCAACGGCCACAGAGGGAAGCAGTTGGAGCAGGAATTAGACTTGCGGCGCTCTGGGGCCCTGTCCTGTGATCTTCTGTAAAAACAGCACGGCTGGGCTGATAGTGAGAGACCTGCAGACCTGCGTTGAAAAGGCAGCAGTTGGTGTGATTAACACGCATGTCTCTGTGGGTGGTTAGCATGTTAGCGTATGTCCTGCTGTGTCTGCGAGTGGTTAGCATGTTAGTGTATGTCCTGCTGTCTCGGCGGGTGGTTAGCATGTTAGTGTATGTCCTGCTGTGTCTGCGAGTGGTTAGCATGTTAGCGTATGTCCTGCTGTCTCAGCGGGTGGTTAGCATGTTAGCGTATGTCCTGCTGTCTCAGCGGGTGGTTAGCATGTTAGCGTATGTCCTGCTGTCTCTGTGAGTGGTTAGCATGTTAGTGTATGTCCTGCTGTCTTGGCGGGTGGTTAGCATGTTAGTGTATGTCCTGCTGTCTCGGCGGATGGTTAGCACGTTAGTGTATGTCCTGCTGTCTCAGCGGGTGGTTAGCATGTTAGTGTATGTCCTGCTGTCTCGGCGGGTGGTTAGCATGTTAGTGTATGTCCTGCTGTGTCTGCGAGTGGTTAGCATGTTAGTGTATGTCCTGCTGTCTCGGCGGGTGGCTAGCACGTTAGTGTATGTCCTGCTGTCTCGGCGGATGGTTAGCATGTTAGTGTATGTCCTGCTGTCTCGGCGGATGGTTAGCATGTTAGTGTATGTCCTGCTGTCTCGGCGGATGGTTAGCATGTTAGTGTATGTCCTGCTGTCTCGGCGGATGGTTAGCATGTTAGTGTATGTCCTGCTGTCTCGGCGGGTGGTTAGCATGTTAGTGTATGTCCTGCTGTCTCTGTGAGTGGTTAGCATGTTAGCGTATGTCCTGCTGTCTCAGCGGGTGGTTAGCATGTTAGTGTATGTCCTGCTGTCTCAGCGGATGGTTAGCATGTTAGTGTATGTCCTGCTGTGTCTGCGAGTGGTTAGCATGTTAGTGTATGTCCTGCTGTCTCGGCGGGTGGTTAGCATGTTAGTGTATGTCCTGCTGTCTCAGCGGGTGGTTAGCATGTTAGTGTATGTCCTGCTGTCTCAGCGGGTGGTTAGCATGTTAGTGTATGTCCTGCTGTCTCTGTGAGTGGTTAGCATGTTAGTGTATGTCCTGCTGTCTCTGTGAGTGGTTAGCATGTTAGTGTATGTCCTGCTGTCTCAGCGGGTGGTTAGCATGTTAGTGTATGTCCTGCTGTCTCGGCGGATGGTTAGCATGTTAACGTAAGAGCTGTGAATTAGCAGGCAGCAGGTTTGGGCTGTGAGTGTCTTACTGGGTATTTGGTATGTCTGCCTTCGCACAGGCTGAATGTCCTCACCTCTTTAAACCCAGCCTCTCCCCAATGAAAGCAAGGCCAGTGACCCCTGCAGCTACTGCTCCTCCTTGTCTCTGACACCCCGGCGGCATGTCCCCCTGTGGTGGTGTGGGCGCTGTTATCCCTGCAGCACCAGGTCTCTAGGGAACTGAGCAGGTCACACATCAGGGCACCAGACCACTTCACCAAAGCTTGGTTTCAGTTTTCCTTTGAAAGTGGCTGTGTGCGTGTCAAGCTGACTGGCGTGCTCGGTGACTGCTTGTAGCCAGGGCTTTCGGTTCCTGCTGCCTCACTGCACAGTCTGGGGGAAGGGCGCTGTCTGCTGGTGAACTCCTCTCCGTGGGCCAGGGCTGCTGCTGCACCTCACAGCACACTGACACTCTTTCGTTTTGCATTTCAACTTTCGGTTCTTTCTGCAGTGTCAGAGAGCTCCCTGAGCTCCAGCGTCTCTGCTCCTTCCCAGCCGATCTTGCCTGAAGAGCAGCTGGTGGTCCCGAGCTGCCCTTTTGGGGCAGATAGTCTCGCTGGGCCTGCAGCCCAGTGGCTTGGAACGCTCTTGGCATGCTGCTGCTGATATGGGCACTTCCGTTTCCATCCTGAAACAGGAAGTTTCCAACACGCGGTGTGGCTGCATGTCACGCAGCCAGGGCGGTGCAGTGCCAGCTATCCTGGCGCGAATCAGGGTTAACATGCCCCAGAGGGTATCGGAGAGAGGCCACAGTCCCTGGTGCCATCCTGAAACAGGCCGTGCCTTGCCAGCTGAGCTTCAGGAAAGCCCTGCCTGCTGTGAGCCGTGGGCTCTTCGTCCTGCTTTTCCACGAGATGGGGATGCAGACGTTATTTGTTGCTTTCTCTTTTATTGATGTAGCCTGGAAAAATGTGTTCATGAGGCAAGTTACCGTGGGGATTATGTCAGGGGCCGTCAGCTGGGCTCTTCTCTCCCTGAGCAGATGAACTGACTTGAAACACGCACAGCCTTTGTTAGCCTGGCAGGAAATCATTTGTTTCCTAGCTGGATTTTTTGTCAGAGGGGGGTGAGAGGACATGCCTTTTCTGCAACATGGTTGGTCACTCTCAAGGCTGAAGCCCCCGAGCTTTGTTGGGTATTTTGCAGTTAAATCTTGTGCCCTCCTGTTTCCTCCCAGCCCCTTCTCCCTTCCTCCCTCAGGTACACGAGCTCACCACCGCTCAGGCTGGCTAGGGAGAAGCATATCTCGCAGGGGGCTAGGAATGTGTCTCAGTGGCCACATTGCAGGAGCTGGGGTGGCACTGAGTCCTTTCTGTGTAGCTGCTGAATGAAGCCTCTGGGATCCTTAACGAGGCAGAAGCTGCAGGCACAATTGCCTTTGATTTCAGAGGTGCCTCCCAAAAATCCCATTCGGAATTGCCTCAGTAGTGGGCTGGCCCTGAACTCAGCTGCGTAGCCAGACTGTGCCCCTTGCCCCAGTCCTGTCTCTAGGATGCGGGGCTGTATTGCTGCCATCATGTGCCTGTGTTCTAGACCTTGAATGGCTGACTAGAGACTCCAGCTTCATGCTGCTAGTGACCAGAGAGGTGGCTACACTTACCACTCGGTCATAGTCTGTGAGTATCCTCCCCAGCAGGGCCCCCTTCGCAGGCCTGTGAGTCCTTCCTCAGTGGGTGACACAGTGCTTTGTGCCCCCACAGGACCTACTCACCCAACCATGTGCACACCCACAGTTACTCCTGCACACACGTGCAGACCCAGGCACTGCACACCCAAGTATTCACACATCTGTGCTGAACTGCAGGAGCTGGGCATGCCTGGCTGCACTCACACAGCAGCCTGGGCCCCACTGAACTGCTGATATTAGCTGGAAAAGCTCTGTCACTGAAGTCATCTACTCTGGGCCTAGGCAAGGCTGGTCCCTAGGCACCAGGGACTTAGCCAGTCTAGCTTACAGTGACCCAAGCAAGAGGCTTCCCCCATTTCCCCAGTGTCTCCCCAGCCTGCTGGCTCTCATGGGAGGAAGTTCCCTTTATATTCAGCCTAGCTCTGCCCCTCCACAGAATCATTCATTAGGGCGGAGTGTTGCCTCCAGGACGTTTTATACAACTGTGTCGAGTCTAGATTTAAGGGTGTTCTAAGCAGTGAAGTACCCACTCTTCCCTTGAGAGACGATCCCCAGCCTAGAACATAGCAGTCACACTGGGTTAGACCAACGGTCCATCTACCCAGTGTCCTGTCTTCCGACAGTGGCCAATCCAGGTGCTTCAGAGGGAATGGACAGAGCAGGGTAATTATCAAGTGATCCATCCCATCATCCACTCCCAACGTCTGGCAAACAGAGGCTAGTGACACTCAGGGCATGGGGTTGCATCCCCGACCATCCTGGCTAACAGCCATTGATGGATTCATCCTCCAGGAACTTATCTAGTTCTGTTTTGAACCCTGTTATGGCTTTGGCCTTCACAACATCCTCTGGCAAGGAGTTCCACAGGTTGACCATGTGTTGTGAAGAAAGATTTCCTTTTGTTCGTTTTAAACCTGCTGCCTATTAATTTCATTGGGTGACTCCTGGCTCTTGTGTTATGTGAAGGAGTAAATAATACTTCCTTTTTCACTTTCTTCACACCTGTCATGATTTAATAGACCTCTGTAATATCCCCTTAGTTGTCTCTTTTCGAAGATGAAAAGTCTCAGTCTTATTAATCTCTCCTCATATGGAAGCTGTTCCATACCCCTGATCATTTTTGTTGCCCTTCTCAGTACCTTTTCCAATTCCAATATATCTTGTTTGAGATGGGGTGAGCAGATCTGCAGGCAGTATTCAAGATGTGGGCGTATCATGGATTTATAGAGTGGCATTATGATATTTTCTCTTATTATCTATGCCTTTCTTAATGGTTCCTAACATTCTCTTAGCTTTTCTGACTGCTGCTGCACATTGAGCAGATGTTTTCAGAGAACTATCCACAGCGACTCCAAGATCTCTTCCTTGAGTGGTCACAGCTAATTTAGACCCATCAGTTTATACGTCTAGCTGGGATTAGGTTTTCCAATGTGCATTACTTTGCATTTATTAACATTGAATTTTATCCGCCATTTTGTTGCCCAGTCACCCAGTTTGGTGAGATCCCTTTGTAACTCTTCGCAGTCTGCTTTGGACTTAACTATCTTGAGTAGTTTTGTCTCATCTGCAAATTTTGCCACCTCACTGTTTACCACTTTTTCTGGATCATTTATGAATATGTTGAACAGCACTGGTCCCTGTACAGACCTCTGAGGGGACGCCACCGTTTACCTCTCTCCATTCTGAAAACTGACAGTTTGTTCCTACCCTTTGTTTCCTGTCTTTTAACCAGTTACTGATCCTGGAGAGGACCTTCCCTCTGATCCCATGACAGCTTAGTTTGCTTAAGAGCCTTTGGTGAGGGAACTTGTCAAAGGCGTCCTGACAGTCCAAGTACACTACAGCCACTGGATCACCCTTCTCCACATGTTTGTTGACCCCCTCAAAGAATTCTAATAGATTGGTGAGGCGTGATTTCCCTTGACACAAGCCATGTTGACTCTTCCCCAACAAATCGTGTTCGTCTGTGTGTCTGATCAGTCTGTTCTTCACTCGAGTTTCAACATTCCTGGCTGTTTTCCCAATGTTCCCTTCTCTTCGTCTGACACCGTCCCCCGGCTCTGCCCCTTGTGCCACTCTCTGCTTCACATTATCGGGTCCCCCTCTTCCCCTGAATCATTCTGTAGCTCAGCTGAAGGCATTTCAGCTCAGATCTTCAAAGGTATTTAGGCACCTAACTCCCACTGAAATCAGTGTGAGTTAGGTGCCTAAATATCTCTGAGGATCTGGGCCTTAGTCCTTTTCATTTTCCCTTCTGGTTGCCTCTCTCCCACCACCCACAGAGGCCTCTGCCCAGGGGAGTCAGGGGCAGGTTTCTTTCTCCTGCTGGCTTGATGCACTTAGCAATGTCTATATGTTTGGCTCTGAGGAGAGGCAGCCTGACGGATGGGTCCTTTAATTCTGTGTTGCTTCAGACACAGAGGAAAGCCCTGCTCTTGTTACAGAAGGATCCTAGTTCATGCAGTAGCTGGGGCATGGGGTCAGGGGTCACCGTGGGGTCAGGTGGCTGACACACTCTGTAACAACAAGGTGGTTAAAATTAGCCCACAGAGAGGAAACTGGCAGCATTGTGGAAGTGCAGGAGTTTCCTCTGCGCCGCAGCCTTGTGCGTGGGGGGGTACTCTGCGTGCCGCCTGCCAGCCCTTCACTCACTGTCGCTCAGCCCTTCGTGCTCCCTCAGCCCTGCTCTGGGTTCCTGCTCTCCCCACTGCACCCGCGTATCCCATAGCAAGATGGATCCTGACTCTGCACAGATGGGACACACTGCGCTGCACTGCACTGCTGCCTCTCTGTGTGGGGTGGGCTTCTCTTCCCCATGCCCATGCTGTGTGTTGAGCCTCCCAGTTGCTGCCCCATTTTGTGGGGTGCCCCCATTCTTCCTGGTGTCCGATCCTTCTGCCCTCCCATGGCGTGCTGGGCGCTCGGGTTCTCGCATTTCACTGTGCTCTTACTGGAGGGAAGTCAGCTAGGACCCATAAATGAGCCACCGGGTTCTGGTCCTGACATGGGGGGAGCAGGCTGGGGCCTTCTGACTTGGGAGCAGAATGTGGGCTCTGCTGCCCGTGTAAACGGAGTCAAGTGGAGGCAGAAGCACTGCGGTGAGTTCATGTGACACAGGCACAAAGAGAAGTCCAGTGAGCGTGAGAGTGCAGGGCAGAGTTAATGCGGGCGCAAGGTAACTCCTTGCTGTGAGCTTGGCCATCATGGCCTCGGAGCCCTTGGGCCCCAGTTTGCAGTGGACGGGGAAAACGTCACCAGAGGGTTCGGCTCGCCAAGGCCGCGGGCGCAGTGCTCTGCTAGCTGTCAGGGAGAGAGATTCTGATCTGCGCAGGTTCGGGGCTTGGGGCCGGCAGAGGGGCTGGTGCAGGTGGGGCTGTGGGGTACCAGGGGAAGAGTTCCAGGCTCTGGTGCTCTGGAAATGCCATCTGAGAGTCTCATACACTTGATAATTACCCAAGCTATTGAATTTCATCCTGGCTAGATGAGCCCAGCGTCCCTGGCAGGCTCCCCAGTTGTTCTGTGAGATGAGCTCCTGGGATGGGGCAGGATTGGAGTCTGCCTCGGAGGCGCATGGATTTCGTGCAGTGCCTCCCCACCCCACCCTGCTGGCTCTCAGCACCGGTATCCTTCCCTGCTGTCCCCATCTATCCGCCTGACCCCTGCGTTTGGAGCATTTGAACCCTCCTGCTTCCATTGATTGAACTGAAATGAAACAGCCAGGACAGTCCTCATCATTCCTCTCAGCCTTGAGCAGGACTTCCAGCTCGCGGGCGGGGGAAGGGGGCCCCTGCCTTCCCTTCAGCTCCAGACCAGGTTTGGGGCTGCAGGGGGAGGCTGGGGAGGGAGGCCCAAGCCGTTCTGCGAGAGGTGTCGGTGACGATGCTCGTTGGCTCAGCCCCACGAGCTCGAGGGCAAGACACCAGCTGAGCTGGCATCGGCAGTTTGCGTCTGTCCTGAACCAAAGGGCTGCGGAGCCTTCTCACTGGGGCTCACTTGGCCCTCCTTGTGCATCTGCCCTGCCTGCAGCCGCTGGGCCCTGTGAGCCGAGCCGAGCCGAGCCTTTCCCCTGGGCCAGCCTGGCCACCTCTCCTCCCAGCCTTCCCTGTGCACTGACTTGTTTTGCTTTCTCTCCCGACCCCGTCGGACTCACCCTGTAGGTTATTGCCGCGGACTGCAAGAGGGTCACGGTTCTGAAGTATTTCCTGGAAGCCCTTTGTGGACAAGAAGAGCCTTTGCTGGCATTCAAGGGTGGAAAATATGTGTCAGTGGCACCCGTCCCAGACGCCATGGGAAAGGAAATGGGAAGCCAAGAGGGAAAACAACTGGAAGATCAGGTACCATGCGGGAAGAGCGCGCCTCAGTGAAGGAAGAGTCGCCCCCGTGGGGCCCAGCCGCTGCTGGCCCTGCAGCTCCCGCTATTTATAGCCCCCGTAGCTGTGTGCGCCTTCACATGGGCTGGGGGCGGGGGTGGTAAATGGGGAGCAGCCCTTGTCTCTCGAGTCTACGTTGCTCATGCCCCTTCCTGCCAGTCCCACCCATGTGCCTCTATCTCGCTCGCTGCTATGAGTTCCAGATGCTGCTGTTTAATACTTGCAGGGGAAGAGCTTTCATACCGTGCGTCTCTGGAGACCCAGCAGAGGGGGGCAGGGTGAGGGGGTGTCAGGGTTCAGACTCAGGATCAAGTTTATCGCCATGGAGCTCAGTGCGGCCGAGGTCTGAACTCCAGTCTGCAGCACACGTACAGGAAGAGCTGACATTGGCACCCCTCCCTCCCCTGCCTCTCACATCCTGATGTGATTAAGGAATTCTCCTCTTGTTTTTCTGCCCTTGCTTGTTCCTGTAGCCCTTGTTTCACTCCAGGCTCCGTGTGTGTGTTTAACGGCCCTGCCAGCCACGCCGCAGGTCGACTCTTCCTTGTGTTTAATCTTGCGGCTTGAAATGCCAGGGAAACAATAGAGAAAGGCAAAGGCATTTGGAGCTGGGGGCCGAGTGGCCCTCTCTGCCCATCCTCATCCTTCATCTGACTCCTCATCCATCAGGGCTGGAAAGACACAGCCGGGGGTAGACTAGGGGAAAGCCCTGTATTGGATATCTTGGCTGTGGGTGGCCTGCATTCAGAGTCCACTTAGCTAGTTAAGTTGTCCCCAAAGGAGCCAACGGCTGGAGGGATCGGTGGAGCCTGGGCGCCCAGCAGGAGAGTGCATTCAGTTCCCCTAGGTCCCCTGCAGTCTCAGCATGGCAGCAGACTAAGCACTGGCTGAGCACGTGGGAGCTGAGATCCTGACCTGCAGGGGCACAGAACAAGACTCCAGCGGGGGGGAGGGACAGAGTCAGAGATCCCCAGGAGCGGTGGTCATAAGCCACTGCGACGCGCAGAGACTTGAATCCTTCTGCCCGTCCATGGAGGCCATGCAGGAAGCCCCCTCTGAGATAAAGACAGACGGAAGAGAGAGAGCGACCCATCCAGAGTTCAGTGTCTGCCACTGGGCACCCTCAGGGCTCTCAGCGGGGATTTCCTGGGCTCAGGGTACCAGCTCCAGCCTTCTTCCATAATGAGCCACGGGGCAGAGACTGGCGCCCCTCGCCCTGCCACTTCCTGCATCTCTGGGCTAACCAGTGGGACACCCAGGCTGGCTTAGCTGTGGGAACCTCTCTGAGAGCTCATTACGTAACCCAGGAGCTTCCTCATTTGGGTCTGAACTGAGCCTCAGGCAGGCCAATGTGACCACCCCCGACCAGGGCGAGCTTATTCCAAACCTGAAAGCGACCCTGCAGACTCCCAGCGCCCTGCGCCCTGCACTGGGGCGTTCATCTCTCGCCCTCTCTCAGTTGCTCCCTGTTCGCTGTGGTCTGGGCTGTCCTGAGAGAAGGAAGTTAGTCTGGGCTCTGTCTTCCTCCTTCCCATGGCTCCAGGTCACTAGGAGGGAAGAGCTTTTCAGCCTGTGGCCAGGCATGGTCTCACTGGTTTCACAAGCAGTCATTTTACTAAGTACGGAAGTGCCCAGTGCATGTGTGAGCAGGGCTGCGCTCCCTGTAAGCCTCTCCCAGTTCTCAGAGCTGCACTGAGGCTGCGGCTTCCCCAAGATTTACTGCTCTCTGTCCAGCTTCGCCTCTCTCGCCAGGCCAGTGCTTCGTTGAGACTTGAAAGCCTCCCCCCTCGGCCTGGGACTTGTTGCTGACACTGGTGCTCTGCTGGTGTCCTGGTTCATGGGAAAGTCTGAGGCGGCCCAGGACCCACAGGGCACAGTCCTGAGCAAACCCAACTGACCCCCGAACACCAGTGCGGCTATCTGCCAGCACAGGGACTTCCATGGCAACTGGAACACAAAGACTCACACAAAGACTTAAGGCTGTCAGGGACCATCATGCCATAGTCTGCCCTCCTGCACATCGCAGGCCACAGAACCCCGCCCACCCCGCAACAGACCCCTGACCTCTGGCTGAGTTACGAAGGCCTCAGATCATGATTTGAAGACGTCAGGTTACAGAGACTCCACCGTTGGCACCAGTTGAGACCTGTAAGTGAGCCCTGCCTCACGCTGCAGAGGAGGGAGGGGGGTCAGGTTTGTAGCTGTGGAACTCGGCCTGCCAGAGGCGCTGCCATTTCCCCCTCAGCTCCAGCACAGCAGGAGTATCGCTGTGGCCTGCCAAGGGGATTTCCTGAAACAAAGCAAGAAGCCCCCGGTACAAGCCCTTCCCACCCAATTTCCTCAGGCAACTTCACACCCTTAATGGCCTGAACCAGCACCTGCGCTGGGCCCGCTGCAGCTGCCAGGAGCATATCACAGTGCACAGGACCTAGTCAGACGTTTAAAGGAGTCGACTTACTCATTAGCGATATTCTCCTGCAAAACCCAGAGGCTGAGGTAGTGCCGGCCTTGGACCCGTGCTGAGGCCAGAGTCCAAGTCCAGCACAGTGTTGTAGAATGTGGAATTCTCCAGCCAAGGCCCTGCAGTGTCTTTGTCAGTGCGGTGGAAGAAAGATAGAAAGTTTGCAGCAGAGGCTCAGACTGGTGCAGTGGTAGATGGCGATGGGACAGGTCACTTCTCGAGAGCAGTCTGGATCACCGGGGAAGCTGGGCGCCCTTGACCAAGGTGCATTTTAATGCAGCCAATGCTGGGTCCTCCATCTAGGAGCCATGAAGGCAGGTCTCACTGACTGGGTGGGCGCTGTGCGCTGGGAAGCGGCGACTCTGGTCGGGGCTTATGGTGGAAACCGGCTGAACACGAGCTCACGTGCTGGGCTGGCTGGGGGTGAATGTATAAGCCAGAGAATATCGAGCAGGAGTAGGGAGGGGTCCCCCTGTGTGCGGCGTTGGTGAGCCCATCACTGGGATAGTGCTCGGTGCTGGTGTCCACACTTCAGAAAGGACGTTGGCCAACTGGGAAGGGCTCAGCAGCGAGCGGGAATGATTCAGGCTCTGAAAAACCCGCCGTAGGTGACAGGAAGGGAGCTCAGTCAATTCTATCCAAGAGTCAGTTAAGAGGCAACTGGATTGTGGTATAAAAGGACCTACACAGGGAACTGGTTTCTATTCGTGGAATCTCTTTGATCAAGACCCGATAGCTGGGAGCTGAAGCTAGACAAAATCAGAGTGGAAATGAGGTGCAAATGTTTAAGAGTGAAGATAATTCACCAAGGGCCATGATGGGGTTCTCCACCGCTGGGAGTCTTTAAATCCAGATTGGACTTCCCTTTCTAACGCTCGGCTTCGTTCAGGCAAAAGGCACAGGCGTGATGCTTGTCCCACTGGGGTGAGCTCTCCGGCCTGCATTACACAGGAGGTCAGACTAGACAATCTGGCCTTGGAAGGTATGAATCTCTAGTGGAGAAGGATCAGTTTGTGTTTCCAGCCTTTATGGTGATATTTTACTTGTATTACGGTAGCACCTAGAAGTCTCAGCTGCAGCTGGGGCCCATTGATAGGGACATGTGATAGGAAGCAGTCTCTGCCCCAAAGAGCTTACAGCCTAAATAGACCAGGCAGAGGAAGGGTGAGCAAAAGGCAGCTGCATTCTCCCCATTTGCAGATGGGCGGCTGAGGCCCAGAGAGTTTAGGTAACATGTCCAGGGTCATGTCGGGAGTCCTTGGCAGAGCCCGGAATTGAATGCAGACCAGTGCTTTAACCCCAAGACCATCCTTATGCTAAGCTCAGCTCTGGATTTCCTGGCCTTTATGGTGTCACTCACTTCCTTGTGTTAGCTGAAGGTCGGTTTGGGGGTTCATTTCCCTTGTTTTTCTGTTTAGTTTTTACAGAAATAGACTCCAGCCTCCCCTAGGAGCAGCATGGGCATTGTCTGCTGGGAGGGGCACCGATGGCATGTTCCGTGTTGTTGACTCTCACCTACAATGAATTCTCTCCTGTTCTTGTTTGTCTGGACTTCCCATCAGAAGGAGGATGACTTGAGGATCGAGGCATTTGAAGATGATTCTGAGGCTGAAGTCAGTGGAGAAGAGTTTGACATCAGGGAACTCAGAGCCAGGAAGCAGGCGCTGGCCAGGAAAGTAGCTGAGCAGCAGCGTCGTCAGGACAAGATTCAGGTAGGGGAGGACCTGCCAGGGCAGCCTTGGAGAGTGACCCGGCTCCCCAGGGCACGGGCAGAGTCGCTGAGCACTTTGCTCAGAGGGTGAACAGCTGCTTGCACCCGAGGCACTTGGATCCCCACTGGGTGGGTTGGATTCAGCTCTTCTCCGTGCTGCGTTCCGTGGGAGGGAGCCGCGGTGCGGGGAGTCTTGCAAAGGCCTGAGCTGTTCCCAGATCACATGGGGCCCAGTCCTGCTCCCATCAGCAGGAGCGGAAAAGCCTCCACTGGCTTCAGAAGAAAGGGGCTGGGCCAAGGTGAAGCCAAAGCTGTCTGTGCTGCCTGCCGGGCAGTGATCTGCACAGCCAGGCCTCATGCTGTGTGTCAAGGGTTGGAGCTGGGCTCTGCCTGCCTGTGGGCTGCGTTTCTGCCTTGTGTGGGGTCTCCGCAGTCAATTAAAGGGCCCCCCAGGGGAGATGCTGCTGCAGATAGGGGTTCTCTGACTCTAACCCCATTGAGCTCCTTGGGTTCCCCAGTGGCATCTTGTGAAGTAAGCTGGGCCCTGCTTGTGAGCATGCTGGTCCTTTAAGAGCACGCCCATATGCATGGCTATTGGCCACTTTGCTTTCTCTCGGCCTCTCTTCCTTTTCCACCCTCACAGCCCAGATGAGGATTTCTTAGCAGAGGAGAATTCTCCCTGGCTCCCCTTCCCCCTCACCTCCGCCCTCTCTAATGCCCAGGGCCCTTCACTTCCATAATTCTTCATTTTCCAGCCTTGAACGTAAGCCAGACACATCTGTCTGGCCATATGCGTGAACTCTGCAGTCTGTGCCGAGGTGGTTGTAAAACAGGGCCGCTGAAGGCCCTACTGGGAGAGCACACACATGTGTACCCTCCGGCTATTGGCGGTGGGCCCAGAACCACTGCACTGCACTTTTCCAAACCCACCCGAACCTTTCTGGATGCTTCCCCTGTTCACAAATCCCTCTCCAGGCAAAAGTCTGAACTGGGCTGGGAGGGAGGGGCTGCCCTGCGTTAGCCAGTCCGCTGCTGCTGGCAGATATCTGGGGCACATTAATGCTATAAGGAAGAAAGCAGCAGCAAGTGAGATCGAGATTGGAGAGATGGGCTGTAAATTAAAGCAACCTGAAGCCTTCCGGCCTCCCAGGGTTGTTAAGTGGGAGGTGTCGGTAAATTCCCCACTTCCCAGCGCCTTGTTCAGACACAGCAAACAGGCACTGCAGGTGTTCAGGGAGGGCAGCGCTTGCAGAGCCCCGACCGGCCCACTGGCACAGGGCAGCGAGGCCAGGGCTCTCTGCATCTGTGGATAGCCTCCCTGGGTGCCCCAGAGATCTCCATGTCCCATTCCATGGGGAAACCTGGGAGCTGCTGGAGAATGTCATGGGTTTTCTTTGCAGTGCACTCCTCCCTTCTGGACCTGCCGTGGGGCCGGTGCTTGGAGGTCAGCATGAGGGTGCGGGCAGCACTGGGGGCTGTGCAGCTGGAAGCTGCTGCTGAGGTGTGCTTGGAGCCTGGTTTTAAGGAGTGGTGGAGAGCTCCTTGGGGTCTGGGTGAAGTAATTCAGCCCAGAGTCGGCAGGGAAGAGAGCAAAGCAGGTCAGTGCATGGCCCAGCCCTCGTGCTGCAGTGGGTGCTGACTAGACAACCTGAGTCGGGGACCTGGCGGAGCTAGCAATGAGAGGCTGTGCTAGATGGCACCTGGGAGCAGGACAGGATTGTGCCTCACCAGCCTTTCATCCTGTCTAGCTCTCAGCGGCCTGAGCAGTGGGGATTCTGGGCCTGCTCTTGGAGAAATCCCACAGCCTGAGATCTCCCGGCCCCGACTTTCTGCTGCTACTCAGCCGACATTTCCTTCTTGACATCCTCCCATTTCTCCTAGTTCTATCTCCTGGCCTGTCCTAACGGGCGGGTCCCTTCTGTGGGGGGGGCTGTCTCCCAGCCTGTCCCTTTTGCATCTGCCTTCCTAAGGCGACGATGGCTCCCTTCACCATAGTGTCTGTCCCACAATCCCGGTGCGGCGAGGCAGAGCAGGCAAGGCCGTTACCCCACGTTACAGATGGGAACTGAGGCCCACAAGATGTCTCTGCTGCAGCAAAAGACCAGCAGCATGGCCGTGGCTGGCCCAGGTCAGCTGATTCGGGCTCGCGGGGCTTGGGCTGCCGGGCTGTACAATTGCCGGAGCCTGGGCTCTGAAACCTGTGGGAAGGGTGGGGGTCCCAGAGCCCGGCTTCCAGCCCGAGCGCGAACGTCTGCGCTACGGTTTAGCCGGGTAGCTGACCCGGCCTCTGGGACGTGATGCCATGTGTTTTTACTGCAGTGTAGATGTGCCCTGAGGGACTTGCCCCGGGTCACCTAGGGAATCTGTGGCAGGGCAGGGAGTTGAACCCACCTTGCAGGTTAACACCCTGGCCACTGGCCATCCTTTCTCTTCCTTTGCCCTCTCTCAGTCCCTCCAGCCCTGACTGGTTCTGGTGCTCCACACTCCCGGAGAGAGGGGCTGTCCCCTCCCGGCCCTGTGGTGCCAGGCCCAAATCCCTTCAGTTTCCTTTGCCTTTGCTCTTGCCAGCCCTTCTCCGTCATTCTGTCCACTCCTGCCCGCAGGCCAGGCCGCCATTCCTGCCCCAGGTTCCGCCCTCCCTGGGGGCTGACTGAGGTCGGATTAGCTCTCCCCACCCACATGGATTAGCTGCATCCTTCCCACTTCAGTCTCCTTGCACTTGCTGCCCATTCTGCTCTCGGTGTCCCCTCTGCTGTGCTCCCCATCTCCCACGTCATGGCTAGTGAAGGCCAGCCCCAAGCCCTGTGGGGCCCGCAGGCCTGTGCCCTGAGTAGGATACCTGGTCATTTGCCATTGCTTCAGATCCTTCAGCCAGCTTTGTCCCGCACGGGTGCCCAAGCGCACCGCATGCAATGGCAGGTGGTACCCAGAGTTCATGGCCCCGCCCTCTTGAGCTCGTTCTTTGTTTAGCGGTTCTGTCGCTCCTGGCCCGTTTGCCGCTATGTGCTCCAAGAAATGGCTCCTGTTCTGTTTCCCGGGAGGGGGCAGACTCCTTCCCTTAGAAGATCCGTGCCCCTGAGGAGGTAGGCCCTGTCCTCTCTGCCTTGGGCTGACGTCCCCTTGGCCCGCCTTCCCTGGCAGGAGCAGAGTCCTGGGCTGGGGCCCCTGTCACCCATCTCCTGTCACTCACCCTGGCTGGCATGTCTGCCCACTCCTCCCCATTGCCCCCAGCCAGCACAAGTGCTGCTCTTTAAACTTAGAGCAGCTGGCTAAATTCAGCTTTTGGGGCTCTTCCTTTCTTCCTACACACTGCCTCGACCATTCACGTGTCCCAGATCCTTCCAGTCAGGGCCCCTGGGGACCCCCAGTTCTCCTGTTGGGGAAGGTGGGACTCCCACAGGCTCAGTGATGGCCGGGTGAACTGCTCCAGGGAAGAGGGAAGCAGCTGGGCCTGGATGCAGTGCATCAGCCGTAGGGCCGGGGAGCAGAGTTCAGCTCTCCTGGAAGAGCACCCGGTTCAGAGAGGTGGTTGGCAGGTGGCATGAATCTAGCCCTCTGCCAGGAGCTTTCATGGGCACTTGTCGCTGTCAGGGAAACAGTCTTCTCAGACATGGACTTCACTGACTGATCTGACGGGCCAGAGATCTGCTGCTCCGCTCCCAGTGTGCCAGGCACAGTCTTTCCTCTATCTGCACATCCTAGCGCCCAGCACACAAGTCTCCCTTCTCCTCTTGTCCCCATGTCACCCCAACATTAATGACGTGGAGGTGAGAGGCAGGGACCCTCAGCTGGTGGGATGCAGTGGGGGTGAGAGGCCCGGTGCCCCATCTGGGGTGTGACTGGGAACGCTATGGATGGAAGCTGGCCTGTCCCAGGCAGCCATGTTTTCTCTTCCGAAGTGCTGGCTGCTGCCTTGGTTCCCAGCCTCCCCACCCCTTGGCCGAGCCTTGGTCCATGCTGCTCCGACTCCCCTGTCCTTTGTGCCACTGCTGTGCGCTGGGAGCGGTCAGGTTTCCTGAACTGTGGAAAACATCCCACCTGAAACATAACAGGCTCTTCCTCTGCATGCTGCTATTGTTTTGCTCGGCATTACAGAAGCAGCTTAACTGGGCAGCCAATTATGACATGTCTTCCCGAAATAGCCTCCCTCCTGTCCCTGCTGAGCACGCAGAGCGGCCGCCCCCTTAAGATGCAGCCGCTCCTTTGTGGCGGCAGCGTGAGGAACTTTCTAAATATAGCCACATCCCATTCACGCTTTCCAGCGAGGAACAATGCGGCGGGAGCACACGCGCTGACACGCACCTGCCTGGGAGCGGGTGCCTGCTGGCGCGGAAGGCGCACACCCAGCCACGGCGGCTCCGCCACGGCGGCAGCCCCAGCTCTCTACCAGGCACGGGGCACGTTTACTGCTGAGGAAGACGCTGCTGACAAACCTTGGAACTAGGAAACCCTCGAGCAGCGTCTAGGAACAGGCATTGTTCTCGGTCCCTTGGAAAATCCACCTCCTGCCCCTGCGGAGCAGACAGAGCCGGAGCGGGCAGTGGCGCCTGGGTGTCCCTGCCACGGAGAGAGCCGGCATGGCGGCGGTGAGCCGGCCGGCTGGCGAGTGGAGTGGCTGTCGTGCTGATAACGGCCCCATCTGCCACCTCAGCGCTGCCCTGCAGGGACTCCTCGGGGATTCATGGCTCCCCGGGGCTGTAGGCCTCTCTGCCCAGGTGTGGCAGTCAGTGGCAGTGTGAGCCCAGGAGCCCCTCAGTCTGCACCGGGTCTGACATGTGGCGCCCTGCACCATGGCTGTCCACTGGCTGGCTCCCACTCATAACGGGGACCACTGGCAGGACAGCTGCTGCCTGGCGTGTCCCAGGGCGGCTGCAGCTGGTTTCGGTGGTGCTGACATGGAGGGAATTGGGGACATGAATGATCTCTGTGCTGTACCAGCAGGGGCAGCTGAAAGATCCACCCCCTACCAGCCCCTTGTGCTCCCTGGGAACATAGGCTGAGCGTTGCAAGGGGTTGGCTGGAGGTGGGACGTGCCTACAGACCAGCCTGGAGTATCCCCTTGGGGCAGAGCTTAGGGCAGAAGCCTTGGCTCCGGGCCGGGCCGTGTTGCCTGGTCCTCAGCTACCTCCTTCCCACTGGCCCCTCTGCCGGAGGGGCCGGGAGCCCCAAGGGCTCAGTGGGAGCCAGGCCCCAAGCTCTGTCTCATGCAGCACAGCTGTGTTATTCCAAGGCTGCTGCCACTCTGCTCCGTCACACACAGCCCAGCTCCGGAATGGGGGTTATTGTCCCCATTCCAGTGATGGGGAAACTGAGCCCAGAGAGCTGACATGATTTTCCAGAGTTACACGGCACACAGGAACCCTAACGCCCAGCCCGCTCTCTCTTCCGCTTGCCCATGGGGCAGGCTCCTGTGTCCTCGGTACCAGCTGAAGGGTTAATGTGGTTCCTCACACAGGCGCTCTTCCATCTTTGGCAAAAGGCCAGTGAGCGTGGTATGAATCACAGGCCTCGCCCCGCCCCCCCCCCCCCATGCCCCTTTGGCCAGAGCCTTCTGCAGCCTTTTACTCACACAAACAAAAATAAATCTTGCTGCCGGCCTCTGAACTCTGCAAAGGCGAATTTCCCTCTGGCTCCCTGCGCGTCCTGGAGCAGCAAGAGGGGACTTGGCACAGCCCCCACCGACCTCGCTCTTTCACTCCCTGCGCATCCTGTGTCCTTCTCTCACCGGGCGGCCGGGGATCGGAATGGGACGTGACAACCAGCACAGGCGGTGCACACAGCTGCCAGGAATCTGACGGGTATAGTCTGAGACCTGGGAAGGCAAATGCCACACGCAAGGGGGCAGACACAGTTGGCGTGTACACAGGGTCACACGCAGGGCCTCTCACAGGGCATCACCCCGGTGCATACAGACACGGGGTCTCGTGGGCAGTGGTCTGTGTGCTCAGACAGCCTCCTCCTGTAACCCTGAAACCTGCTCTCTGGTGGGGCATGACCTGTCACCCGCAGAAAGCAGCAGCGTGGCACTTAGCCCTTCTGCACCCACGTGTGGGGAGCTCTCTCTGCCCTGGCCAAGGGGCACGTTTTACCCAGCATGCAGAATTAATGTGCCAGCCACTTCCCTGCAGTCCCTTGCACGGCTCTGAGCGCTGAACGGGGCTGCTGCACTGACCTCCTCCCACACAGCCATCCAGAGGATGTCTCGCGTCAAAGCCGTCCCCAGGCTCCACGTCCGCCTGCGCTCCCTGCTGGGGCCCTGCCCATGGGAGCTACTGCTACCTCTGAGTGGGCTCAGACAGCCCTCTGTGCGGCTGCAGTTCTACGGGTGTAAAGGTGCTTGGAGCAGCATGGCCGTTCCTGTGCAGGAATGGACATAATCGCTCCCCGTAGCCGGCACTTTATACTGGTATAGCGTGTCCAAACGAGGGAGGTACCAGTAGAGCTGTGCTGGTAAGAAATCACGCCACCGCCAGGTACAAAAACCTGTGCAGCCCAGGCCTGCGGGACGCCAGCGAGTCCTCTGCTCAGTGTGCTGCTGCAGGCAGGAGGCAAAGGCAGCGTTCTGGTGTGTAAGGACTGGGATGGGCGTGGCACTGTGAGCTAGCTGAATCTCAGCCCCTGAATGCTGCATTCTGGCCCCAGGCAGAGAGCGCAGCACGGGAGGGCTCTGAGGCTGGTGGTGAATATTACTGCTGGGAGGCGGCGGGGTGGCGAGACTGCCAAGTTTGGGCTGCTTGGTTTGAAACTGGAAGGCAACACATTTAGCACTGATCAAGGGCAAGGCTTTGCCGAGCACACAGTTAGCCTTGGAACTCCCTGCCGCAAGGCAGTGCTGGGGCGGACAGACTACGGTTAGTCAGCTTGGCCATGTTTGCTTTGGGAAGTGCTCTCCACACCGCCTGGGGAGGGGTGCGGCACGTGGCGCGTTGCTGAATGCCCGGGGAGGTGAAGGGCTGGGGATGAGATGTGGCTCCCTGCCGCGCGTCCCATTAGCTCTCTGCAGCTCAGCTCTCGCGCGGGGTGTCCAGAATCCGATCCTGGTGGATGCTCCCGAGGAGGCGCTCCCTGTGGCTAGGCCCCTACTCACTCATCGCTCCGGGCTCTTCTAGGCTGTGCTGAAGGATCAGAGTCAGATGCGGCAGATGGAGCTGGAGATCAGACCCGTCTTCCTGGTGCCAGACACCAACGGCTTCATTGACCACCTGAACAGCCTGAAGAGGCTGCTAGAGTGCCGGAGGTTCATCCTGGTGGTGCCCCTGATCGGTGAGTACGGCCGAGCGAGAGGCCGGCTGTCTCCAGGCCTTTGCCTCGCGTGGCCCTGTGCGGACTGGTGGTGGTGCTGTCGCTGTCGTGTCCATGCAGGGCCTTGGCCCGCGGCGGGCAGCGTGATAGGTGACTGCGTTCGCGAGCCAGGAGGTGAACCCACCCGAGTTCTTGATACTGGTGCTGGGCGGGAGGGGGTGGGACAAGGTTCCCCCACTGGAGCCACGTGCCTGGGCAGTTGGGCACTTTGCCCACGCGTGCCCTTTGGCAGGTCCCTTGCAGACACTCCTCTGGTCCTGTCACTGTTCTCCCTTTCTGCCAGGTGTCTGCCCACAGCCTGCTCCAGGCCTTGGTTCCCCCCCTTCTCTCCCTCCCGGTGCCTGTGGGGTGCCAGGGGCACCAGGTCTGTGGGAGGCAGGAGGGTGTTAAACGGGATTTCCAGGGAATTTGGAAAGGAACAGGGTGGGGGAATTGTTAAACAATCCAAGCAGACAGCTTAGCCTGGCTGAGCCAGGGCTTAAGCAGCAGAATAAATGGCCAGCCTGGGTCCCAGTGAAGCCCAGCCCTTCTTTTTCTCCTTATAAAGCTTGCAGTAAAACACAAGCTGGTTCCTGTTATTGGTAAACACTCGCCCTGGCAGATAACGGCTGTGCTGCTGGGTGGTCTCCCAGGAGGGCGGGAGGGTTTGGGTCGATGCCGTCGCTCGGATTGTCGGATGGCTCGCTGGGTTCGAGCTATCATTCCTCTGGCCGGGTCATTCGACGGTTGGGTGACTGGAGCCCTCGTGGAGGTGGCCCAGGCCCAGTCGGCACTAGTCGGCAGCCCCCATTCCTGGAGGGACAAAGAAGCAGGAGCAGAGCTAAGTGTCTCCGGGCCCAGGGTCTCTGTCTGTGCCTCCATCCCCCAGTCCTTGGGGCCTGGCGCCCCTTGGCTGGGGTCCGTGTGCGCCGCTAGGTCAAGAACCCGCGTTCCGGTGAGCAGGACCATCCTAGCATGGTACCAGCGCGTGGGCAGTGGCACAAGCATACTGGTGGCACAGGCGTTGGCATAGTGCACTTGGCAATGCAGGATTCCTGGCCCGGTCCCCTGCTGCCACATGGCCTGGGAGGAGCATTCCTCTCTCCTCCTCCTGTTTGCAGGGGAGGTGCCCCTGCCAGGGCATGGGAATCCAAGGACTCGCTGCCCCTGAGGATGCTGTGCACTCCTGCCCAGCGAGGGGCACTGTCAGCAGAGGCGGTAGAGCAGGAATTGCTGTCCGGAGAGGGCAGAGGGGGATCCATCGCCTGGCTGAGTGAGGCTGGCTGGCTGCCCAGCTCAGCAGGGGAAGCCTAAGGTGCGCAGCAGTGCCGCATTCCAGCTGCGGGGTTTGGAGGCAAAGGGAAGGAAGCCGTCCGCCCCAGCAGAGCTTACAGAGCCCTGGGGGCTGTGAGACCCACGCTACCAGCACCTGGGAATGCCGGCATCCTCCCTGCAGCTGTCAGCTTGTCTCCCTGCTGCTCTTGGCTGGTTTGACTGAAGCCCCAGCTGGGGACATGGTTGTTCGGGAGATCTAGAAGCCGTGTGTCACCACCCTGTCGAAGGAGCTCCCGCCCCACAGCCACAGCCCAGCTCAGTCCCTGGGAATCTGGGACTGCTGTGTGCACTGCTGGGCCCCACCCGATGGCCTGAGCCAGGAGCTTCTGTCCCATTTGTGCCTCAGTTTCCCCCAAGTTAGTGGGGGTGATAAAGCTCTGTGAATTACTTATAGGAGCCAGGGCTGGACTGGGGAAATCTGAACCCCTTGGCGGGGGGAGCTGAGCTGAGCTGGCGGGAGCGGGAGGCAGAGCATTCCTCTAAGAGCAGAGGCGCTCAGCGCAGCATCCCCATTCTTGGACTCTGCACAGGACCCTGGGATGTAGCAAGGGGTTAAGTGTGCAGCTTTCCCTTCGGTTTGTTTCTCTTGTTCTTTAACCTGCTCCATGCTCCTTGAGCCGGCCCTGCCATTGAGAAGCCAGGCCTGGTGCAGAAGCACAAACAAGCCTCCCCTTTGAAGCCTGTTTAGTTTGGAAGCAGGAAGGCGGATTTCAGGGTGGAATACCAGCTTTTCCTGTTTGATGTTCCGGTTTTGCACCACTCCCCCCACCCCAAATCCCAGCCGTGCATTGTATGGAAATGGCAGCAGCGGGTCTCTGGAGTCAGGAGTGAGAGGAGTAGTCTGAGAGTGAGGAGCAAAGCAGCCCCTTGTAGCGTTCACTTGAATCCCCAGACAGTGAGTGCCAGCCTCCCCTGGAACAGAGTGATCACACAGGCTCGATCCCTGCAGAGTGATTCACCGCACTGGGGAGAGGCGTCTGACCCCGAACGCTCTCCCCAAGCCCCCGAGGAATGCATACTTCCCACTTGATCTCAGGGCTTTGGCTGGGAGCTTGGAAAGAATCTTCAGAAATGAAGCCATGTCTAGAACAGACTGTGTGCACAGAGGCTCGCTCGTGCGCGCGCTCAGAAACTTGCTCACGCATGTGCACAGAGAGGAATGTCACACTTGCAAATACCCACAGTGCCACTGTCTCTCTCACACACGTGCTGTGTCTGGGTGAAGGTGCCTCCAGGGGTGTCTCTTATTGGGAGAGGCTGTAGGCCGAGGGCGCCTGGGACTCCTGGGCAGGGTGTTCTGTAACAGAGCTCCTGTGGGCACTGCTGTGGTCTCTCATCCTGTCAAGGGCAGCCCCCGCTCTGCCCTCAGGTGCTGGGAGGCTGCCGTTCTCCTGTCCCTTGACATCAGTACGGCAGGCGCTAGGATTTAAAAATCCTCAGCCAAGCAAAATGAGCAGCAGGCCAGGAGTCTGCCTGCCTGCGACCCTGGCCTGCCTTGGGGCTCCATGTGCCAGCAGGGCAGCATGGCGTGTCTGCCTGCCTGCCTGTGTCAGACGCGGGGCAGCCGAGAGGACTCTCTGTCCCACAGGTTGGGTATGAAGGGTTTCACTTCTCCCTGCCTCAGCCAGCCCTGCAGGGAGAGTGGGGATTCCAAAGCCACCTAGCACTCTGGGCTTGCGTGCATGGTCCTGCCTAGGGGGCCAGAGCCAACTGGAGGCAATCCCACTTCCCCCACCAGCCTGGGACAGTGGCTGCCGTGAGGTTCGCTGCAGGGGAGACAGTAGGGCCAGGAGTTCTGCAGGCTACAACAAAGATGCTAGAGTCTGGAGGTGGGAGATGGGACTGGCTGGCCCAGCCTGCACTCTCCAGGTGTGAGACATGGTCCCGGTGTTCCCAGGATCGGAGGGGAAGGGAAATGGCTCTCTCCCTTCCCTGTCTCCTGAGCCATGGGACAGTTCAGTGAGCTCTGAGTAAAATGTGGCGCTCGTGTGCGTGTGACAGGAGCACCTGGACACCCCCGGGGATCCAGCCTCTTTGTGTTGTGCACACTCAGTCAGAGAGTCTTCATGCCCTGCAGAGCTCACAGTCCACATAGCCAAGACAGTCAGGGTGCGAGAAAGGCAGCCGCATTCTCCCCATTTTACAGGTGGCAACTGAGGTCCAGGCATGAAGTGACTTGCCCAGGGTCACCTGCAGAGTTGGTGGCAGAGCCAGGTATTGAACCTGAGTCTCAGTCCAGTGCCTTAGCCATAAGGCAGCTCTGTGGCATGCTTTGGCTGCAGTTCCCAGCAGCATCCTGCTACCTACTAACCCCGTTCCTCTTCCCTTTTATTCCAAGTGATCAATGAGCTGGATGGCCTGGCCAAGGGCCCCGAGACGGAGCACCGAGCCGGGGGCTATGGCCGCCTGCTGCAGGAGAAAGCCAGGAAATCCATCGAGTTCCTGGAGGAGCGCTTTGAAAGTCGTGACAACTGCATGAGGGCTCTGACTAGCCGAGGCAATGAGCTCGAATCCATCTCCTTCCGCAGTGAGGACACCACCGGCCAGCAGGTACCGGGAGTCACAGCCCCAGGACACTGCCAGGAGGAAGCTTGCAGCACCGGCAGCCCCGTTTCTGGAGGGAGGAGGGGGAGCTGGTTCTGGTTCTGGTACTGTCTGAACAGAGAGCACTGCAGCTGGGCAGCACTTCCATGCACCAGGCCAGTGTCACGCCCGCCCATTAGCGTAGCAGGGAGGAGCCCTCTTGTCCAGCAGGGCTGGGAGAGGAGGGCTGTTCCCCTCTGCGAGTTGGATGTGTTTGGAGATGCCCTGCTGACCGTCTGGGCGCGAGGCAGTTGCCCTGAGCCCCGTGGGGTCAGTGCGGCAGCTGGGGCCAGGCGCTGTTTAGCAGTCCTCTTTCCTGACGCGGGTGATGTTGTCCTTCCTTCCAGGGCAACAACGACGACCTGATTCTGTCCTGCTGTCTCCATTACTGCAACGACAAGGCCAAGGACTTCATGCCCACTAACAAAGGTACAGGCACCCTGCAGCCTGGGCCGCTCACAAAGATGTGAGGGCCACACGCTGTGCCAGGCAGCTGAGGCGGATCCCTGGGGCCTGCACGCCATTTCTGGCAGGGATGCAGAGTTCATCACGCTCCCCTCCCAGGCCGGTATCGAGTGCCGTGCACCCTCTGTACGGAAGCCCTGAGTCCCTCAGCACAGGCCAGGGCCTGGAGCCGTTGTGCTGCAGGAGCAGCCTGTGCTCAGCCCGTTCTTATCACCATGCTGCCCAAAAGCCTCCAGCAGGATAGGGGAGCCGTGTGCTGGCGGCCAAGCACGGCCTCTGCTCGGGGCAGCTGAGAGTTGAAGGGCTGGTATACTCTACACAGTTAGGTTGGCTGCCTACATCGCTCAGGGCTGGGGCGCGTCACTCCCTGTGTGATGGAATTAAGCTGACCTAAGCCCCAGTGTCAGCAGCACCGGGCTACCAGGAGATGTCTTCTGTCACCGGAGCTCCTGCCCCTTGGGGAGGTGGATTTACTGCAGGGATGGAAGAGCCCCTCCCATCGCCATGGTCAGTGTCTACACTCCGGTGCTACAGCGGCACGACTGGTGCAGGCCTATCCCCAGGGCTGTCTGCACCCTACTCCGGTGCACAGCTCTGCTCTCTCTTCAGTCTGCCCACTTGGCGTCTGACACTGCGTACCAAGATCAGACAAACCCAGGGCTCTTTGCAGAGGCTGCTGGGATGGAAATTACATCAGCAGCTGCCCAAGAAATCAGCGCACATTTGTCAGCGCGAATTCTTAGCAGCTTAACTTGTCAGATTCGCAGAGAAACCATCACCAAATGTTTATGCGTAAATGATGCTGAATTTTAAAATCATGTGGATTATGGTGGATGCGGCCTGACAAGCTGACAGCCTCTGGTTTGTAACAAGGAGCTGCGTCCCCAGGCTCAGAACAGAGGATGTTTATTGTTACACATTTCTTAACGTGTCCGTGCAAAACCTCCTGATCCTGCTGCCAACAGATCTTGGGGCCCTCCCCTCCCAGCGCCGCAGATCCCAGGGCACCCTCCTGTGGGCCTGGCCTTCCCAACCCACCCTCACAAGACGGCACATCCCCAGACAGCCTCCCATGGGCCTGCCCCTACCAGCGCAGCAGATCCCGGGCTTCCAAGGGCTCATTTTTTCCCATTCAAGCCCTGGCTCAGAGACACTGTTTCCGATGCTCAGGGGAGCAGTCCTCTGGTCCAGCTGCTCGCATGCAGCCCGTTCACTTCCCTGCTGCACTCACGGAACCAGAGCTCCCAGCTCAGCAGGCTGGATGCAGGAAGCTCACCCAGCTGGCGGGCGAGACCATGTCCGTGATTTCTCCGGGTTCACTTTTCTGTAGCTATTTCCAAGCCAATCTGCGCCACCAAAGCCCTTGTGCTTGTGGCCCCCTCAGAAGGAAAATGGCTGCTCAGAATAAGGCTGGGTTTAGATCTTACCGTGATATCCCAGGGAACAACAGCACCAGCTTCCTGCTGGGATGCTTCTGAGGCTGTATCCCTGCCCCTCTGAGCCAGGCAAACGCACTGCCTGCTCTGGGGTTCTGCCTCGCACATGGGCCCAGCCTGGCATAATCAGGGCCTCTCCAGGGGGCGAGCAGGACGGGCATGCATGCTGGGATACTTCGGGATCAGATCCGATCTGTGCCAGGGACACAGCATGTCTGCCCTGCCTTGCCCTGGAGCTGCCTCTGCTGGGTTCAAGGTCAGTGTGCAGAAGTGATGAGGCTCCATCAGAAACGATCCGGCATCCAGTCAGGAATGGGGGGTGCTTCCAGGCAAGTATCCTCATGAGCCGGAGCCTGGCCTGGCAGCTGAGCCAAGCCCCCAGGTGTCAGGAGGGGTGAGGGCTGTGCCCAGGGCACCGGCAAGGCACTGTCTGCATTGAGTGCGTAACACCTCACACCACAGGTAGAATAGCCTCACCAGAGTGCCCCGGGCTGGGGCTCGGCAGAGCATGCGTTTGCAGCAGGCGGGGTTTGAGGAAGGGGAGGTCACGTAGCGCACGTGGGGAGAAGGGGAGGTTGTGCCAGGCATGGGGGCAGCATGAAGGAAGGAACCAAATCGAGAGGGAGAAGCAAAGAGCGGGCTGGGGGCTGCGGGCCAGCGTTTGGTGGAGCAGCGCCGGGTGGCTGCCCAGCCTGTGAGTGCTGATAGCATGAGTTCAGTGGCTGGCAGCAGCTTCCCCAGGCACACGTCCATTCTCTGGCATGTTGTTTCAGATGATCCGATCCGTCTGCTCAGAGAGGTGGTGCTGCTCACGGATGATCGGAACCTGCGTGTCAAGGCGCTAACCCGCAACGTGCCCGTGCGGGACATTCCCACCTTCCTGAAGTGGGCCCAGGAGGGCTGAGCGGGTGCGAAGGGGAAGGAGATGTCCCCGAGTGAGTGACGCAGCGTGTTGCTGGTGGGAAAACGGCTTTCGAGGCAGCCCTACACCACCGCCACTATCTCCTGACCCGCCACTGAACAATAAAGACCACGTCTTCAAACCCAACCCCGAATGGCCGTGTGCAAAGGGCCCTGCAGGCAAAAAGGTCGTTGCTGCGGATGGGTCGTGTGGAGGCTGGAACTCGGCGGGTTCCTGTGGTCGTTGGGAAGGGGGGAGGCAGAACAGGAGGGCGCTGGTCCTTGGTGGAAGCTTTGGGCAAGCCCCATTGTCAGTCTCAGCCTCTTGCCCATGTCAGCTTCCTTGACTGGAGAGAGCTCCCGGCGGAGGTCAGTGTTATGCCTCGTGCTCTGCGTGGGCCAGAGCACCTGGGCAATGGGAGTCTCCTGTCTCCGTGCGGACAGGGGCAGGGACCTGGGATTGTGGCAGTTCCTGCTGGCAGGTGGCGCAGCCAGAGGTTTCCAGAGGGGCCTGAGTTCCTGCGGGAGCCCTGGCTGTCAGCCGTGGAGACCCTGTGCACTTGGAGGTCAGGCTGTGTCCTGCATCAGCCATCACCGCGCTCTGGCCTCCTCGCTCACACCTTTGCTTTTCCTCTGCCCTTCCCCATCCCTGCTCCTTCCATTTTCCTGGCAGCTCGTGGCTTAGTGCCCCTCATCTGAGCCCCAGTTGTGTCCCAAGGGAGCAGGGCCGGGGCCGGCCCAGCACATCAGCCCCTTTACTTCCTAGCGATGGAGTCTGGCTGGAGACTAACTTGTTTGCGGCTCCTTTCCCCCGTTTGGAGATGCTCTTATCCCCTCTGCAGCAGTGGGGAGCAGCTTCTGGTTTGAGCGCATCATCTCGAGCATTAGGGGACTTTATTCTTTGGGATCGTTTGCTGCTTTCATGCTAAGGAAGAGCATCAAGTACCCTGGCGCCATTGTTCCTTGGTTGTTTTTGTCACTCTGCCCCACACCCCCTGTCCCATGTACCGCCTGATCTCCCTGCTTTGCCCCTCCACCCGTCCTGCTCTGCTCCCCCAGACCAGATGCACACCCTTAGCTCCTGCCCCACGCACTCCTTGCCTTTTGTCATGCTTACAATTTGCTCTTAAGGTTTTGACGTTCCAATAAAACTCGGTTGAGTCTGCCTGAGATCACATGACAGGCCGTGCTTTGGGGTGCTCTGTGCCCCCCCTCACAGGATGGGGCAGTCACAAGGCGCCACAGGGACCCGAGAAGGGGAATGATTCCTGTGGCCAGAGGGCAGCAGGAGCTGGGCTGGGCGGGACCGCTAACGAGGCCCTGACACCAAACTGCCGGTGGTTGCTGCGTGAGCAGCTTTGTGTGGCCTGGCTGCCCCTTCCCCATGGCTGGGCAGCCCTGGAGCTGACCCTATTGCCCCCCTCTGCCTCCCTGAGTGGGCAGATTCCCACGGCACCAGCCTCGGTGCAGGCTTGTGTGGGCTGGGCAGGCAGCTGTCACCCCCCGCTGCCTAGGCCCGTCTAGTCTGCGTCAGAGCGATGGGGCGAGCCACGGTACAGCGGGCGAGGGAGCTGTGGTCACCTCCATCCCCATGGCCGGGCAGGGCTTTGCCATGTCCCCGGGCAGTTCTGTGGCCGTGCAGGTGCTCAGCACCTTAAGGAAGGCGCGATGTTGCCCTCTCTAGGGACTTCACTGTACTCCCAGGCCTTCCCCAAATGGCCGCAGGTGCCCAGCGCGCCAAAGGAGCTGCCCCCTGGGTGGGCTGGATCAGAGAGAGGGAGGGAGGGAGGCAGCGGTGAGGGCGCTCCTGCCTTCCTGGGGTGGGTGAAGCTGGCTGGCTCGGGGGAGGCGGGCAGGGGACTGCTGGCTCTGGAGTCACTCAGCAGAGAGGGCAGTTGGTGCTGCTTTTGCCACGCACAGATCCTCCAGCCTGCCCCAGGTGCTGCCTCCCCTGGGGCCGGGGCATGGGAAAGCAAGCGCTAGGGACTGAGGCGGGGTTAGAGCTGGGCCCCCAGGCGCTGCTGTGCAGCGTTAGAGGCCGTGTGCGCTCCCAGCCGTGTTAGCCAAAGGGCCTCTCAACCACTGCAGAACCTGACGTCCTGTCACCGCTTGCTCCAGCAGCTGGCTGGGCGAGGGGCCACCGCGCAGCGCTGCGAAGCGAAACCAGGGCGCTGAGGCTGCTCCGGTACCAAGTCCAGCTGCCAGGCAGGGCTCCTGCAAGCAGAGCCGGCCTGCTGCTGCTCCTAAGGGAACTCAGTCCTGAGCACTGCCGCCTGTTGCTGGACACCCAACCCGGGACCTGTGGGGCTAAGCCCGCTGAAGCCACCGGAGCCCGTTGTGGAACAGACGGGGTGTGTGCTGCTGCTGGTGTGAGCTGTGCCGGGACCCAGGAGCTGGGGCTGTACGCGACATTCGTCCATTTTCTTTTCCCTAAAGCCTGTTGTATTTGAAACGTTTCTTCTAATGAACCCAGCGAGCTCCGCCATTGACGGCCCGCCTGAGACACGGCGCTGGGAGCGAGCTGGCCCAGCCGGAGCCCAGGAATGGGGCGCTCCGCTCTGAGCTGGCCACCCAGTGCCCGCCCCCGGCACCCTGGTGATGGGAGGATTGCCACCACCATGTCCCCTGGACGCAGCTGGCGCCAGCTGCTGCTTCTCAGACCAGACTGAAGCTAGGGCTGTCTGTGATCTGACTGGGCTGATGGTGCTGGTAGCACGAACTACTGCAGTGGTGTGAAAGCAGCTGGACACGCTCACCCACTCATGATGGTCCAGAGACACATCCAGGTATCACAGGCTCTGGGGTCTGGCTTGCCCTGCCCTGCCCAAGCCTCATGTGCGGGTCACCCAGTGCCCGGGAGGCCGCACCGTTCCGAGATGTCCAGGCTTCCGGCTGGTTTGTTCGGATGTTTTCGTAATCATTTCTCCTGCAAACGCCTCGCTGGGTCTCTCTCGTTCTGGTCCCTTTGCCGCTGGGGGCGAACCGGGGCTCGCGGGCCTGCGGCAGCTGCAACCCTGGGAACCGCTGTCGAGTTTGCGAGCGGAAAGCAGCGGGCCTCCCGCTTTTCCAGCCGGGGGAGAAGGCTTCCCGGGGACCCTGGCGTCTGGCCACTGACTTCAGTGGGGCCAGGATGGAACCACTGAGCCCAGCCATGCGCCCTCCTGCCCAGCCCCGGCCAGAGCATCTCCCCCTGCGTCCTGCAGCCAGCCCAGAACTGCTGGAGCTGAACTGCCCATTAGCCCCCTTCACCCGGTGCTGTTCTCCCCGCCGGGGCGCTTGTCACCCCCACGCCCAGCGCTGTGATCCAGCAGAACCATCCCCCTGCCTGCCCCCAGGGCTGCCCGTCCAGCAGCACCCCCGCCGTAGCCCCCCCCCACTGGTGCCCCCAGGCTCTGCCTAGAGTCCCCGTGCAACTGCATTACAGCCCCTGCCCCGGGCTGCGCAGCCGCTCGCCCCAGTGATCTGCCCTCCCCGGCTCGGCCAGTGCCTGCCCCGCTCCCAGGCCTGCCCCTAACGCTCCGGCGCACAGCTCAGCGGAGCCAGGCCCCACGGCGGAGCTGGGCCCATCCAGACGAAGGAAGGAGCTGGGCCGCACGTGTTAATGTCACTTTATTGCTGGTTGGGTGAGTACAGAGAAAGGCTGGTACAAATCAGAACCATTTACACGCCGGGCGGGGGCGCGGGCTGAGCTGGAGCCAGGCCCGGCCCGGCCCTGCCTTGGACACGTTCCCCTCCCCGGGCGTTGCTCACAGCTGCCGCAGCTTTGTCCCTGATGGCTGCAAGGGGCGCAGGGCAGCCTGTGTCTGACGCTGGCCCAGGCCGAGCCCTTCGGTCGCTTGGGGAGTCCGTTTGTGCCCAGGCTCCTGGGGCACCGGAGCTGGGTGGGCCCGGACCCCGGCACGGGAGATTTGCACCCCACGGCCGCTGGGGCTGTGGCGGGCGGCGCAGCCAGGCAGGCTGAAGGCACCATTGGTTTGAGGCCGGGCACAGTCGCCCCGTGTGCAAAGGAGAGAAGAGAAGGAAGGGAAAAGGGTTTCACATTATCCCCAGGCCGGAGGGGTGGGCTGGGACAGCCTCGGGTCGCCCAGGCGGGGCCTCGTGGCCTGCGCCCCGCCCGACGCCTTTGGTGGCTCAGTCTGGCCCGAGCAGGGGCGGCCCACGGCAGGACTCCAGGCTCGGCAGCACCTGGCTCGTGTGGCCCCTTAGTCCAGGCGTGTGGGGCGGATCTGCCCGCTCAGTGCAGCCCCGGGCCCGAGGGGCGGAGGTCAGCCCACTCCTATCGGCCGGGCGGCCGGGCGCCCGCCTGCCTGCAGTACCCCCTCCTGGCCCGGCGCAGAGCCCAGCCCGCTGCCCGTCCGGGCCACTGCCCCCCACGGGCTGCAGCACCAAGCCCAGCCCCACCCGGCCTGGGAACGGCGCAGCCCAGGTGGCCGCTGCCTCTCCCTGGCTGCGAGAGCGGCTGGTGCCCGGCCCAGCAGGAGACGGCGCCAGTGTGTGTCTGTCACAAGCTGGGCCCAGGACTCAGCCTCCAGGGAGCAGAGGCGAGGGCGCCTCACACCCGACCTGCTGCGTGGACGGGACGGGCCGGGGCGTCTGCAGAGACACAGCCCTTCGGTGCAGAGCGCAGCCCGGCTCCTGGCCCTGCACTCACAGCCTGGCCCCTCTGCCCTGCACCAGCCATAGGCGGGGGGGGGGGGCCCAGCCCCAGGAAAGCCGCTGGGGGCGTTAACAACCCCCTCCCGCCAGTGCTTTATTTGTGCTGAAAGGGGCCGGGGCTCAAAACAATCCTTGTCCTTTCATAACTGACTCCGCAAACCCAGAGGCCGGGCCTGCACTGCCGGGCCAGGGGGGCCGGGTCTCAGCCCTAAGAGGCCCTGGCACAAATCAACCACTGACTCCCATGGCCTCACGTTGCCAGCCCCACCCCCCAGCAAAGACCCCCCCTCCAGGGAGACAGCAGCATTCACCCTTCGTCCCTACCGCGTAGGGGCCCCTGTGACCCCAGAGAGTAAAAAACTGCTGCGGGGGGGGGGGATGTGTCCCAGGGGCTCAGTCTGGGGACAGCCGTGCCCCAAGCCCTGCGCTCTCCCACCAGCTGCTGGCGAGGGCAGGGGGCTCGCTCTCTGGGGTCAGCTTCCTCAGGAATGGCCAGGGGCAGGAGTTCCCTGAAGCAGCTGGGCCGGGCCTGGCTCAGGCAGGACACGGGGGCTATCCCTGAGACTGGCCGGGGGAGGCTGGTTCTCCTCCACAGGTGGTTGCTTTGGTTTCTGCTTGCCAGGCAGGGCCCAGGGCCGGAGGATCTTGGCGAGCCAGGCCCATCAGTGGGAGCTGGGAAGTTGGAGGGCTCAGGCACTGGGGATCGATCTCGTGGGTCGTTCTCCTGACCCTTCCCCCCCCCAGGCCCAGCTGCAGCCAGAGCCGGGAGAGGCGTTGTCATGCACTGGCTCTGGGCCGTTTGCTGGGCCAGGGCACAGCGCTCCCTGCAGAGCATCCAGCCCGTCTGCTGCTCCTCTTACACCCAGGAGGGGCCAGCGACTGGACAAGGCTGTGCCCACAGGCCCCGCCCTCCTCCGCGTGCCTGCAGCTCCTCCGTATCCAGCTACAGCTGCTGAGCCACGGCCTGCCCTGCTTCACTTCCCTCCTGCCCTCCCCAGCCCCCATGACCAGTCTAACAAGGCTGAGGGCGGCAGAACCGGCTCCTGTCCCCCACCCCCGGCAGCCGGGGCAGACAGTGCCACATGGACGTGGGAGCCCGGGCGACGCGAGGCGTCCGTGTGCGTGTGCGGAGCACAGGTGGGTGAGCAAGGGCGAGGGGCAGCTGCAAAAGCCAGTTTTGGTTGAGGCACAAAGTGGAGCTGCAGCAAAAGCCTGGCCCCCTCCCAGTGCCCCCGGCTCCTCCTAGCCGGCCCCATGGGGAAGCTGGGCTCCAGGCGGCCAGAGCCCGGCGGCTGCCCGGGGCTGGAGTCAAACAGTGGGCCCAGAGTTGGATTATTCTGCTCCTGCTGGGCCCAGCTGCTGCAGGGAGGTAGCGGAGCCACTGCCACGCCCCTCCTTGGGCCCAGGGCAGGGGACGGCCAGCTCCTGAGGTAGGAGGCAGCTTCACATTGTCCGCAAGGGAAACGTCCTTGTGCTGGGAGGCACCAGGCCCTGCTGGGCATTTGGCAGCTGTGCCAGCTATGGCAGAGGGCACAACACGGCCCCTTGTAGCCAGGCACTGGCCCCTTCAGGCCCCCCACCCCCAGGAAGCAGCTAGGGCAGGAAGCCATGGGATGGCTCCCACGGGCGAGTAAGGGGCTTGATCAGTGCCCAAGCAGCCCCATCACCAGACCGGAAACAACGCCATGGCCCAGCTGTAACCACGGCCACAGCCCACCAGCAGCACAACTCGTGGGACCCGGTGCCAGGGCCGTGCCCCCCCTGCGCTTTGGTAGCTGCAGGCGCTCCCCACGTGCCGGGGCAGGCGGAAGAGCTCCATCACGGCACATTTCCAGGGAGAAAAGTTACTCAGCCCCAAGCGCTGCCGAGGATCCAGCCGGGGAGGGGGCCACGGGCGCTGGGCGACCCCGGCCATGCAGCCGCTCTGGCCCTAGCTGGCGTGGGCAGCCCCGGGGCGCCAGGCAGGCCCCGTTAGGTGGGCGAGTAGCACTCTATGCTCCGGCCACCCTCGCCGTGCAGCAGGGGGCCGGCCCCAGCACCTCGGCCGCCTTCTCCTGGCTCAGCCCCAGGTGCTCGGCCGTGAACCGGGCCAGCGGGTAGAGGCTCTCCATGCTCTTGGGGTCGCTGAGGAAGTGCGAGGTGTGGGCGAGCAGCTCGGCCGCCTTCTCCTGCTTGAGGCCCAGCTGGTCGGCGGTGAGGCGCGCCATGGCGTAGACGCTGTCGGGGAAGTCCAGCTTGGCCTTGCCCTCGGGCCCGGCCGCGTGCATCTTCATGTGGCTGATGAGGTTGCGCTGCTGCGCGAACTTGCCACCGCACACCTGGCACTCGTAGGGCTTCTCGCCCGAGTGGATGCGCATGTGCTCGGTGAGCCGGTACTGCCGGGTGAAGCGCATGCCGCAGGCGTCGCAGGCGAAGGGCTTGAGGCCCAGGTGGCTGCGCATGTGGCGGGTCATGGTGCCGCGCTGCGTGAACTTCTTGCCGCAGATGGTGCAGGGGTAGGGCCGCGTCAGCCAGTGCGTCTTCTCGTGCTGCCGTAGCGTGGCCGGGTCCTTGTAGGCCTTGTCGCAGGAGGAGCAGCGGTAGGGCCGGATGATGTCGCCCAGGCCCTGGCCGCCTTTGTCCAGGAAGGGGACGGCCTGCTCCGAGGCCGCCTTGTGGAACAGCTCCTCCTCCGTGTGGGCCTCCACGTGGGCGTTGAGCTGCTCCGAGCTGGGGAAGCCCTTGCCGCAGGGGATGCAGACGTACAGGTTGTCGCCCAGGCTCTCGGGCTCGTAGCCCAGGTGGTTGCAGTACGGGCCCAGGTTGCTCCCGGGCGACGGGCCCTCGCTGCTGCCCGTGTCCTCGCTGGTGCTGTTCTCGTTCTCCAGCTCGTTGCTCTCCACGCTGGGGTAGCGGGACTGCGGGGCCAGGGGGGGCGACTCGGCCTTCTCCTCCCGCTCAGACTCCTTCTCCGCCTCGCACTCGTCCAGGTAGCTGCCCAGGGGCTCGTGCTTCATCCAGCGGTAGAGGAAGTCCCGGCCTTCGGCCCGGCCCAGGGGCTCGGCACAGGGCGGGCTGCCCCGGAAGCGGTCCGTGTGGTGGATCACCGCTTCGCCCGCCGGCGCTGCCTCTTTGTAGCCGGAGCCGTGGTTGGCCAGCAGCGAGGCGCCGAGCGGGGAGCTGTCATGCCGTGAGGGCAGCGAGGGCTCCCTGCTGTCCCCCGGGTGCAGCCTGTCCGTGGGCAGCAGCTGGGAGGAAGGGCCGTTGGGGCTCTTCTTGGAGAGGTCCAGGCCGCAGGGCGGCGAGCAGTGCCTCTCGGGCGGGCACAGCCCAGGCTGGTGCAGGGGGTTGCCCTGCGAGGCAGCGGCATAGAGCTCCCCGCACTGGGTGTTGAGGGGGTTGAGGGGCTCCCCGGGCTGCATGTCCACAGGCCGAGGGGGCCCCGAGTAGCAGGCCTGGATGACGGGGGTGGTGGCCCGGAGCCCCCGGCCCACCTTGCCGTAGGGGGGATAGCCCCCCCGCATGTGGCAGTACTTCCCCGTCCGCTTCAGCTTCTTCTTGCACAGAGTCACCAGGCCGGGGATCTGCAGGTAGCTGGCGGCGGCCAGCACGGCCCCCAGGCTCTGCTCCCCGCCCGGCTCGCACTCGCCCAGGCGGCCGGTGTAGATGAAGTCCAGGACCAGGCGGAAGATGCCCGGGCTCACCATCTCGTGGTCCAGGTTGAGCAGGTTGTCGTGCACCACCAGCGACTTCAGGTAGACGCTGCTGGCCGCCAGGACGTTCTTGTGCGCCCGGAACAGCGCGTTCTGCACCACGATGATCACGTCGCACAGGAAGCCCTTGGTGCGCTGCGTGTTGAGCTGCAGGAGAAGCTGCCTCGAGTGGCTCGGCACCTCCATGGCCTCCAGCATCGTGCTCAGCCCGCCACCTGCAAGAGACACGGCGTGAGGGGCGCCCGGCTGCCGGCCGCGGCCCAGGCCAGCGCGCAGCCTAATTTAGGCAAAACATCCCCGCCCGCGCTGCCGCTGCGCACGGCCTGTGGAATGCAGCCACGGGCGAGCCGGGAGGCAGCGGGGCCCAGCCGGCCGCCCGAACAGCACCGACCCCGGCCCCGGCCCCGGCCCCGGGCCGCCCTGCCAGCGCCCGCCCTCCCTGCCCGCCGCAGCCTGGGCTTCCCGGGGGTGCCGCCCGCACCCGGCGGCCCAGGGCCCGGCAGGGCGCGCAGGACGGGGGCTCCCGGCGCCGGGACCCGCTCGCGGACGGGCCTGCCTGGGGCGCTCCGCGCCTGCTGCCCGGGCTCCGGGAGGGGGCTCGGCGCTGCCGGCCGGGGGGATCCAAGGGGCGAAGCCGGCGCGGTCGCGCTCTCGGGCAGCGCCGCTCAGACGGGGCGGGAGGCAGCGGCCCGGCTGCAGCGGCCAGGGGAAGCCCCGGCCCCGGCAGGCCGCGTCCGGAGCTGGCTGGGCCCCGCAGCTACCTGAGGAGGAGACGGCGAGTCCCGGCGGGGAGCGGGGGCTGCGCGTCTGAGCCGCCTCCTGCCCGGCCCGGCCCGGCCCGCACTGACTGCGGCGCGCCTGGTGCCAGCCCTTATATCGGGGCTTCTCTCCGCGGGCCGGGCCGGGGGGGCCAAGCCCCTGCAGGCGCTGTAAGGAGGTGACATCACTCCCTCCGCTCCAGCGCCGCCAGCCCGGCCCCCACCTGAGCGCAGCGCAGCGCAGCCGGGCGGGGAGGGTCCGGGCCACCTGCCGCCCCCCGGGCCAGGGCCCGGGCCACCCCGCCCCTCGCCGGGCCCCTCCCCCGCCTCACACCCCCGCTGACCTGCAGCTCGGCTCGGCCCGGCCCGGCCCGGCCCGGCCCGGCGCCCTGAGCCCTCGAGGCGAGCGCACAGCCCCGCTCTGCTGCTGATGCCAACCCGAGGAGCGAGGCCGGGCTCCAGGGCGAGCCCCGAGGGCCAGGGGCGCTTGGCGGGGCCGGCAGCCCCTCGCCACCCGGCCCCCCATTCTCCCCCCTTTCCGCGGCGCCCTAGGTCAAGCCGCCGGCGGCGCTTTCGGCACCACGAAGCCCAAAGCCCAGAGGCCGAGGGAAGGAGCCGGGCCGGTCCCCGACTCGCCCCGCTGCCGCCCCCGCCTTGGCTCGCTTGCTGGGGGGAAACCGCCCCAGCCGGGCCGCTGCCCTGTCCCCGGCCCGGGCCGCGCTGCCGGGGCCGCCGGAGCGAGCCAGAGCCAGGGCGGGGAGGGGAGCGGAGGGGAGGGAGGGGAGTGCTTTGCTGGCCGGATCGGGCCGTCCGGGACCCGGGCAGGAAGGTGCGGGCTGGGCCGGGCTCGGAGCCAGCGGGGCCCGGCTGGCGCAGCTGCTGTGGCGGGGAGAGCGGGCGGCGGCTGCCCGCGCAGGGGAAGGAGCTTTGGGTGCGCCGGGACCAACGGGCTCGGCTCGGCTCGGCTGGCTCCGGGCAGGGCGAGCGGCGGCGGGCGGGGAAGGCAGGACAAGGGCTGGAGGCGGGAGGGAGCCCGGACCGGCTCGGGCCCGGCGGGAGCAGCTCTGTGCCCGCGGGGCTCGGGCCCTTCCTGCAGCCGCGGCTGGGCGAAGTTCGGGGCCCGGCTCCGCTGGTCGGGAGCGGGAGCCGCGAGGGCAGCGCCCGGCGCCCTCCAGTGGGGCGAGCCCCCGCGCTGCCCCTCCCGGCTCTGCGGTCCCGGGCACGCAGGGCCCAGGCTCGCTCCCCCCGGGTCGTGGCCGGACCGGGGCCCTGGACTCCCCCGCGGAGCACGGACCGTCCGTTCCCGTCTGGTCTCCGGCGAGCGGCCACCAGAGCCGCGCCGCGCCGCGCCCCCTCCCCGGTTCCTCTCTCCCTTTGGGGCATGACAGGCGCCAGCGACCGGGGACACCCCGCTCAGGAGCGCGCCCGCCTGGCCCGGGTCCCCCTGCTCCCGGCACTGGCAGAAGCTCCGGCACAGGCGCCCTCCCGCCCCGCGTTACCTGCGGGCCCGGTCGCTTCCGCCAGCCAGTCGAGCTCTCTGCGGACTCTCATGGCCCCCGAGCAGCAGCCTCAGCCCCTGGGTCTCCGCCGTGCGCTCCCCGCTGCCAGCCGGCGCCTCCGGCCCATGCCAGCTCCAGGGCTCTGCTGCCAAGGCGCTGCCTGTCTCGGCGCTCGCTGCGCGCTGCGCGCCAGGCCGGCGGCCGCTCCGGAGTGCGGCGCGGCGCGGCGCAGCGCAGCGCAGGAGGCAGCATGTGCAGCCGGCCCGGCGCACGGCTGGGCGCAAAGGTAAAGCCCGGGCTGCGAACTCCCTCTGACCCCGCTCTGAACTCTGCTCAGCGCCAGTCACTGTTAAAGGGACAGCAGCTGATTTCCTCCTCCCCTCGGCTCCCCGGGCGGGGCAGGGCCAGCCGGGCCCCCGGCGGCAGGAGGAGGAGCGGGGGCCCTGGACAGCTCCCCGAGGAGCTGGAGCGGGGCCCCCTGCCCTGCCCTGCCCTGCCCTGCCCGCGGCGGGAAGGAAGAGCCCCGCTTCTCTCAGGGAGCCGCCGGCCCGGCTCAGGGAAGTTAACCGCTGGGTCCGCCTGCTGGGCCGGGAGCTGTCGGCCGAGGGGCCCCGGGCTGGGAAGGTGAGAGCCGGCCGGAGCACACGAGCTCCCCGCGGCCCCTTCCCCTGCGGGCGGGATGGCGCCCCGCAGCCCGGCCCCCCCCCCGGATGAGCGGGTGAGTCTCTGGGGAGCGGCGGGCTCGGGGCCAGGCTGTCCGCATCGGGCCGCGTGGAGGCGGGGATGGGCTCCGCACTGGCCCGGGGGCGGGGACCTTCCTGCACCGGTGAAGTTTGGGGCTGGCAGCTGGATTCCCCCCTTTGCGCCCCGCCCCGGCGATCTGAGGCTCCGGCTTCCCCGGGGCTTGCTGGGTGCCCGATGCGCTGCCCAAGCCTCATGTGCGGGTCACCCAGTGCCCGGGAGGCCGCACCGTTCCGAGATGTCCAGGCTTCCGGCTGGTTTGTTCGGATGTTTTCGTAATCATTTCTCCCGCAAACGCCTCGCTGGGTCTCTCTCGTTCTGGTCCCTTTGCCGCTGGGGGCGAACCGGGGCTCGCGGGCCTGCGGCAGCTGCAACCCTGGGAACCGCTGCCGAGTTTGGGGGCGGAAAGCAGCGGGCCTCCCGCTTTCCCAGCTGGGCGGGAAGGCTTCCCAGGGACCCTGGCGTCTGGCCCCTGACTTCAGTGGGGCCAGGATGGAACCACTGAGCCCAGCCATGCGCCCTCCTGCCCAGCCCCGGCCAGAGCATCTCCCCCTGCGTCCTGAACTGCTGGAGCTGAACTGCCCATTAGCCCCCTTCACCCGGTGCTGTTCTCCCCGCCGGGGCGCTTGTCACCCCACGCCCAGCGCTGGGATCCAGCAGAACCATCCCTCTGCCTGCCCCCCAGGGCTGCCCGTCCAGCAGCACCCCCGCCGCAGGCCCCCCCCCCCCCCACTGGTGCCCCCAGGCTCTGCCTGGAGTCCCCATGCAACTGCGTTACAGCCCCTGCCCCGCGCTGCACGTTTAACGCAGCCGCTCGCCCCAGTGATCTCCTGCCCTCCCCGGTTCGGCCAGTGCCTGCCCCGCTCCCAGGCCTGCCCCTAACGCTCTTGCGCACGGCTCAGCGGAGCCAGGCCCCATGGCGGAGCTGGGCCCATCCAGCCCGAAGGAAGGAGCCGGGCCGCACGTGTTAATGTCACTTTATTGCTGGTTGGGTGAGTACAGAGAAAGGCTGGTACAAATCAGAACCATTTACACGCCGGGCGGGGGCGCGGGCTGAGCTGGAGCCAGGCCCGGCCCGGCCCTGCCTTGGACACGTTCCCCTCCCCGGGCGTTGCTCACAGCTGCCGCAGCTTTGACCCTGATGGCTGCAAGGGGCGCAGGGCAGCCTGTGTCTGACGCTGGCCCAGGCCGAGCCCTTCGGTCGCTTGGGGAGCCCGTTTGTGCCCAGGCTCCTGGGGCACCGGAGCTGGGTGGGCCCGGACCCCGGCACGGGAGATTTGCACCCCACGGCCGCTGGGGCTGTGGCGGGCGGCGCAGCCAGGCAGGCTGAAGGCACCATTGGTTTGAGGCCGGGCACAGTCGCCCCGTGTGCAAAGGAGAGAAGAGAAGGAAGGGAAAAGGGTTTCACATTATCCCCAGGCCGGAGGGGGGGGCTGGGACAGCCCCGGGTCGCCCAGGCGGGGCCTCGTGGCCTGTGCCCCGCCCGACGCCTTTGGTGGCTCAGTCTGGCCCGAGCAGGGGCGGCCCACGGCAGGACTCCAGGCTCGGCAGCACCTGGCTCGTGTGGCCCCTTAGTCCAGGCGTGTGGGGCGGATCTGCCCGCTCAGTGCAGCCCCGGGCCCGGGGGCGGAGGTCAGCCCACTCCTATCGGCCGGGCGGCCGGGCGCCCGCCTGCCTGCAGTACCCCCTCCTGGCCCGGCGCAGAGCCCAGCCCGCTGCCCGTCCAGGCCACTGCCCCCCAAGGCCACTGCCCCCCACGGGCTGCAGCACCAAGCGCAGCCCCACCCGGCCTGGGAACGGCGCAGCCCAGGTGGCCGCTGCCTCTCCCTGGCTGCGAGAGCGGCTGGTGCCCGGCCCAGCAGGAGACGGCGCCAGTGTGTGTCTGTCACAAGCTGGGCCCAGGACTCAGCCTCCAGGGAGCAGAGGCGAGGGTGCCTCACACCCGACCTGCTGTGTGGACGGGACGGGCCGGGGCGTCTGCAGAGACACAGCCCTTCGGTGCAGAGCGCAGCCCGGCTCCTGGCCCTGCACTCACAGCCTGGCCCCTCTGCCCTGCACCAGCCATAGGCGGGGGAGCGGGGGGCCCAGCCCAGCCCCAGGAAAGCCCCTGGGGGCGTTAACAACCCCCTCCCGCCAATGCTTTATTTGTGCTGAAAGGGGCCAGGGCTCAAAACAATCCTTGTCCTTTCATAACTGACTCCGCAAACCCAGAGGCGCTGGGTCCTGCACTGCCGGGCCAGGGGGGCCGGGTCTCAGCCCTGACAGGCCCTGGCACAAATCAACCACTGACTCCCATGGCCTCACGTTGCCAGCCCCACCCCCCAGCAAAGACCCCCTCCCCTCCCCAGGGAGACAGCAGCATTCACCCTAGCTGCGTAGGCGCCCCTGTGACCCCAGAGAGTAAAAAACTGCTGGGGGGGGGGAGGGGATGCGTCCCAGGGGCTCAGTCTGGGGACAGCCGGTCCCCAAGCCCTGCGCTCTCCCACCAGCTGCTGGTGAGGGCAGGGGGCTCGCTCTCTGGGGTCAGCTTCCTCAGGAATGGCCAGGGGCAGGACTTCTCTGAAGCAGCTGGGCCGGGCCTGGCTCAGGCAGGACACGGGGGCTATCCCTGAGACTGGCCGGGGAGGCTGGTTCTCCTCCACAGGTGGTTGCTTTGGTTTCTGCTTGCCAGGCAGGGCCCAGGGCCGGAGGATCTTGGCGAGCCAGGCCCATCAGTGGGAGCTGGGAGGGTGGAGGGCTCAGGCACTGGGGATCGATCTCGTGGGTCGTTCTCCTGACCCTTCCCCCCCCAGGCCCAGCTGCAGCCAGAGCCGGGAGAGGCGTTGTCATGCACTGGCTCTGGGCCGTTTGCTGGGCCAGGGCACAGCGCTCCCTGCAGAGCATCCAGCCCGTCTGCTGCTCCTCTTACACCCAGGAGGGGCCAGCGACTGGAGAAGGCTGTGCCCACAGGCCCCGCCCTCCTCCGCGTGCCTGCAGCTCCTCCGTATCCAGCTACAGCTGCTGAGCCACGGCCTGCCCTGCTTCACTTCCCTCCTGCCCTCCCCAGCCCCTATGACCAGTCTAACAAGGCTGAGGGCGGCAGAACCGGCTCCTGTCCCCCACCCCCGGCAGCCGGGGCAGACAGTGCCACATGGACGTGGGAGCCCGGGTGACGCGAGGCGTCCGTGTGCGTGTGCGGAGCACAAGTGGGTGAGCAAGGCCCGGGGGGGGGGCGGGCGAGGGGCAGCTGCAAAAGCCAGTTTTGGTTGAGGCACAAAGTGGAGCTGCAGCAAAAGCCTGGCCCCCTCCCAGTGCCCCCGGCTCCTCCTAGCCGGCCCCATGGGGAAGCTGGGCTCCAAGCGGCCAGAGCCCGGCGGCTGCCCGGGGCTGGAGTCAAACAGTGGGCCCAGAGTTGGATTATTCTGCTCCTGCTGGGCCCAGCTGCTGCAGGGAGGTTGCGGAGCCACTGCCACGCCCCTCCTTGGGCCCAGGGCGGGGGACGACCAGCTCCTGAGGTAGGAGGCAGCTTCACATTGTCCGCAAGGGAAACGTCCTTGTGCTGGGCGGCACCAGGCCCGGCTGGGCATTTGGCAGCTGTGCCAGCTATGGCAGAGGGCACAACACGGCCCCTTGTAGCCAGGCACTGGCCCCTTCAGGCCCCCCACCCCCAGGAAGCAGCTAGGGCAGGAAGCCATGGGATGGCTCCCACGGGCGAGTAAGGGGCTTGATCAGTGCCCAAGCAGCCCCATCACCAGACCGGAAACAACGCCATGGCCCAGCTGTAACCACGGCCACAGCCCACCAGCAGCACAACTCGTGGGACCCGGTGCCAGGGCCGTGCCCCCCCTGCTCTTTGGTAGCTGCAGGCGCTCCCCACGTGCCGGGCAGGCGGAAGAGCTCCATCACGGCACATTTCCAGGGAGAAAAGTTACCCAGCCCCAAGCGCTGCCGAGGATCCAGCCGGGGAGGGGGCCACGGGCGCTGGGCGACCCCGGCCATGCAGCCGCTCTGGCCCTAGCTGGAGTGGGCAGCCCCGGGGCGCCAGGCAGGCCCCGTTAGGTGGGCGAGTAGCACTCTATGCTCCGGCCACCCTCGCCGTGCAGCAGCGGGGCCGGCCCCAGCACCTCGGCCGCCTTCTCCTGGCTCAGCCCCAGGTGCTCGGCCGTGAACCGGGCCAGCGGGTAGAGGCTCTCCATGCTCTTGGGGTCGCTGAGGAAGTGCGAGGTGTGGGCGAGCAGCTCGGCCGCCTTCTCCTGCTTGAGGCCCAGCTGGTCGGCGGTGAGGCGCGCCATGGCGTAGACGCTGTCGGGGAAGTCCAGCTTGGCCTTGCCCTCGGGCCCGGCCGCGTGCATCTTCATGTGGCTGATGAGGTTGCGCTGCTGCGCGAACTTGCCGCCGCACACCTGGCACTCGTAGGGCTTCTCGCCCGAGTGGATGCGCATGTGCTCGGTGAGCCGGTACTGCCGGGTGAAGCGCATGCCGCAGGCGTCGCAGGCGAAGGGCTTGAGGCCCAGGTGGCTGCGCATGTGGCGGGTCATGGTGCCGCGCTGCGTGAACTTCTTGCCGCAGATGGTGCAGGGGTAGGGCCGCGTCAGCCAGTGCGTCTTCTCGTGCTGCCGTAGCGTGGCCGGGTCCTTGTAGGCCTTGTCGCAGGAGGAGCAGCGGTAGGGCCGGATGATGTCGCCCAGGCCCTGGCCGCCTTTGTCCAGGAAGGGGACGGCCTGCTCCGAGGCCGCCTTGTGGAACAGCTCCTCCTCCGTGTGGGCCTCCACGTGGGCGTTGAGCTGCTCCGAGCTGGGGAAGCCCTTGCCGCAGGGGATGCAGACGTACAGGTTGTCGCCCAGGCTCTCGGGCTCGTAGCCCAGGTGGTTGCAGTACGGGCCCAGGTTGCTCCCGGGCGACGGGCCCTCGCTGCTGCCCGTGTCCTCGCTGGTGCTGTTCTCGTTCTCCAGCTCGTTGCTCTCCACGCTGGGGTAGCGGGACTGCGGGGCCAGGGGGGGCGACTCGGCCTTCTCCTCCCGCTCAGACTCCTTCTCCGCCTCGCACTCGTCCAGGTAGCTGCCCAGGGGCTCGTGCTTCATCCAGCGGTAGAGGAAGTCCCGGCCTTCGGCCCGGCCCGGGGGCTCGGCACAGGGCGGGCTGCCCCGGAAGCGGTCCGTGTGGTGGATCACCGCTTCGCCCGCCGGCGCTGCCTCTTTGTAGCCGGAGCCGTGGTTGGCCAGCAGCGAGGCGCCGAGCGGGGAGCTGTCATGCCGTGAGGGCAGCGAGGGCTCCCTGCTGTCCCCCGGGTGCAGCCTGTCCGTGGGCAGCAGCTGGGAGGAAGGGCCGTTGGGGCTCTTCTTGGAGAGGTCCAGGCCGCAGGGCGGCGAGCAGTGCCTCTCGGGCGGGCACAGCCCAGGCTGGTGCAGGGGGTTGCCCTGCGAGGCAGCGGCATAGAGCTCCCCGCACTGGGTGTTGAGGGGGTTGAGGGGCTCCCCGGGCTGCATGTCCACAGGCCGAGGGGGCCCCGAGTAGCAGGCCTGGATGACGGGGGTGGTGGCCCGGAGCCCCCGGCCCACCTTGCCGTAGGGGGGATAGCCCCCCCGCATGTGGCAGTACTTCCCCGTCCGCTTCAGCTTCTTCTTGCACAGAGTCACCAGGCCGGGGATCTGCAGGTAGCTGGCGGCGGCCAGCACGGCCCCCAGGCTCTGCTCCCCGCCCGGCTCGCACTCGCCCAGGCGGCCGGTGTAGATGAAGTCCAGGACCAGGCGGAAGATGCCCGGGCTCACCATCTCGTGGTCCAGGTTGAGCAGGTTGTCGTGCACCACCAGCGACTTCAGGTAGACGCTGCTGGCCGCCAGGACGTTCTTGTGCGCCCGGAACAGCGCGTTCTGCACCACGATGATCACGTCGCACAGGAAGCCCTTGGTGCGCTGCGTGTTGAGCTGCAGGAGAAGCTGCCTCGAGTGGCTCGGCACCTCCATGGCCTCCAGCATCGTGCTCAGCCCGCCACCTGCAAGAGACACGGCGTGAGGGGCGCCCGGCTGCCGGCCGCGGCCCAGGCCAGCGCGCAGCCTAATTTAGGCAAAACATCCCCGCCCGCGCTGCCGCTGCGCACGGCCTGTGGAATGCAGCCACGGGCGAGCCGGGAGGCAGCGGGGCCCAGCCGGCCGCCCGAACAGCACCGACCCCGGCCCCGGCCCCGGCCCCGGGCCGCCCTGCCAGCGCCCGCCCTCCCTGCCCGCCGCAGCCTGGGCTTCCCGGGGGTGCCGCCCGCACCCGGCGGCCCAGGGCCCGGCAGGGCGCGCAGGACGGGGGCTCCCGGCGCCGGGACCCGCTCGCGGACGGGCCTGCCTGGGGCGCTCCGCGCCTGCTGCCCGGGCTCCGGGAGGGGGCTCGGCGCTGCCGGCCGGGGGGATCCAAGGGGCGAAGCCGGCGCGGTCGCGCTCTCGGGCAGCGCCGCTCAGACGGGGCGGGAGGCAGCGGCCCGGCTGCAGCGGCCAGGGGAAGCCCCGGCCCCGGCAGGCCGCGTCCGGAGCTGGCTGGGCCCCGCAGCTACCTGAGGAGGAGACGGCGAGTCCCGGCGGGGAGCGGGGGCTGCGCGTCTGAGCCGCCTCCTGCCCGGCCCGGCCCGGCCCGCACTGACTGCGGCGCGCCTGGTGCCAGCCCTTATATCGGGGCTTCTCTCCGCGGGCCGGGCCGGGGGGGCCAAGCCCCTGCAGGCGCTGTAAGGAGGTGACATCACTCCCTCCGCTCCAGCGCCGCCAGCCCGGCCCCCACCTGAGCGCAGCGCAGCGCAGCCGGGCGGGGAGGGTCCGGGCCACCTGCCGCCCCCCGGGCCAGGGCCCGGGCCACCCCGCCCCTCGCCGGGCCCCTCCCCCGCCTCACACCCCCGCTGACCTGCAGCTCGGCTCGGCCCGGCCCGGCCCGGCCCCCTCAGCCCTCGAGGCGAGCGCACAGCCCCGCTCTGCTGCTGATGCCAACCCGAGGAGCGAGGCCGGGCTCCAGGGCGAGCCCCGAGGGCCAGGGGCGCTTGGCGGGGCCGGCAGCCCCTCGCCTCCCGGCCCCACTTTCTCCCGCCTTTCCGCTGCGCCCTAGGTCAAGCCGCCGGCGGCGCTTTCGGCACCACGAAGCCCAAAGCCCAGAGGCCGAGGGAAGGAGCCGGGCCGGTCCCCGACTCGCCCCGCTGCCGCCCCCGCCTTGGCTCGCTTGCTGGGGGGAAACCGCCCCAGCCGGGCCGCTGCCCTGTCCCCGGCCCGGGCCGCGCTGCCGGGGCCGCCGGAGCGAGCCAGGGCCAGGGCCAGGGCGGGGAGCGGAGGGGACGGGAGGGAGGGAGGGGAGTGCTTTGCTGGCCGGATCGGGCCGTCCGGGACCCGGGCAGGAAGGTGCGGGCTGGGCCGGGCTCGGAGCCAGCGGGGCCCGGCTGGCGCAGCTGCTGTGGCGGGGAGAGCGGGCGGCGGCTGCCCGCGCTGGGGAAGGCGCTTTGGGTGCGCCGGGACCAACGGGCTCGGCTCGGCTCGGCTCGGCTCGGCTCCGGGCAGGGCGAGCGGCGGCGGGCGGGGAAGGCAGGACAAGGGCTGGAGGCGGGAGGGAGCCCGGACCGGCTCGGGCCCGGCGGGAGCAGCTCTGTGCCCGCGGGGCTCGGGCCCTTCCTGCAGCCGCGGCTGGGCGAAGTTCGGGGCCCGGCTCCGCTGGTCGGGAGCGGGGAGCCGCGAGGGCAGCGCCCGGCGCCCTCCAGTGGGGCGAGCCCCCGCGCTGCCCCTCCCGGCTCTGCGGTCCCGGGCACGCAGGGCCCAGGCTCGCTCCCCCCGGGTCGTGGCCGGGACCGGGGCCCTGGACTCCCCCGCGGAGCACGGACCGTCCGTTCCCGTCTGGTCTCCGGCGAGCGGCCACCAGAGCCGCGCCGCGCCCCCTCCCCGGCTCCTCTCCCCCTTTGGGGCATGACAGGCGCCAGCGACCGGGGACACCCCGCTCAGGAGCGCGCCCGCCTGGCCCGGGTCCCCCTGCTCCCGGCACTGGCAGAAGCTCCGGCACAGGCGCCCTCCCGCCCCGCGTTACCTGCGGGCCCGGTCGCTTCCGCCAGCCAGTCGAGCTCTCTGCGGACTCTCATGGCCCCCGAGCAGCAGCCTCAGCCCCTGGGTCTCCGCCGTGCGCTCCCCGCTGCCAGCCGGCGCCTCCGGCCCATGCCAGCTCCAGGGCTCTGCTGCCAAGGCGCTGCCTGTCTCGGCGCTCGCTGCGCGCTGCGCGCCAGGCCGGCGGCCGCTCCGGAGTGCGGCGCGGCGCAGCGCGGCGCAGGAGGCAGCATGTGCAGCCGGCCCGGCGCACGGCTGGGCGCAAAGGTAAAGCCCGGGCTGCGAACTCCCTCTGACCCCGCTCTGAACTCTGCTCAGCGCCAGTCACTGTTAAAGGGACAGCAGCTGATTTCCTCCTCCCCTCGGCTCCCCGGGCGGGGCAGGGCCAGCCGGGCCCCCCGGCGGCAGGAGGAGGAGCGGGGGGCCCTGGACAGCTCCCCGAGGAGCTGGAGCGGGGCCCCCTGCCCTGCCCTGCCCTGCCCTGCCCTGCCCGCGGCGGGAAGGAAGAGCCCCGCTTCTCTCAGGGAGCCGCCGGCCCGGCTCAGGGAAGTTAACCGCTGGGTCCGCCTGCTGGGCCGGGAGCTGTCGGCGGAGGGACCCCGGGCTGGGAAGGTGAGAGCCGGCCGGAGCACACGAGCTCCCCGCGGCCCCTTCCCCTGCGGGCGGGATGGCGCCCCGCAGCCCGGCCCCCCCCCCGGATGAGCGGGTGAGTCTCTGGGGAGCGGCGGGCTCGGGGCCAGGCTGTCCGCATCGGGCCGCGTGGAGGCGGGGATGGGCTCCGCACTGGCCGGGGGCGGGGACCTTCCTGCACCGGTGAAGTTTGGGCTTTGGCCTCCCTCCTGCCATCGAGGGCTCCAGGAGCCCGGGCTGACACCCCCGTCGCGGACTGGGCCGGCCACGCTGCCCCCTGCCCTGTCCGGTCCGGTCTCAGCACCGCCCCGCAGGCCGGGCCCTGGGGCTCTCCGAGCCCGGCACCTACCTGGGGATCATCCCTGAGCCCAGGTGCAGCGGGTCTCCCGCCGGGGGGGATCACGGCTCTGCCGCCCGGCCGGGCGCAGCTTGTCGGTAGCTGCTGCCATCTAGCGTCGGCGACCCGCCGGGCAGCTCCGCGCAGCGCAGGTGCGCGCCCCGGGCGCGGGGAAGGTGGCGCGGAGGGCAGGGCTCGCCGGCACAGGGGAGCTCTGCGCGGCCCTAGCGCGCAGGGACTGGCAGCTGGGCTCGCCTGGAGCGCGGCCGGGCGGGCCCGGCTTCCCCTCTGGAGCGAGGAAGCGCTCGGGGTGCCGGGGTCGAGGAGGGCGCTTAGCTCGCGGGGAGGGTCCGGCTGGGCCCCGGGGGCCCTGCCGCGTGCACAGCGCGTGGGGAGCGGAGCAGCGGGGCCGGGCCGGGCCGGGCCGGGCCTGGGGAGGCTGGGGCTGCGCGGGGCGGTGCGGTGCGGGCCGAGGTACGTCCAGGCGCTCGGGGCGGGGCGGATACAGGGATGGAGACCGAGAGCCGGTCTGGAGCCATCTCCCGGGCCTCGTCTGTCACCGGGCCCGGCGGGAGCCGGCTGGCGAGCGGGCGGGGCTGCCTCGGTGACTCCTGCCCCGCCACGCGGCCCCTCCCCGGAGTCTCTTGGTCGGCCGGGCCCGGGGCTGGTGGCGCCTCCGCGCGGAGCCGAGGGGACTGCAAGCCACTCGCCTGTCGGCTGCGGTGGAGCGCCCGACGGACGGACGGACGGACGGACGCCTCTGGCCCAGTCGGGGCTCAGCCTTTCCTCCCCCCGGTGCCCGGACGGACGGACGGACAGACCCGGCCCTGGCACCGGTCCCCGGCAGCGCAGTGCGGGTGACAGCGGAGCTGCAGGGAAAGCCCCGCCGGGCCGCGCTGGGGACCGGGCCGCGCAGGGACCGGGCGCGGGGCGGGGGGCGCGGGGCGGCTCGGTCGAGCGGGGTCCCGGCTCCGACTTTACGGGGGGCGGAAACACTTCGGAAATGGAAGTTGTGGGGTTTCTGGGGGGTCACCACGTGACTCACATTGACCAATCGAACAGGAAAAGCGCCCCCCAGGCCAGGCGCCCGCAGGGACCGGGCAGGGAAGCGGGGCGAAGCCCCGGCGGCTGAGTGCGGCCGCCAGCCCGCGGCGCTGCGTCCGGGTGTAGGTCCTGCGGAAACCCCCGGGTCCAGCCCCCCAGCCCCGAATCCAGCTTCTCCCCGTCCAGCCCCCCACACCCGAGCGCCCCCGTCCTGCTCCCCAGAGAACCTCGCCGCCTCCTCTTCTTTTCTTTAAATGTCTTTTTCTCAGTGGAAAATCCTGCCCTTCGGAAAACCTCCGCCCGCCTTCCGGATCTGTGCCCGTGAGCCAGCCCCAGCCCCAGCCCCGCCTGGAGCCAGCCAGCGGCAGGCCCACGGCAGGGGTGGGACAGACACAGCGGCAGTGCAGCCTTGTGCAGACCTTGTGCTACACCGGGGGGGGGAGGGATGGTTCGTTACCATGACAACGAAGGGTTTGCCCCGGCCAGCAGCCCTAGCTGGCCAGTGGCCCCCGGCTGTGACCCGGCCCCTCCAGAGCACACTGGCCAACGCCTGCATGTCCGCCAGCAGCTCCCTCCCCGGGCGTTATGGGGCAGCTGCCCACATTTCCCAGCCTGCGCTGGCTGACTGGAAAGTGTGGTACACAGGGGGCGGACCCATAGCAGTGTAGCCCTGGCTGGGGAGGGTGTCATGAACCGGTTGTGCTGGTAGCATTGAAGGACCGGAGTCTGCAGGCCGTGCCGGGGGCTGGACAAGTTGTCACGGACACAGCCTCTGTGCTGAGGCCACGCCAGCAGCAGCCTGATACTGAGTTCTTGGGCCAAGTGCAGCGGTGGGTGGAGGCGCGTCAGAGCTGGTGTAACTTGTACTTTCCTCTGGCCCCTTCGCACTGAGTGAAGACTGCTCCCTTCCACTTAGACCGGGCGATTACCAGCAGGTGACACTCAGGCCTCCCCACTTCAGCTCTGCGTTCGCCCCGCTAAGTCTCAGGCGGTCTAAGCTGGTCTAAATAACTCGCAGGCTGAGGGCCCGAAGAGAGGCGCAGAGCAAGAGAAGCAGCCGTGGGTGGGGAGGCTATGTCTGTTGAGCACCCCGCCTTTAACGCAGCCGCTGTGCCAGAGGCGTGTCCGGGCATGTTACACCTATGGCTGCCTCGTTTCTTGGTGCCTCTCCAACGTGGGGGCCCTGCAAGATCTCTGCGTCACACTGGGACTCGCTGTGTGTGATGGCAATGGCAAGCGGTGTGCATGGAGGCGTCTGAGACGTTGTCGGGGTGAAGCATCCCCTGAGGCGGGTGGGTCTCATTTAACTCAGCCAGGAGTGAGAACAGGCCGTGTTTACAGCTGGCCACTGACAAAGCAAACGAATCCCAAGAAAAGACTCTGACTAGGGGCCGTGGGGCTGAGCTGGGTCAGTTAAACACCTTGGTTATGAACAGAGACAAAAGGTCTGGGGCTGGATGAAAGCTGACAACACGTCCCACGTTATTCTCCATTACAGGCAACGCGCTGCCAGCGTGACTGGCTCCCACGAAGTGGCTCCTAACTTGTTTTGATGTTTCTCTTTTCGCTGTAACCTCCTTTCAAAGTGACTTGCTTTTATTTTAATCTTAATCTGGAAGGTCGTTAAATAAAGGTCAGTTTGGTTTTACCGGATAGGCTAAGTGCTCTGTGCTCAGGAGCGGGCTGAACTGAGGCGAAGCCAGTAAAGTGGGGTGCATTGCTTCAAAGGAGGGGTGCATGCTGCAGGAAGACAATGGACTGGGCACTCGAGTGTAGCAAAACGGAATGTGTAAATTCCTAGCCTGCCCTGGAAAAGAGCAGGGCTTGTGAGAGCCTGGAGTGCTTGTGTTGTGTTGTGTTGTGTTTGTTGTGGTAGCTTTGGAGAACTTCCCCTGGAGACAAGACTGCCTCACACTGTAAGCAGGTGGTAAAGAGTCACGTTGGTTAACCCTGACAAGTATCACACATACCAAGAAGCCTGAAGGTGTAAATTACACCAGGGTTAAGCTGCTTTCACAGTTTCATAGATGCCAAGGCATGAATGGACAATTGCGGCCGCCCAGTCTGACCCCCTGTAGAGCACAGGCCCCAGACCGTCCCCAAATAATCCCTAGGGCAGAGCTTTTTGAAAAGCAGCCAGTCTTGATTTAAAAATGGCCAGTGCTGGAGAACCCGCCTGGCCCTTGGTACATCATTCCAGCGGCTAATTACCTTCATTGTTACACGTTTTGTCTGTAGTTCCAGTCTGAATCTGTTTAGCTTCAACTTCCAGCCATTGGCTCCAGTTAGAACTTTCTATGCGAGCCCTGAGCCAATTACCAGCCATTTGTTCCCATGCAGGTACTTACAGCCCATGATCAGGCCACCCCTGGACTTTCTCGTCGTTACAGTAAATAGCTGGAGCTCCTGGAGTCTATCACTATCCGGCAGGTTTTCTAATCTTTGAATCATTCACACGGCTCTTCCGAACCCTCTCCCATTTATCAGCACCCTTCCTGAATTGCAGACCCCAGACCCGGACACAGTATTGCAGAGGTGGTCGCACCAGTGCCAATGCAGAGGTAAAATAACCTCTCTGCTCTACTCCAGATTCCCCTGTTTATGCATCCCAGGATCACATTAGCTCTTTTGGCCACACATCACACGGGGAGCTCATGTTCAACTAATTATTCACTATGACCCCCATATCTTTTTCAGAGTCGCAGCTTTCCAGGATAGAGTCTCTCCTGTAAGCACGGCCGACATGCTTTGTTCCTGGATGTGTATATTGACATCTAGCCATATTAAAATGCACGTTGTTTGCTTGCAGCCAGTTTACCAAATGATCCAGATTGCTCTGTCCTCTTCATTATTTACCACTCTCCCAATTTTTGTGCCATCTGCAAACTTGATCAGTGATGATTTTGTTTTCTTCCAGGTCATTGATAAAAATGTTAAATAGCGTAAGTCCAAGAACCAATTCCTGTAAGACCACAGTAGAAACATACCCGTTCAGTGATGATTCCCCATTTACAATTATGTTTTGTGACCTATCAGGCAGCCAGGTTTTAATCCATTTAATGTGTGTGATGTTAATTTTATATCTTTCTAATTTTTTAAATCAAAATGTCATGTGGTACCAAGTCAAATGCCTTATAGATGTCTAAGTATAAAATTCTACTGCCTTTATCAACCAAATTTATAATCTCATTTAAACATTTATATCTATCAACTTAGGTTGACTGGATCTATTTTCCACAAACCCATGTTGAATGGACTTAATTATGTTACCCTCTTTAATTCTTTATTAACCGAGTCCCATCAGAGCCATTCCATTATCTTGACTGGGATTGATGTCAAAGTGACAAGTCTATAATTATCTGAGTCATCTCATTTCCCTTTTTAAATATTGACACAACATCAGTTTCCTTCCTGTCTTCTGGAACTTCTCCAGTGTTTCAAAACTTATTGAAAATCAACAGTCCAGTGAGATCCTCAGCCAGCTCTTTTAAAACTCTTATATGCAACTTAGAAGGATCTGCTGATTTTTTTAAACTGTCTAACTTTAGTAGCTGCTGTTTAACATCCACCAATGAGTAAATTCTAAGGAGATAATTTTTCACCTCCTTCCACATCACATCTAGCTTTGTATTTGATAATTGCCTTATAGTGGCTCAGAATTAAGCTGAACATTAGAATCACAGAATCCTAGGACTGGAAGGGACCTCAAGAGGTCTTCTAGTCCAGTCCCCTGCACTCAAGGCAGCATTAAATATTATCTAGACCATCCCTGACAGTGTTTGTCTAACCTGCTCTTAAAAACTTCCAGTGATGGAGATTCACAACCTTCCTAGGCAATGCATTGCGGTGTTTCACTACCCGGACAGTTAGGAGGTTTTTCCTAATGTCCAACCTAAACCACCTTTGCTGCAATTTAAGCCTATTGCTTCTTGGCCTACCCTCAAGGGTTAAAAAGAACAATTTTTCTCCTGCTTCCTTGTAACACCCTTTTATGAACTTGCAAAGTATTATCCTGTCCCTGCCTCCGTCTGCTCTTCTCCCGACTAAACCAATCCAATTTTTTCAGTTGTCCCTCACACGTCGTGTTTTCTAGACATTGAATCATTTTTGTTGCTCTTCTCTGGACTTTCTCCAGTTTGTTCACTTCTTTCTTGAAATGTGGCACCCAGAACTGGACACAATCCTTCAGCTGAGGCCTGATCAGTGCTGAGGAGAGCAGAGGAATTACTTCTCATGTCCTGCTAATACGTCCCAGAGTAATGTCTGCTTTTTGTGCAGCAGTGTTACACTGTTGACTCATATTTAGCCTGTGATCCACTATGACCCCAGATCCCTTTCTGTAGTACTGCTTCCTCTGCAGTCATTTCCCACTTTGTACACTTGCAAGTGATTGTTCCTTCCTATGCTGAGTACTTTGCATTTGTCCTTCCTGAATTTCATCCTATTTACTTCAGACCATTTCTCCAGTTTTTCCCAATCATTTTGCATTTTAATCCTATCCTCCAAAGCACTTACAACCCTTCCCAGCGTGATATCATCTGCAAACTTTATACATGTCCTATCTATGCCATTATCGAAATCACTGATGACAATATTGATCAGAACTGGACCCAGAACTGATCCTTGCAGGACCCTGCTCAATATGCCCTTCCAGCTTGACTGTGAATCACTGATTACTCTCTGGGAATTGCTTTTCAACCAGTTCCGCACCCACCTTATAGTAGCTCCAGCTAAGCTGTATTTCCCTAGTTTGTTCATGAGAAGATCATGTGAGACAGTATCAGAAGCCTTACTAAAGTTGAGATATGCCACATCTACTGCTTCACCCCATCCACAAGACTTAAAGCTATTAGGTTGGTTTGACGATTTGTTCTTGACAAATCCATGCTGACTGTTACTTATCACTTTGTTATCTTCTAGGAGTTTGCGAACTGATTGCTTAATTATCTGCTCCATTATTTTTCCAGGTACTGAGGTATGCGTGCTCTGAGGATGATTGGTTTGAACTCTGAGTGGGACATAATATACTTTTGGTTAAATGGAGGCTTAAATACTTGGGTAAACACAAGAGGAAACTTGGGTGCTTGTTGGCTACTCCCCTGGTTGTAGACAGTCAGCTGCTTTGCCAAGGGGGGCTGGCAGTTCATCAGGAGACATGGCAGAACTTTCTCCAGGTCTGGAGCGCAAACGTCTTTATGTGCTAGTCAGACGCCAGCCCATCATGAACGGGCTGAAATCAGATTGCCAGGAGACAAGCCCAGGCCACGTTAATGAGCATTCTGATCAAAGATGTTCACGCCCCAGGGCAAGTTCTAACTCCAGAGCTCAATCTGTTACACTCTGCCGTAAACGCTCCGGGCTGGACACAGAGCCTGGCCTGCTGCCCCTCAGGTAGCTGCTGGGCCTTCCCTGGATGGAGCCAAGGGGCCGTGAGTTAGAGATTTACTGAGCCCTGGCTTAAACATTTCCAACTGTGACTCCCAGCATAGCTGTGCAACCGCATCCTCCCGCCTCTGCCAGCCAAATGTGTTCGTGTCATAATGACAGCCCGGAGAGGAGACGGAGGGGGAGGGGAGATTGTTGTGTGTTTTCTGCACTGTATAATTTTGCATCTGATTCGTGCATTCTAACTTCACAGTCAGAGAAGTTCTGCTGGATTCTGACGCCACCGTGCTGAGGAGGAAGAGACCATTAAATGTAAGCGAGCAGCAATTGCTTGGAACTTGAGAAAGCAATTAGGGAAACCTCAGGCAGATTCTTCCAAATTAAGCTGATTCTGGAAAGAAGGAATCCCCTATAATTAGCTCTGCAGCTTCCCAGCAGCCCGGCCCCTTCCATGTGCCGTGAAGCAGAGAGGAGAGTTTCGTGATCAGAACATGTCGGCAGCGGTTCTTTGAACATTTTTCAGCTCCAACACTTTTCAGGCTGAATTTATTTCCGTTTGGCAAAGGCCTAAAGCCTCAATATGGAGACTCCAAGAGCTTCTCCGAATAGCTTCTCTGTGGACAAGTGGTTTGGATCTATTCTGGAGCCCAGAGAACAAGGGCTCCCCGGACCTGGATGTCGTGTGACAGACACTTAGCACCACCTGCTGGTCCCATCAGGGGTGGGAGTCTCACACCAAACTTGGGAAGGGTGTGGGACAGTCCCTGGGAGCATGCGTCCTTGGACCTGACAGACGCTGTGCCCGCTGGTCTCGGTCTTCTCTCGGGATGCTGCTGCCCCAGCACAGTTCTTCGGATCGCCCGGCTGTGTCCATGGGATGTTGCCCTGCATTACCTTGGTCTGTTTATTCACAATGAGCAGTGGTAGGAGGTGTGGAGCCTTTCTGCCCTGGGCTGGCCGCATAGCTGCCAGCACTTTTCACAGCTTCAGAGATTTTAAGCCAGACGGGCCCACTATGATCAGCTTGTCTGAGCTCCACAAGCCAGGCAAAGTCACCCGCTGAGTGAGAGCAGATCTTTTAGCCAGTGACCCCCAATCGTGATGTGAAGACACCAAGGGATGGAGAATCCACCCCCCCGGGTAAATCGGTGCAGTAGTTACTTGCTCTCCCTACAAGACGGGCTCGTCCTTGCTGGTCTGCACTGATCTGGTTTTTAGCCCCAGCCATTCTGCCGCATTCTGCCTATGCTTGCTAGACTGAAGAGCTTGCTCCTGTCAGAACGCTACTCCCCACAAGGTTAGTTATAGCCCACCTGACCTTCACTGCCAGGCAGGCCGGGACATGCTCCTGCCCATTGACACACGTGGGGAAACTGAGGCAAAGCATGGGCGTGAGTTGCCTAAAGCGGTCAGTGCCAGAGTTGGATTAGAGCACAGACGTCCCTTGTGCTTAGTCAACTAGGTCGTGCAGCATCTCCCATTGCTGAGTGGCCAGACAGTCCCCGCTGGCGGCAGCGCAGGCCAATTAGGTGGCCCATGGCTCTGGGCAGGCTTGTGCTAGCCCTCGTGCCACCCATGCCAATCCAGGTGGCAGCTCCCTGCATGGCTATGAATGGGTCTGGGACACCCACTCCAGTGCGGCACCCAGAGCTTGGGCGCCCTGCAGCCTCTGTGTTTATTTGTTCAGGAGCCAGGCTATGGGGCGAGCCCTGCAGCATGGGGCAGCAGGAGCTGCCTGCAGTGTGTGCCGGGGGTGGCGGAGTGAGGGGGTTAGTGTGGGTGGCTGGAGCTGGGGTGACGGTGATGCATGGGGGGGCAGGGAGCAGGCCTGTGGAGAGCTGGAGTAGGTGGGGCCAGGGGTTGGGTTGGGGTAAAGCGTTAGTGGGGTGCGGGGGTCACTGGTAGTGGGGAAGGCAGAGCAGCGCAGAGCACCTTGTGTTGCAATTGACAGCCATGCTGAGTGGATGCTCCATGCTGTGCGCTGCAGGCCCAGGGACTGGCTAGTTGCAGGGCAGTGGGTGCGGTTAGCCTGGCTCCCTATTTCTGCTCCTCTCCTTCCTGTGTCCTCCCCGCACCTGAGCAGAGCCAGACATGGCTACTAGGCAGAGGCCTAGGGGCATCTTCGGGTGACGGCTCCTCGGGGGGGGGGTAGGGAGGGGGTGTTGCTCCGGCCAACGGGGGTTGGTGGTTGCCTTGTTTCTGACTTTCACTTCCTCTTTCCCACATCCCAGAGGCTCTTGCACAACCCCAAGCCAGGCTCCAGCCAGCGCGTCCCATCTGTTCACAGTGGCAAGGACACATCAGCCTCTGCCGTTGCTATGGGTGAAAAATGCCCCAACAAACCCGCTGAGGAGAGACCCGTGAAATAACTAAATGGATGTTCCTTACAGCACTACCTACTGGCCGGCCCCGTGCACCCTCTGGACCGGCTGCTCATATGCACGCACATGTGTTCACGCCTGCCTGCTCACTCACGCTGTGTGCGTGCCCACACAGACACTGCCATGTTCGCGCCCATCCAGTCTTTATTTTAGGCGGCCTCCATGCAGACCCTCAGGCCTTGGCTGGGAGGCACGTTCTGCTAGCTAGCAGCAGCTTGCCTCTGTGCCACTGGCGTCCTGCTCGCCCCGACTTGTCTGTTGGGGTTTTGGGGTGAACCACATGCTGTGGGCCTGTTTACATTTGGGTTTTCCTCTGCCCTGTAATCAGCTACTCGTTCCTTCCCACAGCGTGTCCCACGCACTGCGCACCGCTGGAAATGGCAGGATACGCTGGCCACCCGCCCACCCTGCGCCCGTGTTTAATTGGAGAGCGGGCCCCTGGCATTCAGACCTGCTGACGTCAGTGTTGTTCACAACTGAGCAGCTGGAAAGGAGGGCCCGGGGCGTGCCAGCTTGGGCACGCTAAGGGAGCGGGTTGCCATTCAACACACAGGCTCACCCTCTCCCCAAGGACACAGACACACGGGGCTCACGCCAGCCTCCACTGGCAGGCCTGTGGAATGGCTGCTCTGTTACCTGGGCCCGCGTGCTGGAGACACAAACACCTGTGTGTCCTTTGTACCACATCAGGCTTGCTGCAAGTGGGAGAGAATTGATCTGAGTCCGGGTCCTGACCAGGTGCAGAGCGGTGTGCGCACGTGTGAGTGTGTGAAGGCGCTGGTGCAGAAGTGGAAGCCAGGGACTGTCACTCGTGCTCTTACGCATGTTTATGCCTGACTGGGAGCTGGCTCCTGTTGTTTCAGGGTTCTGACATTTAGCTACTTGTAAATAACTCGGTCTGTTTCTGTCCTTTCCAACAGACCTGTGCTGCACGGGGGCCTGTGGGCTGAGCCAGCGTGGCCTGCTGTGTGATGGGCCAGTCTGGCTGGATCAGACCCAGGAGCACCGGTGGAGACGCGTCTATCCAGCGCCGCACGTGGAAGCTGAGTGCATGTCTGCGTGAGATCCCTGCTGTGCAAAGCAGGGCCTGAGGCATATATGGGGCAGCTGTAACCTCAGGTCTCATGTGAGGGCTGGCACACCACATGCATAAAAACACGCCCCCTTCTCTACTGGTCTGTGCCCATCCCTGCCCCCTCAGGCACTGCACAGGATGGCGTGTCCCTGCCATGGGCTAGCAGCTGCACCGTGGCCGAGGCGAGCAATGCACTCCCTTTGCAAGGCCACACCTGAGTGCAGCGCCCGGTGGGTTGGCGGCTGCTGGCTGTACTGCAGCCTGCCTCTCTGGGATACCTGGTGGATCCGGAGAGCCGGGAGAGTGTGACCCGCTCGCTACGGAGACGCGCTGTCATCCCAGCTCCCTGGGCGCTAATTTCCCTCTTTTCCTGCTCAGTTAATGGCTGGAAATGTTTTGGATTCTGGCAGCAGGGCCTGGAGGTGGCTGTGAGGAATCGCTCCCGCGGGCTCCATCGGGTAATTTATCGGCTGTGCTGCGTAAATCAGCCCAGGAGAGGCTCAGAGACAGCTGCCTCCCTGAGGCCTAGGAGGCACCCTCTGCTGCCGGGTGCCTGGTGAATGATGTAGCAGCTTCCCCAGGCTGGGCTCAGCCTCCTCCCAGGGCGGGGAGGGGGGCAGAGAGCCTCAGGGGTCAAACAGGCAGGGTGGGGGAAGAGAATGACTCACTGCTCAACTTTTCTCACTCTTTTCCAGCGTCCCTCCTATTTCTCAGCTGTCAGTGGAGACACGGCACACGCCAGCCAGGGCCAGGCTGGGACAGGTAAAGGTTGGTGTCAGAAATGGAGATTTCACAGGGGCGCCCTGCCCCTCCCTCGCCCTGGAGAGGGTCGGGGACTTGCTTTAACTCACCTCCTGCCCACGTCTGGGACCCTGCACTCAGCGCACTGCTTGGCCACGTAGCCCCAGGCCAGGGTGTCCAGGGGGCTCTGGGTCACAGCTGGCACGAGTCCCTGTGCAGAAAATGCAGCTGGATGGGCAACATCCCGTCACACAGCGTGAAGGAGGCTGCCGCCATTCCCAGCCGCCGCCCGCAAGGGCTGAGAAAAGCCCCCCCCGGAGAACAGTCACGTTAGAAACTGCTCTGCTTAGGAGGGTTTGATCTGGCTGCGTAACCTGCATGTTGGGTGGGGAGCAGAGGTCAAAGGTCAGGCTCCCCTAAGTCCTGTGCGTTATCTTCACCCTGAGACTGGCCAAGATACCCTGGGCTGCCTCCGATGCCCTGAGCCCTGTCCCGAGACCCCAGCCACGCTGATGCTAAGCGCGCCAGGCCGGGCAGAGCGCCATGTGCTTCACACAGGTGGGTCAGGGTCTTGGCCCCAGGGAGGGGACGTGAGCTGCTGAGGTCACCCAGCGACTCAGTGGCTGAGCTGGGACTGGAGCCCGCTGCCGTGTGAGGTGGCAGGCTGAGGGAGCGGCTGAGCTCCTGCTGCGAGCTCGCCAGCGCGGCTCTGAATGCTGGAGCCGCAGACGGAGCGAACGTCTGCGAAGAGGCGAGTGCGGGAAGGGGCATTTTCGCCTCCATGTGGTGCGCAGATTGGAAACAGTCTGGTTAAGTCGTTGGCTCTTTTGGGAGGTCTGCTCTGGAGCTGCGCCTGTCTGTGCCCCCTCCCCACGATTCATCAACATGCAGCAAATACGCCCAGATGCTGGGAGATTCGGTTCACATCCAGCTGTGGCTTGGAGCTGACTTGCATGCCTGGCTTCATGTGGGACCTGGGCTCTTGGACAGGATACAACCCCCTGGTCTCCAAAGGGCCCTGTTTCCGAGATCAGCCGCTCCCTAAAGCCCGCACACATGTGTTCAATTAAGCAGCACTTTGGCCAGCCGAGCTGCATAAGTCACTGCGTGGAATGAGGCTGGAGCCCCTGGTGGCAGCTTGCAGTTAATTTTCCTGGCTCTGCTGTGCCACGCCAGCGCACTGAGCAGCCCCAAGCGGGTCCCATGCGCGAGGCAGGGCTTTAACCCTTGTGTAGCAGCCTGGGCCTGGGCTGGGTCTCTGCACTTAGCCGCCTCCCCGGGAGCTTTCTGGCTGGAGCAACTGCAGCTTTTCCGACTTTGCTTCCTGACCTGCATCCCACATGGCTGCCGCACGGACACGACCCACTCCCAGCGCGCGCTGCCGTGGCCAGAGCCTGTGCCATTGCAGCACCGCCCGGAGTCACGCCAGGCTGGGCACATGGGCACCTCTTTCCAGGGAAGGCAGGGGAGGGAGGGACAGGACGGAGGAAGGTGCTAATGGCTGTGACGAGGTCCCCGCTTCTAGCATGTGCTGCACATTCCAGCAAAGTGAACAAAGCGCTGGAGCCCAGAGACTTCCTCACAATCCTGCTCCATGGCCCGTGCCTTCCCTGCAGCCAGAGCCTGCACCCCCCAGGGAGGCTTTGGCACTCGGGCCTGAGAAGTACCCGCTGCAGGGCAGCTTGACTCTCTTGCCGGAGCCCCTGAAGCACATGGAAACTGATCTACACTGAAGACAGCCCAGATCTGGAGGAGTTTCTCAGGGAGGAGCATTGGGCTCCCACTGCCTACCCTGCCCTGGGAGCAGCTGGGACTGGGGAGAGGCAGATGTTAATGTTTGTGATTCTCCATAGCGCTGAGGGGCCAGCTGGCTGGTGAATCAGAACCAGAGTCAGTCTGAACACAAGGGAGCTGGGGCTGGGGCTGGGGCTGAGTGTGAGCACAGGAGGTTTTTTTCCAGCCAGACAGAGTAAGCAGCTGCCTTCAGCCAGGATAACCCTTATGTCATAGTGAGAGGACAAGCAAGACTAAAACAAAGTCTCTGTGGGAGAGCATGGTGTAGGCCTCCCCTGTGGCAGTCTGCACTGAACTCACCACAACATGGCTCCCTGTCTCTGCAGAGAAGGATGGCTTAGAAACGTAAAGGTGCGGGGCACGGAAGGTGGAAGCAATCACACACTAAAGACACCAGCGGTGAGTAAAACAATCAGCAGCAAAGCAGAGAGTCTGGAGCGAGATACTCCCCCTCCAGGTGGGCACAGGCCAGGCTCTGCGTGCGTGTGTGTGTGTGTGTGTGTGTGTGTGTGAGCAGAGTGGGATTTGGCGGACAGGTGCCTTGAGGAGCGCTGCATGGGGAACACCTGCCGTGCTGCTGCGCACACTGGGCAGGCCCCGCCCAGCCCCTCAGCTACCAAGACAACGGCCACCCTGTAAAGCCCAAAGATTAAGGCTGTGGTGCTGCTGGGCCAATCAGAGACATCCCAGCAGAGTGGGGAATAGGAGCCAGCAGGAAGGGGTTCAAATGGAGCCTGCTTGGCAGAGATTGCTGCTAGCACAGCCTGGGCCTCGCCCGCCCTGCCTGCGAGGAAGCAGGACAGGCCGTGCTACTGCAGCACTTTGCACTGCGGGTGCTCCCCGGGCGCTTGACCTTTTGGCCCTGGTGCCATCCAGACTGGCCAAGGATGCGGGGGCGTGAGGGGTCCCAGCCCCAACCCGGAGACTTCTGCGCTCCAGAAAGAGGCGATGTCTGCAGACGGGGCAGTCACGGGAGGTGGCGCTGAGGTCAGGGAGCTTCGTCCGCACTTCACCAGGGAAGTTGGGCTCTGAAGAGTGCGTTTGAATGCCGGAGCAACTCCTGCGCCCGGAGGGGCTGCAGCTATAGGCACAATCTCTGCTCCAGGCATGCAGTGGGATGGGGGCGAAGGGGAGTTCTCCACAGCACCGCTGGGCCTTCCTCATTGCCAGGCAGTCGATTGCTGTCCCGTTTGGCCCCTCCTTGGGTTCCCCAACAGACGCATGGCCAGCCACCATCCCACCTCGAGCCAAGGAGACGCTCGCAGCTCCCAAAACATGAACACAAAGAGCCAGGCACGCACACAGGTGCTCACAATCACGCCCCCTGGAACATGCCCACATCTCTTCAAACGCCCCTGTGCTAGGTACTGTACAACACAGAACAAGCCCCAGAGACAGACCAAACAAGCCAGACCCCACATCGGTCAGTGGCAGTGGCAGGGGCGCGTGGATAAGAGCACAAACGGGCAGATTAACGCTGGAGGGGGAGCCCCAGAGCAGAAGACACCCTGGGCTTGGGTCAGGCCCCTCTGATCACCTCCCCCTGCATGTGGGGTCAGTGTGGGGTGCAGCTGTGAGCCCTGCCCCTGCCAGCCACTGCCTCTTGCCGTGTGCTGAGTGCCGGCATGCCCCAGCCTCACTCTGCAGGACAGGGAGGGGCTGGTGGCTGGCAGGAGTGGGACATGAAGCTGCTGTGGTGCCAGCCCCAACAGGGGCATGGAGTAGCCCCACTGGGCTGGGGCCCAAAGATGAGGTGGCAGCCCAGATGCAAGTTTGGAGGGAAGGGTCTGACCCAGGTCAGGTTTGGGTTGGCTCTTCTAGGGCTTTAAAACTGGGCCTGCAGAGACTCAGAGTCCCTCTGCGATCACCTTGGGGGGCCCTGGGTGCTGTGAGCCAGTGGCAGGTGTGCAGCCCCCTTCTCCTGCCTGGATGAGCAAAGGCTGCAGCCTCCTCTCTGTCCCTCTGGGTCACGTCTTTGTTGGGCAAGTGTGGGCCAGTCCAGCGCAGAGGGGAGACTGGCTTTTCTCTGCCCCTTGCCCCTGCAGCACCGCGTATGTGCTCAGGAAGGTGCCGCCCCCAAACCTGGACTGGCATCTGCCAGGCTCATGGAAAAGCTGCCCCATTTCTCCCAGCAGGTCCAAGGTGCCTTCGACAGCCTGTTGCCTTTGCAGCAGGTTCTGGGAGCTGCTGGCGAAGACACGTGGGGCTGTTGCTTTTGCCGTGACAGTGTCTCTTTGGACTCCCAGGGAGGAGGGGCCACGGGGCTGGGATCCCAGTGGAAGCTGTCCAGAAGCAGGCACTGAGGAATCTGGCGCTCTTCATGTGACAGTGCATGCGTGGCACCTACCCTCTCGTGTGCACACAGGTAGTGGGGCTCGGGCGGGGGTTGGTTTTACCATAGTAAACAGCATTCAGGCCACGTGTGTTGTCATGGCCCCACAGAACCGGTGCTGTGACCGCACCCAGCCTGGGAACAGGCTCTGGGATGACCCTGGCAGACCCCCAGAGGGCTTCACCACCTCCTTAGGCCGGACCTCTGGGCCCTCAGCCCGCCTGCTTCCCACCATGCGGTCCCCTCAGTGAGTCCCGCTGAAGCAGGCCTCGGAGAGAGACTTGTGCAATCTTGGGGAGCAAGGCACCTCCCACAGCAGCTGCAGGGACCCTCGCGCAGCACCAGCCCGGACAGAGCAGCAGGTTTACACGCTAGCTGCACCCAGCACAGGAAGCCCTGGGTTAGCACCAGAAAAGAAAGTTGCAGAATAGTCCGTTGTGGTCAGCAGGAAGCGCCTGCCAAGCTGCAGCGTCCTTTGTTCTCCAGCTGGTCAAACATGGCTGGTTTCCTGCAGGGGGAGGGCCCTCTAAGGTCGTTAGTTGCTAGGTACCAAATATCCTGGTGATTGTATTTGCCTTTGTCTCCACAGACTCTCCATTGACCTGGGCCCCAAACCTGAGGTAGTTAGGCATCAGTCCAACCTGCCATGTCTGGGCCTCTGCAGACAGTAAACAGCCCTTTCCCACCGCCTAGCTAACAATGCAGCATGGAGGGGAAACCGAGGCACACAGCATTCCTATAAAACATTACAGAAAATTCCCAGCCTGTCCTAGTGTTGTGCTGAGGAGATGCTCCTCTGTGGAAGGTGGTGAGTGCATGGCCTGGAATCCCTCACCCATGTTCCCTAGGGCTCAGGCCACGTCTACCCTATGGGGATGATGCTGGTGTTAATCTACAGCGAAGGTGCTGCAGCTATGCTGCCATAGCCCCTAGTGGAGCTGCAGCCCACGCTGACAGAAGAGCTTGTCTCGTGGGTGCAGGTACCTGCCTCCCTGCGTGGTGATGGCTGGGCTGCTGAATGCATGCTTCCGCTGACTAAGCTGCACCCACAGCTGGTTAGGGTGGCCTCGCCGCGGTGCTCAGAGGTGTGGAGTGTTCACATCCCTGAGCGATATCGCTGTGGCAACCTCACCCTTTAGCTAGAGCAGCCTCAGTTGTCTTCTCTGTCTGTCAGCGAGTGCTCGCACCCCGCACAGCCCAGCCGTTCCCACGGTGCCGCTAGCTTCCCCGGGCTGCTGGGCCGGGCCGGGCCGGGCTGCTGCTAAAAGACACCAAATGGCTCTCCTGGCTGCACAGAGCAGATGCTCGGCAGGAGCGGCCAGCCCTGACTCCTCCCGAGTCACTAGTGCACTTCATCCTGGGCTGGGCCCTCCGGTCCCCGCCTGCTCTCCTGGCTGGCTCCCTCCTGCCTGCCTGAAAGTGTCTGCCCCAGGTAGCCTCTCTGAGGAGGAGGAGGAGAGCAGAACTGGAAAGAAGCCTGAGCTGAGACTGCTCCTCCCCTGTGCCTCACTCCTGCTGCTGCTCAGCCCAGGGGGCTGGCTGGGGCAGGCACTAGGCTCATGTTCATTTCAGAGGCACTGGGTTGCAGCTATGCTGCGAAGCTGAGACACCTCCTGCATTGCACTGCCAGTGGGGCAGCCCCTGCCAGTGCAGGAGGGTGCTACAGCAGTGGCCAGTGCCTTAGCTGCATGTCAGGGCGCTCTGCAGAGTCCAGTTTCAAGCGATCAGGTTGCGTGGATCTGCATGACCCTCAAAAGGAACTTCTCAAACGTTCGGAAACACCAGCTCCATGGGTGTCCTGCGCACAGGGAGGGAGGGGGTGACTCAGGGTTTATGTGCAGTGAGATGGGCAGTAACAGCCCGCCTCTAGTGAACCTCTACTGAGCATGTGCAAATGGGGCTCTTTCAGAGGCTTGTAACCTGGCCACATTTGGATGCATTTTCAGCGGGATGGCGAGAGGCTGGCCCTGCTCCAACAACCAGAGGTGCTGCTGCTGCCAAGGGACAAGCTGAAAGAACTCGTAACATAGAATCCTAGGGCTGGAAGGGACCTCGCGAGGTCCTCTGCGCCACGCCCTGCACTCGTGGGGGGAGGAACGTTGTCTTGCCCAGCTTCATCCTCCAAAGTGACTGACCTGCGTCTGCTGAAACTTTCCCCAAAAAAGCAGCCTTCAGCAGACACCCAGCATGGAACACTTCAGCCCGGAGGGCTCCGTTTTGGCAGAGTCTTATGATAAAACATATTAAGCAACTGTAACCCCTGGTGTCAGTACCTGTGCCACCTACAGTCATTGTGGGCTGCACATATGGCCCTCTGAAAAGCCCTGAGCAGAGCAGCACCCTTAATTAGCTTAGCAGTCCTTGCATTCCTGGATGGTAGTCTCAGCTGTTTCCACTGATGTAACCAATGATACACAGGCTGCAGGCTAGAATATTAGTTGTAACAATGTGTTAAGGTCAGTCTGTGTTTCCAGACCCTTTTAGCAAATAGGAACCCTTCAGTTGCTTGATTACAGCACTGTGCAGGGCACCTGCTGTACAGCACCGCGCCTGCAGACGGCTAACACCGGGTGGGTCTAGGCAGCCAGAGGCCCACAGCATGTGTCACTAGCTACAAGCAGAGGAATGCCAGGAGCACCGTGCCTGGGGCTGACCTGCTGCCGTGGGGCCGGCCAGCCTCTGGGCGCCCCTACCCCATCGCCGCAGCCCGAGCGAGCCGGACCTCGCTACTGACACCTGCTGGCGAAGAGGGGGACGAGCGGCTCCGCGCGGCGGGGAGGGAGCTCTTTGCTGCCATCTGTTGGAGAGCGAGTGGAACTGACTGAGCCGGCCCAGCCCCATTTGCACTGCAGTCTTGGCACCTGGGGCATGGTGTTTGGAGCACAGCTCACCTCGGAGTTTGGGGCACTACATGTGAGTGGGCCTCTTGCACTAGGGCAGGACAGGAGCCACAGACACCAGGTGTGCCGGGCCGCCCTGGCTGGAGTGGGGTCACCCACGGGGGTGGGGGGAGTCTAGGATCAGGAATACGGATATCATCAAGGGAGTGTTTCTTGAGGGAGGGTCCCGCTGAAGGGTGGAGGGGCTGGTCCTGTCTGCAGCGGTGCCTGGAGGCAGCTTTGGGATGCTGGATGGGAGAGAGAGAAAGCCACTTGGAAAGGTGGAGTGGTTTTGAGGTAACAGCACAAAGCTGGGGGCTTGAAGCTGCACAGAGACACAGCCTGCCTGCAGAGCGAGCAGCCCTGGAGCAGCCCACATGCCTGGGCAGGCGATCGAGCCCTGGCATGGCCCAGCATCCTTGGCTCCCCCGACCCAGGACAGCACTGTGAGCGGGCAGCTGGGGAGAACTCACCAGCCATCCACAATGGCCGAGGAGGATGGAGGCTGAGACTATGGTGAGAGCCCCACGCGCCAATACAAAGGTAAACAAGACACCTGCCGGGGGTCCAGGGAAGGCGCTTCCCCCATGGCCAGAGGGGACCATGGTGCAGGAGGGTTTGAGCAGCCTGGGAAGAAGGCTGGGACCGTCTAGCTTTGAGTCAAAGGGTATTTTATTTGAACTGGCTGAGCTCGCCAGGCCCTGCGCTGCCTGGGCTGGTGTCTCGGTGCTAGGGTGACGTGACTGCTGCCGCTGGTCATGGCCCGAATGTCAGGGAAGGGTCTAGCTAGAACCCTACTGAGCTGGGCGAAGCTAGGGGAGTCGGGGAGACGCAGAGCCCTGGCAACTGGTTTGCAGAGCCGGCCGCTGTAATCAGGCCTGCAATTGTCTATAGATTAAAGAACCAGCTGATGGAGCCATTAAGACCTTCAAGCATAACACCCCATCTCAGCTCTGCCCATCCTCCCAATCAAGTTTAATGTTGACACCCGGACTTCTCTTCCAGCCGAAAAGAAATCAGACTGGCAGTGGGGACAGCTAGCCAGGGCACCAGCGTGAGGAGTATGATGTAAGCTTTGCTCCTTCCTCCCTCCAGGCTTAGTCTCCCCAAAACCTGCTCCATTGGGGGGGGGGGAGGAGAAAAAAGGGCACCAGCCATCTGCCTGCCCCCTGCCCATTTGGGAGAGGAAGAAATCGGAGAATCCCAAAGAGCCCGTGGCAGGGGGCGAGATGGGAGATTGCAGAGAGTCCCTTCATTGGCAGGGGAGGGAAGGAGGCACCCAGGGAGTTTATGGGGTGGGGGTGGAGTGCAAGAAGCCCTGCAGTATGCAAGGCCCACTGCCTTGTCCCCAAACCTCCGCTCTCCCCACTTGGCTCCTGCGCTTGGGCCGAGCCTGTGTTCTCCGCCCCGGGTCTGTCAGACGAGTGCTCAGGGCAGGGCTCCTGGCTCCCCAACTCTCTGCTGCCTGGGTCCTCCAAAGGGCCCAGCACGCTGGGTGCTGCCTTGCAGGAAACGTGGCGTCCGTGTCACAGTGGGAGAGGCTGGGTGCTGAGGGGAGACGGGTGCGCACTGGGCTTCGTTATCGACCCTCACTGTAGCGTAGCGTCTCCCTGCCTGCACTAGATGGCAGCACCTGACCCTCCTTGTGGACATGGGTGTTTGGCAGGGGCTGGCGTCTGTAAAAGCAGGCCTGAGCCGAGCGGGGCTGGGAGTTGGCAGCACACGAACGCTGTCCTGCCTGCCGGGGGCCGGGCAGTTCCCAAACAACAGGGCGTCTCTCCAGCCAAGAGCCAGGCCGTGTCCCAGGATGGGGCACTTGGGCCCCAGGACGTGCTGTTATAGACGCGGCTCTGCACAGCTGGCCCTAACGTCATTCTGCCCCCGCTCTGTGGTGTTGGAGGCCTGCACACCGGGCTGGGCCTGTGCTCCTTGGCTTGGGGGACCTGGGTGTCCTACTGCAGGGCCTGGTTTGCGGCAGGGTCTGGGGACCGTCCTGCAGAGCGGCCACAAGAGGAGAGGAGAAGAGATTCACTCTGGGGACAGCTGGGGGGGGGGGACACTTGAGTGTTGCCCCTTCCTACGGGCTGCCACAGGATGGTGTTAGGGCCCAGCACGAGCGCGTAGCAAGAGTCAAGGAGGGACTGAATGTGTCTGGCTGATGAGCACAGCCAGCGTTACCTGCGCTGGGGGAGGGAGATGACCCTCCGGCTGCAGCACTGGAGCCAGTCTGTAATGATCAGAACCCAGGACGGGCTCCTCCTAGAGAGCTGATTAGCCACTTCTCTGCGCTCAGATGTCCTGCACCTTCCTCAGGGCAGCTGGTGCTGGCCACCGGCAGAGACCGCCGACCGGCCTTCATGTACCCCAGCCTGGAGCCAGCCTGGCGGTTCTGTGCTGTTCTGCCTGGGACCTGCTCTGCACCACGGTAACACCGGGATGGGGGGGGTCCGTGCAGAGTGCAGGCTAACGGGGCCTTTGCGGGGCTCTCCTTGGCGAGAGCGTCTTGGGGCCTGGCTTCCTGGGACTGGATTCCTGTACCCTCCGTCCTAACACGGCCTTCGCTGGTTCCTGGCAGGAGCCCTGGGGGCAGCGCCTCCTCGCCCCCCTCACAATGACATGTGTCACTTACCAGCAGAGCCCGAAGAGCCTCCGCTGAGCGTCAAAGGGCACAGTCGCTGTTGTTGCAAGTACCTGTCACCTCATCACGTCATCTCCCCGCCAAGCACTGGTGCTGTCACAGGGCGACGCGGTGACTCAGCCAGTCCACACTGGGGGGCTTCCAGCCAGCCGCAGCGCCGGGAAATGAGAAAGACCTGCCCTGAGCCACCTCTTCGCTACCCCCCTGCCCCTGCCCGCCCCTCGCACCCACACTGCCGGGCCATTAACCTGCTCCTGGCCCCGCTGCAGCCTGGCCCCGAACGACTCTCACTCAAGGCTGCTGCGGAGGCTGGCACCCGGCAATGCGGCCCTGGGCACTAGGCCGTGAGCTGCTCCTGTGGCCCGGGTAGGGGGTCTCTGGCCGCTGGCCCTGGGGGGCTGGGGACAGATCCCGGCGCAGCACCGCAGCCCGCTCCACGCAGCAGCCTTAGCTCCGAAGGGAGTTTCTGTTGCCTGCCTTTGCCTGTTCGCCGCCTGTCCCCGTCCCTTCCTGGGCCCAGCCTGGCTTCTCGCCCCCGCCCCGCCCCGCCCCAGCGGCTGCATCTCCTCCGCGCCGCTCAGGCTGGCACGGGCATGTCCCGCACAGGCGGGGGGGCAGGTTTCGGTGGGTGTGCGCAGAGCAGGGGATGCAGGCGGGGGCGGGAGCAGGGGGCGGTGCGCGCGCGGCGCGGGAGCGGGTCCGGCTGGAGCAGCAGAAGCCGGGGGCGGTGCTGGGGGGCTGCGGGGAGCCAGGCGGGCCGGCCTGAGCCCCCCGGGGGCCTTCCCGCCGCTGATTGGCTGCCGGGAGGCCGGGAGTTGCCATGGCAGCGAGCGAGGCTGTCTGTCTGGCGGCGGGGAGCCCTGGAGGGACAGCCGCGTGCGCACCGCAGCCCACGGCCCCCGGCCCCGCCGCTGCAGGGGGAGACGCTCCGCGCCGGGCCGGGCCGGTGTCCCGGTCTGTGCTTTGCAGCCGGGGGCCGGGCGGTCTCTGCGCCCCGGCAGCTCCCGCGGCGCGCTCCCGCCCGCAGCTGCGGCCCGCACGGGGACCCCCCTGGGCGGGGCCGGTCCGGCTGCAGGAGCTCGCGGAGCCCCCAGCCCCCGGTCACTTCGTGCCCGGCTGCCGCGTGTCCCGGGACGTGGGCGGCGTGGCGGGGCGCCCGGGGCGCAGCGCGGCTCCCGCCGGCCTGGCCCCTTCGGGCTGCGGAGCTCTGCGGGGGCCCAGCCCGGCCGCGGGGCAGATCCGCCGCCCCCTTCCCTCGGCTGCTGCCCCGCCTCCGCCGCAGCCCCCCCGGCCCCCCGCGTGTGAACCCCGCGTGTGAACCCGGCCGGCGCGCGGGGAGCGGTTGCGCAGATGATGGCGTCCCCGCGCTGGGCTCCCCAGGCCCCCCCATCCGGTGTCTGGGAGCCTGCTCCTGCCCCCCCTGCGCGCCGCCCCCAGCCCGGGCCCGGCGCTGCGCGCTGCGGGCGCTGAGTGAGAGGCAGCCCGGCGCCGCTGTGAACGCGCGGGACCCTCACGGGGCCGGAGCTCGGCAGGGGCGGGTCGGGCCGGGCCGGTCCGATCCGAGCGCAGGGCTGCGTGGGGCTGCGGCGGCTGCTGGCCCGACCCCAGCTCGGTGGTTGCGCCGCCTGCCCGGGCAGAGGGCAGCGCCGTGCACCCTTCTGCGGGGCCGTCCTGGAAGGGGGCTGCCCTTCCCCCCAGGGCAAGAGTCGGGGGGCCGCCACGTCCCCAGCCTCTCGGGCCACACCTGGGACGATGCCTAGGAGCCAGTCCCCCAGCTCCTGGGTGGGGACTTGGCCTGTGGGGCCTGGTGCCCACGTGGAACCCCCAGCCCAGGGCATTAGCTGCCTTTTTCTGCCTGACCAGCATGGCAGCCCCCACCGGCCCGGGCACCCTGTGCTGGCCATCACCCGTCTGACCTGGCCTGACCTGCTGTGAGTGAGGGCAGGTGAGGGGGTCCCAGGATACTGCAGATAAGGGCTCCCCGCAGGCACCCCTCCCCGGATGCATGGCCAAGGCGCTCAGCTCAGTCCAGGCCCTACCCGCCGAGGTTCCTGTTGGGCTGCCAGAACCCAGGCCCTCTCCCAGGGCTCTGTCTGACTGAGCCCAGCCTCCTGCCGAGGGCCAGATTTTCAGAGGCACTGAGCATGTGGGGCGCCGGCTGTGGGCTGATCTACCCTTGGTGGTGCGCTCTCCACAGCTCCAGCTGTGCAGCCTCCTGGCCTGCGCTGAGCCCGGGCTGTCTTGAGGCCCCGGCAGTGGCGCCAGTTCTTTCACTTTTCTCTTCAGTCCTGCGGGAGCTGGTGTGTTGCTGGGATTTCTAACCCTGCTGTTTAGTGAAACCTGACGGCAGGAGGCAAAGGCACAGAGCTGAGAAATGGGTCAGTGTGCAGGGGCGAAGGCGGGGAGCCTGCCTGGCTCATTAGCTTTGAACAGGTGGAGTTGCAGAGACTGCTGGGGCCATGCGCGGGGCCCAGCTCCTGGCTCGTGTAGGTAAGCAGAATCTCAGCTTTGGGTGTGTGTGTGTGTGGTGTGTGGTGTGTGGTGTGTGTGTGTGTGTGTGTAAGTCACTCTCTCGCCCTCATGGTTGCAAAGAGAATTTGAAAACATGACCTGAGTGTCCGAGATGGAGGGATATCTGCCTGAGTCTGCAGGCAGCCTGAAGCAATAGCTCAGACAGGTGTGCATGGCCCCAGCCAGCGCTACAGGACGTTATTCCCAAGACCCACTGCTGGGGTGGGGGTGGGGGAGCTCAACAGACTGTGTGTGTAGTGGGAGAAGCAGGATGCAGCCGGCCCAGCCCCACACCCAGCTGCTGGGAGAAGTACTGGGAATCCTGCTGCTGCCGCAGTGGCTCTGGGAGGGAAAGGTGACTCCTCTGCTGCCCCTGCTGCTCTCAAGGCGGGGGGGGGAGATATGCTGCCACTGCTAGAGGGGAAGAAAGAAGCTTCAGGAAAATGGGCAGCTCCCTGCAGCACAGACCCCAAGCAGGCCCGAGTCGGGGGGGCCAAGAACCCTTACATCTGCCTACGCACAGGACTAGAGCGAGATGGCTCCCTGCTGTCCTGTCCCTGCTGGGGGAGCCAGCCATCCCCTTCCCAGACGTGTCAGAGCAGGACGAGGAGCCTTCGCCAGCCTTCCCTGAGTAGGATTCTTTCCCTCCTGCCTTCAGCGATCCTGCGCTGTGCGAGCGTCTGCGCCTCCCCCGAACCATGACACACGAAGCCTCTGGGGGCTGAAAAGCCAGGGCTGCTGAGTGGGCGCATGCGCTGGTGCCTGGGGAGGGCTGGGGGTGCGCGCGTGCCGGCTCTGCCAAGCTGCAGCTCACGCCGAAGCGGCATTGACTAAGCAACGACGCCGAGCTCTGTGCAGAGCGGCAGAGAAATGATCCCTGTGCTGAGTCGGGGGGCGGGGAGCTGCAGCGGAGGCAGCGCTAGACAGAGGCCAGCTCCAACGGCCAGGCTGCTAAGATTTACAGCCAGTCTTTGCATAAGTGGCCACTGAGTGCCTTGATTTCTGGGCACCACCTGGAGCCTGACGCGCTGGGCCGAGCACCCCCACCTGAGCTGGAGCCCACGGGAGCGAGGGGACCAGCTCCTCTGACATGCAGCCCCCGGTGTCTCCGGAGGCTGAGGCACCCGGGCAGTGCCTGTTTGGACACGGGGGCTGCAGTGCACCTCACACAGCTGCAGAGGCCAGGGGAGGCGCGTCCCCAGTAACGTAAGGCAGCAGCACAGGCAGGAGCGCGGGGTGGGCTGGGGCGGAAGGCCTGCGCCCCGCAGGATGTGGCCCCCATGCCTGGCTTGGGCCCAGGCTGCTTGCCTGGTCTGCGCGGCACACAGGGCTGCGTGAGGACAGCGATGCGGGGGGGTGTGCAGCTCTCAAGGCGCGTGGCAGCTCTTGCTCTCTGGTGGCACAGCGGGTCCCGCTCCATGGCTGGGGCGCCTAGGCACGTTGTTAATACTAACGGCCACTGTAGATGTAGCTAGACTGGGGGGGGGGGGCAGTTCCTGGCCTAGCAGGTCAGCAAAGCTGCTGTAGCGCACTAGGGCCCAGGACAGCTTCCCCACACACGCTGCTCACCTCACGGTCACGGCCCAGCTTGGGGGTATAATGTGGGGCTGTGTGTGGGGGGGGGGGGAGCTGCTTGGTGCTGATGGGCTAACAGGCACCTTGAGAGCTAGCCCGTGTCTGACGCGAGGGGCCCTGTGCACACGCCAGCTGGGAGGCTCTGGCGCAGGCTCTCCTGCGAGGATACGGAATCTGGGGCAGGTTCCTGTGGGTGTGCTTGTGCGTGCGTAGGTGCCCATACGTGTGTGTGCGTGTGGCGGGGGGCTCAGGCCTGGGTGCAGCATGTAGAGGCCTGTGAGGGGACATGTGGACGGACAAGCCTGTGTCACTGTATGCCAGGCGGCACCAAACCTTATCTTACTCAGGACCCACCAGAGGGGTCCCCGGCCCTCGCCAACCTTTCCCCTGCGCCTCTGGAGACCAGCGACTAGCTCCTGCCTGGGAAATCCATCATGTCCCTTTGCCTGCTGGCTTCCTTCCCCCCCATGTCTTGCACCCACTGTAGGGCAGCTGAGAGGAACAGGGCCTCCTGCTAGCGCCGCCTGAACGGCTGCAATTGCACTAATGCGCTGCCTGCTGCGAACGTGTTGGGTGTGGAGTGGAGACTGCAGCAAGGCGTTCATCGCAGCCGTGAGGCGCATTGGTAGAGCAGGGGAGGGGTGGGTGGGAGCTGGAATAGCAGGGGGCAGTGGGTTGGCAGAGCCTGGGGCTGTGGGTCAGGACTGAGTGGCACCAGCAGAGCAGTGTGGGGGGCTGAGGAGGGGGGGCTCACACAGCCCCTGCTCTAGGGGACACCCGGGAATGGCCCCGCCATGCTGCCAGGGTCTCACCAGGGCCGGGGCGGGGGGTGGCTCTGTGGGGCCCCAGCTGGACAGAGGGACACAGTGTCGCTCCTGCAGCGGATACCCCCCTCAGTGGCTGGGGCTGGAGCTGCCCCAGCTCTGCACTGAGATCTGCGGGGTGCCGGCTGGGGGGTCTCAGTGGCTCTGTCCCCACCCCGCCGGAGCGACGCAGGTTCGCTCCCAGCCTCCCGCAGCCGCTGCCAGTGACAACGCAGCTGTTGCCATGGAGACCACGGTGATGCTTTTACCAGAACACGCTGTGAGGTCAGAAACCTCCAACGCAAACGGGGGGAGGCAAGCCTGCACTGCAGACCCCCCCAGGCCTGGGCACAGCCCCCAGGGTGACCGGCGCAGCCTTTGCAGGTTGCGCTTGTAGGGCAGGACTGAGGGGGGCTGCAGTCTGCGGGCTGGGCCATCCCCACCTGCCAGGAGGCTGGGCCTGGAATACAAAGTAGGTAAATTCCTACGTAAACGGAGCATCTCCCCTTTCCATAGGCCCCCCCCCCTCCCCCACACACACACTTTTATTGCTGGGGCCGGGGCCGGCGGCTTGGTGCCTGTCGACTAAACGGTGTTGATAAGGCCTCATCCGTCCCCAGCTGCCAGCCCTGGGGATGCCCCCCCGTGTCCCCAAAAACACCGTTCCTCAGGGCTCTGCTGCCCTCAGCCGGCTGCGCTCCGTGCACAGCAGGGAGCTGGCTCCGCGGGGCTAGCAGAGGCGATGAAAACATGGGGCGTTGGCTCTGCTCTAGATTTGTTTTGCAGCGCAGGCTAGGTGCCCGCTGCCCTGTGGCGTGGAGTTAGGCCCATGGTGATTACACATGAGCCCCCCTCTGCCCGGGGAGCTGCAGTTCCAGCACTGGTGAGCAATGCCTCCTGCTGCCCAGCTGTGACGGGCACCAGTGAGTATGAGGCCCGTGGGTCTGTACAGTCTGCACGTCCCCTGCCTTGAGCACTCAGCACAAGCTGGGCTCAGCCAGCATTACACTGAGGCACCAGGGTCCGCACCCCCTCCCCCCCAGCCTGGAAACGGAACCGGCGTTGCTGCATTGTGTGGGCTTAGACTCCAGCCCGCCTGTCAGTGCTTTCTCCCCTGCTTCTAGTTATCTGCAGGATAATGGGCCTTGCCACCCACATGCATTTAACAGCCACGTCTGAGCGCCAGCAGCACGGAGAACGTTTCCAGGAGAAGAGCGAAGAGCTGCAGGAGGGCGAGAGGGGAAGGCTGAGGACCCGCCGTGACCTACATCCACTCCCCTGGCCCCCATAGAGTCCTCCTCATTTCTGTACCAGGGTCCCCTGGCCAGAGCCTTTGCTCCCAGTTTCACCTCCTGCTGCCTTTCATAGTCCTTCACATCCTGCCCCTGGAATCCTCTTTGCTGCCCCTCAGGACTGGAAGTGGCTGATCTCATGCAAAGCCCTCGCTAGGTTCCCTTCCCAGCGGCCTGGCTCCCTCTGGAGCACGGCTGTCCCGCTTGAAGGGTGATGGAGCCAATGCAGGTGAGAGGAAGGAGGCTGCACACAGAGCTCAGGGGTGCACGTGGGGCGGCTACTAAAGGGCGCGGCTTGTCCAGCATGCTGTGCTGTGCTGTGCTGCTGCCTCAGAAACACCCCTTCCTCCCCTCCAGCTGCCAGGAAGTATGCATGGGTTGGAGTCGCTTTGACAGCGTTGACCCCGAGATCCTGCCCCCACAAGGCGGGTTGCACCCCATGGGGCTGACGCTCTCCCTAGGACTCCAGTGGCCCCCGTGGTGCAGGGATGTGTCGGGGAGGGGGCAAGCGTGGCGGAGGACACTGCATCTTAGCTACTCTGGGCCGCCGAGTCGCCTGTAGGCAGGTAGGTGGCTATTCAGGGGCTAGGCCCAGACTTCAGCAGGCCCAGAGGTGGCGCCTTTGCCTGCCTCCTGGCATGCGGGCAACACAGACCCTGCCTCTGCCCTGCACCAGCAGCAGGTGGCTCAGCCACCCCAAGCCCAGATTCACGTTTATCCCAGACGGGGTGCACTTCTCATGGCCCCAGGCACCTCCTCCAGGGGCGCAGTGTCCTTTGCAGGAACGGGGGTGAGGTCGGGCCCCGTGACGGAGAGCCAGAGTTTCTCTTCTCCAGGGGCTGGAGGCAGGCGGAGGTTTGAGCAGGCCCAGGAGATCACAAAACTCATGTGGGCTGAGGTGCCAAGAGCAAGTCTCCAAGCAGCAGGAGGCGTCCCAAGAACCTCTCGGCATGTCACTGCTCTGCCGCCAGCCTGGCATGCAGGCGCCCCAGCCCCACCTTCAGAAAACGCCCCTCAGCCCAGCCGGAAAGGCCAAATGCCCGTTTCTCTCCGATCGTCCCCGCTTGCACCGCTGCCATAGCAATACTGTTACTCACTAGCACAGGGCCCTTGGCCACACGCACAGACGCGCACAGGCCAGGCGCAGCCTCCTGCCTTGGCCCCTTGCCTGCACGGACTTAAACGCACGGCCAGGATCACGCTCTGTCTACAAACGGGGAAACTGAGCCCCAGGGGAACCACTTGCCCAATGAGTCAGGGACAGCCAGGTGCAGAACCCACGTCTCCTGATTCCTCAGCTTAGCCTCACACTCCAGGGGACTAAGGCGACTAAGCTTCCCACTGCTGTCACGGAGGTAAAGCTGGGAGGGTCGGCCTCAGGGGATGGTGGGGGGCTAATGGCAAGGGGCTGTGAGTCATAACAAGGCAAATCCATGCTCCAGCTTCAAGCTGTTCCAGACCAGGACAAGGCAGAGGAAAGCAGGGACAGGACGGGGGCAGGCAGAGCCTCTGGGGGGCCAGGAGTCTCCCCTGAGATGGTGCTGCCTTAAGCGAGAGGAAAGGCCGTGCGTGGACTGGCTGTTGGCTGCAGCGTGGCTCTTTTGGGGGATGCGTGTTTGCAGGTGGAGGGACAGAACTCTGATCTGTCTGCCTCAGACCCTGCCGAGCCACCACTGCCGGGCTCCGTGACTGTGCCGACACGGCCGGCAAGCGCTGGGCAGACCCACGCCCACCCGGGAGCTGGTGCCACACGCTGCACTCCCGGGAGCAGGAGCGGAGGGCTCTCTGCACGGGGAATGTGGGTGGGAGACCAAAGGAGGAGGCAGTAGAAGGGACGTGGGCTGGAAGAGGGTGGGGAGCAGCGTGGAAATCAGCAGCAGGACAGCTGGTCAGTGGAGGCAGGGTCTGAGCCGCCGCGCGTGTGTGTGTGTGTGTGTGTGTGAGTGTGTGTGTGTGTGTGAGAGTGTGTGTGTGTGAGAGAGAGAGAGAGAACGAACAGGCTGAAGGAGCAGGGGGATGGGAGCTGCAGAAGTTGGAGCCGTTCCCTGCCAAGGCTTGCGTCTAAGTGGCCCTACTTCAGTCACACCGCACAGGCCCAGGGCATGGGGCGGGTACAGGCGGCCCAGTCTCTTAGCCCGGGCAGGGCTCAGGCTGCCGCTGGCCCGTTAAAGCCCCCAATGCGCTGGCAGCTGAGGAGTGAGAAGCTGCTGCTGTGAAGCAGGTGGCGGTGGGTGGAGGGGGTGGTGGGGAGGCAGACAGCTGGCCTGGGCCTGCGGCTGAGTAGCCGCGCGTGGCGCTGTCACCGCACGCTGCAGTCAGCCTGCGCAGGCCTGGCCAGCGGCGTCTGGCTGACTGGGAGCAGCGCGAGGAGCCGGAGCGGATTCACGCCGTGGGCACTGGAGTGAGCAGTGCGGCGCCCCATGGGCCGCCCGCTGCTGGGAGGGTTTTCAGCCAAGAGTCAAAGCCCACCTGGGCAGGAATCGCTGCTACGCGCAGCTTCCCTTAGCCTCTCCCGCTGCAGCTGGGGCAGCCCGGAGCTTCTCCCCAGCCAGCACCCCTGCGCTGCTCCTGCAGCCACCCATGCTGCGCAGGTGGGGGGACTGGAGCAGCCTGGATCTCCCCCACAGCCAGCGCTCCTGGCCCAGCCCCTCCAGTGCCTCCTGCTGGAGACACTGGGTAGAAATGGCCGCGGGCTACCCGCTCTCCACAACTGCTCCTGCGGGGAAGGAGATCGCAGCTGGAGCAGGCAGGAGCCCAGGCTGGGACGGCACCAGCTGCGGGTTGGGACCGAGGGGCACCGGCGGAGCTGGGGGGGGGGGGGATGTTAGGGAGGCTCTACCAGGATGGGGGCCAGCTGAGAGCAGGGCTGGGGGAGGGGGCAGGACAGGTGAGGGCAGGGGCTGGGGCAGGGGGCGGCACAGGTGAGTGCAGGGCTGGGGGAGGGGCCAGGACAGGTGAGAGCAGGGCTGGGGGAGGGGCCAGGACAGGTGAGAGCAGGGGCTGGGGGAGGGGCCAGGACAGGTGAGAGCAGGGCTGGGGGAGGGGGCAGGACAGGTGAGAGCAGGGCTGGGGGAGGGGGCAGGACAGGTGAGAGCAGGGCTGGGGGAGGGGGCAGGACAGGTGAGAGCAGGGGCTGGGGGAGGGGGCAGGACAGGTGAGAGCAGGGGCTGGGGGAGGGGGCAGGACAGGTGAGAGCAGGGCTGGGGGAGGGGCCAGGACAGGTGAGGGCAGGGCTGGGGGACGGGGCAGGACAGCTGGCGGGGGGCTGCCCAGCCAGTGGGGTGCAGGGAGGGACTAGCGGGGGACAGAGCGGCTGGGGCAGCCTGATCCCCGGGAGGCACCTGCCCCTGCCCCTTACCCCTGGCCGGCCCGGCCGGGGCTCGCTCGGGGCTCGGTCCAGGCCCCCGGCTCGGTCCCGCTGCCCGTCATCGCCCCTCCCCCCCGCTATAAATAGCCGCATCTCGCCGTTTCCTACATCTCCCGCTGACGTGGCGCTGACGTCATTGTGTAGGTTGATGCTTTTCTATGAATGAGCCGAGATCCCCGCTACTACGAGCCAGACCCTATAAAAGCTCCGCGGGCTGCGGCCGGGAGCGGCTCCGGCGCTCGCCGGGCAGGCGCCGGCCCGGGGCTCGCGGACGGACGGACGGAGGGACGCTGCGCCGCGCCGCCAGGTAAGCGGGCACGTGCCCCTCCCCCGGCGGGGGGAGCCTCGCGGCTGGACACGGCGGCGCGGCTGCAGGGCCCGGGGGAGGCGCCCGGCGGGGGGAGGCGAGGCCAGGCCGGGCTGGGCCGCCCGGAGCGAGCCCGCCGCGCTGCCGCCGCCGCCGAGCCCAGCCGAGCCTCACGTGGCCTGGCCGCAGCCCATTGGCTCCCCCGAGCACGTGCGCCGCGTGTGCGGGACCGGGGAGGCGCGGGGGGGCCGGGCTCGCAGGCGGAGCAGCCCTGGGGGCGCGGGTGGGACGCGGCTGCTGCGCCCCGAGGGGGCGGGCCGGGGCAGAGCCGCGGCTTCTCTGCCTGCCCGGGACCGGCTCGGCGGGGCGGGGCGGGGCGGGGACCCCCGCAGTGACCGGGGGCTGCGGCCGCTCGAGGGGAGCGTGGCCGGGTCAGGCCCGGTCCTGGTCTCCCGTGCAGCGGCGCTGGGCCCGGCCCGTTACTACCTGGCGCGGCTCGCCCGCCCCTCCCGCCTCTGCGCTACTCCGGGATGCGGACACCGAGCCGCTTGGCCCGGCCCGGCCCGGCTCGTGCTGATGCGTCGTCCGCACGGGCCAGCGGCTTCACCTTGACGCGGCGGGAGGCTGGCGCGGCGGGGGCGGTCCCAATCCCCGTCACACGTCAAGGCTGCTTCGCTTCGCTTCGCTTCGGCCCCTTGCGGAGGCGGCAGCTGGACCCCCCCGGCCCCTGACGCAGCCGCTCTCGCGGGCCGGGCGGGGGGACCGGCGCTGCGCGGGGCTGGATCCGCTCGCTCCGCGCTGCTGTGCGGGGCAGGACACCTGGGGCCGGGCGGCTCCGAGAAGCGGGAGCCGGGACTGGAAAAGCCCCGGGCGGTGTTACCCGCCGGTCGCGCTCCCGCCCCGCGGGGTTCCTGCTGCCGGGCACTGCTCGAAAGGCGCCCTAGACATGTGGGGCTGGACGGGACCTCACCGGGTCACCTGGACCGGACCGGACCCAGCTTTATCTGGACCGTCCCTGACAGGGGTTGTCCAACCTGCCCTTAAACATCTCCGGTGCCAGCCATGCCACAGCCTCCCTCGCCACTTGGTCGGTGCTTAACGGAGCGCGAGGAAGGTCTCCTGCTGCATGGTTCCCTCTGCCCTGCTGCGGTGTGACCCTAGGGCTGCGCCCCGTCCCGGTGGGTGAGGAGAATAACTCCTCACCCTCCACTTCATGGAAACCTTTGAAGGCTCTTACAGCCTCCCTGCATCCCCGCTTCTCCCGAAGAAACAAACCTCCTTTTTCTAGTCCCCTGTAGCTCATGTTTCTCCACCTTCCCTATTTCTGTTGCTCTCCTCTGGACTTCCCCCAGTTTGTCCACATCTTTCCTGACCTCTGGTGCCCGGAACTGGACACGTCTCCAGCTGAGGCCTCCCCAGTGCTGAGTGGTGGTAGAATTAGTCTGTGTCTGGCTTACAAGGTTCCTGCTAGTGCAGCAGAACCCAGACTGCTGGGGTTGTGTTACGGCAGTGTTACATCGCTGACACGTGTTTAATTTGCTGCACTATAACCTCCAGATCCTTCTCTGCGGTATTCCTTCCTAGGCAGTTCTTGCCCACTCCGTATGTGTGTCACTGACTAGACCTTCCTAAGTGCAGTGCTTCGCATTGACTCAGCTGATGTAAGAACATAGGAACTGCCAGACTGGGTCTGGCCCAGGTTCCAGCTAGCCCAGCCTCTGCCGGAGGAAGCCCCAGGGGCAAAAGGGGAAGGGTAAGAACCGCACAGCAGAGAGATGTGGGGTAAACCGCCCCTCAAGCTCTGCTCCTGGTCTCTGGGGTATGTCTGATCTGATTTCAAACCAAAACGCAGCCATGGCCCCCAGTCTCAGCGCTGACAGACTCACAGACTCGGGCTGCAGGGCTGTGACCGTGGGGTGCAGTGGAGGTGTTGGAGTATGGACTGGAGCCAGAGGTCCAGGACCAGGACCCTCCCCCTGGGCTCCCTCCTGCCTGGGCTCCAGCCTGAGCCTGAATGTTACTCTGCAATTTGATAGCCCCAGTCGCTGCCGTGTAGACGGGCTGCTTTTATCTCCTTTTCTGTCGGCGAGCCGTGTGATAACGCTGGATGTTCTCACCCCTTGGACTCTTCTCAGGTCCTCGCTCTCAGCAGTGTCTGCAGTGTCTGCAGTGTCTGCAGCCCGAGTGTGATATTCAGCCCGGCGTCCCCTCCTCTGAGGGCTGGTCTACACTTAAAACTCCCCAGTGGAGCAACTGCCCCGCTCCGTGCAGTCTCCCCCCATGCTGAGAGGAGGGGTTCTCCCAGCCCCACAGGTGATCGACCTCCCGGAAAGGCGCTAGTGGGGTCTGCGCTGGGGTTAGGTCAGGTAACAGCATTGCGCAGGGGTCTGGACTTTTCACACCCCTCAGTGACCAGTCGTACGGCTCGAATTGCCTAGTGTAGACCAAGCTTCAGTCTCTCCCAGCCCCCTTTACTTCCCTACACATCCCCCGGGGATTACATCTGTCACATGTTCAAAGATGGAGCATGTTCCTCCCATGTGCTCCTTAGCTATTGACCGTCGAGCTGTGATTTATTATCCCAAAACTGCACTGGGCATTTCCTGGAAGAAACCCAGAGCCGGCTGTGACCAACTGCCCTGGATTCACACCCTGCACACTAGGGCAATCCTCTTGGCATGCAATAGGCCTTGCGAGAGATCCTTTGAAAACGAAGAACTCACAGGCCAATGACATGTTCGATGCACGTTTCTGAGCACAGCTGCAGATATGGCTGAACTGTGGTTACCAGACAAGTCTAGGGAGGAGCGAAACCTGTTCCCCGAAGATAAAGGACAAGCTGCTGCCCCTGACTAGATGTCGACAAAGCTGCTGGGCAATGGCTGGTCAGGAGGCCATTCTTTGGCAACTGAGGGCGGCTGGCACAGCTGTCTGCATTTGAACAAAGGATGACATGGAACCCCTTTCAGCTGGAGACTCCATGGCTCTGTCTTCATAGCAGGAGGGAACTTTGTCTGGGAGTGACTGGACTGGACTAGACAAGTGAGGGGCAAAACACTCCAGGGTCTCTCTCCACCCTCTCTACCCCCTAAGGAGACAAAGGAACCGGCCTCTGAGAGGGATCCTGATGTGGAAGCCTGGTTGGCAATGTTACCGGGGCCTGGGGTAAGGTTTTACCTGACCCACGTCCAGTTTTAAGCCTTAGCTACTAGGAAGTGTTTTACCTTGGGTTCTCTTGTAACCATTTCTGACTCGAATACCTTGTACTCGTGCTCACTTCAAATCCCTCTTTGTAATGAAATAAACTCCTTTTATTTTTTAATCAGAGCTATGCCCAGGTTGTGTTTAAACTGACCTGTGCGCGTGACTCCGGCTGAAGTAGCGAACTGGTGCATGTGGAGGGGCAATGGACCTCTAATATCTGCCCTGTCTGGGAGCGGGCTGGCTGGTGCAGAATGCCAGGTGGGGGGGGAGGGACTGGGGACTAGGAGTGCTGTCACCCTGCAAGTAGTAACAGGCTGCTGGAAGTTGGAGTATGGCCGGGGTGGTGTTGACGGGCTGCAGAACCAGGGCTGAGGCTATACACAGGCACTGAGTGTGAGCTGGAGGCTGTGTATGAGTGGCCAGGCTGGAAGCTACAGCAGCAAAGTGTTGTGAAATACCCCATGGGGCCGGGCAGGTGGTGACAGCCCCTCACCGGTCTGGGTTGCACCCCAGATGTGACAGCAGTGTTCCAAGATGCCCAGGCTGTGCCCCTGACTGATGTGATGAGTGGGGGGAGGCAGAGCCAGGAGAAACTATTTCATTCTTCTCCAGTTTCTTCTAAAGGCGCTCTCTGGCTCCCCAGTCATTTTGAACCCCTTCTAGGTCTCCAAGTATGTCTGGTACTGACGTGCCTGGACTATTCCTGTTTGCAGAGTTGGAACTGTGGCAGCCCCAGGACATCAGGGAGACAAAGGCGGTGAGGTAATATCTGTTGGACCAACTTCTGTTGGGGGGAGACCAGCTTCTGAGTAGAGTGGTTGCTTTGTGACAAGGGCTTGCCCCCCACCGCTAGTGTTTTCCTTGTAGCATTGTTTGTGTGCGTTCATTCAAGAGCTCCGTGCTTGTCTGGATTCACCCATGGGGCGTTGTTGGTGCATTCAGTGCACTGGCTGAGGTACACTGTGGGGTGTGAGAGGCATGTGTAGGACCCAGGGCCCTGCTAGGTGTGGTGTAGGGGTGTCGATCATTTTAGCAGTGGAGATATGGCTGCAGACTTTGCATCTGTTCTTCGGGCAGGGCCTGGTGCCGCTTTGCGCTGGTGGCTCTTGGTCTGTAGGGAGCCTGCTACTGATTGAGTTTGGTCTGAAGGGCAGAAGAGGGGGCTCGGGACAGATTTGTTTGAATATGTGGCAGTGTCCCAGGAATCTAGGAAGGGGCCGTGAAAGGAGCCAAGTGGGGAGTGTGATTCTTCAGATCAACCAAGCTGTGATGTCACCACGTGGCCCTCCCTTTACGCTCACTGCCTGGTCCTGGAGTGTCTGGCGCACCCAGCCCCGTGTGTGCAGGGGGGAGGCCCAATGATAACCTGAAACTCTGCTCCCGGGGGAGGGCCAGGCAAGCCATCTGTCCCCAGCGATCGAGCCTAAAAATGCCAATCATCTGATCCTTTTCCTTCCTCCTTAGGACTCCCCACGGGCCCTGACCTCTACCCTGCCGCAGACTCTGCTTCCCCAGAGAGCTGGGCTGGGCACTCCAGGCAGAGGATGGGCTGGTCCCTGGGTACCTGGGCAGCAGCTAGAAGTGGAGGTTGCCAGGGGTTGGGGAGGGGGAGTCGATGTTTCCCCTTCTCAAGGCCAAGTTCTGCTTGCCCAGCCCCATCACAGCCACGCAGAATCCGTCCGCGATGCAGGCGTCAGAGCCTGGCTTTGCCCTCACGTCCCGAAGCTGGCACTTAGGAAATGGATCCTGTTGTTCGTGAACTGATGTGCATTTGGTTTGCAGTCGCCCAGAGATGATTACCCAGCCCTGGACGTTGGGGCTCCAGGGCCAGGCCCTGCGAGGGGAGATGGACCAGCCCACCAGGCCTATAGAGAACAGGCAGAAACTGGGTGGGGTTGGGAGTGTCCCAAAAAATGTTCCAGGAGAGGCGGGGGAGGTGTCCGCTGGGCAGAGGCTCCTGAGAACTGAGTCAAAGCAACTCCTTTCTGAGGCAGAAAATGGACAAAGCCTGGAGACGGCCCCGGCCCCCAAAGCTGTTCATGTCAGCACGCCACCACTGCGGTGTAAGAGCCTGACCAGAACAGACACTGCCCCCCGTCCCGTCTGCCTGAGCCCAGCCATAGCCTGTGCAGCGATGGCTGGCTTCCCCCCTGCCAGCTGCCCCGGTGTCCCTGCTGCAGGCAGACACCGCGCAGGGGATGGGTGCCGTGGGGCCAGGCTGTCCCTGGGGGGCCAGGCATCTTTCATCTGGGGACAGAGGAAATGTCTCCTTCCCTTTTTCAGCACCTTCCACTGTCACAGTCCCTGGATGCTCAGAGAGTGACACATCAAACCAGCTTAATGAGCCAGGCCATCAGGAGTTGGGCTGCTGACTGCCACCCCCAGGCACCGTCAGCCGCTGAGATCCTGCCTGGAGGAGGAGAAAGAGAGAGAGTGTGTGTGGTTGGGGGGGGAGGAGCTCCTCTCTCTACTCCGTCCTCTGCCCTGGTGGGAGGCAGTGACTCAGTGACTGTGTCTGGGAGAGGGACGCAGTCAGGTCTTTCTCTCTTGGCTTTTGGTCACATTCTTCAACAGCTGTTTGATTGGTTCCTCCCGGCCATCCTGCCCCCCACATCCCATGCACTGCCAGGCCAGGCTCTCACCGCAGAGGCTGCAAGTCGTGATGCAGACATCAGAGTCCTGCCCTCCTGAGGCAGGAGCAGGAAGAGTCCCCGTTTCCCCAGAGCTGGTTTCTCTGGTACTGACGCTCGCTTCACCAGCCTGTAATTGCCAGGATCGCCTCTGGAGCCTGGAGGATGGCGTGGATCACCCAGAACCACCCTGTTCTGCTCATTCCCTCCGCAGCACCTGGCACTGGCCTCCATCAGCGATGGGACGCGGGGCTAGACGGACCATGGGTCTGACCCGCTATGGCTGGTCTTGTGGCTTAACTGGCCAGCATCCAAAGAATTTGGTAGGAGCTGGTGCCCGGGGCCCATCCCTGGAACACCCAAACCTGCCGTTGGCTTTATAGTAGGCCCCTGACTCCTTATGTTTGGAGAGGCCAAGCCCCATGTACCATCCCCACCCACCAGGAGGACTGGTCTGCAGAAATCACCCTGCCCCAGGCTGTGAAGAGCTGCTTGTGGAGACACTGGCCAGCGCGTCGGCACCTTGGCTCTAGACTGCTTACTGCTAGCCTTGCCCCAGACACAGTAACAGTCCACAGTCATGGCTACCGAAGCATGACCACTACAGCGCCTGCGGCCGGAGTCAGCCCAGCCAACGGGAGCGCCAGGCCTGGGGAAGGGGGCGAGTGAGGCGAGCAGGGTCTGCTGCTCGCCACCAGCCATTGCGGGGCACAGCGGGGCAGGGGCTCCGTGGCCGAACCCAGGGAGGGGCCCTGGCAGGAAATGTTCGCAGGGAGGGGCAGGGGCTGCTCTGCTCTAGCCCCACTGGCAGGCGGGGCTGTCAATAGCTGCTGGAGCGTGGCCCGTGTTTGCGTTGGCAGCTCCGTGTGCAGAGAAGGGCGACACAGGGCGAGGGGGTACGAGGAGAGCTGAAAGACGGGGACGGTGCTCCTTGGTCAGCTTTTCAGGGGGTGGGGGATGTGCTAGAGGGGGCTGCCCCCTTGGCCTGCAGCTTCAGCGATGCCTTCGGATGCCTGCCGTTGTTCATCGAACCTGATGGGGAAGAGCAGCCAGCACTGGCAGAACTTAAATCCAGCTGCCGCCCGCCCAGGGCCTGCCAGCCAAACTACCTGCAATGACAGCCCTGCCCTACGGCCTGTCTTAGCCCAGTGCTAGCCAGACTAGTGCCAGGTCCTGTGGCTACTGCTGGGCAGTGGAGGCCAGGGAGTCAGCGGCCGGCTCTCGGCTATGCATGGGATGCACAGCGCTAGCACTCATGGGAGTGGGTGTGGCTGAACCTGAAATCAGAGGTTTGGCTCCAGAGGGACTAGGGGGCAGAGAGAACTGGCTGTGACAGTCCCCTTGCTGAGGATGGGGTGTGTGGAGGGGGTCACCGGGGTGGCTGGGGGCTTTGACATAAGAACATAGAAATGGCCACCCTGTCTCAGATCAAGGGTCCATCCAGCCCAGCATCCTGTCCTCCCACAGGGGCCAGGGCAACATTCTTCCGAGGGAAAGAACAGACCAGGAAATCAGTGAGTGATCCAGTCCATCCCCCATTTCCTGCCCCTGGCAACCAGTGACCCCTGCCCAGCCTGGCTACTGCCATTGATGGACCTGTCCTTCAGGAATGTCTCTAGCTCTTTTTTGAGCCCCATTCTAGTCTTGGCCTTCACAACATCCTCTGGCAAGGAGTTCCACAGATTGACTGTGCCTTGTGTGAAGAAATACTGCCTTTTGTTCCTTTTCAACCTGCTGCCTGTTAACTTCATGGGGTGGCCCTTGGCTCTTGTGTTGTGAGGAGGAGTAAATATCACTCCTTGTTCACTTTCTTCACACCAGCCATGATTTGACCTTAGACGCTGCTCCTGTATCGAGTGGCCCCATAGCAATCGGCACTGCTAGACCCCATCCAAAGGGCAGCTCAGTCTCTGGGCTCTCGGTTCCCTCACCCCCCCCTTTGTCTGTCTGCTGGAGTGTGGTGGGCGTGCATGACAACTGGCAATGCTGCCGGGTGCAGCTGGCTGCGTCATGCTGAGCCTGAATCCAAGAGCTGCTGCTCCAGTGGAAGGGTTGCCATAGATGGGAGCACAGCTGTCCATGGTGCTGAGTGGTAGCCGGGGTGGGGGTGGGGAATGCAGTCAGTTTAGAGCATCCCTTCTGCAAAGGGCCTGACCAGTAGCTGGCTTGGCCCAGCTCTGCCCGCGTCCAGCTCCCTGCACAGGTTTGGAGAGGCTCCTTCTGAACCGGCTGCAAAGCCGGGACCGCTCCATACATTAACTCTTTCCTGTGCAATTCCACTCACACCCCAGCTCTCCGGGCCCTGCGTCTGCAGAGACTTACTGCTGTTAGGGGACAGGCTGGCTTTGCTTTGTGCTTCCAGGCTGAGCAAGGGGCTGTAAGGAGACCTCTCCTCTGCAGCTGGCCATTGGCTGCCCCTATTAATCCTTCAGTAGCTGCTGCTGTGGGTGTGAAAAATCATGGAGTCCAGGCTGGTCTGGCTGGCTGCTCATGTCTTGAGTGGCGCATTCCTAGACTTCGGTGGGGCTGAGCTTTCACCCTGGAAGTCGGTTGGCTTGAATGGAGCCAGGAATTCACGCCATTTCTGGTTTGAAAGGAAATAGACTTGTATACCCTTAAGTGCAGGCTAAGGAAGCGTTCGGCGCTGTGTGTGTGTGTGTGTGTGTGTGTGTCCTCTCCCCTGTGTGGGCTGCTCCAGGTGTCCTGGATGAATCACTACCACCTGCGTGCAGTGTGACTTGATCTGGGCCCACCGGGGGAACCCTCCCAAACCTGCTGGCTCAGGCTGTGCTCTGAGCGCCACGAGTTCCACATGCACACGTACATTTTACCAGCACTGGGGTTTTATCCCACACCCCAGCCCTTATTTCATCAGTACAGGATCCAAGACCAGCGCTTGGCAAATAGGTCTTGTCATCACCCTCCACCCTTTACCCCGTATCCATTTCCTCAAATAATCACACGTTTATCAACAGTCCCTGGGACTGAGCGCGGGTCTCTGAGGTTCCTGAATTCCAGGCAAGATGCCGCTGGGGTGACTTGAAAACTTTTCAACAGTTTCCTTGACCTGCGCAGCAAGCATGGCCCATCCCAAAACCATGGAATTCCACATGCGTGGGGCGTCCCCAGACGCTCACTTCCTGTGGGCCAGTGATCTGGTGCACTCTGCCTATCCTCACACCGCGAGTCAGCTATTCCTCCATGCAGGCCCAGTCCCAGCAGCTCAGGCATGGTTTATCATGGCTGGTGACGCAGGGGACGATGACTCACGGGAGGGAGGCTTTTACTTAGTAATTCCAGCATGTGGGGCACAGGCTTCCGCTTTGCACTTTTGTTCTGCCTTCCAGGCTCGACTTGGTGGCCGCCTCCCCTGCCTGTTTCTCTGAGCTGCTGCTTTCTCTTGGGCTCCCTCCTCCAACCCCCTCAGCTCTCTTGTGCCTCTTCCAGTTTCACAAGCTTCTGTCAGACCTCTCCAATCATCTGGCCTCACTAAAAACTGTGCCTGGCTGGCTCCCCTTAGCTGGGGTGTCGCCCCCAAACCCTGGACTCCCCCCAGCCTCCTACCTACCCAAGGGATTTGGCCACCCTCTGTGCAACTTGTCTTGTTCCAGGAGCATAAAACTCATTTCCTTGACATTTTTCCCTGCAGTGTCTAATCCATGCTCTGTGCCCGGCTGCTCAAACGCTCCAGTTGGTCCGTTTGCAATAAGGTTTTTCGTGCTCATTTTGCACGCCTTTTGTTCAATTTCTCACCCAAAATAAAAAGGAAACAACAAAATGGAACCTCTGTTTCCAGCCGTTTACTTCTGACTCTGCTGGTGTATGTATTTGAATGTATCGTGTGTGAACTTTGCTTACTATTAAACAGGGTGCAGATCCTGCTGTGATACTTGTGGGGTTACCTGAGGTGTGCAGGGGGGATCACTACCACCTGCTTACAATGGGGGAGTTTTGTCTGGGCCCGCTAGAAATCTTCCCAGCCAGCTGGCAGCACAAGCACTGCTCTGGGCTCAGAGAGCCCCTCTCTTCCCCTTGCAGGCTAGAAATTAGCACAGACCCCTAGCTAAATGCGAGCGTCCAGCCCCCAGTCTTCTGGCCAGCTGTAATGTGCATCCCAGGGCACCAGCCTCTTTCGCACACGATGTGGCGTCACGGTGCTAGTGAAAACCACGGCGACGTTTATTTAACAGCGCGTCAGGTGGAAGGGTTGTAAACAAGGGTAAAATATACAGTGCAGAAGCTGTTCCTAACAAGGTATTTCTCACCCAGCGGTCCATCCTCCCAGCGAGCTGGGCCCCACTTCTCTTTAAAACGCGCGTATGGGGAGAGCGCTTCTGTAATGCAGGACACCGTGGCCCTTTCTTCTTTTGCAGGCCCAGATTTGTGTCTTTCCACAATCAAAGCATTTCCTTAACTTCAGCGCGGTGCTGAGGGTCCCCATTCAGGGCTTTTCCTGGGGGGCTCTTGTCTGTGTCAGTGCTCAGGCCTGCCTCTGTTCTAGACTGGAAAACAATCCCGAGCGAGAGATGTTGGCGGTTCTCACTCTTGCGTGAGTTAGCCGAGAGCTGCCCCAACGCGGGGGCCCTGCTTCACCTCCCGCAGCTTTGGAACACACCAGTCCGCACTTCACGGCTCCCGAGATACTTCGTACCAACAGCTCAGCAGCCCGCAGGAGCAGCTCAGTTGTTGCTGTGGGTGAAGATCACACGTGACCCACCCCCCTTTGGTGGAAGGCGGAAGATGATCGGACACAGACGTACCAGGCCTGCCAGCGGCACCGTCTGCATGTAACGGGGAACTACTGGTCAACACACTGGGGAGGGGGCAGGCCAGCAGTGAGGGGAACTTGCACACGCAGGTGCTCCAGGTGCTGCCTGCCCCAGCAGGGGCCATGACACAGCTGCTGGGATTATTGCCATCCAGTGACTTACACAGCCCAGGCCCTTCCCAGGGCCGGGCTGTCTGGCTGCCCAGTTCATTGGTGTTTTTCTGAATGTGCAAAGCTCTTCCTTGCAGCGGAAGTGAACGTAGTGGAGAGTCTTAATGGCAGCAGCACCTAGCCATGCCTGTGGGGCAGCTCCCCTGCAGAGAGGCCAGTGCAGTGAGCAGCGCGTGAGCTGGGGCAGCATCAGCAAAACCTGACCAGGCCAAATGCCAGCAGCGTTCCATCCTGGCAGGAAACGTTCCCTCCTCCCCCATGAAGAGGGGGAAACCCTGGTGAAGCCCAGACTAAGCAGGTAGGTTTGGGGGGGGTGGGGGGGGGGGAAGGGAAGGACACCTGGCCTCCACCCGCGCTGGCTTCCCAGGAGCTTGTATCTCCGTACACATTTTAGCTTTCAGCAACTCCCTCTTTTCTGGGCCCCCTGTGTGGGCTTCTGGCAGTGGTCCGCCCGGCCCCAGCATGCAGGGGCTGCATGCACACCAGGGGCACTGCACACCCAGCTGCAGCACGCTGGGCCGCAGGGAAGTCAGAGCAAGGGTGCTGGACAAGGCCCGTGTTCTGCCCCGTAGCATCGCCAGCGTCCCTGACTCCCCTGGCGCCAGGGGCACTGCCCGTGCTGGCTGTTAAGGGTGTGGGCAGGCAGGTAGCATAAGGGCCTCTACAAAGCCCAGCTGCATTTTTTTCCCATTAGCCACCCCAGCCTCAGTCACTTCCTTCTGCCTGCCCCAGGGACCGGCATTTGAAGCCCGAGGAGATGTGGGTGTGGGAAAGGGATACCGGGGCCCCAGCTTGGAGGGGCTGCCGGCTTGAGCCCTGGGTGATTCGAGGCAGAGCCGGGAGCTGCCATTGCGCGGCTCCCTTCTGCTAGGAACTGAGAGCGTTTCCTGGCACTCGCTGGGGGGGGGGGGGGGCAGCATTAGAGGAGCTGATCTTCACTGGGGGTGAATCTGCCCAGCCTGTTCAGAGTTTCCTTCCTGCCCGAGCAGGGGGGCTGGGGCGTGGGCAGGGGGATTCCTTCCCCCCGGTAAAGTGCAGGGGGTGATGCTGAACTATTCCACCCCTTGCCCTCAGGGGTGGAGCGCAGCAGCCCCGCCTCTCGGTCCTGCATGCGTGACCCTTACGCTGAAGTGTGGACGCCTCTTCTGGGCCCTTGGGCCCGTCAGCTCTGGCAGAAGGTGCCTGCGCGGCTGCAGCTGTGCAGGGTTCGTACCTTCTTGCAGAGCGATAACCCAATGCCGGCCCTGGCAAGCAGCTGCAGCCTAACCCTGAATGCCCCAGCAGCGGCACCCAGCCTCGGCGGCTTATCCCAGGCAGGAGCCAGGCCACTAACCTACCAGGGCAGCGCAGGAGAGGTCAGGAGCAGGGTGTGAAAAGGACCCCTGGGGCTGGTGAGCCTGAGCCCAGGGCAGGTCGGGTGAAGCTGCACCAGGCAGCAGCACGCGCTCCCTCACCTCCTGCTGTTCCAGCCCCTCCACCCCCTTTTCCCAAGACGTGGGGCTGAGAAGCCTGTGCTGTGCTACATGCGGCCAGAGGGGGACCTAAATACAGCTGCGGGGGCGCGGGGGCCCGGGTCCTGTACTGTCTGTGGAGTGAGCTCCAGCACCTCGGAGCTGGCCGGGGGGCCCCAGGCACTTGCTAGGTGCTGAGGTCTGATGCCAGTCAGGGCCGTACCTGCAAGGGGCAGGTGCAGAACTAGAGGCCGCTGTGAGGGCCTGGGCTCTTCCTCCCTCCCCCCCGTGCCACATCCTCACTGGGGGCCCTCAGCACTGGGTTTCTCTGCCCAGAAGAGGGGCTCACGGGGCGGGGATCCTCATTGCCAGCTGTGCGGGGGCAGGGGAGAGGCGAGAGATGCTGTTTGTGCTCATCTGGGGACCCTGTGCAGGGGGGGGGGGGCAAAGGGTGACAGGGCGGGTGCTGCCTGCTGGGGTCTGTGCAGGGAGGGGCTGATCCTGCTGTGCTGGGCTGGGCTGGGCTGTGCTGCAGGGGCTGGGGTCCATGTCGTCTCCTGCACTGAGCCTCCCTTAGCTGTCACCACGGTACCAGCGTCTCCTGCCCGCACCCCCATGTCGCCAGGGCAACCGTGGCTTTAGATTGTTACTGTGGTTGTGTGTTGGTAACAGTCTACAGCCATGGTCGCTTGGGCCAGACGCACACTCGTCACGGGGCAGGAGCCCTTCCCCAGCACCTGCAGCGGGGCAGTCCTACCGGCCCTACTGGGCAGAGCCAGCCCTGGCCGGCTACTGACCCCCCGCAGAGCTCAGGCCAGGAGCGGCTGTGCCGCAACCCCTTGCATGCAGGGGCTGGCTCTGCAGGCGGCAGGGAGCCTGGCCGGCGGGGGGCAGCGGGTGCAGCACAGGGAAGGCAGGCAGTGAAGAGCGGTTCTTCTCAGGGAGCAACTCCGGCCGGGAGGCCTGGGCATGGGCACTGGCGGGAGAGCAGGACAGGCCGGGCTGCCAGGGCAGGGAGGGGCTGCGGTGGCACAGAGGTCTTCCTAGCCTGCCACCAGGAGTCAGTGGAAGGTCCGAGACGTTCACCAGCGCGATCCAGCCCCCAGGCACCCCCCATCAGAGCAATGAGTCACAGCCCGTGCTTAGGGGACCACTCCACGGCCAGGGCCCAGGCCCGGCCCCTTGGGGGGGTTCTGCTGCAGAGCCCACCATGCGGGGTGGATGGTGTGTGACCCAAAGGGGGGGTGCGGGACGCTGCGGTCCCAGGCCAGCAGCTGAATAGGGGCAGGGGCAGGAATCCCCCCCCTCCCCCCCCCAGCAGTGGGCAATTCCCTGCCGCTGAAGCTGCTGCTCTCACCCGAGGCCCATTGCTCAGTCCTGGAGGCCAGGCTCACGGCTGGAGCTGGCAGCGAGGGGCGGGCTAGATCCCGCAGAGCCTGCCCGGCGCCTGTGCACTGGTTAAAACAAGTGCTGCACATCTGCGGGCGGCCCCGCAGTCCCCCGGGCCCAGCCCAGGCCTGCAGCTTCCCTTGGCTGCGTTTCTGTGCGGCCTGCTCCCAGCGGTAGCATCCCAGCTGCGGAGGGGACGTCTTTCTCCCTGGCTGTGGAGCAGGCCATGGCCCTGCTGGTCTCTCCATTCGCTGCTGCAGCGGCAGCAGGGCGTGGCCGGGGCTGCTCTCGCCGGGGGCTGGAGCCTGGTGCAGCCGGGGGGGGGGGGGGGGGTGGATTTGGAGGCTCTTTAACCCTGGGGTTCCCCCTTTCCCCTGAAACTGTCTGCATGGCCTTGCCCTGGCTCTCCCCCTCCCTGCCTCAGCCGTGCTGGGTGCTGGGAGCAGAGGGGGTCCTAGCCCCTGGCTCCTGTGCAAGCTGGTGTGGCTGGCTGAGGATGGGCCCCGCCGGTGGTTCCTCAGGGGCCCGGGGCACCGGGCTGGATTCTTACCTGGCCTCCCAGGGGCTCTGGTGAAGGCAGCAGGCTGGTGCTGGTGCAGGGCCAGAGGGGAGGGGGCTCGTGTGCAGTGGTGCTTCCAGCCTCCCGGAGCAGTAGGAGTTCACATGCAGATTCTAGCACGCACCGCACATAAACTCTTACTGTTGGGGGAGACCCGAGGGGCCGCTGGGCGCTGCTCCGCTCTGCTCCCTGCTGCCGCAGGCCAGGCTAGGGCGAAGAAATGACGACTACAGGTGAGGTGCTTCTCTCGCCTGCTGCCTGCAGCGTAAGGCCAAGCTCAGGGGCACCATGGGGCATTCAGCCAGTGCTGGACGAGCAGCTGGTCCAGGCCTGGGGCAGTGCTGTTCTCCTGGGGCGGGACCCCCTGCTGCTCAGCTAGCCCGCAGCCCACCCCAGAGACTCGCAGGTGCCCACCAGGGGTGGCGAGAGGGGCGGTGGCGGCTGGGCCTGGGGTTTTGTGATAGTCCCTGCACAGCGGAGCAGCAGGGAGCCTGTGGCCGGATCCAGGCTAGCGCGCTGGGGGCCTGTGGCAGCAGGGGACAGCCCCCCCGCAGGGAGAGGACCAGGCTGTCCTGAAATCCTGCTCCCAGGGCTCCAGCACGCTGACGCCCCGTCCCTGCCACAGCTCAGCACAGGGCCAGCGTGTCGCGTAGCCACACGCTGGCCGCGCAGCCCTGTGAAGACACCACCCCGGAGCCCGGCTCCAGCACAAATGCAGAACCGATTAGGGCTGGGGTGGCTGCCACGGCCTCAGCCCTGCACCTTTCACTGTAACACCTCTCCGGGGCAGGCAGCTGCAGCTGCAGCTGCAGGAGGGGTCTGGTCGCCCCCAGCCGAAGCTGGAGGAACCTGAGGGGAGGCCCCTGAAATCCGCTTTCCTCCCCGGAGGCGGTTCTGGCTGTGGGTGGCAGTAGCCCAGCTATGCAGGGCCGGGGCCTGGCGTCCATGCGATGGACGGTCAGCCCACGAGCAGGCCGAGCAGGGGGAGCCCTTCCATCTGAGCTGGGGGCGGGAGCAGGGGGGGGTCCCAGGGCCGGAGCTGCTACCTGCTCCTAGCGGGGAGAAGGGCATGACTCACGGCCAACCAGGGCGCCAGCCAGCCCCGGGTCCCAGGAACGCAGCGCGTGGAGGTGGCAGACCCTAGGGCTCCGCTCCCACTCAGCCGGCGGGAGGGTCTCCGATGCCAGGGCTCAGCTTTCCTCCCGCTGCAGCTGCAAGCAATTCCCAGCCCTGCTGGAATGTCAGGCCCGCCTCCTCCCCGGGAACAGGCTGTCCCGGGCACAGGAAGTGCCTGCTCCGCTCCGTGCCGGGAGCCAGAGCTCGGGGGCTGGGCCTGGCCACCTGCCCCCAGCGCAGCCCGGCTGCCTCTGGCAGGGGCACGGCTTGCTGTGCACGGGGCTGCCCCAGGGGTGCCCACCCCATGGCTGGGAGCAGGGTGCAAGGCGCTGTACGGGGGGGCAGGAGCCAGGCAGACGGGGCAGCAAGGGGGAGATGGAGGCGAGCCAGGCTCAGCCCTACCGCGCAGTGCTGCTGTCCAGGGACGGGGGGCAGCCCCCAGTGCCAGGGGCGCGGTTCTGTGGGGTCACGAACTGCTGCAACATTGTCACAACCGCCCCGCCCCCCCCAGCGGCCTCCCCCCAGCGACTCCCCACCCCCCCCCCCCCCCGACCGCCTGCTCCTGCTCCAGCAACGGGGCCCCCCGGCTGGTGCTGGCCGCCCAGCACCGTGCACAGCCGGGCCAGCGCGGGGCCCTGCCACGGGCCATGCAGCCCGGCCCCGCCGAAGCAGCCGCGCTAAAGCGGGGGACGGGGGGGGGGGCATGTCCCTGCCTCGCCAGCCCCGCTGGCGAACGCGCCCTGGCCGGGGGGGGCGGGGGGGCAGGCGCGTCCATCCCGGTCGCTGGCCGGCACGGGGTGGGGGGGGAACCTGGCAGCACGAACCCGCCCACCCCCGCACCCCGACTCCGCCCGCAGCCGCTGTGACCCCCCCCGCTACCGTCCCCAGCCCCGCTTGCCTGCAGCCGCTCCCCGGCCCGATGGGCACTGAGCGCGGGCGCGTCGCCTCGTCCCGCCGGCTGGGCCGGGCCGGGGGGGCCGGGGCGGGCCGCGCAGTCAACAGGTTGCACAACCCAGGCGCTCCCCGCCCCCCCGGCCCGCGTCTCCGGAGCGCCCCCGCCGGCCAGCCGGGGCCCCTGCGCGTCCCGGGGCCACACGGCGCCCTAGGCGCGGCCCGGCTCGCAGCCAGCCCGGGCGCAAGCCCCGCCCCCTGCCATTAGGGCTCATTTGCATATGGGACTCGCCAGGCGCCGCGACTGGCCCCTGCAGCCCGCGCCTCCGCGCGAGCCCTGCGCACCCGGCCTGCCTGGCGCTGCTGCGCGGGCACCGCTGCGCCCGCCCCGCCGGGCTGCGCCGCGCGCAGGCGCTCCTGACCGGCCGGCTCGGCCGCGGCTGGCCCCGATGCTGCCGCCGGGCGCACGTGCAGCAGGGACTCGCTGCCGCCCGAGGGGGGGCACGCGGGAACGCAGCCCCTGCCCTGCCCGGCCCCGGAGCGCTGGGGGGGCCCCGCTGCTTTGGCCCAGCACACGCCCCAGGCCTGACCCCGCGCGGTACCGGCATGGGAGTGCGCCCCTTAGCGGGCAGGTACGTCATTTCATGGCCTTCGCTGCCTCAGTTTCCCTGTGTTACAATGGGGCAAAGGCGAGGCTGCCTGTCTGCACCGTACGTGCCTTCTGCGAGGTGTGTGACCCCCTGGGCGCCCCCTTTCAGCTGTGCCCATGCACCAGTGAACAGCGATTTTAGGCCGTAGCATCCATGGGTCCACACCTGTGCCCCACCCACCCCGTGCTGTGTGCTGAGGGCTGCAGCGACGGGCGGCGCCACCCCCCTTGTTCCTTCGTCGCCGGAGCCCAGGACTGCGACGCGGCGGGGACAGAGAGCAGGTCGTGGCACAGCCATGGGGCCAATACATCTTGCAGCATCCTCGTTAGGGCTACGTCACCTCAGCTTTCTACGGGTGCGCCACGGCCGGTGACTGCTGAGCCGTGCCCAGACCACGGGGCGGGTGCTGAGGAGCAGGCTCGCCTACTGCTTGGAGGACGGCTGCATCTGCTCTGGGCGTGTGGCCGATAGCGCAGAGCTGGGACAAGGTGTGAGTAGATGGCCTGTTGGCAGCCTTGCTGGTGTCCGAAATGGGTCTTAAGCAAAGCCCTGTATGTGGCCCACCGCCTAGCAGCACGGGCTGGCACCGCACAAGGGGGTGCGCGCAGGATGCAGCCTGGCAGGCCAGGTTAGACCGCCTGTCACCCACGTGAGCGTTAGCGCTACCTGTGCGACACCACACGGCTCTGTCTCAGGCCACAGGCCGGTGAGAGGGGACTGGCGTGATGGCAGGTCCACTGGTCCATGTCTGCCCTCAGACTGGCACGTGAGGACGTGTAGGGCGTAGGCTTGGACACTACTGCTGAAACTCTCCACAGGCACGGGAGCAGGCATGCGCACCTGGACAGGCGCTCCCATGGGGACCACTACGGGAAGAAGAAGAAGCCGCTTTCTGGGTGGGGCCTGTTAGGTTTAGAGTGATTTGAAGGTGGCAAGCACTCATCTCGCCTCCATCACAGGGAATACATTACACCCACTGCTGTCTGCACCCAGCCGGGTATCTACTCTGCCATCTCGCCCGACAGCCAGCCAGCCAGCCAGCCTGTGGAACGCTCTGCCAGAGGATGGTGGGAAGGCCAAGACCATAGCCGGCTTCAAAAACGAACTAGAGATGTTCCTGGAGGACAGGGCCATCGATGGCTGTTAGCCAGGACGGGCAGGGATGCAAAGCCATGCTTTGAAGTGTCCCTAGCCTGTTTGCCAGAAGCTGGGAATGGGTGACAGGGTCACTTGATGCTCGCCTGTTCTGTCCATGTCCTCTGAAGCACCTGGCATGGCCACCGTGGGGAGACAGGACAGTGGGCTGAGACAGGACAGTGGGCTAGATGGACATTGGTCTGACCCAGCAGAGCCGTTCTGACGACAGCTAGGCCCGTGTGTCTCTCCCAGAGGTGAGCCATGCAATGGGGCTCTGGAGCTTGTGTGACGGTCCATGTCGTTGGGCTCTGGCTCACCCTGGACAGTAAAGGTGACTAGAGATGGCCACGTTGTTATCAGACCATTGCAGACATGAAGGGCCCTCGGGCCGCTCCTGTGAGGACTGGTCTTAAACCCAACCTCCACGTGTCAAAGTTAGCACCTGTATTTTAGCTGCACCTGCCATGACCTTATTTGCAGCAAATGTGGCAGCCTTGACGCTGTTCCCAAAGCCACCTCTCAGGACTAGTGACTCACACTGCGCTACGCCAGCTAAGGCCTGGCAGCACACTGCGGTAGCGACTTACAGACCCAAGGGGCTCCTGAAGAGGGTGACTGCATTCGGCCTTTTGTACCCTCCCCTCCCCGGGCACAGTAGTGTTTCCTCAAGCACAAACTTCATGAGGACACAAACAAGCTCTTCTTTAAAGCAATGGTTTTCAACCTGTGGTCCGTGGACCCCTGGCTGTCTGCAGACTGTAAGATTTCCAAAGGGGGCCACACCTCCTTTTGAAATTTTTTAGGGGTCCACAAATGAAAAAAGGTTGAAAACCACTGGTCTAAAGAATGAATCATTCCTGTTCTCTCAGGGCCAATCCAAGCCCCATTCAAAGCCAACAGGAAGGGTTTCAGCCACTAGCATGAGTTGGATTAGGCTCTAGATGTATTTTTCAGAGGATGGGAAATCCTCTAGGGTCTTCCTATCACATCCCTGGATGAAGGCCCTTCATCAAAAGGAAGGGCAGGGGTTACCCAGACAACATACAGCACCATACACCTGGGCAATGGAAGAACTTCAAACGTGCACGTGTGGGGGCCAACTCAGAATGCCACTCGTGCACATTTGGTCCTGCCTCTCCGCCCCCGTCATGGCATGAGAGGAAGGGCTCCAGCTTTACTTTTCCCTCAGAGAAAAGGTAAGGAAGGGTTTCTAAGCAATAATGTACACAGTAAAGCTAATTTGTGCTTCCCAGTGAGTTTTTAAAAATATCCTGGGTTTTCTTATACTGGAATCCAACTCGGTACATTTCCAGGCAGCTGGGAATTCATACAGCTGTCAATACTGACGGTTAAAAAGGCCAGAGCCTGCAGTTGTCTTTAACACACAGAACGGAGCACGTATATGTTGGGGAGGAACTTCTGCCTTGTCTCTGCCTTGGCTGAGGCTGAATTATGTGTTTTTAGCTACTTCTATCTGTGCCATGACGCACTCCTTTCTGCCCTGGATCTGCCCCTATTCCTGCTCTAAAAGAAAATGACGTTACACAAAATCATTTTACCATGTCCTTGGGCACATCAGCTAGTACTTGCATCATCAGGCACATCTGCAGAGCTACCGATTTGTGCAGCTCCTAGCACGCCTGAGCCTGGCCGGTTTGGGACCCCTTCCCAAGGCACGGCTGCCAGCTCAACATAATGCTCACACAGAAATACATAAACGCTTGTTTTTGTTTGTTTTTTTAACCCAGGTGCAGAAACCCCTGTTTTGTGGCAGAAGGAAGTCAGGGTCAGGCCCGGCCTTACTTGGTCTGTCCTGTGTTGGGAACCAGCCTCTTGCCCCATGTCTGTGGGAAGGGTCCATAAAAAAACTGTGTCTGCTGCGCTCCTGGAAGAGGACTGCTGTGAGAAGCCTGGACTCTTCTTTAGTGGTGGGAAATCCAGCCCCAGGAGGCCACGCTGTATCTGTCCTCTACAGAGTGCTGGGGGAATCAAAGAGGCCCCCCACCCCATGGATGGGGGTCAACATAACTGGGGGGGTTAGGTGTCTTATGGTACCACGGACAGGAGGAACTCCCTGGGTAGAAAACAGAGAAGGGAGCACGGGGGTTTCTTGATCAGAGCAGCCATATCTCTAGGGACGTCTCTCCCCTAGTGCAGCCTGGTGGCCCACCCTCCCTTTGGCCTTGCTGGAGCTGCAGGTAGAATCTGGCTCTTTCAGAGTCTCTTTATGGAGCACACACTATTGTTACCATCTGACAGCTCTTGGCTGAGTGGCCTTTGTGATTCAGCCATGTGTTTATCCCAGCTAGCGGCCCGGCCCGGCCCAGCCCAGCCCAGCATGGATTTCCATGGAAAACTTCCATCAAAAACAAGGCACAAGGGAGCTGGACTCTGACACAACTGGAAGATTCTCTGGGTTAAATGGGGGAGGGGAAGATACTACTTCATTTGAGACGTCCCGTCTTCTCTCCTTGCCAAGTGCAGAGACCAGGGGCAGGGAATGACCTTGTCTCTCCGTACCTGCCTGCCTGCAGTGCCCCAACAACATTCCCTGTATGCTTCCTCTCTGCCCCAGCTCTGCTCCTCTCTGCCTCCCCTGCATTCTCTCCTGCCTGCCCCCTTCCAGGCTGAGGAAACATTTCCAAATACATTCCAGGCATACAGACAATCTTGGACTCAGGGGTTTGAGTTGCGTAACTGTCTGTGAAACATGTTGATTTCCATTTGTACCATCACCCGAGCCTCATGCGTCAGACTTGTCACGTTGTCAGACACTTACTAGGAGCTTCTCTTGTTTATAAGGAAAGGAAAAGAGAGGAATAAGAAAACCAAACCACAGCACGCTTGGCTTGTGGTTCTGGGTTAAGCATCATCTCAGATTTTCCAAAGCAGCTCCTGGAAACCCCTGGCTCTGTTCAGGCACCCCATCGCAGATGTCTGGGGTTGAATGGCTTTGTCAGATAAAGAATTAGTGGGATCAGGAATGGATCTAGGCTGGGGACAGGTCTGTGTGGCGATGAAACGATGGGAGTTGAAGGGGGGTGAGGGGAGCTTGGCTGGGAGTTGTACCAGAGCTGAGAAAGGGGACAGAATCAGATGGGTGGAGCCAAGACAGGACAGGTGGGGTTGGAAAGGGATGGGGTGGTTTCATTTAGTTGGCCATTAGTCTCTTCTCTTCAAGCCAAAGTCCTGGCTGCCCTACCTATCTCCCTTCAGTCCTTTTGACTAGTGGGAGGAGGCGACGTCTGGAGCCCTTTAAATAGGCTCAGTTCAGCTGGGCGGGCAGAGAGAGCACGATGGAGCCCAACAGCACAAGTGGGGCTTGGAACGGCAGCTGTGTTTCTTGACCATAAGAGACGCTCAACCCTTCTCCTGCGCAGAGCCATCCCACTGAGGGGGAGAGGACCAGAGCGTTCACCTACCGCCTGCTTTCCCATGATAAACATGTACAGCGGTGCGAGGAAGCTGACACCTCCAGAGACCTAGCTGTTAGGTGACACTGCTGGGAACAGGAAGCAGCGCAGGGCCGCACAAAAGAGATCCGTGCACTACGGTAGTCATCGTTGTCATTACCCCAGGGCTTTTAAGAAGTAAATACAAGCAGCCAACAGAGCAGAGCCATCCAAACCACTCTGAAAATCAGAACTCTAGCGGCCAGCGCGTGACACTTCACTGGCTGGAATCCATTAGCAGGAATAGTCCATTCATTCCTTACAGGAACCCAGCAGAGTTGTGAAACTCAACGAGCTGGCCCCCTCCGCCTCTGAGAATAATGCCAACAGGCCTCCTCGGGGAATGCTGTGCTAGTGAAAGGAGGGAGAGGGACGGTATTAAAGGCTTGTGGTCACAGGCTATGGCAGGGCAAGCTTCCCCCCACCTCCGCCTCACTGATGCCCCAACCCGGCCTGGGATGGCCCCTCTCTAGGAGCAAGGGTAGGGCAGTATCTGTGGCTCATTGAATCCTTGGCCTTTCTACCAACAGGCTTAGGACAGACACACAACTAGCGTCAATGTGGGAGTGATTTTTGGGATAGGTCGTCCTCTATTTCTTTTTCAGGCTCACTCCCAAAAGCTATTCTGTGTTCTGCTCATCCACAGGCCTCTCTAGAGCAATATTCAAAATCAGGGCTCGAGGCTAAGCTGCAGAGCAGGATACAGGCAGGGAGGGGGGGGTCTTTAATATCAGTTTTGGATTACTATCCACAGATGAACACACAGCAAGGGAATACCAGCGTTGCATGCGACAAAGAGCGTATGGAGGTTGTATTGGCTAGTTAAAGGGAACCGAGAGCCAGGACTCCAGGGTTACATGTTCAGTTCTGCAGTGACTCACTGTGTGACCCTGGGCAAATCACTTCCCTCGTCCAGGCTGTAGCTAGTGGCACTGACCAAAGCGTTTGTTACCCTTGTATAAAGGCACCTGAAGATTCAAATAGGCACCACACAGGGTTTTCAAAGGTGCCTGGGTGCATAACTCCATGGGAGTTATAGTGCTTTAAAAAATCCTACCAGGTGCTTAGCTGCATCTTCAGGTGCCTAAATACCTCTACAAATCTGTCCTGAGTTATTGTTTCAAGGGAGTCAGGTACCACAGAGTTAAGAGGCATGTGCAGACTTCTTACCATGTGAGATTTTGATTCAGTTCTGTTCAGGGCACAAGTGAAAGTTGGTTTGGTTCTTCCTAGTCACCCCTGCTCCACCCTGACAAAAGCTGCAGGTCAAGGTTGATGTGCACTGGCCTGTATTATTTAGCACACGGCTAAGAATAAAGAGGCAAGTCAATCTCCGTTGGGTTTGCCTGGAGAACCCAGTGCAGACAGGAGCATTTGCCGCACTGTAATACAGAAGCACTTGGAAGGGTGGGGAGGTTACTCCCTTACCTCTTAGCCCTTGAAAACTGCTGCAGACACTTGCAGCCAGAGAGTGTGAAAAATTACAGCTTTGAAATAATTGACTCACGTGATTTTCTGCAATGTGCTTTTCCTGCTGCAGCCCTTTCATAATTAACAACTCAGTGAAATGAGCAACACCAAGACATTCTCTCTGTCTGTCTCACTCTGACATGCAGGCTGCCAAGGAGTTTGAGCACCCCCTTAGAGCAGAGCTACTGCTACTGGGTGTGCAGCACTTCCTAGGCTGCATCTCAAAAGCGTTTAGAAAGCGGAGCCTGACTCAGGAACATGGGGAAGTTGTGGTGGCTTGGCTGACAGGCGGAGACAGAGCAGGTCTCCCTTTCATGGACTCATTTCTGCTAGCTGGGTGAGCACCTTCCTATGCAGTGGTTTGCTTGCTTGCACTACATTCACAGCCGAGTTGTGTGTGCGCATAGCCTATTCCCGAGCTGGGCCAAACCACAGCCCTCTGCTGGATAAAGACAGACTTGCAACTCTAGATGGAATCATACCCGCAAATGCTGGTTCTCTCACCTCTTGTGTGGTCACCCATAGGATGTGTCTTGGTACTATGGAGATAAAGGAGAATCACTTTTAGCTCAAACTGTTTTGGAAGTGGACATCCCTCAGTCTGTTCACAGGGGTGTGATTTATCCATTTACTGCAGTGACTGTGAACTAGCTATGGCTCAGGGCACATGTGCCAAAACACAGAATGCTGGATACAGTTTAAAATCCTGCAATTAGCACAGCTACCACAAGACGGCAAAATGCTACCATCAGCCAGAAACCAGTCACAGCAACTGAAAGAACCTCAGCATAGATCTGGCTTCCCATGTCTCGGTCTCACTCTGCAGCATTACCCTCATCTAGAGCTAAGGATACAGCTGCCATACTGTGGCCTTCAGGGATCATTTCTGGACAATACTATCCTTCCCCCTTTACAGCAGCAACTAGGATTGCTTCACCTGCCCTACAGCACCATCTGCTGAGACCACAATACTGTCCTGTATGCGTCTGGTAGAGGGAATGACTCTCATCTGGACCTGGGGCAGGGTCATCAGTGTGATGTCTGTGAAGCGGTCTCTTCTGCTGAGAGACAGGTTGTGCTGCTCTCAAACAGGTGTTTTCAGAGAGAATCCTTTGAACAGAAGCTCTTGACTCAGACTCCTCTCTTCTCAGGGAACTACCGTTGGTCTCAGATACAGCAGACTCCACTTCGAGTGGCTAGTACAACCAGTGTGAGAAGCCCAGCAGAGCCCCCAGTCCCTCCCCTCACCCCCTTTTAAAAAAAATCAAACTTACTATATGTTCCAGGAAAATGTCTAAGCCAAACATCTGGCCTAAGTTTGGGCAGGCAGGATTGTCACACTTTGAAGTTCTTCCTTGGAGTAAGTGCACTTCATACAGGACAACTGCAAGGAGTGAAATTACATCTAATTCCTCAGGGCTGGATGTGCACAGGAACGTCTTAGCTAGGAGGGAGAATGGCTCCAGCAGAGGGGCAGATGGAATCTTTTCTAGAGCTAAGAAGTAGCAGCTTTGGCACCAGGTTTGGCCCAGTAGCTGGTTTCTCTGAGGGGACCACTTTGGGGTGTAAAGGCTGAGTGAGATCCTCATGCTCTGCACTAGCCCCTCATTTTGCATCTCTGCAGACATTTTCTCTGGCCAAGATCTGGGTCTCCCATCACTACCACACAGAGCAGCCAGCTAAGTCTTCATAGAGGCCACAAGAAAAACTAAAACAGGAAAGATACAAAGAGTGAAGGCTGGGAGGGTTTAACACGCTCCTGAGTTATTTCTCCAGAGAAACTCTGGGATCTGAAGTAAGGCAGCAAATGCCCTGTCCTCAGTCTGTCTAGATGGCAGGAGAACATAGGGACCTGGGAATCTATGACTGGAGTTCTATTTATTAGAGATCACATTGCCAAATATGAACCTCCTGTGGCAAGACTCCACCTGTCTTCACATCATCTGTGCTATCAGGCTTAATCTTAAACCCCAACGCCAGGAATACTATGGTCACCTAGTCTGTCCTCCAGCATCACACAAAACATTGAATGTCAACCAGCAATTCCCACATCAAACCTGTAACTTGTCAAGAGTCTTTTATAAAGCCATGGAGGACTGATTTGGACTCCATGTGCCAGAGAATCCACCACAATCCCAGGTCAAAGGGTCCAGTGGTTGTTATTGTGCCATATTTCTAGTCTGAATGTGTCTGGCTTCACCTTCCAACCGTTGGACCGTGTTATTTATCTGCCCGAGGAAAGAGCCCTCTGCTATCAGACACCTTCCCGTGGAGCTGCGTCTGGCTGTGATCCCGTCAGCGCGGCCCGTGCGGGATCAAGGTGAACTCAGCTCTGGGGGCAGTGGGGGGCAGGCCCGGCCCTCCCCGAGCCAGGCGGGACCAGCGCCAATCGCTGCCTTACAAGGAGTCCAGGAAGAGGCTGCGGCTCGCGGGCTTCATTTCATTTCAGAACCGGGCCAGGAACTCCAGGTAGGCTCTCCTCTGCGGGGCGGCGGCCGGCACGAAGTGGCCCCCGGGGTGGGCGAGCAGGGCCGGCGCCAGGAAGTGGGCGGCCAGCTCCCGGCTGCGCGCGGCGGGGACCAGCCGGTCGCTCTCGCCCAGCACGTGCAGGGAGGGCAGGGCGATGGGCTCGCGGTAGTAGCAGCCGTGGGCGGCGGCGCGGCTGCGGAAGCCGGCGATCAGCACCGCGAAGCGGAGCGGGAAGCGCGGGTCGCCGCGCTGCTGCAGCGCGCAGACGACGGCCGCCAGCGCCGCGCCCTGGCTGAAGCCCAGCAGCCCGTCGAAGGGCCCGAGCTCCGCGAACGCCCGGGCCACGGCGGCCAGGGCCGCCTCCAGCCCCGCGCCGGGGGCAGCCTCCGCCCCCGCCTCCTCCCGCTCCTGGGGCGCGGGGAGCCACCAGCCGCGGGGCTCGGCCTCCGGGTCCGTCCTGCCGCTGCTGCGGGCAGCGCGCGCCTCAGGCCCGGCCCCGGGGCTCGGCTCGGCCCAACCGGGGCCGGTTCCCTGCCGCGGCCCCGCTACGTTCCCGGCCTCGGGCGCCGCCGGTTCCGGTTCGGCCTCGGGTCCCGGCACCGGGTGGGGCGCGCTCACGCTCACCAGCTCCGCGCGGCCCCGCAGCGCTTTGCGCAGCGCCCCGGTCCGCTCGTGGAAACTGCGCCGGTTCTGGCCGTAACCATGGAGACACAGGAGCCGGAGCGGCCGCTTCCCCCCGGACATGATGGCGGCGGCCCCCGGAACCGGAAATCCGACCGGCCGCCCCTCGCGTCTACCGGAAGTGCCTATGCCTCTAGTTCCGGGCGGGACTAGCGTTGCCATGGAGCTGGGCTCAACGGCGGGCTCTCATTGGGCGGCGCGCACCGAGGATGGCAGGCGCCACCTATCAGTCAGCACCGCGGCCTGGCCCAGCCAGTGACCGCCCCGCCCCGCCCCCACCGCTTGTGCCCCTCCATGGAGCCGCGCGGCCCTGCCCCGCCAGGCCCTGAGCGTCCACAGCCGCGCGCTGAATCGGGGCCGGGGGGGCACGGAGCTGGGCGGGGGCCAGGCCGGGAGTGGGGGCACGGCGGCAGCACGGGTCTGGCAGCGGCAGGCTGTGGTTTTATTGTTCGCGGCGTGTTTACAGGGCCCCCCCGCGGTGAGCCCCCCCGCCCGGCCGTGCTCACACACCCGCTGCACGGCGCAGGTCCCGGCTGCTCGGGCTGACCCGCTCCGCGCCCGAGCCAGGGACACGAGCGGTGCCGGCCTAAGCCCGTCTTCCCGGCGGCAGGGCCTGCAGCCCGGCAGAGCCGCCCCGCTCCCAGCCCGACCGAACCAGCCCAGCCCAGCCCAAGGCGCTGCCTGCCCCACGCCCCCCTCCCCGCGGTACACAGACGGGGCATGTCCGTGCCTGCCAATCACCTCTGGCCACAGCTGGTCCCCAGCTGGGATCTCCAGCCAGTCCCCGGACTGGTCCCATGGCAGAAAAAGAAACCGCTGCCACAACTGGCCCCTGCAGGGCAGCCTGGGCGCGGACAGGGCTGAACGTGCCAGACCCAGAGCTGGTTCCCCAGGGCGGGGCAGGGCAGGGCACGGAGCGGCAGCGCGGCCCTGCCTCGTCGGTCGGTGCTCTGGGCACCAGTCACTCTACCGGGCTAGTGATCGGCCCCTTTCCCCAGCACCGCAGTCAGACAGCCCTTCCTGCCGCGAAGCCAGCGCTCACTTCCAGGCTGGTCACGGCAGGGCTGGTCCCGCTGCTAGCTCCATGCTTGGAGTCAGGCCTGCTCTGGACAGCTGCAGTCAGTGCATTGCTTCCCCGCTCCGGCAGCTGCTGGGGCTGCGGGGTCAGTCCGCTTCCTCTGGTCGGGACAGAGAGACCGTTCAGACAGGATCCGGCCCTGGAGTCTGCCACCCCCTTCCTGTCATTACGCCTGCTCCCCACTCCCAGCTGCTGCCTCTGAAACACACCTGCCCCCTCTCCTTCCCTCCCCCGCAGACAGGTGTACGGAGGGTCTCCGGCGCCCGGGGGCCAACCCTACATCCACCTGTGCCACACATGGTGTGGAGTGGGAGCCCTGACACACACGACACACTGGAGTTGGGGCAAGCTGGCTCCGCAATGCCAGGCCAGCTCCTAGACCTGCTCCACCTCACAGAGAGCCGGCCTCCTGCTCAGCATCCCTGCCACTCACCGCCTCGCATGGGGCCAGCACCTGAATGGACTCTGAGCTTGAGACCGGCAGTCTGGACTCCTGGGTCCCTTTACCATGTGACCTTGGGCAGAAGTCCGTGCCCCTCTCCAGGATGACGGGGGTGGAGGTGGGGCTCTGGCTGCCCAGGGCTGGGCCGACACCAAGCATTTCATTATCACTAGCCACAGGGTGGTGCTCTCAGCACACAGCAGAGCCAGGCAGTGCAGGCCGAGGGCACAGAGCCCAGAAAAGCAGGAGTTTAACCTGCACCATGGGCTGCTGTCTCGCTGCCCAGGGCTCCGGCACTGTCCCATCCATCCCTAGGGAGCACTGGGGAACAGAGAGGGGAAGGCCAGGGGCAGCTCCCTTCTGTTCCTGCCCTTGTCTGACCACAAGGAAGCCCTTTGCACCTGCCCATCCCTCTGGAGATCAGGTGCAGGCACCATGGGGGTTTCTCCTGTCACTCCCTGCACAGCAGGCCTCCCACCCTGCCTAGGCAGGCAGCCAGCAGCCGCGCCCGCTTCCAGCAATTGACCCCGTTAAAGGGCTAGGTGAGGCTCAGGAAGAGCCATTGGCTGGAGCAGATTCATGGCCACGTTCCCCAGCGCCACCCCGAGAGAAACGGATTGGGAGGGGGCAGCAAAGGGAGCCTGTGTCTCCCCAGGGACCCTTCTTCCTTGCAACAGCCCTGCTGCGTCTCTCACCTGAGTGAGCCGGTCGGTGCCCCGCTGGGGCTGGGGGCTGGCATGGTTGACTGTCCAAGGCCCCAGGGACTGGCCAGCGTAGAAATCCATGGGGTAAGTCTGCTGCCACTCGATCTCCTTCAGAGCCACAGCAGCCTGGACCGATGCAAAGACGTGTCACCACAACAAAGGAACCAGCATCCTCCACAGGGGAGACGCATGGAGAAGCAACCAGTGAAGCAGCCCCACAGCAGGTGCCTTAGGGCTCAAAGGCAGAAGGGCAGACGGCTCATGCACTTCAGTGACAGTATAATGATGGTTAGGAGGCATTACACTTCCACCAGAGTTTGCAGCTTTCTGAGGTGCTGGATACTAATAGGACACTGCTCTGGGGAAGCTCGCAGCGCTGGGGTCCCTGGCTGGGCACTGCTCTGGGAAGCTCGCAGCGCTGGGGTCCCTGGCTGCGTATTAAATCATGAGCACTGGTAACAATCCAGGTGCTCACTGTGTGTGTGGTGGGGGGAGCCGGGGCGCCTGGGAGCCCAGGGAGAACGCCCCTGCAGAGCTCTGCATGTGGCCTGCAGAAGCACGTGGAGCGTTGCGTGCTGCGACTGGCCCTCCCCCCCATGCACCACGCAGACCAGGCGGAGAATGACAAACGTGACCATGAACCCTTCCTAAAATAACGCCCCGCCGGCCCCTTCGTCTCTGTCTGCACAGAGGGGGCAGCCCAGGACATGCTGTGTACCAGGCATGGTGCAATGTGCCCATGCTGTTATTTGAGCTCCCAGAGCCTCTGCCTTCCACACAGGCTGCCTGCATTGGGTCAGACAATTGGTGGGGGGGCAGGAGGCATTTGGGGAGCCTGGGCTGGGCTGGGCGTGCAGCAGATTCACTGCTATGGAACAAGCTCAGCCAAGACAATGTCCGTTCTGGGCCCCGGGCCTGGTTCGATCGGGGTCCGCCAACTCCCGTGGTGCTGGGCGAGATCCCTGTCTGCCAAGGTGGCCTGCACTGGTGTGAGAAAGAGGGCTGCCGGGAACTCCTTACCTCGTAGGGCGTGAGCAGTGGCTTGCTGAAGGCTTCTCCCCAATCAATGGAGAGCCGGGGACAAGCCACCTGCACCCACCTGGAAGGAAGCACAGGGGCCCGGTTACCCACTGAGTTCAGGCCTCAGCTGCCAACAGGGTCTGCCCCCTCCCATCGACCCCACGGAGCAGGGCCTCGTGCAGCCGGCACGGGAGACTTGCTCACATGCTGCACGGTGATCCAGGGGCTAGCAGCAGTGCAGCAGGGGTGGGGGCAAAGGCAGGCAGCTCCTTGGTCCTGCCCCGGCCTGCACAGGGGCTGGGTGCTCACTCCTGTGGGCTCCAGCGCCCCCAGGAAATCAGTGGGATTCACCCTTGCACCAGCCTTGCCAGCAGGTTCCAATCCCGCCCACCCCCGGGGACCCAGCTGACGGGAGGGGCAGAGACACAATCCCGCCCATCTAAAGGAAGCCCATGCTCGTGTCCCTGAAAGCCCCACAGGACGGCAAGAGCCTGGAGGCCTGATCCCACTAACACAGCACAGAGAGCACCAAAGGAGGCCACACGGCACCGCGCCTGATGCCCCACGTGACGAGGGGCAGCGCCCAGGCAGCCCCATGGACCGGCAGGGGGAACAACTGGGATCTGGCGCACGTGAAGGATGGCGCCTCCTAGATATGAACAGCTGCGCGAGCCAGTGGGCTGTGCCTGGCTGTGTCCTAGCCACCCCACTGGGCAGGAGGGGCGGATGGGCCCTGCCTGGGGAAGACCGGTTGCAGGGGCAAAGGGTCTGTCCCGGGAGTTGCGCAGAAGAGACAGGCCAGGCTCGGGGCTGAGGAGGCGTCATCCTCAGAGAGTGCTGCAGCGAGGCCGTGGCTGGGATGCTGCTGAGCGCAGGGGCTGTGATGCAGAGTGGAGGGAGGAGGCCAGGCCAGACCGGATTCCAGAGGGGCCTTTGAGCCGGCCGGGGAATGGCGCCCAGGGGCCACGGAGGGAACAGGGCAGACACAGGCCCAGCAAGGCCACACTCACGCGTCCACGTCGGGGAAAAGCTGCAGTTTGCTGGGGAAGATCTCAGACAGCAGCACCCTGACGAACGGGAGCCCCAGGGCTTGGAGACGCGCCTCCAGGTGCTGTGGGGAAAGCGACAGGCAGCGTTCAGCGCTGGGCTGGACCAGCTGTTCATGTGCCACGAGCCCCCCCCGGGGGCGGCGTGGCAGTGCCTGCCCGACGAGCCTGGGAACAGGCAGGGCCTCGCCAGAACGGGTGAGACAAGGGGGTACCACCGGGAGTGAGAGGGTCCGACCACTGGGTTGGCGGTGGGGTCATCTGCTGGGGGGCAGTTGATGCCATAAGGCTCTGGAAGCCCCCGTTCCCCCAGCTGTAGCAGGGCAGGGCTAGCGGGGGACAGGCTGGAGTGGTCCCCCCTCCAGGCGAACGGTCTCTGCCCCTAGGGACTGGAAGTGCTGGCCTGGGGGCCGGGGGAGGAGGGTTCCCTCCCTCTGCCCAGCACTGGAGTAGCCCAGGCAGCGGCAAGACAAACTCCCCGGCCCCTGGTCTCTCTGCTGGGCCACTGGGGCACCTCTCCTGAGCAGAGCAGAGCAGATGGAGCCCGGACCCATCAGCCCTGAACAGCAGCTTCGCTCATCTCTCCCCCCACCTCTGGCTAATGAGGTAATTACTGTCCAATGACAACAATCTGTGCTCGTTAGCAGCAGCCGTCCCCGCCCAGGCTGCCTGCTGCGGGCTCAGCACCGGCCCGGCACTTGCTGCTCCTTCTGCCTCCGTCCCGGTGCCCCTCGCCAGGGCGCCAGGGTGAAGCTGTCAGCAGCCTCATCCTGTCTTGAGCCGTGAGCACCTGAGCTCCCGCAGGCCTGGGTCTGCCCCCAGCTGAAGGGCCCAGCGAAGCCTGCAGTGATCCACGTGCTGGAGGGAGCAGAGCTCTGGTCACTGGTGCTCTAGCACGTCTCCCCCCACGGCGAGCCCACGCTCAGTCCAGCCCGTTGGGGGAAGCCCCCAGAACTCAGCCTGGATCTGAACCCACAGAGCAGGGCTGGGGGAGCCTGACTGGCAGGCCAAGCCAGCCTCTGAAGGTACCTGCAAGACGGAGGTGGAGCCCTGGCGCCCCAGGGTCCCAAGAATGAGCCCCCAGCTCTGGGCGCGGGCGGCAGTGCGGATGGCCTCCTGCCGGGCGTGCTGCATGTGCTCATGGGCGTAGTGCTCCCTGGAGAAGACTTTGCTGTAGGGATCGTACCTGCAGGAAAGGGACATGGCTGAGGGCAGGCCCAGCTGGCAGCACCCAGCACTCCTGCCCCTCCCTCGAATCACCTCTGGGGGGATCAGGACCTCCAGGGCGCTGCACGCCGCTGCCAGGACTGACAGCACATTCGGGGCGCCGAGCTCTCTCCCCAGGGAGGGGGATGAGAAGCCTTGATGCAGGCAGCCCCACACCATCACCATTCCTGTCCGCTGCAGGTGGACGGGCTCCTGGAGAGGGGCAGACCCCCACCGCTGCCCCATCCAACTCGGCTCCTGCCGAGAAGCCAGGTGGGGCAAGGCCGGGGCCCTGCTCTCTTGGTATCACCTGCTGGGGCGACTCCACGACATTGTGTCCCCTGCAGCTCCAGGGGCAGGTGCTCTCTGGTGCGGCCCGGCCCAGATGTGGGAGCCAGGCTGGGTCCCTGGCGCCCGCGAGGCCCTGGGGCGCAGGACAGACCTTCCCTCACACACGCAAGGGGAGGCGCACAGCAGCTGTGGGAGGGGGGCAGTAGAGAGCCGAGGGCCCAGGGCCCGCCGCAGGCCGCATGTGAACAGAGAGATCTCTGTGCTTGGACCCTGGCTTCAGCCCTGCCGAAGGCTCCCAGGCCAGCCACTCGCTCCCCCCAGGCCCTGCTCTCCCCCCTCGGCAATTATGAAGAAATCTTTGATTTGTTGCTTTGTTTGACGAAGAGAATTTTAATCAAATCCCACTTGGGCTGCAGCAGCTTCCCTAGCACCATCAAGCTGACGTGCGGCTCCCGTCAGTAACAAATGACCTACTAAGAAATTCAGATTTCACCAAATGGGCCCAGCCTTTCGCTCCTGATATTTCATCTGCTTTCAGCCGCCTCATCATCACATTTTATGGCCTGTGCCGGCAGCAGCCGGGGAGTTTAATGGCTGCACCTCCAAGCGCTTTCACAGGTACTTGTCAAAATGTTTATATTCAGCAGGAGTAAATGGCTGGTGTTCAGCTCATCACGCGCCTCCCGTCGGCTGGCCCTGCGGTGGCCACTTGTGCTTGTTACCGCTCCCCTGCCCTCCATTGCCAGCCAAGTCCCCCTGCGTGCTGAGTGCCCTGGGGGCGGGCAGAGCCTGCTGCTGGGGCCAGGCGGGTGAAGGCATCGCGCATGGTCCTGCTCCAGGAGCAGCAGCTGACCGAGAAGCCAGTGAGCAGGGTCCGTGCTGGGTAGTCAAGTTCTACCCCCACCCCCTCTCTCCTCTCCCAGCCCCACGGCAGCACGGGTCGGCGAAGCGCGCTGGCTGCCAGCGTCCCCACCCCGCTTCTGGCAGTAACTTGTACTAAAAAGCCAAGAACACGTGAACCACTTCCCAGCTGTCCCTGCTACCAGCTTGCAAATGGGAGCCGGGTCTGAGCAGCGGCCAGCGGGAGAGGTGGCATGCCCAGCCAGAATGGGAGGGCAGGTGGCCACGAGCCAGCCAGGAAATCCCATCGCACAGTCACTCCCCAGCAACGCCCCCGCCCGGCTCAAACCTCGCATGAACGTTGGGACCCGCCCCGCGGGCTCCGTACCTGTAGGCGGGGACTCCGGGGTTGGCGATCATGATCGATTCCAGGTGGAAACGCCCGTCCCCTAGGCACCTGTAGCAAGGAGAGAGGCTAAGGAAAGGGGCCACGCTGGGCAGAGCACAGCAGAGTCCCAGAGGTGGGGTCCAGCCACTTTCCAGATTGCCCAGTGGGTGCTGCTGCGTCTCAGTGCTGGGTGCAAGAGCAACGGCCCCTCCGGTACCGGGCAGAACAGACACAGAGCAGTGAAATGCCGACAGGACGGGGCTCAAGCAACCTGCATCTGGGATTTGCAAACAGCCTGCGAACCCGTATTGGGCCCCGTCAGCACCAGTGGGGAGGGAAGGAGCAGCGCATGCTGGCAAACGCGGCCCGGGAAAGCTCCCCCCTTGCACCTCGCTGGGGAGCAGGGTGGAGGTAGAAGAGCCTCAGGGAGAAACACGCAGGACCTGGCTCTGGGAGCCTGCATGGGGACGAGCGCCGGGCTCCCGGAGGTCAGGTCGGGGCTTTGCTCCTGTTCCAGGAGTGGGGAACGATTTGCTGTGATGGTGCCGTGCTGTACGCACCCACCTGCACCGCCTGACGGCCCTCAGCCCACGTCTGCCCGACGAGCTGTGCCCCATTGCTCCGCCCCTGCAACGCTCTAGGGTAGATGCCGCGTACACCAAGGGACGGGGCTTTCCCATCGCTGCAGGAACACGGTCGCTGTCTGCCATCGCTGCGTCTACACTGGGGCCGGTCGGCGCAGCGCCAGTGCTCAGGGGCCGGGATTCCCCCCCGAGTGATTTAGCTGGACTGACCTAGCTTTAGACCAGGCCTCAGGCGTGCACTGAACCAGCCATGCTAAGCTGTCCCCTCCCACGCCCAGCAGGACGTGCCCCTGCTGGCACCACTGAGATGGCGGCAGCCTGGGCACTGAGCAGGCCTGGCTACTGCGGGTGGGGAAATGGGCTACCAGGGAGGTGGTGGAATCAACATCCTTGGAGGTGTTTAAGGCCCAGCTTGACCAAGCCTGGCTGGGATGGTTTAGTGGGGCTGGTCCTGCTCTGAGCCGGGGTTGGACTAGACGCCTCCTGGGGTCCCTGCCACCCTCCCAGTCTGTGATTCTGTGACATGAGCCAGGAACGTATTCAGAGTTCATAATAACCCTAATGCCACCTCCAGTCCCACCACCCGCCCTGGGGCTCCTCCCCCCACAGCACACTCCGCCCCCTGCCTCGGTAAGCGCCCCCTGCTGGAGCCACGCCAGGCGTCCACTCGCCCCCCCGAACAGATCCCCGCTACTGCACAAGGGGCAGAGAGTCACTGTGCAGTGCCCAGAGCCGCTCAACGGCCATGGCTGGCTACAGACATTTCTGCTTCCATCCCTAATCGGATTTCAAGTCAGCAATTACATTTCAAAGCCTTTCACTCAGCTGCCCTAATGGAGTGAGGGCTTGGAGAATGAATTCAGACGTAAAACTTGACTAGATTTTGCCCTTAATTGGAGAATGACATTTTGGAAGATCAAAGCTAATTTGTCTGCAAAAGTTAGCCCCCGAGACGGGGCGCAATAAGAACGTAAGTGCGCGCGGGGCGCAAGGCGTCGCGCAGTACGGCAGCCACGCCTCCCCAGCAGCAGCTGGACACCACATCTGCAGCAGCACAAGAGCCCCCCACCTGCACCCAGCTGCCGTGTCTTTTTACCACGAGGAGAGCCAGGGCTGGGGAGGAGGGCTGGTCTTGAAAAGCCCAGGTCTACATGAACATGGACTGGAGACGGAGTTCCCCTCCTCCACCCCAAGCGGGAAACGCATCTAAAACTGACGGAAGGAAACCCACAATTAGTCTGTGGAACTCACAGCCACAGGACAGGCTTGTGGGCAGGAGCTCAGCAGGAATCAGGCATTTACATGGCGAGTGGGAACGCGCTGGTACCTTCAGGCAGAATGAGACAGCCCTCAAGCCTGGCCCTGAAACACCCGTTGGCTGAGGAGGCGTGGGGGATGTGCCTGACTTTCCACGGCCAAGCCCCCTTCAGGAAAATTGTCGTCTCCGCCCCCGACTCCCATACCCTATGGTCAGGCCATTCCTCAGCTGTCCACTGGGGTATTCAAAGCTTCCTGTGGAGTCAGGGGACTGGGGAAACGGCAGCGCCGAGGCAGCTCTCACCACGCTTTGTGTCTACAGGACTCACCAGCGCGGCCCACGCAGTGCCACCAGGCACTGCCCCCCTCCTCTCTACCCCACCCCACCCCGACACTGGGCCATGGGGTCCCCTGCGGTGCTGCAGGGCACATGGTGCTCTCCCCAGGGCTGAGTACATGTGTAGTCAGCAGCACCAGACAAAACCCACAGCAATGGAGTCAGGCCCCCAAAACCATGACAGCAGCACGCTTTCAAAGCCAACCGAGGCTGGAGCAGGCTATTTGCCTCCAGAGATCCCGTTCCTCTGCCTTTCTCTGCACCCATCCACGCTAGAAATGTGCTGTTCGTTATGTGGCACCTGCTGCTTCTGTCATCACCTGATTCCAGAAGCTGGGGCTTTAGGAAGACCCCAAACATGACAGGAGCTGGCCGTCCCGCGCATTCCCTGCTCGTCCTGCCATCCGTCTCCCTGCCTTTCAGCCAAGTCTGGAAGTAAGCAGCAAGACTTGTGGGCTGGACCCACGGGAGCTGGGGAAGCAGGCAGAGAGGGGATCTGTGGGGCGGGAGAGGCAGGCAAAGGCTGGGGCAAGCCAGGCTATGTTTAAAAGGCTGCCCCGGCATGTTACGTCTCCATTCCTCCTAGGTTCTCGTGCCACTGCCAGGCAGCGTGATCCCAGGCCCTTGGGACACCTTCACCTCCACTCCCATTGCTGTGCCGGGGCCGGGCAGAGCAGCAGGATCCAGGGCAACAGAAGAGCAGCTGCCTTCTCCCACCCCTGCCCCGTGCTCCTTAGCAGGGGAGGTGGGGGCTGAGGATGAGCCGGGAAGGAGCTCCATCCCGACAGGCAGACAGAGCTCCATCCCTGCCCAGCGGGGATGGGGCCTCGTAGGGCTGGTGAAACGCACCCAGTGCTGTGCCAGCCCCAAGCCGGGGGGGCCGCCTGCCCTGCCAGCCTGGCACTCGGTCACCAGGGGCCTGGAGCCACGCTGGCTCTGCAGCACTAGATCCACCCCCAGGCATCTCACGAGGCTCTGGGGACAGAGGGGTGGAGCCGAGCCTGGAGCACAGGCAGGGCCAGGCCAGGCAGACAGCCTGGGGCCCAGCCAGAGCCGGACTTGAACAGGCAAGACCAGCAGGGCCAGCCTGGGCTCCTGCCAGAGCGCAGTGTGGGAGGACAGCGGGGGGGGGGGAGGGGTCTCCTCCTCCCCCCACCCGCCAGAGGCTCCAGGCCTGCACCGACACCCTGCATTGAAGGGCCAGCATCCCCATGTGTCTGTGTGGGGTCGGGTGAGACGCCCCCGTTACACCCCGAGAGTCACCAAGTTGTGCCACCCCCAGCGATCCTGACGCAGGGAGTTCAGTCACTGCCCCGTGCTAACGCACCGAGCGGGGGGCAATCAAGGGGCAGTGTGAGCTGTGGGTCGCCTGCCCCACACAAGGACCGCCAAGCAACTCTCCTCCCCTTCCCCCCGCAAGGGAATGGCTCTGCCTGGGCCCTCTGTGCTCCTGGCCCGGCTCCCCCTGGGGTGGGGTCGCTCTATTTATTTCTTCTGCAGCTGGCTGTATTCACAGCACATTAAGCATTTCCATTACCTAAAATAATTAGGTGATAGGAAGCGAATTGCTCCCTCTAATTTGCTGTCCTTAAATAAAATTAATGTCGCTATGATATGTTGGGCTCCGGCCATTCGTCTTCTCCAATTATCCGCCCGCCTTTCCATCTAGTCTCTCTTCTGAGATACGACTCAATTATTTCAGCCGCGCTACAAGCACCCGCCAATCCGTGCAGACCCCGAATCGGCGGATCCTGTCCCCCCGAAGGTCTGGGGCACGGGAGACCAAGCTCAGCCAGATTCTCTTCCCCCAGCCCCACCGGCCCCCGGGCCAGGGAACCCAAGGCTCCTGCTGAGACTTCCACAGCCGCCTGGCCGCACACGCTGCTGGATGAGCGGGTGGGAGGAGGCCTGCTCCGGGCACGGGGTTTGTACGGCTTTCGCTACACAGCTTTTCAAAACACCTGTGCTCCGAGTGCTGCTCAGCTCAGCCACTCCTGCCTCGCGGCGGGGCCAAGGGCAGAGCTGTGACGGGCTACAGGACAGGAAGGCGGAGGAAAAGGGCATGATCCAGAGCATGAGGAAGCCAGGGCCCCCCCGGACAGACCCTCACTTCCAGGAGCCCTGGTCTGTGCCCCACAGCCGAGCAGGACCCTCCATGAGCCATGCTGCGGCATCTCGTGGGCAGAATGGATGGCAGAGAGGTGGGGCTGGGGGAGCCGGGGGAGCCCCCTCCAGCCAGGGCGCCTTTCCCATGCTCCCCACCACACCCCCGCTGCGAGAGGCAGGAGCTCCCCCGCAGCCAGCGCCCCCCATGGACGTGGGGCCCCCCCACAAAGAGGAAGGACCGTTCCCCAGTAAGCAGAGCTGGTTATCCCTGGGACTCACACGATGGCGTCCGTGTCCGGCCCCAGCCGGGGAGACGTGCAGCCCAGGATCTCGCCCGGCGAAAGCGGCTTGCACTGCGGGACGCTGACCCTGTACTCGGAGCGCAGCGCCTGGGCAGCTGCCTGTGGGGAAGAGGCAAGGGGTCAGAGACCACGTTCGGAGGTTGGGGCCTCAGGGAGGGCGGGGCTGAGGGAGATGGCGAGGCACTGAGCAGCGGTTCTTGGAATACAGCCCCGGACTGACTGCAGGGGGCAGAGCCCCCCCACCTGGACATCCAACCTCCACACAGCGCCCGGGGGAATCAGGTCCGCAGGGAGGCAGGCTGGGTCCCTGCTGCAGGGGAGGGGCCCTGGGACGGAATGGGTCCCTTCGGCTGGCCCAGCAAACCGGCCCTGCCTGGAGAGAGAACGTGGGCCAGACGTGGGAGCGGCTCAGAGACACATCAATTAAAATACAAGAGAAAACGTTTAACGCCTCAGTGACCCCATGTTTAGACAGACACAGCTCCAGAGGCCCATTCATCTTTCCCGTCCTGCTGAGCCGGCCATTCATGAGCAGCATCTAATCCGCAGACAGACCTGCCAGCGGCTGCCGGAGCTTCCCCTGCCACGACCAGCATCGCATCCAAATGCCAAGTGCTCAACTGCCTGCCCTGACATTTCCAGGGCCGGCTCCCCCGGGAGCGGGGGACACTGCCATGAAACATTGATCAGAGCCATCACCCACTACCTGATCAACAGCCCGGCCAGCTGCTCAGGAGAGGGGACGGGCGGCTCCGAGCGATCACCGCGGCTGGAAAGAGAGACACTGCTACACACACACACACAGGTGTGCACCCCGCACAGCCCTGCCCAACACACACACACACACACACACACACACACACACACACACACACAGGTGTGCACCCTGCACGGCCCTGCCTAACACACACACACACAGGTGTGCACCCCGCATGGCCCTGCCCAACACACACACAGGTGTGCACCCCGCACGGCCCTGCCCAACACACACACACACACACACACACACACAGGTGTGCACCCCGCACGGCCCTGCCCAACACACACACACACACACACACACACACACACAGGTGTGCACCTTGCACAGCACCACCCCAACATACACACAGGTGTGCACCCCCCGCCCCATGCCAACACACGTACACGCTGCACAGCACCCACCCACACACACACACACACACACACACACACAGGTGTACACCCGCTGGACGGGTCTCTGCACACTCTGCGCCATTGCAGGGGCTTTGGGCTGAAACGGGTTTGAGAAAAGCAAGCTCTACCCCCCCTCCGCCGGGTGCAGCACCACGAGCCCAGCGCCAGGACAGCAGCGTGCCCCACCCCGACACTGCAGCATCCAACGTGGAGCCTCGGCACAAGGACACTTGTGCAGCACCTGGGACGTTACAACGATCGCCCCCCGCCCCCCCAGCTGCCTGATTTCCAGGCTGCGCGGCTCTGGATACAAATGCAAGTGCAGAGGCAGGTGCGTGTGCAGGCTGTAGATGAAGGGCAGGTCACGGTCCCTGCTGTGCTCCTCATTAACCTGTTAGCCCAGGAACCTGAGTGTTTGCTCTGCACGCACGGGGGCCGCGCTCACACCTTGCTGGGGAAGTTGTTTTATCTGCAGTCACAGGGACTTGAAGGTAGCTTCTTGCGGGGCTTGGCAGGGGAAGCGGCACCGGCACAGGGGCAGGGGTCCCACCTCCGGTGCCCTGTGCAGTCCCTGGGGTGAGGCCCAGGCCCTGGCGCCGGCCCCGCCGCCATCTCACCTGCAAAGCAGAGACGAACTGGATGGTGCTGACGAGCGCCAGGGAGCTGGCCTTGGGGAAGTTGAAGCGGACCGTCTCGATGAAGTGGGCCGTGTCGATCTTGATATCCACGAACACGTAGAGCATCTTCACCCCCTGAGTAGCATCGATGGGCACTGGGGCCAGGGAGAGAGAGGCGTGAGGCTCGGCTGGCTGCCCCCAGCTCTGCCAGCAGCGTCCCAGCACACGCAGCCCCAGCCCCCCGGGCACTGCTGGGGAAGGAGCCAGAGCCTGGCGGCTGACACGTCCCGCTGGGGACCCAGGGGTCCAGTGCCCGAGTGCAGCCATTCTGCAGGGAGAGGGGCCTGGCTCCATGACGCTGCGCTGCACTGGCAGCCTGGGCCCCCATTTTAAGCAGGCTCCAGGCTCTCGCCGGCGCTGGCCAATGCTGTTTCATCTCATCTCTTCATTTATTTATACCAAGGAACATTTCACATGCAGCCACTGAGCCAGCCAGACTGGAAGGGGGCAGGGCAGGAGCTGGTGCGTGCATCCCTCGGCCTGGCCTGGCCTGGCAGCTCAACGTGTGCAGAGCAGCTGGGCCAGCCCAGTGCGGAGGCGCTGCCGGCGAAGGAAAGCAGCGCCTGGGTCGTTCCTCTCCGGTAACGGCAGCCCAGGGAATCGATGGACACAAACCTAATTACCTTGCTAAGGAGCCCGTGTCACCACGATTCAGCAAATAATTAAAGAACACGGGGCCTGCATCGCGCTCCAGCTCCACGCTCCCTTCCCCTCACGGCGCCATTCCCTGATCCCAATTCAGTGCAAACTACTCCTGGCAAGGGGGGCGGGAGCTGCAGCCCCCCAAGGGAGACGCGCCCTTCAGAGCCCGACGTGCTGGGAGCTGGCGGGAACTGAAAGGTTGCAGGAGCGGGGTCAGCGGCCTGCTGTGGGGCACCCCCGCCCTGACCACACGGCACAGCTACGGAAAGGCCAACACCACAAAGGAGAACAAATGGCCAGGGGCCCCGCTGCCCAGAGCCAGCCCCCGCCGGTTCCTCGCGGGGACCAGCCAACGGCCTTACGGCACTGGGCAGCGTGTGCCCCTCTGCACACCCGTGCGCCCCCAGCGAGCGAGGGACATGCCCTCCGGTCTCCCTGGAAACCTGCACTACCCTGCCTCTGGCTCCTGGGGAACCCCGCCACGGCACCGCACCCGTGGGGCTGGCCGCGCCCTGCACCAAGCCAGCCGCTGTGGGAGACATGGCGCCGTGTGCCCGCACGGCTCTGGGGCTGTCGGGCATCGCAGGCCTGGCCAGAAGCCGTGCTGGCGGCTCAGCAGAGGGTGCTCCCTCGGCATCAGGGCTGAGCCAGTGGCCCAGGGTGGCGGCGCTGCCTTTCAGAATGGCTGGAAAGGTCTCCAAGCACCCTGCCCAAGTGCTGGCCAGGCCGGGGCTGTGGTGGGCTCTGGCATAACCACCCCCTTTGGTCCCTGCAGGAGCAGGCAGAGAATTATTCAGCCTCTCCCGCTCAGCTCTCATGCGGTGTTGCTTGTCCAGGAATGAGCGTTCCACTCCAGCAGTGGCTGCATTTCCCTGAAAGCAGGAGAGCTGGGGCGTAAAGTAGCTACCAGCCGTGTGCCTGGGGGAGATGCTAAGGAGAGACGCCTCCTGGGGCAGGCAGCAGCACAGTGTGAGCGCTAGCCCTATCACGCCCCTTCTCGCTGTGAATTAATCTAACAACAGGCTACAGGCCAGTTCTCACGTTCCCAGGTTTACTGACGCTGCGTCTCCCTCACGCCCCGGCTCCCGAGTGACTGATGGAATCGCTAGCACAGACATTTATCACTGGGTCACTCACACCGACGTGGCTTCTGCCCCTCGGTTTCCAGTACGAAAAGGGACGTGATTGTTAAAAGTCATTTTTCACCCTGTAAATTCACCCCTCAGCAAGGCTCCCCTCTCTGGGGCCCACGGTGCAGACAGCTGGCGTCCCTGCCCTGGGCCTGGCGCTGGGCTGCGTGGTGCCCGGGATGGAGAACCGTCTGGGAGTGAGGGAGCCAGGGCAGCGGGGCTTAGAACGGCTCCAGGACTCAGCCCAATGCAAATCTAGCTAAGCACTGCCAGCCGGACCCCAGCTCCTGGCCAGGCGCCTGCGCAGATGGCCCCACTCCACATGCCCGCTGATGCCAAGGACAGAGGGGAAGGATCTTGGGCCGGGTGACGGATGGCGGAGTGTGCGGCAGGCCAGTGCTCAACGGGCAGGGGGGCTCGGTCGTCCGCCGTGACTGCCCGGGGAGTGTACGTCCCAAGAGCTCCGCGTGGCACCGAGCAGGCCGGCTCTGGCCACACCAGCAGGCAGGCGGCCAGGCCTGGCAGCAGCCGTCTCCAGGGGTGAGGGGAGCACAGCCAGGAGACACCCTGCAGCCAGGCTGGGGATGCATCCTCCGCCCGCCCTGCCTCCGTTACCAGGGCAGCGCCTCCACCTTCAGCCCAAAGCGCCTCATTGTTATTTTGGGCTGATTCCACCCTGGGTGGGCTTCAAAGTTGCAGCATCTGGGACAGCCCCGCAGTTTCCATGGCAACCGAAGGCAGAGCAGGGTTCTGCCAGGGGAGCGCCGCGCCGCCTCATCGCCTGCCCTTTACAGCAGCCCTTCCAGCCAGCCAGCCAGCCATGGCTGCCAAACCCAGCTCAGCCGAGCCCCACGGCCCCAGCGGGGCGGGCACGCGCCCCTGCCAGGCTGGCCCAGCGGCTCCGGCTCCAATCCTCTCCCCTCCAGCTCTCTCACTAGCCTGCTTGGCTCTCCAAGCTCCATCGCCCGGCCCGGCCCGGCCCACTGCAGGCAGCCCCACACACCTCCGCTGCGGCACAGGGCCCACCCCTCAGCGGGCTCCAGCCGCCCACAACTGCCAGCCAGGAGCATCTACTGAGCCTGGGCATGGCCACGCCGGGGCTTCGGGACCCGGCCCGCTGACTGGGGTGCAGGGAGGGTCGGGCCGGTGACTGGAGTAGGGGGCGGGGGTTCAGCCTGTCCTACACTGGCTTCTCCCTCTGTACTGACCCTGAGCGAGGACACACCGCGGCACCGGCGCCCAGGGCCCCTCCGGCGGGCAGGGGTCCGAGGGCAGGTCAGCGCAGCACGTACCCAGGCAGCTGTGTCCGTAGTGCACCATGAAGTCCGCTCCCAGGGCCCGGGCCGTGTAGTCATCCACGCAGCACGCGCCGTAGGTCACGTCTCCCATCACCACCGCCTCGGCGCCTGTGAACCTGTGCGGGCAGGACAGGGAGCGTGAGACCAGCGCGGGGCTGGAGACAGGGAGTCACCGGGGCAGCCTGGGGCTGTGCAGCTGCAGGGGACCTCGCTCAGGGGAGCCAAAAACCCTCCCCGCCTTGGGGCAGGGAACACCCACCCGGCTCATGGCCAGATGCAGAGCCGGCCTCCACGAGCCCCAGGAAATGAATCCCACAGTCTGTGCCACCAGCTGTCTGTGAACTGCCCTGCCCTGCCCTGAGCACCCCCCTACCCCGACTTCTTCCTCTACCCAGGAAACTTCACTAGCCCCAAAGACGCCCAGCCCTGGGCCAGGAGCTGCCTAGAGCAGAGGGCTCCGGGCAGCGGGCCTGGCAGCAGGTGCGGGAGGCTCAGGCGCTTGGGGCCGTGCAGGGGTGAGCTCCCACGCCAGCTCTCTGGCAGGGGGAGCTGGGGCTCAGAGGGAAGGGTCCTGAGGCCTGATCGCTGTGTCTGAAACCCCGAGTCTGGGCCTACATCATTATCAACCCCTTGGAGTCCAGCCCTGCAGCATCCCACAGCCCAGCTGGTGCCCGACACCGGCGAGCGCTCCAGGCCAGCGTCTCCCCATGGCCGTTCCCTTGGCTCTCTCGGCCTGGCATCCCTGTGGCAGGCAGCACGGCACTGCAGGGCATGTGCCCCGCTCACACGTCCTGCCGCGGAGTGCAGCCGCTGGAATCCACCGCACAGCCGGGGACCAGGACAAACGCGGCTGCTCAGAGATGTCAACATGATTACACTGGAGAGAGGTAATCCGCCTCTTCAATTGGGGAAAGCTGTTTGCAATTCAGGAGATTATCTGCTCATCAAATATTATGCTGCCAGCTTCCTAATGTACCAGGAGGGGGAGAGGAGAGGCCAGGCGCCGTCAGCCACCCGCCCGCTGTACTGCGCGACTGCACCAAGTCCATGAGCCCCCATGAGCTCTTCTCGCCAGCGCAGAGCTGGGCGTAGGCAGCCGCAGGCCCCCACACCAGCCCCTCCGCTTGGAGCGGCGGCTCAGATTCGATCAAGTCCGTGTGTCCAGTGGAGCAGCGCTGGCTGCATGGACTACATCGCCGCCTGACTCCCACCACCTGCGCCCACCCCACAGCCGGCACGGCTGGACGAGTCTGACGCCCTCCCTGCTCAGCCCAGGCTCCCCGAGTTCTCTGCCCCCAGCCCACCCATGGCATCTCACCCGTGTGCTGGTGGGGAGCAGACGGGCCCTTCTCCACCCTCCCAAAGAGGGGCCCAGGCCCACGCGCTGCGGAAGGCACCTGGCCAACCTGTGCGTGCCAGGCTCGTTTAGAGGAGCATCTGCTGCTTAGGATGCACCTGGCGCTGAGTGTGACTCACACAGCTCCCCATCAGCGCCCGCCTCCTGCTCCTGGAACCAGCAGCAGCGGAGGAAAAGCAGGCCCAGCTCCCAGTCCCACACAGCCGGAGCAGAGCCAGGACCGGCCAGGAAGTGCAGCCATCCGGCTGGCAGCCCACAGGCAGGGGCGGGGCAGCTTGTGGCAGGCCTGGTGCTAGAGGCACTGGCGAGACAAGGCAGAGGCTCAGCTGTGATTTCAAGGAGCCGCCTCTGGACGCAGTTTATTGCACCACGCTGGGGATTGCTAGTTTGGCCGCATGCCTGAGGAGCTGCTGTGGTATTTTACTGAGGGAAGCAGACACTGTGAGGACAAAGCCCCGGCCCGCAGGGGCTGGTTAAACCATATGCTAATTCCTTATTTACATCCAGGTTTCACTGACACTTGCAGGAGCCGCTCTCTCGCACTGCACCACTGCCCCGGCCTCGCCTCCCGCCTGGGGCTGGTCTCTGGAGGGCGTGCCAGGGGCAGGCAGGGGCGCCACAGCACTCAGCACCCCCATCGCAGCCCTGGGGACCGATGGCCCAGGCATGGCCCTGCCCCAGGAAAAGCAAGCAGGGCTCGGCTGGCAGGAGATGGCCTGAGACCCCCGCTCCCGCGGGATCCACTTTCCAGCTGCACCAGTCCCAGCTGACTGGAGCAATGACTGAGGTGAAGGGCCCCACAGCCCAGTGCTGAGCAGGAAAGGGCAGGCAGAAGGGCCGCACGCTCGTCCCCTGCCAGGGTGCCTGAGCCCACCCTGAAGGAGCTTCTCCGGGCCAGAAAAGTTCGTCTGTGCATCATCCAGCCCTGGTAGCAGGGGAGGATGCAGCGTGGGCCCAGCCTGCACTAGACCCAGGAACCAGGGTGCCCCTCGCTGGCTGTCACCGACACAGCACCCCGGAGCTTGGGTTCAAGGCCAACGAAAGGTAACCCGGCCCCGGAACCAGTCCCTGCATGGGCACCCGCCACAGCATGGGGCCAAGTGGCCCCTGAGCACCCGGCTCTCTGGGGCAGAGAGCTGCTCACTGAAGATGCTCGTCAAACTCACCCAGGGCCCGGCCCCCCGCACCATGTCACACTGCAAAGGTTACCCAGAGAGCGGGGCAGGACGTTACGTCCTTGTCCTCATCCAGAACAGACATCGTGGGCAGATCCGGCCAGATGACAGAGCGGGGAGAAGCCGCAGAGCATGCTGAATATCAACAGCTCAGTCACAGCCGTCAGCGCCGGGGAGGGGGAAGGGACCTTCCCAGCACAGGCTGCAACCCCCAGACGGGGCAGCCCCTCCTCATGCCCATGGGGGCAAGCACCCTGGGTGCAGGGAACCTCGCAGCTCCTGGCAGGTTGGATGCTGTTCTCGGTGCTGATGGAGGTGTTGCCCCAGCGTCTGGCACGCAGCAGCCCCCACCTGCTGGCCTGGCGGGTGTTAATGGCCTCAGACCAACCTCAGAAGGACGCAGGCAGAGGTTCTCCCTGCCCTGAAACATCCAGCTCCGGCTGGGAGGGGAGCTGTGGACTTGCAGACACGTGGTGACAAATGCCACCCTATCCCGCAGCGGGCACAAGAGGCAGGGGCTGCCGGGCAAGGGGTGCCAGTGACTCCACGGGGGCCACCCAGATTCCAGAACGCGGCTCCCAGCCCCAGTGCCAAGCCAGACCCCTTAGCCCCTCCTCCAATGAGAGGTGATGAAATGAACGTGAATCAGACTCCACACATCTCGGGAAGTGGGAAATTATTCATCTCCTTCAGAGTCAGGCTGGGGAGGTCTGACTCAGAGCAGCAGCCAGCACCGCTTAATTTTTTATAGATTCAAATGTATGCAAATTGGCCCGAACCCCAGAGAAAGTCCCTGGGGGTGAAGAGCAAGAAAGTGAAACAGCAACGGGGGGAGGGAGGTAACAGGCTGGGGGTGTGCCCAGAATACCCAGCCCCCGCCAGCCCCAGCTCTGCAATTTCCGGGGGGGGGGGAGGAGGGAGCAGGCTGGGGGTGTGCCCACAATACCCAGCCCCCACCAGCCGTCTCTGTGACTTCGAGGCCTCAGTGTGTGCTAGTGGTGCAGGAATTGTGCGTCTGTGCAGGGGGCTGGCCCCCCACCTCACTCTGCCCTCGCCAGGCCCAGGTGTGGCCCAAGGAATGGGAGAGTCTCCGGGCCCAGCCCAGAGCCCGGCCACGACCCCCCCCCCCCTCCCCCTGCAAACACCACAGCCAGGGACCCTCCCAAACGCTGGGTGCAAGGATGGGTTAAGAGATGTTAAAAACGCCATCCTGCCTCGGCCCAGCCTGAGGTTCCAGCCGGACGCCCTCGCCGTGGCCATGCCGGCCTCGCTGCCAGCCCGCTTTCTGCCCAGCACAGGAGACGGCAGGGCTGACAGCACACACCACGTGGGGCCAGGCCCCCAAAGAACCAGACCACGCAGTGAGATGGCCCCAGGCCCTGAACCAGCCAGGGGAGGCTAACAGAGTGAGCGGGTGGGCCTCTGGGTTCCTGCCTCAGCGCTCAGCCAGCGGGGCCCTGGGATCTTAGGCCAGACCTGTGCCCACAGAACCAGGCCCCAGGGTGCTGGCAGCGCTGCAGGGAGCAGGAGGCAGAGTGACGCCAGCCGGGGGCTGCAGGGCCTGTCCCTGCCAGCCTCTCACAGCGAACGGATCCTGGGATCTCGTTGCAAGGCTGACGCGCCAGAGTTTTGTCAGCAGCTTTCCAGGGACGCCTTGGTGCTCAGCAGCCGGGCACCCAGCCGGGCCCTGCGAACAGCCTGCTGGACACCGCTGCGTGGCCAGGGCGCAGAGAGAGGCCAAGGGAGCTCTGCACATGGCCCAGTCAGGCGGGAAAGACCAGCTCTGCTGAGCATGCAGCCCCCGCGCTCGGAGGGGCAGGGAGCCCTTCCTGAGGTTTGCCCCCATGCTGTGCCCTGGCCCTGGCCCAGCGTGGGGGCTGCAGCGACAGCGCGGGGGCCGGCTGGAGCCGGACAGCCAGGCGAGCAGTAACAATCCCCCAGGACAGACAACGGGCGAGTGCCGGAGGCTCCCTGGACGTTTCAACGCCTGCCCAGGCCTTTCAGCCAGTTACAGAGGAAGGAGACTTCGACTAGCCCCCACCTGCCCTCAGCCAGGCGCGGCGCAGACCCACGTCCTGCCCTCGGCCCAGCGCCAGCCCGCACTCTGCTGGCAGGCCCGGGGCACCCCCATGAGTGTCACACCCCTGCCAGGAGCCCACTGCTGCAGCCTCCGGCGAGCAGCTCTGCCCCGCTCGCACAGCAGTCGCGGCAGCCCAGAGCTCCAGCCAGCGTGGCCTGCACAGCAGCTGGGAGCAGTGAACGCACGGGGAGGCCCCGCAATCCCCGGCTTTGTCTGTAAACCCTTTCGCTGCTCTCGGCCTAATTCGTCGTCTGCTCCTTTAACCAAACCCCAGCTGTAAAGTGCTTCGGTCAGCAGGGCCCCCACCGGTATGGGGCGAGTGCACCAGACCCCTGAACTCAGGTCCAGGGGATGCTGCCCAGTGCCCTGCCCACAGGCAGCCCGGCCGGACTTCCAGCCAGGAGAACGGGGAGCTCAGAGCTACTGGCACCAAGACAGGGCCCAGCCCGCCCCAGGACAGCCGGCCCCCTGCTGCACAGGGAAGGCCACTGGCCCGGCCCGGCTGCCTCGCTCACTGGTGCCGGGTTTGTGCCCGCTCACGTCTCATTACCACGCTGCTCGGCGGCAGTTCTGCGTTTCACACACTCCCCGAGGCAGCTCCTGGTCGCTTGGCTGACGGGGGCCAGGCGTGGCCGGGGGCCATGTGAACATGCAGAGCCACGAAGCAGCCGCCCAACCCAAAATGCTCAGGATTAAGCGGGGCAGACACGAGCCCCCCACGTCCTGGGCTGGCATGAAGCGCTGAGAACGGGCGGCAGGGAACCGGAGAGCACAGCCCCGTGAGGTGCTGAGAGCCAGCCCTCTGCCCCTGCGACCGAGCTGGGAGAAGGCGGGAGGCACCTACTCTCCCCTCCTGGGCCGCGGCTGGCCTGGGTGTGCCATGGGAGGTGCCCGGCTGCCTCCCAGAGGGCATGGCCAGCGGGGTGGGCCTGCGGCTCCTCCTCTCCCCAGCTGGGATTTGTCTTGGCTCTCCAGCCCCCCGAGAGAGGCTAAGAATTCCCAGCCCCACACCAACGAAGCGGAGCCGGGCAGAGCCACCATGATTTATCCCGGCCCCGACAACGAAAGGAGACGCTTCGCGGGAGCGCGGGGCCGCCTGACACAGGAGCGGCTCATGAGTGATGCTGTGCCGGCCCGCACCCCATAAACCAGCCCGCTGCACCGTGCAGCACTGACGTCCCAGCTCCGGCACATACATCTTCCCCCGCTCCCTGCCACACGACTCAGGCTGCCGCTGCTGCACCGCGCGCACCTTGCCACGGCTCCACCAGCCCCCCCGACCCTGTCTGGGCCGGCAGAGGGAAGGAGGCAGCTGAACTACGCCACCCCCCAGGTGGAGCAGCCAGGCCAGAGCGGACAGGAGAGGGACCCTCCACAGCAGGGCTCAGCTCCCTCCCCTGGGCGAGCAGTGCCCGGTGTCCTGCCTTCTCCCTGCATGTGCCAACGCCGCCCTGCTGCTCCGGGCAGAGCGAGCCACTGCTCCAGCCAGGCGGGCACAGGACAGAACAAACACAGGGAGCCCCGCGCCATGGCAAAGTCCCTCTCCCAGGGGGCCAGTGCAGGAGCTGACAGCCCGGGGGGGGGGGGGGGGAAGAGCTGGTGGGTTAGTGGCCGATTACAATTTACAGGCCCATTTGCCCAGCCTGGGGAGTGGCACCCAGCACACTAGGGCAGAGCTGGGCAGGGCATGGCCTGGGCCGGGCAGCTGTGGTTTTCCTGCCATCTCCCCAGCCAAGAAGCACCTGCAAGTGGAGGTTTAAATACTGGATCAAGCAGAAGCAAAAGTAGAACAAGAGCCAGGGACTGGTGCCCCCCACCCGGCAATCCCCACAGAGGACACCGAGACCGAGGGGCCGTGGGGAGCCAGCCAGCCCCACGTGCATGGGCGTTCTGCCGTGCACCTCCCTGGGGTCTCCCCCAACCCCAGAGAGACAGTGCAGCTCCCCTGCAGCAATGCCTCCCCCAGCCCCCACAAAACCCTCCCCCCAGGGCCCCGCAGCCCCGTTCCTGCTCCCACCCAGCCTGCTGCTGGCTGCAGGTCCTGAGCAATGCATCCCTACCGGAGAACCAGAGAAAAATGCATTTAATTAGCAGGGAGCTAGTCACCGAGCCACATCCACGGCTTCCAACTTCATTAGCACAGCAAGGCTGCACATAATTAAAATAATGAGTGTGCAATTTTACTGCAAACAGCGCTGCCTGCGCCGCTGCAGCTGGGCAATTAGTCGGTGCGCTGAGCCTGGCACCGAGACGGCCCAGAGCATCTGCAGGCTGCAAGTGGGTCACGCTGGGAGAACGGGCCTCCCGAGCCCTGCTGGCAGCGCCCATCACCAGACCGCCCAGCCCAGCCCAGCCCAGCCGGCGGAGCCCCAGCGCTGAACCCCCCCCTCCACCAGCGTCCCACAAGAAGGGGGCGTCTCCCTGTCTCAGAGGCCCCCGACCTTCCTTCCCACACAGGGAGGGGGTCGCTCCTCTGCTGCCGACAGAAGGAACAGCCCTGGGCGGGGGCCCCTCTCTGGCAGACTCGCACCAGCCAACAGCCAGGACTGAGCCTGCACTGGGCAGAGCTGGGCCAGGGAAGCCTTTGCCGTGTCTACTGCCCACTCAAGGGTCTCCCGTGCAGGAGCCCCCGGGGCCAGTGGCCAAGAGGGGACTGGAGACCCCAGCTGGCAGCCTGCTGTCCCCTCCCCCGGAACAACCCTGGACGCCCCAGGCCTCGCTCCCAACCAGCAGGCCCCACCCCAGAGCTGCAGCAGCACCACAATCCTGGGGGGGGGGGGGGGGGTGTGTGTGTGTGTGTGTGTGTGTGTGCAGCAGCACCGTGCAATGCCTGCGTGCGGGGGGGGCAGGGTCTCAGGGGCTGCCTCCCACCCAGCGGCAGAGCACAGTGGAAGCCGGGGCCTGAGCGCGGCTGTTCTGGGCTGCAGGGGCATGCGGGGCGGGAGGGCCAGCAGGCGGGAGGTGCCGGGGGCTCCTGCCAGCCACAGGCGGAGAGAGGCCAGCCTAGGCCCCATGGGCTCCAGCGCAGCAGGGGCTGAGTCTCGCTCCTCTGCCATGGCGTGACGGCAGCTCCCAGTGCGGCGGTTCCGGAGCCCGTGGCTCTGGGCTGGGCCACCCCCTCCCTGTGCAGGGTTGTCAGCATCTCCAGTGAAGTGAGAACTTCATTCTCCCTTAATGATGCTGTTGTGTGCTTGGCTAATGGCGGCAATTAAAATCCCCTGCACAGCACAGCACAGCACAGCACAGCTCAGCTCAGCCCAGCTCAGCCCAGCCTCGGGGCCGCAGGGCCGCACAGCACGCGGTGACTCTCAGCCCAGGACCAGGGAGAAATGGGGGAGCCCCAGAAAATCCCCCCATCCCCCTCTCCAGCCAGCTGCCCCGTCTGCAGAGAGTAACGACGAGCTGACGGGAACAGAGCGCTCTGAATGCTGCTTCGACGGCTCAGACCCTGCCCTGCTGGCTGGGTACGGAGCCAGCTATGCCCCAGCACATCAGCCTGGGCGTCTGACGCAGAGCCCCATGCTGGGGGGGGCCGAGGGCCCCAGGAGGCCGCTCTGACTGGCTGAGGCAGCTCTGAGAGTTTCAGACGCAAGCCAGTTGTCAGAAGTTTTTTTGCTCCTCATTATCTCCCTTTCCTGCTTTCTGGGGCCTTTCAAGCGGAGCCAGGGCTGTTTGCCACTCTGCATGCGCCAGCCAGGACAGGTTCCAACAAGACGGCGCTGCACAAGACGCTTAACTCTTCACTGCCCACCCGGGGGCCACACCACGTCGCCTGGCCCCGCGGAGGCTCCAGCCACCGCACGAAGGGGTGGACAGACAAACAGCCGCAGGTACAGACTCCCCCTCCCTGGGTCCGCACCGGGACCCTTCCTGCCCTGCACGGGGGCGGGGCACAAATGTAGGCTTGGTCCCCGAGCGCCGGAGGCCCTCCGTACACCCCTGCTGAGTGGTGAAAGCTCCCAGTGCCAGCCCCAGCTCTGGCAGTGCCGCCAGGGCGCGGGTGGGAGCAGGAAACGACCAGCTCAACAAAACATTTGGGCTGCTCCACAGACTGTGCCGCCCGGGGCCCTGGTCTAAGCAGAGCTGGGGTCCCAGCCCACGGGGAGGCTGGCTGGGTAGATCCCGCCCAGCTGCAGGGAGCCCTGTGTTTCCTGGAGCTGTGACCGGACTGCGGCTGGCGGGTGAGTGAGGGCTCTCCTGCGTGCGCCTGGCCAGGCTCCTCCAGGGCTGAGCAGCAGTCCCTCTCCAGGGGACGTTACCCTCCCTCAGATCACAGCAGCCGTCGGAAAGGGAGCCCGTTTGGAACTTTCCGAGCTCACATCAGGCTGGGATCTCTAGCAGGAGCCCTGCCAGCTCAGCTCAGCTCAGCTCGCTGCCCGCACATCGCTTCCACGCAGAGCGCAGCCCGCTGAGGGCACAGCACTCCCGGGGTGGTCAAAGCAGACAGACAGACCGACCTGACTCAGCCACGGCACGGTGCCCAGCACTGCGGACAGCCCAACCCAGCAGGGGCATGGCTGGGGTTCATGGCCCGGCCCGGCCCCAGACCAGCAATCCTGCCTGCATTGAAGCCGGTCCCAGGGTGCTGAGAACTGCTGTTCCTTCGGAAGTAGATAACAAAGACAAACCGATTAACACTAATTAACGAGGCCTTGCACCGATCAATTTGGTAAGTGTGCGTTACATTGCAAAGGTTTTTAAATCCTCACTGGAAGTTCTTCTAAAGGACACACGAATTCAAACACATTCGTTTAGGGACGGTCTCTGCTCTGTTATGCAGGAGTCAGACTAGCCCATCAACGGTCCCTAACCTACTTCCATAAACTGCTTTACACAGGCTCTGGAGACCCAGGGCAGACAGGGAGATAAAAAGGGCAACCGCTGAAGAGCAGGGGAAGCGCATGGGGAGGCCGGGGTGTAGGCTGTCCCCCAAAGCCCAGACGGGGGGTGTCTGGGCACCTCCTCTCCAGGGAGGGGCTCTGGACGCAGAGGGCTGCAGTGTGAACAGCCCGGGGCCAGGAATCGGGTGCTGTTTGGAGGAGCTGTGGCGCTGCTGGGCACAGCTCCCGCAGGGATGTCTCCCAGCCCCGCTGAGCACCGTGGCCGGTGACAGCGGGAGACCCGCAGATCCCCCAGTGGGAGGCTCAAGACCTGTGCCCTGGAGGGGTGCATGCAGGATGGGGCAATGGTGCAGCCAGCCCTGACCATGGCCCCCCCGGCCCAGCACCTTGTGTGGGATGCGCCTCACCCTGCACAGGTTTGTCTGGGCTCTTGATGAACTTTTCATGGCCAGCCGCCACGATCAGCATTCAGCTGGTGTGAACAGCCTGAGCAGAGCAGCCTTTGATCTCGGCAGCTCCCACGCACCCAGCCCCCACGCCTCCGCCGCAGCCCGCGGCTCAGGGCCGGGGTCCCCACTCCAGCACTGCCACAGGAGTGCGCCTCCTGCAGAGGGAGCTGTGGCTGATGGGGGGTTTCACGTGATGGACCCTCCCGTCATCAGTCCCCTGGGGGGACACCAGCCCCATTCAGCCTCCAGGAGCAGCACAGCTCTTCACCCCTCCTGACTCTGTATCACCCACTTCCCAGACCCCTGTGCGAAGCTGCCCCTCGCTGTTCACCCCCCAAGGGGCACGGCCGGGGCCCACAGCGCACACCCTCGGTCAGCTCCTTTCCCACCCATGCTCTGCAGGCTGCTCCCTCCCCCCCCCAGGGGCAGCCCAGCCGCACCAGCTCCCACCTCACTGAGGATTTGGGGGCTCAGCCAGGAGCCCCACGCCTGGCTCCACGCAAACCCAGGCCAGGCACTACGGGGCTCAAGGCCCTCTGCTACCTCACTGGGGGCTCCCGGGGCTCAGCCGTGGCGGGGCTGTGCGCTGGAGGCACCATGGCTGGTCTCAGACAAACAGCCAACGCCCCTGCTTACCTGACTGGGGAGACTAACAGGCTTGTTGAGGGGCTCGGAGACCCCAGCACGGGACGGCTGCGGGAACCGAAGTATCTGGGAACCCCCCTTCCCTTTCAGCAAGGCTGACGAGCAGACCTGAGCATACACAGCCAGGAGCACTCGGGGCAGGTCCCAGGATGCCGGCTCCACTCAGGCGCCCACTGCTGCTCCCTGTTCCTGTCACGGATGCCGCCGGGCCGCAGCGCGAATACTGAACAGAGTCATCTCCACAACAGAGAGACCTCAGACGAAAGTGGGGAGCGCACGCGGTGCCGGAAGCAGGGCCCTGGGATCCCAGCGTAACCGGAGCACTTCGCAGAATTGTAATCACGGCCTTCAAGGCCTGCAGAGCGAGCCAGCCTGCGCTGCCAGCACTCGGTCCCGGGGCATGCTCCTGCGTAGCAATGAACTGGAGCACTACACCCGGGCCGTGCAGTGTGAGCTCTCCAGGGCCGCCCCCCCAGCACTGCCAAGGTGGTCACCAGACGCTACCTCCAGGGTGCAGGGAGGCAGAGCCGAGCTGGGGGATGAAGGGGGTTTATTAACAGCAGCCACGGTCTTCCCGTTCACCAGAGCACGGCCCTGAGCCCAGCTCCCCCAGCCCAAGCACCAGGGCTGCCCCCTCTACCCAGGACAAGAGTAAGTCCATGTTAAGAGCACACCCAGCTCTCCCGCTTCGTGGCCCTCGGTGCCGGGCCCAGCCAGCAGCCCTAGGACGCGCCCTCCTAGTAAGTGCCATCCTCAGTCCAGACTCCGAGAGGAAGGCACCCCCAGCCAAGCCCTGATTTGCCAGCTCTCAGGCCTGAGAAGGGGGGCCACCGGCCACATTCTCCTGCCACCGCCTGCTCCCTGCGCTTAGACAATCGCTTCCCAGCCCCTCGGTGCCGGCAGGCCAGATTCCCACCCGACTGCCGTCCAAAGAGGCTCCTCGTGTGAGTGGGACTCCGGGAGCTGCAGTCCTACAGGGCTGCTCCCACACGCCACCCCAGCACGCGCGGGCAGTCTGCCTGCCTGGTGTGGAACCCACACACACTGCTGCTGCAGGCGCCATTTCGGTCACGTCTGGAGCGCCCCAGCCTCCTCACAACCAAGGCGGCGGCCAGGCTGCTTCCCATGACCAGCGGCTGTAGGTATTAATGGCAGGGACAGAGTCGGTCTCTCTAACCCGGCACCTACTGCAACCGACCCCGGGTGAACTCCTCAGGGAGCGAGGGGCACCCCAGAGACGAGCCGCAGCTCCACGCGGTGCCGAGGGCTCTTCGGAGCTGCCCCTCGGCGGTCCCCCTCCTCCCCCCGTGCCGACACAGGCGGGCCTTGAACCTGTCAGGAGAGCTGGTTGACAAGGTGGTTTGGGAGCCCTGCACTCCGCACGCAGCGAGGAATGGGAGCGCGCCCAGGCCACGGGGCCACAGACACATTTCTGAGCTCCACGGCGCTAGGGGGTAAAGCCAGCAGCACCCCCGGCCTGCCCCGCCCCGCCCCGCCCCGCCCCCAGGGCCCCCGGAGGACGTCGTCCACTCACCTTTCGATGATGTCAGCGATGGTGCACGCGAACATGAGCAGGCCTTCGGGCATCTGCAGCGCCACTAGGAGAGAAGGAGCCCAGGGTTAGGACGCGCTGAGCGGGTTGTCGTCTCTCCGGAGCAAGCCCCGGACACAGCCCGCTGCAGAACCCCCGGCACAGCACAGCCTCCGCCTCTGCCCTGAGACACAGCTGCAGCAGAGCGACGCGGGGCCGGCGTTACTGCCGGCGGCAGGGCCCCTGCGCACTTCCTAACGGGACGGAGCGAGGCTTCGTCTGCACTGGAGCAGCTGCAGCTCCCCGCTGCCCGGCCGCTCGGGGGAGTCACAAGGCGGGAACGAGGCAGGAAGGCGAGAGCTCAAGAACTTCCTGCAGCTGGGTGCTGAGGCCTGCCCAGCACAGAAACGGGCGTGAACCAAGGGGCCGGCCAAGCAGCCGGGCTCAGGGCTTGCCCGCACCTTTGTGCCCAGCGCCCGACGTGCTGCCGCGCAGCAACAAGCAAGGCCCTCCCGGGGCCATCCAAGGTCACAGGCAGCAGGTTTAAACCGAACCTCGGGACGGTTCTTCACCCCGCGCACACCCAGCCTGCCGGGCTCGCTGCCACGGGACGCTGCAAAGGCCAGAAGTAAAACTGGGGTCAAGAAAGAACTGGCGACGTTCCCAGAGGGCAGGTCCGTCAACGGCCATTAGCCAGGCCCATGCTCCGGGGCTCCCTAAAGCGCTGAGGGCCAGAAGCTGGGACTGGGTCAGTCAGTAAACGGCCCTGTTCTGCTCACTCCCTCCGGCGCTGGCCCAGCGCACAGGGCTAGGAGGACCATTGGTCAGGCCCCATATGGCCGTTGTGTGCGCACAGTCAGAGACTGGGACGCAACCTCCTGTGTTGCCCCCTGAACCTCTGAGAGGCGAAGATGCAGCCATGGCGCTGGGGTGCTCCTGCCGGGGCTGGAGGGTGAGAGCCAGCCCGTGCCCATGCTCCCGAGCACAGGCCTGTGGTCTAACTGCAGCTCCCGCTAATCTCCTAATCTTAATGCTGGATCCCACTAATACAGCCCGGCCGTAACGACATTGACCAACCCCCCAGTCCCTCTCTGACAGAATCCCCATGCCTCTGAGCCAGCGCCCGGGCAAACACTGGGTCTATTTCAAGACACCGTCTTAGTCCAGTTGATCCAAATCTCGCTCATCTCGAGCTGCCCCGACTGACAAATCTCTTCTGAGCCTAAGCGCTCGGCTCGACCTGGCCGGGGAAATCCGGGCAGGGCGCAGAGGCTCCAGGCACCTCAGAAGAGGTCCCACAGCACCGCATCCCTCTCAGGCGGCCGCCACTGCCTGCCATGCCCGGAAAGCAAATGGGTGGCCTCTGTCAGCCCTTCCCAAGCAGGCAGGAGCAGAGCGCCCAGCACACACAGGGCAAGAGGCAGTCCCCAGCCCAGGTATTTCAGGGCCCAAAGGCAGGTGGCAGAGCTCCAAGGAGTCCAATTCCCAGCACCTCCCTCCAAACACAGGAACCCACCGCTTGCCTCACCTACGCAGGGAGTGCGCTGGGCTCGGCACACCTAGCTCCAGGGGCTCGGCGTCCTTCCCCACCCGCCGCCCCGCAGAACCATCTCCAGCCCTTGGCCCTGGACCGCTGGCCAGACAACAGCTGAAACCAGACCTGCCTTCCTCAGTCAGGCCTGTGGTTCCCACGGTGCGGGGAGGAGTGGGGGAAGGACAGGACAGCGGGCTCCCCCTTCATTAGCACAGCACCCTCCCTCTGCGCCCTCGCCGCCCTGTGTGCCCAGCTGCTCTCCGCCTGGCCTCTGCTGTGACCTAGCCCAGATACACGCACATCCAGCCTTCGCGCTCCCCGCACCAGGCGCTGGGGACTGAGGGACTTGTCCACAGACCCACAGGGAGCCCGTGGCAGGGCAGGAGTTGAATGGGGTCCTTGTCAGGTGCCCTAAGCACTGGGTCATCCTTCCCCCCTCAAATCACAAGAGCATCTCTCAGCTCCCTCAGGGACACCTGCCGTTCTGTCACCTCTTCTTCCCACGCTGCCAGGAGCTGCTGCAGAGGCGCTCCGGCCCTGATCAAACCCGCTGCTGCCAGGCCCCAGAGCTGCAGCCGCTCAGCCCCTCCCCACAGACACATGGGCCCCGAGGAAGCTGAACAGTGCGGAGGGCAGAGAGAACACACGCAGGGGGGCCTGTCCGCACGATCACACCACAGACACCCCCCAAGCACAACCTGCAGTAACATCCGAGACACACCGGCACTTTCCAGTCCCACCAAGCCCCCCTCCCTTCCCAGCACCCCCGGGCAGCTGCTCGTTTGATCCAGGCACGTGTGGCCCCGGGAGGACCGAGCCTGGAAACATCCAGCCCCAAGAGCGAGAGCTCATTCCTACCCCCGCTGAAAGCCACGGCAATGGAACTGCCCTCGAGAGGCCCCAGCGCCGCCCCCCGAGAGGCCTTGCCCTTCATCCACATCCCAGCTGGGCATCCGCGCACTGGGTATAATCCCACCAAGGGCTCCGCTGGGGAAGCACACACCACGCAAGCACAGGGGGAAGGAGACAGAGAGCTGTAACCAGAGGCCTGGCCAGCACCCCAGAGAATCTCCAGCGGGATGGCAGCCACGTGCAACTCGACCCGTCCTGTCTAATGTGATCACAGACCGGAGATACAAATGACTAGATCTGAGGAGTGATGGAAAGCTCCCGCCACATTGAACACCGGCAGCCTGACAGACAGCCTGACAGACAGCCTGGCTCAGTCAGCACACTCCCAGGGGAGCCCAGCCTCTGACCTGGCCGCCGCGCCGCACCGCACTGCACCCCCTCTCCCGGCTGGAGCTCTCAGTGCAAGACTGGCCAATATGGCCCACACACAGGCCATGCACGTTCACACGCAGGCAGTGCACCGCCAGCACAAAGCCCAGCAGCTCCTGTCAGACAGCTCGAGTCCGGACGCTAACGGGCCAGGCCACCAAGCGGCTCCGTACCTTTCTTTGCCTGGGCTTGCTGCAGTCTCCACACCGTCTTGTAGATCTCAAAGTTGTAGTTGCTGGGCAGCACACCGACGGCCTCCTGCAGCTCCTGATTGCTGAGAATCGCCTCCGGGATCTGCAGAGCCACCCGTGCGCGTCGCTGGGGTACGCGGCCTGCAAGGAGAGCCTTACACAGAAATGCCAGGAGAAAAAGGGCCTGTGAACAGTGGGCGGGCGCTGAGCTGCTGACACCGGCCAGCCGCACGTGCCGCACCTGGCTCTATTAGCCACCAGGAACTGGACACCTGGCTCCCACTGCGAGGGCCATCACCTCACCGGAGACAGAGGGAAAGCCCCAGCTCTGAGCCAGCCAGGAGCGAGCAGGACTGGCTGAGAGGCACGGCGAGGGACGCTGGATGCGTCACAAAGAGGGAAGCACCTATTCCCTGCAGCCTGATGATGCAGCATCAATCAGGAGAAGCCTAGTCACTGCTGAGAATCTGGTGCCAGAGCTCAGACCCCTCTGCTGGCCTGAGAGCAGGGGCGACCCACAGCCCCGCAGCACTCCAGCAAGGCAGAGACCCACCCTCCCTAACCAGGCAGGAAAGGGGAGGAGGTTTCCAGTCCCCAGGAGTCAGGCTCCACGTCCCGGGGAGGCACAAGTCTGGGTGAGTGCAGTGAAACTTCATGCTCCCCACCCCTCCAGGAAGGAATATTAAAGCAGGAAAACAAACGCAGTAACTCCCGGAGAGTGGAGTAATTCACCTCCCTGTGGAGTGGTCTGGCGGGAATGGGGCGACTGGCGGGCAGCAGCCAGCAGGCCCTGCACTGAGCCCAGATTAGAAACTCTGAGCAGAACTAACTGAGAGGGGCTTGGCTGCCCCCCACCCCACCCCCTGCAGCAGAGAGCTGAGGGGCCTCGCCCAGCTGGGAATGCAACAGCCCAGAAACCCACTGATCCAGGGCGAGGACCCGCGAGAGACCCGCTGGGAAAGTTGTGTGGAGCAGCCAGGGGCCGGACGCCTTCCAGGAGAGGCAGCGGCCAGTCGCTAGAAGCCAAGCTCAGGGAAGGACTAGGACAACTCCCTGGAGAACTGGAGTCCAGCGTGAAGCTGAGGTGGCGGTGCCTGCTCCGGCCATCACCCTATGGCCCCAGCTACGGGAGACCCAGAAAAGGCTCCTGTGCAGAGGCCACCCTTGCCCTTGCCAGCTACCCTGCGTGCCCAGACAGTGCCCGGGGACCATCCAGGGAACGGAGAATTCTTTCCTTCAGCCAAGCCACTGCCCACCAGGCAGCTCCCCTGTCCTACCCCCAGGCGTTAGCCAGACCCCAGCCGGGCAACCTCCCCCTCCCCAGCTAGCCTACCACCCCAGGAGCGCTCCCCTGCCCAGCTGGGCCCCTGCCCCCAAGAGCGCTCCCGGCCCTGCCCAGCCAGTCCCACCCACGGGCGCGGACCCAGCACCGCCACAAGCGTGCCCAAAATACCCGTGTGACGGTCTGGCGGGGGCCGTCACTCGGGGAGCGCGGCCTGTGGAGGGGGCGCTCCTGGAGGGGCAGCAGTGCCGGCGAGCGAGGGCAGGTGTTAGCTGGCGAGTGTCTCACCGCAAAGAGCAGGTTTCTATTCCTGTGTTACCACCAGCACCAGCGCCAGCCCTGCCGTGGGATTCTCTGACTCAGGCCCGGCCCTGCCAGGGGCTCTGACGCAGCGCAGGGCCGGGCTATTTCTATTTCTGTTTCTGCTCCTGCTCGCCAAGGGCCTCTCACGGCGGGCCGGCCGCGAACAGGTGGTCGCTGCTGTCAGCAGAGCGGGCTGCAAAACCTGACTCAGGCTGCCGGGCCCACTCGCGGCAGGAGCTACCGGGGGCCTGGGAAGCGAAGTGCCGGTGCCGTGCCAGGAAATGCACGGACGAAACGCCACAAAACTACTCAGACCGGTGGGACCCAGCCCAGCCCAGCCCTGCCCTGCCCGGGGCTGCCCGGCTCCATCGCAGCCGAGAGGCAGGGGAGCCCCGGCCGGCCCGAGTGTGCAGGGCAGGGACGCCGGGCTACCGGAGCAAGACGGGGGCAGCGGGGAGCGGCGCGGCCGGGTGACGGACCCAGCCCCGGGCAGCCCCCGTCGGACGGGCCAGCCCAGCCCGGCCGAGAGCGGCTCCCTGCCCCGGCTGCCGGCCACGTCCCTGCCCAAAGCCCCCGCGCTCCGCCCGGCCAGGCAGCACACGCGCAGCTCGGCCCGTCCTGCCAGAGCGCCCGGCCCGGGACACAGCGCCCGGCCCGGCTCGCGGGGAGCTCGCCCCGTGTTCCGGAGGGGCTGGGTTGGGAGGTCCCGGCCCGGTGCCGGGCGAGCTCGGGGCCTTTCCCCCTCGGGCCGTGGCTCTGAGCCGGTCCCCGCCGGCGGGGGGGTGGGGTGGGGCGGGGCGGGGCCGGCGCGCTCGCTCCCACCTGGCGCCGGGGCCGGGCGCTCGCTCCGCGCCAGCTGCTCCGGGGCCGCCGCCATCGCCCGCCAACCCACGTGGAGCGAGGCGGGCCGCGGCCGGAAAGGCAGCGCTATGGAGCCACGTGTGAGCCGCCCGCTCTCTCCCAGGCAGGCGCAGCCGCCGGCCGAGCAATCGAGCGCAGGGGACGGCCGGGCGGGGCGGGGCCTTCGGAACTCCCCGCCACTGCTTCTCGCCGCTCCCCGAGCCGAAGGGAGGGACGCGGGAGCCGGACGCGGGCCTTGCACAGCGCGCTGCTGGCCGGGCCCCCGCATGCTTGGTCGGAGCCGTTCACCCGCAAAGGGCCGGAGAGCCACCAGAACCGGCTTAGTTCAAATTAAAGGGGGAATTTCCATTTTTAAGGGAGCAGGTACAACCCCTCCCCCAGGGCCGAGTCACAGGCCTTTCTGTTCACCTCCACGTGGGATGCTGCCCCAGTCCCGCGCAGGTCCCTGCTCATTGCTGGAATGCCCACTTGGCGCTCGCTATCATGTGCTCCCTTCTGAAACTGCCAAGGTAGCGGCTGCCGAAAAGCAGAATGAAGGGAGACCCAGGAGGAAAGTCTCTGGGCCTGGACGTGGTGTGGATGGCACAGCTCCCAGCTCCTTGGACTGGCTTTGCCCGAGGTAAAAGGATCTGTGTCTGAAAGCTGAGAAAAGAACACTCCGTGCAGGCTTCTCTGTCTCGTCCATGGTTCAGAACTTAGGTCTGGGCCTGATGGGACGTTACAGTGTGAATGGAGGAGACTCAATAAGTCTCCAACCCTCAGTACCCGGGGGGCTGGCCCTCTTTCTGCACACTGTGGCTGGGGAAAGCCCGTCCACCCTCCAGTGGTCTCTGCAATGATCACAGCCGGGTCCCATCACTGACACACGAGTAACATACGGGGGAGACCGAGGCGCACACAGCACTCAGAGAAAGCCCCCAAAAGTATCTCCACTTCGTCACACCTGTGTGTTGTATTTGTCTGGCTTAGACTGCGAGCTCTTCGCAGCAGGGACTTTGTCTTTCATGTGCTCTGTAAAGCACCACGTGTGCTTCAAAGCTACACACAACATAAATAATCACCGTGCCCAGAATGGAGGGATCTGTAGAATACAGCTGTATGCAGAACGTGCAGAGCTGGAAACCTGAATCTGGGCCATTCCAAATATCATGGGGAATCTCAAGAAAACTGCTAGACTTTCTCCCCTTAGTGACTTTGAAGAGGGAACATTTCTCAGCTTGCTCTGCCCTGACAGTCCTCGCTGCACTGGAAATGCCACAACCAGGCAGCAAACCCTAGCATCCACTTGGCAGGTGTCTGGAATGTGACCCCTCCGCAACTGCTCAGATGCTTGCACAAATGGGACTTGGCCACACAAACTTATTCAAAAGTCACTCTCCTAAAATAGCCAAGCCTGGGTAAGTTCTGGGTCTCGTGTCCAACGCCAGGGTGTCCTGCATGCACCACAAACGAATCCAGTTGCACATAACAGGAGCACTCTGGGCATGTCGGGGGGGGGGGGGGGCACTGATTGGGTTTCCATCCCTGAAGGGAAAAGCAGATTAGCTACCAACCTAGAGACTTATCCCTCAGTTCCCTTCCTCCCCCCCCGGACAGGACTGGCACCACATTCCCCCTCCGAAAGGTAAAGAAGGTGAAATGGCTTCAAAGCGTGAAAGAGAGAGCAACAATCAGCTGGGTTCTTGCTAAGAAGATAGAGTGTCTGTCTGGATGGGCAGCCCACCCAGGTGATGCTGACATGGGGCAGAGTCTGGGGGGGAAGGGGCCAGCAAGGTGACCTAGGTGACACTGGCATGGGCCAGAATCTGGGGGGGCAGCAGGGAGGCCCAGGTGACACTGACCCGGGGCATTTTCACAGGGGTGTGGCACAAAGTCAGGTTTGTGCGGCATTTCACAGTTGATCATCTCAATGGAGCTGTTAATAATTTCTCACACGAGTCAGACTGCAGAGACGTCCGAAGCCACAGGTCACCCTGCCTTCCCTAGCGGAAGGTGCCCAAGTCTTTGCTGCTAACATTTGCTGCAGTGACTCCAGAAACGTGGTAGCAAACATGGCCAATGATTTGTTGGAGGTGTAGTCAGGCCGGTGATTTCCTCAGCTGCTTTAGGAAGGTGCTGGGACCCATTTGGGTTGCATGGCTTTCTTCCCACTCCCTGAGGGCAAAGGAACCATGTTCACAGGGATGACCATGACAACACCTTTATAGGGTCTGATTATCAAGGCCCTGCTCGGAGATTTGCCTCCAGTCATCACTCCAGCCCTGGTTGAGTTGTTTGCCAGAAAGGGTTCCCTGCCCACAGGCATAACAACTCCAACAGCCCCTCTCCTGCACGCTCCATTCTGGAGTGGGCCTCCCCTCTCAGCAAAAAGCAACGGCTTTTATAGTGGCTCGTGGTGAATGGATTTCCCTCTGCCAATCCTCTCTCCACAGCTGGGCCACATGGCAGGTTACCTGAAGGGACCACCTCGAATCAGTGACTCACCCTGACCTGCCTGTTCACTAGCACCCAAGGATGGGGTGGAAGGGGTGACCAAATACTACCGAAAGATGCCCCCTTCCTACATGGGGCTGCAGCTTGCTTTCACCACACAGGTCTCTCATCTAACCTGCCCTTGTGCCATGACCCCGAAAGCATGTGCCAGGATCTAGTTGCTCCCCGGGCTCTTGTGTTTTCAAAACAAGTTACGTAAGCTGCATCTACAAGATTGCTTGTTCCTTTAGATCTCTCCACAGCACGGAAAGTCCTCACGGTCTGTCCTCAGTCCCATCTCTGTCTGAAGGGGAGCAGCACGCTGACCACTCTCCTGGCTTGAGAAGAATCTCATTGTGTGGCCTGTCGTACACTTGGCCAGATTAACGTCCTGCTTTTACCAGAGCCCAAAGTAACACGTCTCATGTCCTCCTGCTAGAGACAGGTGAGCTTTGAGACAGCACGTCACACGGCCCGAAACAAACTCAAACACCTTCCCTCACACATCAGCCAGAAGCCTGGCAGCCCTGAGCAATGCACAGGACCCCCGCTCAGCCACAGAGCTCTGCTGGCACAGCTTTCTGGGACTGTTCTGATCGATAAATCCCTGCCTCACGCACGGGGAGGAGACGGACCACAAGCCCAGCAAGCAAGGGCTTCAGGACGAGCTCTGACCACGCTGCGGCTGCAGGCCCCATGCCGCTCCCATGGCTAGGAGGCGGGTGTTGTTTCAACACAGCACACTGACAGGCACTCAGCGAGCTCTGTCTGGCCTCAATGACCACTCCAGGGCCAGGATGAGCTCGCAGAGCAGCAGGAGCCCTGCGAGTCTGACAAAACCAAGCGGATGCCAGGGACCCCTCGGACTATGGGACCCTGATCCACAGATTGGCTGGAGTCAGTTAATCCATCCACGTCGGTGACACCAATGTCCAGCTGTAACCGCACAAATGAGGCTGTGATTTAGGAAGGGGGAAGGGCAGGAAGAAGGGGCTCCCTGGAGCCCGACCTCAGCACAACGCTGTGATGCAATGTCACTGAGCCAATCAAGCAGGAGGCAGCCTTGGGCTGGACAAGAGAGAGTCATTTACTAATGGATCTCCTGGACTCAGCAGGGACGGGGCAGGAGAGAGGAAACACTGGCCCATCGGCCAGGAGCTTTGGGGGCAGAACAGAGATTGCTTAAGCGCATCGGGACCCCTGTTACATCCAACACCTGGCTACTGCTCAGGGTTCTGCTCCCTGGGCCCTGCTTGCCCCCGCCATACATGAGCTAACTCTAAGGCACCCTCCATGAAGTCTCTGAGCACAGGAACAGGCATTAAGATTCACAGAAAGGTGCCCTAGTGGGCTCTGCTTTTTGCCGCAGCCAGGTCCAGAGACCCCTCTCTCCTCCCCAGCAAATCAGCTTCACTCACGGCGGGTGCCTTGTCCCATGTGCTGAGGCTTCCTGCTCAGGCTCAGCTGCCTCTCCCCTGCCCGGTCACTCTGCCCATGGAGGGCCGGCCTTCTTGCAGCCTGAGTACCAGAGGAGTGCAGCTGTCTCAGGGGGTCGACTGCCCTGGAGCCTCTTGCTGGCAGCACACACGGACACCCTCCCTGCTGACATTTTATTACCAACTAATTAAATTAGACCCCCCCCCCACGCAGTTGAGTGACAGCTGCACCACACACTCCCCTTCCTTTTACACTCTGTCTTACTCAGTGCTTGAGTAATCAGTGCCTGCCTCACGCTGGACAGACTTGTCCAATAGTGGGCTCATTTCACGCCCCCATTTCACACCGGCCCACCAGTGTGCCCAGTCCCCGCATGCTCCCTGGGCTGCGGAGGGGTTTAGACATTCCACGAGAGTACAGTCACTGGGTTGCGCTGCATTTGGAAGCATTCCCAGTGTGTGTGGAAAGAAAAGTAACCACACTCGGGATGTTCACATCATAGAAATGCAATGCTGGAAGGGACCTGGAGAAATCATCTAGTGCAGCCCCTGTGTTCCGGCAGGACCAAGGAAACCTAGCCCCTCCCTGGCAGAAGTTTGTCCAACTTGTTCTTAAAAACTGCCAGTGATTAGCACAGCGCCCCGATAACCTAGCCCGTGCTCAGCTACCTGGAGTCAGACAGCTTCTCCTGATGTCTAACCTTCTTATTTACAAATGGATCTCCTGGACTCAGCAGGGATGGGGCAGGGGAGAGAAAACACAGGTCCATCGGCCAGGAGCTTTGGGGACTGATTGAGCCCATTACTTCCCTGGACATGAAGAAAAAATGACCACCGTCCTCTTTAAAACAGCCCTTTACATGTTTGAAGACTGGTATCAGGTCCCCCCTCCGTCTTCTTTTCTCAAGAATAAATATGCTCAGTTTGTAACCTTTCCTCATAGGTCAGGTTTTCTACATGCTTGGTCATTTTTTTTGCTCTTGTCCGGACTCTTTCCCATTTGTCCACCACCAAAGCTGTAGAGAAGACGAATTCCACAACGACTAAGCCAAAAACTCTTAGCTTTTGAGTTGGCAGAGACTTTATGAAGCGCCCAAACTCTAATCTGCTGGCTCCTGCCTCCCACACACACCCCCTACACCAGGCCCTCGGTGGAGCAAATTATCAGCGACCCGGAGCCCAAATCCATCTTTCATCCCTTGGCATCCCTGGGCTCAAACATCCCTTCTGAGAGGCCTGGGCCTGCATGGGCAGGAGGAGGCCAGTTCCCAGAGGCCAACAGAGAGAGGCTCTGCCAGGCTCGCCGCTCCCTTGGCGTCCAGACTGAATTTACTCCAATACTCAAGTGCCAAAACGCCTCCCCGAGTAAGAGCTGCGGGGCACGCAGTGGGATGTGCCCGTGGTCTGCCTGGGCAGCCCCATGGCTGGTCTGTTTGGCTCGCACATGTGACAGAAAGCCCTGGGGAGAAGGGAGGGGCAGGGAGCCGCAGACAGAGCGGTGGGGAAGAGATAAAGAGAGGAAAAGGAGGAACCCAGGCTGAGAGAAGCGCTAGGAAGGGGGGAGGCACCGAGCTCCCCATGTGACACCCCCTTGACCCGGAGCCCGACGCCTCCCTGCAAGCCTGGCCGCCTGCACCGGGCTGCAGGTGCTGCCGGCGGGGACAGGCTCCGGGCCCGATCCGTGGAAATGCCAGACACGGGGTGGAAGGGCGCGCTCCGTCCCCTCGTCCCTCAGCAGTTCCGATAGGGCCCCGTTACCTGCCCGGGCCTTGGCTTCTCGGCCCCGCTCGGCCTGGCTCGTGCCCGGAGCAGCTACTGGCGCCCCACCAGGGCCAGGGCCAGGCCCAGAGCAGCCTGCGGGACCTCGGGGAACGCGCCTGGCCCGGGCCGAGTGGGGCTGGAGCCGGACCCGAAGCAATGAGGGCCCCGGGGCCCCGCGCTCCCTGCCCCTGACGCGGCTCCAGCCAGCGGAGGGCCCCGGCCCCTGAATCCTGCCTGACAGGGGAGTTGGCTCCTCCCGTTGCCATGGCAATAGTGGGAGAGGGTCTCCCGGGCCCGTTGCCATGGTTACAGCATCTGTCTGTCAGTACCAGCCGCGGCCTCCTCCAGCGCCCGGCTTGGAGCAGCCCCGCCCGGGGCCCCCTGGCCGCCAGCCCAGCCCAGCCCAGCCCGCCGGCAGCGGGCCAGGGAGCCGGGCCCCGGGGGACGCTCAGCTCGGGGACCCCGGCCGGGGAGCGGCGCCAGGCCGCAGAGGGGCGAGTCACACGCCGCAGGAGTTCGGGGCCGGGTCACGGGCCGAGGCGCAGCTGGCGCCCGCCGCTCCCCAGGGGGGCAGTTAGCCGCAGAGCCCACGGCAGGTCGGGGCAGCGCTGCCCCATCGGGCACGGGGTGCCGGGCCCCACTCGGGGCAGGGGCAGAGCCCGGGGCCGGGGATACCCGGGCAGGGCAGGGGCAGAGCCCGGGGCAGGGTCCGGGGATACCCGGGCAGGGCAGGGGCAGAGCCCGGGGCCGGGGCAGGGTCCGGGGATACCCGGGCAGGGCAGGGGCAGAGCCCGGGGCAGGGTCCGGGGATACCCGGGCAGGGCAGGGGCAGAGCCCGGGGCCGGGGCAGGGTCCGGGGATACCCGGGCAGGGGCAGAGCCCGGGGCCGGGGCAGGGCCCGGGGATACCCGGGCAGGGCGGGGAGAGCCCGGGGCAGGGTCCGGGGATACCCGGGCAGGGCAGGGGCACAGCCCGGGGCCGGGGCAGGGGCCGGGGATACCCGGGCAGGGCAGGGGCAGAGCCCGGGGCCGGGGCAGGGGCCGGGGATACCCGGGCAGGTCAGGGGCAGAGCCCGGGGCAGGGTCCGGGGATACCCGGGCAGGGCAGGGGCAGAGCCCGGGGCCGGGGCAGGGGCCGGGGATACCCAGGCAGGGCAGGGGCAGAGCCCGGGGCCGGGGCAGGGGCCGGGGATACCCGGGCAGGGCAGGGGCAGAGCCCGGGGCAGGGTCCGGGGATACCCGGGCAGGGCAGGGGCAGAGCCCGGGGCCGGGGCAGGGGCCGGGGATACCCGGGCAGGGCAGGAGCCCGGGTCGGGGCAGAGCCCGGGGCCGGGCTGATGTTCGGAGCTCGGCAGCGAGGCACTTTCATACATGTCGGATGGGAGGCGGGCGGCGGGCGGAGCGGGGCGGGGCGGGGAAGGAGGGGACCCGGCCGGGCTCGCCCAGCCCAGCCCAGCCCGCCGCCGCTGCAGGCAGAGCTGGGAGAGGGACCCGGCGCGCCGAGCAGCCCTTTATAGGCGCAGCCCGAGGGGGTGGAAGGGCGGCAGGCTCCCGCCGAGGGGGCGGCTCCCCCCCTAAAAGCCGCCGAGGGGAGCGATCGCGAGTCACTGGGGACGAGGGAGCCAGCGAAGCGCCGCCGCCCTGCGCGCTCCTTAGCCCGGACTCCGGCTCGGCTCCCGCCGCGCGGTGCTCTGCAGGGGCAGCTGGCCCGAGATCCGGCTCCGCGCTCTCGGATTAGCGCCGGCTCCGGGCTCTGAGCCGCGCCGCGCCGCGCCGCGCCGGGAGATTTCGCCGCGTCCTTCCCCCGGGCACCGGCTCCAAGATGCTGCGCAAAGGTGAGTCCGGGCACGGGCGCTGCCGGGCTGGGTGCGCGGAGCCGCCGCTCCGAGGGGCCGGACCCGCGCCCGCCCCCCGCGGTGCCCGCAACTTTGCGCTTGGCAGCGGGCAGCGCCACCAAACTTGGGAGCCGGCGGCGCCCGGGCTCGGCTCGGCTCGGCTCGGCTGCGCTGTCCAGGGGCTGAGCCAGGCACGGACCCGGGCTCCTGCGACCCCGGCCCTGTGCTCAGACCCCCCGGGGCGCAGAAACGCCTGGCCTGGGGCGGGGGCATCTCCCCAGCCGCAAACTTCAATGCGAGGAAGAGTTCGCGGGGACGGCGGGGTCCGAGCTGGGGAGGCGGGGGGGGGGGGCCTGGAAACTGGCTTTGTTTCTCTTCGCCTTTGTTCCTCCGCGCGCTCTGTCCCCCCCGCAGCCCGGCTCCTGCCCCCCCCCCCCCCGCCCCTCTAAGCCCGGCTCCTGCCCCCCCCGCCCCTCTAAGCCCGGCTCCTGCCCCCCCCGCCCCTCTAAGCCCGGCTCCTGCCCCTGCCCCCGCCCCGCCCCCGCCCGCCCTGCCCGAGGCTGGATGTTCTGATTCAACTCCCCTGGGACGCCGAGGAGCAGAATCAATATTTCACAGCCCGACTCGGGGATTATAGGACTTGCCAAGGTAGCTCATTAATTTTCCAAAGGCTGGAGAGTCGGGTCTTTTATGGTTAACCCCCGCAGCGCCGGGCTGCGCTCCCGCTGCCGAAGAAGCGCCTTCCCCCGGCGCAGCAAGCCGCTGGAGACGCAATTCCCCGAGCGCTGGGGACGGCGTCGGAGCCTTTGCTTCTCCCGCGCTCTCCTCCGCTTGGTGCAGGCGGTGCCTCCGGGGCCCGGGGCAGCAGAGGGGAGGGCTCTGGGGCGCCCGGCTGGGAGTGGAAGGCGCGCGGGGTTCCTTGGCGCAGGCTGGGCTTTGTATCCCAATGCCCGGCCCTAAGGGGGGCGAGCCAGCCCAGGGAGAGGGGCCAGCGGCGCTGTGTGGCAAGAAAGGGGCTCTGGGACTGGCAGCGAGCTGCGGCCCTCCGCGGGGACCTTCCAGCTTACGCTAAAGTTTGGCTGTATTCAAGGGAAAAGTCTAACCGCTCACAGGTCCCACGGGTGCCTCTCCTCTGAGCCCCCCCAGCGGCGCCCCCCAGGCCTGTTTAATCCTGCAGTTGTCACTGTTCTGGGCAGGTGACATCACAACTATTTCCGTGGCAACAGACTAGGACATCATGGGCCAAGATTTCTGACATCACTACAAAGGAAGAAGCCAAATGTCTGGGTCCTCTCCCTCCTGACAGGGGCACCAATGCCAGCCCTGGCTGTGCCGGCCCGGCCTGCGGGAAGCAATGGCGGGGCAGGCTGCCACACTCTCTAGACCCCTGTTGGGGGAGACCAAGGCTTGCCTGCCAGGCCAGTAGCTGGCCAAGATCTGCACCGAGCCCTGAGGCTCTGAACCAGGCCACGAGTTGCCACTGCGGCATCCTGGGGACCTGGAGAGGTTTGCAGTAGCTGCAGCTCTATTGGTCCCCTCTTCTGGAGGTTCCCAGCTGCAGCTGGACCCATGGCCCAGAGCCCCAGGCAGGCAGACTGAGCCCTTCCACTGTGCGCCAGGCCCTCGCGCTGGCCGTCCCATGCAATGAGAGCGTAGGACAGGCCAGGGAACTGGCTCCAGGAGGCTCTCCAGATAGGTCTGGTGCATCCTCCATAGGCTCACGCCGGGGGATGGTCTGTACCAGCCCCGAGAGGTGCTGAATTCACTTCTTTCTCCCCCAGGGCCAGGAGCCCAGGACCTGATTTATAGGCCCAGGGCATCAGGGGTAAAGGAGACTAGGCCTGTCACTCCATACACAGCTGGTGGCACCCAGCACTCAAGCTAGGACTGCCTGGAATACGCAGGGGTGAGACTAGGGCTCCTGCTTGGAGAGCTGCAGCACTGGAAGAAGTTCCTCTGCTGGGGAGTAAAGTCACCTTGCAGCTGCAGGGCCTTGGGTTCTGTCTTATTTCTCTGACTTCCATGTGATCTTTGAGCAGCGTATTAGTCCAAACAAGCTGGTTGTTGCCCCTGGTGCTAGGGGTCAGTGTGCCTGAACTACGTGCTGTGTCATCTGGCCAGCACCATCCCCGCAAACAGACCCGTCAGAAAACAAAACTTGCCCAGAATCCCAACTGTGCCAGAGCTGCTGACAATGCTCAGAGCAGAGAGAAGCAGCAGCTGCCCTGGTTTCCAGCCCCTCCATCACCCAGGCACTTCTGGGGATAGCAAAGGCACTGCCTGGTCTGAAAAAATGAAGAGGAAATGAGCGGCAGAGACTAGGTGGAGCTGCTCCCCACACGCAGGAAGGAAGGTCTGTTAAAAGCCTTTCATTTCACCAGGAGTAGCCTGTTAAGGTCAAGATCTACAGCTCTCATTTTCAGAGCTAGAAAAACAAAATGCAAATCAACAGCCTCTGGGCTAAGACAGAGCCTATTCTTAAAGTTTTTGTCTTGTTAAGCAAGGCAAGAGAGTGCCAAATAGGCTTTGTTAAGTGGCAGTCTAATTAATAATTTAAAATCTTGTAGCTGTCTTTCATTAGAATTTATCTGTACATCAACCACAAAAACAGTCAAACACACTCATTTATAAGTTAATGCCATCGCTGAATAATTCAACAAGCAGCTAGATGAAGGCCTGCATTCCTGCAAGACGCATACCATTCGCTGGGTTTCTGTAGCCAGATGGGCCCTGTATGGCTGCTTGACTAGGCCCAGTTCCATGGACAGTCTGCAGTGTCGGGGCACTGTCAGGCTGGTACCTGGGTACAATCCCAAGTGACTCCCTGATGAGGCCATGCAATTCTGCTGGGAAGGGAATGAGAACAAACTGGACCAGGAGACAGGCTCGAAGCACGCGCATGCGCGGTGCTGACTCTCCACGGGCAGGTGTGAGAGGCAGGCTCCAAGGCACTGCCTCCTCCTGGGGGATGACGAGGGAAGCAGGGAACATTCTGCAGAGTGCCAGAGCCGAGCTGCCTGGGCTAGAGATTAACTGCAGCTCTGCGTGGTCGTGCTCCACCTCAGAGGAACGTGGCAACTTGGAGCTTAAAGCAATTCCTACTGGTATAGGCTGTAAGGCCTCCTCTGGGTTCCCCACACCCACTCCATGCCGTTCTCTCAGGGCGCAGCCAGCAGGCTGTGGCCAGCGGCAGAGTGGTTTCTGGAGGCCATTCCAGGGCCAGGAGACATGATACTGGGCTGCTTCCCCTTGCGAGCAAACAGGATGAAAGAGCAGCTTTGTGTCTTGCCTCACCCATGACAGACCCGGTGCTGCTGTTTGTCACTGCCAGGTCTCCACCTTAGCTCCCATGGAGAATCCAGGATGGAAATCCCTGGCGGGGATTTTATTCCAGGCGATGTCAATGTCCCCCAGTCGAACACAGCTGTGCACAGTCGTGTTACAAACTGTACCTCCCGGATGCTTTGCTGAGAACAGCCTGGGGCTAAGCGTTTGACTGGCATAAGTGGGGAGACAAATGTTCCCAGCTGAAGAGAGAAGGCTCTCCCCGCCTGGCCAGGCTGTGGGCAGGGACATTGAAGAGGCCAATGCTAGGGGAGAGGTGGGTGAGCGAATGGGCTGACACAAGCCTAGGGTTTTAAAAAATCACAGTGAGATTTTCAGCCGGCTCTTACAAAGGAGAGGTCTGAGGAAGGGATGCTGTGTCATGTGACTGCACACGTGAGTAGGCAGGTGGCAGTGGCAATGGAACAACTTTTATAGTGGGGGTGCTGAGAGCCACTGAGCCAAACGGTAAACCCTGGATATGCTGGAAACCACCTCAAGCCAGGGGGTGCTGCCTCAAGATCCAGCGCCCCTGGTGGGTGGCAGCATTCTGCACAGACCAGAACCTGGAGAGCTGGGCTGTGGGGACGCTGCAGAGCAGGGAGTTACATTGTCATGGCAAGAGGAGAGCTCCTCTGACTAAGCTTCTCCTCGGCACGCTTTGCCATGGGGTCCAAATGCCTGCAAGCCCTTTGGGGTAGGGGCACTGGCAGCTTTATCAGTCTGTAAAGGGCTAGGCACATCATTTGTACTGTAGGAATAAATCATAGCAGCCGACAATGATGGCCTGGGTGAGGGCTTCAGCAGCAGTGGAGCCAACGCCATGCTGTACCCATGCCTTCTTCCCGTGGTGGCCGTGTCAGATGTGCAGACCAGGAGCTTGGGGACAAGATGAGTTCAAGGTCAAGCATGATGCCAGGATCATGGACAACAGAGTCCAGGGGTTGACGTTGTCCACGTGGCTCATTTCAATTCATTGACGTGTCTTTTAGCTCCTCTCCTGCCTCGCTGAAAGCTTCGTGCGCCAGATGAGCAGCAAAATGACGTGAAGTTGATTTCATGTTGTTGCTCAGCTGGTGCATGGAAAGGAGCCAGGAAGACAAGCGGGCTGGAGTTGTTGGGGTAGGGAAAGAGCTAAGGGGCCCACGCTGAGCTTCTGCCCATTTCCCTTTGCAGAAAGCTCTTTTTGTTAATAACTTGCAGAGAGAAACTGACTAGGATCAATTCTTGTTCATTCTGCATCAGAGGGCCAGGCTGCAGAAGGGACGGGTCTAGCCATTTTAGTCAGTTTCTCTTTACAGCCAGATGCTGAAGAAAAAGGAATAACCCTGAGCAGATTTCCTCAAGGAGGGGGCAAGAGATCATTAGAGGTGTCAGACTGTGCTGAGTGGAGGGTCATCACTGTGAAGTGGCCACTAAGTTCAACAGAAGAGCTCGGGTGAGCGTGAGGGAGAACAGAGATATATGGCCCTTGGGCATGTGGATAGCTAGTTCATGTCCAGTGTCTACAGGGCAGCAGCAGCGCTCTCTGCTCAGACATTTCTAGGCAGATCTGTATTTTACAAATAGTGCCTCAGCTGCATTTTGTGTCCCTCCCTAGATGTGGCAAGTGACACCAGCTGGTTCCCACCACAGCCCTTACACTGAGAAGCATCTACAGCCATTTGCCCTGCAGAGTTCAGGCTGCTTGGCAGAAAGGCACACTGTCCTGCAGATCCAATGTACATATCACCTATTTTGCAGCACGATCCACTTGCTAGATTAAGCAGAGCATGTACCCATGGCCATCTGACCTGCACTCTGCTCACTAAGCCATTACATTCCAAACTTCTAAGTGGCATTAAAGAGCTACCATTAAACAATAAAGACATACAAATAAAAACCACCCCATGCCAGAGAAATGCTTCCCTCTTTCAGAGATATGCTTTGCTAGTTACTTCTAGGTGATTTTCAATACACCTTTCCCTAACATGCGAGTCGTGGAGAATGAACTCCTATTCGCCATGCAGCAGGTACAGCATGGGCATTGAAGGAGCAAAGCTCCCTCATGGCCCTGCCAGGGGCAGCAGGGAGTACAGTCTCCATCCCACCCACTCACTGGCTAGCTCTTCTGCAGCGGTCTCTATAGGTCGATGCACAACTGTCTGAAAGACCGTACTCAAATAGTACTTACAACGGTTCGCAGTCAGACCAGGAGGCATTCTGGTGGGGTCAGGGAGAGGTCAATCCTGGGTCCAGTGCTATTCCGTATTTTCATTAATGACTGGGTAATGGCATGGAGAGTATTCTTATACAATCGGAGGATGACACCAAGCTAGGAGGGGTTGCAAGCTCTTTAGAGGTCAGAATTAGAATTCAAAATGATGTTGAAAAATGAGAGAATTAGTCTGAAATCAGCGATGAAATTCAATAAAGACAAGTGCAGGGTACTTCACTTAGGAAGGGCAAATGAAATGCACAATTACACAGTTGGGAATAACTGGCTAGGTGGTAATGTGCTGAAAAGGATCGGGAATATAGTGGATCACAAATTGAATATAAGCCGCAAAAAAGGCTAATATTATTTTCGGGTGTATTAACAGGAATGTCACACATAAGACAGGGGAGGTAATTGTTCTGCTCTACTCAGCACTGGTCAGCCCTCGGCTGAGTGCTGTGTCCAGTTCTGGGTGCCACCCTTAAGGAAAGAGGTGGACAAATTGGAGAGAGTCCAAAGGAGAGCAACACATGATCAAGATTTAAAAAATCTGACATATGAGGAAAGGTTAAAAAAAACTGGGATGTGTTTAGTCTTGAGAAAAGAAGATAGAGGGGGGACCTGATAACAGTCTTCCAATATGTTAAGGGCTGTTATAAAGAGGAGGAGGCTTAATTGTTCATGTCCACTGAAAGCAGAGCAAGAAAGAACGGGCTTAATCTTCAGCAAGGGAGTGTTAAATGAGCTATTAGGCAAAGCTTCCAACACACAGCTAGTTAAATACTGGGACTGGCTACCAAGAGAGGTTGTGGAATCTCCATCATTGGATAAGGCTGGACAAACTCCCCTCAGGGATTGTCTGGGTTTATTTGATCCTGCCTCAGAGCAAGGTTCTGGACTTGAGGAGCTTTGAGGTCCCTTCCTACATTGCTATGTTTCTCTGACGTCTGCCAGTTTTGAGGTGGACATTTGTCCACTAGGAACTGTATTGGGACTCCCTCTTACACAAGCTACTGAACAGCCTTTGAATGATAATAGCTTTTGGCAGCTAAGAACTTGAGCAACATCTGAAGCAGAAAACTGGATTTGAAAAGCACTGTATCCCATTATCAATCTCCGGAGCCACCTTGTGTGTATATTTGATTGTTAGATATGCTCCTTCACTGCCTAACCAGCTATAGGTGCCCACCAAAGACACTCATTCAGCCGAAATTTGGGAAGATGCTGTCAGCCTAGATTACACATTTGGTGTCCCAAGGTTACTTGACTCATCCCTGTGTAATCAGCCTGCTCATGAATAGCACTGTGAAAAAAAACATCCTTCAGAAGAAGGGCATGAAATAAAACCTGAGCAATGGCGCACCCGGGAAGCGGTGCAGGAACGAGCACTTTGCTGGAAGTCGGGGTACCTGAGTTCTTGTGCTGCCACTTGCTCTGTGACCTTGGCAAATAGCTTAATACCTGTCTCTGAGTCTGTAAAATGGGGGTAGTAATAATTCTGTTTTACCTTCCCAGGATTATGAGTTCGTTTCTGCTCAGAGTTTATAACACGCTAGCTGGTTAGGGTTATTGCCCTACGGGAGCACCAACTGGTTTGACCAGATCTGATTTATACCAGTGTAAAGAGGCACTGTGGTCTGAGCACCTTGTCTGAGGCACAAGGTATGAATGCCATTGGTCTGAGCACCAGACTGGGAGCCAGCAACTCCTAAATTCTAGGTCCAGCTCTGACCTATGGCCTTGGATAAGCCATTTAACCTTCCATTTGCCACCTCTGTGAAATAGGGATAAGAAAAAGTACTTTACCGGACACACAAAGGAGTTGAGAATTAGTCAGTGTTTGCGAAGGTGGTACAAGCGCTTAATATTATTAAATACATAAATCAACTATGGTTGTCAACTAGAGATTTAGAGACTAGAGACAGTTCTCAACGACAGATTTGTTCTCTACAGCTGTGGATGACACCGGGGCAGTGACAGGTCTGTGATATAGTGCACAGTTCATTATTACTGTGGATGGGGGCTCTGGTGCGCTAGGTGCTAGGCAAACACATAAACACAAACAGTCCCTGCCCTGCTGAGTTTACAATTGAATTTAAGACAAGATGCAACAAGTGGCTGTAACTGCGTGGGTGGGACAAGGAGGGCAGCAGTCCTAAGCATAGCTACAGGCAAACTGTGCACAACCTGGTGATCTTATTGTCTAATGATCACGCTGAATATGCAGTGAAGTGAAACTGAAACATCCAAATGATAGTTTGTTTAGAAAACCAGCTCCTGAGTAAGGATTTCGGCATCGCGTGTGTGAGCGTGCATGTGCCTTGGTGCCCATGGGATAGGTCTGCACGTAAAGTGGTATATTAGTGTAACACCCCCACGGTGAACATAGCTGGTGCAATGTACTGAGCGTGTGTGCAGAAGGGCATGCGTACACAGCTGGAGCACTGGCAGCGGGATTTCATATGCATGTACAATAGGCAGACTGACATATCACAGCAAGAGCAAACCCAGTGGTATTGGTGAGCCCACAACACCACGGTAAGCACAGAGAACAGGTTAGCACCACTTCGTCTAACAGCTCTGTTTGTCCCATACATGACTCTGAAAGGGAGCCTCTGAGTAGCCATGACCTCACAGTGCATGCTGGAAAGATGCCTAAATGTGATTTTCACGCTGGATTGTACCTCCAAAGAAACCACCCCTGCACCGTTCCCAGGTAACGACATCCCTGTGGAAACTCACAACATCCTGTGCCTGATGGCTCCAGGGTCAGATGGATATTTTCAGGAATATTGTATTCACTGATCACAAGGGACTCAGATGCTGAGGTTCCATTGCTGGTACAGGCCAGGAGCCTGGCTCTGCGTATGCATAGCTCTACCAAGCAGCTGGTTCTCATTTTAAAAGTGTCTCTCTGTAATGTTCTGTTCGTGAGCCGGCTTGCCCATGTGGACAGCAGGGCTGGGGCCAGGCCAGTGGAATACTGCTCTGGGCAGCCCGCAGCACGGGTGTTCTTGCTGCTGAATGCTTAAGGAAGGGTGTTACATGAGTGGCAGCTGCAGAGCAGCCATGGCAGGGAGATATTAAAAGAGAATCTTCCTTGTGAAGAGCAGGATTGAAATGTTATTAGACAGAAAATGCTCCATTTGGTGCAGAAAGCCTCTTTTTTGCTCCCTGTATTTTGAAGTACCTACAGCTGTTTCCTGTCTGCTTCCCTGTTGGTGCCTGCATCATCAGCCCTGGAAATGGTTTGTTTGGCCTAGCTGAGGTTTTGGAGCTTGCCTGGGCTTCACAAACAGCTTTTTATGACTCTTGCAGACAGAGCCACGAGGGCTGTTCTCCTCCCCTCGGATCCCAGCACTGACAGGGAGGGTACGCATGGGGCTGGGCTGGCAGTGGTGAGATGGATGGTAAGTGAGCAGGTTTTGCTGCTGGTGAGTTGAGAGGTTTGTTGGCTTTGAAATGGAGCAGACAAACCCCTGAGGCCTGCTTGGGACCTGACACAGGACTGCAGGGGGTGTTTGTCTCACGTGCTCAGCTAGCAGATCCTGGCTGCTCCTACGTGTGCTGGAGTGGAGGTTTATCTGTGCAGAGGCACTGATGGTGTTCATAGAAGAGTGTGTGGAGGGCAGGCATTGTCACAGCCAGCAATGGCTTTATGAAGAAAGGACTCGATGAAGAACAGCACCTGTTTGTGTTTAGAGAGCAGTGATACCGACCGAGTCCTGCTCCTGCCTGCTCATTTGGTACAATGTAAAGCAACTGCAGGGAAGTTTGCCCCCTTGACCCAGCCAGTTTGTGTGTTAACGCTGTATTTCAGCCTCTAGTTGGGGGTTCTCAAGCCGTGAAATAGTATGGAGCGCTTTCCTCCATTCATGATCTCACAACATCCCTGTGGCAACTGCAGCAACTGTTTACAAGGGAAGTTAAAGTTAGGGCAGTATTTAAAGTGTTTTAGCTTCTTTTACTGTGAAGTAGCATTTGGAAACAAGGAGGAGCCAGAACCATGTGATCTGCTTACTTTCTGTGGGTAAACATGACATGCTGCATGGGCTGCCACGGACTGCAGCGTGAGAACTTCTGCACTCTTAGATACCCTAGCAGGCCAGGATTGCATTAGATAGCAAGTTGGTTGGAGTTTTGGTTTTGCTGGTCTGATTTTTATAGAATCCAGTTCACTTCATTGACCCAGTGGAAGGTGAAAGTCTCAGGCAGTATTGTGGACCTTGTAGTCATTTCTCACTTATCTGGGAGTGAGCACTTGGATACCATGGTGATACGTGTGGTCAGAACACTAGATACATCTACCTTTTGGTCCCAAGCAAAATGAGAACTTGCACCCAGGCTTACCAGGTGCACTCATCCCAAGGGAAAGTGCCTCGCACAGCTCGGAGCAGCTCCCCTTTGACTCCCCTTCACCGCTGTGCCACCTGTGGGAAGAACACCCCAGGTCTGTACTGCAGCACCCTGGCTGTAAGCACCTGGCCCGCTCTGAGCAGCAGCTCTGGCTGAACTGTGCAGTCCTTCTGTGATGAATACAACCAGGCAGTGGGTTCTCAATGTCTGTGGAGCAGACCTTGGGGGCGGGGGGTGCATCAAGCTGTCTTGGTCACAGTGGTGAAGCATGCGCAGTGGAACTGAGAGACAGTCCCGCCCTGCTAGAACATTTCAGTTGTGCATGTGCTAGTCTTCAGGCAGAGCTCCTGGCTGGTTTGGGTGGCTGAACAGGCGCCGAAGTCTGTTAATGAGTTTCTTTCTTTATTGGGCATCTCTTTGGTGTAAATTTAACGGATCAGATTTGCTGACGACAGCACAATGGAGGAGGTAGCAAACACACAAATGCCAGAACCAGGCTACCAAAGGAGCCAGAGAGACAAGAGTGGAGGGGGCTGCGAGTACTGAGTGGAGACTTGGACCTGCAGCCAGGGAGCAGAAATAAAGAGTCTAAACCCAGATCACGGGCATGTAGCCAACCAGCTGCACGCAGCACGGCCAGGCTGTTTATTCCGAGCTGTCCTAACATGACTTTCTGTAACCATGCATTAGATGTGCCACAGGGAAGTTACAGAAACTGGAAGTCTCTGTCTTAAGAACTGGCCCACGCCAGGAGAACATGAACAGCCCCTGCACTAGGGAGTAGCTGAGTCCATACAGTTGCCTCTGATCTGAGTGTTTTAGACGTCAGCCCAGGTCTCTGGAGGTGGAAGGTCTGAGCTTCAGTCTCTAGTCACTCTCCCCTCACCCTCTTTATGCAGACTGGGTCCAGCTTTCTTCTGCTCTCCTGGATGGCTCCAGGGATGGCAGTGATGAGTGTGGAACCCTTGTATCCACTCTGCCACAGCCATGCAGCATTAGCCATTGGCACCAATCTCCTTGGCAGGTGTTAGCCTTACCTCATCACAACAGGAAGTGGTTTCTGGTCTCTCTGCATGAGAGGCTAGGAATTCCCTTTGTCCTTTGCCACGGCAACTCCCGGAGGCAGTGAAAAAGGCGACTTGTACGATCAGTTGGGTAACAACAGCTTGAGCTTCCTTCTGCAGGAGGCAGCCTGGCAATGTGAGACCTTCTCATAGCAGGATACAAATCAGCAGCAAGGTCTGGAGATTTATTTACTTGTGGGCACCTGCTCAGTATCCCTGGTGTAAATCCAGAGTAACTCCAGGGACTTTGCAGAGCATATCCCTGTCAGTCCTGTCTGAGCAGCCTGAGTGCAGTACGAGTTAGCACACCTGGAGTCTGGGGCTCTCAGTCTTTGCCCTTTTGTGATGCACTAAATCAGTTCCTTCTCCAGAACAGTCCCCCTCTCTGTTTGGCTAAGCAGGGCAGGAGTGTGTTTCACAGCCCTGCTGGATTCAGGATGGTACTTTCAGTTGTCCACTCCCTCACACTGGGGATGTTCCTCACCACTGTCTAAAGCAGGGATTCGGAGGGATCAGTAATTCTCTGGTATCAGGGTGATACACTTATTCCATCATGGTCCCTCTTTCTGCAAGAATTTGCTGGGTGTTTTTGCTAACAAACCCAGCATATTATAATGTCAATGGAATTTAAAAAACAAAATAGTCCTCACACAAATGACTCTGCAGTGCCTCTGCCAGCTCCTAATATCTGCTGCTATCTAGTTTTAATAATTGAGGGTAATAAATATGTATTTCCTTCTCCTTTTTTTTCTGCCTTCTGCAGCTTGTCAGCTCTCTGCGTCTCTCCTCTGATCAGACCGCATCTTTGCTGAGCAAAAAAAAAATCCTTTAAGCAAAAAGGATTAAAGCCTTGAAAGTAGGTCTGCCTGAGACTGCTCTGCTCACCCCCTCTTGCATTCAGTGATCCTCTTCCAGAGCAAGGGAGGGGCCACACAAAGTGTCAGAAACCGGGGAACCACTGCAGAGAATGAAGGAGGGGAGAGAAATGGGAAGACAGCGAGAAAGGAGAGGGGAGACAGAGAGGGAGAGATGGGGGGAGAGAAGAGATCTGGACCCAATTCACCCCCAGCCCAGTTTTACAGAAGTAGTGCAGCACTGACTTCACTCCTGATTCACATCAGTATGAGATCTGAGTCTAGCCCCTGAAGTGGGAGAGAAGCATTTAAAGGCCCAAACACACACACTAGGTGAGGGGGTTACGTAGTGGAACTCCCTCTTTCTTCCATGCACTGCCACCCTCCCAACTTGTTGAGAACACATTGAATCAACACTGGAAAGGGGCAGGGACTGCCTCATAGAATCTGGTAATAGCTGGAGGCAGAAGAGGAGGGTATGAAATTAGTTCATCAAATCGCTGTGCTCTGAGTCTGGCCAGGTCTAGGGAAACCCTGGCCCAGCTGTTGTGAGTTCAGTATGGTGTCAACACAACCTGTGCACTAGAAACGTCCCGCAGAGACATGGAGGGTGCTCTCCGCGAGTGAGTGGAGCTTTTGTTGCCGATGAGAAGGGCTTTTGAGTAAAGCCAGTGAGACCAAGTAGCTTTGTGACCTGGCCCATGGTTGCAGCAGCACACAGGTTTGGTCCGTCCACCCCTCCATCTCCATAGGGGCAGACAGGTCTGACCTGAATGCTGCTGCAACCATGTGCTAGGTCGCAATGCCAGGAGCGCAGAAGCCAGGCCCAGCCCCAAGTGGCAGGAGCCACCACTGCCTGGGAAGTGAGGGGTGGGCTTGCTCTTCTTCCCATGATTTATCGTTTTATTCCTGCACCCCTGCCGTAGAATGTACTACACATTTCTGTGCCAGAATGGTAGCCTTGCTGACAAGCAGTGTGGGGGGAGCGCCAAATGTCCCCAGCACCATCTGGCCTTTGAAGAGAGGCCAGAACTGAGAATTGGTACAGGCTCCACAAGCTGGAAGATTAAAGCTGCCACATTCTGGTGACCCGTCCCTGTTGTACAGCAGCTGTATAGCGAGGGAACTGCGTGCGCTGCAGGCTGCACACCATCAAAGCTGCTGGTGCCCAGAGGAAATGTTCTTGGGGGGAAAACATTCTGTTTAGAGACAATTCTGCTTGGGCTGCACACACTCCTGGGCTTTCTGTTCCCTTGTTCTTTATTCTTGGGGACATTTGCATGAAAACAGGATCATTGTTCCTAAGAGTCTCATGTGCTCTTGCTGCGCACTCGCCTCCTGAAGCCGGATCTGTCCGAACAGCTCTTTGCTATCAGGTGTTCTCTGACACAGACTGGAGCTGCTTGCTGCTGTCTGACAGACACCCTCGAAGCTGTCTGATAAGGCAGAGGTTTTTGATAGCAACATGGGGGGCAGCCCCAGCCAGTGCAGGAGCCTCTGCCTCTTCCTAGGGGAGTGCGGCTGCTCAGCCTGGAGTGGCAGCAGCAGAGCCAGCGTATTAGTGTGAGAGGAGCCAGTGTGAAGGAGGATGCTATTTATAGCTTCTTGCAGCTTTTGTTCCCTTTCCAGTGGAGCGTCTCTTTAAATAGAAACAGTGCTGCCTGCACCCGTCTCCCCTGTGCCCAGCCTGTCCCTGGTGAGGAGCACTCCCCCCAGTCAGCCCCTTCGGGTGGGGTGTAAATGACCCTGTGCACGTGGCCCTTCCCATGGGTCTGGGGGCCCAATGCACTTGGGGATGGGGAGCCCTGTCTGAGCCAAACAGAGATGGAAGGAGGCTCCTGATTGCCCCACCATGAGTCGTTTGTTCTAATGAAACTGGACACAGGCCAGTTCAGTCCCTGCGCCAATGACATCCATCCCTGTGCTGCTCCCAGGGGAGTCAGAGAACGGGCCAGGGAGGCTGCTGCCCTCACACACAAGCCGGGCCATGAACGCCTGTGAGCAGCAGCGGTTGGGAAAGCCGTAAAGCTGCAGCTGTGTGTTGCTACTCGCCATCTTCTTTCTTCTCTTCCTGTCCCGCAGACCTACCCCGCATCTCCTCCCCAGCTCTGTGATCAATATACCAGGGACAAAACACAACACCGTTAATATTTAATATGACCCAGGGAGCCAAGCAGAACACGCCCCCGTTTCCCCGTCCATTCTCTGCCAGCCACTCGCAGCAGCTCATCAGCGATAACAAGGCCGAGTGCAGCAGGAATCAATGGCAAAGCCAACCTCAGTGAAGGGGTCAGCTTCTGCCACTTCCTCAGCACCGGCTCTGCTGATGGAGTCTGGGATCGCCACCCACTTCCACTCGCTGCTTATGGCCGGCACAGTCGCTCTCCCTTCCCCTAGGTCTGCCTTGTCCACGTAACACCAGTGCCCACCAGCTGTCAGTGGAGCTAATTATACCAGCATATGCCAGCAGGGAACAAGGCCTGGGGTCTCTCCCCTCAGGGTCTGGCTCCCTTCTCCCTTCATTCACGCTCTTCCTTTCTATCTTCTTTTCATGGCTAGTTCTTTGAAAGTATCGCTCAGTGTGCAGCATCAGTCAAAAACGCTAAGAGAATGTTCGGAACTGTTAGGAAAGGGATAGATAATAAAACAGAAAATATCATAATGCCTCTCTATAAATCCACAGCTTGAATATTGTTGGCAGTTCTGGTCGCTCCACCTCAAAAAAGACCTATTGGAATTGGAAAAGGTACAGAGAAGGGAAACAAACATGATTGGGGGTATGGAACAGCTTCCGTACGAGGAGAGATGAAAAAGACTGGGACTGTTCAGATTAGAAAAGAGACGACTAAGTGGAAATATGATAGAGGTCTAAAAATCGTGAATGAGTAGGAGAAAGTGAATAGGGAAGTGTTATTTACTCCTTCATGTAAAATAAGAACCGGGGGTCACCCAATTAAATTAACAGGCAGCAGGTTTAAAACAAACAAAAGGAAATCTTTCTTCACACATTATGCAATCAACCTGTGGAACTTGTTGCCATGGGATGTTGTAAAGGTCAAAAGTATAACTGGGAATTAGATAAGTTCCTGGAGGATAAGTTCATCAATGGCTTTTAGATGGTAAGAGATGCAACCCCGCGCTCTGGGTGTCCCGAAGCCTTTGGCTACCAGAAACTGGGAGTGGACAACATTCGATAATCAGCCTGTTCTGCTCATTCCCTCCGATGCTTCTGGCACAGGCCACTGTCGGAAGACAGGACACGGGGCTCCATGGACCATTTCCTCTCATCTTGGATAGGAGTGAGATGTGACAGGCTGGGGATATGCCTGGCTCTAATGGTGAACTCCATTTTGTTTGTATTGTAACCTCCTTTGTGAATAGAACATCCATTTTGTAACAGGGGCTGGACACTTAGTGGAAAGATTGTGTCTTAGAAGCTGTGGCAGAGCCATCAAACATTGAATGACCCGTTGCTACTGGAACAATGAGGTTTTGACTGGTAGGGCCATTGACTTTGAATGTCTTTCTGCACAGAAGCTGATGGGGGTGGGATTGGAGCCTGGCATTCTCCTGGCTGAAGCACATGGGCAGAAAGGGGATCTGAGACTATATTTCTGGGGGAACGCTCTCTTTGAAGGAGGACAGATCACTGCCACATAGAAGCAAACCAAGTGAAAGCAGAAAGGGTCCTAGCCTGTGGATGCTAGCCAACCCCAGGACTCACAGAAGGAGTGAGATTAGATTTAGGGGGGCTGTATCCAGGATTTTATTTGTCATATATCTGTAACTAATTCTTTCAAGAGTAAAGTGTCTGTGGTTAGGAAAACCCCTTGATAAGCCTGCAGTCCTTGTTTTCCTGACACGTTGTCCCTGAAGGGGTTAATGAGAAACCAGAGCTCCTAGATTCTGGGGAAATATGCTTAAGTGACAGGGGGCTTGGGATGGCAAAGGGATTGGATCTGGAGATGAGGCAGCTGGATTGTGGCATCCCACTGCCTAAGAATGGTGTCAGACACCTGGTCTGCACCTGGGTGTGTATCTAAGAGACCATGAGCTAGGCACAGGGACCAGCCACTACCCAGACACAAGAGACTTAGAAGCAGGTGGATCTGGTGCCTGCAGACACTCATGACAGACTTGTGTCTGTCCAGAGAGCAGAATTGGACCAGGCTGTGACCCTTGGATGAGCAATCTGTGTCATCATCTAATTCCTGTGCATGCACCCAGAGTGGCATATGGTGCATGTAAAATATTAAAACATGGAAAATCATGCCTCTGAGTTAAGCATTAAAGCCCTTCCAGTTGCATCTCTACACACACACACACACACACACACACACACACACACACACACACACACACACACACACACACACACACACACACACACACACACACACACACACACACACACACACACACACAGAGAGTACGGTATCCACATTAGGGATGTGCAACACAAATAATAAGTGTCCCAAAAAGCCTGAGGACCAGCCTCATTTGGGAACCTGAATGTTCCCAAGCAGTAAGTGAAAACACCCCTCTCCAGACATTCAGAGACCAGCCCGCACCCGGTCAGAATCTGCTCACTTATTTCTAGTTGCAATCTTATCCTATTTCCAAACTATTTTTTTCTAAATGCAAATAGCTCCACCTCCAGCCTCCCCACCCAAATACCGGGGCACTGGCTCATCGCTGATCTATCTGCTCACACAAAGAGCATTGTTAACTGGCAGTTGCCAGACTGCATGTCCCCCTAACGTACAGAGCCGCAAGCAAGGAAATGGTCACTATAACTTTGTCTTGACTAGGAAGGGTGGGTGGGGGTAGGTCAGGGTTAGCTAACACATGCTGGCTAAGCCCCACTGTCTCCCAATTGCAGAGGCAGGGTAACACTTCTAGTTCCATTTTAGCTAGTTGTGTCCTAGCCTGGGCATGCCCTAGGCTGCAACTTGAGCAGCTGAAATTTGACTAATGGATTTACCCTGCCTCTGCACTAGGGAAAAGGCAGAGTTTAGGCGGGGCTCAGCTAGTACATTTTAGCTAACCCTGACTTATCTTCACCCACTTTTCCTAGTCAAGACAAAGCCCAAGCCTGTTCTCACCCCATCTGTGTTCCACACAACAATTCTTCTTCTTGTGCTCAACCAAATCCCTTCCACCAGCCACAGCCCAAGTATTGTCACCCCCCTCCTGATGAACCAGCAAGCACGCTTGAACTCCAGCATGAGCACTCGGGACATCTTTCCATGTTTTGGTAATGAACATAGATTGGTGTGGTTTCTATAGGCACATAGTTCTCTGCATGGTTGTGTGTTGGTGCATGTAAATAAGTGAGATAGTGCCACTGCAAGAAGTATTTCTCCAATATTTAGGAAACATCATGTGAATGGGTTAGCTATATTGTTAGTGATGGTTCTTTATCTGTCATTAATTTCTATGTGGAAGTTACAGAACTGAACTCTCCGTCTGTGTGCGTGACAGTGCATTGTCCTGATGGCCAGGTATAACACCGCAAGTGGGTGGTTGTGAGGTATGGAGTTTATAAGAATTGTGTCTGTTTCCTGGAGGAACTCCAAACTGTGATACTGTCAAAGCGAAATTTCCTAAAGGAGCATTTATAAATGTTTCTTCTGAAAAAGTTAGTAAATATTTTTTCAAAAATGTACATGGAAAAGTCAATTGTTCTCTGAAATGATTGTGCCAAATATGGAGAACACCTACAATAAGTGAGTGTGAAATAGAGGGATTTTAGTCCTGCTTTACGTGTAAATCTCAACATAACGTTAACTAGGAAGATGCTACTGATGCCTCCATCGTTTCCTGTCATTGCACTGCGGTGAGCCTCGCAAGGAGAGGTGTGTGGATGTGAGCTTGTGTTAGAATGTGTGAGGGTGGACATAGCTACCAGTGGTGTAGCACTAAATGTTATAGTGCAGGAGCCCTGTAGAAGTGATCTCAAGTTGGTAATTCTGTCACACATGAGATAGTCGCCAAAATCTACCTTTTGTGTGATGTTGCCATCAGATAAAGCATCCGTATTCAAACCCAGCGAACACGTCACCATTGCAGTCGATCGAACTGAAAATCTGCACATTTGCACTGATGAGACTTTGCACACTAGTAATAAATACACACATTGTATCACTGAGACAACAGAAAACAAGCATAACTCAGCTTTTATATGCCATGGGGCGTGCAGAAGGGGGGGCAAGCAGGGGCTCCGATCCCCACAATAATCAGTGGGGAGGCATAGAGCTCCTCCAGCCCCTGGGGCCCCGGCTGAGAGGGCTCACACTCCTCTGGGGTCCCAGCAGAAACTGACAGCTCCTCCGGCTCCCGGGGCCCTGCATGAGGCACAACATGTGCCCCTCCAAAAGCGCTGGAGTTTAAATTCCTGCACGTGCCCCTGCTGCCAAACGTTAAACAGAGTCGGAAGGCACATCCAAAGCACATGTGTAGTTAGTCAAAAGGCCCATTCGCAGCACATGTAACATGGGTTTTACAGCATTAATATTCTTGGCAAACTTCAAATAAGGCCAAGATTCACTGAGATGCTCCAACTACTTTTGGACCATTCCATAAACCCAGTTAAACTGGCTGATCAGACACTCCCACTTATCCTGACAGTCCCCACGACATCCTAGCAACCCATACATGCCACTCAGCACAGCCCCCAACACCTCAGTCCCACTGGCCACAGCCTCCAACATCCCCCTCTCACCCCCAACACATGCACAATGACCACAATAGAAGATCTAGACACAGACATTGACACACATGGCTCCTTTTAGGGCCTCAGCCAAAGACAAAACTTGAAATCCTCAGTCAAAGGATTCTCTGCAGAGAAGGCTGACTTTCTATCTAGTGTAAAAGCAGATGCCATGTGCCTGTGAGAAACACACAGAGAGACAACAGCACCAAACACCTCAGGCATGCAAAGTGTTGTGCATGTTGAAAAACAACACCTGTGGTAGCATGATACTTGTGCTTAATGAACCATTGGTTAGAAACACTGATGTGAAACACAATGGTACAATGGAACTTATCATGCCTGAACTTGATCAAATAGCAGTCATTTCTGTTTACAAACCACCAGGTGAACAGTTTGCATGGCAAGAAAAAAACATGCCTTGTGACTTCAACAATCACAACATTGTCTGGGGATACTGCACCAATGACAACAATGGGGAAGAAGAAGTTGAGAAGTGGGTGGCAACAAACACCATGACCTTGCTCGGCCTCTTCAAGGATAAATGTATCTTCCAAAGTGAACAAGGGGGACAATCCTGATTTAGCCTCTCTCACCTCTGAAAATGCAGGCAACTTCAAAAGAGAGGTCATGGCAGCAATCCAAGGATTGCAGGACAGAGCAGTGCACATGACAATACAGGCTGCGATACAACCCAAGAATACACAGTACCTGTCAACATCCAACTTCAGAAAGGCTGACTGGGAAGGCCTTACATCTGAATTGGATGAATCCATCTGTAATATTACTCTGACACAAGCATTATGGAGAATTTGTCTCTGTGGTCTGGAAGACGGCCCAAAAGCGCATTCCCTAGGGGATGTTAGACCTTATACGTACTTGGGCTTTCAGAAGAGATAAGCCAACAATATAAAAGATATACAGAACTGCTCAACCTGGGTCCCTTCGATGAAGGAACCACTGGGTCAGGGAAATGCTTATGAGAGAGCTCGGAAAGGAGCAGTGTGACCACAGGAGGGAGCTGATTGAAACAACAGACCTGTGCCATAACAGCAAAAAAGCTAGGGCCACCATTCGTAAGCTGAGCCCTGATGCACAGCAACCAAAGCACATCGCCAAGATCTGTGCCAACCAAGCTGTACACCTACTCATCCTAAATGGCAAATCAGTCCACAAAGCAAAGTGCAAAACAAAACAAGGTAAGCAGGAACTTTGCTCACTCACCTAGGGCAACAAAGTCCACAATGAGCAGCTCAACATGGAGGAGCTGACAATAGGCATGAAAACCCTGAAAAATGGAAAGGCAGCTGGATTTGAAGGCATATCTAAGGAACTATTGCTACTCTTCTGGCCAAGAACACAGAAGTGGCTACTTAACTTCTTGAATTCTTGCATGGAGACAATTCAGACACCCAGGCTGTGTAGACAGGCCAAAGTGGTTGCACTGTTCAAACCACATAAATACCGTAACTCTGAAAAGAGCCAACAGCCAATATCCTTACTCTGCTCAAGCGACAAGCTACATGAGGGGATGCTAACAGGTAAAATAGCACCAATAGTGGAAGGGCAGCTGACTAATGACCAGCCTGGTTTCCGCCCAGAGCACTCCTGATGTGGTCAAGTTGTAAACCGAACCCAATACATCCAAGACAGCTTTGAAACCTGCTAAATGACAAGAGAGATGTTTGTTGATCAGTCTGCTGCTTATGTTACTGTGAACCACCATGCGCTTTTTCTGAAACACATGAATTTTGGGAAATAGCAAGCTGGCCCAAGTCATCTAATACCTGCTTGAAAATCAACATTTCTTTGTTGAGATAAATGGTCAGAAAAGTTGATGGCCTCTTCAACGGAATACATCACTCCAAGGTTCAGTGCTATCACCGTCACTGTTTAATGTCTATGCAAATGACCTACTAGAATTCACCAACATGCAAAAACTCATTTATGCAGATGATCCTGGCATTGCCACCCAGTCAGAAAGATCTGAGGACATTGAGCACATTTTAACTGGCTCCCTCACTATACTTGGAGAATACTATCGCACGTGGTTTCTAAATGCCAACCCTAGTGAGATACAAGTTTGCCCCTTCCATCTGGAACACTGTCAGGCCAAGCAAAAACCCCAGATATTGTGGGATGGTACAATCCTTGAGCACTAAAAACATCCGATGTACCCTGGGGTCACATTAGATTGAACACTGACATTCAGAGAGCACATCAAGAAGCTGAAAAAGAAAGCGAACTCCTCTAATTGTGTACTCAGGAAACTGGCCAACTCAAAATGGAAAGCTGACTCCAAACCACTCCAAGCAACCAGTCTTGCCTTATACTCAACTATGGAGTACTGTGCCCCCATATGGTCACACTCGAACCATGCACACAGCATTGATACTGAATTTAATCACTCCTGAAGGATCATCACAGGGACCTTGAAACTGACTCCCAGCCTGTCACTATATTGCCTGGCCAGGATTGCATTGCCCTTTCTGAGCTAGGATGCTTTCAGTAAAAATGACAAAAAAAACAGGTATATGATCCAAGACACCCACAGCATGGACACATTCCACCACCCAAGGCACTGAAGTCCAGAAAGAGATTTGCCTCTGAAAATCCCTTACCCCAAAATACCACTGTAGAAGGCTACCGTGTAACAAAATGGTGGGAAATGCCAATGATCTTGGAAAACCTGGTTCCTTCAGAACAACTCCCGCTAGGTACTGCCCTCAAATGAAAACACTAGTGCACTCTAGATTGAGCAAGAGCTGGGGTGGCCAAGACTGTTGACAAAATGACCAAGTAGAAACTGAGGAATGACCCCAAATGTGAATGTGGAGAGCCTAAGAAGACACTTGAACATTGCCTGAGATGGTACCCCTTGTCAACATCCTATACTCCCAAGAAAGTATTCGAGATAAATGATAACACCAGATTGTGGCTGTGGTTTTAGAGGGATAAGCTATGATGATAATAACCTCCAATATCTTGGCCCTCCAACCCTACCTCCCCCCAGTATCTCCCAACCCCTCACCCTATGCCTACCAACACTCTCCACTCACCCCATAGCCCATCAGCAACTCACCACAAACCCCTCACTCAGCACCTCTGGGATCTTCCTGGCCATTTACCCGTACCCACCCCAGCTCAACACTCCACTCCCATCCTGAGCTAGGGCAGCTCCTCCTGATCTCAGCCATCTAGCAACTCCACTCACTACCACCACCCATCCTGCACAGACCCGGCATGGGCCAAATTTGAGTAATGAGTGGCACTGTGACCTGGCACACAGGTTGCAATGCCACTCGAGTTTGGCCCAGGCAGCCACCCCTTGGTCATGACTGAGGGTGGCGGGGCCAAATTTGAGTGGCACTGCAACCTCATGCACCATGTGAAGTGTCAGAGCACTGCTCCATCCTGCATTTCAGGTTCTGGAGCAGTGCTCCAGACCTCTGCAGCAGTACTACCCCCCTGGCAGGTGCATGCAAGTCAGCTTTATTTTGAGATGATTAAAAATGGAAGTAAAGGGCGTTAAGATGAGAGGTGAGGAAGTGGAGGGAGGACTATAAGGTGGATAGAAGCTGGCTAGATCCTCGGACTCAACGGGCAGTGATCAACAGCTCCATGTCTAGCTGGCAGTTGGTCACAAGCGGAGTGCCCCAGGGGTCGGTCCTGGGGCTGGTTTTATTCAACATCTTTAATGATCTGGAGGATGGGGTAGATTGCACCCTCAGCAAGTTTGCAGATGACACTAAGCTGGGGGGAGTGGTAGATAGGCTGGAAGATAGGGATAGGATATAGAGGGACCTAGACAAATTGGAGGATAGGGCCAAAAGAAATCTGATGAGGTTCAACAAGGACAGGTGCAGAGTCCTGCACTTAGGACAGAAAAATCCCATGCACTGCTACAGGCTGGGGACCGACGAGCTAGGCAGCAATTCTGCAGAAAAGGACCTGGGGGTTACAGTGGATAAGAAGCTGGATATGAGTCAGCAGTGTGCCCTGGTTGCCAAGAAGGCTAAAGGCATATTGGGCTGCATTAGTAGGAGCACTGCCAGCAGATCGTGGGAAGTGATTATTCCCCTCTATTGAGCATTGGTGAGGCCTCATTTGGAGTATTGTGTCCAGTTTTGGGCCCCCCACTCCAGAAAAGATGTGGACAAATTAGAGAGAGTCCAGTGGAGGGCAACAGAAATGATTAGGGGGCTGGAGCACATGACTTATGAGAAGAGGTTGAGGAAACTAGGCTTATTTAGTCTTCAAAAGAGAAGAATGAGGGGGGATTTGATAGCAGTCTTTAACTACCTGAAAGGCTGTTTTCAGTGGTAGTAGATGGCAGAAGGAGCAATGGTCTCAAGTTGCAGTGGGAAAGGTCTAGATTGGACAATAGGAAAATCTTTTCCCCTAGGAGGGTGGTGAAGCACAGGAATGGGTTACCTAGGGAGGTGGTGGAATCTCCATCCTTAGAGGTTTTTAAGGACTGGCTTGATAAAGCCGTGGCTGGGATGATGTAGTCGGGGTTGGCCCTGCTTTGAGCAGGAGGTTGGACTAGATGGCCTCCTGAGGTCCCTTCCAACCCTAATCTTCTATGATTCTAAGTGCAGAACATGCTGGGAAAGGAATAGCTGCTTTCTGAGGCCCCATGTATTGGTCACAGTTTTGGCAAAGTCATCCTTGCTGACTTCAAGAGGTTGCTTTGACTCTCCCAAATGATATTAGCCACTGTCTTGCACTGCAGCTAGAGCAGATGAGTTTCTAGAGGGAATTCATTCTGGACACCAGCTGAGGGATGTGGCAGGAGGTGGCAGTGCGGGCCTAGTGTCATAGCAGCAGGTTGTGGCAGGGCGCCGAGGAAGTTTTGCAGCAGCATTAGAAAATGTTGACATGTTTTCTGAAACAATTTCAGATCTGATATCTGCACCAGATTGAGTTTGTAACCAGCTTTATTGTTTAAGCCTGCTGGGATTTCATCAAAGGCGTCTGCTGTTTACCCAGAACCATTTCATTGGAGAAAACAGCAAACAGACCTGCATTTCTATCTGATTTCACTTTTTCCTTTCCCCATGAATTTAAGTGCTTGTGAAAAGTAGAGCTGATAAGGCAGAGCAATGTGGATAAATCCTGACCAGCATGGAAGGGACTCCAGCAGCAGCTTCCAGGTTTAATAATAGACTGACAGTAATTTGGGGGTGATGCTGTCAGACTCTAAGTGTGGAGTAACGAGACCTGCCTGGTGTGGGGCCTCACGTGACCCTCAGTGAGGCACGGCACAGGTGGCCAGGAGCTGTCGACCCACATCCTGCTGTCAGGATCCAGAGGGCAGGTGGAACAATCCATTCAGCCATTTTAGATCCTTTTTTTATTTGCAGGTTTCAATACAGATTTCGATTTCTGTCCCTCCACAATGAACAGTAGCGACCCAGTCTGTAGATCTGCTCAGTGAAAACGCAGTCATGGGAACCAGATAAAGAAGGGAACTAACTGAGAAGGAGCCCAGGGTAAATAACATTAATCCTTCTTACAGCTTTGCGTACAAGGCTTGCTAGAGACACACCAGGCCCTGAAAAGACTTAGCCAGGCTGTTGCATGCTGCACTCAGCCATGACAGTGGAACTTGAGTGTCCCACCAAGAGAAGAAAATATGGAATGAGAAGACAGAGGTTGATCAAAACTGTTTGTGCCTTCAAGCTCTCAGAACCCAGAAACACTGTTTTATAAGAGATTAGAACCTGCTGTCCCAGGGCAGAGGGTCCCTGGCCTCTCCAGATCAGTGGGAATTCTTTCCTCTCCCAGAGTGTGCGCGCAGCCTTTGCCTGGCCAGGGAGCAAGAGAACCCTTCACGGCAGCATAGAGCCTTATGGAAAGATTAGCTGGATTGGGTCTATTTCCTTGTTTCCATGCTCTTGTTTTCCAACACCAGCTGCAGGGGCTTCTTAAGAGGAAGGGGAGATAATCGCTGCTCCTTTGACATTGTCTTTCCAGATTGCAGGGGGATCAGGCTTCTCCTCCCTACAGTGAGTGACAAGTGAAGGCAGAGTTTTCTCTGTGAACTGCTTGCTCTTGGGTCCTGGCTGGGAGGCTCAGATGGCATTTCTCTACTTCCTGGCCCATCCCACATCATAAAGTCAGCTTGCCTGTGCAATGGAGCTTCATTATAGGAAATGTAGTGACACCACCACAGCCTGTAGATCTCTCCTCAATGGGTCAGTCTCCAGCCAGGTCAGAGGTCTGAACGGAGATCTAGCATGCAGCCATGATGTAACAGTCACACAATAACCCAAGCACACATCTCCAGGATGTGAGTCTCAATGAACTCTGAGGAGATGCCAGCTTTCCACTGAAGGCTGCGGAAGGGCACTGTTCTCAGGGGGTACAGATGGGGCTGTCTCTGCTCACACCGGTTTCCTCTTCTGCTAATTCACTCTGCCCTGTCTGGAGGGGAGTGTGTCTCCCTGTTCATCCCTGGCCCTGGGCTCAGTGCTGGTCTGTGTGGTTCCCCTGGGTTGGGTGAGGCAGGCAGAGTACCCAGTGATGTAGAGTGATTAAATGACAATTGCAAGCTTCCATGCTCTCCCTGTGGTGCAGATCCCATCAGCATCTCACTCTCCTGACCTGGAGCTTCTCCAGGTCTCATTTAGTGGAGTCTGTCAGCCGGGCGCCTCCTTGGCACCCAGGATGGTGTGTCGCTTACATCTATCACATCTGCACTGTGACAATATAATTTTTATCTCTGGTTGTTTATTTCTCAGATGGAACTACTTGTAAATTCCAAGTAGAAAATGTATCCCTGCATGTGACAGAACCAGCACAAGACGATTAATCTGCCCTTTTAGACTGGAATGCAAACCTGCGCAATGTCACTCTTAGAATCTGGAGTAAAGCAATCAGCTTGGCAGCTGAGGGCCTTGCACTCAATGGGACAAATTGTACACTCAGTTACACCAGTGTAAATCCACTGACTTCAGCAGTTACTCCAGATTTTACACTAAGAGCAAATTTGGCCCTGAATTTCAGTCATTTTATGCTTCTCTTGGGTCTAAAGCCTGAGATAGATGTGAGCAACACAGTGAACATCCTCTGTGCTACAGCTGGTAGAGACAGAGATCCAGGCAGATCTGCAGGAGATGCATAGGACCACTCAGACAATGGACAGTCTCCAGAAGATGATGGGCTGATCCTCAGGCCTGCTGTACCAGCATAAAGCAGTCATGAATCAGGTTTAGACAACTTCTTACGAATTCCTCTGGGGTGGAAACAACTCATCATCGCCTTTGCTGCTGCCCCAGTGTAGGGAGTGCTACCAGGGGAAAATGACATGGCCAGCACATCACTATGCGCCAGTGACCTCTGGCTGTTAGAATGGACCTTTTTGGCTCTAGGAAACTAGGTGTAAAACAGATCAGCCCTGAGGCTGTTCTCCTTTATGTCAAAGACTGGCCCAGTGGCTGGATGGCCCCAGTGTTGGGAGGATGCAAATGTGGCTCAGTGGCCAGTGCCGCACGCCTTCTGTTGATATAACTATTCCAGTGTTCCACTCCCAAGCCAGGACGTTCCACCAACCACCTCTTCTCACTCACCACCATAGGCACCATGGCAGGACTGTTCATTGCTGTCTTGTCCAGTCTAGTTGTCTCCAGCAATGGGCTTCCATTGCTTCCTTGGGGAGACAGTGGCATAGCCCAATTCTTCTCATTGTCAGGTAGGTTCTCCTGGCTCTCAGCCAGTTTTCCCTTTCTTATTTTCATCCCGTTACTCCAGTTCCGTCCCCATGCACCACCTTCAAATATTCCTCTCCTTCCTCAGTATTAACACCTCCACATGCTGCACTGAGAGTAGTTGTTGTAGTCCATCTGTGCGTGAGATAACGTAAGGCTGGACTCTGGAACCCTTACTCACACTAGTGAGCACATGCTCACGTGAGTGTCCCACTGACTTCACAGGAAACCTGGTCTGAGTAACTGCTCTGCAGCCTGGTAAGAGTTCCACAAGCAGGCCCTTAGATCTCCTAGCAGCCTGTGCACAGTACTTCCTTGGCAGGGACATTTGTGGTTTGGTCACATACAGTGGTAAAGGAGAGAGGAAAAGGAGGGATGAATGAATGGGAGAGCAGCACAATTCCATGCTCCTACTTTGGCAGGGAAGTCCCATGAAATCCCAAAGGAGATTTCACACCAATAGCTGGAACCCCTGGGTATGGAGAACACTGATGTACCTGTAACCCCAGCAGCTGATAATTGAATTTAGCTAGAGCGGATGTAGGCTTTGATAGTTTCCCCTCTGTCTGTCATTTGAGTGTGCAATGCTGACATAGCTAAGGGGGCGGGGGGAGCGTTGTTCTGTGTCCCACTATACTGCAACTGAGTAATTATTCCAGTGGGAAAGACAGAAACCTTGGCACAGGCTTTCCAAGGTCAGGGTGCTCAGATGTGTCTTGCATTGGGTCCCCTCCAGAGAGACACACAACGGCTGGTAGATTTGGCTGACACAGTGAGGGACCTCCCAGGCACTATCGCTGCCCTTTCTCCTTGGGAGGAACTGCTGTAAATGTCACTGTCCTTCCAGAGTGAGTGTCTGGGTCTAGACGACAGCAAACACAAGGGCACTTCCCTCTCACACGGTGCTGCCCTGCCGTGCGGGGCCTGCAGGGAGCTGGGTGTGCTCCTTGCGACAACACTGAGCCCGGGCTGCCACGCATCAGCCAGCCTCTTGGAACTTTCCGGAGGTTTATGCAGATGAGGATTTTGACTTCCTTTTTGCTCCGGTCTGCTGTGCCCCAGATACCAAAAGTGCTGAAGAGGGACTTCTGTACCAAGTCTCGCAGTACATGAACACACAGCAGCTGCGTGGCTTCCAAGGACAGGGGGAGTAGAAAGGCGGAAAGGGGAGATGGGGAGAAAGGGCTGGGCAAAGGGATGCAGGGGGGAGGAAGGGGGAGCAGGGAAAATGAGCTGGGGCCAATGGGAAGAGAAGGAGGAAGGTCACACTGCCTCTCTCAGCTTCATTTGACACGCTCGTATCTTTCAAATGTGCTAATGGGCTGGATGGGGGGTGATGTGAGGGCAGACTGACACTGGGGTGCCCCCAAGCGCTCTACTGTTTGAACCGTCCTGGGAGAGGTCTGGGCAGCGAACGCATCAGACGGCAGGACTGGGAGTCCTGAGTAAATCTTCATTATGCAGAAACCTGCAGCCTTATGAGCAGCTCCTCCTGTGGCATAGGGCCGTGGATTTACAACCCCTGCTCCAGAACATCTGGGAAGCAGAGCGCGGCATTGCCAGAGAGAGCAAAATGCTGCATATTTCAGTGTCTCTTGAATTTTTTAGGCTTCCCTGAACTGTGCTAATGGGCTGTTTCGGGGTGGGGGAAGCAGCCCAAAACCCAGCCTCCATTGCTGCTCGCAAGCTGCTCCCTGCTGCACAGCCATGACTGCACTGCTGCTCTTAAAATATTCAGTGCTGTTGGCCATGATTTCACAGCAGGTCAAAGCATGCAGAGTTAGCAGGAGGAGGAGAAGTGTGACAGTGATTCAGCGCGGCCCGGCAGGCCCCATCAGCACAGCCTCTCACTCTGGGGAGCAGGCCAGGGCAGCAGAGATTAATCACATAGGGAGCAGGGCAGGGAGGGAGGTGGCGGTTGGAGAAGTGGAATAAGCCAAGCTGGCCAGTTTGGTGAGACGCCTCGAGTCACCCACTTGTCGCTTCGGCTGGCTCACTTAGGGCCCCTTTTCCGCCACAGACAGCCCTCCTGCCAGTTGCCAGGCAACGGTGACAGTGTTGTAGCCAAGGGCTGTAAGGTCTCACCCCTCTTGGGGCTGCCCCCTCCAATGCTCAGCAACAGGACGTCTCTTCCCGTGACTCTCCCCAGCCTGCGAGCTGGTTCCTAATGCTGAAGGAACTCATTGGCCTCCTGGAGCCCCATGGCCCACCCCGGGGACCAGTGTCCGGGAACAAGGGGCTGATGCTAAGCAGCGGGGGGGCTCCAGCATTGGGTCCCTGTGGGTCAGAGCAGAATGAGGGCTGGAGACTTTTAAAATGTCTTGGAAATGATGGTGATAATCCTCTACCCTTCTGCACCCTGGCACATGGTATTTTCAAAGCATTGCACAAACGTTGGTTAACGCTAGTGACGAGGTGGTGGTGGTCAGAACCCGGAGAGGGTGTGTGTGTGTGTGTGTGTGTGTGTGTGTGTGTGAGAGTGATCCCATAGCACTGCTAACCCCATGGCTCCCACACTGGTATGACATGGTCCACTCAGTCCTGCAGTCTTAGCTACTTAGAAGCTAGCGCATGTCTAGAAGGGCAAGAGCCGGCTTCTGGGCCCTCCCAAGCCAGCAGCGTGGTGAATGCTAGTTGTAAAGCGTGCTTATCTTCATTACTCTAGACACGCTAGGTGATCTTTAGACAGCACATGCCCAAAATATCCCCCTATAGTAACCGATAGTAACTGAATGAGGTGGTAGAGATGGTCGAGTTCAGGATCCTGACAAAACGAAGAAAAGAGAACAGCAGGATACAGACCCTGGACTTCAGAAAAGCAGACTTTGACTCCCTCCGGGAGCTGATGGGCAGGATCCCCTAGGAGGCTAATATGAGGGGGAAAGGAGTCCAAAACAACTGGCTGCATTTCAAAGAAACCTTATATTTGGTGCAGGAACAAACCATCCTGATACGCAGAAAGATTAGCAAATATAGCAGGCAACCAGCTTGGTTTAACAAAGAAATCTTTGGTGAGCTTAAACACAAAAAGGAAGCTTACAAGAAATGGAAGCTTGGTCAGATGACTTGGGAGGAGTATAAAAATACTGCTTGAGCATGCAGGAATGAAATCAGAAGGCCAAAGCACCACTGGAGTTGCAGCTAACAAGGGACGTGAAGGGTAACAAGAAGGGTTTCTATAGGTATGTGAGCAACAAGAAGGTGGTCAGGGAAAGTGTGGGCCCCTTACAGAATGGGGGAGGCAACCTAGTGACAGATGATGTGGAAAAAGCTGAAGGACTCAATGCTTTTTTTGCCTGTCTTCACAGACATATTTAGCTCCCAGACTACTGCATTGGGCAGCACAGAATGGGAAGGAGGTGAGCTGCCCTTGGTGCTGAAAGAACAGGTTCAGGACTATTTAGAAAAGCTGGACATGCACAAGTCCATGGGTCGGATGCATGGAGTTTGCTGATGTGATTGCAGAGCCATTGGCCATTATCTCTGAAAATTCGTGGCAACTGGGGGAGGTCCTGGATGATTGGAAAAAGGCAAATATAGTGCCCATCTTCAAGGGGAAGAAGGCGGAACAGGGGAACTACAGACCAGTCAGCCTCACCTCAGTCCCCAGAAAAATCATGGAGCAGGTCCTCAAGGAATCCATTTTGAGGCAGTTGGAAGAGCGGAAGGTGATCTGGAACAGTCAGCATAGATTCACCAAGGGCAAGTCATGCCTGACCAAGCTGATTGCCTTCTATGATGAGATGACTGACTGTGTGGATATGGGGAAACCAGTGGGCATGATATACCTTGACTTTAGCAAAGCTTTTGATATGGTCTCCCACAGTAATCTTGACAGCAAGTTATAGAAGTATGGATTGGATGAATGGACTATAAGGTGGATAAAAAACTGGCTAGATCATCGGGCTCAATGGGTAGTGATCAATGGCTTGATGTCTAGTTGGCAGCTGGTCACAAGCAGAGTGCCCCAGGGGTTGGTCCTGGGGCCAGATTTGTTCAACATCCTCACTAATGATCTGGAGGATGGGGTAGATTGGGGTTAGGGTTAATCCTTTCTTGACTCCTGCTAAACTCTTGGCCCCAATGATAGCCAGTGGCAGGGTGTTCCACAGGTTAATTATGCATTGCGTTTAGTTGCACAGCACAAATAGTGAGTAATGAACACATTCAAAGCTACAATTACTATGAAGAGTGGGTGAGCAGTCCACAGCCAGGCCGATATTGGCACAAGTCATTCAGTGAATAACAAACACACTCATAGAAACCCTAGTCTGTGGATAATCCATGAACAGAAAAGGGACTACATTAGTTGAATAACTATTAGATGTGAATTGTTCCCCCTACCCATTCTCAAGACAGTCCCAGGCTTTTGTGCTCAGAGAGTCTTTGGAGCTGGCACTCTTGCCTGGGAAAGCCGAAATCGAATCCTGAATTGAGTCCGATTCACACTGGCTCCTTTAAGTGGCCTGTGTTTTTTCCCTAGAAGCACAGTCTATCTTCTACCAAAATGAGAGAATAAATTTCTTGCACTGGAGCCATCTCCTATCTAGAAGGAAGCGAACGAGCGAGCCAGAGAGAGAGTATTGGACGCACAGGGAGGAAAATCATATGTTACTTTTAAAAGGCATTTTGAGTGAATGCTGAACGGGGTTTGGGAAAATTGCCTGAAAGGCCTGTTCTCTGCAGGGAAAGCATTTTTCATGGAGCACAAGTATTTTGAAACTTAATTGCACATTTGCACGGGCTAGTGTTTTTATTTCTCTCAGGTCTCCGAGGTGGTCTTTGAAGATTGCGGTCTCTCTGTAATGGTTTTCTTTATCTCAAATAAATTCCACACACCTGTGAGGTGGAGCTGCTTGAAAGAAATGATGTTGAAATTGGCTCTCGATTTAATAAATCTGCAAATGGAGCTAGAATACAGAGAAACGATGTGACTGATGTTGCTTGTTATTCTTCCTTTCCTCTTCCTCCCATTCCTCTTCCATTCTCCTTTCCCTGTCAGATTAATTCAGTTTAATCCTCTCCCCCAGCAATGAGGGATCTCTGGTGCTAGGTGACTTCTGCAGAAGTCAAGCAATAACCCTGGCAGACCCACAGCTATCTTTCTCTCAAGGCATGGATTTCTCAGATTTCCCCTCCTCACTTCCTGTCCCAAGAAGCAGTGTGTTTGAGGCTGCAGGCCGAACAGCACCAGCTGTGATTATACAGTCACCTGCCCTTTGACAACTCTGAGTTTAGGATTGCTTCAGGAATCAAATATTCCCCTTTGGGACTGCCTATCTCAGTCTAACCGAGAAAGTCTCCAAATGCTCCCAGGTATCAGGCTTTGCAATCTAGTCTTTTTAATTTTCACAGAGTTGCTTTTGAACTTTTCCTGGCTTGCATTAGCCCAGCAATGTAAGGGATAGACATAGGCCTCAGCTAAGGGAAGCAGTGTGGTCCCACCGCTGTATACGCCTGGGTATCAGGAGGTCTTGCTTATGATCCTGGCTCAGACACTGATTCACTAGCCCAGTCACATGCAATTGCTTTAAAATGTAGTCTCTAATTTTGGGCAGCTCCCTTTCTGAGAGCCCTGTCCCCCCTGAAACACCTCAGACCTGATCTCCAGAAAGCTGAGCACCTGAAGCCCCCATGAGCTCAACCCCTCTGAAAACCAGACTCCAAGGATCAGACTTTCTAAAGAGCTCAATGCACTAGATGTACAATGGGTGCTGAGCACTTTTGAAAGCCTGGCCCCGGGCCTCACTTTGGAAGCTCTGGGTGATCAGCACTTTGGCAATCTGGGTCTTGGGGTCTCAGGTTGAGCACCCAAAAATTCAGTCATTCACAATCAATGGTCACTTTTGAAAACAGTGGCCTTACCCTCTCGGGGCTGTAGATTTCCTATCGGTAAAGCAGGGATGACAACATCCACCCCTCTGTAAGTGCTTGGAGAGATCCTTGGAGGAAAACCATTATGTAGGAGTGAAACGTTATTATAAAAGGAGATGGCTCAGGTTCCCTATACCAGCTGAGGTTCAGATAAGGGATTGGCATACATCCCCTAAAGCCAGTCTGTATAAGAGATCCTGTCCACTTGTGGGAGAAGGTAAAAGAATTACTCTGTAGTTGAGGGGGGAAGCCCCACCCCCACAATAGCTCCAAGGTTGGTTAAAAAGCCCCATAAAAGACCAAATGTGTGACTGTGACCCCACTGGCAGATGCTGAGAATTGTTTTGTTTCTTCTGGGGGGGCTATTTGCTTTAGACGAAGCTGCAGATGGAGACTTAGGAGCATCTTTTCTGGCTTTCTTAATCTGTCTAAATTAGGAAACGTTTAAGCCTTTGATTTTTACTTAGTGCTTTATAAAGATTGAAAGTAACCATTAGGCAACAATAAAAGACACCATGCTATGCAAGCATGGCCTGGGGGACCAGGAGCTGGCAGCCATACCTCTCCCCCATTGTAGTGGCCAGCACCAGGTCCAGAGACTAACTAGCACTGGGAGTGCAGGGAAAGCCCTTCTCCTGCACCCTCATCCTACAGCACTTCTTTCAACTGGCGAAAGTGAAAAGCTCTGATTCTCCCCTTCCTTGTACCTTGTGTCATCATTTACACCTGTGCAAGTGGGTGTAGAATGCCATCACCTGTGTGAGCCAACGGAGAAGTCTGAGTTGGTAAAATGTCACACTCACTTTGCGCAGGTATAAATGATGGCATAAGGGTGCCAGACAGTGGCGAATCAGACCTAGTATGTATGGGAACCTACCTTGGTACCAACACACTCAGACCATATAAGACAAATCCGACTCCTGAAAAGGGTACAGTAGTTTGGGAAGGTTGAGAGCTGCTGGTTTAGATTACAAGTACTACAGCGGCACAGCTGTAGTGCTGCAGGTATGCTGCTGTGCACGGGAGTGTAGACACTTCTTACATCCACAGAAGGGGTTTTTCCACCAATGTAGTTAATCCACCTTCCTGAGAAGCAGTAGCTAGGTTGATGGCAGAATCCTTCCATCAACCTTCCAGCATCTAGAGCAGGGGTTAGTTAGGGTACAAAATCTTTTACAGCCCTGAGCAACAGAGCTAGGTTGATCTAATTTTTAAGTGTGGATCAGGACTCAGACAAGTGGTCAAAGTTAGGTCAGGTTTAGCTAACACATGCTATCTAAGCCCTACCTAAACTCCACCTTTTTCCTCCTGCAGATGGAGGGTAACACCTTTAGGTCACTTTTATCTGACTAGTAGAATCTGACCTTCTAACTCAAGTTAAACTGGCATCCAAGAACAACTGCTCTGATGTCTGTCAAAGAAGTTCTGAGACATATCCATGTGATCTTTAGAAACAAAGTAGTACCAGGAATGGAAAAATGCCTTTAAAAGAGCATTTAAAGGTCTGTCATGAAATGTAAAATCCACTTTCTGCTCTGCTGTTCCGTCCCCCTGATCCTCTGTTGGAAACGGTGCTATGCATTGAATTCCATCTGCACTGGAACTTCCTCTGTATTCTGGTTCTGGCAAGGATCAGCCTGTATAACCTTCCCAAAAAAGCCTGATGTGCTCCTTACATTGTCTTCTCTCCTCACTTTAAAGTCTTTCTGATCTAGAAGGTGTAGGTGGAGAGCTGTGAGTCTCCTGAATTAGTCTGGAATATGCTGAGAAGTTTGGAGCTTGAAGCTGTGATGGAATGGAGCTTCCAGCATGTTTGTTTGCTAATACAGTTACTCTTGAAGGAGCCTGAAGCCTGCTGCTTCTTGCTGTTTTCCAGCAGTGACAGTTTATCCTGCTAAGCGAAGCCATGCTGTGAAGATCCAGCTCACCAAGGTGTATGTTTAGCTAGCTCTCCATTTTGGATGCACGGCAAAGTATCAGAGAAATGCCTGCAGCAAAATTTCAGTCACTCCATGGTGTGCCACTGCAACAAGAAGAAACAAATCCCTTTATGCTCTGGCCAAAGCACGCTCAGGGCAGCCCAGCTGTCAAAGGGAAAGGAATAGACAGCTACAGAAGTTCATAGACAGGTTAATGGCAGCTGCAGCAGCCGTATGATGCACAACCGGATTTTTCCTTCTTTACCTTGTTTCTTCAGAGATCAGCATCTCTCTTGTTCAGAAGCTCAGAATGGAACTCTCTGAGCAGAGGGTGGTCAGGTGGCTTCAAGACTCAGTTCATCATAGGGAGCAACATTTCCATAACCAATTGCATAAGAGCTGTACAATGGAGTCTCCAGCTTGTCAGGTACACCGATATTCTGCCTGTGCTTCTGACTCCATTCCACAGCTTGTCAGTGTAGCCACACACTGGGGCTTTTAGTTCATTGGGAAAATAAGGAATTGGAGGACAGGCCTAGGGATAGGAAAGACCAGAAGAAAAAATAGCATTTGGTGAACCAGGCAAAGTCAGTTTGGCCCATGAAGGCCCCTTCCCTTTGCAGAGGTCCAGACCCATCATTGTAAATTAATGACAAAGACAGCCTCTTTCCCCACTTCCTCTTCCCCTTTAGGGAATGTAACAGGGTTGGCTGCCTCCTGAATACCCCTACCAGCCAGGGGTGCCTGTGTGGCACCCTGCTTCTGCTTCCCCCTCTTCAGAGCCCCCTAAGAACTGCACAGACTGCTCTTTGGATTAACACCACACCTGCCGGGGACAGTTTAATAACAGAAACAGTTCTTAACACTCCTCGGGGTTCCAACATAATGTCTATCACCACACAGAAGTCCATACTTAGCTCTGTTGGCTTCCCTCACAGCCAGAGGCTCTCTTTCTGTCCCAGTCTGTTCTCACAGCCTGTCCTCCCAGCTCTTCCTAGCTGGAGCTCAGCCTTCTGGAACTGGCCTGTAGGCCCTCAAACGTCTAGGCCCAAACCCCATCTGGGTTTCCCCACAGGAGCTTCCTGCTCCCCTGGTGTCAGGGCCTTCCACGCAGACCTTCACCCTCTCTGCAGTTTCGCTATGATTTCCTGAGCTTCCCTTTCCTTCATTGTAGTCTCTTCATTCTCATTCATTCATTCTCTGGCTTGCGGAGCGCAGAGAACATACTTCGGATAAATACGCATCTTAGTCCATGCTGATACGTTGGCCTTGACGCCCCAGAGTTTCCAAAGAGCATGCCTAACACCCAGAGCCTTGCTGATTCAATGTTTCATGTCAGCAACGCAACCTCCTTCCTTGGGGATAATAGAGCCAAGATCTTCAGATGAGTTGATTAATTTAACTTCTTGTCCATCAGGTACAATGTGCAGGGGTAGAGGCCCATTAGCCACTTGCATCACTTTAGTTTTAATCCAGTTGACTTGAAGTCCAAGCTTACTTGCTGTTTCTGTGAACATATTCAGGGCATTGACGAGATGAGTTTGTGAGGCTGTGAATACAGTGAATACAGCCATATCATCCGCATAGTCTGGGTCTGCTATGCAGAAGTCATGCAGCACGGCCCCCTGTTGCAAACTGGTCTATACTAAGGCTGGGCAGCCAGGCTTTCTGGAAATGGATGATCCAGTGCTTTGCAGGTTCATGCCTCATCCGAATACCAAATCCACGTGCACATGTTCTTCTCTTGGAAATCAGCGTCAGAAACATGGATCTGGGTGTAGCACAAAGATTGAGCAGTTGCTCACTGTAATCGTTTGTGGTTACATCCAAAGTGCCCAAAGCTTTCCAGCCAAACTGTCATCCCCTCGGCTCCCAGCGCAGCACTGGCATCACGTGGCATAATGAGGATGTCATGAGTGGATACTTTGCTGCTGATGTCCTGCATGGCTCATGCATATTGTTCCTTGTCCTCCTCGTCAGCAAAGGTAGTGCTGACTCGAGGGGTTCCATGTGAAACGTGTCCGCTGCCTCCTGCTGCTCTTTACAGGGCGGTTACCCATCCCTCTTCAAGCGGTGGCGCATTCTGCAATCAGGGTTAGCTAACCCCAGCCCTCCAGCCCCGCAGGAGCAGGCCAGCCTTGGCGTAGATTGAGGGTGGCCAACAGGGTCATGTTTCAGCTGATTGGCTGGGTGAGGAGGGCTCCTGAAAGTATGCAAAATGTTATATCATTTTTCCAAGTTAATTCTCAGGCTGGTGTTTTCCAGGTGAGGTTAGGCTGATGTAAGAGGCTGTGTTGTGTCCTGCTTAAAAGCCCATATATTTTGACTCACTCCATTTAAAATTCAAAAACTCTAACACTTTTACTCCTTTGCCATTTTTCGTTCCTTGGAACTATTGAATTTGTTGCCATTGTGGCACCAGCCAGACTAGCCCCATTCCTTTTTGTCAGGCTTCTCCGCTGCTACGAGTCTACTGTCCGGATCACAAAGTGGGCTGAGTGTCAAATTTAGGCCTCTCCTGGATAGTGCATAGTAGCTGTGGGATTTTCTGTTCTCAATCTCCTCCTCTCCTGGAAATCTGTAGCAGTTAGCCACAATCCTTCCTTATTTTCCCCCCCTTCATGTTCTTAAGCAGAATGTTTCACTACCAGACTCTTCATTGTTGGACTGTTGGCCTTGTAAATGGTTTTATAAATAGCACTAGGCTTCCATTTTCCTTCTCTCTTTCTCTGAACTGATTGTATCCATCCATACTTATCTATCTAAACAGCTGTCTAAGTTTTTATGCTGTGCTCATCACCATGGTATCTGAACACCTTACGAGAATAAAAAAGAAGATTCCCATTATGAGAATCCTCCCAAGTTTTAGTCCTGCTCACTAGATCATAATGTCAATTATTAAATAGCACTTCATGTTCTTGTTGCTTGTATCCTGTGCTCCGTGGATTTAACTAAAAACACTTGGATACATTAAGACTCTTCATAATCTTCAGCTTGTGTCCTCCGGAGCCCGTCTTCTGTTTATTTTGAACACTGGAAGTACACACCAGATTATTTGTGTTAACTGAAAGCTCCTTTTCCCATGCAGTTTGAATCTCCCTTATGTAGTCTGTCAGTTTTGAATGTAGGAGATCAGGACCCCTTCAGTTTAAGAGGAGACCATCTCACGTAAACCACAGAGAGCACTCTAATGCTCCATAATTCCAGACCCTCCTCCCAGCTGCACCCACTGTTTGGTCTCCACTTCCAGTCTGTGACTTCTCCTCCATTCCTGCTCCACCTCTCCCCTCTAGGTTGGCGCATCCTTTGTGTTTCCTAGGGACACTGATGGACAAAATGCAGCCATTTCCTGGCATTATTAGTAAGGCATCAGCTCAGTGTTCAGCTCCATTAAACTCTCTCTCTTTATTATCAGTAAGAGTGGCTGGAAGGAGATAATTGATTGGAAAAGCTACAGTATAGCCAGTATCTATGTATTGATAATGACAGTTACTCCCACTGTCTGTGACATCATAGAACCACCTTGACTGAATTACAGTTTATAATCTACCTCCCTGTCTGTCTTGTCCAATTATGCAGTTTTGGTCCACGCTGTTTGGTCCGCGCTACGGTAATTTAATAAGCCCTAGGCAGGCCACACACTCAGATAGCCAGTGGGATCTCGTCTCTCTCTCCCCCTGGCAATGTCTGATGTAAGTGTGGGTGCTGTGAGGATAACCGTGACATCCTTGCTTGTGCACGCTGTCCTGCTGTAGCATCTGCATTGGTGCTCTGCTCACTCCTTTCGGAAAGACTTCATCACCGGCTTTTTGACATGCCCCCCACAACATGCTCTTGGAGTGACCTCATGTTTGCATTAGCTGCAGCTGACCAGAATGTATAGATTTACATTAGTTACTCCTGATGCAGTGTTTATTATGGCCCATAAAAGTCTTAAACTACAGTGTCATTTCTGCCTTTGGGTTTCGATGAGCAAAGAGCAGAGAAAAGGAGCAGAAGGGAACTCTTTGTCCTAGTCAGTACATCCTCTCTGCTTTTTCAGTTGAGGCTGAGAGTGAAAGGACATGCAACATGGCAGCAGCTGTGTTTGATCTTGTGGTCTCTCAGTCCAATGTATTAAAAGTTGCAATTAGTAAAGTGCTCACGGATGAGAATGTGCAGTGGGAAAAAAGAGGCTCTAAATGAAACCTGAAAGGTTTTTCCAATGAGAGGCAGCACATTTTCCAGAGGAGATCAGTTCTTTGGGAGTTTGCTGTGTGAGACTTGGGTGATCACACAACTCAGCATGTGAAGAAAGGGAGGGAGACAAAAGAGAAATTGGAGACAGTGCACTAGAAATAGGAGGTTACATGTTTTAAAGGCAACCTTTATGCTGATGATCTATAGTGTTTACACAGAAAAAAAGCTCTTCTGTGCCTTTCCTGGGAAACTGGCAGTGTCAGAGACTTTTGTAACAATTTCTTTGTGACTGCACCAGAATCACACATCTGATAATAACAGAAACTCAGTATTTACTTAGTGAGGAATATCACAGGGGATTTAAAGCCCTGATTCTGTGCAAAGGAGGTGCTGTCCTATTAGGGGCCCTAAGAAAGAATATTGTTAAGGCCCCTCCTACCCTTCACCCACCTCCTAAAAATATTAATTACAGTCTTTTCGCGAACCAGAAAATACCAGCATAACACATGCTAATACCTTGTTAAAAAATCCATGTTAAATAAGATGAACGGTGTTTTGAGAATAATACTAAATCAGGGCCACAGTGAACTGGTCACAGCCCTAAGCAATTGCTTAATCTGCTTGTGCACAGCACCACAACTGACTGTGAGCATGGAAGGATGTTTACACAAGCACAAAAGCATTGAGAGTAAATGGGCAACCAGTGCACTCCACTGCTTTCCATGGGAATCAGTCACCGCTGCACTCCCAGGCTGTTAGCATGACACAGGCCCCAGCAAAGTAATCCTGTGGATTATAAAATGTGAAATGAGTTCTGTGGCATACGTGAACTCCAGTGGTTCTCACACTGTCCACAGGATGACTTAAAAAAACATTTACTCTGCAAATCAGGCAGCAGGTTTGTGCACGGAGACTTCGCAAAACCTTATTTTCTGAAAACTACTCAGATTTTTTAATGGCGTCTCATAGTGGTAGAGAATCTGTCATGAGTCAGAGCAGGAAGTTCTAGGAGGAAGTTCACAGCTCTTCCAGTCCCAGCCTCTCTAGGCAGAAGGGGTAGGAAAGCTGGTAGTGAGGAATGCTCAGCTATGCCCCTGCTAGCCTCTCCCAGCAGAGGCACACCAGGGACCCCTGGTCGCAGGAGGAAAACAGCCTCAGAAAGACATTTCTTTTTCAAACGATGAACCGAAGCTTTAGCAGGTGGATTTGGTCACTAGTGATGTCACTGGATGTCTCCACACGAATGAAAATGCATTTCCTCCCCGGCTGGAGCGATACTATGGTGCTATTATTAGACTCCAGTTGCTCTCTGTGGGTAGCTGTAAACCACCAAGTGCCGTTGGTAAATTAGCAGATAATATTTCATGTGGGATCTATTAGCACCGATTGGGGATAAAGCACTGATTAATTTCCAGGTCTGATTGGTACCAATAAGCTGAGATGCCTCTCCAGCCAGAGGCAGACCCAAAGATAAGCTGTGGGGGTTAATGGACCTGTATGTTTAACAACATCCTGGAAGTTTGAATAGCAGCAACAAAATATGATTTATTTTCTAAAGGAAGGAAGGAGGCTTGGCTAATTAGGAAGTAATGAAGCCCCTATAAGAAAAGCTATTGATAAAAAGCCTGTAAGTGAGTTCTTGGGAAAGGTGAGCAAACACAAATCAGCACGACTGAGTGATTCTGCACTTCCCAGTGTGTCAGAAGAATCGGCTAGCAAATTTACAGAGTCTGCACCTGAATCAGGGGAGAAGCATGCAGGGCCGCTCCAGGGGAGCGCTGTGTATTTGTGAGTGAAGGGGAGGTCTTGCCGACTGCTTTCCTTGACAAAAAACAATGGTTTTTCATTGGATCTTTGTAGTGTAAACAATCTGCCACACATCTCTGCAGGGAATGTCATGAGGGACATGCTAGCTCCTCCAGTATCAACCATGTCCATCACCAACAGCAGATGCTAAAGGGAATGGGCTTTGACAGAGCTCCCAGCTACTCTGTTCCCAGCCTCCCTTATCTGGAGACACTCTGGGGAATAGTGTGCGAACACTGGCTAAAGAAGAGCTCCCAGCTTCTCTCACCAAGGCTGTTTATAAGCCGTAGTGTTTAAATGCCTTTTATGTGGTTACTCAAATGATGAAAGTCCTGAAAATGGGACTAACAAACACAAGTTATACTTCAGAATAAAAAACCATGAAAGCAACAGATGCTGTCGTAAGAATAAATTGTATCAACAGTGATCAGATGGAAAGTGAAAAGTTAGAATGGAGCTGCTCCCTCTTTCCCAGTTCCAGCAAAAATGTCTGGGTCTGTGAATTCAGCCAACATCAGGTAGGATGAAAGGCTTGTCTGACAAGGCATTTCAAAGCTTCTCAAGAGCCTCTGGAGATGATGTGGCCTCTTGGACAGGAAAACAGAGCCCCTTAGTTTAATGAGTATTTAAGTTTCTTTCCTGTTTACTTTTGCCAAGGTTTTTCCCTTTCTTTTTTTAAAATAAAACTATTTCTGCTGTTTATAATTTGTTTTAACTTTGTAAAATGTGTATTTAAGCAACAGGATGTTAGGAGGTTGGAGGGTGAAATGTTCCTGTTGCTTGATGTTGCTGGTTGCCATAAATCTATTTTTGCTGCAGTTGGTGCTAGATGGGGAGTGCAGGGCTGTTCGGTCTACTCTGTAATCTGCACCACAAACCTCTGACAGACACAGTCATGGCAGACAGCACATCAAGTTGGCTGGCATTAGCTCTCAGTCACACACAGTCCTGCAAAAAGACAGCAGGGCTGGGGAAAAGGAAGGAAGAGGACTGTCCTCAGCCATCTAGTCCACAGACAGTCCCACAGCAGAACAGAGGTACTAGGGGACTGAATGGGAATCACAGAGTCCAGTGCTAGGCAGCTATTTTAGGGAGAAGACAGGCTGAAAATCATTTCCCAGCCACTTACATTTCATTGGGAAATGAATTACTTCTGAAATGAAGAGCTCCTTTCCCAGGGGGAAGGTCACCTCATCACCAAAAGGGTCCTGTAGAACTGGAGGGGATACAGAGAAGGGCAACAAGAATGACCCAGACCCTGGAAAGCTCTAATATAAAGAGAGATTGAAAAGGCTGGGATTGCCGCCTTAGAAAGATGATAAATAAGAGGGAACATGAAAAAAATATATAAAATAATGAATGGGATAGAGAAGGTAGATCAGGAGCTTCTATTCTCCCTCTCTCATGACACAAGAACAAGGGGACATTCAATGCAATTGAAAGGTGGTACATTCAAATCTAAAAAAAGAAAATACTTTTTCACACAACGTGTAATTAGACTGTGGAACTCATTGCCATAGGAAGACACTGAGGCCAAGAAGTTCAACGTAGTGCTATTCAAACAGGGAGTGGAGATTTATATGGATAACACAAGCATCCAGAGTTATAATAGTTAATGCTAGTACCATTTTGGAAAGGACACAGAATCTTCTATTTCAGGGCTTCAGCCAGTTTTTAAGTGTCAGAGATCAGGAGGAGACCTAATGTGTGGGGCGGATTACTCCACATCTGCTATAGCAGGGGTCTGACAATTTCCTCTAGATGGCCTTCAGGTCTGATCCAGTACGGTAATTCCTAGGTTCCTAATCACATGGCCACAACTGCTCTTTGCACTGACATACAGTGTGGACATAAATCCAAATGAGTTGATGTGACAGCAGAACCATAGTCCAATTGCACAGATCACCCTGGCTTCACCAGGAGATATTCAATGATCTAAAACTCAAAAGAGTCCTACGAAAAATGGGAACGAGGTCAAATGACAAAGGATGAATTTAAACAGAGAACACAAGTCTGTAGGGACAAGATTAGAAAGGCCAAGGCACAAAATGAGATTAAACCAGCTAGGCACACAAAGGGTAACCAGGAAACATTCTACAAAAACATCAGAAGCAAGAGGAAGACGAAGGACAGGGTAAGCCCAATTCTCAATGAAGTGGGAAAAACAAAAAATGTGGAAATGGCAGAAGTGCTCAATGACTTTTTTGTTTCAGTTTTCACTGAAAAGGTTAGTAGCGATTGGACGTCTAACATAGCGAATGGCAGTGAAAATGAGGTATGATATGAGGCTAAAACAGGGAAAGAACATGTTAAAAATTATTTACACAAGTTAGATGTCTTTAAATCACCAGGGCCTATGAAATACATCCTACAATACTCAAGGAGACTGAGGAGATATCTGAGCCTTTAGCGATTATCTCTGAAAAGTCATGGAAGATGAGAGAGATTCAAGAGGACTGGAAAAGGGCAAATATAGTGCCAGTCTATAAAGAGGGGAATACGGACAACCTATGGAATTACAGACCGGTCAGTTTAACTTCAGTACCCGGAAATATAATGGAGCAGATAATTAAGCAATCAATTTACAAACACCTAGAAAATAATAAAAGTGATAACTAACAGGCAGCATGGATTCGTGAAGAACAAGTCGTGTCAGACTAACCTGATGGCTTTCTCTGACACAGTAACAAGCCTTGTGGATGCAGGGAAGCGGTAGATGTGGCATATCTTGACTTTAGTAAGGCTTGTGATATTGTTTCACATGACCGTCTCATAAACAAACTAGGGAAATACAAGCTAGATGGAGCTACTATAAGGCGGGTGCAGAACTGGTTGGAAAACTGTTCCCAGAGAGTATTTACCAGTGGTTCACAGTCAAATAGGAAGGGCATATGAAGTAGGGTCCTGCAGGGATCAGTTCTGGGTCCGGTTCTGTTCAATATCTTCATCAGTGATTTAGATAATGGCACAGAGAGTACATTTATAAAGTTTGCGGACAATGCCAAATTGGGAGGGGTTGTAAGTGCTTTGGCCAAAAGGATTAAAATTCAAAATGATCTGGACAAACTGGAGAAATGGTCTGAAGTAAAGAGGATGAAATTCAGTAAGCACAAATGCAACGCGCTGCACTTAGGAAGAACCAATCAGTTGCACACACACAAAATGGGAAATGACTGCCTAGGAAGGAGTGCTGCAGAGAGGTCTGGGGTCATCGTGGTCACAAGTTAAGTATGAGTCAACAGTGTAACGCTGCTGCACAAAAAGCAAACCTCGTTCCCAGATGTGTTAGCAGGCGTGTTGTAAGCAAGACACCAGAAGTAATTCTTCTGCTGTACTCTGTGCTGATCAGGCCTCAACTGGAGGATTGTGTGGAGTTCTGGGCTCCACCTTTCAGCAAAGATATGGACAATTGGAGAAAGTCCAGAGAAGAGCAACAAAAATGATTAAAGGTCTAGAAAACATGACCTGTGAGGGAAGATTGAAAAAATTGGATTGGTTTAGTCTGGAGAAGAGCAGACTGAGGGGGGACAGGATAACAGTTTTCAAGTTCATAAAAGGTTGTTACAAGGAGGACTGAGAAAAATTGTTCTCCTTAACCTCTGAGGCTAGGACAAGAAGCAATGGGCTTAAATCACAGAAAGGGTGGTTTAGGATGAACATTAGGAAAAACTTCTAACTGTTAGGCTAGGTAAGCACTGCAATAAGTTGCCGAGAGAGGCTGTGGAATCTCCATCATTGGAGATTTTTAAGAGCAGGTTAGACGAACACCTGTCAGGGATGGTCTAGATCAGTGTTTCTCAATTAAATTTGGCCGCGGAACCCTTTTTAACTTCTGCGGGGCCTTGCGATACCGCGCCGCTGAAAAGGGGAAGATGTCCCGGATTTTTCAGCAGAGGGTATCGGCTGTTTTTGGCAGCGCTCGCTGTCAGCTGTTCAGCGGTGATGTCAGCTGTTTTCGGTGGCGCGATTTCAATTTTTCGCGGAACCCTGAAATTCATCTCGCGGAACCCCAGGGTTCCACGGAACACCAATTGAGAAACACTGGTCTAGATAAAGCTTGGTCCTGCCGTAAGTGCAGGGTACTGGACTAGATGATCTCTCAACATCCCCTCCAGTTCTACGATTCTATGATTCTCCCCTTCGCTGCAGGGAAGGCTCCCTTTCTGGGTGAGAAAGTGCATGTCTGGTTGTATGTCTTCACAGAGCAAAGTGACCATGTGTCCCTGTATCTCCTCAGAGTGACATTTCTATTGAGGAAATAGACAGGGGAGACTAAACACTGTCGATATGTTGGGTCTGATCCCCCAGCTTGTCTGTGCACAGCAGGAACACGTACAGCACGCAGGTGTTTCATGATGGGAATCCTTTTGTGCATGTACACACACACAGACAGAGGTATACATCTGCCTTTTGTTCACTGGCTGCAGTTGTGAACTCGTACTGTATCCCTGATTTCCTAAATATCAGTCTCAAGGGAAATTGATTTGGGAGGGTCTGATGTGTGACTTCAGCGCCATGTTGCTGTAGTAGCTGAACACTGGTGAGTTTAGTTTTACACCAATCCCAAGTCTGTGTGTGTCTTGTACTAACTTATTACCTGGTGAAAAAGGGATCAGAACAGAATTTATAATGGCCTAGTGAGAAATAAACTGACTAGCTTGAAGGAAAGAGGCTGAAGTCATGTGAGCTGTGTGCTGAGCACTGGAGGGTACTGCAGCATCCAGCATCACAGGATCTGCCTCAGGAATCAGGGGCAGTGCTCTAAAGAAAGCTAAGGGGCAAAGGAGCAAAGTTGGGGTGAGTCAGAGGCCGCTGAGATGTTACATTCTGAGGGGCATTAAATGGGGAGTTTGACGGTTCCTGGAAAAGATGGGACTATTTTTTGATTTCCAGATTAAGATTAAAAGCAAAATCATAGAACCCAGAGATGAGGAAAGGCTATTGGGTCCTGCCCAGCCCCTCCCCACCCCTCGGCGCAGTGAAGGATTGTTCTCTATTGTGCATAAACCTGTACTTTGTCGAGCAGAGCTTTACATTGCACGTACAGCTCCACCTTCCCCCTCCTACTCCCTTTCAGTTTCTCCTGTCATTCTTCCCAACTACACCAACCGTGAAGTTATAAGAATAATCAGCCCAGGCTTTGGTGGTGCCCAATAAGTCAGTCATTTTTAGTACCACCTTCATTTTTATACAAACCCTTCAGTACATTAATACTTTTCTGAACCTTCTGCTTTTGTTTCGGAGTAATTCCATCTTCTTTTTGTGGAGTGCATGCCAGATTGTGAGAGTTAAGGAAAAGTTCCCCTTCTCCCTCTTTTCTACCGAGTTAAAAACTGCCTAAAATGCTCCCACAGGTTTCAATTAATGGGGTCAATATCCCTTAAGTGCCAACTACAAATCCAACGCAGCTGTTGCACAGAGGTTAAGTCAATGCTCCATGAATCCACCGTTTCCCACTACACCATCAACCGGTCTCCAGAATCAAATTGTTGTTTTAGCGCTTTGGCATTTGTGTCAATCCCATTTTCAATTCTCTTCCCAGATCCCTGAAATTATTCTTGATCATATCACGTCTCCCTTCACTAGTGTGACGGGTTCCTAGATGGGTTACAGTGAGTAGGCACTCCTAGCATGCCAACAAGATCCCATATCCACATTTTGATGCCATCCCCATCACCCAGGAGGTTACCACCCTGCGTCACTGATGTCTCAGTGCAGGCCCTTGTTTATGAGCCCAGTTTTGCCCCCACTGAGGTCAGGGACTGAGGCCCCATTGTACTGAGTACTGTATAAGCACATAAAGAGACAGTCCCTGCCCCAAAGAGTTTACAGTCTGAGATGAGAGACAACAGGTGGGTGCAACAGAGAGAGGAGAGCATTAAGTATCAGTGAGGCAATTCAGAACAGCCTGATAATCCGTGTCACTATACCACTGTATCACTACCAGCAATAATATAATATAATATAATAATAACTAACAACGCTTCACAGTGCAGTTCCAGGATCTCTACCTCATTTGGAGACATTCATTAATTTAGCCTCAATGCCCCACTGAGTCAGGGAAGTGACATTCCCATTTTATGGCTGAGAAAACAGACACAGAAAGAAGTAATTTGCCCAGGGCCACACAGGAAGCTTTTAAATAGAGCTGAGAACAGAGCCCAGGTCTCCTAACGGTTAGGCCTGTGCCTTACCATACACTCTTCCATCCTCCTAGGCACAGGGAAGGGGTGTTCACAGCAGTAAGCAGCTCCTGAGACAGGGGCAGATTCTGAAACTCAATAACGAGGCTGGTTTTATTACCTCTTTACAAATCTGTGTACTGCCATAAGAGAGTGTGTGTGTTGAAAACCTGGAGGATACACAGCATCTCCAGGAAGGGCACCCCTCTGGAAGAGGGCAACCTGACTCCTAATAAAGATAAGGCCTATGCATGGGGCTTCTTTAGAACAGTAACAGGAAGTCAGACAAGAGGGGGCTGGGGGCAGGTCATAGGCAGAAGCTCCATAGGCAGAGGAGTTGTAATGATAATGCCGTTTTCTTTTTTCTAACACAGGGCTGAGTCTCATTTATGCCACACATCCACTTTACAGCCTCATTACACAGCCTGAGTAGTATAAATGAGACGCAGGGCATGTGCACAGAGCAATCACGGAGCGTGATTGTAGCCCGTGTAGATGTGCTCCCGCTAGGATTAATCTAACTAGATCAAGTACCAGGCCAGTGAAGCTGTGGGCTGCACTAGACTACACAGGACCCTGGGAATTACCCGGGTATCTAGCCCATGCTGGAGACAAGGCACAGGTAGCTTTTACCATGATTTAGCTAGGCAAGGTCAACACCATACCTCTCACCGGCAACTGAGCTCACCTACTTACATCATGGTAAAAGCTACCTGTGCTTTGGTGCCACTAGGATTTTGCAGTGAACCAACATGCACGAGCTAGCTATCCTGCAGTTAAAAGTCACTTTTCTGGCAGTGAAGACATAGGCCTAGTGTCACTGTGAGTCTGTCCCATAGACCCTTGTGCAGCGCTAGAAGCAAGCAACAGTTTCTGGGATGTTTTATGATAGTCACATGACGAGAAGCATTAGGTGGGAAATTCAGAAAGTTCTAATGTAGCCATAAAAAGTGCCAATTCTCGTTGTGTAACAGACTGCCTGGCACACTCTGCCCTCCCAAAGCTCTGTATGGAGGGGGCTTGATTCTCCTCTCATTTCCACCAGCCTCAGGTAGCAGCATCTCCATTGCAAGCAGAGGAGATACACCATTGTACAACTGGGCCGTGAGAAGGATGATATAGCTGAGGTTAGTCCTGCTTTGAGCAGGGGGTTGGACTAGATGACCTCCTGAGGTCCCTTCCAACTCTAATATTCTATGATTCTATGATTCTAAGGGCCAGGCTCTGGGACTCTTGGAGAGGCAGGAGGATAAGGGCAATTCCAGCTGTAAAGTGAGCCATCTCCCATTACTGTGTACATCCAGCTGCAGATTTACTTGGGGTTGAACCCCTGCACCATGCCCTAAACGTCTACAGCAGGGCTTCGGAGCTAGGAGCCAGCCCAAAAATTAAGGAGCCAGACAATGTGGGCCCAGCAGTGGGGGGGCCCTGGCCGGAGCACAGCAGCCCTCTCCCCTCCCAGTCCTGCCCCGCCCCTTCCCCCCACCCCTCTCCCAAAACCTGGGCCCAGCGCGGGGCGCTCTGACCAGAGTGTGGCAGCCACTCCCCCCCGGAAAAAAACTAGGCTCCAGATTTAAATGTCTAGGCACCTGGTGACCTGGCGCCCAGGGTTTGTCGAGCCCTGATCTACAGGCAGGGCCCTTGTGTTCCAAGATTCCCTGTCCGTAGAGTTTGCTGTGAAATCCCCACCCTACACAACTGTACTCCAGAATCTAAGCTTCCATTTAAAACAAGAAATTTCAGGCCCACATGGCTGTGGAGAAAATCTTGAAAATGAGACTAGAGTGTCACTATATCTATCTATATCTATAGTGAGTCTGCAGACAGCCTGACCCAAAGCTCTGCCGGGATAAAGTGTCCTATTTATCTCAATGGATTGCTCATTCTGAAACCTAATACCACCAATGCAAATTTCAATCTTATTAACCATTTTGCTGCTGATCAGTTTAACAGAAACAGTCTCCTAATGTGCTTATCCCAAGCTGCCTCCTCTGATCCCAGGTACCAAAAGTTCCAGATGCCAAATCTCCAGCTTCTCCTTAACTACTATGATGCAGCTATCAGTAACTACAAAAAATACACTGAATTTAAGATTAACACAGGCATTTCTGTACTGATTATTTTAATCATTTTTGTATTTAACTCACTACACTCCTCCATTTTTTAAATGTACCTAAAGCCGCTGCAGAATTTCCAGCCTACAACAGAATTCAGGGATTTTGCACAGAATTTACATCCCACTTGCTGCGCAATACACATGTCCTTTTCTACCAGACATCTCTCCCTGTGTCCATTTCTCACTCACCAAGTAATCCTAATGATGCTTAGCACTCGTCTAACACGTTACATCCGTACTCTAGTTAATTATACCTCACAACAGCCCTGTGAGCTACAGGAGTATTATCCCTGTTCCATAGGTCACAAAAAGAGCATAGGTGACAGCTGTTTGCATCCCTTTGCTTTGTAACATAACAGTTTTCTAAGGCTTCCTTTTACTTTGAAAGGGTTGAGTACAATGCAAATGGAGCCCTCAGACATGCTTAGATACTATGGTGATAAGTGCCATATAAATGCAGATGGACTCCCTGTCGCCTTCTCCAAAGCTTGTGTCAGGATCAGGAGTAGTCCCACTATCCTCACAATTCTAACATAAAATTCTCTGAGTGAACATCCCTCTGCTGCAGCCTGGTCTTTTGCTGATGTCTGAGACTGTCGCTTCTCTGCCATGGGATTTGCTAACCTGCAGTACAGTGCTGGCCTGGCTGTTCTCATTAACCAGGAGGACTCATGTTTCACACTGTTATGGCATCATACACAGCATTCAAAGGAGACCAAAGGAATGGGGGAAAGAATATGCCATCCATTCAGGGCCTGGATGAGACAGAGACTGGGGATTCCAGACAGAGCTAACAGCTTAACAGATTCGCTCTAAATGACACAAACTCTTTCTGAGGAAGGAAGATGTAACAAAGATTGATGTTCTGATGCCCAGCACATCACTGCTTCACCCCATTGTAGCTAGAATTGGACGCTGCTGAATGGTGGAGAAGGTAGATTGTGCACTCCTATTTGCTTTATCATACAAACAAAAGGACATTTAATAAAACTGAAAGGCAGAAAAAAACAAAAACTGATCCAAGGAAGTATATATTTACCCAGCATATAATTAGCCTGTGGAACTCCCTGATACGAGACACTGTTGAGGCCAGGACCTTTGCAGAATCAGACATATATAGCAATAACGTTCTCATTATTAGTTAGATTAAACAGGCTAAAAACCTCCTGCTTCAGAGCATGAGCCAATCACTAACAGATGGGACAAGGAAAATCTTCATTTGAGGGCAGGTTATTCCACACTTGTCCAGTTTTCTGAAGCATCTGGAAGTTGCCAGTCTGAGATGGGATACTAGAATCAGTGGACTAATGGTTTGAGTTACAAAGGTAATTCCTACGCTCATAGTGCAAGGAATACAGTAGTGTATGCGAATCCTAAACACAGGAGACTGGAGCTTTTCTCTCCAACCTTTCACTTTCCTCCACTCTGAAAATATTTCTAACCAAACAGAAGACTTGGGAGTCCCCAGCTAGCGTCTGGTCCAGGAAACAGGCTGGAGAATCTCTGCTTTCGCCACACCTTAGCTTATTCAGCACTTGATACTGACCTGACTTGTGTTCATCTTGGATAATTTTTTTCATTTCATCTGTAATTGTTTACTGCAAAGTGCCTGGGAGACTTTGGTAGATGGTTGCTTTATAAAGAAAACAATCATTATTGCTATTATGAATGAACTTCTTTGCATTTCTGTGAATAAGAAGAGCTTGTCACTTCAGTCAAAGTATCTGATAATTTCCCCAGGAGACACAGATGACCAAATACACTTATATCTTCTTAGTACATTTCTCTCCTATGTAGAGGGATCATAATTTCCAGTCCCTTCCTTAAGGACCTGAGGATCTCCCCTCCTTTTGCCATTTCCCTTTACTTCATTCTTAACATAGTACTGTGATGAACTTCCTTCTGCTGAGGGATGAACACATCCTCCTGGGGCCCATCTGTTCTGCTCCTCAGATGGCTAGCTGGGCTACTAAAGACTGGGACATTGCCTCCTCTTAGGGCAGACTGCCTTGGTCCACCTCAGCCTTCCCAGCCCTGATTGCCAAGGACTCCCAAACACCAGTTGCTGGGGAGGCCACCATCTTAAACACTGGTATGTGTGCTCGTGCTTAAAGCAGTAGACTAGGAGTCCGGACTCCTGGGTTCTATCACAGACTCGCTGTTTGAGTCTCTACTCTGTGCCTCAGTTTCTCCCATATGTCAAATAGGGATGATAATAACTGCCCCCTCCTAGGGGGTGTGTACAGTGTCAGTAGAGTCTGCACAGCATTTGGATAGCTCTGCACAGCAGGTGCCAGCTGGAGAAAGGCAATATGTTTGTTTGTTGTCAATTCCTCTTACGCAGTTGTGCTCAGGTGAAGACTAACTCGAGCCCAGCAGTAGCTTACTATGGAATGTTTGTTTTCCCTTTGAGCTGTGATTGTCTCCTGTTGACCATATCTCTGGATGCGTCCCTTATTCATGCCATTAAGGAAAACCTTATTGCCTGCTCTCTGCACTTTACAGATCTCCTTAAGTTAGTAGGTAGAGAAAGATATTTGAATTGCAGTTTGATCTGCTAGTTGGATGCTGTCCCAGTTGTGGATTGGCTTCTGCTTTGACTCACAAGTCACTAAGAATCAAGAGCTTTCCTTTAACTGGATGGAAGCAGATTGCAATTCACGCTGGTGTCACCAAGCCCAATCTGAGTGTCACCGTGCCCTCCACTGCTCACTGCCTCTCTCCTAGCTACCTCTCTGCTTCCATGTGGAACCCTCACCCTACAGGAGAGGGAGATGGAGCTAAGGGCAATGTGAAGGAAGAACAGGCAGAGAAAGACCCAGGGCATTCTCTTGGCAATGCCATCCTCACCAGAGACAGCAGGGCAAGCGATGTGGAAGCAGCTTTGTCCACACCAGCACACAGGATGGAATGATCTGCCTGCTCATAACCCCAAACACTCTGCATATCCCTCTACTGGGCTTTTGTCCCGAGACAGCCCAAACAGCATGTAACCAGGCAGACCTTCAGCTCTGCTGGGATGAGTCTGAGAGCTGCAGTGAGCTCCCCTGCAACTCTTCCGGGGCAAGATGTTCAGAGATTGGCCTTCCAGTCCCAGTTTGCACCCAACCAGCAGGCCAGCTTCTCATTTAGATGAAGAGTCTTATTGGCATGCACCAACGTTCAGCCTGCACGCTGCAGCCTAGGGCTGTGAGCCCTGCTAGTGAAGCCCGGGGGCTGGGAGGCACCAGTGACTAGTGGTACTCAGCATGGGCGGAAGCGGTTTCTCTGTTCTCTCCAAGGGTCCTCTTGTAGCAGAAGGTGTATTAAAAATGGGGTTAAATGAAGAGAGCAGATTAGCTGAAGAAAAAGACGTCTGCATTCCCTCCATACATTACTACTGAAACAAGGATTTAAATTAAACAAGTTTCCATATCTCAGTTTCCAATCCCACAGCCACTGCTGCCACTGGGCTTATTGTGTTCTATTTACTTTAGCTTGAACAGAGAGAGAGAGACCCAGGCAGAGAGGAGTGCTAATTAAACAGGGTGTTTCACATTAGGGTACAAATCCTTTGAATCTCCAGCTGCCTTGTCAATTTCTGTAGTTATTTATTATTTTTCAGTACAGTTTGTTGTTCCTAATGGAGCCCTCAGCATGAGGCAAAGGGTCAGGAGCTGCTCTCCAAGTGGATCAGGGAGCTGGAAGCATTATTGCTTTCTTTCACTGTGAATTTGGGAGTGATTCCCTGATGGCTGCACTCTATATAGAAGTGAATCGGTGCTAATTTGTTTCTGAGGATCACACATCCAGGAACATGTGAAAGACAATCCTGCCTTTCAATGCATATTTCAAGTCAGTGTTAGGGCAAACAATGGAAAATAAACAAGTGAGACTTTCCTTGTCCGGTATGCCAGCTCTGGAGAGTCAGAGCCACCCCTGGACTTTAACGGACATCTCATATACAGTCCAGCAATGCTTGATCTGCGCTTCTTGGCCATGGAGCTAGAGGCAGTGGACTCTTTATGTTAGCACCTTGGCAATCATGTCAAGCAGAATAACAGCTGTGAGCTTCCTCCCAGCAGCGTCTCTCTGCTCAAAGGGCTTTAGCCGTATACAATTAGGATTGTATTCCAGCTGCACTCGGAGTGTACAGTAAAATCGTGCAGTAAAAAGCTCGAGCTACACTTTTGCTGTGACGCCTGCTTATCACATTGATTGAAATTGTCTCACTGATAGCGTGTGCCACTGTCTGTCATGTTCACCTGCCATCTCTAGTCTTACACTTAAATGGTAAGCAATACTGGGGCAGGGACCATCTCCTTGTTATCTGTCTGTGTTAGCTCCACTAGCACCGTGGAGCTCTGCGCTCTAGGTGCTACTAACATTCATATAAATAGGAACTTCTATCTCATTTCGAAAACTGTTGGTGTTCAGGGAGCTTGAATTGGGAGGGCAAAAAGGCATTTTCCTGGGTACTAAATGTGCAGCCTACCCTCCCAGCAACTATCTCCTCTACTTCTCAAAGCTACTTGGAGGAGCACAGAAACATGAAACTGGTGTTTTTTCAAAGGCAGGCTACTCAGAGAGTAGAGACTCTGGGATCCCGGATATCAGGAGCCCCTTTGCTGGCACAGAAAGCCTGAAGGATTCACGTTTGGGCTGCCTGTCAGACAGAGACAGCTCCCTTCACAGGAGCCCATTGTCCTTGAATTTCACAGCAATGGGAATGAATAAGTAAATGAACTCCATGGCCCTGAGGAGCCCACACACCTGGGGGGTAGGGCGGAAGGCAGCCCACACTCCCCCTGGTTATTAATTTGTCTGATTCAGAGGGACAGAGTCTGGGGGAAGGCACTGGGCCCTGCTGAAATGAAAGATAAAGCTATTGTTTCAAACAGAGCTATTGATTTTTGCATTATTACACTAAGAAATGTATGGTCTACTTTAAAACTGCAATAAGACAATGTATAAGTTCCAAAAACTTCCCAATGACCTTGGGTTTGACTTTGAGGAGGGGGAGAGTAGGTAAATGCATGATGAGTAAACTTAATGGGGACCCTGTGACTATGCCTAGATCTCATGTCCCGGGCATGCTGCTGATCACAGGAGCTATCCACATTACGTTTCGCAGAGAAAATGGTTTTACCTTCAGGCAAACTCCAAGCAGGCTATTCCCAAAGGGAGTGCATATGCAGTGGGGTATCTACCCAACACAGCCTGAGCTACCCCACATCCATAAGGAAAGTCAATTTCTTTCCTGCTGTTCAGCAAAATTTCTTTCCTGTTAGTGCCTCCTGCCAGAAGCAGCACTAATGTCCTCAGAGTTCCTGAACCTGCTTCTTTTTCATTTACTGCATGCCTGGACTCACAGTAATGCACCCCAGAAGGCTTAGCTGCTGTCACTTACAGCAGGAGAAGCATTCACAGTACTTCTGCAAGCAAGCAAGAAAATAAACAGGCTCAGGAATTTTGGGAGTGTATGAGACGGCTACAGTGTTGCAGGAACAGAGGGTGGGAGGCATTTCACTTTAGAGCAAGAGGAACTGCATGGTGGAGTGGAAAGGCAGAGGACAACACTACAGAGGAAGGGAGCATGTATGTGTGTGGGGAGGCACTAATGATCCCAGGCACCAATTCACTCTTGGGCTTGTTACCGCTGGGGAGTTTTATTTTTTATATATTTAATTGTGTTACTGAAGCAGCATCAGGGCTCCTGGAGGGAGACTCCCAGGTGTTATCAGAATGGAACAGGGGGACTGCTGAGGGGATCCTGGCGGTTACTAGCCTACAACTGTTGTCACGGCCCCAGTCCCTCTCCTGACTTCTGTAGAAGGAACTTCCACCTGCATCATTCTGTACCATTTCTTCCCCAAGGTTTCCATGACGACATTCCTTCTGCATCCCTTTGTGAGCTACTGCCACTGGGAAGAGAAGTCTCAGGTGCAGATGGATGATGAACATCAGTTAGAGTAGTGCTGAAATACTGTAGTTGGTAAAACGGGTTTCCTCTTGTTCATCTTTCCCGCACAATAACTTTGACATTCCCTGCCCTGCTCACACTGTGGAGACAGTGGCCTCCCGGCTCATCCTCTTTGAGGTCATAATAGCTATTAAATCACAGCTTGCCTAACCAAATTAGGCACAAACAAAATGATCTCCAATGATTTTTATGTTCCTGAAATGTTCCAGAACTGCCGCAGTGATTACTGGGAGATTGGAAGCAGCTGTCACGCTATCAGAACCCATAATTCTAAACAGCTGGGATCTGTCAGTTATTTATGACACCGTTTGTAGGAAATGATGAAGGTGGATGGGTGGCTGGCACTCCCTGGCTGAATCGAAACACACGCAGTAGCAGCAGCAGGCTCCCCTCACACAAAGCACACTCCCAGAATTGGCTCCAGCCTGCAGGAGCTGAAAACAGATGGCTGCAGGCAGTGAATGAGCTAGGGCTGGATTTCCAGCAGCAGCTACAGGCCTCACACCCCCTGAGCAAAGGGGCTGTGTGGGGCACGGTGAGAGCCTGTTCCTGGCGCTGCTCTGTGGAGGCCAAACACGAAGTGGTGGTTGCTGGGAAATGTAGTCTTTGGAGATCTAGCATAGACTTGTCTGTTTTCTCCTCTGCACTGCCAAGATAGGTCCACGAACCCCAGCTCTCAGATCCTGACTGCCTGAAACATCCCAACTCTGATCTGAAATTTAACTCCTTTCCAAAGACAATGTGACGTTGCTGCTCAGGCCCTGCCTTTACTGCCTCTCAGATAGCACATGGAATTGTAACATTCTGCAACAGATTTTTTTCTTCCTGCTAAAAAGCAGCTTCCGCCTATCCGTGTGCAAATGTGCCATCCTGAGTTAGTTCCCAACCTTCAAAGTAAATGCCCCTGGGCATTGCAGCCTTGTCTTTTTGCCTCTGTGTCACTTGGGCTTGATACAGAAAGCTTTGGTTGATAGAAACAGGGTGTTAGTGGGGCAGGAAAATGTGCCCGTGCAGCTCCATTACAAGCCGGCTCTGGAGTCGCAACAGGTGCGAATTTAGCTTCAGGAGGGAGTGATGACCAAGTCTGATAACTGCGACTGTGAACGGAGGCCAGGGGCTTTGCCCCACTTATAATCTGCTCTGAGTACGTATTGTTCTATTCTGTAGTAGCTACATATGGGGTTTTATAGCAGTAAAAATACATACATCGAGAAAAAGAAATCTAGGTCATTGACCTAAGAATGTGTAAATCTAACAGCATGAGCAGGGCCCATACCAAACACGGTAAGTGATCAATGGAGGTGCACATGGCTCCTAACACAACTAGGTCTGGCAGAGCAAGTGGAGTTCAAGCAGCACTCTGAAGGAGAAGGAAGGTGCTTGACAAATCTTAGAGATGGATCTTGACCTAGAGTTAAGGGTTAAGCCCAGCAAGGCCATCAGCCCCCGAGGTTGCCTGGCCTGGGAGGACAGATGTGTAAATCTAGGAATGCACAGTAAGGCGTGCGGACATGGAGCTCAGCTGGGCTGTGTTTATGGAGGTTCAGTGGATAAGGCAGAGAGGTACCAAGTGGATTCCATCTGATACTGGAATTAGTCCAGGTAATCCAGCCTGCTCAGGTCTAGCTCTCTACCTCCCAAACCCAACCATGGGAAATAATTTGGGTCAAAGAAGGAAAACAGGAGGCACAAGCAGAACAGCCAGGCAGATACCCTACCTTGTCTCTCCTCAATTGGAGCGAATATCTTTTATTGGACCCACTTCTGTCGGGGAGAAAGACCAGCTTTCAAGCTTGCACTCTTCCCCAAAGAAGTTGGTCCAACAGAAGATATTACCTCACCCACCTTGTCTCCCTACGAGCCTGCCATGGAGATGGCTACAGCAACACTGCATAGCAACTGAGAAGGGCATTCATTCTTTTAGCACAAGCTACATTTCCCCTAAATTCAATTCCAGGTCTCAACCTGTCTCATGCATCTAACCAACAGTAATACACATCCCCACAGTAATCCATAGAATGGTACTCAGTATCTGACACAGAGTTAAAGTATCTTACTTCATCCGCAAGGAAACCCTGTGCACAGGAGCCCCCCACTGCCCGGTGCAGCCCTGATCTTCCCCTACCTTCTACAACAGCCCCAAGCCCAAGGGACACCCAGGGTAAGCTGCAGGCAGACCTGATCCCTACAAAGCCCCAGGAAGGCCACTGAAGCAGGGGTGCAAATTAGGGCAACCTTCAGGGCTGCTTTTGCTTGCACAGGGGCACACAGACCTCTGCAGCCCTGAATAGGAGAGGCCCAATCTCCCTCCCTTCTGCCAACACGGGGAGAATTGGTCCAAAAATGGACAGGAAGGAAAAGTTCCATTTAGTCTGGGTAAGTGCACAGACTCTGTCCCCTGGAACCCAAACCCTTCAGCTCCAACACTAAACATGTACCAGTGTATAACAGCAATCCAATGCCGCATACAGACAGTCCTTATTCACTAATAATGCATGCAGGAAGAGTGATTTTCACTTCCACTAATAAGGCTAATACATTGGAAACTAGCAGATAATGAAGAACATTTATAACGATGCTAGTCTAATAACGAGGATAATGCTGTTATGAGTACCACTGGACGCTGAACACATCCAAAGATAAATTATTGCAAGCAGGCATTAACAAATGCCTAATTAATGCCCAATTAGAAGCTCTTGGAAGGCTGGTGGGCACAGCTTTAGTGTATGCCCCTTCAAACTCAAGGAAGACTAAAATACTCAGAATGACATGATACAAGGAGAGCCATACTGCAGGCCACCAGTCTGGCAACATTGATCAGGGTCAGGACCTAACAGTGGCTTCTGTTCTAAATTTCAACTTCACTGGTATTGGACCATCCACATCTCTGATCAAAACTGAGACTATCCCTCAACAGAACATCTCCAAGTGGTAGATACTCAGCAAATGTTCTGGGCAGAAGTTACTGACATCCTTGACTATAGTATCTTCTGGTGTCTAATTTTTGTCACTGGCGAGCTGCCTGCTTTCCTTTGCTTTACCAGTCCCCGCGCCCAGAAAATGTATGCCTATGTATGTAGGCATTTATGCTGTGACCTCACACAGCTCCATTCATGCCTGGCTATCAGAAAAGAGAGAGAGTCCTTGCTGTGGCAATTTCACCATTGTATTCCTGGGAAGCTGAACTGGCAACACATCAGCAATACTCAATATCATAATAACCACCTTCCATTTTAGACTGACACCCAAGTTTCCTCTTTAGAGAGTAATGTCAGACAACATTAGAGCACATGTATCTGTTAATTAAAAGGACGGGCCTGATTCTCCTATGCCCTGCAGCTTGTGTAGTCATTCATCCCTGTGCCGTGTGGGTGTGAAACACAGTCATTCAGTATTAGTCGTGTTTCACACCTGCTCTGTGCAGGGCAGGGCAGGGCAGAAGCAGGTTCAGTGTCCATCGTCAGTGTGTGCTGATAATGACACAGGCCACCATTATCACATGTCAATCACTCAAAGCAGAAATCCTCTCCCAGTCTACACATTCTTGCCAGCTATGACGTTAGCATGGTGACTAATGTGTCATGGAACAATATGTTAAACTGTTTTCCTCGGTGCTGCCCAGAAGTGGGAGATGTGTTATTGATTCAGACCCTTCTGTTTAGGCATTTGTGATAATAGGCTTCATGAGAGAGAGAACATCACAGTGATCTGTGCCTGGGGAGATTGTGCTAAAAAGCATCGATCTCTGTACTTTAGCTTCCCTGTCTGTAAAATGGGTTTATTGATACTGACACACCTGTGTAAGTGCTTTGAGATCCATGGATGAAAAGTGCTAAAATCTATTTTTATAACCATGTGCAAAGTGCTGCTTTTCTTACATGTTCACAGTTGGGAATAGGAAGCGCTTGGCAACTGGCTCTTTTGGATATCATTGGTTTTGAGGCCATAGCTGCCACTGCTGATTGTGGAAATGGTTCCTTGATGGGCTAGGAACACGAAGAGGTCAGGGCCAGTATGATGTCACTTATAATGAGCAGGTCTACAATGAATTCAAAAACATACAATGGCATGTTAGTGACTTGAACATGCTTCTATTAACAAACAGCAATAATCATAACATTTTTATGTATTAGGTATTCCTGATTGAAGGCCCTTTTCTGGTAGAGGTGCAAAAATGGGAAACCACCCATATCTGCAAATGCAAACCTGTAACTTTTGAAGCGCATGACTTGACAGAAGTTCTGCTACCCCCATTATACAGGCATCTGACTATTTGGCCAAACTACTTTGTCTAAGGCATACTAATTTTTATGAACAGCACTTACTGAGATAACTGCCCTTTGATGGTGATTTACTGAGTCTTCAATCATTTTAAAAATATGACGACTTTAAATTCAAAGAATGGAACCAGATGGACAGTTAGCTATGTAGTGAGATCTCACACTACACTACATAAGAATCCAACTGCAGAATTGTACTTTTAAAGAACTAAAATACAAAACAGTAAAGTTTCTATTCTTTTCTCGACATGTAGTCTAAATACTGAACTCTCCACTCAGCTCTCAGTGCTGGAAAAGCCCAGGGGCCCAGAATGACACAGGATGTCTTGTGACAGCCTGGCACAGGCACTAGTGATCTTCTCCTTCCAATCTTTTTAGGAATATTGTAATCTAGCTGGCGTGCCAGGGTGCAATTGACAGGTGTTACTCTGATCTGATGCTCTTTTCCTGTTACATCCAGGTGCAGAATGCATTAGATGTGGGTGGGCATTTGTGTATGGAACAGAAGAAATGTGTCTTCAAAAGGGATTTGAATAAGAAATGAGAGCCTGGTGTAATGAGTTTGAGAGGTCATTCCATGAAGAGGGGACAGCCTGAAAGAAAGCAGCAATATAGGAGTGTGAGAAGAACATGCACAAGGTGGTGAGGCTGGCAATACAAAGGTAGACCACAGGGAATGATAGTTACTGCCCCTTTTTATTAATCCTTCATTCTCTGCTGTAATAAAGCCCTGATCAGAAGTCATTTGTGTGGCATTAGAAGTAGTAATGTGTTCTATCACAGGAGAATCATTTAGAAGTGTTTGAGCTCCCACTTCCAAATTTAGTTTTCAACTCAGCACCTTCTCCACCAACTGCTGACAAAATCATATTTCCTGTCAGCCTCTTCTTTGAATCTGTAAATTGCTGTTTAAAAGACCTTGAGTGTTACAATTCAGTAAGGATTATACTAATTAGAGCGTCCCTTCCTTTCAAGAGATTTAGGGCCTGGTTTCCAAAGATGCTGAGCACCCAAATTCCAGCTGAATCAGTGGGAGATGCAAACACTCAGTGCCTCTGTAAAGCAGATGCCGTGTGTGTGCAAAGCGGCGTGAATTGGGGAAATACCTCATCCCCCTTGTTATAACTGAAGGGGGCTCGGACTGGTGTTGTCTCTTATTATGACTAGCAGAGCTCAATGAATAGTGCAAACAGTTATTTGTGAGCACTTTTGTCACAATTGCTAACCTTTGTTTGCTTTTCCACAAACTTCTGAGAGGGCTTCAAGCATACGAACGTTTTGAATGATTGTGCTGCAGGTGAACACTGCATTTTGACGCAAAGCAAGGCACTCACCCTTCGTACCGCAAGTGTGGATCCCATTTACACAGTTTCAGTTGACCAATCAGAAGGCGGCCACACACAATGTGATTAAGGTTACCAGTCACATCCCACAAACGATAACCAGAGAATAATCAAAACAAACAGTTGGCAAACACCCTATAGGCTGAAATACATTTGTACAAGTAACTAACCTACTCATCACAATCTAAGTCTGTTTGTGGATAATTTATGGACAGAAAAAATGGCTGAGTTAATGGGATACATTTTTCACTAGGCATAATCCTCACAGCTATAATTACTAGGCAGGTGGTTTTGAATGATTTACAATACATCGTAATTCAACTCACCTTGATCTCTCCCTTCTTTGAACAGGGGGCTATGTGGAGCTGCTCCTGATGCTGTTTGGACTGGAGATTCACTTCACTGCATGCTGCCCCATTGACTGTGTATGTTACCCATCACCTATGACAGTCAGCTGCCAAGCCCACAACTTTGCATCAGTTCCAGAGGGGATACCAGAAAACAGTGAGAGGATTTTCCTTCAGAACAACCAGATCACATTGCTTCTGCGAGGTCACTTTAGCCCATCCCTGGTCACCTTGTGGATCTATTCCAACAACATTACCTTCATAGACCCAGACACCTTTGATGAGTTTGTCAATCTAGAAGAGCTAGATTTGGGGGATAATCGCTATTTAAGGGCGTTAGCAGCTGAGACCTTCCAAGGACTGGTGAAGCTCCATGCCTTGTATTTGTACAAATGTGGGTTGAGCTCTTTACCCAGTGGGATATTTGGTGGCCTCCACAATCTACAATACCTTTATCTACAAGATAACCACATAGAGTTCCTTCAGGATGATATTTTTGTTGACCTGGTCAACCTCAGCCATCTTTTTCTCCATGGAAACAAACTGTGGAGCCTTCATCAGAACACATTCAGGGGACTAATAAACTTGGATAGGTTACTCATCCATCAAAATCAACTCCAGTGGATCCACAGACGGGCTTTTCATGATCTCCGAAGATTGACCACCCTTTTCCTGTTCAATAACAGCCTCTCTGAACTTCAGGGGGAATGCTTAGCCCACCTGGGAGCCCTGGAGTTTCTCAGGCTGAATGGCAATCCTTGGAGCTGTGACTGCAAATCCAGGTCCCTCTGGGATTGGTTGCGCAGATTCAAAGGTTCAAGTTCCAGCGTGATCTGTGAGTCTCCTGAGCAGATGCATGGCAAGGACTTAAAGGTGCTAAAAGCAGAGGACTACAGGAACTGTTCTGGGTCTGAGTCCCTCCATCAGATTAAAACACACACTTTCCCCACAGTAGACAAAGGAGCCTCCAAAGATCACCATCCACACCACTCCTCCAAGGAAAAGGGTAGAGAGAGAGGGGTTGAGCACAGTTTATACAGTAGTCAACCAGCAGCACTTCCTGGTTCACGTTCAGGATACAGAAAGCCCAGCAAGAACTGCACCAGCCACAAAAGCCGCAACCGAACCTCTAAACCAGTGTCTCTGGGGCCACGGAAGAGCATTCATGAGGCTCAGGACTATGTGCCTGACTACCAGCACAAATTCAGCTTTGGCATGATGCCCACAGTACCACCCAAGCGGAAGGGTAAGTGCACCCGGCGGACACCCATCAGATCTCCCAGCGGAGTACAGCAGGCAGCTGGGAGCTCGGCGATCAGGGCCTCTCTTCTAGTTTTTATAATGGTGTTAGTGGTCATAATACGCTGAGCTGGCTGTGACTGATAGTGTCTGTACTGCCACCAATCTACAAAGGACCAGAGTTTCTTTTCTTCTTCTTTTTTCGTACATGGAGGATTTGGCCTTGTGAAGGAAAGAATGTTGTTTAGGCTTTTGATGGTCTCCATACATGGACGAGTGGATTATAAACATGAACTGTACAGAACGAGCACAGCAGGAGTGGATTAAAGGCATTATCACATGCTTGTCACAAACAGCCCCAACTGAGCACCTACAGAAAAGCCAACGTAACGAAAAAGGAGCTAATCCTTCATTAACAACAACTGGACAAACACGGACAGTAGTTGTGCTCTATGTGAAATCCTGTTAATTTGAGAGAGCGCTGAAAGACCCTGTGATTACTGAAGGGAACATAATTGCTGTAAAAATGATCACCAATTAAGCCTACACCATTTATCTGAAACTGTGTGCAAAGACACTTACAAAATGTATAATAAGGACATTGGTTGTCCCACATTGTAGCCCTTTTGGCTCCCAACCCACAGGCCAAAGCTGGCCAGAATTTCTTGGAAGACAATCTCAAATGTATATCTCAGGCACATAGCAGAACAGGGCTTGCCTGCTAGGCTAGGAGTAGCCAACTACCAAAGGAAAGACTGATTAGAGGTGGAAATTAAAAACTTAAAAGGAATGAGATTCCTACAGAAGGTGCGTTTTTGTAACTGTGTTCACATATAAAATAAACAAATGCACAGGTTCCTTCCCCTCAGCTATCCATATGTATGTCTTATAGTGTTTATAAACTATATGGAAACTATATCTTCAGACTTAAGGATTGTATTGTTGAATTTATAGCAGAAGAACAGGATATCATTTTCTCTAGAAAACAATTGGCAGCAGTGCCCACAGATGCAGGGCAGCCATCCATCAGGCTCAGCGTGCGCCAGGGGGAACCACAGTGGACCAATGTTCTTAGCAACTTAGAGCACTAGATTTTTTGGGATTTTTTTGTATGCAATGCAACAAAGTCCATATCTGAAGAGCCAAAACTCACTCTTACAACCTAATAGCTAACCTGTCACATGCCAGGGAGAAAGGGATTAATTAGAAATGTCCAGACCAAACACACACAGCTAAAGAACACCATCTCCTAGAAAACACCATGAGGCCAGGGCAGACCTTTCTAGCTAAAGTGAGAAGCAGTTCCTGACAGTGTTAGCTATGTGAGGACCTTTATAGCTGGTCTAAGGTTTTCACTCAAGTGGTGGAAGTAGTGCAGGGACCCCAGAGATAGTCCTGACTGCATGGGAAGTGGTGCTCCTTAAAAAGGAACAGGTGGCATGGAAGATTCAGAAAGGGGCTGTAAATGATTAACTGGGAATCTTGTAAGAGCCTGTAAGGAACAGAATGCCCAGGACTTCCAACCATGATAGAAAAGACATAAGGCAGCAATACAAAGGGAGTTGTGGAAGGGAGGGGTAGAAAGACAGTCAGACCTGCTCTATCTAATCTCTATCCTGACCCACTGGCAGTAACCCTGAAGCTGGAGTGCTGGGGAAGGGGGTCATGTGTTCTGATCTGGTTCAGGCTGGTGTATGGTGGAGATGGCAGTGTTATTGACCAGAGCCCAAGGGCTATTAGAGATGATGTCTAGATTTAACACAAACAGTAAACGTTAATTCCCTGTCAGACTGGATATGTGAGAAGAAACAAAACACTGAAGTTAATGAAAAGAGGGAAATAAAAATTATCTTGGACAAGCAAAGCCTGTTTTTCATTTCCTAACTTTACTCCTACTGCAGTGACACATTTCTGGCCTGTAGCTGATGTTTGGAGCCAGACAACAGTCCTAAGGAAATGGCTCTGTTTTCTAGCATGTAACCAACTAGCTTAATAAGGATGCGCTGACTCACTGAAACCTCAGGAAAATTCCTGTTCTTCAAATCTCTGTTCTCACAGGGGACAGCTCATGTTCTATATCTATCCTTCATGGAGCATTTTATTGCAAGGTGCCAAGTTATCATCAATCTGCCTTCCACCTAAGGTATTTTTGCCAGTCCAGGAGGGAGGAAAAGGGAGCTCTTTAAACTTCAGCTGTGGGAACTTCCTAGTAAATATAGGCCCCTGTTGGGTAGAAAAGTTCATAGAAGCCCCTGGAACTGGAAAGAGAAACCCCTTAATCATATTGTTCTGTGGACAAAAACTGTCTCTGTAGTTTCGAGGATTCTGGGGACACCATTCAGTCCTGGAGTCAGGCATCTAGAGATGTAATAAGAAACAAATGTAATGTCTCCTGCTTGCCACACAAACTTGAAGAGACACAGGAGCTGGGATGCCTTTCAAAGAGGGAGAGACAGGGGCTTGATCATGTATTTTTCAAAACAGAGTTCCTGGGTAACGACAGGAACAGTCCTAGAAAGGAGGAGGAATAGGCTACTCATCTAGTCCTCTTTGTTCCAGCTTCTAAACAAACTTTTCTGTCTATAGGGCTCTAAACCTCCACTAAAGGGATGTCTAATTCAGCCAGAACAAATAATCTGTGATCTGAAATAGCTCCCTCATGTCCTACACAGTATAACCAATAGTAGCTGAATGCGTCTGGCACTGTCCCTTAGAAGTCTCAGAATGTTGTTATGTTGGCTGTTTCGTTTCATACTCTGGAAATCAAAGCTCTCAATGGGAGAATGAAGAAGAGAAGCACTTTATTAATTTTTTTTTAAAGTCTCCATGTAACTTCTATAATATAGAAGAGAAATGTCAGCGCAGGAGATGCTAATGATTTATCAATGATTTGGGTGCAGCAGGCACCTAGGATTCTCTTTAAATTAATTATATTAGAACAGACTATGCCGGGCCCAAAACCCTAATTGTATTTTTAGTATCTTTTTCCTCCAAGATGTAGATGTTGCCTCTAAAAGACAACTCCGTTGTGTGTTACATCCCTTGTGCTCTGACTCCTAGCAATCAAGGATGCTTTTTAAAAACCAAAAGTAAGACATAAAAAAAATCGCTAGACAGGAAAAAACACTTGGTCCATTGTGGCCTGTAGGATTCTCTCACCCTCCCTTTATTACTGTATGCCTCTTTACCCACTCTTCCTCTATGGCCACATCTGCTTGAGTATAATCTCTTTTATACTGGTTGGTTCACTGTCTGCCCTCAGTAACCAATTCCACATTCACAGCTCTTTGAGTGAGGCAGTACTGCCACAGCCCCTTGTTTGCTCTTTTGAGACGGTTCCCCACACACCTTCTATCCCCTCTCCTATATTAAGAGTTTGTATCTGGTTTCATATTGTCAAACATCTTCATACTCTCTGAATGTTTCGGGGCCAGTTCAGCACCATCTCTTCCCCTGAAGAACCACCACCACATCTCATAGTAGAGGGCTTGTCAATCTAGCAGATAAAGACATAACAAGACCCAATAGCTGGAAGCTGAAGCCAGACAAATTCAGGCTAGAAATAAGGTACACATTTTTTTGCTGTGAAGGTAACTAAGCATTGGAACAACTTACCAAGGGATGTGGTGGGTTCTCCATCACTTGGAGACTTTAAATAAAGATGGGAGGTCTCTTTCTAAAAGGATTGCTTTGGCTCTACCAGAAGTTACAGGCTTGACACAGACTTATTGGGCGAAATGCTACGACCTGTGTTATGCAGGTCAGACTAGATTATTGTAATGCTCCTTTGACGAGTCTCTTCACTCATTCAACCAGGACCTGATCCAAAAGTGCAGGGGGATGGTGGAATAACTCAAGGGGAATAACTCAAGTCCCCTACCCTTTTGGTTCCCATGGTTGAGGGAGAGGAGCAGGTCAGTCCTTGACATAAGAGCCTTCTCCGGGCTCCAAGCAGTTGATTGTGCTGCTCATGCATAACAGATAACCTTGCTCCCTGCTGCTGCTCCCTCAACAGGGCAAGAATATCGCCCCACTCGAGTGATGAGTAGAACTGAGCACCTACCCACACAAGGTACAATATCAAGCTCACCTCTGGATCAGTATTCAATCCTCCTGGTGATGGATCTCAGCAGGCAGTTAGCCTACTGTTACTGTGGCCCAACATTGGGCTAATAGTGGTTGCAGTCAGACTGTGGGAAGCCAAAACCCTTCCTTGGGCAGCATGTCCATTTAATATTTATTTATTCTCTACTTTGGTTTACCATCTTCACAGTTTTCTAGGTTAAGCTGCGTTTTCTACTCACTGTGTTACTCACACACAAGATCCAAATCCTTCCCAGTCTGGTTGCCTTGCTCCTCATTACTTGGTTGCTTCAGCAAACTACTACCTTAGCTTCCGGTTTTCTCATCCAAAACCTTTGCACAGAGTATAGAAACAAGAGAACCCAAAACAGAGCCTAGATTATGCCTCTGGAAATTCATTCACAAGTACAGAGTCCCATTTCCAGCCACTTGCTGTTTCCTGAGTTTGAGCCAATTTTCTAATCACTTTACTTCCTTCCTTCCCAGGATTTCACATTTTAGTCAATTGTTTTCATGAGGACTTATCATATGTGCTTTGAAAACCCAAGCATACGACACCTTCTGCATCTCTCATCTTCCCAGGCAGGAATTCAAAGTACTCAAAGAAGTTAGTTAAAACAAACCCTTCCCCTCATCAAATTAAACTATTTCTAGTTTTTCCCTCATGGCTAACATGGGGCTTCTTGGCCAGTAACTGCTTCATGCACTTTGTGGCCCCTTGTTTAAGATAAAAATTGTTGTGTCCAATTTTCTGGTCCTGAGAAATTAGATCTACTTTGGCAGTGATGTCCACCCCCTGCGGAGGGCCAACTCAAGGCCTATCTATGCACCACTTAAGACTCACATAAGCCAACGCAAGAAACTGTGGCTGTCAGAATTCAGTCATTCCTAACCTCTCTGTCTTTGAATCTGTGGTGTGCTTTCTGTCACTGGTGTTTCATCTGTTTTAAAGAACCTCAGCCATGCACATGGGAATGTTTCCAAGATCACATTTTCCATTGCACTACCAACAACATTTCCTTATTTCTATAGTTTACTAACTCCCCAGGATTTTGTATGTTGGTAGAATTTTCCTGCTTCTCTCAGCCTCCTTCTCCTGCTCAGTTTATTCAAGTGACACCATAATCCCGGTTGTGGCAATACAACCGCTTCCGTGTTGATGAATTCTAATATATCCTAAATACTGGATTATGAAGATATTGATTGGAATTGGCAGGTTAGACAGAAGGTAGCTTCTGCCCCCATAAATATCTGGGTGATAAGTAACATGAAAAGGAGTGGAGACAACTCAGGAATCTTTCATGTGGTTCTGATGAAAGACCACCTTGTACGTGACTTTAGTTCTCATGCAGGTGTCAGACTGAGAGCCATAGAGAGAGACACCATCTCTTTATACACACAAGAGACACAGCACGAGCAACAGTAGTTCTAGATTCCCCCACATCTCTCTCTTGCAATGTGTTCAACCTTTCTCCGTCCTGAGAGACCATCCATAAGGGCAAAAAGGCCCTTCAATCTTGGAGGCCAGTTCCATGCCTAGCCTCTTTACCCAAAGTGCCAAAAGGGGGCCAGTTAGTCCTCATTGAAGCTGCATTCACTGTAACCTAAACACCTGGATCCTGGGAACAAGATTGAGATGCACCACACTCACTGCACTTTGGAGTCACTAGATAAAATCTATTTTGACTATTTTCCCGAATGTGGCTGAGATTTTGAGTGTGTCCAGTCATTCCATAACAATCTGCATATTTCTCTACATTATCTTGAGCTCTTCCCCTACCTTATCAAGAAATTTGATCCCTGTCTCAGGCAGCTCCCCTTCCTCTTCCTCCTCTGTAAAAACAGAATCAAAATAACTGTTTAACGAATCAGCCATTACCTTCTCCCATGTCACCAATTCCCTGCTATCATTTTGTAATGGACCAATTTTCTCTTACCTTCTGTCTGCTCTGAATATATCTCAAGAAGCTTTGGCTGTGCATGAAAATACCCTCTGCAATTCACTGCTCAGTATCTCTTTCTGCTCCTCTAATTGCTCTTTTAACTTGCTTCTAAATTTTTGTATAAATCTTCCAATCCTCGTCCTCTGCAGATGGTTAATATATAGTTTAGAATTTGTATTTACTAACCAATTGTTGTTTAAATCACATGGCAGAATGTAACAGCTGCATGTTAGCTCTGATTACCCTCTTTACCCAACAAGTCCCATTTTAGCCCTCTTGATTAGCACATGGCCTACTTGCTCTTACTGCAACTCACGAGTGTTTTCGGTTGTGAAATATTAACATGACTAATTCCAGCTTTGCTAAAGATCCGTCTTCTGAAAAATTAGCGGGATAAAGGGGATTGTACAGTAATGTTCCTGTCTAGCTTTTTCTGGGCCATGAGCAGGGGAAACAAAACAATATAGCTATACCAAAGAGAGACGGGGCCTAACCTGAATAACAGTCAACAGCAAACAGGAGCTCTCATGACCTAACACTTTTAGAATTGTGAACAACTTACCTTGCTCTTCACACCCACAGAGCCCTTGTGCTATTGTCAACTGCAAGGTAACATATGAGTTGCATTGTTCACCACACAGCTTTCTAAAGGACTTGCTAGAATTACTCAGAACCTCCTCCCCCCCTCCCATTTCTTCACCCAGTTCGTTTATTGTGGTCTCGTCCTCCCTGCTTCAGAAAGTGTTCTACCCAAGTATTGCAGTAACTTTTACAAATCCAGAATTGTATGTTTTCCCTTATGAAGTATGAACCCAAAACAGGAAGTTTAGATTACTATGCATATTATTTAGAGTAAAAAAACGTCATGCACAGATTCTGAAGACAAAGCTCTTCCTGAGGTCAGTGGGAGTTTTGCCTAAGTGAAGACTGAATAAGTGCTTTGCGGTTTGGCCCTCAGTCTGGATCATCAACTAAGCAGTCTCCTGCTGGACTGTAAGATCCTTGTCACAGGAATGGTCTCTCTATGTTTGTCTTGTACTGAGCTAAGCAAATTTGTCACTGGTTAATTAATAGGAAATAGCAATTAACCATAATGAAGCCATGTCCCTCCCCAGCAAATGATACCCTACCCACTGGCATATAGTCAGGGTGTGGCTTCTGGCTCTGCAGAGTCAGCAGCCTGTCAACACAGCAAGCCAAACCTCCAGAAGACACAGCTACACAGCCACACACACCAGAGCCTCACTCTACCTTATCAGATTACAACTCTATATGCTTCTGTAGAGAGAGCAATAGACCTGACTTTATCTAGTACAAACCTATCTTCCTGGAGAGAGGTATTAAAGAAGAGAAAATTAAGAGAAAGAGCTGCAGATAGAAAAAGTCATTAACTAGAACATCCCAAACCCTTCAGTCAAGGGTTAAAGAAAAAGGAATCAGAATTTCATTCAAGAGCAAACTGTCATTCTCAAACAGACTATAGATCTCTGAGGCTGCCACAGAAAATAAAATATCTATCAGTCATTCTCTGACTTGCTTGGAGAACAGATTGTGATTTCTTCCTCAGCTTCATACTTTTGCTTTCCAGAAAGGTAGATGCCTCTTCTGGCCAGTCAATGTTGCTCTTTCCATTCCACAGAGTAACTTTGTTTAGATTGATGCAGCATGCACTTCAGCTGTACATCACACATTTCTTACTTTACCACAGTAGGTCTCCCTGATACAGAAATCCAAGCAGAATTCCAGAGGGGATTTTGCATTCGTACAAAATCACTTTTCTTAAAGAACTTGTATGGCTGCCCCTAATATTTATCCTGAGGAGTCCAGCACCTGTACTTCAAACCTGACAATGTAACCCCATTTATCACACACACGGATAATTTTTTACAGGATTCGGTACAGAGTAACCTGACTGTTTCAACGAACTGTCTGAGACAATTCTACACTCTTTCCACAAACGGTTTGGTGCAGATGTTCTCTCAATCAATACCTCAGTGATTAAAATATCCAATGATCAAAATCCTTGGCTTCTTTATAGGTCTCATCTATGAAAGAATTTTTGGATCTACTTTATCACAACTGTCCTTCAGGTCTGAAGTCTAGAACATTTAGGAACTACCTAATTACCCCCATTGTTCTTATCTTCTTAACCATCATCCTAAACATGGAGAAAAACAGAGTGGCACTATGACATTGAGAATCCCACTTTTTGAGTAAGGTCATGTGTATGTTATGCAGTGTATAGTGTAATACAACTGGGAAGGACCAAGCAGCCTTCAAAAACCTCAGTTTGCTTCCTGCAGACTGCCCCAACTCAAAGCAATCAACTCTGTGTTCTCCATCCACTGGAAATATGCCTATTGGATGAGACACTGGTAGCATGTTTTCATCGGATTTCTGCTATGAAGAGACCCTGGGCACGCACCAGTTGCCAGCTTTTACAAAAATGCTGTTTCAAAACACACCCCAGGAAAATGACTCCATGAGAGAGCAGAGAATGCATTACAGTGGGGGCCAAACAGCAACGCTTAGCCAGGCAACAGTGGCCATAGGCCCCCAATAGCAGCACGAAGACTCCTCAGCTGCCAGGCTCATTATTGGACCAGCCTCACATGGATAAAGCAATGAAAATCAGAACATCCATGTGCTGGGCCTGTCTCTAAAAATGATAAACAGAAAGTTAAGAGCTGGCATCTTGGCTCCACTATCTGGGTTTTCAGGTTGGCTCAGCAGGGCCTGAGACATTCAAGGTTACTGAACAACTGACATAGGTTCGCCGCAGAGCAAGCATAGGAAGATTCAGCAATCCCCTCTTTGTCACTATTGTTCAGTGCTGTCATTTTGCTAAGTGCTATGTGAATCCCAGAGAAGACCCGACCTACACCCGCACTGAGACGCTGATGGTCTAACCAGTGGTACAGCACTAGGAACTTACATAGCTCCTCTCACTGTAGAGTCTGAGCACCAGAGGTGGGTGGCAGCACTTCTATGATAGAGGATAGCAGCGTTAAGGGGCTACATGGCAGAAGTGAGCATTGGGTAGGCATTAAAGTGAGTTAAGAAGGGAGCCTAGCATGAGAAGAGGGGTTCCTTCCAGATGCAAGGACCATCATGAGAGAGTGAGGCAGGACAGGTGAAGCAAGAGCATAGCAGACAAGGGACTGGTCAGAAACAAGGACAGACATATAGGCTGGGGTGGAATCATGCAAAGTCTTGAAAGAAAGAAGGTGATACCTGATTCAGAGGTTGAGGGGAAAAAACCCAAGAAGGGTTTCCAATAGGGGAGACTATGATCTGAGCTGTGGGTCTGGAAGATGAACTCAGCTGCTGTGTTCTGAATGGATTAGAGGGGACCAAGATGAGATTCAGGGAAGCCTGAGAGGAGGATGCAAAAGTAACAATTCCCTGGTTTAGAGATCCATTTCTTTCTGCTCAGATGCAGAGATAGAACAGCATTCCATGCAGCTAATATTCAGAGATTCCAAAGGCAGAAGGGACCATTGTCATCATCTAGTCCAGTGATTCTTAACCCATTTACCATTGGGGGGGAAAAAGGGTAAACTTTACCAGGGCTCAGCCTAGGCTGCAACCCCCATAACCATGAGGAAAAAATTGAGGCTAAACTGTACATCATGCCTGAGGATATTTATAAAAACTTATTTCCCTGTATCTATCTATCGTCCGGATCTTGTTAGATTTGCTGGAGCCAATTGGAAGTAGTGTTCGAGCAGTCTCAAGCAACATTGTGAACAGTGAGTTGCTGGGCCTGCTGGCCCAGCCCAGGCCCTTCTGTAGAACAGTGTGTGTGCTTGTGCAGTTAAACCAGGTCTTGTAGTTTGAGACAGAGACAGAGATTTGTGCTCCTCTCTGTGCTCCTCTCTGGTCTATCATCTCAAGATCAAGAACTACCAGTCCCAGAGTTTCTTGTGCATAAGCAGGAGGGAGGGACAGCTGGCGGAGGGGCAAAGCAAAGCACCATAAGACATTGGGAGCCAGTGCTGCTGCTTCTTCTGGTAGGATCTGCGGGCCCAAAACATATGTGAGTAAGTGTCTAATTCACTCACAGTCACACACACACACACACACACCCCATGCTGCCATGTCTGTTGGTGGTTAGCAGCAGAAATGTAGAGGTAACAGAAAGGGCACTAAAAGAAGCTAAAAGACGCCAGTCTATCCTCCAGTTTTCAAATCAGACAGGCCTTTCTGCAGTCAGGCAATAGACTAACTAGGGAAGCAGATGAACAAAATCATTGACAGGATATAGTATCTTTATAATGACCAAAAAGTACAAAATAGTCAGCAAACTTGTAGGACTCTCAGGCTGGGTGTTCTGTTAAACAAAAATAGCAAAGGGGGGAGGGTGGTGCATTTTTCAGAAATGATATGTAATATGTAACAGTAATTTCAGAACTCAGACTTTTTCCATGGCTCATGAGAGTGTATGTGTGGGGTGAGGGATTGTGCTGTGTGTGAGAGGGGCCCATGTTACAAATTTGTACTGGGCCCGGAAAAATTATGCTTGGGCCCTGGCCCACAGATGCAGCTTTCTGTGTTATGTGGGCCACATCCACAAAATATATATACTATTGGTATGGCCCTGAGGATGTCACGTGGGCCACAGCTGTGTGCTGATTGGGCCGCAAGTGGCCCATGGGCCACTAGTTGCGATCCACAGATCTATTCCGACAGCTCCTGTATGACAAAGGCCATAGAATGTCCACTGAATATGTAAAGCACTCTCCACTGGTGGCACGTGACATTCTCTGGTCAATGTTCGCATGTCATGCACATGTATGTACTGTACAGTGTTTGGAACAGAGATTTGCCCCAAGAGTCTGCACAAATTCCAGTGCAAATATTAATACAATTATTACTAACATGAAATGTTATTCTCTTTTCAGTGTTCCAATGGAACGACGTTTTCTAACAAGATACAATACACTATCCCCTTGTGTGAATGTGTGTGACCTACACCAATCAGTTTATTTTTTATTTGCCTTCTCTCATTTTTTAAATCTTTGGAAATAAAGGTAATTCCATTGTCAGCGCTGGTTTTCATCATTTAATTGAGGTGCTAGAAACCAGATTCCTTTAGCAGAGTTTTTCCAGCTATGCAACTTTGTTCAAATTAACCACAAACTGAAAACCATCAAAGGCAGCTTTAGACACCAAAGAAAGCAGGGAAAAAAGGGCAGCTAAGTCAGCTCAGAACCAGTTCCTCTGGGCTACTAACACACCCCCGCACAAGCTAGAGCAGAGACAGATTATTTAAAAATAGTGCTCCCAGGCCTGTGTTGCACCCTCTGGCTCTTGCAAAAAACAAACAAGCCCCATGAAACAAACACACACACACACACACACACACACACACACACACACACACACACACACGAAATGCTAGAAAGACTGCCTTTTCACATCTTTTCTGTTGGCAGAGTCCAGTTTTATTTTCGTGTGTGTTACACAGTCCAAATTTGCTCCCAATGAAGTTAATGGCAAAACTCCCATTGGCTTCAGCGTAAACAGGAGCAGGCTCACAATCCTGACATTAACCTGACCCATTCTGTTAACTTTGCCTGTGTGGCAGCATCACTGCTGATTATCACTGCACAGGGAATTGAGCCAAACAGTACCCTATATAAACTGCAGACCTTTTTTTAAAAAAACCTCAATTGAGAAGTTGATTGTTTATATCCAGGGGACATTCCCCACAAAACTGCAAGAATTTGTAAAGGTGGGTCACATTTTGGACAAATTATGTTACACAGTCTCCTAAATTTAAAAAAAAAAAAAAATCAATAAAATAAGGCAAAAATTTGGAAAGTCCAGAACATCCCTATTATGATCTCAAATGTTCTATTCATTGATAAGAGTTTGCTCTTATTCAGATAGCAAGTTGTGACCAAGAACTAAGCAAAGCTCACCAGTCAGCTCTCTCGGGGGACTTCCAGCAAGCTAAGGCCATCTCTGAAAGCAGCTCCATTATGCAGCTGCAGAGGCTCTGTAACACATGAAATGTGCTAAACACCTTATCCTACCCGCCAAAGCTGCAACAGCACTTAGCCTGTTCATGGATTCATATGAGACACGTCACAAAAGCATGTGGATGCTCTACCTCGGAGCAGTGGAACTTGTCACCACCCAAGTGGATAGGATCTGAGGTCTACAGAGATAAAACTATTATGATTATCACATAAAAAAAAAGAAAAAGCCCTGCAATTTTACCTCCCTGCAAATATCCTTTCTGTTGTAATTCTTACCACTGCATACTGATTGTCCGTACTTGACTCCTCACGGGCAAAAACAGCAGCAAGAGCCCATTTCTTCAAAGTTACCAAATTTTTTTTTAATTCATGCTGTGTTTATAGAGATGTTTTCTTCCTGAGCTATACAGCATGGCGGTTTTAATCTGAAATTCTTTTTTAATCATAGCAGGAGTCCCAATTAGCGTGTTGGGTAATCTTTCAAGTAGAACTGGAGTTTCATGGTCATAGTGAGCAAAGGAAATATACAGCAACAGAATAGCAGGGAAGGGAGAGAGGGAGCGTGCACACATGCAGGTGCCAGTGTCTGCTTCACAGGCTCCCAGAAGCACTGCTGCACTACAGCAAAAACTAGGGCAGCTTTCCTCTGCAATATTTACATTCGAACAGGTCTCCTGACTTTCCAGGCATCACGTGTCCGGCAGCTACAGTAAGGATGGGTGGGGAAGAAGTGAACACTGGCACACCTTTACCTAGTGAGATGTAAACATCAAACCATTCTTTACATACAGCTTCCTATGGGAAAAATATTGTGCATATTCTTCCTTCAAAATGCAGGCGCGTAATTCAACACATGTGCTTCTGGTGAGGCAGTAGAGGGCGAATTCGGGGGACCTGCCAGTGACCTACTTTCTTTTGTTGTTGGAAGTGCTGTTCTCTATGCAGAATTCAGCAGAGAACAAGGCAGAGATAGCGAGAAGGGGCCGATTCTCCTCTCTTCCACCAGTTTTTACATCAGTGTAACTACTGATGTGAGCAGTTACTTCTGATTTACACCCATCTAAGTAATAAGAAAAATCAGACCCAGTGTTTCTGGGAGGCAAAGAGATTGCACTGGTGTAACAGAGCACCGTGCTGCCATAAAGGAGATTTGCCACACACTGCAACCCTTCAGATACTATCTTTTATCCAGAGGATGCACTGGAAATACTGTGGTCAGCATGCCTTAGTGGCTTAAGACAAAGGAAAACACTTGAGAAGACGTTACATTACATTTTTGTTTTCATTCACAAGGCAATCACACAGGTCTGGGTTAGTCACTGCATTGACCTAAAAAAGCAAGGCTGTCTAATGGATTCAAAATGCATACTTCTGTGGTGGATTTCAAATGCACATATTGTATAAACAACACAGGCAAGCTTTCAGAAGCACTCCTGCTCCTTTTACAGCTAAAGTAGGTACAATGGTGTGCAGCCAAAACCCTACAGCAATCTTTGCCAGTCCCAGTGGTATACTATGTTAGAATGCTGAGCTGCAACCCTGAGACTTGGGAGTTAAAGGCTCATGGCAGTCACTGGGCTGGTATAAATTGGTCTTCAGAGAAAAAGAAGTCAGTTGCCTTATGCATAAACACTCCTTGGTAACCCACTAAAGAGCCTCACCAGAATTTCTCCTCCTGTCTTCTCGGGTACCATGGTAAAAGAGATCGCCTGGATTTGCAGATTTGGGGATAATCTCCTTTTATCTGTAGCTTACATCCTTCATGCTACATAAAGCAGTTATTCTAAGCATCACTTTCCTTTTGCAATGGTTTAAGAATGGGCCATTTTAATTGATTAGTTTTCCCATTGCGGATTATACGTGGAACAACATTGTTGGAACTGAATTTAGGTCCTTGAAATGCAGAAAAACATTAGCCTGCTGTGCATTTGTAAACCTCGCAGGCTAATTTCTGCCCTTTTTGCTGTTTCACACTCTCACTGTGGGGATGTATCTGCACATGGCTGGTGGGTGGAATTGCTTTTCATTGACATTCAGTCAACAGATTCTAATGATAAAACAATTTCAAATCCACATTTTCATTAAAATCAAAGCCATGGGAAATCTTGCTAAGGTACATCTAATGAATTTCCCCTTCCAGGACTTTAACCGAAGTCTGCCAGGGGACTAAATCCAGTGGGGCAAAGAAAAGTTTGATAGTCTTCATTTTCACCCCAATTCCTAGAGCAGGCTTAACAGCACATACAAGTCTGGCCACCAAGAAAATAATCCTTTCAATTTGGCAGCAACATCAGTCTACTGGGGAAAGGATAAAATGCCTCTGAAGATGAAAAAACCCCCAACAATCTCAAACTGTATATCTATGAAATTAAAAAGGGATCTAAGTAATTAATTGTCCAATAAGACAACCCAATCTACGTTAAAACAGGGCTATCAGATTCAGAAGTCAGAGGTAGCACACTTCAATCCCCAGTCCAGCTCCTTGTCAGTGCATATTTTCTAGCATTTTTCCAGTGTAGTATTCAGTCCAACACCAAATAGCAGCTGCTGGCATTTGCTGAAGACGAATACAAATAACCAACACCGTTGCTGTCTCATGAGATGTTCCAGAAGGATGGGGAAAAGCTTCCACCACCACACTGACACTAGAGCATGGAACGGCAGCTTCAGAGAGATCGACAGAGCACAGCATGGCCTGTAGCAGCTGGACAAGCAGGGCTATCAGTAAGATCACAACCTCGCATGGTCCATTGAGGCAGCAGGAACTGGCCACCTTTGGCAACAGGACCAGATGCCCCATAGTCAGATCTGGTCTAGAAGCTTGTCTGTTTTGGGGACAGCAACATTTTCTCTATCCTACTTTGTATCTTTAACCTTGCTTTGCTTCCATGTGGCTGCCAAGCATGAAGAAACAGAGGATGGGACAGGGAAAGAGACACTGACAAAAGTGAACAGTGGCATTCTGAAAAAAACCCGAACAGAACTACAGCTTGTTAATTTAGCAACTTCTACCACCAAGTCACAGCCAGAGATGTGGATGTCCTTGGACAGGCTACATGGCACTGTAGCCCAGGTGAGCTGCCCTTCCTCTCACACAATAAAGCAGATGGTTTAGTTTTAGAGAGCCTCACTTTTATTTTAAATATCTGTGCTGGTGTATGTGAAAACTGCATCCTCAGGATGACATTTACAGCAGCAGGCAGCCTACTGCATCTTCCTGACTTGAGCGCAGACGACGGTCTCATTCCTCCCCATTGTGCTACAAAGATTCTTTGCCTGACTGGGGCAGGGATATAACTGGGAAGTGGTGAAATTGTGAAAATCATGCTCTGCAACAACCCTCCCTACAAACTCACGGCAATGTGCCTACATAAGAATACTTTAGACTTATAAACTGTTTTATGAAGATAGCTGTATTATCCCCTTTCAGAGATGGGGAGGTAGAGAGACAAAGCGAATTACCCAAGGCCACACACCAAGTCAGTAGCAGAAGTGTGAACAGAATACATGGCTGCTGCCTCCAAGCCCTATATCAAGCCACTAAATCAACAGTCCCTTCTTCTGGAGCATGCACAGTTGGGCACCAGTGGCAACTGCTCTTGCGGAAGCCCTTCTGACATGGATGCTGAGACTAAGACTGTACCACAAAGGACGTGTGCCCCTTCCTGAATCTCCTGCATGCTGTGGGATTTCCCCACACATTTCAGGCTATTCATGGGCTAGAGGGGCCATCGCCCTTGCTCCATAAACACAGAATTTTCATCCACCCAATGCCATAGAGTTTTCTATCTAACTATGTCAGTCATGTAGCCTTTTCTGACGGAGGGAGTGATCCGACTCTCAGAGCTCGCAGGAGAGAGTCATTTTGAACATTCTTGGAGCCAAAAGTGCATCATTTTGTAGGTGGGCTTGGAAACTAATTGCTCTGTAATATAGCTACACACATCCCTAAAGATACACACTAATTCTAGTTAACCTTCTTGGGATGTTGTTCTGCCTTTTGCCCCAGCCCTTCCTAAATGGCAAGAGGTTTGTTTTGAAAGAACTTGTCTCTCTGAGTTACTCTTGCTTCACTGTTCATAACCTTCTGTTTAACATCACAGTCTGTTACAAAAAAAAAAACTGGCCTGGCTCGGCATAAACAAAGGGTGATGGCACCACAGCAGGAAGAAGGATAAATGGCCTATTCTCTAAAGTCAAATGCCTTCAATAATTAGAAATAATGAGACCAAAACATACATGAAAGGGAAAGCAATGGTGCTTAAATGTTGTGTTATTTAAAGAGTATCCTGATGTTAAGTCCTTTATTAGCATACAGGTATGCAGACTCACTGTAATTAGCCAGGGAAAGCACAGCGCCACCTGCTGTGGACTAAGGTCACATGCTCTCTTTCACCACTCCTACTGCTAGGGGTGGCATTTAATTTCTCTTCCCTTTTTATTTTTTGACAACACCCTTCATTTTTGAAGCATGTAGCATTAACTCCTTTCACATCAAAAACCCTGAAAGGTTATCAGTTCTAATGCTACTCAGAAGAATTAAAAGGCAACTTCACATATGTTCTGTTCTGCCTGGAAAAGTATAGATCATGGTATTAGCTGTACTCCAGTAATACAGCTAAACTAATACACCTTGGTTATACTGTAGTCAGGCAGGTGCTGATGAAGTGAACACATTTATCCACAAAGCACTTGGTTTTCACGAAATTGATCTGAAAGCAAGAAGTTAGAAGTCCCATAAAAAGTAATGTGTACATTTCTTTTGGAGCTGTCAGTGGATTGATATAAAGGAGACGATCTCCTTGCAAAAGGCAAAGTGGGCTTTGTGCTCTGGCTCATCTCCCAGCTGGAAGGCATAGAGAAAGAAAGGTGAGATCAGCTCTAGCATCACACCTGGGAGCCTTCCACAGTCACTGTGTGGTTTGGGAATCCCCAGGGCACATACAACCCACTAGACTACTTTGACGTTACACTCACAGTATACCTCAAGTGCTTTTAGGGTCAAAGACCTGAAACTTGTTGCTGAGGGACTCATTCACCTCAAGATACTGAGCATGGAGCTAACTCCATCAAACTCTTTCATTTGGGAAAAACATTGTCAAGGAGAATTGACAGTCAGCTGCTGCAGGATAGAGTAAAGAAGAAAATCAGGAAGATTATGGTTTATATACATCAATAGGAAATGCCATTTAATGCCACTTAAAAAGAGGCCAGGCTGTCAGCAATGCAGCCTTCTATGTAGAGGAGTAGCAAGTTATGTTACTCACAATTAGCATCTGGTTTAAACAAGACGAGACTACTGGCTGGGTGTTTTCCCGAAGAGGACCTTCTACAAGATTTACTCCCCACCCCAAAAAAAGCCGGAATGTGGAGTTTCAGTGAATAGTGCCAGGCCCGCCTAATTCTCTGGGCTGCAGGTGAGGAATAGCAGGAAGGAGGGGCTTTTCACAGGTTTTCACAGGTAATTGCCCAGATTTGTTCTGTTATGGGGCTGGGTTGGTACAGGAAGAATTTTTTTATTATTATTATTAAACAGACCATGTAGTACAAAATATATTAAAATTCTGCGAGTTTGAAAGAGATTATCCCAATAAATAAGAAAGTTAAGTAATAGAGTGTTAGTCCCTGATTAGTTGAGCTGTGTGTTAAGATGAAGCATCTAGACATTAACACATGTGCACAGTGAGCATGGAGATGTACAGTGCATGAGGCCTGCTTACAACTCATGACCTAGCAGAGTACAAGCAGTCAGTGGCTAAGGAGAGCAGTAATAACGATGAAGAGACAGAGGGGTGTGAAGAGTGCAGACAGCTATCTACCCAACTTCCTCAGGAGTGTACCAATGTCCACAGTAAACACAACAGACTATATTGTGCATGAGGTGCAGCATTTTCTCCCCCTTACATCATCCTAAGCCCACAAGGGGAGAAGGATAGCGGGGAAAGAGCCCCATGCCCAAACACTCTTGAGCAGTCTGTCATGAATGATACACAACTAAAAGTGTTTTACAGCTTACATTCCCGCTGCTTGTATTCCATGAAGGAGGCTGACTCCTGCACACATAAGCAAGTGGCTGGGAGAAGGACACTGCACTCTTCCCCCTGGCACACCCAGGCTGGTGTGAGGAGAATCTGGCTTTGTGTACATTACTGCTCAGAGTTCTGAAATAGCACATTAACAATTTTCACTTCTATAACCCTTTTCATGAGGTTCTCATAAGACTTTCCAAGCATTAATTATGTTAAACCTTATCTCACAGTCATGTTGTACAGATGGAAAGATCAGAACCATCCCCCACCCACTGGTACACCACCTTAACTAATGTGGAATGCAATAGCCACAGTGCATAGGAACTCTATGCAACCATCTAGGCCAGGGCATGAAGTGAGAATGGCTCAAACCATTTTTCATAAAGTAAAGATGCTTTTATAATACGGGCCTTTGTTCTGGTGGAGGAATTCTACTGCTATAAATTTATTTCCCTAGTAAATGAAGGAGTTATCACACATTTTACCTCAGGATTCTTGGTCTCCTAGTGAACTTAAACGCAGAGCCATTATAGCAGCACTTTAATATGTAAACATTACATTCCCGGTCCTTTAGAATAATTCATTTAGTGAAATAAAATCCTGCAAGTAAAACACATGATCAAACTCTTCAGTTGAACTGGCCCAATAATTGCTCTAGGACTGGAGGGAGTCCAGTGACGTTGCAATTTATGACCACTTTCGGGGGGGAAGGGGGGAAGAGGAGGAAATCCATCCTGAAGTATCTGCTAAGGAATGAGTTGTGGTGAGATCGGAGCGAACATACACTGCAGCTTTCTGTAACACTAAGTGGTCACTAATGTATGCTGAATTCCATTGTAATTCTGATGGAATCACATTTGACATTCATATAAGTAACAAAATTCCTCAGGAATAAATTTACTACAATAAGGAGCAAAGGGAGGAAGAATGAAAGATGAATCATCGAGACATGCCCTTTTCTATAATCACTGCTCACCCAAAATGATTTGCCCAGTTTAAATCGCACAGCCAGAGGCCGACAGAAACCAAGTGGTAAGATGGTCATTTCCATGGCAGCCACAACCAAAATACAGTTATGGTTTATCGGAGAAATACAGTTAAGGTTGAAAGCTGTAAAAAAGCATAAAGAAAATTAAGTACTTGAGATGAGCTGCCTGGGGGCAATAGAAAAATGCTGCTCTACAAAGGGGCCTGAATTAGATGACCCTCATCTTTGCTTTTATTAAACAATCTAGGAGCTGTGGCTGGAGCAGACCTGAGGGAGCAGGTGTGTCTAATAAAACCATTTTAACCCTTTCAACTCCACACACAAGGATTTAAAAAGCCGAGAACATACACATTGCAGGGAACAATGAAATCAGAATTTTCATACTATTAAATAAAGACTTTACACAAGCTTCAAATTGCAGAATGGCAGCATGAAAATCCAACACAGAGACTCAAGGAAAGGCATGCCGTCATGATATTTGAAAGACCTGAAGGGGTTTGGAATCTTTTCCTTTCAGTAGCGTAGCACGTCCCACAGTACTTTGGGGTTGGGAGTCAGACATATCCCGGTACAATGGACTGGAGAGCAAGGGCCTGCTCTAAGACTGATTGCATCATTTGCCCTGAAGATAGTATATTCAACATTTAATTTTACACTGCAACATGAACTTTGCCCCTGAATTGCACGCTTCACACCCCTCAAACAGGCTTACAGGACACAATAAAGATTGTTCAACATTTCTAAGGGGTTTGAACACCAGGGCTATAGGCACCTTCGAAGAAGCTAAGACTAAGAGCCTGAGAAAAGGAAGAGAGGAAGGACACAGCCATGCAGGTGAAAAAACAAACTCAACTCCAACCAGGCCTGAACTCTGAGGCCTCCAGAAGTACCAGAAAACTCACAGCAGCCTATTAAAGAGATGTCTAGCCTCCCTTTGCAGAGCCAAGAGGCCTAAAGAGTGCCTCTGATTGTGGACAAAACCTAAACATACATATATGGCCTGTGAAGTCATCATCTAATGAATTAAAGTAACAGCTAAACCATGTAAGAAAGGGCAGCAAACTTTACTCTGTTGCTTATTCTTAAGCAAATACTTCAGGGACAAGTCTTATTAGTCAAATACTGTTAGTACAATTGGAATGACATCTGGCTGAATCCTGTTCTTCAGAATACACAAATACGTCCTTCCACCATGAAAGGCCAACTGGCATTTCCCCGATGCAAAACAGCAGGATACACTGAACTGAAGTTGCACTTTTTTAGACTCCCATTGGGTCTAGTAATCATTGATACAGAACAGCAGCATCTCTCCACTTAAGGCAGTTAATAAAGTTAACCTTTGCCAGCTAAGCCTATTCCTCTTTCCTGGAGTCTTGAAGAGATCCTATAGCAGATTTATCACCTCTACCCTTCAATTCTATTTTTGGAAAGTATGGAACTTTTGCATATGTTGCAATGAAAAGAGTATATTAGCACAGCTACTTTTTCGTTACAGTAATGAGAGCCTTGAAAACACAAAGAAACATGCCTTTTAAGCGCTGAAACAAATTACAGCAACTGAGTCTTAAAAGGAATTTCCGAGTAAAAATATAGTATTGCATGAAGTTGTTATGGCAACTGATGTTGTAAAAGTAACTACATCGGGACAAGTTTTCTTCATCCATTCTGCACAGCAAAGTCCCTGAAAACTTTACAATAAAATTATGCCTTAAAAGTCAAATAAGTCATAAATATAGCTTATCCCAAAATCCTTAACATTCCAGCCTCACGCCATCTGTGTGCAGTTATATTTTCTCATTAGTAGACTATCTACTAAAACCACTTACCATTAAAAAATCCCATCCAATATTTTTTAATGTAATTTATCAATTTAAACACATTGCATAATGTGATATTCTGCAGCATTCCATTAAAATGATAAATAGCCACAGAAAAACAAGAGATTAAATATATTGTAATGCAACAGAACAGTATTTAAATTTAAATAAACCTGCACATGGAAGGGGAAGTATATGGTATTTGGGAACAAGAACAGTGCAAATTTAACTGCAGATCTCAGAATCAGAGAGTATTAAGAGGACAGAGGAAGAGGGGCAATAAGAAATGACAGTCAACTTCAGAGGAAATAAAATTTCCATTAGGCTTTGTTATAAGATTACATCAAAGCAGTTCATATGTTTTAATCTGGGGAAAAGAAAAAGTAGCTACTTGGGGTTTGTGCCTGGGGGCTGCCTCTGCGTACTGAACCAGACAGTTTGCATAATGAACAATTTTTATTCAATCAGGATTTCAGCACAGATAGCTCCCACTCAGTGGTCCCTAGCAGAAAGGGGGTTTGGAAATGGTTTCTATTCTTAAAGCGCCACCTGCTGGCTCTAGGTTATACACCATTAATTCAGAGAAAGCTCACATTAACCAGTTGTTGTTATCCTAAACATATTAAATTGAAACACTTTCATCCTAAAAGTTAAGGCAGTGACCAAAAAAGGCCAGAAGAAAGAAAATCCTGAGACTGGACATAGATTTAAAAAAAAAAATAATAAAATACCAAATGGAAGAAAATGAATTTTATCCCAGATTTCTACCAATATTGTAGTTGATTTAGGCTTGTTCAACTGCTTAGTTAGACCCTGAATTGTGATGACAGTTTTTAAGCAGGGAAGCTCTATGGGCTGCCACACATGCCTGTAAGTCCACATGATTCGAGGGCCCAATTAAGACAACAGGGGGAAAGATACCGTGTGAACACAGCACCCCAGACAGAGCATCAGGACGGAAGGAGGAATCTCAATTTACTGCATAACAAATAACATTTTGCACATTAACCACTTACTGACTTGGTTTTTGTTCTATCGCTGTTTGAGGTATAAGAAAATGCAACATAAACTGAAAGGATTTTTTATTTAGGTGTAAGAGCTGAGCCAATCATTTCTGAAAATTGGTACAAAATGAATATTACTTCCCAGGAGAGGCAGCTTGTATGAGACAGCTGAGACAGGGAGGGTTTATAACCTAAACCCCATTTTCCAGCAGTTATTCCAGTGGCTGCACTGCTGATTACCTTCAGCAACAGTGCAGGATGGAGCTGCTTATCCAGACTGGTCACTAACTGCTTCACGGAAAAAAATCAAACTAAGCTGCATGAAACGGTTTACTAAATCTTAGGGTGATAATTTAAATGTTTAAAATATGCACATGGTAATTCAGAACTAATTACCCTGAGCACATTTGAAACATTTATGCCATCATCTCTGAATCCTGTCTATTGATTGTGCTCTGCTACTGCACTCTAGTGTGTCTATAAACTGCTTCAGTAAATTTAACATCCAGCCTAATTCAAGTCGTTTCTGTCTCCTGTCGTGGACTGATGCAGAAACCCATTTCCCTTACTTTCAGAAGTAGAGCCTGCTTGGATTTCAATCCAGCTCTGTACAAAACCACAATGTGTTCATGTAGTTCTGCTTACACAGAATTATTGTTTTCTTCACCGTTCTTACTCCTCATTTCTATGGTTTAAAATCTAGATTGCGATATTGCACCACCGTTACCTCTGGACTTTTAATCCTGAGAGATCTCATCTCTCTCCTCAGTCCCTTAATTTTTCAGTATTTGTGGAAGAAGAAACTTGAAATGCCTGGTTATTTTGCAGTCTATTTTCTCCAAGTTTACAACTTCCCTAATGGGATTAATAAAAAGTAGACAACAGTGACCCACAGTGACCTGAATGAGTAAAGAGAACCAGGCAGGTATATACGCTGCCAATTACTACGGCTCCTAAACCGATGTCAGGACATGGATAGGAGAAAGGCAAACTCCTTGCTATCCGCATGAAAGTTAAACACAATCTGCCTCTGGCCAGAGTTTACAGAACAAGTGTTGTGCACTGGGATCCTAGTGGGACCTTCAGCCAATATGCCTATAACTCAACTGGGTAGAAAAGACTGACATTACTTCTCCAAATTATAAATTCTATTTTCCAATCTATCTGGATGGATTAAGCTCAGACTTGAGATCCAGAATTTAAAGATTCAGAATTCAGAAGCTATGATGAGTCAAGAGGAGGAATTAGCATCTAAGTTATAAATATGCTCCAACAAACTGTCAGTTTGCTACCCCTTCACTGTTTGAAGATGGTGGCATCAGGCTCGCAACGTTTACAGACACAAACCTAGGAAGGATTTCCACAACCCAGACGAAGTTTGATAGCAATAGTAGTTGGAAAAACATTCTTCATTCCCCATTGTCCAAAGGAGGAGAGTTAAGAGCCTTGTAAGGAACTGAATGTGGGTCATTCCAGTATTATCCCCTGCAGGATCTCTACATCCAGTTGGATGAAGGCAGACAGAACCACTGGAATACAGAATATCTTTGCAGTGCTTAGTTGGGTTAACAGAAGCCACTAATATCACACAAACACTCAAGGCAGTAGGTAATGTAGGTAATAAATAATGATACTAGCTACTCAGATTTTCTGCCAAGCTGTCACTGACTTAACTGGTAACAAGAGGCCTCTTTACAATGAGAGAGAATTTCTCTGAGTACAGATTTAAAAGCTAAAGTTTGGCAGGAGACTGCAAGAAGGATGAGGAAGAGGTAAAAGCCAATTTTACCTGGTAATCTGCTATGCTATTTGTGTCCTATCTGGATCATGCCTCATGCATTAAGAGTACCCTACATTCTTCCTATTCGCTCTAGCTCTTTGATAACACACAAGAGCTAATGGTTTCTATTATAGGCATGTGCAGAGGGTGGCTGCAGCACGCACATCTGTCTGTGAAATAGATGTTAGGCTGGGAAGATGCCTAAACACCTTCATTCCTGAGCAAATGGGGATGGCAGTGGTACTTTTCAAGCACCCTCCCAATGTGACAGCCATGTGATTGACAGGGCTCTGTGCTAAGAGCCTGCAAGTGTGCCTACTGTAAATAGCAATGTTTCAGAGCAGCCCTAACAGAATATTGCACAAAGTTATACCCTTAAGAGTTACTCTAATGAGTATTTCCACACCAAAAACTATACAAACATTCCCAATATAAAAAAACCAGCAAAAACAAACAGCTGTGGAGCAAAATATGAGGTTAGAACACTCTCCAATTCAAGAGAAAATTATTAAAAACAGCTAAGGATAGTGTTGGCGTCTTTTGAAATGAGTTGGTTAAATTCAGAAGAGGCAGTTACACGTGACAAACTATTTTCTGTTTAATTAGCGAGCTCTGTGTGGAACACTTCCAGGCAAAGGAGAGGATCAGATTGTGATACAGCATCTCCATTATTGGGACAGCACCTTAATGTTTCAAATGTGCAAACATTTTCAACCAATCACAAAGAGAAAAGGGGCTTTGTTTGGTTAGAGGAATATGGAAGTATAAAGTCTTGTCAAAAGCTTTTAATAGGAAACAAGCAAGAGCTGGCCCTTCTTACAACAGGCATTAATGCAGGGCATTCTCTCTCTCGAAAAAGGATGGTCTTTGCTCCATGACTTGCTGAAAACACAAATGCACTTTACAGGGAAAGCTATGACAAGGAGATATAAGAGTGTCTGTCCTTGGTTAAAATCTTTAACTCTTAACTAGCTTAGAGGGTGCTAGGTTCACAAAGAGAAAAGTATCCAGCTATTCACCCCAGGATTCTGGAATAAACGACAACTGAAAGGAAATTCTAGCTAATACAAGTTAAATATAGGTTACGTTAGCTGCATTTTATAAGCACTAGGAATGTTACCGGAGAAAGCTGTCATTTTTAATGACAGCACAAGCTCCAATTACCAGGAAGTTGATACACTTGGGAGTTGGAAGAATTTTTTTTAAATTGCTTGAAATCTAAAAAAAACTTTGTTATCAGCTTCTGAACTGGATGTAAATAACTTCACCTGATCCTAAGAAATGTAGCCATTTCACATGACACTTGAACAGGTTAAAACAATTTTTAAAATTTAGCTTCAATTTCCTGCAAAATTTTACACAGGCTTTATGACAACACCAAGGAGGACATGTAAACCTAAACTTGGAGGGAAATATTGCCACAAAGAGAGAAGCGAGGCTGAAAGTGGCTCAAAGCATTAGCAGGGTCTGGTTTAAAAAGTCAGTCAAGGCAGTGACACTCCCATCACCCTTCAGTTGCATGGGCAGTGCCACTGAGCCCATGAAACAAGGCAGGTATACACATGTAGGTAAGATGGTTCTGTTCCTTAGTGGCAAGACTCCAAGCCTACATTTCTGTATTATATTAAGGCCACCTTGGCCTGAACCAAAACCAGGCAACACTGACCACTGCTCTGATTGAGCCTAAATCAGAATATTTGTTGTGTGTTTTTTTCACAACAGATCTGCTTTAAAAAGGACAGGAGTGGTTTCACTGCTGTAATACTGTACTAATTTCTCTTAAGAGTTTACATAATGCAAAGTTCCTTCTGCACATACCAGTTTATAGGAAACGGAAAGCTGTTTGGAGAGCTCAGATCTGAAAAAAATTGAAAAAATGGACCTATATACTAGCAGAATAGCTTGGTATTAAGAGCTAGTACAAAGGGGTGGAAAAGCTAAATGATGAAAATTTTAGTCCCACAAAGATAAATGAAAACCTTAGAGAGTCAATAAGGGGAACAGTAGCTTTCTAGTTTGTGGCAAGTAAAAAGCAGGATCGAATCATTACCTGAAGAGGAACCTGTATCATTTTCTATAAATAAAACCTGCAAGGCACATTGCCAAAGCAGCAAAAGTCAATATTGCTTTTCCATACGTGCTGCCAAACTTCGCTTTTAGACAGTATATTAATTATATAATCAATAACTGTGGTTTTCATTAGTGTATTAAATACCTCAATCAATATTTTTACCTTTCAGAAACAGTCCTTTAAAAAAGAGGTGGGGGGGAGGATTTTTGACCAGGTAGTTCAAAAAGTTAGTGAAACACACCAAAGACTAGTAGGGTTTTAATGGAAAGCATAAAACAATGGAAACAAGACAGAAATCAGATTAGTCTTTTTTTTCAGCCTCTTGCACAATAAGACACGAGGGGAGTTCTAGGACTATTTAAAATAAAGTCAAGAATATTAACTTTTTTCTTAATTGTGTATCAGTGATATCAAAGTGGATATGACAAACATTGATCCATAAGTGAAAGATATTATGTAGAACAACATAATTGGCCTTTATTGCTGTTATGCTTAAAAAAAAAAAAAAAAAAAAAGGTCCAAGAACCAGAATCTATTTAGTAGATCCTCTGGGAACAAACTCTTAAAAACAAACACTGGTATTTGTTTATGGTGCGTCTCCAAAGAGAAATCTAAAGTGCAGCTTTGGAATTGCTTCCTCACAGGAACATCCTAATAAAAACATGTCCACACAACAGTTGTGGAATAGCTATTTGTCTCCTCTTCCCCCAACCTAAAAGCAAGAGAAATAGACTAACGGGCTCACCACACAGGAACATTTCATGTGAACATCTTGTTTTCAGTGCTCCCAAATTGGGAGGGAGGGGAAGCATAAGGGAGGAGCAGAACTAAAAGACTGGTTAGCAGAGTGGAAAGAGATCATCACGTCTAACACAATTTGTCAATCCAGAACAGTGTTGAAGACTGTACTTTTCTAGTCAACGCTTTACAAGCAAGGTCAAAGTGAACAAGTACTTCCATAAAAATTCAGAGGCATCAGCAAAAGCACCAAGTACAATCTACTCACTACCTTCAGAGTCCAAAAAGGGGAAAAGTTGTCCATGCGGTTAATGGGCCTGGGAAAATGCAATTCATGCCCATTATCAGCAATGGCATTAAGCGCTCCTAACCACAAAAGGATCCACCAACTGAAGGACACAAACAGGACATCAAGAAGTAAAGAGTGCACCAATCAAGCACACAAACTACAGTTGTATAACAAAATTCAGTTCTGCTACCATAAACTGACCACAATACTGCCTGGATGTTTGGAGCTATGCAGCAAACGCCAAGCTGTGAGCTGCAGCTAGGGAACACATAATTAATGTGATTAGGAGCACACACAGCAAGCATGCTCTGCTGACTGTAAAGTCCAGTAGCATAATTACCTGTTTTCTGCACCAGCTCACTGTCTGTACAAATCTCAAAGCCTAGTTAGCTTTAGACTGCTGTGTAAACATCAATATAACTCCCAAAAGTGCCAAATCACCAGCATTTGCTGGTGCAGAAACGGTAAAAAAATCATTGCATTTCCATGTTGCCAACATCAGGCAGAGAAATCTCCATTACTCAGTCTAACCTTAGAGTTTGTAATAAGGTAATGTCTCCCCAAGTGAACACTTATGAAAGCTAATTAATTGTTTTCCAGTAATGAGATCTTCAGTGTTCAAAGAAAGCAGAATTCACAACACAGGACAAAGCTCTGTTGTTTATTGGTTTTGTTTACTGAAACACAGCTTTAACAAAGTGCCCCTCAATAGAAAAACTTGTTTCTGATTAACATTGTTACTAACAAAACCAAAGAAATTCAACACCAACAAGAAATATGTATAAGGTAGGAAATATGTGCAATCAGCCAAAACCCACAATATTAATTGAAGTGAAAACTAAAGCAATGCTTTGTAGTTGCTTAGATTTCCCTGGGGGATAGAGAGTCAATGCTTATCAGTCTCTCTCAGAAGAGACAATTTTGATTAATATCAGACCCATTTGACTCAGTCTGATAAACCCTGAAGGAATGATATTCTTCAGATATGAGATATGTCTTTGATTAATAATTCTACCATATTGCTATTCCAAGCATTAACAACTGCCTGGCACCTGTGGAAAGAGAAAACCTTTGAATTCTGAGGAAGGAGGACTGACTCATGCTAATAAGTCCTTTTTCCTTAGTCCACATCAGAAAGCCACATGACAGTCTCTCCTTCCTTCCCTCCCACCCTCTTCAGAAAAAGTCAGAGTGCCAAGGTGTCACCAGTCTCTTCAAATAAAAAAAACTCTAGGTAATTTAGCTTTAAATCTCTAAAAAGAGCAAAGTTATTTTAGCAAAGGCAATGAAATCTTAACACAGGTTGCAGGCCTGCATGAGTGACTAGTATCAGTTTGTCTAGAGATTGCTTTTTAGCTCTGCTATAGTTTAATTGACCAAGATAGTCTACAATACCAAGGCCACCTGAGTGCACTCTTTTATCTACCACTGGGTATCTGTACACAGGATTCCACGAAATCATGTACCCACTATAAAGGGCTACCATGCACTGTGTAACTAATGCCAAATTGTCACACGGGAGTGGGAAGAAATCAATTTAACTTCAGCTCTTTAGTTATTCTCTGCAGAAGTTCTAGCTTCAGCTCAATCATCGTCATCCTTCTCATCCTAGTTGTACTGCATTTTTCCTGATGTTCATGATCAGCCTCTTGCTGTATTCTTTGTGATTCACAGGCTTCACATCCAACGCTGTAGCCTTAATACGAGATTCATCCTTTGAGAGAGAAAAGTGGTATATAAGAGAGGGAGAGCTGGGGCTCAGTGCTCCAGACACATGAGTTCTAATCTCCCTTTGCTAAGTTTACTCAGCATTGTGAAGTTCTGGCTTCCAGAGCTAATAGTTCCAGTGAAAACAAAATGAAAAGCTAGATTTTGCTGAGTAAGAGAAGCAATAATCACAGAATGACACTGATCCTTCTCTCATTCCATGCTATTTTAGTTAGGATGGACACCATTCACCTTTCAAAGCTGCTTCCCCCCCACACACACAGCATGAAAGAAGGAAGCTTCCTGTCAATCTAGGATAAATATAGCAAAGCTATATGCCTGCTATCCTTCTGGTGGGGGTACTTACATTGTAAGTCTCCAGCTTGACTCTGATCCTGAACTCATATGAGCTGAAGTTGGCATTTTGGAAGACTTCCTCAAATGCCTGCTCATTCTGTGAGGAGGACAAAGACAGACGTGAGACGATGACACTCCAAGCATCCAGCTGCACCTTAAAGTCTCAGAATAGCTCAGTCATTGTAAAGTTTGAGGGGATTTGTTAAAATATAGACCAGCTGGGTCAATGGATGTGTGTGGGCATAGTAAAATCTAGGCGTTTGGAGGACTGGTCTTCCGACCAATTGTTTAGTCTCCACAGTCATTGTTTAAATTAAATTTTGTAAAAGATGAAGTTTCTAGTCCATGTTGAAGACGCTTGGCCATCTGAAACAATGCACAGTTGTCTTGAGTTCGCAGAGAACTAAATTGAGATATTACCATCAACTGTGAAGTCTCCTCATGCTTCTTAACTGGGATTAATGCTGATCCTTAATTACAGTCACTTACATGCCATGATGGTTAGCCATTTCACTGCCAACCGTCTTATCAGACTTATTCAGCTTCCGTGCTTATCTAGTGAAGCTGCATGTATCCCGGCCATCCTGACACTCCATTTGAAAGGATACCATATAAGAAAAAGGATGAATGATCTGATTTTTTTTTCCCATAACCATACAAAGACTGTTCAAGTTGCACGGAAAAGCAACCAAAGGGCAGAAAAAGTTAAGTTTACACATGCAATGGTAACTATCCATGTGTCTATTATAACACAGACTTTGCTTACATGATCACATACCATTTCTCAAGTACAGTACACTATCAAACAAGCTGTGGGGGCAGGATTTGGTTTTTTTTAAACAAAGTTTTACATTTTAAAAACTGTTCAGACATTCCCTGAGTGATACAGGCAAATAAATCTGTAATTATGTCTCTATTATACAATTGGGCTATAGTGGGACAGTCCAAAGTCAAGGAGCAGATAACTGTCAGACCCAAGAGTTGAACCCAGCTCTTATGATTCACAAGCCAAAGTCAAGTCTGTTGCCCCCAAGTGCTGCTCTAGCAAGTTACTCACTGTGTGTCTTACTTTTTCTGTGAGAAATACTATTTTGTACCTTCATAGTGGTTTCATCTGTCAATCTCAAAAGGCATGACAAAGGTAGGTGAGCAGGAGCAACACAGTTCTACACACATCCATTCTTAAGTGATTTTTTTCAGAGTGTCACCAGGATTAGTGACCAAGACACCATAAGAACATAAGAACAGTTATGCTGGGTCAGACTAATGTGTAGCCCAGTATTCTGTCTTCTGACAGCGGCCAATACCCAGATCTCATTACACTAGGGACTTGGGTCTATTTCCAGTTCTGTCACAAACTTATTGTTATCTTGGACAGGTGGGGAATGTTGCTCTTACAGAAGCACCATCCTTTTACCAGTGCCCCACATTTCCCTGAAAACTTTGGCAATAGGCCCGGGGCAGCTCTGAGCAAGGGAGATGAAAGAGTTTACTTACACTTACACATGCATCATGGCCTTTGCCACACACAATCTCTGATCCAATGCCCATTGAAGTCAACGAAAGAATTCCCCTTCAGAGAGCACTGGATCAGGCCTTTAGTGAAAAAATTCAGGAAAAGTGTACTGTGAATACACAGAACACTGTTTTTAAAGGCTCATAAAACTGTCAAATCAAAACCAATTTTGTCTGAAACACTCAACTGCACCTCTTCTCCACAAGGGCTCACTCCATACTATTTCAACTTTCTATCCTGAGCCATTTCCCTTATAGAGCTCTTAAAAAACAAAAGAAGTTTTTGTTTGTTTGTTCTGTTTTTCGTAATTCAGAAAGTATTTTCCCCCCAACCCTCCTCTGACTCAGAACTGACTGAACTATTTTTGTTCAGAATCAGGCAGACACTAACCATGTCTGAAAGATAAAAGTTTCAGTAAGTTAGGCATGCAAAATGAAAATTTATACAAAACGTGACTATGGTCATGACCAGCTTCACACCTCAATGGTGGACAGCTGAGCCACATACCACTATCCTTCCAAAATAAAGTCAGGTTACGTTATATAGCTGACGGGGGAAAAAATATGTTGCCCTTCTGTGCAGCAGCGTTCCTCTAAGACTTCGGATCCAGTAACAGCTATTACACTTCAGTTTAATAAGCCAAGTATTTCTGAATGACCTGCTTCATCTCTGATATGAGCTTTGACACTAAATGACCATTTTCAAGAGAAAAAGCTAGAAAAAAGGTTTTTTTGGGGTTTTTTTTGGTTTTGGTTTTTGAGAAGGGAATGAAATTCTGGTAGAGGAGAGGCATATATACATAAAGAGAAGAAAAGAGTCATTTTTATTAAAGTTTAAGTGGTTTATTATTAATTTTAAAACTATTCTAATCTGGTGAGACAAAGGTCTAAAACATCTCTGTAAACACTATTTAAAAAGCCATAATTTTTGTCAGGCCTACAAAACTGAATTCCACTAAGCAGAACCAGTAAAATTAGCCTCAGAAGTGAGCTGATAAGAGATTATGCTAGTGTGACCAAGAAAGCAGGAAGCCGTGCTTCTGTCTCAGTTATTGTCAAGAGAATTATTTGTGAAGTGTTCTGGATTTTTTGTTTTGTTTTAAACAAGCACATTAGAAATATACATTGAAATATACACGTTAGAAATATACATTCTAGACTGAGAAATGCTGATAAGATTTTTCAAACCATTCTGAATACCTGATTCAATACAGTGAAATAAAAACAGACTATTCCTTTCATTGCACTCCATGTGTGTCACTGGATGGTTAGCATTTTAAGGGGAAGTTGGGCCCCAACCGCACCTGTGACTAGTCAACTGCCTCCCAGCAGAGGCTATGAGGCCAGGATCAGGTGACAGCTTCAAGATTATCTGGTTCTCACAAAAACCAGCAAGTCAGCTGCTGGGGAGAGCTGCAGAGAGTAGTAGGCACCTACAAGAGTTCTTGGGTCAGGGGAAAGAACCTGGTTTATGTATGGTTCTCAGGCAGATGGCCTGAAGAATGTAATCCTGCAGAGAGACAACTAAGAAGAAGGGAGCAGGGTCTGTGGAGCATATGCCTGTATTAATAGACACACTCCTTGAGAAGACCTTGATCAGAGGCAATGGACATGACTGATGTGTTAAGCTTGGGTTATTTTGAAGAAATAAAGCTATAGTCCTGAAGAGAAAGGGACTGAAATCTTGAGGCTGGAGAGTGTTTTTTGGCATACACGCCAGTGAGCGAGTCCACCTGCTTACTTCTGTGGCTAAAATCAAATTCCATCTCTCACATACTCATCTCAATAGACAAAGTTGATCTTGCAATAAGAGCCACATGAGTGGAACCCTAAGCCCCTGCAAATCCCCACTACCTTCAAAGGTGTTGTGTGCGCATGGGGGGGGTCTGTCCACACAGAACTCACTATACACCCATCAAGTGCCCTTTAGAATTAGTGAATTACCACAGAAGTCTTTCTAACTTTAGGATCAGAAGGGACAAGAGACCTTTCTGAGGGCAGAGCCACTATGCTACAGCTACCACTGGTGGTTTCCAATATCTCAATTTACAAAACACATGGAAAAAGAATCTTGTATAATCTAGATAGTTACTTTATTTAAAAACAAAAACAAAAAAACCCCACAGAACTAGCTGGTTGACTCACCTTTTCTTTCAGTTCTCCAAGGAAAGCAGCATTTTGCCCAAGAATGACCTCTGCTGATTCCTGAAAACAAGTCACCCATTGATTCTCCTGACAGTCTGCAATGTTCACCTAAAAAGAGTACACAGCCATTTAATCCAACTGCCTCCCAATCAAAAAAACTCAAGAACAAAGTTTTATTTTACAGCTGGAGAGTTTTAAACTTTGAGTGTGACTACTGCAGCCCCAAATCCCATGGCTTTTGTAACTATGTGTGTTGCATTTCATCACCCAATGAATAATCTTTTTCATATCTGCAGAAACTCTCTAGCAACATGCTTCAATCTTAGCTTGTGTTAAATTGCACACAGTCACAGGGAGAGGCCAACAAGCTGGCAATTTAAACATACGGGGAAATAAGGTACACAATGGCTGTATGCTGCCATCACCCTGAAGTACTAGTGTAAGTGACAGCAGAACACAGACCATTATCTTCAGTGCAACACAGCAATGAGTGAAGTTAGCTGAAAGCAGCAGTACATGTTTTTTCATGCCAGTGAACAGGAGCAGCAGCTGCATGCAGATTGATAACAGTCACACTACACTCAGGCAGGAAGGTCTGCTGTGCAGAAGCCTTGTATACATATCTCATTTGGAAACCAGGACTGGATGCACAGACTATGACAAACTTCAAAGATTTTGTTTGTTGTGTCAGATGCATAGTGCTTTCAACAGAACAGTAGGTGTCTTCACTAACTCAGATGCCAATACACTTTTAGGAAGGGACATGGCTGGAGCTTTACCTGAGCCTGCAATCTCTATCACCCAATCAATCAGTTTAAGAAATCAATTTGTGTCCTAATTTAACTTGAACGTCTTCATCTAGGCCTTTCAGCAAAGAACAGCTGCAAGATCACACTACTTTGAGACTCACACAATACCCAGGAACAATGTCGTACAAATTAAAGACCAAACAAAATCCTTAAGTGAATACTCTGGCTTCTGTGATGATTGAGTGTAAAAAACAGGAGACTAAAGTGGTGTGAAACTCATGAGCATACCTCCCACATCCCCCTACACTCCACAGAAGAAATACTAATCTATAGGGTAGTGTACACATTTTTAGATTTTCTAATGAGATGAGAATTTCCATTTGGAAGCACTGTTTCATTTAGTCTTTGTGTTACTCAAAGTGGAACTGCAGCGAGAGATCTCCTCCCAAGCAGACCCCTGAGCACAGCACTTCTAAAGGCAGGCACAACCCACTATTTTTCAAGCATTTTATAAATGTAAAGGCTGAACAGAATCTCAATGTGAGCGGTGCAAGCAGGTGTCACGGTAACAATTCTCAGACACACTATCCTAAAACAGGCTCCATTAATGCATGAGACACAGAACATTACCTACAGAAGGATAAACTAAGTATAGGTATCAGCTGTAAAAGTGCAATTGCTGCTCTCCATAAATGCCATTTGACATTAGTTTATCTTCAGAAGTGAAGAGGTGTGAGCCATCTATGTTTTGCACTGCATGCCACATTTGAAAACCACAATCAACTGGGTTAGCCAGAAACTTTTTGGAATAAAGAAAATTTTTTCATTGAAGCACAAGGAAACAAACTGCTAATCAGCTCAATTAAATATTCCTTACCTGCTTGGTTACAGCATACAAACTGTTTAATGTCATTTATCCACAGGAACCGTACATTGAACCACACTGCTCTGCTGCCCCATTTTTTTAGACAAAGGAGTATAATTATGTTTGTACTAGGCACATGGTCAAAGAGCAACAGTATTTCACCTAATCCTTTTACTTACCGCAAGGATCATGCGATACTTGAAGTTGGGGAACTCACGATCGCATTTCTCACAGCGATACAGTCCATTTTGTTGGTCTATCACTTTCTTATTGCAGTCCTGAGAGGGACATGCCTGATACATGCAGTTATCTTTGCGAAGGAATACCACTGTGCCCACACAGCTAAAATAATCTGCCTGAGAGAATGAGAGCAACATTAGCCATAAAACACTGGGATTGTTTTCTGAATCTGAGTTCTAAACTAATTGGAAAACATGAAAGGCCATAGGTGGATTTTTATGACTAACAGACCTCACATTTATGGGTCACTGCAACTTGCAACTCAAATCTGTGGTCACTACTGTTCTTTGGCTCCATTAAGTTAAATGCAGCCCCATAATCTTCACTGAACCATGTTCACAATCACTAGTTAATTCGAATAAGCACTTTTGCTGTCCCATCATCTCTAGTCAAGACTGGAGATTCATGTTCTGTTGTTCATTCGCAACAACAAAATTTTGAACTTCCCCCCTTTCACTTCTGAGAGTGAAGTTACAAAAGGCAGAGAATCTATACAATAGAGTGCCCTGCAGACTAACCCTGGATAAAACCAAAGCCTGCAGAACAAAAGAACTGCCATGCCAATGATTCATCAAGTCCAGTCTGTTTGACAGTGGCCAACACCAGAAGCTTCAGAGGAAGGCACAAAAAACTTCATAACAGACAATTATGGAATAGCCTATCTAGAAAGTCTCTTCCTAACCCTTAGATACTGGCTGGTTATGCCATGAAGCTTAGCATTTAAATTTAAATTTAAAGAGGTAGTGTAAACAAGTGGACAGAGCACTAGACCAGGACTCAAACATGGGTTCTAACCCCACTCTTCCAACTCTTCTATTGATCTGCAGGGTGACCTTGGGGAAGTCACTTCACCTCTCTATGCTTGTTTTCCTTCCACATTTAGTCTTGTTTATTTAGTTGAAAGCTTTTTGGGTCATGGAATGTGTCTCTCTTTTTCTGTTCAGGACCCACTCTGCTGGGGATTCTAGGTGCTATTATAGTATGAAAAATAAATAAAAATGATCCCATGAACTTCAGGATTAACCTTGATTAACCTTTGGACAAACTCAGTCAGAGCAAAAGTTCTAACAGACTCCACAGGTATCCCTCAATAACTGGAAACTTCGAACACTACACCTGGGTAAAACCTAGCTTATTTTCTATGCATCATACCCAATTCGCATTTAATAGCCCTATTTTACCTTATCTCCTTGCCCCAAATTTTCAGATTTGGCCTCATACAAAGTTTTCCAGTTGGTATTTCCCCCAGGTGTTGGTCCACCTCTCATATCAGAGATTGAGGTACATTCCAAATGCTGCCCTTCAGAGTCAAACCTGAAAGCACAGAGATTCTTCCAGTTTTGGAACACAAACCAGCCCCACTTATCCAAAAGCTTTTATTTAGTTGCATATACTTAATTTAGATGAGATTTTATCAGTGATTTGCACAGGAAACAATTACAGTAGCATGTGTATATTACACTAAAATAGCATTTCAGGATAAGTTAGTACTGTTTTAATTAGCATAGTATTTTATAATCTCAAAGATGGACAAATTCTGCTTTACATGTCCATAGCTTTGATGCCAGCTAGTGGCCAAACTAGGAACTGCATGCATTTTAGAAGCAGCCAGATAATATTTGCATAATTAGAATTAAATTACGAAGTGCCATTATCTTTCCTGCTGCTCTGAAAGAAAAGCAAACAGAGTTTAATAGATCATATTTCCTGACTTAAAATAAGCAAATACATCTGTCAGTGAAGCTGGTGCTACAATCCCTTTTCAAGTGATTTTGCAATTTCAACGAGGCAAAGTGGCAAACCTATTTCAGCAGAAAGCTCATTTCAATTGCTTCAACCTCCTAGAGACCACTATCCACAAAAGAGTAGACTCTTGCATCAACATGACCATGACCAGTAATTGAATTATAGCATATCTGATTTGGGTAGCAGAAGCTCTCAAAAACCCTACTAGTTTTATATCCATCACAAAGAAACAGTAGAAGTCCCCACTATAAGTAAAACTGTGCAAGATTTTGATTCTAATAACATTTTCAGTCACTCTGAGGCAGAAGTTTCTCATGCTCAGTCTTTGCCCAAAAGGGATTTTTTTCTGGAAATTTTGAGCAATAAACAGTTCAACTATTTTTCAGGAGCGCGACCACCACTTTACCCGCTGTACTACAAATTCTTGCAACATTTTTGGGCACAGCTTTACAGCCCAAATGATTAGGGAGTGAAAGTTGAAACCTGTCAAGAAGACAGACCTCACTGAGAAGTCCCTTTGAGTGTTTTGGTGAAAACTGGTTTGCATTTGACCAAATTATAATTGCTGACAACTGCACTTGGCATACAATTATCTTGCTGAGCATATGAAGTATGGAGGATGCAGCACCTACATGTGCCTGGCTAACTTAGTTGCGTATTGAAAACTGAACAGAAATCATGCAAGGCTGAGGTAATGGCTTCTTAGGAAGCATTGCCTCAACCTATGTACACTTTGAATGGGGTTGAAGGGAAGCCCCATAAGGAGGAAACAGAGGTCTTGGGGAGAGGAGACTTGAAAGCCTGGGAACCACTGAAATGGAACCAAAGTTTTTTTCCCCCAAGGTAACTGGTATCAATTTAAAAGGTTCCCAAGTCCTTACTCCAGACCCTTTCCAAAGGCACATCTTCTCCAAACTTCCCTCAAATATTAAAGTAAGCCTAAAAGCAGGCAGATGGTGCAAAGTGGGAGAATCAGAGGTTGAAGTATAACCATCTGTCCCTCCCCTCAAGGTCAGAAGAGGCTTGGAGCAGGGTGGTGAAAGCTCATCACTTCACACTCCAGCAACTTCAGTTAGGTGACAAGTGACACTGATAGACTTGAAAGGTAGCTATCCCAGGTATCCTCTGATGGACGGAAGGACATCATGATCTTGAACAAACAAAAATCTATAACTCTCAAAAAGAGAGAATGATACTATTTAGGATTCTGACATGCCAGAACCAAGAAACCCAACAGTTGAAGTAATTATTGGTGTCTCTCTCTCACATCACTGAAGAATTGAAAGGCATTGTTATTTTAATGCAGTGTTTGTTTAGCTTTCCGTAGGGAGGAAAGGGTCTCCAGTTCACCTGGGAGGGAGGCCATGTGCTCTCATCTGCACTGTAAGGTTTTATGATTCTCAGTACAATGCAATGCAGGCATCGCACTAAATCATCACAGGTAGTTTTACACTAACATGGCCAAGTAATTTTAAGAAATCTAAGTTATTGTGCATAGGCAACCACCAATGAAATATTAATTCCAGTGAAGTTTGAGAAAAAGCCCAACTATCAGGAAGGTCTAGTAGATCATGTCATGGGCTAACTTGCTCCACATTCTTTTTAAGCAGTTGAAGTACAATGTGAAATACACTATTCCCTTCCATAAAGCTATGATGCTCAACACTGGTTGTTTATTTAAAGGTAGCAATTCCATTGAATTATAGTTTGGAGTGTTTTCTCTGCAACTTAATTCCAAATACCTGGGTGGGATAAAGCTTCTCATCACCACCTTTCAGGATGCATGCCTCTGCTCTGTCTTGTATCTTAGATCTCACTTCTTATCCTCTCCTCTCCCCTCTTATCTTCAGTCATGCTTGTTTTCACACTTTTTTCCATGGTATGCCCTCCATCAGGCTCCCTCCCCTTTCAAATGTCTCCTCAAACCTCACTTATTTTGCAGAGCTCAAAAACATTAGCCTACACTTACATTAAAACAAACAAAACATGTATCTTAAGATAGAAACCTCTTCCACATTTCCCAATTCATTTGATGCTCATTGTCTACTGAAAGTGTAAGCTCCTTGAAGGAAGGGCTACTTTTGTATTTGGCAAGGACTGAGCACGCTGACAAGCACTTCGTAAAAAACAGCATCTAATGAAAATCACAGTAGTATCTAAACCCCACAACCATTAATAATTTTAACCTCAACAGCCCTGTGAGGTATGGAAATACTATCCTCATTTTACAGGTGAGAAATGGAAGCACAGGTCAGATGAAGTGATCTGTGATTAAGGTCATACAGTGAGTCTATGACTGAGGCAAGCACTGAATTAGGACCTCAGTGCCTGTCCTGTGCCTTATCCACTAGACCATTCTTCCTACACTTCTAGTTCCCTATTAACAGGGCTTGTAATCTAGCAGCACTAGTGGGCACCTCTGGAATTACATTACTTTGCTGACAAAGATGTGATGTTCTTTTATTATACCATAAAAGGCATCTCAAGGAAAAGGAGACTGTAATACAACAATAAAATCTTTCAAGAATCAAAACTATTCCTCCCACCCACGCTAGCTGAATCCACATAAGATCCTGCAGAGTAAATAAAGCTTGTGGAAGAAAAACACTGTCTCAGGTAAAACCAACAAAAGCAGAATTGTTAAAAGTCTGATTTCATGCTGCCTTCCAAAGTTCTGGGTCAGCATGCACCATTTCCACTCTAATTGCTTCTACTCCAATTCTTCATGGTTTGTCACAGGATTATAGGTTTGTCAGTTTAAGAATTTTTAAACCAACCTCTCAGAGGCCATAACGCCTCCAAGAGAAATAGAAACTGTTCTACCTAGAACCCAAACCCTCTGCTCCCCTTCTTAATGCTCTGTAGACTGCTCACAGATAGATTAGAGGGCTAAAACAATGACTAGAAACCACAACAAGTTAAAGTCAAGTACTATGCAGTCCCTTCTATTCAACACAAATACACAGTCTTACCATCCTCGGAGCTTAAACGCCTCTGGACTATCTGGGTTCACCACGACTGTGCTCGAGGCCAGGACAGAGAGACTCCGGCCACCAAAATCGGACACTCTGGCTCCTTTGATTGCTACCACAGGTTGTCTAGAACCATCAAATCTTTCAGCCTGTGAAAACACATAAAATAGTAATGGCCCAATGTGGCAGCTTACCTCGATTCTTAATTCATAGATCATGACTAAAAACAGGCCAAAGCTAGACCAAGTTGTTTGGCTAAATCTAAGAGGTACAGTATCAAAACTAGATTGTTAAGCCTTTGAAAAGAGGCTATTAATCATTGATTAAATGGTTTTTGTATCCTCAGTGGCCAATCTCAGAGGACGCAGGAAGTCCCCAAACCCTATTTAATTGTGTGTATTTAACTGGAGAAAACTGATTTGGAAAGGGAGTGTAGCTGCCCTCGATCAGAAGGGACTTAACCTGAAAGTGATCGCTCTCTAGACAGTGACATGCTGACAGGAGGACTTGAGTGGTCCAGTGCTTTCAGGAGGTGCAAGCTACTTGATTTTCTTTTGTCCTCTAACTCATAGTTTTTCAACCTGTGGTGCGCGTTCCCCCAGGGGTACGCGAGACACAGGCAGGGGGTATCCGGGGAAAAACAAAGTGAAGGAGAGGTGGGGGGGCAGTTGCCAACTTCTGGAAAAGCCAGGTGGCAGCTCCCCGCTTCCCGCCCAGTCCCAGCTGGGAGGTGAGCAGTAGCTGCTAGCTTCTGGGGGAGGCGGGCAGCAGCTCCCCACTTCCCGCTGGGTCCCAGCTCCCAGGTGGGAGCCCAGTGGCAGCCTCCTGCATCTTGTGAGCTGGGCTCGCAGAGGGGTAGCAGCCACCTGCGCCCCAGCTCCAAGCCAAAGGACAGCCTCCAGGGCCCTAGCTTGAAGATGGGCAGCAGCCACCTGCCCACATCCCCGGGTCCCAGCCGGCATGGAAGCCTCCTCTTCCCCAGCTTGGATTGGGTGGCAGTTGCCCGCCTCCTGGGCTGGCAGCCAGGTGGCAGCCCCTCTCCCTGTCTCACAGCCCAGTGCCCAGAAAACTTCACTAGCTGAGCAGTGAAATTGACAACTACGACAGCCCCAGATTTTACCAGTTACCCTCTTTTCCTGTCTCTCTCTCACCCTTTCCTCCTCTCAAATCTATGCAAAAATTCAGTGTGGTGCTTTATATTTTCCAGCATTGGCATGCCACTCAAAGCCTCCTAGCTTTGGCCAACATCACCTCTAGCCCAGGTATATACTTGAGTTGTGCACCCTTGATGTAAAGGTGGTAACGCTGCCCACACTAGATCTGACATCTGTCATATCACAGCCTTTTATATTCAGCCCTTCTTCCAACATATGGCTCACATTAGTCTGTAAATATAAAATCCCATGGAATATTGAGTGTTGGGGTACTTATTAAAATTTTCAGACGTTGGGGGTAACTTGTTACTTAAAAGGTTGAGAAACACTGCTCTAACTAAACTGAGAATGCCTTACCTAGTTTAGCTTATGAGAATCATAAATCTAGAGAAAGGAAAAAGGCTTTTGCTTAATGTAATTCCATTTTCTGTTTAACTGAAACAAGATGTATTAAGATTGCTGTTATCTGGGCCCTTTCAGAGAGACATCCCCAAAGAGAAGAGAACCCCATAACCTCTAAAGGGAGGTGCTGAAGGGTAAGAAGTTTCTGGAACCCATAGCCCTCAGGCAAGGGACCACTCATAGCAAGCTGTGTTGCCATCATGCTGTGGTGGGGTGGAGAAACTGAAAGATTAAGACTACAGTTGGCAATGGTGTTGGTCACACCCGCCACACTCAAAGAGATCATGAAATATTCTTACACATAACCACCCCCTCAATAATAGTAAAAAAAAAAATCAGATTTTTTTATTTAAATCAAATACAGGTTTATTCTTAAAAATAAAACCTATTTAAAACAGACACCCTATGTTACAATCAAGTAAAATCATGTAAGTTAAATATAAAAAATAAGCAGTCATGATTACCACTTCAACAAACTCTGGTTCCTGGTGTTTAGCCAGTGACTTCCCCCAGTTCAATTGTTTGACTTTCTTTAAAACTTGGTGGCAAACAAGGCTTTTGACAGCAGCAACCTCTTTTTCAGGAGCAGAGGGAATATGTTCTTCATATCAGTTTGTTCAGTTAGTTTAGTTCAATTACTAGTTCATTAAAAGTTAAGAAACCAGTTGCGAGCTGAAAAAGCAGGATAATATTTTTTCTTCAAATCTGTGAATAAAAACTAAGCGCCAGAGGATGAAATCCACTAATTCCAAAATCTTGAAGGTCATGGTGACCAGAAACAATCACTTCAGTTCACTAGCTACAGTGAATGCTTAACACAATCAATATAAACAGCCAGGGGAAGGAACACAAGTTAGAATAGGAAAAGAACAGGTTAAAGACTTTAAATAATTTAGAATCAACAAGGCCTGACAAAAAACTCATTCGAGGGTACTTAAACTAGCTGAAGCCATCTCAGAACCTTTAATGATTATCTTAAAGAACTCAGAGGATGGGTGAGGTCCTAGAGGACTGGACAAGAACAAATATAATACCTATCTTTAAAAAGGGGAACAAAGAGGACCAGGGAATATAGGCCAGTCAGCCTAACTTCAATACTTGGAAACACTGAAACAAAATTAAACAATCTGTAAGCCCCTGAAGCAGTGATTCTCTACCCGTGGGCTGCTTGTGGCCCAATCAGCACACAGCTGAGGTCCATGTGACATCTTCAGGGCCATACCGATAGTATATATATTGTGTGGATGTGGTCCACATAACACAGAGAGCTGCATATGTGGCCGACAAAGGTAAATAGGTCGAGAACCACTGTCCTGGAAGATAATTGTCGATGCCTTGTGGTTGAGGGTGATCTCTTTCACAGGTTGTGTTTTATGTGGGTCATTTGACTGAAAAGTCCTATCCTTGAGCTGCAGACTCGTTGGCAGATGGTGTTGGAAGGTGGAGTGGACTGTGATTGCTACATGACAGTTGTTGGTCCTTTCTTTTCTGGCATTTTTTTTTAAACCAAGGTGAGGAAATTTTCCTCAAAAGTGGTCATTCCTTCTCTGACAAGTCTTCACAAGTTTGCCCTGTCTTGGGTGACTATCTCCCAGTGTGTGATGTTGAGGTCACATCTTTTCATGTTTGTCTTGAGAGTATCTTTAAAGCGTTTCTTTTAGCTTTCCCGTTTCCCTTCTCCTTTGGTGAGTTGGGCATACAACAGTTGTTTTAATAGGCGTGCATCAGACATATGCACACAGTGCCCACTCCACCTTAGCTGGCGCTGAATAATCAGGGCCTCAAACATTAAAGATGTTGGCCTCCGTGAGCACACTAATGTTAGTGTGGCAATCTTCCCACTTTATGTTGAAAATCTTCCGGAGAAAGTGCTGGTGCTAGCATTCCAAGTTTTGCAAATGTTTTCTGTAGGTCACCCATGTCTCTCAGCCATAGAGGAGAGTTGGAATTACCAGCGCTTTGTAAGCTAAGTCTACTGCAGTGGTTCCCAATCTTTTTGGCTCAAGGGCCACAAATACCTTTTTTACAACTCTGAAGGGCCACCAGTCTATCAACTCATAAAAAATGTATTGATGTATACACCATTAAAGACTACAGATTACTTTAAATATATAATGAACATTTTGATGCTACTGTGCTCATTTTTACATTCACTATTTTACACCTACAAATTATTCACAGTATGTTATACACTCACAGACAAAGCACTAGCGTAGATGAGTGACTGTCACAACACACTGAAGCATGGCCTGAACATGGCCAGACAGCTAAGTCATGGTGGGTGGCCCGCTAAGTGCAGACCAAACTGGAAGGTACTGATTTTTAGAGTTCTGCCCCTCCAAGTATGGTGGATCCTGCTGCTCTGCCAGCAGCCTCTCCCTTCCTCCCCTCTCAGCCAGGGGGACAGGAGTTCAGTAAGGATGCTGCCTCCTCGCTGACCTCTCGTCTCCCTAGCTGCAGCAGGGAAACCACACGCATCCTGTAACCCTGTGCACGCCATCTGGGTCCCTAGGCAGTGGCTCCCTTCTGCAGCCAGGGGGACGGGAGATCAGTGCTCCCCTCCCTCTGGCTCCAGCAGGGACCCCAGCGCCTATAGACACAGGCGAAGTGCTTTGCCATGCTCCCTGCTACGGTCAGGTGGAGGGGAGCGCTGATCTCCCATCCCCTTGGCTGCAGCAAGGAGCCTGCACCGGTCTTGTAGCCGCGCGGCAACGCGCGCTGTCTGGGTCCTTAGACAGTGGTCCCCTTCTGTAGTCAGTGTGAGGGGAGTGGCAGGCCACTTTGAAAGAGCCTGCGGCCACGGGTTGGGAACTACTGGTCTAGTGTATGTTCTAATATCATGCTTTTTGAACACCTGGTGAGACAGTCTGCCAAAGTCAAGGCTGGCACAGCAGATTCTGTGCTGAACTTCGATATCTATATTTTCCCTCTGTGAGAGAAGGCTACCAAGGTAGGCAAAATGTTCTACAGTTTCCAGTTCCTCTGTCAACGTAGATCTTCCTTGTTTGGTCTGATGATTGATCAGGAGCAGGCTAGTGGAGGACTTTTGTTTTGTCGATCTTCAGAGTTAGCCCAAGGCTTCTGTAAGTTTCAGAGAAGTAATTAAGGGCGGTTTGTAAATCCTCCAAAGAGTATCATCTGCGTACTGGAGTTTGGTTATTATTGACAATGTTACTTTAGTTCAGGCACCAAGACAAGAGAGGTTGAAAAGGCCGCCATTGGTCCTATATTGGATGCCAATGCCCAGCGGCAGATGATCTTGGATTAATGTTTTCATAGCTGCTAGGAAAATGGAGAAGAGGGTATGAGTACACAATCTTGCTTTATGCCAGTTTGGATGACAAAGGGCATAGAGATAGCACCACTTCACAGGATGGAGCAGTCATCTGGTCCTGGAGGAGTCTTACAGTGGTGATAAATTTACTTGGGCAACCAAACTTTGATGTGATTTTCCACAGAGCCATATACAGCTCCTGATGTTGCTCTTAACATTTTTCCTGGATCTGCCTAGCTGAGAAAATTATATCAGTGGTGCCTTGTGATGGGCTGAAGCCACACTGAGACTCTAGGAGTTCTTCCTCTGAGAGAGGAAGCAGACAATTCAGTAATATTCTAGCAAGAATCTTCCCAGCGACGGAGAGAAGGGCAACGTCTTGGCTGTTACCCCAGTTGGCCCTATCACCTTTTCTAAAATGGTGATGTTAGCATTGCGTAAGTCAGTGGGGATTTCTTCAGCGTGCCAGATTTTAAGACACAGCTAGTGGAGCTTGTTTGTCAATGTTTCTCCTCCCACTTTCAGTACTTCAGCTGGTATGCCACCAGGACCTGATGCTTTATTGTTCTTCATTTGCTCAATTGCATTACACACCTCCACAAGTTGTTGGTGGACTGGCAAGAGTTTCTCAGACTGGGTGCTGAGAAATCGATGGTATCATTGATCACAGTTGATTATTTAGAAGCTTTTGGTAGTGTTCCTTCCAGCACTCTTTGATAGATTCATTGTCTTTAAGAAGGGTACTACCATCTTCAGATATCAGCAGTGTAAGGCTACATGAGTTTGGTCCAAACAAGGTCTTTGTCTCACAGAAAAAAGCTCTGCATATCATAGCTGTCAGCAAATACTTGAATTTATTTTGCTTTGTCCTCCCACCATGTGTTTTTAAATTTCTCAGATCCTCCGTTGAGCCTCATCTTTGATCTGATGGAAAAAGCTCTGCTTCTGGCTAAACAATGGGTTGTTTTGCCAGTCGCAGAAAGCTTTTCTTTTCTGGTCCGAGAGGGCTGTGATCTCGACGATATTATTGTCAAACCAGTCCTCATGGTGGTGAGTAGCAAGGCCAATAGATTCCTCACAAGCTGCATAGATAATCTGTTTTAGGGCTTCCCAGTCTTCTTCGACACTTGTGTTGTCATTTCCAGAGATTTTTCCACTGAGATGTACTTGGAAATTATTTTGGTGCTCTGAGGATTTAAGTCATTGGATGTTGTATTTCCGTTTAAGTGATTTGGATTGCTTTCTATGTTTTAGTGCAATCATGATGGACATGGCTGCCTTAACCAGATGATGGTAATTCCAGCAATCATGGGGTCTTCTCATGACACTGGTAATTTGGATGTCTCTTAGGCTATGTCTTCACTGACGGCGGCAAATTCGCTGCCATCAGATTGACTTATCTGGATCGACTGAGTGGTCACTGAAGACCCGCTCAGTCGATCCAGAAATTGACGTATTAAGACCACCTTCTCAAGTGGCACCTTGCAGTGAAAATGGCGTGCAGAACAGAAGTCGACCGGAATTACGCAAGTTTTTGCAAAGTTTGCGTAACTCTGATCAACTGCCGCCAAATCTCCGAGGTAAGTGAAGACAAGCCCTTTTCTCCTATGTTCTTACAATGACCTAGTCCAAAGGGTGCCACTGTTTTGAGAGGGGATGTTGCCAAGTTTTTGCTTGTTGCATTGTCTGAAGACTGTATTTGTAATCATAAGGCCGTGCTCTGCACATTTGCTGATTAGTAAGATGCCATTAGAATTGGTCTTATGCACTCCTTCCTTCCCAATGGTACCTCTCATAGAATATTACGGCTGGAGGGGGTCTCAGGAGGCCATCTGGTCCAAACCCTGGCTCAAAGCAGGACCAACCCCAACTAAATCATCCCAGCCAGGGCTTTGTCAAGCCAGACCTTAAAAATCTCTAAGGATGGAGATTCCACCATCTCCCTAGGTAACCCAGTTCAGTGCTTCACCACTCTCCTAATGAAAAAGTTTTTCTTAACATCCAACCTAGACCTTCCCCACTGCAACTTGAGGCTGCTGCTCCTTGTTCTGTCATCTGCCACCACTGAGAACAGCCTAGCTCCATCCTCCCTGAAACTCCCCTTCAAGTAGCTGAAGGGCATTATCAAATCCCCCCTTATACTTCTCTTCTGCAGACTAAACAAGCCTAGTTCCCTCAGCCTCTGCTCATAAACCATCTGCCCCAGTCACCTAATCATTTTTGTTGCCCTCCGCTGGACTCTCTCCAATTTGTCCACATCCTTTCTGTAGGAGGGGCCCAAAACTGGACACAATACTCTAAATGTGGCCTCAACCAATGCCAAGTAGAGGGGAATAATCACTTCCCTCAATCTGCTGGCAATGCTCCTACTAATGCAGCCAAAAAGGCCTTAGCCTTCTTGGCAATAAGGGGCACAAATCATGCCAACTCAATCTAGTTACCATCTTTGACAGAATTACTAGCCTAGTGGATAGGGAGGAAGGCGTAGATGTGATCTTGATTTTAGTAAGGTTTTTGACAGTCCCACATGACATTTTCATAAGCAAACTAGGGAAATGTGGTCTATATGAAATCAATAAAAAGTGGGCACCTAATAGGTTGGAAGACCATAGTCAAAGAGTAGTTATCAATGGTTTGCTGTCAAATTGAGAAGACGTACTTAGTGGGAGCCTGTAGAAATCTGTCCTGAGTATGTACTATTGAATATTTTCATTAGTGACTTGGATAATAGAGTGGAGAGTATGCTTATAAATTTAAAATATGCTTATAAAAATTGATGTCCCTTCTAGCTCTACATTTATAGGATTCTATAATTCTTCCTTGTCTAGTAAAAAATACATCGTTCACTATTTCTAATATAATAAAAAATATAAAAATAAGAACCTGAATAAACGTAAATTAAGCTATAGAATTGCATATCGATAAAGTGCATCTTCCTGGTTAGCAAAAAGAAGCACAAAATTTGGTATAGAGGCTATATTTAGTTACAAATCAACATGTTATAACTGTTACCAACCAATCAATCAGAATCAACCCTTCTTTAGGAAAATAACTAAAAAGTACAAATGCAAAATATGACTAAAACTGGCAATTTAAATCAAGATTTCCTGCTTGCTGATTTAAATCATTATTAAAATTGATGATTTAAAAAAAACAAAAAATCAATCCACCCTGCCAACCCCAATATTCAGCAGTGCAAACCAACTGTAGTACAAGACCAGGATTAAAGACTGACTGCTTATGCTTATACTCAAGGAATCCAGACAGATCACACAAGTCACCCTGATCTTCCCCTGCCTCAAGTGATGTACCATACCCGTTCTTAGCTTTCAGATATACAGAAAGAGGAATGGGTAACAGGGCACTTACCTCATCTCCCCACAGAGTAGCTGTCACCATCTTCCCAGATGTATCCATCAAATACACATTCCTTTTGGACACCTCCCTATTGCTAGATTTCACTGTAATTTTAGTGATATCTTCGTAGTTTTTACAGACTCCAATTATGTCTGAAAAGTAGGCATAATTCAGTTAGAATTATTTGAAGGTCATGGCTGGGGAAGATGAGCAAAGACTGCAAGGGAAGAACTCACACATAGGTAGCATCAGATTACATCTTGTGAGATTCTAAAACTCCATTAAAATTTTACAAAGACTAAAACCTGAGCACCCTGGTGTATTAAAGTAGAAAGGCTGTTAGTGAAAGAAAAATCCATTATATCTTTGCAATACTATTTTGTTGATGAATTTAGCATTCATGAAAGTAATGGACTCATCACACCAGGTAGATTAAGATTCTGCACAATATTCTCCCATACCAAAGGGCCTTAATTCTCACCTTGCAGCACCACTTGCTGTACCAGTATGAGGCTCTCTTGAGCAAGGGATTATAAAGTGGCTATTATGCAGACAAGCATCTGTTAGGAACTATGATGAGGACACCAAAGCCATTTTCATTTGGCACCCCAAGCATGTTTGGATACTTTAGAAGTGATAAATTCATGCAATATGTGCTCTAATCTCTATATTGCTTTGAACTCTGACATCCATCTCTAAAACTCCAATCTGAACACCTCTGAATCAACGTATTTCTGATGAGCCAATACAGCTGAGAACTACCACCCAAGCCCCAGATCTTTCCAGCATGCTCTACCCACTGAGTTAGTTTCAGAGTTCCTAGTGAAACAAAGCAAGACAGTCCTATGATTTGGATTCAGATGCAAGAAGTCATGCCAAATTCACTGCAGAGATGATCTGATAGAAAAGAGAAGCCAAATTAAGGAAGAGCTGCATACATTCAGAATGAGGGGAAACTGTTCTTTGCATCTTCCCTGGGAAGCTGGTTACTGGAAGACATCAGATCTGTGGCCCCACTCATCCTCTAGTTTATATTGCAAGCTGACAGATAAATCAGTGTGCACAGTTAGTACAAAGAACTAAAACTCCCTAACAGCAATACTAGTAAAAGTAACTACATGTGGCATTTCTAGGGGCACCCACCATTGCAGTAACTGAGTATCAATGTCTAACAGAGAACTTATCAGTCACATATCACTTCAGGTTTCTTCATCTGCTCCCCCAGTATTTGGTATAAGACGATTGATTTTAAGCCTTACAGCTCACCGACAATTGAGTCTTTGGATGTGTTCTCCAAGTCAGAGATGGGCACAAACTCGAACTGAACCGAAGGAAGATGCTGACCATCATCACAGGGTATAACTGAAGTCTCATTATTGAATGTAATCTCGTAGTCATTTTTCACAGCTGTGTACTGCTTGTTAGCTGTCTTCAGATGGCCTTTACTGAAGTAATACACCTACAAGAAAAGAAGTGATGAAACATAGGATACGCATGCAATGAAATGCTGCAAATGGCTTACATTCACCATTAAACAACCCTCTGTACTCTGTGAACACCTGTCTTTAGCTCATATCTGGCTATAAGATAAACAATGATACTGTACCTTGTTCAATTCAATGAGTGGAAAGAACTTGTCCACTTGATCATTGAAAGCAGTAGCTCTAATCTCACCCTGCAGGAAAATGCAAGAGCCAGTTAGAACTAAAATTCAGCATGCAAAAATCTTTCCAAAATAAAGTGGTACCATTTCTACAGATGTGGAATGCTCTGTCAGGCAAGATCCAGGCACACAAGAAACAAACACCATTCTCCATACATATTTAGTTATAACTAGGACGATAAATCCTTTGCTTGACCATCTGACCTATCTCCATGTCTTAACCCATATAAGAAACTCCAGAATGAGATGCAGTGGTGAGTGTAGTATGCCATCATATTGTAGTAAAGAAATGTAGCTCTGAACAGATATGCCCGAACCTTACATTAATCGTGTCATTTTACACAATAGGCAATACCTTGTTTTAGATATAATATTTAGCTCCACAAATTAGGGGATGACATCACACCTGATCAGTACAGCAATGTGTGTTGTGACAAGCCCTTCCTTAAGTGACAATTAATGGCAGAGCTAGAATTCCACTAGTTAAGATATTTATGCAATAGAAATATCAAAAATTAAAATAAAAACTGTCAATCAAAATGCTGAAAGCACACAGAAGTGAAATAAATGGCTGATGAAGATGTGTTGAATTATGAAACACACATTTGGTACTAAAAATAATCTCATACAAACAAACAAGTTGCTATGCAACAGAATAATTTAATCAGGAGATTTGGGTGATAAACCTCAAGAGCAGAGTTAGATTGACCAGACTCCACTCCTCAAAACAAACCAGAAATGGAATTTCTGTTTTACATTTTATACATTCTAATTTCCCAATTAAAATGAGAGTTTCTACTGGGAGATGCTGCTCATTTAAATTCCATGTCTTATTCCTTATATTACCAATGTTAAGTCCAAGCAACAGCAATGGGATTCATCTGCCAAGGGGAGCGCCACAAACCAGAAGTATTGTATGTCCTTGTAGAGACCAGATTCTGATGCCACCACCATTTTTGGCCACATACCGCATTTTAGATGGGGTTAACAAAAGAGGCAAATAACTTTATTTAGGGTCTCATTTTAGATAGCTGTAAAGACTCTGAATGAATGAATGTGGGACCATAAAATACATTAACACCTCAAAGAATGCCATTCTCTGTAACAAATCTGCCACCATTTCCTTTGTTCTTCCTTCTCACATTTACATGAAGAGAGGAACTTTGTTTCTCAAGAACTCATCTGCTCCTATCTATGTACTTCCATGGCTCCCATCATGGTAGTATGTGCTTTGTGTTGGGATCAAAACCACAACGAAGCACAGCACTTACACTTTCATCAACCAGCTCTATAGAGAACAGCTTTCCTTCACCACGGGAGTTGCTCCATGTGCGAACCTGGCCTTTTTGGGTAACACGAGCACAAATGGTCCACCTGGAAAAAAAGAGAGTAAGAATTAGTACTCCAATGTCCTTTTTTAGAATGGACTGGAGTCTTATAAATTTTACAGACTTTCAGTTCTTAAGACATTAATTTAAAACCTAGGATTCTCCATGGTATCTCAATGATTCTCCATGTCTGTGTAAAGGGTATACTGTCTGCACCATTAAAAGAGAAACTATATAGAAGCAACAAAATTTAAGAAAACGAAGTCAGTTGCAAGGTGTATGGCATGAAAGCACCAAACAATTCTCCTACTTTAGAAGTAACCCTCTAATCCTTCACTCTTCTCTATGGAGCACTCCCAGTACAGCAATATGCCTTTACTGAAATGCCATATGTTAGAACCTTGCAGGAGTCTAATTTTAGGGCTCAAACAGTTGATAAAATATGGAGTAAAGCACACCAGTTCGTATAATTTAACTATTGATGTTCCCAAAATATTTTTAAGAGCATGTGGATGTAACAGAATGTCATTTCTCCTGCAGCCAGGGTGAACAAGTTTATGGCGGAGCAGATCAACAGGCTACCAAAAGGAAACCTATGGTGGAACACACCAATTGATTTTCACGCAATGTACAATAGTAACAGGCCACAGTCACCAGATCCCACAGACTCTGTTACCAACTTTACAAGGTGGTCCAGAGCCTAATCTCCGATTGTCAGAGTTGCAAACATATGGGGTAATGAAAAAAATACCTCAACACAGCTGGTACTAAAGGTAACGGACACTGTGTCCAAACAGAAATTAAAGAATGTTTTAAGAGACTTAAAAGACTGATGTTTCTGAGACAGCAGAAATTTACTCTGAGCATTGTTCCTTCATGCCTGCAATAGTTTTTGAACCTGGCTGGTAGAGATGCTGTAAACTCACTTGGATTGGTATGGGTTCAGACTGGTAATTGGTACCACTTTAGACTGTGATCCACCAGGTGTGCTCAAGAGGCTGGCACCACTTGTTTTACCAAACTGCTTTGAGGGGCCATGGTACTTAGTAGTAGCGAGACCTAGAAAAAACACACAAGTTCAGCTATATAGAACTCGGACAAAATACTGAGAATGATCTTGCACTTTTGTTTTCTATTTATAGACAAAGATTAAAGTTAGTTAAATTCAAGTTGCAGTTGCCAAGATGGGCACCACTCTATTCATCTGCAAAAGAAGTTCTCTCATTAGGCTACAGAAAGTCGACGCACATAAGCAAGTAGAAGAAAGGGCATGTAGACATTTATAAGACTCCAGTCACCATTGTATATAGTGCGACAAAGCTCTTTCGCTACGTCAGTGCGTCCAGCACTTCCTTCAAGCAGTAGGTCAGGGAACTGTTTCACCCTTTAGTGTTCTTCCACCCTCTAGTGGTGGGGGAGAATAATACAGCCTCTCTAAGATGGCCGCTCCGTGCTGCCTCCAGATCCCATCTCTGGTTCTCATAGGCCCTTGCCTCTTCGCTGGGACTCTTGCCCCGCCCAGTGAATGGCCAGTAGGTGATGTGGGGGGCCCAGTCCCACCCTCGACACCAGGCCCCAACCCAGGGACCCTAGGAGTAGCAGCTTCGTGCTCTGGCTTCAGAAAAGCTGCTAGCTTCCCTGGGTTACTCGACGGACAATTTATGTGCCAATTTAAAGCCTTTGCCAAGAACTAATATTTATAGAGGCAGTTTCAATGTAACCTTATTCCTTTAACATCTAACCATTCTGTTTCAATGGCTCAGCACTGACATTCCCTTTCAGTCAGTTTGGAATCATAATTAGTTGTCTACAGGGCACCATGTAGTTTCATCTAAACCAAAAGCCGTCAAACATATGCCACTTTCCAAATGAGGTCCAGACTTTTTACTAAGTGTATTTTAAAATGGACTCTTCATTCTTCTCTCACAGAAGAGTATGAATATTTTAAAGGCAGTAGTTCTTTTTCACTGCAGAAACAGATTCCAAAGATTCTAGGAGAGCATTCTCTCAGTGACAGTAAGTGAATGAAAAGTCATTTACTGTTTGTCTGTTGCTATGCTTTTCATTTTCTGGATTAGAACAACTTCTTGCCCTCTCTTTTCTAGGCACTTTGAAGTGATGCCTGGAAGCTGTCCCCATTCGCTGCTGTTATAAGGTTCTCTAGCTGGTTTACTTTCCAGCCCTAAACAAATTCAGACTCATGATTCAATTCAATATTGCCAACTAATATTTAAACATCCTGAATGAGAAGGGTCTTACCTACTGCTGAATTCCCATTCTGTTGCTGTGGTTTGCTCTGTGTTGGGCTGACTGCTGGAGCTAAGGAACGTTGCGCTTGTCCTGTTAATCAGAGGGGAAAGACGACTTAGTGCACTGGACTGGAGATCAAAGTAATTAAACATGGCTTAGGGTGCCTTTTTGAAATATAATCTTGTTTTCACCAGAGACCCATGGCACAGAACACCCTCTAACATTTAAAAATGTTACAAGACTATAGCAAGCTACCCTCAGGCTATGTCTACACTATGGGCACTACAGCAGCACAGCTATGGCGCTGTAGTGCAAATGCTTCTTACAGCAATGGAAGGGTTTTTTCCCCCCACCACTGTAGGAACTCCAAAACACCAAGCTATGGTAGCTAGGTCAAGCATTCTTGCACCAATGTAGCTGCACCCACGTTGGGGGTTACATCACCATAGCTGATCTAACTTTTAAGTGTAGACCAAGTCTGAGAACTGCCATAGTATATACAGATCTCAACAAGACCTTTCACAAGCACCTGCTTTCTGGAAATCCAAGTAATTAAAACTCCCTTTAGGATGCATCACAGGGGCTGGCCTTCTGAGAGGTCAGGCACCCAGCCTTGCTGAGACGGGCTCCACTGAGGAGAATGAGCCAACCCAGATCCACCTATAGATGGTTAATTGGATAAATAGCTGGGCATTAGTTAATTAGTTAAGGAACACCTGGGCTTTGGCTTTGAGGGCTCAAACAGGAGCCCAGAACAGAGAGGACATTCCTCAGGGTAGCTCGATAGGAAAGCTACTCACAATGGTGTGTTCATGAAGAACACAAGCTCCCAGGGAGAGGAGCCAGCCCTAGAAGACAAAGAGAAAATTCCAGAGAAAGACTCGAGGCAGAAAGGCATGGGAGATTCCCTTGCTAACTCAGGGTGAGACTGCACAGCTCCAGGCAGAGGAGAAGCGCTGGGTCTTACAGCAAAAGGTGGCTTGTTTACATAGCATGTCTGGTGGTTCATTAAAATAAACTAGATCGCTGGAGGAGCATTGTTCACTGTATACAAGCATCACTGAACTTACTGAACGCCCACCAAAGGAAACTGAGGAAGAGATGTAACCGCAGTTCCACAACAGGATGTAATCTTGTTTTCACAAGAGCCCCATGGCACAGAACACCCACTAACATTCAAATATGTTACAAGAGCCATAGCATATAGCCATCTCTACCAGATCTCTTTTCACAAGCAACTGCTTTCCATTACTACTTTGGAAGAATTCAGGGTTGACAATTATTTAAAGGGACACTAGTAAAGCGGTTAAACTTTTGACAGCTCTCAGCAATATCTATATGCCTCCCTTGCAGGGTTTGCACAACATAAGAGCTAAAATATAACAACTTAATAAAACTCTAATTCCATGAATAAAGTGTTGGATGAAGATAAATCTAGATTCAACACTAGCCATAAAGAAACCTATAAGTCTTCATACCTTAATTTTTCGTTTAGAAAATATGGAGACATTAAATGAGGGATGATGGGCTCCACATCCCAACAACCAATACAGTCAAGCCTAAATCAACTGCAGACCAACCTGAGCCACAGTGTTGGAATTCACAGGAAGTAAGGTGGATCCCCACAGCATCTAATCACCTTAGAGACAGAGTTGTCAGTATATTGACAATGGCCATTTGGGAGCACCCTAAAAAAGGGACTGACTTCACATCACAGAAAACTACTCTACACTTATGTCTTAACTGGAATAAAAAAGTTAGTTTAAAAACCCAGTGAAAACACTGCAATTAAGTAAATTTAACTCAGGTAAGCCGCTACCTTCAACTTCAGACTCTCCAATAGGCTTTACCTTGAGCTGATAACCCAAATTAAAAGCTAAATTGTGGTGTCTTCACTGCTATTTTGACCCAAGATAAAAACACCTCCCAACACCCCCACCTTTTTTTTTTTTTTTTTTTTTTTTGCAGTGAAGATTTACCCCATAGCTTGAACACCCAGATCCTCTTACAGGTGTAAAAGATCCCCCACATTAATTTCACTGGTCACAGGTTTTGTTGGATTTTTACAGACTGAGCAAAATGAGGCTCTGCACTCAACCTGATGGCATTTCTGTATGGCTGGGCATAATATGATAATTTTTACAACAATGCATACAATCAATTAAAAAAAGTCCAGATCTACAGTAGTTTATATAAAACAGCCGGTTTGATCACAGCCATTAACACCTTCTAGCATAACAATCCCCCATCTCAACTCTGTGTATTGCCGCACAAGAGTTTAAAATATCAACAACCTGAATAACATCTTCCTGACAGAAAGAAAAAAACAATGGTGGGGGAAAGGGGCATACAGAGCCCCTGGCACAGAGGGGAGGGATGTTGCAGGGAGTCCCTGGAAGAGGGGAATGAATGGGTAGCACACAGTGAGCTTGGGGGAGGATGGGGATTGGAAGAATACAAGGAGCCCTGGTGTGTGCAATGAACTCAGCCAAGAGACGCTATGAAGTGTGTGACCCTCTAGCTTATTTTTAATCTGAACAAGGTTTCCGCACAAAGCCAATCTACTCTTCTAATTGGCTGCTGCAGTAAAGTCAATGCTGAACTGGTGACAGCTGTTTTCCTAGCAACAGACTAACATCCAACCCAGTACTGTGTGCTTTCTCCAGTATCCACCAGACAGAAAAGCTAGGCTAAAATCACCTTTGCCACCAAAGCTCAGCTGATTTAAGTACTCAAACTTCAAAAGAGAAAAGATGCCCAACAGGATACTCTATTCAGTGCTCGAAATTTATTCTGTATAAGAGAAATGTAAAAGCTAGAATCCTAGATGCCCATGGAAGAGGAGTTAAAATAAGAGGCTTCAGAAATAGGATAAGAAATAAGATTTTTGTAAACTATTTTTGCCCTTCCACATTTTCTCTTGCATTTTAACAGGAAAATATTTAAGCACTTTTTAAGAAGTTATAGCGTTTTTATAAGAGCGTTAAGAACCTCCAAGGCATGGCTCAGTAGTTATCTGCCCAGTATTGTGCTTCACAACTTACCTCAAGGGATATATTACTTATATATACTGTGGCACATTGCTGGTTCTACTCCAGTGGGTCGTGAGACTTTTCACCAAATCTCTATGACACCAATTAAGTCATAATTTAGCTTATAGCCTAAAAATTCCAGTTATTCATGTTTATTCCCCATACTCCTTATATTTTTGTATAGTCAACTAAATTGTGAAGAAGATTTCCCCACTGATTTCCCTCTTGTTGCTCCTATGATCCTATGGAAAAAGTTTCTATGTCTCCCCCTACAAACAGCTAGCCTTCTCTTAAGGTCACTTTTTTCACACCTGCCTGTGGGATTCTGTCATATGCCTCCTTTGATCCCACCCATTTTAACCTAGCTTAAACCCCTACATATTATAAATATATTTTCCACTCACCACCCAACTTTCCTTAAGAAAGCTGAACTTTTTTTGATCCATTTTCCAAACACAACTTAGAGAGAGTGGCTTGGAAAATGTCTGCCTGAAAGTTGATAGTTATAAGCAGATAAAAAAGAATCAGAATGGAATAATTTAGACAACATTATATTACAGTGCTATACAGAAAATCACTAAGGTATGAGAATCAGCTGGTCTGATACTTCCCCATACCACATGGAGGCAGAAACTAACCTATTTGACCTTGTCTTACATATTGTGGTGATAGGCACTGTACAAAACTACACAGCTACAGGCAACACTGGAGAACTGAAAATCATTACTCCAGGCACAAGATAATTAAATGATTGACTCATTTTTTCACCAAAAACAGAGTAACCAGCTGAAAAACCAGCATGACAGTGAGTCTCTTAAATAATTCTATCATCTGTAGAAAGTGCCTTACCTTCGTTGTAGGGTACTGGATTGCCAATATTTGCACCAACCACATCAGCAGTTTTCAGAACATCTAAATCCATCAATATAATCACTCTCCTACAAACAAAAAGCAAGCAACAATAAAGACTCCTGACATCTCCCAGCATGCCTGCGAGAGGCCCTACATTGTAAATGAGTCTTTTGCATACACACAGGCACTGTGATCACTACAGAGCACAGATTCCTTGGGGAGACACTGTCAAGAAGAAACAGCTTCATTAACAGTAAGAGGAGTTTTAACCATTTAGTAAACACAGGTAGAAGTGGTGTAGATTGAAACAATACAGCACTTAATCAGGAAGAGATCATCATCACATGAGATTGAGATGTAATGACACATTCAACATTATTGTTGGAGCACATAAAATGTGCTAGATTCCTTACAACCCTGCCCAAAATGGCATAAAACTAAATGCAAGTGAGTGTCAAATAGAAAGGGTGGACTGGAGAGAAGAGGACAGTTACAGCAAAAGTTCACAGTTACGCATTCAGGCAAGTATGCAATCTTAAAGGTTTTGTTACTTTACCTTAACTGCAATAGAAAGTTCAAGTACTTTACCATCTCCATACAAAATTAATCACCACCAGGACATGTCCTCATTCACAGCCTCACCAATAGCATGTAATTTTAAGTGACCAAAATTTAATGATTATACAGTTGGATGCATTTTATCCAGTTATTTCCATTTAATTACTACACAGATATTAATATCTGAAACTAAGCACATTGCAACCAGGTACAGCAATTTTTATCTCTGCCAGCCTTGTATAGCCATCACGATTACTTGAGGTGTCAGGAGAAACAGGTGCCTCCTCCCTCATGCACGATACACACCAATGGATACACCTATTAATCTCAGAACAGCAGCACTTGACCTCTCATCATTTATGTGAGATGTAGCAGCATCCACTAGTACAGATGGCCTGTGTGTACAAATATCTAAATATACATGAATACCTTCCATCTTTCAGGTTGTTAACAATGTATCTGTTAACCTGGCAGATACAGTGGGCAGACAAGCGCTCCTCTTCAATTAGAGAGTTAAGTTGTGTAGCCAACATGAAAGCTGCAAAAAACAAAATAAAAACCCTGAAACAACCATCATATGCAGCCCTGAAAAGATGACTGTCATAGCTAACTACTGGTACCACATAGAGCTAAGCCCTGCCTAGTTAATCATCACACACAAACCAGCACAAACACAAGTGAAAAAGTATGAATATCTCTCTGGAACATAAATCACATATTAACTCTCTAAAGTTTGAGAACAGAATACAGCATTCTTGCAATGATATTTTGCCTAGCAGCTCAACCCACTGAAGTAAAACATATGCAGTGAGTTAGAAAAAGATAGGTTAAGACAGGGCTCAACAAACCCGAGGCGCCAGGTCGCCATGGCGCCTAGAAATTTAAGTCTGGCACCTAGTATTTCTACCCCGGGGGGGGAGGGGGGGGAGGAAGCAGTTGCCGTGCTCCGGCCAGGGCACCACTGCGCCCATGTGGCAGGACCAGGAGGGGAGAACGCTGCGGCTGCCATGCTCCAGCCAGAGCGCCCTGCCGCTGGGCCCACGTTGTGGGAGAGGGGGCGGTGGGAAGGGGTAGGGCCGGGAGGGGAGAGCAGCTGCTGTGTTCCGGCCAGGGCGCCCCGCCGCTGAGCCCACGTTGTCTGGCTCCTTAATTTTTGGGCTGGCTCCTAGCTCCAAAACAAATTTGTCAAGCCCTGAGTTAAGGTGTGCTGTTAAATGATTCTTCGAACCCCACCACCACCACCCACTATTAGGATAGTCTGCTAATCACAGTTCTGTATAACTGAGCTGTTCTTGATAGTTAACATGAATTCTTGGACGCTCTGCAACAATTCAGAAAAGCTGGATTTTGTTTGTAAGATTAAAATGAAATTACAGATCCCGGAATCTACATAAATGCATTCTATACTCTTCACACACTCCTTTAAAACTCAGTTCAACAGCAAAAAAAACAGTCACTAATTCTGACAATTGGGTGCAATTATTAGCCATGCACTTGTAAATTCTCATCACTATGCATTACTTACAGGAGAGTGTGTTCACCCCATCGCTCATCAGCACACGATAACGAGGTGGCCCACTTCCTGTGGCGATTGCACGGGTGTTCTAGAAGGAAAAACTTGAATTCTTAGCCCTTAGATGATTTTACAGGAACACATAAGAGACAAAGTCAAAGATCACATCTATTGGGGAAAGCTTACTCATAAACCAGAGAATTAAGACAAACTACTAGGAATTAAAGCCTACCTCAGATTGACTAAAACATGCTCGCTCAGATTCATGTCAATGAGCATTTTGGTGCTGCTCAATTCACCTACAAGGCTTCCACCCCTTCATGTTTGAATTATATTGTAAACTCACCCCTTGGGGGTCAGATATCTTGTCTTTATGGGCTTGGAGAGCAGCATGTATGCTTATAAGTACACTAAGTTACAGATAATAGGAGTAAAATGACACTTGAGGGAATACTCACAATGACTTGGAGAACAGGCCTTAAATGGTTCTCTCCCTGCATTATGGCCTATAAAGGAAGATAGAGGATTTAGTCTTTTTGATTGGAAAACATTTTTAAAGCTTTGTGACTGAGATTAACCAACAAATAACTGGACTAATTATAATAAACTGCTACCAAAATGAGGAATCAAACTTGGATAGTGCGCCAACAATGTGAACACCCTCAAAATTTCTGTCCATAGTCCAAGCTCATCCTGATACAAGGAAAAGGGCAGATCAATTATTGAGAGAAACATTTCCACCTCAGAAATCCCTGCACTTTATGGGAAGTGATAGGCTGATTTACTAGTTCATCAATTCTCACACTGTGGCCTGTTGAGCACTTCCTGGCAGCCTATGGAGCTGTTGCAAGTAGTTATGCTTCCTACAAATTGTAAATTAATCAAGAACCTAGAGTTCCCAGAAATGTCAACTTTTATTTTTTTAAGCCCATCTCTGCTCCTTCTAAGTGTTTCTCTCTTTGTTGTGTATTTCTCTGGTCTTGTATTCAAGTGTAATCAAATCAATAACCACCAGAACTGGAGTAGTAGTAAACACAGGCAGGGACAGAAACAGACCATAAACCAGTGGTCTCGAAAATTTTTTACCGCACACCCTCTCATCTCGGCCGTGTCCCCCCACCTCTCCCCAGCTGGGTTTGGGGCACGGTTAGGGTCAAGGCTAGGAGTAGGGCCCCTGTGTCCAGGGCGGCCCTGGGCAGAGACCACAGCTGGGCACCATGGGCCAAGGTGGGGGCCAGGCACCGCAACCCAGGGCCAAAGCAGGGTGTCAGGGGCCGGGGTTCAGGACAAAGCGGGGCTGGGGGAGGGCACTCTTTTCCTGCCTTTGCTGCACCCACCCCCAACTGCACCACAATTTGGGGACCTCTGCTGTAAACAGTATCCAAGAGCTTGGGGCACAGAGTGCTGCTACGGTAACGAGGAAGATTCAGTCCCAATGTGGTCAATCTATCTTCGTTACACTTTGTGGGGTTGCTGCTGATGCTCTTTTGCTCATGTGAATTGTACTTTTAACCAACGGCCAAGGGTGTAGGAACAGGACAGGCCGCCCTTGGAGTGTTACAAACCTCAGAAATAACCGGAGTGACACACACAGACAGACCGACCGACCGACCGACCCACACACAGACAGACAGACCGACCGACCCACACACACAGACAGGGCGCTCCCAGAGAGCTCAGGGGACCTGTTACAACGACGTCCGTAGCACCTGCCCTAGTTACCCTATGAGGCAAGAGGACGGGCACCGGCAGCCACCACCCAGCCCTAGGAACTGCGGGATGACGCACTGCCCCCCCCCACGCAGCCCCCGGCCCCCTCCCCACATGCTCGGAGAGAGGGGCCGGGCCGGGGGGGGGGGATTAAACACCCCCTCACCCCTCCCCGAGCCTCAGGCGAGGAAACCCGCCTCAATACCCAACCGCGCCGCCCGCTCCTCTCTTGCGGGGGACGGGACCGGCCCGGCCCGGCCCAGCTCAGCCCGGGACCCCGCTCCCTCCCGTCCGCAGCGCCGCCAGCCAGCTCAGGGCAAGCCGAGCGCCGCCCCGCCGAGCCCCTCACCGCGATGGCCCCCTCACTCAGCCGCGCGCTCATGCTGCGTAGCCTGCTCGGCCTCGGCGCGCTCTAGCATCCACCAACTCCGCCGCCCCTCGCGCTGCCCGCCGGCCGCCAAAGGCGCCAAATCCTCCCCGCGGCGCGCACGCTCTCTGCGCTTCCCACGTACAACGTAAGCCGTGCGTCCCCCGCCATTGGCTGGCGTGCTTGTACGGCGGAAGTGATCCTCGCGTGAGTGGGGGTGCGTGCGCTTGAGGTGGAGGCGCCGACTGGTTCTCAGCGTGTGACAGGAATCCCGTCGTCGAGTCCGAGTCCGGCGGCTGCCGAGTGTGAGTGTCTGTCTGTCCGGGGCCCTGCCGGGCGGGGATGAGAAGGCCGGGCCGGGCCGTGTAGCTTTCTCGGCGGGGTGAGGCAGCCCCTGGGCACCGGGGCCGGGGGATCGTTGGCTCAGCGCCGGGTCTCCGGGCGCATGAGGGTTCCCTGCTCTGCGAGCCTGGCCAGGGGAGCCCGCGGCGGGTTTGCCTGCCCGTATTGACTGGTACGTGGCACCTCGGGTCGGGCTGCAGAGAGAAGGTTTCTGGACACCTTACCTGACTACACACTACCCGCTGGGCCTGGAGCCACAAGTGGCGAGGCAAGTCGTGAGCTGGTCCTAGGTGGAGCACGGGTCTGGGCCAAGGGCTGAACACAGCTGAGCCGCTTGGTAGTAGTGACCTAACCCAATAACGTTCCCCGCCCCTGTGGAGAGGGCACCAAAGCAGCCACCACTAGAGCATTTACTTTCAGAACGGGGAGCTACCTAAAAATGAGGATGTTCGTTAAACAGCAGTTAAAAGGGATACCCACAAAAGTGAAATCTCTGCAAAATGCATGGAAACTTTTTAGATACACCATACCAGAGGCTCAATTTAAATGTATACCTCAAATTAAAAACATAGTAAGAGGACCAAAAAAGTGCCACCCTAGCTAAACAGCAAAGTAAAAGAGGCAGTTACAGGCGAAAAGGTATCCTTTAAAAAGTGGAAGTTAAATCCTATCGAGGCAAATAGGAAGAAGCAAAAACGCTGGCAAGTGAAGTGTAAAAATATAATTAGGAAGGCCAAAAAAGAATTTGAAGAACAACTAGCTCAAGACTCAAAAAGTAACAGCAAAAAATTTAAGTACATCAGAAGCAGGAATAACCCTAAATAACCAGTGGAGCAACTGGATGATTGAAATGCTAAAGGAACACTCAAGGAAGATAAGGGTATTACAGAGAAACTACATGATTTCTTTGCACCGGTCTTCATGGCTGAGTGTGTGAGGGAGATTCTCAAACCTGAGCCATTCTTTTTAGATGAGAAATCTGAGGAAGTGTCCCAGATTGAGGTGTCATTAGAGGAAGTTTTGGAACAAATTGATAAATTAAACAGTAATCCACCCAAGAATTTTGAAGGAACTCAAATGTGAAGTTGCAGAACTACTAACTGTGGTATGTAACCTATCATTTAAATCAACTTCTGTACCAGATGACTGGAGGATAGCTAATGTGACACCAATGTTTAAAAAAGGCTCCTGAGGCGATCCAATTACAGGCTGGTAAGCCTAACTTCAGTACCAGGCAAATTGGTTGAAACTAAGGAAAGAATAGAATTATCAGACACATAAATGAATACGATTTGTTGGGGAAGAGTCAATGTGGTTTTTGTAAAGGGAAATCATACCTCACCAATCTACTAGAATTCTTTGAGGGGCCCAACAAGCATGTGGACAAGGGTGATCCAGTGGATGGAGTGTACTTAGATTTTCAGAAAGCCTTTAACAAGGTCCCTCACCAAAGGCTCTTAAGCAAAGTAAGCTGTTGTAGGATAAGAGGGAAGGTCCTCTTCTGGATCAGTACAAGGTTAAAAGATAGGAAACAAAGGGTAGGCATAAATGATCAGTTTTCAGAATGGAGAGTGGTAAATAGTGATGTCCCCCAAAGGTTTGTACTGGGACCAGTACTGTTCAACATGTTCATAAATGATCTGGAAAAAGGGGTAAACAGGTGGCAAAATTTGCAGATGATACAAAACTACTCAAGATGTCTAAAGCAGACTGCAAAGAGTTACAAAGGATCACACAAAACTGGGTGACTGGGCAACAAAATGGCATTAAATTCAGCGTTGATAAATGCAAATGCAAAGTAATTCACATTGGAAAACATAATCCCAACTATACATATAAAATGTAAATTAGCTGTTACTGCTCAAGAAAGAAATCTTGGAGTCACCGTAGATAGTGGTCTGAAAACATCCACATAATGTGCAGTGGCAGTCAAAAAAGCTAACACAATGTTGGGAATCATTAGGAAAGGAATAGATAAGACGAAAAAATATTGTGTTGTCTCTTTATAAATCCATGGTATGCTCACATCTTGAATACTTAAAACGAACAAAAGGAAGTATTTCTTCACACAACGCAGAGTCAACCTGTGGAACTTCTTGCCGGAGAATGTTGTGTGAAGGCCAAGACTGTAACAGGGTTCAAAAAAGAACTAGATAAGTTCATGGAGGATAGGTCCATCAATGGTTATTAGCTAGGATAGGCAGGGATTGCTGTTTGCCAGGGGCTGGGAATGGCCGATGGAATGGATCACTTGATGATTACCTGGAAGCACCTGGTATTGGCCACTGTGGGAAGACCGGATAGTGAGCTAGATGGACCATTGGTCTGACCCAGTGTGGCCGTTCTTATGTTCTTAGTATTGCGTCTGGTGCGTGCTGCGGGCGGGCAAGCCAGCCTCTGTCTCCTAGGCTGCTTGGAGCAGCAAATGTCATGGCCCAGGCTGTTGGCTAGCCTGGGCCCCATGGTAATTGCCCCTCACCCATCCAGAGACCATGATGCCTGCAGCAGGGACATTTGACCGGAATGTGGATTCTGTGGTCTGTCACAGCCACACCACCTCTGTTGGCCTGATGCCTGCTGTTGCTGACTTTGCTGTGTTGCTTTGTCCTAAGAGTTTCTTCCCTCCCAAGGTTTGGCTCAGGGCCCATGGAGCTGCCTGTGGAGGCGTGGGAGTCCTACACTCGTCGGAAATGGGCCTCACTGGACTCCTCTTTGAAGGAGGCACTTTCTCAGACAGTGTCACTTAGGGACACCTTCCTCCTCTGCTTCACTCTCCTCCAGTGAGTACTGAATGCTCTCCCTCGCACCTGGGCATGCGGGTGGCTGCCAGGCACTCTGTGTTAAGTGTGTTGTGGACCAGGCCTGCAATTCTGAGATTTCTAACTTTTCTCACAGACCCAAAGATGAAGAATTTTTGCACAGACTGACTGCCAGTAATTGGGTGGGAAAGGATCAGAAAGCTGCACTTTTCTACAAGGAGGAGGGGAACAAGAGGTTTCAAAAAAAGGAATACACAGCAGCAATAACCCTATATTCCAAGGTAAAGATTCAGAGCTGTTCACACAAATGGAAAAATGGTTGCTTTGTGGGCACTCCAGCCTTAGTTTCGTCTTCCAGTAGGAGGGTTTGATGCGGGAACTTTTACTCAAACTCCACAGGAATCCTGGGGTGTTTCTGAATCTTATAGCAGATGTTCAATACAGTTGTCAAATTAGCAAGGCAACAGCATTCTGGGTAGTCCTTGGGTAGAACAGTCATGAGAAGTTTTATTCTGCACGTACCCTGTAGACATCCTTGTAGCCAGTCAGTCTTCCCTAGTAACCATTTTTCTGTTACAGGCTGACTATGCTATTCCCATTTCCGCTATAGGCTTGGGCAAGTCACTTATTGCCCAGTCTGGAAAGGTGCTAAGCAGTCTCAACTCCCAGTGATTTTCACAGGAGTTGAGAATACTCAGCACCATTCAGGGTTGGACCTATGATCTCTGTGCTCTCTAGTTCCTATATTTGTAAAATAAAAACATCTTCCTCACAAGGGTGTTGAGGCTTAATTTATGGGCTTTTGTAAAGTGCCTTGTGATCATTGGATGGAATACTTGAGAGAAACTAATTATGATTAATATATTTTTAAAGCCAGAAAGTGCCTTTCTAATAATCTAATCTGACCTCCTACAGAACACAGGTCATAGAACTTCATACAGTAAAGCTCAGACCTTGTGGTTAGGCTATAGCGTGTCTTTAAAAAGACCTCCAATCTTGGCTTTAAGATTTCAAGTGATGAAGAATCCATCATGTCCTTAGGTAAATTGTTTCAGTGGTTGATTAATCTCTCTGTTAACATTTTGCAATTTATTTCTAGTCTGAATTTAGTCTAACAGAAAAAGGTATAATGAAATGTTCTCATGTAGGTACTTATAGACTGTGATTGAATCATCTTTTAACCTTCTTTAAGATAGTAACTAAATAGATTGAGCTTCTTAAGTCTTTTACTGTAAGGCAGGTTTTTCAGAGCTTGAGTAATATTTTAGCTCTTTTCTGAACACTCTCCAATTTATCAACATCGCTCTTTGAAGAGTAGGCCTCAAAACTGGGAACAGTATTCCAGCAATGGTTTCACTATTGTCATATACAGACAATACTACCTCCCTGCTCCTTTATATTCCTCTCTTTACACATCCAAGAATCGCACTAGCCCTCCTAGCCATTATGGTACAGAATGAAGATGGAAGAGGTCGAGATTATACTGTCTTGCTTATCTTCAGTACAATTGTCCATTGGTTGGCACATCACAGGTTGAACTGACTCTCTTCACCTCACTACTCTCCCTTTCCCAACCCTGATCACACACATCTCATGTCCCAGAAATGTAGCTGTCCAGAGAACATATACCAATCCCTCTTTCTCTACTCTTTTTGGTGTTTGCAGGCGGTGGCCCACATAAGACTCGACAGCCCAGAAATGTCACTGTGTTATGCTAATCGCTCTGCAGCCCTCTTTCACTTGGGTCAATTTGAGGTAAGTACTAGATCAGACACATTCCTGGACAAACCAGCAGCTATTCCTTTTGAAAACTAGGTGTAGAGAGTCTAGTAATGGCAGTGAAGTTTTGCAGCTATTCAACTGTGTCTTATATGCAGTGCCAAGACTTCAAGAAAGTGGCATGCTGTCTGTTTTCTGAAGATGCCAGCACTGCGTAATCCCACTATATGTTTCCCCAGAGGTGGCAGCTATTGGGCTTGTTGAAGGGGTTAAAATGAAGTGCCACTAAGTTGGAAAAGACTATACCTCAGTGGGAGACCACTGCTCAATATAGAATCATAGAAATTAGGGATGGAAGGGACCTCAGGAGGTCATCTAGTCCAACCTCCTGCTCAGAGCAGGACCAACCCCAACTAAATCATCCCAGCCAGGGCTTTGCCAAGCCAGGCCTTAAAAACCTCTAAGGATGGAGATTCCACCACCTCCCTAGGTAACCCATTCCAATGCTTCACCACCCTCTTAGTGAAAAAGTTTTTCCTCATATCCAACCTAGACCTCCCCCACTGCAACTTGAGACCATTGCTCCTAGTTCTGTCATCTGCCACCATTGAGAACAGCCTAGTTCCATCCTAGGATGTGGACCTTTTCCTTCAACTGGGAGGATGGATGAGAACACCACTTGCACCTCAGGCTCCTTTATCCTTCTTCCCTGAGCCACATAGTCTGCAATGATCCACTCAAGTTTATTCTTGTCGTTATCAATAGTGCCCATATGGAGAAGTAGAAACGGTAGTGGTCTGAAGGCTTGATGAATCTTGGCAGACTCTTCACCACATCCTGAATTCTAGCTCCAGACAGGCAGCACACTCCTCATGTGCTGCTTACCTGTAGCAACATTGTGTGCTTTTGGTCCAAAATAGCCTAAGATGACATTGGGAAGGGCTGGAGCAGGATTTTTCTTTTGGGAATCTGAGGGGTGAGGGATTTAATCTGGTTTGTGATGTGTTCTATTTTTGTAATGGTTTTCATGGTATGATTTTAACGGATGATAAGGGAGCCTAGGGCTTGGTGTTGTATCTTCTATTCTTTACACAAAAACATAATATGAACAAACCACGCTGGCACAATCCAGTCCAAATAACTGTTTTTGCTAACTGGATACAACATGCAATGCCTAACTACATTTATGCACTTCTGTTCTGGGTTCTAGTTTTTTTTTGTTAAACAAAAGAGAGGGAAGGCCAGTAGAGGGCTCACTAACTAATTAAAGCTTTTCTATCCAATGCTCGTACACTAGGCCTAGAATAGTTGTTCTTGTGTTTATTTAAATCCAAATTAATATTAATAAAGAACAAAGTTTAAATACCAGCACTAGAGGCTATGGTCCAATATGGTTTTAAAAGTATGCTGCAAACTGCAGACACCTTTCTGAATTCCAGGAGTCTGCACTTTTTCTCTTTGTGGGATAGTCTCGCTTTTAAAGTGGCAGCTCTGTATAAACCTTTACTCTGACCCTTGGGTCAGTCATGGACCAGAAGCTTAATCAATTAATGCAGTTCTAAATAAATTAAATATGCCCAACCTCAGATGGAACAGAAGAATAAATATCACTTTCAGGCATTTTTCAAAGTCCATTTAAAAGGCCTCTTATGTTCACTTCCAGGATTGTCTAGAAGACATTGAAAGGGCTCAAGCCCAGGGCTATCCAGACAGACTGCAGCCTAAGATCCTGCTGAGGAAAACTGAGTGTCTGCTTCTTCTAGGGAGAGTGCAGGAGGCAGCAGGGACCATCACCGAGGTGGAGAGTAAAATAGCTATGGATCAGAATCTGACCAGTACTGCGCGCCAGACTCTGCTAAGAAAAGTCAGCCAACTTAAAATGAAAGCTCGTGAGAAGGAGGGTAGCCTAATATCGGCACCAGGAGCACTCAGCAAAACTCAAAAGGACTTGGAATTTTGGGAAGAGAATGGTAAAATTTCAAGTGCATCTTCATCTGTGAGCTTGAAGTTTGACTGCTGCAGAGGACGTCACCTGGTTGCCACCAAGGATATTATACCAGGAGAGACCTTGGTGAAAGAGGAGGCCTTTGTAAGTGTGCTCAGCCCAGGGAAGAGCCTGTTGCTCCAGGACGGTGTTGAAACAAAATGGGATACTAGGGTTACTAATGGGGACTTCCACTGTCACCGCTGCTTGAAGCAGCTCTTGGCGTCAGTGCCCTGCAGGGGGTGTAGCTATGCCAAGTACTGCAGCAAGACGTGTGCACAGCTGGCATGGGAGCACTATCACAGAACAGAGTGCTCATTAGGGGCATTGCTGCTCACACTGGGGGTCTTCTCCCATGTTGCCTTAAGGACAGTTCTAGTGGCTGGATTTGCAGAGGTTAGCAGCTCAGTGAAGCAGTCTCAAGGAGATGACAAGGAACTTCACAAGACTGAAGCCAGGGGTAAGAGTCTGGGTGAGACATCAAATTCCAAAGCTGGCATGCAGGGACTCTCTGAGAAAGCAGAGCCTCTGATTCCTGGTTGTGATGATGATGGACAGTACCAGGGTTCTTACCAAGCTGTCTTCAACCTTTTGACCCATGCTGCAAAGCACAGCCCTGAACATAAATTCCTTTGCAGCCTGAGTATAGTAGCCATATGCAAGAAACTGCAAGAAACAGATCTGACCATTTTGAGTGAGAGATCATGTGAGAGCCAGTCCAAACTGAAAGTGCACATGAAGATGTCTGCTGAATTGTCTCCTGAGCTGAAGATTCTGGGAGAAGCAATGCTGAGACATATGTTGCAGCTGCAATGTAATGCGCAAGCGGTGACTGTAATCCGGGAGTCAGGTCAGTAAGAAAAACTGCACTCTTCTTCCATCTTGTCCTCACTGGATTTTCTCGGGGGAGGGATATAGCAAATGGATGAGCACTCTTAAAGAGCTCCCACTGCATTTAGATAAACTTTGTAAGTATCTTCCCTAAAACCACATAATCTCTCTTACAATGGAAACTTCCTTATTCTTTCCCAGCAATAGGCCCAGCACAGAATCATAGAAATGTAGGGCTGGAAGAGACCTCAAGAAATCAAGTCTAGCCTCCTGTGCTGTGACAGGACCAAGTAAACCTAGATCATCCCTGCCAGATATTTGTGCAACCTGTTTTTAAAAACTTGCAATGATGGGGATTCCACAACCTCCCTTAGAAGTCCATTCCAGAGCTTAACTGTTATCATAGTTTGAAAGTTTTTCCTAATATCTAATCTAAATCTCCAGGGCTGAAAATTAAGCCCATTACTTCCTGTCTTGCCTTCAGTGGACATGAAGAACAATTGATCATGTCCTCTTTAAAGCAGCCCTTAACATACGTGAGACTGGTATCAGTTCCCCCTCTCAATCTTCTTCAAGACTAAACATCACCAATTTTTTTAACCTTTCCTCATAAAAGGTTGACCTTTCATTTTATTGCTCTCCTCTGGACTCTCTCCAATTTGTCCACGTCTTTCCTAAACTGTGGCACCCAGAAACGGACACGTTATTCCAGGTGAGGCCTGCGGTGCCAAGTAGAGTAGGACAGTTACCTCCTGTGTCTTACATATACCACTCCAGTTTTTACACCCCAGAAAGATATTAGCCTTTTTCACAGCTGCATCACACTGTTGACTCATATTCAATTTGTCATCCCTTATAACCCCTGGATCCTATTTAGTAGTACTACCAACTAGCCAGTTATTCCCCATTTTTTAGATGTGCATTTGATTTTTCCTTCCTAAGTGGAGAACTTTGCACTTATCTTTATTGAATTTCATCTTGTTGAATTCAGACCAGTTCTCCAATTTGTCACAGTTGTTTTGAATGTAATCCTGTCTTCCAAAGTACTTGCAACCCCTCCCAGGTTGGTGTCATCTGCAAATGTTTTAAGCACACTCTTCGCTCCATTATCTAAGTAATTAGTGAAAATATTGAATAGTACTAGACTCAATGCTGACCACTGCAGGACCCCACTGGATATGCCCTCCCAGTCTGACAGTGTGCCACTGATAACTACTCTGAGGACAGTCTTTCACCAATTGTGCACCCAGTCTATGATTTAATGTACACCACATTTCCCTAGTTTGATAGATAATTAGGCTTGCAAGGATTATATCTTTTTCAGCAAATGTCAGTAAAAATCAATTTCATCATACATACACAAACAGAAAAAATACTTCAATCCAAATTAAAAATAGGCAAAGTTATAAAAATGCTGCTTGAGAACTAGTTAGAGTTTGATTTAAGGATATTTACTTTGTATATCTTCACATGAGATGTTGATGATTTGTGTTTTAACTGCTTTAAAGCTTTAACTTTTTGAATCTCAATGTTTACTGCCATTAAATAATTATTGTCTGATTCCCCCATAATTTCCCACAACTGAAAATTTAAATCAATATCAATGGAAAAAATTGCTTATTACCCATAATTTTGCACATGTGAAAATTTAAATTGATGATGTGGAAAAAATGCTTGACACAAAAAGATAAAAGTCTAATTCTGCCAAGTATAATGACCATCTAGAGTAGAGCTGATGGAATCTGTTCCTCATTTGGATGCATGGAGAAAGCAGAGATTTCTAAATTATTATCATTTTAAGTTCTGTTTTTTAAAATATTTAGGTTAAACAGCAGCTAAACCAAATATTTAAACTTAGTAGCATCTAGACAAATAGAACTTACCTTCAGCAGTCTAGGAAGTCTTTGCTTTCCCTATGAATTCAAATGGGGAGCTGATTACCCAAAGTCATGGCCATATGATCAGACTGTGAGCATGGCTGCTTTCAAATTTGTTTAGTAATTATTCTTTTCTCGTTGCATTAAGACACCAAAAACTACGTTTTGGTTTTGATCAGATTCAGTGCCTAGAATATGAGCAAAGTGGATCACGGGGTCTAATTTTGTGATGTATTTGACCCCCTTTATGTTGTGTGGTCTTTAGAGCCTGGAGACAGCACTGTTGCAGACAGTGAGCAGGTATGCCTGGCCACAGCCCTTTTCCCTGTCACCAGCCTCCTGAACCATTCCTGCGACCCTAATACTAGTGTGACTTTCAGTGGGACAGCTGCCACAGTCAGAGCATCACGGCCAATCCTAAGAGGGCAAGAGATTTTCCATTGCTACGGTAAGTTGCAGTCTCACCTTGGCACTCCCTTCCAGAAATAGGGTACATGAGTGACCATTCACCTCTGCAATCCCTGCAGTATCATGGCCACCAGGTCACATTTCCAAACGTGTCTGGAGTTTGGCTCTGTCCTTTCCCCACATACGTGTGCACACAACCTAGTGTCAATGACATAAGCATGACTACTCCTGCTGTTTGTCTCTTACAGTTACTCTCTAGTTACATTTCAAGCTGTGGGACCCACAGCCTATATCTTCTGAGACAGAGGCACTGAGCCCACCCCCACGGCCTTCTTCAGTCCCATTGATTTCACTGCAAGGCCTCAGATGTGGATGGGAAACCCAGAATGTAATGAAGCCACAGATTATATTTTCCCTCTCAACCCTTAGCTTGGTGGATTTTAGCCTTTAGTCAGGCACCCAGCTTTCCTGCTTGCTTAATGCAATTCTTTCTTTATCATTCCTTTGTAGGGCCTCACCGATGCAGAATGGGATCCGCTGAGAGGCAGCAACGCCTCCTTTGTCAGTATTTCTTTGCGTGTCAGTGCCAGGCCTGCCTGGATGAGTTGGGGTCTGATGTCAAAGGCATAGCAGCCACAAGGGATGTATTCTCCTGTTCCAGCTGCCATGCTTCAATGCAGGTAACTGTTTCATAATCACAATTATAACTTTTAAATGTTAATAAAACTAAATGTTCTGTGCATTCTGGCATTGTACTGTGAGTGCAAGGTGGGGATCCAAGTCTGTGCTTTTGGGGTGGTCTTGTTGTTCTCTGCAACTCTCTTGGAAGAGTGACTTTTACTTCTCCAGCCTGTCCAGAGGAAAAGGTTGCCACAGTCCAGGGGTCCCAGTCAAGTACTGTTTTCTCCCCCACCCCTCACCAAACTGTCAGATGTTTGGAAACCCCTTAATGGCATTGTCTCTGCCTTGTGCCCTTGTTCTCCTTAAGTCCCTTCACAAAACCCACTTCTCAAGGAAGGGTTATAAACTAAAAACAGCACTACTAGAGCCCTAACAGGATGTGTGCATTACTCTCCCAAGCAACCACAAAATCATATGATCTTTGCCCTAGTCCTCCTCCTTTTTCTTTTGTTCTGGCCTTTGTCTTTAGATTGTGTGCACTTCAGGGTCGAGACTCTGTTTCATCTGTTTCTGTAAAGTACTCTGCGCAGCCATGTTGTTTTAGAAGTAAAAATAATGGAACTGTTGAGCCATGAGTCTTCAAGAAAGAGAAAAGAAAAAGTGCATATTTTCTGTGAAGATTACTGAAGTGGCTCATGTCCTATTTTGGCCTGATATAAGTGGGCTTAGGCCAGCACCATTGCCAGGGCTGCTCCTTCAGCTTTCTTCCAGAGCTCTGAAGATATAACACCAGCACACAGACAGGCTCCTTTATTTAATGTGTGGTTGGGAAACAGTGTAGTACCCCTGTAATACAATACACGGGTGTGGCAATAGAAAGCATAGAATTGTGTATATGCAGAAATGACTGTAAAGGTGACTTCCACAGGGGGAAGACGTGCTCCGTTGTTCCAGTGGTGCTTGTACACTATTGGTTGTCAGGGATTGCCTCCTACGCCGATTATGGGACCTTCAGCTGCAAGTTAGAACAGCACGGAGACTTCTCAAAGACAACAAGCCCAGTAAGAGCCAGCCATCTGTCTTGGACCTTGTTCAGTTCATTACACAAGTACATGTGATCTTCATGGCAAGATCCTGGTCCCCACCACCAGATGGCAGTTTTGCCCAAGTATTTAGGTACTTCTGATTTGAAGCTGGTATCTCTGAAGCACAAGTACTAGGCTGCTTATGCTGCTGATCCAACTGGGAGGCTAAACCACACATTTGCTACACTGGAATATGAGGGAATTAGGGGAAATGTTAAAGGTTCAGGATCCCAGATCCCATGTTCTAGAAGAGCCTCCTGCCCCTGGAGACACTGCATTAAGTTAGGCAGGCTTCAGACTGAAATAGAAATGGTGACCCTAGCTAATCCTGCAACCTCTCAAGGCTGTGGGGGGGGGGGGTGTGTGTGTAGGGTTGAACCCAATCTCGCTTCACAGATAGCTGGTGACTGGCACCTGAAACAGATTCGTTTATCACGGTAAAGTGCTTTTGTTCCCTGGATTTGCAGGTCAGGCTGTTGAGCTGCTGATGAGGTGCCAGATGGATGCTGAGAACTTCCTGTCTGCAGAGCATGTGCTGGTGGGCGAGATTGAGGATTGCCTTGCACAGGGTTATGCCACACTTGGTAAGACGTCTTCCTGACACCTCTGGGATTGTTTCTGTATGGCTGGCCTATTAATTCTAACGTTGTTAGAAGGAGAGTCCCTGACTGGTCTGTTCCTGTTCTCACCTTTCTTACTGCAGCCCAATAAATGTGACACAGCAGAATCTTCTTAGGAATCTAGTTTTAGCTTCAAGCTCTATTCCCAACTAACAGGGACTGGCTGTGTGACCTTGGGTGCCTCAGTTTCCCACTCTGTACAATGAGGATAATATCCCTTCATTACCCTCCAGAAGGGCTGTCAGCTCACTAAGTTTGTAAAGTCCTTTGAGTTCTTTGGATGGCAAGGGCTATAGAAAGAGAGCTGCTCTAATCCTTTTTTTTTTTTTTTTTGGTTTTGTTTTTTGTTTTTTTTTAATGCCAGGGAAGTGGCAGGAAGCAGCTGGGCACCTGCGACGCAGCATTCAAATTGTGGAAGTTCACCATGGGCCGTCCAGTGTGGAAATGGGTCATGAACTCTTTAAACTGGCACAGATCCTCTTTAATGGGTAAAGAGCCCCATTCCCACAATCTCACCCTTCATGCTACATTTCTTCCCTGTTTTAGTCCATGTGCCTTGTGTCTCTGAGATTGGGATGTGGCAGCAAGTCCTTGGCATCATTATTCCCTTTTCAAGATGTCTTCCAGGAGTCCTGGATATTCTGGCAATGGGGGAGCGTCTGCCCTTTATCCAGGATGAGGTGGAGGCTACCAAGTATTTAGATCAAATAGCTAGTGTCCTTCATTTAGCTAGGGGCTCCACAACCATCTCAGGTTCCTTTGGGCATCCTTCCCACCCATTCCTCTATCCCACTCCTGTCCTATCTTTCCCTTTTGTCTCCTTTTCTGTTACTGCTTCTGTGCATCCCAGTTATCATGGAGTGTTCAGGCCCCAGCGCTGCTGACACCTCCTTTTAAAGTGACAGCACTCCAGGCACTTTCTCTTCTAACCACTGGCCAGCAGATCCCACTACTCTTTTTGTAGACCCCTTTCTTATCAGTATTTCTGGTTTAACTGTCTCCCCACCTTGGCAAGAGTGGCAATAAGGTGATATGGCTGTTTATCCAAAGGTGAAGCTTTTCTTCTAGCTAAAATAGAGGTTATTTACCTGGTAGTGATGGGAGGTGAGGGCTGAGTCCTACCCCTGTGGTCAGGGAAATTCTCTCTCAGTGAATGAAGGAAGAGGTGCCTAAGCTGTCCTGGCCTAGGAAAAAAATGAGGGAAAGGATGAAGGGTGCTGAATGAATGGCTTTATCACATGTGCTGAAGGAAGTTTCTGTCCCTTAAATCTTTCTCACCCTCCTGCCCTTTACTTCAGGTTTTCAGTGTCTGAAGCGCTGTGCACAATTCAAAGAGCTGAGAAGATTTTGTCTGTGCACTGTGGCCCTCAGAATGCCAAGGTCCAGGAACTGCAGGAGATGAGAGCCTGTCTGCTGGAGCTGCCCAGAAGCCTCCTTCACAGGGTTGAGTGACTAACAAAGGAAGCTGCAGTGCTGAACTCTCATCAGGGAGCTAAGCTCTATGTGATAGTGCGGCCATGCAGCACCCCTGGCAAACAAGGCCTGGCTGCAAGCTGGGTGAGCTCTGAAATGCCCCTGGTGAGGGCCAGGGAATGAAGGTGATCGCTGCTGAAATGGGAGAGGACACCAATGTGGTACTGACTGAAGGGCTGTCTCAGAGAGATGAATGCTGCTGCAGAATTTCTTAACATACTTTTGAGGCAAGCATTTGAGAGTCTTATGAGTTTTTCTGAAACTGTGATTCTTCCCTGGAGGGTTGAATGTTGTCCCTGTAAACACAACCCCCCAGCCCACACTGTTGTTTGCTTTCAAAAACTGTGAAGTGCTTGCCTGCCATTCAGCACTTATTCCTGCAAACATGAGACACAAAGGTCTGGAATGAGGCAGGCAGCAGACTGGGAAATGCAGCCTTATGAGCCACAAGATGGAGATGCAGTAGAACCTGGCCAGAACAGTGGAGCTAACCAGAGGGGACACAGGTGATGCTGGAGGAACTCTGGGAAACTGCCATGGAGGGACCCAATGCAAACAGGACCAGGGTCTGTGTTTCTAGGGAGAACATGGCACTTCGAGAAATTAAAGGCAAAAGCTCTTTTATTGCATCATGTAGGCGTAAGATTTGCAGGTTTGACTGTGCAGCAGAGCAGGGACCCAGCATCTGTCCCCCTTAACCCAGCCTCTCTGCAGGACTCTAACATTGCAGGCTGCTGTCCAGGGGGCTAAGTGCTTCTGGGGTCCAGGACTTTGCCAATAAAGAGGAGGGTTCCCGTGATGTCATCCCGCAGCACAAATAGGAAAGGTCTGTCCAGATGGTAGTCAAGGGGGAAGGTCAGGCGAGCAGCATTCGCTACAGGGTTTGGTGTGGATCTTGCCCCATCTTCACTTAGTTCCAGGACTGCCTTGTGCTGCACATGAGAGAGCTTGGTGGATTTGGGAGAAATCTTGCTGAAGTCAGGTGATGTGAAGAGCGACTGGAGCCCTGTGGGAAAGGAGGAAGATTCCATTAGCTGGAAGAAGGGCCCTTCTGGGAGGGTAAGTAGACAGTGCTGCAGATTGGGGCAGTACTACCAGTGCTGCACAGGGGAGGAGTCATAGGGCCCATTGACTGAACTCATTGGGGATGGCAGGAGTGGGCCCCAGGCAGAGCCTGTTTGAGAGGTGGGAGCACAAGCTCCAGGTGTCAGTGAAGTCCATATATCCTAACTGGCACTGCTGACGCCTGGCTGCTCCTTCTCAGGGAGCTGAAGGAGCAGTTCTGGCTGCTCTGTCTGAGCCCCAGCACCTGCAGAGGGCCATGCTGTGAACATACTCATCTCCTGCAGGGTGCTGCTAAGTGCCTCCTCAGAGCTCAGCTTCAGCCTGGGCATGCTTAGCACAGCTGGGACAGTCTTCAGCTCCTTGTCTATGTCATGGACGAACTCCGAAGTGAGGCTCTCCTCAATCAGGGTCATGTTCTGAATCACCTTCTGGGGCAGGAAGAACATGGCACTGACACCCCCTGTGAGTGGTAGCTGGGCAATCTGGAAGGATAGTAATAAAAGACAAGGAGTTATCTCTACACACACCAGCAGAATCTCCCAGTGCCAGCTGTGGTCTCTGAAACCTGGCCAGCTAGCCAGCCACTCCACCTACCAGGTTCTTCCTTCCCACCCTTCTTACCTGCTATACCACAAGTCCCCCTTACCCTTCTGCAGCACAGGCTTCTGCCCTAAACCCGTCCCTCCTACTGTGAAAGGGAAAGCAAAATGCAACATCTTTCCTGTCAGAACCTGTACTGAATTGCAGTGTTGCTGGGGGGAATGCTCAGCTGGAGCGTCTATCCTCAGACTGATGCTCTGCTATGCACGGCCCCCGGTTCTGGGAGTCTGACTGCAGCCAGCCCTGCCTAGCTCAGTAGCAACCTCTCCAGCTATTTCAGGAACAGTCTTGATGAATTCCCAGAAGTAGCACTTTCCCTGTGCCGTGAGGAGGAGGATGCTTACCGGAGGGTGGAGCTCCAGAGAGGAACCACATGGTAAAGTGAATAACTTGCCACTCTTTGAAAGTTAATGAGTCAGAGAAAAGCTTCTGCCAGATTCTGTCCTTCCCTCAGATCCTATCACTTTCCTCCTGCCCAACTGGGGATAGCTGTACAGACTGGAGTGACCTTTGTGCTCCCTAGAGCCCTGGCTGCTTGTCATAGGATCACTGGGACTGGGAAGTTCTCTGAGCGAACCCCAAGTTCTGTGCCCTGATGTAAAGCATAAGAGGTACAGGAGTTTGGTGGGAGGAGGAGAACTCCCCCTCTAGTGCAGGGTAGCTAGTGAGTGAAGATGGATCTTTGCCTAGTCTAAGGCTAGGTGATTTTGCACAGGGGCTACCTTCTCTTTCTTGCTAAGTCCTTCACCTGACCTTGCAGTTGAGTTCTGAGTCGAAGCCATACCGCAGTATGGCTTTGGGGTCCGACATCATGGGCACCTTCACGGATCTGTCTTCATCCAGGTGGAAGTCCTGCAGCGTCGTCTTTGTGGGGTCAAACTTGGTCCCCCACTGTCCTATTTTAAAAAATAAGACAGGGGTGTTCAGGAATGATGGGAAACCTAAAACCTGGGGATGCAGTCAATGGAACGGTATTATGGTTCATACATGAAATAGCCGTTTTAGGGAATTAGTCTTGGTAAGTGGAGGATGATAGGTGCCAGAAAGCCAATTACTGAGATCAGCTATACCTTGCCACTTTCTTATTGTTACTGTTGCTTCCTTTAGTCCCTTCCATTCCATCTGAGGTTTGGCCAGATTGGACATGAAGTCAGCCAGTATATGCTGGTGGGGTGGAGGAGCAGCTGCAGAGAGCTGATATTTTATTTATGTAATTATAAGCCTCTTTTATACTTTATATGTATAAATACAAATGGTACTGCTTCTCTCCACCTACCCTTCATGTTTTTGCTCATTGTCTTGAACTGTAAGCTTTCCAGGTCAGGGATAGTGGCTGTACCCGTTTGGGTAGTACCCAGCACAACATGGCCCTGAGCCTGATTAACCTTGCAGCTACTCTTGCAATATAAATGTTTGATGTCTGGATTCACTAAATCAGCTCCCCAGTATCTCCCTTCTGTCCATGTAAAGGGGTGCTGTGGCAGGCACAGTCCTCACAGCTGCAGAACTCTTGATGAGTCTCCTTCCATTGGGCAGGACATTCTGTCTTTCATCCTTACAGGCTTTTACTTTCCTCCTTCCCTGACCCCTTTTTTTCTAGCAGGTGAAGACTCAGCTTCCTGTGAGTAGTGCCTCCTCCCCTGGGGAAGTTCTTTCCATGTTCATTGGGCATCTGTCCCAGCTCCTTTATTGAACTCTCAGTAGAGAATCTGTCCATGTGTTCAAAAAAGTTTCCTCTCGTCACTCTCTCTTTTTTTGCCTACCTCTTCACGGTGCCCTTCCCAGAATGAGACCTTCCCTCCCCTGTTTTCTGGCATGCAGTTAAGAGAGAGACACACCTCCTCTAAGTGACAGTCAGCTCCTACCTTTGAAATAAGCTGCCCCAAGGAGGAAGATGCTGATGCCTCTAGGTATCTCTTTCAGGAATTTTACAATCTTCCCCTTGGTCTGCTGTTGCACCCAGTTGTTGATCTCTTGAAGGTCTGATTGGGCATTGCCAGTCAGCAGCCTGGGCCGTGCTCCATAGGATTTCTCCAGCTGGCTCACAAACCCCATTTTCATTCTCAGTTCTGAGGGGCAGAAAGACCATTACTGCAGGCTACTCCCTCTACCAGAAGAGAAATCCCAAGGCGGTGTGGTAAAGCTGAAGGCCTAGCAGTGAGTAACCCATGCCCTTCCCTGAAATGCTTACAGATATGTAAGCCCTAGTCCATTTGTCTATCTAAATGCTTGTGAATCACGATAATGGGAATGTGCAAACACCTAGAGAATATGTCTAAAGCTGTGTGGGGAACTGATGTATCTGTCTCACAGCCATATCCTATGCTGTAGTCTGGCAAAACCTTCAGCTAATGGGTAAAGTTGGAAGATAGGAACAGAAAGCACATTGGTGTCTGGCTCTAGCCCTGTCTCTACACTTGTTTATGTGATTACAGCTTATTGAGAAGCCTGGATCTTCCTCAAGCCACCAGGCTGACTGGGGGAAATGGGAGATTTTAGCATTCTTATCCAGATGGTCTAGATCAGACTGAAACATGGCATTTTAACTGGCTCTGAGGAGTTCATATCATCCTATGTGATCTGTCTTCCACAATGGGATTGGTCACTATTATAAATCAAAGGATCTAATCAAACTATCTGGAATTGAAAATACATCACATGGCTCCTGGGAAGTAGGAGCAGCTGGTGTGAGGTTTAGAGAGGAGAGGACATTATCAAAGAAAGATCTTGGGTCCCTTCTGTGCCAGCTGCTTTCTTGCCAACTGCCCTATTGGGGATTCTCTGATTTGAATAAACGTTTTCCAGACTTTATATGGGGACCCCCAACATTGTTACTGCATAGTGCAGTTCAGTACGGCAGCTGCTCCAGCTCCATACACAGCTGTGTCCTGTAACTGAAGCCATCGGGGCCTGTTATTGTTACCCATCCACTCTGCTCTACTGACTGCTGCTCAGGGACCGAGACAAGATTTACTGAGGCAGGAGAAGAAAGGTTTTTACTTCTCTCCATAACAATGCGGGAGACACTTCTTAGGCCCTTTTCAGGTGCAGTGACGCTTGCCAGAAGCTCCTTGTAGGTATTGTGGACCTCAGCCTTGTTAAGCAGATCATAGAAGAGAGCACGAGAAATCAGGTCTTCTGTTCGCTGTCCAGCACCTGCCAACCATATGTAAAGGAGTGTGAGGTCCCCTCCAGCCACGCAACAGTATGTGTGAGGAGAAGGAGGAGCAGGAACTCACCTAATAAAAGGCCAGAAAGTGCAGTAGCTACACTGAAGGTAGACAATAACACATTGGCTGTGGGAGTCTTGCTCGACTGCTGCCGATACAGATCATAGCCAAAGTTGGAGACTGCAGCTGCCAGTTTGTTTACAGGGCTTTTGTAGAAGGGATCTTCCTCCTCAGCTGCCTCTGTGTTCCCTCCTTCAGGGAGAGCGGAGTCCTTGCAGGCACAAGAAACACGTGCTTAGAATTGCTGCTTATCAGGGGGCAGGAGCAGTACTGATACCCAGAGGACTGTTCACCTTCAAAGTGCTTTACCGATGTTCTTCAGTGAGCTGGGGAAGTACTGGCCTTACCTTACACTTGGGAAAACTGAGCCGGGCTGATCTCCCTTGAGGGTGATGGAGTATGTCATAGGCAGAGCTGGCAAAAGAATCCAGTAGCCCTGACTCCCAGCCCTCCCAGCTGTACCTACTAGAAATTCCATCATGCTTTTACCTAGGCAGAGCAGGCCTTACCTTTCCCATTTCAGCGCCAGTTATTGTCCTAGGGTGTCCGACAGCTCGGAGGATGGTGCTTAATATGCCCAGTAAGAATTTTAATTTTGGAATTTTTATGCACCAAGTTTCTCACTCTCCTCATGATGTTTTGTATCACACATACCTGCTCAGTAGCCGAGTCCTGAGATCTGCTAGGGGCGGCTAGGAGCCCTAGCCACAGGAGAAGGATCAGAGGCTGCATGATGGAACCTAGAAGGGACGAACACAGTAGAGCTATGTTTGCCCTAGCCAGTCTGACTCCTTATTTGCTCCGTCACTGCTCTGTGTGCTACACCTCACCCAAACAGGAACTGTTTTTTTTTTTAATTGAAATATTTTCTCAATAAAAAACTTTAAATCTCTGTCTGCAGCTGGGCCTGGTATATACAATTCATCAGTTGCAAATCCTCAGCCTTTGGCTTCTTCAGCCAATTCAGTTTCAACTGCTTTGAGCGCTTCCAGATTGTGGCAGGCACGTTAGACACGTGGGCAAGGGTGTGCTTGTGCCCAAAAGCAAATACTATAGTTGTGTGATGTAAATCACACTGGCTCTTAGGTAAGACACCAAACTCCAAGGCCCTGAAAGGTACTAGATCAGATTGATACACAAGAGACTCTTCTTACTAAGTTTTATATCACATACATTCAAAATGTCAATTTTTTTTTTAAAAAAGCAGCAAGTGCAACTAATACTGGATGAAATAAAAGCTAGTTAACTAGCTACTGCTGGTGTCCTGAACGCTCTTCCTCCCCACACACACATACACAATTTAGTTCCTAGCCCCAGTCTTGCTCCCTGAGTAACCATATGTTTAGAGGATTACTATCTGCATGAGCACCTTATTACCCACTCTAGCTCAGTAGCTGATTAAATAGCAACATTGGTGAGCTCCACAGAGAGTCCCACTAACTCTTCTTCACTCTGAATGCATAGCATGACAGAGGATAAAGCAGAGAGGAGGTAAAGAACAGGACTGGGCTCGCTCAGGCTTCCTGATCAGAAAAAACACCATTATCCCTAGAGTCAATACTGTTCTTTTTCAGAAATCCAGTTTTAATCTCTCCAGTGACTGGCTGCATGAGAGGTTTCTGTATGGTGAAGGGTCTGGTCCAAAGGGTAGTATGTTACCCAAACTTTCATCCTAGGTAAATTAGAACTGTTGCAGAGATGCCTTGCCCCTGAGGTCAGACACCACAGGGGCTGGGTGGAAGCAGTGTTTATATAAATTCCAGAAATTAAAGGAAAGGCGCTTGTGTTTAACTAAACCCTATGATTCAGTGCAGCCAGAGGAGTAGGAGCCTGCACATGTGTTTCAGATTAAATGCAGCTCTAAAGCAAACATGGCTGTTGGTAGAACTACAAACTCTTAAAGCCACGTGTCCACAGCAACCACAATTCAGGGACCAGCCTGTTCAGGCAGCGGATTCCCTTACAAAAGAAACAGTTCCCCCAGCCCCTCTCCATGGTAGCAGTTCTGCATTAGGAGACACTGTGTGCCCCAACAACACCCCTGCCAAAAGAGATTCCTCTGTAGCATTGTCTTAGTTTAGAGCAGACATCAAACTGGCTATGCAGTCCAATTTCACAAGACCCATAGATTTTTCTCCCAACATCTATGTACGTTCACTCAGACATCATCCACCCAGGAGTGTGGTATTCTGGATTTCTTTCCAGTGAAGAAAATATCACTGAGTGGAGCTGCTGTACTGGACCAAAGCAATGTTAGGTGGTGTGAAGGTGGATGTGATGCAGGGACTTTTCGTTTCTGAGAGATTTTAAAATGAATGGATAAGGACGTGCCAGAACAGAGACAGCAGAGAGAACCCCAGAGAAAATGTCTCAGGTAAGTGAGCTTTATTGTGAGGATTTCTGAGGTGGCCTGCCTCACATGGAACGTAGCAGAGAGATTCTGGCTGGATGTTGTCTGAGGAGGCCTGCTGCAAGCAGTGTCTTCATCTGGCTTTCCCACTCAGTGTGAGTGTGAGAGGTTTGGCCTGGGCTAGTCCTGAGATGTGAGTTTTCCATGAAGTGTGGTCTTTTCTCTGAAAAAAGGCTCTACATATCCTCAGCTCCCAACCGCTCTGTGTTCCTGGGAGCATGAGAATGGAGACTGCATTTACAGATTTTATCATCTGTGCCAAGATTGTCACCAGCCTCATATTTCTCAGACTTTGCCAAAAAGTGATTTCCATTTTACAATGACAAAGCTCTGCTGAGCTTGAATGGGCCTGAACATCTGGATTCTATCTGTGTGATTATGAAGCACCCAGCCAAAACTGCAGAGAGGAAAAAGTCCTTTTTGGAGCAGAGCTGGGGTGGTTTCTAGCATGACTGTAAAATCTATAGCTATGTTTTAAAAAATGGAAAAGATCAAGAGCATGCAGTCTGTGATGTTAGACTCAGAAAGAGCAGACTAGGAAACAAGCTGAGAAGATACTTTCAGACCATGAATTGCCCCATCCTGAATCTGCAGCTGTGAAATAGAACACCATTCTCCCAGTCCACGGAGTCATGAGAGTCTCTAATCTCCCTTAAGCATATTTGAGTCTGGAGTATCTTGCAGCTACCCCACTCCTGAGGTCTGATTCTCTCTGTTGGGGGGTGTCTCAGAGCACCTCACCTCTCAATTGTCCTGCTAGACTCAGTTTCTATTGCAAAGAAAAAGATCTAGCTGTAACACAAGTGCTAACTGATGCAGAATTGCAACCCCCTACCCATCCATGCTTGAACCTCTAGGAGGAACTCTTGGTCCCATGCACATGTTTGTCCCCCAATCCCTCCAGGAGGAGCTCCATGACACCATCTAGCCCCACTTCTGGCCTACTACTGTTCCCCATGAATTCTTCACTCCCCAGTCCATACCATAGCAAGGACCTTCACTCCTATCTCCCAGGCTCCGTAAGAGAGGCCCCCCAGCTCATACCTGTGCCCTTCCCATCATTCTGGATACTCCCATTGCCACTAGCTGTGGGCCAGAGGGGCTGGAAGCAGTGTGAGTTGCTCCTTACCTTGGACTCCTCTCAGCCGTGCTGTCCTATGTTACCACTCTTGATGAGAGTCTGGACAGCATGGAGTTTATAACAGCCACATCTGCTTTCTTTGCTGCCTGCCAGCAGACTACCCCTGAGCCCAGCCTTCAGCAGGCTTCAGGTTACAGCCTCCAAGGGCTCTCTTAAAGTGATCTGCTCTCATTTTTTGATTCTGTGATTGTCACTGCATTGTGCTGGTTTTAACCCTGCACTTTAAGCAGGTTTCAAAGCAAATGCCCATTATTTGAGAAGGACAGTCAGTGGTTAAAGCACAAGACAGAACCACGTTATCTGGCTTCTATTCTCTGCTCTGCCACAAGCTGCTGTGTGATTTTGGGCAAGTCAGCTCCCCTCTAAGTGTCCTGGTTTCCCCATCTATAAAATGGGACTATTCCTTCCCTACCTCAGGGGGTTGTGAGCCTGGTTATAAAATGCTTGTCGATCTCTGTGTGGAAGCTGCGGTAGCATCATTAATATAGCAGCAACTTTAACGTTTAATTTAGCAAGAACCTTGACCCAGCAGTAGGAGCCAAATTCTGGTTGAAAGCAGCTAAGGGGAAAGAACCCAGGAGTGGCTTTAGCCAAGGTGCATGGACAGTATTAACAAGAATGACCTAATAGGCTCAGTGACTGAGACATGGGATGGGACTGTCTGGCCCTCTGAACATTGATGCAAGCTGTTTGTCTAGAGGGACATGCTGAAAGTGTATTGGAGGCAGCTGAACCAAACCTCATGATTTGGAATTGCTTCCTGGTGGGTTGCAGGCCTTACTTTCCAGGCAAGGAGAAGCATAAATTGACTTATTCATACAGGCACTTGTCTCCTACAGGCCCTCAGCTAATGGGAAGAAGGGATGACTTTGGAGAACCACAGGAGCAGCAAACGTGTGAGCTGGAAAAGCAAATCAACACCCTATCTGGTCTTGTGGCACAGTGCTTCTTCACTGACTATGATTCATGAAAAGACCCTTTCCCTTAGCCGTAATAAGAGGGACAGTTATGGCCTTATGTGGAAACTGCTTTTGGACTTGTATTTGTGAGCAGAGATCTGTGGCAATAAGCTTGTCCCTGTTACCTCTTCTGTGTTCACCCAAGGCTGAGTGACGCTGGTTTTTGGAGATTAACAGTTGATGTTGCCCATGTTTTTCTCCCTTCTTTTTAATTTATGTGTTTATTACTAAAATGCCCTTCGTGGAAGGCCTCAGGCTGATTCTTACTAAGGCCTTGTCTACACAAGGCAGTTGCACCAGTTTAACTAAAGGTGTGATTTTAAACCAAACAAAGGCTGTGTGAACACACTTATTTTGGTTTAGCGTAAGTCAGTTAGTCCTTGTCTACATGGAGAGTTGCATCGGTTTAACTAAAGTTGTGAGTTTAAACAAACTTCGTTAAACCAGTGCAAACCCACTGGGACATTTTATTTGGGTTTGAATTGCTTATTTTATTTAAAATAGGGCACATGCTTTCTGAGCAGCATTAGGCTTTATGTTGTGGGCATGTTGTTGTATGTTTGATATTCACATGGATTTGGTATAGTGAAGAAATTCAATAACATTTCAAATATGAAAGTTATCAAGAAATATTAATTTAGTGATGGCTTCACCCTAGGAGCACTTGTTTTTCAGGGTAGACACCTTGTATCTGAACAGGGGGGAACAGAAATTTGATAATAGAGGGCTCTTCAATCTAGCAGGGACTTTAGCTCCAGGATTTTGGATAGAATGGAGTACAGCAAGATGAGAGTTAAAGAGGAGGAGGTTGCAGTAGCTGAGGCAGGACCTAACTAAGGCATGGATCAGCATCTCTAAATTAAGGCAATAATTATGAGAGCAATGCAAGCTGAAGTGTTCCCTGAGGGCCCTGGTAATAGAGATGGATGCCTGCTGGTTTACTTGTTAATTACACAGTACAGTAATTATACCCACTTCTTCATCAGTAAATGTCATTGCATGGGTCACAGGGCTGGGAATTATTCTTAGCTGCTGTTCCCTGAGTCTACAAACCATGTGTGGTATCTATTGGTAATGGCAGATTTGAGCCAGTTGCTTGCTTTGAAAAAGTTTGTGTTCCTGAAGTTTGTGGCCAGTGAGTCGATCCTCCCTCCCTCCAGTCCCCACAGAAAGTGCAGGCCAGTCAGTGAGGGAGATTCCAGCAGATAGCTTGTGCGCTGGCTGGGGCAAATCTACTCCACGAAGGGGGAGATGTTGGGAAGGTGACACAGGTGCTTTAGCTACTACCAGACAAAACCACTAAACCTCCCAGCCCAGGTGCAGAGACGTGTGTTAGCTGGGTTCATGGTCCTGTGCTAAAAGTAGCTGTGGAGAGATTGCAGCTCAGGCTTTGGTGGAGTGGTGGGCTTCAAAGTCATCACGTCTACACAGCTACACACTGCCATGAGCCCCACTAACACGGGTCTGTGGGCCCAGGGCAGGAGGCTCACTCTCGATGCAGTGTAGACATACCCTAGAAGGGCTTCCTAGAAGCAATGAAAAGCAGAATCTACTTGGACAGCAATTCATGGTTCTAAATTTCCTTTGTCAGCATGTAGACATTCATTGTTAATTGCTATAGAAACACTGACATTAGTAAGGCTGATGTATCACATCTTAAATTGCTTTTCCGAGAATATCAATCTTTGTCTGCTGCTTGGGTTAGACATGCAGAGTTATTTTAGAGCAGGGATCTAATAATCTGTCCCTAGCTCAGAAGTGAAACTTGAGGTAAACACCATCCCTGCACTGACAGAAGGTAGTGACTCTGACACCAAGGAGACACAATCATTTCCTGGAAGATGGTAAAAACTTCTGTAGCAGTGTTCTACAGGCTCAGGCTCACCCTACATAGGAAAACAAACTACACGGGCCTGTGCCAGATCAGATTTCACTACTGATCCATTGAATCCAGTACTGCCTCCCGGCAATCTCCAATACCAATTCCTGCCTCAGAGGAAGGCAAAGGGCTCAAACACACCCAGCCAGTTGTACTGTGCTGCTAATGGGGAAAATTTCTTCCTGACCTCTACAGCCTTCAGCTCATACCCTGTGGCATCAAAGTGGATCTCCCCTCTCTTTGCATCAATTCTCTGATGCTTCAGTTAATATTTCCAAAGGTGACTAGGCAATGTCCTTTTAGTGGTTCCATATTTACTAGCCGTTAATCTCATCGTGTGGCTCCTCGTTCTGCTGTTGTGAATAAGGAGTAGGGGTTGCTCACTTCTCATGAGACCCTTTAGGATGTTCCATCCTTCAGTCAAGCCCCAATAACTCTTTTTTCCCCCAGTCTTTGCAGTTACTCAGCTTGTTTGCTGCCCTGCTCTGCCCCTTTCCAATCTCTGCAGGCTCTCTCTCAAGGTGACAACTCAGCCATACATCTGTTTCACTCTTTTATTATTCTGCCAACATAAAAATTACTAAAAAACATTTTACAAAAGATGCCTCAAAAATCCCAGGTGAAGGGCTAGTAATAGGGATGGAAATGAACCCCTCCCTTGCATACATACCCACCAAATCCCAGTATCCAGGAGGGCAGAGACAGGAATGTTCTAGGCAGAACCTTTATCAGAAAATGTGGCTGAGACTCACAACTCAGGGAATACAACTGGCTGCTAATCACTTTGAGTTAGCTGCCATTTGTCTATCTATTGACAAGCAAGTCCTGATGTTTGTTGAATGTCCGAACTGGGAAACATGGACCAAGGGGCTCAGAGGGAAGGGCAGCTTTTACACCTCTTGCCGTTGTCTGTCTAGAGCCATTGTCAGAAATTAGCAAGTATTCTAGACCATGCAGGTACCCAGCACTGCTACTCAAGAGTGGTGCTGAGGACCCTCTACAGAAAGCCCTGCCAGAGGAGACCAAATGGGATAGGGCAGAAGAGCCTCTAATGGAAGAGAGGGAGAGACCCTAGGGTCAACACCAAGGGATATTTAGGAGCCTAACCAGAAGAGGCCTCCCAGGGCAGATGCTGAGTGGTCCCCTGAGGCTAATGCTAATGAGTATCTAGTCAGCCCAGCCAGGAGGAAGCTTCCTTCCAGTGCTGGGGGCTCTGGAAAGGGAATCCAAGCAGAACAAGCATCTCATGGCTAATACAGAAGACTCCATAGAGGGAACCCAGCTGGAAGAAGCTTGTTATGGCTGGAAAGGGTATTTAAGGGCAAGTGTAGAGTGGTCTCTAAAAGAGGACAACTAGGAGCTGCCTCCCAGAGCTGGTACAGAGGTCCCACAGGCAGCAGTCCCTGGGTGCCTAGGCACTGCTCCTTCTTTATTTGGGGATACCATCTTTGTTGAGGTTTTTCAGGTTAGGCGAGTCCTGGGGCTCTTTTCTCTGTTGGGGAGCGTTGGGATTGGGGTTCTGGATGCTTCCGACAAAGAGTGGGATGCCTGTTATCTCCTCAAAGATGATGAAGAGAAAGGGTTGGTTGAGGTTGAAGGTAGAGAGTGAGCGAGACATCATGACACTGGTGGCAGCTGATGCCTCCACACCATCTTCTGCGAGCTCCAGGGTGGACTGGTGCTGGATGCTGGATACAAAGAGAGGCCCATCTGTGATCTTCTGCAGGTCTGGGGCTGAAAACAACTCCCCAAGGCCTAAAGAGAAATCAAATTAGGGTCAAACAGAAGCTCATCTACTCACTAATTCAGTGCCATGGCATGCCATGGGCTCAGACATTCATTTGATCCTTGCAAAGGAAGCAACAGCCTGACCAGACTGTATCTCTGTATGTCATATACAACACCAGGGACTGGCCAGACTAGGGAATGGGCAGACAGAGGAAGGAAAAGTGCACTCTGGCCACATACCAGTCCCTGAATGGGTGAGCTGCAAGTGCCAAACAAACACAGCTTTCACATGGACTGACAATCTACCCTAGGGTTTTATACTGCTGCCCACACCATGTTATCTGAGCACCTTACCCATAAAATCAGAAGAAACAGTGAGGTTCCTAGTGGAATTCACAGAGTCTCTGGCACTTCTCCCCATCGGGAGGAAAAGCTCGGGTTGGGGTATATTGTGTTTGCTGCTTCGGGTTGGTTGGTTGGTTGTAGATGTTTTTGGGGAGGTGTTCAGATAGATCAAGAGCCATGTGGTGAATGTCATTCTTGCTATGCTGGAAATGCTTTTTCAAAAAGGCAGTTTCTGCTGCATTTCCTAAACAGACTGTTTTTGCCTAATCTCATGTGGAAGTCCATTTCATATGGATCCTCTTGACAGAGAGACTGTTTTGTCCTTAGTGCTCACACACTTTGTTCTGGGCTTTGTGATCTACATTGTCACAGAGAAGCACAGTTGTCTTAGCAGTTTGTACATCCCAACTGCTGAGTTAAACATCAAGGGAAAATAAATTGAGGTCCGAGGCAGGGGAAAGTTGGTTGCAGCTGATTTTGGAAGTGAGATGGGGAGCTGAATTAGGGGGGAAATAAGGAGAGGCAACTGCAGGAACTACAGTGAGGAAGACTCTCACCCCAACAGTGCCACATTTTGTGGGGGTGGGCAGAGAAAAGGATGGTGCTAAAAAAGCAAAGGGCAGGAACAGGGAGAAGAGAAAAGCGTTACAAGGTCTTTGAAATTGCATGGAGCAAGTCCAGAGAGGGAGAGCAGTTCTGAGCTTCAGTGCACAGAGAACAGGAATCAGCCCAATCCATAGGTGCTCTGCAAACCTCTTCCTAAGTCTTACCTAGGCGGCTGAGGGCGTGGTTGAGCTCCAGCTGGTAATCTACGTGCAGTTTGGGCATCTTTACCATGGTGGGCTTCTCCTTGGGGAAGCGGCTGTGCAGCTTGTCATGGCTGAGGTTCGCCAGCACCTGGGACACGTTCCACTTAAACTGGTTTGGGACAATGGCCACAAAACTCATGTTGCCCTTGAAGGGAAACCTGGCTACCTGGAAAGAAAACATCAGAAGAACGGATGGAACAGGAAACAGCCAAGCAAAGCCTGTGAGAGCCCAGAAAGTGATACTTCCTTTTTATTCTCACTGCTGATTTATCAATAAAACAATTAGCCAGAGGGAGGAAGGCAGCATGGTGGCAGCAGAGTGGCTGTTTATCCCAGGGGGAGAGTGTTTCTCGGGAACAGGCCATACCAATGCTTGGATCCCAGTATTTATCCACAAGGCAGGTGGAGACCAAAGATATGAGAAACACAAAGGCCCCCAGTGTAAAATGAACTGAATTTACATGGCAGCGGCCCTGTTCTGAAGGGATCCTCCCACTTCTCATAGGGGAATTCAATCTTCATGTTCCTTCAGTACTCTCAGATTTAGAGATCCAAGAGGCCCAGTAGGTCCCATCTAGTCTATCATCCCATGAATTTGAGGGTAAAGATTTTACAGCCTTGCAGTGAACAAAGGCAAAGGATGTTTAAAAATAACATATGTATCCTGCATCTGTGTACAGGTGTTATGCATCTCTTCTCAGAGAATGGATGCAGTGGGGGCACTGCAATAACAAAGGGATATTCCCATAGCAGTACTGTAGGACCCCAGATAGACACTTACCTGAACCTCCAGGGGATCCAGAGTAAACCAGCTCAGGGAATATTTCTGAGCTTTCATCATCTCTACTGGAACCATGAACTGATCATCAAGGTGGAATATATCTTGCCCAGTCTGGCTGGAGTCAAACTTATGCCTCCAAAATCCTGTCCAAAACCATAAACTTATAATTCATCAAACCCAAACTTGAATGAAAAACAAAGAAAACAATGGAAACTGCCTGGCAACATATCAGCGAACAGGTGAGAAAGGACTGGAGCAGGGAGAAACAAGTGCCATGGTAGAAAGAAGTGTGATGGCAGGATGTCTTTATCCTCAGGAAAGGCTGTGTGGTGCATCCCCTTCCAGCGGCAGAGAAGGCTGACCTGCCCTTACTGAGGTGCAAGCTGAAATCAGTGATGGAGGAGACAGACTACAGTAGGAGCAACCAGTAATTCAGGGGTTGAGGAAGGAGGCCAGTGTCTGGCAGGAGTACAGGCCTTGCAGAGTACAGAGGTACTCAGAGGAAGACCAAGCTACGGTTGGGTTGAGCTGTAACCTGGCCAGGAATCAGCAGTAGCACCTCAGAGCACCCTGTCTGTTGGGCACCTAGTGAAGTATGTGCGCCCTGGCTCAGAAGAGCAAGATGAGGTGCTGCCTCCCAAGGACCAGCGAGGCAACAGGGACACCGTGGGTTCCACAATGCTTAGTTCTGGCTCCTGGGTCAGTTAACATGTTTTGCACAGGGGAGGAAGTCAGGGGTCTGCACTGTAATGAGATTGGAGGATGAGACTAAGCAAGAGGAGCTGCATGCATGCAGGGTGGAGAAAAGAGGGATCTAGCAAAATGGGGAAGAAATTAAAGGAGATTCCACTGAGATATATGCAGCCACTTCACTGGAGGAAGTATCCAGAACCCCAGCTGTTCCCCGAGAGGGAGAGGCCTGGAAAGTAGGGACTGTAGAATGCACTGAAGCTCACCTTGGTAGTGGACTGCATTGAGCAGGAGCATCACAGTGCTTTCAGGAAGCTGAGACAGGAAGGTGGATATCTGCCCATCAGTTGCCTCCTTTACCCACTTGTTTATGGCTATGAGGTCATTCTCATTGTTCCCAGACAGGGTCACAGGCTTTGCCCCATAGAATCTCTCTGAGTTCTCCAAGAATTTCTCTTTAACCTCCAGCCCTATAAGAAAGGAACTCTACATGAGGTCATCTGGTCTTGATGAAACTCGCTCAGCCTGTCAGACAGTACAGTGTGTAGCCAGTTGTGCTCAGCAGGCGCATTCCCAGGGATCATACTTCAGGAAACTAACAAGTGTCACTGTTATATCAGCACAGCTGCTTAGACCTCTGTGTGTCTATCCCCGAGAGTTTTATTCCAGCAGCACCACCCCAATAGGAATTCCCCATGCCTGGCTCTCACCTTTCTGCAGATAGACACGTGATGCCACACTGAGCATGGACTCTGTGAGCTGCCTGCGAATGTTGCTCAGCATGTGGTGGATACAGGGCACCGACTCCAAGTGCAGTGCCTCCAGCAGGCGTTTCTCCGTCTGGTTTGCTGCTCCTTAAAAGCAACATCAGATTCATGTTAATATCCTGGAGCTATGCGGCAGGCCCTCTGACCACCTCTCTCTGAATGGACAGACCTCATCTCTCCGCAGAGTGGTCTGAGCGTAAAGCATTAGTGGCAACACCACAGCAACTCCTGACTGGGTCCATGCTGTCTCAGCAAGTGAAACTGAGACCAGCTTTAAGTGGGGGTAGTGTCATTCCCCTTAATAAATAAAGCCACAGGATTAATATTTGGAGGAGGGTGCCCTGCTTAGCATTTGCATTTTGGACATTGCCTGCGGGTGCTTCTCCTAGAGGGAATATCCTGGGGTGTGAAAGCTTATGCTGTTTGAACCTAGTAAGTTACCTAGTGCCAGTTGCGACAATGCCAGAGTGATGCTGAGAGGAGACAAGATCACATTGGGTCTTCTGGTCTCCAGCTGGACCTCTGTCAGGAGATCAATAGTGAATTTCATCAGACCTTCTGCTAGCCTGTGCGTGTGCTCCCGAGACATGTCGGAGCATCTCTCTTCACTTTCTTCTTCCTCTTCAGAGGAACCAACTTCTTGCCCCTCCAACATCTGCTTCTGACCTCCTACTGTCCCAGTGACAAGCTGCCCCTCTGAGCTTGTGAGGCCATCCGTGGGGCTTGTGGTGGTGGTGGTGGTAGTGGTTGTAAGTGGTAGTGTAAGTCCATGGATGTCCTCCCAGGTGTCCGAGGTGGAATCAGCCACCCTAGCATTTGGCAGGGTTGGATCAGCTACTGGCAGAAGAGTGGTGATGGGAATAAACTGTGGATCTCCTCCTAAGGCTCCAGCCCCTTCCGAGTCCTGTAACAAAACAGCAGGAAGTTACGTTGAGAGAAAGCATTCCTCACCCTTTTACTGGGACTGCAGGGGGCTTGTCACAAGCAGGGGACAAATGGCCCCAGTTCATGCTACTGTTTGGGTTCTGGGACACCAGCCCATGACTAAAAGCCCCTCCTCCAGCCTAAGGGGAGTTGCTACTGAGCCCGGGACTCAACTGATTATGGGGGACAACAAATGAAAAAACAGGAACAGACGTGAAGGTCAAAGGACTAAACGAAGGGAACCTGAAGGGGAAACTGAGCAGAGAACCCCAGACAGCGCCCACTGCTCCTCAAGAGTGGGTAAGGAGTCAGCGGACACGGCCCAGAAGAACTCTGCCTGGATGTGTAATCGGACAGAGGAACGGAAATAGGCCCCACAGTCGCAGAGCAGCTCCTCAGCCAGCATCCGTTCCCTGGTGTTGTAGATGGCCACCTGGCCAAGGCGAGGAGGAGGCTGACGAGCAGGTCCTGGAATTCATGCTAGTCGGGGGGCAGCAGTGCCGAGTTAGCTCACACAGGCTCCACATTCTGTGATGAAACGTTACAGATGGCGGATAAGAGGGAGGGCTACCAGGAGGGAAGTGATCAGCACCATCCTGGCATCTCAGCAGCTGCTATAAGGGCTGCACTGGAGCAGAGGGACCAAGTCCCCTGACAATAACAGCAAGCAGATGATGACCCCACTAAAGGGGAGGAGGATAAGGGTCCAGTCCCTTCTCAAACCTTATGTGCATTCTCTGACTATGGCGTATTAGTGCAGAGGTGGCGTGTGAGTTGGCACAGTACCTCCCAGGACAGGACATGCTGAGCTAGTGACAGCACCACCACTTGCACCTGTACTGCTCTGCTTGAAGCAGATCAGCCCCAGCTCTGGCCAGCATCTCCCCCCTCTGTTACCTGACTGGTCAGCAGTTGTGCTGAGGGATCCCCCTCCAGGGTCTCTATGCTGGGGGCATTTTCCACTACAGGCTGTGAAGGATAAAAACAGTTAGTCAAGATTTCACATTAGCACAAACTTGGAAAATAGAAAGTGCCTTATTCCAAAGAAAATGGGCTCAGCCAGGGTCTTGTAGCACAGTCAATGACTCCTCCCTGCCCACTCTCTTGATCTGCCCTGGCCAAGTGAACATGTGGTTTCATCTCAGCTTCTTTTGCCAAGAGAACTCTCCTCCTCCCCACACATCTAGGACTGCAGATCTGCGCCTCTTCGTCTCTGCAGCATTCTCTGTGGGCATCACAGCCTCTATGTCTACAATGCTGGTCACTTCTTGGGCCTAGCCTGCCCTCAACTCCACCTAAATGACAAAAACCCTTCCTACAGAACAGCAGGAGAGAGAGAGAGATACAGATGTTTCCTTGTGTGTACTTGAACAGATCTATGTGGCAGTCAGGTGTCACAGAGGTGGGCACAGTGTAAGAGCCAAGACAGACAACCTCAGATACAAGCCTCTATTCTTCCTTGCCTACAGCTGGTAATTTCCTTTATGCGTTTTAAGAATGAATAATTCATTCACTAGCCCATCTCTTTACACATCAGTTTCCGTCACTTATACCACATGCTGGCCATTCACTTCAGGCTGGAGTTTTCAAAGCAGTCTAAGGCAGTGAAGTGTCTAAGTCCCACTGAAAGTCAGTTAGAGCTGGGCTGCCTGCACGTCTTTGGGATGCAGTGTGTATGGCAGACGCTACACACAATGGAGTTGGACTTCCCCATATTCTTGGCATGTGTCAGAAGGTGGCACTGGCAGGCCCAGACCAAGATGGGTTCCTTTACCAATACCCTGGAATAACCTCAAGACAGGGGAGTCTGTCACCTCTTACCTCAGGGCTCTCCTGATGGGCAGCTTCATCACTGGGGGGAATGTCCACCCCAAGGGCATGTGCCAAAAGAAACTGGAAGGAAATGAACTGAGTCAGAGTTGGATACAGAATAGCTTCCTCCTGGTTTGGATGAGGAAATCACTCACCTCCGGCTCACTTCTTGCCACATGCCACCAGGCTGGGCCAGAGACAAGCATGTCCCCTATTGGCTCAGTCCCTGGGGTGCCCTTGGCTGGCTGAAGCAGAGTTGGTTCTGACCCCTTTGTAGAATGGATATAACAGAAGTAGAAGAGTCCAGGGATGGGGATGGAAATGCTTAGCAGAGAGACTGGAAAGATTAGGACTGTTTCGCTTAGAGAAGGACACAAAGTAGTGGCTGGGATAGAAGATGGATTGAGCAATCCTATACCCCTCTAATACTACAAGAGAAAGCACGCAAATTTAAAATGGATAAAAAGGTTTTCTGAAATCACAGTGCCTGGTGAGCCCCTGGAACTCACAGCCACTAGATAGCATTGAAGCTAAGCTCCCAGAAGGATGCCAAAACCATTAGGTATTATCTGGATCATGAGCACATCACATCAGTCACATCAGACAGGAAAGAGAATGAGGTCTATAAGACCTCATGTGTCAGGCAGGAGCCAAGGACTGACAGGGCGCCAAAGTAACGTCCTCAGGGGGCAGGTTATTCCACTGTAGTCTGTTTGGGATTTCTTCAGAAGCATCTGGTGCCAGCAATTCGTAGCTTGGCCCCATTCTGATCCAGCATGGCATTGCCTGCCCTGTTCCCTGCACTGCCCCTGCTGGTTGGGGTGCTGAGTGTGCTGGCAGAGGAGATGCCCGACAGGAGGGTGAAGGGACTGCTTCGTGCCAGTGACTTACCGCTGGGCAGCCATGCAGCGTGGACAGGCAGAGCAGCAGACCCCAGAGCAGCATCGCTATATTTCTGGAATACAAGAGACAGTAGTGACGCTCACAGGCTACACCCTGGGTCCAATCTGCACCAGGGAACCTGAGCCAGGCCTGCCCATTACTACAATGAGAAGAGCAGCAAAGCAATAGCCTGGAGGAAAGGAAAGACGGATCCAGGAGGGACAAACATAAATTGCTGGGAAACCAACGCAGGGAGACCGCAGCAGGCAAGGTGAATGATGATGAAGAGTCCAGTCCCCGAAGCAGCACTGGGGTCTGGGCCCAGCAGCAAGGCAGCCCAGCCAGAAAGCTGCCCAGGACCCAGCATTGATGCTGTGCTGTTGCTGTGCTCAGGGGTTTATTCCCTGCATTTCTGACCCCTCACATCCTCACTTGGCTGGAGAACAAATGGCAGTTTCCTAATGATCCCCAAACAAAATCTGGTCCACACAGCCCAGGAGAGGACCAGCTGCTCCGTTTTCCCTCCCGTGCACACAGAGCCGGTAGTAGGGGACATCCCAGCACTGCTGTTGTGTCAGTCTGTGGCCTTCCCCGCTCTGTGCCTCCAGGGGGGACAGCGATATTGACCTACCTCATAGGGAGCTGCAAGGATTCGGCAGTTGCTGCCTGGAAAGGGCTTTGTGGCTGGGAAGTGCAATGTCAGAGCTGATCACTAGTACTGCCCCCTCAAGAGCTGGCCTGTAGCACAGAGCCCTCCCCTTCCCACCACTCACATAGTCCCATTACAGGAAAGCACTCTTGTGCCTGTCTTTTGAGGGGCCGTGCTCCCTGCCAGTGCTCCAGGTCTGGCCCTGCCCACTCACCCTGTCCTGCACCTCGCTGGTACCTGGACCCACGCCTAGGCACTCACCCTGGTCTAGTGGGGGTAGTTTTCCTACTTCTTGATTGTGTAAACACCCAGCGCCACCCCCAAAACAGCTGAATTCCTGAGGGGGCAGATTCAGTTTGCCAGGCAGTCACCAGCTAAACCTTGAACAACTGGACTGCAGCTCTTCTCCCCACATCTGCCAATCACAGATGAAGAGCTTGAGGGCAAACACCCTCCCCCCCCAATCCTACAGCTGGCTCCACATGCAACCCCAAACTCCACTCCAATTCCTGAAGCCCCCTGGCCTTCAGCTCATTGTTGAATTCTCTGTCCCCTACCCCCCATTGGGGCAGGCTCACACTCATACACAGCACCCCCCATTGGAGCAACCCCCCACCCCCCTGACTTCCTCTGCCCCTTACCTCCGTCTGCTAAGCATTTCTGCCGCTGGCTCTGCATGGGGCGGACACAGCCCCTTGTCCAGCCCACGCCTGCCAGGCAGCGACAGGCATGACCTTCAGCACCACCCCCCTTATTTGAAGATTTTTCCCTTGCAGCAAATATTGACCTTGTACATCCGGTTAAACATTTGTTCTGGGATGAAGCGAATTGATGTTTTTCTGTGGGGTTCTAAGTTGCTGCACCCCCCCAGGACAGCAGTGACCCTGATTTTGCCAGCATATGTTATTCGTGAAATGCCAAGAGCAGAAGTAACAAGTGCAGTCTTTTGTCTAACTGACTCTCTCCCCCTTTCCAGAGCCTCTTTGTGCCTGTGTAGGCATGCAGACCCCTTACTCGGGCCTAAATGGGAGAGCCACAGGTTTGGGATTTAATGGCTTTTGGGTTCCCCTCCCCCTCCACTATTCTTAGACTTTTCTGTCCAAGGAACAGCAGCTTTCTAGGCTTTCTGGCCCCGCCTCTCCTGCTGCAGCAAACATGGGACTGGAGCCCTTTAACGCGGCTGCGGTGTGTCCCAGCAGAAAGCGAAGTGGTCTCAGTTGGGCTGAGCTGACACCCTCTGGGCCATCCCACACAGCATGAAAGCAGCAGCAGAGCCACACCAGGAAGAGTTGGGTTTCCCCACTAGAGACAGTGTTGTGAATCCTGGACACACACACCAGCAAAGCCCCCGCTTTCATGGGGCAGGCTGGTCCTGTGGGTCAGGCATGATTCTTGCGGTCAGGACCCCTGGGTTCTAGCATAGCTCTGTCACTGACCCGCTGCAGGCTTGGCCTGAGCTTGCACCTCTGTACACTGGCAATAATGAGCCTCACCTGTCTCCTGGGGTGATGAAGCCTCCCGCGTTAATATCACTGTTGGCATAGAGTGCGAGGGAGGAGTGGAGAATTTTAATGGGACCATAGGGCCTGAGCCCTCTTCCCCCACACATACACCCCTAGAGTAGGGCCTGGTTCCCACAGTGACTACAGGGAGAAGCCTGAAGAAGTTGGGGAGGGGAGAACAGGCAGAAACAAGACAGGCCTGAGAACCACAAGCTGCTTTAGAGGAGGCTGATTTTTCAGCAGCAAACGAGTGGGAGGGGTCAGTGTTATGTTGGGAAGCTGCTTTGAAAGGCCAGGGAGGGGAAAGGAGGTCTAGAACATCCTGAAGCAGCAGCCCAACCTTCTCCCTGACTTGGCACAGCACAGGGTGCTCCTGGCCTCCTTCCATCAGGCCTAGGAGAGCAGGGGAGCCTCACTGAGGCGAGCTGGCTTGCTTCTCTTCAAGTCACTGCTTAGAGCAGAGAAACTATTGGCTGCAGAGTAGTCACTTTGCAACCCTCTTCCACACCCCCACCCTGCTAATGCTGCACACTTGTTTCCCCCAAACACAGAGAGCCACACTGCACCTCCACCATCCAGCTGCACCGCATGCCTGTCCCCTCAGACACACACAACACGCTGGGCCCATTTCTACCCATAGACGGCTAGATTCCAAGGCCAGCGGGAACCCTTGTGGCCATCCACTCTGACTCCCTGTATAGCACAGGCCAGAGAACAGCCCCCAAATAATTCCTAGAGCAAAGCTGTTAGAAAACCAGCCAGTCTGTATTGAAAAATAATCAGTGATCTACCATGACCCTTGGTAAGTTCTTCCAATACTTAATTAGTCTCGTTAAAAGTGTACACCTTATTTCCAGCCTGAATTTGTCTATCTTCAACTTCCAGCCATTGGATCCTGTTAGACCTTTCGTTGCTAGATTGAAGAGCCCCTTGCTGAACATTTGTTCCTCATGTAGGTACTTATAGACTGTGATCAAGTGACCCTCTGAACCTTCTATTGGCTGATTGGTTGAGCTCTTTGAATCAATCACTATCAGGCATGTTTTCTAATCCTTTAATCATTCTCATGGCTCTTCTCTGAACCTTCTCCAATTTATCAACATCCTTCTTGAATTGTGGGCAACAAAACTGGACACAACATTCAAGTGGCAGTCACCCCAGTGCCAAATACAGAAGTAAAATAACCTCTCTACTCTTACTCTTATGCATCCCATGATCACATTAGCTCCTTTGGCCATCACATCACAGTGGGAGCTCATGTCCAGCTGATTATCCACCACAACCTCCAAATCTTTTTCAGTTACTACTTCCCAGGATAAAGCCTCCCATTCTGTAAGCATGGCTTACATTCTTTGTTCCCATTTACGTATGTTTACATTTAGGCATATTAAAACATATATCATTTGCACCCAGTTTACCAAGCGATCTAGATCACTCTGAATTAGTGACCTGTCTTCATTATTTACCACTCCAGTTTTACCAATTTTTGTGTCTTCTGGCAACTTGATCAGAGACTATTTTATGTTTTTTTCCAGGTCACTGATAAGGATGTTAAATAGCATTGGGCCACGAAACAATCCCTGGAGGATCCGTCAAGAAACAAACTCGCTCAATGGTAATTCCCTGTTTACAGTTTTACTTGAGACCTATCAATTAGCCAGTTTTTAATCCATTTAATGTGTGCCATGTTAATTTTATATTGTTCTTTTTTAAATCAAAATGTCATGCAGTACCAAGTCAAACACCTTAAGAAGTCTAAAGTATACTCCATCAACATTACTTTTATCAACCAAACGTGTAGTCTCAAAAAAAAAAAAAATCAAGTTAGTTTGACATGTTTTATTTTTCCCATTAACCCCATTTTGATTTGCATTGATTACATTACCCTCATTTTGTTTTTTATTAATCGCATCCCATATCAGCCACTCCATTATCTTACCTGTGATCGATGTCAGGCTGACAGGCCTATAATGACCCATGTCATCCCATTTACCCTTTTTTACAACTGGCACAACATTAGAGTTCTTCCAATCTTCTGGAACTTCCCCTGTGCTCCAGGACATATTGCAAATCAACATTAATGGCCCAGCAAGCACCTCAGCCAGCTCTGTTAAAGCTCTTAGATGCAAGTTATTTGGACCTGCTGATTTAAAAACGTCTATCTGTACAAGCTTCTGTTTAACATCCTTCAAAGATACTAACAGAATGTTCTGTCATCACTCTGTGATGAGACTGCATCATATTTTCCCCCAAATACAGAATAGAAATATTTACTGAAGACTTCTGCATTATTGGTAATTCTACCATTTCCATCTAGTAATGAACCAAAACCATTGTAAGGATTAGTTTTTTTCCTAATACATTTTAAAAACGCCTTGTCCATAACTCTGCTGATCATAGATTTCCCCTTGCATCCCTTATCAAATTTCTAAAATTCCTACCTTCTAATTTATATTAATTACTAACAGCTTCCCCTTTCTTCCATTTTGTTTTATATATATATATTTTAATATTATTTTATTTTTACAGCTGCCTTCACTTCCTCTCTAAGGCAGGTAAGTTTTTTAATAAGCACAGCCTTCTTCCTCAATTGCAGCTTTTGTAGGCAGCTAGTAAGGTGGTCTTAAATAATTCCCCACTATCATTCACTTTTTTTTTTTTTTTTTTTTTTTTTAAAGTAAATTCTTCCTTAAGGGTGATTTGGCTCATAATTATTTTAAGATTTTTGAAATTGGCTCTGTTAGAGTACCAAGAATACGTATTACTGGTCTGGAATTTATTCTCCTTGCACATTATAAATGTGACCAAGTCATGATCACGGCTACCTAAGCTACCATTAACTTTTAGTTTTGTGATCAGTTCCTCTTTATCTGTTCGGACAAGGTCTAATATGAATTGCCCCATGTTGATTATAATAGTTTTTGAGTTAGGAATTTGCCATATATAACGTTTAGAAAGTCCAAGGATGTTTTAGCAGGGGCAGCATGACAACAGCATGTATCACTCAGTCAGAAGTCTCCCAGGATTTTCCTACATTATAGATGGGTGTGTAAGGAGGCAGTCAGCCTGGGCCTGTCAGTAAAACTACTGCCCATCTTCCCCCAACATGCACATGCAGCCACCCCGCACACAGAAAGACTCTTCTCGTGGTCTCTTTCAAAAGGGTTTATTAGAATAGATATTTACATCTATTGCAAATGGTTAATAGGCAGCAAGGGACAGAACCCCCCCACCCACCCCAGAATGGAGGGACAGCAAGGGACTAAGTCCTCACCTCCTCCCCCCCCCCCGCAAGCACGGGGCAGTGGGAAGTAGACCCCCCCAGCAGTGGGCAGCCCAGGGACTCGCAGACTGGCAGGATGACAGCCCTTCCCCACAGTGCTCAAACTCCATCCAGAGCAAGCAGGAATTGCCCACCCCTTGCAGGCTCCTCCCGTCCCTGTCCAGCAGGCCTGGCCCTGATCTCAGGACAGGCCCCTCTCACCCCACTCCCAGCCTCTCAGCAGCGTTCCACACATGGGATGAGGGACTCTGCAGCAGGACAAAGCCCTGGGGCATGGACAGACAGACAGTACCCTCACTGATGGGCCAGGGATCTCCCTCTTCCTCTTGGGCATAGCACCAGCACTGGTGTCTGCAGAGGGCTCTTCTAGCCCGTCTCTGGCAGAAGGTGGGACCAGGAGGTGGAGTCCTGAGGCAGAGGGAAGCAGTTTGCAGATGCAAGGCATCCTGCCCTAAAGCCGTAGGGCAGAGCGTGAGGCATGACAGCAAAGGGGGACTCAATCCACCCAGCTCAGAAGGGGCCTCTCCTTCACGTGGAGCAGCCAACACAGCCTCGTTCCAGAGCACACAAGAAATATCCTTCACCCCCAGTGGGTAACTGGGACAGGAGGCAGGGAAAGACACACAGCTCTTGCCTGCCCAGGGAGGCAATGCAGCAAGATGGGACAGAGGCTGGCTGGGAGTCTGACACCCCAGCTAGTTCTAGTTCCTGGTCTCCCCTGACAACTGGGGCTGCCCCGCCCTCTGTCTGTGCATTCATATGTACGTATGTGCCAGCTGGGGTGGCAGCTGGTGGTGTTTATGGCTGCCATAAATGGCTGGCTCTGCTCCCGCCACGGCCCTAGAATCAGGGAGAAGTCTCGGGGTGCTGGGAAGGGTTCCCAGATGGAAGCCCTGGGAGGGAGGCAATAGGACTGCAGCAGACTGTAAAGCAAACAGAAAAAGAAGCCAAGTGGGGCCCTTCGGCCCTCAACTTCCAGGAGACTGGTGCCCAGTGCCCTAGAGGCCCCAAAAGGAAGAAGGTCCAGCACCCTGCCATTCCCAGGCTCAGCCAGCACCACCCTCTGTGACTTTCTTGTGATTCTGGGCTGGAGTGTGCAGCGTCCTCTTACCCAGAGCTGCTTCTCACCCTGTGCTGGAGGGAGGCAGGACAGTGCCCAGCATCACATTGCTTTAGAGAGCAGCTCACACTCCCCTGGGGAGTCAGGCACACATGGTGTGGCAGGCTCCAAGCCGCTGTAGGGGGTGCAGCTGCTCTGCAATGCCCAGATTTCTCCCAGCAGCAGTGGAGGTTCCTCTATTATGGCTTTCTGAATGCAAGCTGGGATTGGGGATGCTTTATTGAGAACTGCTTAACAAGTATGTCCCCCGCTATCTTGAATCCAGGAGAAATACCTCACCTCTTTTTCCCCAGGAGGGAAGATCTTGGCCTTAGGTTACTAGCAGACCAAGGGCTACTGGCCACGTGACAGACAGGCCGTGGAGGTCACTATGCCAGGAGACGTATCACACCATTGTCAGAACCCAGGAGAAGATGGCATTTAGTGGGCAGCAGAGCCAGGCTGGTCAGGGTGCCCCGGAAGTTCTCTGAGCTCAACTTGGTGGTACTGGTAGGCAAGGCAGATGACTCCAGCATGGAGTAGACACCAATCTTGTTGGCCACGGTGCCGGTCACCACTTCACTGCCATAGAGGTCAAAGGCATGGATGGGGTCAGAAGCAGATTTATACTGGTGCAAAGGCTTCTGCTCCAGTTCCTTCCAGACAGTCAGGGAGTGATCAGAAGATGAGCTGATTAGCACACTGCTCTCTGCAGCCTGCGGGAGAGAAAGTGCCAGGGAATCAAGAGCCCCCCTGGCCTGACAGCCCAACCCTCCTGCCCCCAAAAAATAAGAAGAAACTGACTCTGCAAAGAGAAGTAGCAGCGCGTTCCCTCGCCAGGACACCTACAGCGTCTCTTGCTGGCAAGAACTTGTCAGTCCTAGACACCCACCCATCTCTTTCTATTCCAGGCCCTTGTGACAATGCAGCCATTACCCCACAGCTGAGTAGCCTGGCCCGAGACATTCCTCACTTGCGTGATCAAAGTCTGAGCTTGCAGGCTGGCAAGTGGTGCTCTCCCCTGGGATCATCTACGGTGTGCATCTCTGCCTCCCCTGCCAGCCTCCTCCATGCACATCAGGGAGCTTGCCCCTTGCTCTATCAGCCTGTCACCGTTACAGCGTGGGCAGCACTGCCAGACTCTCTCTTCCCCAGCCCCAATGTCCCCAAAGCACACCCCCGTTCAGGGATGGAGAACTGAGGGCTCAGCTCTGACTGCAGGACACACTGCGCTGAGGAGAGCAAAGGGCTGGGGCCGCTGCACTCTGGTTAGCGGGGCTGGTGAGAGAGTAAACAACCCACGCAGGTGAACTTTGTTTAACCTGAACTGGGTCAAGGACACACAAACCCCAGTGCTGCTCCCTGAGGGCAGGTAAATATGGACAAGAGTTACTCATTAGAATGAAGTCCTGAGCAGGGAGGGGCTGCTAACTTCAGCGGAGAGAGAGTAGCAGCCTCCCATTTTCCCCAGATCACGTGTCTTTGCCCTGCCCCTGGCAATGCAGCACACACACAGACCGGGATCTGCCGGCTTACGCACAGCATGAGCTAGCAACAGCCCCAGTCCCAAGGCAAAGGCCGGGCAAGGGAGGGGTGACTTTTAAAAAAACAGCCAAGAGCTGAAGAGACTTCTAAGGAATGGAGGAGAGAGGATGATGGGCATATCTACTCACCACCCTCGGAGTGCTGCAGGAGCCACCGGCCCCAGGATACACCACCACAGCCCTGCATCCCACATGCACACATCAGGCCTCACACAGCCAGCTCAGTCTTTAGAGCCATCTGTGGTCCCCAGCGTGCAGGGGCAGCCGTAGCTCCAGTCCTATTCCAGCCTCTTACCTTTATCTGCAGGATGTCTCCCTCGTGGGCCGGCCACCCCCTCAAGATGAGCCCAGTCCTGGTGTCCAACAGCACGATGAATCCCGAGGAGAAGCCAGCCATTACGCTGCGCCCATTGGGACTGACAGCCAAGCAGCGGATGAGGCCAGCACTCACGCCACTGGCCAGGCGGAACTCGTGCTATAGGAGACAGAGGCACCGGCAGTCCCAGTTACTGAGTGACAGGAGAGGATGCAGGGAGGGCCTGGACGCCACACCAGGCTCATCAGCCCCCGCCTTGTGGGTCCCCAGTCATGCATGGACTGGAGTAGCAATGACACTGGCCACACAAGCACCTTGGCGGTAGGCGCAGCTATGGAACGGATCAAAGAGAGGGTGACCCACAATGACTGGAGATAGCAAAGACCCCGGTACCTGTAATCCTGGCTTCCTGTGGTCAATGAAGCGCAGCACAGAGTCTGCGCTGGCCACAGAGATGCTGCTGTGGGGAGAGGGCATGGTGGTCACAGCAGTGATGGGAACTTTGCTGTCCAATGCCTCAAAGGTCCGGAGGAGTTTACCTTTGAAAAGAACAAGAAGCTCTCGGTGGGAAGGGGCCGGCTGACCGAGCAGCCTGCCTGCCTCACGGCAGCAGGGCAGGGCTGGCAAGTGCCACAGCTCAGAGCGCCATGGGCCACTGCTCCCGGAACCAAATGCAATCCCAGTCCTTGTGTGCAACTCATCCCTGCACAGCTGCAAGGACACCTATGCCGGCAAGAGGGAAGAGACACATCCTGCATACCCCCATTTAGAGCACAGACTGTAGGGAATCAGCTGGACCCAGGAACACAGGACACTTCTACCCCAGATCCTGCTGCTTCAGCGCAAGGGACCCGCTCTGTCCTACACGTTAGACTTTGCCGGGGGAGAAGGAGAACTGAACCACTGTCTGACTGCAGAGAGGCCCCAGCCAGCTGTTCCTCCTGCAGTGGAGAGGGGAGGGCAGGGCTTCCTATGAGAGCAGATGTACAGATTTGGTCTGGTCCTTCTCGATAAGAGAGTCAGCCAGTCTGCCCGGTACAGCTCAGCATTTCCCCATTCTCTTGGCTTCCCCCTTCTTCAAACACTGCATCAGCAGATGCCGGCTCACCTGTGAACTGGTCCCAGACATGCACAGTACCGTCGCAGCTCACCACCTGCTGTGGTGCCTCCAGCTGGCTCACGTAGAAGACAGATTTCTTGTGCTGAGCGTACGTGAGCCGCGGCTCTGTCTCACAGGTGCCATCACCACAGTTGTAGAGGGGCCAGAGGCGGACAGTTTTATCTTTGCTGCCGCTCAGGAAGAAGTCCTCACAGCTGAGTGGCGCCACACACTTGATGGCACCCGTGTGCCCCAGGAAACTCTGCAGTTTGATCTGGTGGAAGTGGAAGCGGGGGTCGTGCTGGCTGACTCCGATCTCATACTGCCAGTAGGCCAGCCAGTTCCCACACAGCATGTGGGCACTGCGGGGCAGATCCTGCTTCAGGGCATTCTCCTCGCTGGCAGAACTGGGGCAAAAGCCATCAGCTCTGGGGCTGAAGCAGAGTGAGCCAGAACTCTCCTGCTGGGTATCTACAGGGACCTGAATGCGGTTTCCCACCAGCACGCTCCCAAAGGTGCCTGAGTGACTGTCCTCACGGTGACTGGAAAAGGGGTCAGTGCCTCGAGCACCCTGGTCCAAGCAGGCTGCGCTCAGTGCCGGCTCCTGACTGACCAGAGGCAGGCTCTTGGGGTTCACATTCTCCAGGTACAAGTTGGCTAGTCTCCCAACCAGCGAGTGGTTAGGGACAATCATCCGGATAACATCACCTGAAAGTACAGAGCACAGCTCTGAGAGAACAAACCTCTCCCCAGCATCCCCTTCTCCCTTAACAGCAGCAGAGCAGCCAGCCTTCTTGTGGGCCAGGGCCCCCTCCAGACACCATCACTCACATGCCCATCCCAGTCAGAGAGGCAGGACAGCTTCCACCCCCTGCAGGCAGGGAAAGGCCCATGTCATCCTGAGGACTTATTCCTGGCTGTCAATGCTGCATTATGGTTCGAGGCTCACACGCAATGCAGATGCTGCACTTCAACCCCAGGCCAGGCATGTGCACAGAGTGCAGGACAGGGACTGTTAGCACAAGGCCCCAGCCGCAGAGATAAGGGAGCTGAAGCATACCTAGCAGACAGGAGAAGGGGATATAGGTGCTGTAGGCCATTTCTGGGCTAAAGACCTTCTGTAACTCTGCCAGCACGACTGGGTCGAGAGGCAGCATTCTGCCATCTGAGAAGGGCACCTCCAGCTCAGACATCTCACCGGGGCTCAGCGACTCTGACGTCAGACCCTGAACAAAAGACGACAGAGGATTTCCAGGGTGCATCCTGGGCTGGGGCAGGTAGGCAAGCCTGAGCACCAAGAGCTGCAATGTCCATGTGCCCACAGCCCCAGTGAAGCCATCGAGCATGACTAACCTGCTCCTGCAGTTCCTGTAGCAGTGAGAAAGCCCCAAAGAAGGTTCCTACGATGTCACTCAAGTGCTGCTGCACCATCTCCTGCCCAATCCGCAGGCAGATCAAGGCAATTAAACTAATGGTCTTAACACACAGGACAATGCGGGCCTGGGCACCACTAGGGAAACTGAAGAGAACACATCAGTCACCATCCCGCCCCACAGACCAACAGCATGCATCCACTTAGTGGTTCTTGCCCTGCAGGAAGATGGGGGAGAGAGCGCATTGTCAGGAGCTTTGGAGACATGAGCTCTGTATATGCGCTAAGTATTGGCACCAAGTAGGAGGATGGGGTGGAACGGCAGCATTAGCCCCCCCCCAGTTCTGAGCCCATTCCCACCCAAGAGAGCTTCACTTTCCAATCCCCACGCTTCAGAATGCACCAGTCAGAGGAAATGGTGGGTGGGGATGGCCCCTGAGGGAGGTGGCTCTCTATACGCACCCAATGGTGGGCGAGGTCAGGAAACCCAGTACTGGGAGCAGGACCTCCTGGCTGATCTTGGGGAGAATGTCCATCAGGGTGGTATCTGAAAGGCACACGATTATCTTCTGGGTCAGAGTCACCGCTGCCAGGAGCCCAGCCTCCTTCCGGCTGTTTAACCGGCCAACGCCAACCCCACTGCTAGGGGCAACCTGTAAGGCAGAAAGAAGAGTTGAGCAGCCTTAAGCTCTCTCCACTACCACCTCCCATCCCATGGTTACCAGCCTCCCTGTGCAGGTTGGACAAACTGCATACTGGAGCAGCTCCCAGGAAATTCATCCTTGTGCCTCTCACAGCCTGCAGAAGGAGGTTCCCAGCCCTGCTCAAGCACGGAGCCCAAAGCCCTCATCTGCCAGAGACACTGAACCAAGCAGGAGGGGAGAGTGGTGAAAACGAGGCATTTCAATGCCAGTGACCAGCACGATTCAGACAGTCTCTGCCTGCAGGACACACTTAGAGTCTGGAGTCTCAGTGGGGGAAACAGAGAGGCCAGGATCCCCGACCTGCCCCAGCCTTCAGTTTGCCCACAGCACAGACCTCAGCACCACCAGACCATGCCTGGACCTAGCAGAACATAATGGGAACCAGACTCCCCTGTAGGATTCAATGCCAGCTCCTGGCCTCATTCCAAGAGGTCAGCCCCGCATGCTCTGGAGCTGGAAGAGCAGCCTACACCCAGAACCTCAAAGGTCAGGCTTGCAACATTTCACTTGTGAAGACCTGGCTTGAGGCAGACTACAGCAGAGCTCCGGCCACAATTATGTTGAAAAGCTTTTTAATAATGCTAACACCAAAGGCATCCTTTCGAGAGCGTCCTCCCTGCTAACCCAGGCTCTTATCGGAGATGCAGGGCAGAGAAGTCACTGAAGGTGGTGAACAATTCTCAGTGGCAGCTTCTGATCACACGAGCTGTTTCTGTGCTCACGTCCCATGTCTTAACCCAGTACTGGGCACATTCCCCCTCTCAGACTAACCTGGGCTCTATCAAGCCCCTTCAAAAGCAGCTGGTGGGAGTGCCCCAGAGTTTCATCCCTCTGATATCTAGTTGCCAAACACCGTTCTGCAACAATAAGGCAGCAAATGGTCCCCCCACCTCCCACACACACACACACACACACACTCTCTCTCTCTCCCCTCCCCTCCCCCCCCCCCAAAACAATAAGCCAAAACAAATCAGCTGTCAGTTGCAATCAGAACTCCAGCTGCTGAGTGGAGAAATGCAGAATCCCCCCCAGGGCAGATGGATCAGAGAGATCTGGTTGGGGAAGAGGATTAAACTCTGAGATTCCCAGGCTCCTATGCTGACCACCTGCATGCAAAAGCTTCTTGAAAGTTTCCACTAAGTTTTTATTGAAAAATGGCCTTTTTTCAAAAACAAATATTTTCCACAAAAATACGATCAGCATTGTCAAAGTTTTTCCATGGACTGTTGTGCCTTCCCCACCCACAATTTTTATCAAAAGTGTTAGGAAAATAGTTACTGAAATTCTTCATGTAGCAAGAATCTGTATGTAGAAAAGCAACAATAACTGTTTAAAAGAGCAACCACTCTGTCTGTTTCAAACACTTCAAAACAAAACCAGTTTTGATGTTTTCTAAAATAAGTTTCCATTTTTTGATCCGCTCTACTGCACACTTTGCCAAATAAGCAACAGGAGCAACTAAAGATTTCAAACAAAGAAGCCCATAAATCTTGCCAATATTTCAGTACGCAATTGAAAGGCAGACTCCTTCAACCCCTCCTGGGCCTGTCCCATATGTACATGGTGCAGAACTCTTAAACTAGGGTTTCCCCAACAAATAAACCCTCCAATGCACCCATGGGCATCAGACAGAAAGTGGAAACTCACTCCTGGAAGAGGAAGTTCCTGCTCTGGCTGCATCAACAAAATGCTCCCCTGCCAATACCCAGACAAGCAGCAGCACAGTTGGGCATGGCTCAGTTTGCCACGCCCAGGATTAAACACAGCTGTCGCGTGTGCTCTGGAGATTAGCACCTCTCTCAGCAGTAGGATAAGTGCCTGTGCTATATATCATCCCTCCTGTGTGCCCGCAGCTCAGCATTTGATGCAGCTCAGCTCTCATTCCATCAGGCATGTGAACAGCTACAAGTAAAGGAGAGAGCAGGGATACTGACCAGGTAGCTGATGTAGGGCAGGTACTGATAGGTGAGGACAGGCTCTCCATACAGGTGTGCCATGTACATGAGACAGGCCAGGACTGGTTTGGACACCTGGTCCCCCAGGACTGGTCGCTTTTGGTAGATGTTTCCTGCATTCAGGGGACTGTTCTCTTCAGTACTTGGTACAAAGTGCTGTCTGGTAGGACCTGCCAGAGAGACGGCTCAGTGTGCTCAGACACATACTGCACTGAATCCCCAAGGTCACTTCCCCCCCTTCCCCCCAACACTCAGATGTGGGGCCTACCCACCCCCCACCAGGCACACCATGCAGGTAGAGCTGCACCCCGGCTGGCAGATGGCAGCATTCGCAGCAGATTGCTTTGGGGCACAGCCAGAGGAGCACAGACATTACCGATATAGCAGGATGTGAGGAGACGGAGCAGGTTCCTGGCAATGTAACGGGATGTCACAGTAGGGCCCAGTTTGGCCGACAGCCACCTCACCATCTTACAGGCTGTGTCTGCAAAACAAGCACAGAGTACAAGATGGAGCAATAATTGATCACGTTCATAAGCTTTCCAGACCCTGCCTGTGAGCCAGCGAGAGCCTCAGTTGTGCCAGGAGCCTCCCCCAGAGCTCCCCACATAGCTGGCTCCCGACCCGCAGCATGCCCTGGGCTTCCGTCAAGCACCCTGCCAACTGCATCAGCCAAGCAGCGACATCAGAACTCCGCCTACCGCCCTTTTAAAGTGTACATTGGATAGGCTCAGATTTGCTCTGCTCACCTTCCTAGACAATTCAGGAGCATCTCCAGAGCTGATTCTAAACGGGACTGGCTTCCCATCTCCCCCTCCCATTGCTGCATTGGATGCTCAACAAGTCTGACAGCCAGACAGTATCGAAGTGCAGCCCTTACCCAGGAGAATCGTCTGCTCTTTATCTTCAGAATGGTCCTGCAGGTCCTGCTCGTCCCCCTCCTCTGGGTCACTGTGCTCATCAGCCAGGGCGGTGTCCATGGGCGCGCCAGCGTCCGCTGACAGGGTGAGCTCTGTAACAACTGTGGCCTCCGCATCCTCCTCTTCCTCCTCCTCAGAGTCTTCGCTCTGCTTCAGGTCCTGGCTGCTGTCCACAGACTTCAGGCTACTCTTGTCCTTCTGGGAATCCCCATCGGCAGGCCTGTCCTCTCCCAGCGACGCTTCACTGGCACTGCTTTTGTCACTCAGCCGCCCCAGGCTAAGCAACTCCTGCTCCTGAGGCTGCAGGGAGTCGCTGACGTAGAAGCCGCTCTGGAAGTCCTCGTTTTCTGGCAGATCGGCCTGGTCATGGAAGCTGACTCCAGATGTGTAATCCAAAAGGTCGAGTGCCGTGGAGCCATGATCCACATCCATTTTGATCTCTTCCCCAAACGCACAGGAATCTGGGCTGCCTCCTCCACTCTCATCATCTTCTGCCGTTCCCAGAAGGGACTTGCTTTCTTCCTGGGAGCTCTCAACGCCAACAAGGATCTGCAGGATGTGAGCCAGCAGATTAGAGAGGAAGGACTGAAGCCCCAGACGCACCATTAACTGGGCCACAAAGCAGTCCGTGTACAGGTAAAACCGGCCATGGAGGCAGCAGGGATTCTCATATGCACCAATCAGGGGCTTGAGCAGGTACTTGTTCGCATTCTTGGGGCCCAAGGCTTTAGCTATGGGTTCAAACAGGTACCATGCAGTATACACGGCAGTGTTCTCCTCTGACATCAAAGATAAGATGAAGGGCAGCAGGATCTCCAAGCCTTCAGGAGTGATTTCACATAGGATCCCCTCCAGCTGCTGCCACAGCTGGAAAACGAGCTCCCGGCCCTGACTCTCGTCCTCCACTTTCTTTGACTGGTAGGTGAAAATGAACTTGTGCAGAGACGAGAAATAGGGAGGGAAAGGAACGATTGAGCTGAAAGGGCTAAGGAACTGCGAGGGGCTGGGTGGCGGGAGACCCTGGGAAACAGGTTTATACTCAAAGAGCTGGACTCTGTTCTTGTTCTTTAAACGACCCCTCTCAGGCATGTTCAGCTGCAGCAAAGTGTCCAGCACATGCTGGAGCGGGGCTGGGATCTCCTTTGCGTGATATCGGCAAAGATTACGAACGGCCAGAAACCGCTCCAGCAGGGATGCATCCGGCTTCAGAGTGCGAACCCTTGGTGCAAACACAATCTCCGCTATCAGAACTCCCAGGGCCTGCATGTCTCTCTGGAAAAGGTCTGAGAGGCCCATTGCTGATTCCGCCTGTGGCTGCTCCATCAGCTCCATCTCACTGTTTAAGCCTTTAACCATGAAGTTGTCCAGTTTCTCCAGCTCCTCCAGGGCCAGGACAGGATTAAAACCCTCAGGAAGCAGGATCTTCATCTTGTCCCTTTCAGCTTGATCCACAACACCAGGCTTACTCCTTCGACTAGGCCGGACACTTGAGGCTTTGCCTTCTGTAGGGTAGGCAGGGAGGTTGGAGGGCTGAGCTGAAGGTGTGCAGGGACAGGGCTGGTCGGAGGCTCCGCCAGCTGCAGGAATGGAATCCAGAGCTTCCGTGCCTTGCTCCAGATCATCCTCACCACTGATGGATTTGTCACCAGACCAGCTGGTTTCAGAGGGAGTGGCCTCCAAGACCAGCCCATTGACCCCATCACCCATCTGACCCGGGACATCCTCCAGGGCCGCTGTCTCTCTGGCATTCTGGAGAAGAGGCTGAGCAATGACGGGAGCGTCAGCAGGAACGTATGCAAGTCCCACCATGCGTCTGGGATGGGGCTGGTCAAAGAGCTGCACCACTCCATAGCTGGTCAGATGGGTGTGGTTGTCCACCAGATGGAGGCATACATTTTTCTCCTTGACCGCATCCTTCCCCAGCAGCTTGTAACCAAAAGTGAGGTCAATCCAGTAGTGAAGATCCTGAGAGACTTCCCTGCTCTCCAGCAGCATACGATGGATTTCAATGAACTCCTCATAGGAGTGGCACCAGGATGGCACATCCAGGTCAGGCATGTCAGAATGAATGGATTTAAAGATGGTGGGGTCTGTGTAGAACTCAGGGATACACTCATCTGGAGTCCAGCTCTGCATGCGCTCCATGCTGGCTGGATATTCATTTGGCTCCCACTGGGATCTCACATGACAGCAGAGCACAGCCTTGGGCGTCCTCCGGGCCGTGTAGACGTAGTAGGTGATGTCCGAGAGGACGTCGGAGATGTGGTGGGGCACGTGGAGCTGTTCTCCACTTGATCCTCCAGCTGCAAATGCCTGCTTGGTCATCTCGTATGTGAAGTCCAGCTGCTTGTCTCCTTTATTGAGACGGAACTTGGATTTCCTTAGGTCTCTGAACTTGCCATTTTTGGTTGTGAAATCCACCACCCAGGGGAGAACCGGGTGGTAGTTGGGGTCTCCCATTCTCCGTCCAGCCAGGCGGTTCAGCTGCATAAGGTAGTAGAAGTTGCTGACTCGCCCATGCACCCAATCCAGCACGAGGCCCCTGAGCTCTTTCTGGCAAGCTGTGCACCTAGCCTCCTTCCCAGTCCACTCCACAGCCCTGCTTTTCTCAGCCATTTGTTCTTCATCAGCTCTCCGATCCCTCTCTTCCTCTCTCTCATACTCACTGAAGTTAATTCTGAGCCGGCTGCACAGCTTCTCATCGACAGCCACATCGCAAAGGGAGAAGGGGCCACACGCCAGCCCCGCCTGGTGACAGGCCCTCATGGCCTGCAGAATATGGAAGAGGATGAAGAGGACCTTGGCATGGCTGTTGGTGAGCTTTGCAGGGCTGAAGGTCACAATGTCGTGCAAGCAATACTGCACGTATGGGTAGATGATGTACAGCAGGTTGGCTGACTCCAGAAGAGCTTCTGCTTGGAGGGTGTTTGGGCAGGAGGACATCCCCTTTGTGGCTGCAGCAGCTTCTCTGGCAGGAGAGGCACACTGGACACTCCTACCCACCTGGAGAAGAGGGCAGCCATAGAGCTTCTGAAGAGCCACTTTGAGCACGTCCAGGGCCTGCACCGTGCGCGGTGTGTGAGAATGACAGTACGGTTGCACATACAGGCGGTGAGCTCTATGCCACAAGTTTCTATAATTCTGGGAGGCAACATCCTGCATGAACCCATGGAGGGTTTCCAACCCCCTGGTCCGATCGTCCTGCGCACTGGAGTGCAGAGTCAGCGGATATGCCAGCTTCTCTTTCCTCAGACCATGGATTTCTACTCTGGTCCAGCCAGCAGGCAGCTTCTGCACAGAGTGCTGAAGGAAAGTCCTCACTTCCACCTCGCTCAGCCCCTCTGGTCGGGGGCATAGGCTGGGCAGCACCCTGCGCTCCTTCAGGCTCGCTAGCCACTTGACAGGGACAAAGGCAATGAGATGGGTCCCCTCCATGGCAGCAGCCAGCTGCCTGTGGTCAATATTCAGGTCTTTTTCCACGCTCCTAAGGAAGTGCTCCATGCTGGTAGGGCCCCCGGCAGCGTTCCGCCCCATTCCACAGCGCAGGTCTCTGCGGGAAACAGACACTGGAAATGAGACCTGCAGCTCTGGGGCTGCCAATCCACCCCTCCCCTGGAGCTCTGGACTGCCCTCAGTCACAGGGCAGGGCTGCATGCGCCCCAGCCCGGGCAGACAGTCTCATGCCAGCAGGAACTAGGCCGGAGGCGGCTGGCCCGGCCTTTGCCCGTGCCACAGCCTCCACACTGCTGTTTCTAGCACGCTAGTTCGAGTCCTGCCCGCCCGACCCGGCAGGGAGGCGGACTCCCAGCTGCAGTGCAGACATATGCCGAGGCCGAGCGCAGCGGGCAGCCCTGACCCGGTGCCTCCCCGCTCCGCTATGTGCGCCCCAGGGCGAGCGAGCCTGCCCCGTGGAGAGCGCCGTTAGCCCCGAGCGGAGCGGAGCAGCCCGCGGGCCAGCTGCTCACTGCCCGGCGAACCTGCAGGGAGGGAGCCGCACACCTGGCACCGCCCAGCCCCACACCCGGAGCGCGGCCGGGGCTCGGACAGCCCGGTGCGGTGCGGTGCGGAGCGGAGCTCCCCTCTCCTCCCCGGGCCGGGCCGGGCCGGGCGGGGGCAGAGAGCAGCGCGCCGCGGGGTGCCCCTAGGCGGGGGCGGGCGGAGAACAGCGGCCGGGGGACGTGGCCCCGCGCCGGCCCGGGGGTGCCCGGCGCAGACCCCCGCCGTCCGGTCCCCGCTCGAGCGCCAGCCTGGCTCACGGGTCCGGTCCGGTGCTGCCCTTACCTGGGGCGCGGCAAGGGGCTCCCCGGGCTGGGCCGGGCCGGGTCCGAGCCCTTAGCCCCTGCGGCGGGCGGGGGCGGCCCGGGGCCCGGCCATGTTGAGTCAGCTGATGCCGGTCACATGAGGCGGCTTCTGCGGGAAACAAACTCCACGTGGCGGCGGCCCCGCTCCGGGCCCGGCTCCGCCTCCGCCTCTGCCGGGCAGCCACGCAGCGGGCCGGGCCGGGCCGCGCCGCCGAGCGGGGGTCGCCCCGCACCGTGCCCAGAGGGAGCCGAGCCCCCCGGCCGCGGCTCTCCGAGTCCCGTCCCAGCCCTGCCCGCAGGGCTCCGAGGCCGGGGCCGGGCCCGTGGCTGCCGCTGCCTGTCGCGGTGTTTCTGGGGGAGAAGGGCCCAGCAACGCACCCGCGCTGGGAGCCGGAAGGGGGGGGGAGGTTTGTGCTCGTCCTTAGCTCTCGGGGGCCAGGCTGCTGCTGGGGAACGTGTCCCCCCATCCCCCCCAGCTCCGGGCCTGGCCCACGAGTCAGCCGAGCCGAGCCGAGCCGAGCATCCCAGGCCTGAGGTTCCAGTCCCGACTGTGTGATGCACACGGGCCGTTCCCAGCGGCCTGGGACGCTCACAGACATGCCAGCATTTCCCAGACCATGGGCGTGCCCTGCCCTGCCCGCAGATCCCGGCAGCCGCCCCTGCAGGCAGGGTCACGCTGAGGGGGGTGAGGCAGCGTGCTGTCCTCCGCAGTCATACCCGACAAACTCGTTTCTGGCACTGGACAGAAACAGGGCTGGCCAGCTTAAAGGGGGGTGAACGGCCTGCCTAGGCCCCACTCTCCCAGCAGGTGCATGGCATCCTCCTTTGGTCCGCGTCTGTGGACATCACCAGAGGGCTGCTGCACAGGTCTCCAAGGCATGGGGTTCACTGCATGTCTGGCCTTCCTCAAGGGGGTCAGAATCTTTTCATTCCCCAGCCTGCTCTGGGGAGGGGAGGGAGGGGAGGGGAGAGATGCAGCAGCCAGGACAGCTGTTAGGATGATGCTGTGCAGAGGAATGCTGCTGTGCAAATTGTTGCCTCAGTGCAGGCACTTGGGGCTACGCAGCTGTGAGCCAAACAGGGCCGGAAGTGGTCAAGTGACTACAGAAACAAGCAACAGGGGACACTGTGGCTTGCCTTTCCATCCACAACAAGGAAGTGGGGAGGTGAGATCAGAGTAAACAGCCAGAGGTCGCCCACGCAGCGCTGCAGTGCACCTGGGGCTGTCTTGCAGCCAGGCCCTGCAGTTTCAGTGCTGAGCTCCCCCCAAATACAGACTACTGAACCATCTGTGTCTTCCATGTTCTCCCTTCTCTGGGCCTTCCCCACCTCAGGCCTTTCTAAGCCTTTAATTTAGGGCAAATGAATACGAGGTGGACACTGAGCAGGGAAGGGAAGGAATCCTATCTGTCTCTTAGCGCTTTGAGACCTTCTGATGAAAGAAAGGTTTTTTTATTAGCTTCCCCTTTTGGAAGCGTTGACGAATGGCAGACAGTCTGATGCACAGGCATTTGCACAAGCAGCATAGGGCTGTGACACACTCCTACAGCTGCAGTGCCATGCTTTCAGCTAGGCTGCTTGTGCGTGGCACGGTCACGTGCCATGCTGTGTGCACAGAGCCCTTTTCACAAACAGTCGTTTCCACAGAGAAGCAATGGCTTATTTTCTCTCACCTTCACTAGGGACTTTTGGAGTGCTGGGAGCTGACCCTGTGGGACCTGGGACAGAGGCAGACCAAGTGGCGTGGCAGCTGTGCTGGGGTCTGTCTAGAGACCCAGAGAAAGAAGTAGAAGAAGAGAGAAAGCGGAAGCTGGGAGTGACTGTCACGAATCCGCTGCCTGCACCCACAGCATATCCTGTCAGCTCCCTGCTCAGGGCCTTGCAACCTTCACCGCTTCCCATTCACTTGTTACGTCAGCTTTAATGGGTAAGTGTTGGGGTTGTTAGTGCAAGAAAAGATTCCAGGGTAAACAGGCAGCATTCATTAACCCAGATGGCTCCCAGAGGAGGCAGTCTGCAGGGTCCCTCTGCGGGGGAGGGTCAGACACTGCATGATGTGAATGGCTTTTCATTTGTGGTGGGCTGAGTTCCTGGTGCTGAGACTGCAGCCCTCTGTGTCCGTCAGTCCCATCACACTCCCTCTCCCAGGCCTCTTAAGGGTCGGGATGCAGTTTTCCTTTCTTTGCCACGCAGCCTCCCAGTGTACGAGGCCCTGCTCGGCTGGGTCTGGCACTGTGGCCCCAGGCGCCCAAGCTTTTCCTCTGGCTGCACCTGTTCTCATGGATATTGATAAAGGGATTTGTGCAGCTTCTGCTGAATACATTATTTGTGGGGGTGAAACAAACTTCAAAGCAGCAGGAAGGTCAGTGAAGAAACAAGGGACAAAACAGGCTGTAAATCAGCATGATGTGTCATGCTGGGGAAGCCCATGTACCAGTATAGACCCCCAGGGCAATTGGCATCTGCAGGAAGTGGTGTGGGATGACCTGCCCTTGGGTATCTGACTGCCTTATATGGTGACCAGGGTAGGAGGCACTGGAGAGGCCCTTTAGCTCATCCTGCACCTGCAGTGTTATTCCTTGGGGACAGTTCCGCTTGTGATCAGTGTATGGCCTGCAGCAAGAGATCAGTAGCTCTTGGTGGTTGTATTCCTGTCGCCTCACTGCAGATGCTGTTCTCATTCACGTTCCACACAAAGCTGCGTTCAGCTCGCCTAGCACAGCACTCGCAGACCAGGGAAAGCCAGTGACCACATGCGCCCTTCACTCAGTCTTGGAGTGTGTCTGCCGTAGGGCGCTCGCACACATTCCCAGGCCAAACAATAGAGCCTAACCGGTGAGTGCTACAAAAGCCATCTGTGTGCTGTGGGCTGGCCTGGACTCTGACGGGGAGGGCTCCAGGCTGTGAGTGACTGTTAGGTACTCTTGGAGTCAGGCCTTTGCCTTGTGGGTGAAGGGCTTTAATTGCTGGGAGCAGTCTAGGTTTGTTTGTTGGCCGGACTATCACATGCTTGGGAGGTGAGGCCAGATGGGCTCTCCTGGGGAATGTAAGGAGCGGTCCTGGCGGATGGTGGGGCAGACACTGCTTCTTGCTGTGCCCTGTGTCCGCACTAGACAGTCTTGTCTTGTCTCGGTGGAGCTGCGGGCAGGACTGGCCTGAGACAGTCAGGGTTCATCCGCCAGCGCACAGCTCGGGCCAGGATCCGGCAGAGAATTTCTGGAGGAACAGACCATTCTCCTGGCATCCATGTGGCCCATCTCTGCAGAGAGGGCTCGTGTTGCTGCTGAGAGGAGTGGCAGTGGGGCCTGTGCTAGCAGGGGCCAGTCGTCTGCTGTCACGCTTCTGCGAGGTGGTGTGAGGGCTGAGCCGGCGGGGGACATGGGGCAGGTCCTCTCAGCATCACTGAGCCTCTGTCTCGGCTCCCATCAGAAAACCAGGTTCCTCCCTCCGAGGCACAGACTGCTCTGAGCTGCAGAGCCCCTTGGACAGCCTCATCCTCTGTCCCCTGCCCAGGGCTGCCCCACAGCCTGCCCACCTGCAACGTCTCTCTCCCACCCTGTGCCCAGGACTGCCCTGCTTCAGGCCTCTGAAAATGCCACAGAGAGCAGCAACTGTCCTTTGCTTTGGACGACCTGGGCTCTTTCCCCAGGTTCCCTTGTGCTTGCCCGCTCGCAGAGGGCGGGGGTTGTTCTCACCACTGTGCCCAGAGGGGTAGGTGCAGAGCAGTGAGCTCCAGCCTGCCCCAGAAGCTGAGTGCTTCTCCCCACAGCAGCCCTCACACACACACACACCCATTCCTCATTCCCCGCCCCGCACCCGAAGGTTAGTCTTTAATGCATCATCTCTGGGCTCTGTGGTTCTCTCTCTGCTTCTGGGACTGACGGAAACTGCAGCAGCTCCTCCCTCCCCGCTGCTTTTTCACACACCCAGCCCCCCCCACCCTCTTTCTACCAAAGCAGAAGATTGAAGTTTGCCATGCTAGAAACCTGCCCTGCCTGGAAGGAAGTCTGCTGGGGAAGTGTGGCCAGCAGGACCCCTTTGGCTCAGCTCCTTCCTCTCCCTGTGGCTGTGTGGAGTGGGGACCCATGACCCAAGAAGACTCTGTCCTGGCCATGCTGCCATGGACCGGGGTGCTGGGCTCTCTTCTGCTGCTCATCCTGCTTTGGGTTCGGGTGTGGGTTCGGAAGGCAAAAATGCCCAGCAGCCCTGGGTCCCAGCTGTTCTGCAAGCCCTCTGCACTGGCTGCCTACCTGGAGACCCAGTGCCAGAGCCTGAAAGGCTTCTGCGAAGCCAGCTGGCCCTGGAGGGCTCTCCCCTCCCTGCAGACACTGGTCAGCGGGATGGGACCCCTGGATAGTGGGGTGCATTTTGTAAGGACCTATCTGCAGCTGAGCGATGAGGGGTTGGTGGCACTGGACTGGGCAGTGGGGCCAGCACAACAGAAGAGGAGGCAAACATCCAGCTCCTGCAGTGCACCGGTCCTGCTGCTTGTCCCCAGCTCCTTCGGGAAGGTCACCCGCAACATCAGCAAGGTAACAAGGGGTGGGCTGTGTCAGCGATAAGCAACGGGAACCACCCCCAAGCTCCAATCCTGGCTCTGCCACTGACTTGCCGAGGGACCTTGGGCCACTTCCCCTCCCTGCACCTCAGTTTTCCCCTTTATAGAGACAGGAACCATGGCCCTGACCCCCTCCTGGCTGGGGCGAGGATTCACAGCTACAGCCGAGAATTTCCTTAGACTGGCGCAGAGATGGAGTCAGTCCCTGCCCAAAGGGCAGAGCAGTGGGGCAGAAGTGGCTGTTTGGGAAGCGTTGTGTCCCGTTTGGGGGGCTGCGGGAGGGTCAGTGCTGTGCCTGGCTGGAGAACAGTGGGTCACGTGGGGTTTGCAGCTCGGAAGCTGCTTAGGGAATTGCTGCCTAGCCCTCTCCGCACACACACCAGTGGGGCAGGCTGTTCCCAGCAGGAGCTGCACAGCTCCGGACTGTCTTGCCGCTGCCCTGAGGCAGGGGCTCTGTAACGGGAGCTGTGTACAAACTCTAAAATGCCCCCTTCCTTTCCAGCCGTGTGTTCCTTACCCCGCCCCGAAGGAGGCCCCTGGGGATCCCTGGGAACATCTGATTTAGTGCTACGGAAATGTCTTCCTCTACCAGGTTTATCCCCCGTCCTCCCACAAGCCTACTGAGCCCAGTCGCCCTTCTGCTCTGCTGCAGCCGCCGACGCTGAATCTGCAGAGAAGACTGGATTCTCTTGAGCTTTGGGCAGAGAGACATGAGTCTTTCTGGGCTTCCTTAACCTCTCTTGACCTTACCAGAAATGAGCCTTACCGCGGGCTCGCTGATGCCAGCTCTCAGCCCTCAGTCTTTGAGTGCCGTTCGACCAGCACATTCAACCCCAGTCCAGAGACGTTCCCAGCCACTCCAGTCTCAGGGTCGGAAAATGGGAAGCCTTGGACTCCCTTCACTGTCCAGTGCAGCAGAGTCCAGGTTGCCCCCGTGGTGGCACCACACCCAGTGCAGTACGGGCTGTTAGCTTCACCCCATAACAGAGGATTTATCCCAGTCAGAGGGGCTAGAGACGGCAACGTGACTGTGAGGTGCTGGCGCGGAGATCAGAGGCACTGATAGCCCCAAGTGCTCTGAACATCCCGCCCGAGACGCCGGCAAGAGCCTGCAGCTCCCGTTGGGTTCTGTGGGCATGGTGTGCCCCGGGACCCTGGGAATCAGCCCTAGGTGGCTCTGGGGGGATGGGCAGAGATGGGCACCCAAAAGCTGGAACCCAAATTAGTGAGCACGGCCAGAAAGCTAGGCCTGAATATGGGGCGCTGAGCCAGTGTGGCCGGGGATAAGGACGCTGAGGAAAGGGAGAACTAGGGAAATGTTCCAGGCAGTGCTGTCAGTCCTGAGCTGAGGAACAGCTTCCTAAGAGAAGAGGGGAGACTCGTGGCCTGGGTCCTTTCAAATAACCCTTCCTAGAGCCGTGGTTAATAGACACTGATCATGAGGACTGGTCAGGGGTTAGCTTGGGTTTCGTCTGTGTCCGAATCTCTGAGCCACCAGCTGGTAGAGCAGCTTCGGGGTGGGGCCCCCAGGACAGACAGGTTCCCTTCCCTGCTGTGTCCTGGGTGCTCTCAGTGACTCTTCTCTGGCTCTAGCTGTGTCACTTGGCGCTCCGTCACGGATACCATCCTGTTGTCTTTAACCGCCGCGGCCAGAACGGCTGCCCCCTGAGCACCACCCTGCTTCAGCCCTATGGGGATCCTGCTGACCTGCAAGAAGCCGTCCGGTACATCTGCTCCCGGTACCCAGGGGCCCTGCTCTTTGCGGTGGGGGAGAGCACCGGGGCAGGGCTCCTGTTCTCATACCTGGGAGAATGTGGTTCCTCTAGCCACGTGACAGCTGCTGGCTGCATCTCCCCCATCTTTGGCCCTCGGGAATGGTTTGAAGCTCGGTGCCCCTGGCTATGGCAGCAGCTCTTGCTCATGTACCAGAAGACGTGGCTCAGCCGGTGAGTGACTAGTCTGGGGAGCTGTCTGGGGTGGAGACGGAGAGCATGTAGTGATGAAGTGCAGCAGGATCTGAAGCAATGATCACAGCCCTTCCGATCAGACTCTAGCCATCTGTGCCCCAGCTCCACCATGCTGCTGCTCTCTTGAGTGCAGCCTTGCAGTGCAGTGAGGGGTCCCAGTGGCTTTGCCTTTGTCTCATGGACCCATGTGAGACCCTGTAGGATCAGCAGGCAGGGGACAGAGCTAGTGGCCCTTGGTGCCGTGGGCACAGTCATGGTTAGCATGAATGTACCCCTGGGGGAGGTGGATGAAGGGAGAAGGTCTTTTCTGTCCCAGATAGAGCCAGCATGAAATGGGCCATTCAGCTCTTAGCTGCCCCATGCTCCATCAATGAACCTGCCCCTGCCCTGGCCCTTCCCAGTGCAGACAGCTGCCCCCTCCCTGTTCTTCTGCTAGGGCTCTAACCAGCGTCTGTCTCTCCAGGTTTGCCACGGTGCTAGGGGAGGTGCTGCCCCTGGATGAATTCTTTGGGGGCCAGTCTCTGAGGGAGCTGGAGGAGGCCTTGTTCTGCCAGGCCCAGACCTGGGACTCGTACTGGGAGAGGAACGACCCCCTCCGGGATGTGGATGAGGTGGCAGTTCCAGTGCTGTGCATCTGCAGCCGAGATGACCCCGTGTGTGGGGACCCCAGGAACACGTTGCCCTTTGAGCTGTTTGAGACAAACCCCTACTTCTTCCTGCTGCTCACCCAGGGAGGCGGACACTGTGGCTTCCTCAAGGATGGCCTGTGTGGTGCCTTCTGGAGCCATGAGGTACTGCTGGAATTCTTCCACGCCACTATGGATTTCCTCCTCACAGAGGACAGATTGCAGGGCCAGGCCAAGAAGAGCAGGACCAGGCCAGTGCTGAAGGTCACCCAGGGCATAACTGGCTGCAGGCAGGAGTCCTCCTGCCCCCACAGCATCCCTGACATTTACAGCTGGCAGCGCTCCTACACCCACTGACAGCTGTTCATCTGGAGGAAGTTCTGCTGACCTTCCCAGAGAGCTCAGGATCAGCAGCAGCACCTGCATGGTGTCTGAGTAACAATGACAGCTGGGCTACACCGGACCCACCCCCCGTGCGCTCACGGGGCTCCAGGATTTGCACACTTAATGCTGAGACTGTAACAAGAAAACATTATTTCAGTGAACTGATCCTGCTAGCGAATAACTGCAGCGGACAGAGAGGTGGTACATGCTGGTCAGGTGTCCAAGTCCAGGTGTGTCATGTCAGAAGTGGGGGTTGTGTCCTGGCTGTTGTAATGTGTGAGGTGGTTTCCAGGTGCAGTGATCTGGCAGGCTCTGTGGTGATGTCCAGCGCTAGACAGATGAGGCTCAGGTGCTGTGCTGCAGCAGAGCAGAGGGGGGTGAATGATTATTACTTATTTTCTAGCACCCAAAGTTGTGCGGGGGCTTCATGGAAGACCTACAAAGACACAGTCCCTGCTGCAGTGAGCATATCTCTAGGGTTTTCATGTCTCCAAATGCAAATGGAGGTAGCTGAGAGTAGGGAGGAAGGCCGGGGTTGTGGCAGAATGATCGGGGTCACTCAGGGTCATTGCCTGTGCAGATTTTACTGTTACTGTTACTTTTTGCCACGTCTCTATAAAAAGTAAGGCTGATAAAGTTCTAGGTCAGTAACTGGCATTGATTTCCGAACTGGTACAGGGCTGGGTGATGTGGTGCTAAAGGCTCCTGGGTCCTCAGCTGTAATGCACCCTGGGGTGTCGTCGTACCACAGCGCTGTGCACAGGAGCACTAACTGGCATTCTTCATGAATGAAACGTGATCAGAGGAAAAGATGCTTGCAATGTAGTTTAAGCTGAAAGACTGGTAGAGTCACTTATTCACAGACACGTGCACACGCAGACATTCACACGTGCCCAGAGATGCACACAAATGCTCAGCTAATGTGACGCTCACCACGCAGCGCCGCCAGCCAACATAGCTCTATCGCCACAAGACGCCACAAGGACACTTTCCTCCTCTGTAACGAAGACTGGCATGTTGTAAGTCCAGCATGACCCCTGGCAGGTGCGGTGTTTCCCGTTGCAAATGGAGCTGCCATGTTTCCATGTAGCAGGATCCCCATGGGGGTAGAGGTAAGGTTGTCTGGGTGTGTCGTGTGGAAAGCAAGAGCTGCAAGGGATGTCTTTTGGATCAGCAAGCAGGGCCATGGAAAGCAAGGGACTTGCGGTCCAGTACAAGACCGCCTGGGCCAATAACACAGATTCAGTGGCAGGAGGAAAACTAACCAAGAATCTGACTGCCTGACCTCAAGAAACTCTCACTGAGGCCCACTCCCAGGCCAACTGCGCTGAAGCCTGGCTTCGGGAGCAGTAAAGCCTGGAGAATCAGATGTAGAGCCCTCCCATAGACTGTCAGTGCTGCATCTCGGCTTCCTGAGGGATGGGTGCCTGGGGCCGTGAATTACCCTCCTTTTGCTGCACTTTCAGGCCTTGTGTTTCATCGTCACCTAGATTCCTGCTTTGCTGAATGCCCCCTGGTGACGGCGTCTTCCAGCATTCCAGCAACACAGTGAATGGGAAAAAGGTGTCTGGGAAAGAGAGATGGGCTCAAGGATCAGCAAGCTGGTGCTTCCCAACTGGCTGCCTGTGGTGCCCCAGAATCTGTTCTTTCATGTTACTTCCCACCAGGCTCTAGCCTTTATTGTTGTGAGGGAAACCCTCCACGTGTGCTGTAAGTACATGGTGTAGCAACGCCTGCCTGAGCCTGCCAGCAGCTCTGAGAGGGGCCAGCTACTCGTTTGTGGCGAGTGTGTGAAGGCTGAAACCTAACTAATGACCTTGCTTTAAATGTGCCATTGTTCATTGCTTCCCTGCTGATCAAAGCATGCCAGAAAGGACAGGGCAAGCCCCTGCAAACAGCTGCTCACCTGCTCTGCTGGGAGTAGTGTCCAGAGGGTGCAGGGCCTGGCCTAGGGCAGATACCCGCATTTATTCTTCTCCAGTTGGGCACTGGAGACTTCAACTCACTGTCCCTGATTCTTACTGCCTCCCAGCAGCCTTTCCCCCTGGCTCCCCACTGCCCCCCAGTAACCCTGCCCCCCAGCTCCCCACTGTTCCCAGGAACCTCCCTGGCTCCCTACTGCCCGCGCAGCAGTCCCCTCACGGGCTCACCCCCTCCACCCATCATAATCTCTCTTCCAGACTCTCCCACAGTAACCCCATCCCTCTAACGCTGATCCTGACTGGCTGCTAGCGTTGGCAGCCCTCCAGCATGGTCCTGAATCTCCAGGACTTAAAGATTCATCTTTAATTAAAGATTGTCGTGTGATTAAAGCTCCAGGAATATGTCCAACCAAAACAGGCAGCCCTCGTGGCTGCCCCTGGCCCAGCTGCCCCCTTCCACTTAGGGGACTCTGAGTTGGGAGTCAGACATCACAGCAGCTAGGCAGGAGGGGCTGGGCCATGGGCAGGGGGCCTCTGTGCCCTCCAGAGCCCCAAGAACTCAGGCAGTGGAGTCTCCTCTTCCCAGGAGCTGCACCCTGCTGCCAGAATTGCTGCGCCAAGAGAACATCCCAGTCCAACTTCCCCTCAGCCACAGGGCCCTGGCATGGGTGCTTGGCCGCCAGCAGCTACCGAGGCTACCCCTCACTGCCCGATCGATCGATCGATCGTTGTCTCCGCGGTGGGAGCTCGCCATGGCCAGCAGGTGGCTCCCGGAGCTGGAGCTGTGAGGGCTGGCTGTGCTTTGCCCAGCCGAGGGATTTGTGCCGGGAGTGGTGGTTCAGTGCAACGCTCTGGTTGTGGTTTTGATGCACACACAGGCCAGGAATCGTGCCGAGCCCCAGCTCTGCGCCCGCTCCTAGAGGAGGCCTGCCCTTGCCTTCTTCCCTCCCTTAGCCACAGCCCCATTGTCAGAGGGGAACAGCACAGAGAGATCAGGGAATATGCCCAAGGTCACACAGTGAATCTGTGGCAAGGTCAGACACAGAACTCATGCACCCTGACTCTGAGCCCCCTGCTCCAACCCCTTCCTCTTGGGAGGACGCCAGTGACCAGGGGCATTGCCAATGCCCCAGCCTGCTCTCGCCCGGCACCAACTTTCCTGCTGACTCCAGGCTGGAGATTGGGCAACAGACCTTGACACGGTAACAACCAACCTTTGGCTCTGAGCAGAGGGGAGGCTAGACAGGGCTGTCCCCATGGCAACTTCCCCGTTGCATGGAGCCAAGCGATAAAACAGGCCTGGTTTCCTTGCGAGGCAGTGCAGTGATGGGGGATAGCCCCCACCCCTTCTGGGGAGCAACCCTAGGCTGAGGGCTCCCCAAGGGTCAGAAGCGGCAATTCTGAACAAAAGGGTTAAATTCCCCACAGGATCAGAAGCCTCAACGAGGGCCAGATGCCTTGGGGCGTTTGGCACCCAGCACAAATGTCTGTGCCACAGGGGAGAGGGCCCAGGAAGCCTCCCCCCCCCCCAGCCCATGGGGAGCTCAGCACCCACACCAGGGGGCATGAGAACAAGGGAGCCCCCGCTGCAGAAGGAGACAGCGCTGGGTCATGTAGCTGCCCAGAAAGGGAAAGAGGATCTCACTAGTGCTGGTGGCAGCTCCTAGGGTGTGGGTGGGTATCTCTGCTTCCCATGTGCAGCTACAGGCAGCCTGCACTGCATGAGGGTACAGGCCTGGGGGGTGGCTACGGGTACAGGGAAGGTTTGCTGTGGGACACCGTAGCATGAGGAGCACAGGCAGTGGCAATATGGACAGCGCACGTGGCAGGAGTGCAGGGTGTGTATGGACAACGTGGCACACGCAGCAGCAGAGCACAGGTGTGGACACATGCGTGGTGGAGAGGCAGAGGTGTGGATGGTGCACGTGGTGGTGGGCACAGGTATGGCCAGCGTGTGCAGTGCGGGTTTAGACGGCATGCCTGGTTTGGACAGTCCCCTGGCAGGGGCGTGGGTAGGGACGGCCTGGGTGGTCTGGACGCCGTGGGGCGCAGTGCGCATGGCAGGGCCTGGCGTGTGCAGGTTGGATGGTGCGAGCGGTGTGGGCATGGCTGGCGGGTGGTCTGCTGGACAGGCTGGGTACATGGCTGTGGGCAGAGGCAGGATGCGGACGTGGCCCTGGGGGGCAGGTGTGGGCACCGTGCCCGGCAGGAGCCAGTCTGGGGAGGAGGCAGCCTGCAGCAGCAGACGCGAGCTGCGTCGGGCCCAGGGCAGGGTGTCTATACATGGCAAGGCGCGGCTATTTCCAGCCCTGGTGCTGGAAGGCAGGGAACTGCAATCAGCTGGCAGGCTCCGCTGAGGTCAGAATGACGTCAAAGCAGCCCCAGGCTGTCAGCTGGAATCTGGCAATCCAAACTGATGAGGCACCCAGCCTTAAAGGGGCCCTAGCAGCAGACAGAGGGGACAGGTGGGCCCCACAGTCCTGACTGAGACAGGTGAGTTCCCTTCCAGAGAAGACTCTGCAGGCAGGGCTCAGGGGAGCTGCTCGTCTGCAAACCTGGGCAGAGAGGCCAGGGAAGGGCTGCATGGCCTGGCGCTGGGTAGTTTGAGGAGTGACTATTTTTAACCAACGAGCGTCCTGGTCTGTCTGCCAGGCCCTAATCCCAGCCAGATTTCTGGAGTTTAAACTGTAATGGGGTTGGGAGGCAAGTCCTGAGTCACCTCCCGCCAGCCAGGTGCTGTCTGTGGGCAGGCGTCACGCCTGCGATTCCCCACGGCACCCAGCTCCCAGGTCGCAGAGCAGACGTTGCCTCTTGGCTGGGCAAGGCATGACTCTAGCCTGGACAGCCAGAGCAGAAGGTCAGTGGAGCCGTCACCCCCCGCGGACACAGCCCTTTTTTCCAGCTGGCCACACTGAGAACTCTGGAGCCAGAATCCCTCGCACGGCAGTGCCCTGAAGTGCTGACCCCTGCCAGCTGCACTGGCACCACCACGCCAGGCTGGAAGCCCTCATGCTGTGTCACACCCGCAGAGCGGAGCGTGACAGAGCGCCACAGCAGGTGCTGCCCACGTAGCTGACTCATCGGGCTGCCCACCTGTCTCAGTGGCTTCCACACTGCCCAACATGGGCCCTTCTGGCCTGCGAATCGGTGACCATGAGCAGGGCTACAGTCAGAGTCACATGGGCCTCTCCAATGAAAGCTGGATGGGCAGCTACCAACCAGTGGAAATCCCCCCCAGGAAACGCAGAACTACCCCAGCAGTTCAGTTCGGAGCCTCTCAGTCTGTGGATATGGCTGCACTTGAGTGATTCCCAGCCCAAGGAGACCCAGTTCGCATCAAGCTAGGGAGCTAACTGTAGCCAGGACAGTGCCAGTGCCAGTGGCGGGCGGGAGGGAGGGAGGGAGGGACGGGCTGCCCTGCGTTGCACTTGTCTGACACCCCAGGCACAACTCCGGGCAGTTAGTCCCTCCTGTGCTGGCGCTGCAGCACATACATTCTATGTGCCAGGGCTACACTCTACTTCTAGTTGCAGCTGGATGACAGCTGGCATGAGTGTGATAAGGTGTGGGTCCACAGGAGCCCTGAAGGGTGGCAGGTGAGCCAATTAACCACCTAGGTGGCACCTGGAGGAGGAGTGAGGGAGCAAGGAGACGAATTAAAGGCTGATGCTCACCTGGACAGGAATAGGTGAGGCTAGTGTAAAGCCAGGTAGCTGAGGGCAGAAAGGGGCTGCTCTAAGACTAGGGAGAGAAGGGAGCTTAGCCCAGAGGGAAGGGTGTACTAAGAGGAAGCGAGAGGAGGAGCCTGCAGCAGGCAGCATATGAAGCAGTCCAGGCAAACAGCAGCAAGGTGTGGGACAGTGCAGACTGTAGCTGCTGATTGTAGGGTCTCTGGGCTGGAGCCTGGAGAAGAGGGTGGGCCTAGGTTCCCCTACCTGCCATTGGGGAAATGGCACCATTGAGGGGCAGTGAATTGGATGACTGTCTGGTACACAGCTCGCCCTCTACCTACCACCCCCGAAGGAGAAAACTACAGTGAGCTGGTCTGAGGACTGAGCCACAAAGAGGGAGCCATCAAGTCCTGGGCCAGAGAGCGATGTAGTGAGCACCCACAGGAAGGGCGTCAGATTGGCTCAGCTAATCCCAGGATGTGGCCACCAGGAGGTACCCCAATGGTGAGTAGAGCACCCTGGGACAATGAGGTTGTCTCCTGGAGCTGGGCAGCACACTGCCAGGGGCAGATAGACCCCATGTAAACAAGCCTTCCCCATTAGCACTTGCAAAGGAACAAATCTGAGAGAAATGCCTGACTAGGTCTGAGTGAGGGGACTGGGAAAGTCAGAGCACATAAGCCAGGGTCCCTCTGTCATAGCAGGGATCGCTCTGTCCCCAGGAGCAGAGAGCTGTCTTCTTAGAGTCTCTTACAGCCCTCTACTGGCTCACCTGCTGGAGAGATCTAGCACCAGTTTTAGAAGCCAGAATCCTCCTAAGAGCTACAGACTGAGCAAAGTGCGAACTGCCTCAGTCTCCAGTTGGCAGGTTTCATCAATGTTCATGCAGGCCCAAGTCACAGACCTTTGACTTGGACGAGAATCTGTCTCTCAATGTCCTCAAAGTTGGCTCCACTGTTCCAGGTCAGACTATTCTCTAGCTGAAAAACAGAATCAATGTAATGCCTTACAAATGTCAGACGCCGTGGCCGATGCTGGGCCTTAGAGCTAGGACTGGAGGTCTGGGAATGGCTTGGTGCTGGCCAGATGGCTGTACGGTTATGATTTCCGCATGCTGCGGACTGCGCTGGGCTCCTATGCAGAGGTACGTGGTTTACAGGGTTGCTGTTGGGGGTGGAGTGGAGGGTCACAGTGACTCAATAATGGGGGGAGATTTCAGCTGGGAGCTACGTCAGGCACGACCGCCTCATCCAGAGCGCTGTGACTGGCTGCCCCTTGGCACTCCCTAGTGGTTTTGTTCCAGTTTCTCTAGTGCCTTTTTGACCCTGCTGGCTGTTCCCGTGGGCTGCTGGTTCGCAGACGTTCCTATCTCATGGGGTGTCTTTAGTCACAGTGACTCTCTGAGCCTGAACAAACATGGTCATATGTGCAAAGACGACTTGGTCTGGTGAGGCCTCCACCCTCTCTGGGGGCTTTGGCAGCCAGAGGCCCTTGTGCTGCCCATGCGAGGTCATTGCACCATGCCTGAGCCAACAGAATTAGCATAAAACTAGAGAAAGTACATGATGTTTCCTTCTTGGAAAAGGGCTCCCTAGACACCCTCCCTCTGCCAGAAAGCGGCTCCCTGCTGAGGTCCCAGTGCCCTGGCTGGCTGCTGCCTGCCCCCAGCATCCTGGTGCAGTGTGGCCCTTTCTCGTTGCTCGCTCCATTTCCCGGGAGCAAGGCCACAGGCCCAGCGTACTTGCTGTCTGGCACCTCTCTGGAGGCATTAGCCATTATCACAGCCCACGCTTGCAGGAAGGGCGTAGCCGAATAGCTGACATTCTTGCAGGCTCAGCTCATATGGCTGGGTTAGCTGGATGGCTCCCATCCAGTCCTGCCTGAGCTGTAAGGGCCTCCATGGTCTCCCTCAGAAATACTGTGTAATGGAGGAAGTGCTGGTGGAAAGGAACAAGCAAACAGAGCTGGGAGGAAATGGGGACAAACTGTTTCACTCTGCTCCTGGGGGAGGGGGGATTCACTCCCCACTTTCAAGTTCCCCTGCATGGGACCCAACCTTCCCAAGTTGGCGCTGATGAAGAGCTCGTTCCCCAGAGCTTCCCACACGGCCACAAAACGAAGCCCTTTTCCCCAGACAGAAGAACCTTCATTACACAGCGATGAGTCATTTAAAATCTCCGGCTCTATCCCTTGCTAGACACACTAGGTTCTGCCTCATCATCGTACCCTTTATAAGCTCAGACAGCAGCAGGGTGCTGCTGCCAGTGAATTCAGAGCCCCCCACCGGCAGCTGCCAGGCAGTTCTTTGGCTCTGCAGCCTGCACAGGTGATATTAGCTGCTTCAGAAGGAAAATCCGTGTCAGGTGCTCAGCTGCCTCTGCCAATAAATGTGAAGCCAGGAGACAATGAGTCCAGGTCCCATTAAAGTTCCCTTGGTGTGTAAAGGTTTGACTGATACCCGGCAATGACATCCAGTCAGATGACATGGATCAGAGTTACAAAAGGTCAACCCCTTGTCACAGGGCAGGAGCCAGGATCCGCTAAACCAAGGGCAGCTCTTAGCTTCCCTTTTTGTTTCGGAAAATCAAATGCTGATAAAACACATTCAGCTGCTGAGCTGGGTGCCCCAGCCTGGGCCCGCTTGCTGCTCCTGGTGTTTGGTGTTTTGCAGTGACGCTGGAGGTGTTCTTGGCTCAGTGCCAGTGCCCCCCTTAGCAAGCTGGCTCCCCAGCAGGAGTGACCGTAAAGGGTAACACGTTGCCCTAGCTACCCTAAGTGCAAAGTTGCATTTAAATTGGGTTAGTTAAAATGTAGTAGTTAGTGCAGCACAGAGCAAGATCTATTATCCTGAACTCTACCTGGCGCTGGTGTGAGCGGGGGAGTGGTTACCTACCACTTACTTACACGGGTGGTAACTGTCTGGCACTCTTGTTCTAGTGTTACTTAGTGTAACCACGGCAGGGTTGTCTTTGGCTCAAGAATCATGTTCCATATTGACATTGAAGGTTTTGCCCTTCTGTCCAGGAAGTCCTTCAGTAACTGGTGATCTTCAACCTGGTGTGATCTATGGGGAAGTTTTAACAATGTTGTTGTTGTTAATAATTACGGCCCCAGCGATTTCAGGCCATGAAACACTTGTCTCAGACCCTGAAACAAGCTCTTCCCCCTGAAATCCATCTCCCCCATACTGCTGGGAGCGTCCCCCCGGGGCTCCTAGCTGCTAGTCCTGGCTGGACTAGGGAGGGACGGGTCAGGATTTGCTCTTCCCCTGCATGGTTGCTCTGGGTGGGGAGATCAGACCCACCTCGGGAGGCAGCACAGAAGTGAGGGTGCCTCGCTTTTTCTACACTGAAGCAGTCGGGGAGCTTCCCACAGCCCGGTGCGGGTCTGATCCCCTCAGGAACAGCCACGCTGGGGAAGAGCAAGTCCTGTCCGGGAGGAGAGTCTGGCTGGGACCTTCTGCCCCACAGCTTCTGTCCCGGCTCAGGACTTCCAGCCAGCAGCTTCCACCCCCACAGCTCCGGGTGCCCAGCTGGGGGGGCACCCATTTTTTCAGGGGGCCCTTACATTAGCTGGGGCTACAGGCTGTGGGCCCGTTCATCTGCCACGGGCCGGGGACTAGCAGCGGGAGCCCTGGGCTGGGCCCTTCCAGCAGCACGGGCAGAGCGGGCCCAGCTCCACCTCCAGGAGCCGCCTCTGGCTGCAGGGCTTGGTACCAAGTTCTCCGGGCAGGCGGCTGCGTGACGCCCACCCCGCGTGGCCCCGGGCTGCCGGAGGAGGCTGCGCACTGCACGGCCGCTGCCATCGGTGCTCGGTCGCAGCGGGGAACGGCTGGACCGGCCCCCCGCGTTCACACCCCGGCCCGGCACGGCCCCGCTCCCCCACAGGGGCCCAGCACGGCGCTGAGCTGAGCGCGGCCAGCCGAGCACCCCGCGCGTGGGCATCTCCCCGGGGCTCGGGGGGGCAGTTCTCCCGGGGGGGGGGCAGTTATTCCCCAGCTGCCCCTCTCCGGTCCCGCCCCAGCAGGCAGCGGAGGGGAGGGAAGAGGAGGGGAGGATGCTGAATGTTGCTGCGCGCCCGGCGGGGCGGGGCGGGGCGGGGCAGCGGCGCCCCAGGGTGCACGGCCTGGCTGTCTGCCGGCGGCGGCCCCTTTAAGGGAACGCTGCGCTCGCGCCAGCAGAGACGCGCACATGGCTCGGCCTCGGCTCCTGCGCCTGTGTGAGTCACGTGGTCTGGATGTGGCAACAGCTGATTGGTCCCCTGAGGCACCCACTTTACATCCATCAGCTGTTACTGGGCTACGGCAGGAAACGTTCTTAAAGGCGCCGCAGCGCCCCGGCGCCCCTCAGGGCCACGGGGTGGGGTCACCCCGGTCACAGCCGCCAGCGCCGGCCCAAAGCCTCCGGGATGCAGCTGAGCACAGCTGGTGCCCACCATCATCCCCTCCCCCGCCCTGCCAGCCTGCCCAGGGCCACAGGCCAGCGACCGAGCAGCGGCCAGCAGGCCACAGGGCGAGCAGGTGCACCTGGCCCCAGCAGAGAACAGGCATGTGCCACAGCCCGACTGGCCACGGGGGACGGTCTGCGGGGAGCGTGGGCTGGCTGGAGGAGAACACAGGCCTCCCGCCGGCCAGCGGTGGGGTGGGGCGCGTTCCTGGACAAGCACTCTGGGCCCTTTCAGGGGCTTTGCTTAGCTGGGCGGCCCCGTAGGGCAGGAGGCCTCGTTCTGTGCAGGGCCAGTGTTCCCGAGTAGCTCGTGTGAGGCTGCAAGATGATCAGTCGCTGCATCCCCTAATGCCATGAAGCCAGGGGAGCGTGGCCTGGCCTGCACCACACCGGCAGGGTGATGTAAGGCCGCTCATGTTGCTCTGGCTCTGTAAGTGTCTACACTCCATTGTAGCTCTGACCGATTTTGCTCGCCTGCGACACCAATTTAGGCCTGGCCTGCACTAGCACTTATGTCGGGCTCCACCGCTCCGTGTGCAGCAGCCTGTTTCATCCCAAGCCTGTGTGTGCTTTGCTCTCCTGTCTGCAGCGTGCCTCACAGGCAGCACCTCACTGACTGCCTCAAGTCCTCATTTGTGCCCGATCGAGTGAAACGGTGAGTGAGAGACAGTCTGTGAGCTCCTAATGTGCCAGCCCGCAGCATGGGAGGGAAACCAGTCCAGAATCCCTCCCCATCCCCAGTGAGACTCCAGTTAGCAAGTTCACCTCCCGTCTGAGAGAGAGAGAGAGGTACAGAAATAATCTAATTCTCATGCTCAGGCCCGTGTAAGGTGGAGGGCAGGGTCTAGGCCTCGGGGATGCAGGGCAAAAAGCAGCATGTTTATCTTCTGCCCTGGGGTGCCCCTCCAGAGGAATGGGTGCGTCACAGCTCTGGTGAGGGACTCTGTATGCTGCCATCTGCAACCTCCAAGGCTGACAGGAGCATCAGCCTTATGATAATACGGATTCTTGTAAAGGGCTTTCAGATGGAAAGATGACACACACTAGGTGAGAGCCAGCCCTTACTATTATGAGCCAGCCTGAGGAGAGGGCAAAGAGGAAAAGCAGAGTTGGACCCTGCAGCAAGACAAAGAAGAGCCAGACTAAGCGAACTGCCCCAAAACTATGGCATGAAAGAAGCGGCTGGCGTAGTCCAGGTGATGGTGGGTCAGACCCTCTGCCCCACGTGGTTCCCCATCCTATATTAGCAGAAGTTGGATTTGTTCCTCACAAATCCATCTTTACGCTCTCCTGCCCCCCTGGACATGTGGTGGGAGCTGCTTCGGGTCTCTTCTCTTGCCCTTCTTGTTTACTAAGCCTGAGCCACTCCCTGAAGCTGTGGCCAAGAGAGCAGAGCAGGCGCTCGGCGCCTGGCCCTTTAAAAAACTTGTTCAGTCATCATGCACCGGCTCTGGTATTGCCAAGTCATTGGGTTCAGATGAGTTTCTTTAGGCCAGCCCATTCGCAGGCTGTGATTGGTGCGTTGCAGAGGGCGCCTACTTCTGATTGGCCCTCCGCTTGTAACAATTTCTGGGAATCATTCCGTCATTAACGCGAGCTCTTAAAGCTACAGGCTGCGCTTGGCTGGCTGGCGGCTGGCGCAGCGACGGGTGTGTTGGGCCCCGCGCAGCTGCCTAACCCGGTCCCACCGCAACTGCTGCCCGAGGTGTCACGAGGGACAGGCCCGGCTCATGGGTCACATGCGAATATTTTGTCTGGCACGCGCAGCGCAGGGCTGGGCTGGGCTGGGGCCGCTCGGACTGTTCTAAACAGCTGCTCAGTGCCCCGCGCCGCGCCCCCCCAGACCGAGTTCACTTGCCGGGCTGCCTGGCGGCCTTTTCTCGCAGGGGGAAGGGGCCGGGCCCTGTCTGCGCAGCTCTCGGGACACTGACCAGCCCTGGGCCGGTTGCAGAGGAGCCTGGCTTGACTCCTTCTGCCCCTACGGTCGGTCCTTGCTCCCTGCGCCAGCCCAGCCTAGACAGTGACGGACTGGCCAGAAGCGCCTTCACCTCCAGCTGTGCCCCCGGGGATGCTGCTGTCCTGGGGTCGGGGCGGGGTGCAGCTGGAGGTGCCGGAGACAGGGCAGTGCTGGGGCCCAGTGGGGGGTGGTGTCCGGGGAGGGGCACTGGTGGAGGTGGGGGCCTGCTGGGGTTGCCTGAAGTGGGGCAGGCCTGGGGAGCAGCGGGGGTGTGGCTGGGGTGGGGGTGCCTGTGGGCGGGGGAGCAGTGCTGGGGGGTTGGTGTTTGAAGGGGCTACGGTGCTGGTGGCCAGAGCGCGGGGGCTGTGGGGTGTGGCTGGCCTGTGTAGGGGGGGTAGAAGGGGGCGGGGGGCGAATGCCATGGGCGTCTCTGGCCCTTTAAGAGGCTGCCCCGCCCCATCCCCCCAATTTCCTTCAGCTGAAAATGCCAACTCACAGCGCGCGGTGCGTGCTGGGAGAGCGTCTGCCGCGTCAAACTACATTTCCCGGCATGCTCTGCGGCAGGGTGGTGCCCGCACAGTTTCTAAGTTAACTCCGCACTGTTGATTGGTGCCAGGGTCTGCTCGGTTGCGGGGCGGGCCGGGTGGGGGATGTTCTTACTCCATTGGTCAAGCTGCTGGGTGAGGGGCGGGGCCGGGCAGGTCTTCTGGCCTCTGACTGGCTCTCCAAAATGCCAGCCAGGCCGGGCGGGGAAGGGGCGGCTGCGGCCCAATGGGTGGCCCCAGAGGGGCGGGGTTGCTCCTGTCATTGGCGGGCAGTGATTGGCCGCGGGAGGAGCCGGTGGGTGGCTGCGTCACGGCGCCGCCAGCTGATCAGAGAGCGAGCCAGGAGCCGGGCCCGGTGAGTGCGGGCGGCTGGGCTGGGCGGGACGGGACTGAGGTGCCGGCCGCGGCGCAGGTGAGTCTCGGCAGGCTCGGCCAGAGGGGGCCGCTCGGGGCCGGGGCTCGGGCCCAGGGACCCGCTCACGGGCGACCCGCTCACGGGCGACCCGCCGGGCCCGTCACCCCGCCGCTGGGCGCGGGCACCGCGGGGAGAGCGCGGCCCGGGGTCCCGGTCCCGGTCCGGGGCAGTCTCCGGGCGCCGGGGCCTTTCTGCCTCGTCCCCCTTCTGGGGCGCGCGGGGGCGTGAGTGCGGGGCTGGCGCGCCCCCCCCCCCGGGAACCCCCGCCCCTCCCCGGGAACCCCCCCTCGGGAGCCCCTGCCCCCGGCGGGTTATGTAAGGGGGCGGGTGGGGCGGCCGCCGGCCCTGCTTATGCAAGCTGCAGTTTAGGGTTTCAGCGCTGGGGGAGGGGGAGGATGAAGTGGAAACTTCCAGCTGCGCCCCCGGCCCCCCCCGCCCCGCCGCCCGGGGCGCTGGGCCGCCCGCCGAGGAAGGTCACCTTCCTGCCTCGCGCAGGCCCGGCGCGAACCGTCGGGCTTGGCGCTGGAGACGGTGCGGGGAGAGCGGCTGCTCTGGAGGGGCGTGCGGCGGGGCCGGCCCAGGCCCCTTGAGCCCTCTGCGCTCCCGGCTGCCCTGACCCCCTTCCCCCGGTGTCTAGGCGCGTCCCGCGGCTCCCCACAGGCCGTCAGGCTGCCAGCAGCTCCGCTTCCCTGCAGCCGGCTGGGTGGGGCAGACGTTGCCTTAGTCACCAGCGCGTTTCTCCTGGCTGTGGCTGCCTGAGGAGCTCGGCCTTGGTTCAGGCGAGGTCTGTTCTGAGCTCTTCTCATTCCCTGCCGCTTTTGCTCCGAGCATGGGCCACATGGGCCCTGAGGGGCTGTGGAGACAGAACCTTTCAGTCCCGCCTTCTCCGAGCCTTGACCCCAGCCAGAGATGTGGTGTGGGTCAAGGCTCCGCTGAGTGAAAACCTTTCCCTGTCTTGATGCAGCCTGGAAACCCCCTCTGGCCGGAGAACCGCCCTGGAGGAGGTGCCCCCAGCGCAGTCTGGGTTCCAGGGGATAACAGGCTGCGTTCAGTCTCTCCTGCTGTTCTTGGCGTTTCGGTCACTGCATGTCTGCTCTCCTGATGGCTAATCTCACTGGCTGCTGCCATCCAGGTTACACTAGTGGCTTGTGGTGTGTGGGTGGCCCTAGGGAGAAGAGTGAGACTCCTCCAGGCTGATTGCTAATTTAGAAAGTGGATCTCTTCCAGAGAAGGGGAAGGTGGTGAAGATCCCAGGTCAGGGGTGCGGTTCCCTGGGACTAGAAGTGAAGGTAGGCATTACCTGCTCCCCACGCCCCCTTCTAGCAAAGCTGTAATGGGAACCCACAGGAACCGCTGGAGGGAGTGCACTGGGGGACTGTCAGGGTGCCCCCTGCTGCAGAATCACACTGAAGGGATGTCCTACAACAGTCCTGGTCACGCTAGGGGAGATGGTTCTTTCTGTCACTACATCACAAACAAGTATATGAAGGCTTTGCCCCTAGTGAAGTTTATCCTCCGCTTGGTGGTTCCAGGGACGTGGCTGTAACTGTCAGGCTGACACTGGGTTTTCATCCCCTGTGCAGGAGTTCAGGGGAGGGTGAATGCCTGAGGTGGACAGAGGCTCTGCATAGAGTCATTATCCTTTGTGCACTATTTATGTCCCTTTTCTATCTCCTGCTTGGCAGCCTGGCAGCCTCCATCTCAAGGACTCTGCTTTTGGCTGGAGCCAGGGGCACGGGGAGAGCCTTTTCCTTTCATGCTGATTCATGCATTCAGGCCCCATGCTGGAAGAAAGGAGGGGGTGGAGCTCCGCACTTGGAACAAAGTTCAGACATGAAGGGGCCGGCAGACGGGTTGGAATTTATACCATATGTACCAGGCATGAGTGGAATGTTTGGCATCTCGGCTGGGCCAGCACAGCCTGTGCAGAAGATTTGGTCCTTGCTCCGTGATTACTGCAGCTTGCAGGATAGTCTCCTTGTGCTCTGGTAAGTGCTGGCAGAAGCCTTCCTTTTGGGATACCTGCCTCCCACCCCCTCAGAATGAGTTCAGTCTATGACTCCATCTAGTCCCAAATGGCAGCTGTGTGGTGAAGTGGCTTGTGCTCACCAAGTCTACAACCTAGATAGATTCTGTCATGGCCAGTGCATAGACTCTCTTTGGCCTTCCTCTGTAGCTGCTTGAAATCCCAGTGCCATTGGACCTGGGGAGTGAGCGGCTTGTCATGGTGCTCTGTGTCCTTGTTTGCACTGCTGCCTTCACCACAGGAACACCTGGTGAAAAGGAGAGTCTCCAGGAGACTTTATATCATGTCCCATAAATCTGCTGTCTGGGACCTTTTGGCCAAATAGGACAATCTTCCCTCTGGCTGTGCCAGCGCATCAGGAGGTCTAGTTGCTTGATTTCCAGGAATCAAACACAAGCCAAGTTCCATCTTCGGACTGGAAGCACTGATAGGACTGGTCTGAACAAGAAGCTGGGAGTGGGGTGGGTTATAATGTGCTGCATTGCTCAGGTTCTCAAAAGCTCAATGGTCTTTACACTCCCCTGGTGGTAACTTGGCAGCAGGAGTGCTGGGCGTTGAAGTATCTTCCTTGGCATGGAGTTGCTGGCGTCAGTCTAGGTGGGCAGCTGGGGAATGCCTGACCCTGCTGCAGGTGTAACATAACCCTGAACCTGCAGTGCCTCTGGCTGGGGATGCAGGCTGCCCCCTTCGTCAATACACCAAACCATCATTTGAGTCCCACTTTATATGGCTCGTTACTATGAGAGCTTTACAAATCTCCTCTGCCACGCAGATGGAACTGCTTGGGTCTTTGCACAGCACTAGCATGCACACAGCCGGCCTTGTTGGATTTACTCTGTGCCGAAGAGCAAATGCGCCACCTGATTTGGCAGAGAGAGGAACAGCTGGCGCCAAATCCTGGGGAGGAGCTTAGGTCACACCTGGCTGCGGGTCCAGCTGTCCAATGTAGCCAGGAGCTCCCTAGTGCTGTAGAGACCAGTAAAGCGCAGCTGTGCCGGCCAGCAGTCAGTCTGCCTGGCAGATCTCTCCCGTAAGTATGTGCCAACCACCATCTGTGGCAATCTTAGGAATGGCTCCGTCTTAGCCACTCCAATTTTTGGTCTCATGAGAGCTGCTACTCAGCAAGGAGCCCCTGTGCCCGGAGCAGCTGTCTACAGTCACAATGGCAGTGAATGCAGCGCGCACTAGGTGCCATGATGGCAGGAGAGAAAGCGCCTGTGTAGTTAGAGGGTGTGGCAGGAAGGGAAGCACCCAGCACTGCCATCCATTGGTGTGAGAAATGGAGTTCTAGTTCCTGGATGATTTGATTTCAGCTTCTAAGTGGTGTTCTGGCTCTGACTTGTTTGCTTCCTTCTCAGCTGCTGCCCCCAGCTACCTGCAGTCCTGGCTACCTAGCACCAGTTCTTCAGTGGCAAGCTTTATGTCCCGTCTCGTCGCTAAAGCTGCCAGTTGAAGAACTGTTGAATGCAGCCACTCTCGTCTCGTTACCTGGGCTGCCCGATGTCCGCTGCATGCACGTGGGGGAGAACAGGATGCGTGAGTCTTCAGCTAATGTGATTACCCACTCCATGGGCTATGGGGTGGCCTCCTTGCCAGCCTGTGAAGAGCGCTCCTTGCATCCTCGTCCCAAAGTGGGTCTGGAAGCAGAGTCCCTGGGTTGTGTGGGACTCCCAGAACGTCTCTTGCCAGTGGGTACTCGGGGGATGGGGAGGGGGCATAGGTAGAACGTAAAGGGGAGTAAGTATGTCTCCATGCTAGTGGTGCAGCACTTGTACCCTGGTAATGTGAAGATCTGCAAAAGAATCTTAAACAACGGTCCTTGGTGCACAGAGGTCCTCTTTACATTGACTGTTTTAACCATTGAAGCTCCAGACTGGTCTGGTTTGACTGGAGGACGTGGCGACTGGACTGGACTGTGAGCTCTCGCCTGCGGTGCAGAGAGGGGAGGTGTTGGCTGGAGAGCTGTTAGACACCATAGGCCTCTGCTGTAGATGAGCTCTTGCTGCCTGATGTTAAAACATGCAGGAAGAGTTTCCAACATGTCCAAGCTTCCCTTCCACTGTCAGAGAAGCAGAAGGGCCCAGCGCAGTTCTTCCTTGTGTGGTTGGGGAGGAGAAACTGGCCCTTGCTTTAGAAAAGCATTCCCAGCCCTGCTCCCTGCCTGGACTTGGGTTGGCCAGAGCGGTTTGTTGGAAGACTAATGAATTCTGAGGCATGCACACCAAGGAATCTGCTATGTGGCTGTTGATCAGGGTCAACAGACGCTTCAGTGGCACATAAGATTTCTAATGAGACTGAGCATCCAGCTAGACCCTCTGAAGGGTCAAGATAGAGGCTGAGCCGGGTGGGGTTCAGAGCGCTTGGAGGCTGTCACTTTGTGACTTGCCTTGATGCTGATGAGCTGTTGTACAGACGTGATGCTCCAGTCTATCAGGCCATAGCTGCCCAGGGCACGGTCCATGGCAACAGGGTTATTCCTGCAGTGCAACTTTGGCAGCAATAGTAGGGGATGGAAGGAAGCCAGGCTCCCCTCCAGTGACCTGGGCTACTCATTTGGGTCTGGGACTAGCACAGACAGCAGCAGGTGCTTCGCAGACATTTCAGTAGTAACTTACATTTATACAGAGCTACTTGGACTCTGGGTCCATGTTGCAGGCTAGTCACTACTCAGCTGGTTTTGGGCTGGAGCTTGTCAGGCCAGAGCTGAATTTGAATTTGTTTGATGGTCATGGTAGTGGGGGAAACCTCTGTGCCTTTGATCCATAGTTAGTCCCTTTTACTGCAACTGGCTGGGTTTTGTGTGTTGAGTTCAGGTGGCATCTGGCTTCTGCTTGTGCTGGAGTGGGTTTAGGTGTGTTTGAAGGAGGCAGAAGCAATTGCTCTGTGGGACCACCTGAGCAGCTTTCTCCCTTCGGGCCACCCTTCCTGCTCTGCTTCCACTTCCTCCATCTCAGCTGTTGCTGCCTTTGGAAGGGGCCTCCTCAGGCATCTCTTTAAATGGCTGGCACTGACAATGCTAAGGTGCCATGAAGCCTGTAGTTCTCAAGCATGGGAAAACTCCATCCACTTTCCCTTGTCCCTGTCAGCCTCTCACCCCCTCATGAGTTAGCACCGGTAAATCTGACCATTTTCAGTGCCCCTCTCATCCTGCAGGATTCCATTGTGCTCTGCAAATGACACAACTGCTTTTCCTACTGCTAAAATGTGGCTACAGCTGGGGTGGAACACAACAGCTACAGCCAGCACTGAGTCAGCTTAGCCCAGGAAGTGCAGAGTGCTATATCCAATTAAAGCCGGGGGATTTTAGGTTGCCCAAAGGGGACCTTGACCAGCTCACATGGCTAAACTCTACTCTGCAAACTGCCATGTGATTACTAATGAGCCTGTTCATTACATTTCCTGTGGGAAGCAGCACCTACCAGCCAGTTACGGCATGGGAGAGTCAGTAACTCTTCCTTCAATCAGAGCATGTCCCGTGCCATCTGGCTGTTCCTGTGAAGTCTCCTCTCTGAGCAGAGATGCAGTCAGAGATCTGATCACATTCCATGCTGGGGTAGAGTGGCCTGTCCCCTAGGATGCGGGCTGGGATTCTTACACTGGAGAGGCTGGCTTGAATCACTGGCATGGGCAATGCTAATTTTCTCAGTGTTTCCTTAGGAACCTTTACGACTGCATTAATGGGGTGCTACTGTTTCCTAGGCTGACGTCTGCTCCATTTAATGGCCCCTGAATTGCTGAGGTGCTCGCTGCATACCCAAGTTAACTATAGTGGGGGTGTGGGATCGGTGATGATGTATTGATCAGTAGTTCTTAGCCCCACACAGTGTGGGGCTAGATTCTACCTGTGAGACAGGCTTTTATTGAGGCTATAACGCCCCTGGCTGGAGAAAAGTCGCCTCTTCCTGCTTTGCTGTTCCACGCTATGCCAATCTCTATGAAACCTCTTCCGTCTTATTGCCTGATATTCATGGGCATCTTTTAAAACCGAGCGGTCAGACCTACTGTCTGTAACAAGCTGGCATGTGCAGTCTTTGCCTAGGGGGTACCAGCTTCCCTGTTTGCTCAGACCCAGGCCCCCTCCACCAGTCAGCTGAGTTCCAGGACTCTGGTATCCAGCTGTTCTTCAGCCCAATGGTTCTACTCTCCAGAGAGAGGAAAAGTTATGTCCAGTTGATTCAGTGTTTCCCTCTCCTCCCTCCCCCCACTCCCCCCCCCCAAAAAAATCCAGTCTCTAGCATGCTGCTCCCGAGTGGATAGACCGGCTGCCGCAGGTGAGATTGCAGATGTGAAAAGCAGGGCTCCTGGTTAGTTTCACTCTGGTTTTATTTCTCCTAGGCGGAAGGAGATGGGGTAGTGGAAATGAGGAGCAGCAGGAGTAAGGCTGGGGGGTGTTACCATGTGGCCGAGTTCTCGGGCTAGGTTTTCTTCATCCAGGTTATGTCCGATGACCTGCATGAGAAGAAAGGACTGCCTGTCACTGCGTGCTCTAGCCCAGGCAGGGCTGGTGCTAGGGAGGCACCAGGAACCTCATGGGGCATAAACGTAGTGGTTCGGCGCAGTCACTTACTGGGCCTCGGCTTTTGAGATTTGTCTTCCTGAGTACATGGCCTCGGCTACCCAGGACACCATGGGGTCAAAGTTCAGGCTGGCAGCTGCAATCACATAATCATCCCTGAAGGAGAGGAAAAAAGCCTCAGGAAATGAGAGGTTCTCTTCCCCCAGGTGCACCCCTGTGACTGGGCACTAGACTCCTCGAGCTCCCGTGACAGCTGGGCCGTGGCCAGCGCGTCTGATCGGAGCGGAGGTGATATCCCACCAAGTGCAGTGATGGGGCGGCTCGTCCCTGGCCAACGGAGTGCAATACAAGTTCTATCTCTAAAAGGCCCAGCGCCCCTGGGCGTCGGTACTATATGTGTGAAGCGTCAGGTAGGGTGAGAACAGATGCTGTGCTGCTCCCCCCTTCCTCTCTCCAGTGCCAACATGCCGCAGTCCCTGAATCCTGAGCCTCTGCAGGTTTAATGCTGAGCCTCAAAAGGAAGCGTCTCTGTAAACCACAGAGGTGGTTGTAGGATCTGTCAATCTTCGTTGGGCTGTCCATTGTTTTTCCTCCCTCCTGCATGTGCCACTGGCAGCCCCGTTGTGTACAGCCCTGGAAGGATGGTGTGGAATGTGGCCCCCCACTAAAAGGTGTCCTGCTGCAGGACTCCCCAGTGCCACCCCCAAGCAGTGCATCCAAGCTGGTCCCCAGAGCACCACTGCCCACCTGTGCTGGATTCCTCCCAGGAAGAGTAAGTTCTGGCTGACATACTGGTCGGCTCTGGCTCTGAGGTGCCAGGAGTTCTCAGCTAACTGGGTTACAAATTGACTCACTTGATGTAAAAGACCAAGAACTTCAGCTGCTCCAGGTTTCCCTTCACAACCGTCTCCGTGTATCCTTTCCCGTAGCCTGCAAGCAAAGATGGTGCAGTGATGGTGTATGCAGTGATGGTGTGTGCAGTGAGGCCTGGGCCGATGCCACGCTGTCCCTGAAGTGCAATAACCAAATAACTGCGGGGGATGGGGGCTGCTCCATAGACTATTGGAGGGACCTTGGTCCTGGAGCTGGGCTGCGTGTCATGTGCAATTAGTGCTTTGGCTGTGGCCAAGGGCGAAGAGTGACCTTGTCCCCAGGGCCCTGTCCCACAGCTCTGACCTTAATGTGTGGGGCTGTGATGCTTGACACTGGGTTTTCTGCTCTCACGGGTGGCTTCCCCCCATGAAAGAAGTGACGTGGGGATGGGTGGGGACTTCTCTTCCTGAGTGACTTGGAGAATGGTTCAGCCATCTGTATAGGTGCTTATAAGGTCCCCCTCACTGGAGTAGCTGGGCACCTGTGGGCTGCAGCGGTGTGGGGGATGGCCCAGCTTTTCTGCTCCCACCCTACCTGCGTAGCGGATGCTTTTTCCAAGCAGCGAGGTCCAAAAGAAAGGAACAGTGTGCAATTCCTTCCCCTTCTTCAGCATGTTTAAAGCAGCAATGTGACCTGAAATGACCCAGGAAACCCCAAGAGGGGAGGATGTTCTTTTCCTGATACTTTCATGGGAAACTTCTTAAACTTCAAGTTCACCAGCTTCCTTCTGAAGCCTGGCGCCCGCCCTGGCTCAAGGCGTTCCCCACTAGTGACTCCTGCTGGCAGCTGGTCTGGCTGAAGCAGCTGCCCACCTCTATGTGCATGACCCCTCCCACTCCATCCCGCCGCATGGCTCTGGGCTGTTCAGTGGAGCTGCAGCCCCTTCTGTCGCAAGGGCTAAACATGCGTCAGTAGTGGCACTGCACGTCCCAAGGCCCAGGCCTTCCAGCCTTGTGCCCGTTTCTCACGCCTGGTTTTCTAGCAGTTGGGGGGGAGGCAGACCCAGTGCTCTTACTGCTGCTGCTCGGTCTCTCACCATGAGCCTGCGCTATCTGCCAGTGACGGATGGTGGTGGTCGTCCCACTGCACAGGGCGAGAGGAAATGAAGTCACATCCCCAGCAGCGAAAACTCGTGGGACGTTGGTTTGCATGAACTAAGAGGGGAGAAGGTGGGTGATGAGTGACCTAGCACGAGTGCCCCTTAGACGTGGCGCACGCAGGCCTCGCAGGAACTTACGCACCACATCCACCAGGATGGCACCGGTGTGGTCCATAGCAATGGGCGTGCCCTTCAGGAAAGCCGAGTTGGAGGTGACGCCTGTGGGGAAAGACAAGGAAAACGGAGCTGGGCTTCATGCGAAAGGCTGCGGCAGGCATGAGGACAGCCCCTGTAGGCCGTTACCAGGTGGTGTGCTGTCAAGGCAGTACACACGTCCGCGGCACAGCACAGTGACAACGAACAGCGCCATGGAGGTCTGGGTGAGTGGCAGGAGGGCCACACAACTCCGGCTGGTTGAGCTAGAAGAGGGTAAGTGCCCCAACCCCGCTCTGAGCAGTACAGGGAGGAGGAGGAGTGCAGTAAGTGTAAGGATGGAGCCCGGGAGAGGGACTCCTGGAGCAGCAGTACGGGAAGGGAGAATGTGGCAATTAAGCCCCGAGCCTGTCAGGGCATCTGGGGGGATGGGGCCTGTTGGGAGCTGGGGTAGAGGGTGTAATTCTGCTGGGGGTTAGTCTGGGGATCTGAGCCAGCCAGGCTCTGTTTATGGGTGGCCGTGTTGCTGGGGGGTTAGCACAGTGCTGCATACACAGGCTGGAAGGTACAGACAGGCATGAAGCAAAGGTGATCTGTTTAATCTCTTACCTATTCCTACCACCACCACATCTGCAGGCAGCTTCTCTCCACTGGCCAGAACAGCCTCTGTAACCTAGAAAGGAGCAACACCATTCACCAAGCTGCTGCTGGAGAGCCCCCTTTGCCCATGGTGCTTCACCAGTTCATGTGGACAGACCCTGCACCACCCAATCCACCGTTCTGGGCACAGGAAACGCTGTTGGGGTGGTGGAGAGCAATCGAGTGCCTCTGCCTGTGACACAAGTGTGTATTTTGTGCCCTGGGAGAGGGGAGACTACGTGCGCTGTGGAAGGAACACAAGGGAAGGGGAGCGAAAGGCCTGTGCGCTGATTGGAGAAGGAAGCTGAGGCACAGATTTGGGAGCAGGTCAGGTGTGGCGTTGGTGTTAGGGACGTGCTAACCTTTCCAGTCTCTCCTCGCAGCTCAGAGATTTCAGCCTTCATGTAGAATTTCACTCCTTTACTCTGCAGCATCTGAAACAAGGAAGGGGAATTACCCTGCCCTAAAACAGCTCCTCAGCCACGTTCTAGCCCTGACTTAATTCAACAATTAAAGGTTTGTCCCCTTCCCGAAGCCCAGGCAGATAGCTGGGCTACTGGGCCAGCTCTGCTCACTGAGGGTTCTCCAAATACCCCCCACCCCCTCAAGCTGGTCCCATGGATGAGAGAGATGGAGGAACAGTCATGGCCCCTGCTGGGATCCCACTCTGCCCAGACAGGAGTGCAATAGCACATGAGGTGACTATTAGTGGGGGTGGGGCGAAGAGGGGAGCACCAGGCGTGCAGCTGTGCCAGAATCCAGAGGGCCTGAGGTGAGTGGTAAGGCGAGGAGAGGGGTGGCTGGGCACAGCTGGTGTGTGCATGCACCAGGCACAACGCTTCAAGCTGCGGGCTAGGTGTGAGGTGTTGGTGTCGTGGCTTGGGCACAGTGTGCAGGAGGGTTGTACTCGCTGGGTGCCTGCGTGTGCAGAGCGTGAGGCCAGGGTAGGGCTTTCATAGTCCTGGGATTTGTCTGCATTCGCAGCCCTATTAACTAGAAGGAGGATTTTCCTAACCTGCATGACCACTCTGCCAACCTGAGGCCCCAGCACTGCCTGGAAGGGGAACTCCGCTCTCTCCACCACGCAGATGGCACTGGCTTTGTCCGACAGAAAGGCAGCTACCTCCATCCCTGCAAGTCATAGACACCCCGGCCCCAGTGAAACTGACCCAAGCACCAGCCTGCACCAACCTCCTCCCTTGAAATAGGGTTGATGCTGGCAACCTTTTATTCAGGGGGGTGGGAGGTGCTGCAGCGACGCTGGCCCCTGCTTTTACACAGCCAGCCAGGCTCCTCCAGCCTCTGTAGCCCAAACCTTTCTCCTGTTCCTCAGGGAGCCAAGTAGTAGGAAGGCAGATTGGTTCCCCATCCCCCAGCTGCATTTTTGGGCCTGTTTCCCACCCTAGCTGCTGTAGAGTGAGGCACCCCTGACCGATAAAGTGACACCCCTATGGAGTAAATCCCCTTCCTCTAGCTCCAAGGGCCGTGTGCTGTTTTTAGTGCTTCCAGCGGAGGGCTGAGGGTGGGACCCCACATGGAGCAATGCACAGCCATGGAGGGTGGGTATAATGAGCAGGGGAAGGCTTAGCCAGGCATGGCCCCACCCATGCTCTACCTTCCTGCTGCAACTGCCAGGCTGGGGGGTGCTGCCGTACAGACTGCTGTTCAGCCTCCCCGAAGTGGGTGGGGATGGGACTTGGTGCGGGGGGGGCACCTGCCCAGAACTTGGGGCAGCCGGCGGGGCTGCACACCGGAGCAGCTGGGGCCATGTGCGGCCTGGCTGGGTCTCGGGGCAGCTGAGGCCAAGCGGTGCTGGGGTTGCCCGGCTAGAACTTGGGGCGGCTGGGGCCATGCCCAGGTTGCGCTATGGGGCAGCCTGGTGCTGGGGCTGCCTGCTGCCCAGCTGGGACTTGGGGTGGCTGGCACTGTGGGGGGGCTGGGGCCACGCTCGGCTAGTGCTTCGGGGCCGTCTGATCATGGGGCCATGGGCCACCCGGCTGGGATTGAGGGCAACGGGCCACCCAGTGCTGGGGCCACGTGCGGCCGGGACTCAGGGTCACTGGGGCCACCCACTGGCTGGGACTCGGTGGCTGGGGCCACGCCCACCCAGGGCCCTGGTTGCCTGGCTGGAAGGGGGCTCAGCTCTGGGGGGGATGTGAGGGGCAAGGCCTCAGGTGGAAAGGGTGGGGCAATGGGCTAGCCTCCTCTAACAAGGGGTTCACCAGCCGCCCGTGCACAGCCCAGGCTAGCAGGGAGTGGCCACCCACCAGTGAGCATCCCTGCAGCACTGAGCACAGGGCCTTTAGTTAACCAGCGCATGCAGTGAACGTGAATTTCAAGGCTCTGCCTAAAATCCGCGAGCTGACCCCATCCCTGTTCCGACTCGCTGTGTGCCGGCAGCCGTTGCCCGTCTCCTACCAATGAACGAAGCGCCTAGCAGCACCACCCTTTTGCCGGTTGCTAGGTGGAGAATCCTGTTCGCATCCTCCGGGGTTTGCAGGCAGCACACGTTCTCCAGCTCTGAGCCAGGGCACTGCAGCTGCCTGGGGCTGCAGGACAGGAGACTCCAGTTAAAGTTGCTATGCTTATAAAAGGCCTCCACAGCCCCTCTTCCTGCGTGGGCACGGGGGCACTCCTGTGGCTGAGGGCGCAAAGTCCTGGAGCACTCTTCCCCGCTCAGGCCCTTGAGGCCGGCAACACACGGCTGCCTGGCTGACTCACCTGCTGCCCGTGGCGACGAGGAGCTGATCGTACCTCTGGAAGGACCCATCCTGGAAGTGGGCCTTCTGGCCCTGCGTGTCCACTGACACCACCTGCAGCAAGAAACGGCACCAGGTGGCTCACTGCTCCGGTCCGCAGCCTGGCTGGGCCCACGTAGTGCGCAGCCAGGTAGGTGTCTGTGTCCCCACAGCCCACTCCCCTCTGTAAACCCCCACACCCAAGCACAAGGTGGGGGAGCGCTAGGTGCAGGGAGCACAACACTTCCCCGTTTGAGCCCAGCCTCACCAAGCTCCCCCCACGCACCAGGGAGCTTACACCCACACGCCAAGCCATCCCAACAAGCACAGCTAACTGACTTTGGGGTGTGCCCAGGCAGAGTGACTAACGGTGCTGCTGTTCTCGCGCAGGACTACAGTGATCTGCGGGAATGGGCCCACCGCTCCCAGGCCAGTGTTACGGACAAGGACAGCTTCTGATAAGGGTGAGATGCTGCAGCTTCTTTACCTCTTTTTCAGTCCAGACTTCTATGCCATGAGCCTCAAAAAAGTCCCACTGCCTGAGGTAAATGCTCTCTAGTGTCTTATCCATCGCCTGGAAGTCGAGCAAAGCAACAGGAGTGAGGAGCATCTCCACACAACAAATCCCGCCATGCAAGAGGTTAACAGCACATGAGCTGCTGACTGGATGGGGGTTTGTGGAGTGTCCGCACGGGAGACGTTCACAATGGGTAATCTGTGTTTTCTTACACATCAATCACATTGCCCACCTCCACCCCAACCCAGCCATCTCTGCAGCAGGAAGAGCCGTAGGGACTGGGGTGAGATCACTGGCTTCCGGCCACACCTCTTCATTAGGAGTCACTGGCTCTGCTGACAGCTATGGGGAACTCTGGGCTCTGTGGTGCAGCTGGCGCTCTGGAATTGAATAATGCCTGTTCTGACAACGCCCTTCCCCCCCCCCCCCCCCCCTACAGCCCATCCCCTCAGTCACAGGGTCTTAAGAAAAGTTCTGGCCAAGCACAAACCTTGCTTAGTTGGGTCCTGTCATAAGGGACGTGCTTTTCTTTGGTTACCATGATGATCCTGCCGGTAAAGCCTTCCTGACGAAGTGTTTCTGCACAGACCAGTGCGGCTGTGCCTGTGGGAGATACAGGAGTCTGGCGTGACTCACCACCTGGGCAGGAGGAAAGCCACACCTTCGCCCATGGAGAAGAGCCCCACGTGGGCAGGAAGGACTGCCTTCCAGGCTACATGACCAAAGCGCAGGGGCTTGTGTGCAGGGCCTTGTCTACTGAGTCACTAACCTCCACCCAGGAGCAGCATCGTGGTCTCGTTGATCCTGCATCGCTTGCTCATGTCCTTCAGCCTTCGGGCACTTTCAAGATCCTGGCAGAAAGCAGAGAAGAAATGATTCAGGCAGTGGCAATTGGCGCCTGGCGCACCTTTGCTCTGGTCGTTCGGTGAGGTCAGTACCTTCTTTTCTGCAGTAATAAACACCGTCCCGTCTTCCACGCTGACCTGCAAAGACCAAGGGAGAAGGGGATTTCAGTGCCGTGCCGATAGCTGTGACTGCTGGGAAGTTACTGAGGAGACTTTGGGTTGGATTCGGAATGTGTATGTCCTGCAGGACTTGGCTGCTGCCAAAGCCTGTGTTGCTCTGTGCCCAAGCGGCTGTGAGGAGGATGGCCACTGACGGCAGGTTGGTCAGTGAAGGCATGCTGAGGATGTGGAATTAACATGGCATCCTGATGCCAGAGAATCGACCCAGGGCTTCAGACTAAGGCAAAAAGTTACAGCAGCCCCAGGGAAAGGGGAAGCGTGCTGGGTGGTCTCGGGGTGCATGCTTCTGAAGACACCTAGTGCCTGTCCTCTGCAGGTGGATTTGGGCAGGTCTCATTTGGGCTGTTCATGGCCCAGGCTGGTATGACGTGGCAGGTACTGGAATGGGTGTGCCTAAAAGGGAACAAATACCGAGTAGCCAGAACGAGCTGGGATGCAGAGTGGAAAGTAAGAAGGCTAAAGTCACCTTAAAGCAGGGAAGACAGTCCAGAGTCGGGTACTCCTCAATGTCTCCAGTTCTGATATTGAAGCAGGCCCCATGCCAGGGACAGCGCAGTCTGTTACCCACCAAGACTCCTGCAATGCACAGGCCAAGGAAAGTGCTGGCTAGTGAGTAGAACAGAACTGGCTGTCAAGACTCCCAGAGTCTGTTCAGCTCTGACTGACATGCGGGAGCAGGGGTGAGCTGTTCACTTCTGAACACTGGGTTAATGAGTCTTGCCCACTCCAGCGGGTGCTCTGAAGCAGCACTGTGCAGCACGTTGCTAACCTTGAGCTGTGCTGTGTGGAGTAGGATGTCCTACGTACGACATGAACGCTGGACTCTACATGTATCTATACCAAACAACAAACCCCATTTGGCGTGTAAGGCTGGTCTGCTTCCTCTGCTAGCTTTGTACCTGCAGCTTGGTCTGAAATTTCAAGCGGCGTTGACGCAGGATTACCAATGGCAGGTTGTTAAACCTCTCGGTCTGCTATTCAAGTGGAGGCACCCTAGGTCAATGAGCGGGCTACTGTCCACAAGAACCAGTTTGCGTGGTGGGCTGGTAACAGGGCAACTGAGCTATGTTCTAGAGGAGAAGCCATGTGCAGGAGAGACTGGAGAGAGGCAAGATCCTGGCCTCCGTAAGAGTGACCAATTCCCAAAGAATAGTTGAGCATGGTGAGGAAACTGAGGCAGGGAATGGCATACTGGTGTTAGTGTTTCACCTAGTAAAGAGTGAGTGTTTTCAAAAATCCTTTTGCAAGTTGTGTATTTGCTTCCATTGCACACATCTCTCAAAGGGTAACCTGTATGTGGTGGGGGCTCCTGGAAAGCGTATGCTTATGCTACTAGGGTTTCCTGGGGGAGGGCAGCTGGACATGAGGTCCCACGTCCGTGAAGAGGTATCAGAGAGATGCTGTGTCCAAGCCACGTGCCAGAGAGACCAATCAAAGAGCCAGTGCTGCAGTAGACTCAGAAGAAGGGTGTGTGTGTGTGTGTGAGAGAGAGAGACAGACACACGCGCAGTCTGGTGAGTGCCCAGCAGGGGATGCTCGGTGAGCGCAGCGAGCCAGACACGAGGCCGGTGACGCCATCGCACACGTGCTGAGCTGAGGCTTTGCAAAGCAGCACCCTGCAAACCTGGCCCGCTGGGCGCTGGGCTCTCCCTGGCGTGGGGGCCTGGGTGTGCACAGTACATTTCATTCGGCTGTGCGCCCAGGGAATCTTCCTGATCTTTATCAGGGTGTCGCACTCAATCCCACCGGCGGCCCACACTTGAATTACCCGCTGGCGGAATCCTGCCCGCGGCCTAGCCTCCGCCGAGAACTGCCGCGAGGAGCAGTATTTCGGCGGCAGACCGAGGCATGTTCCCATCCGCCGCAGAATCGCGCAGCTCCTTCTTTTTGGGCAGCAGCTCGCTGTGTCTGCCATCCGCCGAGCAATCGCGTGCCCTGCACTCGTTCGGCAGCAGCTCTACCCTCCAGCATCTGCTTGAAACACAGTGCGAGGGCGCCGCGGGCCGGATCTGGCCCGTGGGTCGTATGTTTGAAACCCCTGCACTAGGGTCTGCCTGGGCACACCCAGCACATCCCGTACGCACGCCTATCCGTGGGGGTGACGGCTTAGGAGTCCCCGGCCCTTTCCTTCAGCGCGGAGCAAGCCGGGAAAGAGAAGGGGGCCTGCTAAGCAGAGGCATTAGCACAGCGTGGGGAGCTGCTGGAGAGACCTTGAACTAGCACTTGAAGCTCCCTGTTGTGTGCAGGCGCGGCCTTTTGCATTCCGCGTTGCCTCTGACACTGTCACCTCGACCTGCTGTTTGCCCATGACCCGAGGGCTGGGCTTTGTCAGCCGGGGGACGGGGAGACAGCTGGGTTACCTTTGCTGAGAGGGGCTCCAGCGTGCGTGCATGTGCTCCCCACCGCACTGAACTCCGTCTGATTCCTCACCAGCAGCACCTTGTGGCCTGCCACCTCCACTTCCCGCAGCCTGCAGGAGACAAGCACAAACCAACACCAGAGAGCCTGAGCCCCTGGCGGGGGAGCTAATGTCCAGGCTGTGGGGCCAGCAGGAGGGGCAGCTGGATCAGAACCCAGCCACAATGGGGCAGCTGGAGGAGAAGGCTGCCGTAGCGGATGAGAGCATCCAATAACCGCGGCTATGGGGCTGGTGTTTCTATAGCCTCCCAGGGGGCGTTTGGGGGCTGAGCATCTTCCTAACCCACCTCCCTCTCCCAGGTGACGGAAGGCCAGGCCGAGCTGCCTCAGGAATAAACAAAGCCGCCTTGCTGAGGGGAAGCCCGCAGCACACCCAGCTCTGTTGGCAGTCCTGCTGCGGCATGACACCCTCTTGCTACTGCAGGGTTCTGGCAGGGGCTGGGGCAGGCACTGCCCAGGCGCAGAGTGTCACACAGAGGTGGGCCTGGGACAGGTCTGTCAGCGCATGCAGGGGATGGGAACTGGCCTAGCGGCTTAGCTGCCCCTGCTTTCACATTACTCCAGCCTGCCACGAGCTGCTACTCACTCGCCGTCCTGGACCTCCGACTCCTGGCAGACCTGCTGCGTGATGCTGTCTTCGGCATCCATGCTGGCGGCAGGCTGGCTGGAGACAGACAGGAGGCAGAGTCAGTCCGGGATGGGGCATGGGTGCTGCAGCACAGCATTCTGGGAAGGCACATGCCAGAGCTGCTGCTCGCTCGCCTTGTTCTCAGACAGGTGCTGAGGTGACAGCCGGTGTGGTATGAGGACACTGGCCTCACCGTGCCTTTGGGACTGATTCGCTAGGCCGCATGGCTGATCGCAGACCTTCTCAGCCCCATGGGCACCCTGGGAGTGCTGCCCCAGGCCCGAGCTGGCAGCCAGGCCCTCCTACCTTCCACCAGAGTCCTGCAGAGGGTCTCCTCAGCTGTGTCTACTAGCGCCAGCTGCTCCCCCGCCCCAGGGTGACTCCGCTGGAAACAGGGGCCGGAACGCCAGGCAAAGACATTCTGAGCAAAAGTGAGGGCTTGAGTAGACAGCCTGGGGGCAGGCAGGCCCCCAGTCCTGGGCCCAGAGAGTTTCAGGGCAACTGGGAGGGGCACGGCTGGGTGGGGCCTCCCTTCCTCTGAGTCGCAGCCTGAGGTAATGGCACAGGAGAGAGGGCTGGGTTCCTGAGACCTGTGAGAAAGCCGGGCCTCTGTGAGCAGGCCAGGGTGGGGCCCAGCCTCTGGGTGACAGGAATGAGGGCCTCGGGGAGACAGGGCAGGGGGACTCACCCCTCCTCACGCTGTCATCCGGAGAGCAAGGTTCAGCCAGCAGGAAAGCATCTGGTGCTGCCTTTGCTGCAGAATAATCACTCCAGGTAAGAAACTCCCTGCAGCAGCTGCTGCTCTGCATGTGCTCTGCTTCCACGCAGCTTTGGTCAATCACACTTGACCAGGCCTCTAGGATGCCTCAGAAATGCTTCTCTGGGCCCAGATCCCACCCTTCTTACGTCTAGAGGCCCCTTGTCTTGTCTGCCCTGACACCGGCCAGGCCCGCCCCGCCCGTGACTGTCTGGTCCATTCTGTTGAATCATTTCCTACGATTTGCACCTGCCCCTGCGAGGGCATCTAGCAAACCAAGCTACTGATGCCTATCTGGGCGTAGCTGATTTACTGAATGGGGTGGGGCCAGCTAGTGCCATTTGGAGCTCTGCTGGAGCTGGATCTGCAAACCACTGCAGGGGGAATGTGTCCTGTATTACCACAGCAGGCTGAATGGCCTTATGTTAGCTGTTGGATGGCAGTGGGACAGCAAATCCAGCCCTAGCCAGCCTGCTCCTGCACATCCTTCTGGCTTAAGCAAGTGATACGGATTGAAGATGAATAATGTAATTTCTCTGTTTACCGAGTTGCTTGTAGGGGGTTTTATGCGGCCTCCATGTAGTTTACATCACTGAATTCTGTGGCCCATGGAAACTAAAATTTTTGAGAAGGCCTCCTCAGTCCTTTAGCAAACTAGAAATTCTGTGATGGTGAAAAGTTTGTAGAATAACATCTAGAAAATTAATTTTCATTGCCTGATGAGATGTATAAGGCCATTGATTGTGTTATTAAATGCTTCTGTGTAGAAGATTTTCCACCTATTTTAAACTTTTGCTGCATTTCCAGTTTGCTGCAAAAATCAGCATGCCTTACTGCAGAACATAGGGTTAGTATGCCTTCTCCTCGCCTTCTGGCTGCTGGAAGGAGGAAAGGGGCAACAAGATGTGGAGTGTATGGACGGTGGGAGCAGGTGGGGACTACAGAACATTCAAAGAAAATTCCAGAAATCTGGGAGCAGCAGCAGAATCTGGATTTAGAAAATTCAGCTTCCAGGCTGCCCAGAGTGATCCAAAAAAGAGGTAGCGGTGACTGCTTGAAGAGCTGAGGTGGGGGAAGAGATTAGGAATTCTGGTTGAGCTTCAGCTGATGTCTAGACAGTCATGAGGAGCTGTCAGAGAGAGGCTGAGATTTTAATTTGAACAGAAGGAAGCCGCTTGGAAGCAGAGAGGTAGCTCTGAGTTGTCAGCATACCGGTGGTAGCTGAATTTGTGCTTGCAGATGGGCTTAAGGTGTAGTGGGAAATAAGGGTAGAAGGAGAGAAGGGTCCAGGGACGGAGCCTTGTGAAGCCCCCACAGAAAGCTGGAGGATCCTGTGACGGACACACACTGGAAGAGTGATTAGCGCGATAGAGGGAGACCCAAGAGAGGGCAAAGCCATGGAAGCCAAAGGAGGAGAAAATTTCAAGACGAGCAGGGCTGACTGTGTCAAAGGTGGCTGGTAGGTCACGGAGGATGAGGGTGAAGACGAAGTATTGGTTCTGAGCTTTGGCTTGGGAAGAGGTCATTCGCTGTGCCTGTCTCCACCATGAACCAGACACAATGCTGTCTGTGACAGTGGAAACAGACTTCAAAGGATGGCCCACCTGGTCAATCAATGTCCCGAACGATCATATCATGGTGGCATGTCTGCCATCCACTCTGCGGCATCTGAATCAGTTAACTAGGGTGCCAGCCTACACCTGGCCATCTGGCATTGCTGTTTCTAGCTGTATGAAAGAATAGGACTGAGGGGAAGGAGCCAGAGGAGTGTGAAGGGTTGAAGAGAAGAGTAAGGCAGGGGATGAGCGGGGGATCAAGAGATAGGGTGGTTTGGGATCATAGAATCATAGAATATTAGAGTTGGAAGGGACCTCAGGAGGTCATCTAGTCCAACCCCCTGCTCAAAGCAGGACTAACCTCAGCTATATCATCCCAACCAGGGCTTTGTCAAACCTCACCTTAAAAACCTCTAAGGATGGAGATTCCACCACCTCCCTAGGTAACACATTCCAGTGCTTCACCACCCTCCTAGTAAAAAACTTTTTCCTAATGTCCAACTTAGACCTCCCGCCCTGCAACTTGAGACCGTTGCTCCTTGTTCGGTCATCTGCCACCACCAAGAACAGCCTAGCCCCATCTTCCCTGGAACCCCCTTTCAGGTAGTTAAAGGCCGCTATCAAATCCCCCCTCACTCTTCTCTTTTGCAGACTAAACAAGCCCAGTTCCCTCAGCCTCTCCTCATAAGTCCTGTGCTCCAGCCCCCTAATCATTTTGGTTGCCCTCCACTGCACTCTCTCCAACTTGTCCACATCCTTTTTGTAGTGGGGGGCCCAAAACTGGACACAATATTCTAAATGCGGCCTCACCAATGCCGAATAGAGGGGAATAATCACTTCCCGTGACCTGCTGGCAATGCCCCTCCTAATGCAGCCCAATATGCCATTAGCCTTGACAACCAGGGCACACTGCTGACTCATATCCAGCTTTTTATCCACCGTTACCCCCAGGTCCTTTTCTGCAGAGCTGCTGCCCAGCTCGTCGGTCCCCAGTCTATAGCTGTGCATGGGATTCTTCCTTCCTAAGTGGGATGGGCTCACGGGAGTAAATAGAGGAGAGCAAACAAGAAACTTCTGGATCTAGGGAAGAGATGAAGGAGGAGAGGGTGTAGGATGGGAGGCGAGCCCCTAGGGGAGCTGGAAGATCATACTGCATCATGTCATTTGTCTCTTGAAAGAAATGGGTGAGATCCTGTCTGGAGGCAGGAGAAGGGGAGGGTTCGAGGAATGAGTCAAAGGAGGTGAAAAGGCAGCTGGGACTGTGAGCCTGGGACTCAGCTTGGAGAAACAGAGTTTAGCAACATGGATATTATATATATATAAAAAAAAAAAACCTACCAAACTGAGTCACTCCCCTGTATCCATTTCTCCCCCATGGGGAGAGGAGACACGAACAGCTGTGACAGATGGCTGGCCTGTTGTTTAATGCATGACTGGAAGGGGCACTCAGACACTAGGGTGATGGGCTCAGTCTAAGAAACTGAAGAGAGGAGAACAGTGGGGGGCTGCCCACTCAGGTCCCCAAAGCCCAGTTGACTGGGAAACCCCTTCTCATAACTGAGGGAAGAACTCGCCTGGCTCTGGAGTGTGGCCAGAGAAGACGGGTGGAATTGTCCTGAGATGGGGGAGAGGAAGCAGGGAGCACAGCAGGCAGTGATCACAGCACAATCACCACAATCACAAGATTGTGGCAGTAGTTGGTCTGAATGACAAGTGTTGCAGCTGGGACACACATCAGTGACCTTAGCTGTGCACAACGCACACAAACCGTCCCTACCAGCCCACAGGGCTTACAGGAAAGTAGGGACAGGGCAGGGAGCAGAGGCCTGTGGAATTAAATCAGTTTGTTTCCGCTGGTGAGACGTCTCTGGAGCAGGCAGCTAAAGCTGCTTTGCAGTGAGGTCTGTGGATGGTGCCTCCAGGCAGCTGACCTGTAAGCAGAAGCCGAGAGAGTCCTCCCCAAAAGCAGCGCTGCTAACTCTTCCAGGACCAACACTTGCATCCCTGTGACTTCTGCCTCGAACCGCTGGCAATGGACCCCCCCCCTCCAACACAGCGTCATTATCACGTCCATTGCTCCTACAGCAAGGCACCCGACATGCTCACCTGATCCCAGCCGTGGGCTTCTCACCAGAGCCCAGACCTTGCAGCCTCCTGGGTTGCACCAGTGTGTGGAAGTGAGGCACTCCCTTCTCACAAGTCCCTCCCTGCCTCCTGCAGCCAGCCCACAGCTGGGTTGCTGCTCTCAACAAGTTACACAATGTCTCTGTCAGTCACAAGTCACAGGAGGTCTGTATCCTGGCAACCAGGCGTTGCACTCCTCCCCCCTGTGGGAAGGCTGCAGTGTGTCATTGCTTTCATGGGTCATGAGTGAGGGGGATGACTGAGCTTGCATTTCTTGCCCAATTTCTATAATTACTCTGCTTCTGTAGCTAATTAAATTAATTTGCTTGAGGATGAAAAGTGCTTACTGAAGGACAAAAGATGATCAGCTAGCTGGGGCGGGGTGGGACATAAACCTGGTATTTCATCATATGCAAAATAGTTCAGAAAACAAGACTGTGCAAATTCAGTTATTTACCCCTTCACATAACACACCAACCAGTTTCACCCACTGAAATTAATAAGCAGCAGGCTTGAAACGAACATAAAGACGTTCTTCTTCACACAACACACTCAGCCTGTGGAACTCATTGCTACAGGATGTTGTGAGGGCCAAAAGCATAACTGGGTTTAAAAAAAGAATGACAAACTCATGGAGGATAGGTCCATCAATGGCAATTAGTTAAGAGGGTCCGAGATGCAACCCCATGCTCTGGGTGTCACTAAACCTCTGACTGTCAGAAGCTGGGAATGGATGCCAGGGCATGGAGCACTTGATAATTGCCCTGTTCTGCTCATTCCCACTGGAGCATCTGGCACTGGCCACTGGCAGAGGATGGGACAGTGGGCTAGACGGACATTGGTCTGACCCAGCATGCTGTTCTTTTCACACCTCCCTTCCATCTGACTGCGGAAGCTGCAGTGAACTCATAGATCACTCAGTGGCCTTGACGCATCCCTCATCCCTGCCCTTTTGGGTTTTTTGTTTATAGTTAGTTAGCTGGCTTTAAAAAACAAAATGGCAAGAAAGAAACGCAGGCATTCTTCCTGATCACAGGCATCGTCTGGACTCTCAAAAGAGCCTCAAATCCCTGTTGAGAGGGGAGGCTTTTCGGGCTCAGTCAGCTGTCTTACTGTGTCAGTCCAGCAACGACTTTCAAGGATTGTTTGCCAAAGTGGCTCTATCCACAGTGTAAGGGTCATCCAGGCCCCCGTGCTCATCGCTTGGCAAGAGTCCTGGGACAGGGATACTGCACCGTCAACTAGGAACCAGTGCACTCTTACTCAGGATGGTTCTTTACCTAGTGACAGTGTAAGGTCTGTTAATGGAGCCTGCTGAGCATCCTGCACCAGTGACTCTGGAGAACCACTTGCAATTTGAGCTGATGTTCACCAAGAGCAGCATGAAGATCCCCAAATCTGTCCGGGTCCACCAAGCCTTATGCAGAAGGGCTGGCTTTATAGCATAAATGACATCGGCGTTCCTGGAGCCACCCTATGGAGTCTGGTGCCAGAGGTCCAGTCCAATTAACCGAAGACCCTCTTGCCAGAGAGCTGGTGCGCTTTGGCATATGCAGCGCAGAGGTCCCTAGATCCATCCAGGTTGATCAGGACAGGTTCCCAGGGATAGGCACCTCGAACTCTGACATAAATGACATCAGCACCTTCTCAGGTCCTGAGACTGAGACCGGCTCACTGTTTTCTCTAGGAGGGGTCCTTTCTCCAGTTACTCTGCTCCAGACTTTGTGCCAGAATCAGATCTAGGAGACACTAGTCCTCAGCTCCCAAGGCCCTCAGCAGTGGTCTCAGTGCATATATGGACGGGACCTCGAGGTCTGTGGTAGGGGTTCTGATTGACCTGACTCTCAGCCTAGCTCTGCTGGGTCAGATGGGTTTTCACCTTACATAATTATGTATTTAACTCATGAAGTGTCAGTCATTATCGTCATCATCATCACCACGACCAGTGGGTGTCATTGTGGTGTATCCCAGCCTGCATGCATTGGAGGACAGCTTTTATAATGCTGATGCCCACTGGGGGTCACACATCTATGAAGGTTTAACCCCCTTTTCTTATGTGAACCTTCACACCCCACAACATTTGGGGTCCCCCATTTTTCATAGGCTAACTTGTTAGTTCCCTGTATACTCATTAACACTTACAACACTGACAATGTGTTCACACCCTATGCACTATTGTAGTAATGTTTGTACAAGCTATGCCTTGTGAGGTATCATGTAAAAACTCAGCTTGCTGAGTGATAATATCATGGCAAAATGTACATAGCAACATTATATGTAAAGTTATGAACGTAAAGCTGCTAAGTGGCTATTCTTTGGCAAAGAAGGGGGCAGGCAGGGACGAAAATCAACATTTTTAGCAAAGAAACAGTATGAGTTTCCTTTCTTCCAACCTAACCTTCTTGCCTCTCAAAAGTTCTGGGCTTTCAGTTTCTGAGCAGACTAAAGTCCCATGTGCAAAGACAGACACAGGCTGGATAGGATTGTTGTTGTTGTTCTGTGCTTATGTGGTGGTGGAGCTGAGCCAAGCAAGGCAGAGGAGTTAGTTAAGACACTGTCTTAAAGACAGAGACAAAGGACGGAGGCAGAGTAGAAAGGAACAGTGGAGTGGACTGGAAAGAAAAAGGGAAGACATTATTCAGTACACACACAGCTTCCTATATTCCCGCATACTTTTGCCACAGAAAAACTGTCATGGCTTCTGGGCGTAAGAGACCCTATCTGGGAATATTTTGAATAAATTCCTTCCCTGGGTACGAAAGGAAAATGTGTCAAGTGTAAGCAGTAGAAGAAGGAGATGCAGGTCCTAGTTGCAAGAATGAAACATCATAATGAAAACTGCTTATTGGGAGAAAATGATGTGGATGAAGATGTGGATATGTCTGAAGAACAATGTAGATCAACTGGTTAGTAACTTAAATAAGTCACTTTGCAATGCATCATTCTCCAAGACGCTCTCTGCATTTTAGTACAAGTGTGATTTAAGAAGTACATTCCCAAGCTGTTTGCTATGTTGTAGCTTAGCTAATCCTTATGGCGTGTTTAATTAGTTAACTAGGTTTAGTATCTATCATCCAAGTATATGGTACAGAAAGCTGCAATAAGAGAAATCTAGAGTTGCCAGGTGCCACTGGGTGTCATTTTTTAATTTTATATTACATAATACATGCCTCTTATTTTGGAACATCCTGGCCACAGACCATAATGATGATGCCATAAGTCTATTCCCTATTTTACTTCAGCGTAACTCAGCTTTCCCAAGGGAACCCCATCCTATACTGGTTTTCTCAAAACACAGAAGTGCCAGTGAGTTCTGTGAGGCTTACTCCAAATTAAGTGCACTCTGAGTGCAGTCAGTCTTAGCTTTGTTGGTAATTTGGAATCGGTCTGTATACTTGCTGACAAAAATGTAAACGATGAACTGAATAACAGTGAGAAGAACTGAGAATGACTATTCAAAATCATTTTTTAATTTTGTTTCAGGATCCATCCCATTTAAGCATAAGAGACTTTGACTGTGACTGTCTATCTGCAACAACTTCAGAGTCATCCACTGGTACTTTTAGCAGCAGTGCTGCAACTAAATGTATTCAGACAACAAGTATCAGTAGCAAGCAGAAGATTTCAATCGTCCAGTAAATGTTGGTTTCTTTGTTTTTGCATATTCTCTTTGCAGTTTATTTTCCCATACCCGTGAGGGCTGGAACCACAGCTGTATGGGAAAGTCAGCGTTCTCATTGACTCATTTGGCTCCAGGCCTTGGGGAGCTAAGGAAAACACCCAGGCTCACAATAAAGTAATGAGTGGCCAATGCTGCCAGTGTTGAAGAATGAAATGTGTGTGTGTTACAGCCCGTCCCCAGCTGTGTCCGTGGTGGGAGACTGGCTCTCTCCGTGCCCAGGACACTCTCCCTAGGCCCAGGTGCCTTGCCAGGGGCTGGGGGTCTGCGGGACAGGCGCTGGTGCTTAGGACAACAGGCCTTGTTCTGGGTGGGCCCCTAGGGCCTGCCAGAAGAAACGTGCCCCACGCTGCCCGTGCTGCTGCGGGCCTGGCTCCAGCTTGACTCCCTGGATCCCCCGCTCGCTGCCTGCCCCTGGAAGGGAAACTCCCCCGCCCCGCTGGCTTGGTTTCAATCAAGGCGGACTTGACGGACCGTCCCGTCCGTCCCCTCGCCCCGGGGCTGGGTCTGGGGCTGAAAGACGAGGCGGTGCCCGGCCCGCAGCGCAGGGGCCGCGATCCGCAAGTGGGGCCGGCACGCCCTGGCCTCGGGGCGGGGAAAGGCGGCCTCGCTGCGCGCCAATGGGCGGCGGACTGGGCGTGTGTGTGTGTGGGCGGGCCGTGGTTACGGGAAAGTTACACAAGGCTCCAACCTGCCGCGTGCCCGCCCGCCCGCAGGGAGGGACCGACCCCGGGCTGCTCTCTGCCCCCGGCCCCGGGCTGCTCTCTGCCCCCGGCCCCGGCCCAGCGCAGCTGCCGTCCGAATGGGGCTGAGCGCTGGGCTCCTGCTCATCGGCGGCTCCTTCGCGGCGTTCCGGCTGCTGAACCGCGGGCTGGAGCGGCTGGTGCCGCCGCCGTGCTCCGCGCTCCGCAACCGCTGGAAGTGGCGGAACATCTGGACCTCGCTCGCGCACAGCCTGCTGAGCGGCGCCGGGGCGCTGCTGGGGTGAGGCTCCCGCTCCCGCGGCGCTTCTGGGGGGAGGCTCCCGCTCCCGGGGCGCTGCTGGGGGGGTCGCCCGGCAGGGCTGTCGCGGGGCTGGGTGTCGCGGGGCCGGCTCTGACCCTGTGCTCTCTCCCTGGCCCGGCAGGTTCTATCTGCACCCGCAGATGGCGGAGGATCTGATCCGGACGCACTCCGCCGCCGCGCACTGCCTGGTCTCGGTGTCTCTAGGTGAGCCGAGTCCCTCCGACACCCCCGCACCTGCCTGCCCCTGGGCGCACTCACCCACTGCGGCCTGGGGCTTATCCTGCCCTGGGCGCTCTTCTCTGCCTTGCCAGCTGCGGGTGTCAGGCCAGTGTCAGGCCAGGCACGGGGAGACTTTCCGAGCTCGTGTGGCAGGCGCCTGGGCCGGAGCAGCGGCGGAGCCTGGAGACCATGGGGGGGCAGCAAAGTGGCACCCCAGCAAAAGAGGGGCTCCGGCTGCCAACCTGAAAAGCGGATTTCAAGTGAGCCTCCCTTGGCTGGCACATGGCCCCTGCCTGCAGCAGGCGCTGGGTTCTTCGGGAAGGCCAGCTCTGGCTGCAAGCTTGCGTCCAGGCTGTCATGGGCATGACAAACCTTTGCTCCTCGGAGGGTGAAAGTCCATGGAGTGGCCCCTAGCAATTCCTCCTGGGGAGCACAGGCAGGAGCTGCTGACCCAGCATGTCTCGCTACATTCCTTTGTCTCCCACTGAGAGAAGCTGTGATTGTTTAAGCAGAAAGTCCCTCTTTGTCCTCTCCTGCCTTGACTGGTCCACTGTTCTTTGACTTGTAACTGATCGGATTTCTTTGTGTCACTGGTGAGATCCCAACAGCCCTGACTCTTTGGGGACAAGAGGGTGAATGCAGCCTGTCCTGTCCTAGGCCACCCTGGTCTGGTGATGTCTCTTTCTTGCGCTAGCCTGACATGTGATCATCCTAAGCCCACAATTGCCCCATTCTTAGCACAGACAGTAAGTTCCTTCTGCCCAGCCGTTCCCGCTGTTCCCTCCCCCAGGAGGTGAGGTGCTGGCAGCAATGCACTGCCTGCAGAGCCTGTGGAATAGACGCTAACAGGCAGGGCAGCTCCCATCTGCTAATCACTGAGACCCAGGGCACTGTCCAAACAAGTGCTGTCAAACCAGGGCACCGTAGGGAGCTAGAGAGGAAAGTTCTCAAAGGCAGGCTGCATATAGAACCTAAGCACACAGCCTCCGTCCTGCCTAAAGCCACTCTTTGTGTGAGCGTTGTGGGGAGCTGTCCAGGTGCTCCATCAGCTGGGGGCATTAATTGAGGGTGGGGATGTCTGGGTTGATTCTCAGTAGGTAGGACGACTTGTGTAGCAAATGTGAGGGAGAAGCGGGGGCGGCTTTGATGCCCTGCTAGGTTGTAGGGTAACGCTGGGCTGCTGATGTCTGGGTTTCAGGCTGTGGGGAGCTTTGAACTGATGTTGCATGTGTATGGTGCAGGGCGTACAGAACTGGGTTCTGATCCTGGACTTTCAGACTCCCTCTTTGGAGTTGGAGTCACTTCACCGCTCGGTCATCTCCTCATCCACAGAGGAAGCTAACGCAGACCTTGTGTGGAGGGTGCAGAGGGTTGATGTTTGCGGCTCGTTCAGCTTGATATCTGAGCACCTCAGCCCCTTCTGGGCACCTGCCCTGAGTTTACACCCACTTCTCTCATCTGGACTTGTAAGTGGTACTGCGTTGCTGTGGCGACTCCTGCTGATGAGATCTCTGTTCTGTTCAGGGTATTTTCTCCAAGATTTTGTGGATATGTTGTGTAACCAGAAGCTTCACCAGTCCTGGGAGCTGCTTTTCCATCACTCTGTGGTGAGTATCCACTTGTCACTATGTTAGGGGTACAGCTTTTGGAAGGAGGGAGTTTGGGGTGCATGGCCTTACTATTCTGAAGCCAAGCCAGTCAGGAGGCTGGCAGGGACTAGACATCTGACCAGTTCACTGAGGCAGCGCCTGATCCCCATCGGCCTGTTGTGGACAGTTCTTGAGGCCTGGAGGGAGCTGTGCTCAGCTGCTGCTTCTGATGGAATACTTCAGTTTAGTTCTATCTGGTGCAAAATGTCTGCGTGTGACTTCGCTACTCTTGACACTCCTGGAGCCTTGTGGCTGGAGATGATCAGGGTAATTACGATTGGTGTCTCCTGGGTTGGGGTTCTCTTTACTCGGGGCTAACAGCAGCCAGGAGGGACAGGAGGCCTCCATCAGATACCGAAATATGTGCCACTCCACTTCTGCATGGGGCGGGGAGAGGATGTGCAGTGCCCTCTCCACACTCTGCTGAGTTGGATGGGTTGGAAGGGGAGACTGTAAGCGTGAGGGGCTGGGAGAAGGAGACAGTGGGGGACGGATGAAGTAGTGAGCTGAACTGAGGAGAAAGGAAGGACTTCAGAACGAAGAGCAAAGGGATGTGCCAATCTCGCTCCTCCAGCTGTTAACTACAAAGGGCCACTGAGCAGGGTAGGGAATCAGGGCCTGTGGGCACAATGAGCAGAGAGGAGCATGCCCCAGGGAAAGGGGACAGCAAACCTCAACTGCCAGTATTATATGTTCTCTAGAAATGAAGGGGAAGAGCCTCAGGACAGCCAGAGAAGGGGAGAGTGGAGTGGAAGGAAGAACAAATGTGAGGGAGACGCTTGGCAGTCATTTTTTCTTTTACTCCAGGTGCTAAAGCCGCTGACACTAATTTTCCTGTGTGCATGCGCCTGTGTGAGCATTCCGCAGCGCTCGCACACCCCACCCACGTCCCCCTCCATACAGTGCAGACTGGAGATGCTATGGTGTCAGGGGAGCTGCCCCTTCTCCCGCTGACAGAAGAACCAAGGGTGATGGCTGGTGGTGTCTGGGCAGTGCTGGGCTGGGTTTGAGGAAGTAGAAGGCTGGAAGCCTGTTCTCATTGCCGCCTCCCAGGCTGAGGCTGTTTCATAACCAATAAATCCAGCGTTATACAAACAGTGACCTATGCTTTCTGTTGGGCTGGGGTGCCTTCACATCCTGTCCCTGCTTCTGCTTCACACAGCTTGAATATCTGCCAAGAGGTCATTGTACCAGCTCCCTCCACACCCCTTTCCTGCAATCTCACTTCTTCACCACGGGGGGGAGATCAGGTTCCCAGTGGGAGACTTGGTTCTTTCTATTCTGGGCACCGATCTCCCTAGGCACGGGCCATGTAGTAAAGGGACCTGGAGTCTGTGTGAGCTGCCAAACTCCAGCATGTGAACTGCAGAACAAACCCCATCACCAGCTGTCCCCCGCACACCTCCCCTCACTGGCTACAGGCTCAGTCTGTGCCCAGAACACAGAAGAGCCAATCAAACCTGCCCTTGTCACCCAGCTCTAGGGGAGGGACATGGTGAGGGCAGAGGCCAGTGGGGAGCTCCAGTCTGGCCAGTGCCGGGAAGGAGGGGAACCAGTGCCTGGGCTGTAACTGCACCATGGGTGCCTGCCCAGCTGCTTGGTGCCCCACGCCGTATTGACTGGTAGCGGAAGGGGCTCAGGAACGGACTGAATAACAGCTCAGGAGCATTCTCCATTTCTCTCTGTGGGTGCAGGGCAGCAGCAGGAGCAGCTGGTAGGGGGCAGGGTGTGGCAGAGCTGTGGTGGAAAGGCTTGGGGGCTCCAGGAGCGTGCGGGTGGTTGGGTGCAGTGGTTAGACCTGCTCCGCTCCTACCTGCTGTGTCATCTGGGCTAGCTGCTGGATGGATGGAAAGGTCATCGCGATAATACGTCTAATTCAGGCTAAGACAGGAGCTTAATCGGCAGGGAGCAAATAATCTCGTTAAAGAGCCAGCGCAGAGGGCAGCATTAATGGAATAAGTGACAGGTAGGGGCTATGACTCTCACAATGGCACACAGTCCCCCCCGTCCCCCCCATGAGCTCTGCCAACAGGAAGGAGCATGAAACCTTTCCTACTTCTCCACCCTTGCAGCTGCTCACCCCTGTCCCCAGGGAAGAGCGTAGTGCCTGCCTTGCCCTTCCCATGGGGCATCTCACCGTTTGTGACTTGGACGTGGCATGGCTGTAACTTGTCAGTGAGGGGGCTGCAAGGCAGTCTGTAGTGCACAAATGCTTCTTAATCCTCGGAGAGAGTGAGTCTGTTATAGGAGGTGGGGACAGAGGAGCTCAGGGAGTCCTATGTGCCGCTTGGTTCTACCACTAACTGCAGCCCTGGGCTTTGAGTTCTCCCTTCTCATAGGAACGGCCATACCGGGTCAGACCAAAGGTCCATCTAGCCCAGTATCCTGTCTTCTGACAGTGGCCATGCCAGGTGCTTCAGAGGGAATGAACAGAACAGGGCAACTACCGAGTGATCCATCCTGTCGAGCAGTCCCAGCCTCTGCCAAGCAGCAACCCCTGCCCATCCTGGCTAACAGCCATTGATGGACCTGTCTTCCAAGAACTTATTTACCTAGGGAGGTGGTGGAGTCTCCATCCTTAGAGGTTTTTAAGGCCCGGCTTGACAGCCCCTAATCATTTTAGTTGCCCTTTTCTGTACCTTTTCCAATTCTAATATAGCTTTCTTGAGTTGGGGCAACCAGACCTGCACGCAGCATCCAAGATGTGGGTGCCATGGTTTTATAAAGAGGCAATATGATATTTTCTGTCTTATCTATTCCTTTTCTAATGATTCCCAACACATTGTTAGCTTTTTTGACTGCTGCTGCACATTGAGTGGATATTTTCAGAGAACTATCCATGATGAATCCAAGATCTCTTTCCGAGTGGTAACAGCTAATAGGGACCTCATCATTTTATATGGCTAGTTGGGATTAGGTTTTCCAATGCGCATTACTTTGCATTTATCAACACTGAAGTTCATCTGCCATTTTTGTTGCCCAGTCACCCAGTTTTGTGAGATTCTTTTGCTGCTCTGCTGCTTTTTCCCATTTGCTGAGTGCTAGGAAATTCCTGTTGGAGTGGGGCCAGCTTTCCCTCTTTGGGACCCAAACAACATTCCCCAGGCCACAAACGCAGGGTAAGGTCGCTAGCTGCAGTTGCTGCTCCCGCTGTTCCTTTCTCCTCTTATGTATTGGAGTATATTGAGGTCCTACCACCTCGCTTTGCCCTTCCTCACCCCATTTGCTCGGCTTGCAGCAGAGGCGGTGGTTCTGGCACTGTACAGAGGGATGGAGAATGATACAGGCAGGCTATTGACTTAAGGGAAATGGTATAGAAAAGTAATGGGAACCAGTGTCCCGCAGAACTTAGGGCATGAGAACACAGCTTCTAAGCCCAGCAGGGAGGGCTGGTGCTAGGATCCCTTATTGTGGGGTGGGGGCAGGTGGTATTTTGGGGACCCAGGATGTCTCTCTCTTAAAAAAACAAGCAACCTTCCAGGAATCCAGGGGCTAGTTAGACGTCTGGAAAATCTTGGATTTTAAGAGTTTATAAAAGTAACAGTTGGCCACTGTGTCAGTCTTTTGTGTTGATTTATATGACGGGTGAAGACTGGCTGGTCTGCGGCTGCTCTGCAGCATAGCGGTGGATAACTTTGTACATGTTTTGGCATTTCTGAAGATAGTGGGGGAGGGCCTGCCTGCAGGCAAGGACGGCTTTGCGGGGTGTAGTCCTGCACGACAGCCACTGACTGCTGCCTTAGCCAGCATCAGTCCCACTTTGCTGAGTGGGTGAGAACTAGTTCCTGGCAGGTAACTCGCCACCATTTACCTGGCCTGGGGCGGGTGATCAAGCTCCTGGCTAACCCCTGTTGTTTTCTCTCTCATTCAGGTGATTATCTGCTTTAGCATTGCAGTGCTGGTTCATCGATATATTGGCTTCACTCTCGTGGCTTTGCTTGTAGAGATTAACTCCATCTTCCTGCATCTGCGACAGATCCTGCTAATGGCCAACCTGCTGCACACTACCTGTTACCGCCTCAACAGCATCCTAAACCTGGGCACCTACGTGGTGTTCCGCATCAGCACGCTGGCCTGGATGACACGCTGGCTGGTCCTAAACCGTGAGAATATACCACTGGCGACTTATACCGTGGGCACAGTGGGCATGGCCATTATGACACCCATGAACATCATCCTTTTCTACCGCTTACTGCGCAGTGACTTCCTCAAGTTCAGCCGGGAGGCACGGCAGGAAAAGGAGAAATAGTCTGGCCCCAGCCCCCTGCAGGTGTCCAGGAAACTCAGGAGCCCACGGGACAGAAAGGAAGGACTGTAGACAGTGGAGAATAAGCACTGACGGGGGCAGGAGCATTTCAGGATCTTGTTTGAAGGAACTGAGGACAATTACAGTCCTCTCTAGGTGAGATTTTTGGGCTTTCCTGATGGTCCCAGTTGCTTTATAACACCGCCTGATGGGCTGCGGGGAGACAGAGTGAAGTGAAGTGAAATGAAGGAAGGCCTTTCCAGACCAGAATTCAGGGCTTTTTTTCTTTCCCTCCACTCTCTGATGGGATGAGTGGACAGGTGGCTGCTTGTGGGAGCTCTAAAGAGGATCTTGCAGCAGCGTGGGGAGAAGTGGGAGGAGGGGGTTGTCCTTTCTACTGTAGTGATGTGTGAACTTAGAAAATCGTCTTAGCTTTTTGAAACTACTGGTCTCTGCACAGCTGGGCTGGACCTCCTCAGGGCTCTGTATCTAGGTATCCCCATGGCCTGAGTCACCATAATTGGTAAGAGTTAAAAGACTCAAAACAATTATTCCCAAGCCCCACGCTGTGTGTGAAACCTTGCTGAAGGAGTGCGAAATTGAACACTGCCGTTTGCATTTGGTTCTGAACCTGTAAGGCCCATGGTCTCATCTCCTGCAGGGCTGGAGAGCACAGTGATAGTTCTCTTCCGCACTCATGAGCTTCCCCTTAGGGGCTGACAGTTAATTGTCCCAGAGAAACACAGCTGTGAGGGGAGGTCATGCTTATGGAGTGAGAGATGAACTCTTGGGTAGGCAGGACCAGTCCATAGGGGTGTTGACTATCAGGACAGAAACCTTGAATTGGATGCTTTTCAGAGGGGAGCCGGTGCAGAGTGCAGGGGTGAAGTTTGCTGTGTTGCTGAAAGCAGACAGGCTGCTGGGTTCTGTACAGCGGGAGCTCTTTCAGGATTTGAGGTTTCATTCCTAGATGTAATGAGCTGCAGTAATCGAATCTGAATCCCTGTGACCAGGCCTGTGTGTACGAGGATGGTGCGAATCTTTTGGCCAGCTGCAGAGGGGAAATGGACGTCTTGCAGATGTGGCTCTTTTGGGCATCCAATAGAGTAAAGAATCCAGCAGACTCCTGAGGCTGTGAGGCCACATAACGATCTGTGGACAGCCTCCTGCGCCCTTCTGGCTCCTGGCTTGGAGCAGCCTTTGCCTTGAGGGCCAGGACAAGCGGAAATAATGGACAAAAGAAGGACTTTGGAGAAAAGTTTGTGTGTCTGTGTGGGGGGGGAGGGTATGGAGTTATCATGGATCCCTCCTACCAACCCTAGCCTCCTGTGCCACATGCTCCTGAAAGGCTGCACACAGTGCAGTAGGGAAGATTGCAGCAACTTAATACGAACTCTGCCTAAAAAGCTCTGGCTGTTGCCAAGGCTTCCTGTGTGCTCTAATGCCTGAGCTGCAGACAGCAAAATGGGGGTATGGTAGTGCAGGAGGAGTTGATTCAAAAGCCCCCTTCCTACTTATGGCATCCTGCAAACACACAGACCTACACAGAGAGCCGTGCTGGGCAACAGTGACTTGCTGTCTGGGTTAGCCGCGGTGGAGAGGAGACATCTGGGCTGATTTTTCAAGCACATCTGGGCCACTGCAAAGGTGAGGGTGTCTGGGACTTAGTGCAAGCAGTGAATAGCAGGTGCATGCACATTTCTTGGCTGCCTGCTTCTGGAAGGGAGTCCAGAGCCATGTCATCCCAAACCAGCCTTCCCCAGGTTTCTCTCTCTGCAGATCTCTTAGGAAGCTGCTCAGGCCATTCTGTTATTAATCCTGTTGTTTATTGTAGTACCTAGGGCCATGGTCTCCGGTGGTCTTGTAGTGCTAGGCTCTGTACAAACGTAAAATAAGAGACAGTCCTTACCCTGAAGAGCTTACAGTCTAAGTAATGACCACATGGCCTTGCTGTTGTAACACCTGAGTGGAGCATTTCTCAGCAGCGTTGTGAGGATTGTCTCTTGCCAGAGAAACGAGAATCCTACCATGCTTGCTTTGACTGCCTTTCTGAGTGGGGAGGGAGGTGGAGTCTGACAGGACTTCACAGGTTTTCCTGTTTGTTCTTACCACTTTTTACATCCATACTTGTGCTCTAGTCTCTCCTAGGAAACCAGCAGTCCTCTGGGCAGTCTCCAGAACTCCACTCCCCCTTCCCAAATGTGCTGGTGGTTTTGCTGTCTGACTGTAGTCTTCTGACCAAACCACTTCTATAGCTCAGCCCTCTGTATAGAAGGGGGAGTTGTCCAGCCCAGGCTCATGTGCCCGGCTCTGAGAAATCCACTAGGTCCAGCAGTAGTCCTGGTTTGAATAGGCTCACAATCATTTTTCTTTCATTTGAAATCCCTTGTCTGGTTTTGACACAGCCAGGGGACAGTCTGAACAGCTGGCTGGGAAATGCTGGGACTGAGCCCCCTTGTTCTAGGGAGGTATCTTGAATTGCAGCAGGGTAAAAGGCAGCAAATTTGAGGGAATAGAGTCCTATTCTTCTCCAGGGTGGGGAGAAGACAAACGGGGACAGGGGGTGCAGCCATCAGCTGGGAGCTAGGTGTGGCCAGACCTGCATATGTTTCCATTTGTTCTGCAGGCGCAGGCAAAAATCAGGAGTTTGGGGTTTTGGTTTGTCACCAATAGGAAACATTGAACATGTGGGTCCTGTGGCTCTTGGTGTCACCATAAAAGTTCTAATACTCTAGTGCCACCACACGTGTTTTGTCCAGTTTCCACTTACAAGACTCATGAGAGATTTGCGTTGCCCTGCCTGTGTCCAGTTCTACACAGCAAGTGAACTCTGCTCTCGCTGCTGAGTGATTTAGTGGAATTACTGTGCTAGGTGCTTACAAACACCCAACAAAAGATGGTGCTTGCCCCAAAGAGCTTCCAATCTAAGTACCAATACAGACTGAGTTAGCATTTGCCTTCTATCCCAGCATGCTGCTCAGACACAGAGCCACAGGTGTAGATGGGTCTACAGCCTGGTCTGAGTTCTGTTCTAAACTGTATTTTGTTGCCCTTCAGGGCAGCATGCTGCCTATTCTCTCCTCCAATCTGACTTCTCCACTTCGCTCCACTGCAACTCCTCTCCCAAGTCCTCCAGGACCACCTCTTCAGTCCAGTGGCCTGATGCAGATGATCATTCCTTCCTGGGTGCCTGCAGGTCAGTGCTCTTCTGACTTTCACCTTTCTGGGTGATCCTTAATCATGTCCTCTCCCTCCTCTCTGGCAGAGCTGCTCAGAGGTATTTGCTTGACCCTGTAACCTGGCTTCCTGTATTTCCCAGTTTTAATCACGCTAAAGACTGCCATCAATGACAACTGAGAATCATTCGCTATTCTGCTGTTCCAGCCACATCATCTTTTAACATGGCTTCTGTGTAGCTCAAACTTCACCACCACTCACATGTCTGCCTCCACCCCCCGTCCCTTGCTCCTTCTGTTTTGACCAGGCTTTTTTCCTAACCACTCCCTTTTCCTCCATCCCTTTCCCCAGCCATGAGTTGAATAAATTGGTCCAGTTCACCAAGCTGGTGTGGTGTTTGTGAATGGGAACTGAATGCAGTGAGAGCTGCCTGAGTCTGCAGACAGACTGGAACAGCGTGTCTGAGAGGTGCAAACTGCCCTCTTTTTTCAGCTCAGTGGTAGCTCTAAAACTGACCAATCATTTAAATGCCAAAACGTAACTCTTTCATTGCTGATCAAAGTGTGTAAGACAGAAGAAGGAAGATGATAGTATAAAGAACTGCACAGTCTGTTGTGAGCGATCCCTTCTATCCGTATCAGACATGAGGGGAGCTTGGCATGTGCCTGGAGCTGGGCAGAGTCCCACGCCTTACTTTTCATGTCTGATTCCTGGAGCCAACAAGCTCTGGAGCAGCACTAAGCCCTGCGGGTGTCCCGCAGAGCATGCATCAGCACTTGAAATGTCTGTGCAGTCTGGGAATGATTTCACTTTCGGCCCCAAGTGGGTGATACTTGGAAGAGTTTCATTGCTTCCTTCCCTAATTCTGCCCTTGCTCCTGACTGTGCCACCCATACCAGCTCATAAGCCTTCCTTCACTCCTTACAGTCCTACTCTGTGATGATTTACCCACCTATTACACTTTCTCTAGTAATTTATTCTGTATTCTCTCAATCTCTGCAGAATGTAATTTTTCCGAGTCGGATTCTTGTTTGTTGCATCCTTTTAATCATACGGTTGTGTTTACTCACCACATCCTATGATCTGGCATCCCAACCTCTGCCCTGGCAGAGCAGCCAGTACTTCTCTGGGGTACCTCAAATGTAGGGTCAGACATAGAATCAGAAAGGCTCTGTAGTGGGCCTGGGACCCTCTGATGTACACTGGGGAGACCAAGCATACTATGATGTTTTGAGAGATTCTCTGCTAAGAATGTGAAGATCACCTACATGGGCGTGCTGAGGTGTGGGCCGATGGATTTTCAGGGTGGCGGGTAGCCAGTTGCTACCTACAAACAGGCTCTGATGCCATTGGGTCCTGCTCCGAGGTGATAGTCCTGGGCTGAAGAGCTACACTGATGTGACTCTACTCGTGGCCCTGACGAGAAGGAGAACAGTGATTCGGGATCTCTGCCACGAACCTGTCTGTGACCATTGCCAGCTCCAGAGGGAGAGCAGGGGCCAAACTTACCTTTTGATTCATTTGGAAACACTGACATCACACCTGCTTACAAGGTTCCTCTGTTGTATTGTATGTTCAAGACTAAAGCCCTGATCTGTGAGATGTTGAAGGACCTGAACTCCCATTGCCTTGAGCACCTCCCTAGTGTACTCAGCACCTTGTGTGCTGCCCCTGAGGCCCCTACCATAGGAGGCTTGTGACAATATTTTGTGGATTTAAGAAACGTATTAATTTTATTTGTCTTTTGTAACAGGCCATAGTCTTGGCAAGATAATACATTTCAAATAACTGTAAAACAGGTGTGTGGTGCTTGTGTTCTCAATGAGTCTGGGGGATAATTCCAGTGTTTGCCCTCCCCCTGCACACCCCTCAATAGCAACAATCAGGGGCACTGGCCCCCCAATAAATCAGTGATGAGAGCACGTGCTTCTTCGGCCCCCGGTGGGGAGGGTGCTGGGCTTTAAACTCCTACGCACACCCCTGTTGCTATAAAAGGATTAATGCTAATGCCAGGCATATGAACCATTCTGCTGCATTTGGAGCTGTGTGAGAAGTGTGACCCTGGTATTGTATCCACATAGAATCATAGAAGATTAGAGTTGGAAGGGACCTTAGGAGGTCATCTAGTCAAACCCCCTGCTCAAAGCAGGACTAACCTCAGCTAAATCATCCCAGCCAGGGCTTTGTCATGCCAGGCCTTAAAAACTTCTAAGGATGGAGATTCCACCATCTCCCTAGGTAACCCAGTCCAGTGCTTCACCACGCACCTAGGGAAAAAGCTTTTCCTAATATCCAACCTAGACCTCCCCCACTGCAATGTGAGAACATTGCTCCTAGTTCTGTCATGTGCCACCACTGAGAACAGCCTAGCTCCATTCTCCCTGGAACCCCTCTTCAGATAGCTGAAGGCCGCTATCAAATCCCCCCTCACTTTTCTCTTCTGCAAACTAAACAAGCCTAGTCCCCTCAGCCTCTCCTCATCAGTCATGTGCTGCAGCCCCTTAATTGTTTTCTTTGCTCTCTGCTGGACTCTCCAATTTGTCCACATCCTTCCTGAAGTGGGGGGCCCAAAACTGGACACAATACTGCAAATGTGGCCTCCCCAGTGCTGAATGATCACATCCCTTGATCTGCTGGAAATGCTCCTAGTAATGCAGCCCAGTATGCCCTTAGCCTTCTTGGCAATGGAGTTCTAGAAGTACCTGGCTCTGAGACGTGTGGTTTTATGGGTAAGTCCCATTGCACCTGTGCACTCTGCATGGGCCTGGCATCTCTCTGGGGTCTTATACCCTGATGGTGACTGTTTGGAGACAGATCCAGCCCACTTTTGTTTAGGGGGAATAACTGAGCTGAACAGGTTTTGGTTCCCTCCAGCCTGTTTTGTTCATAATGCAGCATCTTCCTCCCCCCCATTATCCCTCAGGTTCCACATGCACCATCATTCTCATGCACTGGCCTATGGGATTCTAGCACCAGAGGCAACAGCACTATACAGGAGCATGTAGGAAAGTTTCTAAGCAGCCCAGGCCCTGTGAATTTCTTTTTCATCTGGCTGTTACCCCTCCTCCTCAGAGGTGTACCTTGCTTGTCCTCTGCTCCTGTTATCTCTAGGTTTTGCTTTTGCAATAGGCTTCATTTGTGTCTACTTCTAAAGGTCTTGGGGGTGCCCCAGAGGCTACAGTATGCAGCCCCTGCTTGCTTACTGGGTTGGCCAGCACTCTTCTGCTCTCCATGCAGCTACTTGACCAGGGGGGTGAAAATAATCGGGGGCTCATTACTATTCAGAAAGCCCACATACTGTCTGGGCTACTCAACTGAGCAGGAAACTGTTTGATTCACCCAGGCTTCTGGAAGTTACTGTCCCAAGGGTGAAGCTCAAAAGGGGATGGGGGGTTGGGGCGGGTCAGCCTCAAGGATGAGTTTCCTGGCTCTGGTGTGTGCTCCCATAATGAACATGTCAATGCAAACCATGATGATGATGAATAGGCAGCTGCTCCTAGGGGCCTTGGAGTCTCCATGGGCCCTGTCTGCTTTTACATACAAAATGAGGCTGTCTAATTGAGCTGTCCCCACTAAGAAGAAGAAAGAGAGCATGGAGTCTTTAGGAATAGTTTGCTGAAAACATCCACCACTCAATAGGCAGGGGCAGGGGCAGTCTAAAAAGCTCACAGAATGTTGGGAATCATGAGGAAAGGGATAGATAAGAACACAGAAAATATCAATTTGCCTCCTTATAAATCCATGGTATGCCCACAGCTTGAATGCTGCGTGCAGATCTGGTTGCCCCATCTCAAAAAAGATATAGTAGAATTGGAAAAGGTACAGAAAAGGGCAACTAAAATGACGGGGAGGTATGGAAAAACTTCCATAAGAGGAGAAATTAATAAGACTGGAACTTCTGAGCTTGGGAAAGAGACGACTAAGGGGGATATGAGAGAGGTCTATGAAATCATGACTGGTGTGCAGGAAGTAAAAAGGTTAGCATTAGCTACTCGGTCTCAAAACCCAGCACGGAGGGGTCACCCAATGCACTGAACAGGCAGCAGGTTTAAAATGAAGGAAAGGCAGCATTCTTCACACACGGCAGAGTCAACCCCAGACTCTGCCAGAGGGAGTTGTGAAGGCCAAGACTGAACGGGTTCAGAGAAGAACTAGAAACGTCCCTGGAGGACAGACAGGCCCGTCAATGGCTGGGCTGGGCAAGGCAGGGCGGGGAGGCAGCCCCACGCTCTGAGTGCCCCTAACCCGCCAGATGCTGGGCCTGGCTGGCAAGGGCTGGTCACTGGCAACATCGCCGTTTGTGCTGCGCTTTCCTCTGAAGCAGACAGGCTCCGGGGCTCAGGGGACCATTGGCCTGACCCTGTGGCTGCTCTGACGTTGAGAGCAGGGTGCTCGGTGGGTCCCAGCCCTAGGGATGGCAAGAGGGGCTTGGCTGCACATCCCCTAGGAGCCTCCGCCAGGCCCACGAGGGTCCTGCGGCTGAGGCACTGGAGGGACTGTGGACGGGGTGATCCCACCCCCGCTCCCTGCTGAGCAAAGTGCCTCCGCCTGCGGCGCCATCGTTAGGCTCCCGAGTTAACGCCCCTGCGGAGGCGCACGCCGCTGGCATAGCGCGGGCGGTGTCTACGGGGGGCGTGGCTTTACGCGGACTGAGAGAGGGGAGGTCTCCGAGTCCGACCGGAAGAATATCCGCGCGCCCGACCCAGCTAGCGCCGCCATTTCCGGTGAATGGACCCACCTCCTAGCCGTTTTGCACATTCTGATTGGCTGTGGCGCCTATCCGTCCCCAGACCGAGAGCTGATTGGTTCATGTGCCTTGCCCGCTCCCGCCCCCCTCAGCCCATCCGGGTCCCTGGAGCGCGGCGGCGACGATCGGGACAGGAGCCGCCATTGCGGGTGGGAAGCGAGAGGCCCCGGGCCGAGACACGAGAGCCTGAAGGAGAGAGGTCCTGCGGTGTGCCGGGGGGCGTTGGGGTGTGCGGGGGGGGGGGGGGGGCTGTGGGAGGCGCGGGGAGGGCGGGATGTGCCGGAGCGGGGGGGGCGTTGGGAGGCGGGGTGTGACGGGGGGGGGCGGTGGGAGGCGGGGTGTGCCGGGGGGGGGGGGGGGGGGGCGTTGGGAGGCGGGGTGTGCGGGAGGGGGGGGCGTTGGGAGGCGGGGTGTGCCGGGGGGGGGGGGGGGCGTTGGGAGGCGGGGTGTGCCGGGGGAGGGGGGAGTTGGGAGTTTTTCCGCGCTGCGGCGGACCCTGACTTGGCCTGCCCTCCTTCCTCTCTGCTCCTTAGCCTGCCTCTCCATGGCTGGAGTGTTTCCCTACCGGGGGGGCTGTGCCCCGGTGCCCGGTCCCTTGGCTCCGCTGCCTGACTACATGTCTGAAGAGAAGCTGCAGGAGAAAGGTGCGCGAGCTGCTGCAATTGGGCACGGAGGGGCCCTGCGGGGTGGGAGGGGGTGTGCACTCCTGGCCGCATGCCAGAGGGTCCCAGGTTCTTGTGCGAACCAGCCGAAGGCCAGGTAGCCTGCGTGCCTTACAGAGAACTCTGCCTCGCAGTGTTCGGTAACAGCAGCCATCTTATTCTGCTGCTAGACTGTCGGGTTCCTTTGTGGTGAATGAGGATTTGTCCCTGTCCTTGTGTTGCTGGATTTGTCCCACTATTGTATTACAGCCTGTGAGAACGCTGACCTAAACAGGCTGCTGTCAGCTGCGTGTGTGTTACCAGTTGTTGTTTAACTCTGTTCAGAGTAAACAACATGGCAACTCAAATCACAGCAGCCAGCCTGTGATGACCTGCACCCCTTTGCTATCACTGCTGGAGATACACCAGAGCCAATGTAACCTGGGGAGACTTAGAGGAGAATGTTAATGCCAAGAGTGGAACAAAGGAACTGCCAGACTGGATCACACCTGGGGTCCATCTTGGCCAGTATCCTGGCTCCAGCACCACATAGCTCAGAGGAAGGTGCAAGAACCCAGCTGTAGGCAGATGTAAGATAGCCTTTTCCTGATCCCTAGTAGTTAGACATGGTATAAACCAGTGGGCCTCAAACATTTGACCCCTGCATCCTCCTTACTCCATCCACCTCCCTGCCTCCAGCTGGGGCTGAGAGGGGGCACCATGGTTGGGCTGGGGCTGCAGCTGGGAGTCGGGCCATGGTCAGATCAGGGGGCTGTGGTTGGGGCTGGGGGGCTGAGGCTCTCTCTGGGGCCACAGTGGCCAGGTCCAGAGCTCAGGTCAGAGTGGGGTGCTCCCTCCCCATTCCCCAGGGGGTGGACCTGTGCCCCACTGATTGAAGATCTCTGGTCTAAACCCTGAAGCATGGAACTTTTAAACATTGTTTGCATTAACTTGTAGAGCTCTGAATAATCTTGTTATCCATATAATTTTGGACTCATGTTGATTTGGAGTCCCTTCTTATATCTTGGTACCGTGGCTTGAGATGGACTGTGTGTGTTCTTGTCTGTGCAGCCCGAAAATGGCAGCAGCTGCAGGCAAAGCGGTATGCAGAGAAGAGGAAATTTGGTTTTGTGGATGCCCAGAAGGAGGACATGCCCCCGGAACACGTGAGGAAAATTATCCGGGACCATGGCGACATGACTAACAGGAAGTTTCGGCATGACAAACGGGTTTATTTGGGGTGAGGAGAGCAATGAGCATCCTAATCTTATGTCTAGAGAGAGGATGGTGATGGGTAGGGCACATACGATCATAGGTGCCCCATTCCTGAAGGGTGGAATTGTAAGCAGTACCCTACACTGCAGTAGGTATACAGTGGTCTGTAGAGAGGATGAAGAGATGCAAGGCCTTCCCTAGAGAGCTTTCAGTCTAAACTATGTGTGCATAGAAGAGAAATACTACAGAACAAGTTCTTGTAAAGTGTTTGGAAGATGGAATACGAGCTAACTAAGTGTTCAATGGAACAGAAATAGAATAGGGTGGAATGGGGAGGAGGTTGTGTTTGAGTTATTGCGTAAATGTTACTGTGTAGAAGTAGCGTTCTTGTTTTTAAGAAGAAGCTTGAAGGAGGACAGAAGGATGCACACTACATGGTGGTTGGGTGATCCAAATGCAAGAGGTGGGTTTCTCTGCCTTGCAGACTCAAAGGGCCAAACCTAGCATGTTGTAATTCATTGCTAACTCTTGGCCATATGCAGAGACTCTAAAAATCCACGAGATGAATTTCTCTGGATGTGTGGTGTCCCTGTCTCAAAGAAGGACCATATTTTTGTTCTGTGTATGTACAGTTCTTTGCACAACGGGGTCCAGGTCCATGAATGTGCTCCTAGGTGCTACAGTAATAGAATTAAATACTTACAGATCAATGGCTTTTGGTTTCAAAAAAACGTCCACGTGTAACTCACGTCTGAGTTTCTGAGCCTGCATATAGGCTGCAGAGCTAATTAAAATGAACAGAGCAGTTCACTCACTGGGGGGAGGGTTTCAGCCTAACTCTTTCAGTATCGACATAAACACTTTCCTTGCTGATCCATAGCAGAACAGTGTTTGGATGGTCCATTAATTTTGGAAGGACATTCACAGGAATAAGGCAGCAAATTCTAAAGATGCAAATAGTTCTATGTTCCCTATCACATAGGGAAGGTAGGGCAATCAGCTAGTTATCTTAGGTGCTTGTACATGAATGTAAGAAGCCTGGGAAACAAGCAGGAAGAATTGGGAGTCCTAGCACAGTCAAGGAACTATAATGTGATTAGAATAACTGAGACTTGGTGGGGTTTCTACAGGTATGTTGGCAACAAGAAGAAGGTATGTGGAAGTGTGGGCCCCTTTCTGATTAGGGGAGGCAACATAGTGACAGATGATGTGGAAAAAGCTGTAGGACTCAATGCTTTTTTTTTGCCTCTGCCTTCACAGACAAGGTCAACTCCCTGGTGACTTTAGTAGGCAGCACAGAATGGGGAGGAGATGAGCAGCCCTCAGTAGTGAAAGAACGGGTTCAGGACTATTTAGAAAAGCTGGACATGCACAAGTCCCTGGGGTCGGATGCAATGCAAAGAAAACAATTAGGGGGCTGCAGCACATGACTTATGAGGAGAGGCTGAGGGAACTGGGCTTGTTTAGTCTGCAAAAAAAGAAGAGTGAGGGGGGTGGTTAATAGTGGCCTTCAAATTACCTGAAAAGGGGTTCCAGGGAGGATGGAGCTAGGCTGTTCTCAGTGGTGGCAGATGACAGAACAAGGAGCAATGGTTTGAAGTTGCAGTGGGGGAGGTCTAGGTTGGATATTAGGAAAAACTTTTTCACTAAGAGGGTGGTGAAGCATTGGAATGGGTTACCTAGGGAGGTGGTGGAATCTCCATCCTTAGAGGTTTTTAAGGATTGGCTTGACGAAGTCCCCTGGTTGGGATAATTACGTTGGGGTTAGCCCTGCTTTAAGCAGGGGGTTGGACAAGATTACATCCTGAAGTCCCTTCCAACCCTAATTTTTTATAGTTCCAGAGGGGTAGCCGTGTTAGTCTGTATACAGCAAAAACAATGAGAGTTCTGTGGCACTTTAAAGACTAACACATTTAATATTTGTAGACATAAGCTTTCGAGAGACTTCAGCTCTCTTCTTCAGATGTACCATAGGAATGCATAGTAATTCTTAGACATTGATTTCTATTTCCCTGCTCCCCGTAACTGGGTTGATTAAAATCCCAGTTTACCATGGGCTTTCTGGAAGCATGCCGATGTCCTGACCATCAGAATGAAGGTTTTGATCAACTAGCTATATGGCTCCTCATTAGAGCACCTCACCAGGATTACAGAATTCCCATCTCAATTGCCTCAGTGTCGAGCATCTTTGCTGTGCCCAATTGACTGCCAATCTCCCAAGTGAACTTTATGCATACTTGGTGTGTGTGTCTAAGCAATGATGTTGTGTGATCCAGAGCATTCTGGGATTTAGAATGTCTCCAACTATATTTTGCATTCTGTGCAGTAGAGGCAGGTGGTTCCCATGGGAACTGCTCTGCTGCGAATATATTGAAAGGGAAGAAGAGGAGCTTCAGTTGCTTTGAAGGTGGGGTTGATCAGTTCCTCAATTGACTTGGAAAATCTGAAGCTCTTGCCATTTGGGCTCTCAAACACGGTTTGTAAATGGGGCAAACTGTCTCCTCTGGAAGAAGAGCCAACACACATTTAAAGTCTCACTCCTGTTGACTGTCAGTGAAAGCTACAAAAGAAATGAGTTGTTCAGTTCTTCTGTGGATATTCAGAGAGGGGAGCCTGCTATGTTTGCCTATTAAGTTTAAGAGAAACTGTTTAATTATAGGGTGGCTGCCTGGATTTCTCTTTTAAAGCCTATCTCAGGATTACTGCACAGAAGGAGGGCACATGACTGTGGGGGTTATTGCTTTAGCACTAACCACTTTACTATATCTGAAACTACTTGTGCAGGAAAGTTCCGTTTGCACTGTGTGTAAGGCTGACGTAAACCAATGATATCTAATGACCAGCCATCCTCAGTCATTGCTGTTACCTTATGTTAATTTGGAAGGCCTGTTAAACATGATATGGTCTACAGTGCCCTTCCAGGTTGAATTTGAATCATGTTGGGGGGTGAGGGGGAGAGGGGAGATAGTCACTGCCTGTTATAAGAATACTGACTGTAACTCAAATGATTTTTCTGCAGTGCCCTGAAGTACATGCCTCATGCTGTCCTAAAGCTCTTGGAGAACATGCCAATGCCCTGGGAACAAATCCGAGATGTCCCAGTCTTGTACCACATCACTGGTGCGATCTCCTTCGTGAATGAAATTCCCTGGGTCATAGAACCAGTCTACATCTCACAGTGGGGGTAAGCACTTGCAGTAATCACACATGGGGATCTGCAGGTTGATCTCTCTTGTATTTGCAGTATATGCAGGATCTAATGCTTTTGGTTCCTCCCAGGTCAATGTGGATCATGATGAGACGAGAGAAGAGAGACAGACGCCACTTCAAAAGGATGAGGTTCCCACCATTTGATGATGAGGAGCCCCCTCTTGACTATGCTGACAACATCCTGGATGTGGAGCCCCTGGAGGCAATACAGCTTGAGCTGGACCCAGAGGAAGATGCCCCTGTCCTGGACTGGTTCTATGACCACCAGCCATTGAAAGACAACAGGAAGTGGGTATCCTTTTCTGGTAGCACTTTTTCATTGTAAAGAATACCAAAGCATTGTATAAACTCTGTACACGGCAATCTGGAATTCTGTAGCCTTAGGGCATTAGATGGACATTAGATGATATGCAGCATACTGTGTTCAGCAAGGGGAGATGTTTTGCGAAGGACACCTGGGCAAATTATACTCTTATGAAAACTGGTCTGGGACCTTTAGTGTCAATGCAGAGCCAGCAAGACCCCCCTGCCTTGAAGGTCTCTTCTGAAAGACCTCTGCACAACCAACTTGATGGAACTCCATTTATCTCCCTAGAAGTATGAAGGGCTGAGTCAGCCATACCAGGACTATGGGTATTTCATACATGATGCTTAGATAAGAATATACCATCTGCTTTTGATGAACCAGAAGTTCTTTCACTTATTGACAAGCTAGTGGGGAGAAATTTCAGTAACACTATGTGCTGCGTAGAGCTGTTGTCTACAGTCCCAAATGTTAATGTCTAAATCTTGAGTAGTAGGGGGAAAATTGTGTTGGGGGAGAGAGAGAGAGATGAGTTTAGCACCTGGTCAGTGGCAGGTGGAGATGCATTGTTGTCTAGAGTGGGTATGAATAACCATGCAGCCTTCGCTTCTGTTGGGGAGAGACCTGTGACATAGCTGTTTCATTCCTATCTTTTGATGATGGGATGGGTTTGAGCAGCTCTAACCTACTGGCCCTGCAACGCCTGATTGGTGCATTGTTCCCTTCACAGGTATGTGAACGGTTCTACGTACCAGCGCTGGCAGTTCACTCTTCCCATGATGTCCACGTTATACCGATTGGCCAATCAGCTGCTGACTGATCTCGTGGATGACAACTACTTCTACCTGTTTGATCTGAAGGCCTTCTTCACTTCCAAGGCTCTAAACATGGCTATTCCTGGGGGCCCCAAGTTTGAGCCTCTGGTCCGAGATATTAATCTGCAGTAAGTGATGAGCTTTGGTGGGAAGGGAAAAAAGTACTTGCCTGGTCTGTGGGTGGGAGCCTCAATGTGAGTTTAGACCCAAGTGAAATGCAGGTGAGTTAGGTCCTGATGGAGTAGCATTAGTGGGTCTTGGTGTAATATGCTTCTTTAGAGTCTGAACCAGTATTTAAGGAAGTTAGAAAGGTGTCTGGAGACACTGGTCTTGTGTCTTTGATCCAAGTCTTTTGCCTTCTTGCCACATTCTGTGCTTTAATTGAATGACTTTCTTTTCCTCTGATTTAAGGGATGAAGATTGGAATGAATTCAACGACATCAATAAAATAATCATCAGACAGCCAATCAGGACAGAGTACAAGATTGCCTTCCCATATCTGTACAACAACCTGCCGCACCACGTACATCTGACCTGGTGAGTAGAGCACCCACTGCGGGCAGGGGTGTGGAGAAGTTGTGTTCTTAAGATACTACAATACTTGTATATTGCAGGTATCACACTCCTAATGTGGTCTTCATTAAAACAGAGGATCCTGACCTGCCAGCATTTTACTTTGATCCATTGATCAATCCCATCTCTCACAGGCATTCTGTCAAGGTGAGTCACTGGGAGGGCCCATGAGCCAGGGATGCACTGTGCTGGGAGTGGTGGAAGGTGGTCTTTTTGGCTTATAGCCTCATAGGCTATATGTTAAGGCTAGAGGCTCCAGCTTAGAGTGGTAACCTTGTCTGACTCTGACAGGCATGGATACTTCAGGGAAAAACCTAACCTCCTCTCTCAAAGGACTGACCCCAACTGGTGATTAAACCTGTGATTCCATGCAAGAGGATCCCTAGCTCTGTGGAACTGCAGATCAGTCTGGGTCCTTCTAGGTCCTTCATATAAATCTCTAATCCTTTCTGAATATTATTTTTCCTCGGTAATACTGCAGCTGCAAGTTCTACAATATAACTACAGCATTACACTTGTCCACAAGAGAATTTATTTTAAAATCTCCCCACACTGCCTTCTTCCTTCACCATTTCCAGTGACTCTTTATTTTCCTTGCTCTATTCAGGACCTTTTATACTGGGAGAGTTAATCAAAACCTGACCCTGGTATTCAGGTGCAGATGCACTGTTCACATGGATATTGTTACACTTGTGCTCTTTAGCTCCTATATAATACAGCCCAGCATCTAGTCACCTCATTGTTTTTAAAAGTTTCAGACTATTTGCTCTTATCAGTGCTTCTGGCATTGAAATGGGCATCTCCCTTGAGTTATCCACTCTGATGTCTAGATCTGTGTCCTGAAGTCAGAGTTGATTCAGAGATCATCAGTGTGCATGTGGAGTTTGCATTGTCCCCTGGGCTAGTCAGCACTGTCTGTTTAGCTCTTGCTTTTTCTCTGCGATGGTGTAGCCATCCCAGTTCCATTGTTTAATTAGGACTTTTGGGAGATTGAGCTGAAGCAAGTGCAGGGCTGATTGTCTGGCATTTTCACACTCTAGAGTCAGGAACCATTGCCTGATGATGATGAAGAGTTTGAGTTACCAGAATTTGTGGAGCCTTTCCTGAAAGACACCCCGCTGTACACGGACAACACAGCCAATGGCATTGCACTGCTGTGGGCCCCTCGACCCTTTAACTTACGATCTGGCAGGACACGCAGAGCTCTAGACATCCCACTGGTCAAGAACTGGTAACACACTTTATTGGAGCATTGGTGGTTTCGTGCCTATGTCATTAAGGGAGATGTCTGTACTGCTATAGTAGTGGAACTAATGCAGTTTCCCGCTTCTTAATTAATCTGATTTGTTGGATTGTATGGTACTGGGGCCTTACTGCTGTGTTAAGCGTGGAAGTTGTGTAGAGAGGCTCCAAATAGCACAGTTTCCTCTCCAGCCTCTTTCTGTATGGCGAAGGTGATACAGGAAAAAGCCATAGGTGGTAACACTATTGCAGGAGATCTTGCAAAGCTTTCTGCTGGCTAGCTTGTCTCTGAGTGACATCACTTACAATCTGGGGAATACGAATGAGTGTTACTTGGAGCCCTGAAGTGTGTGGTCTGTCCCCTCAGGTACCGAGAGCACTGCCCAGCAGGGCAGCCAGTAAAAGTGAGGGTCTCCTACCAGAAACTACTGAAGTACTATGTTCTGAATGCACTCAAGCACAGACCTCCCAAAGCTCAGAAGAAGAGGTAAGTGATGCAGATCTGGTTGCCCCATCTCAAAAAAGATATACTGGCATTGGAAAAGATACAGAAAAGGGCAACTAAAATGATTAGGGGTATGGAAAATCTTCCATATGAGGAGAGATTAATAAGACTGGGACTTATCAGTTTGGAAAAATAGATGACTAAGGGGTGATGTGATATGATAGGGGTCTATAAAATCATGGCTGGTGTGGAGAAAGTAAAAAAGGATGTGTTCTTTTTCTCCTCATAACACACAAACTAGGGGTCACCAAATTAAATTAATAGGCAGCAGCTTTAAAATGAACAAAAGGAAGTATTTCTTCACACAACATGTAGTCAACCTGTGGAACTCCTTGCCAGAAGATGATGTGAAGGCCAAGACTATAATGGGGTTCAAAAAAGAACTAGAGAAGTTCCTGGAGGATAGGTCCATTAATAGCTATTAGTCAGATAGGCAGGGATTCCTGTTTTCCAGAGGCTGGGAATGGCCGACAGGATGGATCAATTGGTAATTGCCCTGTTCTATTCATTGCCTCTGAAGCACGTGGCATTGGCCACTGTGGGAAGACAGGATGCTGGGCCAGCTGGATCATTGATCTGACCCAGTCTGGCCTTTCTTATGTGAAACCCTGTTTCCTTGGGAGCTTCTCTCTGGTTTGTCTTGGGGATGCAACCGATTCCATTGTTCTCTCCCTATCTCCAGGTATCTGTTCCGATCCTTCAAGGCAACAAAGTTCTTCCAATCAACAAAGCTGGACTGGGTGGAGGTCGGGCTGCAGGTGTGCCGCCAGGGTTACAATATGCTGAACTTGCTGATCCACAGGAAGAACCTCAACTATCTTCACCTGGACTACAACTTCAATCTCAAACCAGTCAAGACACTCACCACCAAGGTACCAGTCCATGTCTTCCCCTACGGAGGGATGTTCTCTAGTTCCAAGTCAACCTGTCTGGTTCTGCAGAAATCTCTATAGTAAAGGTCTTGGATGACTAGTGTAGCAGCAACATCAGCCATCCATCCTTCTTTTTCCCTATCTCTTTGCAAAGCCCACCTTTTTCATGATTTGGGTAGATTTCTGGGCCTTCGCTTCTTTCTTAAGAAGGGAGTGGGAAGAATTGGCTTTAGTGGTCTTTGTGTGGCAAAAGGGTGTCTGAAGCAAACCTGTAAAGTTTACCTCAAGCTGCTTAGTCTGTGTAGTGCCTTGAGATAAAATGCTCTTTAAGGGTTACTACTGCTAATCTAGCCGGCCCTGAGCTGTTCACTTCACAAACTAACTGTCTGAGTGACTGGAAGCTGCCTGGTCATTCCATAGCAATATGTTTTCTAATCCTTGGTCTCTCCCTTCCCAGGAAAGAAAGAAGTCTCGTTTTGGTAATGCTTTCCATCTGTGCCGAGAGGTTCTGCGTTTGACCAAACTGGTGGTGGATAGCCACGTCCAGTACAGACTGGGAAATGTAGACGCATTTCAGGTCAGCCTAATTTGGTAATAAAAGTGGTCAGGGGCTGGGTGAGGGGAACCAGGTGGCTAACTTGTATGGAATGCATGATTGCCATTGGCTGGTGCTCTGTCCTGGAGGAGGAAGGGAGCAATTGCAGCATAGTGCTGGGGCAATATGAGTCAGGCTCGGGAGTGGACTGGAGCTCAGTTATGGAATAGCTCAGACTGAGGCAGTTTAATCACACTTCTTCAATTACTGACTTGACTGCATGTGTTAGGGCTGAGTGACCCATAGGATTTGTGCTTGTAAAAGTGTGTACTCTTTACTACTGGCAATGTAATAAGTATGGCTTCCAGAGAGTTCCTGTAGGTATCGTGCATTCCCATCTTCTAATCATGCATGCTGTGTTTCAGTTGGCAGATGGCTTGCAGTATATCTTTGCCCATGTGGGACAGCTGACAGGGATGTACAGATATAAGTACAAACTAATGAGGCAGATTCGTATGTGCAAGGACCTGAAGCATCTCATCTACTACAGATTTAACACCGTGAGTACTGCTTCCCCATGCAATGCAGCTGTGAGAGAAAGGGTGACTCCTGGAATGTCACCAAGTAACATGCAGATTTTGTGCCTCTCTTCTTCAGGGGCCTGTGGGGAAGGGTCCTGGCTGTGGCTTCTGGGCTCCAGGCTGGAGGGTATGGCTGTTCTTCATGAGAGGCATTACCCCACTGTTGGAGCGCTGGCTGGGAAACCTGCTGGCCAGGCAGTTTGAAGGTATGTGCAATAAGATAATGAGCTGAGGGGCTTTGTGCGGTGAAGGTAAATGCTGTCTCCTTGTCAGCTCTAACTCCAGCCTCCTTGTCCAAGAAAAGCTCTTAACATGGCATCTGGGCATGAAATGTTCATAGCGAGAGCAATTCATTAATTCTTTAGGGAACATCAGTTTCACAGGAGCCCAAAGAGACTCCCAATGGAACCGATGTTCAATGGAGTTCTCTGTGAAAAACGTAGCCTATTAACGGTCTTCCCGCTCAGCACAGTGGCCTTGGGTGTTGGTGTTTCACTTCTGCTGTCTGTGTAGTTCATTTCTATGCTATTTGCTTGGACTCCAGCTGTCTTGAGCTACAGAAATTCTGCACCTTTTTGTGTGTGGATCCCACAATGGGAGGCAAAGTGACACTGCCCTTTGTGGTCTACAGGCTCATGAAGTGTTTTGTCTTTTCCAGGCCGTCATTCAAAGGGTGTTGCAAAAACAGTAACAAAGCAGCGTGTAGAATCTCACTTTGACCTGGAGCTGAGAGCTGCAGTTATGCATGATATTCTAGACATGATGCCAGAGGGGATCAAGCAGAACAAAGCCAGGACCATCCTGCAGCACTTGAGTGAGGCCTGGAGGTGCTGGAAGGCCAACATCCCTTGGAAGGCAAGTACCTCACATGGCCTTTCTCTTCAATTTAATTTCAGTCAGTTATGAGGAGAACTCCTGTTTTCCTAACTACTCTTCCTCCCCAGGTTCCAGGGCTGCCGACTCCTATTGAAAACATGATTCTGAGATACGTGAAGGCAAAAGCTGACTGGTGGACTAACACAGCTCACTACAACAGAGAGCGGATCCGCCGGGGTGCCACTGTGGACAAGACTGTGTGCAAGAAGAACCTGGGTCGGCTGACTAGGCTTTACTTGAAAGCTGAGCAGGAGAGGCAGCATAATTACTTGAAGGTGGGGCTAGGGGCGAACAGAGCTTGGGACTTTCTGTAGTGGGGCTAGGACAGCCACTGACAGCGCTGCTGCGGTTTGTTTACAGGATGGCCCCTACATTACTGCAGAGGAGGCTGTCGCAGTGTATACAACCACTGTGCACTGGCTGGAAAGCAGGAGGTTCTCGCCCATCCCCTTCCCTCCGCTCTCCTACAAGCATGACACCAAGCTGCTCATATTAGCCTTGGAAAGGCTGAAGGAAGCCTACAGGTAAGGGGAGGAAAGAGTGTTGCGGGCTGCCAAGGGCCTGATACCTGTGTTGGGAAATGCCCTTGAAGCTACAGACTGAGGGCTGCAGTCCATACTGTACTACTCAGGCTTTTTGGTGTGGCTTATTGGGATTGTCATACAGGCTCTGTTCCATGGGTGGGAACAGGCGCTGCCTTGTCATAGGAGTCACTAGGCAGTGTGGCCATATGGGAGGAGTTGTAATCAGAGGGTGTCTCACAGTCCCGTCTCGTTCTGGAGAATCTGCCTTCTAGGATCGTGCAGGAGGTGTAATTCTGTCTCAGTGCTTGGACATAGGAGCAATGCTCTTTGTTTTCAGTGTGAAATCCCGTCTGAATCAGTCCCAGAGAGAGGAGTTGGGTCTTATCGAGCAGGCGTATGATAACCCTCATGAAGCTCTGTCCAGAATCAAACGACACCTTCTGACTCAGAGAGCTTTTAAGGAGGTAAATGTCTTGACTAGCAGTGCTTGGACTGAATTACTTCTCTGCATTCAGACTAATTCACATCCAGGCCTCGTGTCCTTAGTGTAAGCCAACTTGGTGTCTCCTTTTGATTAGGTGGGTATTGAGTTCATGGACCTCTACAGTCACTTGGTTCCTGTTTACGATGTTGAACCCCTGGAAAAGATTACAGATGCCTATTTGGATCAGTACTTGTGGTATGAGGCTGACAAGCGAAGACTATTCCCTCCTTGGATCAAACCTGCTGACACTGAACCCCCTCCGCTGCTGGTGTACAAGTGGTGCCAAGGTCAGTGTAGGCACCTGTCTTGCCTGTAGACAGGAATTCTTTGGGGTGGAGGTGGGGGTCAGCTGTCTGTTCCTGGACTATCCTCTTGAAAATCGTTTACATTTGTTTTTTAGCATTTGTAGCTTGCTTTCAGCACAGTAGCTAGATATTCTGTTGTCAGAAGGTGGAGTCACTAAATTAAAAAGACCTTCATACACAGTGAGGGCACCCTCTCTGAGAATTCATGATTAATATATTCATCCATAGCCCCGTTTTTCCTGTAAGAGTCTTCAATACAGGACTAGGTGGACTAAAAGGAGTGACAGTGGAGAGCTTGAAAATGTTCTGTCCCTTGCCTGGATGGTGCTAATAGAGTGAGGGAATAGCATTGCTGATAGTGTGACTGGCTTTTTTGTGTTGCCTCAGGCATTAACAATCTGCAGGATGTCTGGGAAACATGTGAGGGTGAGTGTAATGTGATGCTGGAATCCCGGTTTGAGAAGATGTATGAGAAGATTGATTTGACACTGCTCAACAGGCTCTTGCGTCTCATCGTTGATCATAACATTGCTGACTACATGACAGCTAAGAACAACGTGGTGATCAATTATAAGGTAATGATTAGCCTTTGGGAAAAGGTTGGGAGGGCTATCAAGTCCTCACCGGTCTACTCATCTGTTTGGGGAAGAGGAGACAGTCAGGGTGAGAGGGGAGGCAGGCTGAAGGATTGGGAAGCTAAGAGTGCTACCAGAGTTCTGCTTAGGAGTGACTGTTGGAGTAGCCCTTGAACTGCCACTAACCTAATCTGCTGACAGGTCTGAGGGGCTTAGTCAAGTCAGTCTCATAGCTCTCTTCTGTTTTCTCAGGACATGAACCACACCAACTCCTACGGGATTATTCGGGGGTTGCAGTTTGCTTCCTTCATTGTTCAGTATTATGGGCTGGTGATGGACCTGCTGGTGCTGGGCCTTCACCGAGCAAGCGAGATGGCTGGCCCACCACAGATGCCAAATGACTTCCTTAGCTTCCAAGACATTGCCACTGAGGTGGCCCATCCCATCCGCCTCTTCTGCAGATACATAGACCGCATTCATATCTTCTTCAGGTATGAGCTGTTGCCTGGGTGCCTTCCCTTCTCTCTAGCTGCTCTGTGTGCGCCAGCAGAGGATTTGCAGTCGAGATGGTACAGATCCACAGGGCAATGGTTCTGGTTCTTCACTAGTCCAAACATAGGAACATCACTGTTTCCTTCTAGCAGATGGAATGAAGTGGCTTGTGCTTCAGCACCTTCTGCCTCCAGGAATGTTTTCCTGTTGGCTAGCCAGCTGTATTGAGAAAAGGAAAGCTTTTATGTAGCTCCATGGGTGCAATGCCAGTAGCAATGATGTCATGGGTCAGGGCTACTTCCATTTTAAGCTCTTTACACTTGAAGAGCAATGATCCTTTTGGCCGAGATTGCTCTTGCTCTTTCTCAGCCTGTCTGGTAAAGCTAATTTGGCCCCATTTGAGGGCATGTTCTTGAGTTTCAATAACTGAACTGGCTTTTCAAAGCTCCAGCATGACAGGTCCATAGTTCTGTGTGAGGAATCACATTTTTTTTTTTTAAATTGGCTTAGTGTGCGCTGGGTGTAGCCTTTCTGATTTTGCAGTGAGCAGGCACTGACCTGGATGTCGCTGCACAGAAACATGCATGAAAGAATGTGACATGTACTGTCTGTGCTAATGCAATTTCTGAATGCTCCTCATACGGGAGGATACAGGAATTGTGCATCTGTTAGTGTGGTCCACAAACATACTCCTGCTATTCACCATCTTTCATGGGTCTCCTTTTCTGTCCAGACTGAATGGTGATTGCCCTGTGAATTCAGTCCTGTAGTACGCTCCCTCCTTAATGTGAATTTAATGTGAATTTCCAGGTTTACAGCAGATGAGGCGAGGGACTTGATCCAGCGCTACCTGACAGAGCATCCAGATCCCAACAATGAGAATATTGTCGGTTATAACAACAAAAAGTGTTGGCCAAGAGACGCCCGGATGCGGCTCATGAAACATGATGTGAATCTGTAAGTCATCTGACATTGAGAGTCAGAGAGGATTTGGTTGCATGGGCAGCTCTGCTATACAAGTCTGACAAATGCAGGATAACCCTAGCTAGTGTTGCATCTCCTCCCCCAATCCCCAGCATGGAAAGAGGGTCTGGGATCTGTCAGAGCTTCGTACTGTAACCCCTGTCAGTGGGATAGGCTGTGTTCATACTGTGCTGCTGGAAGGGGGAGGAAGGGGGATTGAGTAACTAGCCCACGTCTCTATTTCACCCCGCTAGTGGGGTTTCTGGTCAACCTGGGCTCATATTGTTCTTTACCTTTCAGCGGCCGTGCTGTATTCTGGGACATTAAGAACCGCCTGCCTCGCTCAGTCACCACAGTGCAGTGGGAGAACAGCTTTGTGTCTGTTTACAGCAAAGACAATCCCAATCTGCTGTTCAACATGTGTGGTTTTGAGTGCCGCATTCTACCCAAGTGCCGCACCAGCTATGAGGAGTTCACCCACAAGGATGGTGTGTGGAACCTGCAGAATGAGGTAGGGAAAGTGGCTGGCAGTCTGTCCCGGGTCAGAACAGGGCTGAAAGTGGATGGTGCACATACAGTGTATTAATCTGGGTTGAGTAGAAATGACTTGCTGGGCTCATGCTGCCCTTAGAGATGGTGATTAGAGGTAGCCAGAGGTGGTACCCAACCTTATTACACAGGAGGGCTACATACACCTAAGCACAAACAGATTCCGTGTACTTTAAGATTTAAAGTCACCTGTATTGATTTATATTTTAAGTTCAGCTTGTTTCGTATGTATTTAGAAAGAAACAACATATATACAGTATTGTCTGTCTGTTTACACACTTCAGTAAACTAAAATGATGTAAACATGATGACAAAATGCTAATAAATTGGCCGTTAGTAGTTTGTGTTGAAGCAGGCCATGGGCTTTATGAAATGCTCTGGTGAGCCGTAGGTTGGGCGCCCCTGGCCGAGAGCATCGGCTGCTAAGGTTAATTGTGTTAATGTGTGTACTAAACCAAGTGGCTGGCTGGATTAGCCCTTGTCCAGAAGAGACTGAGGGTCTGGGAAGGGATCTTGGTGTGAACTAGAAGGTGGGTGGGCATGAAGACTGAAGAGCAGAGAAGCTGTGCTGGTGCCATGTAAGGTAACTTCTTAACTGCAAGATGAGTGTAGAGAAGTCTCCTGCAGTTCTCTGCCCCAGGAGAGAGGGTATGTGTGAGAGACATCTTTAAATGATGGAGGAGGGGTGGAAATCACCTCATTAAGTTTATTGTGTAGGGGACTCCTAGTGAAGTTGAATTGTTTGTCCTTGTGCTCATGTTGCAGGTGACCAAGGAGCGCACAGCTCAGTGCTTCCTGCGTGTGGATGATGAGTCCATGCAGAGGTTTCACAACCGGGTGAGGCAGATACTCATGGCCTCCGGCTCCACAACCTTCACTAAGGTAAAAAGGAGGGTGTCTGACATGGCTGTCTCCAGGCACTGGCTGGAGTTGTTGAAATGACCCTTTGCTCTTGTTTCTAGATTGTGAACAAATGGAACACAGCCCTGATTGGCCTGATGACATATTTCCGGGAAGCTGTTGTGAACACACAGGAGCTGCTTGACCTTCTTGTGAAGTGCGAGAATAAGATTCAGACCCGAATCAAAATTGGCTTGAACTCCAAGATGCCAAGCCGCTTCCCCCCCGTGGTGTTCTACACTCCCAAAGAGCTAGGAGGGCTGGGCATGCTGTCCATGGGCCATGTTCTGATCCCCCAGTCTGACCTGAGGTGAGTCATGCTGCTCTGTGTCAGACTCTAAGGAGGGGAAGGGAAACACTTGTTTCAAGAAGTGCCACTAGCCATCTGGGGCTCTGGCAGGATTTGTGGGATGCTACTGGGACCTTCTGCCCTGTAAATTACCGTTAACCTTTGTGCCCTGCTACAGGAGTGTCATCTCAATCACAGCCTTGATGGCGTACTTAACTACCACAGATTCACCTCTCTCCCTCACTTGCTGCCTCTGCCTCTTTGCTTCAGGTGGTCCAAGCAGACAGATGTCGGCATTACTCACTTCCGCTCAGGGATGAGCCATGAGGAGGACCAGCTGATCCCAAATTTGTACCGCTACATCCAGCCATGGGAGAGCGAGTTCATTGACTCGCAGAGAGTGTGGGCAGAATATGCCCTCAAGAGGCAGGAGGCTATTGCCCAGAACAGGTATGTTTCCACCCTGCCCTCAGGTGGGTTACTCGTGGGACAGGGTAGGGAATGGCATGTAAGCAAAGTCCTGGAGACTCTCTGCTGGTCTTCAGGATTCTGCTTAACTGTGAGCATAAAGGCCCTGCTTAGCTCATGCTTCTTACGAAGGGCTGAGCACAACTGGGTTTCTGTAGTGCCACTTCGGTATCTCCCAGAAGAAGTGGGCCAGTCTCTGCAGTGTAACTAGGACATGGATTACGTTTCAGAGCAGAAAGACAGTTGAGGCTCTGGTGAAAGGACTGATGTTGGTGAGTATTGTCGCCTTTCATCATGGCACAACAGCACAAGGACGAGTCCCTAGTACAAATGTCGGGGCAGCTTCTTGAAGTCCATCTTCCACTGATCATAGCAGCCTGCAGCAGATACTTTTTGAACCTGTGAATGCTTCACATAGCAGAAACCTCTCCCTACTAAGAGATCCTGAACCCAGGATGTTACTGTGCCTGATCTGGCTGGAGTCTTTGGGCTTAAATCCACTGTTATGAAATCAATCTCTTTCTAGGCGGCTGACTCTGGAGGATCTAGAGGACTCATGGGACAGAGGGATTCCTCGCATTAATACCCTCTTCCAGAAAGACCGGCACACCCTTGCTTATGATAAAGGCTGGAGGGTCAGGACAGACTTCAAACAGTACCAGGTACCAACAGGGAATTGCACTATACCAGTGCACACACCAAACGAGTAATGGAATCTGTCCGCACCCTCCTCCATTACTGCACAGTTGGCTCAGCAGAGGAGCTTGGGCGACGGGGCACACCCTTCCCGCCCCCTGAGGGCGCTGGCCCGTGCCATGCCGTGCCCCCCTGAACATTCCTCCATATCCCCCTAGAGAGGTGCATCACTATACTAGACTTCTAAAGGCCTTTATGAAAAAAGTTAGGAAATGTAACCTGCTCCCTCTTCAAATAACACTGCCTCCTGGGAGCATGCAGAACACAGCTCAGTTAGGTGCTGGGTGACCAGATCTTGAGAACTGGCATGTGTGGACCTCACTGACACTCCTTGCAAAGTATTGGCTTCCTAACAGAAATTCTCCCTGTTATCATTTTGCCATACTGACCAGTAGAAAGCCACTAAACATCTTCTTTTGAATCCAGCCTGATCTGTGCAGTGTAAATTCATGCTGTGGGTCAGCCCTCCTTTTTCCACCAGTGGGTGTTCTCATTTACTTGTTAACACCAGCATCTTGGTTCTTAGCACCAGTATGGGTGCTGTAGGGTTAAATAGCTGGGCTGAGTGCAGAGCCTCTCATTATACTGACATCCTTCTTCTGTTCTATACAGGTTCTGAAACAGAACCCGTTTTGGTGGACACATCAGCGCCATGATGGGAAACTCTGGAACTTGAATAACTACCGCACAGACATGATCCAAGCACTGGGTGGAGTGGAGGGGATCTTAGAGCACACACTTTTCAAGGGAACCTATTTCCCAACCTGGGAGGGTCTCTTCTGGTAAGGAAAGGCCCTTGTCTGGTAGGAGACGTGTGTATGCAGGATCTTGCTGAAACACCAGAGGAGTCCCTGGTTACATCTTGGTTTTCAGTTGATTCTCATCTGACTGGTTTCCAGCAAGCCACCTGAGCTATATGTATATTAGCTTGAGTGCTTGTAAACAGCCTGTGGGTTGGGTTCTGTTATTCCCTGGAGAGTTTCTGCAAAAACCTTACTGTCTCCTGGGTGGTGGTAATGCTATGCCTCTCCTCCAACACAGTCTCACGACAGCATGGTGAAGACAAGTGCAAAGTCCTACACTTAGGAAGGAAAAATGAAATGCACAAATAGAAAATGAGGAATAACTGGCTAGGTAATTGTACTGCTGAAAAAGATCTGGGGGTTATAGTGAATCACAAATTGAGTCATCAATGTGATGCAGTTGCAAAAAAGGCTAGTATTCTGGTGTGTAATAACAGGAGCGTCGTATTTAAGACACGGAGGTAATTGTCCCACTTTATTGGGCACTAATGAGGCCTCCGATTGGAGTGTTGTGTCAGGTGTTGGGCAATGTGGACAAGCTGGGGAGATTAACAAAAATAAGAGGTTTTTCTAAACCTCTTTTGAGAAAAAGTTATAAAGGGAGGGAATGGGAAAGGGGATGTTTAGGTTTGAGAAAAGATTGAGGTAGGGACCTGCCAAATCTTTGACCATCTTAAGGGCTGCTATAAACAGGCCAGTAATCAGTTGTTCCTCTGTCCACGGAAGGTGGGACAAGAAGTAATCTGCAGCAATGGAAATCAGAAAAATCTTCCTCACTCTAAGGATTGCTAAATACTGGAATAGATTCTCAAGGGTTGTGGAATGCCCATCATTGGAGGTTTTTAAGAATCTGTCAGCGATGGTCTAGGCCAGGGGTGGCCAACCCGCGGCTCGCAAGCCACATGTGGCTCTTTGCGGCTCTTTGCTCTGCGCATTGCATGGTGCGCCAAAGTGAAATTGACAAGCTGCCGCCGAAATGGATGGAGCAGCGCGAATTGGCTCTTTGCGGTATCTATAGCTATTTTTTGGCTCTTCGTCTCGGACTGGTTGGCCACCCCTGGTCTAGGTATTCTTGGCCCTGCCTCAGTGCAGGGAGATGGACAAGATTATAAAATCGTAGAAATGCAGGACTGGGAGGGATCTTGAGAGGGCCATCTACTCTAGCCCCCTGTGCTGATGCCTCTCTAAGCCCTTTCCAGCCCTACATTTCCCAACTCTGATATGTATGGTCTTTGCTGTGCGGAGTAAGCCGCCTCCCTTTCCTGAGGGAGGGATGGTTTTCTTACAGAGCTGACTGAGTCTGTTCCTTTCAGGGAGAAGGCCAGTGGTTTTGAGGAGTCAATGAAGTGGAAGAAGTTGACAAATGCGCAAAGATCGGGTTTGAACCAGATCCCCAACAGACGATTCACCCTCTGGTGGTCTCCTACTATTAACAGAGCAAATGTAAGTGAAGTCCATCTCCATGAACCTGTGCATCTTTGTAGAAGACAATTCGATGAGTTGTGTTGAGGCAAACTCTTTCATTCTCACTGTCCTTCAGAGCTCGGTAACGGGTAGCGGCAGATTCTAACACTGGTAAAAATGAATGTCTCCTTAGAGAAGCAGCTTGATCTTGGGCTCACCCAGGCCTAGGCTTGGTTGTGATTTGACCTGTTCTCATGGTTACTGTTCTCTTTCAGGTGTATGTCGGGTTTCAGGTGCAATTGGATTTGACAGGTATCTTCATGCATGGCAAGATCCCCACGCTGAAGATTTCCCTCATTCAGATCTTCCGAGCCCACTTGTGGCAGAAGATCCACGAGAGCATTGTAATGGATTTGTGTCAGGTGAGTGGTGCGTTGAGGGAAGGAGTGCAGGTGCACCTAACTGTGTCTCTGCAGTACTGGAGGGAGGCTTTTTGTTACCAGCAGTGCCCACAGGAAATCCCTTTCCAGTTCCTGGGAAACAAGGGGTTAACCTACAACAGCCTGGTGCTTGCAGTGGAGAGTGCACTGGGAAATCCCATCTCTTCTGCTATGGGAGTTACACAGGGATGCACCCTCCTCCGGTAACCTCAAGTAGAAGGGGATGGAAAGGGGACGCATCAGGCAGAGCACCAAGGAAAGTCAGCAGCTATTACTGGGGGAGGGGTTCTTCCTGCCGCTACCTCGGGTGCACTGCTCTCCGCCTCATTCAGATTGCCCTCTCTCCAGGTGTTTGATCAGGAGCTGGATGCTCTAGAGATTGAGACAGTGCAGAAGGAGACCATCCATCCCAGGAAATCCTATAAGATGAACTCCTCCTGTGCAGATATCCTCCTCTTTGCCTCCTATAAATGGAATGTGTCCCGGCCGTCGCTGCTTGCAGACTCCAAGTAAGTGCTGTCCATTCTCTCCCTCCCTGTTCCTGATGGAGCCCATGCCTCTCAGGCATTCAGGGGTCTTGGGGTTCCTAGTAGGACAGACTTGCCAACCAGTGGTGGCTTAGTGAGGGTCATGGCCCCAGTTCATGTCATTCAATGCTGCTGCTGCTCTGCATCTGCACTGGCTTTTCTAGAGAGGGCCCTTCCAGAGGCACCTTGTCTGCATTTCTTATGTTGTCCTCTCCCTGAAGAATGTCACTTCTCCCACTTAACGTTAGAGGAGCTACAGCATTAGACGTAGCCCTGCTGGTGACCCTGCTGTCCTGGGGGCCTAAGATAGGGCCTGGGGTCAGTTCCTTAACACGTGGGCCTGGGGTCAGATTTCTTGTGGCTGAGCCCTCATCCGAGACTTTCCTCAAGGGAGGTGACCCCCTTCCAGTTTAAGTGTAAGTACAGTAGCAGCCCTTCCTGATCTGAGCCAATATGAAACTGAGGCCGATCTCCTTCAGATCACTCTCCCATCAGCATCTCTGCCCATTCATGACAATGAAATCCCCCTAACTCCAGTCTTGCTGCCTCCCCATAATTAGCAGAGACTTCAGTGCTCAGACTTGGCAATAAGTGCTGTCTGCCAAAGGCAATGCTGCCACAGGACCTGGCTGCAGCTGCTCTTGGGGAGGTCGGAGTTGATGGCAGTTTTAATTTCTGCTCCCCAGGGATGTGATGGACAGCACCACCACTCAGAAGTACTGGATTGACATCCAGCTGCGCTGGGGTGACTATGACTCCCATGACATCGAGCGCTACGCAAGAGCCAAATTCCTGGATTACACCACGGACAACATGAGTATCTACCCCTCCCCCACTGGCGTGCTCATTGCTATTGATCTGGCCTATAACCTGCACAGGTGAGACCCTTAGCCTTGGGGCTGCAACATCTTTATTGCAAAAACTATTTCACGGTGCCCAAAGGTGCCCCGCGTGTGTCACAACAAATAGACCAATCTCGGGGCCAAGGAGTCTACCTTCCAGTAAAGGGAGCAGAGTGGGAGGGGTTGGGGTGGGAAGATGCAGGCAATGAATGGGGTGAGGCCTAGATAGCTCTATGTTCAATAATGGTGGGTTGTGTCACAGCAAATCAGTTTTCCTGGCCCAGTCCTGGTGTCACCGATTTCTCTGCAGGCTCACTCTGGGCCTGAAAGATAGAGCTCTGTCTGTCCACAGTGCTAACTGTCTCTTTGCTAAGGGGAGTAGGGAGCGGTCTCTGAAGGTTAGGCCACTTCCATGGATATCTACAGCACCAGTGGAGCAGATGCAGTTACTCTGGGGACTGCTATGTTCTTTGTGGCTTCCCCATCGGTTGGGGGGGCGGGGGGGAAGGGAACCAGTGGAAGAGTAGCAGGCACACAGCTTGCAAGGACACTGAGGGGAACATTGTGCAGGAGCCAGAGATGGAACAGAGGTGGGACATGCTGACAGCTACAGCATCTGCTCCTGCCTGTATGGGGAGGGGCCATATTCCAAGCTGCTTCTCTGGGAAAAAGCTCCTGCATAGCTGTTGCTGCCTTTCAGATCCTGAGCCAAAGAGGGGATGAAATCTGTTATTGATGCAGTGCTGTGTTCCTTCTTCCCCAGTGCTTATGGGAACTGGTTCCCTGGGAGCAAGCCTCTGATCCAGCAGGCTATGGCCAAGATTATGAAGGCAAACCCTGCGCTGTATGTACTGAGGGAGCGGATCCGCAAGGGGCTGCAGCTTTACTCATCAGAGCCCACAGAACCCTACCTGTCCTCCCAGAACTATGGGGAGCTCTTCTCCAATCAGATCATCTGGTTTGTAGATGACACCAATGTGTATAGAGTTACCATCCACAAGGTGAGTGTGGCAGGTGGGAGGAACCTCTGACAAGGGAATAACAAGGGCTTTCTGCTAACCTACTGTGCCTAGGGGGGAGTCTAGGGGCATGGGTGACAGAAGCTGTTGAATTCTGGTGAGCCTGGGAACGAATGCACATGGAAGTCTCTGCGGTGCATACATAGAAGCTGTTGCTATGTTTATGTGGGGCTGGGAACGCAGAGCTTGTTACTCCGGTGTTTGCTGTCCTGTCACTGTCTGGCCCCAGCACATACAGCTCACATCAGTGTTTTCACCTGGGTTTGTTTTTTCCAGACCTTTGAAGGGAACTTGACCACAAAGCCCATCAATGGGGCCATTTTCATCTTCAATCCCAGGACTGGGCAGCTCTTCCTGAAGATCATCCATACATCTGTGTGGGCAGGACAGAAGCGTCTGGGCCAGGTAAGAGCTAGGTAGCATGTGGGGGACAGTGGGCCAGGGAACCACTCTAGCTGCTTCTGGAGACTTGTTTAGTAACAGTGAGTCGGAGGCTCTTCCAGGTGGGATCTTGATGGGTCTCTGGAGCCCTTGTACAGCCTGCAGCTCTGGGAAGTCCTAACATAGTGAGATCTAAACTCAGTCTCTGCTGTGGGACAGGACTCCTTTGTTTCACTGTTAACGTGCATTTTTGTTGGGGCTCTGGGCTTTTGGGGGGCATAAAGATCCTGCAGTCCTAAGCGGGGCCCATGGGCTGGAATCCTAACGTAGCTCCCTTCCCTAAGCACCAGGGCGTGGCAAGTTGTACACTCTGTCACAGCAGCGGCTAGGAGGAGATTGTGCCTCCAGCTCTCCCAGACAGAGGGGAGCACCAGTGACATGAGGCTGAGAGGGCTTGTCACAAAGTGACAGGTTGAATTGAGTCCCCCTAGGCTTTATAAACAGTTGGCTTCCCCAGCCAGAATGGGGACGTTCTGGTAGAGCTCAGTAACAGAAGCATTTCACTGTATTGGCCCAAGCTGTGGTGCTTAGTCAAGGGTTCTTCTCATCCCCAAAGGGGATGTTTTCTCCCGGGAAGGGGTGCATGACATGTGTGCTCATATTCTAACCTTGTCTTCCTCTGTAGCTGGCCAAGTGGAAGACTGCTGAAGAAGTGGCTGCCCTGATTCGCTCCCTTCCTGTGGAGGAGCAGCCCAAGCAGATCATAGTCACCAGGAAGGGCATGCTGGACCCACTTGAGGTAAAGGGTCAGATACTGTGCGGATTAAATAAAATCCTTCGGCTTGTAGAGTAGCTCCAGTGGGGGTTTATCTGCTTCTTTGCCTCAGAGTGGCCAAGTGAGGGATGCGTTTTCTGTGTCAATGCACTAAATGTGGTGTTGCACAGGCATTAATTTCATAAGCAGCTCCACAGTGGAGCCCTAGATCAGGGTTCTACAGTCTATGGGGGCAGGTGGAGACACTGAAGAATGTGTGGTTTTATTCCTGGTCTCTGAACTCCAGGTGCACTTGCTGGATTTCCCAAACATTGTGATCAAAGGATCGGAGCTGCAGCTGCCCTTCCAGGCCTGCCTGAAAGTTGAGAAGTTTGGAGATCTCATCCTGAAGGCTACTGAGCCCCAAATGGTTCTCTTCAACCTTTATGATGACTGGCTGAAAACCATCTCCTCCTATACGGTAAGGTCTGGGTCCATCCCGAGTGGTGCCTTGCAATTTCTATTATAGTTGATGGTCCCCTTTGTAACTGCTGCGAAAGAAAGCAGTGCTGGATGCCTGCCTAGACATAATTCGCTTTGCTGCCAGGCACATGTAGCAAGAGCCAACGCTGGAGGGATCCCATCCTTCACGGGACTTGCTGTACCAGACCATTCTTGGATTTTACTCCAGGTCAATGACTGTTCATTTCAGAAGTCTGTGTGTTGCATCTGCAGCATAACTGTCCCCTGAAGCAGGAGTAACACACACAAATCCTGTGTCAGGTTTTTCTCATTGCTGAATGGCTGCATCTCTCCTCTTCCCATAGGCGTTCTCACGTCTGATCCTGATTCTCCGGGCGCTGCATGTAAACAATGACCGTGCTAAAGTGATCCTGAAACCAGACAAGACCACCATAACGGAACCTCACCACATCTGGCCCACCCTGACAGATGAGGAGTGGATCAAGGTGGAGGTGCAGCTCAAGGACCTGATCCTCGCTGACTATGGAAAGAAGAACAAGTAAGCAGCAGAGATCAGCCCTTGCACTCCTGTCCCTCCCACAGTATAACTGGACTGCCAGATTCCTTCACCTGGGTGAGAGGGGGAGGCTTAAAGGGGGCTCCTTGGCCTCACCTGCTTTCTCCCCCTACAAAAAACATTAGGAGTCCTGGCCCAATAGGGAAGCTAGTTATTTCTGGTAATGCTTCCAGCTGGAAGATGAAGAGTCTGCTTCAATACTTTGATGGCTTGTGTGCAGTTGTCTGCATCTGCTGAAGGGCTGTTGAGGTCAAGATCAGAATGCACTGAATCAATATGTGCCTGTGAGCCCCTTCCCTTCTCCACCTAGCTCCTGCTCTACTCCCCCCAGCTAGTATGCTGTGAGCTCCTGTCTCAAGGGGACAGGGTGTGTCAGGAATGGATATTGGAACATTTAACCATCCAGGGGAGTTCTTTTTCAGTGTGAATGTGGCATCCCTGACACAGTCGGAGATCCGGGATATTATCCTGGGGATGGAGATCTCTGCCCCATCTCAGCAGAGACAACAGATTGCAGAGATTGAGAAGCAAACCAAGGAGCAGTCACAGCTCACAGCCACACAAACCCGTACGGTTAACAAGCATGGTGATGAAATCATCACCTCCACCACCAGCAACTATGAAACTCAGACCTTCTCCTCCAAGACAGAGTGGCGTGTCAGGTAACTGAAGGGGTTTGGGGCTTGCTATGCTGGGTGGGAAGGTGAGGGGTCAGTCTTTACTGAGTTGCTGGATAATATCTTCTGTTCACAGAGCAATCTCTGCTGCCAATCTCCACTTGAGAACAAACCACATCTATGTCTCATCTGATGACATCAAGGAAACAGGCTACACCTACATCCTTCCCAAGAACGTGCTGAAGAAATTCATCTGCATCTCAGACCTACGGGCCCAGGTGAGGCAGTGCAGCAAGCCTGTGCTTAAAAGCCAACTCATCACATTGGCATTGGGGCATGCCAATTGTGTGTCATTTTCTAAGGCCCAGGGTTGGAGGAGAATTCCTCTGGGTACCAGTGATGGGGCTACACACACTGGCTGGATTCTAGTTGAGCTCCAAAAACTCCATGTCCCCACACTTGTGTAGAAATTGCTTCTACCACTGAAAAACCTGGGCTGCTCTCTCTGCTTGTGAGGATTCCCAAACAAAGGGCTGCTAACTGGGATACGCAATGGAGAATAGGTGCTCCGTTATCATGGCCCAACAGGCTTTACTGATGTTCGGTGTGTGTGTGTGTGTGTGTGTGTGTGTGTGTGTTTCTAGATTGCCGGGTACCTGTATGGTGTGAGCCCTCCAGATAATCCCCAAGTGAAGGAGATCCGATGCATTGTAATGGTGCCCCAGTGGGGAACTCACCAGACAGTGCATCTCCCTGGCCAGCTGCCACAACATGAGTACCTCAAGGTGAGCCTCATTCCTGGGGTCCATTCCCCTCTGGGGAAAGGGCGGCTGTTACTCAAATGCTTTATATACAGGGAGGCATTGCTGTGGGTGAGCTCACCTACCAGCCACTGTCTCTAACGAGTCTTCTCATTAGGAAATGGAACCCCTGGGATGGATTCACACGCAACCAAATGAGTCCCCTCAGCTCTCGCCACAGGACGTCACCACGCATGCCAAGGTCATGGCTGACAATCCCTCCTGGGATGGGGAGAAAACTATCATCATCACCTGCAGGTGTGTAAGACAGCCAGGGCCCTCACTAGAAATATCCACAGGGGGATGGCTTCTGTGGGCTGCCTGTGTCAGGCACAGGGAAATGCATCTGAATCAAGGCCTCAGAAGACTAGTGCGGCAGCCATGAGTGGAATGGGCATGTGCTTCTGTGAGCTGCCTGCCTTTGGGAACAAGGGTGGATACCCTAGCCTGTTTTGTGTTTGGAGGTTTAGCATCTAGATTAAGGTACGGTAAGACTGGGAGGGATGGTGTAGGAGACTGACCTCGACATGTTCTGCTTGCTTTGAGCTAGAGGTAGAATTCTTTCAGTTGAGGAGGATGTTAGCAAAGAGATGTAGCATTTCATAGTTTCCTCCCTTCAATCTCGGGCTTAACCTGATCTGCAGTTTTGGCCATTACTATTTTTCTTCTCTCCAGTTTTACACCGGGTTCCTGTACTCTAACTGCCTACAAGCTTACTCCCAGTGGCTATGAATGGGGCAGGCAGAACACAGACAAAGGGAACAACCCCAAGGGCTACCTGCCATCCCACTATGAGAGGGTTCAGATGTTGCTGTCAGACCGCTTCCTTGGCTTTTTCATGGTACCAGCACAGGGATCCTGGAACTACAACTTCATGGGTGAGTCTTGCCAGGACAGATCTTAGCTTGGCTGTCCTTGGAGAAGGGGGGCTGTGCGCCTCCTCCAGCAGTAATGACCGATGTGGGGAGGGGACTGTCATTGGTGCTCTGAGCAGCTTGTTGACTGAGTTTGCAAGGCCTTAAACTCAATTCAGTGGTGTCTGCCTGGGACGACATAAACACCAACTCTGATAGAAGTCCAGAATTTCAGGGATTGTTCTAGGCATCAGTGGGCAGAATCCTACTGATTTGTGGGGGGTTTTTGAGGCAAGTTGGAAAACTGGCAGGAGAGAAATGGAACATACAGAGCCCCTGCCATCTGTTTAGCAGAGCCAGTTTCAAGCACATCTGTGATACTATCTATAGATCAGACAACTGATTGGTGCCATTTACTGCCTTCCAGCATAACGGTATTCCTGTCCTCTGCCCATCCTCCTAATAAATAGCATCTAACACATTGACACCTGAATGACTTTTCCCATACAGAAAGAACAATAATGGGGAGAAATGGGGGTGCACACAGCCCTTGATATGGAGCAAGAATGGGGACCCTGGTACAGAGAGGGAAAATGGGGAAACAACTTCTGGCATGAATGGGGTTGGGGGAGTTGCAGGGAGGACTTGAAATAGAGGGGGTTGGGAGGATGGCACATGATGAATGTTCAGGAAGAAAGAAGAGATGCAAGTCATCACTAATGTATGGAAAGAGCTCAGCCTAAAGAAACATCAGTGTGCGCACAACCCTGTGGAAAACCCCTCTTTTCCCCCACTTCCAATTCTCTTGATACTCCCACCCAACGGACGGTGAGATTTATTTTCTAGTAGGGGGTTACAAGGATTCTGAACCAGTGTAAAAGCTAAAACGAGGAAGGAAATCTGTCCAGCTCATCATGCATTAATCACAGTGGTCTTGCCCCTTAAACAAGACTTGTAGCTTCCTGCAGGGATTGTGAAGAACAGGGTAAGCTGTGGGGTTGGAAATGGTTGAAGCCTCAGGAATGGGGATTGAAATGGAACTGTTTAATTCCAGGTGTCCGTCATGATCCCAACATGAAGTATGAGCTGCAGCTAGCAAATCCCAAGGAGTTTTACCATGAGGTCCATCGCCCATCTCACTTCCTCAACTTTGCCTTGTTGCAGGAAGGGGAGGTCTACTCTGCAGACCGAGAGGATCTCTATGCATAGACCTGGGTCCCCAGAACTCACCCAGACACAGCAAAGGCTTAGTACTGTTGATATTCAACAGTGTGTACCTTGCCCCAGAAGTGTTAGTGATCTGCAGGCATCCCCCATATTGCTTTGTGTTCATTGCTTTAAATGCTTCTGTGTCTAGTCACTGATGGTAGGGTTTGTGTAAAGTGTCAGTCCAAATGTACTTTGTAATTTCAAAGAATGGCTTAATAAATTTTATATAAATAGGAATGCTGCATTGTCCTTCTGTCTCATCAGTACATTTCTGGCTCTGCCACTAATTTCCTGTGACCTTGGAAGTCACTTATGCTAGGATTCTTAATTGTGTGTAGTTAGTTTGTTCCTGTTACTTGAGTATTGTAGCATCCAGGAGTCCTAGTCATGGACCAGGAAACCATTTTGCTAGGCTTTGTACAAACAGCGGGGTGGGAACAGTTGCTGTCCTAGAGTTTTACTTAATTGTAAATATGAGACAACAAATGGAGACAGAGGAATACAAGGAAACAATAAGACCATATTGATCAGCATGGTAGGCTGTGGTGTCAGCACAGCAGGAGCCTACCTAATTGTAAACATCCCAGCAAAGGGGAGTTTTAAAGATGGATCTGGAGGAGAATGGGGTGAGGTGAAGTAGCATTATGGCTATTTATGGGGTGCTCCTCTGTTGAAATTATTTATGCAGGTTATTACCACAGCACTAATTTAACCATAAATTCCTTTATTAAATCCAAAGGCCAAATGTTTATCACTACATCCAATATAGTAACAAAGTATTCATAAGCATGATCACTGTTCTTACTTTTCCTTAAGTCTGGCCAATTTGTATCCCATGCTGATGTACTCCATCATGAGCAAGCGGAGTCTGACAAAGAACCCTCCAGTTCATAAATCTTCAAACAAATGATGTCATAGCCAGTTACCACAATCTAACTAATTTGAAAGTTCACTAACTTTCAATTTTTATCTACATATGGCTTACAACCTCCTTCCTCCCAAAGTCTTTCCTCCTTCATGTTGACCAATAGCTTTTTCCTTACATCTGGGCTCATCGAGGCTTTACTTTTAACATAACCCTGGTGGTATTGGGAGGAGAAATCCATGTTGGCTCCTTTTGTCTTATTTAAAACCATCTACAGTCTTCTCTGTTGTTCAGAGGCCTTTTTAGAAATTAATTATTTTTTGAACCAGCCTCCCTAATCATTGTCAGGCCCTAACTAGCGAACAGAAGGAAGACCAAGTCCTCCCAAACGTGTGGGGCAGTAGGAGAGAGAGGAGGAAGGGCTTGTTTGAAAATATAACAAGGTGGATCAGAAACAACTACTGCCAGTGCTGCAGTGAATGAGAAGAGAGGGGGCAGGATTTGCAATGAAGGGGCCTGCACGTAGATACAGCCGGTGGTGGGCCCACGGGAGAGGAGGGGAGGGGAGGGGAGGGAAGAGATGGGGTCACAGCTGAGGGCTAGGAGAACATCTCTGGAGCAGCATTCTGGGCGGAAGGGGCAGGAGGGGGCCGTGAAATGTCCGTGCATTTCAGAAGTCCCGGTGTTCCGCGCTGGGGCTCAGCCCGCGGCTGTGAAAAGGGCACAGGGTGAAGGGGGCGGGAGGGGTCAGACCGCGCAGGCTGCGGCAGCTGCGCTTGGCATCAGGGCCAGGCCTCGCGCTTCCTGCCCCAGGCCAGGGGCGCAGCCGCCGCGGCTGTACTGGGACGGGGGTTCGGGTCCCCGTTCTCACCCGCCCCCTCGTGTCCAACAGCCTGGGGGCAGCCCGCCCCGCCCGGACAGCGGGCTCCGGGCTCGGCCCGGCCTCGCCCAAGCGCAGGGCCGCTCGTGGCGCTCCCCGCGCCTGCCAGGGCCGCAGCAACGGCGGGCGGGGGACAACCGCCGCGCCAACGGCCCTAACGTCTCGCGGCCGCCTGGCCTGATCTTGGGACGGGTTCCCGGCTCGACCGCAGCGCACCGGGCCAAACACAAGCCACGTCACCAGGCACCGACACTCGCCGCCCGCGCCAAACAAACGGAAACGGAAACGGAAACGGAAACGCAACCGAACAGGCCCGATCCGCAGACCTGCCCCAAGATGGCGGACTTTGCATTTCTGGTTCCGGTTCCCGTAACAAAGATGGCGGTGTTTTGTCCTTCCTGTAACAAAGATGGCTGGTTTTGAATTTCCGATTCCGGTTCCCGTAACAAAGATGGCAGGCTTGCATGTCCGGTTTCGGTCCCTATAACAAAGATGGCGGAGTGTGCTTTTCCGGTTGCGGTGCCGGAAGTGAGCGGCCAGAAGCCCAAAATCCAGCTGAGGCGGCGAGCCTGAAGCAAGCCCCAATTCCGCGGCTCGCGCCTCCGGCGGGAAACAAGCAGCGCGGGCCTGGCCGCCTCCCACCGCCTGGGGCCGAGGGCGGGGCCGTTAGCGCTGCGCGGGCGCGAGCGGGGGGCGGGGCGCGGCGGCTTTAAGGCGGGAGGCGGCGGCCGGGCCGGGATCCGGACCCTGAGAGCGCGGCGGTAGCGGCCATGGAGGAGCCGCTGTGGCGGACGCCGCCCGGCCGCCTGGCCCCGGGGCACGTGTACCGCATGGCCGGGGCGCTCGGGGCCGAGCTGCAGCGGCTCTCGGGGCGCTTCGGGCCGGAGGCGGTGGCCGGGCTGGTGCCGCAGGTGGTGCGGCTGCTGGAGCTGCTGGAGGCGCTGGCGGGCCTGGCCGGGGCCGAGTCCGAGGCCGGGGCCGAGTCCGGCGGGTGCCCCCCGGCCGAGACGCTGCTGCGAACAGTGCGGAGCCTGCGCGGCGAGCGGCGGCGCGAGGACGCGGCGGGCCCCGGCTGTGAGGTGAGCTTGGGCGCGCGGCCCGGCCCGGCCTGGCCGCTGAGGGAGAGCGGGCTCGGCAGTGCTCGTCCCCCGGCCGGCGGGGTCCGGTTCTCCCCTTCCTCGGGGCTGCTCGCCGCTCGCTGGCGGGCCTCGCTGCCCAGAGCCGTGCGGGCGCCCTGCCTCCCACCGGATCCACGCCCGGCAGTTGTGTCCGGCTCGGGGCCGGGCCGTGCCGTGCCGTGCCCCGGGGGCAGTGCAGAAGGCGCTGAGCGGAGCTGTCCGGTTCTGCCCTCAGGATCTGGAGCGGCAGCTGTCTGAGGCGCAGAGCAAAGAGCATCTGCTCCAGAAGCGGCTGGCCCGGCTGGAGGAAGAGAACGAAAAGCTCCTGGCCCAGCTTGCGGAGAGCCAGTCCCAGGAAGGTGGGTGTTTGTTCCTCTTCCTGGGGGAAGGAGCGCTGCTGCTGCTGCTGCTGCTGCATCCCCTCCAAGCCCGTCACTGCTGGGGGAGGTCGGTGATGGTTGTGCGTCTGGTCCCAGCGGGCTGCGGTTACCTGAATGCACATCTTGCTCACGGGAATCACCTTCATGCTTTGGGTCCAGGCCGCTGTGACAGGGATTCTCTGGTTATGTTTGCGCACAGACTTTGTTCTGGCATCTAATCAATTGCTAATGCTGGATGGGTCCGCGTAATGCCTTAGGCAGGGCAGTGTTATCCCACTTCATGGGGGGGAACCGAGGCACAGAGTGAGGCTGTGTCTGCACTTGGGACCTTAGAAAAAATACCTCTGGTTCAGCTGCACTCCTGTTAGCACTGGGAAATTCTGAACAAGGCAGGGCATGTCAGCTTTTAAACGAGTACATTTACCTAGAAACTGTGTCTACACGAGGACTCCAGAGGCGATAACAGTGGTGCACGGCTTGTGGGGTCTCTTTCTAAAAACCTCTTACCCACACTGAAGTTGTTATTGCATGGGAAGCCTGCAAGAGTGCTGGGAACACAACCTAAGTCTGCAAAGTCCCAGCTGATGCCTGGACCACAAGATCTTATGTTAATCAGGGAGATGGTTGTGTGAATCTGGCTGTCTTTCTCAAATGGAAAACTTGTGTTTTAAAACATGCCCCAACCTGCCCCTTTGATGTCTTAAATGTTTTGTCTGCCCTTTGAGGATGGGGTTTCTAGTCAGAGGTTGGAGCTACTTCTACCTTTTTCCTTAATTGAGGTGTCCGTGCCAAATCCTCCTTCGGCTCCGTCACATGCCAAGCTCAGAATGAGTGCCCCTCTGTCCTGAGTAGCTCCTGTAGTAGCTATACACTGAATATACTCCAGGACTATTGTCCTTTGCCCAGGAAGGCTTCAGCTACTGTCTGAGAATGTCACACTTGTCCTTACTAGTTTTTTTCTTTCAGTTGTATCTTTCACTGTCAGCATTTGATAAAGCCACCCTGGGTGTGATCAGGGAATCTAGTAATTGATGAGTAAACTAAACCAAACCAAGTCTCTTAATTTTGTAAATAAAAAGACCTAGAGTAATAGTACAAGAGGAACCAACCACTAGCATGAGATAGCAGAGGGCCCGCTTCTCCACTGCAAAGCACTTGAAATTAGAGTCACAGAGGCAAGGAAATTGGAGCCTGTGGGAGCTAATTGGATTAAGACCCCACTATGCCTGAATGCATAGCAGGAGATTGTTGCTGCTTAAAATAAGATGTAAAAAGTATTTTTCAGGGAACAGGGAGGACAAGATTGCCTGTGAGGGAGAGGTGGTGGCTGCATACATGGCTGGCAGGCTTTTAACATATAAATAAGTAGGAGGCGTCAGTGATGTCACCTGCTGTCCGCCTGCCAGGTTAGGCTCTGGAAGGAGCTGCCAAAGTGACATGTCAGAAAAATGGTGAGTGTAAAGTTGGCCAGCATGTCATGCAGCAGGGAGAGGATGGTCCTGCTCTGCACCTCCAGGTGGCATGTGGAAGGGCACATTCTCTGATGAGTACCTCGATCTCATTAGGTACGGTGGGTGAGAGAAAAAGCTAGGAGAGGAGCAACTAAATGGCTGGAGACTAGAAGGCCCCATTGGGAGTTAAATTTGTGTAACATGGGGTGCACGGAGAGGAGGTATTCAGGGTGCTGTGTGAGGGAGCAATAGGAGGAAATGAAGGGGGAAACATTTGAATAATATCAGCAAGGTGTATGCGGGAGGTGAGGCGTTGATCTGAGAATCTCGGTGATCTTGGGATTCTGTAAGTTGATATCTAACTGGGTAATGCCAGTATTATCAGCTCCTGCAGGGAGAGAGGAAGGAGTTGCTGACCTGCCATCCCACACTGGTGCTTGATTACATTACCAAGTGACTCCTGCCTCTTCTGGATAGTAATGCATGGCATGGGGCAGTCTGGAGCCTTTGCAGGGAAGAGATGAGGGGGCTTACAATGTTTTGGCCTGTTATGCAGGGGGTAAGATTAAGGCCAGAACAGACCATTATGGTCATTTAATCTCTAAATTGCTCCAGCGTACCTTCACGAGAGGACCTAGCAAACTCCCCTGATAGCTAACCTTGGCTCTGTCTCATTGGTGTTAGCCACATTGGAAGTCCCAGCATGGATGGCTCTGGCTCCAGCAGCCTTCTCATCAGTTTGGCAGCCAGTCTAGCCAGTGGTATGGAAAATGGTTGTGGGTGACAGGAGCCCATTTACTCTGGAGCTCCCAGCATTGCAAACATCAATGCAGTTGCGTCTGTGTTGGCAGTGGTCCCGGAGGGGAGGTCTGAGAAGCTCCCTTGGGGTAGCAGTATTTGTGAGCGTGGAGCCCAGCAGGAGAGCAGAGCTACAACTGATGTGTGTTTTCTTGGTATTGGGTTTTAGACAGCACCTTACGGAAGGAAAGAGAAGTGATGCTGCGGTTGAAGGAGGTGGTGGACAAGCAGAGGGATGAGATTCGTGCACAAGCCCACGAGATCGTCTGCAAGAACCGTGACACAGAGGCGGTAAGAGGCAGGGTGCCTGTGGCTTATTCCAGTGCCGTGAGGAAGGGCATGGGAGGGTGCGGGAGCCGTGCCATGTCATCTGCTCTTGCACACACCATTGTCCCCCGTAACGTGCCAAGTGTATGCTCTAGGAGCTGATTGGGTTTATCTAGATTCTTATGCCATCCTTGTCACTGTAGTATCTGCGCATCTAATGTGCCCATGCCTCTCTGCCTTTCCTGGGAATGGCCCATGGCCTTACTCACACACGTGTGTCCCTGTGTAAGAGCAGAGCCTGGAGCTATATGCACAGCTGTCTCTCACTTGGCTCTGTCTGGTTTCTCAGCTGCAGGAGCAGTTAAATCGCTTCATGTCCATGAACGAGGACCTGCGCCATAAACTGGCTGTGGTGCAGGCTCAGCTCAAAAGTGCTCTGGAGAAGAAAGAGGATTTGGAGACTGTGGTGCTAGAAACCCAGAGGGAAGTAGACAGACTGACCAGGGCTGCATCTGCAGCATTCCTCAGGCCCAGTATGGTGAGTGAGTCAGAACCCTGCAATATCCACTCTACAGTGAGTCACTAGAGCAGAATAAGTGCTCCTCGCCACTGCACGAGGCTGCAGTAAACCACTGACTGATCAGGATGTGTTAGAATGATCATCGCATGGGCTCTCTCTCAACTTCAGGTCTTAGCCAAAGACTGATAACAAGATTGTTTCATGGTATTGGTGGCAGGAAGCCTGAGAGAGAATTCATGGGTCTGCTGTTTTAGCAGGGAGTACAGGCAGGAGTTAAGGAAGATAAGGATACTGTAGTGATAAAGAGACTGCATTAGTCCCTGCCACAGAGGACACGGGCAAGTTATCTGCCCCATACCTGTTCTTTTCAGGTACTAAAGTAGAGGTGCTATCAGAGACGGAAGTATGAAAAGAATTACTGGAACAAATTGATACATTTATGGACAAGTCAACAGACCCAGAGTTCTGGAGAAACTGAAAAAGCATTAAAAATCTTAGGGTGCTGGATGGAAACAAACATACCTATCTTTCAGAGGCATCAGTAGTTCCTCTTTAGACATGACCTGTGATTCCCATCATTGTGGAGATGTTTCCTACAGTTAATGTTTAGCTCTCTAAGAGCTAAACAATTTCCCTGTTAATAGCCTCTCATTAGAATTATTGCATTAGAACTGCCACCTTTTCTGCCCTTCAGGAGAAGAGATGGGGCCTCACTGGTACAGGCTTGTGACAGAGCGGAATAAGGTGAACTCCCCTCTGCTCTCCCCCACACCTCACTAGATTTCATTGTATTTAAATGGATGTAAATAGTAAAGAAAAGTGTCCTTATCCATGCACAAACTGCATAGCACTCACGAGATTGCATTGCTGTGTAGCTGTGCACGTCACTGCCTCTCTGTAGCCTTTAGCCCTGAGACCCTCCGCTACAGAGAAATCAATGAGAATCCTCCTGACCGTTGAAGAGCTCTGCTGCCAGAGCAGTGTCTGTCCCATCTCAAGCTGTCAGTGTGTATTTGTGAAGGAGAGGCTGCACAGTGCACAGAGAGAGTTTCAAGAGAACCCTGAATGCCAGGTGTGATGCACACCAGACCACTTTACAACCAGAGATTTTCTACATTTTAGACAGATGGCTGGAAAACCAAACTGATCCTTAGCTTTAAAATTTCCTAGCTTTAGACTAGAGTTCAGATTTGTTGTTATAGCTAGCTAATGAAATCCAGCTGTAGCACTGAATGCAGGGTCAAGGGGAATTCTTCTTGCATGTGCTCCCCCATCTGTACCTGTCTCATCAGCCGTGGCATCTCCCCTGGACCCTGTAGCATCTTAGGCAAGCTTCCTCCCCTGGCTTGTGTCCTGTTTGTAGCAAGAGGGACTGGCAGGCAATTGCACTGGCTCACCTGTCTTCCCGGGCTCTACTCAGATTTTCCCTCTCTTCGAATCCCTAGGATGAAGCAGCATCACCTGGGGAGGAGCTGCAGCATTCAGACTGGGGCAGGAACTCTGCTCAGAGCTGCTTCTCTAAAGAAGAGTTCCAGCAAATCCTGCAGGAGCGGAATGAGCTCAAGACCAGCCTGTTCTTGGTGCAGGAGGAGCTGGCATATTACCAACGGTGAGCCTTGCAGCAGACAGGGAGCTGGCGTGCCCACAGCCCTGCATCAAACTGGGGGTTGGAGGGCATGGTGCTGACTGTAGGGAAGTCCTCCAGTGAGTGCCTCTAGGCATGTTGCAGGACCACAGAGTGTGAGAGAGGGCACTGTCCAGCATACCTGAAGCACTGATTACAGGGGGAGAGGAAGCATGTTCCTGGGTGACCAGTACTGCAGTCACTTCAAGGAAAAAAGTCACTGCTGCCTCCTGTGGGTGTCCTCTGGCCCTGGTGGGCTGCCTCGGTGCCATCCAGGTCTATTAAGATTCTGATCTGCAACTCCCTCCCTGGCATTTGATTGCAGAGTTGCCTTGAGCTGGCTGCAACCCTGGGCGACTAGACAAGCCCTTGTGGGAGGGGAGGGATTGACCCCTCCCTTTTGCTTCACCTAGCAGATTGGCACTCTGGAGGTGGATTCATATGCACCACACCCTCCAGCCTTACAACCCTGCCCTGCTGCCCCCTCTTCCCAGGGATGGGGATGTGCTAGTTTCTGCCTCATCTCACCCTGCATGTGATCCTCTTCTGCCTGGGCTGAGAGACCTCCAGGATGGCCTGTCTGGGATAATTCCTCTGTGCCAGGATTAGGGTACTCTGTAGGGAGGGGCTGATTGTTCCTGTCTCTGCTGGAGGCTGTGAGCCCTGGGGACATCACTCTAGTTGTGGAATGTATTCCTTGCCTGCTCCCAGGAACTCTGGGGCCAGAGGTCTGCCAGGCTCTCTGTGCACTGGCTGGCTTGTTTCCCCAGGGAGCTGCTGAACGATGAGCGAATCCCGTGCCTCCTGCTGGACGCAATGAAATCCACCATCAAAAAACAGCGGGAAAAAATCCGAGCCAAGATGTTGGGGACTGTGGAGGAGCCAGCAAGCAGGTGAGTCTGCGGCTGACTGCACGGCCTGGGTGCTCGGGCTGGGGTGGCTCCCGCTTATTCCACGACTGGAAGGACACTGGTGGTCATGGCTTGTGGCCTTTCCCTGTGAGTGCAACGTTTCTCCCACAGCTCAGAAGGAAGGAGAGAACTACCTCTGCCTGGGAAGGGCCTCCAGTGCCTGCCTCTCACACCAGCTGGGACTCAAGGAGGAATGTTGCTGTGCGGCACAGGCTCCTCACTGGGGCCCCTGGTATCACAATACCTGGGCATCAGGGGCTCCTAATCACAGGGCACTCAGTATGTTTTATTGCTTCTGGGCTGCGTGCAGCTTGCTAGGCTTTTGGATGCCATTTGCCACTGCAGTGGAGTCTGGTGAAGTGGGTATGAGGCTGGGGAAACCAGAAGTGCTGGCGAAGGACTGGCCACTGAGCAGGGCCCTCCTGCGTGATGCTGTCAGAAGCTGTCCTGAGGGGCGGTATTGAAGATGGCAGCTGGGATGTTCCATGGAGGGCCAGCTGGATTCCTGGGAGTGGCACCCACTCCTGCAAATACAGAGCGACTCAGTTACCTGTTTGTAAATTGTAGCAGACCCCAGCTCCTTGCCCTGATCTGTGGGCTGCGTCATCTTCACCTGCGGAATGGACTGGAGGGGTGCGTGTGGAGTGCAGATCAGTGTTTTTTAAACTGTCTTGAATAAAGATCTGAAATGGGCGTAGCTTTTCTACAGGGCTTTGATCAACTGCTGCTCCCTTACCCTCTTCTGCAGGGGACTGACTTTTGGCTTGGGGGAGAGAGACCTCCAGAGGGGAGGGGGAAACCGACATTCTAAGAATGTCCTATGATGGAAGCAGGCATCTGAAGTGCCCATGCAGGCTAGACTCCCAGTGGGGGGGAACCAGATATTAAGGAGCAGAGACTTGTCCTCCCACCCCGCACCGTATCTGTAATAAACATTTGTCGTGGTGAGCTAGAATCTGCACGTTCATCACCTGAGGCTGGATAGGTGAAGGCCTTGTCTTCACCAGGGAAGAAGTGTGTTCTTAGTCGTTAACAGGTGAAATCCTAGTGAAGGCAAAGCAGCTTGTAGTATTTATTAAATTAAGAGGTCATGGTCAACCCCTGGTTTCCCCCATTAGCTTTAAATCAACATCTGCGCTCATATGAAAACTACAAGCGGTGGTGGGGGTAGGATTTACCTCATCTTAACTTGCATTCAGCACATCCCTTTTCCTGCTGAAGACTCGCTGTGGGGTACTGTAGGGTGGGTGTGGCTCTCCCCAGTGTGGATCTAAAGGGGGAGTCCCCTAGTGATTCTGGGTACAGAGAGAGAGCAGCTGTGGCCAGGTCTCTGGCACAACTAGAAAGAAATGGTTTTCCTGGTGGTGTGTGTACCCCTCCCCCTAACTTCTCACACAGGAAATAGCTTCTCTGCTTAGCCTCCCCTGTAGAGTTGGAATATTCTTTAATAAATGGGACAGTAGTAGCTCACCCTGGAGAGCCCTGTGTGGGCTAAGAAGGGTCTAGGGCGAGCAGTGCTGTGGCCCTAACAGCCTCTCCAGAGAGGGGCTGGGCTAGTGACCTGCCCTAACAAACCTCATGTGGACTCTAAAGTCTCTGTCTTGGCTTAGCAGGGCTGGCCCTTGGTTCCTATTCTCGACACCCTCTGGGATTTGGCCAGTCCTGGCTCTGTCTGGCTTTGCCTCTGGCTAGAGCCATTACTGTTTGAATGGGATTGTTACTATTCAAGTTAGCATACATGGCTGTCCCTAATCCTATGATCCTGGCCAGGCCCTGAATGTGGTATGTCCCTGCCTATGCTGAACATGAAGCGGTGCAGCTGTGAGCTAATAGGGGACCACCACCTATTTAAACATACCCCATCTTTCTTCTGCTGCCAACAGCTGCTCTGGACTTCAGCAGCAGCCCTCTCATTTGTCTCCACTAGCAAAGAGTCCTTCCCCTTACTCTGCACTGACATGGCCATGGCCCTCTGCAAACCCTAGAACCTTACAGTCCAGTTCAGTATTTGCAAAGCACAGAGCTTACCAAGTAGCTAGGTGCAGACTCAGCTTTCCTCTCCACAGCTCCCTGCAGCCCAGGTGGCTCAATAGAAAGCCTTTGCAGTTAGTAAAAGCAATTAGTCTTGTAGCACTTTAAAGACTAACAAATTTCTGCAGGAATTGAATTTGTTAGCCTTTAAAGTGCTACAAGATTCTCGTTGCTTTTGCTGTACACAGACTAACACGACTACCCCCCCCTAGAACTTTGCAGTTAGTGGCATTCCTGCTGTTAATTGCAGAAGAGCTCATGCCTGACCTGGGGAAATCCCAGCCTTAACAGAATCCTGTGCCTCATAATTACCTCCATCAGGGGATGAGGCCAGCCTGAGGGATGAGCAGCTGCAGCTGGTGTTGGATGTGGAAGAGGTAGGCCTAGCTATAAAGTTGAGAATTCACATGCTCAAATGTCCTATGTCTACATCCCTCCCTGCTTTTAGCGTCTGCACTGCCCTGTGTAGATGGGCAGCCCTGCAAAGGGCTGAAGCTAACTCCTCTCAGGTTTTGCCTTGGTCTAGCTACTTAACCCCTTTTGAGGCCACCAGACTCTACTTCACCTTGTTTAAAGCAGGTTTTGGTGATACACACTAGATGTTCCACTATAGTTTGGGGTCTGTGGGCCTTCTTTTGTTGGGCAGGAGATAACCCCTCCTGGGGCAAACTAGTACTTCACAGTTGATAATGTTTGTTCTGACAGGGGGGTTACAGCTTCAGAGCAAACACTTACATGTTACCTTATAACATGGGATATAGATATTTGAGATTATGAAATGCTTGTATGTTGCTGCATGTATTAGAGTCTAAACACTAAATACATTCATATAAGACTAATACCTATTTAGAACACAACTAACATACAGGTGACCTGATCTGGGCTCCAGCTATGAGGTTGTCAGGCCTTAGCTAATGCCTGCAGTCTGGGCAAGAGCTGGCATTTGGCCTGCTGGCATCATACTAACAAGGCTGAGAAATTTCTTCAGAATGTCTCTAGTTCAGCAAGGGTGAAGGGGCTCTGTGTGTTACTTTCCATCACAGGGCAGTCCAGGCAGTGAGGGACTGGGCCTGGAGTCACTGTTCGGCTAGTAGAAAGCTGTTGTGTGTGGGGGTGGAGCAGTGAGAAGAAAGGATTGGGGACTGGGCTGATGCTGGCTGCTGCTCTGTGGTAAGCCACTTGCAGGGACCATAGGAAGGCCCCTTTACCTCCTTGAACCTCAGTCACCCTAGGGCCAAAACAGTTCCTGTAGTGAAACTGCAAAGCTGTGTGTGACCTGAGCTCCTCGGGGGAGTGTGTGTCTGTCTCGTTAATTTACATGTGTTTAAATATTTGAAAAATAAGAACATAGTGACCATCTGTGCTGTTGGCCTCTAGCGGAACCATGGTGAGATAGCTTAAACAGGACAAACTGCAGAGAATGGGGCAGGCAAAGCCCTAAATGCTGGTGGATTTTCTTCCATAAGAGATACCAAGTCAGCAACAAACAGGTTGTGATGACCTCACTGGTCATTCAGTAGACAAAATACAGTTCCCTTAAAACTATCCAGCCAATACCCAGACAGCCAAGTCAAATATGATGGGGATTACTGAAAATCTTTATCATATGTAAAAAAAATTCTACCAATGCCAAAGGATTGGATACATTACCAAACAGGTCAGTGAATAGTTCAGATCTTACCCAAATACACACTTAAAGCCAATGCTTATTAACTAAACTAACATTTATTTTAAAAAAAGGAAAGAGAATAATGGTTAAAAGGTCAGTATACATACACAGATGAAAATAAAGCTCTTAGGTCAGTTTCAAAGTAGAGATGATAACTGAATTGCAAAGTTCTTAAATTGCAAAGTCTCTGAAATTACCCAAACAGTTTGGAGGTCTTCAGTCCTTGTTTAGAGCTTCTTTGTTAGAAATCCAGTCCAGAAAAAACTAAATAGTCCATGTGCAGAGTTTGTTCAAAGTCTCTCATGAGAATTAGCAGGGTGATTCCAGGCTGGTGCTAGGATCTCAATCTTGCGATCCAAACTTTCCCTGACGAGCTTGAACAGATTTGAGACAAAAAGGCTCAGTCCCCTAGAGTCTTTTAGAGATCCATGCAGGCTGACCAATATTTTCTTGACAGCAGGTGCTTCCTTGAACAATTAAGAGATGATTACTTGGGACTCTGAAGTATCATCTCCTATGTCCTGTGCACATGGGTAACTAGTTACATTAGCACAAGGTAATTGGCCATTTACAACCATTTACAAATATTTGCTACTTAAACTTCAAAGAGAAATACAAACAATGGTATTGTTACATTCAAAGTTCCATCTACATTTTCATATGTTCCTTTTCAACTTTTAATCAATAGAACAGTGATTGACAGGAAAGCAGTTTCTGCTAACCTCTAACCAGAGATATGTAAACAACATCAACTAACTGCCAACAATATACTTGCAGATCAAAGCTCTAGTCTACTTATGAGGAATGACCCTCACTACCATTGTATTTTCCTATAATATATCTTCAAAGGTCAGATTTTTGGCCATGCAATTTGTAAAGTTGCTTGGCTTTTTCTGGACTAGCATCAGACCATCACTGTCATACATCTATACAGCATTGTGAACACTAAAGAAAGTGCTTTGCTGATGGAGACGCTGTTGAGATGAAGTAAAGTTTGCAAAGTGCTTTGCAGGTGAAGAGCACTGAGTAATTGTGCTGAGCGTAAGTTGTGATTCTGTATGAAACGTGCAAAACAATTCCTGTACCCACCACTAAAATGCAGCCACTGCTGAGAGTGGGACAGGGGTGCAGCTGACTGTTCATTCTGAGAAATCACCTGGAGACAAGCAAATGCAGCACCATCCTTCCAAAAAGGGAAGAGTAGCTCCTAACTCCTCATGCCTGATGACCTTCTGGGGATTATTCAGGTTGGTAGAAGGGGGAGTAGCTAGGACTCCGGGGAGAAAAATAACAAAGGGGAAAACAGGCTTAATGGCGAGAAGAACCTCTCTGCCAATGAGAAGTGTTGCGCTGTGGCAAGGCAGTGGAAATCCTGTTGCTGGAGACCCTAGACTGTTGGCAACAATCCTGCCCTGTTTCCGGGAAATGGACTGGGTGGGACCCAAGAGATCTTCTCTAGTGCTTTCAAATATTGTGACTACAGTAGCTATTTAACAGCTGCATAGCAGTCCTGCAATCAGTTTAGGGTGGAAAATGAAGGCAAATCCTTGTCCAGCTGAACATGGAGAAGGGAGGAAGCAGAAAGTGATTGCCCTTTGGAACTTGGCTGGGATCCTGGATCACATCCAACACCTTTACTCTTACAGAGAGTGCCTTGGGATCTGTGATGGGCATGGGTAGTCAGAGCCTCAGTTTTGTACCGCATCCACAAAGGAGTGTGCAGTGCTGCACGCACCGTGGGCTTTTTTAGGTAACCGCTTACAGAGATCAAACCCCCATGGAGCTGACTCTAGAGTAGGGTATCCTGTGGGCTGGGCAGGATTCCTATGATGCGTTGTGTGATGGAGTTGTTGCCCACCCCTCCCACATATGCATATCATTTGTGATTTGGGGGGATCTGGCATTCTTATTTCTGCTCATATAGCATCAGGCATGAGTAAGCAGGGCAGAGGGTTTCTGACTCACTGTTTCTTTGCTTTTTGCACCCTAGTGATGAAGATGCGGGTTCATGGCTCCCAACACCAAGTGCAGACTGTGTGGACTCTCAGCTACCTGAATCCAAAATCAAGAGCTTGTAAGTTTGCACCTGATGGGCTGATTTGGGGAGGTATCCGTAGAGTTAGAGAGAGGAATAACTAGCCTGTAGGGCATTAGAAATGAGGTTGTATCTGTGGAGAACAGTGTGCGCAGCACTGTATGAGGAGGTGCAGTCCCTGCCCCAAAGTACTGGCACCTTAGTACAGAGGAGCACACACAGCGCATCGCATCAGGAGCTGGCATGTGTGTGAGGTGCTCTGAGACGCTGCTCCAGGCTTGCTATTCTGATTCTTAAGCCCTAGTGTGACTAGCTGCCTCCTCCCCAGTGATGCCACAGGACAGTCGCAGCCCGTGTCTCTCAGTTCCAGGCACTGCGGTTGGGTCTGGAGCGCCGGGCAGTGCTTAAAGTAGGTGAGTGAGGGCTTGGCAACATAACAAAAAATGAAATCAAGCTGAGGGACACACTGAAGCAGGTCCAGGCAAAGCTGCCGCTCCCAGATTAGGGCAGGCCCCCCACTTTTTTCAGACATGTTAATTGCAGGCACCAGGTGTTGATGGACGAAGCCGTCCCTGGTGCCGTCAGGTGTCTCCAGTCTCTCTTGTGGGATGTTCACTGCCTCTGCTCATCCATTCTCTTTCTGCTTTCCCTGCAGTTTTGGTCTGTGGTATCACAGCAGCAGCAACCCCCCCCCCAACCCAGGCTGCTCAAGCGTGTGGGAAATCATTGACTCACAGGATGTGCAGTTTGAGCAGGAGGAAGAGAACAAACCCACACATGGCTCCCCCGACAGACTGGTGCCTCCTCCCTGACCTCAGCTGCGCGGGATGCCAGCAAGTGGCCTGTCAGCAGCAGCTGCCCCTCCCAGCCCCTCTCCCTGAAGCAGTCTCATGGGAGGGTCAGTAGGCTCAGCACCCTTGGAAACATTGGTCCTCCATTGCGGCAGCGAGCGTTGGACGTGCAGCTGCACAAGACACAATGAAAACCTGATTTGTGTAGGGCTAGATGGCCCTGCCCCCAGCCCATGCCTGCAGCTCATCTGTGTTTGCAGTTCAGATGCCCCAGTCAATGCTCCTGCTCCATCCACACTTGTAGCTCAGCCCCCATCGAATGCCTGTACCCCGTCCGTCATCGCAGCCCCACCCAATATCTGCACTGCACCCCTGCTCATGCCCTAGCCAACGCCCATTCTGTGTCCACACTGGTGGTTTGGCCACCACAGTCAGCGCCTGGCCATGCTTTCCCATGGTCGTCCCAGCTAATGTCTGCATCCTACCTGTGCTGGTGCCCCAGCCATCCGCTGGGCCCCACCAGTGCTCATGCCTTGGCCACTCAACCAGCACCTATGCTCACACCCAGCTGGGCTCACGGCTTGGCTGCCCCAGCCAGCGCCTGCAGCCAGGCTGCACTTGCAGCTCAGCTGCCCGGTTGCTGGCTGCTGTCCTGATACAGGTGCTAACTTGTCTAGTGTAAATGTACCCAGACTATGGCTCGATGGATGTATTTGCTTTGTGACCTCGCAGCAGGATCCTGCAATGCACTGACCCCAGAGAAGAGGTGCCATGGAGCCTGTGGCCAGGGCTCTTCTGTGTTACATTAGGACCATGTGCGTAGCAGTGACCAGTGCGTGGCACTGGTGCGTGTGCGGGAAGTGGAGCTGTTTTAGTCTCTGGGAGTTTCTCTGTTATTGGGATGCGGGGGCTTTCTTTTGGGTATGTTAGTCTTACTGTAGAATTGAGATCAGCCCTAGAAATAAATCCTTTGAGTGCTGCTCAAAAGCGCCTGGCATGGCCTGTGCTCTGTTCTTCCTCGGGAATTGTGCCAGGGATCAGCTTTGGAGGCTGCAGGAGTCCAGCCAGCAAGGGCTCCTAGCCTACCCCTTCCACAATGGCCCTGCTTTACCTGGTCACCCCTCCGGTGCACAGCCACACTTCCAGTCCCTGTTCCCATCTCTGTTTCAGCCCAGCTCCCAGCCACCATGCTGGGATAGAGCTGGTTTTGGGCAGTTTGGATTAGTTTTTCCTTCGGCTCCTGCTTTGTGAGGAGGTAAATTTGCAGGCCAGTGCTTGGAAATGCCCCGCCCCCCCTCCTCTTCTAGCTAGGAGCTCTCCCCATGGACTGAATACACCTCCTGACCTCCTCTAGGTCATCGTGCAGGAAAAAGGTGTTTCCTGTGAATCTGCTGACAAAAAGAGCCTGGGAGAGAAAACAGGCGGTCCCTGCTCTGTGCTTTCCGCAAACTGGCTCCTGCGTAGTTTCATGAACAGAACGGGGGCGTGCTGTGCTGGCAGCTCTTAATCTTGCCAAGGAGTGCAGTCTCCACCAGAGCCCAAAGGGCATTGGAGCCTGGTAACACACACATGCTGCTTCAGCCCCAGCGCCAGGTGGAGGTGGGGCATGGAAAGCAGTGTGCTCCGCTATGCCAGGGAGGCATGGAGTGGGAGGCTGGGCTGTGAGGAGCTGGGAGTAGAGGACATGGTACTTCGGTGGACTGGATGGGAGGGCAGGCTGAGATGGCGTTTGGGGGTGGGTGATGGAGACACAGGAGGCGGAGTGGCGTGGGGAACTGGGACTGTGGCAGTTGGGGATTGTTGTCCCTATGACAACGCCTGTAGCACCTATTGGGCTTTGCCAGCAGCAAGGAATTCCCTTCACCATGATGCTGGCTGTAGGGGCTCCCCTGTTTCTACTGCTGCAGAGAGAGGTGGGATATAAAAATAGCACGTGCCCGTGTATGCCCTGCCCCCACTTCCTTTCCATCCCTGCTGGCTCCTTGCATGTGAGGGATTTTTTCGCCTCCTCCTGCATTTCCTCAGGAAAAAGCAAGGAGGAAACTTGAGGCCAGAGAGAGGGAGAGGCAGAAACTGAGAGGAAGCCAGACAGACAGACCCAACTGACAGACAAGAAACCTGCATACAGCCCACATCTTGGCTTGGAAGCCCCTTGTGGCCAGCAGCACCGTGTCCCAGACCAAGATGGTGCAGCTGCTGTTACTCTTTTGTCTCCAGTTCTGGCCATGGATTGGGAACGCTGCTCAAGTGCTGGATCCGAATGGGAGGAATGTGTGCAATACTACCAGGTAGGTGCCCAGTACCCTTCTTTGCCTACCTTCCCCCTCTGCTTCATACCCATCTCAGCACTCCCTTTCCACATCAGGGCAAGAGGAAGTAATCCTGTAGTAGAGATTAATACCCTGCCACCTTTTGACTGACATACTCAGTAGAATAAGCTCCCTGAGCTCGAACTGTATGGCCCAAGGGTTAAAGGGAACGGGCGTGTGGGTGTGTGGTAGCACAGAGATCGCTGCAAGAGAGTTTAATCACACAGGGAACAAGTTCTTGTTTAATACTAGAGGGATAACTGTGTGTGCAGGAAGGGGATCATGCAGGCAAAGAAGTGTGTTTAATAGCACAGGGCTAGCTCTGTGTGTGTGTGTGTGTGTGTGTGTGTGTGTGTGTGTGTGTGAGAGAGAGAGAGGGCTCAGGCAGAGACATGTTTAATAACAACATGGGGATAGCTCTGTGTGTGTGAGTGGGATCACACAAGCAGAGACATGTTTGTTTAATAACACAGGGATAGCTGTGTGGGTAGGGGTGTGTGTGTGAGAGAGAGAGAGAGAGGGATCACATGGGCAGAGGAGCGTGTGTGTTTAATAGCACAGAGATAGCTGAGGGGGTGGGCAGGGTTACTTTTAGTCTGTTGCTATATCTCAGGTGGTGCCAGCATGCTCAGCGCTGCACAGCTAGAGTGAGCCAGTCCCTGTCCCAAGGAGTTCACTATCTAACACGGACACAGACAGCAAGTCAAGCCCAGAAAGCACCAGGCAGCCATGTGGTTAGGAGGCAGAGTACTGCCCCAGGTTTTATGGCGTTTTAAACTGTAACGGTGTAAAACTAACTGATGGTATGACAATGTTCATGAGCCTGTGGAACGAGGCACATCCAGCTCTCTGACTCCACTCTCGGTAACACACTGGGAGTTAGTATTATCCATCACACAAAAAGGGTCTAGAGTTGCCTGGTGTCTTTGCTTGGGATTGCTCTGTCCTGTGAACTCAGCAGGAGCCTCCTGTAGTCCCTGCCCTTCGGGCCCTGGTCCATGATTTCTCAGCCATTGTGGTATTGTCTAGTGGAGTCTTTATTACTTGGTGGCCCCTGCGCAGCTGGCTGCTACCAGCAGGTGAAAGAATCCAGAGACTTGCGCATGCCTCCTACAAAAAGCAAGCTGCAAACACTGGTATCTCCTTGAGCACCTGGAGACAGCGCTGGCAGAGCCAGTCAGGCCAGCCTTCGTCCTGCAGCCATGATTGCTAACTGTAGTCTGACAGAGCCCATGACCGCCTCCCATTGCTCTGGTGTCCTTCCCAGCAGGGCAATGCCTCCAAACTTAGGCACATCCTCCTTCAGCATGTTCCAGGCTGAACCTTGGGGGAGGTGCTTCTGGCTGAGCCTCCTAGATGATATGGGCTTTAATGCAAACATATGAGCATTATCTCCACCCCAGTATATTGCCCCTTTCATGAACCCTTGCTGCCCAGCTCCCTGCTCCTATGCTAATGGATCTCTTCCCTCCCCAGCCTTGTAGTCCCTGCAGCTCTGGTATGCTGCCCTGGCTGGAAACAGGAAGGCAGCGCGTGCACAGCTGGTGAGTCATCAGTGGCTTTAAATCTCATGCCTTTATCATTTTGCCCAGCCCCTTTTAGGCTGTTTGGTGTGCATTTTCTGCAGCTCAGTGCTTTGCTGCTCAGAGTCCAGCGACATTCTGGGAAGGTTGTGGGGAATGGGGACTCAAACTTTATGCATAGTACTAGAACATATGAACGGCCACACTGGGTCAGACCCAGGGGTCTATCTAGCCCAGTATCCTGTGTTCCGACAGTGGCCAATGCCAGCTGCTGCAGAGTGAATGAACAGAACAGGCAATCATCAAGTGATCCATCCTGTCGCCCATTCCCAGCTTCTGGCAAACAGAGGCTAGGGACACTTCAGAGCATGGCTTTGCATCCCTGCCCATCCTGGCTAATAGCCATTGATAGACCTATCCTCCAGGAACTTAATATCTAGTTCTTTTTTTAACCCTATTATAGTCTTGGCCTTCACACCATCCTCTGGCAAGGAGTTCACAGGCTGGCTGTACACTGTGTGAAGAAATACGTCCTTTTGTTTGTTTTAAACCTGCTGCCTGTTCATTTCATTTCATTAAGAAATTATGCCCTGGCTGCACTGAGCTATCTACAGGAGCTGTTGGAGAGGGGGCATTTGTGACTCACTGGCTATATCTCATTTCCACTTTATGCCTCTTCCCTCGAGGCTAAAGGGTGCTCCTTTCAGGTGTAGAATGCTCTGCTGTGGCATGATGCAAACCAAATCAGGGGTTGCAGAGCTGTGAAGCCGCTCATGAAGGTGCGGCTTTGGGCCTTATTGTGTCTGTCCAGCTGCACCCATGTCTGGGGTTAAAGTAGGCTGACACAGGAGGTGAGCACTCAGAGTACCAGCCATCAGGTGGGAGAGCTGCTCTCCCAAGCCAAGGAGAGGTGGAGGGAAGCTCCCCTTTGCTCTTCACAGAAAAGGGGAACCATGATGCTTTCCGCCCCCCTCTCCCCCACGCTTTAACCCTTGCTCAGATGAACTCCCACCATCAGAATTTGCTACAGAGCCCATCACCTCAGCATCGAAAAGCTGCATGTGCTGTTCACATCATAGGATGTGAGACAGCCATTTCTCAAAAAGCCTGACGTGCCCTGCCAGGCCTGGTGAGGTTGTATTGGCCATTTCCAGCCCCAGCCTCAACTTTCTGGGGCCAGCCAGAACAGAGTGTGTCCCAGACTTCATAGAACTCGGCGCAGAATCCCCCACCTCACTCCATGGAGCCAGCACTTGGGGGTGCTGATGGGGAACTGGAGTCACTGACAGGCTAGGTTGCTAGCCCAGATCCACAGGGACAAGGAGTTGGAGGCCAAAGGGCCTTTGCCCCCAGAGGCTCTGGAGAAGCTGCTGGTGCCCAGCCTATCAGTGCTTCCTCTCCCTGGCCACGTGCCTACCAGCGGCCTCCTGCTGGGGGGGGCCTGGCTCCTGATTAGCTTGCCTGCTGTTGACAGCGCTGTGTGAAGGGGAGGATGCTTGCAAAATGGACGAGGTGTGTGTGAGACCTGGGATCTGCCGCTGCAAACCCGGCTTCTTTGGAGCCAACTGCAACTCCCGTGAGTATGGAGGTGGGGGGTCTGGTAAGAAGGGGGCGGAGCAGACTCTCACCTTTAGCCATACAGGTAATCCCCTGTGATCCAGGGACTCCATATGTGACACAGGGCTCACTGCACCCACCAATAAGTTGGCTGGGCCCCAGGAGGTGAACGCAGGCCAGAGGGCCCAGCATGCTGGCACATGGTGACAGTTAAGTGCTCCAAGGTCCCAGCAGCCCCCGGCCCATTCCTGAGCACAACAGCTACACGCACATGCTCTAGCGCAGCCCAGACAGTGTTTGGGGCATGCAGCCTGATGTCTCCTTCCTATTGGGTGTAGGATGCCTCTTTGGTAGTCCCAGCTCCCTAGTCTCCCTGCAGCATAGAAACCACAAGCCTATGCCCGCTCATGGAGCTCACCCCAGCCCATTAGACAAGAACACCAACCCGTTGCCAGATTGCCCTCCGCCCTGTGGTACAGAGGCTCCTGCATGTCGTGATCTGTCATCTGTCTTGTTCCCTTTGTAGGCTGCCCTGACCAGTACTGGGGCTCAGACTGCAAGCAGAGCTGTTCATGCCATCCCAATGGGAAGTGTGACCCTGTAAGCGGCCAGTGCACTTGCAATGCCAACCACTGGGGAGCACTCTGCCAGTTCCCATGCCAGTGTGGTCCTCACGGCCACTGCAACACCCTCACTGGAGCCTGCCACTGTGAGCCAGGTTGGTGGGCACCGAACTGCAAGAAGCAGTGTCAGTGCAACCTGGCCAGCTCCCACTGTGACCCTGTCACAGGGCAGTGTGTCTGTGCCCAGGGCTGGTGGGGCAGGAGATGCAGCTTGAGGTGCACCTGCCACCTCTCACCCTGTGCCAAGGACTCAGGAAGGTGTGAGTGCAGGGCTGGATTCTGGGGGCCTTTGTGCCAGCATCATTGTGACTGCCTGCATGGGACCTGCAAGCCTCTGGATGGGCGTTGCAACTGCAACCCTGGCTATCAGGGCAGGAGCTGTGGCGATCCCTGTCCTGCCGGTTATTATGGATCTCAGTGCAGATACAGGTAAGAAGAATATCACTGGGTGTGCTTGTGACAAGGTGTTCTGCCAGAGGTGAGCGCACAGCATGTCTGGGGCTGCCTAGGCAGTCCGAACACCCAGAAGCCTGTGTGTCCTGTGGGGTGTGGAAGGGTCTAGGAGCAGATTGGGAGGAGTTCAGGGAGTGGGCAGCTGATGCTTTTAGACTGTGGGGCCCGGCTGTTGCATATACAAGGACTGAGAGGAAAGGGGCGGCGCGAGTGTGGGCTGGCTGCCCTGTTCATACTCTGGAAGGGTTGTGAGCTGCTTTCCTGGCTGGTGATGGAGCCTTTCCTGAGCCAGGGATGCCTGGCTGTGATCAGCTAACGAATGGGGCACAGGACTGCCCCCATGGGAAAGTCCTGTAGATGTCAGTAGAAAACTAGCTCCTTGGGTCTCAGACTGGGGGATGTGACCTGATTATGTGGGAGTTGCAAGCTGCGAGCCCTGGCCAGGCACAACTGTGCCTGTCTGTGAGCCTCCCTGCTTCCTCCTTGCAGAGGAACGTGGTGGGGGGAGGAGCAAGCGGTGACACACAGATTCTGCTCACATACCCCCACCCAACATTCCCAGACCCCTTGTGAATGGGGGAGTGAGGAGCAACTTTCCAGTGGGGAAAGTGACCTGGGTGCAGGGAGCCCTGATGCTGCTCCTCGCTCCCGCCCAAACCCCTAGAGATGCACAGAGGAGCAGCATAGCAGCAATACCAGCTGCTCCATACATGTAAGTCAGTTTCCCCAGGTGGGTGTGGGGGTGTGTGTGAAGGGGTGCAGGGATGAGGGGCAAAGAGGGCACAGTGTAGGGCTTATGGGGTGAAGGGGGAGTGGGGAGCCCATGGAGGCCAGGTTCGAAGGGGGCGGGGCAGCGCCCATGATGGCTAAGGGGTCACACTGAGAGGCTTACTGTGTGAAAGGGTCACTATACAAAAGGTTGGAGAACCATTGCTATAGCTCTTTTGTAGGCTAGTTCAGGGCCTACAGAGGGATCTCTTTCTCCATTACACTCTGCAGGATTTTAGAGTAGTATCTACAAAACCCTGTTAAATTCCTATAGGACCTCCTGGGATGTCAGCATCCCTGTTAAACTCTGTAGGATGTTTCCATAGGGGGTGACGGCCTCCACTGTAACTTTGGCTCGTCAGGGACTGTATTGAAGCTGTACAGAGGGAAGCCTCAGAGGAAGGCTAGCAGAGGAAACACCTGCTTTAGAGAAGGGGGCTGAGGCCTCCGCCACACCGCTGTGTGTGAAAGCACTGTGGCCGGGTATGGCAGCACTGTGCAGGCTGTTAGTGACCTGAGCTCTCTCGGGAGCAGATTGCTTTGTTCCCAGGGTTGATGCTTCTGGCAGCATGCTGTATTTGGTCTTGACTGCAGAGCAGAGTCCTGTTTCCTTAGCTCTCTGCCCTATTTCTTTTGGTCTGGGATGTGGGGCTGCTGTTTCCCCAACTCTCATGCTGATTGTTCCTTACACCTCTGACTGTGCAGCTGTGGGCACTGCAAGCGGAGCCAGCCCTGCTCTCCTGTGGATGGGTTCTGCCTGGCATGTGAGTCTGGCTGGAACGGAACCCTCTGTAACCAGCTGTGCCCACCTGGATACTACGGGGAGAACTGCGCACAGGTGTGTCCCAACTGCCGAGAAGGAGAGGCCTGTCATCCAGAGACAGGGGCTTGCTTGAACTGTGACCCTGGCAAGACAGGACCCAGGTACCAACCCCTTCTCTCCTGTGTGATGCTTGCCCTATGGAGTTCAGTTTGCTGTTGCAGCCCCTGTCCTCAGGTTTCCTAGAGCATAAAGCAGAAAATATTTGTCTAAAAGCTTCATTCACGTACAGAGGCTTAGACACTGTGATGGTTACCTCTGAATAGACAGACAGCTTCTGGTTGGAGATTACCCAGCATGTAGTTCAATGGCACCGTTTCTCTTCTGGCCTAATGTGTGCATAGCAAGGCAGTATTCAGACACACTGGGATGTCTCCCTCTGTACTGTCTGCAGAAATCCTGGCATCAGGCCCCAGTCACACATCTGTGAGTACCAGAGAGCAATGACACCAAGTGCATCCCCAGGAGGACACTGCAACACAATCAGCCTTCTATATTTACAGGCTTGTCTATGGGTCCCCTTACTGTCCTGTCTTCAGGTTATCCCTATTTTACAGATGGGGAACTGAAGCACAGAAAGGCTAAATGTCTTTCCCACAGTCACACACACAGTCTCTCAGAACCAGGAACCCAGACCTCCTGGGTCCCACTCTAGTGTGTTAACCACAAAATCACCCTTCCCATCCTCCGGTAAGATTAACGACAAGTCACAGCCCTGTAGAGCAAAGTTAATACAAGTGGAAATGCAGAGCGGGCTCTGGACTGTGACAGAACAGCTGAGCCTTCAGACTAAGCTAAAGCCCCTCTGCATTGCCAGTCTCTCTCTTCTATGAGCTAGTAGCCACGTTCTCCCCTCTCTGCAGCTGTGAAGCACCCTGCCCTACTGGAACATTTGGAGATGGATGCCAGTTCACCTGTCCAGACTGTGTTAATGGGAGCTGTGATCCAGTGTCTGGGGAGTGTATCTGCCATGCTGGCTATTGGGGCACCAGGTAAATGCAAGGGGAGCTGTAGTGAGCAGGAGCTGGGATGTTTCCAAATGAGCATTTCCCATTTCTCTCTCTCTCTCTCCCCGCAGCTGCAATGAGACCTGCCCAGAGGGATTTTTTGGAGTGAACTGTTCCTCCCTGTGCCGATGTCCAAGAGGCCCCTGCCTCCCACACTCTGGAGAGTGTGTGCTCAGTAAGTGATATCCTCCACTGTGCCTTTGTGCATTTATTCCCTGTTAACCAGCACCTCCTGCCAAGCACAGATAATTGGTTTCATCTCCCCAAATATAAACCATGAATGTTTATAAAAAACTGAATTTTGTTGTGGTAGCCAAGGTGCCCTGTGGCTCCCAGCAAAGACGCTCTGCACAGGGTCATGCAGTTTCACTACTGCCATGCAGCATGAGCCTCCAGGAAACTCTCTTCCCTTTTCTCTGTAGATCAGAGAGGTGAGCTCTTTCCTCTCCCATTTCTGTGGCTTTGGTTTCCTTGTAATCTCTCCACACTGCCCTTGCTTGTTTAACTGGTGCAGCTGAGAGCAGCTGTCATACTAGAGCCAAGTACCACGATAGGTTGGATTGGGTTTCAAACTTAGAAGATCAGAGCCCACATGTTTGAAGCTGATTGTGCCTCACAAGCCCTTAATCTTGAGCTGGGCCTTAGATATTTCTGTCCCCGTGTCTTTGTTCCCATCTTACAGCGCAGGGTAATAGCATCCATAGCATTCATCAGGAATATGTAAGCGTGGAAGTAAAATGTTTAGCTGTGTTTAGAGTGAAGGTGTTTCTCTGAATCGGTCTCATGAAATTACAACAGAGAGATGGATCCAGCCTTGATTATAAAGTCACTTGATTGTAGGTAGATGAAGAATTGCTTTGTTTGTAGCAGTTAATTGAAGGACATAAGAGCACTGTGGACACAGGCTCTAAAAAAATGTGGAAATGCATCTGAATAAAATACGGCAGGGGAAAGTCTGAAATTGAATCTGAGACTTAGGAAGGGTGATTCTGGGCAAATGGGTTAGTGCCAGTGGGAGGACTTTCCTCTGAAGCATCTTGCACTGGCCTCTGCTGAAGGCAGACCACTGGAATAGATGGCCCGAAGGTCTGATCGTAGAAAGCAAATCCTTATGTTCCTGTATGTGCCATAGTGAGTCAAAGACTCTTTAGCATAGAAAATGTGTCTGGAATAGAGTCAACTTTCCTTTAATGTAGATACTTTCCTGCTTGGGAGTGGTGAGCACCCATCTCACTCATGGCTTTGCTAACCGGGGGGTGCCTGGTGCAAGAAATACACTCTCCTGCAATGTGGTGTGCTGAAAGAGCATGCCCTGGTGGGAACAAACTGCACTGAGCACATCTCAGCCAGTCCTGAGCTCCTGCCTCTTCCTGGATGAGGAGTGAGAGACCTGCGGCTGGTGTGCTGGTTCTGGGAGCTGGGTCTGGGCTGAGTTCGCTAACTATCCTTATGATGTGGAGCTATATGAATGGGACAGTTGGGACTGGACTGGATCTGTCTAGTACATTCTGAGACCACTATGACAGGTCCCCACATCAGAGATCTTACTAGCCTTCCTCCAGGATGGCTTTCCCAGTGCTCTGGAGTTGCCAGACAAGTAAGAATCTCATCCTGTTCTATACTGTTTCTCCCTGCAGGATCAAAGCACCAGGGAGCCCTGATAGCTGGCATTCTTATCCCATTGCTCCTCCTATTGCTCTGTGTCACCTGCTGTTGCTGTTGCTGTGGAACCAGCCAGTTGGATGCCAGAGACAGGTATTACTAAAAAAAGTCAGGTGCTGTAGAAATGTAGCTGCAAACTGAAGAGCCACATGCCTTGAGCACAGAGCTTTTGAAATACCCTAGAAGCAAGAGGAATTTTCTCTGTCCAATTAAAGTTAGCCCCAAGGCTAATAGTCATTAGCATCTTCCTCTGGTTCATTGCCTGATGGAATTACTTCAAAATGTCATGTTACTTCAATTTACTTCTCTGACTCATGTAGCTCTGTATACAGGATATGACTCAAACTGGGTCAGCTGATAGGTTACAGGACTTGGTCAAAAATGGAGCTGCCACGTCTGCAGGTTTCTCCCAAACTGATTCCAGCTCCATTTCCCAGCAAGAGACAGGAGTGAGTCCTGTTTAGTTGGAAAGTCAGTCTCCTCTGCCCACACATATCTTTTCTTTCTTTCCGAGGGCGGCTGATGGTGATGGTGATGCAGTCTCCAGAATGAAACATCATGTGCAGGGGGTGCTGGCAAATCTCAGCTCCATGTTACCTTGCCTCTCACTAGATGGCTACAAACTCCCCCGAGTCACAGGTAAGCAGGATTATTAGCACGGATCCCTGATGGATGCACTCTTTGTTCTGTCCTGCTTTGTCTGTGTCTTCACAGCTCCTTGAGGTAGGAACTGTATGTCCTTACGTTCATACTGTAAGTGCCATTGCAAACGAGCAAGCTGTGCCAGACAGTTAGTTGGTGACTGTCCCATGGAACATGTAGTCTAGGGCATCCCTGGTACAGTACAGACTAGAACATAGGCAGACTGGCATGCAGTCCTGAGAGCTAAATTGCTTCTTCCTCATAGTCTTGCTTCCCTTCCAGTCTCCCACCATGACACAGAGATTCCCTTCAATCCCAGCTTCATTGAACCGCCTTCTGCTGCCTGGGCCTCAGACAGCTCCTTCTCCTCCTCCTTTGACACTGACGATGAGGGTCCAGCCTACTGTGTCCCTGCCAGAGAAGGTAACAGTGCACAGTTGCTTCACCATCTCCTTAGAACTCATTTTCAACTCTCCTTCTCTCTTTCCTTTGCTCTGTGGGGGTGAAAGGTACCTCTGTGCAGAGGGCCCAGTGGGACAGAGACCCTTTGCTCAGCGTGAATTTCACTCTGTGTGCACTTGTGGGGAGGGATTTGCAAGGGACTTGTGTTACACACAGGCACCAGTTACTTTTATTTCCTTATGTTCCTTTCCATACAGGGAGGCTGAACTCTGTTTCTGGCCTTCCCATTAGTTTAGTGTTAAATGGAAATATGCTATGGTATGTGCCGGAGCTACATGTCTTCAGAAAATTGCTGATTTCACAACTCACTCCCTCAAATACGTTCAGAGCTCATTGCTGCTGTTTGTGCTTCCATTGCTGCCCCAGTTAAGACCCACTCTGGGCTCCCAGTGGCCTCAGTGTGTAACAGCTAGCTCATCGCCTTTCCCCACCATCCACTCCCATAAATCTAGAACAAAGTCTGTGAGTAAAGAAGGTCATGCAGCCCCAAACAGTGCCAGTTCCTGGGTACTTTAGTCCATTTGTTCTCAACCCACAGGCTGCTTGTGGCCCAAGTAGCACATTGCTGCGGCCCAGCTGGGTGCTAAAAAAAAAATGCAGTTTGCCACTCCTGGGTCCCAGCAGGGGATGGGCACGACTGAGGGGGAGACAGTGCCATGCAGCCCTGCTGGAGTGCTCCTTGCCATCAGGGAAGGTGAAACAGCGACCTGTGGCAGGGGAGGAGCTCAGCCAACAGTCAGCTGGCAGCCTGCTGCTTCCTCCCTTTCCGTGCTGCAGGGACATGCTATGTTTTAGGGTTGCCAGGAGTCCGGTTGAAAAGGGAACTGGTTACCATGGGCAGGAGGAGGCGAGTGCAGAGCAGGGCTTCCTCTGCTCAGCCTGTCAGGAGGAGGCCCACTCGGCCCCTCTCCCTGGCTGAGGCTGGCAGCTCTGGATCCTAGTGCCTGTCGTCATCCTCTTCTAGATATGCTGGGTCCTGTTCCTGTACAACAGTGAGTGCCCGTGGGGAGGCAGGGCAGGGGAGTGGATTGGGGAAAGAAAGGCAGTGGGGAAGGAAGAGAGATGGGATGGGGCAGGGGACAATGTGGACAGGAAGGTGATGGGATGGGGATGATTGAGAGTGACGCTGCACAGCCTCCTCAATTCTGGGCATCCGCACCAGAGGTAGCTGGAGAAATGGGGGGGCACATCCTCCCCCACACACTGGCCACAACTACATGTTGCCTTGGAGGGATGAGCACGCTCCAGGCTGCAGCCCACCCTGGGCTGCCTGCAGCAGACACCAACCTCCTCCCTGTCCCCAGCTGGCCATGTCCAGACACGGAGCTCACAGCCAGAGCAGAAGGCTGCCCTGTAAGCCTTGTCCCATCTCTGGGGGGAGAGCTGGTGCAGGGTGGAAATTTGTCCTGTGGGCAGCTTCTCAGCTAGGGTCCCCATGGCTTGGTGGGTGGGATCACCCCTACCCCTCTCTGGGAGCAGGCATCAAGGGATGTGTGCCCACGTGTGCAGCCACAGCAGGAAGGGGGGAGGAGCTCGTTCTCTCTCCCATGCAATCTCTGCTCTAATGAGGGCTCTAATGTCCTCCGCAGCAGTGACCCTCTCTGGCCTGGACAGCACCCCAGTGATCCACCCCTCCCCAAGTATTATACTTCATGGGCACTGGTCTCATCTGTCTCCCATGACTCTCACACACTGGCTCCCTCACACACACACTTCCCGTTTGTTTCACACAACTTTCACCTACGCACAGTCGCTCATTCTCATGTACACCCACTCACACACCTGTACAGAGCAGTGTGTTAACAGAAAACCCTTTATTTCAATGAAGAGACTGGGCTACTTTGGGGCTAGTTTTGAAGTGACTTACAGCTATGTGAAGTGATGTACAAGTAGCATATATTCTATATTGGGTGGATGCGGCCCACCTAACACAGCGAGAGCTGCATATGCAGCCCACAATGGTAAATAAGGTTGAGAACCACTGCTCTCGTCCCTAGAAGCCCCTAGTCATGGCAAAGAGGATAAAGGCCACATGTTCTAACCTTGAGCCCTGAGCTAAAGAGAAGCTTGTCTGTATGCTGGGGTCTTGGTTCTGGGAAGCCTGTGTGGCCACAGAAGAAGCAGCCTTTAACCCCCCTTCCCTTCCTTCTTCTCCAGATATTTCTGCGGTGTTAGGCTTTGAGCTTCAGGAAGGCAGCTCCACGTGTCATGAGTTTCCTGACGCATTAGCGTTTAACTCTGAGGACATCTCCCCGCCTTTCACTATCCCCCGCACATCCAGCATCGCCAGAGCCAAGAGGCCCTCGGTGTCTTTTGCAGAAGGAACTAAATTTGGCCCTCAGTGGCGAAGAGGCTCCGTGGAGACACCAAATACCACTCGGAAGCCCAAAGCCTCCTGGGGTCTCCCCAAGCTTCCCCCTCACCAGCCCCATGCTGACCCAAAGGAGGGGCCCCAAAAGGGTGGGTCGCCTGGTGACTGTTACGAAAACCCAGAACCCATCTCTGAGGCTGAGGTTAGCCACTGGCCCTCCCCCAAAGATAACCCAGGAGGCCGCAGGAAGGCAGTGTCCAGTGGCAGACATGTGGCCCAGAGAGTCGAGGCCCTTGAGGCAGCTTTGAATCCAAATGCTTTGGATGTAAGAGGGAAGGAGCAGAATGTCACAACCATTTATGTGACTGTGGGGACGGCAGGGAAAACCTCCAAGCCCAGTGAGAGCACCAATGGAAGCAGAGAGGGGACAGTGCAGGCTGTACTGAAACGTTTGGGTAGTATCCAGAGAGTAAAAAGGGCTTCCAGGGAGGAGCCACCAGTGAGGAAAAGCACTGAGAGCATCCAGAAACCTCCCCGCAGGGCCCTGGGCCAGGAGAGGGATTCCAAAAACATGTCCCCCCAGCCAGCCCCTCCGCACAAGGAGAGCTCCCAGAGTATAGACCTGGAGCCCTCTCCTGAGTGCCTCACAGATAGACACCAGTTAGACGTTCCTGTGAAGAGACAACCTCTCCTCTCCACATCTTCTGCATTTGAAAGACTGGTGCCTCAGGAAGGAGAAGACGAAGCCACAGGGAACAACAAGAAGAGTGACAGTCTTGAAGTGACCAGAATCCTAGAAACAAATGAACAGGCTGTTACTGAGGAGGAGCCAAAATATGAAAATGTGTCTCCAAATCACTGTCCCTCAGACGAGTCCCCTGCCACCTCCCCTGAGTGTGAGGCCAACACCTGAAAACCCACCCAGGACCCAAATCCTGCCTCTGTTTCAGAACTGTGAGAGTCATCATGATGGAGCTGAGGCCATAGGGAGTGGTGCACGAGCTCTTGGAGAATGCTAGGTCTGCAACACCTTCCAGACATGCCGCATGAACTAGATCAGAGTTTCTCAACCTTTTTGATACCAAGGACCAGCTTCCTGTACTGTGTCAGGGAGATCTCAGGGACCGGTGCCAGTCCATGGACTGGTCGTTGAGAAACCCTGAACTAGATGATTGTCTAGTGTTACCATTAAATCTCTGTGTCCCCATAGGGTCAGGTTCTGCATTGCACAGTGATGTTGGAATGAGGCACCGTGCTTTGTGTATCAATGTCATCTAATGGGGCCACTGAGATGCCTCCCTGAGTTCCACATTAGTCTTGCTGTGTAATGCACACGAGTCATTACCGTGACGGGACTGTGCTGCTGTCAAGTCAATTCAGGCACCTCCAGTACCAGTGGATTAGTCGAAGAAGTGTTTGCACCTGATCGCATGTTTATTGGGTGATGGTGGTGAAGGGCTACGTTCTTCGCTTGCTGGGCTGACCAACGAGACGCGGCTGTTTCTGAGGAACCTACCATCCATGTGAGATTCAGGAGTCTGAACTGCAGCAGAGTAACACAGACAGCTGATGCACGTGGGGTGTCATGCTCCCTGCCAGGTTACCTCTCCTTTGAATCAGGCACTTAGATGGGCCTGTCATGGGGGGCACTCACCGCTAGTGGCGTCTCCTCCTTGCCATCCTGGGGATTAGCTCTCGCCAGCCGTTATGCTCTCTTCTCGTGGTCTCTCTGACAGTGCCATTGCAGACTACTTGCCTCTAGCCCCAGACACACCTGCCTTCTCATAGGGTGTAACTTCAGACTCTCCTGCAACCCGGCCTCTACTGCCAGTTTCCTGCCTGTATACCCCAACCTAGCTCATTCCTCATTCAGTTAGGGGATTGCTTAGCCATCTGATTCCCTTCAGCTGTGGCCATTAACCCTTCAGAGCAAGTGTGGAGTGAACAGCCCATCACAGGACCCTGTTACTATTGTGTCTCAACCCTCACAATCACTGCTGAATTGTATCCTCTCACCCCCCTGTCTTGGGCAAATACCCTCATCTCCATGTTACAAGTGGGGTCTGAGACTCAGGCCACACCTACAGGATGGTGCGATAGCGCCACAGGAGCTGTGCCATAGTTGTGCTCCTGTAACACCATGATGTAGATGCTTCCTACAGAGATGTATGGGGCTTGTTCATCACTGTAGGAACTCCCCCTCTCTGAGACAGGAGCTAGGTTGATGGAAGCATTTTTCTGCTGACCTAGTTGCCTCTATGCTGGGATTTAGGTCGCCATACATACAGCACTCAGGGCTGTGGATTTTCTATATTCCTGGCCACTGTAGCTATGTTGACCTAACTTTTAAATGTAGACCAGGCCTTAGAGAGACTAAGGGATTTGTCCAAGGTCACAAAAGGAGTCTGTGGCAGAGCCAGGGCTTGAACCCAGGTCTCAAAAACCAGCCTTCCTACCCTTACTAGTTTCAGGGGTCTCTTCAAATCCCCTGCCAGGCTCCAAAACCAAATCTGCAAGGACACAGCCTTGCCTGCAGCCTCCCGCCACCCTTGGTATGCAACAGAGAGAGGGATCAGTGCCCCCTGCCCAACACTCCTCTCCTCGGCAGGCGACACATTGAGCAGAGCAGACTATGCACAAGTAAAGAAAGTGACTGCCTGGGGCTGGAGTCCTCTCGCCCCACATGCTCAGGGCATTGGCAGCTCCCAGGCCAGCCCTCTTTCCCTCCCTTGAAGGAGGAAATAACGCACTACTAGCGCCTGCTATCAATATGTTGTGAGGCCAGGGGCAATGGCTTGCCTCCCAATTCAGGGAGCCCACAAACATTGAGGCTGACTCTGGTGCTAAGAATGCTATGGGTCATCGTGGCCCCTACAGCCCATGAGAGCCCTGCAGAGAGCAGCACCCACACCTCTCTCCCTAGCTGCTGCAGCTCGAAGGCCAGTTGCCTCCCCACAGATGTGTCGGGTTTATTGCCTGTTTCTCTTGGTGACTCAGCAGCACTGACAGGACCAGCTGAAAAGCCTAACGTTAGAAGCAATACCAGTGGGGAGGTGGGACAGAAAGCCAGTCCTGCAACCAGTTCCCACAGCTAAGCACAGACCGTGATGTCACCAAGGAGCTGGGACTGGACACCTGAAAACCCCCAGCTGGAGAGGTCAAAAGCTCCAAGGACTTGGGAGGAGGTTTCCAGAGAGCAGCCTGCCGTGGTGGGCAGGAGTCACATATGAATTATTCTGGGAGCCCAGGAAGTGTCCCCTTAGCCATGTTTCCTCCTCCTCTTAGGGTGTTTCCTATCTCACTGAGTGATGCATTTCAGCCTCCAGGTGCAACACCACCACTTTTGTGCTAAGCTGTGGTGGGAAGACAGATGTCAGTTTCCCCAGGATTTCCCAGTGTCACCATTATACCAACTGCAATAGAAAATGATCCGCTCCCCTATGGCCCTATTGCCACTGTGGGCAACAGTCAAATAGTCTGTGTTGCATAAAGTCAGGAGGGTTTTGTGTGCTTCTCCTGCCAAGGCAGCAGGCCCCTCACTGCCATCAGCCCTGGCGAAATCTCCTGCAGGGCATACTGGTTTTGAGAGTGCCTCTTTGTCTCACAATCTGGGGACTGTACAAGTTTCTTTGTGTTAATGCAGTATAGGAACCTTCAGGTGCCACCTGCAGCGCGGCTGAGTTTCAGAAACAGTGCAGAGAGCACATGCACTAAAGTGTTGTCGGTTAAACAGAAAACGGGTGATGGTGACTCTGCTTCTGCATCCATTACTTAGCTGTAATCTAAAACAGCTTTTCATGGCTTGTGAGTCCTGAAGTCACTTCTCCCCCAGAACTCACCCCACACAGGTAGCATCCCTCTCAGAAGTTGGATCATGCTACATGGCGTCCCTCTGTGCAGGGAGATTTTCACTGAAGTGGATTTATCTGATCGGTCATGCTGCATGTGCAGCAGAACATGCAACAGAATATTGTCTTGCCACCTTGGCCAACAGTAGGAGGAAACGTAGATACCAACAGGTCCTGGCACATTTTCTGAACCCTTCTTGTGGAAACTGATTTCCAGTTGCAGTCATATTGAAATACAAGTGACAGTCACACACATGCTGCATGTAGATGACAGGGACTGTTAAAAGCCTCAGTGAAATTAATTTTAGCCATTTATTTACAAAGAATAGCTGGGTTTGTGAAGTTTATCAAGCTACTTTGGCTTATGTGGGAGGATCTAAACATTAATTTCTACAGCTGCACTCAATATATTAAAAGGTCCCTGCTGTAATGTAGAGTTTATGTACAGGTTTCTGATATTCCAAGAAATCTGTACTGACCTGCAAGAGTGAGGGGAACCTTACAGCAAATGTAATTGCTATGGCTCTGAATATGACAGGATTTGTATATTTAGTGCTGAAGGAAAATACTGTACATTTCCTGACTAGGATGAAGAGTTCATGTAGAAAGCAGCAGTGCCAAAGTTTCCCCAAATCATTAACTTCTATTTGAAGGGGAAACTGTAATTTCAATTCCCTTAATTACAGTGTTAAATTATACCTGTCAACACATTCCTCAAACATTACACATGGGCCATGAGATAATCCTGGTTGGGTGAACTTTACCAGCCTTGTGCACTCAACAGGAGACAAATGAGATGGGATGAGACAATCCTCAGTGCTAAAGGAGCTAAGAATGTCTTAGAAAATAGTTCATTTGATTCCTTGAGTAACAAGAGATTTGTTGTTAGGTACCTTAGAAATACTTGAAACACACAGGTTGTAATTCAAAAAGCCAAGTCGGAAGAGCATTTATGGCACTGAGCTGGGTTTAGGGTAATTTGTCTAATGTGGTTTTTTTTGTGTTAATCTGAGTGATGCGCAGGCCTCTGAATGTAAACAGTTCTTAACTAAACCTAAAATGAGTTCAGTTCAAAAGCAAACACATCACCAAAAAAAGTCTCAAAAGATCTAGGGTGACTCCTCTCTGCTCTTGTGTGGCTTGTTTCAACTTCTGATTTGTTTAAAATAATTCTTACATTTCATTTCTAAATCTGAACATGGAGAGACAACAGCAGCAGTAAAACGAGAGCTGTAAGAGAGAAGGGCAGGCTGGGAATGTCTCAGAATTAACAAATTGCCAGCTGTGCTTGCAGTTCCAGTTAGGGTTATTTATTAATCCTTATGCTGATCTGAAGGTCACTCACTGATGTAGGTTTTGGACTTTCAGCGTTAAAATGCTTTCAGATAGTCAAAGTTTGCAGAGCAGATTTGCTCAGAGATTTTTTGTTCTTTTTCTTTTTAGTAGAACTTCTGCAATGAGAGTACTTGTGTGCTTTGGATCCGTTGTTTCCTCATTGATGGTTGAGAATCCCACATTAGGGTGATTCTCTGTTTGCAACTAGTAGTTGTATCTGGTTAAAGTACCTTTGCCATATGCCCTGTAGTCTACTTGACAAGCATTGTAGCCACATCATCTAGGGTTTGTGGAGATAGACCTTAGTGCTGTAATGTTATCGCCATACATCACGTCCCTTTTTGATTTTTAAGCTATTTTATTACAATGGCAGAAATGCATCAGAATAAGCTCTATATGCAGACATTTTTCTAATCAGAATGGTGTATTTTCAGCCAGTGAGCAGAGTTACGTTTTTACTCTGATGCTAGAAATTAATCTCATGTTACCTAATTCACTGCAGGTACAGTGTATACAAAGTAGCTGCCAGCAATTAGAGGGTGTCAAGCAGACAATTGTCAAGCTAGAAGATCTTCACCATGATAGGAATGTGTTCAGTATTCAAGGAGCTAATTTGCTAAGCCTGGTGTTTCCCAGATAAGATGCAAGGACACAGAGGTATTGTGTCTCCTCTTTCTCATGCCTCAACAGCACATGGAGAGGGGAGAGGTGGATTTTCAGTGCACACTTGCTATATACACACTTGCGATGCAGTTATGTTGATTTATTCTTTCTAATGATAGTTCTAATGTAATTTTGCCAGTGCTTGTAGCCTACATGTAGGAGACCTATCATCCAGAACCCATGGACGGGGAATACTAGGCCCCTTTTTGTTATTGTAGCTCTGATCTTCCAAATTCCATCAACAATTTTTTTTAGTGCTAATCAGTAATAAGTAGCTACCAAGATAAACAAAGCTGTGTTGGTGTTCGCTGCTATTGGAACAAGCGTCTATGCATGGATTTGTATGTAAATACATGGAATTGAGAGATTTTTTTTTATTTAGTTGTCATTACAGTGATAACTTTGAAAAAGGAGCCAGCGTGAGGGAACTCTGCCAATTCAGAGGTACAATAAGGAGCAAAGATGATTGCATCTTGGGCTAACTTTTCTTAGGGTAACCCTCCAGTGGACTCATCTCCTTTCATGCAGGCTCTGGGATACTGTGGTGGTGAGTGTGGTATGAAAACCTACTAGGTAGAATGATTTTTCTGTCTTCACACTGGTAACAAAACATCAGGGATCTTGATTTCAGTGCACTAGTCTCCTGCTTTCTTCTTGCCATCTATGACAGCAGGCTCTGAGCAATAGCCACCAGCACTGCCCATTTCATAACCAGCACCATCAGTAGGCAAAGTCATGCAGGCCCTTCTTGAGCAAAATATTTACAGATGGGGAAAGGTTTATCCAGGATTCAAAGATGTTCATATTGTTGCCTGCAAAAACGCACCTGTAAATGGCCTGCAAGATCTTGCCGAGAAGACCAGGTCAGCACCAGAACCATCTATGTTACTGCAGCAGAGAGCCACCTGGCCTGTTTGATTTAATTGAGAATATAATGCCAGCCCGCTTGTCCTAAGTACAAAAGCAGCCCTGGTGTGCATGGAGCACTGATTTCCTCACAGACAAACCCGAATGGTAAGCGATGAGGGAAACCAAGCTGCTGTCAGATATACCAGATTAATACATGATTTGGGTAGAGGCCCTAAGAAAAATAAACTGAAGATGGATGGATCCTTCCTGCTGATTCTTTCTGGGTCCTGAACCTGACCACAAAAAGGAGAAGAATCCACTTCATAATGTTAAAACAGGTCACTGATGAAAATATGTCTGAAGCAGCATATGGACAAGGATGGATGGGAGAGGGAGAGGGCATGGTTAGTTGGATATAAACTCTGCAAAGAAAATTTTAAAAAAAATATAAAAACTAGCACAGAGTACTGGTGAGTCAAGATAACTGCTTCTGTTCCTGCAATAGTGGATGTTTATAGGGGTTTGTTTCCTCCTTCCTTAGATTGTCTAAAGATATTATCCATTTGTTTATTCCTGAGCATATCTCAGAGAATTGCTGCAACTTGCTCATCTTTAGAATGACTGAAAATTCTAAATGCTGGTTTAAGAACTAGAGCCAGATTAGCTCGTGTGTATATGAGGGAGCGTATGATCAAAGCGTTATGGTTTTCATCCAAGTTTTAGCCTGGGATTGCTGATACTAAAGGTGATGATATCTTCATAACAATTATAAATTCACAAGACATTGCATCATATCATTGGGCCCACTGCTTTCTCACCCCCCAAGATGGCAGGTAGATGAGTGAAATTTGGACAGTTATGTGCAGAGATTTACAGGACTGTTGTGGTGGATTGGCAGTGCATCACAGCAGAATAAAGATGGGCCCTTATTCAATTTACAGTAGCAAAAATAGGCCCTTTGCTTCACCACCGATAACAGCAAGAGTGGAAGCTGTAGTGTAAACAGGGCTTTGGCGTCTTTACCACTGCCTTACCTAGCTTTACTCTGAGCCAGGATTAGATGAGACAGTGGCACGAAGGCATGAACCTTGTTTGCCCTCGTATTTGTGCTGTTACTAGTCCTGTGGAACTGCATGGTGCTGAATAATTGGTCCCCTTCACACAGCACATGCATCTGTAATTTACTGCTGCCCTCTTATTAGGCTGGACTTTCTCCAGCAGGTGGAGTAAGTGCACTAGTAACTCAGAGGTAGGTACCCAATAGCTGCTGTTCCATTTAGGCTGTGGTAAAAGAAGCTTCCCTGGTTGGTAAGTCTGAAATTTCAGCTCACAAACACACCCTCCATTTTTTTCAGTTGATTGTTACAATTAAACCATCGTAATGTGATAAATTAAAAATTTGAAATCTTAAATTAAAATCCAGTTTTTTAATGAGTTCAGGATTGGCCCCAGGGTGTGTAAATGGAAGAGGGAACAGTTCTTTAAAGTCAGTAGGACTTTTACTATTGATTGAATTGAGAGCTGGCCTACTCGCTTGCCTCTATAAATTTAATTACACAGAGCTGTGATGCAGTACTGAAATGTTTTTTACAAAAGCATTATGTTTGAAACTCCCCCTCTACCCTTACACACGTATAAATACTTGCAACTTTGCAAACAGAGATACTAAGAAAAGGATGGGCCAAATTTTAGTTCTCCAAACATGAAATGCATCTCAGCACTTACGAGGCTGCCTGGCTGTGACAGTCTGAATGAACATTTTAGATTTGAACTTTATGTATTCAAGGTAAATGAAAAGATAATTACATGTGACTCAGAAAGCACTGTAATATCAGAAAACAGGAGTAAAAAATAACTTTGTTAGCTAATGTGCTCCCTGTACATACATGTTTAGTTTTCTTTTTACAATTTAATAATATTTGAGTAATTACGAATTCTACAAAATAAACTTCCCCTTACATTTTTTATTCTTATAAATCTATGTACTAGATATGAATCCTGGGTAACAGATTTATGTGAACATAATTTACATATTCCTAGAGTTTAGAAGGGTAGTCAAATAATTAGTTGATTAGTAAAGTCCCAGGATATTAATGTATTTCCCCTGTTGTTTATAGAGGCTTTCTCCTTGGCGTTGTTGAACAGGTGTGTTTTCAGTAGAATGGCAAATATGGCAATAAGCCTACCTTAATTTGGGCTTTGTTGGTACAGTCAGGAGATTTAGACTAAGCTTTTTGCCCTTGATAGGCATTGTGTTGTGAACTCTTAACTCAGTGCCAGAAAGCTGGGCCCAGGGGTTGATCCCAGGAATGCATAATAAAGGGGTAAGCATCTCCCAAGTGTGGGGGGCAGCAATGAGGAATGGAAGTTGGCACTGTGGACTGATTGCATGCAAACATTGAGAGCTCGACAGCAAATGAGACATGATAGGTGGGTAGGGATTAACCATGAAGAGCCTTGAAAGTGAAGACAAACAGTTTGTTTGATGCAATAGAGAAGGGGAAGCCAGTGAAGGGTTGCAAAGAGAGAGGAAACATGGTCAAAGCCATGGTTTAGGAAAATTATCTTTGTAGCAGCACTCTGAATAGATGTTAATGGGGCAAGACTGCATTTGTCAAGACCAGAGAAATAATGTTGCAGTATGCGAGAGGTGAGATGATGAGAGCATGGACAAGCATTTTAGCTTTGCAGATGGATTGGAGAGACTATTTTAGAGAAGTTATGCAGGAAGAATCTGCAAGATTTAGATGTAATCTGGATGTCGGGTCCTAGAGGAGCAGTTACGGGCCTGCGTGAAAGGCAGAATGATGGTATTGTCCACAGTGATCAAGAAAGAAGGTAGCAGGGAGGACTTGGGTGGAAGATTAGTTGCTGTGTTTTAGCCATGTTGAGTGGATGGGTGGATATCCATGAGAAGGTGTCAGAGAGAGAGGCCATGGTTTTAGTTTAGACAGGAGATAGGTCGGTGAGCTGTCAGCACAGACATGATAGCTGAATTTGTGTTTACAGATGAGATTACCCAGAGATAAGGTGTAGAGGGAGAAGAGAAGGGGACCAAGGATAGAAATCTGTGGAACCCCCACAGAACATTGGAGGGGGAATGAGGAGAATCATTCAAAGGACAGACTGAAGGAGTGATTAGAGAGGACAGAGTTACAGAAGCCAATTTCAAGGAGAAGAGCATGGTCGATGGTGTTGAAGGCAGCTGACAGGTCAGGGAGGATGAGGATGCAATACTGGTTCTAAACTTTAGCTAGGAAGAGGTCATTAGAAACTTTAGCAAGAGCAGTTTCAGTGGAGTGCAAGGGACATAAACCAGCTTGGAGAGAGTTTTGGATGGAACTGGAGGAGAGGAACTCCAGATGATGACTGTAGACTGTGTTCAATGAGCTTAGAGATGAAAGGGAGATGGGGTGGCCTCTGGAGAAGCAAGCAGGGTCAAGGTGATTTTTTTTTCAAGATGGGAGAAACTAAAGCACACTTGTGAAGGGAAAGAGCCAGAGGAGAGTGAGAGGTTAAGGTGAAGAGTAAGGGGGGATGAAAGTGGGCACAAGGGAGACCAGGAGATTGTTTGGAGTGGAGTTGCTGGGGCAAGTGGCGAGATTAGAGGAGGAGAGCAGATGAGAAACTTTGTGCCTGTGATGGGAGAAGGAGGCAAAAGTTGTAGGAAGGGGAGGAGAGGAGAAATGACATGTAATCAGTTTTCTCTTGGAAGAAATTGGTGAGATCCTGGGCAGAGGGAGAAATGAAGGCAGAAGGGGAGGGCTTGAGGAGTGAGTCTGGTGCTGAAACGGTGTCTGGGATTGAGAGTGTGGGATCCATGTAAGTTGGAGAAGTAGAGTTGTTTAGCAAGGAAGAGGCAGAACTGAAGGAAGAGAGAATTAATTTGTAAGGGAAGAAGTCAGCCTGATCACAAGGTTTCCGCCAGTAACACCCACAGAGTGAGAGTAGGAGCAGAGGAAGCCAATGTTCGTGATGAGCCGATGCTGGGGACTGTCGGGGTGGACCTTATGATGGACAAGAGAGGCAAGAGGGATGTAGGTGAAGGAGAATGAAGGCTTGAGAAAATCAACAACACTGTCAATGGAAGAAAGGGAAAAGAGGAGAAGGCTGCGAGCGGAGAAGTCCTTAGTGCTGATGGACTGGAAGTCACAGAAAAGCCAGGAGAGAGGGTGAGCACTGATGGGTGATGCTGAAAGAGACCAGGTGATCAGAGAGGGAGAACTCAGCAACAGAGAGATCAAAGAGAGAGTGTGGGGTGAAGACCAAGTCAAGAGAATGGCCCATTTGATTAGTGGGAGGGTTGAAAAGGGCTGCAGGTCAAATGGCGAGGTGAGAGCAAGGAATGGTGCACTAAGGAATTGGACAGATCAACATGGAAGTTGAAGTCACTGATGATGTTGAAAAAGAAAAAACACTTATAAGATTAATTAGTGTTATTTACTATTCCTGATAACAATTTTTGTTATTACTATATTTATTATTAAGAAAGAGAGATTTTATAAACTGCCTTAAAACTAATCCCCCCTGAGAGAATTTCTCGCACTGAGTGAGGCTTGGGAAGTCTGCAATTACTCCGTACACTGTGTTTATAGGTGTTTGATGTATGTGACCAGTTCTCTGTCCTGCTGGGCAGAAAGCTGACCTGGAGATCATGGAAGAAACTGGAATATTCTGTGGAAATACTTCTGGCACGATATCAGTGTTACACCTGCTTGTCACACACGGACTGCAGAAATGCAATGTGTGCAGTCTCTGGCTCATGTTTCTGTGAGCAGGTTACCAGGCTCTGCTGGTGAGATCCAGCAGGTGGAGTAGCTGAGTCTTTCTACCGCAGTTCATGCAAGACTAGTTCCCCAAACCGGTTCTAACAGGGCTCTGCCACTCCCCACAAGTGTTTCTTGCACTTTAAATCTGCTGCCATTGCCACTTTACTATATCTTGTTTTCAGCATGTTTGGTTTCTACAGAGGCTGAGTCAGTGAATTCAGATTGCAATTGAGTACAATGCTGCTGCCTCTCTCCCTTTCAGGGTCCTTCCTCTCTCTCTGCACTGTGCCATCTCCCTGGTTCCCTACCCAAAGCTAAACAGGCAGGTAGCACAAAGGCAGGTCTGAAATACTGAATAAATAAGATACAGTACAGAAATGGCCCAAAATCAGTCAACTAATTATTAGTAATGACATTTATCATAGAAGATTAGAGTGGGAAGGGACCTCAGGAGGTCATCTAGTCCAACCCTCTGCTCAAAGCAGGACCAACCGCAACTAAATCATCCCAGTCAGGCTTTGTCAAGCTGGGTCTTAAAAGCCTCTAAAGATGGAGATTCCACCACCTCCCCAGGTAACCCATTCCAGCGCTTCACCACCCGCCTAGGGGAAAAGCTTTTCCTAACATCGAACCTAGATACCCGTCCCCCACTGCAACTTGAGACCGTTGCTCCTAGTTCTGTCATCTGCCACCACTGAGAACAGCCTCGCTCCATCCTCCCGGGAACCCCCTTTCAGGTAGTTACAGGCTGCTATCAAATTTCCCCTCACTCTTCTCTTCTGCAGACTAAACAAGCCCAGTTCCCTCAGCCTCTCCTCGTAAGTCATGTGATCCAACCCCCTCATCATTTTCGTTGCTCTTGGCTGGACTCTCCCCAACTTATCCACATCCTTCCTGTAGTGTGTAGCATACTTTATGTAGAAAGGGTATATAATCCAGCCCACTCATATAGAACGGAAAGATGGGACCACGGAGGAGGGTGTAAGGATTATTGCTGATGATTGAGTCACTGGGAGACGGGGAGGTGGAGCTGCCACAAAGGTAGGATGACGGCTGTGTATGAGTCCCCTGAGCAGAACGAGGGCCTAGAAAGCTCTTGTGTTTCCGCAATGTCTTCCTATCCTATATCTCATCCTCGTTATGTGGGCTACGGGGGCCAGGGAAATACCCAAAAGCTTGTCAAATGAGACAAGCCAGAAATGGCCATGAATAGGGAGCAAGGTCAGTCCATCAAAAAGCAGAGTCCTGGGGAAAGTGGGAGGCCTAGAGGTAGGGGAAAGGGAGTTACAGCGGGGAAAGGGGGTGCTAGTTCTCAGTAGTGACTGGGGGAGAAGGAAAAGGCTACAGGAGACAGCCGGGAAGTAACAGTGACATTTTTGTGACTAAGAGCACTGAAGCAATGGGGTGAGCTTTCCAGGGGGCCCAGATGCAGCCCAGGGTTGGGTACTGGGGTCCTGTGGAACAGGAACTTGGCTGCATGCGGGCCATGAATGAAAGCCGGGTACCGCATGGCAGTAGTGCTGGGATGTGCCCGGGCCAGGGGGACACGGACCGGCCCTGGCGCTGGCGATGGGGGGACACGGACCGGTCCTGGCGCTGGCGATGGGGGGACACGGACCGGTCCTGGCCATGGCGATGGTGGAACACGGACCGGCCCTGGCGCTGGCGATGGGGGGACACGGACCGGCCCTGGCGCTGGCGGGACACGGACCGGTCCTGGCGCTGGCGATGGGGGGACACGGACCGGTCCTGGCCATGGCGATGGTGGAACACGGACCGGCCCTGGCGCTGGCGATGGGGGGAGACGGACCGGTCCTGGCGCTGGCGATGGGGGGACACGGACCGGTCCTGGCGCTGGCGATGGGGGAGCACGGACCGGTCCTGGCGCTGGCGATGGGGGAGCACGGACCGGTCCTGGCGCTGGGGATGGGGGAGCACGGACCGGCCCTGGCGCTGGCGATGGGGGGATACGGACCGGTCCTGGCGCTGGCGATGGGGGAGCACGGACCGGTCCTGGCGCTGGCGATGGGGGGACACGGACCGGTCCTGGCGCTGGCGATGGGGGAGCACGGACCGGTCCTGGCGCTGGGGATGGGGGGACACGGACCGGTCCTAGCGCTGGCGATGGGGGAGCACGGACCGGTCCTGGCGCTGGCGATGGGGGAGCACGGACCGGTCCTGGCGCTGGCGATGGGGGAGCACGGACCGGTCCTGGCGCTGGGGATGGGGGAGCACGGACCGGTCCTGGCGCTGGCGATGGGGGGATACGGACCGGTCCTGGCGCTGGCGATGGGGGAGCACGGACCGGTCCTGGCGCTGGCGATGGGGGAGCACGGACCGGTCCTGGCGCTGGCGATGGGGGAGCACGGACCGGTCCTGGCGCTCCTGGCCATGGCGATGGGGAACACGGACCGGTCCTGGCGCTGGCGATGGGGGGATACGGACCGGTCCTGGCGCTGGCGATGGGGGAGCACGGACCGGTCCTGGCGCTGGGGATGGGGGAGCACGGACCGGTCCTGGCGCTGGCGATGGGGGAGCACGGACCGGTCCTGGCGCTGGGGATGGGGACGCGCGGGGGCTCTGGCGCTGGCGGGCCGGGGCGAAGGAGGCCGGCGGAGGGCAGCTGGCCGTGAGACCCGCCCGCAGCCCCCGCCCGCACCACGCGGCCCGCCCGGCTGCCGGTCACGGCGGGTTCTCGGTGTCTGGGCGGCCGCGAGGCTGCGCCCCCCGCCCCCCCCCCCCCATGCCGGGCCGGGCCGGCCCTGATTGGCCCCCGCTTGTTTCCAGCCCTTCGCAGCCAATCAGCTGCCGCCGCTGTTTTCTCTAAGGAGCTGAATAAAAAAACACCGGGTGGAACCGGAGCGAGCGAGCGGAGCCAGGGACGGAGACGGGGACGGAGTGGGGGTGAGCCGAGCCGAGCCGAGCCGAAGTCAGTCAGCACCCTGCGAGGGGAGCCGGGGGGCGCTGAGGGGCGGGGGCAGAGGGGTGCTGAGAGGGCGGCGCTGAGGGAGGTAGAGGGGAGCCGGGGGGGCAGCGGGGCTGAGGGGAGCCGGGGGGGCTGAGGAGAGCCGGGGGGGCAGCGGGGGGGTGGGGGCTGAGGGGAGCCGGGGGGGGCAGCGGGGCTGAGGGGAGCCGGGGGGGGTGGAGGCAGCGGGGAGCCGGGGGGGGTGGGGGCTGAGGGGAGTCGGGGGGGCAGCGGGGGGGGCTGAGTTTCAGAGCGCAGACGCCCCGGGGCGCGGCGCAAGTCCCCTCACAGCCGGGGGCTGGCACGCGCCCGCCGGAGCCTGTTCTCAGCCCTGGCCAGGCCGGCTCTGCCCCTGCCCCTGCCCCTGCCCAGGGCGGTCTCTGTGGGGTGACGGGCCTGGTCGCTCATGTGGGCAGGGCAGGGCAGGGCTGTGCAAGGTGACACTGGGTTCTGGGTGCGGTGAGTGGCCGGTGCCTGAGGGGTCCTGGGCTCTGTCCTCACGGCACCGTTGTGGGTGGGTCCTGCTCCGCACCCAGGGCTCAGCCTTGCACCCCTCGCTGCTGGGGCTGAGCCAGGAGGATGGCACCTCAGAGACCGGGTGGTGCGCGAGAGCCAGGGACCTCCGGCAGCCCCAGTTCTCCTGGCGCCTTCTCTCCCTTAACGTAATGAAAGTGGGTTCTACTCTGAAAAGTGACCATATAAATGGCTCCTTCACGTGGGGCTCTGCGTCTCATCCAGACCAACCAGCCTTCCCACGGATATTTGAGGTAGAGACCCTGACTGCAGGAAGTGACACAAAGGCCAAGTTTTCCAATATGGCCACTGATTTTGGAGTCCCAAAGTCCTTGAATAACAGGCCCAGGCTGTCTCAAATAGGGCAGCCAAAATTGGCGTCTGCTCTTCAGAGCAGATCTGCACGCGGTGTAGGGAGTAGAGAATCCATCGTTTGCTCGAGCTTGATGGACTCAAAATGATTAACAAGCGTGGGTCAGGCTCAACAGGCACAGATAAACAGAGGGGCACCTTGCAGGGGCCCAGACTTGTTCTGCTGTCAGTGCTGCAGATACTGACATGTTGGCTGATTCTCCTGTCTGCAAGCTGCTGTATTTCTTACTGGCACTACCTTAAAAAGGAGGTCTGCCCTGTTCTCTCTGTCTCCCCAGGCAGGGCACTGGGGTTGCCATAAAAATGGGCTCTGAGCAGGCAGTGGGAGACATCGCCTGCTATGGTTTCACCCGAAGTGTGCTTTCATAGCTACCATTTAGCAGGCAGAACAGAAGTGCTAAACACTCCCCTGAGTGCAGTATATGCAGCAGAGGGGCCATAATAAGGACAGGTCCAAGTGCACCCATGCTCCCTTCCTTCCTGGGCTGCTTGACATGAACCTCTGCAGAATGAAGTTCAAAGTCCGTTTTACACCCCAAAGTCTTCTATTTAGCGTGTAGTTTTGCACACCTTTCAGAGCAGGCATCTCTATTTGAGTTCTGTTCCATGCAGCATCTACTCATGAGTATCTCATTCTGTAAATAATGACACATGAGGATGAACTAACAGAGTCCTGTTTTCACATTGCTACAGGTTTAGCCACTAGAGAAGTAAGTCCTCACGTGTAGCAATGGCCCCTACACTTGCTACTGCGCATCGGCGACGCTGGTGGATGGCATGCACAGCTGTTGTAGAGAATCTTCTCTTCTCCGCTGTTCTGCTGGGCTGGGCGTCGTTGCTCATCATGCTGAAATCTGAAGGATTTTACTCCTATCTGTGTCAGGAGCCAGGTAAGGGAAAAGCCTGTGGGCTGTTGGTATGAATTCAGATGGTCTGTTGCTCGGGAGGTTTGATTGTGAGGTATGTTGAGGCTGGGGCATGGCAAAGCAGCTTGCAGCCTATAGGTACTGCTGTGAAGAGTGCCTAGATGACTAGGGTTGAGGCACTAGTCAGATTTGGAAGCATGCATTCTCCTCCCTAGTTCCCTTGGAGACTCCCTGACATAACTACATTTGTCTATACAATCCTTGGTGTCACGTTCTTTGCAGAGAGAATCTTACAATCTATGTAGACACAAGCCTTTCTGTACTATCTCTTGTCTCTACCTTGCCTCTCTAGTCAGGGTCTTGCTGATCTTTCAAAGAGAAATGCTGTTGTTGATGAGGGTTTATGGAAAGAAGTGGGTGTGTAGGAAGTGTGACCAGACAGGGAAGATGTTCCAGGTGTACAGGAGCAGTTCAGGGCTGCTTGTGATCGGAAACAAAAGGGCATGGAGGAAAGTGGAACTGGAGTACAGCTCCTAAGCAGGAGAGAGGGGGGGGGGGAAGTCACAGGGCCCATCTTTGGCTCCACCCTCTCTTGCTCACACATCCAAGCTGTGTCCCAATCCTACTACTTCTTCCTCCACACTGTTTCTGAGATCCACTCTATTTCTTTCTGTCCAGCCAGCAGGAATGCTCCTCCAGGTCCCCTCCTCTCTCCCACACCCTCCATTACTGTAACCTTTCACCACTGGTCTCCCTGGGTACCTCTGCACAGTCCGCGGCAGTTAGTCTCAGAGCCCTGGTTGGCAGACTTGGGTCACCGTGCTAAAAATAGCTGCATAGACATTGCAGCTTGGCTCTTAAGCCCGCCCCACTCCTCAGGCTTCAGAGCCAGAGCTCCAGCCTGACATGCCACCTCTTCACCGCTATTTTCAGCATGGGAGCCCAAGCCCCACAAGCTTGAGTCTGTCAACCTGGACTCTGAGACTTGCTGCTCTGGGCTGCCGCTCACTGTGTAGATGTATCCCAAGATGCTGATACCACCCCCTCCACTGCTTTCAAAATGCTGCTACTGAGACCATCTTCCCTATCCATCTCTCTGACCAAGTTGCGAACACCCCTTTGATCTGTCCACTGAAACCCCCCTTCGCGCACCCCCCCTGCTTCACAGCATCAGGTTCATGTCGGTTAGCCTCACCTCTGAGTGCCTTCACAATTCTGCTCCCTACTTCGTCTCTCTTGTCTTGTGTCACATCACCTGCTCTGCCAGGAGTGCCCGTCTTTGGAGAAGGGAAGTGAGGAGCCAAGAATTACACTGAGGCTGCTCCTGTTACATGGGGAGGATGCTAGTTGGATTATCCCTTGTAATGGAGGAACATGGGAGTGGGAGAGGCACCCCTGAGTCTAGCAAGGAGGGGTTTGTGAGCTGAGGCTCAGCAAAGGGAATGGGAAGACAGCCTTCACCTTGGACAGTTGTCTTCTGAGAAACTTGGCAAGACCTTGGGCTGAAAGAGAAATGGGTGAAGGAGGCGCAGAAGTTAGCGGAGCAGCAAAGCTGTGATGGGGTTGTAAGTGTGCAGAGCCAGTTAGGGATGGGAGGGAGCTGGTGGTTGAGGCAAGTGGCAGAACTGAAAGAGGAAAGAACTTTTAGTGGCATAAAGAGTTGATTGCCCATCACCGAGCGGTTTTTATCCACTGTCCAGTTCTTCTAAACTTCTTGGGTTGTTAATTATTTTAGAAAATTCCATTTTGTATGATAGTGAAAGATGGCAGGTGGTTTTGCAAGTGTTCTCTGTGCTGTTAGCGCTGTTTGGGTGGAGGTTCAGCAGATCTACATGTAATGAACTAGCTAACTTCTCCAGAGTTCCACCTCTTCAAACAGAAACGTTGGATTTTTATCCTATCCCCTGCAGCAGGCTTCTCACCAGCTGGAGCTGGGATGGGTTTTGTAATTCATGCAGTCTAACTTCTTTCCTGAGAATAGTAAGAGACGAGTTTTGAGAACTCAGTGGAAACTGATAAATGTGTGGGAAAAGCTTGTCATTTATCCATGACAGAGCCCCAGCGTATCCCTGTTCTTATCACAAAGCTCATGAAGGAACTTGTCAGTAGTATGGAGGATGCACTCAGAATAGCTTTAGTCAAAGATTTAGTGTTCAGTGGTGTTCAAAGCAGAGTTGTTTTTTGTTTTTTTTGTCTCAGCTCAGCCTGAAAAGTGTTTGGTTAAAAGCAACAGACACAGTTACCATCATGAAGGTAAAACATCAGGGAATCACTGAAGTGATGCTGTGTATGTCTCTCTCCAATGTATGGATGTTGCTGGGGACTTTCCCCACTGACTAAGTCCCCAGGCTACTCTCCAACCCTTTCCCAAATTAGCCAGGACCCAACTTTATCACGATCCCATTGAATCCTTTTTGATTAATTTGGCCATCTTCTGTCCACTCTGCTCTTTCCCCCCTCCCTCCCCTCATTCCTCCCAAATCCGTGATATTCTTAACACACTTTTTGTCCTGACAGTCTTCCATACCATAGAAATTGCCACACCAGGTTAAACCAATGGTCCACCTAGTCTTGTCTCCAAGAATGGCCAATGCCAGATGCTTGAGAGGAAGGTGTTAAACCACCGTCATGGACAATGATGAAATAGCCTGTCCACAGGGGAAGTTTCTTCCTCACTTAATCAGTCAGTAGTTAACTCTTGCCTCAAGGCATAAACCATGTTCTTTATTTAACTACTGTCTAATATAACTGGATGTTCTCTTTATCTGTATAAATGTCTGATTTGTTTAGAAGTCTGCTAAATTCTTGGCCTGAATGATATCTTGTGGTAGTGAGTTCCATAGACCAGTTTTGCTCGGTATTCTCTCTTCCATCCTAGGAATTCTTTATTCTGATGCCAGTAATCACAACTACTTAATGGGGAAAAGGTGTACAAGTTCAAAGGCAAGTAGGTTCCCAAAGAACTTACTTGGTTTTTGGCTGCGCCCAGACTCCCCTGCAATTTTTCTTCCATTTCCCTGTATGATGGGAATCGTGCTACAAGGATGGTTACTGTTCTAAGAGCCTCAATAGATAGATAGGCTTGAATTCAGCCCACCTCTGGTAGCTGTCGAAGTCCATTAACGTAACTGGAGTTATGCGGTGTAGGTGACCCCTTTTCCCAGCATAACCCAGTTATATTTACGACCAGCGGTCCTTGCCAGAATAGTTAGTGATACATGGAAGAGGGATTTCTAGCTAAAGACTGGCAGGGGAAGGAAATTTATAACTTGTAACCTTTGAGCATTTGTCATTCTGACTCTGCTGCTCACGTGACTATTGCACAGAAAATTTCTTAATGTGCTAAACACTCTTGGCAGGGCTTTTCCCCCTCATCAGCAAAACTCTGTTCCTTGTGATACCTTCCGACTAAAGGGAGAGAGTTAGACTTTGTCCCCTTTGCAGCCTCCTTTCTGGAGGCTTCAGCCTCAGTCCTGAAAGGGACTGTAATTCAGAAAAAGGCTGGCATTTTTCACAGTAGAAATCGTTCCAGGTGTGACATGGGTCTCCATCCAGCTGCTCTGCCACGGGGGAGACTATGGATTCTTTGGTAGCCTTATTTAAAAAGGAAAATAGGGAGGAACTCCCAGAAAAGTAAGAGAATCAGAGGAACAAAATATTTGATAGGTCTACACTATAAACTTACATTGGTATAACTGTTGCTGAGGGGTGTGAAAAATCCACACTCCTCAGCAACACCGTTACACCAACCTAACCCCTGATGTAATCAGCACTGTATCAGCAGGAGGGCTTCTCCCATTGACATAGCTACTGCCTCTTGTGGAAGTGGATTAACTATGCTGACAGGAGAAACCCTTCCGTGGGTGTAGTAGTGTCTTCACTGAGGGGGTTACAGCGATGCAGCTGCATGGTTGCAGCTGTGCCACTGCAGCATTTTGAGTGTAGAACGGCCTTAGTTAAAAATGAGCTCTGTGATAAGCTTGGTGAGTGAAGGACTCCTGTCCAGTCCTGGGCCAGATGCCATCTTTGGGCGCCTTCTGCGAGGTGCGTTTGGACTAAGCTGGCTGGGAATCTGATCATGACCCTTTGCTCCACTTTTAATTTTACCATTCATTGCCCTTCAAAACTACTTGAACTAGCATCTTTTGCATTGAACAACTGCTGGTTTGCACACTTTATCTGGATGTGCAGGCTTTATCGGCAATTACTAGGGACTCTGAAACTTGATGTGTTCAGGGCCATAAATTGCTGCATTTTTTTTTTTTCCTGATGTGGATTGGGAGGTTGATGATCAAGGTCTTTTCAAGGTATATTAAATCCTTGAAGTTGGCAGTCTGTTCACAGGCAGCAGAGATAAAGAGCCAGATAGACAAAGGGTTGCTGAGATGGGGTTGCAGAATACCAAAAAGCCGATTAAAATGTAGTAATTGAATTACAGACTTGATGGGCCTGAAATACAAAAAAGTAGAAGGAAAATGTTGCCTGGGGCTTGTTAACTCCTGTTGGAATTTAGCACTAAACTAAAGCTATGGAGCCCATGACAGTGAGGGCATGTCTACATAGCAAAGAAAAACCTGTGACTGGCCCATGCCAGCTGACTCAAGCTTGTGGTGCTTGGGCTGCAGGGTTGTTTCATTGCTTTGTAGACTTCCAGGCTTGGGGTGAAGATTGAGCTATGGGACCCTGTGTGGTGGGAGGGTCCCGAGCCCAGGAGTCTACACTGCAGTGAAACAACCCCTGCAAGCCTGAGTTGGCTGGCACAGGTCAGTTGCAGTCTCTAGGTGCTGTATATACATACCCACAGTCTGCGGCCATGAGTGGCTCTTACAACTCATGCAATTCGAAGTGACCCATTTGTGGAAAAGCCAGACATATGACTGTGATCATTAATCGAATAAATCTGGTAAATGTTTGGTTTGTGTGGCAATGTTCCATTTTTATTGAATTGCAAAGCACCTGTCACTGAAATCACAGTGCTGTGGAGAAGGTGCTGGTACCACATAACTGTCTCAGCAACACAAGATCATACTTGGAAAAAGTTTTGAAAATTAACTTTGAATGTCCAGCTGGAAGGCAATTCCACCAACTGGAAGCTCATCCTAATGGTATAAATGAGTGAATAGTATGGGTTGGAACACAAACTTGATTTAACTTTGCAATCACAAGGGTGTAAAGCATAAAATACTAAAAAGGTAAGTAAATTCCTATGGGCACAAGAAACCGGTGTATTGCAAGTCGGTTGTTCACCCATACATGGTCCCTTTGCTCTAGTTTTCTAGATGTTATCTGAGAACTCAAAGAAAATATGGGAAGCCAAAACAGGGAAATGGGAGGTTTTGGCACCTGACATGTTTTTAGAAGTATGTGTTGGAAAAGAAATCTCAGATTAGAAAGTCTACATGTGCTGGAACCCTCTATCTCCCAGCTATCCTTGCCTTTCTCCCCACTCCCCCCCAAATGGATTTTAGACTGGGTTGCTTGAATCTTTCTGAACCAGAGGATTTGTGATGGCCCTCATAACTATAGTAACTGCCAAGTTCATCCCTGGTATAACAGTATTTGCTTAGTATGCACAGAACAGCAAAGAACAGTTAATGAATGACCTTCTTATGGGACACTTGGTCTGGGGACCACTTTTTTTTTTTTTTTTTTTTTTTTTTTTGAGAGTGGGAATCCAGGTCCAGAAACAACTAAATTCTGATGGGCACTGCAGTTGCACCTGAGTTCCCTTATTTTTGAAGAGTTTAAATAATTTGAGCTGGTTCTTAGGCTGTGAGGCTGCTAACTTTGGTTCTGCAGCTGGAATTGGAGGTTTTGTAAAAGGAGTAACTGTTGGCTGCAGTGAGTCATCTTATTACTGCTGATCTAGCTAGTTGTTTGTTACACAAGGATATGAAACTGCTCGAAGTGGGTAGCAGAGTCCAGACTATCTCTTGGTTCTGATTTACACAGACTGTAGCCTCCTGAACTTCACGCTCAGGAACACCCTAAAATGTTTGGTACAAATGGGCACGGGCTGAAGAATTCAGAAAGGAAGCTGCTGTCAGACCATAGGAGCCTTGCGCTCTGTGAGCTGTGGTTCTCAATCAGGGGTACATGTACCCCTGAGGGCATGCAGTGGTCTTCCAGAGGGTACATCAACTCACCTAGATATTTGCCAAGTTTTACATGAAAAGCACTAGCGAAATTCATACAAACTAAAATTTCACACAGACAATACTTGTTTATACTGCTGTATATGCTGTATCAATGTTTCTCAACCCAGGGATTTATTTTGTAATTTATATGGTAACAATCAGAAAGTATGCAATTTTTAGTAATAGTGTATGGTGACACTTTTTTGTGGGTTTTTTTGTTTTTGTTTTTAATAAGCGAATAGTTTTTGAGAGGCGAAACCTGGGATATGCAGGACAAGTCAGACTCCTGAAAAGGGTACGGTAGTCTGTAAAGGTTGAGAACCACTGCTGTGGACTATCACAAGAGAGTGAGACCAGCACTGACCATGCCACACGGTGGTACACAGCTCACATCCTGATGTGGATGAGTGAGAATTGGAGTATTTGCTGTAGCCAGGTATCTAAAAGTAGTTATTCAGGTTCTGTTCAGGGTAATATCGTCCTACCTCCTTGACATGTGATGGTGCTAATTTCTATTTGTTGACTCAGCATGAGAGTTTTTGGGGTACAGTGCATCTGGGCCTCTCATTATCCAATTTACTCTCCCAGATGGAATGCCTCAGACTGATCTTCTGACATGCAGATCCTTTATGTGCTGGTCTATTCTTTGTGTAGAAAGGGTCAGAGAATAACAAGGTGCAGAGTCCCTCATTAAACAACTTTGATCTTACTTTGTTGGATTTTCTTTCAGTGCTCTGGGCAATTGCTATTTTTCTGCAATAAGATTGTCTTAGTTCCTACATGGTACCATCAGCAGGGTCCTCCTCTGAGACCGACACACAACCTGATGACTCAAAGAGCCACAAATTGAAGTGCAGCACCCTGCTCCTGAGCCTTTCTGGCTGAGTGACCTGCACAGACTTGTGGTGTCTGTTTAATCTCAAGGGGAATCTGTTTTTTTCCAAGGCTGTACCCCACGTTGCTGCCCTCTTTGTTTCTGCCCTTCATGCTTGTCTGTCCATATCAGCCCACATGTGATAATCATGCTAATAAGGATTTGTGTTGTAAAGATAAACACTAATAAAATTAATGATGGTTCATCCACTGTTGTCAAGTGTTACCTGTTCTGGCTTGTTTTCTCCTGAGGAGAGCTGCCAGACTGTTTGACATGCACAACCAAAAGTTATAAGGTCACTGCATCATCAGTGTTGCTCCCATCCTCTGTCCTAGCCCACAACTAAGCACTGCAGCTATCTTTGTAGAGTGCTGACACAGCACTCTGTTGTGTCTAATTCTGTTTTGTCTAATTCTTATTTGTCTGAGTTTAACCTTTCACTCCCATCTGTTTCCCATGACCTAATCCCTGCAGATAGCCCAAAGCATTGAGGCTCTGGGTGAAGTGACCCCTCTGTATCCCCTGTCTCCCTCGCAGGGGTGTTTGTAAAGTATTGCAAGATGGGGAGGAGACAGGAGTCTGATAGGATTTGGAGCAGGTCTGTAGTATTTGCATTGAATCTCAAATTCTTTTGTGAAGACTACCTCAAATGAGGGAGTGGTTTCTCTTGTCATCAGCTGTGGTGAGACTACTGCTGCAGTACTATGCTTGCTTCTCCATTCTGCACTGTGGAATGGATGCTGATAGGGCCAAAAACAAAAAATGGGTCACATAGACAGAGGAACTAAGGAACTTGACATGAAGACCTGGAAAACAGGCAAGAGAGAGGGTACACCAGAGGATAAAGGTCTATAAATATTGGAGGGAATAACAAAGGGGGAACAATAGGTCAAACCTTGTGGTTCCTCGCCAGGGGAAGCATGAGACCCTATTAGTGAAAGTGCTAATGAAAGAACCTAGATGAAACAAGGTAGAGACGCTCCAATACTGCTGGGGGTATGTCTGCAGAGCACCTGTGCTTGTATATTAGGTATGTGCATGTAAAAGGTACCTTTCCAGTCCCCAAATATTGGTGTAACGGAGTGTCTGTAGGTATTTATTTGAAACCTAGAGGGTAGAGCAGAGTTTATTTCTAGGTGATATTAAGCTGAGAGTAATCCGATTAGCAGATGTAAATAAAAGCATAGCACAGTGCTGTAGAACTAGGTTGAACTTGAACTATATTTTGTGTCGAGGTTCTGGTAAGAAAGTAATATCCGAAAGCGTAACTTGCAGGGTGGCTGGGCAGTGGGACCGCTAGGATTAGAGAGAATGATGAATGCCAGAGATCTGGTAATGCTGTACCAAAAGGCAAATGTCCTATTCAGTTGTTTCTCACACAAGGTGGTTCCTCCCTTCTTGGCACTGATGAGATCTTACTTATTGAGTAAGTTCAATTTTGGGCATCATTCTCATTTTATATATATTTGTGTGTGTAAAAAATAAAAATCTCTAAACCTGTGATGTTAAACTTTGTCACCTGTATTTACTCTCGTGAAGGCAGTGCCCGTTATTACATACCATACCAAGTTCTATATGACGTTGATTTTTCTCCATCCGGGGAAAGACCAAGTCTCTTGTCATGTCAACAAAGCGTACTCGACTTGAAAATGGACCTGCCAGAAAATAAAAATATATAAAAGGCAGCATACTTTCTTTTTAAAACGTTAAAGCCTTTCTGGGATGTTCTTGCAAGAGAACAAAAGAGCTGACAAGGGGCAGTGAAACGTCTAATATAAACAAAGAGAAATGGGCTTAGTTGCCATTTTGTGTCAGATAAACACAAACTTCGTTCTATGGGGGAGTTTGCAACTGGTGTTCTTTACCTGAAGGCAAGGAGGAAAGAGAGAGAAATATGATCAGTGTTTTGGATGATATAATTTGGGAGCTAAGAATTGAAAATTTGAAGTCTGGGGAAAGACGTGAGGGAGACCACTATCTACAGGCATAGAGAGCCCAGATGAGCTATCTTTCCCTGTGATCAAGGGAGCTTGGAAGCTTCATACAGAGAGAACAATTGGGGCAATGGAATAAGTGGCCTGGGAAGCTGTTGAGTCCCCGTTCTAGAGAGTCAGGACTAAAACTAGACATTCATATATTAGAACTGGCTGTTCTTAACTACTATCACAGTGCAGGGAGTTGGAGTAACACAGCTTACCCGAAGATCAGTCCTTTCAAATGATTGTTCTAGACTAAGGGCTTGTCTGCACGATGACTGGAACAGAAATATAATTGAATGGGTTGTAATTCACACCTCTGGTAATCTTGGTGGAAGTCTGTATGTGCACACCCTTATTCTGGATTTAGAGTAGTAAATTGACTTGTATGTCTAAGCAGTTGTGATCTGTGCCTTTTTTTTTTTCTGTTTGCAACAGCATATGTGCAGGGCTGTTCTACCTGCCCCTCTTTCGGTAACAGGGTTTAGTGCTATCTCTTCGTTGCTACACGATAACAGTGTTCCTCTTTTATCCCATCTAGAGAATTTTACCACCAGCTTTGCACATGGGAACAGGACGGAGCAGGAGGCTGTGATTCGGATCAATGGGTGGCTCATCTGCCAGGAGCAGGATGAAATGCTGAACTTGGCTTTTACCATTGGATCCTTCTTGTTGAGTGCAATCACTCTGCCTCTTGGGATTGTCATGGACAAATATGGCCCTCGCAAACTGCGTCTGCTTGGCAGGTTGGTGTCATGAGGCCTAGCAGCTGTTTCAAACCTAGAAGTTAATTTTGAGACCGAGGTTGTGCTTAATCCTCAGTGCAATGTTTATGGCAAACAGCTCATTCTACACAGGTTCTTGTACCATGTCCAGCCTTGTAGAACTAGGTCACCTCCATGGTATCTGAGCACTGTTGTTTTTGTAAAATGGACATCCAGTAAGAAAAGAGCCTGTCTGCTGTTGAACTGAACTGGAAATCTCCCAGAGCTCCATCAGCTATGAACAGGGTAGTGTTGGGGCTGATAGGTGATCTCTTCGGTAGTCAGGGATGCATGTTGAATTACACTGTAAGGAGAAAGGGGTGGGACTTAAGTCCATATTTCTAGAGTCTCTAACTTCTGAATTCCCTGGGAAATGAGGTTCTAGGGTGGGAGAAGCATGGTACTTCAGTGTTGCTGAAGGTGCTATATCACACAGGAAAAAAAGGTCTGTCTTGCTTGTGGTTACTAAATTATTCCATCCCACATGATTTGCAAGAATTGGATGTTAATCCTGGAGTAAATGGGGTAATTGCATATTGCCTGTCTAAAGCTTCCCTTGTGCTTTCAAGTGGCAAAGGAATACTATGCATCACTTCCTGTCCTAAATTATCATGTACTGTTGCTACTAAAAACTGTTGTGACAGAATGCAGGGGAGAGGTGGCTTCTTGGGTAACTGGATTCCAGGCGCTCTAGGTCTGTAAGTATTATAACTATGTGAATTGCACCTGGAGCTGAGCCAGTACCTAGTGCAGAGCACTGAGGGCTGGTCTTTGTGCTCATTGCTTTGTGCTCTGAATGCTCCTCACACAAACTGCTGCCTTACAATAAACCATTCGGGAAGTGACAGACGGCTGGATAGTTACGACTAGGGTCTTGTTATGGGGAAAGGTTGCCGTTTCCTTATTATATGCAGAAGAGGGATGGGAAGACCCTATGGGATGCTGATGCTGCCTGAGAATTTAGGACCTCAAATTTGAGTATTGCACTGGGAAAGGTTGCCTCTTCAATACCCATAGAAGGTGCATGAACAACCTTCACCCATTTATCTAGATTTTGTCTCCAAACCATCAGCATTCCTTCCATCTTATCTAGTTTCTGCTTCAGCCAATTTATTGTCAAGGTCTCAGCCTTGGCCAGGCACTGAGACAGTGGAGACAGTATAATGTATCTATAGCAGGCTTTCTTACAGGTGGCTAAAAGGCTTCAATTCTGTTTCAGTGCATGCTTTGCTGTGTCCTGTGTGATGATTGCATATGGAGCCAGTAATCCAAATTGTAAGTACCGAGCTCTGTGGACTGTATGGAAGGGTCTTGCGGTTACTGCACTGTTGAAAGGTTTGGCTAGTAACTGGGGGCTGTAGTGTGCAGAGAACACTATAAAACCAGGGCACGTACTCTGATCATAGGGTCCTCGGTGAGCCAAATAGATCACCCCAAAGAAGTACAGAATAAACTTGCTTATTGTCTCTGAAGAGGGTTGAGTGGCTCAAAGGCATTTCCAACTCCTCTTGGCAGCACTGATAGGAATGCAGCCAGAGTCGTATACCTCAAGAATCCTGAGAGCAAAAAGTTTTAAAAAAACCAAAAAGCCAAAAAACAAAACCCACACTGCCACTGTTTATTCTGACCTGCCAGTGACAAATGAGATGCAGACTGTGGTGAGGGGGCATCAGGGTTGGTCTCCAGAAGGAAGATTCTAGGTGTGCTTATCATACGTCCCTTGCTCAGCAGTTTCAAAGGTGGCTCTGAGACAGCTGTATCTTTCCCAGCCCCAATGTTTTGGCAGGGTAAGGTACCTCAACAGTGGCGCTCACAGTGAGAAATGTAGGGGGGGTGCAGGGGACTAATCCCATCCCAGAAAAAAACCAATGTCCATGGCTCTGCAAACTGAAGCCCACACTGAATTCTGATTCTCCTAGTACCTGAACTTCGTTCCCTGCGTCCTTGGGTTAGGACGAAGTGTGTGTAGCTAGAATGAGCCCGTTTGGAAGGAACCTTTCACTAGATGCTGGGCGTTGACTCAATCCTTGCCAAAATTTTACTTGAATCGGAACCAGGATTTTGGGGGTGATTGGAGGAGAGGAGGGAGGGATTGTGGTGCCAACCAGTAAATGCTCTTGTTTTTCCACTGCAGCACTGTCCGTGCTGATCTTCATCTCACTAGCTCTGAATGGCTTTGGTGGAATGTGCATGACCTTCACCTCCCTTACGGTAAGTGAAGAGAGTTATTACACAAGCAATTGTGAATCTGGCTCCCCCCACTTATCCTCTTTGACCTCCGGTCCACAGCTCTTTGCAAGGTCCCACCTTTAGGAAATAGGGAGATTTTATTTTCCCAATATCTAACTGGTAAGCTGAACTGGCAGGGAGGAGCCAAGTGGATCCTTTAACCTTTGCTGAGTTGAACAGATTCATGCTCACTCATATCTTGATTGGGCCAAAAGAAATCTAATGAGGTTCAACAAAGAAAAGTGCAGAGTCCTCCACTTAGGAAGGAAGAATCCCATGCACAGCTATAGACTGGGGACTGACGAACTAGGCAGCAGTTCTGCAGAAAAGGACCTGGGGGTAACAGTGGATAAAAAGCTGGATATGAGTCAGCAGTGTGCCCTGGTTGTCAAGAAGGCTAATAGCATATTGGGCTGCATTAGGAGGGGCATTGGCAGCAGGTCACGGGAAGTGATTATTCCCCTCTATTCGGCATTGGTGAGGCCGCATTTAGAATATTGTGTCCAGTTTTGGGCCCCCCACTACAAAAAGGATGTGGACAAGTTGGAGAGAGTACAGCGGAGGGCAACCAAAATGATTAGGGGGCTGGAGCACAGGACTTATGAGGAGAGGCTGAGGGAACTGGGCTTGTTTAGTCTGCAAAAGAGAAGAATGAGGAGGGATTTGATAGCGGCCTTTAACTACCTGAAAGGGAGTTCCAGGGAGAATGGGGCGAGGCTGTTCTCGGTGGTGGCAGATGACAGAACAAGGAGCAACGGTCTCAAGTTGCAGGGCGGGAGGTCTAGGTTGGACATTAGGAAAAAGTTTTTCACTAGGAGGGTGGTGAAGCACTGGAATGGGTTACCTAGGGAGGTGGTGGAATCTCCATCTTTAGAGGTTTTTAAGCTGAGGCTTGACAAAGCCCTGGCTGGGATGATATAGCTGAGGTTAGTCCTGCTTTGAGCAGGGGGTTGGACTAGATGACCTCCTGAGGTCCCTTCCAACTCTAATATTCTATGATATTGGGGGGGGGGGGGCAGTTGGCCTATGACTCTTCTATTTGAAAAGCTTGATAGTGGATAGCTACCCAACATTCAGCTGTCCCTTGCCTGTGGGGATAGTTGGTGAGAGGGAAGAGAAGGCTCTTTTCTGTCCTTTGAGCCAGATTCTGCATTCCACTTACACATGGGCAATGCAGGTGACTGAAATGGGGCTGCCCACATGTAAATGCATTGACTTTGGCTGTGGCTTCTTCTCTGGAGAAGATGGAGGGGAACAAAGCTCTTGAAAGCTAAATGGTTTAGGGAAATCTCTTGGGCAGGAAGGCTGGGAAGTACTATTCTGTAAGTGGCAGATACTACCCTTTGTAGTGTGGCACTGACCAGTAACAAAGCAATTAACAGAACAGGGAGTTGTTCTGAAGTGGGGAGAAATACTAGTACAAACCGGTTCCTTCTGAGCATGGCTGTCACTTTTCTTTCCAGACAGGGAAGGAGAGTTCCTTGGCACAACAGGCTTTGCCCTTTTATATGGGTGAGAATTACTCCAAGGTGCTGACAGACTTTTTTTCTTGGAAGTGCTGAGCTGTTGAAATATGCCCAGCTCCATCTGTGCAGCATACTCCTGTCTGTTTACTCAGTCCATTGACTGGAGCACAAACATCTGCCTGTGACTAAGTCTGCTGTGCTGGGTCTCTGCATTTTGGGGTTCTTGTTGCTTAGAGATGGGAGCAGATGCAGCAACCACTTTTAAGAATGAATTTTTCTACATCATTACCCTTATACTTATTAGCTCAGAACACCTAGTTCCAGCCACGCTGAAAATCTCTCAGAAAACTGCTTGAAGAGTGGTTATATTACCTGTTTTGAACAAAAAAGTCTCAAAGGTTTGGACCCACCTCACTTTCATCTTGTTACTAAGTTTGTCTCTAACCTAACTCTAACTCAGTCTGTGTATAACCACATGTTATACACAGACTGAGTTCCTGTGAATTGCGATGGGCAGAGGCTGGGTTTGGAGCCTGTTGTACATACTGTAATGTCAGAGTGTGGCAGCTGCTTTAGATAGCAAATAAATTCATAGTCCGAAAGTTTCAAAAACAATTGTAAAGCCAGGCTTCATATGCAACCTCCATTTCTGAAAACCTGCTAGGAGGAAGGAGGGGCCCATGAATAAGGCTGTAGGGTTGCTAGGGTGACTCATACCATGTTAGGGGTGGTTTTGTAACATCTTGTTTATCTGGGTGCTATTGAAGGAATAGAGGTTGCATGCTATATGGAAGATGCTGTGTGTGTGGAGAAGGCAGAGCCCTCCCATGCAGGCATCTGGCATCCTGAACGGTCTCTTTCCTGAACTTCTGCCTGACAAGCAATGAAAATTCCACACACGACTGCTCTGGTACTGGAATAATGTAACTGGGGGAGGCCTGGGGAGAAATGCAGGAACTGGGGTCCTCTCTGTGGTGAACATACCATAGACTGATGACAATGCACATTGGTGGTAATAAACCAAGCTGCCAGACAGGGAAACTGACAGCAGGCCTCGCCTATGTTTCCTCTTCCTCTGCTTCCTTCAAGTTCATCCCCACCTGGTTCCAAAGGCAATAGTCTGAAGTGCTCTGCGGAGAGTGCCTGAGAGTGGCCTGCAGCTCTGAGCTAGAGCAGAATCCACTTTTACTTGTAGGTGGGTCTAGGTCAGCGATGCCTAATGTCATGGGGCTTAGATACAAGCGTCGCTGGTCACAAGTAGATGTGCTCGGACACATGAATTGCAGGTAATGGCAATACCAGGCAGATGAGTATCCTTTCTATAACCGATCAAGTGAGAATTTCCTGTGTCTAGAGCTTTTAATAGAAAGAGAAATACAGCAGCCTATGAATACCTCCATCACAGCAAAGGAGAACAGAAACAATAAGGAAATCAGTCTTCAGAGGTGAAGGTAATGCCTTCTAAGAATAAATATTTGAATCTGAAACAGTTCTAAAAGTAACTCTTAGTGAACCTTTGATTGCCAGTGCATCTGCAGATGAGCCTGCACGCAGACCTGTGGGCCGTGGGGCAGGCAGTGGTCTTCAAAACGCTTTTGTATGACAGCGCATCTCAGCGGGAGCCCTATGTTGTGGCCACAGGCCCATGTTTCAAAACTAGTCTCTAATTTTGCACCTGTGCTTTTATGTCCCCAAACCTGCATTTCCATGCATAGATTGAGTAGCTAGACATCAGCCTGATTTGCCTGCATAAATTCTCTTTTGGGCATGTAATAGCGACACATGTAAATGTGGGTGCTTGTGTGAAGGCCCTTTCTAGCTGTGGCCCATGAGCTGTATGTAAAAAGGTGTGAGAAGGGTGAAAATAGAGCGTGAATGCTGTAGACACAGGTATTGCAGTTACAGGGGATTCCTGCTGCTCTGAGGCAGTGTGGATGTTACATGTGCAGTGTAGGTCAGGGGCGCTCTCAACAGATTTTTTTTTTTTTTTTTTTGGTGGCTTCAGAGTGTGGCCACCAACTCTTGCTAGTGGCTGTGCCAAACTTGTCTGTGTCCCTACCTCTTGCAGCCCTTCAGTGAGAGCCTGCCCTGGGGAAGGTGGGTTGGGAACTCACCGGTTTCCTGCAGGGTTCCAGGCTCCCCATGCTCCAGCTGGGCAGGAACCGGGGAGCTGCCCAGGAGAGCAGTCCAGTGACTGAACGCTGCAGCCACCTGCACTGACAAGCTGCTTCCGGTGGCCCCACATGTCTCCAGAGTCACTGCTGGAGCCCCCAAGGAGGCTGCACAGTGCAGGGTGCCAATCTCTGCTGGCAACACCAGTACAAACACCAAGGCAGCGCATCTTGCTGCCCTTGGTAACAGCTCTTCAAAAGCAACAGCTGGGTATTACAGGGATGGGTCTCAGCTTTGCCTCCACTCTCCCAATCTCCACCCATGCTTGGGAGGCTGTCGAAGTCAAAAAAATCCCCTGGTGGCCACAGTTGAGAAATGCTGATGTAGATACTCGCATAATGGAAAGGAATTTAGAAGTGAGCTGGAAACAGTGAGTGGGATGAGTTTTGGGAAAGGAGATCTGAAAAGCTTCCACAAGGACATTCATTGCCCAAAGTCCAGATGCTGCTGCACTAACATTTCCAGCCCTAATGACGTTGATGTGGTGTGAGGAGCCTGTTCTGGCTGGTACAGGAATGAACGTGTCCGTCCGTCCGTCCGTCCTGAGGAAAAGCAAAGTGACTTCATCACTCCCACCACTTGCAATGACCTACAGTGCTGCTTAGCTTGGGAGTGCACATTCTAGGGTCCTCCTCCTCTGCTGTAGGAGCTAATTCTTCGCAGCCATAGTCTGGTGTGTGTTGCTATTTCTTTAAAAAAAATTTCTGGTGGGATTATTTTTATTCAGCAAAATAGGAATCTAGGAGCACAGGGAGCTCAAGACAAACTACTCTGCATAAGGAGATTAAACACACGATGATAAATTACCACAGAGGGCCTTTTATAGATTGTAGCAGGGAGCACCAAGAAAAAAAAACAGCTGCATTTTAGGATGAGAGTAGGATAGAAAACAAGCTTGTGCCCTTTGCTTCTCTCTGTAATGGGGAAGGGCACCCTTGTAGAGTATTTTCTACTAAGCAGTGTTAGGAATATCAAGTTTTTCTTCTGTAGAAGTGGAACTGGAACGTCCCCTGGCCTTGGTGGAATGATACTTTCATGGTGAATACTTCCCTAGTACTTGGAAGGTATCCAAGTTAAATAGCTGTTAACAGAAAACAAAGTTTAGACATCGACTAAAAATGCCTTCTCCCAGATGCTCAGGTTTCAGTTCCTTGGGATTTCCCACTAATTCTCTCTAGTCCTCCCAGCAAAAAAACAGGAAGTCAGAACTTCTATTTTTAATGTTTAAAAAAAACAAAAGTGGGGGGAGCCCTAAACCCCAAGCATACACAACCCTTTCCTGCCACATTCATATATTATGAGGAAGAAGGAAGACACAAACATGCTTTTTCTATTTTACTTTGTAGCTCATCTTGAAATGGAGAAGTCTCAGTATTGCAACCCCAGGTGTTCAGAACACTTCTCAGGCCTTTAATCATAAGGTCACATGTATAGGATGGGAACTATATCTTGAAAAGTGGTGACTCTGAAAGATACATAGAGGTCATAGTGAAACTGGCCGAACACAGGCTCTCAGTGCTAAGAGGCTAACATGATTCTTTGTTGTATAAATAGAGGAATATAGTGTGGAAATAGGAAAGTGCTATTACCACTATAGTGGTGTGGTGTATAGTAGCATAGGGATAGGGAGGTGCTATTACCACTATACAGCATCAGTGAGACCATTATTGGAATACTGTGTCCCATTTTGGTGTCCATGCATCAAGACTGGAAAGGCTTTAGAAAGGAGGTACAAGAATGATTCCAGGTCTGGAAAATCTTTTCTGAGAGACTGGAAAAGTGCAATATATTTAGTGTATCAGAGACAGTTAAGAGGTGACCTGATCTCTGTCATTAGTACCTATGTGAGGAAAGGATTTCTGATGATAGAGGAGCCCTTCAATCTTGCAGAAAAATGCATAACAAAACCAATGGCTGGAAGCTGAAGCTAGACTCATTCAGATTAGAAATAAGGTGCAAAGGAACATTGGAACAGTTTATCCAGGGATGTGGTGGATTGATTCTCTGTCACCTGGAATCGTTAAATCAAGATTACCTTTCTTTCTAAAAGATGTGCTGTAGCTCAGCCACAAGTTAGGGCTTGATGCAGGAAGTGCTGGGTGAAATTCTCTGGTCTGTTATGCAGGAGATCAGACTGAATGAAATGGTCCTTTTTAGCTTTAAAAATATATGGAAAAATAACAACATTTTGGGTCTGCTTGCCTTCTATGGTTCACATTTTCAAGTCTCTTCTGTAACCATGAGAGCTAGAAAATATATTTTTAAATAATGAGAGTTGACTGTATAACTGCCAGCCTCTAGTAGCTGGAATTTTAAGAACAACATCTAACGTTGAGAGTTGGCAACATGTATCTGGGTGTGGGCATGTCCTGCTGCAGAACAGTGCAGCATACCCTGCTGCCGCCAAGTTGTTTTCTCAGGATTCCCCAAAAGCAGAGTAAGGGCTAGATCTACATCCCTAATAAGGGTCCTCTTATAGGATCTTCTACGATCTAATAAGCACTACATTGGCACAGCTGCAGTGGATCTGGTGAAGATGCTGTGTCAGCATAATAAATTCACCTCCACAAGAATTGGTAGCTATGTTGGTGGCAGAGCTGTCCACACCAGCACTTAAGTTGGTGTAATTTACATCACTCGGGGGTGGCTTATTCACACCTCTGAGCAACATATGTTCTACTGAAGTGAGTGGTAGTGTAGACCTGGCCTAAATCTCTAAATGTCGTAACTACTACATCTGATCTGGAGTTATTCAAGGATCTGGAGATGCATTGCATATGAAGGTCTGTAACAAGAAATAACCATGACAAATAACTGACCTGGATGGAATTCTGAGTGTTCTTGCCTGAGAAACACATACAGGAGTACTGCAAATTGCAAACATGCAGCTCGAGCCCTGGCACAGACTGGCATGCCTACCTTGTTTGTAGTTACTGGGAAGATGGATTTGTTTTCCTGTTACAGTGCATGTGTGTGACAGCTGGTCTCTTCAGGTTTGGTTTAACTTTTCCCAGCACAGCAAGGTCTCTAAACGGCAAGTACAATAATATTGTTGCTTTATTTATCAGTCTGGACACCTGTGGGTGCCTGCTAGGGCCTATGTTTAATGTGTTTAATAAAACTGTCAATCTCTGAACTCATTTTGAGATGAAAATTGGGGAAAAAAAAACTCTACTTTGAGCAGAATTTCTGCCTATAAGCTGCAGGAAAGCATCAATTTTAGAGATTTCCCAGCACCACTCTGACTTGAGTGATTTACTTTATTTTTAATTCAAGTTCACAGGCTACTAGTCATGGGGCTCATCCCTTTCTAGCTATGTATGTACAGGTGGTGTTTCTGTTTATGTACAGATGGTGTTTCTTCTCCAGGACTTTTATAGAGAATGTAAAAAAAAAAAAAAAAAAAAAAAAAAGTTTTTAAGGTGCAGCTTGACTGGGATGATTTAGTTGGGGTTGGTCCTGCTTTAAGCAGGGGGTTAGACTAGGTGACATCCTGAGGTCCCCTCCAACCCTAATCTTCAATTCTATAATTAATCTCTCCTTTACTAGTTAGTAGACAGGACTGAGGTGTATATAATTCAGAGGTGTTGAGAAAGTGGCAGACACAAAGTCTGACATGGAAACTGGCTAGAAAATAGAGTGGGAACTTCTTTCAGGAGTTGTGCATTGAAAACATATAAAGGGATCTCTTCCCAGGCATGAAATTGCAACTCTGGGTGTGGTGACCTAAATCTGCACAACAACACAACACTTGGCACTCTGTAACCTCCATCTGACTTCTTCTAGAAAGAAGCTGGTCCTTGTCACTAGGCAGGGAATTCAGCTCCTGTTTATTTAAACTCAGTAATACCCTAAACCTAAAATAAGTCCCCAGAATTACAACAGCTGCTTGGGGGCGGGGGCTTGAAGCAGGGCAAGTGCTCCACAAACACAGCTGCTTCATAGCTTGGTTTTCTAATCACAAAGATCGTACAAAGAGCCTTTTTCACACCACATAGAAGCAAGACTCAAGCCTAGGTGACACTTCGGGTACATTACTAACAATTCTCACCAACTACTATGGCTGAACATATCAGAGTATTTTTATGGCAAGGAGGGCAAGGCAGAACCTGTGCTTTTCTCTGCATTAGGCAGAATTTTGAAAAGGGGATCAGACTTTCCAAAGAGCACAGCTTCCATTGAGGCACTTAAATAAATAGCTGGATTTTCAAGAGTTCAGCATATTGGATGAACTCTCTCAAACTCCGTATTGGATGAACTCTCTGAACTCCATTCTTGACCCTGACCATTTGATCATCTGAACCTGAGGTTTTGGGTTTTTTTTTTTTTTTTTTTTTTTAAGGGGATAATGGGGTGGGGAGGAGGAACTGGTCCTAAAAGAGAGAGCTTCCAAATGGGCTATAAAAAGGACACAGGTACTATCTTCCTTCCATATCCTCCTTCCTCTTTAATTACCCTCTGCATAATGTAACCCTAGTTACTGAGGGCTTTTTCTATATGGGAAATGTGTTGGTATAACTATAGTGAGATACTTATAACTCCCCTATGGACACTCTTATCCAGTTTATTTTATATCCCTTTGTAGACAAGCCCTGATGGGGGAAACTGAAAGCTGCAGAGCAGATCAGCACTTTCACAGCCTTATTGCATTCCTGGGTACTACAGTGGAAAGCCAAATAAATTCTTGAATAATTAACATTTTCTTCTGTTTCCTAGATCCAGAGGTTTAAATCTTTGGTGCCAGGGGCTTCTCAAAGCAACATTCTTCACTCTCTTCCTTCTTCCTATATGCCAGTTTCAGCAAGTTTTTTTTTTTCTCCTCCCTTCTCCCACCCCTTCAGCTGCCCAACATGTTTGGTGATCTTCGTTCCACATTCATTGCTCTGATGATTGGCTCCTACGCTTCCTCAGCTGTCACTTTTCCAGGAATCAAGGTGAGGATGTGGAATCTGAGCTCTGAAAATTTGGCTCAGCAGTTCTGATGTTGCTGTCTTAGGGATCCATGCTGCATGATGGTAATTAGAAAGGATGGTCCAGTGGTTAAGAGTGCTAACCTGAGACATGTCGCCTGCATTTGTTTCTCTGGTCTGTCTCAGACTTCCTATGTGACCTTGGGCAAGTCACTTTAAAATGGGGATAATAGTTCTACTCTATCTCACAGCAGTATTGGAAGGATAAATAAAGATTGTGAGGTACTCAAATACTATGATAATGGAGGTGAGATAATACCTTAGATAGATAAATAGGTTTGCCAGGATGGTTTTTAGAAATTCTGAGATTTTTTTTTTTAATGAAAAGTGCACAAGTCATGGGATTATAGTGGTGTTAAAGAAACAAAAATATTTCCCCACCTTTAGTGATACAAGGGATCTCTAGAGTTGAAAAGATACAAACTTTAAATCCTGGAATCCATGGGACCAAGGGTAATAAAATATTAGCTTTGATTATTCGGATTATCCACCTTCAGATAGTGATAAAACTGACTGTGGAGAGCTCTGAAAGGGAGGGAGCCAATAAATCTGTGCTATTTTTTTTAGTACACTGATCCTAGTGCTCATTGGCAAATCTTCATCTGCAGAGGCAAAACTAATACGGTTTAGCTTATGTAAACCCAAGACTTTCCTGTGTCCAGACAGTGGATCAGATTCAGTTATACCCTTCCTAGCAACACAGCAAAGTTCCAAATGGGTTTCCTAGACGATCTAGAGGCAAGCTCTCTAATGATATTGTTTCTGACATGGGTATCATGTCAGTAGAGGCTCCTTGTTTTGCTGTAACTGATGTCTGGTGTAAAGATGTGTGCATGAACTTGTGCAAAACTTTTGTTGTGCTTACATGATGTTACACATTCCTTCCTTCATTAGATGTCGCCTTCTAACCTGGTTTTTAAATGCCACATGCTCTTCCCTAGACCTTCTTCCCAAATCTACTTCAGCAAACAGAGTGTAGGCTAGTTTGTGCTAATAATCTTATTCTGTTGTGATTTTCAGGTTATATATGACTTTGGTGTTTCCTTCATCCTCATTCTGATTGTCTGGGCATGCTGTGCAGGGCTAGTTTTCTTCAACTGTTTCTTCAACTGGCCACTGGAGCCTTTCCCAGGACCAGAAGACATGGACTACACGTAAGTGTCCTTCTCCTCTTAGGAATGTAGAAATTGCCAAACTGGATTAGCCATGGAGACCATGTAGTCCCATCTCTGACAGAGGCTAGCACCAGCTGCTTCAGAGGAAGATGTGTGGGAATATTTATTTCTAACCTTAGGAAAGAAGTCAACCATAATTTAAGAGTAAGGGTTTACAGCCCTTTATAAATGCTTATCCTATCTATGGAGACTCTGGATGTTCAGGGAGAATGGTATGTTCCAGCCTCTAGGACTCCCTGCAGAAAACATTCTTTTAGCAGCAATTTAATTTCTCCACTGAGGCAGTTCCATCTCTGCCATCTGGCAGTAAGGCATAAACAGAGGCTTCTCTTAGGTAACTGGGTCCCAAGCTTTTTGGGATTTTTATAGGTTAAAATCAACATCTTGATGTCCACCTAGAAATCCATAGTCTTCTTGCATCTTGTGACTCCAGTAACCTTAGGTCAGTCCATGAATCTCAGCCCTTTTTTGCAGCTCTCATGCTTTTTCTGCTGCCACACAGAGTGAAGATAAAGTTCAGCTGGCTGGGATTTGACCACAAAATTACAGGGAAACAGTTTTATAAGCAGGTGACCACAGTGGGACGTCGTCTGAGTGTGGGGAGCTCTATGAAGAACCCCAAGGAGCTGACCGCTCAAGAGGGCAACAAACTCTGTCTGTCAACAGTGGACCTGGAAGTCAAGTGTCAACCAGACAATGCAGGTATTGTCTTTGGATTTGTATGTGTGACATTTACCCTGATGCAAAGGGCAACACAAGGTCAGTGCACCACTTAATTCCTCAAAATAGGACCTAAGCAATGTTTAGGCCTTGTGCAGGCCCTTGACTGTGGTGAATTTCACCCACCTGTGCTACTCATCACTGTCTGGATAAGTATGTTTAGGCACCTATAAAACTCTGTATATGCATATGCATATGCATGCACAGACCCTGATGACATATGTGGCTCCCCAGGCAGATGTCTGGCTGGTGGTGAACATTCCATAGACAGACAGTAAGAGTTGTGTATGAACTGCTACTGCTAAACACTGAAACTTTTCTAAATTCTTAGTTACTCATCGTTGTCCTCCTCTCATCTTCCCTTTTGAAGGGAGTCCCTAACACACAAGTGAGTGAATGCCCCATGGGCTATCCCTAGCATGTTGTGTTATGAAATGTAGCCAGTAGACTACTGAACTAAACAATCCAAACTCTCTGTTCTGAGGTCATGTCTGTTTAATAACCATACTGGAGGTTGCCTTTTTTAGAGACTCTTGTTTCCTTTGCAGCATCTCCGTCCTTTATGCACAGTGTCTTCAGCCCAATTTTGCTACTTAGCCTCATCACCATGTGTGTCACTCAGCTGCGGCTCATCTTCTACATGGGGGCCATGAACAACATCCTGGGATTCCTTGTGGAGGGAGACCTGGAGAGAGGTAGATTTAACACCAAGAATTCTCACCTCTTTTCTTGAAACGGGAGTGACCCTGATCATTTACCTACAGGGGATGTTGGCTTCTTATTAGTCACCAGATGCCACTCTGTTTATCTGCCTGTCACCAGCTCAGTGGTCAAAGTATCACCAACAGCTGCTGTCATGGTCTGATGGGTGGTTGGAACCTGCTAAAAGCAGAGGGGCAACAAGAAGTCAAACAGCAAGGTGCACGCTTGAATGTCAAACTAATTTCAGCCAAGCTTTTATTAAATACTTTCCATGTTACATCCTTAAACGGGTTACCAAGTTTGGCAGGTCAGGGAGGGCTAGAATAAAAACCTGTTCCATTAGGTATTTTTATCATGAGAGAGAACAAAATACAGAGCAGCTGAGTTCAACTGCAGATAGTTTAAAAATAGATTTTATTTTTTTTCCTGTGACTCAATCCAAAGCACTGAGGGGAAATGATGTCCTCATAGTCTTGTGCGTGTTGTGTGTCTGGGAGGCTGACTGGCAGCTTTTGTTCTGGGATTCATTTTGTGTTTATAGTGCCTGATTCAGTGAAGGAAGCCAACAGGAAAGAGTACATCAGTTTACTTACTGAAAGTGCCCTGAATTGCAAAACAAGATATAGCTCGATGTTGTCTTGTGTAGTAAGATCCAGTTTGAACTTGTTAAATCTGGAATGTGTGAAGCTGATAAATCAAGAGGCTCTAGGAGAGGAGAGTAAATGCAAGAAACTCAGACCTGGCATTCCATGAATTGCTTTGTTTCTTTAGTCAAGTGCTTGACGGTCTGTAGCATTTGGTGCTCTCTCGCGCGCTCTCTCTTTCCCCAATCAAGAAGCAACATAGCCATTAAACACTAAATAGAACAATCCCCAGGGTTGGGTGCCTTTCCCAAAATGGGTTCCATTCTTCTCACTCTTTCACTGTTACTCTCCTCCTTTGCTTGCTTTACTGCTTGAGATTCGTTCTAGTTTTATTTTTAGTTCCAGCTTTTTTTTAAGCAAGAATGTTCGGTTTTGTATCAATTTCTGACTTATTCTCTTGGTACAACTCTTACTTGGACCCTGGAATAGTTCAAGTGATCAGTGACAAATACCAGATCTATGGGGCACAACTCATTTCTCAGCACTTGAGACCTGTTTCTGTGCTGCCTTTTGGATTTCTCCTGGGGTGCAGCCTGGACCCAGTGTGCTAGTTGCTGTCTTACTATGGAAACTCTATCAGGAAAACCGAATTGTCCAAAGTCTTAATGTTGTCTGGGCTATACCAACTTGGTTCACTTGAAGAGTTTTGAGAAGGGTGCAGAGATGTAGAGATTTTGCTTTAGAATAAAAAATGTAGGGCTGGAAGAGATCTGGAGAGGTCATCAAGTCCAAACCCCTGCACTATGGCAGGGCCAAGTAAATCTAGACCATCCCTGACAGGAGCTTGTCCAAACTGTTCTTAAAAACTTCCAGTGATGAGGATACCACAACCTCCCTTGGAAGCCTATTCCAGAGTTTAACTGTCGTTGGAGTTAAAGCTTTTCCTAATAGCCAACCTAAATCTCTTCCATTACTTCCTGTCCTACCTTCCTTGGACATGGAGAACAATTGATCAGTCCTCTTTTTATAACAGCCCTTAACAGTCTAAAGATATGTTATCAGGCTGTGGCGTTCTGCGCGCCCCTCCTCCCCCATCATCTCTTTTCAAGACTAAACAGCCTTTTTTTTTTTTTTTTTTTTAAAACCTTTTCCACATAGGTCAGGTTTTCTAAACCTTTTATCATTTGTGTTGCTCTGCTCAGGACTCTCCAGTCTGTTCACAAGTGCCTTCAGACAGCTCTGCCTCCCCCAAAGCCCTCATTTGCTGAGTCTTGTAAGCATTGAGCAGAAGTGGGTTTTGAGAGAGGGCTCCCAGTTTTAATTTATTATCCTATCTGGTCCTGCAGTTGCTACAAAGAGAACAGTCTCTCCTCCCCAACCAGTCCCCAGAGTTGGTCTCTAGATGTTAAGGCAGGAGAGGGTTAGTGATATAGAGGAAATGCTCTTGGCTCTGGGGTGAATTTCTTGCCCTCATTTAAAAACCTTTGCTAGATGGCTGTCTATTGGGAGGGTGATGCTCTTCCAAACCCTGTCTTCTTAGCTGGAGGAGGATGCTGTGATGTGGAAATGCCTATGGATCCAATAAAGACACATCTGCTGGAGGGCTGGCAGTGTGCATACTTTGTCTTAATTACTACAAATACAATCATAGACAGATACCTGGTGACAGTGTGCCAGGTACTGACACCACCTACAAATATTCCTAAACATGGTAGGGATGAGGGACAGCTGGAGTTCTGCTGCTGCTACATGGGCTGGAAGGGTTTGTTAAATTCTCCTCTCCAAAGCCTCCAGCATTCATCATGGGCATTGCACGTTTGTATTTCATTGTGATGGAGACATATAGGCAGGAGGGGACTGACCGCTCTGCTTAGTCCTGTTCTACTTGCAGTTGTGGGCACTCAGTGCTGAGGTGGGAAATTTCAGATTCTTGATCCTTATTCCAAACTGTACTGGCTCCGATTCATCAGCCCCTCTGTGTCATGTGGTGGTGGTGGTGGGGGGGAAGCATTGTAAAGAATGTTCCCGTGACTCACCAGAACAAAGGTCAACACCGTTTCCGTATGAGCCCACACTAGCTCTTCTACAATGGTGCTTGTAAACTCATCTCCATTAGCTGGGGAGCTCTCTGTTTTAGGTTCTGATGTGGAATGAAGCACTTGCTCTTTGAGCCTATATCCTGTCTGTACCTTCATGTCTGTCCTAGTGGGTCTAGTAGGCTTTGGGGGTTTCTGCTGCTAATCTTTTTGCTTTTCCATATTCGCTCTCTTGCTGCTGTTTCTGCTCTGCTGATGCAGTGATGGATACAGGTAAGCTTTTTGTAAGCACATTTCTAACATTCCCTTCCTTTCTGTATTTCAGTGATGCTTTGCTGCATGGTGTGCCTAACACGTAGATATAGTGCTGCTAAGTGTTTTGTTTCTGGGGGGAACGGCACCCTGCAGTAACAGCACTGAGGAGGTCACTCCTCCTCATGACTGCTTACTACTGATAGTTAAAACACTTACCTTCTCTAAATCTATCCCTGCTCCTAGTCTGTGTGTGGCTAACAAACTAGGCAGGGAGGTAATTACTAAGGATACAATTCTGTCATGGATTCCATGACTTTCTGGGACCTCCAACTTCTGGGGCAGCCTTGGGGAACAGCTGATGGAAGGGGAGACAGCCCTGGGGCGTTGAATGGCTGACCAACCCTGCTGCTGGAGCAGCTGCAAGCCCCAGCAGTGCTCTGTTTGTCCTGTTTCTCGTCTCCCCCCCCCCCCCCCCCCCCCCCCCCCCCCGAGTAGTTTTAGTAAAACCAGATCCAAGTCACAGGCTTCTCTAAATTTTTGTTTGTTGCCTGTGACCTGTCCCTGACTGTTACTAAAAAATACTGAGCCAGAGTCTTAAACTTGGTAATTACCAATCTCTTTTGATTATTCCTCTGGCAGTTAGTCCTTTTGGGAGAAGATCCTGGGGCCCTTCCCTTACTAGGAATCCCACTTCCTCCCCTCAGCAAAATGAGCCCCCTCCCCAAGCACACAATCTTCCAAAATACATTATTACCTTCCCACACTGGGTCCTCCCTGCCCTGCTGACTTCCCCTATTGGTTCCTAGCCCTAGGGAAGAATTGGAAATCGGCAGCAGAGGGAGGCACAGCTAGAACCCAGGCCAAGGACGGGGAGAAGGTTCTTAGCTGCAGGTTGGCAGGCAGAAACTTACTCCTCCTCAGAGCAGGGTGGGCAGGTTCTTAGCAGCCAGAAGCGTCTCTGCTCCACCTAGTAGCACTCTTTGGTCATTGCTAAACCCTGGAAATTAGTCAGCTTCCAGGTACCATTCTCCAGGGAACTAGATACTGTTGGTATTTTCATCATTTTCCAAGAAGCTGTATCAGCCTTGCTGGAGTGGACAAGTGTGGCATGTCCACTGTTAACACTCTTTTGCCTGCTGGACTACTAACAATTGATCTGGGACTCTGCACAGTAAAAGGGACAACACCCTCTTTCCCTTAGTCTGAGGCTACTCAATGATCTGGGCTGTGTGAGGATAAAATGACTCATTGTTATGAAATGGGACTTGCTGCTGTTTTCTGTTACGGGTGGGTCCCATTTGGGGGTTCTGACACATCCTCTCTCTTCTCTGCAGTGAGTCTCTACACCTCAGTTTTTGGGGTGTTGCAGCTGCTCTGCCTGCTGACTGCCCCCATGATTGGATACATCATGGACTGGAAGCTGAAGGAATGTGATGATGGCCCAGAAGAGGCTGATGAGAGTGATGTTAATCAGTATGTAACACACATTGCAGGGTCCAATCCGACCGTTTTGTTAACTGACCCAGTTAAAGTAAATTCATAGAATACTGTTGTAAGTTGAGGGATGAGAGTCCATACAGGGATTTGAACCAATTTAAGTAAACTGATTGCCATAAACTATTTTAGTTAAATGGTGCAACTTCTGTTTGTAGATGAGGCTGGCGGCTCAAGTACAGCCAAGACTCAAGTATGCCAGTATAGGGCTTTTGGTTTCTCATATCCTCTGACTTCTTAGGTTCCTAGTTGTGTGTTCCAGTAGCTGCTCCAAGTGCCTGTGTGATATATTCCTCCTTTCCCCTGCAGAGACGGTAAGAAAAAGAAAAAACGTGATCGCCAGATTCAGAAGATAACAAATGCCACACGAGCTTTCGCATTTACCAACGTATTACTAGTTGGATTTGGAATTACTTGTCTAATTCCTAACTTGCCTTTGCAGGTGGGTATCTCAAGAAAGGAGTGGTGTACTGGGGGGTTCCTGGGCTAACTCTGCACAATGAAACTGTCCTGGATAAACTAAACGTAGTATAGAATAGGGCCAGGCTAAGACAAACTGGTTCCCCTTGGCAGTGCTGTGGCCACACTCCCCATGCCATGGCCACACCATGGCTGAGGTTAAGATTTTGTCATGGTTACTTTTAGTAAAAGTCAGAAAGATCACTGGCTTCCTTTTTACTAAAAAAAAACAAAAAACCAGGGCAGCTGGAGGAGGGGGGAATGCAGTGGGGCCTGCCACCTGGTCCAGGATCCCCGTATGGTGACTTGGGACCACCTGTGGCAGCTGACGGCTTGAGGGCTCTCCGCTGTCAGCTGCCGCGGGTGGTAGGAGGACCCGGGGTGCTCTGAAGTCCCCAGCACTGCCCCACAACTCACAGCCATAGGGTCTCTGCTGCCGCCAGCGGCTCAAATCGGGGGGGGGGGGTCATGCCGCCCGTCCTGACAGACAGCAGCAGGGATCCCTGCTGCCTGCAGTAGCTTGGAGTTGCTGGGGATCCCGGCTGCTTGCGCTGGCAGGCAGCACTGAGGCCCCTGCAGCCTGCAGTGGTTTGGGGCTCAGGGGTCCCTGCTGTTGCTGAGAACTGCTGCCGCTGAGAACTGCTGCCCTCTTCCCCCCAGCTTCAGGACCCTTGTCACCTTTGGCAGTTGAGAGCTCCGGTTCCTGCAGCCCCCAGAAACTGACGGCTTTGGACAGAAGCTGAAAAGGATAATGTCACAGAAGTCTCTGGAAGTCACAGAATCCATGATTTCTGTGAAAAATCTTATCCTTAACCATGGTGCTATTTCTTATGTGGGCTCTTCCAGCAGAGCCATGATGTAGCACTGACCAATGCATTCAAAAATCAGTCAGATTCAAAAACCAGGAGGCACATAAACAGACCCCCAGTGTTTACTACTTATAATCCTGTTTTAAACTAGTTTCCTAGCTCTTCTTAGTAACCACAAAAGCTAAAAACTTACTTTTATATTTAAATGAAATGTCAGACTCTCATAACCAGCTGAGTCCAGAAGCTGGGGTTTTACGAAAATGCCAGATACGAGACTCCTGTTAAATCACGAGAGTTGGCACCAGCAAAGTGGGCTGATGGTAGCAAGGCATCTCCATGCAGAGTCCTCTGCTGGGCTAGTCTTGGCATGGTCCCCAGAGCAATGAGTTTCAGGGATAATCCAGTTAAATATATAGGGGCAGTTAACACCTTTTTAGAATTCTTGCTTTAGGCTCTCTACAGGCTCAGATAGAGGTCATGGAGTTGGTCTGCTCTCTAGTAGTGTGTTCAGGCCTTTCTTTGCAACTATGGGGACTATAAACATGTACTTTAGTTTAAAATAAATAAACCCTGAGATTTAGGCCTAGAGCACCAGCACTTGTCAGTAGTTCCTTTATTAATCTGGGCCTGAGCTACAGATAATCAGGAGGTTCCAGGACCATCTGTAATGAAGAACAGCATGATACCTGCACAAACACCACAGTTTAAGTACTGGGCCAAATGACCTCAGTTACACCCTTTAGTGTCAGTGGGATTATACATATGTAAACGTTTGGCCTGTGGTATGTGCCTGGCAGAAGAATGAGACATCAGGGGGCTGGATTTGATGACTCTTGAGTTCCCATCCAATCCTACATTTCTATAGCACAAAAGCTACTGAGGGGGGGGAAATCCAGCTGCTCCCCCCGGATGTTTTTGATTTTTCTCTCAAAGCTCTTAGAGGATCAAGCTGGAAGTGAGTGAATAAAGCTAAACAGAGAGCAGGCATGCAGTTCTGTCGACTCTACTGAACTTTGGCATTTCCAGCAATGGTCAAATGCCTGAACAATCATAAAACCCTGGATCCACTTTCAGAACGGCAACGTCCCTTCTGCAGGCATAGATTGAAGTGTGGGATATACTCACCGGCAGCAAGAGGAACTGTAACTGGCAACAAATTCCAGGCAGAGTTAGGAACTTGGTGTGAAAATATTCTAGGGCACAAACATGATACTGTTAACAGAAGATTAGCTGCATGGTGTCTTGTTTCTTAATGTTGGTGTGGAGTTGAGGAGAGGACACTGACTAGCTGGACTACAGTTCTGATTGAAGGGAAGGGGGGGACAGAGAGATCTTAATTTAAGGTGGCACTTAGCCATGAAGGTTACCAGAGACCTGATCTAAACCCATTGAAGTAGATAGGATCAGGTTTATGTTAGCTAGCTAGATCTGAGAGTGCTCCTATTATATGGAACTTTTAAAAGAGATTGCTCTTCGGCCGTAGTTGTCTTTCTCTCTTGAAAGTTACTACGTCAGATGAGATTATGACAAGTCAGGATTCAGAAAGCGCAATGTACCATCATCTCAGACAAACTGTCTCTCTCTCCTTGTGCTGACCCTTGTGTGTGAGGAGGCTTCATTTCTGGAGCAGCTTAGCCTATCCTAGAACTGGAGGAACAGCAGCTGCAGAGGTGGAATGGTGGTTTTGGACTACTATTCAGCATTTTTTTTCTGCTTCTTTCAGATACTTTCCTTCATTTTGCACACGATTGTGAGAGGATTCATCCATTCAGCAGTGGGAGGCCTCTATGCAGCTGTGTAAGTCTAACCTTGCCCATATACCGCATGTGACTGGCCTGAGGGTTTGGTTACCCAAACAGCCTGGGTGGAGGGGATTCTGCTGTCAGAGGGAGTAACTGAGTTCACTTATGACCTATTTTAGGCCACCATGGGAGTTGGCATCAGGACTGCAGGGTGCCACATGATTACTTTCCTTGCTTGTTCCTAATGCTGGCCTATAGTAACTTATTGCACTGAAACAAGCACCGATGTGCTTAATATGGACCTCAGGTGCAATCTGTTTAGCTATCCTAAACTGGCTTCACCATCATATGGGTTAAAAGGCTTGAAATTGTTAACTAACTTGCTAAGTAGTTACAGGTACAAGTCTTGGTGACATATTGGTCAGGGCACTCTGACTGCGGGGGCACATAGCTAGTTTGCTCTGAGCATGTGGCATGCTTCTAGACATGGACCCTTTACCCAGCAGCATGGATCATGTCTCCTGTATCTAAGATATGAAAGTTATCAATAGATAAACATCCATGTTCTTCTTCGAGTGATTGCTCATGTCCATTCCATTATAGGTGAGTGCACGCCCCCGTACACAGTTCCCAGAACTTTTTTCCCCTTAGTAGATCCCGTAGGGCTGGCTCTGGTGCCCCCTGGAGTCCCGCATGCACTGCTGGCCCTAAGCCCCTTCAGTTCCTTCTTTCCGCCCGTTACGGTTGCTGGAACTAGCCTTGCTCGCTGCAAGTACTATTTCCCCTTGTTTGAACTGTTGTTGTTCTAAGTAGTTTAGTTAGTTTTAAGTAGTTAAGTGATTAAGTGTAGTTAGATAAGGAGTCCCTGAGGGACTTAGAGCAGCCAGGCCATGCCCTGGTCGCCTGGATTTAAGCTGTGTGCCTCCTGCAGGAAGGCTTTCCTGCTCAGCGACCCCCATGATTGGTGCCTGGGGGAAGAGCACAGGAAAGATAAATGTGAGATCTGCAGGGCTTTTAAACTGTGGATTCAGAAGGACCGAGAGCCAGTTAAAAGCGCTGATCAGGGAGGCAGTGCTCTGCCCGCTGTCCAAGCCGTCCCACTCCACCTCCACACAAAGCGTCACCTCGATGCAGAATGCACCGTTGGCACTGGGCTCGACTTGGCACTAAGCAACATCCCTGGTGCCGAAGAAGGAGACAGCACGCAGAGCGCGGACGCTCCCCTGCGCCGTCGGTACGGGCAGGGTCAAGTGCGGCAATGCACCGGCCACGACCTGTCAAGTCTTCTCCGGTGCCTGCATCACCGAGCAGGGAGCCTCCCCTGACTCCTGGGAGTGGGAGAGTGCCCCTGCCAATGCCGTTGACACCGGAAGCTTTTCAGGCGGCAAGAGTCTTGTTGGCCTTGCCTACGCCACCTCCCCGCACCGAGGGAGAAGGGGCTGGTGTCCTGGGGCAAGCCCGCGTTGGGTCCCCCCCACAGGGCGGTGGAGATTCCCGGTACAGGGAAGAAGATCTCCCACCAGATAGCCATAGGGGTAGAGCGGGGATGCTCCCCCAGCAGTTGCTCCAGGTCAGTGTCATCGAGCTGGCCTGCTTCGACTCAGGCTGGGGAGTCTCCCCTCTCGGTGCCGACGTCCGTCCCCGGCACCAGAGGCAGCGCAGGCCAAGAGGCGACACCAATCAAGGTCCGCCAGGCGGTGCTCAGAAACCTGCTCCGGATCCCCGGCACCAAGGAATTCGCCTGCACCAAGGCGGCGCAGAACCCGGTCGCCTTACGAAGACCCTGCACCGCACAGTCCCCCATGCGGAACCTGGTCGCTGGAGTCAGGCTCAGCAGTAGCGGAGTTCAGAGTGGCGCCGGTCTTGATCACCAAAGGGTAAGCAGCAGCGCAAGTCATCGGTGCCGAGACAACGCTCCGGTACCTCGAGCTCCTCAGAGCGCACCTCTACTCACCAGCACCATTTATGGTGACTGAGGTGGTCCTCGTTGTCCTCCACGTTGGAGGTGGCGAGAAGACGGTCCCCTGCACTGAGGCCGTGCACGCCACCACAGGTCCAGTGGCTCAGGGTCCCACGGGGAGACAGTCATCAGGACAGCCAATGCCTCCATAAGGCGCCACAGCTGGTGGTGCAGTCAGCTGCAGGTTGGCCCCAGGGTCAATGGCCGCAGCAATGGCCTTATTGGGCTCCATGGGCATCCAGATGAGACAGGGGCTACAATCTATCCTGTCAGCAGGGCTTTAGTCCATGCTTCTGGCTCAGGAGAAGGCCCATAGACACCACTCCTTGGACCAGGAGTTGGACCCCAGGGAGGGACCTGCTACGGATGCAGCTCTTCGTCAGGTGAGGGAACACCCGGAGGACACGCCTCGGCAATCCTCTTCCTTCTCACCAGACGAGGCAGTCTCCCGGGACCATATGGCGCCGCTGGAGGTGAAGGAATTAGAGGAGGCTGATGATGCCCTATTCCATGTGCTGAGAGCGGCTGCCCCAGCGAGGGTGGCCGTACTAGTCCACAATAGGGTCCTTAAAATTGTAAAGGTTCTGTGCCAAATGCCTTCCTCGGTTGCCCCTACGTCAAAGGTGGCCAAGAAAAAGTATTATGTTCCGGCCGCAGGGTTCGAATATTTGTTCACTCACCTGGCCCCAGGAACCCTGGTGGTAGACGCAGCCAACCAACAGGACAGGCAAGGTCAGCCAGGATCCACTCCCAAGAACAAAGACCGCAAAAAGCTGGATTTGTTGGGAGAAAAATTTATTCAACAGCAGCCCTGCAGTTCAGGATTGCCAACCATCAGGCCCTCCTGGGTAGATACAATTTTAACTTGTGGTACTCCCTCGGGCGGTCTGCTGAGGCCCTGCCCCAGGACCAGGCCACAGACCTTATCACCATCCTGGATGAAGGAATCACAGTGGCTAGGGCAGCGCTCCAGACATCCAGTGATGCTGCTGACTCGGCGGGTAGGGCCATAGCCTCTGCCATTGCCATGAGAAGGTACTCATGGTTGCAATCCTCAGGCCTGTCCCAGGAGGTGCAGCAATCAATTCAGAACCTCTCCTTTGATGGGTCGGCCCTTTTCTCCGATCAGACCGATGCAGAGCTGCACATTCTGAAGGACTCCAGAGCCACGCTTCGCTCCCTGGGCCTGTACACGCCCCAGGCTTCCAGGAGGCAGTCATGGCTCCAGGTGCAACAGCAGCAAAGGCCTCCATCTAGGTCCTTTCAATCCTATAGAAATAGGGACAGGAATAGGGGGTTCAGAAGTAGAAATCAACCCCCCAGCTCGTCCATGGTCCTCCCAGGAGGTCAAACAACAATTAAATAGTTTACTCCTACCCCACCCAACAATCCTCTCCCCTAGTCCTTCTTCAGGGACCCCTCTCACTTCAGGTGTCTGTCCTCCCCAGCCACAGGTGTTTCTCCGTCTCATGGTGGCTGGCTCCCACTACCAGCTCACAGCCCTGCCCTTTGGCCTGCCTGCTGCTCCAAGGGAGTTCATTGACTTCATGCCAATGCCCTACAGCATCAGCCAGGTGCTGCCCACAGTTGTTAGACTACATGGAGGCCTGCATGCACATAGTGAGACTAGCTCGCCTGTGGCTCAGACTGCTTCAGGCATGGTTGACCTTGGTATATGTTCCGAGCAGACACCCATTAGACCAGGTGGTCACAGTTCCTGCACCCGTCCTGGCCTCCCTAGACTGGTGACGGACCCCCTGGGCAATGATGAAAGGTGTTCCATTCGAGGAACTGGTCCCATTGGTCACTCTAATTTCTGATGCTTCCAGATGTAGGATGGGGAGCCTGCATCGGTGCCAAACCAGGCAATCAGGGTTCTGGTCGGGGGAGAAGAAGCTCCTGCACATCAACGTGAAGGAACTGAGGGCCATTCGCCTAGTGTATAAGGTGTCCCTCTGATTCCTGACAGCCAGAGTGGTGCCGGTGCTGACTGACAACACCGCAGCCATGGCTTACATATACAGGCAGAGGGGAGAGTGCCCCTCCGTCCTCTGCAAGTTGCAGTGAGGGAGGTCTAGGTTGGATATTAGGAAAAAAATTTCATTAGAAGGGTGGTGAAGCACTGGAATGGGTTATCTAGGGAGGTGGTGGAATCTCCATCCTTAAAGGTTTTTAAGCTGTGGCTTGACCAAGCCCTGGCTGGATTGATTTAGTTGGGGTTAGTCCTGCTTTGAGCAGGGGGTTGGACTAGATAACCTCCTGAGGTCCTTTCCAACTCTGATTCTTCTTCTGCTCCCAGACCTGATTACTAAGCAGCATGGCAAGCTTTGACATCCCAATCTCAAGTCCCTCCACCTCATGGCACAGAAGCTCCATGGCTGAACCCTAACCGGTTCCGAGCATGTTAACTCCAGAGGAAAGTCCTCCTTGGCAGTAGGAAACCCTCCATTAGGACCATTTACTTAGCTAAGTGGAAGAGGTTTTTGGTCTGGGCTGCTCAGAAGGACATCCGGCCCACATTGGCATCAGTTCCCACAATTCTGGATTACTTGCTAAATCTCAAACAACAAGGACTGTCTGGGTCATCAATTAAGGTCCACCTAGCAGCCATTTCAACATTCCATCCCAGGGAAGCAGGTCCCTTGGTCTTTGCTAACCCCTTGGTGGGGCATTTTATGCAGAGCCTGTACAAATTGTATCTTCCTGTGCACCAGCCAGTCCCCCCATGAGACCTGAACCTGTTGAGACTGACGGGACCACACTTTGAGTCCATGGTGACGTGCTCCCTTCACCTATCCTGGAAGGTGGCCTGCCTGGTGACCATAACTTCAGCCAGGAGGGGATCCAAGTTCAAGGCACTCACATCCGGAGCCTCCATGTACAACTTTCCTTAAGGACAAAGTTCAACTTCGTCCCCATCCAGCTTTCCTTCTGAAGGTGGTGTCCTGGTTTGCATGGAATGGGAAATCTTCCTCTGGGTCTTCTTCCTGAAGCCACACATTAATAGTTGGGAACATAGACTGCATTCGCTGGATGCATTGAATCACAGAATATTAGGGTTGGAAGGGACCTCAGGAGGTCATCTAGTCCAATCCCCTGCCCAAAGTGTCATATCAGACATGCCTTGGCCTTATATTGAAAGAACCAAATTGGTCAGGAAGACAACACAACTCTTCATCGTAGTTGCAGACAGGATGAAGGGGGTTCCAGTTTCCTTTCCAAGGATCTCTTTGTGGATCACCTTGTGCATTGAGACTTATGACTTGGAATGTGCCTGCCCTGAAGTTAACTGACCATTCCACCAGAGCTCAAGCGTCACCCGCAGCTTTTCTGGCCCAGATACCAATTCAGGACATCTGTAGAGCAGCAACATGGTAAAGTGTTCACATCTTTGCCACCCACTATGCTATTACCCAGCATGCCAGAGATGATGCTGCATTTGGCAGAGCAGTGCTTCAGTCTGTGGAACTCTGAGCTCTGACCCCCATCTCCTACAATTTGGGTTGGGAGTCACCTACTTAGAATCGATATGAGCAAGCACTCGAAAAAGAAAAAACTGTTACTAACCTTCTGTAACTTTTCAAGATTATGTTGCTCATGTCCATTCCAAGACCCACCCGCCTACCCCTGTCTGAGCCTGCCAGCAAGAGGGAACTAAAGAGGTGGAGGGTTAGCAGGGCCCTATATAGAGCACCACTGAAGCATGACTCCAGGGGCACCACAGCCAACCCTACAGGTACTGTTGGGGGAAAAAATCTTCTGGCAAACGGTGCACGTGGCATGTACATACCTACTTGGAATGGATGTGAGCAACACATCTCAAAGAACAATTACAGAAGGTTAGTAACCGTTTTTTGCTGCACTGCACTTTCCAATCAACAATATAGCTTAAGTTGACAGAGGATCAGACTTCCTCTAGAGGAAAATGTGTCTGACACATGCTAACATGTTGTACAAGGTTTTGGTGATTTCCAGAGTGAGTTAGTCGCTGTCCCAATAAGCTGTGGGAATGAAACTGATGGCCCAGCCCCAGATGTTGGCTCAGATGGACCTACAGACCTCAATTTGAAGAAGCCCCTACAAAAACCTATTGTTTCCATCCTTTTTGTTGCCTTTGAGTACTGAGAAGCACTCCAAATAGTTACAGAATAGAGCAGGCCTGTGTTGGCTCTGGCACTCTAATCTATAATTTTGGTCGTCTCTTCTCCTCCCCCCCCCCCCCCCCCCAAAAAAAAAAAAAAAAAATCCCTAAATTTTAAAATTCAGGCAGAGACTAATCTAGAGATGGGACACTTGGCTCCTGAATCTGAACAGCACTGCCAATCTTAATATCTGAATACAGTTCTTAATGTATACACAAGGAGAAATTCACACCTTCTGCATAGCTGTGCTGTGAGCTGGGAACCTGCTGCTGGAAGAAGTGCCCAGTCTCTGAGTAGCACAAAAGATCGAAGGTAGAGTGGTAATTTATGCTGCTTTCTGCATTGACAGATACCCTTCAACACAGTTTGGCAGCTTGACAGGCCTGCAGTCTTTGGTCAGTGCCCTCTTTGCTCTTCTGCAGCAGCCCCTGTTCCTGGCAATGATGGGACCACTGAAAGGAGACCCTCTTTGGGTAAGGGACAGAAGAGTAAACATGGTCTACTCCAAACTTAGCATGAAGGATTGGTGGTGGGGTCCAGTTTGATTTGTGGGGAGGGGATTTCTTTTAAACAGAACCAACCAACCAGACCCCTGTTGTGAGGGATGTGCCTCTGATGTTTGACCATGGGTCCAAGTACACTGCCCTCCTCAGCCATTGGCCACAAACTGCTCTAGAGGAAGGCAACATGCCCACCCACGTGCAATCTGTTTGTTTCTGGAATATGTTTTATGGATTCCTTCCCAACCTATGCCACCTTATACTTCTCTTAGCTCACATTATCTTTAAGATGTGTGGTTAAAGTTAACAAGCCTTATATTAAATCTAGCCATAGTTTGGCTGATGCCCTGTAGCTGGGCATTTCAGGGTAGGTAATTCTTTATACAGTCGCAGAGAGAGGAAATGCTGGAATCTGACCAGGGATTATATGAGAAATGGGAATGAGACGTTTTCACACTTTCAGCAGCATGAGACTGGTGTGGATTTCTGACCCAGCTCTGTTGGTCTGCCATTAGGGCTGTAAGGCTCATGCCCTCCTTGAGGGGTGTGGGGTAAGTGTGAAGAAAGTGGCTCTGCTTCATTAAGACCAAGAATGAGATTTATTTTTCCTTGGGGAGTGCTGCCTGTGGTGGTGGCAGCCCTTCCAGGAGATGCTCCTTTCCTGAGGAGATGGAGGCATTCTAGAGGCTATTCAGCAGTTCTCAAATGTGTTAGGAATTCCATATGCTTTTTGACCTGTCCACCTTGTCTTTGGTTGCCCTAAATGCTGTCAAGAAGTGTTACCAGTTCATGTGCAGGTGTAGTGAGATCATTTGTTAGGTGGGAGTGAGTCCCTCTCTCACTTGTTAATGCAGCTGAACTTCTCTCCAGGGAGCTACAAGCTTTAAAATTAATGCAAGCAGCTAACCCTGAGTTGTGAAGGTCAGGTGCCTGTCTGAGATGGAGCATGTGTGGTCTAGCAAGCCTACCTCAGGCAACTTGCTTTAAAGCCCTGAAACAGAGTTGCTTAGAGGGGGGTCCAGGATAGATTGCATCAGAAGAGTCACACAGCTCTGGAGGTGCAGGAATGAAGAGGAAGCCTGCAAGTAGCCTCATGGGTGAGTAGAGTCAAGCTAGGCAGGGACAAGCTTAATTCCTGGGTATGACATCCAGCTCTTAGGAAAGCCACCACTGCAGATTCTTATGTGCTCCTGTAGTACTAAGCTCAACTGCAGGGCCAGCCATGTTGGCATGGAATAGCCCCAGTCTCAGTTCTGCCTCTTCCCCTTCTTTCAATGAGCATGAGATAGAGAAAATATCCATGCCATAGCGTGGCTGAAAACTGTCACAGCCAAGACTGTGACTGCTCTGCCTTGCCCTTTCTGTATAGCAAGAAATTCTTCAAACATGGCATTGAGTGACCTGCTTTTGCAGCTTTTACTAACAATCTGCATAGAGTGCTATGGGCAACATTGTATGAAAAAATCTCCTATAAGCTGTTGCAGAAGTATTGAGAAAGGCACCTCTCACGTCCAGCATGGATGGGTGAAATAATGGGGGCCTGGGGTTCTCTTTTGGGAAAAAGATGATCCAGTCTCTCTCTCTCTCACTTACCTATTTAATGCTGCTTGTCTGTCCTTGTAGGTGAACGTTGGGCTTCTTGGCGTGAGTATGCTGGGCTTCTGCCTGCCAGCCTATCTGATCTGCTATAAATGCAAGCTAGAAAAAGAGAAGCAGCAGAGAAGTGAAGATGCCAAACTCTTTCTCAAAATCAATGGCACTCCCAACGAGGAAGCCTTTGTTTAAACCAGTGCTTCAAACACAACCTCCTCTTCACAAGTTCTTCTGCCACTTCAGTGGGTCTACCTCTGGCCCAAGTCATGGTCCTTCTCTCCATGCTCTGCCAGCTTCACACAGCATGGTCTGCTGGCTCAGAGTGAAGATTGAGAATGTTTCTCAGACACATGCCAGGAGGAGGCCTCTCTTTCTTTTTCTAAAAGCTGCACAGATCACAAATTGAATGAGCTGAAGTCTGCCCCAACTGATACTGTCTTGGCTGCAAAAGAATGACAATTTATTCACCACTATCAGGCATGGCTACAGGACTGTTGTCTCTTGCTTGATATCTCTGTGCTGTGCACATTGGAAAGGGAACTTCCTGCTGTGTCTTGCAGAAGTAGATTTTCAGTTCATTGCTAAATGCTAATCGCTGATGCTGAACTCAAACTTTTTCTCCATATAATGTAGCGAGATAGCTAGTGAGCAATGGATTCTGCCATATGTGCCAAATGAAGGGTCCAGCTGACTACTCAGCCCCCTCCCCACCCTGGAACTCCTCTACTCCAGCATGTAAACCTCTACCTGGTAAGCTGCCTGCAGTCATGAATCATTCAGCTGGAAATTGGACCTTGGGTGAAGTGCTTTAAGAAGTGTTGCTGTCTTCCCCCCCCTCCTCCTCGTCTCCCTGCTTTGACCATGGGACAGGAGCAGCAGTTGGTAGTTTGGAGATAATCTTTGCGTAAAACTGGAAAGGTCTCTTCAAAACTAGGTCCTACAGCTTAAAACACCTTTGTTTTTAGGTGTTCAGTTTTTGTCTTACTGCTGAAAAGACAGTGCAGAACTGTCCTTGCATATAGCAACTGGATCCTGTGAACATACAGAAGATTGACATGGTGAGACAATTTCACTGAGTCTCAGCAGGACCTCATAGTAGTAGCCTCTTAATATCCTGTGCTCAGATAACAGCCCCATGTGAGAGAAACCTCTGAACTGCTGAACACTAACCTACCTGTAACTACCAAAGCTGCTGCTTGACAGTGCACAGAGCCTCCTATGATGTCTGAACTCTTTCTGGACAGGACAGATGGTGATGACTGATTGTGTAGTTGGGTAGACGTCACAGAACAATAAGTGGACTTGGGGGTACCCCAAGGGGGTCTCAGCTCAGCCATGGAGGGAATACAAAGGGAATTCTTGATCTGCTTCTCTCCTAGTTATGCCTTTCCTAGGCCTTGTCTATGCTGGACTTTTTTCCTTAATCTTCCTGCTATTGCTATCAGTAACTCAGCAGTAGGAACACTAGTGCAGACAGACTGTCCATGTTTCATCTCTATCTGCTCTGAACAGGATTACATATGACAAGTTAAATGCCAATGGGTGGTATGCCCTAGCACTCCTACTGGCTGAGCTGAGCTAGTGATTGTGATACCAGGAAGGTCATGGAAAACCCTGAGCCTGATTTATTGAAAATAGAGTAGTTGTGCTTTCTCAATTTTACAGTGTCTCCAATGCCTGGCACAGGGGAGAGCATTTCTTGAACTTCACCTCTAAGGCAGGAAAAGCACAGGACTCTGCTGTCCCTGTTCTAGTAACTCTAAACTGGGCTTAAACAATGGTGCATCTGACTGCTGTTAGAAGTGACCGTAGAACTGGGGGGGGGGGGGAAGAGTTGTCACAATAAAAGCCAACACCTTTGCTATACAGCACTGAAACATTTAGGTGGGCAGACTACCCACACCCTTTCCATTTAAAAAGGAAGCTCTGCAGGCATTTTAAAGGGCACCACTGAAAAGAGTCTGCTAGAAATTAAGACTCATCATGCTAGTTACAGTGCCAGTGCATAATGATTAAGCAGCCTTGTAGAACAACAGTGCCCTCTGGTGTTACTGTTTTCAAGACAATGGCATTTATTTCAGAGCTGCTTGCTTGGTTTGAATAGACTTCTGCCACTTTGAGTATTTTACACAGTTGTGGGTTTTTACATGTTGCCTTCATCAGTTGCATCCCACTTCAAAAGCGACCTTGTCTTATGCTATCACACTGTATCAATGCAAAAGTTACTTTTATTTTACTCTGACTTCTTACAAGTTTGAGGAGCTTGAAAGATGTTTTACTGCCCTCCTCAGCTTCTCTTCCTTTGTGTCTAGCAAGAGTTAGGGAGCACAGCTCGACTTGGCAATTTAGGCCCTAAGCACTACAGAAAAATCTCAAGTGGAGGACACACCAGCAATAGTTTTAGCTTCCTTATAAGAAGAGTATTTCTGGATAGTTGGCTGTCGATTTTTCCATCTTCTACTGCTATGTGTTGCTAATGCTCTGATATTGCATACCTACTCACTCCAGAACTGTTTATTCAACAAGGAAAGATCAGCTCAGAGACAGAGTCCATGCTTCAATTCAATCAGCTTTGGAGAATGTGGTAAAGACAGACCTAAATTTTCAAAAGTGACTAGTGATTTTTAGATGCCTAGTATGAGAGAGTTTAAAGACTCAGTTTTCAGAATGTTGTGCACCCACCTCTCTAAATCAGGCCTCTTTAAACTATCTCTATCCAAAGTCAGTAGCCGCTTTTGAAAACTGCAGACAGAATTCTTAGTTCCACATGTTACAAATGCAGGCAGTCTGAGAATCGCAATCTACTAGCTGCATAATCTTACAGCTTAACTCATGGAGACCTTTTATAAAAAGGGTCTCAAACTCATTAGAGACGAGCCCCAGATTCCCTGTTTAATCATGGTAAGGGAGTTAGGATATAAATTCAGGGGACATTGTGGGAGGCTTGCACAGAAATCAGAGGACGATACAGCCTTTATGGAGTAAATAAACACCTATTCCTATATTTACATCCTCACTGCAACTTCTAATTCCCACCTGTGAGGGCTTCACTCCAACCCTATTCCATCTGCTAAAATAATCAGCAATGCAATCATTAATGTTGACATGGATGTGTCATTGCTAGGCTTTAGAGCTGCCTTCTATTCACATGAATGGAAGGCAGAAGAATTAATGCCTGAGTCATTGTTTCAGGCTCTCTGCAGCCCCAGGTAGGCTTCCAATTGGTTCATATGTGGAAGGTTACCTCTACCCTGAAATTATGTAGAATCTAGTTATAGGGCTCTCATGACTTAGTTACATGGGCCAGATCTGGTCACAACTATGTTTGATACCCCTGCTTTAGAAGATGCTTTAGAATATTTAATATTGTAAAGTGCTCAGATACCATGGTGATGTGTGGTATAAAGGTGGACATACAAGAAACTAGGTAAAGGTCTAATGGGACAATCAAAATACTCCCACCCCTACAATGGTGAATATAATCCTTTTCTGTATATCATGGAAATAATTCTGCCACAACATTCATACTTAATGTATATCTCAAATTAAACTGCCCATGAATGTTTCCTTAACAGCAGCGTGAGTTTAATAAGGCATATGTCCTCAGTCTGTCCAACAGATGATCCAGAACAAAAACCCCGATCCAGTTGGAATTCAGAGTGAATGAGCTATATCAATTTCATAATCTTCAACTGCTAGAAAAAATGTTTCAGAGTTCAAATGTCTTCTGTGCTTCATTCCAAACTCCATTCATTTCTGATCCAAAAAGATCTTATCAGTGTGTATGTCTCTGTGGTGAAAAAGAACACTGGACACCACAGCTGGTCTGCAAATGCTTGTTGCTATGATGTAGATGCCTCTGTGAGGCTGTTTTTAAGGGGTGCCTATATAAAAGGTGTGCATGCAGTTTGGAGTGACTCCTCATATTTATAGCGGTACTGTTGCCTATGATCTTTTTATTTAGGACTCTGAAAATCAAAAGCTATATGGAAAACAGTTACCGTTGTAGTGTAGCTGTGGCCTTAATGTATAACTGGCTGGCCAGTGGATGCCTGCAGAAAGCAAAGGCAAACTAGGTTAAAATGAAACTCAGCCACAAGTAAACACTTCTTTGCAGTAATTAACTGCCTCCAGCATAGTGAAAGTCTGGCCTCTACTCCCCAGGTCTTTTAGAGGAAAACCTCAAAATAATGCAATTCTAATTAAAACAGCACTGAAGTGTTTTAAAGTAGGAAGCTTCCATTTTGACAAATGGATTAGTTTAGGAGACAAAGGAATACAGGACAAAGCAGATACTATATTTCTAAAGCTATAGCTTTCAATGATACTTTCCTTATGGCAGCTGCCTGTATCCACTTGGATCTGTATTCCTTGAGCCCCAATCGGTGCAAAGTATTATGAATTTATTAATGTACATCACTAGATAAGTAGTCCTGATGAGAAGTGTCAGTAAAACAGCATCTTTCATTGAAAACTTCATAACATTCACTTCTATGGAACTAACTGAAACAGCGAAAGCTTTTTTAGATGCATATTCTTATCTACCATGTCTCTGGGCTCACTTCAGCACCCATTGTCCTACACACCACTCCATCCTTTTCTTACTGCTGCTTCTGTTGTCTTTTTTTTTTTTTCTCCCCACATTCTTGGAACAACTTCCCATCTACCAAGCATACATCCTGTTTACTTCCTCTAAACCCACTCCTTCTCTTCGCCTTGAAGCATTACTCTCCTCCCCAGTGCTGTGTGCATTCCTCCTGTGCCTTTTGTATTTGTCTGAGTTATACTGTATTCCTTGGAGGGTCTCTGTCACATCTTGTTTGTAAAGTGATGTATATTCTTAGAGTACTCTAATAAATATGGTATTAAACTAATCATTATAGTCTGAGGCTGATCCTCATAAAGGTAACAACAAGCCACTTGTCCATCCTGTCTTCCAAGCTAATGAGAAAATGCCAGACTCCAAATGCAAAAAAACCCCAAACCAAAACTAACAGAAAATTAAGGTCAAAACCATGGGGAGGTGGAAGAGGGAATGGGGATAGCCTCCTAAGAGAATCATGTTTAGCAATAATCACACTGAGCTGCTCAAGGTATCATTTTTCAGATCAGACTTAGTTCTGTCCTCCATGTAAGTGAGCTGACAACTTTTGCAAGTGTATGCATTGTTAACCCCAGTACCTTTGCAAAACTCTAGCTCTGGCAATTTTCTGCCCGTATTAACCTGTACCCTATTTAAGTATAGGGGAAGTGTGTGTGGTTTCTCACTGAAGAAATGCCAAATCCTTATTGGGACTAATACCTCCTTGAAGGCAATTGTAAATGTAGTTCTTAGAGTACTTGCTCATGTCCATTCCAAGTAGGTGTGTACACATCACGTGCACAGTCCACTGGAAAGTTTTTTCCCCCTAATGGTACTCATAGGGTTGGCTCTGGAGCTCCCTGTAAATAGTTCAGAAATAGCGTAGGGGTCCATCGCAGATGCCTCTCATCCTGTGGACAGACCAACTGTTTTATGCCTTCTCTCGGACCCTTCTCATCCACAGGGTCTTTGTAAAGATCAGACAAGAAAGGTCTGCAATGATCCTGATAGCCCCTGCTTGGCCTAGTCAGCACTGGTACGCCACACACTACCTCTCAGTGGACACGCCGATCACTCAGGAGCACGACACCTTGAGGCACCCCAATCTCGAGTTGCTGCACCTGATGGCATGGAAGCTTCATGGCTGAACCCCATGGAACAAGCATGCTCAGAGCAGGTTAAAAAATGTTGTCCTTGGTAGTAGGAAACCCTCCATTAGGGCCACTTACCTAGCTAAGTGGAAGAGGTTTTCGGTCTGGACTACTCAAGATATCCAGCTCATGCTAGTGCCAATTCCATTGATTCTGGACTATTTGCTAAATCTGAAACAGACAGATCTATTGGGGCCATCAATTGAGGTCCACCTGGCAGCCATTTCAGCATTCCATCCCTGGGTGGACGGACACTGTCTTCGCTAAACCCTTGGTTGCGCGTTTCCTGAAAGGTTTGGACAGGTTGTACTCTTCTACATGTTCGCCGGTCCCCCAATGGGATCTCAGCCTCACTGTCTCAAGGCTGACAGGAGGGCCCCCCCTTTGAGCCTCTAGTGACCTGTTCACTTCTCTACATATCCTGGAAAGTGGCCTCTTGTAGCCATAACTTCCCCCAGGAGAGTATCTGAGCTCAAAGCGTTTACATCGGAGCCTCCCTATACGACCTTCTTCAAAGATAAGGTGCAGCTTCGCCCTCATCCAGCATTCCTACCAAAGGTGACTTTTCACTTCTATGCGAACCAGGACATATCCCCCTCCCCCAGTTTTCTTCCTGAAACCGCATGCTAATAGTAGAGAGTACAGACTGCATTCTTTGGATGCCTTAGCCTTCTACACTGAGAGAACCAAGCCATTCAGAAGAACGACCCAGCTATTTGTAGCAGTAGCAGACAGAATGAAAGGGCTACCTGTTTCTTCCCAATTAATTTAATCGTGGATCACTTCCTCTATCAAGGCCTGTTATGAGTTGGCAAACATACCTGCCCTGGTGATAATGGCCCATTCCATGAGAGCACAAACGTCCTCTGTAGCATTTCTGGCCCAACTGCTGATCCAGGACATTTGCTGAGTGGCAATATGGTCCTCTGTTCACTCCTTTGTGACCCACTACACTACTGCCCAGCATGCCGGAGATGATGATGATGATGATGCTTTTGGTACAGCAGTACTACAATCAGTGGGACTTTGACTCTGACCCCTCGTCTTATGGTTCAGCTTGGGAGTCACTTACTTGGAATATGGGCAAGCACTCGAAGAAGAAAAGACTGTTATTAACCTTCTGTAACTGTTCTTTGAGGTGTATTGCTCATGTCCATTGCAAGACCCCCCACCTACCCCTCTTTGAGACAGCTGGCAAGAAGGGGCGGAGGGTCGGCAGAGCCCTCTGTAGGGCACCATTAAGGCATGTCTCCACAGGACTCCAGAGTCAATCCTACGGGTACCACTAGGGGAAAACTTTCCAGCAGACTGTGTGCATGCGGCGTGCTCATACCTACTTGGAATGGACATGAGCAACACATCTTGAACAAAAGTTACAGAAAGTCAGTAACAGTCTTTTCACACCTTTACTGATATGTCCTTTAAAAAAAAAAAAAAAAAAAAGTACATGGGTACTTTAAATCAAAATAAACAGTTACTATGTGGGACAATTTTCTGTGACTGGCTTAAAAAAAGCTCTGTACTTAAAAGGCTGTCTACCTTCAGAAACAAAAAGGGCTGAATTTTTAATTTAACATAAGCTTGGCTTCTATCGAAGATATTCTAAATCATAGCTTTATTTCACTGTGCCTGGCTGCATGATGGGGTTGTGGTTTTGGCATAAACGGATGGACTTTGAGAACACACATGCCTTCTCAATACTTTTGTCCCCCCCTGCTGGGGTTCCTGTAGTTTCAAGGGCATTGAATTGGCTGTGCACTTATTACATCCTCAACTTTAATTTTTTTTAATTAAAGTAGTGTTCAGAGTCCTCAGTCACAATAATTATACTGTGGAAATTACCATGGGATATCACGGAGGTCAAAAACTTAACATCTAGTTCATTTTTTAATGTTTACTCACAGATTCCAAGGCCCGACAGGACTATTGTGGTCATCTGGTCTGGCCTCCTGTGAGAGACAGGCCATAGAACCTCCCCAAAATAATTCCTAGAGCATATCTTTAAAAAAACCCAAAAAAACAAAAAAAAACACCCCATTCAATCTTGATTTAAAAAATTGTCAGTGATGGAGAATCCACCACAACCCTTGGTAAGTTGTTTCAACGGTTAGTTACTCTCGCTGTTAAAAAATGTATGTCTTATTTCCAGTATGAATTTGTGTAGCTTCAACTTCCAGCCATTGGATCCTGTTATACCTGTCTCTGCTAGAGTGAAGAGCCCATTATTAAACAGTTGTTCCTCATGTAAATACTTATACCGTAATTAAGTCCTCTCTTAACCTTCTTTTTGTTAAACTACATATATTGAGCTCTTTGAGTATCGCTACTATAAAGCATGTTTTCTGAGCCTTTAAAGCAGTCTTACAGCTCTTTTCTAAACCCTTGCCAATGTATCCACATCCTTCTTGAATTGTGGGCAACAGAACTGGACACTATTCCAGCACTGGTTGCACCAATGCCAAATATATAGCGGTAAAAAGCTCTCAGCTCCCACTCAAGATTTCCATTTATGGATCACATTACCTCTTCTGGCCACACTATATTGGGAGCTCATGTTCAGCTGTTTATCCACCATGACCTCCAAATCTTTTTCAGTCACTGCTTCCCAGGATGGAGTCCCCCATTGTATAAATATAGCCTACATTCTTTGTTCCTAGATGTATTCATTTACATTTAGCTGTATTAAAACACATTAGTACTTTTACTTATGCCCAGTTTACCAACCAATCTAGATTGCTCTGAATCACTGACCTGTCCTCTTCATTATCGCTGCCCTAATTTTTGTGTCTTCTACAAACTATCAGTTTATGATTGTGTGTTCTTCCAGGTCATTGATAAAAATGTTAAATAGTACAGGGACAAGAACTGATCCCTGCTAGACCCCACCTGCTCAATGACTATTTCCCATTTACAATTACATGTCAAGACCTCTGTTAGCCAGTTTTTAATCCACTTAAGGCATGCCATATTTTTATGCCCTTTTTAGTTTTTTAATCAAATGTTGTGCGGAACTAAGTCAAATGTAAAAGACTTCTGTAAGGTATCAACTCTATCACCTTGATCAACCAAATTTATAATCTCACCATGGAAAATAGATCCTGTCAAACTTTTTTTTAAACATGTGTTAATTTGCATTAAGTACTTTACCATCCTTTAATTCTTCACTAATCAACTCCTATATCAGCTGCTTCATTATCTTATCCATTTTCAGTGACAGGACCAATTTCAGGCCAACCGGCCTGTAATTATCTAGGTCATCCCAGATACCCTTTTTAAAAAATGGCACATTAGCTTTCTTCCAGTCTTCCGGAACTTTCCCAGTACTCCAAGACTTATTGAAAATCAACATTAATGGTCCAGCAAGCTCTTTTAAAACTCTTGGATGCAAGTTACATGGACCAGCTGCTAATGCAAAAATGTCTGACATTAGGAGTTTAATATCCTCCAGCGATACTAGTGGAATGCAAAGTGTGCCATCATATGATGAGTGTGTGTTTTTCCTCCAAATACAGAATAGAAATATTTGTTGAAAATTTCTGCCTTTTTCTACACTGATAATTCTACATTTTCATCTAGTAATGGCCCAATATCATTGTCAGGATTCTTTGTTCCTAAAATATTTAAAACAACCCTTCTTCTTGTCCATAACTACTGATCAGATTTTTTTCTTATGTACTGTTGCTTTAAGACATTAAGAATTGTAAAAAATTGATTTATATTCATTACTATCAACCTCTCCTTTCTTCAGTCTTCTTTTTTTTTTTTTTTTTAATGACAGAGAGAGAGCTGCCTTTACTGCCCCTCTAAACCAGGTCAATTTTTCAAACAGCATAGTCTTCTTAGGCATCTAGTAAGGTGTTCTTAAATAAGTCCCTATTATCTTTCATATTCTTTTGATTGATTTTCATGCACACTTGCTGTAGTTAGCTCCTGCACTATGAATAACACTCAGGCTACTTTGTACTCTGAACAGTGTTGCAAAGATATGCCACTGCATTACTTCCAGGAAACTGAACATTTGCACAAACACTGATCATTTGTAACTCAGAAAATATTCCTAAAAAAAAAGGACTTTTACAGACTTGCTGTGAGAGAAGGCAGTTCTCAAAGAACTGTGTAAGTGTGGGACCAGATCCACAAGGGGGGATTTAGGCTTAGCGTTGCAACCTTTAATGTTAAGTGCCCTGCTGCCAAGTGGAATTCACAACCCTGAGTTAACCACTCAGCCTCCTTATATAACGCTGGGGGAAAGTCAGATGCCTAAGATTGGGATTCACAGAAGTGAGCAAGCTGAGCAGTCAGCTGAATAAAATGGTAGGAAATACCTCACAAGGACTTAGGTGCCTAACCGTGGGCCAGAGGGAAGTATCCATCTCTGCTCAGGATTCATACAGGTGAATCCTCTTCTGGAATTCTGCACCTAAGGAAGGTCACCCCTTTCTTGCAAAAATAGAGTGTGAGAGAAGGAAGGGGTGCTCATCCCCGTGCACGCAGTAGCTTAGCAGCTAGGAGAACTCGGAGGTGGAAGACAGGCCCACATCCCCACCCACCCTTTATGATGAGGAGAACTTGAACACAGGTTCCACCAGTGCCTGCACTATAGGGCCAAGGGTGAGTTCTCGCCTGTTAAAGTGGTTTCTCTTGGGTCTAATGCCGATTTCAATATTTATACAGCCCCGGGGTTAGTGCACGGAGCTGGGCGAGCCCCAGTCACCACGCAGCCAGGACTGGCCCTTGGGCCAGCTGAGGAGGGAGGGGAAGGCAGAAGAGGACAGGGGCCTCGCTTGTCAGCAGAGCGGCCCCCTCGGAAAGCTGGGAGATCCCACGGCGAGGAGCAGCCAGGACAGCCGCCTCAGCCCAGGCCCCGGGCGCCAGCCCTGCCCGCGAGATGAACACCGCGTCCCTGGTTTACCTTGGGCGGATTCGGGCCCGAGTCCGGCGTCCTTTGCTATCCTCGTACCCCGGCCTCCGTCAGCGGCCTCCGCGCGCTCCTCTCTGGGCGACGGCGACGCCAGCCAGCGCTCCTCAGGCCCGGCCCGAGCCGGCTGCACGCGCCTGCAGGGCGGCACCGCAGACGAAGGGCGCGCGGCCTCGGCCAATCAGAGCAAAGGACGCCCTCCGCGCGCAGATAGCAGAACCCAGGCACGAGGCGTCATCACACAGTCGCGCTGCGCTGCAGCCCATTGCGCCACTCCTTCCCGCCCGCCCGGCGCACATGCGCGTTGGGTTACTACTCCCCACCAAGCCGACTGGCCCTTTAAGGTTGGCTGCGAGAGGGCGGGGCGCTTCGGAGGCTCTTGACTCGACGCGATGAGAGGCCAGAACGTTTGCGTGGCGCCGTGACGCAGTGGTTGCCGCAGAAACGCTCCGCTCCCCTCCCCCGCGCGGTGCGGTGCGGGTGCGGTGCGGTGCGCAGCAGAGCGGGCGGGAGGTGCCAGGCTGTCACCTTCAGTGCGATCCGGAGCGGGCGGGGAGACGCTGCGGTTGCGGCGGCGGGGCCGCCATGGTGCTAATCAAGGAGTAGTGAGTGCGGGCCGGGGCAGCCGAGCCGAGCCGAGCCGAGCCGGCGCCGCGTTGAAGATGCGCCTCTAGCGCGGGCTGTAGGGCAGGTTCCGGGGGTGGGGAAGCATGGTGCCCGTGGGGCCGGGGTCAGCCTCCCCAGCCCGTCCCCCGTGCCCGGCGGAGCCAGCTGCCCATAAGTCCAGGTGTCTGTTGGTGTTGGGGGCGGAGGCAGGGACAGGGACAGGGACAGGGACAGGGACGGGTGCTGTGCTGTGCTGTGCTGTGCTGTGCTCTGCTCAGCAAGCCGCGGCGGTGCCCCTCCTGAGGCAGCACCTACTTCCCCCGGCCCGGCCCGGCCCGGCCCGGCCGCACAGCAGGGTCCCCGCCTCCTGCAGTGGCTGGTGCCCCAGGCCCGGCCTTTCTGCCGGCCCGCGCTGACACAACCCAGCGGCGGGGCGGGCCCCCTTCTTCTCCCCTTGCTGAGCCTTTTCTCGCCCGCTTGGAGTGGGGTGGGACCCCGCGGGTGGCCTGAGGCGGACGGGGCTCTGCGGGGCGGGGAAGGCTGCTCAGCACCCTGCCGCGCTCTGGGCACTGGCGGGGAAGCTTCAGGGTGCCCCAGTGATGTAACACCTGCGCGATGCTGGCTCCTCAGCCATGGGAGACGCGTGTGTTCATCTGGGGACAGGTCGCGGTAACCGCGTGAGCGCTGCAGCGCTTGGGGAGGGGCACGGTGAAGGTCACACTAAATCTAGTGCAGATGTTGATGTCTTGCTGTGTGGAGACTTGGGTCTGTAGCACTGTAGGCACCTTTGCCCTTTGAGATCTATACTGTAGAGCTGAGGGTGGCTTAAATTAACGAGTGTTGAAGACCATAGGCAGAGGTCCTGCGGCTGTAATATAAACAGCAGAATGAGCTAGACAGCACTGGCCGGTTGAGAGAGAGAGAGAGAAGTTCTCCCTCTCCCTACAGTAACTCTGATTTGAACATTTCTCTCTCCTCAGGAGAACTCCTACCTTTCCAATACTTCTTGGATTGACTCAGGAAACGTTGAATTATTTTTTTCCTTTTGGTCTTGGATATATCAAGCTATTTGTTTATAGTATGTTTTCCCAGTTAGTGCAAAGTTTCCCTCAAGAGCTGATAACCTTTCTGCACCATCTTTAGCTTTTCTTAATTAGAGAGGCTTAAGTGTTCCTGAACTGAGCTGTGATTTCTCACAGTACAGATGACTGTCATTGCTATTTCTCTATTAAAGTGCTATCAGTGAAGTCCGTTCTGTCCAAGACACAAAGGAAGACTTACGGACAGGCCAGTGTACCATCTTGTCCTCTATCCTGTCTCTGATAGTGGCTGCAACTAGATACATGGATTATTTTTCTTATATTTCCTCTGAAGTGTTTGACAGTCAAGGAATAACCTTCTTATAGGGACAGTTTCTTCTTAATCCCCTATCCCCTATCAAAGGTTGGTTTATACTGTTTATACTTTTCTTTTTAATCTGGTAAGTGTGGATATTCTCGTTGGCTCAGCTCCTCAGAACTCAATGGGAGTTAGGTGCTTAAATATCTTTGAGGATCTGGGCAATTATCTATATAAATCACTAATCTGTGTTAGAATCCAGCTAAGGTCTTGACTTCTGTCTTGTGGCAATGAATTCAGCAGACTGCTTATGCATTGTTTTTAAAAAAAGGGCCTTTCAGTTTAATTGAATGCCCCTTCTTTTTGTATCATTAGAGAGGGGAAGTGGAGTGCCCAGTTTACCTTGTTCAGACCATTCGTAGTTTTGTGTGCCTCAATCATATCCACTCTTATTTGTCTGCTGTACAAACCAAACAACCAGTCTTTTCAGTCTCTCCTCATGTGGAACTCTCACTGGACACTAGCTTTTGTTGCCCATCTGTACCACCTGTATTTCTGCTACACCTTTTTTGAGATAGGGTGACAAGTATTGAACATAGCATTCCACGTGACAGTGTATTATTTATTTGTAGAATATTTTTAGTTTTTTTTCCATCCCATTCCTTATATATCCTAACATTTTGGGTATTCTTTTTGACTACTGCTGTTCATTGAACAATGCCCTTTGAGCTGTTCACTGTTATGCTCACAGTCTCTTCTCTGAGTGGCTATAACTAACTTAGACGCTAGTCATATGCATGAATTGTCCAAATTATTCCTTTCACTATATATTACATTGAATTTTCAACACTAAATTCCGTCTATCACCATACTGCCCATTGAGTTATCTTTAAGTACCTCTGATGGTCTTTGAAGTTGCTTTTAGTCTTGACTAAGCTTAATTTGTGTCACAGCAAATTTTTGCCTCACTACTTCCCCCCCATATCTGGATAATAAATATATGTGTGACACTGATCTTGTTATGGAATATTCAGGTACTCTGGTGTCAGCTCTTTGCACTGTTTAAAACTGCCCACTTGCTCTACTTTCTGTTTTTTGTTGCTTAGCCAGTTTCTAATTTATGACAGTACTTTACCTCATGCCTCATACGAGTTTCTTTAATAGCTCTTGAGGGAGTTTGTCAAAGACTTTTTGGAGGGCCAGCTAATCAGTTTTTCATTAGACAGTATTTTGTTAATATGCTCATAGAATTTTAGTTGGTTTGAAAAACCAGTTTTCCTCTTACAGAAGCTGCACTGGCTTATTCCTATTTATGGGCATCTACATGTTTCATAATTCTGCTTAATTGTTTCAGTCAATTTACCTAGTACTGAAGTAAAGCTCATCAGTATTACCTCTAGTACGTATTTTAAAGATGCGTACAACATTTGCTTCCTTCCACCCCTGTGGTATAATAGCTGATTTTAATGAGGTTGCACTGCTAATAAAAATACTCAGTCATTTCATTCTTATAACATTTTCCTGAACTCTTGGGTGTGTACCATCTGGGCCTGATGCCTTGTTCTTTAATTTATGAGTTTGTTGCAGTAGGGTTTTTTTTTTTTTTAATACCTCAGTCTTTAACTACACCTCTTTATTACCTGAAAAATGTAAGTTTGAGCAGATAGCTCCTCGATATTCTTTGTGGTGAAGACTAACGTCAAGAAATCACTTTACTTCTCTACAATGTCCTTTTCTCCTTAATTTTCTCCTTAATTCCCCTTTTCTCCCTGATAAAGCAGCAGATCCACTGACTCTCACAAGCTTTCTGCAACAGAGATATAAGAAATTCTTTTTGGTTCTTCCTATGTCTTTGGCTAATAGCTCTTCGGATTTCCTCTAGTGTGTTCCTTTCTGTTGGTTTCACTGAGATTGGATTTCTGTTTACTGCAGAATACCCGTTTGGCTTGAAAAACTCTTGAACTTTGCCATTCAATTATAGTGTGGTGGGGTTTTTTCCTTCCTGATTCCTTTTTCTGTGTGTGTGTGTGTGGGTGTGTGTGTGTGTGTGTGTGTGTGTGTGTGTGTGTGTGTGTGTGGGTGTGTGTGTGTGTGTGTGTGTGTGTGTGTGTGTGTGTGTGTGTGTGTGTGTGTGTGTGTGTGTGTGTGTGTGTGTGTGTGTGTGTGTGTAGGGGGGTATTATATGCTCTTTGCCTATTTATGGTTGCTCAATCTAAGGATTTTAGCTTAGTTTGTTTTGACTTTTTGGATCTTTTTAACTAGTGTCATCACTTTTTAGACACTCTTTGAGTTTTGTAACTCTGCTAATTTTTGGTACAATGTCTCCCCAAGGATGCTGCACTTAATAATGAACGCAGTATAATTACTTAGTGGCTCAACTGTGGTTACTACTTCAATCAATTCCAGCATGTGACTTAAGACTTAGTCAAGGATAGTCTGTTATGTCCGGAGAAGCAAATTTTTAAGTTATTGGGAAATTTCTTCTCTATATGGCTAGCTGGAGTCATACACTATTACTATTTTATTGGATTTAGTTGCCTCTTTGATGTCTCTCAACTTTGTGCACTCAATATTCTTTTCCTGATCCGAAGGCTTGTGGTATTATCTTGTATTTACGGTATTTATGACTTGTGATTTTTATTCATGTTTTTTTGCTGTACGGGTCTTCTTCGCTCAGATTACTAGATTATTTGGCTCAGATTACTAGATTATTTGGAATATTTTAGATATAAAGCTATTTCTCCACATCTGACCTAATCTGGCTTCCTGTATATACCCAGGTATTAGCATCCCTGGCCATAATTATGTTTTTGGTTTTTTTGGTTATTTCATCATATTTCAGTAATGCTTATTATGTCAGGCTCCTATTCCACTATCAGGCAGTTCTAGTTCATCTGTCTTTGCTTTTGAAGCTTCTTTTGTTGTAGATATTCTGTAGTTTCTGTTTTTGACCTTATCCCTATTTTTATTTAACTCCTTAATTTGGTGCCCTGTTAAATTCTGGAAAATATCTTTGTGTTTTCAACCTGGCCGTGCTTCAGGTCAGTTGTAATTTCTGTTTTATCCTTTACTGAATGCAGTGTTACTTTTATATTAGTCACTACCCAAAAGATCTTACAATCTGAATAGAAAGACCACTCTGAATAGAGACATAGTGCATTGGGAGACCCAGATTATAGTCTGAATTTACAGCACAGCTCTTTCTCTTGAAGCACCTAATGCATAGGTGTGGGTGCTTTTCCTGATGAGAGTTGGTATTGATGGGCATCATGGAAGGAGGAAATGGAATGAGGAGTGGGTGGGCGAGGGAGGGAATTGCAGGTGTAGTCAGCATTTCTGTAGAAATTGTGACCATAGCAAGAAACCTCGAACTCCCTTCAAATTTCCCTTGATTACTGGTCTCTCTCTGCTTTTGCTGGTTATTCTTTGCTTTAGATCCCTTAAGTGTTCTTCCTAGCTCTCTGAGCACAGTTGGAAGCTGGCAAATGTTGAGTTGAATATTTACTAGTGTAGAGAGAATAGCATAACTGATGAGGCAGTGAAGTCTAGTGGATAGAGCTCTGGATTGGGACTCAGAAGACCTGGGTTCTATTCTTATCTGTGTCACCAGACTGCTATGTGACCTTGGAGAAGTCTCTTTAAACACTCCTTGCCTTAGTTTCTCCATCTGTAAAATGGGGATGAAGACACTGACCTCTATTGTAAAGCACTTTGAGATCTACTGATGAAAAATGCTATGTAAGAGCTTATTCTTATTATTTTATTTGTTTATTTAGTTATTGTGATACTTGCTCAGGATCCATTTAGATGGACTATGGGGAAGTAATTGGGAAGATGGCTCTCGGTGATTTCTGTGATAACCCATATGTTTATACAAAGATCACTATTCGGATATTTCACTTATGCTTACAGGTTTGGTCTTAGGCCATTCTGTGAGCTACGTGGGCCATGGAAGGCGGCAAGCACTGGGAAAGACACTGTGGTAGGCTAGAAGGAAACTGGTATATCATGTAACAACCCAAGCTAGCAGAGTTCTAGGGCAACCAGGAACAAGTGTTGCCATGTCTGCAGTGTGAAACGTTTGTGTGTTCTAAGTGGTGCAAGTTACAAGGGCTGCAGTTCATTTCCTGTTTTGTGTTCTCTTGCAGTCGTGTCATTCTGCCTGTGTCTGTGGAGGAGGTAAGTCCTTTTCCTGCTACTTCCTCTTCAAGACTGTGTTTAAACAAAACTATGTTTGATTGACCAGCTCACAAAAGTCAGCAAATGCAAGAAAGAAATGTGTCCATTTTTAGTATCATTGTGAAAGAGTATAATCCAATTATTAAAACTGAGGACTGAGAGTCAGGGCTCTTGGTTTGTGTTCCCAGCTCTTCCACTGACTTGGTTTGTGACTTTAGGCAAATCGTTTAACTTAACCTCAGTTTCCCATCTCTAAAATGAGGCTAATGATGCTTTCCCTCCTCCTGTAAAGTGCTTTCAGATCTATGAATTATAGCTCCTAGAGAAGTTAATAGTAAACTTAGATTTGCCAGATTGTTCTAAATCACAACTTCCTTCTTTGTCTAATATAATTTTTTTATTTTAAGGTGAGGAAGCTTTAATTAAATCTCTGAGGTTCCTCTTAATCAGAGTTTGTCTACAGTAGAAAATTTAATTGTGTTAAAACATGTTAACTAACAATGTTAAACATTCAGTGTAGACAAGGACTGTTATATTTATATTTGTCAGTTTGTTATGATCAATCCTGTTGTCCACGGCCAGCTGTTGTGATTTTTTTTTTTTTTTTTTAAACATAGCAGTACAAGAAATATTTCAGTCAAGTTAGTTTAACTTGATTGAAAACATGCTTAACATCTTTGTAGACACAGTATAACAAATTTCAGATTACAGGCATGTCTACATGGGAAAGTTTTTCCAGTTAAACCTATTTAAGCTGAGGTATGAATTTTAAACTAATAGAGGGTTATAGTGGTATAACTCCTTGGTTGTACGTTCTTATTCTGGAATAACAGTAGCTTGCTTGCTGGTTTAGTTTATGTTGCTTTGGAAGGGGTTTAAATTAGTCCAAAAAAAGCATATTCATTTTGAAATAATTGCGTGTATTGGTTTAAATTCACACCTTAGTTTATACCAGTATAACTTTCCTGTGTGGACAACCCGTAAGCTTCCCACCGAAGGCAAGTCTACACTACAAAATTAAGTTTACATTAAGTTACATTGACGTACAGCCACCACAGTAATTGAATCAGTTTTCTATGTCCATATTGCGCTTCTTGTATTGGTAGTGCACATCTTTGCTAGGAGCGCTTGCACTGATTTAACTGCCAATGGTTGGGCATTGTGGGATGGTTTCTGAAAGGCAGCAAAAGTCTATGTAAGCAATGCAATCTCCACTGAGGCTTTGTCTACACTAGCACTTATGTTGGCAAAACTTTTGTCACTCAGGGATGTGAAAAAACACCCGCCTGGGTGACACATGTTTTGCCAGCATAAGTGTTGTGTGGACAGTGCCATGTCAGTGGGAGACGCTCTCCTGCCATTACTCATTTAAGTGATTTTGTTATGTTGGTGGGTGAGCTCTCTCCCATAGACATAATGTGGCTGCACAAGCACTCTTACAGTGGCACAGCTGTACTGTGCTGCTGTACGTTTTAAGTATAGACTAGCCCTGACATTGCGCCGACCTGACTACATCACAGTAAGCGCTACACCTCTCACGGAGGTGGAGTTAAGTAGGTGTAGTGGGTGAGTTACATCAGTGGGAGCTACATTTTAGTGTAGACGTTTACAGAGTTAGGTCAGTGTAAGCTGCTTTACATCATCCTAACTCTGTAGTGTAGACCAGGCCCTAGACTACAACTTGCTGAGTTCAAATGAGGTATTACATTGTGTCTGTGTAGGTGTTAAGAGGATTTTTAATTATGTTAATCTAAATCGAGTTAAGTTAGGAAGAATCCACACCTCTGAGAGATGTAGCTATACCATCTATCCTCCAGTGTAGACAGTGCTAAATTGATGGAAGAATTTTAGGGAGGTGGATTAACAATGGGAGAACTCTTGTAGTGAGTGTCTACACTGAAGCACCACCGTGGCGCAGCTGTGCCTCTCTAGCTTTTTAAATGTAGACATACCTTAATAGAAAAACACACCTTTTGTCCTTGTAGACAGGACATGTCTCGTTTAGGATTTTAGGTGTGATGTAAGCACAAATGTGTGCTGTTACACCTTAAATCCTAGTCTTAGACAGTGCATTGGAGTTTAACATCATGTTAGTAGACAAGCACTAAGTAGCTCTTGAGTTATTGTCACTCAGGTAAATGCTGAAGATGTGGACTGGCTCTCAGGTATACAGCAGTACAGTATTATGGCTCCATTCACACTGTGAAAATGGCCATTTGCTGATAGTGATTGTCTGAATGGGTCCTTCTGTTTTTCCCTCTCTTTGCCTCCCCCCACAGTGATGTTGAAATTGGCTTAATTGTAGTTGAGAAAAATCCCTTCTCTGAGAACATGATTACACTAGGTCTCAGTCATGCTTCTTAGAATAGTGCTGAGTGTAATTTTGTCCTGCTGTTCTAGCAGTTAAATCACCATCAGCACTAGCTAAAGAGACCCACTGAAACATCCATTGTCGAAAGCACGTTATGCTCCCAGTGTAGATTGGGGACTGTGTGCATGGTGAAATGCAGAAGGTATGTGGTTGATACATGTCTCCCTAAGAGTAGTAGTATGTTGTTGTTGTTTAGTCCTGACATTATGCTCACACAGTTAGACCATCTCTATCCCAAAACATTTGCAGTCTAATAGAGCTAGAGAAGATACTCCTCACTGGGAGGGAATAAGTTGCATTTTAAGCAAATTATTATTGCTATGAACTTGTGATATCTAGGCACCATAGAAGGCTAGAACTCAAGGGCGTTGAATGAAGGTGAATAAAGAAATAAAGCCTTTATGGTTTTGAAAATTCTATCTAATTATTTTCAAATGTATTTTCTAGACCAGACATGTACTTTGCTTTTTCTCCCAAGACCTTAGTAGCCCAGGAAGACTGCAAGTTTGCATGGTGAATTCCCTTTGAATGTGTGTAGTAAACCACATTTCTAAACAAAATAGCTAGGTTACGTTTAAAAAACCAAAACTCCTTGCAATTCCTAAAGCACTGAATCCATATTATATACCAATGGCAGCAAAAATTTTAAAAAGTCCCCCTCTCATTTATAGGACTAATCCAACACATAGTGTGAACACTGGATCTACACTGCATAGAACTTGCAGCTGAACAGGTCTTTTCCGGATCTTGTATAAATTACATCCCACTTTGGCTTTGTTTCTATCAAGTTTTAATGGGTGGAGGAGAGGGAATTCTGAGAATAGGTGTTTATAATGGAGATGATCTTATTATTTCTTCACTGGCCAATAGACAGCTGTAGAGAACTAACTGGTTTTGCTCCTAGGACTTCTATCTTCTGAGACTGCATCCCTCTGTTATCTTCCCTCCCTGCTTGTGCTCTCAGCACCACTTCTCTGCAAAGAGATTCTGCCAGGAAATAAATGCTTTTCCAGAAACCTACCTTCACATTCACAAAATGTTCAAGGAGTTGGAGTGAAAATGACTCCAACCCCAAAGCGTGTCAGTAGCAGATGCCTCAGCAGGCCTGGGCCCCTCTTGGGTTATATTTCTCTGTTGCTGCCTCACTATAAACCTTTTATTTGAAATGTCAGTCAAGGGTTTACTTTAACTTTCTAATGCTTTTTGGTGAGAGAGCTGTGAGCACCATGCTCTTTATTCATGTTTCCTTTTTCTGAATGAAACAGCTGCAGGCCTGGAGGGGCACATGTGCTGAGTTTTGCTTGCATACACAGTGATGAACTGGATCACTGCAGCAGCCCCATCCATTTGGTCAGTACAGTAATAAATCCAACCCTTTTGGTGTCCTTGTGCTCCTCTTTGATCTTGACCATAACACTGGAGCACATTCCTTTGAAAATATGACTGGTAGTAAAAGAACAGGATTGTTGCCCTCTAGTAGCTTTTTTTCCCCCTCCCCTAGAGGCTAAAGCAGCCTCATGTTAGTTCCTTCTTCCTAAAGACCGGCCCAAAAGGACATACGCTTCTCTTCTCTCCCCCATATATACCTGGTGGCCGTGTGGTCAAATGGTGTGATGCATGTGCAGTGTGTTCTGGTCCTGTAGCTGAGAGCTGATCATGGCAGGTAAAAGTATTTCAAGCAGTTTACAAAAGAAGAAAAAAGTCTGTCTGCACTAGTAAATGGTGAGCAGAATCATTCCTGATTGTTTTTTACTTGGGTGGCACCTGTGTAAGATAAAGCTGTTGAAGTCTTGTTTGAAATCCTGCTCTGTAAAAGGCAGTTGGCACGGGACTGCATGTAGAATGTTGCCTTCAACCTTTGACATCTCGTCCCCACATAGTGACAAACTGAAGAGTACTTAGAAAAGCAACAAAAGTGGTCAGGGAAGAGAGAATAAGTTATGGGGAAGATGGAAAGAGTTAATACAGTATATCTTGACTCAGCAATGACTAATGGGATAAGATTCTACAGGTATCTGAAACATGTAAACCTCGAGATGGAAGGGGAGTCATTTAGGAGCATCCAAGGGTGTAGGAGGCAAGGAATGTAATCAGTGAAAGGAAAATCTAGCCTGAATGTGAGGAGAACCTTCTCACAGTGAGATGACTTCAGCGCTGGAATTATCTGAGGGGGAGCCAGATCATCCCAAAGTAGGTGGACCAAAGTACTAGAACATGCTTTCTGACCCTTGCCCACAGGAGGCTGGACTGGGCTTCTGCTTCTCTAAGTTCTCTGATACTAGAATTCAGTCTCATCAGGGTAAAGTGAATCTTTTGTTGGTGCTTTATTACTCCTCTTGCTGACTTATTCAGTACCGTGCATGTTTGAGCTTTATTAGAAATGTAAGTTGTGTATGTGTAGAAAGTGGAAGTCCCAGACAATGTAAGGACTTGTATCTTTTGTTACCCTTTGAGTTTGAGAATGTTGTCTTCTGATGATGCCCTGGTGTCAACTCTTGCGTGAACTTGTTAGATCTGGACTCAAGGAATCCATCATTCCAAAGAGTTCATTATTAATCTGCTTAGAAGCCTGTAATGTGAGGCGCAGATAGGGTGTTCTCCCTGTTGGCTCCTTGCTGCACTAAAGGAGAGTAGGCTGTTACTGTTAGGAAATCGTAGAGGTGATATCCAAAGAATCACCAATTTGATTGCCCAGTTAAATGCTGGTTTGGGATAGAACTCCACTATCCTGTCCCTGGGGTGGAGCCCTTTCACAATGTGTAGTGGCATTCTGACATGATTGGCAGAGACTGTTTCCTGTAATCTAGCCCAGATGATAAGGCATAGAATCTAGACTCAACTTTGCCATGTTGTGTGTGAGTTTACAAGAATTTGGTGATCATCAAAGCCACAGAAGAGTGAACATGATTACCATGCCACTCAAAATTCCAGGTGAAGGAATGCTCGCTGTGTTTTGTGCCTGACAAGGTCTGTGGACACCTACTCCCAGCCCTGGGGGTGAGGATGCTGGCTGGGCTGTTTGCTGCTGTTAGGGTTCAGGCTGCAAGGAGAAGGGTGTATTAACTACTACACTTCTATTGCTATTATAGGTTCACCGTTATGCACAAAGCTCTCACTAGATGCACGTGATACTGTTTATGGGTTTTGTGATTGTGCCAGATTTGAAGCACAAGTGAACTAATGAGATGATAACTTAATTCCAACTTCAGTTTAATAGATGGAAATCTATCCTGGAAGACATGGCAGCTGGACAACTAGTGCGTTAACTGCTGCTTGAGGGCCAGTGCAAATGTATGTGATATGGCAGTAAAAAAGCTGATGTGATTTTTGAGGCATTGTGGCCTGGAGCAGCGAAGAGAGTGTTTCTCTCTATGGGTCCCATGTTATACAGTTGAGAGAGTGTGTTTCTCTGGGCACCTTGTTATCAGGAAGATCTTGACAAACTGGAGGGAGTTCAGAGAAAACAACAAATGACCAGGGAAGCCAGAGGAATCGTGGCTTCTGAGGAAAGAAGAACAGCTGAATACCAAATAATTTGGCCAAGTGACCACTATGGTGAGAATGTGACAACCTAGGAATACTGAGGAGATAGAAGCCCCAATTATGGGGAAGAATTTAGGATGGTTCTAGGACTACAAGTAGGAATAAGGTGTGAGAATTTAGGCTGCATATCAGGAAAAGCTTCCAGAGTGTGTGGCTCTATTGGACTATGATCCTGCTGAATGTAGACTGGAAAAAAAATCCAATCATGTCTTTCTATGAATCCCTCCCTTTAATGTGGGTTCTTTGGACCAGCATCACTTTACTTTCCATCTAACGGTTTGAGCTCTTTCCATTTCTGAGATTTGCAGTATTGGGTGCATGGACTTGGCCAGCTGCGTGTGGGTGTCTGACCAGCTGCTGCTTTGAAAGCGTTGTTATGGATTAGAATGGTGTGTGTACACGTTCTCTGCCGCCTCCTTGTTCCTCTTGCATGGGAAGGAGCTTGCCAAACACAAAGGACTCTCTTATTTCCTTATTGAATTCTAAGCTGCTTCTAGGGAACAGCTTTTTTCCCCAAAGAGGCCGGCTGTGTTGAATTCAGACCTCATCCATGAAATTCTGCTAATACAGTGGACTCTGACCTCTGTGTGAGAGGCCTTGTAATACAGACCCTGCTGTGGATTGGCTGTGGAAGTTGATAGAGCTCTCAGGAGCTCCAAAAGCAAGTTTGTGTGTCGTGTTGTCTACTTTTCCCAGCAGTTCTAGGATTCAGACTTTCAGAGGACACAGCCTGTCTTTCTATTAACATACCTCAGCAGATCTTGTGGGATCTGCTCTTATTTAACAAACCAGTTTATCTGGGCGTCCTTCCCTTGTATGAATGGGATTAAAGGATCAGAAATATCAGGGAAGATTAAAGGGTGAAGATGCCAGCCCAATGGGCTGATCCTCTTAGTGCCTGAACTTTGACTTGTATACCTATGGTGAAATGAATGAATGAGAGACTGTTACTAAAAGGAATTAGTTTGTGCCGCCTGGAGACTTGTCCCAGAGACACACTGCGGAGCAGGCAAAACCATTCTTTCTTCTCTCTGTAATACTGGTGTCACCGAGTTAATGACACTTTCTCTTGCAAAGGAAATACAATATATTCTTCTCTGAAAAGAACTCCTGTTTCATAATGCTTCCGAGTTCTCTGTTGGCGAGAACTGTGTGTTCTGCTTTTATGGGTCAGCCACCGGAAACCACAAGGAATGCAGTGCCTGAAAATTCAGGAGATGGAGCATTCTGATATGGGATGAGACCCAGTCTGTTGGTGTCAGTGAGGGAGCTGCCCAGAATTATTTCAGAAGTAAAGTGTTGTTGTGTTTGCACAACTCATCCCAACAACTTGTCTATATGCAGCAGTGTGCTGACTGAACTTTCCATTTCACTGAGTGGGGAGAAATCATTACAGAAATAGGGCTATGTCTTCACTGACGGCGGCAAATTCGCTGCCGTCAGATCGACTTCTCTGGATCGACTGAGCAATCAGTGAAGACCTACTCAGTTGATCGAGAAATCGATATATTAAGACCACCTTCTCAAGTGGCGTAGCGCTGTGTCAGTGAAGACGGCACACAGAACAGAAGCAGAGAAGTCAATGGGAGTTACACAAGTTTTTTGCATAGCTTGTGTAACTCTGGTCAACTGCCGCCGAATCTCCAAGGTAAGTAAAGACAAGCCCTAGATGTTTTTATTCTGGGAGGCTTCTATGCCGAGGCCTTCTGAAAAGTCAATGAATCTGCTAAATGTGCAGCTGAAAGGGACTGGGAAGTGAGCCTGAACCTGAGCAGAGGTCTTGCCTTTTTGTTTAGATCCACTCTGGTGTGCTCTTTGACTCATCCCAGGGTATGTCTATACTGACCAGATCGATCATTCAGGATCGATTTGAGCGGTCAGTGTAGACCAGCTCAATCGATTAGGAAGTCGACTGAGTAAAACCACCCCTTCAAGTAGTGTAGCGCTGTATTGGTGGGAACACAGTTCCTGTTGGCGCAGTGCAGTGAAAACACTGCGCAGAAGAGAAGCACAGCAGTCGACAGGAGCTACTCTGTGTAGCTTGCATAACTCCCGTTGACTGACACCGAATCGCCAGGTCAGTGTAGACCAGGGCCCAGACTACTCAAGGGAAGGAGACAAAGACATCTCCTTGGCACACCATCCATTTCACCCAGGGGGAGCAGATCTTTGCTGTTACTTTCTAAATTTGGTCTTGTTCTGTTAATACTTGATGGAAAAAGCCTGCACCATGTATGGGCTGCATTTATGTCCAATGCTGTGGTAACAGATCTTAGCAGGTATGGAAATACTTCTTGTCAAACAGCTGTTGCTATGCCTGGAAGTGAGAGTGCTGCACTCTCACTACTGGTTTTGTTTTATAGGCTGTTTGATCAGCACTCTGCTTTTTTTGTCTGAGGGTATGTATACCCTACAGCAGCACAGCTATGGCGCTGCAGCTGTGCTGCTGTAGAGCATGGTGTAAACACTTCGTTTGTTGACAGGAGGATTTTTTCCATCAATGTAGTTAATCCACCTCTCTGAGGCAGTAGCTGAGTCAATAGAAGAATCCTTCCATTGACTTGGCTGTCTCTACACCAGGGGCTAGGTCAACCTAACTACGGTGCTCAGGGTGCAAAAAAATTTTAAGTGTAGATCAGGCCTTAGCTTGGGCATACAGAGCAGTGACTGATCCCTGTTCCTTTTTCTTCAGAATTTAACTTTTCTTCACTTGCTACACAGCGCTTTCTGTCTAGGGGAAGGAAGAGTGGATATTGGGCAGGATGAATCCCTCTGTTTCACTGCAATTATATTTCTTTCTTTATGTGTACATGTTTTTTGGCCTGCCTAGCATTTTGCTGATTGCCTTGTGTCCCCTTTCTAATAGGCTCTCTACATTTATTGTCTTGATCAACCGCTTCTTTGCTTCTGATACTTCCACCTCTTTGAACTTCTACTCTCCATCCACATCTTGAACATTCCCTTTCAGACTAATGCTCTAATTGCCTAATTCTCAAACCTCACCATTGGGCCCTAGTGGAATCAGGTTTGGAAAACCCTTCATGGTTTGCTTCATCTGATCACATCTTTCTCGACAAGTCTCTTCATTCCTTCTTCTCCCTTCCTGTATATAGTCATGCCACTGATGGGGAAAGAGTGTATCCCTTTGCAGCTCCTGCCAGCCAGAACATCCTCCACTTTATGACTCCATCCCATTTATGTCTTCTACTCCCCTTTCTATCATATGGTCATTTGGGCACTAAAGCTTGTTCAGTGATGAGTTTTAAACATAAATGAGGCTGTTCGTAAGATTTTTGAAGCAAGTTTTAGGAAAGGACTTAAGTGGGTTGAAGGAGGAAATGTGGGTGGAAGTAAATTGAGCAGAGGAAGGAAGGAGCTAGGTTGTGAAAGACCTGAAAGGTAAGAGCAAGGAGCTTGAATTGGGTTCAGGAGGCAAATAGGGAATTAATGAGGGGATTTTAAGAGTGGGCTGAAAATAGGCTATGGTGCCAGCAGGAGAGAAGGTTTTTACAGAAGAGGTTGGCTACATTGGGAGGGGTGAGCTGGGTGTCAGGAATGCCAGAGATCCATAGGCTGCAAAAGTTAAACTGCCCAGGTGGCTGTCTTTAATTGGTAACCACATAATGAATGTTCTTTTGTTAGGGTGTCTTCAGATCCTTCAGGACAAAGTGCTTTTATACATGTCAGGGCCTGTTGGGATCTAGTGGAGCATGCTATGCATGTGATCTGAGCAGCAGGCTCATCTGATCTGGTTTTGTACACACCGAATAGAAATCAGTGGGTTTGACTACTGCAGAGCTGTTGTCTTCCTGATGCTTTCTAAATGGCAGCCAAACACCCCAGTCATCTCCCTTTTCTGGTTTCCTCTGTGACTTTCTCCACATATTAGGTTTCTTTGAGTTTGAGGCAGAGGTTGGAGGATAACCTCACTGCTGGTTTCATTCTCCTTCTTGTACACTTGAGAGCTTTCTGTTGTGTTCATAGAGGAAGTCATGAGTGAAATAATGCTTAGATGGAGATGGATATAAAGGTGGTATCCATCCCCAAATGCTTACATTTTGGTTGATATCTGATGTGGTTGGATGTTAGGAATGGAACACAAATCTCATTTATTTTTTACCCCATCTTCTTGCAATTTAATTATGTTGACACCAGCTAAATTATGACTATTGCAATAATGTGTCTTTAACTCCTTCAGTATCAAGTGGGACAGCTGTATTCTGTGGCAGAAGCCAGTAAAAATGAAACTGGTGGAGGTGAAGGAGTGGAGGTTCTGATGAATGAACCCTATGAGAGAGATGGAGAACGTGGTCAGTACACACACAAGATCTACCACTTACAGAGGTATGTGGCATGGAGAAATGGCTCATTTCCAGCTGTGAGTGGGATCAATGGGTAAGGGGAAGTGTATAAATAGGATACAATTTAGGAAACGACACAGGTTAGAGTTCATGCACATTTTCATAAATTCACAGCAACTGGAAACAGAGCCATCCTACCTGCCCTTGCTCGGGGTTGCTGTTGGAATGAAAGAGAGGAATCTAGGAACTGCTTCCTGGACTGGAACAGGAAGTGGGACTAAAGCTGTCAGCTACTAGCACAAAAGAAGTTCAGAGCTATTGCTGGGCCTTGAGCTCTTGAGCAGGGGAGTAACACTAGGGGAAGAAAAAGAAAACTGGCAAACATATAGTATGAGTCAGAGGAGAGGAGGACTTGGTAATGGAGGATCAGCATGAGGATGACAAGTTGGATGACAAATGTTGCAAGGGACCAGGATAGTGGAAAGGAACAGAAGAGATGGGGGTGGAGGTGTCACTCTCTCTGGGGTGCAGTCTGGATCAGTGAGTGGTTGTGTCACTGCCTGCTCTGTAACCCTGAGTGCTTCAGTATGCTTTCCTGCTGTGGTTCTTTTGTCAGAATGCTTCTAGCCAGCATACAAGCATTTAGTATCCTGAATGTGTGTTATGTAACCCTGGTTCACTGCTCTGATCCCAGCAGCCTGCCTACACACAATTGCCCCAACCTGGTACCTACAACTCCTTGGTTACTACTTTCAGCGGTGACCCCAATACACTCCCAGTCCCAAATTTTCCAAAAACCTTGTCCTTTATGTCCAGCCCTCTCCTGGAGCATTCAGGTTTGTTTGCTCCTTTAAAGAGATAAAAACGAATTACAGCTTATTAACCTAACTTGGGGTAAATACACACTTTCTTTCAAGCACAGCACTGACTTGGTTTATTGTAAAAAAAATAAAACAAGTTTATTAACAAAGGACATAGGTTAAATGACACCAAGTAGAGACAATAAAGTTAGAAAGCATTTCAAACAAAAATAGGAATACATTTTCTAGTGTTAAGACTTAATTTAACAAGCTACAGTCTTTGTTCATGGTCCTTACCCATCTTCCATTCTTTCAGCCCCTTTGTTTGAAGGGTCCATCTTTCTCCGCATGCAACAGCTGTGGCCTCTGTGTCTGTCCAGAGATGAATGCCAGGATGGCTTTTCCTAAATCCTTATAGCTTTCCAAACTTACTGTTTTGGCCCAAGACTCAGGATGACCTCATGCTGTTCTTCCCTTCCTATGGACTTCCAATCCCCCTGCTGATTTGTATAGAAATGGTGTCCATTGTTTTTGGTCACACCTTTCTTAGTTTCTTTGGACAGGTAGATGACTGCCTTCCTTCTTGTCTGGGAGGGAACCTGTTAAGTATCCATATTTCCTCATATAGTGTTAATACATACATTTCACAATAATATTAGTCACCAGTGTATCATTAGCTTTGAGAAAAGACCTTACTTAATACACTTGTAATACAGTAATATTGTTTACAATCAATTACTTATTTGAGGTTCAGACCCCCTGTCTCTGTAGCCCAGATAAAGTTTCTCTTTCCTGCTGTGGTGTAGCTGTCACGCTGTCTTCTCCCCTGCTTGATGGCTTTGTTTACTTTATATGTAGATAGACCTTCATTATCTCTGCCAGATGACCAGGCTGGACCAACAAACAAATACACATACCTTTGTCTAGGGCAGACTGGGCTTAGGCATTACTTACCAAACATATTTTTAAGAATATAATTCTAGCACATATTCATAGCTCTTTGTGCACACCATGTGCATACATTATGCAAGAATATTAATGAGTGAGTGAGTTGTTAGTTTTCCAGTGGTATTTTAGATACAGATTATGACAGCAGTATGTTAGGTACAATGAGTATGTCAGGCCTGACAGAATGGTTAACCACATATGGGCCTCTGTGTCAAATGGGGATCAGAAGGGAGGCTTTGAAATTAAATTACTTAAAGCTGTTTCTTTCTGTTCTTCTTTTCAAAACGGACAAAACAGCGAAGAGCTAAAAACTCATGAAACACTTCACTACCCTTACTCTTCCATATAAGCAATGGCTGTGTTTGTCACTGGGATGTCTCCTGATAGCAAATGAGATTGTGACTGAGATGTTGGGAGGAAAGGTGTCCACAGGAAAATATGTCTCACTCATATTAGATATGGTCCATACTATGTGAAAGTTTGACAATCTCTGGTGTAAAATCATTTCCTGCAGCAGCTTGTAGATCCTGGTGTGACCCGAGTATGGTGGACAAACTCAGCCATTTTCTGCACCTTGGTAGATTGGGGTGTGGCATAGATGAGTATGGAATAGATGGAAATCACAGCCATTAACTGAATAATAATAATAATAATATAAGTGGCACCAGTTTTACTGTGGAGCCGTGGACATTAGAGCAGACTAATAATCAGGTGGGAAAGGTGGTATGAGCTAAGTGGTTTTGACCATTCATTTTCAGGTTATAATATCAAAGCTTATCTCCAGTTATACAGCTCAGGTGTCACTAACGGACTCTCTTCCCATTATAAACATGACTGCTGTCTTGGGAAACTCAGAACCCATTGTGGTTTTGAATGTTAATTATAACCCCATTATCCAGCATCTTGGTGGTGAAACTTGGGTAGAAAAATGCTTCCAACATGTCAGCCTTCATTCAACATTATGTGCCCTTGCTCCCCGTACTAGGCAGGGAACGGTTTGCACCTAGCCCATATGCATTTAGCCAGTGTCTGGGCATCCTAGTAACAGAACAGTGGACAAGCCTAGTTACGGTAGTTGTACAAATGCAGACACATGCAGGGCCTGGAGGTCTGTATTTCAGGGTGGGTGCCTTGCATGTCTCAAGCAGTGTCTGAGCCAGTCAATTTTTACATCCATATTCTATTATCTTGCTTCTCCTCCCCTCTCCCCCCAAAATGTGCAGCAAAGTGCCATCATTTGTGAGAATGCTGGCCCCAGAGGGAGCCCTGAACATACATGAGAAAGCATGGAATGCCTATCCATACTGCAGGACTGGTGAGTACTGGGGAAAGGACTGTGCCATGGGGATGATTGGTTTTAAAAAAAAGAGGCTAGTTAGTTTGATTTGGCTGCTGCCTGCAGTCTGTAGTCCATAACACCTTCCTGTGGTTCAGGAAAATGAGAATTTAGAGCTAAGGGGGCATTAAAACAAATGTCCCTGACTGAATTTGTGACAGTGCAGAGCTCCTGCTAGTAAACAGGGAATCCTAAGTAGCCTGAGGACTGGTTGGAGGCAGAGTGTGAGAAGGGGCATAAACAAGAAATGGGTGTGACCCTAATACTGTAGAACTGAAGAAATGGATTTGGTTGTGGGAGAACCAAAGTATGACTAGAACTGTGAGAGGTCATCCAAGTGGTTTGTCAGCAAACACATGACAGAGAAACTATTGTGTACTCTCTTGGGATGAAGGTATTCTAGTGCAGACATTTGAAGGAGATGGAGCAAATGAGGAGCTTGGGAGGACCTGGTTATCTTTTGCTTAATGCAGTTTGAAGGGAACAGCAGCATCATTGTTTCACTGATCCCTTCAACAGTAAGGATTGATCAAAGGTGGTGAAGCTGGAACTGAAAGTTCAACTAGATACTGCTGTGTTGCCACTAGAGCAGCATGTTTTAAAGGTTTTCATCAAAAAACAATAGCATGCCACTTCTAATACAAAATCTCAGCCAGCAAATGCAAAGTTAATCCACTTCTGAACTCTGAGATGATGCCCTGGAATCTGCCTTAGGTGGGTCATGAAGATGACTAAATCCCTTTTCATTCTTATGGGAAAAGAATATTTAAAATCAGTATGGAAAAAGTGTTGCTGCAACATTATGGTTGAGAACTTAAATAGACAAATCAGATATTCATAATTTATGGTTTCCACAGTAACAGTAACTTTGGTCTCCTTGTGTTTATGTAATATTTGGGGTTTCTCTCTATGCTATTACATTTATCCTTTAAAATAACATGTGCTATTTGGCAGAGGTACAGTTGCTCTAGGAACCAATATTTACAATTTCCTGACCTTTAAATTTTTAACTGCAGCATTTCATTAATGGATTTTTCCGCATAGAAGTTCCTTATTTTATAAATGGGGGTCAGAAGGGAAAAAAGGTGGGGGGGGAAGTCTAATTTCAAGATGTGATAAAGTGTGCCTGTATTGATGATGATTGAATGTAACATTGCACACACAAATAGAACTTTGGATATATAGCGAGACTAGTGTTCAGGATGTGGAACTTTATACTTGCTGGCATTATTTCACACACTTGAGAACACCAAAACATATGATAAGAGTTTATTGAAATGGTCACAAATTAAAGAAAACTTACTTTGTGTCTGTTTCACAGAGGTTCAAATCCAGCAGTATGCAGCTGTTAGGGTGGTTATCCAGAAGAATCCACTCAGCTTTTTCAAGCTTAACAAAGCCTCATTAGGTACACTGCAGTTAAACACCTGCGGCTGACCCATGTCAGCTAAGCACCCTTTGTGGGGTCCCAGAGCTTGGGTCCAGCCCAAGCCTGAACAGCTACACTGCAGTTAAACAGCCCCATAGTTGGAGTCAGCTGGCATGGGCCAGCTGCAAGTGTTTAACTGCAGTGTAGACATACCGAGGCTTCCCTGGCTGGTATTAGATACCAGGGTGATTGAAGCACTTTTTACATTCACAGATACAGAAAGCAAATGTAAAGGGATACTGTCGTGTTCAGAAATATTTTTTCTAAAAGGTTTTAACTGTTATTTTTGAGATACTGAAAACAATCATATCTAAAACTTATTTTTCACATTTTATGCCATTTATTTTTTGTATTTCACTCAGCTTGGACAATGAATGGAGTCGATTTCACTTTCTGCTTCTGTACTAACAGTGCTGAAGTATTTGGGTTGCAAACATTGCAAGGAATGACTAAGTCCAAACAGTGTTTCATTTTCCCTTTTAAATCATAAAATCATTTCTATTAGATTTTCACCTATACTTAAATAAAACCCAATATTGGGCCTAAACTTCTTGGCAGTATCCTTTTTTAAAACTAGAAAACAAAGCCATTGTTGAGTTAACAGAACAAGAAAGCACCTGAACTATTTCCTCTTCCATCCTATCAGTATTCTGACTCTCAAAGCACATCTCACAATTTTATGAGACTATCCAAAACCTTTTCACCTATTTGCTGAGAGCAAATAAAAGAACTTCCAGCCTAAAGGGAAAACTTTCAGATAGCTTGAGTGGTAAACTGAAAACGGTGACATACAATGAAAGAACTTTCTCAACTATCACTAATGCCAATACAATATAGATTTAAAAGTGCATTGTTGAAGGGACTGGAGCAGAAGGCAGCTGCATGCTCCCTAATGCAGGGACTGATAGAAAAATCTGTTTCAGTAACGTGCCAGGCTTGACTTAAATCAAGAAATGCTCAGAAACGTAGTGCTGAGACTTCTGGTTGGTTGGTTTGGTAGTACGAGGCAGTAGGGAAGAGAACTAGTTTGTATCTGGTATGATGGCTTATTGCAGTCACACTTCATCTCAGGAAGGTTCAGGTCACAAGTGAAATGACTTCTATATGCCTCCTGCTAGTCTCTGCGTGTGTACACAGCATAAAATACTAAATAGTTTAGTTCAGTTTGATATGACTGACAAGCTTCTCAGTCAGACTGGAATTGGAATAGTAAGGGGATCGCAGGTTGGGACTGAAGTGAATTCAGTTGTAAGTAGAAGCTAAAGGAAATCTCCCCCATACTATGCCTGTTTCAAGTTGGTGTTAGTTGATTAGTTTCACAAGCAAGTTCACTTATAAAGCTTTATGAAGAAAGTGCCTGTATAGGTTTAGGTAAAACAATATTTTTAGTCTTAACTACTGTTGCAATAATAGGGAAGTATTCAAAAGTTAGGAAATGCCAGAATTAAAGCTGCCTGAAATTCTGCCCCCTTTTGCATATGCACTGTGATACTGATCATATAGTATTTTTTACAAGACCTCTTCCCTGTTCAGTGCACAATATGGGCAGTATCTATGGCCTGGTCTACACTGCCCTCGATGGGAGGAACACAAGCTACATAATGCGTTTCTCATGTCGACTTACTTATATTGCCGTATGGCGGCGTCTCCACTGCGCTCCGTTGACGGGAGATGCCCTGCAGTTGATGCAGCCTTACTCCCTTCGGGGGGTGGATTAATGGCATTGACAGGAGAGCACTTCTGGGATTGATTTGAGCAGGTCTCCACAGCCTGCTCAATTGATCTCGCTGCATCAATCCCTGCAGCCCTTGCAGTGTAGACATCCGCTGAAGCTTTTGTCTCTACGCCCCTTCTTCATTTACTACAGAAATTGGAAGTTGTCTAGAGAATGAAGCAAGGGACTTCAGAAAGAGATAGGATATTCTTGTCGTGAAGGCTTTGAACCGACACGCAGAACAATTGGTTTCTAGCCTGGGTTTTTCTGCAGACTTGTTCTGTGATATTGGGTGTCGTGTTGCCAAAAATTTTCAAAGATGTCAACTAATTGTATATCGTTCATTTTCTGAGTGTCACTTGGAGATGCCGATAGCTTGACTTTCAGAAGTACTGAGGACTTACAACTCCAGTTGAAGTCAATAGGAGCTATAGATTCCTCAGAACCTCTGAAAATTCAGGCACTTCCTCTGGTAAATTGGGCATCCATATTTAATGGAGATTTTTTTTTGAACTTGGTTTGTCCCCTGTATGTAAAATGGAGATGATGATGCTTCTCTACTTCAGAGGAGTTATGAAGATAAATTCATTAATATTTGTGAGGCACTCATATTGTGGTGATGGGGGCCAAGGAAAAGCCCTTTAAAGAAGTGCTAAAAGCAGATGTTGTGGAAATCTGGGAGAGCTCCCATTTCTAGCTCTGCGAGTTCTATGAGGTATTTTGATTTGAAACCTGCCATTATTGCAGGACTGACTAGTGCCCATTTGAGCATGTGAGGAAGTGTAATTTTGGAGGAAAAAAACATTTTTGAGGGAAGTTAAATTTTAAAAAAACATTTAAAAAGCCATAGAAGCATAATGGCAGTTTGCAACAGTTCTCAGTCTGTAATGTATCTCACTGGTAAGTGCTGTTAACAGTGTCTGAACACTCTGCAGATCTGCTCAGAGACTTAGAATATTCTAAACCCCAGCAGAGCAGAGGAGCATGGTAGGATAGGAAGGGTGTCTTGTGAATGAGACACTGCACTAGGATTTGAGACCTGCAATTCCCAGCCCTGCCATAGACTTAATCTTTGTGCCTCTATTCCCTATCTCTACAGCAGGAATAATATTTCCCTCACTTACAAGAATGTTGTGGGGCTAAATGTGTTGATGTGAGGTGCTCAGGGACTATGGTGATGAATGCCATAGAAAATCCTATAAATACATGCATGCAGTTTATCACATGGATGTCACCACGTGATCTGTGTGTGAGCAGATATAACATACATGCAGTTATTATAATTGTAAATGACTGTATATGTTTAATATGGAAACTTACAGGTTAGACAAGTATAGTTACACAAGCCTGGGTACTATTACAGTATTAGACACTCCTCAAACCTGTTATGTACTTATCATCCCTTAAAAAAAATTTAGTATTGGTTTGACAAAATGTTCTCCTTAGTGGAGACCTTGTATGTCCGATTCTAGTGTCAGATTTTATAGGCTTGTTCTAAGTCTGTGGAAATCCTTTCTATAATGGAAATACTGACAGACCCTGAAGGCTCAAGATAGAATGGGCTATGGCCGTTACAAGATCTTCAGTTAATTTTTCTCTGATAAATAATTGAGCCTTGCTATCCAAGGAGTCTGATTACCATGAGCATGAGAGAAGCAGTGGGCAAGGAGTCCAGTTACCACATGCAGGAGTGATGAGGTCTACACTGGCTTAAAATCTAACATTCGTTCAGTTGCAGAACTGGAGAAAGGCTTCTTATCTGCAAGGTGAAGAATGATTGGTAAATGTAGTCAGCTGATCAAATTTAATACATCTTGTCATCCAGCTGGATGGAGTCCAGGAGCAAACAGTGGCAGCACATAATTAAATAGCATTCTTCTGGATTTCACCATGTTTGAGAATTTCTGGAAGGTTTTGAACGGGGTAGAGCAAGTTTTTCTGACAGACTATAGGCACTGACAGGGAAATGGGTTTCTTCCTTCATTGAAACTGGCAGCTGCCTAGGAGCATTCTCCAGAATTGTCGCCTTGCTGCTGATATTGGGTGGAGGTGGTTGCAACTATAACTTTTCTTTCTCATTAATGTATTATTCTCTTTCTTTTCATGTGTTGGTTTCTTGGAGCAGTTATTACAGTAAGTATTGCTTTTATTAGTGATTTGTTGTGCTAGGAGGTGTGTAATAATCTATCTGGAACAAGGCACTACGTATATGTGTAGGGAAGTCTCTGATTTGAGCTAATGGAGTTGCCACTTTTTCATTTGGCCAACATCTCCTGACAAACTGATGTATGAAATGACACACGTGCCTCTTTTTTTTTTTTTTTTTTTTTTAAACTGAAGTGGCACTTGGCTTTGCATGTTTCAGAACAAACCATTATAGTAGATAGGTGGAGCAAACATAGAGCGAGTCGATCCAGTCCTGCTTTCTTTGGGCAACATGATCCCATAAGTAACCTGCCCTCTGAATTCCTTACCTCCTTTTATATACCAAGTACTTCATTAGTCTGTACTCACTCTCCCCTCCCCCCGCCAAGGATGTGTAGTGGGCTACTCTTTTCCTATCATATCAGTCATTGCTTGAAACTGCTGTCCCTTGCTCATTAGGGAGATGAAATGCAAGTAGCCATGATGAAAGCTCTGCACACTGGACTGTCTGGTTTCAGTGCTGACCTGCAGAGTAAGGTACATATTTCCAAGGACAGTTTGAATCCAGTTCTGGATCCACATTCTGTCTTTGAAAAGTCACTTTCTGCACTATTTCTTCCACATCTGTTGTCTAGTCTAAACTGTACTTGGCAGTGTCTGGTTTCTTGGGTCTTCATTCCTTTCTTTAAAAAATAAAATACCCTGTAAATGAAATAAGTAACAATAAGTCTAATACTCAGAGCATTGGAGCTTAAGTGTCTTGTATGGACAACTTATGCATTGACCTAATCTTGTACCTGGCCATCAGATAATGCAGTGATTGGTGCTTTCAGAAATGTATTTGCAAATAGAAATTTGAATTCCCATTGTCACTGCGTTCAAACCCTGGTCTCAGGTCTGGGAGTAACTATTTGATAACTTTGATACTCCACATCAGTCAATCAACAATAAGATCATTTTAGTCTCTTTGGTCCCAATAGATAACCAAAATTTTTCTTTGTGGCAGAATGAGTACATGAAAGATGACTTCCTGATCAAAATTGAAACTTGGCACAAACCGGACCTCGGAATGCAGGAGAATGTAAGTACTTTCAGTGAGGAACTTTGTGGCATTACATGGCTAGATCTGTTGCCTATCCTGTTTTGAATTCAGTATTGTTATTCTCTGCACATTCCTGGGATTAAAGCACCTCATGTCAGGCTAGCAAGGAGACTATATACTATATGATTAAACTCCTTTTTGCCTGCTCTGGATGGAAGTGGATACTTATTAGAACTGTACTCTTGTAGCTCTTGTGCAGAAATTGGTTCGGTTTTGCATCTTCACCTCTGAATTACTTTTTTCTTTGGCTTATTTTCTGTTTCAACATTAACTGATGAAGCTCTCTACTTTGACTCCAGATGCTTGGTACTCAGATCTCTATCTCTGCTCTTCATTCTAACTTGGAATGGGGATGGTCTGCAAAAGAGAAGAGTGAGGGGGGATTTGATAGCGGCCTTTAAGTACCTGAAAGGGGGTTCCAGGGAGGATGGGGCTAGGCTGTTCTCGGTGGTGGCAGATGACAGAACAAGGAGCAACGGTCTCAAGTTGCAGGGCGGGAGGTCTAGGTTGGACATTAGGAAAAAGTTTTTTACTAGGAGGGTGGTGAAGCACTGGAATAGGTTACCTAGGGAGGTGGTGGAATCTCCATCCTTAGAGGTTTTTAAGCTGAGGCTTGACAAAGCCCTGGTTGGGATGATATAGCTGAAGTTAGTCCTGCTTTGAGCAGGGGGTTGGACTAGATGACCTCCTGAGGTCCCTTCTAACTCTAATATTCTATGATTCTATGGTGTTCAGATGGTTTGAATTACAAATCTGGCTCCCACTTCTCCCACTGCAGGTTCATAAACTAGAGCCAGATGTGTGGAAGAATGTAGAAGCAGTTTATATAGACATTGCAGATCGGAACCAAGTGCTCTCCAAGGTATGCTGATGGATAAAGTATTTCATGTGATTGCATTAGTATTACAAAAGGAAGATTGATGCAAACCTCACTTCTGAAAATTACCATAGCCCTGCAGATAATCAGACAAGGAGTGAGGAGGGAAGGAGAGACTTTCCTTAATGGAGCTAAAGCAAACTGTAGAGAACAGTCAAGTCCTTTATGGACAATTTTGATGTAACTCTTAATTTTGTATCTACTGCCTAGATACTACAATGGTGGGCATAGTAGAAATGCCTAGTTAAATGTTGTTCATCTGTATATACCATTGTAGTTGGCCATAGCACTTTGCGTAGTGATGACTGTTGTTGTCCTTGCCTTGAAGAGCTTTTAAAGCAAGACAAAATAGACAATGGAGAAGAGGACAGGTGAGACAGGAAGACATTCACAAAATAAGGTTATGGGGTTGGTTGGCTGGTGCTATACTCCTCACAGTAACTTTTTTTTCAGTATCTTCATCTTTTACAGGGAATTAGGTTGTTTTTGTTTCAGTATGACACATGCAGTAGACTGAAATGGATACAAACTTCAAATCTTTAAGGCCTTTAAACTGCAGTAATAACAAATCAGTTCCATCTTAGGTTCTTGCAGTAAATCTCCATGAGCTCTGTCTTCATGGCTTGTGTTGTCACCAGAACCATTACATGGAATTATAGGTTGTATCTACATATCAGTATTGTGTGTGTACACACTGTGGTACCGTGCACACATAATTCCCACATACCTGCCAAGTGTAATTCCCAGAAGTGACTTATCACATCCAAGACATGAAGTGACACATACAAAGCATTCTTGGAACAGGTGTTTGAGGCACATTTATCTGGGTATTTTGAAATATGACTACTGTTGAGCAAGAGAAGAGGACTGCATAAGCATTAGGGAAGATGTGCATGCGGTGTGGGGAGGGGACTGTTCTTGAAACACTTTGATCCATGTACTCCTTTGTTTCCCAAAAGGGGTGTGGGAGTGGGCGGGGGTCTAATTAGCCCAAATACTACTGGCAGCTAGTGATTTGTTTCATGGTTGTGCTGCGGAAGGGTAATATTTTATGGTTGTGAACATGAAATTCACATTTTTCAAAATGTTTCCCAAGTTTATGCACTTTAAACCATTTCCATTAATTCTTTCTCTCACTTGCTTTCTAATGGTGTATACCATATGTACAATATAGTCAAATAAGTCCAGAAAAACAAGAATCCAAGTCATTTACAATGCTTACCACTAGGTTTCCTGACTTTTTTAAATTAACTCTACTTTAACAGGTCTCTGTTTTTATATAAATAAGGAAACGCCATCTGAACCATACAAATGTTCCACCCCAATATCAAGCCTAAAGTTTTATTAATATGCTGATTAAATCTAGTGTCCTACAAGGATCCAACACTGTACGGTGCAGCAGAATAAAAATAACTGCCCTTTTTTCTGTGCTGCATCAGTAAGACTGCAAATAAGTTGCATTATTGTGTTTAAACTGCATTCTTCCTGTAACTTAAATGCACAGATATAGCATATTATATTATTACATTTGTATCATGTGATCATGTAATTAATATCCTATTATAAGAAGAGTTAGTCACTATAGGAACCTAAGGTGCAGTTCTGTAATGAAAAGTATCTGTAAAGATGGCATGGTGACATTCCCCATTTAGTAACTTAATTCTTTCAAGTCAAACTTGCTTAATTGGAGTAAAGAAAGGTATTTTATCTAATTTAGCCTGGCATCAGAATGCAACTAAAGTTTCATTTTGTTTGTGCATTTTTTCTAGTATTAAACTGATTGCTAAACTCAGATCTGAGTGACACCTGTGTAATTCCATATCTCCAATTGGTTTACACTGGTGTAAGTCACAGTTTGGATTTCTGAACAGAACTGAACAAGTCTGTTGCTCCAGAACAATTCATTTTGCTCTCCCAGAGCTGTATTGGCTCTGCAGTGGTGCCAGGAATAAAGGATCTTTTGATCACCAAAGTCAGTAGCTATTACCTGTAATATGCACAAAGAGCCAGACTCCAAAAGAAGGTGCCACATCTCAATCGCTTGTCTGCCCCTAAATCCACTTAAGAATCTGAATTTCCTGGCTTTTTTGCCATTAAAGTCTCATTGTGAGTATTGCCAACCCCAAGTGTTTAAAATCATTAATTGGTCCCCCCAAAAATCATGGGATTTTAAAAAATTAAATTTTTGGGACGTTTCCAAATTAATCTCTGGGTTGAGTAATAAGGAACTTGAACCACAAAGCAATTGTTTTGGAAGACTGACCTTGAAAATAAGTATTTAAAAGAAGAGTCTTCATCTTCTCTATGATGCAGGAGAGTGTAGGAATGCATTTTCACACAAGTACTGTGGTTATGCTGTTTGTATAGCACTGATTGATACTGATGCTGAGAAATACACACAATATTTCTGCCCCAGAGTGCAATGTACATTATTTCTAACAGCAGCCTTGCGTTCTAGTCACCTCCCAATGCAGGTGATAATGCAAACCCTGTCTTGAAAAGTTTATAAACCAATATCAGACACAGTGTACCAGTGGATTTAGTGGGGTCACAAATGTAACATCAATTTGATAATACTCTTATTCAGCTAGGGCTAATGTACAACATGGGGGAGTGAATTTTATTTATTTTTCCTTGGCCAATTTCTTAAAGGCTTCATGAAAATAATGGGTCTTGAGAAGGACTCAGGTGAGAAGTTAGTGTCTAGAGTAACTCTAAGATCTATTTCTTATGGCTAAACATGTTTATGTTTACAACAGGATTACAAGCAGGAAGAAGACCCAGCAAAATTTAAATCTGTCAAGACTGGACGTGGCCCTCTGGGCCCCAACTGGAAGGTGTGGATCACAGACCTCAGCATATCATGTCTGTTTTCATGACTGGAGTATGGTTGTGGGGGTGGATCAGGAATGTGGGGCTTGGAGTGTTAATTTGTGTAAACAAGGGAGAGGTGTTGTCTTCATCTGTGTCAGTGGAGGGACTAATGTATGTCTACTGGATGGGTGGACTACTAGTTCCAGGGGTCCTGTCCCTCCCTGTAAGAGCTTCCTACAGAGTTTCTGATCCCAGATAGTCATGTGAATATCCTTATATCTTTGCAGAAAGAGCTGGGTAAACAGACAGATTGTCCCTACATGTGTGCTTACAAACTGGTAACTGTCAAGTTCAAGTGGTGGGGTCTGCAAAATAAAGTTGAGAACTTTATACAGAAGGTAGGTGAACCTGGTACTGATGTGGGATGGCAAGGAAAATGAAGAAATTAATGTTTGTTTGCAGCAAGTCTTGTGGAAACCCACTTCCTATCTGTTCAGCACAGGAATCTTTCCCTGATCCCACTTCTCACCTGAAAAAGATACCATTCACTTGAAATCTCGTTAATTTAAAAAATGAGTAAAGTTGATTTAGATACTACACCTGATTGAATCCCCTGACAAGTCTTGTGGCTTTATTATGGCAGTCAGATTTTCCAAATTCATAAAATGTGTTTCTTCCCTTGTTGCTGTGTCGCTCTTTCATGCAGCAAACTAAAGGAGAAACTTACTAGATATATCAAGGACACAGTGAATCCAACTATATGCAAAGTCATGTCAAATGTACAAAGCACGCCAACTGAAAAATAACTTACTCTGTGTTTAGTTGTGACACCAAGTGTTGCTGTAACAATGGTGGGGAGGAATATTTCAGGTCATTGTGATTATTTTGTTTTTAATTAACTACCCACTTCTTCTGAGTCAGTAAATTAATAGGTGTGACTAAGTTCTTTATGATGCCACACATGACAGCCCTTCTGGGCAGAGCACACAGGAACACCTTCCATGATCCTGGTTATAGGCCCAAAAACTAAACCAATGAAGCAGTAAGTCTCTCTAGGACATGCCATTAATGGGCTATCTGTGCATGCTTCTCGTGCCATGAATTATGAAGCCATGAGACTTCTCCAACAGTTGCATGTAACCTTGAAGTCTCTTACCCTAACAGTATGAATCTTGACTATAAAATATAATAAATCACTTCCTTTAGCAAAACAAATGCAAAATTCTGTAGGTTAATGAGCAGGAGAAAATAGTATTTAATGGGAAAATATATTGCCCTTTGTTTTTTAAGCCATCTCCTTGTATTGCCTCACACCCCAATCCAGACACTAGCCTGGCTCTAAGTGGCACATTGCTCCCCTCTAAAAAAGCAGGATGTGTTTAATACTCACAAACTCTGAATCTTTTGTACAAAATGCATCTTTAAATGGAAATCAGGTCAAATTTGATGTAATATTTAGGTTTTTGTAAAAAAGCTTACTTTTATAAAACTTAAGATCAAGAAATGTCTATTCAATTAAAAAATGAATGAATGATGTTTTGAAGAAGCCTTCCCTTGCAGTGTTTATAAGTCACACATTGCAACTGTGCTAAGCTTGGGAACCAAACTGTGAAATTGACTAGAAACATATACCTTTTATAAGGCCTTAGCCTTCCCATTGCCTTGGTGTCTGGAGTTCCTTTGCATAACTAGGTTCCATAAACTACAATGTGTGTTTTTTTGAGAAAAGTGGCTCTGGTATTGAGATTGACTTGACTTGCCAGAAGATTGCAACTGTAAATTAAAAACCAAAGGAGCACCTTACATTGTGCTTTTCATCAGTGTCTTGTCTTTCAGATAGTAAGCTCCTCCAGCTGTGTGAATGCATGCACAAGCACAGCACCTAGCTCATCCTGGATAATACGTAATAAATAACTCAAGCTTTTCAGTTAAAATAACCTCAGGTGCTTGTAGCTGGTCATGGATCACTTAAAAACCCACACTTTTACTTCAGTAGTGTGTTGAGTATGATTCTCCTGTCCTGCCCCATAAGTCTTGAAGTTCAGGTCATAACTCCTTCATTGGAACCAATTTTGTTGTTTAATCAAAAAACAAACCTGGAACACTTACTTAATTTCACAAAAAAGAATAACGTGTTCCAATCAAAATAAATGACTGAGGCATTCACCTCTTTATCTAAAGGAATGGATTGCACTGTCCTAGCCTCATGAATGAAAACTCAGATGCAGGTCACTGGATGGGGAACTTGGAAAAGATGCATTTCTCTAGGGATTCAAGGTTTTGGGTGAATACGTTATGTTTCCATTGACTTTGGCAGGAGTTGCATCAGTCTCCAGATGTAGCAGCCATGCAGGAAGGTGGATGAGTGAGTCTCATCCTTGTTAATCAAGAACCTGGGGAGGGCTTGGTATCTAACAAACACAGTAAAAACATCCCTATCCTGAAGAGCTTACAATCTAAGTAGACCCAACAGAGAATAAGGGAAAGGAATAGAACATAAAGGCAAAATGGCTGAATAGATACCACTTACACCAGGGATGGAAGTGATTTGACAGGCAGGCCTGAATTAGCCAATGTGTACTTAGTGCACATGTGCAGGGCCCCTGTCTTGCACAGGGGAACACCCCACCCAACACCAGCCCAGGGGCCAGGAAGGAGGCAGGGCATCAAGGGGAGAGGGCCCCATCTGGATGCTGTAGCAAGAGCCAATAGGCCAGATGGAGGAGCCAAGCCAGCCCCACTGGATTGGAGCTGTTGCAGGGTATGTGTGGGGTGGGCTTGCTCTCCCAATAACCTCTTCCTTCCGCCTCCCCCCACTGGAAGGGAGGATCTGACAATCCATCCCCAGACCTCCACCTCCCTGAGGGCAGGGAAACGGGAGGAAGGCAGTTCTCATATCACACAGGGCCACACAATTCTTTAATCTGGCCCTGCTGATGGACTTTCATAAAAAGCCAGAAGAATCGCAGAATCCATAACTGCATGTCAAGCCACTAACTCTAATTATTTATTCCTTCTCTTTTAACCCTATTATATAGCCCACTTGGCACCTTTTGAGACTGCTGAGTCAATTCCACTGAAAACCTTACTGCATACACCTGTCTACATGCAAGAACCCAAAATGGTCCAGTTATGCACATTTTAAAAATCTAGCACACTAAAATCACAGCATCCATGGCTTCTTTGACAGGGGAATTTTAATTATAATGAACCAGAATAGTAAATGTGTTTCTTGCCCTATTGCTTTCCTGTGCTAGGAAAAGTGATCCCATTCCCTTAATAAAAACAAAATGGCAGGCACTGAAGTTAGACCTGTAGCAATTCTGAGTGCATACATCTTTATGAAAATGCACATTATCTGACTGTAACCATACTGTGCTGCACCTTGAGTAAATCATGCTGAATTGTGTGCAGTTCTTTTTCTTGAGCTTTTTTTACTCGTTTGTTCCCCCGCCTCTGTTTTTTCAGCAAGAGAAACGTCTTTTCACAAATTTCCACCGGCAGCTGTTTTGCTGGCTTGATAAGTGGGTTGATCTGACTATGGAGGACATTCGCAGGATGGAGGAGGAGACCAAGAAACAGCTGGATGAGGTAAGTGGGGAGGAAAGCAGATGTGGTCTGTGAGGCAGTATCTGTGTTCTAAACCCATTGTGGGATGAGGAGAGGAGGAGGTCTGCCTTCTTGCCATGGTGTGCAATGTGCTCACTTACCACACAGGTCATGCGGCTTATGGTGGTTTTGGTGATCTGATTGGTAGAGTCATATCCTGAGTTCTGGCTTCCTAATTAGAACGGACTCCTCCTTGTATTGCTGTAGGACAACTTTTTTTTATTGGTTGGTAATTTAGGAGGTCTGTCACTGATTATTTTAAAATAAATGAAGACTTCTTACTTGACACCTCAGTGAGTATTCAGCTCAATGAGTCAGTAAGTTATCGGATTCAGAGGGGTAGCCGTGTTAGTCTGTATACAGCAAAAACAACGAGAATCCTGTAGCACCTTAAGTTATCAGATAAATCATTCTCTGGGTACAGTGAGGGGGTGGGTGTGTGTGTGTGGGGGGGGTGTTTCATAGTCTTGTAATGAATATTCCATGTAATTCTTTCACACTCCCAAATTTACTTGATTGTAGTCCCATGTGCCTTCTGCTCTTCAGCCTAAAAGGTCTGCAGCTTTGCCAGAAATGGTTTCATGACCTGCTCAGCTTGTGTTTACAAACTGCTTTAAATTAGGACAATTTTCAGAAATATGAGACTGAGCCAGAGAAACTCTCACCCTCACACCCTTCTCTGATAAGGAGCTGACAGGGACCCAATTACCAGCATATGTTGAAATAAATAGGTAAAGATGCTTATTTTCTTTCAGATGAGAGAAAAAGATCCCGTGAAAGGAATGACAGCTGCTGATGACTAACGTGGCTGCCTCCTTGTGCACTGTATGTACCCTGAGTGTCTGTCGCACATTTTGTTTTGACATTCAATGCAGTTTAGAGCAAAAATCAAATCAATTTAGGTCAGCAAGGAGTCCATATAGAAATCGTGGGAGCCGGAAATCTGTGGTGGTGCTCATTTTGCCTGATCATGAATACACTTTTCACCATGCCGACTGAGTTTTGTCATAAGAACATTGGCCTGGATTGTGCCCAGCAACAATATTCATCAATGGGCAAAGACCTGAGGAAACATCCATAAGTCACAGGACAGAGAAGGAAGCTACAGATCATGTTTCTTAAAGCTTCTGGTTTTGCCTTGTCTTTGTGTGTATCACTGTGGACACTGGTTGGGGTGCTCTGATCCTTGGGGACCAAAACATTTCTTCATATTTCAATTTTTCCTTCCTGGCCAAACTTTGCCAGTGCTTTAGGCAATGTATAGGTGATAGGAACATCTTTTTTTCAAACTTGGGAATGGCTGTGGGATTGGGAAGAATGTTTTTATCCATAGACTAAGCAATAGTAGTGGGAAAATGGTGGAAACCAAATATCTGAAAGGCATTACTGAAGAATGCCTGATGAGGCATTTTCCTCTTACTGAAGAGGAAAAAGTGTAGAAGGTTATACAAGCTGCCTATACATTATTTATCTAGGTGGCTATAGCTCCAGTGTGCTCACTGTTTTTTGTAAGCAGAGCAAGATCCAGTACCTTCCCCAAAGTGCATATAGTCTAAAAAAGATTAGATAGACAAAGGGAAGGGAAAAGATGTGCAACATGCAAGCCAAATGGGCAGAAAGATGATAGGCATGTCTTCTTAATCTCACCCTTTATTTATATTTAGGTTCTCCCCAATGACCTTTCTATGGAGACATTATTAGTTCTGTTCCAACTCATATCTATAAATTTTCTTAATTTCATTTTTAAAATTTCAAACCAACTAAAATCCTAGCTTGCCATTTTTTTTCTGTGACCCCACCCCTTTCCTTCCTTAACATAATGAACCTAACCTCTTGCCCTGCCTCTTCGATATACTTTTCCTAAAAATCTTCTACCTCCTTCTGCACAACATTGTGCTAGGTATTGTACATACATAGAGTAAAAAATGGTCTGTGCCTTGATGAACAAACAATCGAAATAGACAAGGCAGACCCAGGTTCAGGGAAAGCGATAAGAATGTAAAAGCAAAGTGAACAGAATGTTCTCCAGCATCATATTAATTCCACGATTTTTTCTTTGTTTACTTTTTAATTAAATTTTTGAGGAGGTTTTTGTGTTGTATATTTTTGCTAAGGGGGAGTTAGTGAGAGGAAGGAAGGAAAGTATCCCATTCTGTAGAAAGATCAGAAATTCAAAGGCACTTACATCTGAGGAATACCTGGGGTAGTGGGGGTCCCCCCATTCTGGCTATGCTTGGAAGGGTTTTCCATGGTGGGGGCATAGCGCTGGCCCCTGGTGCCCCTGGGTTCCCTTTTCTGCTGTCACTGCCTAAATGTTCTGTTTCCCAGCCAGGCTACCTGTTGGCTGATCTGCGAGTTGTAGGCTCAGTCTCTGGGCTTCTGGTGGCAGCGTCAACTCTCATCCCCTCTTCCGTTCCACCAGCCCAATTGAGTTGCTAGTTAAATTCAGTCCCTGTCCATTCCCTAACCCCATACTCAACTTCTCCCTCTTCAGACCTACCCCATTCCATCTGGAAATGAGTTGGTGGCCTTCGTCATCGGTGGTGTTAGCGGTGTGGGTGCTTGTCAGTGTAGGCTCTGTGTGTGTGTCCCCGTGTATGTGCTGTCCCAGCTCTGTGCAGGTGACCAAGATGGCACTCATGATCGAATGAATCGACACAACCATGGATTAGCTGAGCAACAAAGGCACTCGGGCCAGGTTTATTGCGTGCGGCACAATGAGAAGCGACCTACAGAGTATCTACGGGTCTACTTCACATACGAGTGTGGCGTTACAATGGACGCGACCCAACGGCAGGACTTTCCGTTATCCGCTAGGCCGGACAAAGTTGTTCCCCCTGGCATCCTCTTTTATACACTATTACAGACAGTTTCGTTTTACCCCCTTTGACGTAGGTAGTTGCCACTCTCTTGACGTAGTCCAGGGGTGGGGAACCTTTTTTCTGTGAAGGGCCTGATGGTGGCCCTGGCGGCGGGGGGAATTCGGCGGCGGCGCGGTTTCACAGCGGTGGCGGGGTTCCGTGGGGGGCAGGGGACAGTGCCCGCCGCCAAAGTCCCCCCGCTGCCGAAAAGGGGCAAACGGCGGCAGGGTTTCGGCGGCGGGCACTGCCCCCCCACGGAACCCTGCCGCCGCCGAGAAACCATGCCGCCACCGAATTCCCCGCCGCCGCCAGGGCCAGACCAAATGATTTCACGGGCCTTATACGGCCCGCGGGCTGGACGTTCCCCACCCCTGATGTAGTCTAATACCACCCTTTACCATTAATTGGACAACTTGGGCAAAACAACTCTATTTATCACCTTATAAGACATTTCTATTCATCAAAGTGTCATTTCAGGGAGTCGGTTATCTCTTCGGTGTCAGGATGTCTTGGTGCCTCCTGCACCTGCTGTGTATTTTTAGTAATATTTGAATATTAGTAATGTTTTGGAAATGTGTGTGCTTGCAGTATCAGCATTTTCTCTGTGCCAGTTTCAGTCAGGTCGTAAGTTCACAGGCTGGTTTCTGTTCACTTGGCTTTTTCCACTTAGGCCTTAAGCTTTAGCCTGTTTGCAGGCCTTAAACTCTCACTTCTTACTACATCCTTCTCCCAGGGTCTTTTGGGAGGAAAGGTGCTAGATACAAATATTACTATTCTAAATTGTCCTCTTTGTCAGTCTCTGCAGACAGGCAGTGGATTGAACTCTACACTTGGTTAGATCTGAGGCTCGTTGATGGGACAGAATGGAGTAGCCTGTACTGCCACTGCTTATGCCGGAGTCAGTCTGTGGCAAAATGAAGGACTTTAACTTCAGGGCTGTCAATATTGCCCCTTTACTGGCACGTTTAATTTCAGAAATGATTTTAAAATGTTTTCCTTGTGTCTCTTTCTCCTAGTTTACAAGACAGTCAGAAGGAAGGCCCAGAGACTCCACCTTCTTGACCACTGGACCCTCTCTGGATCAAGCCTTTCTATATCCAATCGGCAGGCGATTTTAAATCTCCCATAGCTAATTCTAGATGCCCTTTAATATTGTGAGCAAATAGACCGTCTGGTACTAAGCACTCCAATGTTAGCACGTATGTGAAGGAGGCAGTTCCTTGGAGATGTGTGACTTATAGATTGCTGTATTTATGACTCCTCCCTCCTTTTTTCACTGTACTCAGACCAATTTCCATGTGGCCCTATTTGATTTCCAAGTGGCATTTTTAACTGAAATAGTCTTGTGATGTGGTGACTTATATTTTTGTTTTGTTTGTTTTCAAAACTGGTATAAATGGCTGCCTTTGTCCCTTCCCAGTCCTTCACTATTCTTTGAGTGTCCATTTGTGGAGAGGGGAATTGTCAGTATTTATTTTAGAGTGCAAAACTATTCCACAGAATTCTAGACTCTGACTTTTGCTCCCAGGGTAACAATATTACTGGCATACAGGCTTCAATACACAGCCTTGTGTTACCAAGACCAAGTCTGCTGTTAAGATACCACCATACATGGCTATTGCAACAGCATTACTTGGTCTGTCTAAACACACGCAACTTAAAGGGACTGAACAGCGGGTATCCTTTGTGTGCGAATGCTGAGACCTTGAATGCATCTTTTGTGTAGATATGCGTGGTCCCTTTGGCCCTTGGAACTATGTTGGTGCTCTATAGCTGTGTGTATAAATCAGCCTTTTAAAATAGTGACTCATCGAGTAAATTAATCATAATAATCTACTGGCCTGCCCTTTATTATAAATGATCATAATTTGTAAAACTAATGCTATTTTATTTGTCCATCCAAAAAAATGAGAATCCCAGGACAAGCAGAATTTTGCAAGGCTGATAGGCATAAATAATCTCCATATCCAATCACACTCAGATGCCTAGATTTGTGCTGCTTTTCAGCAATAATACTTCTCTGCATACTCCCCATTATGAAATTGCTAGAACTTAGTTTGCCTTTCTGTGTTGTAAAAATGTTGTAACAGCAATCTCCACACAAAACAATTTCAGTTTCCTAGGTTGCAAAGGATGTTGCTGAAGGGCAGAAAACAGCTCCAAGACTCATTCTTATTCTGTGTCCTTATGGTGGTATCTCAGCTTTAGACAATCAAACAAGCTGGACAGAATCAAACAAATACTACTTTCTTAAATACATGACGAAACATGACTAGGAGAAACAAGGGCTTTCCTGGCTGATTGGTAGAGGCCAGTGTTTGGCTTGCTTCCACCAGCAGCTATGTAATCAAACTTCATTCCCTCTCTTTGTATTGGGTTGAAGTAACATGAAGAGTAAATGCCAAAGGCAGCTGTGATGTTACCATTTCCCCTTCCTTACCCCCCCCCCCTTTTTTTTGAGTAATGCTGGCTTCATGCAGTATGCCTGACTTGTACTCAGCCTCTTACAAACCTCCATCAGCTAGTAGATGCTGAATAGATCCCATGCCATGCTGAACAAAAGTGCGGGGCTGAATTGTTTTCAGTGTGGGGGAAAGAGACGCACAGAGCTTACTCTGGAAGGGAGAGGCTGGTTTTCAGTCAGGAGGCAGTTTATTTCACACACTTTTTTTTTTTTTTTTTTGGTAAGTCTGTTCTTTTTGCCTTACTGATGTCTAAGTGCAATAAATTCTGTTGAATTGTACTGGTAACTCTGGTTGATCCTTCTCAGTGACCTGAGGGTTTTTTGGAAATGTGGATTTTAGCATACTCATGAGGCAGAAGTAAAAACCAGCTCATTATTAAATAGTCTAAGATATTAAACCTTAATCTGCAAGACTACTTGGGACCAGGAATGTTGTTTTTGTGGCACTATTTCTCTAGAGGTTTGAGAAGCGGAGTCCAGGAGTGTATGTCCCTTACTTAGAGTTCCCTCAGTCTAGAATATTTTAACTGAGAATTAACACATGGACTTCTGTTAACATCTTGTCAGTAATAGAGTTTAAAGAGGGATTCTTACACTTCAGGAAAACTTGAGACTATATAACATGATTGTTCTGAGATACTTGTAGTTTTAATCCAAGAGGTTTTCTAGCTGATGACATTTCATCTCCATGGAAACTGATTGTGACCTAAAGACGGGATCAGAAAAAGATTGTGTATGAGTGAAAGCTCATATTTAAACACAAAGCTTTCCTGATTAGTAGAAAAAAAGGGGAAAAATGCAGGAAACCGCAAGCTAAGTACATGATTTAAATTTTTTTTTCAAGATTATCCAGAGTGAAAGTTTTCCTCAAAGTTGGGATGGAGAGTCCTGTAAAGACCTCTCTCAAGGGCAGTCTTGATCCTTGGTTCCCACTAGTGAGATCGTAGTGAAATGTAACAATCTTCAGAGATGGTGTTAATCTGCTGTATATCTCTTGCATTGGCTTTGGCAAGAACCCAAAACCTGCTGGCTCCAGGAGGGGTTAATGATTGGATGTTTGTTTGTTCTAGGGGATCGTTGTGCTGTCACATTCTCTTCAGATCCAAACTGGGTGACCTGGTTGGATTTCAGACACTGCAGTTCTGATTGGAAGCTGGTGCCTTGGTGGAGAGGCCCGTGGGCTGGGATGTTTTAGCTGGAGTTTACCTGATGGACACTCTGAACTCCCAGCACACTTGCACCTTTCTGGGTTTATCCTCCTACAGCCCCTGCTGGGAATCCCTGGCAAGTTTTGATTGGTTCATAGTGCTATTCCTTTTACAACATATGTTTTGTAGACTTGATTAGATTATCTTGTTGTTTCTTTTAATGTGAGTTTGTGCCTTTTGTCTCCTAATCTTCCAATACAGGCATATTGGAAACAAATCTAATAAAATCTTAGAAAGAGCTTTCTGGAGTCTGCTTGTCTGTTTTATACCCTATTCTATGTTTCCAATACTGTACATGTATATGCTATCATGTAAAATCTCCTAATTATCATAGAATTATGCACAGAGGCCCTACAGTTTGCTGGATTCCTTACAGAACAAACAAGCCCTGATTCTGATCTCACACTAAGGTAAACCAGGAGTAACTCCACTGAAGCCAATGGAATTACTCTATAAAACTGATGCAAGGTAAGAATCTGGCCTTCTTGTCTGTACTTACAATCTCTAATATTAGCTGTGATGCAACAAACAAGTAAAATGACAAAAGTAAAAATATTGTGGTTACTTGTCCATTATGTGAACATATTGCTGGTCTTATTTAATATTAAGGTTGGTAGAGTGGGCATTTGAGAGGGAGTGTAAGCACAAGATGAAAATTAGGTTAAAGCAGGGGTCCTCTGACTTCTAGAGTGACTTTTAGAGCGATTGTTCTCGTTTTCTAGCCCACCCCTACAGCTATGACAGCTCTATCTTTAGACTAGAGGTGGGGTCTTTGGAAAAAGGATAGGTTTGTGGGAGGGTGGCCTGTCTGGAGTTTAAAGATGAGCTACTATGTGGGGGTGGGGGGGTGGGAGGAATTTCTGGGAAAAGGGGGCCCTGCAAGTTCTTCCTCTCTGTTTTTAACTGAGAAATATCAGAGCTGTGAAGGCATGGATTCCCAGTTTGGGTAGAAGTAGGTGGTAGGGTGGGGCTGGGTGCCACAAGGAGAGAACCCTTTTTCTCTAGTGTAGGTAGGGCTCCTGCACTGGGCTGTACAGATAACAAATGTTTTCGAGGATGACTAATGAGTTGAGTTTCTTATGCCAGCAAATACCACCCTTGTCTTCCTACACCACCTCTGCCCTCTGTCACTGTAAGTTTGCTCCATTCCCCGGAGTGGGAGGGAGCACAGTTGGATCCCCTGAGACCAGCAACGCATCTGGCTCCCGCTGAGGACAGAGGCCTGCTGAAAATTGTGGCAGAGGATGGGGGGCTGACTGCCCATTCAACTGCGCAGTCAGGCAGCGGTGGGACTGGAGCTGCAGCCCCCCGGTTATGCCCATGCCTGCTCACCCGGAGTGGGGCAGGCTGGCTTGGAATCCTTGTTGTCAAGTGGGGGAGAGTTCCGCGGGCCACTCAGTCCTGGGCCACCCGCTCTCAGCGGGGAGGGGAAGCTGCCGCCCGCCCGGCTTTGGGGCCCGCCCACACCGCTCTGTGTGTCACGTGACCTTCGCGTCCTCAGGTCGGGTCCCGTCGGCTCTAGTCTGCAAGGAGGCCCCGCCCCTCATCTTCCCATTGGCAGACGGCAGCCTCCCCCTCGTCACGTGAGCCTATCCGCGCTGAGTGGAGGGGGCGGGGCGACCGAGACTCGTAGCCTTGGAGTGGGGCCTGCCGTAAGCGGGTGCGTAAAGAGCGACGTTGGAGCGCGACCGGCCGGGCTGGGCCGGGCCGTCCCTGAGGAGAGCGAGAGCGAGGGCGGGAGGTGAGGCGGCTTTGGCCCCGGCCCCCGCCCCGGCCCGGACTTGGTGGAGGGCGCTTCCCCTCCCCCCCCGCAGTCTAGTCCCACAGCTTGCGGGCCATCCTGTCGGCCGCACGACTGAGACGGGCCTGAGGCCTCCCTTCCCGGTGGATGAGCCCTGAGCATCCCCGCGGGGGCGGGGGCGGGGACGGGCCCTCCCCCTCCCCCTCGGTGTGTGGGGGACTAGGGACCGCGCTCCTCCGTGTGAGAGTGTGTGGGGGGGGGGACGCCGCCGCTAGGGACCTCTCCCGTCAGTGTGTGGGGGGCGCTGGGGAGCATCACTGTCAGTGTGAGCGGTGTCCCCTCCCCGCCCCTTACTAAGGTGTGCCGTGCCACCCGCATGGCCGTTGCTTGCCTGCCCCCTGCCTGTGTACTTATGGCACACTGCCTGGGGATGACCCCCTCTGCCCCCCACACTCCTGTGTTGCAGATGGCCTGGCGATGACCGTCCCCTGGGTGTGTCAGCTTTGGAGGGGAAGGATACCCGCTGTGTCAGGGAGGAGGGGGTCAGGAATACCTCCCCCCAGTAAGTAAATATATCTATATTTGGGTGTTCGGGGGAGGCAGTGCCCATGGGGCTCCTGCCTGGTATACTGACAGAGGAGGGAGAGTAGCAGCCCAGGGACATGCTTCTTCTTTGGTATATGTATGTGGATGGAAGGGGACCCAACTCCCTTTTTGTTTGTGCGAGGCACCCTGGGAGCCCAGTGGGCTATTGGTTCCTGGCACTCAGTCCATGGCTCCTGCCTGCTGACAAGAGTTTCTACTTTCCCAGCAGGTCTTTGGGGAAGGTGAGGATGGAGCTGAGGGGCCCGGCCCAGCCAATTGGTTTAGAGATCATGAAGAATCTCAAGTAAGTAAATCTTGGATTGGGCTTCAGAATTTGGGAGTTGTGACAAAATGGGAAGTTTTTTGTAATGTATTTATGAATTCTAAGTGTGATTCAGTTTTCACCCTACATTGCATTGCTTCCTGGTTGGTTGCGGGAAAGAATTGTTTGCCCTCAGGGTAGATGTGGTCTCCATTACAAAATTAGGTCAGTGTAACTATGTCGCTTAGTGGTGTGAAAAATCCACACCTCCTAAGTAATGCAGTCAAACTGACCTAACCTCCCAATGTTACATACCTCTAGGTCAAGTGAGAATTCTCCAGTTGACCTAGCTATCATCTCTTAGGGAGGTGTATTACCTGCGCCAATGGGAAAACCACTCCAGTTGTCAGTGGTAGTGTCTACACTGAAGTGCTATAGAGGCACAGCTGCAGTGGTTTAAATTTAGGCATACTGTGCAGAAGGAAGTCAGAACCAGACCTTGCAAATGGAGTTTGCTACAACTTGACTGGTGAGTTGTGGCTTGACCAAAATGGACTGTGCTTTAACCTTTATTTCTTTGTGCTAACCTAAGGACTTCGAATGCTGTGTTATAGTCAACTAATACATTTTACTCTGTTTTGAAAGTGCTGTTTGGTTGTCACTGCAAATGCTGGCTGGGGTGCATTAGTCCCAGAGAAGTATACAAGTCTCTACTGGGTGTCTGTCTCAGATTTGCTGAGCAGAACAAGCAGGAGTTCTGAAGCCTAGTAGCTTGATCTATGTCCAGGAGGTGGTGCTCTGCGTGGCCTACACAGAACGAAAAGTGAGACTACTTGGAGGTCTGGCACACTGTTTTAAAAACTGGGGCATAGCGCAGAATAGATCCTGTGGCTCCGTGATCACTTTCATCCATTTTCATGCACTTTGTTGAACTGGCTCTTCCCAACTTCAGGGGCTGGTACATGTTTGTGTTTTGATGACTTGCTCCATTAGTTGCTGCTTCACTGCAGAAAACTGCTTAATTTTATGCAGCAACTGCAATAATAGTAGATATTACTAATGGGACTTAGTAGTCTATCATAGCAGTGAGAATGAACCTTAAGCTCTAGTGATGTATAGACCTGCTATTCCCCTTGTTCTTAGAGAAGAGATTAGAAGATCTCAAGACCTGCTGAAATCCATGATTAGATCTTAAAAAAAAAAAAAAAAAAAAAGGCTATTGAAAGTTTATATAATGGCTTGTAATGACTGAAGCATGTGATGGCTGTCCCAGCTCATTAGCAAGGAGTTATACTAATTACCAACTTTGCATAGTCACATGGAGTAAAGAAGAAAAGCTGATTTTCTACTTTTTAAACTTTTGGAACTTGAATCATTTCAGAGAGGGGAACTGAATATTGTTTGACTCTTTAACAGATTTTTTTTTCTAATTAAAAAAGACCCACTTCTTCATTTTTAATGTAGAGAATGAAACCTGCTGTACTTGTCTACATATAGCATAATATACCAGAAATGAAAATTTCTTTCTTCACTGGCAAATACAAGGGGGAAGAATTTAAATGAGTCTCTTGCTTTATTTTTGCTACAGGCTAGTGCTTTTAACATAATCCCCCCCAGAAGTCATTAATTGTGATGTCACAAGCACTGGACTGTGGACTTGACAGTGAACAGAGAAAGCTTCTGTTTATAAACCACTATTACTGCTGATTACCCATAAACAAAGAAATACAGAAAATGAGTGTAAAACTTAAATGGGGATTTGACTAAGATATTAATCCCTTTGTAAAGTTTCCCAGATATGTTCTCTTCTCCCTGAACCAAGCAGCCAAGGCATTTTAAGGAGAAATGCTAAGCAACCGGCCTGTATGATATTAGAGGAAATCCCCTGTTTATATATAAGATGAATAATTATTTTTTAAAGCCTCACCATTTGATCGTAGACATATTAAAGAAAAATGAAGGAAATGGTAGTTGCTGAAAATAGATCAAATAAGAACAAGGCATCATTGGCAAAACTTTTCTGCAGCTCACGTACTCAGTTTGTCTACAGCTGTGAGGATGACACTATTGCAATAAGTATTTCTAACTCAATTTCTTTCTGTCAGGTAGCTAACAAGAATTTATAGGACTGGGTGCTCTCTTCAAAAGGAGAAGCATTGTTCAGACTTGGAAATTCATATAGATTAACAGTCCTTTCTAGCCTTAAAAAAATCTGTTGTCGTCATCCAGTCCAGTGCTTTCAACTTTTTTTTTTTCATTTGCGGACCCTTGAAAAATTTCAAATGGAGGTATAGGCCTCTGGAAATCTTAGCCATAGTTTGCAGATCTCAGGTTGAAAACCACTGTTCTGTGGTAATTATTACCTTTCGTGAACCCCTTAGACATGTGGGGTCCGCAGAACACAGGTTGAAAACCACTAGTCTAGTGTGACCCCCTGCATAACACAGGTCAGAGAACTTCCCTATATTAATTCCTGTTTCAAATATAAAAGCTGTGTTTGAATTAGAGCAGATCTTTTAGGGAAAAAAATCCAATGTTGATTTAAAGATTTCCAGTGATGGAGAATCCACCATAACCCTTGGTAAATTGTTCCAGTGATTAGTTACTCTCACTTAAAAATTTGCATCTTATTTCTAGTCTGAATTTGTCTTCCTCTTCCATGTATTGTCTTGTTACATCTTTGTCTGATAAATTGAAGAGCCCTCTACTATCAAATTTCTGTTCCCAGTGTAGGTTCTGATAGACTGATCAAATCACCTCTTCTCCTTCTCTTTGATAAACTAAATAGATATAACTCCTTGAATCTATTGTTATAAGTCATGTTTTTAATCCTTTAATCATGCTTGTGGTTCTTCTCTGAATCCTCTTCAATTTTTCATCATCCTTCTTGAAGTGTGGGCATCAGAACTAGTGTCAAATACAGAGATAATATAATCTCCTTACTCATACTCAATAGTTCCCATGTTTATACATTCAGGGATTGTATTAATTTAATGTGTGCCAGGTTGATTTTGTATCATTCTAGTTTATTAATCAAAATGTTGTGCAATCCCAAGTAAATGCATTACAGAAGTCTAAATATATTGCAACAACTTTGTTACCTTTATCAACCAAATTTTTAATCTAATAAAAAATGATATCAAGTTAATTTGACTAGACCTATTTTCTATAAAACTGTGTTGATGTTAATTATATTATCCTTCTTTAATTCTTTATTAACCAAGTTTCATATCACCCATTTCATTATTTTGCCCGGGATTGATGTCAGGTTGACAGGCCTTTATTAACCGAGTCCTCCCATTTACCCTTTTTAAATATTGGCACAATGTTAGCTTTCCTCCAGTCTTCTGGAACTTCCCTCATAATCCAAGACTTACTGTAAGTCAGTATTATGCAGAAAGCATGCTTGGGAAGGGCTCATTTTTGGGAAACACTCTCCACCCTGCCCCGAGATGTCTAAAATATGGTTCTGCTGTCTTGAATAGTGTTCTGACATGTCATTAGGTGCTTGGATCACTATAATGAGATCACAGGAAAACAGTTTTGCTTGAGTAGTTTCCTTATTTTGCAAGATAGTTTACTTGTGGTGTCAGTCAGATATCATACCTACTTACCGTGATTATTGAAGCTCAGCTAATATTGGCAGAGAGTATAAAGTGCTAAGCATTTATACAGAATAACACCCGTCCATTGCGTAAAGCTCTGTGATGCCTTTTGCATTCTCTTTCTACAGCTGTACATTCACTACTGTGAAATTTGTCCTACAACTGTAGTTCATGAGTGCTTAAACCTCAAATTGTTTGATTTGGTTTTAGCTCAAGTTTTCTCACTTTTGGTGTGGATCTTCAGACTGTCAGTCCTTCTCACCCCATTTCCACTTTTAACAACATCCTAGAATTCAATTTTCTTCAATATTTGCTGATATTTTCCTCTTGAGCTTTTATATTCAATAGTTTTTTGGCTTTGTATCTTCTCTGCCATCTGGGTTTCCTTCTGAAGGCTAATTTGGAAAGATTTCTCAGGTGATTCTTCCCTTTGGTAGTAAAGGGTGAATTGAGGTATATATAAAAAGCCCATCAGTTAGCCAGAAGCTAATCTGATACTCCGGTAACTTCAGTATAACATTTAAAAGGGAAACTTTCAGTGAGGAAAGGTGGCCCAATGGTTAGGGCACTACCCTATGGGTGAGGAGATCCAGTTTCCATTCCCTGCTTTCCAAAGACTTTTTGTGTTACCTTGAGCAAGTACCTCAGTCTTTCTATGCTCCAGTTGTAAAATGGGAGTAATAATACTGTCTTAACTCACAGATATGTTGTGAGGATAATTTAATTAAAAATTGTAAATAGGTTCTCATACAGCTTCCAAGGTAGGTGGAAATTAGTTTAGTATTTTAAAGATCATATGCAATGTAATAATATTGGGGAAAGAAAATCCTTTCTCAGAAAACTCGGTGTCTTAGATACTGTTTGACAAGCTATATGGCAGGTCTGTGCTTTTGGAACACCTTGTCAGAAACACGAGGATCCTTGTGCCTTTATACTCTGTACTCAGATAGAATTGAGCGGTGTGCCTGCTTGGAAGTTGGAGATTACATTTCTTCTAACTACCGATAGAAGCATGTGATTTGAATCAATCAGCAATACATTCTCTTAAACCTCAAGCTCTTAACAGAGTTAAATCTATTAGGAAGAAATGGTTTAGTATGTGAGGTGGAGCAGGACTCATGAGCTTTTGCGAGAAGCAGTAGAGTGTGACCGATCTTAATGCGGTATTTCTTTCAGCTTTACTGCAGATGCACTTACATGTTTTTGCTATGAGTAATGCTGAATTTCACATGAGTTAAAACTTGACCTGAAGAACTCTGTGAGCGTGCCATTGAGGGTTTTCCTGTACTCCGAATTTGAAGGGTAATGTAGCTGGCATTTTGGAGTATAGTTGTGTTGCTCTTTTGCCCAGATGGCATCCTTGAATAGTGAAGATGCACTTCAGGATTCGTCATCCCTCTCCCTGTTTGATTTAGAAAACCTGCAGCCCTTCCGCAGCCGCTCTGCAAGTTTCAGCAGTACAGGGTCCAGTGGTCGCTTACAGCTCCGACAACGAATGGCACAGCTCATGGCTTGTGTGGAGGACATCAGCTCAGATGATGAGATTCATGAGGAAGTCTCTCGCACGCTAGATGAGGCTTTCCTGACCTGGGGGAAAAAGCTGAAGGAGAAGTGCCAAGAGTTCAGGTTTCACTCTGATTGGCCAGTTGTTAAGTTTTTGTGTAGCTAGTAAATAGCTTTTATGATAGTTTTCAATTCGTCGTTATTTGTAAGTCTTGTTTTTTCCACATGTGGGAGTTTCACAATTGAAAAGTGCATCCCCCTGTGCTCACCTGTTCAGACTTTAATTTTGTCTTTTTTTTTTTTTTTTTTTTTTAATATGTAGACTGCACTTGGTAACCTGGAATGTGGGCACAGCTTCTCCTCCTCCTGATGTCACTGGCTTACTTCAGCTCAGTTCACAGGGCCCGAGTATGGATATGTATGTTATTGGGTAAGTATGTGATAAAGGAAGTTGCAGACAGTTTTCTGCACATTTACTGCCAAAATTTTGTTTTTCAATAACTTGTCCCATTTTTTTTTGAACAGCCATAATTACCGTGATGGTTGTAAACAGTTGGATCATAGTCTCACTAAATGCAGAAATCCAAAGGCTGGAGGCTAGTAACTGTGACTAGAGATTATGAACATATTGTGATGAACTGTCTGCTTGTTTCCCCAATTCCCTTCTTCCTTCTTTTTACATAGCAGAACTACAGGTCTTATGTGCCTTGATACAAGCGCATTTCCTCAAATATCTATAGGTTTTAAAAATTCTTACCTTGCTGGTGGTAATTGACAATACTGTGCAGTGCAGAGTGTTTAAAGAAATCAAGGGGAGCCAAGTGTGGGATCAGAATCTCCCTTGCCTACTATGGTCACTCAAGGTGTTTCAGTCCTGAGAGCTTGCATCAGTCACCCCATGGCAGTGCCAGTGGGATTCAGATCACCCTTCAGTCAACCTACCCTATTTGCTTCAGCTAAATTGCAGCAACACCTTGTAGTGGTATCATTGAACACTCCACTTTCCATCTCCCTGCCTTTGCCATGAATTTTGACGCTGAGCATTGGTCAGGGCACTGCTTAAGACCCTGTAACTTTCCTGTTTTTAATGTGAGCACCACATAGGTTACACTGCCTATTGTATCAGATGCATGGGTAAGAAGAAGAAGCCACTATAACTGCTTTTAGGAAAGTCTATTAGGATGTCATGGGGCTAGTCTTACCTGTTTGTGCTCCTATAAGTTATGAGGATTCTGTCAAAAGTATGGATTAAACTGAGCACAGGATATATGAGTAACCTTGGTGTGTTCAGTTTACAGGAGGTGAACTCCAAGATCATAAATTTCCTTTCTGACTTGGCATTTGATGATCCGTGGAGCATTTTCTTCATGACTGTACTCTCTCCTTTGGGTTATGTCAAGGTAAGTTCTCAATTCTGTAAATGGTTAGCACCTTCTCCATTCATTGTTTTTTCTCTCCAAACTCTGATTACTATGGGTAACAGGTGCACACCTTGGCAACTGGTATTGAGTATTTTTGTGCAGATGCTGATAGTTCGTCGCTATATACAAGTCTCTCCATTAGACTTGTGTCCTTGTAGCTTGTTGGCATAGGCACTTTCTGAGGTACTCTTCTCTAATTTTGGCAGTCTTAGTTTTAACAATAAGAAATGGATCTATGGCACTTTGGTGCTAGGTTTGACTAGTTAGGAGTAATGACATTTTTGCAGTTCTAGTGCTGAATAATAAATTTTCAATCTCTAGGTACTTATATGGTTCCCATTACCACCGTGTCAGTGCTATAAAACTGCAGTGAGCATCCCCGGTATTATTGATCATGTTTCAGAGAGTGTAAATTCCTAAAGGAACAGAGTAATGAAGAAGTTTACGTCAGGTTTTACTTTAATTAAATCGGTTCATGTACAGCATAGTATTTGAGGCCACGGTATTTCTCTTTTGTCTGTACAATATTTCCTTACTCTGTGCATCCACTCGGATCTGTAATGTACTTGCTAATAATGTGATCTACCAAGGCACCTGCTTTCATTACAACCATCTCAAGGAAGGACACGATGATTTTCATGGTGCTTGGTAAGACTTTTGTTACCTGTAAAATGAGTGGAAATAAACTGCTTAAATATGAAAAAGAAATGCAGTGAATTAAGTTAATTTCAAGAGAAGTCTAAAATTTCATAATGAAAGCTTGGGTGGTATGGCTATGTGTAATCACTGAATTCAGTGAAAGCAACCTTGAAATGTGGTCAGGCTTTATGAAGAAATAAATATACAGGCAACTCATGCACCATATAGTTAATTAACATTTTTTTTACCATTAATTAAAGAGCTAACCTTAGTGTCCTTTGTGCATTTACTGTTCAGTGCAGCTCCTGTATTCTGAATGTGAGAGTTCCTTATGTTACTAATGAGACTCAGCGGAGTTGATGTGTAGTAAGGAGACAGCATACATTAATTGTAATTAGATAAAATAAAGATTCTCACTTAAGAAATTATAAAGAAGAAGAAAAACATAGTTTTGGTCCAAAAAGAGGAGCATAAGACACTATGTATATCATACATCCAGTGCACATGAATTTCAGGAGAGAGCAACTTTCCTAATAAACATCCAAAATTTGGTCACAGAATGAGGGAAAACTAGTTGAATCAGACACATTATACAGTTAATATGAATTTCCAGTGACATTCGTGACACCATGTGACTGTAAAGTCTGGTTAATTTACCAACCACACAACTCAGTGTGTACTGCATGAGCTGATCAAACTATTTCAGAATATAGTGCTTTAGTTGTAACTCTTCACTATTTCTGAGCCCAACCAAATAGCAATGTAATATGAAATTCTGGTATGAGAGAGATGAGTTCTGACTTTTTCTTGCAGGTATCTGGAGATTACATAATGTTACTCAGTGTCAATTTTTATTTTATTCTAGTCTTTCTGTAAGGTCATCCAAAATGAGACTTGACTGTAATTGGTGTATTTTATTATGTGATAGTTCCAAACAATGCATCTAACACTGAATTGAATTAACACTGAAATTCAGATATTTAAGCTGAGTCTTGGGTCTAATGTTCCTAAGACAACTTCATTATGTACTTATGGAGTTGAAATCCATAGTTTCCCAATAAGGATATTCTCTTTAGACAAATTTTTTGGAAATAAATGGAAACCAATCTGAAAGTAGAAACAGTGCCCTTATATGCCTTGTGGGCATCATAGCTTTAGTAACATTCACTAAATTAAATCTTCCTTGCAGGAGGAAGGATATTTGCACTGCTTATAGTCTGTTCTGCAGATGCCTAGCACCACACGCCTGTCAGCTAGAAGTTTTTAAATTTTTAAATAGCATTTGTAACCATCCTGCAATACTTGGGGAGGGGTGGGCAGTTGGCAAAACTTACTCTTGGTTAAAAACTTTGGCTGCATATCGTCTCAGATTCTGGATGAAATGACTTGTTCCCTCTAAGCATGACTATAATTACAGATATAAGATGTAGGCTAGTGAATTTGGTCTTTCAAAACTCTCATCTTTTTCATAGTTAGTGTTCTGAGGTCAGGCTATTTCTACATTAGGGGCTTCTGCCACTATAACTGTTGGTCGGGGGGTGAAAGGATGTGATCCCTGACCAACATAGCTGTGCTGGCAGAAACACCTAGTACAGGGGCAGTTATTTAGCAGCAACATCTAATAAATGTTCACACCTCAGTTACCAGTGGAGACATTGGGGGGTCAGGATGCATGGATTAAATATTCAGACTTTAGGAATATGAAACAGCTCCAGCCCTCAGTTGCCCAAATTTCCGGTTTTCCTCTGATGTGTTTTACAATAGTTAGGCATTTTCAGCACAAAATTCCATAATACGTTTGAAAATTAAACATTTAGGGGCAGCAATATATTTTTAATTTAAGTAATGAGTACTGTACTGATCAGTTTAATATTTAATTCAACAAAATAACTCCCTTTTTAATTTGAGATTACCTTAACATTTCCAGTCAACAACACTAAAGTGCTTCAGAAAGCAAGTGCTTTGCCATAAACTTTAGGTCAAACTTCTTGTAGGGAATATGAGACCTCAGGTTCATTCTCCAACTAAAGGCCCCTTGGAGTAGACTCTAATATTAGTGGTGTCCTAAGTACTCACTGTAACCTGATTGTGATCTTTTTCTCATCTTTTGCAGCTCTCATCCATTCGAATGCAGGGACTCCTTCTATTGGTCTTTGTGAAGCATGCTCATATCCCCTTCATCCGGGATATTCACACTCACTACACGCGCACAGGCCTTTATGGATATTGGGTAAAGGATATCTGAGAGCTGGTGGCATGGGTTACTTCATGACTACATAACTTAGATTTCAAAGGGATTTCTTGGGGAGTTTTATGGCTTATTTGGCAATAAATATACTAGGGAGTTTCATAGATTTTTAAGGCCAGAAGGGATCGTTATGATCATATAATATGGCCTCCTGCATAATAATAGGTCACAACATTTCACCGGTTTGTTAACAGAGATTTCTGAATGATGGCTATTGCACGTTTCTTTTGTAGATTTAAAACGAAACCAAAATATTTATTCCTAAATAGCACTGTTTGAAATTGCATAGGTTGTAGCAATGGATAAATTTGCAGCTGTTGACCATAACTTCAAAGAGCACTGTTAATTCTCCACGTCAGGGGAACAAAGGAGGAGTCACCATTCGCATGTCATTCTATGGTCATATGATCTGCTTCATGAACTGCCATTTGCCCGCTCACATTGAGAATACCGAGCAGCGACTGGATGACTTTGAGAAAATTCTGGAAATGCAGCAGTTTGAAGATGAGAATGGGCCAAATATTCTAGACCACGAGTGAGTTATTTCCATCCAATTTCTAGAGCAGTTTTATTTCTGCACCATTTCTGAGATGTCTGTCATAGATTCATTTCACAACATTCTCTTATGTTGAGATTTGTCTGAGGACTTCTTCCACATGTCATACTTTTACTTTAAATGTCTCTTCGGTTGATGTGTTCCTTCGATTCAGACTGAAAGAGCTGGAAAAGATCTCCTGGAAGGCTGAGGCTTGTAGTGCAGGATTGTACTCTATGCTGATCTCAAGTAGTACTGAATTAGCTAGTCTGAGTAATGTAGTTTTCTAGTGGTTGGAGATGTTTAGAAGATAAAACCCATATATGCTGAGATTCTCCTGTCTCTCTGTGGTAGAAGTCTTTCTCTTTTTTTGAGGGGGGGGGTTGCATTTTTGCAGTTTTATCTACCTAAATGGATTTGTTAGTCTCTACTGATGGAGCCTCAATCCACCAGTTCTTTGTAGGTTATTTTATTACTTAATTGCCCTGAGTGTTATACTGTCTCTCAGATTTCTAACCTAAATATTCCACTGTCTGTTTCAGGCCACTAGTCTGGTTTTTATTTTTTAATTTTACAGGAATTATTTAAAATCATTTAAAGGGTAAAATTAGGAGTTCATTCAAGGGGGGAAGCCTCCCTCCCCCATGAATGGAGAGGTGTTAACTGGCCACTTCACCTTGAATAACCCCTTGAAATATGTTAACTACTTATTTTAAACAATCTTTCACATTGTATTTAACAGTGACACTGAGTACATTTTTCAGATCTGAAGAAGAGCTCTGTGTAAGCTTGTCTCACTCAACAGAAATTGGTCCAGTAAAAGATATTACCTCACCCATTTCATCTTTCTAGTATCCTGGGACCAACATGGCTACAACAACACTGCATCTAAGAAAACATATTGTAATTTTAAAAAAACATAATTTGTTGTGCAGTTCACCAAAATACAAGTATTTCTCATTTCAATCATTTGATATCTCCCCTTTTCTCTGACTCTGAGGACTGACCCATCAAAGTGCTTCAACCCTATATTAAAAAAACCTAAAAAATTAGCTGTAATTAAAGAAAGCCTTTGTCTGTGGAAAGATTACATCGGGACGCTCCCCAGCAAGGCAAAACCTTAAATATGGAACTCAGAACTTAGTCTAATTTATGTGCTGCTTTCATGTTGTGTTCAACATTGTTGATGCCCTTACTCCATGAGGATTTAATTTCCCTTCTCCAATAAATTTTAAAAAAGCAATATGTACCCCAAGTTCATCAAACTTGCACTCCAGTGCAAAACCAAAACTGTTTGAAGCTGTGGTATCAACAGATTGGCACATCTTATTGTCACTTACTTTGGATATTTGGAAATTATTCTGCCTTAGTATTGTTGAGGTTGCCATTAAACTTGTAGTCTAGCACAAAATGTTGATGAAACTGGAGTATTGGTACCTGTTGGAGATGGAAGTATAAGCCTTTTGGAAAACTGGAGTGTTGTGGTGTTGTAGGCAGTGTGAAAATGCCAAAGAATGCAGGAGACTTTTTCCTTAATTTTGATTACCATCCCTTTAAAGTTTTGGATTGGTGTGTTTCACGTTCTGTAACCTTAACTGTCACTAAATGAAGATTTTTGTTTGTGGTGTTTAGATTAGAAATTTAGAAAAGTGTATCTTGGTGAGGAGCATCTAAGCAATGGAATAACCTATATTTTCAACATTCTGTTGCAAACTCTCCTTGTTTTCATGATTTCTTCTTCCTCAGTAGGTATCTGTAGCTTTATTTAAAAAAAACCCCCAAAAACCAAGAGTCCTGTAGCACCTTAAAGACTAACACATTTCTGTGGGCATAAGCTTTCATGGACTGCAACCCACTTTGTCAGATGCATGAAATGGAACTCACAGATAGGGGGTGTATTTATACATCCAAGGGTAAGAGACAACAATGGGGAGGGCAAGTGCTAACAAAGTCCATTCGTTTAGAGTAGACAGAAGGTGAGAATGTGTGAACAGTGACCATTACTTCTTGTAATGAGAGAACCATTCCAAGTCCCTATTCAGACCCAGTCTGATTGTGTCAAGATTGTGATTCTGATTCTGATTGTGTAGCTTTATAGGAAGCCATGAACACTTAGTTACATAGGTTAATTATGTATGTTTTCCTTTTACTTGTTTTTTATAGCATTCTTTTTTGGTTTGGAGATCTAAACTTCCGGATAGCAGATTATGGGATACATTTTGTCCGAGAGTCAATAAGCAATAGCCGATACAATCTACTATGGGAAAAGGACCAGGTATGGTTTCTTTTTAATCTTCTGCTGATTCTAGTGCTGACACATGCTATACAATAGCTGACATTGGTGCTTCTGCATTCACATCCTCAGTCAAAACTCCTTATGCACTACAGGGTACCTTGTTCAGGGAGGCTGATGTTAGAGTAGCTTTGAGCTCCCAATCTTATTCCTAATTCATTCCCTACTGGGAGTGATATAGCTGTGAAGTCTTGCATTTCAGTCTTAAATATTACCCGACTTAACTTGTATGTATTTGTTGCTTCGTTTCATTCTGTCTCAAGCACAGTGCTGATGCCTGACTGAAGCTTTCAGTGAACTTCACTGGCTTGTAAATCGTCTTTCTCTGTCCCTCCCTCTTTCCCACCCACAAGAGGTCATTTAAAATATTAGTGGGCTGGCCCTACCACGTCTGCATTTCCAGAATAACTACTACAATAGTTCCAAAAAGGTTAGTTTAAAGGCTGTAGCAGTAGCAAAGGAGCCCCTCTGCATACTCTTTGCGAGTTGTGTTGCAGTATGTAAAACTTTGAGAAGATGATTCTTCATCTCTTTCATGAATGATTCTTTAATCTCTGATTGTAAACATAATTTTTACAACTTGCCCTTTATAACACATTGTTTATACAATTTGTTTTATTTCTGCAGTTAATTATGGCAAAGAAGAAGGAAGCTTTTCTCCAGGAATTTATAGAGGGTCCATTGCAATTTAAACCCACTTACAAGTTCGACCTTCACTCTGAGGTGTACGACACGAGGTAAAAAGCACTATGTGTTGTGCTCAGGCAGGGAACAGTCTGAGATGATCCTCGTGCCTTAGTAAATATCAGTCTGATCAACTAAACAGACCTAGATTTGTCCCATGTTGACTATGTGGCTATTAGACCTATTAATTTATCTAGCTCAGTGTTTCTTAATTGGTATTCCGTGGAACCCTGTTGGGGTTCTGCGAGAAAGTGACATTGCGCCGCCGAGAGCAGCTGTTCTCTGTGCCGCTGAAAAAGGGAAGATGTCCCGGATTTTTCGGCGGAGGATAATTTCCCCGCGGAGCCTAAAGGGTTCCACGGGGAAATTTAATTGAGAAACGCTGATCTAGCTCATTCATGGGGCAGTGCTGAATAAATGAACTCTTCTGGCTGTAGAGAGGGGAATCAGAGTGGTAACATGGGCCTGAGCTTGTATTTGGAAGAACTAGACAGACAGTGCAGGCACCAGATCTTTTAATTCTAAAGCACTGTCTTCAGGTTTCCAACTTTTTCATTAAAAAAAAAAAAAAAAAAAAAAGAATACTCTGGGTTGACATGCTCTCATTTTGAGCCCAAAGATACATTTTCTTATTGCTTAAAAAACAAAATGTGTACAGCTTTTTGTTTCTTGTCTTACCTGAATGTGAAAACTGATTTTCATGACTTCATAAGAACATAACGAATTATTACACTGATCTGTCATCATCATCTTATCTCTGGAAGTGACCTGTACCAGATGCTTCAGAGGAAGATTCAAAAACCTCAAGGCACAAAGTTATTGAATAACCTGCCCATAGAGAAAGTATATTCTTAACATCCAAAATTTAGTGACTGACTCTTGCTAAAACATGAGTTTGTCTCATTTAAAAAAACAGAAGAGCCTTATCTAATGCAACTGTGGATGCTTTTGTTATCCATATAAATCTCTAATTCTTTCACGAAGCACACTAAGATCTGGGCTTCTGTGTCATCTTGTGTCTGAGTTACACAGGTTAATTATGTATGTTTTCCTTTTATCAGTTTTAAATTTGCTGCCTTTTAATGTAATTGGATGTCCCCTTGTTCTTGTATAATGAGAAGGTAATAGGAACTCCTGATTTATCTTGTCTACACCATTCAGTCTATATACCTCTGTCATGTTCTGTTGTCTTCATCTCGTCTCTAAACTGAACAGTCCCAATTTTTTTATTCTCTTCATACAGAATTCTCTCCATACCTGTTAATCATCTGTTGCCTTTCTCTGACCCTCTTCTATTTCTGCTATACTTTGTGAGATAGAGTTAGCAGAGCTAAATACGGCATTCATAGATGTAATTTTTAAGATCAGAAAAGGGTCACCATGATCATTAGTCTGACCTGCATGACACATGTTCGAGAACTCTATTCAACTAATAGTTCCTGCATTGAGCCCAATAATTTATTGCTGAACTACAGCATAACTTCTAGAAAGACCTCTATTCTTGATTGGAAGACTTCAGGTCTACCATATTCCTTGGTGAGCTATTCTAATGGTTTAATTACACACTATTAAATTTAAAACAAATGTACAAGTTCTTTCCAGTTTGAATTTTTGTAGTATGAGATTCTAGCCACTGGGTCATGTTATGCCTCTGAGGGTATAACACTGATTCTTCTTCAAGTGATTGCTCATGTCCATTCCACTATAGGTGAGAGCACGCCATTGTGCACAGTTCCTGGAATTTTTTTCCCCTTAGCAGACCCTGTAGGGCAGGCTCTGGTGCCCCCTCGAGTCCCGCGCGCATGCTGCGGTATATGAGGCACTGCCGACCCTACGCCACCTCAGTTCCTTATTTCCGCCCATGACATTGCTGGAACTACCCTCGCTCTCTGCAAGTACTATTTCCCCTTGTTTGAACTCTTTGTTATTTTGAAGTACTTTAGTTAGTTTTAAGTAGTGTTAAGTGTAATTAGATAAGAAATCCCCAAAGGACTTAGAGCAGCCTGGCCATTCCCCGGTTGCCTGGATTTAAGTTGTGTGCCTCCTGCGGGAAGGTTTTCCTGCTCAGTGATTGCCATGATTGGCGCCTTAAATGCCTGGGGGAAAAGCACAGGAAAGATAAATGTAAGATCTGGCCTTTTAAACCACGGACTCAGAAGGACCAAGAGAACCGGTTAAAAGCCTTGCTTCTGAAGGCAGTGCTCCACCCGGCGTCCAAGCTGTCCCGCTCCACCTTGGCACAGAGTGGACTGCTGGCACTGGGCTGGACTTGGCACCAAGCAACATCCCCAGAGCTGAAGAAGAAGAGACAGCACACGGCGCGCAGACACTCCCCTGCGCCGTCAGTACGGGCAGGGTCGAGTGCGGAGATGCACTGGCTACGGCCCATCGAGTCTCCTCCAGTGCCTGCATCACCGAGCAGGGAGCCTCCCCCGACTCCTGGAAGTGGGAGGGTGCCCCTGCTGATGCTGTCGACACTGGAGGTATTTCAGGCGGCAAGAGCCTTGTTGGCCTTGCTCACGCCACCACTGCCCCCTCCTCCACCGAGGGAGAAGGGGCCATTGTCATGGGGCAAGCCGGTGTTGGGTCCCCCTAAGGGGCGGTGGAGATCCCTGGTACGGGGAGGAAGATCTCCCGCCAGATGGCCACAGGAGGTAGAGCAAGGACGCTCCCCCAGCAGTCGCTCCAGGTCGGTGTCGTCGAGCCGGCCTGCTTTGACTCAGGATGCGGAGTCTCCCTCTCGGCGCCGACATCAGTCCCTGGCACCGGAGGCAGCACAAGCCAAGAGGCGGCACCAGTCAAGGTCCGCCAGGTGGCACCAGACGACACCTCCTGAGGCGGCGCAGAACCCGATCACCATACGAAGACAAGGAGTTGGACCCCATGGAGGGACCTTCTACGGGTGCATCCCTTCAGCAGGCAGGGGAGCACCTGCAGGACGTGCCTTCGCAGTCCTCTTCCTCCTTCCCGGATGAGGCAGTCTCCTGGGACAACATGGCGTCACTGGAGGATTTCAGGGCGCAGCAGGAGCTGCTGAAGAGGGTGTCCTCTAACTTGGTGCTGGAGGTCAAGGAGTTAATGGAGGCCGATGATACCCTCTTCAATGTGCTGGTGGTGGCTGCCCCAGGGAGAGTGGCCTCATCAACTGGATGGGGACCCTCATGTACGTGTTCCCGCCCATTCCGCTCCTGCCCAAGGTCCTACTGAAAATGAAAAGAGATTGGGCGGACGTCATACTCTTCACTCCAGCCTGGCTGAGTCAGCACTGGTTCAGCATGCTGCTGGACCTCTCGATCGCCCCGCCCATGGAGCTCCCGAGGCGGCACGACCTTCTCTCCCAGGATCATGGTCGCCTGTTGCACCTGGACCTGGACTCCCTGCACCTCACGGCCTGGAGGCTCTGTGGCTGACGGAGGGAGAAAGAGCCTGCTCGGTGAAGGTCCAACAAGTCCTGCTGGGCAGCAGCAGAAAATCTTGTACACAGGTCGTGTATCGGGCTAAGTGGAAATGGTTTACCTCTTGGGCGGAGTCCCGGGGCATTTTGCCCAGCCTCTCACCTCTGCAGGCGGTCCTGGAGTACCTTCTCCAGCTAAAGCTCCATGGTCTGTCGCTGGCCTTGTTGAAGGTTCACTTGGCGGCCATTTTGGCCTTCCATCAGCTGCTAGAGGGGAGATCCCTGTTCTCCCATCCCATGTTGGTCAGGTTCCTCAAGTGGGTGGAGAGACTTTATCCACAGGTCCACAACCCGGTGCCTCCCTGGGTTCTCAACCTGGTCCTCTTGAGACTCACGGGGGCCCTCCTTTGAACCCATGGCTTCATGCTCTCTGCGCATGCTTTCATGGAAGGTAGCCTTCCTGGTGGCCATTACCTCAGCTAGGAGGGTCTCTGAAATTAGGGCCTTGACCTCAGAGCCCCCTTATACAGTATTCTATAAGCATAAGGTGCAGTTGAGGCGGCACCCAGCCTTCCTGCCCAAGGTGGTTTTCCAGTTTCATTTTAACAAAGATATTTTTCTCCCCGTGTTTTTTCCCAAACCGCACGGTTTGGAGGAGGAGAGGAGATGGCATTCACTGGACATGAGACGAGCCCATGCCTTCTACATCGAGCGTACAAAGCTGTTACGGAAATTGATGCAGCTCTTCGTCTCAGTGGCCGACCAGATGAAAGGCTCACCTGTCTCTACCCAGCACGTGTCCTTGCGGATTACATCATGCATCAAGTTCTGCAACCAGCAGGCGAGGGTGTCCCTTCCGGGACCCATTGCAGCGCACTCAACCAGAGCTCAAGTGCCATTGCCTAGCAGGCAACAGAGGACGTGGGATTCAGCAGAGTCGGGCTGAGGGCAGCTCACCGGTAACTCCTACCCACCTCCAAGGTATTGCTTGTTAGTCACCTATAATGGAATGGACATGAGCAATCACTCGAAGAAGAAAACAAGGTTACTTACCAGTAACTGATGTTCTTCGAGATGTGTTGCTCATGTCCATTCCACATCACAGCCCTGTCCCCGCTGCCGGAGTTGGCAGAAAGAAGGAACTGAAGGGGTGTAGGGCCGGCAGTGCCTCATGTACCACAGCATGTGTGCGGGACTCCAGGGGGCACCACAGCCAGCCCTACGGGTTCTGCTAAGGGGGAAAAAGTTCCAGGAACCGTGCACGGTGGTGTGCACACACCTACAGTGGAATGGACGTGAGCAGCACGTCTCGAAGAAGATAAGTTACTGGTGAGTAACCTTGTTTTATGTAATGACTTCATAATATTTCTGTCATTGTCTGTTCCATTTATTACACAGTAGAACCTCAGAGTTATGAACACCAGAGTTACAAACTGACCAGTCAACCACACACCTCATTTGGAACTGGATGTATGGAATCAGGAAGCAGTAAAGAGACACACACACACACAAAGGCAAATACAGAACAGTACTGTCTTAAATGTAAACTACTAAAAATAAAGGGAAAATAGAATTTTTCTTCTGCATAGTAAAGTTTGAAAGCTATATTGAGTCAACGTTCAGTTATAAACTTTGAAAGAACAATCATAATGTTTTATTCAGAGTTATGAACAGCCTCCATTTCCAAGGTGTTCATACCTCTGAGGTTCTGCTGTACTGTTCCTTTGGTTCTCACGGGGGACTTCAATCACCCTGACATCTGCTGGAAGAGCAATACAGCAGAGCACGAACAATCCAGGAAGTTTTTGAAGAGTGTTGTGGACAACTTCCTGGTGTAAGTGCTGGAACAACTAACTAGGGGCCATGCTCCTCTTGACCTGCTGCTCGCAAACAGGGAAGATTTGGTAGGGAAAGTAGAAGTGGGTGGCAACTTAGGTAGCAGTGACCATGAGATGGTTGAGTTCAGGTTCCTGGCAAAAGGAAGACAGGAGAACAGCAGGATACGGACCCTGGACTTCAGAAAAGCAGACATTGACTCCCTCAGGGAGCTGCTGGGCAGGATCCCCTGGGAGGCTAATAGGAGGGGGAAAGGAGTCCAAGAGAGCTGGCTGTATTTTATAGAAACCTTATTGAGGGTGCAGGAACAAACCATCCCGATGTGCAGAAAGAATAGCAAGTATGGTAGGCACCCAGCTTGGTTTAACAAAGAAGTTTTTGGTGAGCTTAAACGCAAAAAAGCTTACAAGAAGTGGAAGCTTGATCAGATGATTAGGGAGGATTATAAATATACTGCTCGAACATGCAGGAATGAAATCAGGAAGGCCAAAGCGCAATTGGAGTTGCAGCTAGCAAGGGATGTGAAAGGGAACAAGAAGGGTTTCTACAGGTATGTTACCAACAAGAGGAAGATTAGGGAAAGTGTGGGCCCCTTACAGAATGGGGGAGGCAACCCAGTGACAGATGATGTGGAGAAAGCTGAGGTACTCAATGCCTTTTTTGCCTCTGTCTTCACAGACAAGGTCAGCTCCCAGACTACTGCACTGGGCAGCACAGAATGGAGAGGAGGTGAACATCCCTTAGTGCTGAAGGAACAGGTCCAGGACTATTTAGAAAGATGGGACATACACAAGTCCATGGGGCCAGATGCAGTGCATCCTAGGTTGCTGATGGAGTTGGCTGATGTGATTTCAGAGCCATTGGCTATTATCTTTGAAAGCTTGTGACAATTGGGGTAGATCCCTGATGATTGGAAAAAGGCAAATATAATGCCCATCTTCAAGAAAGGGAAGAAAAAGGATCCAGGGAACTACAGACTGGTCAACCTCACCTCAATCCCTGGAAAAATCATGGCGCAGGTCCTCAAGGAATCCATTTTAAGGCACTTGGAAGAGAGGAAGGTGATCAGGAACAGTCAGCATGGATTCACCAAGGGAAAGTCATGCCTGACCAACCTGATTGCTTTCTATGAAGAGGTGACTGGCTCTGTGGATGTGGGGAAAAAACGGTGGACATGATATACCTTGACTTGAGCAAAGCTTTTGATACAGTCTACCATAGTATTCTTATCAGCAAGTTAAAGTAGTATAGGTTGGATGAATGGACTATAAAATGGATAGAAAACTGGCTAGATCATCGAGCTCAACGGGTAGTGATCAATGGCTGCATATCTTTCTGGTAGTCAGTCACAAGTGGAGTGCCCCAGGGGTTAGTCCTGGGGCTGCTTTTGTTCAACATCTTCATTAATGATCTGGAGGATGGGGTAGATTGCACCCTCAGCAAGTTTGCAGATGACACTAAGCTAGGAATAGGATACAGAGTGACCTAGACAAATTGGAGGATTGGGTCAAAAGAAATCCGATGAGGTTCAACAAGGACAAGTGCAGAGTCCTGCACTTCAGACAGACGAATCCCATGCACAACTACAGATTGGGGACCGACGAGCTAGGCAGCAGTTCTACAGAAAAGGACCTGGGGTTACAGCGGATAAGAAGCTGGATATGAGTCAGCAGTGTGCCCTGGTTGCCAAGAAGGCTAATAGCATATTGGGCTGTATTAGTAGGAGCATTGCCAGCAGAACAAGGGAAGTGATTATTCCACTCTATTCACCACTGGTGTGGCCACATTTGGAGTGGTGTGTCCACCTTTGGGCCGCACACCCCCTCTCTCCCCACACATACACACAAAAAAAGGGTGTGGACAAGTTGAAGAGAGTCCAGTGGAGGGCAACAAAAATGATTAGGGGGCTGGAGCACAAGACTTATGAGGAGAGGCTGAGGGAGCTAGGTTTGTTTAGTCTGCAGAAGAGAAGAATGAGGGGGGATTTGGTAGCAGCCTTTAACTACCTGAGAGGGGGTTCCAGGGAGGATGGAGCTAGGCTGTTCTCAGTGGTGGCAGATGACAGAACAAGGAGCAATGGTCTCAAGTTGCAGTGGGAAAGGTCTAGGTTGGACATTAGGAAAAAGTTTTTCACTAGGAGGGTGGTGAAGCACTGGAATTGGGTTACCTAGGGAGGTGGTGGAATCTCCATCTTCAGAGGTTTTTAAGCTGTGGCTTGACAAAGCCCTGGCTGGATTGATTTAGCTGAGGTTAGTCCTGCTTTGAGCAGGGGGTTGGACTAGATGACCTCCTGAGGTCCCTTCCAACTCTAATATTAAATGATACATACAAACACTTTTTTGCTGTTTGACTTTTGCTGCACCATGATGCCCAAGTTTTTCCTTCAGCGGTGTAGAACCTAATAAGGTATATGAGTAGCTTATATTATTCCTTGCAACATACATTACCTTGCATTTGTTTACATAAAATTTTATCTGCCCTTTTGTTGCCTGTTCAGCTAGCTTTATTCGGTCTTTTTGAAGTTCCTTACACTTCTCTAGTTTTGACTAACCAAAATAATTGTCATCAGCACATTTTGCCACCTCACTGTTTACCCACTTTTCCAGATTAATATATAAAACACTAGACATAGTAGAGAACATGGGGACTTTCCACAATTGAGAATTGACCATTTATTTCTCCCCTTTTTATTTTCCTTCTGTTAGCCAGTTCTTATCTTTGTAAGATTGTTCAGACTTTTTTGCATGCTGATCACTTAAATTTGTTAAAGCCACAACTAGGCTTATAAATTATCAGAGTAATGTTGCCTTGCAAAATTCCGCCGTGGGGGGGGAGACGACAAACAAATGGCCTGACGTTTTAAATAAATTAATAGATGATACTGCACATTTGCAGTCCATTATTTTCCTTAGTTTAATGTTGGGTGAAGCTACTGCTGGGGTACTACAGTGAAGTTTTTAGTTGCTTTAAATCAGGGGTGGGGAACATACGGCCCGCGGGCCGTATAAGGCCCGCGGGACCATTTGGTCCGGCCCGCGGGACCATTTGGTCCGGCCCTGGTGGCAGGGGGGAATTCGGCGGCGGGGGGGAATTCGGCGGTGGCGGGGTTCCGTGGGGGGGAGGGGGGGGCAGTGCCTGCCGCCGAAACCCTGCCGCCGTTCGCCCCTTTTCAGCGGTGGACACTCAGCCGCCTTCCGCGTACCACTATCAGGCCCTTCGCAGAAAAAAGGTTCCCCACCCCTGCTTTAAATAGTCCATAAAGGCATGTTTGAAACAACTTTTTAAATAAAGATTTTAAAATATTTAATCTGTGAATTTCATTTTTTTCCTAATTGCATTAATCTTTACAAGATCTGCAGGGCACATTGCAATGGAAAAATTGTCTCCTGACCATCAGGAGTCTTATACTGATTTTTATTTTTATTTCCAGGGGGCAGAAGACACTGTTTTGGTTTAAGTAAGAAGAAAACTCTCTGGCTTTCTTAGATTGTAGATATTTCGGAATCAAAGCAAGGCTCGCTCTCAGATTTTGATTTGATTCTTATGAAATATTTGAAAATCAGACTGCTTCTGATTTTTCTGCAGGAATGTCCTGAATCTAATTGAAAGTTGTAGCATCCTCTTCTCTGCTGTAGCACTTCAAGAGAATCACTGAGATTAATCCTAATTTACTAGTCTGTACCGAAAGCAGTGGGCTCTTTACCAGAACATAAACAGATAGATGTAGTGGGACCAGATGTAAAATTCAGTAACCAACAATTAAATAATTATGCAACTTGAGAAATGGTGATGCAGTAATTAATGGGCAGTAGTTTGTTAAATCTGATTTTCATGAACTCTGTCTTTGTAACTTAAATTGCTTCACTTAAACATCCATAATGTGTGTGTGCAATTTCTGTTAATACTAATGGAAGATTTTTGATTCACCTAAGGGGAGAAAGGCATGCATTTTTGCATTCTGAGCATATTCAAAAGGGTGCTTTAAACCAACCAAATAATCATTCACTATCTTTCAGTGGGTTGGTATATTTTATATTGTTCTGGATAGTGGTGTATACTTCTGAGCTTCCCTGTTCTGTGTGGTTATTCCATAGAATCAGATAAAGGAGGCGGTATATTAACTTTCTATACAGGCTCTTCATTTTGCTATTTCCTTGCACAGCAGAGCAGACATGCTGCAGCTTATAAAGATTTCTGTCAGTTTGTATAATTACTGGAATACATGGGATTGGTTCCCTCATGTTTACAGTTACTTAATCACTTAAATCTTCCATCTCGCTTTTGAGTCAGATCTGCATGTAGGGAGGAGAAAGGGTGCTGAATTTTAATCTGAGCAGCACCTCTGATTTATGGTTGTTTCTTCAAAGTTGTCAAACTGACAGTTTTCCTTACACATCCTGTTCCTTTAACCCTTATAATTCAGTTCAGTGCAATTCATTCTAATTCCTCTTTTCTGGGGTATGATCTTTTCTCCATTTCACTATGAAGTGATATAGCCATTCAGAGAACTGTTGCTTTAAAGTCTTCTTCCCATCACAGGGAGAATCAGGAAAGGCTCATGTCATGTCTTGTTGATATATGATATAAAGGGAAACACCAAACCATAGTGATTGCAGTTTTGACATGACGTGGTTGCAGGCTACTCAGATACAAGAATCTGCTGCTTGTAGACAAACTTTCCTTTGCTAGATGTTATAAAGGATTTTATTATGGAAAAGCTTGTAATGATAGCATAATTTCTATATTTAGTACACAACACAGTGGAATAGCTTGCCAGAAGCCATTGTTGTCTCTCATATACATAGCAGATGATGATAATATGGAAGAGCTACTAGCTACATAGTTAGCATCAGTGATTAGTTGATGGGTATTAATACAAAATTATTCCTGGTTTTTTTTTTTTTTAAATATTGAAATAAAGAATATAATTCCCCTCCCATTCCCCCCTCACCCACACACACACATTTGTAACTGTTAAGATTCTGACTCAAATCAGGAAATGTCTGAAGGGTACTATAGCCTCCCTAATGGAATTCATTAACTCTAGATTCTTGCATGTTCTTGCAGTGAGTTCTAGGAGAAAGCATCATTACCTGTATGAAACTGATTGACTAACCCATTCCAACGCTCCTTCATTTATTTCTTTACAGTTAGAGGGACCCATGAAAACAGATCTCTTGCAATGGAATTCAATCGAAATAAAATAAGCCAGGCTGTACTGCATGTTAGAGCTGAGTTAATGAAGTTGAAATGTGATTTCTGTTAATGTTGTAATCATTTTTGACAATTTGGGGTCACTTAACTTTTGGCCATGTTTTTACTTCTCCTTTTGCTCTCCCTACTTATACTCTTGTAGTGGAAAGAAACGGAAGCCAGCATGGACAGATCGAATTCTTTGGAGAGTGAAGAATCTCTCCCAGCATGCGTCAGAGGAAGGAGAATTGTCTGAAGGAGAGCAGACAATCTCTGTGACCCTGAATAACTATATCAGTCACATGAGTTATGGCATCAGTGATCATAAACCTGTTACAGGAACCTTTGGGCTTGAGGTATTGTCCCACTTCTATAATTCTGGAGCCAATATCTCCTCCTTAGGAAATGATAACTTTAAAGACAAAACTTAAATTAATCCTAATTTATGGAATTTAATTCTCTGATCTTTTTATATAAGTCATAAGCAGAAATATGACAAACACAACAAGGTGAAGGCCTGCTGGTTGCATTCACACAAATATTATTTTTCTGTGTGTTACAAAATGGGTTTGCACTGGCTTTTTTACAAATGCGCAAAGGTTTCTTCATCCACAGACTTTTAGGCTCATGGCTCAGATTGAGAGTTTCTCTTCCTTAGTGGCTTTCTCTTCCTGAGAGATAGGTCACACACAGTGAGAGAGGTATTTCAGGGATTCAAGAACTTTTATTAACCTTTTGTTCCTGAATATAATCATAGAAATGTAGAGCTGAGAGGGACCTCAAGTGGTCATCTAGTCCATCACTCCACATTCAGGCAGGATTACGTATCCCTAGACCAATCCTAACCGGTATCTCTCTATCCTGGTCTCAGAAACCCCTCAGGGATGGGGATTCTACAATAGGTAACTTGTTTGAGTGGTTAGATATCCGTATAGTTAGAAAGCTTTTCCTAATATCCAACCTAAATCTCCCTTCCTGCAAACTATGCAGATTACTTCCTGTTTTAATGGAGAACAGTTGATCACTGTCCTTTTTATAACAACCTTATACATATTTGAAGACTATTATTATCTCCTCCCTTCCCACCTTCTCTTCTCTAGCCTAAAATGCTCAGTTCTTTCTCCCCTTCCTCACAGGTCATGTTTTCTAAACCTCTTATTTTTGTAGCTCCCCTCTGGACTTAACTCCAGTTTGTTCACATCTTCCTTAAAGTGTGGTGCCCAAAACAGGGTACAGTACTCTAGCTAAGGCCTCCCCACTGCTGAACAGTTATCTTCTGTGTATTACATATGACACTCCTATTTAATGCATCCCAAAATGACATTATCCTTTTTCACATCAGCATCACACTATTGGCTCATACTCAATTTGTGGTCCACTATAACCCCCAGATCCTTTTCTGCCATACTGCTTCATAGCCAGTTAATTCCCCTTTTGTATAAGTACATTTAATTTTCCCTTCCTATGTGTAGCACTTGCACTCATCTTTATTGTATTTCATCTTGTTGATTTCAGACCAATTCTAATTTATCAAGATAATTTTGAATTCTAATTCTGTCCTCCAAAGTGTTTGCAACTTCTCCCAGCTTTGTGTCATCAGCAGATTTTATAAGCACACACTCCATCATCCACATTGTAAATTAAAGTATTGAACAGTGCTGGATCCTGGATAGACCTCTGCAGAACCCCACTTGATACGTCCTCCCCATTTGACAGCAAACCATTGATGATTAGTCTTTGTGAACAATTTTTCATCTAGTTGTGAACCCACCTTATAGTAACTTTATCTAGACCAGGTTTATGTAGTTTGCTTATGAGAATGTCATGTGAGACTATTAGAAGACTTACTAAAGACCAGCTATATCATGTCCAGCTCCCCCCCCCCCCCCCCAATCCACTGGGCTGGTTACCCTGTCAGATGTTCCCCTTATTTCTATACAATTAAGGGCCCCACAACAGATGTTGCTGAGAACCAACAGTGAAAGATTGGGAGCTCGTCTATCCTGCAGTGGCACAGCCGTGCAGACATAGCATAGACGCACTGTACAGAGTTGGAAGGTTTTTTTCCATTGCTGTAGTTAATCCACCTCTCCAAGAGGTGGTAGCTAGGTTAGCAGAAGCATTTGGCTGTCGACCTAGCTGAATCTACACTGGGAGGTAGATTGACTTAACTAATTTTTCAAACCCCTAAGGAATATCACTAGGTCAATTTCATTTTTTCAGTGTAGACCAGGCCTAACTGATGGATATAAAGAGATGCATTATTTAAAATAATCTTACTTCTTGTCTAGATAAAGTCTCTTCTGTCCACTCCATTGGTAACTCTGAGTCCTGAGGGTGAGTGGAATGCTGAGCAGGATGTTCTAATCAACTATTCCACAGTATCTGAATTTCCTAGCAGTACCTGGGACTGGATTGGGCTCTACCAGGTGAAGTTATCAGAACATCATGCTTCTCTGCAGAATGAAAATGCCTTTGCAGTTCTGAAGATGGTGGGTTGGTAGTGGGGAAGTAGTTTATTTGGCATTGCATGATTCCCTCAACTGGAAACCTAAAATGCAAGTTATTTTCTGGTGTCACTGGTCGCTGATAGTTTCGTTATGCGTGGAACCACCCAACTCTTGCATTATTAGTTACTTGGTAACATTCCTAGCTGGACAGAAAAATAAAGATTTTTAACTTCCCTAGAAATAATATTCCGTAAAGTGTGGTAAATTATTACTTGTACAAAATGTACTAGCATGAGACTTAGCAAAAAATGATCCCTGCCCCAAAGTGCCTCTGCCTGGTGGTATAATATAACAAGGGAGAACAAAAATGAAAGGCAGAAGGTAGAGGGATTAGGATTAGGGTACAGAAATCTCTCTCTCACACGATAAATTGCTGACTAATTCTCAGTGCATGTTTAGAAAATTGCTTAATTTTAAAAATGAATGTTTAGATTTATAGTAAAATATACTAAAAAGTGCAGATCTCTTACTCTGAGGTTTTCCACGTGGCCCAGTGTGTCTTGCTTTACTTTTTAGAGGGCTAATGGCATCTGTCTTCCCCTGCAGGTGGCATTCAGGCATGTGAATGACTATGTGACCTACGCCTGGGTAAAAGATGATGAAATTTCATCCAGTGAAGATGTTACTCAAGTGAGGGAATTATCGTTGTTTTAGTGTGGACTTCTAATATTGTTAGGTTCAAGGGCTCCTGCCCCTTTTCTCCCTCACCCCCACTCATTTTCAAGGCTCTGTATCAGAGGAATGCTGGCTGATAATGAAGTAGGTCTTTGTAGCCCCTCTTCACTACTTCCACTTAGCTTTATAGGGGTTTTGCAAAGTTGTGCAACCATTATCTCTGTTCCTACTTCTCTCCCAGGACTGAGTGTGCTGCCAAGACAGTGTTTTATTTGATTTCTTCTCTTCCACTACTGAAATGACTCTTCGTTGAATATAGAACTGTTGTCAGTACTGTTGTCTTATTTTGATAAATCTGCTTCTATTTTATTTGCAATAATTTGAACTCTGTTTAATCTGATAAACCTCTGGAACGAAATAATTTGCATGAAAAATAATACAGCTTTCACCCTTATTTTGATTACTTTTAAAAGAGTATTACTAGATAGCTTTCTTTGAGACAGTGATTAAATTATCTCATAAGGGGCCAAAAGTCTCAAAGAGCAAAAAGAAAAAAGGATCAAAGAAGAGTACACCAAAAAGCTACATTAAATGGACTTTTATTAATACATTATGACAAAACCATAGGATATCTATGCCGTAATGAGCGACCCTGCAGTCATGGAGGTAAAGAGACTCAGACTCAGCTACTTATTTCAATGATAGAATAGATATGATAGAAGCAGATCTTCAAACACCTTACCACCGGTAGGTGAACAATTTTCATATAGATCACTCTATGACCTATCAGTTCTCAAAGGAAACTTGCATAACACTTTCAAAAGGTGAGCCTGGGAGCTTAAATTCATTACTAAGATAGATGCTAAAAATCATGGTCTCAGCAAAGACACTGGATTTTATGGTTTATTACAACAATATGTAATGCCCCCCCCTTTTTTTTTGATCTTACCGCTGCAGAGAAGTTAATGGGCCGCTCTACCTAGAATGGTCCCTTCCAGATGTGCTAACTACTTATGCTGAACAATCTGTTCCACCTTGCATTTAGCAGTGAAGCTTGGAGTAGCTTTCCCAGACCTGAAGAAAAGTTTTGTGTGGCTCGAAAGCTGCTCTCTCTCTCCAACAGAAGTTGGTCCAATAAAAGATATTACCCACCTTGTCTTACTAAGAAGGAGATTAAAGTCAGGCTACAAAAAGTTGAGCCAAAATACAGACTGTGTTAAGTAATGAGTGGCAGCCTGTGACTTTCTGTCTCTGGTATATCATGAGCAAAGAGAAGCCTCTGCAGAAATCTGCAGTACAATAAGATTAATGAGCAGCTTGTGCTTTCCTGGAAGAGGTGAAGCCCTAGTCCCCAAGTGAGCTGTTAAGAACTGCTTTTTTTCTCCCTCATTTACACGTGTACGGTGGGTCTGTTGTAAATACTCAATATTGTTTTTTATGATCTAGTGAATGGTAAAGGCTGCTTTTTATTAATTGCTTTGTCAGTGAAATTGCTGATGGATGTTTTCCTTCTTTCATGTTGACAGGTTTACATCAGTGCTGATGAGATCCCCCATTCAGGAGGAGAGTTTCTTCTTTGTTATTATAGCCACAATATGCAGTCTATAGCTGGTATCAGCCAGCCCTTCCAGGTAAAATGTACTGGAGTTTTAGTGAATGCTGGAGGAGTCTTGTTCTGCCTTTCCTTTTATATGCAGCTGGATGTTTGTGAAAATATAAGAACTGCCAGAAAACATCAGACCAGTGGTACATCTAGCCAGTGTCCTGTCTCCAGCAGTGGCCAGTACCAGAGCTTCAGGAAGTGTGTACAGAACAGGACTATTTTGGAGAGACCCAGCACTATCTTTCCTTCCCGGCTTTGGGCAATCAGGATTGTCCTGAGCATGGGGTTACACCTTTGATGGACCTATCCTCCATGAATTTATTATCTAGTTCTTTTTCGAGACCAGTTATACTTTTGGCCATCACAACATCCCCATGACAATGAGTTCCACAGGTTAATTGTGTGAGATACATATTTATTGTGGATTTATAAAAGGGAAATGTAGTGGTAAACCTCAAGCAAAGAAGGAAGGAATCTGGGTATTTATTCTACCAACATGTCATAGCAAAATAAGGCACAACTAGTTCACACATGTAGGCTCCAGTTCATGAAACCTCAGGCCTTCTGTCGCCTAGATGCCTGGCCCTTGGAGAGATGGGAATTTAGCCTAATTTTCTAAGAGCTTCCTGTTTTCTGTGTACTTGGTCATTACTGAGCTTCCCAGTGCTTTCTGGATGACTGGTCTTTTTAAGCCTGGGAGAAGAGTTGCATCCCCAGGTGTTCATTATAATTCTGACCTTTCTTTTTTTCTTTCATCTCTGAGTAGGTGGCCCATTCTCACAGATTATAGAAATATTGTTACACTGTAACACAGAAAGCAGGTTATCTATTTGAGGAGAACGTTGCAAGAGCATAGACTACAAGAAATGGCTGTTTCTTGCTTGTCTCTAAAGCAGCACTCTTTGCTAGAATCATTTTGACACATCCATGCATAATCTGTCTTTCAGCAGGGGCTCTGCCAGTGCACTTTGGGATTCCTGAAACATTAATGTCCGCACTGTTCTTGGGAGCATGAGTTTTTGGGAAGCTTTCAAACCCAAAGTACTGCATTGTGGGATGGAGTGAAGATGGTTGCCTAAATTGGGGAATCTGTAATAATTGTGGCTTCCTGCCCATATCAGGGAGATAACATTGCAGATGGCAGCGTTTCAGCTGGATGTGGGCTAAAGATTTCCCCTTGGATTGCAACCAACAATACAATCTGCTTTTGCAGTGTGGCTGTCAGTTGTATGTGGGCACAACATGCTGTACAGGCCTGACAAACTCAAGCAAGAAAGTTGTTTGGCATGCCTTTGCTTTTTTTTATGCCGGAGCTTGGTGTGCAAGTTTAAAATTTCCCTTAGTCACCTCAGTGACACACACATCACCAACTGGAATCTATTTTTATTGCTTTTCTCAGTTCTGAGCAAGTTGGTGTGGGACATTTAATTCATATAATTGTATATTGACTGTTAGAGTAACACTGTTCTAAATGTGTGTCATATGTAACTTTTAAAAACATGTTCCTTTTCTTTTAGATTCAGCCAAGCAGGACATCAGCAGAGAAGGATCTGGCACAGGAAAACATCAATGGCATAGAGAAACCTAACAATCCCGAGAACAATGAGTTCTGAAATCAGAAAGTGCACTTAGTGATATTGATTGAGGAGTCAGAGTTGCTTTCCTTCCCTGTGTCTTAGCGATTATAGACTTTCCTCTGTAGACGATGGAGTCAGGCAGTGCAGAGGGTCCCACAGGTAGGGCTATTCAGATCATAGACTTTTAAAGGCTCAGTAGAGAATAATTTCTTGTGGAAACGACTATTTCTATTGTCACCATAGGAGATAACTGTCGGTGGTTCTGCATTGAACCAGGGCTGTAATGACAGCTCCTAAGGAGTGCTGGCCAACATGAGATCATAATGGAAATCTCTATTCCAGTGATTTAATCTGAAGTAGTTGCATTCTGCAGCAGCAGCTTTCAGGTCTGCTGCTTTCCTGGTTTTTTTTGTAGGAGATATTTTAGTAACCATGCAGTTCACTGATTTTTTGTTTTGTTTCAGAATTTAAGTGAAATTATTTTAAAAAAAAATTATTTATTAGATATATAGTTATTGAGCTTATTTTAAAGTATTTTTGAAATTTGATGAATAAATATTAGCTAATATCTTTGGAAGCAGCTAACAGTAGGGCAACAGAAGTAATATGAAAACAAGGTATTTGGATCACATGGATTTTCCTTAGACTTTTGACCCCTTTTCCTTTCTGCCCCACATTTCAGTAATCCTTCTGAGAATTTTTCTGCTCGAAATGTTAAAGATAAGCACGTATCCAGTAAACCAAAATTTTACTTGATTTCTGATGCCTCTTTCATTGGTAATGAAACAGAGGAACTTGTCTATTACCCCCATGGACAAGAGAGATGTTTTTGTACTAGCCAGCAACTTGGAGTCAATCCAATATTATGTGATTTCAGAAATAAATTGTTTTTAAATGATGTTGCTTAACAACATTGAAATAGTTCTCAAATTGTGGTCCATGGAGCACTTATTGGCAGAGCCGGCTGGTCACATGATGCTAATTCTTACTGGTTTCCAGCTGTTAACTTGTATTAAAAGAAGCTTAAAAAATAGATGTTTGTTATCCTATTGCAGTTGATTTACTGGGGGGAGAGGAGGAGTGCTAAGGTCATAAGAAACTTTTGGAGGCCATTCATAAAGCTCCATAGAACCTTAGATTGCAGGGCCTGGAAAGGGTATGTGTGACCCCTTGCTGCCGCTCTCTGCTTTCTGGAGGAGGCACACAACCTCAGCAGCATACAAACTCCCTCCCATTTGTGATAAGTAATTGATGTTCGATATCCTTCAGTGTGTAGTCAGTAATGGAACTAGTGGTAATATAAATTCAGATCAGGAAGAGGAGATGTAGAACCAAATGACATTGGTGTGTATATTTTGGAGAGTGGGCTGGGGGAAACAGTATGGATTCCTTTTTGCTCATAGCTAGCCAAGATTTCAAGACTATCTTAGAGTTAAAAAGTGAATTCCCTGATAATTGAATCTGTCATAATGTGCTGTAGTTATGGCTGACATGCAAGATATTCTGGGTTAAGAAGGCCTTGGCTTTAAAATTTGGAAATAGCAGCATGTAGAACGCTCTGGTTAGCTTGCTAGGTCTTTGGATTAAAGACTACCTAGTTTTTTAGGTTTCTAGTTCCCATATAGTCAGTTTGAAGATGTCTGGTGTCTCACCTTAATGCTTTGCCACTGGGAACTGTTCACTTGCCAATAGCAAGTGTGTGGTCAGAAGATACTGTGTACCAGCTCAAGAATTAATACAGCTCTAAGTCTTGTAACATGTAATACTGTTGATAGTCTGATAAAATAAGATGAGATTATATTGTATCCATTGTCACATTTGTACCATTGTCATTTAAAATTTGCTTTATGCTAAAGGTAACTTTTTCTAAGTTTTTGTTTTCCATAGAAATATACCAAATGCACCTACTGCGTCACAAAACTAACTGTAATTTTTTATATCTTTTTCTGCACTTGAAATTGCTTGTATAAATCTGTTTTCATGCTTTCCCATGAAGAGGTTGGTGGGGAAAATACAAAACTGGGTTCTTCAAATTCCAGGCCTCAGCTGGTGGACCAGAATCCAATTTCTGCTGATCAGGGCATGCATTCCATTTGTGGGCCTCTTTGAAGGTATTTCAGGAGCTGAACACTGATGCAAGGAAGTTTTATGAGGCTCCTAACATCCCTGCTCCTAAACCTCATGTGAGGGCTGATCTTTGCTCAGTTATTGGAGCTGGAAGGTGCCCTTTATAAACTTAGGGCTTCACATCACAGGACTTTGATCGAAATCACATCTGTTGAGGGCTTTTTCAACAGTAAGAAACTGCATCAAACTTGAGTATGCTGGGATCTTGGTGTGCTACTTCATATCACTTCTATAGATTCCTTTGTTAGGTATTATACATACAGTAGCAAATTAATTCTAAATTTTGTCTGTTACTTTACCCATAAAGGATTTTTAAAGCGTAATTTGTGACCAGTATCTTGCAACTTCTTGATGGAATTTAATTTTTTCTTAAACACTAATTTAATTTTATAATAATTGGAAATGACTTTTAAATCCATTTTTTAATGCACTGCATGTATCAGTCTGAAGTGAGTCTTGGTAATGAAGAGTCTATGAACTGCATTAATCACTTCTTGTATTTTAAACAATTGAAGACTGATTTTTTGAAGGGATTTGTGTGGGGTGGGAATTCTCCTCTGTTGTAATGTTTTTTTCACATACCTTAGATAACCATTTTTGTTGTGCAGGTGGATACTTGTATTTTAACAGATTATGTTGCAGTGGTGTAATAATAAATACATTGTAAGAGACTGAATCATTCCAAAGAAGGACCAAGGCCTAATGTAATTCTCCTTTGGAGAAAGTGGATTCATCTTGAAATAAAATTCTCCCCTTTGAAGGAGTTTAATGTCCTTCCTTTGGAACTGGATCCTAAAAGGCCAGAAAGCACTCCAGCTAAAGGTGTCAGAGTACAAAAATCATCTGAATGTTTAGAATGCTGGATATATAGAGCAAAAGAAAGAGAGCTTGTCCAGAGGTGGGGATCACTTCAGTAGCGTTGAATCCCAGACTGCAAGTTGTAGGCAGAAGGAAATTACTTTAATCTGGTCTTCCACATTTGTTTAATGAAGGGTTCTTCTATCGGAAACTCCTGAGTTGGGGGAAAGTTTTTTATGCACATTAGTGTCATTAGTTTTGTAGCACTTTGAAGTTCTGGATAAGTCCAGTCAGCAAGGAAGTCTTTGATAGTCCAACAGAAAAAGCATATACTCCATGTGCATGGCAAGTATATCCAAATTCAGCCCTAGTTAACCCAAGTACAGGTCCATTTACTTCATTGGACTTATCCCTGGTTATATCAGGAATACATTTGACCTGGTACAGTAGTGTTGGTTGAATTTTCTGAATCCCTGAAGGAAATACAGTAGTTTTCTGGAAACTTTTCTTTAAATAGCATCATAAATGGCTTTGATATGCTGCACAGCTGTTTTAATGCCCTCCCATAACTTACTTTATAAAGTAGTGAAATAGAAGTCTTAAGTTGGTAGTGTAGACCAAGCTTATGTTGGTGTATCCATGGCATTCAGGGGTATGGAAAATCTACACCTGACAGACATAGTTATATAGACCTACCCCTTGGTTTAGGCAGTGCTGTGTCGATGGGAGAAACCTGAATTGTTCAGTTCTTTGGGGAAAGACAGAATTCTGAGGTAAGCAATGTATCAGATGAAAATAAGGTGAAACTGACTCAGGAATTGCTGGGATATATAGTCTGTTCTGTATGTCCCCAAAACTGGCTAATTTAAATGGCACATGGCTCATTAGTTACAAGTTTGGATGTGTTTGTTTAAATACACTGGGTGCTTTTGCCTTTTTGTTTTCATAATGCCCTCTTGTTCTGTACATAATAAATTGGAGCCCAACTGGCAGACAACATATTTCCTTACTTTTCCAAACTTTAGTCCTAATCATTTTAATCTTGTTTTGTATAAAAACCTCCAACCCTGATGTCTCCTTATTCCATTCCCATTGGCTCTTTTATTTCTTGTTTGAGATAAATTGGCCAACTAAATGTAGTATAAGGTGAGGATCTACTATCATTTAATATAATGACATTTTCTGCATCTTCACCTCCCGTATTTTATATATTGTCTAACATTTTATCACTCCTGTGCATTTAGCTGCCTATCATGAAACCTAGTTCTAATTCCTAATGCAGAACTGATCAATGTGTACAGTAGTTTAAAGTCTACTTATGTCGTGCCAGGATTGTTTTACAGTTGCATTCTCTTCTCTGAGAGTTTCAGAATTATTAAAATATTAAAATATACATATGGTTAGAGTTCTATTGAATTTAAATGAAGCTGAGTGTAGATAGACCAATATGCAACATATTATTTGATTATTCTAAATAAAATTTGATCGGATCTTGTTTTAATACTTTGTTCCTATTTAGCCGAACAAGAAAATCTCCGCAATCTCTAGGATTTTATAAACCCATGATGTAACATGAATTCCTAGGTGCCTTATACTAAAATTATTCTTTTAATAGAACCTGGCAAGAGTCTGTTAAACAGATCACTTTTACTTATTTATATAGTATGAGTGCATATTCGAATTGGGGCTTATAATTCAGTTTCTGCTAACACCTTTTCCATCTCTGCCCTAAACCAGATTTGTTGAGGTCAATTGTCTCTTTCTGCAAGCTAATACAATTTCCCTTTTCAGTTTTCAGCATTTATTAATGACCAACAAAAGAAGTAAGCCACAAGGTAGCATCACTGAGCTCATCTGCCCTGCTCCTTAAATAGGCAGAAAAATTGTTTCAGACTGTGGAAGGGAAATCTGTTTGATTTGAAGTGAAGGTTTTTTAAATGAGGAAATACTTTTCATTAATAACACATTCAAGACCTTACACTGTGGATAAATTATAGGGGAGTTGGGACTGTTTCATTTTACTGCTTGGTTGAGAGGATATGCAGACTTTAACATGTTTTGTTTTTGTTAATTAATTCATTATAGATGTATAAAGAACCTGTTAGGGTATTTTTAAGCCATATATAGGAGGAAAATATCTGTCACACTGCTCACTGGAGTTGGCTTTGAGTTGCTAAATGCTGCCAGGTATATTCTTTGGAATTTAAATTACTGAACTGTGTCATCGGAAAAACGAGACCTTTCAGCATTTACCTGACTTAGCGTAAATTGGATTCTTCATTACTGGAAATCTTTAAATCACAGCTGGATGTTATTCTAAAATATATGCTCTGGTTGAAACAGGAATTAATTCAGGAAAGTCCTATGGCCTTTGTAATGCAAGAAGTTGAATGATCAAACTGGTCCCTTCAGGTCTGACAATCTATGAAACCTGTGTTTCTGTTGGGCTTGTGATGTTGACAGAATGTTCAATGGGAGCAGAGGCAGCTGATCTGAAACTGGAGGGATAGGGTGGAACCTGAAATGAGGTGGAAGAAGTTGGTCTAAAGTTAGTTGTGTTGACTTCCCCATTGTTCTTTGATATTCATCACACATTTGATTTTATCCTTCGCACATTCAGAAAATATGCACATAGGAGCATGAGCCTGTTTCCTTCTGTAAACTCTAGTTACTGGCAAAGAGATTAGGAATTTTTTACTCTCCTCCGTAAAGAAGGGAGGAAAGGAAAATGATTCCTTTTGATAGCTTGCTTCAGAAAAGCAAAGAAAATGCTACTAGAATTTACTGTCCGCTATTGTTTCTGAGATGAGTAGGCGGATCTCTTTTAGTAAACTCATGTGCTTCAGTTAAATGAACCCTGAAGTCGCTTTTTACCCCTGAGGAGTTTTAATCCTCTGGGGTTATCTTGATCCAGGATTTTGGGAGGAGTGGAGGAATGGAGAAGTGTAATATGGGTTAGAGTGGCAGGCTGAGAGAGGATTTGTGGCTAGGGGAAGGTGGAGATAGACCAGAGCTACAGAGACAAGTCAGTCCTCCCCTTCTTCTGGCTTTGAACCCAGCCTCTGTCCTCTGGTTTGTTTATGGGAAGTTTGTCTCTGGCTGGGAAACTCCTAGTAGGAGGGAGTGGGTAGCTTAATGGAGAGTGAACAGCTCGGGGTGGAGCAGGATGCACATGGGGGCAGGAAGTTGCATTTTGCTTAGGTTATGTATCCACTGCGGACCTTACAGTGACACAGCTGTACTGCTACAGCTGCACCTCTGTAAGCTTTCCTGTGTAGCTGCTTTATGCTGATGGGAGAGAGCTCTCCTGCTGGCATAATTAAACCACCCCAACCAGAGGTGGTAGCTATCTCGGCAGGAGAGCATCTCCTGCCCACATAGCGCTGTCCACACTGGAGCTTTTGTTGATAAAACATATGTCAGTCAGGGGTGTTGTTTTCATACCCCTGACCAACAAAAATTTTATAAACAAAAGTGCTAGTGGTAGACAAAGCCTTAGAGGCTCACTGGTCAGGGAGTGAGGCTCTGAGAGGAAGAAATTTGAATAAATGTTTGAAAACAGCTTGAAGATGTGGGCCCTATATAAATGCTAAATTATTGATATTAGAGATGTGGGGGAGGTGTCTTACCCTTAATCAATCCATGCTAATGTTTAGACTTGAGTTAGTGGGGGAAATGTTTTTGATGGAACTGCGTGTTTAAAAAAAGTTGCAGTGAGAAAACAGCCTTCCTTGAAAAACTCTAAATCACCAGAAGAAGCTTCTTTCATCTCAGAAGATGTACAGACACACAGAGTTTTATGCAACGATGTAAACCTCTCTCTTGTACTTGGGGTTCTAAATATGCTAATGTCAAGAAAGTTTTGTATGTGCCTCCCAATGAAAGGGCCCCAGTTGTTTGCATGTTCTCTCTCCAGATTGCATAGTAAATAGAGTGCTAGCGACAGCTACAGTTAACTTTGCCTAAGCTTTTTGTTTATAAGCATCTGTTTTCACTCACCTTCCTGTGACTCTGAATCCTCTATCCACTGTTGTGGTGGTTTGTATTGTTTTACTTTTTTGGAGAAGTTTGCCACGATTCCTTAAAGGGAGTGGATGACTTAATTTAGCGTGCCTAGTTTGCACTTTTCAGGCAGAACTTTTCCAGGTCTGGTCATCTCCCAGAATTTAATCTTTTCTAATTCGCCCAAGCAAAAACAGTTCACCTGTGTGAATGCTAGCAGAACAAAAATGAACTTTCCATTATAAATTGTATTGTATTTATTTTTAGTAGCTCTAGTACTGAATCAGCTGAGGTTAGAAAGCTGGCCATGAAATAGCCTTTAGTCAAAAATGCTGAGTGTTCAAGTGAAAACTGGTTTTGATTTGTTTGACTTATGAGAAGAGTTGAAAATTTAATTTCATGCATTCTTTGCACTCAAGGTCCAATTTTTTAAACACGGTTTATTTTCTAAGCAAAGGAAGGATGTATGTGCATACATGGCTAACTGAGCAATATGATATGTAATTAAAGAACAGTCTCTAGTAAAGAGCACATAGAAGCTGTGCTTCATTCAGTGCACACTGGTTTACATCAGTTGCACAAGGCACATATTGAATAAGGCAAGGGCTTCACAGGAATCCCTTATCTCAGTTTTCATTGTATCTTGCAGAGGATATATCATCCCAGTTGTGTCTAGTCAAAAAACAAAACGACCCTGCCTCTTGAGAATGTTGTTTGCATTGTTAAACACTCAGATTAGAAAATGCCAAAAAATTTTATGAGCTGGGTGAAAGTTTGTAATGGGTTGAGTTAAAACCCATTGCAGTTGTTAGGTGTGAACTCTCCCTTCAAGTAACATAACCATCTAGGACAAAAGGTGTCCCAGGAGCTTTTGGCTAACTGTTGTTTTGGGTACTGGTGTGGGGAGAGAGGGCGAAAGAGATCATGCAGAAACTCCGGTCAGATAAGAACAGACAGAGAGAGCCTGAATGAGCAGCTGACAGCATTGTGGTTGACCTTGGAAGAAACCTGGGAAGCAGCTTTTGTGTCAGGGTGCAGACTAAAAGAGTGCTCTTGGTGTTCTGACCAGAAGAAGCTTGTTTTCTTCTCTTTGATTCCATCTGTGTTCAGACACGGGGCTTTGTACATCTTAGGTATTTCTTTGATGCAGTTTTGTTTATTTACTATCACCAGTTTCTACTCCCAATTGGAACACACCCAGGGCCCCAAACTTTGACTATCTGTTCAGGTCAAACAGGGGCAACAATAAGGTTTTATGTGCAACTTCAGCTGACCCAAAACCTGTATGGGTTGCAGAGTAATAGGTAGAAGGAAGCTTTTATACCTTTCTTACAGTTTTTATGAGCTGTTCTCACTCCTCCTTTTCTCCTCCTCTCCCCACACCACCCAACAAAATGAAGGGTAACAAAGTATCTGCATTTACACAAATTATAATGCTTAGCATTTTAAGACTGAGTGACCATTCAGTGGTGCATAAATTGATCACTGTCTGATGTAAGGAAACTTTCTATTATGAGACGGCATTGCACAATAGAGTACAATATTACTCTTCCGAAGCATTTAGTATTGGCCACTGTTGGAGAGACACACCAGGCTAGATGGTCATTACAACAATTCTTATATTTAATAAGTACAGTAGCCTTCTTGAATTTGAGCTGATGGCTAGCAATCCACAGGGAGATGTCAGAGACAGGCAGAGATTTCAGTTTGGACAGAAAGAGAGGTCAGGAGTAGAGAAGTAGATCCGTGAGTGGTAAGCATAGAGATGATAGCTGAATTTGTATTTGTGGATGAGATAACCCAGAGATAAAGTGCATAGGGGACCAAGGAGAGACACCTGTGGAACCCTCACAGAAAGCTGGAGGGGATGGTGAGGAGGATCCTCTAAAGGATATGGGGGGAGAAGCTGTGGCAACTGGAACCCATTCCCAAGGAGCGAGAAGTCCTGGGCTGCTTCCCCCTGGGAATGGGAGGGGGGCGGCTTACTCCTGGTTCCCGGTGGAGAATGGGGATGGAAGAAGCCCCGGGGGCCTGGGAGGGTGCAGCCTGCTGGGAGCCAGCCTGTTGGGCTCCCAGCAGGGAGCTGAGAGACTGGGCTCTCAGTTTCCCACACTGCCCCTCTTAGGTCAGTGGAAGTGTTCTCGGTGAGGACAAATTCCACCCACTCAAGGAAGGTAGTGTGGATGTCAGCCACCACAGTAATTACTGCAGTGACTGTAAGTCGACATGTATTATGTTGACTTATTTTTTTTAGTGTGGGCAAGACCTAAGTTGAGTGAACTTGGTGAGTGGAGAGTTGAACAAGGCTGCAGCTCAAATGAACAGCTTAGAGGAAGTGTGCAGCTAAGGCATCCAGTGGATCATCAACATGGAAGCTGAAATCATCAAAGATGAGCATGGGAGACTGATGAGCGAAAGAGAGAGAGCCAGGAGTCAAAATCAAAGAGGAAGGCTGATGGAGGAGTTGGGTGGATGGTAGGTGTCAGTGACATGGAGCAGGAAAGGGAAGAAGAGTCAGATGTAGTGCTTCTCAAAAGAAGAGAGGGAGTAGGAGGAGGGAGAGTTTGACTACTTAGATCCTTGCCCAATGCATTTTGCCACAGGTCCCTTTCATTTGTTAAATACCTGAGATTTTGACTTTGTCCATGTTTCTTGGTGTGTTTCTTTGTAAAAATGCTTAAACCATTTAAGTTGTTGAATTAACTTTAGAATACATTTATTCTAAAGTTAATTCAAGAGAACTGTTTTTATAACCATTTGGTTTAACTTTGTGATTTAAGATGTAAGAATTTTTTGTCTTCTCCCTGCAGAGATTCTGTTGCATCTTGACATTACTTTTTTGCATGTTTAAATGTAAAGTGCCATTTACTACTTCTGTCCATAAGGAGGGCAAGTCTTCATGATCAGTGTTGCCAGAGTGCTCTTTTTGTTTTCTATTAAAATAGGAAGGATGTTTACCAAGGAACTTCAGCAAGTTTATCCTTATTTACCATGCATGTAGGAAATTTCTACCTTTCAGCTGACTTCAGGATAAACAGTGTATCTCTGGACATAGATAGTACAGCTGTGTGTAAACAGGAAATATTTCTGAGATGCATTGTGTGCTTTCTATACCCTAAAAATACACTCTGATAAGGGCTATTGTTTGTACTACCACTACTTCCTTCTCTGCTTCTCTGACAGTGTCACTTGGATGAACTTGCCCTTAATTAGTATGCTGCAGGGGAAGGGCCAGTTCAAGAAAGCTTGAATTATGTTTTCCTTGAGGGAGAAGTTATCCTGTGGTGGCTTTTTTTGAGACAGAGAACTGCATGACTACCAGGAATATTTCAGATCATCCTCTTCTACCCTGGCCATGGCAGATGTTCTACCTGAATGTGAATGAATTGTTTTCAGAATAACTGTGTATGAAGGTCACAGAAGAACTCATCACTGAGTGATTACAATGTTATTAGCAGGCTTGTAGTTCAGGCTCTAAGCGCTAACATAAGAGTATTTCATATTATTGTTTCTGATTCCTCAACTTCTCATTCCCTCCAGGTATCTACCTTGCAGAAGAATGATGTACATTGTGTTCTATGGAAAATAGGATTTAAAGGAAGTAGTTGAAGCTAGTTATTTAGATATAGTTCATCTTCCGTCTCCTTCCACATTCTAGGATCTTGCCATTTCAGGGAGAGGTCCAAATCTTAGAAATCAGAATGTAGTATAGGGTACTGTAGAATTGTCCACAGTCTTTGTGACACCTTTATATCTAGTCTGACAACATTAGGCAGCACAGGCAGTGTGTAGTTAGTGGGAGCGAGTCTGCCAGGGAGAACTGTAAGTTTTGTCTATCCAGTAGCCTCAGTTTAAAAAACAAAAAAACCCATTTACATTCACTGTAACACAGTCCTGCCTTTCTACCTCAATGACTACTCCAACTAAATATCAGGATAATATATATGGTCAAATCAGAGAACAGAGAGAAAAGCAGGAAAATCTGGGTTAAGGAAAGTTGGCTTCTCTCTAGCTTGTATGCCACTGGAGGAAGACGTTGAAGGAAATCTCAGACATGGAGAGATAAACTAGAGAGAGAAGCAAAGAGGAGAAGGAAACGTAGGGAGATGCAGGAAGATAAAAATACAAAGTCGTAAGGAAATTTCTGAACTCCAGAAGTTTTATGCATATAATTGAAATAATTCCTTTGAAGAAGATTTGAGAAACAAATGATATTTCACATGCAAAGATATGCATACTTAAGTACCATAGATAGGAAGGATTGATTAGATACTGCCTTAAGGTTGTGGGAATAGGACAGTTCCCAGCTGGAGAAATGATGGAAGAAATGATTTTTATCCTAGGAAATAGCTCTGGAAAAGGAACCAATAATTTTTATCCTTTGAAACAACTTTGAAGGTAGAATGAAAAATGCATGACTAGGGAAATAATTCTTGGCCTAGAACAATCTTTCCTGTCACATAATACCTAAGGATAGAGTAATTACAAGGGCAAGAAATAAATTGTTTGTTCTCAGATCTGCAATGGAATGATGATCTGTGTCATTCTTGTTAATCCTTTCACTTGTGGGTTACATTTTGGATGCTATATATCTATAAATGTTTTAGGATTCAAGTATTCTCAGTAGCAAGCCTCCTCATCTAGAATTAGCTTACACTGGAAACAAAAGACTGAGCTCAAATATGGCTACTGAAAGTGGATACATTTGGCAACAGCAGGTTTTGAAATATCCAGCGTTTAGCCTACTGGTTGGCATTCTTTCTTTGATCTGTTCAGGATCTTTTAGGGGCTTTGAGGGTAGAGATCATTTGCAGTGTTTCTAAACATTATCCCCCAAATAGAGAGTAAAGTGCAGCCAGGTGCACTTCACTAGATCCTTCAAATGTATGTACGGTAAAGTTACGAACATGTTGGGAATGGAGGTTGTTCATAACTCTGAAATGTTCATAACTCTGAACAAAACATTATGGCTGTTCTTTCAAAAGTTTACAACTGAACATTGACTTAATACAGCTTTGAAACTTTACTGTTCAGAAGAAGAATGCTGCTTGCCCTTTACTTTTTAAAATAGTTTGTTTAACATGGCATTGTACTGTATTTGATTTATTTGATTTTATTTATTTATTTATTGGTCTCTGCTGTTGCCTGATTGCGTACTTTCGGTTCCAAATGAAGTGTGTGGTTAACTGGCCAGTTTGTAACTGGTGTTCGTAACTCTGAGGTGCTACTGTAATGAAGAACAGTGGTTGCCCTTAAAGAGTCAGCACTTGCCAATAGTTTTACCTTGTACTTAGAGTAAGATATGTTGTATGGTAACTTTTCTCTTTTTTTTTAATTGTGACTGGTGTGTTTGCTTTTGTCAGAACTGGTTAACTGTGAAGAGCTTATTTACAATTTAGTTCTATAGTAGTTTGAAGGACTTGCTGGAGTTACAATGGGCACAGTTAGTATTTTCTCTTGCACCATCTCTTTAAATCCAACATCTCGCAGTCCCAACACAGATAACCTTTCCCGCACAAAATCTCAGGGCAGTACTTATAAAGTCTACTGCACAGTACTTCTGTGCCAATAACTCAAATTCCATCCATAGTAACCTGACTTTTCTATGTCCCCTGAATCTGAAATGGAACATCTAGAGTTAACAGCAATAAGCAAGGACATAAATTAATGGTTCCTGGAACTGCTTTGGCACACTGTAACTATCCAGAATTTAGTGGAAACTAGTGCTTGAACTTAATTGTAGTTTGAGCTCACACCAATATTTAGTATAAATACATGGATTTAGCTCTTCCGCTCCCAGTAGCACTTCTGGAGCAAAGAACCCACTCAGTCTGTTTCAGGGAATACTGTTGCTGTTCCTTGATGTCAGCACCATCCTGTAAAAGACAGAGAAATCCACTAACTTAGTCCTGGAAAGATGGAACTGCAAATTGAGTTCATTCCCACAGGAGAAATCATCCGTGTGATCAGTTGGAATGGAGAGTGCAAAAGTGTAAGCCTGTGTGTTTCTTATTGTTCTCTTTTCACTTCTTGGTTTGGAGTTAGTTATTTTCAGAATGAGCAATCTAGTCATCATTGTTCTGAGTTCAGGAGAAAAGTTAACGTGAGAAGACTAATAAGGCTACTGCAAAGACTCTTACTTAGAATGATTATGGCCATCTTTTCAATAGAAAATTTTTAAACTTAGCAGTAGTGAAAGGAAGAGTTACTGACCTGAGAATTAAGGAAATAGCAGAAGTGTTCAAAACAGTGTTGTACTAGTACACCACAGTGAGCATGATTTGTAATTGGAATGGTGTTATGGTCCAGGAGCACTCAGTTAGTTGGTTAATCACAATCTGGAAAGGGAATTTATAAAATAAGTGAAGGGAAGAAATTCAATTTCAAAGCCTCTTAGATATTCATTGCCCATATTGCTACTGGATTCATATTGCAGATATTGAACGCAAAGATTGGAAAATGGGGGTAGAGCAATATATCAGAAGAAAAATAAGATGAAAATTGCCAGCATCTTGGAAAACTGGATATCGGAACTAGTTACTTCATGACCACGTTACTGAATTATATTTAGAATCCTGTGTAGATGTGCATTATTAATGGAGAGCCAGTGCTGGTGGCTAGGTTTTTACCTGTAACTTAACACACAGAGTTAAATGCTTCTGAGTGCCTCTGTGTATTGTTTTTTAAAAAACTACACAATATATTGTGTATCTCACTTTTCAGGCCTCCACCTGAACAGAGCATCTGCTTTGTATTTAGATTGTATTCAAAGTATTCAACTTTCTAATATACGTGTACGTTTCATAGACAGGATCTAAAACAAAATGGGCAGTTCAGACACGTTAAAGCCTACAACATATTTTTATGTGGATTTTTGAAGATCAAGGGACAAATCATTGTTTTTCCTTTAATGTCAAGATATGCCTTGACTATGAAATTGCAGTTGTCAGTTTTGCTAGATTAAGAATACACTGCAACTAGTTATAGGGTGCTTTTCTTTTAGTAAATAAATCTCACTAATAAAAGAAATTGTTGTTTCACTCCTTCATATTTCTGTATTACTTTTTGTTTGTACATCCTAGAGCTACTCAGGACTCAATTGTGAGTGATTCAAGTTATTTCTAAAGTCATTTAAGCTGAATCATTTCATACCTAAACGCAGCTATGTACATTTGTCCCTGTCAGTCTATTTTAAGTGCCTATATGGTTTCCATTACCATGTGATCACAAGGCACTCTAATACGAAATACATTAAAGATTTGAGCAACCCCTGTGAGGAAGGATAGTACTGTTACCTCCGTTTTACAGACAAGAAATTGGGGCAAAAAGACACTAAGTAACTTGCCCGAGGTCATACAAGAAGCCTTTGGCGGAGCAGAGAACGGAATGTCTCTCCCATATCTCAGGCTAATGCCCTTAACCACTGGACCATCCTTTCTATCTTGCTATCTTTCTGCATACAGTAATATGTAAAAATAGCTTTCCATTTCCCTGCATGTAGTAATCAAACTTTATTTTACCCAGGCCTTAATTTTACTGTAAATTTCTATGATTGATGTTGCATTTATTAAATATCTCTGCAATACTGATAGCACAGTGCTGTCTTTCTCACAAAACTTCCTGTGCCTTCTTCCAGGCTGCTTTCATGCATAGAACACCCTTGCTGGATTGATGCATAAGCCCACTACACTTTCCTTCTACATATTCTTCCTCAAGATTCACTCTGCCACAGTACTTAATACATCAGCTGATTAGTGATGATTTTGGAAGTAGAATCAGGATAGTTGGCACTTTTACTGTAAATAATTTAAAATGGTACATTTGATAGTGTCCTTTCACCTTTTGTATGTCACTTTCCTTCTTCAATTGTAAGTTCTTTGAGGCAGGGACTGTTATTTATTTGTATTATTGTAGTGTCTAGGAGCCCCAGTCATGAATCAGGATTCTATTGTAGCAGGCACCCTACAAACACAAAGCAAAAGGACAGTCCCTTCCCCACAGAGCCTACAATCTAAATATAGGAGAAAAGACAGTGGATGGATACATATAGACTGATGAGGAAGTACAAGGAAACAGTGAGACAGTATTGGTCAGCGTAACAAACTCTGGTCTCAGCAGCGTAAGCATTGTCGAGTTTTTTGTAGGCTTCATGGCTAAGGAGAGTTTTAACGAGGAATTTGAAGAAGGGTAATGAGGTAGTTTTGTGTTGTTTACAGAGAGCTCTTCCCAAGCATGAGGGGCTAGCATGGAGAAAGCACAAAGGTGCTTGTTTGAAAATCCAGCATGTGGGCAATGGAAGTTTGCATTAAAAGCAGATTGGAGTCAGGAGTTGAAATTTCAATTCTGAATAAGAGATGATAGGTAAGGTGGCTGTCTATTGCCCATAATTTTTTTACTTTATTTTTAAAATCTCACAAATCTGCATGACACTTTTTGGTTTCCACATCTCTGAGAGAAGCATTGGGCCCACAGACCTCAGCAGTATTTTCATGAATGTTGCAAATACAAGACGCACAATCTTCCTGTATGTGTAGCTCCACAGGAAGTACTGCAGTAACAAGTGACATGATGATTTTCCCTGGGAACAGCTTGCTGAGGGACATATGAAAAATAATTCAAGGTTGTTGGTGACGTTCATGGAACAGCTCCAGGCAGTGGCGCGCCATTTCTGAACCCCAGAAAGGAGCATGGGCTGGTGGAATTGGATTAAAATGCATGTTTGGGATGCTCAGTGGATGCAGAACTTTGTTAGAGGCAAAAAGGCTTCCTTTAAAAAGTGTAAGTTAAATCCTATTGAGGAAAATAGAAAGGAGCATAAACTCTGGCAAGTGAAGAGTACAAATATAATTAGGAAGGCGAAACATGAATTTGAAGAACAACTAGCCAAAGATTTAAAAAAAAAAAAAAAAAAAAAAACCAGCAAAAAACATTTTAAGTACATCAGAAGCAGGAAGCCAGCTAAACGCAGTGGGGCCACTGGATGATCGAGATGCTAAAGGAGCACTCAAGGAAGATAAGGCTATTGCGGAGAAACTAAATTAATTCTTTGCATTGGTCTTCACGGCTGAGGATGTGAGGGAGATTCCCAAACCTGAGCCATTCTTTTTAGCTGACAAATCTGAGGAATTGTCCCAAAACCTTCCCTAATGACATCTCAATCTGGAACAAACTGATGAATTAAACAGTAATAACTCACCAGGACCAGATGGTATTTATTCAAGCGTTCTAAAGGACTCTATTATGAAATTGCAGAACTACTAACTGCTGTATGTAACCTATTATTTAAATCAGCTTCTGTACCATGACTGGAGGAAAGCTAATGTGACACCAATTTTTAAAAAAAGCTCGAGGCGATTCTGGCAATTACAGCCTTACTTTGGTACCAGACAAATTGGTTGAAACTAGTAAAGAACAGAATTATCAGAAACATAGATGAATACGAGTTGTTGGGGAAGAGTCAATGTGGTTTTTGTAAAGGGAAATCATGCCTAACCAATCTGCTTGAATTCTTTGAGGGGGGTCAATGAGCATGTGGACAAGGGTGATCCAGTGGATATAGCGTACTTAGATTTTCAGAAAGCCTTTGACAAGGTCCCTCACCAACCCTAACCCTAACCTTTCATCACCTGCCTAGTTCACTACACATCCTTGAATTTCTGAAGTGAATGAGAGAGGAGTCTCACATCTGATACCTTCACCCACTCAATGACCTTACATCACTTACTGTCCATGTTGTGCACTAAATGAAGCAGAATAGAAATAATACTATGAGCCTGTAATTAAAGCGTTCCAGAAGGGTTGCCATGTTAGTTTTTAGCAAAACAGTGAGAATCCTGTGACACCTTAAAGACTAACACTAACTAAGACTAACTGCCCAAATAAATTTGTTTGTCTTTAAGGTGCCACAGGACTCTCGCTGTAATTAAAGAGTGTATCATCATGTATACACACAAGGAGATGCAATTAAGGTTAATTCTGACATTTTCTTGCATTTGAGTGTTTGACTTTGCAACGTTAATGTTGTTCAAATGCAGTGTTTTTAATGGAATTATCTAGATTTAAAATAAAAACTGCAAAAAAAAACAACAACCAAACCCCCAAATTCCACCACATACAACTGCAAACTTATCTTTTACATAGGTCTGTAGAAGAGTTTGAACCACTGGGCTCTTCAGATTCTCTGCACATACTGCTACCACTTGTGGTGAGAGTAACCCTGTTAGCTGATAATGGTAGTCAGTTATTCTCTCTATGCATCAGCTGTTAGAAGAGGATACAATGCATCATTTGCAAGTAAGTTCCATAATTAATTGATAGATAACAGTGGAATGTTGGGGATCAGTATTTCTGGCTTCTCTTCCTGGCTCTGAGTGGAATAGGTTAAATTGCTCAAACGGTGGGGGACTAGAAGCAGGGGCTCCTGGATGATAATTTGTTTGTTCATCTTATATATCAGAAACTAAACTTTAAAAGGGGCCAGATTCATATGTATGCTGTTTTCCACTTTCCAGTGATGCCAAGCGCTGTAAAACCCATTTAACTGTAGGTAGGCTATATGAAACGTACCACTGAATTTGACCATGAGCCTTTTAGCTGCTACGGTTATGAAGAAAACCTACAAAATGTGACCTGAGTGTAACTTAGAGGTTCCCAAACTTTTTGCCAACACAATCCCATTTGAAAGAAGTATTTCCTCTCAGGACCTCCGACAGCATGGAGGATTGCAAAATGGCATCTTCCACACATTGTGACCTTGCATGCACTGTGCATACAATTCACTGGATGAATTATACCATTTTGCTCTACAGAATGGTGTCCTCTGCACAGAGAGACCTCACACATGGTGCGTGTGAGGTTGTGTTGTGCAGAGGATGCCATTTTGTAGAGCAAAATGGCATCATCCATGCATTGTGACTTCCCACACAGTTTACATGCGAAGTCATGCGATGCAAAGCAAAATGGCATCCTCCACACACTAGTGATTGCTGCAGCTCCAAAAAAGATTTTGCAACCCACAGTTTGGGAGCCACTGGTGTAACTGATGCACTGATGTCTGCCTCAGGGTGCAGAGATTCTGAAACTAAAGCTCTAAAAGGGGTGAATTGCACAATTCATTTCAGTTAGATGTTAATTTAAATGCCCAGTGGGTGTCATTTAAATGCCTATACTAACCGTATATTTGATCACTGCTGATCAAATCATGGAGGAAAAGAGAGGGAAAATATATAGTATGAAGTTGTGCACCATCTACTGTGAGTGACCGCTCACTGGAGCGAAATGAGTGTGTGGTGCTGCCATGTTCGTCCCAGGGTATTAGAGCGACAAGGTGGGTGAAGTAATATCTCTTATTGGACCAACTTCTGTTGGTGAGAGAAACAAGCTTTCAAGCTCACACAGACCTCTTCAGGTCCCTGGAAGATGCCACTGCTTATTCCTTCTCTTAATCAAGAAGGACCCAAGCCCCAGTGCCTAACAGGGCCCAGCAGGGCATTTCAGCTCCTCAGGAGGGGAGCCCAGCAGAGCATACAATAGATCACAAAGTTCAAAATACAGCTGTGTGCAGCTTCTCAAGTAGCTGGAGCTTGTTTTGTGGATAGAACTTGACGATATTATTGCCTTTTCCTCCAAGATTTATGTGAACTTCAGTTCTGCATGTGTATGTAACATGCTGGGGAGGGGAGTGAAGATCCCTATTGCTCCAAATAGCTGATGGCTAACTACACGTACGGGGACGATTCCTCCCATTGACTTCAGTGAAATTACCAGTGGCCTTGCCAAGAGTTTATCCTGCTGATGAGTCACACCCAGTAACAAATCAACGGGGAGAAGAGGTAAAACGATCTTTTCCATCTCCTTAGAAATTGTGTATGATACACTTACGAATGGGAGTACTCCTCAAAAGAGGCTTTTCTATTAAATAAGCTCATGTTATTGTTTATATTACAATAGCATCCATCAGTCCCAACTGAGAGTGAGTCCCCATTGACCTAGATGCTCTGTAAACACAGAATAAGAAACTATCCCTGTCCCAAAATTTTTACAATCTAAATAGAAAATACAGACAAAAGAATGGAGAGAAAAACAGAGGTATAGAAAGGTAAAGTGACTCATCTGAGGTCACACTGTATGTCAGTGTCAGAGATAGGAACTACTACTGTTCCAGGTCTCCCGACTCCCAGTCCCAGTACCTTGTTTGCTGGACTATGTGATGCTACCTTGCCTATTGTCTCTTATGCAAAAGAAGTTAAGTGCCCAAGACCAGGATGAATACAGGCTGAGAATGGTTATGGAGGCTGGATTAGGGTAAGTGCAGCATCATCGATCTACAGAAAGCCAGTCTGTGTAGGTCTGTGCACTATTCTGTGAGAAAAAAAATGTAAAATGATCCTTTTGCTTGTTTTAAACCAACCAAGGAAAAGTAGCAACTCTCTTTTTATCTTGGCTTCTGTTCTCAAGATTCTCATATTTAGATATTTATAAGTAGTAAGAGATTTCCTTTTTATTAAAAAGTTTACTTTCTACATTCAGACTCTGTTTGCAAGAGGGGAAGTATAGCTGTTTGGGGGCACCTAGGGGAAAGTGTGTAATTTCCCAGGTGACTGGGTCAGGGCTTGAGCTGGTTTGGTGTTTTATCATTGACAGGAGCCCCTAGATATTAAACCTGGCCCTTGTTGCTGCTGATTGCAGTTGGAGGAAGGGTTACATAAACACCGTACTGTACGATCTTCATTGCTGAGCAGATAAGAAAATTACTAGAAACACATCTTTTACTCTATGAAACCATGCTTTATGAATAGACTCCTTGCAACATTGCAATATTGAAATATCTGCCAGTCCAAAGGGTGACTGTGTAAAATGTAGCCCTGCCCAGTTTAAGGCGAGGGTGATCCGTCATTGGAGACTATTTTGGTTGACTGAACTCAACTTTTTTGCCTTTGTCCAGGTTTGTGTTTGGCATTTGTTTATGTGGCAGGTCCAGTGCAAACAAGCTCTCTTTGCTGCGAAGGAGGCGCGAGGGAGAACTGGCAGGGTGGTCGGAGGGATCCTCCTCGTCAGAGGCTCTGCTCAGTGTAGGAGGGTGTTTGCGAAGGTGAGGGGGGCGGGGGGGTCTCAAGCAGCCATTGATGTTCTATTTCCTATCACTGCCCGCTGCCCGGCCCTAGTCCACAGCGTACTGACAGGGCGGAGCCCCAGCCTGCTGGCGGCGAGACTCAGCCCTGGCCCTCGGGCGGGCTGTGCGTGGGGGGAGGGCAGAGATTTCGGTGCCCGGCGGCACGGGTACGGGAAGCAGCCCCTCCCCCCCCGGTCGCTGTCATCTCCGCTCCGCCCCCGGCCGCCGTTCCGCTAGCGGGGAGGGGGTTACATTCCACAGGGCCGGCCGGCCGGCGGCCCCCCCCCCCTCGAACTGTTTCCCGCCTTTCCCGGCCGCCTCCTGCCGCGTTGGCTGGTCCGGCCCCGCCGGGGCGGGGCGGGGCGGGGCGGGGGAGAGGGGGAGACCCGCCCCGCGCCGCGGCCGCCCGCCCCGCCCCGCGCCGCGCCGCGCCGCTCTGACGGCAGCTGAGGGCTGAGGTAGGGCGGGCAGCGACGTCCCGCTCCTCTCCGCATGCTCGGCGGTCGGGCATGCTCCGAGCGAGGAGGGCGCAGACTCCGATGTGTGGCTGGCGGTGACGAGCTCTGCCTCCGTCCCCGGACTCCGCTCCTGCCGCTCCAGAGCAGGAGCCCGCGTCCCGCCTGCACAGGTAGGAGAGGGGAGCGCTCTGCGTGCGGAGAGCCCCTCGCCTGGCGTGGGGGGCCGGCGGGGGTAGGAAGCGGAGCGTGTTCCGGGCCCCTCCGGCCGTGGTCCTGGGAAGTCTGAATGGAAGGGGGGAGGGGGGCGTTGTGACGACTAAGTTTCACTTTCTGCGTTGTAAAGCGAGAGAATGAGCACGGCTGTGCCGTACAGCCCGCGGAGCTGTGCGCCCTCCCGCAGAGCGAGCGAGCGAGCTCCCCTCAGGCCCACTGCCGCTCCCAGCCCCCTGAAGAGGAGGGGACAGTGTCAGCCTTGAGGCTGCTCTCTGTCTGTGTCTGTCTGTCTGTCTGTGCTGGGAGACGTCACCCGCCTCTGGGGCCAGCCTGTCCAGCGCGATACTTCTCCCACATTTACACACAACATAAGTGTGTGTGTGTGTGTGTGTGTGTGTGCGCGCGTGCTCATTTGGTTCTCTCCGGCGGTGCACAATGCATATTTCGTGTCAAGAAAATGTGTTCTTTTAGTGAGTTTTGGGCTGCTTTAGAAATACGTGCTCTTGGGAATAGCAATGGAAGCTGCGAGTGAACTTCTGTAGATGAAAGATAGATCCTGTGGTTCCTCCCCATGAGACTCTCTAAGTGGTAATAAAACTGAATGCAAAGGGCAAAATTACCAATCTACCATTTCCAAAGTTAAGAATGCTTTTGTGAATTCTTTAAAACTCCAGTATAGAATTAAAAAATTCATCTCAAAGAGATGATGGTGTTTTCCTCAGATAATCAGCAACATTTTTTCACTCCAAAATGTTACATATTGCATTACTATTCTGTCTATATCCTAACACCCTAAATTGCTTTAATTAACACATTCGGAATGAATTCCCAAGAGGACGTGTTCTTCAGGACAGTGTGAGTCTTAGCACACATTAATAACATCATCTAGAGAGATAATTAGGAGAAGGGTGTGGCTGGGTGCAGAGGAAGGAAGCTGGCTGTGCTTTTGCTATAGCAAAGGTGATAATGGCATGTAATTTACAAAGTTTTGTTGTATTCCTTAGTATGGTAAAGAATGTGTGTTTGTATGTGTGTGTCTATTTTAGGTATTTATATGGCTCCCATTGTGTGCCTTGGTGACAAAATGCTCTTTTCTGGATGGCTCTTAAACTGTGTTGGAATAATAATACTTTGCTCTTATTTAGCACTTTGCAGCACAGTATAAAGGAGGGTCAGTATTGTTATTCCTATTTTACAGATGGGGAAACTGAGGCACAGAGGTGACATGACTTGTCCAGGGTTTACATGACAGGTTAGTGGCAGAGCGGAAAATAAGATCCAAGGGTCATGGCTCCCAATCCAGTGCCCTAGCAGCAGCACCATGCTGCTCACTTCACAGTCATAGTCCCACATAAGTGGATATGATTATTTGTAAATAACAATAATTTAAGGAAAGTATCTGACTAGTCTGCAGAAAGAGTGCATCTTGTTTTAATTATTTGAATCTTCTCCCCAGTAATATGACTTCAGTTTCTTTGTATTTTCATGAGTTTACAGAAAGAAAATGAACAGGGGACCGGTATGGAAAGCGTTGCGTATTATAGTTAACGTAAGGCTTTGTTTGGGAATGGGCAACTCCCTCCATCACTCCAGATAGATGGCAAATGCGTTTAGTTTTCAGTGTCTTTGGACTGACTCAGTAAAATTCTCAGATTGATGGGTCAAGCAGCATGTCTAGAGGTAAGCAAAGCACCAGAGCAATCTGGAGAGAGTGGATTGTTCTTGCATCTTCTAGTGTTGGGCAAATTTTTTTTTTTTTTTAATTTTATCTCCGTGTTAGATACTTGGATACAGCCCTATGTTTTTGTGATGGCTTATGCAGAGTATGGCAGATCCTGTCCAGCTCTCTGTCCAATTGTAGCCATGTCTATTTCATTGTGGCTGTTGAGCTTTGTGTGCATACTGTCCTGTGTGGCTAACACCATAGAGAGTGGCTTTTTTTCTTCCTTTGAGTCTGGAATGTTAGGTCCAAGGAGCTGAGGAAATCCATGTGATGTAGGATCCTTCATTCTAGTGAAGGGAACTGTTTTGCTTGTATTGTGTTTTCCCCCTAATTGATAGCAGGGAGACTTATTTGGTCTAGGATGTATATTCAATAGGAATTGATCATGACCTATATGCAAGAAGTGGTAGAAGTAAAACCAATGTCATTTAGGCCTCCTAGCACTCCCTCTTTCAGTTGAATCTAACCCCAGTTGAGGAAGCCAGTGTTTGGTGTAGGTTGAGAGGAAAACCATGCTCTAAAAGCTAAGGGCCATGAAAATAAATAACAGAAGAAATCCAGTTTTTCTTTCTTTTAAACATGAACTTAAAATCTATGGAGACCTTCATGCAATCCTAAAAGCATCTCTTCACTGTTACAATAGGACTAAAGCTTTCAGCTCTTGTTTGTTTTGTTATTTTATTTATCATGTGGTAATGTCTAGATGCCTCAACAGTGATCAATGCCTCATTGTGCTGGGTGCTGTAAGAACACTGTGAGGCAGTCTGTGCCCCAGAGTTTTCTGTCTAAACCGATAAGCCACACAAAGTGTGGGATGGGAAACGAGGTGAATGAAGTCTGGGTCACACAGTAGGTCCGTAGCAGAACCAGGCATAGAACCCAGGTCTTGAGTTCCAGTCCACTCATGGTTTCTCAGCCTGGGAATTGTGAACTGGTCCAGGGAGGTCACAACCATCTCCCTTCTCTTTTATGGCTAGATGGAAGGTTCTGAATTTTTTTTTCTGTTGTAACATGGAGTCACAGTATGGAAAAGGTTGAAAACCTAGAGCACCTTGCCCTCCCCATTTGAAAGAATGAGTAGATGATTAGCACTTTTCAAAACAGCCACTGACTGCTCTAGGATATTCTGACGTCTGGGTTAGAAATGCCAGTATGTAACTGAAGGAAAAGAAGTAGAAACACTAGCTTTAATATTTCACTCAGTAGGTCACAGCAGAATTTACTACCTTGAGGCAACTTTCCATATGGGCCCTTTGTGAACAGTGAGATTGGAACTCTGAGATCCCATCTTCACATGCCAGACAATCACAATTAAAGCCATATTTATATACAGCTGAAATGTAGTTGCAGTGAAACCAGTTTATAACGTTGCTTGACTCACTCAAATCACCTGAAGAAGAGCTTTCTGTAAACTTCTGTCTTGTCACCAGAAGTTGGTCCAATAAAATAAATTACCTCACCCACCTTGTGTCTCACTCAAATTATGTTAATCTCATGTTTGGAAACCTGTTTTTGAGACTAGGCAGAACTTCTGTTGGTGTACAGTAACTTGGGACTGGACATTCTGCACAGTGTAGTGTGTCTGAGTTCTGTAACAAATCAACATCTGTAGGCTGAAGTCAAGCAAAGTGTCTTTCTCCAAGTTTGTTGCATTGTCCCATCTGGCTAGTTGTCTTTTCTTTAAGCCCTGTCCATGCTATGACTTTTAACTGTTTGTAACCAATTAGTGACATGGGAAGCTCTAACCATGATTTGTGTCCAGTCACAAACTTAATACTACAATAGTAACCATAGCAGCTTACTTTGTCTCACCCTTTCTAGTGGTCTAGGTTGGTATGTGGTTGTCTTTGTGTAATGAAACAAAACACTCTTCGTTTGCTGCATAACTGGGACCATCCTCACTGTGCCTCAGTAACTGGATTGATCGATCCTTCTGGCTCTGTTTGCTGTAGGGCATCCCAGAATGCATTGGCCATGTCCTCTGGGCACTCTTTCCTTTACCAAGGCAGTGTGGGATAGCTCCCCAGATTTTGCCAGAATGTACTTACACAGACATGCTGAGACAGTGAGGTAGCGTAAATATGAAAACATCAACAAAGTTTGTGTTATGATAAAAGCTACTAGGTGGACAGAATTCTAACAAGTGTTTGTTGTAACTGAGTAATATGTGTCATGTTCTGGTGGCAAAAAAAAAAAGCCTCAATATTGTTCCAAGGCTGCCCTCCACTTTTTCAGGGACATTAGTTACCTTGATAACTTGGGTCAATAACACTTGCTGTATTGCAGTTTACACAATCTGTACTCTCTGGTTTACTGTGGTCTTCCCCATACCAAAATTATCTGCTAGGGAGTGGTAGACAGTCTCCAGAGTGCTGGGGAACACTTTCACGCACAGGGACGGCTATCATTGGTAGCTTTTCTTCTATGCAACAGCTGCCCATTCTGCACCCCCATTCAAAAGTGCCCTTGGCAATTGACGTGTGTCCCACCTGGTCATTATCAGTTTGGACTCAACAACACTGGCCCACCAGCTGATTGAGCTAAGTCTGGCTCATTCTTTATCCTCCCTGTAGTTCAATTCAGCAATGTATGAACACAAACTTTAGCACTTGCCTCTGCCTTCTTGTTAGATGGCACATTGGAGTGCTCTGGGTGCTGGTTTCTGTCCTGGTTGGCTTCTAAGCAATAAAATCAAGGAGGTGGAAGAAGTAGCAGCTTTTAGTGATGGGAAGGTCTCTATGATACCAAATAGACACACTGACTTCTGTGGCAAAGGAATTATGATTTTTGGAATTATGGGTTTTGCCTGAGAAATCCCCTAATCTTAGGTAGAAAGTGGAGGTTGTCTGAAAAAAAAAAATACCCATAGTTCTTGGCATGGGCAGCTGCTGCCAAGGCGCAGTAAAAGATCTTCATTGAAAGACAGAATGCTAGGAGTGAACACACAAACACAATTATGATGGCAGACGATCTGCTGTTTGGACGTATATTGAATCTTGTAAGTTGCAGCTGATTAAACAGGCCATGCCTCTAACCAGTTATAAAATTATGATTTCAGCCACAGTGTGGATGAGACCTTTCTGTCACCACTTTATCAAAGGTATTTGAGTGTCTTCATTTAGCAACAGTATTCTTGCATCTAGCCTGAGGCTCAACCCTTACAAAGGGCAACAATGGGCATAGATCTGTTGTTTTAAGATAATGTGTGCTTGTAACAGCCGAACAGCCTTTGGAAAGAGGTTGAGTTCAAGAAGGCCTTTGCTTCACAAATATTGAAGTTGCAGTGACTTTTATGGAGCTATGATACTTTGCACCAGTTGAAAATCTGCCCCTAAGTGTATTTGGCTGCTCAGGTTAAAAAGAGCAGTTGTCTAAACCAACATAACAGCGTTACCTAAGTTTAAAATTCAATTGTATTCTTTATTTCCATGAACTAAGAATTTAAGAGTAGCCTCTGGAGTTTTCATGACCACTTTCTCATTAACAGGACATTTCTGTCAAAGAAGGAATTTACATGCCTTTCAACAGCAGAGAGCTTGATGGGAGTAGAGGACAGAAAAGTATGAAAATTAGGGTGTGTGACCTCTACTAGTATGATTGTCATTCAAAATTTAAAAATTTAGATACTACAGTTTTCTGTAGTATAACAGGAAGATCCTGGTCTGTTTAATCTCTGAAGATGTTAAATTCCATCTGCAAACCTCAGAAATAGGGGGGAAATTCTTTTCCATTCTGAAATATTTCTCTGTGTAGTGCAATGACTTGGGTTTTTTTAAACTTGCTAACAGTTACTAATACATTTTATATTGTACAGTCTGCAGTGAGTCATTGTTTACTCAGGGAAATAGCTTTCAACAGCCAGACTTGTTTAATTTTCATAACTAAAATATGCAATTCCACACATTGTAGGGCACCATTCTATAATCAACTTTCTGTTTAAAAAAACCGGTAACTGATATATTTAAAACAGTAAACAATGGGGCATTAATAGTTATATTTCTGCAGTTGAAATTTCTAGTTGCCATGGTTGTTGATGTGGCCAACAATGCAGCTTTAAAAAAAAATATTATTATACAATCAGAGGTATTAAAGGTTATTAGAGAATTTCCATAGACTCCTATACATTGCAGACAGAAAACTTTGTTCTGTCTGCTATCTCCAGTCTTCTGCTCCCAGTACCTTGCAGGCAGTTCAGAACTGCTGCTTCTGTGTACTGGCAGGAAAAGCAATGCCTACAGATCAGCCTGCCAGAAGTTATGTCTCTCACTTAGAACTTGGATGGCAGTACAGACACCACTTTTGCTTCATTTTCTTCTAGCAGCAAAGGTTAGCAGGGAGTGGTTTATTGTTTTTTCTGCTTAACCGTTTCTTTGTTTGTCATTTTGTGGTAGCAGAAATATTTTCTTGTTAGAGACCACATGTGATTTACCCTCCCACTCATTGTGTTTATCAAAGTCACAATAATATTCAGCATGTATACAACAGATACTTTTCAATGCACTATACAAATGTTGTCTGGTAAATGCAACACCGGTGAGGTAGATATTAAGTTTGCAGATAGGGGTGGAAAATGGAGGCAGCAGACAGCACCCTTCTATTGAAAGAGTGCTTGGACATTTTGACAAAATGTAAAACTCTCTTCTGAAGATATTTCAAATCTCCTTTTGACTTGTACATTTCTGAGGTTCATGATCAGTTTGTCCTCATCCCCCAAAGCTATGAAATACAACATCATAATTACCGGAAGGAACAGTAGGAGATTCAGAGTAACAGGGCAACTGAAAAAGCTTAGAAATCTTAATGGAGTCACCTTTATAATCTGTCTCAACGTGCAGAAGGAGAAGAAATTTATTAAGTTTTTCTCTACCTGGCAGACTTTTTGAGTAAATGCAACACTGTAATGTTGCAAGACCTTATGGTATTCTCCAGGGCCTTAGAGTGGAGATGAGAGGAATATATTAAGGGGAGAGGTCACGACAATAAACAAAAATTCACAGAAGCTGTGATCTCTCCTTGACTTTTACTAAAAATAACTATCTGTGATAAAATGGGGAGGGGGAGGATGAGAGCAGCAGGGCATGGTCCTCCCCCACTGCCTGCAGAGGGTGGGAACTGAGGGTCAGGGCTGGGAGCTCTGGTTCTGCAGACCCCCTATGGCAGCTCCCAGCTGCAGGTGGGGGCCGCCACTGCGGAGCTACAGGGGCCTCCCAGGGCGGCTGGGAGCTCTGGGTCCCCCGTCGTAGGTGGCTGGGGGCTCCGAGCTGAAAGGGCTGCCCACAGCAGCTCCGAGCTCTGGGTCACCCCTGCTACCTGTGGTGGCTGGGAGCTACAGGTGTTGCCAGCGGCTGATGGGAGTCTTGGCTGCCTGTCATGGCTGGGAGCTCTGGGGACCCTCCAGGTGTCCCCTGCTGCTGGCTGCCACTCTAAGGTCTGGATCCCCTCTCCCCCCCCTCCCATTTCCCGCCATGGAGGCAGAGAGCTGTCCACTGACAGCTTTTGCCCTGTCACATTCCCCCCCCCCCCCCCCCCCCCCCCCCCCGAAGCAGAAAATGTCACTGAGGTCTCAGGAAGTCACGCATTTCATGACCTTCGTGATATAATTTTATCCTTAATGATGTATGCTAATAGAAAGCCAGCCTGTTAGCTGCTCATTTACTATTAAAGCCCCAATTCAGCAAAGCACTTAACACACAGGCTTAAGTCTAATTGAAGACAGTGGGACTAAAGCACTGTCCAATATGTTTCATTTGAAAATTTCCTTTAGACTGTGCCTAAATTGGGTGTTGACATGCATGCATAATGCAAAGAGGAAGAGCTTACAGGCTCTTTATAATAAGACAAGTCAGGGTGAATGTACAATGCCTAACTTCCAACATATCCCTTTTATTTATGTATGATTTATTAATCTACTTCTTTCTAGAACTGTTTGAGTTTTTCTTTTAAAAAAAAAAGTACAGATGGGTGGAGCCTAACAATAGCACCCAGTGGGAATGCAGTTGGGGATTTTAATCCTGACCCTGCTGATTTCAGTTCAGGCTGGCAAATGAATGCATAGGGCCTGGAAACAACATCACACAGAGCCTTGAGAAAAGCAACAAAATTTGCTGTTGATTAAACACGTGTAATAGGGTTTCAGATTACCCTTAATCTTAATTAAAACCAAGTTCTATTCTGAAAATTGCCTGTGTAGGATTGACTCTATCTTGCTCAAAAAAGAAATCTTGGAGGCATCATGAATAGTTCTCTGAAAACATCTGCTCAATGTGTAGCACTTGTCAAAAAAGCCAACAGAGTGTTAGGAAATATTAGGAAAGGGATAGATAATAAAACAGAAAATATTACAGTGCTGCTATATAAATCCATGGTACATCCACATCTTGAATACTGTGTACAGTTCTGGTCTTCCCATCTCAAAAAAAAATTAGAATTGGAAAAGGTGAAGAAAAGGGCAATGAAAATGATTAGGGGGATGGGACAGCTCCCATAGGAAGAGAAAAAGAGTGGGACTGGGCACCTTAGAAAAGATATAATTATAACTAAGGGCGAAATGTTAGAGGTCTCTAAAATCATGGATGGTGTGAAGAGAGTGAACAGGGAAGTGTTATTTACCCCTCTACATGACACAAGAGCTAGGGATCACCTGATGAAATTAACAGGCAGCAGGTTTAAAACAAACAAAAGGAAGTATTTATTCACACATTATGCAATCAACCTGTGGAACTCATGGGATGTTGTGAAGACAAAGTATAACTGAGTTCATAAAGGAGTTGGATATATTCCTGGAGGATAGGTTGGTCCATCAGTGGCTATTAGCCAATATAGAAAGGGATGCAACATCATGTTCCAGATGTCCCTAAACCTCTGACTGTCAGAAGCTGTGACTGGATGAGACAGGATGGATCACTCTAAATTGCCCTGTTCTATTCATTCCCTCTGAAGTATGTGGCATTGGCCACTGTCAGAGACAGGATTCTGGGCTAGATAGATCGTTAGTGTGACCCAGTATGGCCATTCTTATGCTCATCTGATTTGCTCCTTGTGTATATTCAATCAGATTTGCTTGCTTTAGTAACAAAACAGTGCTTATCACTTAGTATTCCTGTTAGCTGAGTTGGCTGTGCAGTGTGTGGGAGCATGGGATTCTTTTGCAGCTTACACAATTAGCAGAACTATTAAAATAATTTATTATTTCAGGGCCAGATTCTGCCCTCATTTACATCTGTACAACCTTCTAATGTAGTGGAACCACACTCCTTATGACAAAGTTGAGGAAAATGAAGGCTCAGCTATATGAAAGGATATGTCAGAATACGTGAAGCCACAGGCCTTGGCTGTGTCTTGATTTCAAATAGTTTTGCCTTCTAGTTTCAGCTGTGTATAGTTCTGGTTTGTAGAGTCAATTAAGGAAAATGTTTCTTTGGGTTACTTGAAATCTTTGTCTGTACAGAAATACGGATGAGGACTGATGCCATCTATGTCATTTAGGTGTCATCTGTCTTAATAATTTTCTTGAAAGACACTGGGGGGATGATCTATAAGCTTGCTGTTGCAGAAATTGGAGAGATTGCCACCTAGGCCTCTTACTCAGGGAGTGGAGAAAATTAGGAGCAAATTGGAATAATGGATCCAGAATGAGAGAGGGGCAGCCTTGGCACCTTTTGAGGCATTTTTCAGGTTCATGTGAATCCTAGAGTCCCTAAAAAGTGTGAACTCATTGAGATGAAAGATGTAAGGACAATATCATTGCTGGCTGTGATGATGATATGAATAGCCAGTTGAGCAGTGCAAGTAATGTATAGATTGGTGACGTTTTCAAGCCAGCTGTTTAATTGGGAGGTATTTCTGTAGTGTAGACACATCCTACATCAATTAAAGAGATTTTTTCATAGAAGATATGGGTTGGAAGGGACCTCAGGAGGTATCTAGTCCAACCCACTGCTCAAAGGAGGACCAACCCCAACTAAATCATCCCAGCCAGGGCTTTGTCAAGCTGCACCTTAAAAATCTCTAAGGATGGAGATTCCACCACTTCCCTAGGTAACCCATTCCAGTGCTTCACCACCCTCCTAGTGAAAATGTTTTTCCTAATATCCAAACTAGACCTCCCCCACTGCAACTTGAGACCATTGCTCCTAGTTCTGTCATCTACTACCACTGAAAACAGCCTAGCTCCATCCTTCCTGGAACCCCCTTTCAGCTAGTTAAAGCTGCTATCAAATCCCCCCTCATTCTCCTTTTCTGCAGACTAAACAAGCCTAGTTCCCTCAGCTGCTCTTCATGGGTCATGTGCTCCAGCCCCCTAATCATTTTTGTTGCCCTCCACTGAACTCTCTCCAATTTGTCCACATCCTTTCTGTAATGGGGACCCAAAACTGGACACGGTACTCCAAATGTGGTCTCACTAGTGCCAAATAAAGGAGAATAATCACTTCCCTCGATCTGCTGGCGATGTTCTTACTAATGCAGCCTAATATGCCATTAGCCTTCTTGGCAGTAAGGGGCACACTGTTGACTCGTATCTGCCTTCTTGTCCACTGTAAGCCCTAGGTCCTTTTCTGCCAAACTGCTGCCAAATCAGTTGGTCCCCAGTCTGTAGCTGTGCATGGGATTCTTCTGTCCTAAGTGCAGGACTTTGCACTTGTTCTTGTTAAATCTCATCAGATTTTTTTGACCCAATCCTCCAATTTCTCGAGGTCACTGTATCCTATCCCTATGCTCCTGGGTATCTGCCACTAACCCCCAGCTTAGTGTCATCTGCAAATTTGCTGAGGGTGCAATCCACCCCATCCTTCAGATCATTAATGAAAATGTTGAACAAAACTGGCCCCAGGACTGACCCCTGGGGCACTCTGCTTGTTACTAGCTGTCAACTAGATATCGAGCTGTTGATCACTACCTGTTGAGCCTAATGATCAAGCCAGCTTTCTATCCATCTTATAGTCCATTCATCCAACCCATATTTCTTAAACTGACTAAGAAGAATACTGTGGGAGACCATATCAAAAGCTTTGCTAAAGTCAAGGTATATCACGTCCACATCAATGGAGTTAACCTATCTTTCTGAGAGGAGATAGCTAGGTCAACAGACGAGTCCTTCAGTTGACCGAGCCACGTCTGCTCCCAGGAGTTAGATTAACCTAACTATAGTGCTCACATTCCTAAGCCATGAAGCTAGGTTGATTTTTAAGTTTTGAGTGTGGATCAGGCCTGAGTTTGGGGAGTAGTGTCCTGATATGAGGAGGGCAATGAGGGAAGTGAGAACAAATTGGAGAAAGCATAGTAAAATGAAATTGGAGGGACCAATTGCAGTTACCAGAGAACGTTTGTCCTGGAGAATGGAGGCATAGTGGTCCTTTCCTGGTTTTTTTACTACATGGAAATTAATAGAAAATTAGGTGTGGGCTGAGGAAGAGAGACTGGCAGGCCAGTGTCAGAAGCAGTAAACCATATATGTCTGGTTCTTGCAGCGTAGGCACCATGAGGAGAGTAAATGCAGAAATGCCAAGCTTGGAGTGATGTACAGTTCTGGATGTGGAAAATTCCAGAGATAAGAGGATAACGGATCTATCCCACTGAGCTTAAACCAGACCACCTGCCAAGAGTCAGTGTGTGCTTTTGCTATTCTATGTTCAACTGGATTGTGTGAGAGGTTCCTTCCAAATCTCAGTTACTGACTATATTTACCTGGCGATTAGTGCTATTTAACCTTCTTTTTCTGCTCAGATTGAGCCACACTGAGGATTTTTCTGCTTGGTTCAATGTTCTGTATGTTCAAGCTAAAGCCATGGGAATTCAGAAAATGCTTTTGTGTGACTCTTCTCCCGCCCCTCCCACTCCCCCCCTTCCCCCCCCCAGGCTTTAGCTAAATTGGCTTTTTGTCATCAAGTGAATTTTTGTCTGAAATATTAGTTGTCGGCCATCTAGTTAAGCAGCGTCTCTGAAAAGATCTCATTGGTGCAGATGAGGGAGGGGCACTGCTTTTTAAGGCATATCAATGGAAAGGAATATTTGTACAATTTAGACATTACTTTGAGAGGAACAGTTCTGCTTGTAGTAAACTTTCCTTCTGCTTTGGGTAAGTGAGGAAGGCAGGTTATAGTGCATTCAGACTAGAAATAGCCATAATAGGATTGTTATCTTGCCTTCTATTTTACATATTGTATTTGGGTTGGCTAACTTCTCTAATGCTGTGCTTTGAGAGGCGCTGGTAACTCCACACTCTCTCAGGCCTTGATCTAGCAGACCTTACATGCAGGCCACTTAACCAAACTGCCAAGTGTGTAGACAACACAAGTGTGCTGCAGAGTGTCAGGGGAAAAAAATAAGAATCAGGGTTTAATGCAGTCTGAGTTGATAGGTCTGCAATCCCAATCTCCCAAGAAGTTAGAGAGATCTGAATGGGTTGGTCACTGGCATGAAGGCAGTAACGAAACAGTAAGAAGTAGCTGTTTCCTTTCTTCCCAGTTGACAAATAAAGCCCAGCCAGAACAATTCCCAGTCCTGGGGCATTTTCCTATAAGTGCAGGGCATAGGTGTATGCACTGGGGAATGTGGTGGTCATGTGTATATATATGAGAGGGAGAGAGAGAGATATTGAGATTTTTTCATACAGTCAGATATTTTACATGGTTGATCTCCTGACTTTGGAACTTTTGGTGGACTCCCATCATTTCTAACATTTGTTTCCGGGACACAACTGTAAGAAGAATTTGTGGATCATTCACATCCTGGGAGATTGTGGTGATTTTAAATCACATACCTCAGTTTTCAAGGTCTCAAAAGATTGAGGGCTGAGCTAAGCAGTCAGAACCCAGGGAGACCCTGTATCTTTTCAAATAACCTTTTCTTCCCCCAAGAAGTGCCCACCTTCAGTTGTCTATTGTGGGAATACATCTTCCCATTTTTTCCCCATTGGGTGTCTTCAGGGGTCATTTTCTGTTCACTCTTTGCATAGTGAAGAAATGCCATCCCTTCCCCCTCCCCCCCAGTCTGTGGGAAGGGGTGTGGCTGGCTGTGTGCACATAGCATTTAGTATTTGTTTAACCCTTGAAGGCAGTGGTAGTGAGGTAGAGGCTGCTTCTGGGGAAGTGTAGTAGGGGTAAGACAACTACAGGTTCTGGGGTTGCATGGGATTTAGACCCCCTTAACTAGTTATCACTGAGCTTGGCCATCTGTTTGGAAAGCAAGTTGTGATTTAGCTGTTTTCTAGATTTTGATCATATTGTTTAAGATGTACAAGATTTAAATTTTGTTTATTCCATCTCATTACATAAAGCTTCCAAGTAGCCACTTCTACACAGAGCCCAGGATCAATATGCTGAAATGTTTAACTCTGCAGCCCCCACACTTATGTAGAAGGCGCTCAGACTGTTTTATCTTATGTGCTTTAAAAAGTTACTAACACAGGAATCAGTAGGTTTTCTGGATTAAACTGTGCAGAAGGGTTAGAGTTTGTATGTGACTGATCTTGTGATCCATTTTCTATCCCAATAATTCCCCAGAATGTGGAATTTGTAAGACCATCAGACAACTGTGCTCTCCTTGGACTGCCTGTTACATATAAAAGGAATCCTGGGAATGTGAAGGACTCCCTGTCTGGCTTTTCATCCCTGTGAGCTTTCTTCCCTTTCCCCTCCAATATATATTGTTGGAGGGGAAGCAGACAGGAGGAATTTCTGATCACACAAAAAATGCCCATCAGCTTACTGTGCTTTTCCACTCCTCCCCCATTTTGGAAAGTGTGATTAAAGTCAGCCCTCCGTTCCTGACTGCACGAACCATGCACACACAGACGCTGATGCCAGATTCCCTTCATTCCATGCTTCTGACTTCAAGAAAGGCTTGCTCTGACAAGCTGGAAATGGAGGCCGTTGGCTCTGTCTATAACCCAAAGGCTACCTCTGCACTAGACCTTTACCTTAAAACTTCCCACCAATGCAGCTCTACTAGTAGGAGCACTAGCGTAGATAAGGTGCCAGCAGCCACTGGTACCTTAAGCACCGTTTTGTGTAACCCTTTCAGAACAGTCTAGATAATAGGGTAATAAAAATGTCATTAATCTCTGCCACCATATCTATATAAGAGCTACTGCTACCCCTCCTGGCAATCAGGCACCTAGCCTAGGGATATCACTTCTAATATCCAGGTGGTGCTCAAATCTTGCTGTTTTTTCCTTCACAAAACATTTACAATCTGTGTGTGCCTGTCCTCACCTGTCGGTGCTTCCTTATCTCCCTCCCACCTTGATTATTGTTACCATCTCCTCTCCAAACGCCCTGACACTCACATTGCCTCTCTCCTATCCATGCAGCTGCTGAAATCCTCTTTCTTGTCTGTCACTTTGACCACAGGGACTCCCCGCTCCCCCACCCTTTGAATCCTTCCACTGTCTCCCCATTTCAAGACATCAAGTGCAAGCTTCTTGTCCTCCTCTTCAGGACCTTTCACATCTCTGCCCCTCCCTGCTTGTTCATTCCTGTCTCTTATCGTATCACCTCTCCTGCCACCTCCGCTCTGCAAATGATGCCAGTTTCATCCTGTTAGCTTGTCACACAAACATCTCTGCAACTTCTTTCAGGCAGCCCATTATTCATGGTACTCAGTGTCTTAGCTTCTCCTCCAGTCTCATTTCTGCCAATTGATGCTGAGAGGGGCATTGGGAATAACTGGTATTTTATTTATAATTATTGGAAGAGGAATTACACAGTGTTTGTTTATATAAAATTGTGTATATTTAATTATATCTTCCCATCCCACTTTTCATAGTAGTTTTCTTCTTGGATTGTAAGCTGTTTGAGGAAGGGAACATGTTTCCATAAATATCTGTATAGCAGCTGACACAATAGGGTCCTGATCCTGTTTGAGGCCTATGAATGATATTGTAATATAAATATTTAATATTAAAGAGATCAGTTATATTTTTACATGTATAACACAATTGTTATGTTTTAACATACTAGCCTGTGTGATGCCATTATAAATTTAATGAAAAACTATACATAGTTCATCCATACATAGGAAACTGTAACAAGCAGAGATTGACTGAGTGTAGGCATGATGCCTATGGTGCGAACTTTCTTTCCCTGAAGCAATATCTCTAGTATTGGGCTTCCTCACAGCAGTGCCTTGTCAATGCTATTTTAAGATTTCAGAGGATGTGTACATGAATACATTTGCTCTTCTATAGAGCACAGGAAAAGGCCTACTGGTATCAAGTACCTACAGAGTACTTTACAACTACTTAAGTCTTACAGTAGCTCTGTAGTAGGTAAGCACTATTATTCCCATTTTAAGAGAGGGATGGATGCACAGAAGTTAAGTGATTTAACCCAAGATCACCTACCAACTCAGCAGCGTGGGGAGGAGAACCCAGTAGTCCTAACTTAATTCTCTGTTCTGACCACTAAACCATACCATGACATTGTGCAGAAGAAAAAACATACTTTCCTTTTACCTTGCTAATACTCAGAAAAAAGTGCAGTCTGGAAGCAGTGAAGTGGGAGAATGTGCTGCCAGTGCTATAATTGAGAATTCTGAAGGGGAGACTGGCATTATGAAGAGCAGCTGTTTGTGTTTCACCTGTGTGGCTCATTTATCATGCAGCATGTGTAACACCAAGTGGCACCCTCATAATTGTTGAGGCTTCTTTTTACCATTTATTTTAATTATCAGTGGCATTATTGCAATTCACAGTGATGAACATCAGTGATCCAGGTAACAAACCCATAGAGCTTTCTATTTTCTATTTTTTTTATTTAACTTAATTAATTAATTTATTTGTTGTTACCTCTTGCCAGACAAGAAATTTTGTTCTAACTAAACCAAACCCTCTGACTTCTCTTTCTTTCCTTTTCTCCCTGAGTATGTCAAAGGGGTGAGGTGAGTCCATTGCTTAATCTGGCATAATTGAAGTCAATGGCAAAACTCCCATTAAGAACATGAGAACGGCCATACTGTGTCATACCAGTGGTCCATCTAGCCTAATATCCTGTCTTCTAACAGTGGTCAGTGCCAGATGCTTCAGAGGGAATGAACAGAACATTTGCTTCAGTGATGCAGGATCAGGCTCAAAGTCTCTCTCACCCATGGTGCTCTGACTCATCATCTTACACACTCCTCGGTTGATTGGAAGGGAGCTGTAAAGGATTTTTATGGCATTTTCTTTGAAAACCTCTAGCACCTCCATTCTTCACAGCAGATCATTGATATTTGGCAAGTGGCTTTTCTTTGACTTATGAAATTCCATTTAGCTTTTGCTGAGATATAAACGATTGAAAATAACAATTTTCCTTCTTTCATTTGTGCACCTTGGGGAAAATGTTTGCATCCTGACAAAATAACTACATCCACAAACCTAAGGCCAGGCTTGTGTCCTGGGAACACCTGGGAGCTGCTGGAGCAAAGTATTTGGGAAGGGGAAGTTCTCTCCCCTGGTTTGTATTCATAATGAGTCTTTATGTAATTACATACTATTTTTTTTCCCCTCAGAACTTCCATCTCATTCAGTTCACAGGATGGAAACACAACGGGGCAAAATTAAGATTGTACAGGCAACTATAAATCTGTCATTTTTTTAAACTCAGGTGCTTGAATTTGCAATATAAATATAGGTTTTGTATGTAATTATTTATATTACAGTAATGTTCAGCAATGCCCCTAGGATCGAAGCACCATTGTGCTAGTACAAGCATATAGTAAAATTGCCTCTGCCATGGAGAGTTTATGGGTTTAATATGAAGTCTAGAAGAAGACTAATTACACGGGAATCTGTCTTCAGAGCTGCTTATATTTTTCATGTGTTCTGATATTTATAGTATATTTAACACAGCACTACAACATTTTGCACCTTGTACTCTTTCCAGCATGAAGTAGTGTATTTAGTATGTTTTGTATCTTTTTACCGTTTTTTTTTGTTTTGTTTTTTGTTTTTTTTTTTTTTTGCAGCAAATTACTGAAGTTTCCAATACACTGCACATTGTACTGGGAAGCTGGAGATGTATCAGAGATACTGTGTTCCAGAAACAACAGGGGGATTTGTGAGAATTGCGTCTGCATGTTGCCACTTGTGGCGAGAGCCCCATGTACTCATGGCACAATTGGAACAAATTCCACTGCAACAACCCCTGAATTCCATGGCAGCATTAATTTATCCTATTGTCATGAAATACTTTTGATTCCCATCCCCCACACGCCTACACAGACACTCTCAGCTATGGCTTATGGTTGAAAATACTCACTGATGTAAAATTTGTCTGATTTTCAACAGTAATTGTATTCAAAGATGACTTATTTTCCCTGTTCTCCAGGAAGCCAGATCCTCTCCCCAGGCCTTGCCTCCATTAGTATTGTGCAGGCAGCTGAGCTCAGCCCCTCCTTTCTCTTTCCCCCTGGTGCGTGCCCAGGAAAAGGGGAGCTTCTGGGCAGCCTCAGCATTTCATCTCTCTTGCTCCCCAGACCTCAGCTGTTGCACTGTTCTTCAGGCAGCCCAGTTCACTAGCCTGTACTGCTAGCTCCCACTGCTCCCTAATTGCAAACTGAGCTTCAGAGCTGGCTCTCCATCCCCCTGCTGCCTAGTTCCATGGAACAGTTCAGAGACCATGCTTTGAAATCCCATTAAAACTCCTTGTGGGGAAACTTGGAGCATAAGGGGCAGCTCCAGGCAGGTCTTGGTTGACGCAGTGCTATGCCACTTGAGAATGTGGTTTTAATATGTTGATTTGTGGATCAACTGGGCGGGTCTTCACTGACCACTCAGTCAATCCAGAGGAGTCGATCTGATGGCGACGAATTTGCTGCCGTCAGTGAAGACATAGCCTAAGTTACTCTCAGTTCATGTTTTCTTTGGAATCAGAAGGGGGTAGAAACACTTTAAAAACAAAAAAAACCCAAACAGATTCTGCAGCACAACTTTGCATCAAGGGACAGCATCCACAGCATATTCAAGAAATTGTTGGATGCACACGGTCTTGCCTATATGACATTTGGCTGGGGCAGTTGAAGTTGATCTCTACTTTCTCAGCTATTGTTCTTATCTTGATGCTGTCTCTTGATACATGCACAGCACAAATCTCTCATTTCTCCAGGAATAAACTTTCTGGAACTGAATAAACGACCTATTAACTGTCTCTTGAGACTCAGTACCAAGCACAGAGAAGACAACAATTTTAGGGATTAGGACAAGAAATTGGACTTTGTACCAACCTGTCAGGATACACAAGAGGTTGCTTATCTGCCCTCTCTGTTTATTGTCAATGTCCCAAGATGATTTTTTCCTGAAATTAATTAGCTTTCACATGCTAATGACTGCAAACAGCCCCAATATAGGTTACTTTTCTGAACGGCTTTTCAATAATTATACAGTGGCTATTGCTCAATTCAGCATCTAGATTGGATAGGAAAAATTAAGTACAGGATATTATCCTCAGAAATCTGGTTGGAGTGAGTTGCTCAAGTTTCATGACTAAGTGTGTCATTCAGAACTCTGCTATGAAACTCTTCCCGCAAACAAATGTATAATAAGGTAAGCACTCAAGTGCAATTTTAAAGTCTTTAAGGACTAATAGAGTCCTCAATTATAAGATGAATATGAAACATCAGAAAAGAATTACTAGATGAGAGGAAGGGCTTAAGACTTTTGAGATCATATCCTTTTCTAGATGTGTAGCATTGTGAAAGGGCTAAGTTTGAGCAGTAAGTGAAGATTCCAGCAGTGGACCAGGTTAAATGGAAACCTAAAACAGCCCTTTCTGGGATTCTGACTTGATCAGCCAAAGGACTATAAACCAGCAAATCCTCTGGCCACATTCCCTTCAGGCAGCTGAACAGCCTGTAAACTTCAAACATGACATAAAGCAGCACTTCTATCTGCAGAACTCTTTATTCTGGCTTCTTGTCAGCAAATCTCTCTGTCATATCAGAGTAGCCCATCCTCTTTTTAAAGCTATGTGCCTAACTATGCTCAGGTGCAGGTGACTGCTTCAGCACAGGGAATTCCTCCCAGCTGATGTTTTGAAAAGCCTTGCTGGGAATTTAACTTACAAAAATACCCACCACTCTATTGTATGATTTGGCAGAGATTGTGCCTGGGGACAACACTAAGGTAGGGTGTGGCAGGACTATGGATATAAAATTAATTGCACGTCCTGTCACAAGCATCCATTCTTGTCAGCTGAAAGGTTTGTGTGCCTATCCTGTATTGGTGTTTATATTTTGCTTGTTATCGTGGTATCTGAGGCTTGTGTTAATGCAACAGGCCTTGGCTAGAAGGAAAAGTCTGTGGCCTTATCCCAAGACAAGAGCAAGAATGGAACTTAAAACCCCTCACCAGGAACTATAGTGGAACATTCCTGTTAGATCACATCCTGCAAAGCAGTACTTAGTTGTATTTATTGTAGGAACTCCCTTTGATTTGTATGAACCAAAGGACAGTCTTTCTTTAACTGGGCTTGAGGGTTTTTCAGCTGTTACGATACTCTGCTATATACATGTTGCTTCAACTAGAATTCTAGCTTCAGAGAGCAACTTGGTTTTGACAACTTTTTGAAGTTTACATAACTCTTTGTATAGACAATGACTATGTAATTGCTGAACTGTTAACCTACTTAGCAGGAGTCCACAAATCTTGAAATTATGTGGAAACGCTGGGTGAGGGACCGTTTCGGCTATTCTAGTGCCAGCTTCTCCCATTGGGAGATGCTGCAGGATGTTGATACCTTTCAGGGGTAGCCCACATTCTTGGAGTCCCAGGGAGAAAAATAATCATGGAGAGTTGTTCTGCCAGTATGCATAAAGCAAACATTACAGCACAATGCAGTGTCAGGTCATGGTACAAAGATTATTTTACATCTTTGAGATTCCATTTTGTGCATGTGCTCTCTCTCCTTCCTTATTATGTAGATGGGCAGGGAGGGATCACAGCAGTTCTTGTCAGTTTATTCTAGTTTCCCTGTACTGCTGTGTGTACATTTGGGATGTGGGGTAGTGCTTCTGTGCACAGGAGAGGAATGCGGATTGACTTTGAGACATCTAGAATAGGTTGAGTATCGCTCCTATGCCACCCACTCCTGGCTGTGGTGAGGGGAGTTGCTGGAATACCCTATATTACCCTTTTGGAGGATAGCAATGTCTGAAGAACCCCATTCTGAGAATTGCTTCCCTCCTCACCACTATTTTGTTTGTTCTTCTTTTCAGATTGCAAAGAGTTTAGTGCTGATCTAGCCTTATATAGTCATTTCCTATTATTAGAAACATTTCCCTGGGATCTTGTTGAGGGAGTAGCAGAGGGAAATCCTGTTTCCTTCATCTGAAATGCAGGGGTATTAGTTCTTTTCATACACTCAACATCTAATGTCCATGGGATAGGAAGGTTTCCTTGTCATTCAGTTTCTGGCCCCAGTTCCTTTAAATCTATTACCATTTCTAAAAAGATAGAGCTTCTATTCCTGCCAGTTTCTTCCACTCAGTCACATATGCTGAAACTTAAGCAGTGCGTATGCTCTCTGTAAAATGTGCCCAGTTTTTCTCAGCCAACTATTTATTGTCTTTCGCTGGGTGTCAGTGTCCTTTCCTAATAATTTGGAAAACTGACTCACCTCTTTGTTGCCACAGGTGACACATGGCAATATGGGCATGATCCACCCTTGCCTGTGTCGAAACAGAGCCTGTGCAGGAAGCAAGTGATGATTATAACAGCATTTGGAGAAAGAGAGGAGCAGTTTCATAATGAGGAGGGAGTGGATTCTGGTTTGGGTGTGCAGAAAGAATGTGTTTTTAGAGAAGTGATTGGCTGCTGGAAGCACTGACATATGCACAGAGCTTGGACACTTAAGTTTTCCTGTGAAAACATTTTTTTCCCCATAAAAGGAAGATGTAGGTTCTTCCACTGGGAGGGACTGTGGAGAAAGTCACTTATAAGGAATGCACACCAGCTGAACTGGGTCAGATTGTTCGTATTAATGACTTTTAAAAATAATTCTGCTAGTAATGCCTCAGATTCAGCAAGGGAGCCACCCAAAATCATTGCAATAAAGTACGGTAAAGAAAACACTGAATTATTTTTAGGCTTTTTATTAATGATGGTGCAGCAGTTACTGCAGAGTTCAAAATGAGTGATGCTATTGGGACATTTCTGTAAAGTTCTCTGTACAGACATCTAATTGCCTGAAGTTTGGTAGCAACCCCTAAACCACTTGTGTAGTAACATTTAAATGAGAGTTGTTGGTACATGGGATAGAATAACCATATGCTAGTAGTGACTGATTGCACATGAAATGCACTGTTTGTCCCGTAATCTTATATGGAGACAATGTATAAAGGAGTGGACCTTTGTTTTGATAGGCATGATTAGTGCCTGTCATGCAACTCCTGTTTTTATTGATTCAGTGAGATGCAAGGATGTGCAGAATTCTTCAGGTTTATTAGGTCAGTGCAGCTTCTATTTCCAACCTAAGTGTTATTAGAACACAATTGCTCTGTATGTGCGGTAGCCAGATTTAAATCTCAGTGTTACAATTGTCTTGTTTTATCTGTGCCTTTTTCTCAAAGGCACTTGTTACCTTGGTATCTGGGTGCTGAACAGCACTTAAGGAAAAAGAGGAAAAGCTCCAAAGGGGGGGGTGTGTGTGTGTGTGTGTGTGTGTGTGTGTGTGTGTGTGTGTGTGTGTGTGTGTCATGCTGAGCCTAGGATTCCTAGAGTACGCATATTTATTTGTGGAAGAATGGGATGCAGGGGGTGGTTGTCCTCATTGTGGAAGGCTTTATTTGAAACACACATCAATAATGCCAACCACAGGTGTTCAGAAATCATAAGCTGGGCCCAAAACATTAAATTAAAATATACTTTTGAGTCAACCTATATTTATTTTGGTTTCTGACCAGTTGGACACACTTGCATTACATTTTCAAGCTTTAGTCTGCAACCATAAAAGGTGAGATGCTCACATAATCACAGGACTCCAGGAACTAGGGTTAAGGATAACACTAATGTGAGATGGCAACATTGGAACACACCTTTTCAATGTGAACACAGTGAGTCTTGGCTCAGTCTTCTCTCTTCAAATAAATAGTTTAATAAGTAGAGTCTCATGGCTGAGGAACACTCGGTCCCCAGGACCTGATAGCCTAAAATCTGTGCTTCTCCAGCTATCGCGTTGCTGTGGAGCACAGCTGCCTTCACAGATCACTGGGTATGAAGCCATCTCTGAAACAGTTGCACCAATAAAGGCAGTCTGGAAACAAGACAGTCCTTAATGAGGTCATTGGTATGAAGCCTACTTCAAGGTTCACCAGATTATTGCTATCTTTAGGGAAGCCGGTTGCCTTCTGTGAAGGAGGCATTGATGATTTCAGTTATCATAGAGGTCAGGTGTGCTTGCTAACTTCAACAATCCATGAGGACAGGAGCAGTTTTTGTAAGTATTGGGTTAGATGTCCTTTGGAGCCTCCAGGGTCCTATTATGGGTTATTTTAGGAAGTCAAGGCATTGTTCCCAGTTCTGAATCATCTAAAGTACATGGGATAGGGCACTTTAGGAATGTTTTTGGTTGAGGACGAAGCTTGTTATCTTCTCCAGCTAAAGAGGTTGGAGAGAGCCTTCTTTTTGCAGCCCTCCTAGCCTGTGTGGGATGGGCTTGGTCCGATGGCCAAATACTTCCAGATTATGGTATTTACATGTATTTGCAATTTTTTTCAAGGCATCAGGATTTGTAGAAAATAAACAACTGAAAAAATTGTATTGTGGGAGAAATGGTCCATGATCCTATAACTGCACTCTATACTTGGCATCTCCTGATTTTATTTTGACCATGAAACCCATCAGTCTGCTAATGACGCATTGTGTAAAGAATATGCTAAAGGGATTATTTTAGACTCCCAGATTTGTACTGTACTGCAGAACCTGGAATCCTGAATTTAGAAGAAGTTGAATGGTTTGCCAAAGCCAGTTTCATGGGGTTATGTTCAAAGTTATTTATTTATTTATTTTATTTAAATAGAGCCAGAAGCTGCTGGGGCAGCTTGGCAGTTCACACTTTGCTCTGAGTCTTTCAGAGCAGGGCTGACTGGAAGAGTTTCCTGTCCCCTTGTTTTGAATGTACATTTGCATGCAGGGAATTCACTGCTTATCAGTAGTGAGCAGAGCCGTCCCAGTGATTTCATCCAAGGCTTCAGTGAGTCACTACTCAGTGGAGGAGCTTGGAAAACTTGATTCATGTCTCTGCCTTTAGTAGCAATGGAACCTCCATCTATCCTTAACACCACGACAGAGTGGCACTGACCTCAGCCTAGCTGGCAAGAAAGAAATTGCTTAGATTGCCTTGGAGCCACATCGCTCAGGGCTCAGTATGTTTTAAACAGAAGACATGTTAGCTGTACATGCTTTCTAGCCCCCTCCTATCTACTCACAGTTGGTTCTCTCCTAACTCGGATTTTCCCAAAGATAGGATTGTGTTCCCCTCCCCCTAAGAGTTGAGCATATCCGTTGCAGTTTTCTAGCCTCAGGAAAGTGTTTGGAATGAAGAGCTTCAGGACAGTTTCTGTTGTACAAAAGTGCTGAGAGATTCCTGAGAACTTATTTCAAAAGTAGGAATATTTCCTGTTCTGTCCTGATCAGGGCTTTGGCTGTGGAGAGATACTTTGAGAGCTTGCTTGTGTGAACTAAAAGCACATGCAAGATGATAGGAAGGGTGGGATGGTAGTCTGAAGAATGTGTAACATGATTCAATGTGAAAATGTGGCTTAACATCACAGTTCAGATAATTTTTATTGACTTATCTTACACTGTCTCAAATCTCCCTGTCGTCTTTGGTCTGTACTAGACTTTTTTCCTTTCACTAATATACCTACTAGCACCTTGTTTCTGTTCTTCCATCCAATGTCAGTGCTTTTAAAGCCAGAAGGTGAATTGCAGGAAGGTATGATGTTGGTAAAAATTATTTGAATGCCATCAGTGTTCTGAGCACAGTCCAAACAGAAGGAAAAATGCAGCCTTCTCTGCCCAGAGAGTGTTTAATCTGCATCTCACATAGAAGCACAATACACTAGCTGATGGAAGAATGGTCTGGTGGTTAAGACACTACACTGGGATGTGAGGAAACCTGGGTTCAGTTATTGTCTCTCCCACATACTTCCTGTGTAGCACTGGGAGGGTTAGTCAATCTTTCTAGCCCTCAAGTTGCCGATCTGTAAAATGGTGATTATACTACTATTCTCTCTCTCTGTCTGTCTTGTCTATTTGACTGTAAGGTCTTCTAATCACTGATGATTTTAAAATCAAGTTGGATGTTTTTCTAAACGATATACTCTAGGAATAATTTTGGTGAAGTTCTGTGGCCTTTGCTATACAGAAAGTCAGACTAGATGATCACAATGGTCCCTTTTGGCTTTAGTATCAATGAATTGATAAGCAGGGATTGTACCTTGCTCTGTATAGGAACAGCACCTAGTACAAGATGATTCTGATTTTGGTTGTGGCCGCCACATGCTGCTGTAATACAAATAATAAATAGTAATAATGATGGTCCGGTCCTGAGGGGTGGCACAAGTGTCTTAGTGAGATTGTGGCAGCGTTTTGTTTATAAAGTGGAATTCCTCCAAAGAGAGGGAAGCTATTATGTGTGAGGTGCCTGGTGAAGTTTCACTCCCCTAATAATCTTCTGCGGTGCAGATGTGTAATTCCCCACACACATTGCCGTGTCTCTTTCCTTCCATGACTGGAATCCAGGCTAGGATTAGAGAGATTTTAGAAAAATGATAATGGGAATTGACTCTCTTCTGAAAGGGCCATAGTAAAGCTGAAGGCTCAGGTCCCATCCACACTGTAAATCTCTTGTCAGGGGATGCTGTTGTAACACAATAGTGACCTGACATGGTTAAAACGTGGTTTATTCTTGGAATGTAAATTGAACTAAACTGGGTTTTAACTATGTTCCTGAGTTGAGCTACAGCCCCAAAGTCCAAGGTTCAGCAAGGTTTTGATGTATGGTTTGGTCTCTTCTATGCTGCAGAACTGGCCAGTGTTTTAAACAGTTTTTTCAGGGATCTATGCTACTGTAACCATGCTCCTTCCCACACACCCACCAGGCACAACATTTGCTATAGTGCAGATGTGATCTGAAGAAGAAGCCTTAATGAACTGGGCAGCTCTTTTAAACAGAAATTCCTAATACACTAGCTCCTATTGTTCTGAGCCTTATTTTAAAAGCCAAGTCATTTTCCAGATTGAGGTGAGGTTAACTACAGTAATTGCAATTGTAAATATACCACACCCTTTCAAGCAAAGGGCTGCCTAGGAGCCAGGGTGTGGGTTATGTCAACATGTCAGTTTAGTATAATGTACTTCAGTGCTTTCCGAAGCCAGAGTACAATAAACATGAGACTTAGAATGGCATGTTTTAAATAGTGCCTTTCAGCCAGAAGGATTGCAAAGCTTTTCTAAGATATAGGAATACTTTCACCCACTGCTGAAACACAGCTTGCTTTTTAGAGTGCTGCAGCACTTGTTTAACAGTTCACAGTAACTCCATGGAAGTTGAGGACAAGAAGTGAAAAGAGAACTTGCAGCCAGTTAGAACTGTAGGGGGAAATAAGGGAGACAATGTAATTGTTCAAACTGGAATCTGGAAGGACACCAGCGTCGATGCCCCAGCTCTTTTGAAAAGTGCCATAGGATCCTTGCCACAAAATGTTCAGGGCCTTGATATTCTGTTTCCTCTAAAAGATAGCACCTGGAACAGCACAATGCCTTCTAACTGCACACTGGGAGATTGTGTCAGTATGATCAGAGATGAGTAGCTAACACCTCTTCCATAATTGTCTGGGTTTTCAGAGGTCCCTCATCCAAGTATTAACCATGTCCAATCCTATTTCATATGAGACAAGATGTGATTCTAATGGAAGCCTAAGGTGTAGGTATTACTAGTGAGAAGCTTCACTGAGAAGGGGGAAAAACACCTTCACATGGGTTGACTTGAGGTGATGCCAGCAGCCATGAAGATTTGAAATGGTAATTTCCTTTACCTTTGAAGCTGAAATTCTTGGAGTACATGGAAGATTAAGGTGGAGTAACCCATGGGTAAGAAACTATCAGTCTATAGATTTCCCTCCCCCTCACCAAGTTCTGCTCATCTCCAGGAGGAGCCTGCTGGTGAGGGCAGAGCTGGATGATCCCTAGCTCTTGTCCCAGTTTGCCAACAGACTGCACACCGTAATGGTCTCTCAGCAGCTCCTAGACATACATGCTAGTACTTCACAGATGAAAAATACAATGTGGCTTGAAGAGGAATTCTAGAATCTGACTTAGGGTCTTCTGATTGTGTGAGAATCACCAACCTAATGGCTGAAGAATGAACATATCTTCACTTCTACTCCAAAGAATGTACACGGGGAAGGGAACCAGCTTATCTTTACTACTGTCTCCCCTCTATCCTGCACTGAGCTCTGCCTCCCCATTCTCCTCCCAAGCATACAGTCACTGAAGATTGGGTACCCCTGTCAGCTTCCCCAAGTCTGTGGAAACTGGCCAGTACTTATGGTCTGAAATAGCTCCAGTATTTGGTGGCTTTCTCAGAAGAGTTCAAGTAAATAACACGGAACCAGTAATAGCCTCCATTTTACCAGACCTGAAGATGCAAAGAAGAGTGGTTTTTGGTTTTTGGGGTTTTTTTTTTTGCAGAAAACCAGGGAATCTGAACTAGGTCTCAGTTGGGTTAGGGTAGAACTCCCTGTTTGTAGATACATACAAGGCACTTGGAGCACAAATCTCTTTATTTGGACTCTGAACAGTGGTTCAGTTAGTGGAGGTTGTATTGTCAGTCTAAGAGGTTGACATGCCATAGACTTCAGGACCAGGACTGTGTCTTTCTCTGTGCATGGACATCACCCAGCACGTGTGGGTGCTCCTGTGGTTTTAATAATTTGCCCAGTTAGTGGCTAACTGCAGAGCCCCATGTTATGAGCTCTTTGAAGAGAGTGATAGTCGTGAAACAGTGTACAAGGGGAATTCGTGGCAATATGGTCTGTGTAGATTGCAGTTATCTGGATTCTGGGACACACCACCCAATACTCATCTTCTCTTGAGAAACTCATTTGGCTGCTGACATCGTTGCTGGGAATCAGATTATATGGCTGGAAAATGTTATAGCTTTTAACACTTTGTCATGGAAGCCTTGATAGAAGGAAATCAAATCCCCTGACTCAGTGTGGAGTTGATCCCCTTCAAGAGACTGCTTGGCCTCCAACACAGCTTACAATAGCTCCAGGTATGCTCTAAATTACAGCAGCTTTGTATGACTACCTGGTGGCTGCTCTGGGGCCTAGAATAGCTGGAATGCAATGTGTTTCATCCATGCCAGCACAGTGCAGAAGGCTGCAGTATCTGAGACAATTTCACATTCTGATCGTGCTGAATTGTTGCTGTCTTGTAACTTCTGCCCATCGTGACCAGGAAACATAACATGCTGCAACTGCCCCAGTGTAGGGGGACTCAACTACATGTCTCCATCCCATAATGAAGTGCCTTGTGTTCGGAAGTTATCCAAAAGCCCCTGCTGCCAGCAACAATGCTGGGCATTATGGGATAAGTGCTTCAGATGTGCTATCATGTACTGGTGCAACTGGTTGTAAGGAGCTTTGGGTGTGGATGCTTCAAAACAGTTCAGGAACAGAATGTTGCTGGATAGATGTGCTACTGTTGTAAGAACAAACAAGACAATCAACTATTTCCTACCATCAGAGTTCCTGCAGTGGTTCCTTTGGTTTGCTGGAGGCATAAAAGTAGAGACAGCTTCAGGCACAGGAACTTTGCCATGGGTTTGCAGGTGAGAATGTATTGAGTTGGATTCAGTGGAGTCCAGTTGATGTTGCTCCAGTTTGTAACTGCCTTTCTGTGCAAAATTTGCCGCAGCAGAACACATTGCTGCCTTTGCTTTTTTTACTATGGTTTTAAGTTGTAGGCTCTCACCCAAGGTTTCCAGCCTCTTTGATTCCTTTTCTTTCCATTTTTCTCTGTCATTAAACAGCTTGTGCTCCACATGCAGACAGCAGGCTTCTTTCATCTTCGGCTTCGGCTTGTGATCTGTGTGTCTGTCTCTGTCTCTCTCTCTCTCTCTCTCTGTTTAGAAGGGGAGGAGAGTCTTTTTGCTCACTCTCCTCTGTATAAAATGCCTTCTTCAGCAGGCTCCAGAAGGAGTTGGGTAGGCAGGAGTGGATCTTGCCTTTTTTTTTTTTTTTTTTTCTTTTAAAAAAAAAAGATTTTTGGTACAGTCAACTGATTGAAGAGTTGTCCCCAGATTTCTTGTTTTGAGACAGCATAACTGACTTTCTGAAAGTGCTGTGAGCTGGAAAGGATCAGAAATGAAGTTCAGAGCTGTGGTGAGATTTGTTTAACTGCTGTGTTCTTCTGCAGTCTTTCTAATGTGTGTCCAGTGTGAGAGGAATGGAGAGAATTCGTCGAGGTTTGAGCGGGAAGTCCCTGTGTTTCAGATAAAAAATTTCAAATGGAAAACTCCTGGCTGGAAAGTTTTATGTGTGAGTGTTTAAGGTGGGGGAGAAGAAAAGCAGCGCAGGTTGGGGGCTTGTATTTTAAGGAGGTGAGTGGATGTGGGGGTACAGAATGTGGGAAGAGACTGAGGCAGGCATGTGCTTGGGTTGTAGGATGGGCATAAGTGTGTGTATGTATCATGTTCTGGGGTTCTTTTTGTGTGTTTGAGTGGTTTTTGGATGCTATCTCTGTGATGTCACAGATGCCAACCCTTCCTAACTTTGTCATTCTGGGTTTTTGTTTGGTTTTTTTTTTTTTTTTTAAGGTGTAATTATGAAATTACTAATTTGGGCTTAAATCGAGTAATTCTGCAAGCACATACATTTAATGTGTAGAGTGAGTGAGTCACTCACCATCACTCAGGTCTGACGAACACAGCAGATAGCACTGGGAAGGTGGGGTGTGGTTCATTCTTCACAACCCCTGTGGCACAAGTGCATATTGTGCAGTGAGGTTCTGATAGGAGGAAAGCCACAGTGATTTTGAATGTGTTGGGGCACTGCTGGATTCACCACCGAAGCCACAGGCTGTATGTTGTGCTTGAGCTGCCCCGTGTGGAACCTGCTGGACTATGTGAACATGCTCTAGGTACCTAGATGGGATAGTTCAAGCACAGTAGGCAGCCTATGGTGGACAATAATTCCAGTGCCCTACTGACAATCTCTGCAGCTTGTCTCCTTTCAGACCCTCCCTATACAATTTGTGGAGGAGGAGAAGCTGGCAGAGGCAGCAGTGGTGGAGGAGGAGAGAGAGAATGCTATGGAAATTCATAGGCAGCAGGTTTAAAATAAACAAAAGGAAATACTGTTGGGAGCAACAGCATATATAGGCCCTTGGTGTTCTAACCACCATTCATCTAAGACAGCTCAGAGCAGGTTTTGTGACATGGTGATAAAACCACCTGAGTCTCAACTACATTAGCACTTACTTTGTTGCTATCACCAATACATCTGCACTATTAGTGGCATTTATTGTAATTTAGATACTGATTTGTGTAGATAAGACCTCTGAGACCAAAGTGAGCACTTAAGTGAAAGTGTGCTGCTGAATCCTGGTGGTGCCTGCCTAATTCCTTCCCATGTGTGTAAACTGGGCATCTGAAGGCTGAGCTCTAAGGTTTGTGTTTGGGATTCTTCTCACAAAGGGGCAATACAAGTGACAGCAGGCATGTCCCCACCAGTAGATGCAGAGGGCAGGGTTCCCAAAGGTATGATGTAAAAGGCAGTTCATAGCAATGAGTGAGCAATGATGCATCTGATACTGACTGATCCTAATGCTTGTCAGGCTGTTGTTTAATGTTCTCCATGAGAAGAAAGGAAATTCAGAGGAGCCTTTCATATAGGATGGTGTGCTGTAATGCTGGTTCCATCTGTGGATTATATTGCTATCTCTGAAAGACATAATTGTGTTAGATTGTTGAGGGCAGAGGGGAGTTGGAGCATTGTCCAGCTAGGAGGGCAGTGATGTCAGATATGAGCAAGGACATAGGGCAATAGTAATAATGAAGTGTGATGCAATGGTGTTTGGGATGAAAGGACATTGATATTTAGAAGGGACTAGAGCAAAGCTTGGAAGCCAGTAAACAAAGGGTACAGCAGAATCTTAGATGAGGGTGCATTGCTGGTGGTGAGTTGATATGGATTTGGAGGAGTGTTATGGAGTTAGTGTGTACCATCCTCAGTAAAAGTTTCACTAGAGCCAGGGACTTTGTCTTATTCATATACCCCTCCTCTCTGCCTGACCTTGAAACTACTACAACTCTCATGTAAAAGTGCTATGTAAGGGTATTTTCTGGGGTTTTTTGTATTTGTCATAAGACCTCTGTGAAGTTGCTGTGGGACTCAGAAACCCATGGCTCAAGTTCTTGTGTAACGCCACACAATCATAGAAGTGACGGATTGGAAGGGACCTCAGTAGGTCATCTAGTCCAGTTGTCTGCACTCAAGGCAAGACTAAGGAATAACTAGACCATTCCTGACAGGTGTTTTGTCTAACCTGTTCTTTAAAAAGCTCCAAAGACAGAGATTCCACAACCTCCCTAAACAATTTGTTCCAGTGTTTAACTACCCTGACAGTTAAAAAGATTTTCCTAATGTCCAACCTAAACCTCCCTTGCTGCAATTTAAGCCCACTGCTTCTTGTCCTAGCTCAGGTTAACAAGAACAATTTTTCACCCACCTCCTTGTAACAAACTTTTATGTATTTGAAAACTGCTACCATGTTTCCTTTTCTCCAGACTAAACAAACCCAATTTTTTCAATCTTTCCTCATACATCATGTTTTCTAGTCCTTTAATCATTTTTGTTACTCTGCTGTGGACTTTCTCCAATATGTTCATATCTTTCTTGAAATGCGGTGTCGAGGATTGGATACATTACTCCAGTTGAGCCCTTATCAGTGCTGAGTACAGTGGAAGAATTACTTCTCTTGTCTTGCTTACACCACTTCTGCTAATGCATCCAAGAATGACGTTTTCTTTTTTTTTGCTACAGTGTTACACTGTTGACTCATTTAGCTTGTGATCCACAATAACCCCACAGTACTCCTTCCTAAGCAGTCATTTCTCATTTTGTATGTGTGCAATTGATTGTTCCTAAGTGGAGTACTTTGTATTTGTCCTTATGAATTTCATCCTATTTCAGTCCATTTCTCCAGTCTGTCCAGTTCATTTTGAATTTTAATTATATCCCCCAAAAGCATTTTCATCGCCTCCCAGCTTGGTATTGGCTGCAAACTTTATAAGTGTACTCTCTATGACATTATTTAAATCGTTGATGGAGATATTGAACAGAACCAGACACAAGACTGATTCCACTTCATATGCTCTTCCAGCCTGAATGTGAACCACTGATAACTACTCTCTGGGAATGGTTTTCCAGCCAGTTATGCACCCACCTTATAGTAGCTGCGTCTAGGCTTTATTTCCCTATTTTTTGTCAGTCATGGATATTGGAACCATCATGGATACTAGAACCAGCAGCATCTTTTTAACTGATTTACAGAGCTGGTGCCACCTGATAAAAAGCAAAAATGCCAGCTCCCTAAATATAGAAATCCATTTTGTCTAAGTTTCCCTGATCTCTTTCTGGTTTTCCCACTTCATTTTTCTCACTGTTGTTTTCTGTTTAGCTTTCTGAACAGTGTTTAGCTTGCAACAGTGTCCAAACTCCTGCAGAATTATTCATCAAAATAACTTTCCCCTCTACACTTCTGATTCTCCCTTCTCCCCTCTCAAAGTCCCTGCCACAAACCTGTAATATACTTTAAAAATACACAGTATGATTTAATTACCAGCAAATCTAGTTATACTTTGCATTTCAGGGGATCGAATGAATCTGAAGTGTAGATAGTTGGAGTAACAGAAGTTCCACATCTTCAGTTTTTAAAATAAAAGCTGCCAGTAGAGAGATTACAGTAAATTTTTCTAGACAAAAGTAAGACTGTTTTTCCCTCTATTGTGTCATTAGTATTACTAAAGTGTTCCAGCTTATGTCCTCTATATTTAATAGTCAAAATATTGAAGGTCCTCCAAATTAAACTGTTTAAAGGCATCAATCAAGAGTGGCATTCCTCTCCCCCTCAAACCTTTTTCAGAACAATGGCATTGTGTGGAAGTAAATTCTAAAGAAATGGTGAGCGAATCAGGAGGGCATCATCAGGGAGAGAGAACCAGATTCTGCATGTGAGCTCCTCAAACTCTCAGCAGTAACCTCTAGAACACCAATTCCAGGAATTACGTTTCCTGTAATGTTTACTATAAAGCAATCAAAAAGAGAAAATTATTCTATAAACACTCCTTGAGTGAGGCAGCCACTGACATGCTTCTCTCTGAGTTAACGGTTACCCATTTACACTGTGCTAATGGCGATTCTTAGCTGTTTTTATCAAAATTCTGATTTTCTCATCCTTTGCTCAAAGTGGCTTACCCAGATGAAAGGGGATAGCATTGTATTAAATGTCCTTTCAAGATCCTGACATTCAAATGCATCTTGGTTGGGCTGCATTTTGTCTGGTATCTTGACTTGGACCTTACCGCCTTGGGTGGCCCTACCTGGAGTATAAGATTCCTGATGGTTTTGCTCTTAGTCTTTAGTACACTCATACTTTTAGTTTACAAAGTGGTGGTAATCCCACTCTCCTCTACGGCTGTGAGATTTGCGTGATTTACAGAAAACATCTGAAAAACCTGGAACGCCAGTACTTTCTTTGGAAGATCCTCAACATAAAGTCGGAGGATCGCCGCACTAACATTAGTGTCCTCACAGAAGCCAACATCTTCAGTGTTGAGGCCCTAATTATCCAGCACCAGCTGAGGTGGAGCAGGCACTGAGTGTGCATGTCTGATGCATGCCTACCAAAACAATTGCTATGCCCCACTCATCAAAGGAGAAAGGAAACGGGGAGGCCAAAAGAAACGCTTCAAAGACACCCTCAAGACAAATATCAAGAGATGTGACATCAACATCACACGCTGGGAGACAGCAGCCCAAGACAGGCCTAACTGGCAAAGATTTGTCAAAGAAGGAATGACCACTTTTGAGGAAAATCTCCTCACCTTGGCTGCAGAAAAATGCCAGAACAGAAAGGACAGACAATTGTCATGCAGCAATCGAGGTCCAAGCCTGCCTTCCAATACCACTTGCAATGTCTGCCAACAAGTCTGTGGCTCAAGGATTGGACTCCTTAATCACCAAAGAGCCCATGTGAAATAAACACCTGTAAAAGATCATCCTCATCTGCCGAGGGATCGCCAACATTCAAGTGCAGAATTTAACATTCATTTATTTTTTCTGTCTGCTTAAATTTCAAACAGTACATATATAGAATGAGATTTATTAGAATAAAAATAATTATTTGAGCACAGTTAACTTCAGGGCAGTTCAGCTGCCACTCACATTCAGTAGCAGGGTATTGTTAAATAAGACCTTAGCATGTTGTCTTGTGAGCCCTCTCTCACACCAGCCACTGACCATATGTCTAATAACGCACTGCCTTTTGCTTTTTGCAGGGTGGTGTAGCCGTGTTAGTCCCAGGATATGAGAGACACCAGGTGGGTGAGGTAATATCTTCCATTGGACCAGCTTCTGTTGGTGAGAGAGGCAAGTTTCTAGCTCCACAGAGCTGAAGAAGAGCTGTGTGGAGCTGAAAAGCTTGCCTGGTCTAGTAAAAGATATTACCTCACCCACCTTGTCTGTCTTTGCTGGGCACAACTGCCCAAGGATGTCACCTGGTGAGTGGGGAGGTAAGGATATTGTAGGTGGGCAGAAAAATGCTTGTCTGTAAGGTCTCCAGTCCCAGTACACCCTGGCTGCTTCTTTTAGTTGTCTCCTTGGCACCAAAAATCTCTCATTTCCTTGCTGTTTGGGTAGGAGTCAACTTCTGGAACACCCTTTTCTGCCTAGGGGCTTTTAAGGCTAGTAGCACTGTACTATCTAAGCACATCACAGTTGTTATGAATTTTGTCCTCCCAATGCTTCTGTGAGGTGGGAGAGTGCTATTCCCATATTTACAGATGGAGACCTCAGGCCAAGGATTGATTAAGTGATTAGTTTTCTTGCTACCTCCTAATCTGGCCCACATCCCATCTCCTTCCTGGACTGTAGAGTGGAGCAGAGATCTGGAAGATGATTTTGCAAATGTTCAAATTACAAATTCTGCTGAAAAATACTACACTGGTTGGGTGACAACTGCATTATAACTTGGCACCCCAGCATGATTGTATTTATAATGTAGGTGGTATGTCCTAATTCTGTTAGTTGTGTGTTTGTGCCAGACTCCAGAATCCAAACCAAGTTGCAGTTCAGATGCTAATTTGGTCCCTAATCTCCTTTCCCATCGTCCTTTTTTGGAGCTGGCTCTGGAATTCTCAGCTCGCCTGCATTTCATTTTGGTATCAGGATGAATGTGCCTGATTTTCTAATACAGCAGCAGCCTCCTATGGTGGACTTCAGTACAGTTCTGCTTTCTGCACAATGGATATTAGCCAGTTTATTATAATACATTACAGGGGAGATTTTGAGAAGTGCCTAAAATATTTAGGAACACAAATCCTGTTGAGTGGGACTGGTGATTGTCAAGTCTCTGATACATTATATAACACCATTTATTGTGAGGGTTCCCAAGTGCTTCACAAACTCAGAGGAGTGAGGATTGGCCAAGGCACAGGGGTGACACTTTATTAATCAATTGTTGCACTTAAATTGTAGAAGTGGTTTATACACCTGTTTGTCTGAGAATGCTTCATTATGATTGCTAGCTTGTACCCTTTCCTGTAGACCCCACAATGGGATTGTTTGGAAATGTTGGTACAAAAGAAAAGACTCTTGCAACCAGAGCAAGTTATTAATGCATTATACAGCCCCTGCCCTGCTCTCAAGTAGTTCCTGGCTGGAGGTTCACCAGATCATATCATCCCTACATTTAGCCTGTACTCGTTTGAAAGAAGCTAATCACTCACAGAAAAATGTCAAAGGGAAGCGCAAACTAACTTTAAAAAAGGTCACTGAAAAAAATGCTCTGTACGTTTATCATGCAGTGCAGAGAAGGCCCTGTTTTTCATTTGGGGATTTGTGGGTTGTGGGAACCTACCACACTTCAACACTTAAAACTAGTAAAAAATAAAATGTTTCCACCCCCAAAACACTATGTAAGGATTTAGTGAGCCAACCTAAATGGAGGTTTTATCAGCCCTTGCTAGGCAGTACAGTGTGTTAAAGTTCTATTGTATTCAAAGGAACTAAGCTGTAAGGAGGAAAATTCTGATCCTGTTTAGTCAACCATTTAGTCTCAGCTGGTGTAAATCAGCCTGAGCTTGATGGGCTTCGTGGAACTATACCAATTGACACCAGCCCAGAGTCTCTCCCAAAGTATAATTAAAGAGAAGAAAAGGCCTGTGGAAGCAGTGCTGCTTTAGTAATTGCACTGGCTCAGTCCCATCTTTCAGCAGTCACTGATTGTGCTTTCCTGGCTCTGAGCCACTGTTGTACTGACTGTTCTGGAAAAAAGTTTAGAAGCATAGAGTGGGTTAAAATAACCTGGGCATGGCTCCCCTATGTTCATACCCAATCATCAGTTCAAGAAAGTCGATTCTACAATTTTGTTTGCTCTGCAACTCCACAAAAGAATGGTAACAAACAATTGTAATCTCCAATAAGCACTCAAGACACAAGTTTGAGAGAGAAGGTACAGGATGCTCTTATTAATTGGACAAGCTGTAGAATCAGACTGTGTGCTTGGATTTCTGGGAAACTCTTCCTGTAGTTCACACAGGGCAAACTAAGAGGCCCAGAATGGAGATTAGCATAGTCCCTCCCATATCAGTAAGACGACATCTCACTAGCATGGTCACTCACATACTTGTAACATAAGGCTTGTGGAAGCAGCTGTCACTTCGGCTCAGGTATTCTCTTTGGGCAGTGAAAGTGCAGAAGCAGAGCTTTCTGGATGCTTGGGATCTCTGAACTAGGGAACTGTTGCTTCCTCAGGTGGTGGTAAACCCTAGCAATGCCTATAAAATATTTATTAGCCACTCCTAGAAAGGCTCCCATTGTTGAACAAGTGATGCCCCATATTCTTGTGATTGCATCACTTCAGAGCAAGTCTTGACAATGTTTCCACTTGCACTATTTTGCAAGGATGCTGTTCGTGAAGCCTGTAGGGAGGGGAACCATGTGATGGACACTTAGTGCCGGAGTTGTGATGACAATGGCAAAGCACTTGAATTATATGTCCATACAGCAAAAACAATGAGAGTCCTGTAGCACGTTAAAGATTAACAAATTTAATTTCTTCAGGCATAAGCTTTCATGGGCTGCAACCCACTTCATCAGATTTTCATCATGTCCACATAGACTTTTTTCACCTGATCTTGACACATGGCTTTAACATACCATTTCCAACAGTGTCCCCTTTATTTTTTTTTCTGGTATATAAGAAGTTACAAAGGGTAAACGGTGAGTTTCAGAAAAAAACAGGCAGACAGAGAACAGGACTTCTATCAAAGGTAGCTTCAGATTTAGAATTAGTCTTTGCTTTGAATTCCATTGTTTGCTGTGTCAGTAGGTGAAATGAGTCCATAGAGGGAAGGACATCCATGTTAAGGCCAGAAAGGATCATCTAGGTGACCTCCTGCAAAACACAGGTCATAGGATTTCCCTGTAATAATTCCAGCCTCAAGTCCCATAGCTGTGTGTGAGAGAGAGCCTATTAGAAAAACATGTAACTTTGATTTAAAAATTTCCACTGATGGAGAATCCAACACAATCCTTGGTAAAATTAACTGGTAAAGATCTGGTGATTGATTACTCTGACAATTAAAAATTTGCACCTTATTTTTAGTCTGAATTTATGTAGCTTCAGCTCCCAGCCATTGGCTCTAGTTGTAACTTATTGTCTGCTTGTTTAAAGTAACTTTTAGTTCTTTTCTTTATTCAGCACCTTAATGTCACACTTATCACTCAGTGTGAAAATATGCTCCCCTTTATGCTGTTTCTGCCCTTTTGTCCTCCTCTCTCTCACTGACCATTCTTTCCTATGCATTACCTTATCGGTAGCAATGCACAATTTCTTACCCACCAAGCCTCACTTCCATCCCTTTATGCATCCCATCTGCTAAAAATGTTCAGCAGTGAAATAGTTAATGCTGACACTTTTAAAGCATTATTAGGCTTGGGAAGTAGCAAGCCAAAATTAATGGTAGGACAGAAGAGTTCACTGCGTTCAGCAATTGTTTCAAGCTCTCTGCACACTCGGTTTACACTAAATTTATATTTGGAAGGTTATCTTCACAGTCTGGAGGGCTCAAAACTTGAAATTAAAACTTAGGTTCTGCAGAACCTGACTTACCTGCAAGCCATGTAAATACATGTAGGGTGCTAGACCAGGCCTGTGGAGGATGGGTTTGAAATAAAGCAATCTAATCATTCCTGATTATTCTTAAAACAGTAAACTCCGTTTTTAAAAGTCTTTGAAAATCAAATGTGGCTGCTTTGTTTCTGCTGAACGAGCCTGGGAAACTAAGAAATGTGTTTGGGGAAGCCATCAGTGTTAGTCATAGGGGATAGGGCTGAAGAAAAGTGTTCTATTTTTCAGGGAGGATATATTGCTTCTTCCTTAATTGCTGGATGTGTTCAGTTTGAGATGGTATGTCCTGGACTGAGAGAGGTGGCCACTGGCTGATGAAAGAGCTATGAAACACTTCTGAGAGCTGTAGTTTAAAGAAGCTGGTCCTGATTTGTTTTCCAGTGACTTCTGCAGGATGATTTATATAATTGCATGTTTCTTTCATTAAATTTACCAAAACAAGCTATACAAGTTAAACATTTCTATATCACTATAACTTCATCCATATTAGGGAGTTGCACTGATTTAACTAAATCAGTTTTTCTACCAGTTTGGTTAAATCATTGCAAAACTATGTAGAGCAGCTCAGAGATGCAGGATCAGCATGCAGGCTAGGTCAATGGACCTACACGTTTGGAAGTTTGCTCCATTAGCTGAGTAATTTGTATCCATTTGATAAATGGTATAGTTCCAAAGTACCAAAGAAATGAAGGACATGCCTATCTTATTATTCATAATCCTGTTCAGTGTGGTGGTGTCTGAGGACCAGCCAAGAACAGGCCCCATTGTGCTAGGCACTGCACAGTGTAGCACACCATCTGAGACCCAAAGAAGTTATAGTTGAAATAGACCAAACAGAGTCAGTGAGGGAAAAGGGAATAGAACACACAGGCAGCATGGAGAATATGATGGTAGCAAATGGCATGTTAATTCCACAATTTTTATTTTGGTGGGTTTAGTAGGATGGAATTATGTGAATTGAAAGAAAAGTAAAGGAAGAGGGTAGACTGAAAGGGGAGTGAGGGGTCAGGAGAGGAAAGAAGAGGCTAAAGGAGGCAAATCATGTGAAGTTAAGTTGAGGTGAAAAGACTATGCAGAGGAGCAGGAGCAAACAGCTAATCAGCACAGGTCAAGAAGGTCCGATCAAAACTACAGAAATTTTCTCTGAACATCCTGAGATCCCTGCTTTGGCTGCTTCTGCAGCTCATTCTCTGGCTGGCTCATACCAGCAAGCAATTCTTCCCCCAGAGCCAGAGAGAGGAAAGTAGGGGAGGCACTACCTGGGTCGTAGTGCACCCAGAGTCAGGGAGTATGTCTCCCTTGCACAGTTCTGAATGGGTGGTTGAAGGGGTAGTGGGGGTGGGACCCTATTATACCCCCTCTTGTCCTCCGCCTTTTCCCCCCAGTGCAGCAATCCCACTTTGACAGCTGCTCGTATGAGCAAGAGTCTGTGGCTGATTCCTCTCTCCTCCCCTTCCCCGCAGGTTGATGAATGGGGTGAAAGAAGCCACCAAATGGGCTTTGCTGGGGAGAATGGAGGAATTGGTTTATGGGACTCAGGCATTTTGCAATAGAAGATTTGTCAGGAGGAATGAATTTAGAGGTTGTTTGCAGAATTGCCAACCCCAGCCTTTCAAAACTTGAGTCAAGCCCCCAGAAATCATGAGATCAACTTAAAAATCATAAGAATTAACCAAAAAGAATGGTGAAGTTCTTTAAATTTGCCCTTTGGCTTCTGTCTCTTTCAGACGCACTCTGGCTTGAGCTTTTCTTCACAGTCAGGGATAGAAAGAATCGTTTTTTTTTTTTTTTAATATGAAAGCTGAAAGACTCAGAGTTACTTGTCTCAAAGAACTGGAGCTTCAAGAGGGACATCAAATATCATGAGACTCACAATAAAATCACATGAGTTGGCAGCACTCTAGGTGTGATGCTGCATACTGAAGACATTAGGAATTATCTTTAACATAAATAAAACACAAACAACCTAAGCTTTCTGCTGAATTTGGCTGTTTCTAGGTTTTGCCCCTGCAGGACATCAATCCCTGTCCCAGAGATGTGCTCCAGCCTCCCTTATATCTTGGGATGGAGTCTGGCAGCCTGAATCAACAAAAATAGCTCATCTTTGTGCAGGGCTCCAGTGCCCAATAGTGGGGTTAGCTCAGCATGAAAGCCCTGCATTCCTGGCTTGTTGCATTATTACTGAGAGAGTGACCAAGGGCTGCTGTCACTTGCCTCAGCCCCCTAAGAAGCCAGCTCCAGCATGGTTCCTGGTAGTTGTGATTCTGGTGATTGATGCATTCTGGGGTATATCAACAGAGTGGGAGCCAGTTGGTGTGACTTTTTCCAGACCAGTCACTAATGTCATCATTATTTTTCCAAATACTTGATTTAAGTATTTGGTCAGATGGAGTCTACAAATACGCAACTCCACTCTAAGGCCAAAAGGGACCACTGTGATCATCTAGCCTGACCTCCTGTATAACACAGACAACTTCCCCAAAATAATTTCTGTTGAATGGGAGTGTAGGCTGGTGGCACAGTCCAGCCAGGGCATCGCAACCCTTCCTTGGGCCCAGGCTCCGAGGAAGACCACAGCGCCTTGGTCTAGGGTAATTTGCAAAGCTTATTCCAAGTCTTTAGCCCAGCCCCAGGTGGGGCGGGCTTCTCTCGCAGTCTGTAGCCCCCTGGCCCTCCCATAGGGCAGGGCTGGTAAGGAGTCTATAACCCCGGCCTTCCAACAGACAGGGCTATTAAGCAGTGTATTGCCCCCGGCCCTCAGGTGTGGTGGGGCAAGTGAAGCAGTTTCTAGCCCCTGGCCCTCCCACAGGCGGGGCTAGCAAGCAGTCTGGTGCCCCTGGCCCACAGGCAGGGTGGGGCAGGCAAAACAGTCTGGAGCCTCCGGCCTTGCAGGCAGGCCAGACTAGTAAAGCTCGGTGTCCTTGGGTAGGCAAGTTCCGAGGAAGCCAAGCACTCCCGGGGTGGTTAGGGAATGTGGGAGGGGGATGCAGGCCCACCCAACTCCACTGCATCTCAGCCCAGGGCCCTATCAGTGGCAGAGTGGTTTGCCACAGAGTCAGCGGGGATCCAGCTGCAACATGCTGACTGGTTTATCCATGGACTCAGCCACTCTCTAGTCGACTGTCCCTGGGCTACTTCCTCCCACCCTTCCCCGGTACCTGCAGCCAGATGTCTCCCTTGGGGTCGCTGGGGTAGACCGTGAGCGGGAGCCCCATGAGTCCCTCACCAGCGGCAGGTCCAGAAACTCCTCAGGGTCATCAGGGAGGGCAGCTCCTCCAGGTCACAGGGTCCCCGGAGATCCTCTGGTACACCAGCCTCAGGCACATCCAGGGGGTCCCTAACGTCAGGCAGCTCCTCCAGGTCAGGGCCAGCCTCGGGGTTTTTCCAATCCAGTGGTCTCAAGTGGCTCTTCCCAGCTAGTAAGGCCCAGCGACCCAATCCAGTCACTCGGGCCCGGGCAGGCCTTGGGGGCTCCAGTCGGTGGGTCAGTTGCTCTGAACAGCCACAGGGCCTGGGTCAGGCATAGACCACAGCCTCTAGGAAGACACATCTGCCTCCAGCGGCGGCTTCCTCTTGACTGAGCTGCTGGGCTGGCCTTTTATACTGCCCTGCCCTGCCCTGCCCTGGCTCCGTCCCTCTGCTTCTGGGCTGTTTGGCCTGCAGGGTCTGGTTCTGCCCAGTAGGGGCGTCCGGACCCCTCCTCCGGCCCAGGCTCCGAGGAAGGCCAGAGCACCTTGCTACAATGAGAGCATATCTTAAAAAAAGAAAGAAAAATCCAATCTTGATTTTAAAAATTGCCAGTGATGGAAAATCCACCGTGACCATTGGTAAATTGTTCCAATGGTTATTTACCCTCACTGCTAAAAATTTACCATATTTCCTGTCTGAATTTGTCTAGATTCAACTTCGAGCCATTGGATAGTGTTCTATCTTTGTCTGCTAGACTGAAGAGCCCATTGTCAGATATTTGTTCCCCATATAGGTACTTACAGACTGATCAAGTTACCCCTTAACCTCTTCATTTAGCTAGGTGTGTCTTGAGCAGTTTTAGGAGATTATCTCCTTTCTCCTAGTCTGTAAAAGTAGCTGCCTAAAATGTAAATAAAGGAAAGTTTAAAAGTAATGGAAATATGAATTTGGCAGAACCGGGTGGTGGGGTCACAACCTTGTGGCCAAATATGAAAGAGACTGAAGGGAAGACATTTAATAAAGTGGATCAAATTAAAAGTTAATAAATTAGTTGGCATTGGAAATGGAAAAAACCCGGGGGTTGCCATCTATTTGATTTTAGAAGGGTCAATATAGGATTGTAAGTATATTACATATTTATACTATAATTTATTTACTTACCTATTTGTATTCCAGTAGTACCTATGGTATGCTAAAAGTTTCACAGATTCCAAGGGCTCACCACTGTGATCATCTAGTTTGATCTCCTGTGTAACTCAGGACATAGAACTTCCCCAGGATAATTCCTAGAGCAGATCTTTTAGAAAAATATCTAATCTTGATTTTAAAATCGTCCTTGATGGAGAATCCACCATGACTCGTAAATTGTTTGTGGTTAATTACATTCACTGTTAAATATGTTATCATTTCCACTTTGAATTTGTCTAATTTCTCTCTCACTCATTCACATACGCATACACACACACACACACACACACACACACACACACACAATTTTTGTTGCCATAGTTATGTCAGTCAGGATTGTGAAAAACCCGCACGCCCATTACCTGACAAATATCTAAACCCCAGTGTGGCTGCATCTGGGCCTACAGAGTTCTTCTGTTGGTACAGCAGATATCATTTGAGGAAGTAGTTGAAAAACTTCTTTTGGCATATGCTGCATGTACACTAGAGGGCTCTACAGATGTAGTTGTTGCTGTATTTGAGGGCTGGGCTAGATGAGCCCTTGCGGTCCCTTCCAGCCCTACATTTTTATATTTAATAATGATCAAGGAATCACACTCAGTACTTTTGGGGCAGATTGTTTGCTCTGTGCCACACAGATGATGCAGAGGAAACAGAATCCACCTGGAAGTCCCTGCTGGGGAATCCCCTAGGGTGGAGAAATTCCCAGCAGGCACAGTGTCAGTGTATTTGGCTCCTGTGCCTGTCTGCCCACAGCCTCGGGTGCAGGGAGGGATGTGACTGGCTCTGGCTGACTCTAACTCACGTAGGGTCTCTTGGGGACTGTAGCCAGCTGGCACAAGTTAGAGCAGATTCCAGGCTGTGTTGGAGCAGAGACTCAAGAGGTTGTAACTGATCTGGTTCTTGGCTTTTCTTTTTTTTTTTTTTTTTTTCCTGCCTCTTCTGGGCGCTCCTGGCTATGTCCCCCGCCCCACCCCAGGCTCAGGCAGAGTCAGTCCTATCTTGCTCCTATTTAAGTAAGCAGAAAATGGAGCAGCCAGAACTAGTCTTTCCTCCCTTCCCTTGCAATGCAGCAGCCAGCCAACAGGGGAGCTTCTGAGCAGCTTCTCAGAGTTTTGCTCACACTACAGCTGTGTTTTTTTACTGTTGCAGCACTACAGATGCAGGGAGCCTGTAGACTTTATTCACCTCTGGGGGGCTGAACTTGAGCTCAGTGGGGCAGGATAGCTGGCAGCAGGCTGCAAGAACGAGCCCTACGATCAGATGGCCCAGACTGGGCAATAGCATTTGTGCATAGCCACTGTGAGTGCCGGGCGGGGAGTTGGGTAACAGTTTGTGTAGTGTTTAGGGGAAGGACTGAGAAAAGCCCCACTGCTCCCTGTACTCCAGCTCTCTGAGCAGAGTTCAGTTTCTTAAGCAGCTCTTGGTGTCCCCCTGTGTACAGGCGTGGTGCGCACACACCCCCCCCCCCCCCCCCCCCCCCCCAAAAGCTGCTGTGTGCTATGGCTGCTGACTAGAGAAGCTCCCTAGCAGGAAGGACCAGCTGTGATTTAGACACAGCAGGCTTGGCCAGCCCCAACTTTGCACTAAAATTGCTTCTCCCTAACTATTTTTGAAGGAGAGGCTAGAGCAGTGGCCCCACTCTCACCAGCAACAAGGAGAAGAGCTTTGGGGAAGAAAAGATGGTTGGAAAATGTTGATGTAACAGTGCCAGGTTTGGAAAATTCTGTGAAAAATGAGCAGAGTACAATCACCACCAGCACCCCGTGCAACCAGAGAGGGTACAGCTCCCAGGGACAAATCCAGCTCCCTCAGAGAAGGATGAAGAGAGCAACTTCAGCTCCACTCCCATCAATTGGGGCCTGGAAGCCGAGGGAACAAAGCCTTGTAGGCCGCTGAAGGAGCTAACTGACAGCATCGACATCTGGCTTTTCACTGCTACAGAAAAGCAGGGCTGGCTCTGCCCAGTTCTAATGCCAGGCTGGAGAAGGACCAGGCTGTTGCTGGGACTGCAAGTAAAACAATGAAGGGAGTTGTGGAAGTGCCATATCAACCAACAATATTTTCAAGATTAATATTCAACACAAAGTATTCAACAAAATATTAATAATTCTTCTTGTGACATTTATTCGATCCTGCATTATTACTGATTGGAGTTTTAGCAATAGCTTTTTCCCCTAAGACTGCCTTGTCTTCTGGCAGACTGGCCATTGCTAGTGTGAAATGACTGGGGGGTTGCTTTGTTAATGGAGTTGATTTATTTTCTCCTGTTTGTTTGTTGACCCTGTGTCTGTGCTTTATGGGCTATGTGGTCTGAGTGTCATGAAAGTCTCAACCTCTCAATTTCACTGCTTTTGGTTTTGGTTGCAGGCAGCAGGGAGTGACGGTATCCGGTTAACAATGGAGAGTGCTTTGACAGCCCGTGACCGTGTGGGGGTTCAGGATTTCGTCCTGCTTGAGAACTTTACTAGTGAAGCAGCCTTTATTGAAAACCTACGTAAACGATTCAAGGAGAATCTGATCTATGTAAGTAGCAGAGCAGCAGCCACAGCGCTGATCTTTGACTAGAATTTGGATGTTTGCTCTCAAAGCCAGACATGGTGATTTTATTCTCCAGGTGTGAGATCTAGTTATGGTGGTATCCTCTAGCTCCCTTTTATAGCCCATGATCCTTTTCTCAGACCCATTCTGTGTACTGACTTGTTGGCATATATAGAGCCTGATTATCAGGGTTGCTGAGCATCTGCAGTTTCAGTTAATTTCAGCTGGGGAATTCTGAGTGCCCGGCACCACTGAAAAGCTAGCACATACTGTATTCTTCCAACTACATAAAGCTATTCTGTTGTGGTGATGATAAACCCAGGCTTGGCTCTGGTCCCAAATATTGGAATGAATGGTCAAAAATAAACCAGTACTGAAGCTGCATTGCTGGGATCTCGAGAAACTCTGCAGCAGTTACTAAAGGATATAAGTGAAGCCTTTTCCATAAAGGGGACACATCCAACACTAGTGCTGTATTCCCACATTTACTATCTGTGAGGTTGTTTCTTCAGCCTCCCAAGTCACACACTCTCCAAAATTGTTAATGTTAACAGCATTCCAAATGCCCTTGTTGCATGCCATCCCTAAAACAATATTTGGAATTCCAGAGTAATTGAGGGCTCTTGTAGAAGCAGATAATAGCCTTCATGTAATGCTTTTCCTTTTTGCTCTTTTCAGACTTACATTGGCTCAGTTCTGGTGTCAGTAAATCCATACAAGGAACTGGAAATCTACAGCAAACAACACATGGAGCGATACCGAGGTGTCAGTTTCTATGAAGTCTCTCCTCACCTGTGAGTGGCCTGTGGGTAAACAATATAGTTTGTGCCATTCCCACCTGGCTTGTTTAATACTGATATACTGAAAGCAACCATACAGGACTTTTTTCCCTTCAGTCTTCCAGAGTACCAGATTAAGTGGAACAAAAGGAGCTGTTTAGAAGGTGTGGTGTCTGGCTGTCTTTATTCCTGTTTCTCTTTCCAAAGAGAGTGAGTTACGTTTGAGAGTGTTACTTGGAAAGGGAGTTAGTTCCTTCCTGGCCAAATGATTTGAGACTCAGAGGAATCCAAGCTGCTGCCCTGCCTAGGCAGGACCAGAGACCTCATTGTTCCCAGGTTATTTGGTGTCAGATGATCTGGTGCTGTTTCCCTTGCTGCTAAGAAGCTTATTTAGCTTATGACTAAACTGAGGGGTGGGGGTGTGTGTGTGTGTGTGTGAGAGAGAGAGAGATGGCTTTGAGTAAACTAGGGAAAAGTGTGTGTGTGATGGCTTTTTTTCCTACCTCCTCTGTTACTGCTTGACCAATATTAATCGGATATTTCTCTTGTTGCTAAGATACCATGAGTCCGTTGGAACAAGGAATGTATTTATTTACATGGCCTGGTGAACATTCCCTATTTCCAATTTCCTGTTTAAAATACGTTTTTTGAAGCTTGAAAGTTATTTTTGAACATAACTGAATTTTTCTGTCAGCCCAAGAGAGAGAGAGAACACAGCTGAATGAGCCTCACTGACCAAAGTGCTCTCTGAGCCAGTGCCCAATCTTGAGATAACCCTTGAAGGCTCTTTCTTCCAAAGACTAAACAAGGTTATTCTGAAGGGACGGGGCTCTTTCCTATTATTGGCAGATAATTCAACAGTGCAAGCGAGATGGGAGTGTGTTACAAGCATGATGAGGTGGTGCTAGAAACATGGTTGCTTGGGAAAATCCAGAATCCTTAAAATTGTATTAATTATGCCATAAATGGAATATTTTGTGTTTACTTTTTTTCCATCTCCTTTCCACACAACTCTTTGAAGGAGAATTAAAGTTTAATAAATAACTCTAAAACCCAAGCACTGCTAAGTGTTGCCCACCAGTACATCCTGTCTACATGTACGTTAACTAGAATGTAAACTTTTTAGAACAGGAGCTGTTTGTTTGTTTGCAGTGTTTAACACTGAGCATGCTGTCAGTGCTAAACAAGTCCTTAAAACAATGGACCATTACCCAGTTCTGCTTCTGTTCGGTTATACATTGTGCAAGGGAAGAAGTGCCCTGCAAAGCCTTATTTCTTTTCTTGGACTGTTGAAAGATTATGTTCTCACCTTCATTGCAACGAGCTGATGAAAAATTGTAACTGTACAACTCAGAAGTAAATCCTAAGCTGGGACTGATTCTCATAGGGGAGACTGTATTTCCAGACTAACTCCCTTAGGGCTATTATTGTTGCACAGAAAATAACTTGAATTTTTTATATTTTTATGTTGTGGAGAGATGGGAAACAGACTCATTTTAAGCACTCATTTAAAGCATTTTAAGCACTGCACTGTGTGCTGTTTCACCTATTAACAGCAATTCAGACCATTTTCCTGTGCCTTATTTTTTAACTGGCTTTATAAAATGAAAATAATCCTTGCTATCCAAATACTTTAAAGCTAGTGGGAACACTTGAGAGTCAGATTCTCTGTGTAGTCTGTAGTACCTAGTCATTGAAAAGAGAAAGAGTTTATCCCAGTGGACTTGAAATGTTCACAGTCAGGGTCTGGGCATGCCAAAGAGACAACAGGAGGTCTGAACCCCCAGGAGTGAGCAATTGAATCAACTGATTGTATACAATGTTATTGTGTATACAAATTTCAAGTAAGATCTATGAAAGCTTGTAATGTTCTGAACTTAATAATCATTATGAGACAAGTATATAGGCACAGGTGCTACTGCTACACTCCCTGGCTTGAAGTGGTTTCCGTTATATACAGGGTTTACAGTTTGGTTCAATGGCTCTCAGCACCCCCACTATACAAATTGTTCCCAGCACCCCAGTATACAGGCTATGTTTATTATTTTATATATAGAGAGAACTGGGTTTGTAAAGCTTTATCTCTACCTCACAGCAGGGTGGTGGTCTGCCAGGCAGAGGGGCTGCCTCCCCAACCAGACAAGACTAGCTCCAAGCACCTAACATTGTACTGCCCAGGAAAAGACAAATGATGGGCCATCGGGGTTAATGAGAGAACACTAAGATAGAATTTCCTCACCCCACGTAACCATAACTCACAAAAGACCTTTTTAAAAGGAGACTTGAAACTGAAATCATAATACTTCTTATAGCATGTCCATGGATTCACAGAGATGGTGAATAATAATGTGGACAGCAATCATCCTAAATAAATGGGGAAACTTCACAAAATATAAGGTATGCAGTGCTTTCGGCCTTCCCCTTGTACTTAAGGGGGTTATAAAATCCCTGCATAAGGATATGCAGTCCCGAAGCAAACTCTACAAATAAAATACAGTTTATATTTATTCCACTGTTTTGATTTGGAAATGCCCCAGAAATGGAATTTGGATAGAGGGGGAGAGTAATTTGATTAAACTATAATAAATTAATTTTTTTTACAAAGCAAAATCTTAAGTAGCAAAAGAAGAAATTGTTGTTCACTAATGCTCCTTTCTTTTCCAGAAATGTGTTTGAGATTCTATGCTCTAGCTTAATTTAAACAAGATTTGATGTATTAAGATACCTCAGAAAACTGGTCTAAGCAATAATTACAGAAACTTTGGGTCAGAGTTTCTCAGTCCAGATATACACAGTTCTCAAAGAGCCATCTTTTCTAGTATTTTGCACTGTTGGAATATTGTGGCTGGAGTTGACATTTTTTCTGGTTACGATTGTGATAGTCTGGATACTCTAAAAGCCTAGCTGAGGATTCTCTGCCCTTCACAATTGTGAAAGCATGCTTAATTTCCAGTTATCATTGTTCCTTAGTTATGCTATTGCTGACAACTCATATCGTTCCCTGCGCATGGAGAGGAAGGATCAGTGTATCCTGATATCTGGGGAGAGTGGAGCTGGGAAAACTGAGGCCACCAAGAAAATCCTGCAATATTATGCAGTGACGTGTCCAGCCAGTGACCAAGTTGAAACAGTGAAAGATCGCCTCCTACAGTCCAATCCGGTCTTAGAGGTAATTTGGAGTCCAGGATATGAAACTTGGCATTGTGTAGGCAACTCAGTCCCCTGATTTACAACCAGATATGTATTTGGTGCTGCATTTTTCTGGTGTAGCAGTGACCTCTAGAGTCCAGTTCTGTACAATCTTTACAGTTCCCTTTACTATTTCCACCATCTGTTCAAAACAATGTTATGGGTGTGGGCCTGTGAGAGGGAGAAGTTTGGCAGGCTTGAACAAAGCTGCAAGGTCTGTGACCATTGTGTGCAAGCTAATGAGTTCCTACTGGTGATGGGGGAAGAAGCCTTGACAAGACTTCTTGGGGTGACACATTTTGCTAACAGGGAATGGAATTAAGATGCCTCTTTGCAGGGAGAGAGGAGTGGTTTAACAGGCCCATGTCAGGTGATGATCTTACATTTGCAGTATGCGTACAGCTCAGACAATCAGGACTCAAGTAGTTGCTTGCTTTCTTCTTAGACATGCCTACAGAAGAGACAAACCAGGCTGTATCTCTAGGCCACTAAATAAGCCACTGGCAGCTTTGTGAAAAGTATTTTAAAATGCCCTGTTTGATAGTTTTCTTGTTTGAAACTTGTTTACTTTTTTCTCTGGTACCTTTTTAATTCAGGCATTTGGAAATGCAAAAACCCTTCGGAATGATAACTCTAGCCGATTTGGGAAATACATGGATGTGCAGTTTGATTACAAGGTAAAAATCTGTTTTTATACACTACTATACTATAGGAACTATATACACTACAGTACTAGTACTTGTGGCTGTGCTCGGATGCCTAAACATATAGATATTGAATCTGCATCAACAGTTCAGGCATAGTAAAAACCATAGCAGCCGCTGGTGAAAGGAGTTTACCATTTCAGAAAAGTTTGAGTACAAAGAGCTTTCTAGAGTTGTTCAGATTTATAATTTTAGATAGATAGTTACATACATTTCATTGTGAAACAGTTAGGCTATCTAATGGTACAGAGACTCTGTTCCTCCATCCACAAGCACTCACCTTACCATTACTTCAACTCAGTGTACCACAAACTATGTACCACAATCATAACTGCCCTGTTTTCTTCCTGCTTACCCAACACCTTTATCAACTAATTTTTTCCCAACACTATTGATTGTGGGTGTTTAGTGCGATAGTTGGTTGTGTTGAGAGGAGGGTCGTTTAATAAAGAGTTGTGTGCACATTGGTCATAAAAAGAGGTGATGGAAAACTTGTATCCGTAGGGGGGAAGGGTTAAGGTTGCAGTGTGTGGTTTTAGTGATACTGGTAAAGTAAGTGCTTGTAAGTGGAGGAGTAGAGGGTATTTACCATTAGGAGTTGAACTTCTCCTTCCCTTGCTTTTGTGGGTTTGTTTCATGTGTATGGTATGTGCAGCAACTCTCATAGCTTTCAGCAAATTTTTGTGTGTATTAATGTCATGGGTTTTTTTAAAGTTTAATTGGGGGTGGGCATTATTGGATGAGAGGAGAGGGATGAAGACCTGTGGAGGTAGAAGTATCTTTGCAGTGTTGTTATAGCTGTGGTGGTCCCAGGATGTTAGAGAGACAAGGTAGAAGTATGGCAAGAGAATATTTTATCCACCATCAGCTGTGCATGAACTGCTCGCTGTCGTAGGGTAAATCTGACAGAAAAGTGTAGCTTGTAATGTGGAAGCTTTTGTGTGCTCCTGGCCCCTATATATCTGTTCTTTTTTGAGTGCTTACTCATGTCCATTCCATGTCAGGTGTGTTTGTGCACCAGAGATTTCTCTCTCTGTGGTATCTGTAGTCCGGCACTAGTGCCCTCTGCAATGGTGCACGTATGCACCAATATTAGGGGCACTGCCGGCCCCCCAGTGCTGGAACATTCTTGCCTCCACAAGTCTTCTGCCAGTGGTTTCATCTGTAGATTTAATGTACATAGTTTGTTAGATAAGTTAATTAGTTAGAGTTAGTAGTTACAGTTGTAGTTAATCCCATGGGCCAGAGCATTTCTACCACAAACCAGATTTCAAACCATGTCATAGCTGATCACCCAGGTCACGGCTCGCTCACTCCCTCACCACAGCAAGAGTTTGCCTCAGACTTCTGGGTCACATGGCAGTGTGTACTTACATGGTACACTATGCAAGACTGCGTCTCAGACCCCTTTAAATGCGGCTAGCGTTGATTTACTCCATGACAAGACACAGCCTGGACAAGATCCTTATGATCCCGCCTTGAGTACTTGCCTCATTGGCATGGTGGACAAACCCTGCCCATGTAGCAAGAAGGGTTCCCTTTGCGGTCCCCTGCCCAACACTTTCCTTGGTATCGGATGCCTCGGACCTAGGGTGGGGAACCCACATCAGCTCTCTCAGGGCAAAAGGCCTCTAGTCCACATTACACACAAATGTCAGAGAGCTCAGGGCAATCTATATAGCCTGCAAAGTGTTCCTTCCCTAGATGACAGGAAAGGTAGTATGGATGTTGATCCTGTATTGTCTGTCAATGCATTATGTCAACAAGCAAGGAGAAGCGAGATCCTCAGCCTTTTGCCAAGAGGCATTCCATCTATGGTACTTCTACATGGAACATGCAACCCACCACAAAGCCTTGCACCTCCTGGGGGTCAAAAACACGTTGGCAGATCACCTGAGCAGGTCCCTCTCTTGCCATGAGAGGCCCCTATACCCAAAGGTAGTCAGGGTTCTTCTTCAAGTGCTTGCTCATGTCCATTCCACTATAGGTATGTGCATGCCTCCATGCATGGTTCCCAGAACTTTTTTCCCCTTAGCAGATCCCGTAGGGCCGGCTCCGGTGCCTCCTGGAGCCCTGCGTACATGCCGCGGTATATGAGCCGCTGCCGGCCCTACGCCCCCTCAGTTCCTTCTTTTCACCTGTGACGGTTGCTGGAACTAGCCTTGCTTTCAGCAAGTACTATTCCCCTTGTTTGAACTTATTTGTTGTTCTAAGTTAGTTTTAGTTAAGTATTTAAGTCGTTTTTAGAGTAGTTAGAGATAAGGCAAATCCTTGTAGGGACTTAGTGGCCGGGCTATGTCCTGGTTGTCGGGATTCAAGCTGTGTGCCTCCTGCAGGAAGGCTTTCCTGCTCAGCGTCCCCCATGACTGCTGCCTTAAGTGCTTGGGGGAAGCGCATAGAAAAGACAAATGTAAGATCTGCAGGGCTTTTAAACTGAGGACCAAAAGGACCAAGAAATTTGGTTGAAAGCCCTGCTGATGGAGGCAGCGCTCTGCCCGGCATCCGAGCCGGCCCACTCCACCTTGGCACTGAGCGTGACCTCGGTGCAGAGCGCACTGCCGGCACTGGCCTTGACTCGGCACCGCACAACACCACCGGCACCGAAGAGGAAGAAGCGGAGCGCGGACACTCCCCTCTGCTGTCGGTACGGGCAGGGTCGAGCACGGAGATGCACCAGACCCAGCCTGTCAAGTCTTCTCCGGTCCCTGCATCTCCGGTTAGGAAGCCTTCCCCAACTCCTGGGAGTGGGAGAGTGCCCCTGCCAATGACGTTGACACCGGAGGCTTTTCAGGCGGCAAGAGCCTTGTTGGCCTTGCCTATGCCACCTCCATCCCCCTCCCCCCCCACCGAGGGAGAAGGGGCCGGTGTCATGGGGGAGACCCGTGTTGAGTCCCCCTGAAGGGCAGTGGGGAGGAAGATCTCCTGCTGGATGGCCTCCAGGGGTAGAGCAGAGACGCTCTCCCAGCAGTTGTTCCAGGTTAGTGTTGTCGAGCTGACCTGCTTCAACACAGGATGTGGTGTCTCCCTCTCGGCGCCGATGTCAATCCCTAGCAACAGAGGCAGCGCATGCCAGGAGGCGGCACCGGACGAGGTCTGCCAGGCGGCACTCGGACAGCTCCCATTCTAGATCCTGGCACCGAGGAGTTCACCCGCACCGAGGCGGCGCAGAACCCGGTCACTATCGGAGGACCCAGCACCGAGGAGTTCGCCCGCACCGAGGCGGTGCAGAACCCGGTCACTATCGGAGGACCCAGCACCGAGGAGTTCGCCCGCACCGAGGTGGTGCAGAACCCGGTCACTATCGGAGGACCCAGCACCGAGGAGTTCGCCCGCACCGAGGTGGTGCAGAACCCAGTCGCCATCAGAGGACCCAGCACTGGGCAGTCCATGACACGGAACCTGGTCACCAGAGTTCAGCTCGGCACTGAGGAGTTTGGAGCAGCACCGACCACAGTGACCGAAAGTGTCTATAGGACCGCAAGGCAAGCTGCATCGGAAATCTTCGGTACTGAGACAATGCTCCGGTGCCTCTAGCTCTTCGGAGCGCACCTCCATTCGTCGGCACCCCACGAGAACAGCCAGGCGCTGCCTACAGCTGTTGGGCCACATGGCGACCTGCACGTACGTAGTGAGACTAGTTTGCCTGAGGCTCAGACCGCTTCAGGTGTGGTTGGCCTCAGTATATGTGCCGAGCAGACACCCATTGGACTAGGTGGTCACAGTTCACCCCCCCATCTAAGCCTCCCTGAACTGGTGGTGGACTCCCAGGGCAGTGATGAAGGGTGTTGCGTTCAGGGAGCTGGTCCCATTGGTCACCCTAATTTCTGACTCTTTGGATGTAGGATGGGGAGCCCACATCAGCGCCAACCTAGGCACTCAGGGCTTCTGGTTGGCGGAAGAAAGGCGCCTGCACATCAAATTGAAGGAGCTGAGGGGCATTCGCCTAGCGTGCAAGGTGTTTCTCTGTTTCCTGACAGGCAGAGTGGTACAGGTGCTGACGGACAACGCCGCAGCCATGTTCTACATAAACAGGCAGGGGGGAGCGTGTTCCTCGGCCCTCTGTGAGAAAGCTACCTGTCTGTGGGACTTGGCTATGAGGCATGATTTCCACTTAACTGCCTCTCACCTCCCGAGAGGAGGAACGACAAGGCGGATCGCCTCAGCAGGTCATTTCTACCGCGCCACGACTGGTGCATTGCAGTCAGAGTTGGTGGCTATGATCTTCCAGAAGTGGGGCGTTCCCCAACTGGACCTAATCGCGTCGACCTGGAACACGAAGTGTCCGAAGTTCTGCTCGCTCCGGGGTTGCGAGACTGGGTCAATTTCCGACGCGTTCCTCATCGACTGGACGGGGACCCTCGTACGCGTTCCTGCCCGTTCCGCTCCTGCCCAAGGTCCTGCTGAAAATTAAGAGGGACAGGGTGGACGTTATACTCATCGCTCCGGCCTGGCTGAGACAGCAGTGGTTCAGCATGCTGCTGGACCTCTCAATCGCCCCACCCCTGGAGCTCCTGAGGCGACACGACATTCTCTCCCAGGACCATGGTCACCTGTTGCACCCAGACCTGAACATCCTGCACCTCACGGCCTGGAGGCTCTGTGGCTGACGGAGGGGGAAAGAGCCTGTTTGGTGCAGGTCTAACAAGTCCCGCTTGGCAGCAGGAAACCTTCCACACAGGCCGTGTATTGGGCTAAGTGTTAAGGGTTTATCTCTTGGGTGGAGTCCCAGGGCATTCCGCCCATCCTCTCTCCTGTACAGGCGATCCTGGAGTACCTGCTCCAGCTAAAGCTCCAGGGTCTGGCGCTGGCCTCGCTGAAGGTTTACCTGGTGGCCATTTCGGCCTTCCATCAGCCGCTAGAGGGGAGATCGCTGTTCTCCCATCCCATGTCAGTCAGGTTCCTCAAGGGGGTGAAGAGGCTTTATCTGCAGGTCTGTGACCCAGTGCCTCCCTGGGATCTCAACCTGGTCCTCTCGAGACTCACGGGGGCCCCCCTTTGAACTCATGGCTTCATGCCCTCTGCTCATGCTTTCATGGAAGGTAGCCTTCCTGGTGGCCATTACCTCAGCGAGAAGGGTCTCCAAGATTAGGGCTTTGACCTCGGAGTCCCCTTATACAGTATTCTATAATGATAAGTTGCAGTTGAGGCCGCATCCAGCCTTCCTGCCCAAGGTGGTTTCCCTATTTCATTGTAATCAAAATATTTTTCTCCCCGTGTTTTTTCCCAAACCGCACACTTTGGAGGAGGAGAGGAGATGGCATTCGCTGGATGTGAGATGAGCCCTGGCCTTCTACATCGAGTGTACAAAGCCATTCCAGAAATCGATGCAGCTCTTCGTCGCAGTCGCTGACCGGATGAAAGGCTCACCTGTCTCCACCCAGTGCATCTCCTCGCGGATTACATCTTCCATCAAGTTCTGCTACAAGCAGGCGAGGGTGCCGCTCCCGGGAACCATCACAGCACACTCAACCAAAGTTCAAGCCTCATCTACAGCCTTCCTGGAGTGATTGCCCCTGCAGGATATCTGCAAAGCTGCCACCTGGTCGTTGGTGCATACCTTCACGTCCCACTACGCCATCGTTTATCAGGTGAGAGAGGACATGGGATTCAGCAGAACCGGGCTGAGGGTAGCTCACCGCTAACTCCTACCCACCTCCAAAGGTATTGCTTGTTAGTCACCTGTAATGGAATGGACATGAGCAATCACTCGAAGAAGAAAACAAGGTTACTTACCAGTAACTGATGTTCTTCGAGATGTGTTGCTCATGTCCATTCCACAACCCACCCCCCGCTGCCAGAGTTGGCAGAAAGAAGGGACTTAGGGGGCGTAGGGTCTGCAGCACCTCATATACCGTAGCATGTGTGTAGGGCTCCGGGGGTGCCGTAGCCGCCCTACGGGATCTGCTAAGGGGAAAAAAGTTCCGGGAACCGTGCCCGGAAGCGTGCACACATCTGTAGTGGAATGGACATGAGCAACACATCTCGAAGAACATCAGTTACTGGTAAGTAACCTTGTTTTATCTTCCGGAGATGGGAACTCTCCCCAGGTGGACCTGTTCACAGCCAAACAGAACAGGAAATGTCAGTGTTTCTGTTCCCTTCATGGACCCAACAGCAGCTCGCTTCCTGACGCATTTCTCCTGCAGTGGCCAAGAGGCCTGATGTACGCCTTTTTACCGATCCCTCTCATCCACAAAAAAGATCAAGGGGGGCAAAGCGCGGGTCATAATGCTCGCTCAGGCATGGTCCCGTCAACACTGACTTGACACATTGCTGGATCTGCCAGTAGCAGCCCCTTGGACACTCCCAACCGCCCTGACTTGATTTCACAGGATCACAATTGGCTGTTACACCCAAACCGAACCTCCTTCCATCTAATGGCATGGATGCTGCATGATTAAGCCTTGAGAAGCAGGCTTGCTCCACTCAGGTTCAGAAAGCCCTGCTGGAAAGCAGAAAATCCTCTACTAGAGCTACTTACCTGGCAAAACTGTTACCCTAAACTTTGGATCCAGATGACCCGATAGTGGCTTAGGTATACTAATGAACCAATCCCAAGCCTTAATTCTAAAAGCAGGTAATGGGGAGTGGTCTGCCTTAGGAGATGTACAAGGGTTTACCAGGGGTTTCCGTTTAAATAATCTTCTCTCTCTCTAACATGACATCATCGAGGCCACCATTTTAGATTTCTAACTAAAACTTCCTCTAAGCTATCATTATTTACTATTTATCAAAAGCCTTAAATCTAAAACTAACTATATTCTTATTCATGCCTAAACATTATGATGATATCACCACATTTGTTGTTGTAATTAGAATAGATGAAAATCCACAATGTTTTTATTCCTCTCTGCCTGTCTGCTTTTCAACTGTGTGGCTACATGCTGTCCAGTGTCATACCATGGGTCTCTGGCTCCTGGGGGCCAGACTTATATTGGCGCCCCTCCCATCTTCCTCCCCCATCAGCAGCAGCGCCCCATGGGGCGGGTGTGTGTGTCTGCTGGCCTGTTTTCCGCTCTCCCCACTTCCCCCGTCAGCAGCAGTGCCCCGTAGGAGGGTCTGCAGGCCTGTGTCCCACTCTCCACAATTCCTCACCATCGGCGGCGGCAGCAGCAGCAGCGGTATGTTCCCCACTCCCCCGTCAGTGGCAGCAGCAGTGTGGGCAGTGCCCCATGGGGGGGGTCTCTGTGGGCCCATTTCCTGCTCTCCCCCCGCTGTGGGAGTGGTGGGGACCACTCAGCAGCGGGTGGGGGGTGCAAGGGGTATGACAGGCTCTGATCCCCTTGCACCTAGCGGAGGGGCCTGGGAGTACGCCCTGGCTGCCTGTGACGGGACTGCTCCTGCTCCGAGGGCCTGGCCAGCACTCTCCTGTAGTCCTGCATCTGAGTGCTTGCTCCCCCTCCCCCCCCCAGTACGCCACTGATGTTGTCTCTGGTGCTGATGTCCTTGTATGAACTAGACGCAGCTTAAAAATCTCTTGTATCAAAGTGAAAATGCTTCTCCTGCTCCGCTGCGGAACAAAACCTCTACTCAACCCAGGTACTGTTGCACTCCATTCTGGAGTACTTACTCTACTTGAAACATCAAGAGTTGGCATTATCGTCAATCAGGATACACCTGGCGGCCATCTCAGCCTTTCACTCGCGTATCCAGGGCAGATCAATCTTCTCCCATGAGGTCGTGGCCAGATTCCCGAAAGGCTTGGAAAGGCTCATTATGCAGATCAGAGACCCGGTTCCCCCATGGGACCTCAACCTAGTTTTGTCCAGACTCATTGGGCCTCTCTTCGAGCCCATGGCATCCTGTTCGCTTTTTCAGTTATCATGGAAAGTTGCCTTTCTGGTGGCAATTACATCAGTGAGGCGAGTCTCTGAAATCAAGGCTCTAATATCGGATCCTCCCTATACTGTGTTTTACAAAGATAAAGTTCAGCTGTGCCCTCATTTCTCATTTCTATCAAAGGTGGTTTCACAATTTCATGTCAACCAGGACATCTTCCTTCCAGTCTTTTTTCCAAAGCCTCACAGCTCTAGCAGAGAGAGATGCCTGCACGCCTTGGATGTCAGCTGAGCATTGGCTTTCTACATCGAAAAAACTAAGCCCTTCCAAAAATCTGCACGGCTCTTCATTGCAGTCACTGAGCAAATTAAGGGTTTGCCAGTCTCATCACAAAGGATTTCCTTCTGGGTCACCACCTGCATCCAAACTTGTTACAAGCAGGCAAAGGTCATGCCTCCTGCCGTTCTGACAGCCCATTCAACAAGAATAGAGGCTTTGTCGGTGATTTTCTTAGCTCAGGTTCCAATACAGGACATTTGCAGGGCAACGACTTGGTCTTCTGCTTACACCTTCACGTCCCGAGGTATGAGTCGCCAAGGCAGGGGGAGAGATCCAGAGGCTCAGGGGTGTTGGTGCCGGCTAGGGGCTGGGCTGCGGGGGCAGAGGCGGCCAGGCACAGTGCACCTAGAGGCCCTGGACCTCTCATGCGGTAGGCGGGGCCAAGGGAGCTGCTGGAAGGGAGAGGCGGGAGACTGGAGACCAGACCAAAGCAAGGTGGGATCCAGGGGCTGAGGGGCGTTGCTGCCACCTGCCACTATTCCATCACGCAACAGGCCTGGGACAATAGAGGCTTTGGCAGAGTGGTATTATAATTGGTCCACCTGTGAACTCCTGGCCTACCTCCAGAGGTCCTACTTGTGGGTCACCTGACATGGAATGTACATGAGCAAACACTTGAAGAAGAAAAAGTGGTTATTAAATCTTCTGTAACTACTGTTCTTAGAGATGTGTTGCTCATGTCCGTTCCATGACCCACCCTCCTTCTCCTCTGTTGGAGTTCTGACAAGAAGGAACTGGAGATAGGGGGACTTAGCAGCACCCCTTATACCGTTGCATTTGTGCATCACTGCAGAGGGTGTTAGAGCTGGCCCTCCAGATACTACTGAGAGAAAAATCTCTGGCACCTGTGCTTCTGGTGCACACACACACACCTGACATGGAATGGACATGAGCAACACATCTCAAAGAACAGTTATGGAAAGTTAGTAACCATTTTTGTGTGTGTGCGTGCAGCTCCCATCAACTAATCATGCTTGTAGGCACAGCTCACAAACTTTCAATTATAATTCAATTAAGAGCTAAAAATGACCGTAGATGAAACATTTTAAAAAACCTTCCCATTACACCCTTTTTCTTCAGGGCCACCTCTTTACCAACCTTTGAATAGCTAGTCAGTGGTTTTTTAGGAGATATTTTTCAATAGTGAAAAGTAGGACTCCAAGGAAAGATTTCAGCCAGGGCACAGATTCAAAGGTTTTCTGTTAAAAATATATTAAGAGAAACCAAATCAAAACTTCATTAATAGTTCAAAGGGCATAAAAATTAATCCAGTGAAAAATCTCACACCAGTTGGCCACCTACTTTTAGAGAAAAATATGAATCTCTGCTCCATTTTTACTGAATCATCTCCATTTTTATGTAGATTTTTTTTAATGGAGGGCACAGGGGTCCTGGGGGGGAGAGGGGGGGGGAGGAGAGAAGAAGAAGCATGTGATCCTGAAATGAAAGACTGAGTATGCACAATGAGACAGAATTAAGATTGCTCAAGCAACCTTAATTTTCTTTAACTTATCTTTTGTTTCCTCTCTAAACAAAATACCACAATCCCATGAAAATTATAGTGTAAATACCCAGATAAACTGAAATGGTCCTAAGCTTTTAAATATCTCTTTCGATCTGGATTCCATTCTTTTCTCTAATATAGGAGAAATGGAAAAGGTCCAGAGAATGGCAACAAGATTATTAGAGACATGGATGGGAATCCAAGTCAAGAGACATATAATTTTTTTTGTGATGGGGTGGCATTATATTTTTAGTTTTATTCTCTAATACTTTGTTTTTGATCTACTCTGTGGAAGTCCAAGAGCTCAAGCTTGCACTCAATATCTGTTAGTTTATGAGCTAGATGATGATGCTATTACATGACAAAGATTACTTCTATTTTTTGTAACCCATTATTCCGAACTCTCTTTGATATTCTGCTATCAAAGAAGCAGCAGAATTTTCCTTTGTCCTTGTGAATATTTAAATTTATCTTTTTTGGTTTAGGGGGCACCTGTGGGGGGTCACATCCTGAACTACCTACTGGAGAAATCTCGGGTTGTCCATCAGAATCACGGAGAGAGGAATTTTCACATCTTCTACCAGCTGTTAGAGGGAGGGGAAGATGACCTACTGCGGCGTCTCGGCCTTGAAAAGAATCCCCAACACTACCATTATCTAGTGAAGGTGTGAATAGGGTCCAGCAGTTTGCTAATTTCTTGGGAAATTTGGTTTGCATGTTCTCAGTAAAGAGAAAAAATGTACTTACCCAATAGACTTGGTTGGTGTTGAAGGAGAGATCAGAGTGTTTGTCTTGAAGGAGAGAGAAACTTTCTGGGAGAAAAGTTAATAATGATGAACATTACTAACGATCCTGTATTATAGGATAAATGCGATTCTTCGTTTATTACTTCTCAGTGTCTTTTCCTCACTTCACTGAGTTACAGTGAGATAACTGTGAGATGGCCCTTCTGTAACAGTTAACATGATAGAACTGTAAGGGGTGTATGTACAATATGTCTGACTGTAAGGTTACTATCTCTCAAAATCTGTGTTTTTAGGGTCAGTGTGCAAGGGTCAGTTCCATCAGTGATAAAAACGACTGGAAGGTTGTGCGAAGGGCCCTGTCAGTCATTAACTTCAGTGACAATGAGGTAGAGGTAAGAAATACTTTGCAGGACATCTAAGTCTTCTCCCCTTAAAGGAGTGTCCTGCTTCAGTTATTTTTTTCTGCCAGATGGCAGCCTTTAATGTTTGCCCTGCAGAAAGCTAAATATAAAAATGTCTTCCAGTAATGGACATATAAAGGAACTCCCCTCTCTCCCCCCAGCCTTCACTAAAATTTAATCCATATTAATTCCCATTTTCTTGACCATTATTTCTTCTGTGTTCTTCTTATACTAGGATTTGCTGAGCATTGTAGCTAGTGTGTTGCATCTGGGGAATGTGCAGTTTGCTGAAGATGAACAGGGCAATACTCAGGTGACAACAGAGAACCAGATTAAATATCTGGCCAGGGTGAGTATAATCCCTTGGAAACATTCCCATATAGCAACATACTTAGTTCTGTTGTTGTATTACTACAGGATAAGATTTAGTAGTTTTAGATCTTGACATTATTAAAGGGACGACATCAATTAAAAGTCTCTTTTCTGTCTGAAATAATTAGTCAGAGGTTGAAAATGTTACCCAATTCCTATTAGCCTGTGTGGAAAAACACCTTCCATATACTTTCTCTGAGCCTATGCCCCCCTGATATTATAGGAATAACATAATTGTGTAATGTTTGTGTATTATGCTTAATAGTCACATATTTTTAGTAAATGCAGAAAAAATATTCTCTGAATATATTATTCAATATATTTTATCTTGTTTGTTGATTAACATATTTGCAGAATAGTATTTGACCTATTGTGAGCTGCTCCAGTACAGCACAAAGTAATTGCTGAATAAATAGTTTAATAACCGCTGTCCCGTTTGTTGCATAAAATATTCCTCAAGTACCATTTGACCAGCCCTACTAACTCCATCTCTCTTGTTTATGTTAGATCTTTCCTCCTCCTCCCCCGCCCTATTGTGCTCTCTACCTCCTCCCTGTATTTTTTGACTCTCTTCCTTTTTCTAAGGGCTAGTCTACACTACAGAGCCTTTGCTGGTATAGTTATACCAGTAATACGTATAAGTATATACCAGCAAAAGGATTTGTTTTGCTGGTATATCGCTCCGAATGACAATAAGCTATACTGGCAGAAGGACTCTTTTTGCTGGTATAAACTGTGTCTGCACAGAGGGATTTGCCAGCACAGCTATGCTGGCAAAACTTTGTAGTGTAGACCTGGCCTAAATATCTTGCGTCTCTTTTCTAGCTTATCCCCTGTTTTTCTGCTGCCCATCCCATGCCTATCCACGCACCCATATGCAGGACCTTAGAGTTTTACCAGAGTCCTAATGGCCATAAACAGTTATTCTACTGTCTTGGAGCATTGCTCAGTTGAGAACTTAATATACACTCCCAAGTTCTGGAGTTCCTGCCAGTATCCTGTTCCTAGATCCCACTCAGGGGCTTCATCTTTCATATCAATTTTGGAGTCTACCTTCTCTCCAAACCCCCTTTTGGCTACTGAGAGACAGAAGAGCAGTCTCTCTCTTTTTTTCTCTTTTTGTTCCAGAGCCATATATTTGCAGTGTGGGTGGGTGTCTGAACTATTTAACCTCACTCCCAACCTCCTAGTTGCTGTAATAAGTTTCTCCCCGTATTGTTGCACCCCATTGGCTTTCTCTTACTCTACACCAATCTCTCTCTCTCTCTTCCCCCAAATAGATGGCATGCCTGCCCCTGCTGGTACTCACTATTTATTATTAAATAAGTAGTGTCCTGATGTTCTGATTAGGATTACTGTATCTGTGCTGGATGCAGTATAAACACCCTCTTTCCCCAAAGCGCTTACAATTTAAGATGACAACTGACGTGAAGAGTGGGAAAAGAGGAATACAATAAATTATAAATAAAATTGATATGTATTTGCATTAAGAGAATTATAGGTTGTCAACTTTTTCACATTTGCTTTTTGGTCCGCTATTAATTAGATTATTTCTTGTAGGCATCGCACCAGAGATGGTCTTGAGGAGGGATTTGGAGAAGAGGGTAGTGGCCTTACAGATCAGGTTAGAGAGGATAATCCAGGTGTAAGGGATGGCCAAAAAGAGGGCACAATGATGTTTGTGGGAAAAGCTGACCAACAGGCAGATGAGGCTGATATCATTGGTAGAGCAGAGGAGGCAGAAGGATAAAGGGGTAATGCAGTAACAGATGAGAGGAAGAGAAGAAGGGAGGAGCAAAGTTATGGGAAGTATTGATGGAGAAGATGGGAAATGGGGAAACCAGTGAAAATATTGAGTATGTGAGTGATAGCAATAGGTGAGGAAGATGATCTCAACTGCTGCTTTTTGAATTGTATGTGTTGGAGAGGCTAGAAAAGGTGGTTATAGTAATCATGGTATGAGATAATGAAGTCTGGGTGAGTGTTTTGATTGTCTGGACAGAGAGAAAAGAGTAGATCTTAGAAAGTGTGATATTCATTTCTGTGTACTCAGCTGGAATAGTAAACCAGAAATGTCCAATCATCCTACCTTACTATTAAGTGAATATTGGGCATGTGACTGCTAGAATGAGGAGTGAATCATTGTGTATCTCAGCAGTGGACAAGATGTGTCAGTGAGTGAAGAGCAGGACTTGCATGTAGCTGTGGGACCTAAAGTTTCTGTTGTCTCTAAAACAGATGTCAAATTAATAATACTTTTTCTAATTGAGTTTTCCTTTTGATGGTTTGCAGCTCCTGGGGGTTGAGGGCTCTTTGCTCCGGGAAGCACTGATCCACAAGACGATCATAGCAAAAGGGGAAGAGGTGAGAACATAAGGTGGAAAACTGGGAGATATTCAGAACTGAAGCCAACTAATATGGTCTGCTTCGTTATCAGGTTTAAATAGTCCACCTTCTGGTTACAGATTTCTCACCATTCTGAGAAAAATTGTCTGTGCGTTTCTTGGTCTCATGTAACCTGCTTGTGACGATTAATCTGTACTGCTGGGAAATTGTGATGTGGGCATAGCCCGGACAAGAGGCTGTAGTGTGGAGTGACTAGTTATTGAGTTACATTGCTCAGTGGGCTGACTGTTTAAATTTGTCTCTTCTCCTTCCACATATAGTTGGTCAGTCCTCTGAATCTGGAGCAGGCAGCCTATGCACGGGATGCTCTAGCCAAGGCAGTGTATGGGCGCACCTTCTCCTGGCTAGTGAATAAGATTAACAAGTCTCTTGCCTACAAGGTAAACTCATCTCTCATTTACACTTCCATGATCATGCTATACGATTGTCCTACTAAGTGGGTGGGAACAGTGAGTTCAAATAATAGAACTGAGAAGCAGGAAAGGGGTTCACCTCAATACTGAACAATGTTTTCCTGGCTGCATTCCTCTCTCACTAAGAGGAGTGAGAACCAAACACTAGAATTATATGGAGGAAAATACCAGTGGACGTTCATGACTGCTTTAGACCCTAATGATTAAAGCTACACCGAAGGTTGACCAAGTATTCTGTGCCTTTGTTGCAGGAGGCAGAGTGCCAAGACTGGAGGATTGCAACAGTTCTAGGGCTGCTTGACATTTATGGATTTGAGGTTTTCCAGCACAATAGGTTTGTTTCAGCACAATGTCTTTGAACTTTGTATAACCCTGTTTCCTGTTATTTAATCTTGTTAGTTTATTTCCTTCCCTTTCCTTGCCTGGCACTTTTTAATAGGAGTTGATGTAACATGAGATTAGGTCTCAACTTCAGGAAATCAACAAAATACCTGACAGTAGTAGGTAAACACCTTCTGAGCGAGAGGCCTAATCTCAGCATCTCTAGATAGGGACCCTACTAGAACTCAGCATTCACAACTGTTTATCATCTTAATGTTTCAAAGATGCTGAACTGAACTGATTTTTGCCTGTCTTGGAGCCTGTCTACACAACAGCTGTAATCACAGCAGCATGTAGTTGTATGGCATGGGTGTGGGAGTCCTTCTAACACATTTTTCTTGTAATGTGAATGAGAAAGCACAGCTATAGACCTATTTTATGGAATTATATTGGTGCCTGAAACCTAACTATGGCAGGTATCCACACTGTGACATTGTTGGATTTGTAGTGTAGAGAAGCCTTTATTTATATCTGCTGTACCCATGTTCCTCCTTACTCACCTCTAATGGCTCCTCCTCTGTTCTGGGGCGAATCTGACTATTAATCGGTTAATCTCTGTAGAGCTCATAGGAGTGTCTAGATCATTTGCTTGTATCTCTCTTGAATTGTACCCAGATTATGCATGCTGTTTGACCAAAATGGTACAGATTTTGTTTTTATTGAAATACAGCATGGGATTAACTAATTCTTTCTGATTTTGTTTGTTTGCAGCTTTGAGCAGTTTTGTATTAATTATTGTAATGAAAAACTGCAGCAACTCTTCATAGAACTCACACTAAAATCAGAACAAGAGGAGTATGAGTCAGAAGGCATAGCGGTAAGAGCCAAGACCTCATTTTGTATTGTTTTCTCTGTAGCATCTCCTATTGGGAGAGGCCAGCTTTAATTAATGGTGTCTGATGATAACTGATAACTACAGTATGTAAAATAAGGATTTGAAAGTAAATATTTATTTTTACCATGTTGCAGTCAGTGTATGATCCACTAGAGCTAGCTCATACAAGACGGGTTTCAAACTAGGCTCTGTGTTTGCACATGCAATCACATGCTCACACAGATGATAGCACTTATTCGAGCAAAACCCATTCAGATTAGAACTAGACCTGTTCCAGCATAAGTGATTATCTTGTTCTGTAGTCCTTGGTCTATACAAAACAACAATTGTAATACTGCAGTCATCTAAGGAAGCTTGTCTTGTAGGTTGCCGGGTTAGAAGCTGTGTGTTTGGCACTAAAAGTCTTGCATTCTTTGGCATATGCAGTTGTGCTGGCTGCAATGGCACTTGTAATTTTGAGGCTCTCAAACATCAGAATTAGTCCATAGATTTTTGTCCTGTCAAGAGTTCCACATGATACTGTAGGCTTTTGGCATTTGGCTGCCCAGAAAATGTAGATCCTACCAATGTATTTTTGAAAAATGGTTCCATTCTTGCTGAAGCAAGGCTTCAACAAAACCCAAACCATTGCCTTTCAGCCGTCTGAGCCAGACTTGTAGGAAGGGCAGAGTGGTGATTGATTTATGGTTTATCTTTTATGTGCTGCTGTTGGGATTCCTTAGTCATATAATTAAGAAATAGCAGAAGCTTCTGTGGTGGATTCTCTGCTTAATTATTGTCTTGAGATTCTGTGTAGGTACATGGTGCTGGCTATAAGACATTCAGATGCTACACTGTGGTTGCTATAGAAGAACCTAGATAGATAGGAGAATAAGGATGCTGTAAGACAGATCTCTAGAAATTTCTGTGCTCCTTCCTCAGCTGTTACTGCCAACTAAATGTATTTTTTTTGAATGGCTTGGTTCCCAATTCTGAAGAGGTTCTTTCTTTTGAATCCTGCATTCGGAATTTGTAGATCATTTTCAGAGCAGAAACCACAGAGATCAGCTGTCACCCAAGTCCGGGAGACCGTCTTTTGCAAATTTGAATGAGATGAGGAACTGGGATGACATGATTCAGTGATGACCTGGAACAGAGAGAAATATTTCATTTTAGGCTGGTTTGGTTTCAGGAATAGTCAGTCTGTGTGTGACGTATGCGAAGCAGGAGCAAGAGTCACAGTTCTGTACTATTTTAGTTCCATAATATGAGATTTTATATCCCTAGTTGCAACTGCTTAGTGTATTTGAATCAGACTTCTGTTTAATCCCTTTGGTAAAGAGCAACACTGTCCACTCCACCAGTATTTCAGAATAGAGACCTTGGTTGCATAGCTTTCCCCTTTCCTTTTGGTCATGATGGGACAAAAATATTCACCTTCTCTCTGGCAAAAATAAAAGGAATACAGAGAGATCAGAAAAATAAATGTATGTGTATGAAAGAAATATATCTTTCAGACTTGAGATGTCGGCCTCAGGAAAACTATTTTAAATATTTTCTATCCTCTGAAATACACTGATCACTCAGACTATTTCCTTCTAGTGCAGAATCAAGATCTTTAATTAAACAGTCTTTAATTTTTTGTGTCTCTTTGTGAATGGCAGTGGGAACCTGTCCAGTATTTCAATAACAAAATCATTTGTGATTTGGTGGAAGAGAAATTCAAAGGCATAATTTCTATTTTGGTGAGTTCACAAACCTGTACTTATTTATTTATTTTTAATTTAAGATATTTAGAAGCATAATGGGAAATGAATAGACTTGGGTGAAAAGGAAGTGGAGGCTGGTGTAAAGGTTGTTTGTGGGAGTGGTAGGTATGAGGATTGCGGAGGGAGGTGGAGATGTGAGTAGAGCCCAGTGTTAAGCATGTGATGTGTTAGACCCAGAGGCTAACTGTCCTTCATGCTTGTTTTTGTATTTGCTGATATCTCTAACCACACAGTACTGTTTTCTATAGAACTTTACACTGAATAAACTAGAAGCTGCTTTTTAAGCAAAGCTGTTTTAACTTATATTTTTATTGGGGGTAATATTGAGACGTATATCTGTAATGCCATACAATGCATACATTCAAATAAATTTCTCATTAACCACATTCAAGATGATAGAAGGAAACCATCAACAGAAAATAAATGTCTGAATCCACAAAAGCTTTTTGCCCCTTCCCCCTTAAACTGTCTCGTCCAAGAGTGTCCTGCAGAGAGTCTGTTTCGGGGGAGAGGAGTGGCGGGGTTCTGAGCAGAAAGCCTATTGTCAAGAGAACTCCTTTTTGCAAAATATTTGAATTTCTCCGTCCTGACTCTCGGGTTGTAAAAATTATACAGCCATAGTGAGGTGTGGATGCAGTTCAGAAGAGGCAGAGTGAGCCTTGGTCAAAGTAGTCACCTGATCTTTGATCTCCTGCTCCGAGCAGCTATTGTGACAGCTGAACTATGTGGCAAAATGGATGTGCCTCGCTGTTGTTTGTTCTGTGAGGATGGGAGAGGAATTCTCTCACTGAAGTGGCTGGGATGGGAGAGGGGAATTGAGTAAACTGAGGCTACAACGTTGCTCAACTCCTGCTGTAGGTTTGAATGATTCTCCACATGGGTTCCATGCTTGGTGCATGCAGGATTGGATTCTTTTGGTCAACAGTGTCTCCTGGGGCTGTACTTGTGCCATATATATCCTGGTCTGTCCCCCAGTACAAAGGCATAAAGGGCAGAGCAGGCCCAACCATCCTTCAGTTCTTTCTTATCGCTTGTGACAATCAGTGTCCACCATCCCTATGCACTGTGCTGGTGTTAGTTAGCAACCTTAGTTGTTTTTTAGTTCATATAGTTATTGCCAGTTGGCTAATATTTTTATATATAATTTTCTTAGATAAGTTTCAGTGTAGGTTAGACATAAACCCCCCACCCGCCAAAAGGTGCTAGCAATATGGCAGAAGCTAAATCACTGGGGTTCGAAACCTGCCTCTTGTGATGTTTCAATGCTGCGTAGCAACTGGCATGCCTTGGAGAGGGACATGGACCCAAGCAACAGTCCATACATTGGTCTTTCTCTGAGCACATACAGAATGCTAGCGAAGCCCACCTGAAGTTATTCCTCCTCAAGAGCTCAAAGCACGCCTCCTCAGACACTGAGACATAAGTCAAAACCAGTCTGCAGTCCTCTGATCAGTTCCTCTCCATTAGTGGCCTGGTGAGCTGAGATTCCACCTGCACTCCTGGGTCACATCTACTAAGAGATTCCAGTCATCCATCTCCATTCTGGCATCAGTCTTCTGACAGGCAGGGACGACAGGAGATAGGAGGCACAAAAGTCACCTTCTCAGGTGCCTGACAAGTCAAAACACAGACTTCTGACTCATCTCAGGCTCAACCTTCTAAGGGCCAAAAGTCTGAGGTCCCCTCCAGTGCCCCAGTACAGACTACTAAGAGAGCCCCAGTTGCACCCACGATATCTGTGGACTGTTTTTTCTCAGTACCCAGAGCCTTGGGAACTGGTCACCTCCAAACCATGTTCTTCAGTACCCAGCATTACCTGCTCTCTTGATACGCAAAGCATACAGAGTACTGAGTGATTTTACTATGGACCTGACACTGCCGTTGTCTCCCCTGAAAAGGCTGAGGGTGGTGACATAGTTGGTGAGTTATATGGGCCTGTGGTGCCCATGCTCCACCAATATTCAGGAACATGGGCCTGGCTCCACCAATATATCTGTGCTGATGCGAGACTGGCTGCAGAGCCTCCAGTGACACTCAGCCATGTAGGGACAGAGCACAGTGGCCCCCAGGGTGGCCCAGCCATTCTGCCCCCCTTTCCCGACACACTCTCAGCAGCTGGCCAGGAGCTGCTCGGGCACCGGCCCTGCCCCCAGGCAGCACGGAGGCCACTCCCCCTCCCAGTCCCACCCCTTCCCCGCCCCACTCCCATGTGGGTCCAGCGTCCTGGCCAGGAGCTGCTCCTGCCCCAAGCAGCACAGCGGCTGCTCCCAGCAGCACAAGAGCTGCACCCACCTCCTGGCCCCACCCCTCTCCCATGTGGCCTGGCCGATACCTACCTACCACCACACCCCCACCCACACACACACACCCACCCACCCACCCACTAGGGGCTTACAAGGCTGGTGGGGGGACTTGGACCTGTTCTGGGCACCACCAAAATTATACAAACCTGGTGCCCATGGGTGGTGATATTTTAAGCCACCAACTACTGAACTATTGGCACAGCAAGTCAAGGTGGTATCTTCAGTACCAACTTCTTCCCTTTATATACAGGGCACTTTGGATAGACTGTTCCTTTGCTTGGAGGAAGTGTACTCTTTCTCCTCATCCCCATCTAAATATATCTCCCACTCACTCACCTTCTCCCCCTTGGGTACCACATTGGGAAAATAGAAGACGACCTGGACTCATAGAAGACATCCCTCTTGGTACCCTCCTGTGTGTCCCCCACCTCCGTACTTATCCAGCACTGGCCCTACTGGACACACTGGGGTGTATGCCCATATTCCTGTAAGCCTGCATCATGTGGCCCTCCAGGGTTAGATTCCCCCTCTTCAAAGATGCAATATGGACCATCCCAGCCAGGTCAACTAATGAAGCCTCAGATCCAGGAAAGAAAGGAAAATGAGGAAGAACAACCACGAGGGGAAGAAGTTGTTCGTGCTGTGATCTCATCCTCCACTGATCAGGCAGTAAGCCCCTCTATAGCTTCCTCAGTGGATGATCTTAAATTATTCAAAGAGCTCATTAAACACATGGCAGAGATGCTGGATATACCACTAGAAGTAGTGCAGGAGAAGTCCCTGGAGTTCCTGGGTATCTTGCACCCTTCGTTGCCCAGCAGGCTTCCCATGCCAATTGATGAAAACCCATTGGAGCCCACAAAGGACCTCTGGCACACACCAGCCTTGATACTGGTCACGTCCAAGCAGAAAGAAGGTACCATGTCACTTCCAAGGGATTTGAAGACTCTTATTCCCCCCAGTACCACATTTGCTTGTAGTGGCTGCTGTCCAGGAAAGGTCAAAAATAACAAATACCTCCCAGATTGACAGAGAAAAAGACGCAAAGAAACTAGACCTTTTACTCATTTTACTCATTAGCCAGCCACCAGATGTGTGTGGCTAATTATCAGTCTCTCATATCCAAGTACATTTATTGGAGCTGGGATAAGCTTTCTCAGTTTCTGGGCAAGCTACCACAAAACCATTGAGAGGAATTGAAAGCCAACATGACTGAGGGGCATTTGATAGCCTACACTTCTATCTAGGCTGTACTGTATGTGTCTGACACCACAGTGTGTATTGTGGCTATACTAGTGACAGTGAGGTGGTCTTCCTGGCTCCAGTCCCAGGGGATCCTCAGGCAGGAACAAATAACAATCAAGGACCTTCCCTTTGAGGACTATGAACTTCTTAATTCTAAAATGGATAAGGCCCTCTATTTTTTAGAAGACTACAGGGCAAATCTGTGTTCACAGTATCTGTATTTTTCCAGGACCAAGAAGGAAAGAAACAAGACAACAAGCTAGCTTAGGCAGCATCTCTATACCCAGTATTATTAACCCTAGAGAACTTCAGAGCTGTCTTAGTATGCTCTACTACACCAAGGCTTTGCTGCATATATATATATATATTCTCTAAACATCTAGCATCATTTCTGTACATAGATTAGTCCCAAGTTACAGGGCTTCAGCTGACTTCATTTTATGGTAATATTTTAATTATTCTGCTCTCGAAAATTCAGCTAAGCTGTGGGAGCAGACAAGTCCTTTGTATGTAGGGAGATGACCTCTCACCAAAAGTCGAAGTATGCTTGTCTTCACCTGCTGGTCAGAAAGAATCTAAAAGTCAAGTCAGCCTCCAAGAAGGGAAAAAATCACCTTTTCAACCCCACAGCTCTTTATTATATGAGTGAATTAGGCAGCTTCACTCAAAACAGAAACATGCTAGAGAAACTAAACTGAGGGCACCATTTTAGTGAGGTGGGGATAGATCTGGCTTGCCTGCTGACATGTAGAAGGAAATATTGAACACTTGCATTTAATTGTATTGCTGTGTTTGCTGATTCCTCTCGCTACAGGATGAGGAATGTCTGAGACCTGGGGATGCCACAGACATGACATTTTTGGAGAAGCTGGAGGAAACGGTGAAGAATCACCCTCATTTTCTCACGTGAGTGTTCAAGTAGCTGTTACTAGTTTTGTCTTTATAAGGAGGGACTAAATACAGAATAAAGCCAATGGGTTTTAAATATACCCAGTCTATGCTGTATCTATTATTTGTATTACAGTAGCACTCAGAGGTCCTAGCCAGATTGAGGTCCCGTTGTGCTGGGAAGTGCATAAAAGCATAAGACATTTGCTGTCCCAAAGAGCTTAAATTCTAAGTTTAAGACAACAGAATAAGTGGGTATAACTAACAAACAAAAATGAGGATAAAAAGGGGAGAAGAATAGTAATGATGTTATGGTGAGGATCTGTTATAGACCACCAAATCAAGAAGAGAGAGTGGATGAGAGATTCTTCAAGCAGGAAACAAGATTAGCTAACATACATGAGCTAGTATTAATGGGGGTTTCTTCTTCGAGTGCTTGCTCATGTCCATTCCACTATAGTTGTGTGCATGCCTCTGTGCACAATTACCCGGAACTTTTTTCACCATAGCAGATCCTGTAGGGTTGGCTCCAGTGCCCCCTGGAGCTCCATGCACATGCCGCGGTATATGAGGCGCTGCCGGCCCTACGCCCCCTCAGTTCCTTCTTTCCGCCCACGAAGGTTGCTGGAACTAGCCTTGCTCTCTGCAAGTACTATTCCCCTTCTTTGGACTTGTTTGATATTCTAAGTTTAGTTCTATTTAGTTCTGTTAAGTGTTGTTACGTGTAGTTAGGGATAAGGCAGTCTTAGACTTAGAGCAGCTGGGGGACTTAGAGCAGCTGGGCCATGCCCCAGTCGCCTGGCTTCAAGCTGTGTGCCTCCTGCAAGACGACCTTCCTGCTCAGCGACCCCCACAACTGCTGCCTTAAGTGCCTGGGGGAAGCCTACAGAAAAGATAAGTGAAAGATTTGCAGGGTTTTCAAACTGAGGACACAAAAGGACCGAGAAATCCAGTTGAAAGCCCTGTTGATGGAGGCAGCGTTCCACTGGCGTCCGAGCTTACCCACTCCACCTCAGTACCGAGCATGATTTCGGTACAGAGCGCACCGTCAGCGCCGCCCTCGACTCAACACCGCACAACATCTCCGGCACTGAAGAGAAAGAAGCAGGGCGTGGAGCGCGGACACTCCCCTGCACCGTCAGTATAGGCAGGGTCAAGTATGGAGATGCACCAGACCCAGCCCATCGAGACTTCTCCAGTGCCTGCATCTCCGGTCAGGGAGCCTCTCCCAACTCCTGGGAGTGGGAGAGTGCCCCTGCCAACGCCATCGACACGAGAGGCTTTTCAAGCAGCAAGCGCCTTGTTGGCCTTGCCTACACCACCTCCGGCCGGCCGCGTAGGGGCCCCCCGAAGGGTGGTGGATATCCTCGGTATGGGGAGGAAGATCTCCCGCCGAACAACCTCCAGGGGTAGAGCAGATCTGCTCCCCCAGCAGTTGCTCCAGGTTGGCGGCGTTGAGCCAACCTGCCGGCATGGGATGTGGAGTCTCCCTCTCGGCGCTGATGTCGCTCCCTGGTACTGGTCGAGGTCTGCCAGGCAGCTCTCAGACAGCTCCAGTTCCAGATCCCCGGCACCGAGGAGTTCACCCATACCTAGATGGCGAAGAACCTGGTCGCAATCGGAGGACCCGGCACCAATGAGTTCACCCACACTGAGGCGGCGCGGAACCCGGTCATCAGAGGAAGACCCGGCACCGCAGAGTTCACGACGTGGAACCCAGTCGCCGGAGTTAGGCTCGGTACCGAGGAGTTCGTGATGGCGCCGACCTCGGTCACCGAGGGTGTCTGCAGAGCTGAAAGGCAAGTTGCAGCAGAAATCATCAGTACTGAGATGACGTTCAGGTACCTCTAGATCTTCGTAGCATGCCCCCACTCGTCAACACCGCTCACAGCGACGGAGACAGTCCCCATCATCCTCCAGGTTGGAGGTGTCAAGAGGGTGGTCCCGGCACGGAAGTGCCCGGGACCGAGGATGAACATGGCACCACCAGTCCAGGGCCTCTGACTCCAATGATGACTTGGGGTCTTCCAGGGGGGAAAGTTGTCGGGCAAGTCGACGCCCCCCCAATGCATCAGAGCATGTGGCGCAGTTAGCCCTGGGTTGGCCACAGGGACAATGGCCACAACAATGGCCTTATTGGGCTCCCTGGGATATCCAGGTGGGGCTGGGACCCCAATCCATTAAGTCGTCGGGGGTGCAGTCCGTGCCTCTGGCACAGGAGAAGGCCCATTGGTACCACTCCTCGAACAGGGAGTCGGACCCCCTGGAAAGACCCTCAGTGGGTACAACCCTTCGCCAGGAGGGGGCACACCCACAGGCTGCACCTCTGCATTCCTCTTCCTCAGCTGACGAGGCAGTCTCCCAGGACCACTCTGTGTCACTGGAGGATTTCAGGAAGCACCAGGAGATGCTCAAGAGAGTGGCCTCCAACTTGGGGCTGGAGGTGGAGGAGCTAAGGACCACAAAGGGGTCCTTAAGATTGTGAAGGCCCTGTGGCAAACCTCTTTCTCGGTCGCCCCTAGTTAAAGGTGGCCGAGAAGAAATATTGTGTCCCGGCCGAGGGGTTTGAGTATTTGTTCATACACCCCACCCCAGGAATCCTGGTAATAGACACGGCTAACCAGCAAGACAGGAGATGTCAGCCAGGGTCGACTCCCAAGAACAAGGACAATAAAAAGCTGGACTTGTTTGGGAGAAAGCTTTATTTCACGGCAAGCCTGCAGTTCAGGATTGCCAACCATCAGGCCCTCCTGGGCAGATATAATTTCAACTTGTGGGACTCCCTCAGGCGGTTCGCTGAGGCCCTGCCCCAGGACCAGGCTACAGACTTTAATACTATCGTGGAGGAGGGAACCACGGTAGCTAGAGCAGTGCTCCAGACCTCCTGTGATGCTGCCGACTTGGCAGGCAGGTCCATAGCCTCTGCCATCTGTATGTGAAGGTGCTCATGGCTGCAATCCTTGGGCCTGTCCCAGGAGATGCAACAGTCTATCCAGGACCTCCCCTTTTATTGCTCAGCCCTATTCTTGGACCAGACAGATGCGAAGTTGCATGATCTGAAGGACTCCACAGCCACGCTTCACTCCCTGGGCCTTTACACACCCCAGTTTTCCAGGCGTCAGTCACAGCCCCAGGCGCAGTAGCAACCAAGGCCTCAGTCCAGGCCTTTCCAATCCTATAGGGTTAGAAATAAGAGGTTTAGAAGAAGAAATCAGCCCCCTAGCTTGTCCTCGGCTCCTTAGCAGGGGTCCCCCAGGAGGTCGGGCAATCAAAGGAGACAATTTTGATGGTGCGCCCGAGGGTAGTGCCGCGACTGCTCTCCTACATCCGCCCCGCCCCTTCCTAAACAGGTTAAGGCCCTTCTACCCCAAATAGGCAAAAATCACTTTGAACCATTGGGTCCTTGGGATAGTCTCAGGGGGCTATGCCCTGCAGTTTACATCTACCCCCTCCCTCCCCCCCCCCCAACAACCTCCCCTCCGTCCCTCTTCAGGGACCCCTCTCACAAGCAACTCCTCTTGCAGGAGGTGGACACCCTCCTCAACCTGAGAGCAGTGGAAATGGTCTCTCAAGGCAGAAGGGGGAAGGGGTTCTATTTGAGGTACCTCCTCATCCCCAAGGCAAAGGGAGGTCTGCGACCCATATTAGACCTGTGTCGTCTAAACAAATATGTCAAACGACTCAGGTTTCACATGGTCTCTCTAGCCTCCATAATACCTTCCCTGGATCCAGGAGACTGGTATGCTGCCCTTGACCTCAAGGACGCATACTTTCATGTGTCTATCCTCCACAGCCACAGGTGTTTTCTCCATTTCATGGTGGCTGGTTCCCACTACCAGTTTACAGCCCTGTTCTTTGGCCTGTCTTCAGCTCCAAGGGTGTTTACCAAGTGCATGGCGCTAGTGGCTGCCCACCTGAGATGAAAAGGTGTGCAAATTTTTCCTTACCTAGATGATTTGGCTGATCAGAGGCAGGTCCAGGTCCCAGGTACAGGACAGCATGACCCTCACTTGCTCCATGTGCAGCAGGCTGGGGCTACTCATAAATGAACAGAAGTCCACATTAACCCCAGTGCAACAAATAGAGTTCACTGGGGCTATCCTGGACGCCTCCAAGGTCAGAGCCTTCCTGCCTCAGCCACGTTTCGAGGCAATGGTCTCTATCATCTCCCAGCTGCACCGATGCCCCATGACAACAGCCAGGCTCTGCCTACAGCTGTTAGGCTACATGATGGCCTGCACGTACATAGTGAGACTAGCTCGCCTGAGGCCCAGACCACTTCAGGCATGGTTGGCCTCGGTATATGTGCCGAGCAGACACCCATTGGACCGGGTGGTCACAGTTCCCCACCTGTCTTAGCCTCACTAAATTGGTGGCAGACTCCCAGGGCAGTGATGAAGGGAACTGGTCCCGTCGGTCACCCTAATTTCCAGTGCTTCAGACGTGGGATGGGGAGCCCACATCAGCATCAACCTAGGCACTCGGGTTCTGGTCGGGGGAGGAGAGGGTCCTGCACATCAACGTGAAGGAGCTGAGGGCCATTCACCTAGCATGCAAGGTGTTCCTCCAATTCTGACAGGCAGAGTGGTGCAGGTGCTGACAGACAGCACTGCAGCCACGTTTTACATAAATAGGCAGGGGGGAGCGCACTCCTCAGCCCTCTGCGAGGAAGCTACCCATCTGTGGGACCTTGCCGTGAGGCATGATTTCCACCTGACGCCCTCTCATCTTCCAGAAGTGAGGAACGATGAGGTGGATGGCCTCAGCAGGTCGTTTCACCCAGAGGTGGTGGCTATGATCTTCCAGAAGTGGGGCATTCCCCAACTGGACCTATTCGCGTCGGCCTGGAACACGGTGTCCCAGGTTCTGCTCGCTCCAGGGTCGCAAGACTGGGTCAGTTTCCAACGTGTTCCTCGTGGACTGGACAGGGACCCTCATGTACGCGTTTCCACCCATTCCACTCCTGCCCAAGGTCCTACTGAAAATAAAGATGGACAGGGCGAACATTATACTCATCACTCCAGCCTGGCCGAGACAGCACTAGTTCAGCATGTTGTGGACCTTTCGATCGCCCCACCCCTGGACCTCCCGAGGCGGCATGACCTTCTATCCCAGGACCGCAGTCGCCTGTTGCATCCATACCTGGACACCCTGCACCTCACAGCCTGGAGGCTCTGTGGCTGACAGAGGGAGAGAGAGCCTGCTTGGTGCAGGTCCAGCAAGTTCTCCTTGGCAGCAGGAAGCTCTCTACACAGGTCGTGTATTGGGCTAAGTGGAGGCTGTTTACCTGTTGGGCAGAGTCCCAGGGTATTCCACCCAGCCTCTCGCCTATACAGGCGATCCTGGAGTACCTGCTCCAGGGTCTGGTGCTGGCCTCGCTGAAGGTTCACCTGGCGGCTATTTCAGCCTTCCATCAGCCTCTAGAGGGGAGATCGCTGTTCTCCCATCCCATGTCAATAGGTTCCTCAAGGGGGTGAAGAGGCTTTATCTGAAGGTCTGTGACCCAGTGCCTCCCTGGGATCTCAACCTGGTCCTCTCGAGACTCACGAGGGCCCCCCTTTGAACCCATGGCTTCATGCCCTCTGCTCATGCTTTCATGGAAGGTAGCCTTCCTGGTGGTCAGTTCCTCAGCTAGGAGGGTCTCTGAGATTAGGGCCTTGACTTCAGAGCCCCCTTATACAGTATTCTGTAAGGACAAGTTTCAGCTGAGGCCACATCCGGCCTTCCTACCCAAGGTGGTTTCCCAATTTCATTGTAATCAAGATATTTTTCTCCCCGTGTTTTTCCCAAATCTCACGGTTTGGAGGAGGAGAGGAGATGGCATTCGCTGGACGTGAGACGAGCCCTGGCCTTCTACGTCGAGCGTACAAAGCCGTTCCGGAAATCAACATAGCTCTTCGTCACAGTGGCCGACGGGATGAAAGGCTCACCTGTCTCCACCCAGCGCATCTCAACGCGGATTACATCATGCATCAAGTTCTGCAACCAGCAGGCGAGGGTGTCCGTATTGGGAACCATCACAGCGCACTCAACCGGAGCTCAAGCACCATTGCCCAGCAGGCGACAGAGGACGCGGGATTCGGCAGAGTCGGGCTGAGGGCAGCTCACCAGTAACTCCTACCCACCTCCAAGGTATTGCTTGTTAGTCACCTATAATGGAATGGACATGAGCAATCACTCGAAGAAAAAAAACAAGGTTACTTACCAGTAACTGATGTTCTTCAAGATGTATTGCTCATGTCCATTCCACATCACAGCCCTGTCCCCGCTGCCGGAGTTGGCGGAAAGAAGGGACTGAGGGGGTGTAGGGCCGGCAGTGCCTCATGTACCGTGGCATGCGCGCGGGACTCCAGGGGGCACCACAGCCAGCCCTATGGGTTCTGCTAAGGGGAAAAAAGTTCCAGGAACCGTGCACGGTGGTGTGCACACACCTACAGTGGAATGCACGTGAGCAGCACGTCTCGAAGAAGATCAGTTACTGGTGAGTAACCTTGTTTTTCTCTTTAAAAACAAAAAAACTAATCAGTTATCCCTTTGGAACAAGTCTAAATATATTTCTGGGCCTGGAGTCAGAGCTGCTGATCTATGGCTCCCATTTACCTTTGTATTATTGTTCTTGGAGAGAAACTATCAGCTTTCCTGCATTCCTGTGGTCCCATCCCTCCACCAAAAGCTGTGATGGTTCTATACTTAGCATTAGTAGTACTTGAGGCTGAATCCTATTTGAGGATACTATTTTCTCATTAAGCCTTTTTGTTTTCTTCCCAGACACAAGCTGGCTGACCAGAAGACTCGGAAATCTCTGGGCCGAGAAGAGTTCCGTCTCTTGCACTATGCTGGAGAGGTCACCTACAGTATCACAGGTAAATATTACACAACAACTACACCATTGCCTGATACTAGGGTCACTTTCTGTCCCCATTTTCCCCCACTCCAGACTGTTACACTTCCTTTTTCTCCTCCTATCTCCTGCCATTCAGATTAATACAGTCACACAATATCTAAATATGTAATTTGGTTAATCAAATTACTTTTTCAGCTCAAGGTCCTTGGAGAGGACTTCCTGTGAAACAGCAGCAGCAGATTTAGTTGTTTTTTTTTCTTTAGGTTTTCTGGATAAAAACAATGACCTTCTATTTCGGAACCTGAAGGAGGTGAGTGTGGAGCGAGAACTGCCTCTCTTGTTGAGCATTGTAAAGAATTAAGTCAAGAATGGAGAGGGCTGTGAAGGTACCATCTCTCTTGGACCTTTCAATCTTCAGGATACATTGTCCACATGACTATGCTATGCAAAAAAACCTGAGGTCCCAGTTGTTTTATCATTGATGTTTATCATAGAAATTAGAGATAAAAAAACCTGGGTCTCATCTGTTCCCTTGCCATCTCCCAAAAATACACATGCTACTACTTTGTCCTGTCCAGCTTTAAAAATGTTCATGCATTTGTCTTCTACTGTTTCTTTCTAGACCATGTGCAACTCAGAGAATCCTATCATAAATCATTGTTTTGAGAGGAGTGAGCTGACAGATAAAAAGAGACCTGAAACGGTAAGAGCACAGGAGTTGAACTGAAGCATAGACATTTCCAATTATTGAAGATAATGTCTCCTTTGCTCTAACACTGTAGTGTAAAATAGGACCTCCGTTATGTTTAAAGCTTTGAGACTGAAACACTTGTTCTTAGTCTTAATTGTCTGCTGCAGTGTCACAAGAACTAGTCATAATCAGTCACTTCAGACTTGAGTCTTTCATTCTTCTTTTTTCTAGGCAGCAACTCAGTTTAAGAACAGTCTGTCCAAACTAATGGAAATTCTGATGTCCAAGGAGCCATCATATATTCGCTGCATTAAACCTAATGATGCTAAGCAAGCTGGTAAGGTTTTAGTGACACTCCCTCTCCTGCCTGTGCTGCTTTAAGCATTTTCCTGTCTTTAGGAATGTGTAGGAAATTCACACCAAAAGTTATAACTTGAGGGCACAGATCAGGAAAAGATGCTGTCTAAATTCAGTTAAGATAAAACAATTGATTTGTAGAGAGTCAAGGTGGGTGAGTTAACATCTTTTATTGAACCAACTTTTGTTTGTGAAAGAGACAAGCTTGTGTGTGTTCTATATTTCTAGTAAATTCTTTTCTGGTCCTCATTCTACTCCATGGAGAAGTGTTATCAGGATGTAGAATGATCATCAACAACCCTCTGAGTTTCTCCATTCTGATTCTTTATCTAGTTGTTGTCTCATGAGAATCCAAAATAGTTATTTGGCTGCTTTATGACCTGTGCTATACAGGAGATCAGACGAGACGATCTAAAGTCCCTTCTAGCCTTCAACTCCTATTATTATTCTTCGAGTGCTGGGTCCCAATGTGGATTCCAAACATGGGGTGCGCATACACGCCATGTGCCAGAGCCGGAACTGTTCATAGTAGTGTCCATCGACCCATGTGTGGGTTGTGCGTTGGCCACGTGGTATGTCCAAGGTCTTATGAGGCTGTGCTGGTCAATGCCCTTCCAGTTTCCTTTTACCACCGCGTGGCCAGAGTCAGAACCCCTCTTCCTCCTCATTTGTACTGCATAGCATTTTCTAGTATCGTATATAGTTTTTCAAAGTTTCTTAATATAGTAATTAGTAGCTAGGAATTAGTTAGTAGTTGCTACTTCACTCTGTGCGGGGTGTCCCACCCACCAAGGGGGACTAGGCCTCAGCAAGCTAACTTTAAAAGCTGTGCTTCATGCCCACACTTCTCTCTCAGCAATGAGCACCAATGTTGCCTATATTGTATGAGTGACACCCATGTCGTCACCCACTTCTCTTTCTGATGCTCCTTTCCACTACAGTCTCGTGAGGCCTGAGAGCTTCAGCTCTGAAAGCACCTCAGGGAGGAGGCAATGCACCCATGTGTCCACTGGAATGTGGCACCAGGAGATCCACCGGGGAGCGTTTAGCCTCATCACTCATGAGCTCTTCTCCAGCTCCATTCACAGTGACACCACTGGCAGTACCGACGGCACCGATGAAGCCCTACTGTGCTCATAAGAAGCATACTTATGAGCACCAGATTGAGCAGTCCTCAGTCATAAAGTCTATCCCTCAGTAGGGCTGCAATTCCGCATTGCCAGTTACCAGTCTATACTGGCAAAATACAACTTCCTGTGGTACACAAAACTGGAGGGATTTCAGATCTCCCTCCTGGAGGACAGGCAGGCCAAGTTTAAGTCCTTGACTAAGGAGAGCAAATCGGTTGTCAAGGTAACCCTCCAAGCTGAGGTGGACGCAGCAGACACAGCATCCCTCTCCTTGGTCTCAGGAGTAGTGCTGCACAGAGACTCCTGGTTACAGACTTCAGGTTTCCTGAAGGAGATCCAGACCACTCTTGAGAACCTCCCATTTGATAACGAAAAACTTTTAGTGACAAAACCACTATTGTGGCTGTGGATTCTACCCCCTCTTTTCCTCATATTGAAGAAAGAGGGAGTCCTTTGCCCCATTTTAGACCTCCGGGATCTGAACCACTTCATTCGCAAGTTCTGCTTCTGCATAGTCACCCTCCCCCAGATTATTTTCTGCCTCTCTCCTGGAGCCTGGTTTGTGGCACTTGATATGAAGGATGCATACTTCCATGTGGATATACATCCCGCCTGTCACAAATTCTTTCACTTCGTGGTGGGACACTCACACTATCAGTTCTGAGTCCTCCCATTCAGAATAGCCATCATTCGCTGCTTTTTCACACAGGTCTTCACGGTAGTGGTGGCCTATATGAAATGCTTTGGCCACATTGTTCCCATACCTGGACAACTGGCTCCTTGTTGTGTTGTCCTGAGAACATCTCCTGATCACCATCCACACCTTGCAAGACTTCCTCCCTGGCCTGACGATCTGTGTCATTGAGGACAAGTTGACCCTCGTACCTATCCACGAGCTCACTTTCATAGGAGCTCTACTAGACTCACTTGCAGAACAAGCCTTTCTACCAGCAGACTGCTTTGCCACTCTCACTTTCCTCATCGCTCACCTTCACCGTTGTCCTCATACACATCTCTATAATGCCTCTCTGTTCTCGGCCACATGATGGCCTGCACCTCTATCACTCTGTATGCATACCTACACATGCGATGCCTCCAACTGTGGCTTCACACCATCTATGACCCACAAGTAGATCACCTCACCAAATGAGGAGTCCCTCCCACCCCTTGCTCTTGACTTCCCTCTCATGGTGGTGCAACACAGCCAAAATCGTGGCCAGCACTCCCTTCAACCTTCCTAAGCCTTGCACCACAGACATGTCATTCGTGGACTGGGGTGCTCATCTGGAGGGCCACACAACCCAAGGCCTATGGTCCCCTAGTGAGGCCAGGATGCACATCAACATCCTAGAACTGTGAGCCGTCTGCCTCAGTTGCAAGGCGTTCCTGCCCCTCATCTACTTCCCTCGTGCAATTCCTCTCCGACAACATGATGGCCATTATCTATGTAAACAAACAGGGCAGAGCCCAGTCTCCGGCTCTTTGCATGGAAGCCATTCACTTTTGGAACTGGTGCCTCAAGCACAGGATCACACTCTATGCAGTCCATTTTCCAGGCGCCAACAACACCCTTGCGGGTACTCTGTCACTCCTTCCACAATAACCACGAGTGGGAGCTCCAAGACCCAATCTCCACTCCATCTTCTGCCAGTGGGGCATGCCACGCTGGGACCTCTTTGCAACTTCCACTAACCACAAGCTTCTCCTCTTCTCTTCCAGAGTCACTCTTGGGCAAGGCTCTCAGGGAGATACACTTCTCTCCTGATCACCTGGACTTCGATATGCCTTCCCACCCATACTGCTTCTCCCACAGATCCTCTGCAAGATATGGCAGGACTGGACAGTCTTCATCCTCATCACTCCCTTTTGAGCTCACCAGTACTGGTTCACCGACCTCTTTCTCCTCTCCGCTTACCCTCCAATCCGCCTTCCCGCTCTCCCGAATTTCCTCAAGCAGGCACATGATCAGCTCTGACACCCCAACCCAAGAACTGCTTCACATAATGGCCTACTATTTGGACAGAGCTTGCATGCAGACAACGTGTGCTCCACACCAGTGTCCAACGTCTTTTCACACAGCAGGTACCCATCCAATAGAGCAGCGGTTCTCAACCTTTTTTTCCCCGAGTACCACTCAGGCCAGGTACAGTCGGGTCAAGTACCACTTGACCCGACTGTACCCGACCCGAGTACCACTTGGGGGGGAAAAAAAGGGAGGGGACTTGCGGCAGGGTTTCGCCGCGGCGGCAGCGGGAGGGATTTCCAGCGGGGTTTCGCGGCAGCGGGGAGAGACGGGCGGTGGGGTTTCGCGGCGGAAACAATACCCGCCGCCGAAACCCTTCCGCCGTTTCCCCATTTTCGGCAGCAGAGTTTCGCAAGGGTCGGTGGGAGGGCCCGTCCGGCGGCAGCGGATTCAACGCTGCGCATACCACCCAGCCCTCCGGTAAGTACCACCGGTGGTACATACCACCGGTTGAGAACCGCTGCAATAGAGCATGCTACCAAGCAAAGTGGAGGCGCTTCACTACATGGGTGTTCCACCATCACCTGCACTCAGTCTCCATATCCACCATCCTCAACTATCTTCTCCACCTTTGACTCTCTGGCCTTGCCCACTCATCCATTGAGGTCTATCTGGCAGTGCTCAGTGCCTTTCTTCTGCCGATTGATGGCTTCTCTGCCTTTAGCCACCCAACCACAGCCCATTTCCTCCTCAACACCTTCCTGATGTCTCAGAAACCCACCCCTCCTTAGGATCTCAGCCTTTTTTTCTTGACCCTCACCAGGCCATTCTTTGAACTCCTGGCCACTTGCTGTCTCACTTACCTCTCCATGAAAGTGATCTTTCGGTAGCAATCACCTCTGCTCTACGAGTTCGCAAGCTGCTGGCCATGATGGCTGACCCACCCTTTACGGTCGTCCACAAAGACAAGGTCTCCTTACAACTCCATCCAAAATTCCTCCCTAAGGTGGTTTCTCCTTTCCACCTCAACTAATCCATTCACCTCCCAACCTACCTGCGAACAGAGGAGAGGTGAACAGAGGAGAGGCGAACAGAAGAAGTTTGCCTGGGATCTGTCCGAGAGGAGCCCAAGTGAGTGCTACGTGAGGGGAGCTGTGTTGTGTGCTAGAAGGGTGAGTATCTGAGAGATCATTTGTGTGACTGGTGCAAGTTACAGCTGACTCTGTGTGTGATTGTGACTGATGCAGTTACAGGGATTGTTTGGCAGTTGGCCATGTGATTGATTGACTGACTGATTGATTGAAAAGTATGAATTGGGAGTGCTTTGTTCCAGGTGGACCTTGAGTGGTTGATTGCAGAGGGAGGCACTGAGGCGGGGCATCTGCTTCAAGTCAGCAGCCTTAGAAGAAGCAGCCAGTTGCGAACCAAGTGAGCTGCGAACCGAGGAGAGGCAAACAGAAAGAGTTTGCCTGGAGGGAGAGCCCACAGCGGGTTTTGCCTTTCAGACTTTGCTGAGCAGTAAATACAGCATCTGAAGAGGCTCTCAGAGGAAAGATATGGAAAGTGAGCGATCTGCTGTTGTCACCTGCACTGGATGTGCTATGTTTGTTTTCCTCCCACAGGATAGAGCCGACTTCATCTGTACAAAGTGCAGGTTGGTTTCCATATTGGAAGAGAAGGTTAAAGGACTAGAGACCCAAATGTCAACCCTGCGGTGCATTAAAGAAAACGAAGTCTTTCTCGATCGAAGACATGATTTGCTACTGCAGGCACAGTGTGAGGAAAATTCAGAGAAGGCAGTGCAGGGGAAACTGAAGAACGGGGAAGAAAATTAGCAGCATGTGACTTCCTGAAGAAAGAGAACCTACATGTCCACCATGCAGATAGAGGTAAGGAATCGTTTTCAGGCTCTCTGCTCAGGTACTACAGCGGAGAACGATTTGGAAGACTCATCTGAGGGAATGGATCAGATGGCGACCCTGTTGATCAGAAGGCAAGGGATGCATTGTCCTAGGGATGGGGGTTCCACGACCACCACTCCCAAGAGGAAGAGAAGGGTGATGGTGGTCGGGGACTCCCTCCTAAGGGGGATGGAGTCATCCATCTGCTTTCCAGACTGGGAAACTAGAGAAGTTTGCTGCTTGGTTGGAGCTAGGATTCAGGATGTGACGGAGAGACTGCCAGACTTATCAAGTCCTCAGACTGCTACCCCTTCCTGCTTCTCCATGTGGGCACCAATGACACTGCCAAGAACGATCTTAAGCAGATCACTGCAGACTGTGTGTCTCTGGGAAGAAGGATAAAGGAGTTTGAAGCGCAAGTGGTGTTCTCATCCATCCTCCCTGTTGAAGGAAAAGGCCTGGCTTAACAACGAAGTCTTTGGTGAACTTAAACACAAAAAAGAAGCTTACAAGAAGTGAAAGCTTGGTCAGATGACTAAGGAGGAGTATAAAAACGCTGCTCGAACATGCAGGAATGAAATCAGGAAGGCCAAAGCACAATTGGAGTTGCAGCTAGCAAGGGACATGAAGGGGAACAAGAAGGATTTCTACAGGTATGTTACCAACAAGAGGAAGATTAGGGAAAGTGTGGGCCCCTTACAGAACGGGGGGGGGGGACAACCTAATGACAGAGGATGTGGAGAAAGCAGAGGTACTCAATGCCTTTTTTGCCTCTGTCTTCACAGACAAGGTCAGCTCCCAGACTACTGCACTGGGCGGCACAGAATGGGAAGGAGGTGAACATCCCGCATTGCTGAAGGAACAGGTCCAAGACTATTTAGAAAGATTGGACATACACCAGTCCATGGGGCCAGATGCAGTGCACCTGAGGGTACAGAGGGAGTTGGCTGATGTGATTTCAGAGCCATTGGCTATTATCTTTGAAAGCTCGTGGCAATTGGGGTAGGTCCCTGATGATTGGAAAAAAGCAAATATAGTGCCCATCTTCAAGAAAGGGAGGAAAGAGCATCCAGGGAACTACAGACCGGTCAGCCTCACTTCAATCTCTGGAAAAATCATGGAGCAGGTCCTCAAGTAATCCATTTTAAGGCACTTGGAAGAGAGGAAGGTGATCAGGAACAGTCAACATGGATTCACCAAGGGGAAGTCATGCCTGACTAACCTGATTGCTTTCTATGAAGAGGTCACTGGCTCTGTGGATGTGGGGAAAGCGGTGGACGTGATATACCTTGACTTTAGCAAAGTTTTTGATACTGTCTCTCACAGTATTCTTATCAGCAAGTTAAAGTAGTATGGGTTGGATGAATGGACTATAAAATGGATAGAGAGCTGGCTAGAGCATAGGGCTCAACGAGTAGTGATCAATGGCTCCATGTCTCGCTGGCAGCCGGTCACAAGCGGAGTGCCCCAGGGGTCGGTGCTGGGGCCGGTTTTGTTCAACATCTTCATTAATGATCTAGAGGATGGGGTAGATTGCACCCTCAGCAAGTTTGCAGATGACACTAAGCTAGGGGGAGTGGTAGATACCCTGGAAGGTAGGGATAGGATACAGAAGGACCTAAACAAACTGGAGGATTGGGCCAAAAGAAATCTGAGGAGGTTTTACAAGGACAAGTGCAGAGTCCTGCACTTAGGACGGAAGAATCCCATACACAGCTACAGATTGGGGACTGATGAGCTAGGCAGCAGTTCTGCAGAAAAGGACCTGGAGGTTACAGTGGATAAGAAGCTGGATATGAGTCAGCAGTGTGCCCTGGTTCCCAAGAAGGCTAAGGGCATATTGGGCTGCATTAGTAGGAGCATTGCCAGCAGATCACAGGAAGTGATTATTCCCCTCTCTTCAGCACTGATGAGGACTCATTTGGAGTACCGTGTCCAGTTTTGGCCCCCCACTACAGAGAAGATGTGGACAAATTGGAGAGTCCTGCGGAGGACAACAAAAATGACTAGGGGGCTGGAGCACAAGACTTATCATAGAATCATAGAATATTAGAGTTGGAAGGGACCTCAGGAGGTCATCTAGTCCAACCCCCTGCTCAAAGCAGGACTAACCTCAGCTATATCATCCCAACCAGGGTTTTGTCAAGCCTCAGCTTAAAAACCTCTGAGGATGGAGATTCCACCACCTCCCTAGGTAACCCATTCCAGTGCTTCACCACCCTCCTAGTGAAAAACTTTTTCCTAATATCCAACCTAGATACCCGCCCCCCACTGCAACTTGAGGCCATTGCTCCTTCTTCTGCCATCTGCTACCACTGAAAACAGCCTAGTTCCATCCTCCATGGAACCCCCTTTCAGGGAGTTATGAGGAGAGGCTGAGGGAACTAGGCTTGTTTAGTCTGCAGAAGAGAAGAATGAGGGGAGATTTGATAGCAGGCTTTAACTATCTGAAAGGGGGTTCCAGGGAGGATGGAGCTAGGCTGTTTTCAGTGGTGGCAGATGACAGAACAAGGAGCAACTGTCTCAAATTGCAGTGGGGGAGATCTAGGTTGGACATTAGGTTTAGGTTGCCATCCTAAACTGAGCTTTACACAAATCACAGGTAAAAAATTAATAATTTAATAAATAGAAAATGATAAATGATATATATTCTAACATAATAAAAAATGTAAAAATCAAGAATCTAAATAAACGTAAGTTAAGCTATATAACTGCTTAAATAAATATGTATAGCTATATTGTATTCTCCTGGTTAGCAAAAAGAAGCACCAAAATTAACGTTAACTGTTAAAAAAACACCTTATTTTCAACTATCTACTAATGAGAATCACCCTTTCCTTAAGAAAATAACTAAAAAGTACAAATACAAAACATGATTAAAATAGAAGATTTAAATCATGGTTTCCAGCTTGCTTGCTTAAATAATGATTAAATTGGTGATTTAAATCTTTTTGATTTTAAGTCAATCCACCATGGCTGGATAATGTGTTCATGATGTTGTTACTCAGTCTTTCTGCCATGCTGAGTTGTGTAAGTTGTCCAGTATTCCTGATAAATGTCCAAAGAGATGGAAGCCTTGTCCATTCAAATCACATCTCCAGTGGATCATATATGGATAATTTTGTCATCTTAGAAAGGTTTAAGTGTGTTGTTGTAACTCTGTAACCTCACCAGAAGCCTTGAAACCACTTAATTAGCAGCTGTTTTAGCTGCAACAAACCCTGTTTATATTTGTTTGAATCTGTTTTGTGCTTCTTTCAACAATTTCACTGACCAGTAAGGCTCAACACAACCAGCCTTCAAAACTTCTGGTCCCTGAAGTGCTTAAGAATGACACTACAGTTGGCCAGCTTTGGACTTGGATGTTACATATGAAGGAGAGCTTCTTAGTACTGTATTGGGGAGGAAGACTGGCTTTCACGTGGCAAATGGAATGTTTACTTAGTTGGCACCTTAGCTGAGGGCAAAGTTAATTGGTATCTGCAGCGTGATTACCAAGAGCTGGTAGTGGAACAGTTCCTTTTCCAGATTGAAGGACAGCTGTAACGTGATAATTTTCCACCACTTATGTGATTGCTAGGTCGCTTTGATGAAGTTCTAATCCGACATCAAGTGAAATATTTAGGACTGATGGAGAACCTGAGAGTACGGAGAGCTGGTTTTGCTTATCGCCGGAAATATGAAATCTTCCTGCAGAGGTAGGATTTACAGTAATTGTGTCACCTGTTCTCCCTCACCAGCTCTGCACTGATCTGTTCCAAACAGGAAGTTTCTATATAGCAAACAACATATAGTCTGTTTAACTAAAAGGCCTTGATTACCAGAATGGCTCTCTATCTAAGGGAAAAGCAGTGTGACTCCCTCATTGTACCATGCAGAAATGCTCTACTTTCCTTCTCATTATAAAGTCTGTCTTGTTTATTTCCAGGTACAAATCACTCTGTTCAGAAACGTGGCCCATATGGGAAGGGCGCCACCATGATGGAGTGGCTGTGCTTGTGAAACATCTAGGCTACAAACAAGAAGAATATAAGATGGGCCGGTCAGTTATTTCTTTCTTCCCTAATTTGTGATTGAGTCATTGAGAGTCTGTGTTTAAATATGGCTTCTATGTCTAGAGAATGAGGGAGAGAGCAGAGGTCCCATGGGGAATGCTGAGGGCAGGAAGTGTGCTCCTCTGGCCTCTTATATATAATCATAAGTTTCTATTTCCAGAACAAAGATTTTTATTCGTTTTCCCAAGACTTTATTTGCAACAGAAGATGCTTTGGAGATACGGAAGCAGAGTCTGGGTAAGTTATACACATTTAACTGGGTGGTTTAGTAGACAACTATCAGTGTGCCTTTTTTTTTTTTTTTTTTTTAATTAATCTGTTCTCTATCAGAATCCCAACCTTTGCCACCATTTCTAATTGATGCCTCTTTTCTTTTCTAATTTCAGCCACAAAAATCCAGGCCACATGGAGAGGCTTCTATTGGCGACAGAAATTCCTGCATATGAAACATTCAGGTATGTGAGGGTATGGGAAACTGTATAAACTTATGGCTAATAACCTGTATAGTTATAAGCTCCTATTTTATTTATAGCAAAAACAGGGGAGGCTGTTGATGTGAGTTTATGAAAGAATAAAAAGCCAGAAAGCATAGAATAGAGGGGAATGTTTTGGGTTATATGGAATTAAAGAGTTTTGTTCAATGTAATACCTTTTGTTTTTTATTGTCTTCAGCAATAACTATCCAGTCATGGTGGCGTGGAATGCAGGGACGCCGAAAAGCTGCTAAGAAAAAATGGGCAGTGGAAACAATTAAACGGTGTGTTTAAAAAAAAAAAAAAAATCATCACATAGATTGTAGTGTAGCGGCAGAGTCTCAAAACCTAGTGTCTAACAATAGATAGATGGAGATAAACTGTCTTGCCAGTGTAATTTGTTACTTTTAAAAAATCTTGTTTGTTGAACCAAAATTTGCCTGTTTCAATAACACAAGGATTCTGGTTCCTCAGGAATGGATAAGTTGATGAATCTGTAGTTATTTTAACTCACTCAAGACTACGATGTGAAATTTGAGTATGGTGGCTGAAAACAAGCAATGCTTTTCCTACAGGACTGTCCTGATTACAGATCTCTAATAAAAACCTCTAAAACTTGATTCTACTACAACAAGGAAACTGAAATTTTACTTCTGCACTTTTTATATATATTGAATCCTTTATCCCTATGGTCAGTTTCCCTGTACTATCTGCTCTTGACCTTATCTGCCCTTGGAGTCACTGATAGAGCACATGTTCTCAGCCCTTCGCAGATCCCTGCTCAGTTCCCCTTCCTTTGCAAAGTTTATCTTTTGTTTGTCTGACACAGTTTCCAGCTTATTTGGCTTTTTTCCTCAGATGCTAAGTTTCTTGTTTATAGTAACTTGCCTTCAGTAGTGGGGGCATAGGAAGTCTGGATGTTAAACAGGTTTATTGTAGAACCATAGATCATTAGAGTGCAAGACACTTCTTAGATTCTTTAGTCTAATCATCTGCATCAAACCTATCCATGATGTTTACTGACCTCCCTTCTTCTGCCGATTCAGGTTTATTAAAGGTTTTATTTACCGGAACTACCCTCGCTGCTCAGAGAATGAATACTTCCTAGATTACATTCGCTACTCCTTCTTGATGAACCTCAAACGCAATTTACCAAAGAACGTTTTGGACAAATCTTGGCCAACCCCCCCTCCATCACTCTGTGAGGTAAGCGGAAGTAAAAGAGGAGGAGTTGACTGCTATGGGTAGACTGAGTCCTGCACTGTGGTTTCAATTATTGAAGTCCATAGATCACACATGTCATTAAGGGAGCAGTGTGACTTGTAGAACCTTATTAGTGGTGGTGATGTGTGAGAAAGAAAGAACTGTATTTGACTCTCATTCTACGCTGAATTAGCAGAACTGGCAGCAAAAATAACCAAACCATCAATTAACTTGTATACTGAGCATATTTGTGAAATTTCAAAAACGACTGTTAATTGTTTAATTTATATTACATATAATTATTACTGAGGTCAGTAAGAGACACTAAAAATGGAATCCAATTATGACATTGTTAAAAAGTGATCTTTCAGAATACAACTATACCTTAACAATTGGGTATGATTTTCAGAAGTGACTTAGTGATTTAAGTGTTGAGACAGATATAATTTATCTCAGAATAAAATTTTCAAAAGCACCACAAGGACTTCTATAGGCACTTTTGAAAATCTTAACCATTTTGTTCTGCATTAAATAACTTCTGCCCAAATAGTTAAACTGGGCTGAAAAGCATTGGAATGATATTTAATTAACCATAAAGTATTAAAAAAATAGTATACTATTTTGTGCTTTGAAGAGTGGCCTCTAACCCAGAAAGGTGACAGTGCCCTGCTAAGAGAGGCATGCTGTATCCACCTGAAAGATCACTGAATTGCAAAAGAATCCCATAAAATCTTACCTAAAGGCCGCATTTTTACGACAGTTTCCAAAAAACATGTTCCTGGGAGTGGATCTTCTTGGGCCCTTAAGATTCTGTGTGTGCCTTGTTTGGGTCATAGGTACCTCCAAAATAGAGTGAAGGATGTGAAGAGGAAAATTCCCAATCCTGAGCCCAAATTGAGTCTGGTTGGAGAACAATGCCGGGCAAACTGTCTCAGCAGAGGGAAATAGATTACTTACTGCAATTTAATTTTTTCAATAACATATTGTGTTGAAGGTGAATTGTACAAATTTGCCTTTGCCTATTCTGCAGTCATATCTTCTTTGTTCTCTTCCTCTCTTCTGTTTGAATTATTTTGCTTTTCTTCATCTTAAAGCTATCTTCACTTACCATCTGATTTCTTCAGGTATCTCAGCTCTTGAGACAGCTCTGTATGCAAAACATGGTGTGGAGCTACTGCAAGAGAATCAGCCCAGAGTGGAAACAGCAGGTGCAGTACATTTACATTACTTAACAGAGCTATCAAGTATTGCTAAGAACAAGGGATGGGATCCACATAGGGACTTAGGTGTTGCAATGCCTAAAAACTCACAGGAACAACACTGCTATCCACCGAGCCAAGTCAGGCACCTGTACAGTGAATGGGGAGAGATGGGTGTCTTAGAATGTGATCCAGCATGCTAGGTGGGGAACCACCTAAACTAATCAATGGGCAAAATAAATGGAGGGGTGGGGGAGACGGTGTCCTAATCCCTGCCTCCCTCACATAGTTAGGTGCCTAAATCCAGACTGCAGAGAGGTCCCTATTTCTGCTTAGTGATTCACAAACTGAAACCAACTGCCTAGAGTCAGGTGGCTTAGGCACCCAAGTTTCTTGTGGGAATGAGTTAGGCATCTGCTGTGCTCCACACAAAAGGGGGAAGGTGGGGAGTAGGTGGTGGTGTCCATCTTGTAACTTTTACCCCAATGGTTAGCAGATTTGCCTGGGATATAGAAGATCCAGGTTCAAGTCCCCCCTTCCTGCCAGAGGGGGAGAAAAGATTTGAACAGGGGTCTCCAGGCTCTCAGGAGGGTGCTTTAACCATTGAATAATTGAATTTCTTCTTCTAGTGTTGTCCCTGTGGGTGCTCCACTTTAGGTGTCATCACGTCCTGCACCTTTGATCAGAGATCTCAGCAGTATTCGCTTGTGTCACGCGCATGCAGTTGCTATCTCGTGGCGCCATTGGTGCATCTTTTAGCACACGCATGACCCAAGCACCTCAGTTCCTTCTCAACCGTCCATGGTCCGAGACAGAGCACTCATCAGCAGTTAAACTTTATTGCCCTTTAGACAAATTTAGAGTTGGTTATTTAACTTAGTTTAGTCATAGTTCAGTTTTTTTACTTAGTTAGTTACCTACCTAGTTAAAAAAAAAAAAAAAAAAAAACAACCCAAAAAATGTTGTCATGTTTATTTTATCCTAGATTTTTCTTCATCCAGTTAGCGGAGTTTGTAGTGATAAGAGATGCCAGGTTCCCCTGGCTTTGAGATACTCCTTCTGTAGGAAGGCAATGCTAGTGTTGGACAGACACTTGCTCTGTGTGCGGTGCCTGGGCAAAGCATATGGTCTGCGATCGACACTGTGGTCAGTCTTGGTGCCAGCACAGGTGCCGTAGTTTCCCTTGGCACAATAGTCTTTTTAGGTACTGCGGGGCATGATGGTGCGGTAGCGACTGTTGCTCCACTACCCTCCCTCCTTCCCCTCTACTTTGGAGTTCTAATGACAGACTCTACGGTAGAGAAGGGACTGAGGGGCTCGCATCGCATGTGTACTAGAACATCATTTCTCAACCTGTGCTACGCATACCCCCAGGGACACAGAGACACAGGCAGGGGGTACCTGGGGAAAAACAGAGTGAAGAGGAGGCAGGTGGCAGCTGCTGACTTCTGGGGAAGCTGGGCGGCAGCAGCCCACTTCCCACCCAGTCCCAGCTGGGAAGCGAGCAGCAGCCCCCAGCTTCTGGGGAAGGCAGGCGGCAGCCCCCCGCCAGGTCCCAGCTCCCACCTGGGAGCCTGGTGACAGCCTCCTGCATCTTGCGATCTGGGCTCGCAGCTGGGTGGTAGCCACTCAAGCCCCAACTCCAAGCCAAGGGACAGCCTCCAGCGCCCGGGCTTGAAGACAGGCAGCAGCTGCCTGCCCACATTCCTGGGTCCCAGCCAGTGCAGAAGCCTGCTCCAGCTCGGATTGGGTGGCAGCCCCCCTCCCTGGCTCAAGGCCCAGTGCCCAGAAAACTTGTCGATTTCACTGCTCTAGCTGAGCAGTGAAATTGACATCTGACAGCCCCAGATTTCACTAGTTACCCTCTTTTCCTGTCTCTCTCACCCCTTCCTCCTCTCAAATCTATGGCATAAAATTTGGCACAGCGCTTTATATTCCCCAGCATTGGCATGCTGCTCAAAGCCTCCTAGCTTTGGCCAACATCACCTCTAGCCCAGGTACATACCTGAGTTGTGCACCCCTGGTGTAAAGGTGGTAACCCTACCCACACTAGATCTGACATCTGTCATATCACAGCCTTATATACTCAGCCCCTCTTCCAACATATGGCTCACATTAGTCTGTAAATATAAAATCCCGTGGAAAATTGAGTGTTGGGTACTTATTAACATTTTCAGAAGTTAGGGGGTACTTACTACTTAGAAACACTGGACTAGAAGATGAGCCAACGGCACTGTGAGACAGCAACTGCATGTGCATGACCCGAGCAAATACTTCTGAGAAGGCGCAGGACGCACCGACACGTAAAGTGGAGCACCCACAGGGACACACATCTCGAAGAACACCAGTTAACTGCGCAAGGTGAGTAATTTTTTCATTCTGATATCCCTCAGTCTCTCCTGTTAAAGTTGTTCCACTGACAATAAATGATGAATGAGTGATTGTAGCAGAGGAACTGGATCCTGGATCACCCACCCCTGAGGTGGGTGCCCTAGCCACTGAACCACAGAGTCATTCTCTTTCTCTGTCCCAATGATTATTTGTAACCACTGGGCTAGAAGTTATAAGATGGGTGCTGCTGCAGCCTCTTTTGCCACTACCTCATTTCCTGACAGCCAGATTTTGAATGGGCTCTGATCCAGTAGGTAGTTTATGAGCACGCCTACCAGACTGAGCCCCACAAATGACTTTGGCAGCCAAACGCTTATCTTCCCCATGTTTATGAATCACTCTGGGGCTTAGTTGTCTGGGCACCTAGAGGGAGACAGCAGTGAGCATCCCAGAGGCAGAAACACAGGAATGTATGGAACTTTTACCCTGAAAACATAGGTGCTGAGTGAGTTTAGGCACCTACAGAGTTTGGTGGGAGTTCTTTGGCTTGCATTGGAGCTAAAATGGGTTTGGGCACCTAAGTACGTTTGCAGATTTGGACCTAGGAGTTTTTCTCAATTAACATTATTTATTTATTTTTGGTGGAGCAGGGCAGGGATTTGGGAGTGGGGAATTTATTGAGGAGAAAGGAGTTGTGGCATGGGAGAGTGGTTGGCTGGGGGGACAGATAAGACCAGATGGAGGAGAGGGTAGGAGTCCTAAATGGTAGCTAGAAGCAGTGAGGAAAGAGGGCAGTTCTGTGGGGTGAAGAAGGGTTTATAACCACTAGAGCAGTGTTTCTTAACCTGGGGTTTTAGAGGGGTCGCAAGTGCAGAGCTGGTATTGGGGGTGGCAAGAAAGGCAATTGCCTGGAGCCACAGGGGCGCCATGAAACTAAGTTACATGCCTCAGCCCCGTGGGGGTGGGACTCAGGCTTCAGGGGTACAGTAGTTTGGAAAGGTTAAGAACCACTGCACTAGAGAATGCTCACCTCCAGAATCTATAATTGAGCCCAGGAGTCCTGAGACTCTCTACAATCCTCAGCTGTCAGCAAATGCACATTAATAGTCCATTTCACAGGGGATAACGGAAAGTTCCGCCATTGGCCGTGGCCATTGTAACACCGCCTATACGAAACTGACCCAGAGATACTCTATAGGTCACTTCTTACTGTGCCGCACACAATAAACCTGGCCTGGGTGCCTTCGTTGCTCAGCTAATCCGTGGTCGTGTCGATTCATTTGTTCGTGAGAGCCGTCTCTGTTTCCTGATCAGAGCTGGGACAGCATCTGCACAGGGACACATGCCCACAGCCTATACTGATAAACATCGGTGGCTAACACACCATACCACATGAGCAATATTCCAGTCCAACAGTACTCGAGATTAAAAGAAAAATGCTATATATAAATTCATATGGCATATTTAAGTCACGGAGAGGAACTAACCATCAAGGAGATTCCATTTTCTATATGCAAGAGCTCTGTGAAGGCAGACAATGAGAAGTATATTAAACATGCGAGACATTGTTGGAATATCTCCTAAATAACTAGGTTACATTTTAATTTAAAGACTGTTTTATATTTACATAGTTATAGTTATGTACTTTTATAAAGACCCTTAAAACACTAAGCACACATAGTAAAACTTTATAGGTAGGCAAATGACTTTCCTGGAGGAGCCTGTGATTAAAAGCCTGCTATAAATCTCTGAAAATATCTGAATAATGAATTGTGCAGGCAAGGACTGGTTGTTGTAGATGTGGCTGTGCCAGTTTGCATAGGCAGTTACCCAGATGTTCAATATACTGTTCTTTGAGTGCTTGCTCATGTTGATTCCACGTTAGGTGTGTGCGCACTCATGTGCGTGGCTACCAGAGATTCTTTTGCCCTAGTGGTATCTGTAGGGCTGGCTCTGGTGCCCTCTGGAGCCCTGCATTCATGGTGTGGTATATGAGGAATCGCCATTCCTGTATTCCCTCAGTTCCTTCTCAAATGCCTTTCTCTTGCGATCACAAATGCTTCAGTAGTGATTTATAGATGTCGTAAATTAGTTTTCTTATAAATAGTTAAGAGTTAGATAGTTTAGTGGTCCCATTTGGGAGGTCTTCCTCAGGATGGGGTATGCACCGTTCTCCGAGCTTTAAGCCATGTTCTATTTGCCATAAGCCCTTCCCGCTCAACAACCCTGATAGTTGTTTGAAGTGTTTAGGGGAGATGCACAGAAGGGACAAGTGCAATATCTGTAGGGGCTTCACACCACAGACTAAAAAGATAGGGATATTCGCTTGAAGGCTCTGTTGATGGAGGCGGCATTCAGACCAACCTTAGAACCCTCCCTCTTGGACGCAGTGCCAAGTACTTCAGTGTCGGTGCAGAGTGCACCGCTAGCACCAGGCCCCTCTCGACACTGTTCACCTTTGCCAGTACTGAAGAAACAAAATGCGGACAAAGATCATTCCCCTGCACCTAAAAAGGACAAGAAGACATGGTCAGGCAAAGGACCCTTGTTGGGCTAGTTGCCTACATCAGAATGGCAGGAACTAGCTTTCCCACCAAGGGCTTCAAGCCCGCTGAGGGGACCACCTCTGACTTTTGGGAGCAGAAGGGGGCTTCTCCATTTGGTGGTGCTTTCATCATTCAAGTGCTTTCAAGTGGACAGGGACCTCATAGCCCTGCTGGTGCTGCCTACTTCACAGGACCTTCCCTCGGCAGTGGAGTCAGTGAAGGTACCAGCCTCCAGGGGAAAACCCACAATAGGAACACCAAAGTGTCAAATGATCAGCGCCTGCTCCTCTGAATCCCAGCATCAGGCTGTAACACCTCAGTGAAGGTCTCCGCATTGGTATCCGGGTCCATGTGATCAGTCCCTGGTTCCAAGGCATGAGTCTCTGGCCATGTGTTGCCAATCTTGGTCACCCCACTATCGGTCTTCATCATCCAGATACCGGTCGCCAATGGCATGGCTCCAGTCACTGAACCACTGGTGCTGATCTCTGTCGCCCTGTGCCCTGATGCCGCATGACTCACTGCCATCTCATCACTCCTCTGACATGCGGTATCAGTCCCAGGAAGCCTGGCACCAATCACCTTCCCCTTGGCACAGTTCCCCGGTGCCACATTGTAGCCATCAGGTGGAAGCACCATCTACTCCACCATGGTCCCCGAAGGAAGAACCATCCTCCTTGGAATCAAAAGGAGAACGCAGACACCAACCTCAAAAGCACTGGTCATCAGGTGCACAGGCTTTGGGTACAAGTCCCAAACTGGCCTCATAAGCAATGGCAGGTCCAATGGCCATTCTGGAGACTATAGGGGATCCCCAGGATGCTAGGACCATATTCCTACCAGTTTTCCACAACCAGGAGGCAGTCCATGGTACCAACTGGCCCGGTGCAGGAGCAGGATTCAGGTTCCAATGCTGGCAGTGAACCGCGAGATCTGGCACCAGGGTCAGCACCTGTGGAAGAAGAGGAAATGCCACCTCCTCCCCAGCAATCCCATCATCTTCTTCATCCCCAGATGAGGCAGTCACCAGCCCTGCCCCTACAATCCCTCCAGATGGCTTTCAGACCCACCAAGAGCTCCTCAAAAGGATCGCCTCCAACCTGGGATTAGAAGTAGAGGAACTCTCAGAGCCCATGGACAGCCTTCTTGATATCTGGCAGTGGCAGCACCAACCAAGATCACATTGCCAGTGCACGAATGAGTGCTTAAGGTGGTCAAGGCCTTATGGCAGACCCCATCCTCACTGCCACCAACATCAAAAAGGGCCAAAAAGAAATATTATGTGCCGGCCAAGGGGTATAAATATCTTTTCTCACCCCTGTCCCCAGAATCCCTGGTGGTGGCAGCCATGAACGAGAGGGACAGGTGCACTCAACCTCCCAAAAAATAAGGGCGCAAAGAAGCTGGATCTGTTTGGAAGAAAAATTAATTCCACAGCCAGTCTTCAGCTTAGAATCTCCCACCAGCAAGCATTGCCGGGGAGATATAACTACAACTTGTTGGACTTGATGGCAAAATTCAAGGACTTGCTGCCACAAGAGACTGGGCAGGAGTTTGCTTCCATCCTAGAGGAAGGCAAGGCAGTGGCTAGAGCCTCCCTACAAACAGCACTAGACGCAGTGGACTTCAGCGGTGTCTATGCATAGATGCTCCTGGCTGCAGTCATCAGGGTTATCCCAGGAAATGCAGCAGTCCATACAAGACCTCCTTTTAAGGGCAATGCCCTTTTTTCAGAGCCAACTGACACCAGCCTCCATGGCCTAAAAGATTTGAGGGCCATTCTACGCTCCCACGGACTGTATACCCCGCAGGCCTCCCGGAAGCAATTCTGCCCTTGGCCACAACAGCCTAGATTCTCGGGCCTGCCATGGTATAGTTCCTATAAAGGAAAGAGAGAGACAGAGGCTTTAAACATTGTTGGCCTGCCCCTGCCACCTCCTCCACAATGCAGCTGCCTGAGTGGGCCGCACCAGTCATTTTGAGGGTACGCCCGAGGATGGCATTCCAGTCTCCCTTCAGGATCCATGTCCCCATTTATTTCTCAAGCGCTTGTCTTCTTCCTTCTAAGGTTCTTCCTGCATGGGCCCAAAGTTACATTGGACCATTGGATCCTCAACACCATATTGAATGATTACACCCTGCACTTCTCTTCAGTTCTCCCCTCCCACTCCCTTACCCATCCCTCTTCAGGGATCCTTCTCACAAGCAACTTCTTGTCCAGGTGTTGGAAACCCTCCTACACATGGGCCCCATGGAGGAAGTCCCTCCAGATATGAGGGGAAAAGGGTTTTATTCCTGTTACTTTCTTATCCCGGAGGCCAAGTGAGGCGTCAGACCTATCCTGGACCTGCACCGCCTCAACAGATATCTCAAGAGGCTGAAGTTTCTCATGGTCTCCCTAGCCTCCATCATCCCTTCATTGGAGCCAGGGGACTGGTACGCCGCCCTCAACTTACAAATGTTTTCTTTCATATCTCAATCTTCCCTGGTCACAGAAGATTCTTCCAGTTCGTGGTGGACCAGCATCATTATCAATTCACAGCAATACCTTTCCGGTTTTTGTCTGCCACAAGTCTTCACAAAATGCATGGCAGTGATAGCCGCTTACCTGAGACATCAAGGAATGCAGATCTATTCCTACTTGGACAACTGTCTCATCAGCGGTAGGTTGCAAGCTCAGATTCAGTGCAGCATCGAGCTATACAGGCCACCTGCCAGGATCTGGGCCTGCTTGTGAACAAGCAGAAATCAACTGTCCCTGGTCCAGTGGGTAGAGTTTATATGTGCCATCCTCAACTCAATCCAGACTAGTGCATTCCTTTTGGAGCCCAGGTTCCAAGCCATGACAGAGCTCATCTCACACATTGGAACCCACCCTCTCACGACTGAGAGGATATGCCTCAAGCTGCTGGGCCACATGGCGGCATGCACTTACATTGTCCGGCATGCGTATTTACATCTCAGACCACTGCAGTCATGGCCAGCGTCAGTCTATACCCCCGGCAGACACAGTTTGGACCATATGGTCACAATCTCACTACTCATCCAATCATCCCTGACTTGCTGGACAGATGCTGAGAGAAGTACCCTTTGAAGGACCATCCCCTTCTGTGACACTAGTCCCTGACGCATCAGATTTGGCGTGGGGAACCCATCTCAACAATATCAGCACACAAGGACTCTGCACACAGGAGGATCGCTTCCTCCATATAAAAGTCAGAGAACTCAAGGCAATATGTTTGGCTTGTCAAGTGTTCCTTCCCTACCTGACAGGCAGAACAGTCCTAACGGACAACACTACCATGATCAACAAGCAAGGTGGAGCCCATTTGTCAGCCTTGTGTCAAGAAGCCTTCTGTTTGTAGGACTTTTGTGTGCAGAATAACATTCATATCATGGCTTCGCATCTCCTGGGGGCCAGGAATGCCCTAGCCGATCTCTTCAGCAGGTTCTTTTCGTCTCGTCACAAGTGGGCACTCTGCCCAGAGGTTGTCAGCATGATTTTCCAAAGGTGGGGGATTCCCCAAGTAGACCTGTTTGCATCCAGACAAAACAGGAAGTGCCACCAGTTCTGCTCCATCAGTAGGCTTGCCAGAGGCTCTCTGTCAGATGCCTTCCTGCGCTCCTGGGCAGGGACACTGCTGTATGCCTTCTCCCCAGTACTGCTGGTTCACAGGTTCCTGCTGAAGATCAGATCAGACAGAGCAAGTGTGATTCGGATAGCCCCAGCGTGGCCACGACCGCACTGGTTCAGCACCCTGCTGGTGCTCTCAACAGCAACCCCGCTGGAAGTGCCTCTTTGGCTGGATCTTCTGTCACAGGACCACAGCCATCTGCTGCATCTGACAGCATGGCTGAACACACAGGAGCAGGCTTGCTCAGCTCATAGAATCACAGAATATTAGAGTTGGAAGGGACCTCAGGAGGTCTAGTCCAACCCCCTGTTCAAAGCAGAACTAACCTCAGCTAAATCGTCCATGTTCAACAGGTTCTGATGGGCAGCAGAAAACCTTCTTACCAGAGCAACATACCTGGCCAGATAGAAGAGGTTTACCTGTTAGGCCTCGGAAAGCAGAACCTTTCTTCTCACTGAACCTCAATACAGTCTATATTGGACTACCTATTACAGTTCAAGCATCAGGGCCTAGCCCTCTCATCACTTAAGGTTCATCTGGCAGCTATTTCAGCCTTCCATCCTCTGGTCCATGTTAGATTAGTTTTTTCCCATGACATGATGATCAGGTTCTTAAAAGGCCTGGAGAGACTTTACCTACAAGTCAGAGATCCTGTTCCTCCCTGGCATTTGAATCTAGTCCTTTCAAGAATCACGCCCTCCTTCAAGCCATTAGCTTCCTGCTCTCTGCTGCTCCTCTCCTGGACGATTTCCTTCCTGGTGGCAATCACCTCAGCACAAAGGGTTTCTGAGATCAGAGCACTCATCTCGGAACTGACTTACAGAGTGCTTTATAAAGACAAGGTCCAACAGCGACCTCACCCAGTCTTCTTGCCAAAGGTGTTGTCACAGTTCAACAATAACCAGAACATATTCCTGCCTGTGCTCATCCTGAAACCACACAGCTTCAGGGAGGAGCATAGTTTGCACGCCCTAGATGTTAGAGGAGCTTTGAGCTTCTACATCAAAAGGAATTAAACCCTTCCATAGGTCGATGCAGCTGTTCATCACAGTGACAGAAAGAGTGAACAGTCTGCCGGTCTCCTCCCAGAGAATCTCCTTGTGGATAATCGCCTGCATCAAGTTCTGTTGTGAACAAGCTAAGATACAAATGATTGGCAGAGGCAACAGCTCACTCTACCAGGGCACAAATCATCAGTCTTCTTGGTGCAGGTCCCAATTCAAGACATCTGCAGAGCTGCTACCTGGTCTTCAGGTCACATTTTCATGTCCCATTACATGATCACCCAGCAGGCTCAGGATGACACCAGCTTTGGAAGAGCAGTATTGCAAACGGCACATCCATGAACTCCAAGCCCACCACCAAGGATACTGCTTGTGAGTCACCTAACATAGAATTGACCTGAGCAAGCACTCAAAGAAGAAAAAATGGTTACTGAACTTTCGTAACTCTTGTTCTTTGAGATTCGTTACTCTTGTCCGTTCCATGACTCACCCTCCATCCCCACCATTGGCGTTGACAACAAGAAGGAACTGAGGGGGCGCAGGGCCAGCAGTGCCTCATATACCACCACATGAGTGCGGGGCGCCAGAGCCAGCCCTACAGATACCACTAAAGCAAAAAATCTCTGGTAGCCGTGCACATGGGTACACACACCTAACAGGGAATGGACATGAGCAACACATCTCGAAGAACAACAGTTTCAAAAGGTCAGTAACTGTTTTTTCTCATTTAAAAAAAAAAAAAAAGCTAAACTGGAACCTTTGTATTGGAGACTTACAGATGTGCGTCTGAAACATGAGTTTTTAACATAGTCCTTTAAATAATTGGCATAAAAATGCTGAATCAGTAAAATAACGTTATAGACAATGCTATTCTCTGCATTTAATAAATTATTGCCACATAATTTAAAAGTCTCTGCATGGCTGTTTCTTTTGTTCCTTGTTCTATGCCTCCCACTTGGGCTGTGGCAAGCTGAATAGAATGCTGGGGTTTTTTGCTAACTAGTTAGTTAGTTAGTAATGGCTATTCCTCAGGACTGACACTTTCATCTTTTTCACCTATAAAGAATCTAGCATACTTTTGGGTATATATACACTGCAATAAAAAGCCTGCAGTACTGAGACTGAGCCTGGGTCAGTTGATTTGGCCTTGCAGGGTTCTGGCTGCAGGGCTAAAAATTGCAGTGTAGATATTCAAGCTTGGGCTGGAGCCTAAGCTCAGAGACTCTTCCCCCTCACAGGGTTGTAGAGCCCAGGCTCCGACCCCAGCGCAAACGTCTATGGTGCAATTTTTAGCCCCATGTGCCTGAGTCAGCTGACCCGGGCTAGCCACAACCATGCTGCAGATCTTTTATTGCAGTGTAAACATACCTGTTGGATGCTATACAAATAATACAGTCTTTAATGTTCTATTGAGCCTTATAAGGCAAAAGCTGTTTCACCTGCAAGGTCATACAGCTAAGAACTAAAAATGTGGGTCACGTTTATAGGACTGGCAACTGTCTAGGAAAGCAGTGCCTCTGAAAGAGACTTGGTGGATAACCAACTGAACATGGGCTCACCGTGTGGTATAGTGGCTAAGAGAACAAATGCTATCCTTTATATAAGTAGGGGAATATTGAGTAGAAGTAGGTAACTGTTGTTGTCACTGTATACAGCATTAAAGAGATCATTACTGAATACGCTATCCATTTCTGGTGTCCATGCTTCGAAAAGGCCGAGGACAAAATAGAAAGGTTTCAGAAAAGAGTGTGAAATACTTCGTCTTGAAAATGTTGCTTCCAGTGAGAGAATGAAGCTCAAACTGTTTAGCTTAACAAAGAGAAGGTTAAGAGGTGACTTGATCAGCATCTATAAGTACCTGCATGCAGGGAAGATTTCCAATGCCGGAGAATTCTTAAATCTAACAGACGAAGGCATAAAAGATCCAATGGCTATAAACTGAAGCTAAATAATTTCAGACTAGATATAAGGCACATATTTTTAACATTGAGATTAATTAACCGCTGGAGCGGTTTACTTAGGGATACAACGGATTCTACTTCATGTGGAGGCTTTTATCAAGATTGGATGTCTTTCTAAAAAATGTGCTGTATCACCACCAGAAGTTGAGGGCTTGATACAAGCACTACTTGATGCAATTTTATGGCCATTACTATGCATAAGGTCAGGCTACATGATCATAATGGTCCCCACTAGCATTAAAATCTAAGGGTATGTATACGCTGCAGGCTCCACGGCGATCGATTGAGCAGGTTGTGTAGACATGCTCAATTGATCCCAGGTGGCCTCTGCAGTCAGTGCCAGTAATCCATCTCCCCAGTAAGACTGCATTGACAGGAGGACTGCCGGTGGCAGTTTAGACCAGGCCTCTCATTTACTGAGCTTCTGGAGATAGCGATTGGTCTTCATTTAAAGATAATTTCATTGATTTACACAGATACAGAAAACCTCTAGGGTTTTTTTTCTCCTTGCAGTTGGATCAGAAAGTAGTTGCCAGTGAGATCTTTAAGGGTAAAAAGGACAATTATCCTCAGAGTGTTCCCAGACTCTTCATCAACACTCGACTTGGTGAGTAGCACTCAGAAATCTGAACAGGGAATACTTGTACTATTTTTTCCCCTCTCTTTTCTAGTCATTTCTCTTCCTGCCACAGTGTTTCTCCTCACCTCGTTGGTTTCTCTTTTAGGCACTGAAGAGATAAATCCGAAAGTCCTTCAGGTTTTAGGAAATGAAACAATCAAGGTGAGACTTTGTGTCTTGTAGTTACTGTGAAGCTTCTGCAACGATTCGATAGAATTGAACTCTTCAGCAAGTGTCTGGATTTCCTGACATGATGCATTAAGAATTCTACATTAGCTCAGATGGTGGTAACTGTGATAACTCTGCACTGAGGTGTTAGTGTTCCAACTGCAGAAATTGCAGTTTTGAGACGTGTGAATTTGGATTAGGGTGTAGAATTTGCAATTGAAAAGGATGTTTTCCTGGTGGGGATGATCCTTTGAGGTCTGTAGGTGAAAGGGCTAGATACAGTAGGGCAAAATGCTTTGTACACAAGAGTTAAATTTGGTCTTTCAACATCACTGTGAACTGGGTGGTGGTATCCTCTTGTTGTTGGTGGAGAAACTTAAGTATGGATTAGGACCTTGTAAAAATCACATAGGCGGTCCTGAGAATAGAAACCAGAATGCTTGTCTACCACTCCCATAAACTAGATGCAGTGTTGTTGTAACCGGGCTGGTTCCAGGATATCAGAGATGCAAGGTGGTGAAACTATATTTTTTAGAAGACCAACTTCCGTTGGCAAAAGAGACCAGCTTTTGAGCTCACACAGAGCTTTTCTTCAGGCCTGGGATTATACACAACAATGGAAGATATCAGATCCCAGACCTGAAGAAGAGCTCCGTGTGAGCACAAAAGCTGGTCTCTCTCACCAACAGAAGTTGGTCGACTAAAAGATATGGCCTCAACACTTTGTCTCTCTGACTCCCACAAACTGACCATTAGTCAGTGCTTTTTACATTGGAGAGCAGGAAGATGCCAATTAAACAAGTTTTGCTTTTGGAAATCATAACACTTGTTACAGTATGCAGTTTCTGTGGTCAAGTATGACCGGAAAGGATACAAGGCAAGAGCGCGGCAACTGCTTCTCACCCAGAATACCATCTTCATAGTCGAAGAAGCCAAAATTAAACAACGAATTGACTATGCCAATCTGACAGGTAAGGCAATTGCAGGACACATGATTTTTGCTCACTTGATAATTATAGCTGGAGGTGAAAACTCCAGGTGTTTGAGTGATCAATGCCTAAGAAGACAGAGGTGTTAAATACAGAACAGCATTTTTAACTCTAGCCACCTGAAATTGGGATTTCCCAGAACTGAGCCCCTAGTAGTGTACATTGTAAATATTCTTTGTACAAGTGTGTTTTTGGGATGGTTTCAAAGTTGACTAACCACATACACCTGCTACAAGAGAGTTTCACGGTCTCCAAATACGAGCCAGAGCAGTGTTTGTCCCTCAGCTTTCTGGGACGTTATTTAGTTTTCAAGGCCCCAGGCTTTTAGAGATGATTGTTGGCATTTGTGTAAAAGTTTTTTGGTTAGGATATGTTAGAAAAATGCTAACAAAGAAATCTTATTCAGAAATATTTGTACCAGTTCAACCCTTGGCTAATGTATTGTGGTCACTACTTGGCTTTGCCTTGTTTATGAAATCTCTTCACTTACTCCCACCTCTTCTTAGCTCCAAAACTTCCTACAGTCCAAGACACTGCAGTCTGCAGCACTGTTGCAAAGCCCCTTTCCCCCCTTCTCACCCAGTTCAGTCATTCACCACTGCATTGCTCCAATCATGGCCTATCACAGTCTTCACACAGTTGCCAACATTTTTTAAAAGTTTCCAAGGGCAACACTAATTTGGGGGCCTGGATCCCGCAAGCCCCTATTGCTTCAGGGCTGTGCATGCATTTCATTGAAAGTTAGGTTATTTTAATTTGAATATCCTAATATAAGGCTTCAAAATGTTTGCAGGTTTAAATTTTTATCTGCGACAGTCTAACCCCCTCATCCTCAGTATATATTAAAACCAAAACCAACCAAACCCTCCCAAAATAAAATACTACACACACAGTTCTCCCACTGGAAAGAGGGTGTGGGAGAGAATGAACCACACATGACAGATATTAATGCACAACTAGAAGGTGCTGAGATATTATGGTGTTGAGAGCTGTATAAAAATCTAAATAGAACAGAATTTCTGCATACTTCAAGCTAATTGGGTGGGCCCCTTTGGTTGTGGTCTGGGGGAAGTCAGCAGGTTCATTCTCCATCTGCATTTTAAAGATAAGATGGCACGCCTGCACTTCTGTAACATATTCTGGGGCATTTGTTCTCATATGCTCATTGGTGAAATCCTCATTCTCAGGGATATCTTAGTAATTTCCTGACTTTTGTTTTATATTCTCAACCTTAGCAATGCCATATTAAATGTTTATATTTAATGTAAGTTTGCCTTTTGGGCCAAGCCTCAGTTTCTGTGTGGTAATTGGGAGGCAGGGGCAGAACAATAAGGGGCTGGTTCATTCTGTACCAATTGGGGCACCATACAACTTATTTGTCACACTCATGGAAAATTTCTAAAATGCTTGGAAAATCCATGAGATCTTCTGTACTCATTTCAGGCTTCACAAGGACCTAGTATTCAGACTGTGTAGCCTTCACAATATATTGGAGTTAAACATCCTTTCTGTTTTGCAGGAATCTCAGTCAGCAGCTTGAGTGACAGTTTGTTTGTTCTCCATGTGCACTGTGAGGATAACAAACAGAAGGTAATGGAATCTCTTCTCTGCCATTCACTCTGTCTCTTTCCGTAAGCATTGAAAGTCCCAACTGTATGAAACAGCTGCAGGTCCAGACTTTTTGGGGGGGAAAGAGAGAGAGAGTATTCAGAAGAACTAGAGAAGATACAACTTGAATGCGAGAGACAGATGAGGCACCGATGGTACCAAGATCTAGCCTACTCTTGCTTTGTCACTTCTCTCTAATTGGGTTTGGGTTTTTCTCACTTTTTGTCATTGTCTTGTGCTACATCAATGGATTCCCAGCAGTTTGGATTGTTTCTTTATCTTGCCCTTATTACTGACAGTTTCAGAAGTGTTTGAGTCCATATCTGGGGAGATTTATATTATAATATATATGTCCTGGACTCCTCCAGCAAGTTGAGCTCATACAAATGCAAACTTTATCCTGCAGGCCATTGGGGATAATTCTGGGCTCATATACACTGAAATAAAATCTGTTGAGAATTAGTGATTACAAGGACCTTTTATGGCTTTTTCAGGGAGATGTTGTACTACAAAGTGATCATGTCATTGAGACACTAACCAAAACTGCCATGAGTGCTGACAAAGTCAATAATGTCAACATCAGTCAAGGCAGGTAAGTTAAAAAGAGAAGAAACAGGTTATTTCGGTTCCTTTTTTGCTCTGAATAGGCTGCTCTGTTCAAGCCTTATTGGGAAGTGAAAAGAGTGTTATAGTTAATCTTAATACAAATGATTGACTTCAAAACTTACTTAACTGCATGTTACTAATTACTTTATCACAGAAGTAGCAAATCACTTGTGATTGCTGCATGTCCGCAGCATGGTGTAGCTGTACTGGCTACCATGCTTGGCCGTGACTTCATTACTTTTCTGTCATTGAGAGAGTGATGGGTCACTTTAGTAACATGAAGTCTATAATATTATCTAGATTTTTCTAAGTAAAATCAGTTACAATGAGCATAGTTGTAAAGTATTTGCATTGAATTGTAGCATTTAGACAAGTGTTGCTGTGCTCAGAGACAGATAAGCATTCCTGTAAAACAGTCACAATTCTACTTTTAATGAGCAAGTTAGGACTTAGCTAAAATACCACTTACAGATCAGGTGAGGATGCTTCCTTTGCTTCTTTCAGCATAAAATTTACTGTTGGACAAGGCAAAGAAGGAATAATTGACTTCACTTCAGGATCTGAACTGCTCATAGCCAAAGCCAAAAATGGCCATCTTGCTGTGGTAAGTGTCTTCTGGTGTAAGACGTTGCACAGCTTGGGAAGGAAAGTAATTGATCTAAAAATGTGTTTAGAAAAGTAGTTTTAAATTATTGTAATCTTTGCTATATACAGCACCCCAGACATGCATCAATTCCCCTACAAAATACAGAGATCATTTGCATCCCAACCTCTCCAATGCTAAGACATTTGAGGGGTGCACTCTTCTGTTCCTGTAGTTACCAGATGCTTTGCTACCTGTGGTGGTCCAGTTCAATATTCCCACCTTATGCAGCTCACATTTTAAATTGACTTTAGAGCAGCAAGAAGAAGAAATCCTTTACCTCAATCTCAACTCCCCTTCTGGGATTAAAATAGCTACAGTGTTACTGCTTGAACAGGACTTGTCATATTCCTCCAGATTTGTCCCTCTCTCCTATTATCTCACAGCAGGACAAATGGAGCAATCTGAAGGTTTCACCTGTGAGGAAACCCTCTCAGGAGCCACAGAAGAGAGAGCTCTCCCATGATATTTCCAGCTCAGAGATCCTTCTTGCGCCAACTGAACAGAGCTCAGAATCTGTTCTGCTGGTTGGTGCCTCTGCAGCTTCTTCTTCCAATGTGCACACAAACTGAGATTCCTCAAGGAAGGAGCCCAGCAAATTGAACAATCCTTTCAGGTCAATCTAAAAGGGAAAGTTTCAGAGTCTCTATCCCAGTTTCAGAGTGGCCAAGAGATCAGTCCCAGAGGTCAAATACTCAGATTTTCCACGTCACCTTAGCTAAGGTGGAACTACTTAAACTACCGTACCCATACCTGAACTACCATAAACAAACATACCATACCATACCTACCATACTGAAGTTTCCACTTCATGCATCCAACGAAGTGGGTTCCTGCCCACGAAAGCTTATGCCCAAATAAATGTGTTAGTCTTTAAGGAGCCACAGGACTCTCGCTGTTTTACCTAAACTAGTAGTCCTACAGATTGGGGTTTTTAGGAGGGCAAGTGAGAGTGGTGTTACTTATTCAGATAAAACAGGAGGATTTACATAGGAAAATTGTTGGAATTTGGCCAGGACACTGAAATAAGCATCCCTTTTCTGTGATATGGATGTTTACAATAGCTCCAAGTGGTCAGGCCCCATTTTGCTCTTATGACCATACTGTGATGCATCCCAAAATATTTTGAGATTTTCAGCCCTTTGGGACTTTCCACTAGAAATAATGTTCGTGTTTGCCAATTAGAACAACTTTATGTGGACCAAGTTTCTACCACATGGAAAAAGCAAAGCAGATCTTCCTCCAGTGATAACCCTGGTAGAAGTTCCAGGTTCCTGGGTGTAAATTGTTGGGGGTCTGGATGAGACTTAAGAAATGCTGTCTCCCCCTGACTTCTTACAGTGGCAAATTGCTGCATTTGCTTCCTGATTTATAGAATTTGGCTGTTTGTTAGACCAGGGCAAGTTCTTATAGTATTCTGCATCCCACATGGTGTAACTCTACTCCAGCCCAGACTTTGGTGTCTTCATAGGCTAATAGTTAACTTTTGCAGTATCTTTGTTTCCATTCCACTTTATAGCTTATTTGTCTTTCTCCTCAGGTTGCTCCTCGTTTGAATTCTCGATGATAAAATTTGCCACCAGGAAGGAATCTGTTCCTCCATCATTCTGGTTTGCATCTTATATCATTGGCTGGACATACTTCCCTGCAGTTTTTTGGTTTTTAGTTTTTGGTTTGTTTTTTTTCTGCTTTGCTTATTTCTTTTATAGTTACCAAAGACCTGCACTTTCATAAAACAAAGTGAAAACAAGAGACTGTAATCTGAAACCACCAAAGAAAGAAAGAGAAAAAGCTTTTTCTTCCCTCCTCTTACTGGCAACTGCATGGGTCTGATTTCTTTCTACAGCTGGGGCTCATGAAACTCATGTACTGGGCTGGGTAGGAGTTAAGGTTATCACTGCTGCCCCTGAAGTGAAATCACTAACTTTGTGATCTGTCATCATAGATACAAAAGCCATGATCACAAGAAAAACAAAGCTGCAGATCTGTATTAGCCAACTCAATGAAATGCCAAACTTTATAGTCAGTGAATGTTTTAGGAATAACTTTGCTTTGTGACTTTTTGATGCTTTGTATAAAAATATTAAAAAGCCATATTGTATAAATGAGTAAAACCCTGTAAATATTTTTTAGCTCAGTGGGTGAGTTGCACTAAGAAAAGCAGAGATCCTGTGGGAACCTTGAGACTTCTTTTTTTTAAACTATTGAAGAAAGGTAATGTGTCAAATGCACTCTTTTGAAGAGTCCTTCTTTTCTCACCTAGAACCTGCCTTCCAAAACCACCCTCTTTTCTTCCTGTTCTGTAGTGCCATTGTCCGCTCTAGTAACCCTGTTTCTTATGCCCCTTTGCCCAACATGTGTGCGTGCATGTGTGGATAAAATATGCCCTGGAAAGACTTCCTCTTTGTTGCAGACACACACAACCTCTGATATTATGCTTGAAAAAAGAGCTGTCTTCCTCTCCTCATGAGTTTGTTTGCCCTGGCCACATGCCTTATCTTATGCCTGAGGGATTCACAAGTGACCTGTTTCGTTACAAAATATACCTGCCCTAAGGCCACTGGTCTCTGTCCCAGACTGTCTCAGGTGGCTATTTGCAGGAGAGATTCAGCAGTGGTGTAGGTAAAATCTCTACATAGCTCCAGAAGTACCTAGGAGTTTGAGTTCTCAAAATAAACACTCTCAGAGCTTAGAAATGGCCTTCCACAAACACTGTTTTAAATGGAAGGAGGTGGTTCGTTCAGCCCCCAACTGGATTACTGCTTGGACATATCTTTGCTGTTCCACATGGCATCCTTGCCATTGACAATCATGCTATATCGTTTTACTCCTATGTTAATTAGAGTGAAATAGGTGCTGCCTATATATGTTAAAATATTCACAAAACTGCCCTACAGAGACACATGTAGCTAAATATGAAGGAGAGATTTTTTTATACAAAAATGTAAGAGGAAAAATCTTTGAGGTAAACTGCTTTGTATTAAACAACAGCTGAATGCACAGCGAGATGCAATCTCCACAGTCAAAGTTCTACTGATAAAGGTAGGCCATAGGGCACCATGTGGTTGCCTTCTTTTGGGAGGAAGTCCTTCACAATTCCATCTGTAATTATGGGGCAGTGGCAGTCCCACTTAAAGCTCAAAAACCAAACATGCTGCCACTGGTCTGCAATGAGCTTAGTCTAATACTTTGATTTTTCTACTTTTGTGTGCTCTCAGATAAACACTGCATCACAGTGTAGCGTATGTACTATATTAATGCTGTATACACTCAATATAATCCCCAAAGTCTGCTAAATAAATACATTTTTTTACAAAAAGTTCAAGCTTTATTTTAGATGTTTGTTTTGTTTATTGTTAAGGGTATAAATGTAAAGGCTATGTAACAGGAGAGCTAAATTGCATTTATCCTTGTGCCTGAGAAGCATTTTATCTTTCGATTAGAGACTACCCCAAAAAAAAATTTTTTTTCTAACCTTGTAAGACCATGCCACTAAAAGTATCAGGACATTTGTGAGAAGGGCAAACGTGGCAGCTTATGCCCGTGTGGAGGGAGCAGTAATTCCAGGTGGTGGAGAGACGTGGCAAAGAGAGTAACACTCCACAATGCAACGGGGAATCCATTTGGCAAGATGCTGTGAGGCAAGCGCACAGCCTTGGCAACATTCCACAATGGCGAGGAAAAGTCTAGGCAAGACTCGGAACTCACAGGTGTATTAGAAAGCCAGTATGTGGCAGCTGTCCAATATATGTAGTGTGTGTGCCGTGGTGGAGGTGGCTTGTTTGGGGTAGACAGTCAGGAGATTAATCAATTGGTTGAGATGGAATGGCGAGACCACTGTGGGGCAAAACTTAGGCTGGAATCCTTATGGACCACGGTAAAGGGCGGGTCAGCCACCTTTGCCAACTTGCCTAGCAGAGGTGATGGGTCATCAAAAAGATCACCTTCATAGATAGGTGGCCAATGGAGCATGTTGCCAGGGGCTCGAAGAGTGACCTAGTAAGGGCAGAGAAGACAAGCTTAAGGTCCCGTGTGCGGTGGGGGTTTCCGTGCCAATGGGAAAGTGTTGCGACTACAAACAAAGTGAGTAGTGGTTGGTTGGCTAAAGGTGGAAAAGCCAGCCACAAGTGGAAGGCACTGAACACTGCTAGATGGACCTTCATGGTGAAGTGGGTGAGGCCTGAGAGCCTAAGGTGGAGAAGGTAATCAAGGATGGTGGGGATGGAAACAGAGTCCCCAAAGCATGCTGGTGGTTTGGTGCCTACAAAGTGAAGCATCTCATTTGGCCTGGTAGCATGCCCTGGTGGACAGGTGCCTGCTGTGTGAGCAGACGTACTATGTGGAGCATGCCCTAGCTAGGCATGCGCCCCATCCAAATAGTAGGCTGTGAGATGAAACAGACATGAGCCGTAGACAGGGAACGCAGACAGCTCATAGTTCTAGGATGTCGCTGGGCATCCTTGCCTCTCTGGGGAACCAGAGGCCCTGGGCTGTGCAGCCCTCCAGCTGGGCACCCCCATGAGCGAGGCATCCATGGTGAGATGGGAGGGTTGCCGTCCAGGACCTTGGACAGATTGGAAGCCAAGAACACAGTGGGAAAGGAGCACCCACTCACCAAGGTGAGCCATCTGTAGGTCATAACCTGAACAGAGCCACAGTTGGAGACATTGCATGTTTAGGTGGCCTACGGGGTAAGGAAGGTACAGGCTCCCATAGGGCTGAGACAGGAGAGGCAATGACAGAGAGGCATGCGAGGATGATTGTGTAGGCGCACCAAGAGCAACGTGAAAGCAGTCTGGTGGGAGAAAGGCTCAAAGGGAGTCCAGGTGTGTTCCTATGAAGGTGAGTGTGTTGGGATGGCATGAGGATCAACTTGGCCTTGTTGATGCAGCCCCGCCCCAAGCTGGCAAGGCGGTCATACGGGGTCTGGCTAGTGACGAAGAGCCATTTGCGGAATGACACCACAAGGCGGCAGTCATCAAGCAGTGGGACTAAGGCTTGATGACTTAGTCATGACGTGTTGCATGTAGGTTGTGAAGACGCAGGGCGTGGTGATGATCGCAAAGGAGGACCCAGAAGTGGGAGTATCATACCATGTTGCAAAGGCATTTACAAGAGGCAGGATGGATATATGCAGCCTTTCTAGTGAGAGCTAGGCTTCAGGGTGACCATCCGGAAGCAGAACTTGCAGATAAAGCAGTCTAGAGCCTGTAGGTCTAAAGTGGAGGCAAAGGCCACCCCTTCTGCAGTATAAGGAAATAAGGTGTGTAAAACCCATGGCCATGGTAGAGGCATGGGATGTGTTCTATAGTGCCCTTCTGGAGGAGGCTGTGCACTTCCTCTAGAAGATCACACTGGGAGGGGTTCGCAGGACCATCAAGGGGAAGGTGATGAAGAGGAGAATAGTGATGAGTGTAACCAGTACCCTGTGTCAAAAGCCATTTAAGGAAACATGAGTACCATGTGCCATTCAACCAACCTAGTAAGTGAAGCCACTTGGAAAAGGAGAGTGAGGACTCTGGTGGCTGCACCTGCAGCAGCTATTTTAACAGCGCATTCAATGTGGAGAGAGTTCTCACTTCCGTTGGCCCTGCCTGTTAATAGTTATTCAGGAAAGAAAGAATCACCCATGAGGGTCAGTAACATTTAATGTTCGCCCAGGGCACCTGCAAAACATTTGGTATTAACAGTGTATTTGTACTTTTTAATGTAGTACTAGACAACTGGTTTTGGTAGGGCTCACTGACTGCCTTAGACACACTTTTTTTATATTTGAAGCTGTAGATGACATGCAATTAAATTTCTCATGTTCTTAAACATAACTTCACCTTTGAGGGCATGGACCTGTTATTTTCATATGTGGACAAAAACAGACAGAATGTGAGTAACAGTGACATAGGAGGCCCCTATTGCTTGCTAGCCCTCACTTTGCCATTGAGTCCCAGGCAAGCCAACTTTTCTATGACATTTTCCCTAGCTGGAAAAAAAATTAAAATAAAAAAAATCACCACCTTTTCCCCTGCTGCTTCTCCAATGTTAAATTATTACCAATTTTTTGCTTTGTTGAAGGGGAAAGTCTTCACGTTTGAGGCTCTTTAACAAGTGCTGTAGTTTTAACCTACATGTAACATTAGAACCTCTGTTCTAGTAGACAGCGCTTTAAAAATGTGCCTTGATTCTGATGTAAAAATACATACACATTCACAGCATGGTGACATTTCTACTTGTTGTGCAGCTTTATTTCATGTCTTTAAAGAGAAAGTTGCAGTGGTTGGGGGCTTTTGCGGTTCAAGCAGAGGAGCTTGCTTTGGAAACAAATTTAACACCTCAGCCACACAGCATCCTTGGTTGATTTACCTGCAACTAACTGGATTTATCAGAAGCTATACACTAGAGTGGGGGGAGGGTTCTCAATTTTTTTCCCTCCACGGCAGGGAATACTGATCATAGATAATCACTCATCCCATTTACTAACCACCTTCCTGCACCCTGCCAGGCAACAGCTCTGCAGCAATTACAGCGTGTACGTTTCTAATGGCCTGTTACCTTTTTTTTTTTTTTTAAAGCTGGTGAGTTATATTAAAAGCTAACCCAGCACAGTCTGATGGCCCATGATCCACAGGTCAGCTTGTGAACAACTGACCTAGAAAAGGTGGCAGGAGAGTTAAATTGGCTGAGGAACAGTCTGTTGTTGAAGGTTTTCTTAAATGAATCTTGGAAAACTGGCGTAGTTTCAGCATTGTGAAAAAGAGCTGCTGTTGGGTAACTGGCATCATCTAGAAAACTAAAAGGCTGATGAATGTGCCCTCAGTCCTATACAACATCAGGGAAAGGCACAGTCAGTTTAAAAAAAAAGTGGCCAGGAAGTAAAGAATTAAAATATGGGGTATAGTTAGTGGCAATGACTATGCTTTTTATAGAAAATAAATTTTGTCAAATAAGGTTTTGGTCTTTTAATGAGCTCATGCAATTTGATTGTGGAAAAAGTAATTGTGCTGCCATACTAGACACACTCATGCAGGAGAATCTGAAAGTTAGCCCTATACAAACAAAAATCAGTGTTGTCTCTTATTAGATGGATTAAACATTGGTTAACTGATCCTTCTCAAAAAGTAATGATGAATGGGTAATTAACTGATGGGACACACCCTGCAATGAGCTGGTCTTTGCTCAATACGAGTTACAAGTGTTACCAGTGATTTGGATCAAGCTATTAAAATAATTGCTGGTATAATATCACTACAGCAAAAAGTGATGCCATGGTAAATAATGATTGTGACAGGGCCATTATGGACTAATTATTGGGAATGGTTCAGAGTAGCCTCACAAGAATAATTTGCATTCTGGAAACCCTTCCTGAGCCTATGAGACTAAAGGGGCGCAGTCTATTTAATTTATCCAAGAGCCGTTTAAGTGATGCTTGTAGTACAAAGTAAGACTCTGAAACATGAGGCCTAGCATAACAGGCCAGCTATGAGGCCTGAGCTAAAAAGAATGGTCACCGCTGTTATAAAGCAAAGTTAGCAAAAGTCATGCTGGCAGGCTCACACTAACGGGCAAGAACAGAGCTCGTATAACAAACACACATTCTAGGCATAAGCACGTTCCAGAAAGGTACTAGGACCTCCTACTACCCCAGAAATAACAAGGGGTCACTGACCTCAAAAGACACTACAGAAATGTTGTTTAACTAGAGATGTTTTACTCGAACTAAGGTATGTTAGACGGTGCCAACTACATACGTCAGCGGAGTAAGCCATAATTTGTTTGTATCAGAAGAAACATCTTTGTTGGGCCTGGGGGGGTGTCAGCCAGTTACTGTGCTGGTTCATTATAACACGCATACATGTGGGTGGGCCCGTAGTGTCTATGGGATACTACACTCCGTGCTTACCCACGATAAACCTGGCCACGTGCCTTCGTTGCCCAGCGGCTTGCTGGGTGTGTCCAGGTATTCGATCGTGGCGTGGGTTCTCTGCTATCTGCACAGAGCTGGGACATCATACACAGGCAGCCAACAGTGATCACATTATCTGCAGAGAGAAGAGAATTCTGCTAGCATGTAAAAAAAAGGCCATTCATGGAAGCTAAACCTAAACAAATGCAGCAGCAAGAGAAGTTAATGTAATTAAAAATTGGTACATCATAAAGCAGGGTATGATGGCATCTGCAATCCTTTAAATCAAGATTCAAATGGTATGCTATAGCATAAACAAACAATGGGCTTGCTGTGGTGCTATGGCTATATAATAAAGGCGGCCAGACTAATCATCATTCTGGCCTTAAAACATTCTGACTAGCTAAACAGGTTTGGTACTGGTTTGTCTGGTCCTGTATGACAAAAACATGAAGGGGGTTCAAGTACAAAACAGAAGGAAGAGTGTGCTATAAAGGCACTATAAAATGAGTCCCACATCAGCATTAGTAAAGGGCTTGATCCATATGTTTGATTTCCATAGAGAACACATTAAATTAAAAAAAAAATCCATAACACCCTTCCAGGCACCAGCTTAATATGGGACTGTTGAAACGCTCAGACACTTGTAATAAACTGTCTCCTGCATTAATTTCATACAAAGACGATTGGGTCATGAGCAAAGACGTGGGCTGATATGGTACTGCAGAAGTCCAATTGTTTGGTACCAATACGGCACCAGGGTGGGAGGAGAACAGACTTCCAAAAACACTTCCCTCTGTCACAAGAGGTTGCAGCAATAACCACCTAGCTTGGGGAACAGGGAACACAAACTCCCCATTACAAGACTGGGGAAGTTTTGCTTGTCAATATTGTGGCTCCAATGAAGGGAAAGATGAAGAAGCACTTGGCAGAGAAGAAAACTAAAGATGGAACAAGGTTCCTGTTAACTGACAAAACGGCTGCATGGGAGCACTTCCTGGCCAGGGATTGCTGGGCGTGCTTTGCCTTTAATGAGGGCCCAAGATCATGCTCTATGACCATGGAGGTTTGGTGTAAGAGTGAAGTATTTAATAGTGGCATTTGTGCCAAAATTAATTTTCATCTGTAACCAGTGACAATTATACACCTACTTGATCTTTTCTTGCTAGGACATGCTCATACATCAACAATAAAGCCCGCCTCCTTGAGGCACAAAAGTGTCACATGGCAATGACACTATGAGCTGATGAAAAGGCCATAGTGCAAGTGCTATTAGCATTCATGTACCCCAAAGATAAGTCAGCAAACAATGTCATTCAAGTATTCATTTTAAACGTGGTCCTGACTTTCGCACTGGCCATCATTAGCTGTGCGCGAGAGCTAATGCTAGGGTAATAAGACCTGACAGCCATACCCTCTGCCGTCAGAACGACATCAACACTAGCCGTGTTGTGCTCCCCTTCCTATCTTTAGGAGCAATGGATGCTGTGGAACGACACAGCAGGGACCTTGCTTAGCTTTCCAAGCTAGCATTATTTACCTCACGTCCTGTGCCTTGAAATGTGGACCCCACAGGACAATCTTTACTGATTCCAGATGTAACGAGTTCAGTCACACAGCTGACTTACTAGTGAGTTTGTAAGAGGACTAGCAGCCACCATGATAAGCTGACTTCTGCTATGTGAGTCTTGCTCTTTGGTTCCCTCTGGTGCGCAGTACATAAAACAAGGTTACTTACCAGTAACTGTTGTTCTTCGAGATGTGTTGCTCATATCCATTCCAATGTAGGTGAGTGCGCGCCCCGTGCACAGATTCCCGGAACTTTTTTCCCTAGCAAGCCCCGCAGGGCCAGCTCAGGCGCCCCTGGAGTGCCGCGCTCATATCGCGGTACAAAGGGCGCTGCTGGCCCCGCGGGTCCCCAGTTCCTTCTTTCTGCCGACTCCGACAGTGGGGACGGAGGGTGGGTGTGGAATGGATATGAGCAACACATCTTGAAGAACAACAGTTACTGGTAAGTAACCCTGTTTTCTATCTTCGAGTGATTGCTCATATGCATTCCAATATAGGTGATTACTTAGCCATACCTTGGAAGTGGGTAGGAGTTATCGGTGACCTGCTCTTGACAGCACGGCTCTGCCGAATCCCACAGCTTCCCTTGCGTGCTCCACAATGGCATAGTGCGACGTGAACGTATGGACTGATGACCAGGTCGCTGCTCTGCAGATGTCCTGCAGGGGCACCCGTTCCAGGAAGGCCGCGGAAGAGGCCTGGGCCCTAGTAGAGTGTGCTCTCACCGCACCTGGACGGGGCACCCCCTGCCTGCTCGTAACATGCTCTGATGCAGGCAGTAATCCAGTTGGAGATTCGCTGGGTGGAGACAGGTGAGCCTTTCATCCTGTCCGCCACAGCCACGAATAGCTGTGTCGACTTGCGGAAGGGCTTGGTCCGCTCGATATAGAAGGCCAAGGCTCGCCTGACATCCAGCGAATGTCCTCTCCTTTCCTCCTCCGAACCGTGGGGTTTTGGAAAGAACACAGGAAGGAAAATGTCCTGATTACAGTGGAACTGAGCCACCACCTTAGGCATAAATGCCGGGTGAGATCTCAGCCGGACCTTATCTTTGTAAAAAACTGTGTAGGGGGGCTCCAAGGTCAATGCCCTTAGTTCGGAGACCCTCCTGGCCGAGGTGATGGCCACCAGGAAGGTTACCTTCCATGATAAACGGAGAAGGGAGCATGTGGCTATGGGCTCAAAGGGGTGTCTCATCAGCATGTTGAGGTCCCAGGGCGGCACCGGGACCCGGACCTGAGGGAAAGTCCTCTCCACCCCCTAACTGACATGGGGTGAGAGAATAGGGACCGCCCCTCCATCAGCTGGTGGAAAGCCGAAATGGCTGCCAGGTGTACCTTGAGGGAAGCCAGGGCCAGGCCTTGCAGCTTAAGCTGCAGCAGGTACTCTAAGATAGCCTGTATGGGTGAGAAGCTCGGATGTAAACCTCTCGATTCTGCCACCCCAAAAACCTCCTCCACTTAGCTTTATACGTAACTTGCGTGGATGGTTTCCTGCTACCCAGAAGAACCTGCAGGGAACAGGCCCTCTCTCCCTCCGTCAGAGTCTCCAGGCAGTAAGGTGGAGGGAGTCCAGGTCGGGGTGCAACAATCTCCCCTGGTCCTGGGAGATCAAGTCGCATCGTCTGGGTAGCGGAATCGGCTCGGTGATGGAGAGGTCGAGCAGCATGCTGTACCAATGCTGTCTTGGCCACGCTGAGCCGTTAAGGATGATGTTCGCCCTGTCCCTCTTGCTCTTGAGAAGGACTTGGGGCAGGAGCGGAATGGGGGGGGGGGGGGGGGGGAAATGCGTACATTAGGTCCCCTGTCCAGTCTATCAGGAATGCATCGGACAGCGAGCCCGGCTCGTGACCCCCTGAGTGAGCAGAACCTCGGGCATTTCCTGTTCCAGGCTGATGCGAACAGGTCTAGACGGGGAACACCCCACCTCTGGAAGATTAAAGTCACTATGTCCTGGTGTAATGACCAGTCGTGGCGGGGTGAGAATGACCTGCTGAGGCGGTCCGCCTCGTCGTTCCGGACCCCAGGGAGGTGAGAGGCAGATAAGTGAAAATCGTGCCTCACCGTGAAATCCCACAGCCGGATAGCTTCCTGGCAGAGAGCCGAGGAATGTGCCCCCCCCCCCCCCCCCCCCCCCCCCCCCCCCGTCTGTTCACATAGAACATAGCTGCCGTATTGTCCGTGAGGACTTGGACCACCCTGCCCTTCAGGAACTGAAGGAAGGCCTTGCAGGCCAACCAGATCGCTCTGAGCTCGCGTACATTGATGTGCAGATCTCTCTCCTCCGGTGACCAAAGCCCCTGGGTGCCCCGGTTGCGACAGATGTGTGCTCCCCATCCCATATCGGATGCGTCTGTGATGAGCGTCACAGATGGGGTTAATTCTCTGAACGGAACGCCCATCATCACTTCCCTTGGGTCCCTCCACCAATTGAGAGATGACAGCACCTGTGGGGGAACCATGACCACGCTAGTTAGAGAATGCCTGTTTGGCACATATACCGAGGCTAACCACGCCTGGAGAGGTAGAAGCTGCCATATGTCCCAACAGCTGCAGGCAATGCCTGGCTGTCGTCATGGGGGGACCTGTGGAGAGCGGATATAATAGCCGCCATTGCCTCAAACCTAGTCTGAGGGAGGAAGGCTCTGGCCTGTACCGCATCCAATGTAGCTCCAATAAAATCTATACATTGCACTGGAGTAAGCGTGGATTTTTGTTCATTAATAAGCAACCCAAGTCTGGTGCATATCTCGCGGGTGAGGAGTAGACTATTTCTCACGAGTCCTCGACTTCCCCCTGATTAGCCAATCATCTAAGTAGGGGAAGAGCTGAACCCCGCTGCGACGCAGGTGGGCTACTACCACAGCCATGCAGTTAGTAAAGACTCTGGGTGCTGAGGAGAGCCCAAAAGGTAAGGACCGAAACTGGTAGTGTCGCCCAGCTACCATAAACCGTAAGAACCTCCTGTGGGCAGGTAATATGGAGATGTGGAAGTACGCGTCCTTCAAGTCTAGGGCAGCGTACCAATCCCCCAGGTCCAGGACCGGAATAATCGTGGCGAGGGAAACCATGTGGAACTTAATACGTCTGATGTACTTATTTAGACGACGTAGGTCCAGGATGGGTCTAAGGCCCCCTTTTGCCTTGGGGATTAAAAACTATCTAGAATAAAATCCCCGGCCTTCTTCAGCCACTGGGACTTCTTCTACCGCCCACAGCGCCAGGAGTGACTCAATCTCCCGCACCAGGAGTTGAACGTGGGCGGGGTCCCCAATGGGGGAGATCCTAGGGGGAGCGTTGGGGGGGAAGGCCATGAGTTGGAGGGTATAACCCTTGGCGATCACCTCTAGGCCCCACCGGTCTGTAGTAATGGCTTCCCATTCCGTAAAGAAGGGACGGAGCCTATCTGCAAACGGTCAGTTGAGATCCCGGGGAGAAGGAAGAGTACTACCCTCCTGCACAGGGTCAAAAGCGTTTATTAACATTACCCCCTTTAGAAGGCCCTTGTTGTCCCCCAGCAGAGGACCCTTGCCGGCCTCCTCTGTTGGGCCCACGATAGCGTTCGCGACCTCTCCTCTGCTGGGCGGGTCGGGGAGCCTGCCTGGGGGGGGGGGGGGGGGGGGGGGGGGGTGTGTGTGTGTGTGTGTGTGTGTGTGTGTGTGTGTGTGTGTGTGTGTGTGTGTGTGTGTGTGTGTGTGTGTGTGTGTGTGTGTGTGTGTGTGTGTGTGTGTGTGTGTGTGTGTGTGTGTGTGTGTGTGTGTGTGTGTGACGGTTGCCTCTGGGCTTGCAGCCTGGACTGCCGTCTTGAGGCCTGGAGGGTATACAGCCCGAGGGACTTCAGGGTAACCCGAGAGTCCTTAAGGGCATGCAGCTTTTCATCTGTCTTTTCTGAAAAGAGCCCTAAGCCATCGAAAGGCAGGTCTTGTATGGCCTGTTGAACCTCCTGGGACAGGCCGGACGCCTGCAGCCAAGAACAGCGGCAGACTTCCTGCAGTACCGTGGCAAAATCCGCCGCTTGGTCAGGAGGTAATGTGGCTGCAAATCTTTGCATAGAGTCCCAGAGGTTTAGGTTGTACTTGCCCAAGAGGGCCTGGTGGTTCACTACTCTAAACTGCAATGCTGCAGTAGAGTAGATTTTCCTCCCAAACAAGTCCAGCTTCCGGCCCTCCTTGTCCTTGGGAGTATTCCCCTGGTTCCCCTGGCGGTCTCTTTGATTGGCCGCATCAACCACCAAAGAGCCTGGCGCAGGGTGGTTGTATAAGAACTCAAAAGGTTCCTTGGGAACATAGTATTTTCTCTCCACCCCTTTGGAAGTGGAAGGTAGGGAGGAAGGGGTCTGCCAGAGGTTCCTGGCAATCTTCATGTCCCTGTCATGAACTGGCAGGGTTGCCCGTGATGGCCCAACGGAGCTTGAGGGCCCAAAGAGGGGGTCCTCCTCCTCGGACATGAGTTTGAACTCCATGCCCAAGTTCTCAGCTGCCCTTTTCAAGAGGTCCTGGTGGGCGTGGAAATCGAACAGGGGAGCCCTGTGATCCCTGGCCGCCGCATCATCAGGTGATAAGGAGGAGGATGGAGGTATGGGTCCAGTGGAGGGTCCCTCCCCTGGGTCAGAATCCTCCTCTGAGACCTGCCCTTGTGTTTTAGGGAGTGGGGGCACTGGAGGGGCCACCGCCGACTGTATAGACACTGACCCTTGGGGCATAGGAGCATTCCACGGTCCCCAATATGGCCACTGCCATGGCACTTGGCTCCAACCCGGGGCCTGCAGGGGCGGGGGGGGCGGCTGCTGTCCCGCGGCCCGTTTGTTGCCCGAGCCTTCCATGCGTTGCTTGCCCCTTCGACGTGGAGAACGGCTGGACGACGATGATGTTGACCGGTGCCGACGTCTGCAGTGCCGGCGGTAGGACGAGACCGGGGAAGACGACGACGTGGAGGACCTGCCCCTACAGCAAGACAATTTGTGGTGCCGCTTACCCCCTCGAGAGTGTGAGCGGTGCCGACAGTGGCGATGCTGAGGAGACTCTATCCTCCCAGTCATCGGTGCCGGGCCCATCGGCCTCGACGTAATGACCGGGGCCAGCACGGACGGAGGCTCCCGGGTTTCCGGTGCCACTGGTCGTGGGATACTGTCCCTTGATGTAGCGGACAGAGACCGGGATCAGTGCCGGGATGGGCTCCGTACTGGAGTTCGCAAGCCCAAAGTGTGGCCCTTGCCAGGGTCGGAGCTGGACCGACGTCGACTCCGGCGATGGACTCGGGACCGCCCACAGTGCCACGGTGCCGAGTTGCTCGACGACCTAGAGTCGGAGCTCGGAGGGGCGCCGACGCTCTCCACCCTCCATGACTGTCTGGATGGAGACCCAGACTGAGAATGTCTCCAACCACCGGGACCACCCAGCGCGGGTTTGCCCTGAGACGCAGGTCCCTTGTCCCTCGGCCTAGGGGGGGACAGAGGCGTAGGCATGGCCATGAAGGCTCGTGCCGCAGTAAACGCCTCCGGCGTCGACGGCCCTTGCAGGTGCACTGCCCCACCCCCAGGAGTCGGGGGAGGCAACCTGCGTGGAGACACCGGGGCCGGAGTGATCTCCACGGCCCGTGGCTGGGGTGTCTCCTTATTCGCTCCGCGCTGCAGTAGCAGGGAGGAGTCCTTAGGTGTGGTCAGGGACCGTGCCATCTTCTTTGGCCCCTTTGGTACCTGTGTCGGTGCCGAGGATGGTGCCGGTGGGGGGGGCGCTCCGCACCGATGACACACTCGGTGCCAACGGTGACCGAGAAGGCTCGGACGCTGGTCAGAGCGCTGACTCCATCAAAATCGCCTTCAGCCTCGCATCTCTTTCTTTTTGAGTCCGAGGCTTAAAGGACTTACAGATCCAGCACTTGTCTCGTCTATGTTGTTCACAGAGGCACCGGAGGCAACGGTTGTGTGGGTCGCTGACCGGGAAGGCTTTAGCACAAAGGTCGCAGTTTTTAAAGCCTGAAGAGCCCGGCATGGCGCCAATAAAGGACCCCTTCAGGGGTACTTCTCTCTAACTTAACTATTAACATTATCACAACGACTCAACACTAAACTCTAAAGAACAATCAATAACAGCTAGGGTACGAGTGCTACTTGCACACAGCAAGAGGCGATAGTTCCAGCAACCGTCACAGGCAGAAAGAAGGAACTGGGGACCCGCGGGGCCAGCAGCGCCCTTTATACCGCGATATGAGCGCGGCACTCCAGGGGGCGCCTGAGCTGGCCATGCGGGGCTTGCTAGGGAAAAAAGTTCCGGGAATCTGTGCACGGAGCGCGCACACACCTACATTGGAATGCATATGAGCAATCACTCGAAGATAGAACTGTGCACCACCCAGCACAAGAGCATCTCTCTCTCTCTCTCTTTGGGGGATAGACCTGACTGATGGAGCTTGATAACTTGGAGGAACAGACAGACCTGGTCATGACAGTCAATATGTTACCCAAGGGAGGAGCAGTGTGCCGAGACGTCAGTAAATCTGAGTTCTACTTCGGGTGAATGCTCATATCCATTCCAATATAGATGAGTGCACACCACTGTGCACAGCTTCCCAGAACTTTTGTCCCCTTAGCTGACCCTGTAGGGTTGGCTCCAGCGCCATGCACATGCCATGGTATATGAGGCACTGCTGACCCAACGCCTCCCTAAGTTCCGTCGTTCTGCCCATGACAGTGGCTGGAATGTCTCTTGCTTCTCACAATTACCTTCCCCTTGTAGACCTTTGTTGTGCATAGTTAATTAAGTCCCCCGTCGGTCCTGGCTGCCCTGAACTGATGGAGGGCCCCCGCGCCCCCCCCCCCCGGGGCGGTGTTGAGGGGGCATCCCCTTCAGGGATCTGGCCCCGTCAGTCACCCTAACCCTCCCGGGGGGTCAGGAACGACGAGGCGGATCGCTTCAGCAGGGCGTTTCTACCCCGCCACGACTGGTCGCTGCACCCAGAGGTAGTGACTTTTATCTTCCACAAGTGGGGTGTTCCCCAACTGGACTTGGTCGCATCGGCCTGGAACGAGAACTCTGGGGTCATGAGCCGGGCTTGATCTCCGACGCGGTCCTCGTCAAATGGAAGGGGACCCTCACGTATGCATGGCCCCCCCATTCCGCTCCTGCCCAAGGTCCTCTTGAAAATCAAGAGGGACAGGGCAGACATGATACTCATCGCCCCGACCTGGCTGAGACAGCATTGGTACAATATGCTGATGGACCTGTCGATTGCCCCGCCCGTGGAGCTCCTGAGATCATAGAATCATAGAATCATAGAATATTAGAGTTGGAAGGGACCTCAGGAGGTCATCTAGTCCAACCCCCTGCTCAAAGCAGGACTAACCTCTGCTATATCATCCCAACCAGGGCTTTGTCAAGCCGCAGCTTAAAAACCTCTAAGGATGGAGATTCCACCACCTCCCTAGGTAACCCATTGCAGTGCTTCACCACCCTCCTAGTAAAATACTTTTTCCTAATGTCCAACCTAGACCTCCCTCCCTGCAACTTGAGACCGTTGCTCCTTGTTCTGTCATCTGCCACCACCGAGAACAGCCTAGCCCCATCCTCCCTAGAACCCCCTTTCAGGTAGTTAAAGGCCGCTATCAAATCCCCCCTCACTCTTCTCTTTTGCAGACTAAACAAGCCCAGTTCCCTCAGCCTCTCCTCATAAGTCCTGTGCTCCAGCCCCCTAATCATTTTTGTTGCCCTCCGCTGGACTCTCTCCAACTTGTCCACATCCTTTTTGTATTGGGGGGCCCAAAACTGGACACAATATTCTAAATGCGGCCTCACCAATGCCGAATAGAGGGGAATAATCACTTCCCGTGACCTGCTAGCAATGCCCCTCCTAATGCAGCCCAATATGCCATTGGCCTTCTTGACAACCAGGGCACACTGCTGACTCATATCCAGCTTTTTATCCACTGTTACCCCCAGGTCCTTTTCTGCAGAGCTGCTGCCCAGCTCGTCGGTCCCCAGTCTATAGCTGTGCATGGGATTCTTTCTTCCTAAGTGGAGGACTCTGCACTTTTCTTTGTTGAACCTCATTAGATTTCTTTTGGCCCAATCCTCCAGTTTGTTTAGGTCACTCTGTATCCTATCCCTACCTTGCAGGGTATCTACCACCCCCCCCAGCTTAGTGTCGTCCGCAAACTTGCTGAGGGTGCAATCTACTCCATCCTCCAGATCATTAATAAAGATGTTGAACAAAACCGGCCCCAGGACCGACCCCTGGGGAACTCCGCTTGTGACCGGTTGCCAGCTAGACATGGAGCCATTGATCACTACTCGTTGAGCCCTATGCTCTAGCCAGTTCACTATCCATTTTATAGTCCATTCATCCAACCCATACTTCTTTAACTTGCTGATAAGAATACTGTGAGAAACCGTATCAAAAGCTTTGCTAAAGTCAAGGTATATCACATCCACCGCCTTCCCCACATCCACAGAGCCAGTCACCTCATCATAGAAAGCAATCAGGTTGGTCAGGCATGACTTTCCCTTGGTGAATCCGTGTTGACTGTTCCTGATCACCTTCCTCTCTTCCAAGTGCCTTAAAATGGATTCCTTAAGGACCTGCTCCATGATCTTTCCAGGGATTGAGGTGAGGCTGACCGGTCTGTAGTTCCCCGGATCCTCTTTCCTCCCTTTTTTGAAGATGGGCACTATATTTGCTTTTTTCCAGTCCTTAGGGACCTCCCCCTGTTGCCACGAGCTTTCAAAGATAATAGCCAATGGCTCTGAAATCACCTCAGCCAACTCCCTCAGCACCCTCGGGTGCATTGCATCCGGCCCCATGGACTTGTGAATGTCCAATCCTTCTAAATAGCCTTGAACCTGTTCCTTCAGCACTGCGGGATGTTTGCCTCCTTCCCATTCTGTGCCACCCAGTACAGCAGTCTGGGAGCTGATCTTGTCTGTGAAGACAGAGGCAAAAAAGGCATTGAGTACCTCAGCCTTCTCCACATCCTCCGTCACTAGGTCGCCTCCCTCTTTCTTTAAGGGGCCTACACTTTCCCGAATCTTCCTCTTGTTGGCAACATGCCTGTAGAAACCCTTTTTGTTCCCCTTCACGTCCCTTGCTAGCTGCAACTCCAATTGCGCTTTGGCCTTCCTCATTTCATTCCTGCACGTTCGAGCAGTGTTTATATAATCCTCCCTAGTCATCTGACCAAGCTTCCACTTCTTGTAAGCTTCTTTTTTGCGTTTAAGTTCACCAAGGACATCTTTGTTAAGCCAAGCTGGTCACCTGCCACATTTGCTATTTTTTCTGCACATTGGGATGATTTGTTCCTGCACCCTCAATAAGGTTTCTTTAAAATACAGCCAGCTCTCCTAGACTCCTTTCCCCATCATATTAGCCTCCCAGGGGATCCTGCCCATCAGTTCCCTGAGGGAATCAAAGTCCGCTTTTCTGAAGTCCATGGTCCGTATCCTGCTGTTCCCCTTTCTTCCTTTCATCAGGATCCTGAACTCGACCATCTCATGGTCACTGCTGCCTAGGTTGCCACCCACTTCTACTTCCCCTACCAAATCTTCCCTGTTTGTGAGCAGCAGGTCAAGAGAAGCACGGCCCCTAGTTGGTTGCTCCAGCACTTGCACCAGGAAATTGTCAGCGACACTCTCCAAAAACTTCCTGGATTGTTTGTGCTCGGCTGTATTGCTCTTCCAGCAGATGTCAGGGTGATTGAAGTCTCCCATGAGAATCAGGCCCTGTGAACTGGAAACTTTCCCCAGTTGAGTAAAGAAAGCCTCATCTACCTCATCCTCCTGGTCTGGTGGTCTGTAACAGACACCCACCACGACAGCACGCTTATTGTTCTTGCTTCTAAGCTTAACCCAGAGACACTCAACTGACTTATCTCCAGTTTCATACTGGAGCTCAGAGCAGTCATAGTGCTCTCTTACATACAGTGCAACTCCTCCCCCTTTCGCCCCTGCCTGTCCTTCCTGAACAGTTTATACCCATCCATGACAGCGCTCCAATCGTGAGAGTTATTCCACCAAGTCTCAGTTATTCCAATCATGTCGTAGTTTCTTGACTGTGCCAGGACTTCCAGTTCCTCTTGCTTGTTTCCCAGGCTTCTTGCATTTGTGTACAGGCACTTGAGATAAGTAGCCGACTGGCCTACTTTCACAGTATGAATCGGGAGGCCTCCCCTGCTGCCCCCTCCTCCTTCTGCTGATGACACGACCTGCTTTCCCAGGACCAGGGTCGCCTGCTCCACCCGGACTTGGACTCCCTGCACCTCACGGCCTGGAGGCTCTGTGGCTGACAGAGGGGGAGAGAGCCTGCTTGGCGCAGGTCCAACAAATTCTGTTGGGCAGCAGAAACCCTTCAACACAGGTCATGTATCGGGCCAAGTAGAGGTGGTTTACCTGCTGGGCTGAGTTCCAGGGCATCCCGCCAAGCCTCTCCAATCCAGGCGGACCTGGAGTACCTGCTCCAGCTGAAACTCCAGGGGTTGGAGCTAGCCTCCCTGAAGGGCCACCTGGCGGCTAGCTCGGCTTTCCATCAGCCACTAGAGGGGAGATCCCTATTCTCCCACCCCCATGTCAGTCAGGTTCCTTAAGAGGCTGGAGCGGCTGTATCCGCAGATCTGTGAACCAGTGCCTCCCTGGGATCTCAACCTGGTCCTCTCCAGACACACGGGGGGGGGCCTCTTTGAGCCCATGGCTACATGCCCTCTGCTCATCCTTTCTTGGAAGGTAGCCTTCCTGATGGCCATTACCTCGGCTAGGAGGGTTTCTGAGATCAGAGCTTTGACCTTGGAGCCCCCTACACCATGTTCTATAAGGTGAAGTTGAGACCTCACCCAGCCTTCCTGCCCAAGGTGGTCTCCCAGTTTCATTATAACCAAGATATCTTCCTCCCCATGTTTTTTCCCAAACCACATGGTTTGGAGGAGGAGAGGAGATGGCACTTGCTGGACATGAGACGAGCCCTGGCCTACTACATCAACAGGATGAGGCCCTTCCGGAAAAACGACACAGCTCTTCATCGCAGTGGCAGACCGGATGAAAGGATCCCCTGTCTCCACCCAGCACATCTCCGCATGGATCACCTCCTGCATTGAGTGCTGCTATGAGCAGGCGAATGCGCCACTCCCAGGTGTCATCACAGCGCACTCAACCAGAGCTTAGGCCTCATCTGTGGCCTTCCTAGAGAGGGTGCCCCTGCAGGACCTCTGCAAAGCCAACACCTGGTCATCAGTGCCCACCTTCACGTCCCACTACACCATCATTCAGCAGGTGAGAGAGGACGCGTGATTCGGCAGTGAGGGCAGCTCACTGGTAACTCCTATCCACCTCCCACATAATGCTTTTTAATCACCTATATTGGAATGGATATGAGCAATCACTCGAAGTAGAAAACAGGGTTACTTAGCAGCAACTGTTGTTCTTCGAGATGTGTTGCTCATATCCATTCCACAGCCACCCTCCATGGGTGGAAAGAAGGGATTGAGGGGCCATAGGGTCGGCAGTGCCTCATATACCGCAGCATGTATGCGGCCCGCCAGGGAGGCACCAGAGCCGACCCTACGGGGTCTGCTAAGGGGAAAAAAGTTCCAGGAACCCATGCATGATGGCGTGCACTCACCTATATTGGAATAGATATGAGCAACACATCTCGAAGAACAAGTTACTGCTAAGTAACCCTGTTTTCCACCTGTTGGATGCTGCACTCCTTTTTAACAACAAAAAAATATTATTCACTGCCTTTAGTTGCGTGAACAGAGACTATACAACTGGAATTAGCACTCTGCCAGTGAATGCTAGCATGAGATGTGAAGGGGCTACCTCGACTTAGTGGGTAGGCATTATATGAGTTCTGTCTTATTGAGGTATGCCTAGCAATGAGAACAGCATTCTTCAGACTACAGTAACAACTAGATTTTTATTTGTGACACTGTTTTCCATTACAGCCAGCATTCTGAGATGAGCTCTTGTTCTTGATAGTATTCATCCTCAGCCCAGGCCTATGATGGACTTCCTGGCAATGTGGGCTTGTTTGTCCTGAATCAAAGGTATACCAGGGACTGTAGCATTGTGTTTACTTCAGCATTCTCTTTGGTACAGAACCCTGAAAGGTTTGCAGGCAGAGCTGTTAATTTCCTTCTTCCCTAACCCGACATTGTTACTATAATGATCCTGGACAGCAACCATAGGAGCATAAGTGTGAAAAGAAAAAAATTGCCATCCAGCTGCAAAACACCATTATTTGGGGATGGCAAAGTGGGAATACTTTGAAGACTAGCTTCCTTTACAAACTTGTCTAGATAAATCAGCCAGGGCTCTACTCTGCTTGGCCCCAGATTTTCTGAGACTAAAGTTAGGATTGGGAGCAGGATGCTATACACCAGTCTTAAATAGAGGAATGCTTTCATACATCATGGCCTTTCCGTGGGTTACTGAGACTAGGAATGATACATTGCTGTTCCTGAAATTATTGCAGAACTCCACAGGGGAGTGTCCAATGACAATTTTAAAGCTATAGGCAGCCCTTTTCCTCTCAAGTTGAAAGAGTCTGGTATGAATGTGTGTGTAGGAGGCTGTACTAACTCTGGAAAGGGCTGGTGGGAGACCTGCAGATAGCTCTGAGGCAACAGAGGGTAGCTACTGATCCTACACTTGTTCTAGCTAACACTTGCAAGGAGATATTTTCTCCCCTTGTACCTCATGAGCTGCTTCAATTTGCCATTTGACCTGTATTTCTTTCTATAGCATCTGGCTGGATCCAGGATTGTTAGTCTACTTTTCTGAGAACTCTGAGTCACTTCAGCTTCTTTTCATATTGCATACTGCATCATATGATCCAAGCACCAAAAGCCCCATAAAACTTCTGTTGTTTTAAAAAATGAAAACTTGAGGGACCATACTTGCAATACTGTGTACCCCTGTACATATTGCTTAAGGAAGAATGCAGGGGGATTTAGGTTGTCAGATAATAGTTCGTGTTTGTTTTTAGTGGTCTGATTCCCCACAAATTTTTTATCCCTGAATAAGGAGCTCAGACAATGCCTAAGAACATAAGACTGACCACACATGATCAGACCAATGGTCCATCTAGTCCAGTATCTTGTCTTCCAACAGTAGCCAATGCCAGGTGCTTTAAGGGAATGAACAGAACAGGTAATCATCAAGTGATCCTGCCCCTTCCCCGCTTCTGGCAAAAAGAGGCTAGGGACACTTCAGAGCATGGCTTTGCATTCCTGTCCATCCTGGCTAATAGCCATTGATAGACCTATCCTCCATGAATGTATCTAGTTCTCTTTTGAAACAAATTATACTTTTGACCTTCACATCCTCTGGCAAGGAGTTCCACAAGTTGACTGTGCACTATGTGACAAAATATTTCCTTTTGTTTTAAACCTGCTGCCTATTAATTTCATTGGGTGACCCCTCTTTCTTGTGTTATGAGAAATAAATAACATTTCCTTTTTTACTTTCTGCATAGACACCAGTCATGATTTTATAGACCTCTATCACATCCCCCTACTTGTGTCTTTTCCAAGCTGAAAAGTCCTAGTCTTATTAATCTCTCCTCATATGGACACCGTTCGATACTCCTAATAATTTTTGTTGCCCCTTTCTGTACCATTTCCAATGCTAATGTATCTTTTTTGAGATATAGTGACCAGATTTACAAGATATGGGCATACCATTGACTTATATAGAGGCAATATGATATTTTCGTCTTATCTCCCCCTTTCCTAACAATTCCCAAAATTGTGTTAGCTTTTTGGATGGTCACTGTACATTGAGTGGATGTTTTCAGAGAACTAACTACAATGACTAAAGATCTTTCTTGAGTAGTAACAGCTTATTGTGCTCATTACTTTGCATTTATCAATGCTGATACCTCCCTGCACTTGGCCACCTGTGAAGGCCTGTAAGTGATATATAGTTTATATACTCTTTCAGGTAAAAATCTCCCCCCCCCACCCCCTTAGAAACACTGAATACCTTATTACCAGGGAAAAATATCACTACTGAAGATAAATGTGGCTTATCAGGTTCAATTCTGATTGGTGCACACTAAGGAATGGTGTGGCCTCATAATATGGAGGCCAGGGGAGAATGAGCAAGTGATGGGCTGAAGTCCCTTAGGGCCTGCCAGCTCTTCCACAGCTGGACCTGCTGTCCCTCATCACTCCACAGGCACTTTTTGGGGGATGGGATAGTGAGGAGACAGCAGCCTGCAACAGAATTTGGGAACAATGGGCATTAAGGCATGGTGACCAGCAGCAGACACTTGATAACAACTTGATACTTTCCCAGTCCTTTAAGGGTGGCAAGAAATCCCTATATCATTATTAAATCTTTCCAGCGTGCATGAAATTGGATATATAGCCTACACCTTTGTCTGGGGCAGCGGCAGACCTCCTAGAGAAGAGTTTCACAATACTCACTTCACTTGTCTGAGTCTAGCTCACCTTTTTATAAAAAAGAAAAAAAAATTACTATTTGATTTTCTGTGAAGGGGAGTAGGGGAAACTATGCTGATTTTATTATTTTATTTCACTTTTGGCAGTTTGCCCTCATAAACTTGCTTCAGAGGTAGGAGCATAAACAGACTCCCATTGCTCTGAAAATATTTAAAGTGGCTAGTGCTCTCCTGTCCTCAAAGCTGGGCTTATATATCTCTCTCTACCACAGGGTCTCTCAAGAAGGCACTGGTCTGGGGCCAACCCCATAACCTCTCTGGGCAGGATCAAGGTATACATTTCTCTTGGCAATCTCACACTGGGATACAAGTAGGGGGGTGGGGCAACTGTTACACTAGCAGCAGGGAGAGGGAACTGGGCTCAAAGGCCCCTTACCGCATTTGATGGCGCTGGTATTGTCCATACTCTGACCAGTGTCCTCCATCTACAACCTGCAGGCAGAGGGGCAGCTGAGCTCCACAGTCAAGAGGTGTGGCTAGTGGGGTGGGTTATAAGGACTCACGAGTGACCTCCCATCTGGTGTGCTGCCCTTCAGCTTCATTTCTCTCGAGATGGAGGTGCAGCTAATTGCCCTGGAGCATGTTCTTTTCCAATCCTCTGCCTCTTTTCTCCTGCCTGAGATGGAACCCTACCCGATCTTGGCTGGTTCTTGCCCAGAGGATCTAGCCTCTCCAGACCTGCCTAGTGGTGGTGGTGGGGGAAGGAAGGGACATTCAGAGGCAACGCCACCTGCCAAGGGCTTTGAGAGGTAATTATATCCTGTCTCCAGAACCAGTGGCGCTCTCAATGAGGGGAGAGCAGGAGAAGACCCTTTCTTTTGCCTCTGGCTTTTCATGGCTTAGCTCCCTCCTCAAAACGTGAAGTGGAGCTGCGGGAACAATCTCCCCTCAGAAAAAGCAAACACAGCCCTGCAACACAGCTGGTTAACATTACTGAACCAAATTTTAGTTTAAAAATCTGAAAAACAGTTTGGGATTTCTCTCAGAACACTGGGACAGGGAGGTCTGGTTGTGCCTGCCTGCTGCTGTGAGGGCTGAACAAAAATGGAGGGAACTTTAGGAGGCGGGGCAGTCCCCCACAGCCAGTGACTGACAGGTCTGGTTCTGCCTCCAAGCCGGATGCAGGCTGAAGAACCCATTGTAATGGATCTGCAGACCCTGGCACAAACAATGAGCATTTTAATAGACAGCCTATGTTAGATATACAAATAGCTTCAATTCTTGTAGAAATGTGAACTGTTTCAAAAGTGTTTAGCAATTTTGGGTACTCAACCAGAGACACCATAAAGGCGGCCTGATTTTCAGAGGGTCTCAAAATTGGGCACCTAAAAACTAGTAATTTTTGAGAATCTGTCACATTACAGAAACAAGCCATTCAAATCCACAGTGAGAACTTTTGCTCCTGTCTGAATTTCCTTTACCAAATACTTGTTACTTGGTGTTTAGATGTAAGCTGTTCTGCATAATTTTTTTTTCATTCCTGCTAAGAAACAAGGTTATCATTCTTTCCCCTCTTTTGAGCTATTCAAATTTTCCTGCTACTTGTAATGTATGAAAGTCTACTCTAGCTAAATTCTAATCCAAGTATAAAAGATGAAGTCACAGTAATATTTGGCATTTTTTAATTTAGGTTTGTTTTATTTAAGTTTAATGTTAATTCCATGCTGTGTTTCAGTAAGAACAATACAGATTCTGTATCTGTGGCTCCAGTCAGATATCCAGTAGTACAAATTAGCTTCAAGTTACACATACTGAACAGAAGAGGTTGAGCGAGCGAAGGGGCACAGGGATGGGGAAGGGAAAAAATATTGAACACGCATGCAGGCTTTTCAATGCCATCTCCAATGCTAACCTGCTTTGAGGAAAAGTATTTAAAAAAAAAAAAAAAAAAAAGGCAAGAATGAGCAGCCACGGATTGTTGAACTGTTACCAGCACCATATTTTTCAGCAACATCTCAGCAGTTTGAAAACTCTTTTTTTTTTTTTATACAGTAAAATCACTACATTAAACGTTCCAATGCAACCTTAAACTTCAAGCTAAACACCCAATTAAGTTTAAACACTGGTATAAAATTCAGTTGAAACAATTATAAAAAAGGAAAAATGCCACCACATGCGCCCTACAGTGCGATAACGAATCTCTCCCCTAAAAGTCTAATGGCTTTCAGATGTAATATTCACTTCTAATAATAATCGTCACATCTGGCAGAAGACAATACAGTAATGCTGAAAAAACCTTTATGCAGTCCTGTTAGTATCTTAAAGAACCTAAAAGCTGGCACCAGTAAAATCCACAGAAATTCACTCTTGCCTTTAAGAACTTTTAAACTGTTAAAAAAAAAAAACAAACAAACAAACAAAAAAACAAAAAAAAACCCCAACAGGGCAGGAACCTAAATTCTGAGACCCAATGTAAAAGTCAAATTTGGTGGTTCTCAGAGTGATACTGAGGGATTTGTTGGGGAGGGAGGGTGTGGTCAGAGAAGGATTCTCCTTGGCCTGGGTGTCTCACTGGTTTTCATCTTCCACATCCTGCAGCGCTTCTTTATTCTGTTCTTCACCTACAAAGTGTAAAAAAAAGTAGTCAGCTGCTTCATCACTTCCATACATGAGGTCTGCAAAGTTGCTAACAAACCTCTTGACATTAAGATTGTTTTCATGCAGTTTAACCATATATAGAACATATTTATAAGCCTGTTTTAATGTAAAAAAGTCCTTCCATGGAAAAAGTTCTGCACTCCAAGCCTGCTAAGTTTTATACAAACACTGAATTATGCCACAAGCTATTAGTACATGTTCCCACTTAGAAGGGCCAAGAGCCAATACATTGACAATGAAAAGATGCACATATCAAACAATATGCTCTCTCTAAAAAGGCACAGCTAAAACAAAATTATGAGTGTGGCTGAAGATCAACACAATCCTGGAGACTACAACAAATCAAAACATACTTCCCTAATAATCTCACTTTTACTGTTAATAAAACTGAGAAGAATGTTGACAAATGTAGAAATGATGTTTAAAACTTCAGTATTTAGAAAATGAAACTTGCCACTCATTTTGTTTAGGCCTGACCTACATTTGGAAGTTTTGTTGGCATAGCTATGTCATAAAAAAAAATTCTCCAATCAACATAGTTATGCTGGCAAAAGCCCAAATGTACATGCAGTTCTATTGGGGAAAAAGTCCTTTTGCTGATACAGCTTATTTAGTTCAAGGAACTATTATAAGCTATTCTGCCAAAAGACCTCTTGCCTGTAATAGCTGCATCTCCACTGGGAGAGTTTACAGGGATGGCTGTATCAAGCAAACCCCTTCTAGTGTAGAGAAAGCCACTTGAGTCTCAGCACTACAGTGCTGCAGTCAATTTTGTGAAATAGATCCACTGAAGTTCATAGAATATTAGAGTTGGAAGGGACCTCAGGAGGTCATCTAGTCCAACCCCCTGCTCAAAGCAGGACTAACCTCAGCTATATATGTCTTACCAATCAAAACTGGTATGAATAAACTTTGCAACTCCAATGCAGGAAAACAACCCAAGCCAAAAATCCCCAGACTTGAGGTTACTGGAGAAGACCATTTTGGGCAGATTCTCTCTCATGCTTCTTGTTTTATACCAATTAGTTTGGAGCTATTTACCTGGGCTGCAGCATACAGTGACAAGTCATCTTTATTTCATCTGTTTACCAATGAAATTGAATTGATTGTCTCCCCTCCCTCCCCGCAACAAGAAGCATGCATGCTCATCAGCCTATGACTTTTCCTGAAATCCAATGGAACTGCAGACATAAAGTTAAAAATTCTTAACATATGTGAGCTAGTGCTGCAACATGGGCAAGGGTCAAATCAATTGATGAAGTAATTCAGGTAGATATTTTCTATGCATTTTACTCTAACCATGATGAAATGGTTCTGCCTTCAGGGATAACAGAATTATCTATTCACACAATTTGCTTTAAAATCAAATCAGTCAAATGACCTTCTGGCTTCCAATCAAAATCCTTGTAAAAGGCGTGTCCAGATACAGGATTAGCACTAGATACAATATAAAGGAGGTTTTGGAAGATGTAGCCTATAGTGAACAAAAAAGACCTAGTGATACAAAAAAACAACACACACACACACACACACACACACACAAACGAACGACAGATCAACTCAATTTAAAGAGAAAAACAATAAAGGACCTAACCCAGGAAGATGGTTAAGATGTACAGAAGATCTGAGCATGCTCTAGCGTGCACACTTAAGCAAATACTATAAATTAGGCCAAAGTGAAAGTACTTTTCATGCCTAAGTATTCTTAATATCCATCCAGCTATCCAGTCCAGTCACAAAATGCCTAGGTCAGTTTGGGTCAGTTATATCTAATGCTGGGTAGGGGTGGCAGGTCATGAATGAGTGGACCTGTGCATAGCCCTGGAATGGAGTCAGCTGCAGGACAGTAATATGCAAGCCTCATTAGTGACAAGAGGAAAATTGAAGTTGAAAAACTTCAGTGAGCCATGATAAGGACTTACAAAGTAGAGTTTTTAGGAAATGAACAGTTGGACTTTCCTTTAGGAATCTACATAGCAGGAAAGAAGGGGAAAACAGTGATCATATGATGACAACATTACAAGCATGAAAATAAATTAACAGCTTGGATATGACATGTGGTTACAATGAGATGGAGGGATATAGAAGCCCAGTAACATCAAATTTGTTAAGGAGCAGTGATACAGAACCTAATTCAATCAAAAGTGAACAGAAATAGTTAAAGCTCAACTATAAACTACAGGTTTTCTGGATCAATTTATCAAATAAATTAGTGGATACATAGTAAAATAAAATCCATCCTTTCAATTTTTTAAAGACATTTTCTCACATGTATGCATAAACAAGTGCATATGCGCTATGGTCTTTATATACAACAATACAAATCAGTGGCCATATTAAATGGCTTCACAATCAAATACTATCACTCAAAGAAAACTGATTTTACAAAAGTTCTAAATTTAGCATAGTTACTAAAAATATGTATTAATTTTAGAAAAATCAAAGGGAAAAATAGGGATCTTTATCAATTACAGTATGGCACATTTCTGTGCAATGTTTCATAATGGAACAAAATCTAACTGATCACTTTACAAAAAGAGGATGAAGTAGTTAACACTTTGAGCACCAGTTAATCAGCAGCTGTTAACTCTTGAGGCAGTGGGAAATTCCTAAGGTTGAGATGACACATGGGGATGTTGAACCTGGAAGTAAAGCTTCCTGGCTATTGAGAGTCAGAGACAGGACTTTTGCCTAGAATGCTTCCTAACATGCCCAGCCTCCCCATGGGCAGCCTTCCCTTTTCAAACTTACGTTAACAACATGCTCCATCTCTTATTTGTGCCAGACTCCTCTCTCGGCAGTGGGGAGAGAGAGGGGTCAGAACAGGGTGCATTGGTCAGGCTGTCAGACAGGAAAGAAACTGGCATAGAGCCCGCAGCACATAATGTAGATAGACCAGCAATAAGACTGATAGGTAACAGGGAGGCAGAAGGAGTCCTGTTCAGGAGAGAAGGGATGGGACAGAACCTCCAATCCAGAATCCATGGAAATAGTACACTGGTTCTTGAGGTTAAAAAAATGTAAATAGATCTTGATATCTAAGTAAGCCTCCTCAACTAAGAAAGCTAGTTTACATGGAAGTTACATAAATTATAAAAATGAATTATTGATTAAGCAAAGCAATAATTTGAAGGATGTTTTCTTCAGATAAAGAAATGAGTTACCGTAATAAAACAGGGATAAATTAGCTAATCATAGTATATTCATAGATTCCAAGGCCAAGAGAGACCATTACCAATCTAAACTCCTGTATAGCACAGGTCACAGAACTCCCTCAAAATAATTCCTACAGCAAATCTTTTAGAAAAACATCCTATCTTGATTTTAAAAATTGTCAGTGATGGAGAATCCACCATGGTCCTCAGTGAACTTTTTTAATGGTTAATTATTCTCACCATTAAACATTTTCCAATCTGATTTTGTCTAACTTCAACTTCCAGCCACTAGATTTTGTCATATTCTTGTCTGTTAGATTAAAGAGCCCATTATTAAATATTTGTTCCCCACGTAGGTACTTCTCGAATGTGATCAAGTAATCCTTTAACGTTCTCATTGTTGAGCTAAACAGATTGAGCTCCTTGAGTCTATTGTTATAAGGCATTTTCTAATCCTTTAATCATTCTGAAGGCTCTCCTGTGAACTCTCTCCAATTTATCAACTTCCTTCTTGAATTGTGGGCACCAGAAGTGGACAGTATTCAAGCAGGAGTCATACAAATGCCAAATAGAGCTGTAAAATAACTACTCCTGAGAGTAGTTGTTTGAAAGTCCTGTTTATGCATCCCAGAATCAGATTAGCTCTCTTGGCCACAACATTCAGTTGATTATCCATCACAACCTCACATCTTTTTCAGTTACTCCTTCCCAGGATAGAGTTCCCCATCCTGTAAGTATGGACTACATTCTTTGTTCTAGAAGATATACATTCATATTTAGTTATGTTAAAACACATTGGGTGCTCATGTCCAGTTTACCAAGCAATTCAAGGAGAGCTCTGCCACTGACATAAAAAAAGCACCCAAACAAATGGCGGTAGCTATGTCGGCAGGAGACCATCTCCCACCAACATACTGCTGTCCACACAAGCACTTAATGCTGGCAAAGCTTATGTCGCTTAGGGGCGCGTTTTTTTCAAACCCCAGAGCAACAAAAGGTTTGCTGGCAGAAGTGCTAGTGTAGACAAAGCCTTATAATCACTTAAAATCTATCTTTCTGTAGTTAATAAACCAGTTTTATATTTTACCTAAAACAGTGTGTTTTGCTTGAAGTGCATGGGAAATCTCAGCTCAGTTTATGAAGGCTTGTGTGTGTGTCCCATCCACATCAAGGGAGGGGTAGACCGATTAATAAAAAGTTACTCTGGCTTCTGACGAGGGCAAGATGGTACAGTTCTGGGGTGCAAGGCTGGAAGGAATCGGCTGGTGCCTTTTTCTGAGAGATTTATGAGAGGCTCAGGGAGCATTCACAAAATTAACCGGGATGTGGGGCTACACACACTGTTGTGCTAGGTGATGATAGCACCTGGAGGAGTTTGCTGCTTGTCACTAGCAAAGCATTCTGAGAGACAGCCCAGACTGGAGAGTTAAGGGGCACAACAGTACACCAGTTCCAGGTGTCACACAGTGGTCTTTAACCTTTTTTCATTTGCTGACCCCTAAAAGAATGTCAAATGGAAATGGAGACCCCATCTTACACAGTCTGCAGACCTCCAGGGGTCTGTGGACCCCAGGTTGAAAACCACTGCTTTAAAAACCATGTAGGAGTAGCATGCATGCTTCCTTGTGAAACCTGAAGTTTGGACTCAGGATTATGCAAGGAGGGATAAGCCCAGAGATTCTGTGATTCCTTTCACTTATTCAGAAGATGTCAGGCTTCAAGGAAGTAGGGATAGAAGGTAATATGGATCTGTATTAACAATCTATCCCAATAAATGAATATTGTAACTGGAGTTCTCTGAGATGTGTGGCCCCTATATGTATACCACATGTGGGCATGCATGTACACCAAGCACTTGAAACTGGAAAAGCCTTCAAAGTAGAATCTGTTGGTCCATGCTTGTGTCCTGATTCTCCTCATGCTCTGCACTGAGGGTATAAGGGGAGGTGTGAACCAACCACCTCTAAAGTTCCTTCTGTACCACAAATGCAGTCATGATCCAAAGCAGAGGCAAAGGATGGCAGGTTGTAGAATATAGATAGGATCATACATGTCAAAGAACTCCAGTTAGAGGTAAGTAACCTACATTTCTTCTTCAAATGCTTGTTACTGGCAAGCAGTACTCAAACAGAAAAAGAATGCAGGCAGCACAGATGCCTATCCAAAACCCAAAGGCTGCAACAGAAGAAGAGGCTTGGAACAAAAAGTTTTGTTTTGTGAAAGTGTGGGAGTTACTCCAAGATGCCCTCTTAAAAATGTCCAGCATAAGTACAATCTCCAAGAGATGGTACTGAGGCTGCCTATGCTCTAATGAAATGGACCATCACCCTGTACAGGAAAGGAGATGCATGAACTGATAGCAAAGGAGTATATAGAGTGAGCAGTTATCGCTTGACTCAGTGCTCAGTCTGCTACAGCAACAGTCTAGGTGATTTCCTAAAATGTTTTCTTCTTTGAAGGTTGAACACCAATGCTCATTCTGACATTGAAAGAATGAAATCTGTTCTCCTCTCTGGAAGCATGAGGCTTCAGTAAGAATATTGGTAAGTGAATTGATTGGTTTATGTGTAACTCAGAAATTAACTTCAGGATGAATTTTGGGTGGAGGCCAAGGGATACCTTATCTTTATGTAATGTAGTGTCTGGCAGGTTGGTCATGAGGGACACCAAACTCACCTCTTCCTCACTGGCTGACATAACTGTGGCCAGGAAGGCGACTTTCATAGACAGATGAGACATCAAGCACATGGCTAACAGTCAAAAAATGGCCCAGTAAAATGATGAATGTATGAGACTGAGGTCTCATTATGAGATTGGCCTCACTTAAAGGTAGTAAGTTCCCAGTCAGACCCTTCAGAAACCTGGTAGTTACTAGGCGAGTAAAAAAATAGAATAGCCATCTCTCAGAGGATGGAATGGATTAATTGCTGCTTGGTTGATATGCAGTGAACTAGTAGAGAAACCTCACGACTTTAGAGCTAGTCTAAAATAGCAGGAATAGTTGTTGCACTCACATAGAGAAGGGAGATCTTAGAGTGTTGCTGTCTGGATCTTTCCATGGCTGCTGCTTCTACTAGGAAACTGGGAGCAAGGTGTGTGAATAAGAATACTGCTCCTTCTGCAGGCACAAAATAATGTTTCTCAGCCCTTTTAAGGGTAGAAATACATTTTGCTGGTGTATGCCATACCACTCTACCTGGTTCTGTAACAGTTTCATTCACCTGGAAAACTACCTTATTGGGTCCTGTGGACTTCAGGATATCCAAGAGATTGAACTTCTAATGGAATGTAAAGTTCTGCCACCACCCTCCACAACAGTTCTTGATATTGCTTATGGCACTGCTTCTCCACCACCGGTATAAAGGTCTTTCAGGGAGGACGTCAACTCATCTAGATATTTGCTTAATTTTACAACAGGCAACATAAAAAGCACTAGTGAAGTCTGTACAAAATAAAATTTCATACAATGACTTGTTTATGCTGCTCTATACACCGAAATGTATGTACAATATCTATATTCCAATTGATTTATTTTAGAAGTATATAAAAATGAGAAAGTAAACATTTTTTTCCAGTAATAGTGTGCTTGATACAAAATCAGACAAAAATACAAAAGTAAGCAAGTAGTTTTTAAGTGAGGTGAAACTTGGGGGCACGAGAAACAAATCAGACTCCTGAAAGGGGTACAGTAGTTTGGAAAGGTTGAGAGCCATGGGTCTATGGTAATCTGGTGGGGATGGTGAAGATAGGGGAAATGCCTCATCAAATGATGAAGAGGATATGCCTGTCAGTACCAGGTCATCATCTTCCTCTTCCATGTACTCCTGTGGAATCAAATGCCATTGTCTAGGAGGAGAGGGATGATGTAAATACCTGGTAGAACACATGTACCCAGGGTGTTGGGCATAAGAATCCCCTGGAAACCAACTGGGCCAGTAACGCAAGTCAAATGCTGGAGTGGTGGGGAAGGGGGGTGGTGTTTCTCTTGGACATCATTTTCAGCCAATGGGAAGGCTGGATTTTGCTTCATTGGTGGTACTGGCTGTGCTGCTGGGAAAAAGCCTCGACTCAAACGGTTTAGGGAAGTAACTCTTTCTCCTTGTATCCCCTTCTGAGATAGCACCTGAGAGTCAACATGCCCCTTAGAAGGACTGGGTCCAAATGTAGAAAAAATTGTAGATCCAGGAGTGCAAAGACACCCTTCACGCGTGCGTGCACCTCATCTGAAGCTCTTGGTCACTACTGGCGATAGTCCTTCAGCTTTTAAATGCCATGGTCAACACTGGTGTCGATACCAAGGTTAGTATCATTGGAGCTTTACTCCTGCACATTTTCCCTTCATGGCTGGGAGGCTTCAAAAGACTAAATCCTTGGGACCTGTGTGCAAAGACTCATCCAACTTGGAAAAAGCTGGAGAGGGATCCTTCTCCCTGAAGCAGACAGAGGGGGAATCTGATTTTCTGCCTGTGAAAGCAACCCCTAGTATCATGAGAAGCCTGAGAAAGTCAGTCTTTAGATTTATCTGATCCAGCCATGGCTCCAGAGCTCGTGCTCTGCGGCTGAGGTAAAGGGGGAAGTCTCCACAAACTGGATATGACTGGAGGTGGCAGATGTGTCTCTCATGGCCTTCTCCCTGAGGAACTTTCTCACTCAGAGCTCTCATCCCTCTCTGGTCTGGGATGGGAAGGAGTGACAGATACTGCACTTGACAGAGATATGAGCAACCCAAAGGCACCAAAAGTTGATAGTCACTGACAGAAAAAGAGCAAGGGCAGGAGCCAGTTTCTGAATCCTGGAATTCTGTGCATAGTGCTAATCCCAAAATTGGGGACAGGTGGTCCCTGGGATGGGGACAAACTAAGCTACACTAAGTATACAAAATACTATAAAAATAAACTAGGTATACTTATATTTAAGGATGAAGACAATGACGATAGTTTCAGACACAGAATTCCAACTCAGGCCATACGGCGGTAAGAAGGAGCTAGAGAGGCGGTCAGTCCATACCTCTCCTTATACCCTCAGTGCAAAGCACAAGAACCAGGGCACAATGATGGACCAACAAATGCTACTTGCAAGATTTTCCAGTCTCATGCACATGCAGGCAAATAACTCTTTTTCCTCAGAGTACTAGCTACACAGAACCATTCCCCCTGTTAAGATGGCGAGGCTAAGATGAAACTATTTAAATATATAGTGTAAGACTGCTCTCCCAAACTGAAGACCAGATGTGGAAGATAAATCAAGACTACTACTGTATAGTTGTATGATACAAGCTCCAGATAGCAGTTTTGCATCCTTAGCGGCTACCTGGGATTTCGTGGAATGAATTCTCAACCCTTTAGGCACTTGCACATTCCTAACATTTTTGTATACAAAATTCGATCCACTTTAGACAATCTTTCAGCACATAGACAACCGGTCCCTTGGACCTGGCTCAGTATGGTACAATCTAGGCGACTTAAAATATTGATTCAATCTCATCTAGATTATAACTAATTGCCTTTACTCCACTGATGTGTCAGCTGAATTTGTTTAAATGCAGTCTTGCTCAGTAAACTAAGGCCTGGTTTATTCTGACCAGGAAATTCGGCAGCAGTCGATGGGAGATACGCAAGCTACTCTACATAGCTTACATATCTCCCATTGACTTCCTAACTTCTACTTACTGCAGCGTCTTCACTTTGCTGCACTGATGGGAAATGCGCTCCTATTGGCGCAGCATCACTTTTTTTCGGGGCTGGATTTATTACATCAACTTCTGGATCGATTGAGCGGGTCTTCACTTCCGCTAAATCAATCCTGAAGAATCGATCTTTGAAAGCAGCAAATTTGCTGCCATCAGTGAAGAAATACCTTAAGTGTTAGAAAAGGTTGTTTTTTTTTGTTTTTTTTTTTAGTTATCAGACCAATTAAAAATTGAAAGGTAGGTAGGTGAGGTGGTATATTTTATTGGACCAGTTTCTTCTGGTGCAAGGTACAAGCTTTCAAGCATAGAGGTCTTCAGGTCTGGGGAAGAAAGGAGAGTGACTGAGCTAAATACAAGTTGGGACAGATTGTTAGGCAGAATGAGTAATGCCCACTTGAAATGAAGTGGGAAACAGAGTTAGACTGTTATCCATAAAGGATCTGAAGTGGATAATTAAGCATAGCAAGCAGTGTGGTGTGTTACAAATTGTTGTAATGAGCCAAAAACGAGTATACCTGTTAAATGTGTTTTTTTTGGTGTCTTGCAGAGTTAGGAGTCCAAGTTCTCAGGCTTGCCTCCTGAAGGTGTTCTGCAGGTTTCCCCTGAGGTTTCTTCAGGCCTTCAAACAATCCCCCAACCTCGGCACGCTTATCATGAGAAGCAAGTTCCCCACAGACCAAATGCCCCAACAATAACTATGTGGGTGAAACCAGACAATCACTGTACTCTTGAATGAACTCACACGGAAAAACGATAGAAGACAAAACCAATCACCAGTGGGTGAACACTTTTCAAAGTGATCACTCCATATTAATCTTTCAGTAATTGTCCTCAGGTGAAACCTATGGAACACCTTCAAAAGGCAAGCTTAGGAACTTGAATTCATAACTCCGCTTGACACCAGAAAACATGGACTTAGCGGGAACACTGGTTTTGCGGCTTATTACAACAATTTGTAAACATACCGCACCGCCTGCAACCTTTAATTGTCCACTTCAAACCCTTTATGGAAAACCATCTAACCCATAAATGCTCACTTCATTTCATTTCAGGTGACCACCTCCAACATGCCCTTCTGTTTAACAATCTGTCCCAACCTGTATTTAGCTCAGATACTCTGCTTCCTTCCCCAGACCTGAAAAGCTCTTTGTAGTTCAGAAGCTTGTACCTTCCAACAGAAATTAGTCCAGTAAAAAATATTACCTCACCTAGCTTGTCTCTCTCATATCCTGGGAGCAACATAGCTACAAGACAACTGCAAACAACTAATTAAAACTTGGAATCTGGCTAGGATACCAAGATAAACCTCTCTAATCCTTCTGAAAAGAAACTGGATATGTAATTACCCCAAGTGATCAATGCTCTACCCCCAAGCACAATGCTGGTGGGGCATTCATACAGTATTTTCTTAGGGAACACCACCACCAAATGAATCACTACCATCACTCCTAGTAACATTTACTCATTCATCCATGAACCAAGTCATTCACTATGAATCCAATTGCCTATGGAGATACTAAGGTGACCTGCAAAGAGGGAAAATAGGAGACTTTTGTGCTTTTTTTAGATGTACACTTTTTATACATAGTGTAGGACAAAGCCTGAATAATGGTAGGAGTAGGGAAATTAAGGGGGGGGAGGAAAGAAGATTTTTCTTCCTGCTAGTCTTACACATTAGAAACTCAGGTTGCTCAGACAGACTATGGACAACTGGAAAGGTGCATCATAAGCACCAAGGAAATTAAACTTGATTAAATGAAGAATAACTTCCATTCTCAAATGGTTATTGCTGAAACCAAATATTTTAGTTTAATACATTTCACCTCTTCAATTAAAGGCTAAGAAAAGTTCTTAATGTACACTATGTCATTTCCATAAAGTCATTCAACATAAGAAGGGAAGATAGAAATTAACTACTGTCACTGTTAAGGAAAACTGAATCAAAGAAAAAAATGCACAAGTCCAAATCCATCCCACGCCTACATGCTTGCAGGTCCCCTTTAGTTTAGCTTGAATTTGGGGGGGGGAGATAAAGGATGGAGCAGCATTTTAGAGCAGAAGTCTACTTACCATCACCCTGCATGTCTGAAGTCCATAGTGTCAGGTTATCACGTAACAACTGCATGATAAGTGTAGAGTCCTTATAACTTTCTTCACTCAGTGTATCCAGTTCTGCAATAGCATCATCAAAAGCTGCTTTTGCCAACCTACAAATATAAGAGTAATCAGATTAATATACAAGATGTCATAAAACAAACTCCTATAAAAGGTACCCAGCTTGTTTTACTGAACAAACAAGTTTTTAGTTCCATTAACAAGAGTACACCTATAGCTTTTGAGTAACATTTTCAAAAGCACCCCAAGTACTTCGGAGCCTTAGTCCCACTGACTTTCAAAGTCACTTGGATGTTACGTCACAGAGTGACACTGGCCCTTTAAAGAGAGCAGGGCAAGTGCTTCTGTGTCTCATCAGTTAACTCCAATTGGCTTAAGAGGGTACCCTGGGCCCTAAGAGAAGGGACCTGGTGAGTGAGGGTTGACCCAGAGTCAGCTGGGAAAGGGACACGTGAGCTGCCAGAGACAGAAGACTGTATGTGGCTTCTGGGAGAAGACTAAAGCAGCAAGAGGGGTTTGCTGGTTGGCATCCTTGAGAGCAGTAGAGGGAGGCATTTGCTGGTTCTAAGCCAGGTAACCAAAGCTAACGGCTGAAGACAGGAAAGCAGCAGAGCAGCTTACCTGCTGACGTCATCACACCAGAAAGCTGGACCCAGGGGAACAATGAGAGAGGGAGTGAGGAATGCTTCCCAGGTAAAAATGAGCTCTCAGCAGACAGGCTGTGGGCATTCCTGCTGGGAAGAGTGGGGCTGCACTCTAGCTGGAAGGGCTGGGGTGGCTGTCCTGGCAGAGGGACAGAAGAGAACTCACAAAGAGTCCAGGTGTGGCTGAAGACACTGGTGTATAGCCCACTGAAGGACAAAATGTCTTAGGATTTTAATGACTACTTGCACTGAGATGATAAATGGACTATGGGTTGGGATGTTCTGGACCATTTGTACAAAGTTTTTGTCAAACTGGCTCCAAGGAGGGCTGTTTAAGAAGGAGAGCATAAAGTGGAGTCACTGAGGATTCCAAAAGGGGAACTGAGGCAGGCACCCAGGTTGTGCCATGGCCTGGTGCAGGAAGGTACTTCAGGCATGGCCACCTTCTCACACACTATATCCTGCAGTATATTGCAAATAAAGATTTCACTGCTTTCTGCTTCATTAGTAAGCTCAAAAATATATTTAATGGCTTGTAATTAAATTATAATTGTTTTAAATACTCATCCTGAAGAGTTAAGTTCAGATATTTACAAATTTATTAGTTTACCATTCTCGGCTTTGTCACTTTTTTTCTCCTCACAAATCCACTCCCAAATAAATTAATAAATCTGGACTCCTTGAATGCTCACGAACTCTTGAATGAATTAGAAAATGCACAAAGCAGAGGCCTAACACTGGTAAAAGTTTCAGGGCTTCTCTTCTCTCTCTGTGGGGTTAATTTATTGGAAAGGTTTTCAACTCATACAGCAGAAAAAAGGAAACCCAGCATATTGCTCAAAAGATGCCGTTATTAAAATTTACAAGCTGTATGTGCTACACTGTAAGTGGTTTTATATATATATATATATATATATTTTTTTTTTTTTTAAACAAAGCTTCCCATCTTCTCAGACATTACTTACCTGCAGGCACGGTCAGGGGAATTAAGAATTTCATAGTAGAATACAGAGAAGTTGAGAGCAAGACCTAAGCGGATGGGGTGTGTTGGCGGAAGTTCTGTCATTGCAATATCACTAGCAGCTTTGTAAGCCACCAGGCTATTCTCTGCAGCCTCCTTCCTGTCATTTCCTGTGGCAAACTCAGCCAGGTACCTGTGGTAGTCCCCTTTCCTGAAAGGGTTAAAGAGTGCAACAGATTCAGGAATTCTTGATTTCACATTAGCTGTTGGAAAAACCAGTTAATCTTAAAAATAACTGTATATTAATCAATTGGGACACCATAAGCATCTACCATAGATGTATGTTTAGAAACTACAGGATATGTGCTTTTTAAGAACTTAAGACCATCGGGTATGAAGAACAGTGCGAATAAGAAAGTCTGGTGTCATTTTTTGAAGCAACTGAAACCCTAGTACTCCTAAAAAAAATTAACTACCCAGTTACTTGTGGAATATCTACGACTGAATGTGTATCATTGAAGTTCCCAAGTTACTGAGACAATTTTATAGTCCAGAAAGAAGAAACAGTTCAACCACAAAGAAACCATCCTGGACCTTTTTACAAGCATCATGAAATGCTTAAGAACATGAAGTGTAGAATCAACCAACTGGTCAGTATCATTCATGGAGGCCTGATCCACACCTAATATTTAGGTTAACCTAACTATATCATTTCCAGATGTGAAAAATTCTGCACCCTGTGCGACATTGTTAGGTCAACCTAACCCCCACTGTAGATGCAACTCGACCAACAAAAATTTTGTTGACCTACCTATCACGTCTCAAGGGGATGGATTTACTACAGCAATGGAAGAGCCCCTTCCGTCATTTTAGCATAAGTCTACACTACAGTAACTCAAATCCTTCTTCGTGATGGATAAATATTCAGGTGTCCATGCTGACATTAGCTACCTCTGATATCATGAATAATATGCTGATCTACCTACATACTCTATTAGGAGTGGATAGTCTGTCCTGATGTGGTTTCATTCCTCGCATTCAGAGGGTAGTACTAGGCAACTTCTCTTCTGTGTCTAGGGCTCTCATGCAGGATTTTACTTTGTCATACTTTCTATTCAACTAAAAGGAGGCCATCAGGAGAGCTAGTAAAGAGATCAGGCTTAAAGTTTCTTCATAATATGCTGATAACATCTCTGTTGACAAGCTCCATCTCATTCAGTTCAGATTACTTCAGATAGTAGTATATAATGTTACATGTGTAAGTATGCCAGACAGTCCATTATGAAATATGGAAACTAGAAGTATAACAAATAAATACAGTAATGATGAACTTTGCTGATTTTTGTAATCCACTTAAATTCACAGCAAGCTGCGTCCACCCCAGAAGTCCACCTAAGAAAGGCTATGTGGATGGGTGAAAAGAAAATTAATAGTGAATGAGTACTGGAGAAGTTAACATTCACATAAAAACTAAGTGAAAGATCATTATAACAATTAAATTACTTAAAGTGTAAAAGAAACACTACACAATTTTACACATCTATATCTAAGATAACAGAATTACATGATATTATACAGTATTGAAGAAAAAAGGATATCATAAATAGCAACTATGATGATAGGGGGCTAAATTAAAGTTAGACATGCAATTTTAATGTTAGTATTCCTTGACTTTAGGTGTGCAATTAACCTAGAAAGTCAATTATGGTCAAATAATTTATTTTTATTTATTACACACATTTTACACAGAAAGTATTGAATGGTTCAGTGGATTGTAAATGGGGACATGAAGCTTTTCACCTTTATATTGCTTGCTCAAGATCAATTTTGAGTGTATAGTAATTAAAATTTATTTCCACCTCAGTGCTGTTTGATCTTAATAAAGTTTTTTTAGTTGGCAGGCATCCACATGAAAATGTGCCATCACAATTGGTCATTGAACTAGGGATGTAAAATGTTAAAACGGTTAACCGTTTCATATTAGTCTTACCGTTAACACATCCCTAGCCGTTCCCACGCTTTTGTTCAAATCTCAACGGTGAACGGCTGCAGAGGTGGGGGAGCAGAAGTACGAGGAGCTGCTGGACAGCCAATCAGAAAGCAGCGTCCGGAAGTCGGCCCTGGCTGCAGAAGCTCGCGCGCTGAGCCTGAGGAGCAGCTGCCCCTCCCGCAGAGAGAGGTGAGGGCAGAGCGACATCAGATAGTGAGCCCAGCCCTGAGGGACGGCAGAGCCGTCCCCCTGCCATGTGGGCCCACGGCCCCCCCTGCATTGTCAGGGTAGCACTGCATGGAATACTGCCCTCCTCACAGCAGTCACGTATGAAAGGTAAATGCGGGGATAGGGGCCTCTCTTGAGATTCCAGCAGCCACTGCCGCTCAAGTCAGCCCAACTATTAAAATTATATCAGTTGGGCAGTTAACATTACAATTCTAATAATCGAGTACTTTTAAAAATATCATTTACATCCTTACATTGAACCTCTTGTTGGTGTTCAACAAAAAGGGCAAGGACTGATTGGGCACAAATGACCAAACCTCATCTTACTTCTTAAAGTAGGCAAATTGGACTGTAAAATTTTAATCTCCATTGCTGTTAATCTGGTACATTCATCAATACTGAATTCACTTCAGTATTTTATGCAAATTATAATGATGGCACTTGCCCAAACTCCATGAGTCACCTACATTTTATAATAGAAAACCTTGGACTCGCCCGTGTTAGCTGCTGGAATGAGGTGTTTGTCCAGTACATCCAGAATGTCACAACAGATTAATTTCAGTTCAGTTTCAACCTGGAGGAGAGAAAAGAAAAAAAAAGCAAAGATTGGCAAAGAAGATAATAGTTTAAAAGGAATACAAGAAAATTCAATTCCAAATGCTGAAAATAGGAAGAATAATCCAATCTAGGTGGAAACTAGTGTTTGTGTATGAGTCCAACTTCTATTGGACAGTATCAAAAAGACTATAGCCTCAAACATTAGTCAAAATAAAATAAAGGGGGAAGAGAAGATGCAGAAATTCTTAACTACAAAGACATTTTCCCAAAATGCTATTTCATTTATTTTTCAGTTTTTAGAATGACCTCAGGGCTGGTCTTCTGTAAGCACAGATATAGATTTTAAAAGTGTACAAAATTAGTATAATAGATTCAGGGAGACATCACATAATGAACAGCAAATAGGCTGCTAGAAGGCTCAACTCTGGCTATACTGGATGAAGACAGGAAGTAAATTCTAAAGTCGAAGTGCTTTTCACCAACACCAAAATGTTCAAATCGAGAGTATTTATGAGTAAGGTTAAGATTTAGTCATGGGTATTTTTAGAAAAAGTCATGGACAAGTCACAGGCAATAAACAAAAATTCACAGCCCATGACCTGTCCATGACTTTTACTATAAATACCCCGGACTAAATCTTAGCTGCTCTTGGGGGCCCCAAGAGCCAGCCCCTGCTCTGGCAGCAGGGGCTGACTGCCCCCAGCAGCCCACTGCTCCAAGGTCCCTGGGGACTGCTCTCTGACAGCTTGGAGCCACCTCCAAAAGAGATGCTCAGGCAGTCCCTGAGGCCAGATGCACTGGCCACTACAGCTGCAGAAGTTAAGGAATCTGTGACTTCTGCAATCTCTGTGGCAGACTCGCAGCCTTATTTATGACAGAATCAACAAAATTCAACTGCTTCACAGGTACACAAAGGAAGAGATGTTAGCAGGTAGCTAGCACCCACATCATACAGGCAAGAGTCTGTATAATGTGATTACATTAGAGGCTGCATAAAGGAAGATGACTTACATGTAATTCTGTTTCTCTGAAGATATTTTGCAAGATCATCTAGCCTGGATCTTAGTTTCCTATTGTGAAGTTGGCACAACTCCCTTAGCGCTTTTTTTTTTTTTTTAAACTATGACAGGGAGCTGTAATAAGAAACAGCATAAGCCAGCCACCCTACTGGTCTTCGCATGGCACCCTTACAGGGTATAAACACCTCCCTCAAATCATTCGATAATTTCTACTGATTCTTGGAGCTTTGCCTTATAAAGAAAAGCCAAATGAAGATCAACAAGGTAAAAATATACCAAGGGGAGAATCAGGTGAAAGAGGAAAACAAAGCCAAAAAAGGTACTCTGAGGCATGTGAGAAGCTTAAAAGACATCCCAAAAGAAAACAAGAGTAAAGCAGCAACATGCAGCACGAACAAAGTGAAGGCCAGCAGTAACAGCGCAAGCCAACACAAAGTTATTATATTTAAAATTAATTATTCAAATATAATAGTTACAAGACAATCTGCTATGATCCTACCATCTACAATTCTTCTGAATCAGAACATATCCAGAATGTAAGGTATTTCTTTTGCCATAATACAGCCAATTACAAAACACTACAAAGCAAAGACTATATTTTCTTTATTTTTGTGATGTATTTATTGGGCCTATCTTGCAGGGCTGGGTGGCCCTGCAGTATGATTTGAAGGCTGACAAAGCTAGGCTACGTAAGTCCAAGGAGAGAAGTAAAATTCTAAAACCTAAGGAATCGTTCCAGACAGCAGTCTACTTTGAGCCCTGTGCCACTTATACCACAAGGGCCTTTTTTTTTTTTTTGCTGAAGCAGTTTAGATTTGGAACTGCTTGGGCAAAATCAGGGAGGTGTTGGTTGCAAATCTGTAGATACAAGACATTTGGGTGAAAGTGACCATGAAATGATTTCATAATTCTAAGGAAAGGATGATGATGAAAGCAGCAGAACAAGAACAATGGACTTAAAAAACCTGATTTTAAACAAACACAAAACTGGTATGCAAGATCCCCTAGGAAGAAAATCTAAGGGAAATAGGAGTTCAGGAGAGTTGGCTATTTCTCAGAGAGACAGTATAAAGGCGCAACAGCAAAGATAGGAAGAACAGCAACAAGCCAACAGGGCTCCATCAGGAGCTCTTTAGTGACCTGAAACTCAGAAAGGAATCTTACATAGTGGAAACATGGACAAATTACTAAATAGGAATACTACAGAATGCAAGCATGTAGGGACAAATTTCAGAAAAGCTAGGGCACAAGATGAGTTACACCTAGCAAGGGATATAAAAGACAGTAAGAAGAGGTTCTATAAATACATTGGGAACAAGTGAAAAATAAAAGGGAAGTGTAAGTCCACTATTTAGCAGTGAAGGATAGCTAATAACAGAAGGCACCACAGAGACTGAGATGTTTAGTGTCTAATTTGCTTCAGTCTTCACTAAAATGCTTAATTATGACCCACTGCCTACAAAATTAACAACAATGGGGAAGGAATACAAGTCAGAACAGGAAAATTACTTGAATCCATCTAACTTATGTAAATAGTTTTTAACTTATCATCAGGACCTGATGGAATTTACCCTAAGGTACTTAAAGTACTAGCTGAATCGATCTTGGAACTCTTAATGATTGTCTTTGAGAACTCATGGAGGATGGGAGAGGCCTTAAAAGACTGATGAAGGGCAAAATGTACTACCTATCTCTAAAAAGAGAAACAGTAAGGATCCAGGAAATTCTAGTCCAGTCAGCCTGACTTTGATATCTGGAAAGATATTGGAACACATTATCAATTTTTGAGGACCTAGAGGGTAATAAGTAATAGTCAAAATGGATTTGTCAAGAACAAAATCACCTCATCAATTGAACGTCCTGCTCTGACAAGGTTACTGGCCTAGTGGGTCAAGGGGAAGCAGTAGACAGACCTTGATTTTAGCAAAGCTTTTGTCAGTCCCACATGACATTCCAACAAGCAAATTAGGGAAATATGTTCCAGATGAATCCATTTGAGGCACTTGGGAGAGAGAAAGGTGATCAGGAACAGTCAGCATGGATTCACCAAGGGCAAGTCATGTCTGACCAACCTGATTGACTTCTATGATGAGATGACTGGCTCTGTGGATGTGGGGAAAGTAGTGGACGTGACAGACCTTGACTTTAGCAAAGTTTTTTATGTGGTCGCACACAGTATCATCATCTTCAAAGTTGAAGTATGGGTTGGGTGAATGGACTACAAGGTGAATAGAAAGCTGGATAGATCATTGGGCTCAACAGGAATTGATCAACAACTCGAAGTCTAGTTGGCAGCTGGTAACAAGCGATGTGTCTCAGGGGTCGGTGCTGTGGCCAGTTTTGTTCAACATTTTCATTAACGATCTGGAGGATGGGGTGGATCGTACCTTCAGCAAGTTTGCAGATGACACTGAGCGGGGGGGGGGGGGAGTGGCAGATACCCTAGAGGGCAGAGATACGCTACAGAGTGACCTAGACAAATTAGAGGATTGGGCCAAAAGGACTCTGAGGAGGTTTAACAAGGACAAGTGCAGAATCTTACACTTAGGACAGAGGGATCCCATGCACTGCTAGAGACTGGGAACCAACTGGGTAGGTAGCAGTTCAGCAGAAAAGGATCTGGGGGGGTTACAGTGGACAAGAAGCTGGATATGAGTCAACAGTATGTTCTTATTGCCAAGAAGGCTAATGGCATATTGAGTTTCATTAGTAGGAGCATTGCCAGCAGATCCAGGGAAGTGATTATTCCCCTCTCTTCGGCACTCATTTGGAGTACAGTGTCCAGTTTTGGCCCCCCACTACAGAGAAGATGTGGACAAATTGGAGAGTCCTGCGGAGGACAACAAAAATGATTAGGGGGCTGGAGCACATGACTTATGAGGAGAGGCTAAAGGAATCAGGCTTGTTTAGTGTGCAGAAGAGAAGAATGAGGGGGGATTTGATAGCAGCCTTTAACTACCTGAAAGGGGGTTCCATGGAGGATGGAACTAGGCTGTTTTCAGTGGTAGCAGATGGCAGAAGAAGGAGCAATGGCCTCAAGTTGCAGTGGGGGGCGGGTATCTAGGTTGGATATTAGGAAAAAGTTTTTCACTAGGAGGGTGGTGAAGCACTGGAATGGGTTACCTAGGGAAGTGGTGGAATCTCCATCCTTAGAGGTTTTTAAGGTGCGGCTTGACAAAGTCCTGGCTGGGATGATTTAGTTGGGGTTGGTCCTGCTTTGAGCAGTGGGTTGGACTAGATGACCTCCTGAGATCCCTTCCAACCCTAATCTTCTATGATTCTATGATATTACTATAAGGGGGTGGCACAACTAGTTGAAAAACCATACTGAAACACTAGTTATCAATCTGCTGTCAAACTGGGAGGATGTATCTAGTGAGGTCCCATGGGATCTGCCCTAGGTCCAGCACCATTCAATATTTTCACTAATGACTGGATAATGGAATGGAGAGTATGCTTATTAAATCTGTATACAGCACCAAGCTGGGAAGGACTACGAGCACCTTAGAGGAGCGACTCTCAACCTTTCCAGACTACTGTGCCCCTTTCTCATTTGTCTCGCGTACACCCAAGTTTCACCTCACTTAAAAACTACTTGCTTACAAAACCAGACATAAAAATACAAGCGCAAAACTGTAGAGCTGGAACTCGTAAGCAAACTTTACTCAGACCTAGTCTGACAGTGTCGAGACTGGGAGTGGCTAGCCCACTACAAAAAATAATGTTCCCTTTTTTGACATTCACACCTTCTCATCAACTGTTGTGAATGGCTTCATCCACCCTGATTGAATTTACCTCGTTAACATTTGCCCTCAGTGTGATGTAACTCACCCATCCTTGCATTTGTATATATACCTAACAAACTGAAGTTTCCATTTCATGCATCCGACAATGTGGGTTTCTGCCCATGAAAGCTTATGCTGAAATAAATTTGTTAGTCTTTAAGGTGCCACAAAACTCTCACTGTTTTACTTCCTTATTTTTACCATATAATTATAAAATAAATTGGAATATAAATATTTTACTTACATTTCAGTGTGTAGTCTATAGAACACTATAAACAAGTTATTGTATGAAATTGTATTTTGTACTGATTTTGCTAGTGCTTTTTATGTAGCTTGTTGTAATAGTAGGCAAATATCTAGATGAGCTGATGTATCCCCTGGAAGGCCTCTGCATACCCCCAAGGTACCCCTGGTTGAGAACCACTGTGAGGACAATATTATAATTCAAAGTGACCTTGACAGATTGAATTAGTCTGAAATCAACAATATGAAATTCAATAAAGACAACTACAAAGTACTGCAAAGTACTACAAAGCCCTGGGAGTAAGAGGTATGCTGGGTCTCAGGATCACAATGGCATTTCAACATTCCCCACTGGAGTCTTTTGGTCTGGAAAGAAAGTCCCTGTTTGCCGCTTTCTGTACAGGCTAGTATTCCTGAAGACGTGTGCATCATGCACCTTCCCTGACCACCCTGCTTTAGAACATAAGAACCACATTTTCCACATCCAAAAATTCTGCAGCTACTGCTCTTCATTCCAGACCTGCATAATGATGTGATCCCACCACTCAATGCTTGTTTCCCATACCCAAAAGTATGTGCAGCTGTTCCATGAATGCCAAAAGTAATCTGGTGTTGTTTCTTTCCATGACATCCAGCAGGTCAGGCACCTCTGATTCCTGTTCAGATTAGGAGTTCATAATATACCGCATGACCATCCACAATATATTTCATCACAATGACCACAAAAGGGAAGAGCAGTGCAGGATCCATCCTTTCAGATCAAGATAGTGATCACACAGTAAACGGGGGCAGTGGAAAAATGCCGCAAAACGCATTTGGAAACCCATGGAATGGAAAAAACTGCATCATGGGACATTGAGCCCGTATGCATGCACTGCAATCCATTCTGCCTTCCCTAAACTCCTAGCTGCAGAAGGTGGTGATTTGCACAGTGGGACAGGTATCCACATTGCACCACTCTCATTGTCTAGAACACCAACTGTGGACATGCCCTGCTGACGGAAGGAACGTTGTGTTGTATGAACATGCACAAGCCATATAATTATAGCGCTTTTTGATCGTTGGTGTAACTTGTCGACAAAACTCTGTAGCATAGACAAGGCCTTACTGCAGGGGCGCCATTTCAGATGAGGGAGGGGAGAGCTGAGACACTTTAAACATGATTCCAGGAGCAATTTAGGACCTGAAAACTCTTAGACCTTTTTTGTTAGATAAATTAAATTGGCTGAGAAGAACACTATCCAATTCCTACATAAAGAAAAATATATACACAAACACCAGTTAAAAGCCATATTTAGTAAATTTAGAACAATCAGGAGATAATACAGCAAAATATTCCCAATCCCAAGCCTTGAGGTATCATAAGGACGGCCATTCTGGGCTAGACCAGTAGTCCATCTAGTCCAGTATCGTGTCTTCCGACAGTAGCCAATGCCAGATGCTTCAGAGAGAATGAACAGTACAGGCAATCATTGAATGATCCATTCCCTGTTGTCCACTCCCAGCTTCAGGCAAACAGAGACTGGGGACACTGTCACACTCAAGAGCATTGGGTTGCATTCCTGCCCATCCTGGCTAATAGCCATTGATGGACCTATCCTCGTGAACTTATCTAGCTCTTTTTTGAACCCTGTGATAGTCTTGGCTTTCACATTCTCTGGCAAAGAGTTCCACAGGCTGACCATGCATTGTGTGAAGAAGTACTTCACTGTTCATTTTAAACCTGCTTCCTATTAATTTAATTGGGTGACCCTTAATTCTTATGTTACGTGAAGGGGTAAATAACATTTCCTTATAAATTTTCTCCACACCAGTCAACATTTTATAGACCTCTATCATATCTCCACCACCCTCCCGTCATCTTTTCTCCAAGCTGAACAGACCCCAAGATTTTTAATCTCTGCTTATACAGAAGCTGTTCCATACCCCTAATCATTTTTGTTGTTCTTCTCTGAACCTTTTCCAATTTCAATATATCTTTTTTGAGATGGGGTGACCAGATCTGCACACAGTATTCAAGATGTGGGCATTTCATGGATTTATATAGGGGCATTGTGATTTTTCTGTCTTGTTATCTTAAACATTGTTAGCTTTTTTGATTGCCACTGCACATTGAGTGGATGTTTTCAGAGAACTATCCGTAATGACTCCAAGATCTTTCTTCAGTGATAACAGCTAATCCAGGTCCCATTATTTTGTATGTAGAGCTGGGATTATGTTTTCCATTGTACATTACTTTGCATTTACTTTCCTAACTCAGTTTTGGAGCCTTAATACAAGACCTAATAACATTAATCAGGAAATAAAATTAATGTAGAATATTTGCTCAATATCATTGTCGTTACAATGTCACACCAATCACCCTTTTTTATTTTAATTTATATTACCTTTTGGAAAATTATAAACAAGCAAATATATGCACTCTTAATTTGTATTTTAATTTCTCTCTCTCATTTCTCAATGAAAATGCAGTTGAGTTTCCCCTCAAATGTTCTTCTAAAACATGGAATAACTAACAAATTAGAGGGGAAATCCTTTTTAGCACTAGCTTAAAAAAAAGAAAGATAAAAAGCTTTTAAAGTGATAATTTGAAAAAAATTACTACTACAGATTGGCCAACATGGGTTTCCTATAAACTCCAAGACACTTCAAGGTGTATTTCCAGTGGGAAAAAATGTTATCACCTTTTTGCAATGGCAATGTGTTTTCTTTTCCTATTAAGTTACTCATTAATTAGAAATAAAGTCTTAAACATTTATACAATGTATTTTATATTTCCCCAACACAAATCAAAACACAAGGTACCAAAGGTGTAAAGATTCAACACAATTAGTGTTAAGAAAATCTGCCCTCTAAACAATGTCATTTTCAACAATATACTCAAACATGAAGGAAGTTAGTAAAGACACCTGTTCCAAGGCTGTAACAACCTGGTAGGGTTAAGAGTCCTCCAGGAATTGTGGGGGGTGTTTAAAAAAAAAAAAAAAAAAAAAAAAAAAAAAAAAAAAAAAAAAAAAAAAAAAAAAAAAAAGTGCCAGGGTCCACAGAATAATTCAAGAAAGAATACATTTTTATTTTTTGATTGAGAAGTACAGTCATGTACAATAACTTCCTGGTTTCCATCAGGAGAAACTGAAACACATAAGGGAAGCACTGACTTTCACACTGAAAAAAAAAAACTGATTGGCTTTGTTGGAGAGACTTAAGGAAATTAGTACTCAACAGATCTCTTCTCAGCCAAGACTAGCCAGAAACTGCTCTTTCCTGGCTCTCATCCTATCAGCAGATATCAAGGCACTGATTTACCCAGATGAAGTGCTCTGAGTGCTCCTCTGGTCCCTTTAGCGCTGCTGCTGGCTGTGGGGACTGGCAAGGGGGTTTCTAATGGGCACACAGGCTCTCAGCACCCAGCTTGAGGGGGCATTTGGGAACCTCATTAGACTCACTCTGTGAAGGGAGAGGGCAGATGGAGCATTACAGATAGCTCTCCCACTCCAGGCATGGAGCAGCAGCAGCTGACAGCCAGGGAATTTACAATTTTCACAGCCAGGAGCAAAGGGGGAGGGGGCAGCTGCTGATCCAACTCCTCTGGGACAGCCCTATGAGCCAACAGCAACTTCTCAGACCACAGTTAAAGACTTTGCCACCCAAATTTTTAAAAAAGCTAAGCACCAGACTGGAGGAAGACACTGGATAAGCACCTAGAACTGAAGTGCTAAACCAGCTTTACACAGCAGCAATCTTCAGAAGATGAGGAGAAAAATATTATCTTAATTTCAGTTTATTTAACTTGTTCAGTTCAATGATTTAAGAAACCAATTGGGGGTTGAAAAAGCAGTAGGCCTTGTTTTGCTCTTCTAATCTATAAATAAAAACTAGATGGGAGAAGATGAGACCTACTAGTTCTAAAATCTTGAGGGACATGGTGACCAAAATCAGTTCAATTCACTAACTACAGATAATACTTCCTTTGTTTAATTTTTTACTTGCAATCTGTGTTAAGCTCAGTTTGGATGGCTATTCAAATTCAATGGAAAAAAGTGCACAAAAACAGTATTAATTTTTAATAAATAAAATTACTGTAAATGCTGGACAAAGTTTATCAAAACAAGTTTCACATTTAAAACTACCTGATTTATTAAACAAATCTTTTTAACATAATAAATAATGTAAATATTAAGAATCCAAATAAATGTATGTTAAACTATGTAACTACTTAAACAACTATAGGGTACCCTTCTGTTTAGCAAAAAGGAAGTACTAAAAATTTACTGTGAAGGTTCATTTATTTGCAAGTGAACGTTTTAATAGATACAAACCAATGAGAATCAACACCTCTTTATAAAAACTATAAAGTACAATGCAAAACAAGATTAAAATCAATTACTTAATGTTTCCTGCTCACCAATTTAAATAATGATTAAACCTGTTGATTTAAACTGCTTTAAATCCACCCTGACTCTGTACAGCTCCTATTCTTCCCTCCAAGAGCTTGTGAACCATGGCAAATACAGTGGCCAAAAAGAAGCCTTCTTAAAGTATTGTTTAATCTTAACAGTAGCAACACAGCATAAGCGTTTTTAATACAAAAGGCCTATATGCCTATTTATTTACCTAAAGGCTTGCCTTCCCTTGGCAAAGACCCTGAGCTTCCTTGAGACACCGCCCCAAATTCTGGAGGTCTGTGGAAGAGTTCACACCTCCCCCATTTGTCTTACAGAGCCAGTCTTTCCAACTTCAGGGAGTATGTCTCCTTAAAAACCCCTCAAGTCTTGATCTCTCCTCCTTCAAGCATGTGATTCAGTACTGGGAAAGTAGGACTGGCAAGACCACTAGTGAGCCAAGGTAACATATCAGTTTGTAGTCCAGAGAGTTTACAAAGTAACTTATCTGGACTAATGCCAGTTTTCCCAGGCTCATTTCCTGACCATCCAGTTATTGAATTAGCCCAAAACATGCATACAGTAAACATCTTCACAATACTCAAGTATATAGTGGATATCGTTTTCAGATTGCTACAGGCAATTCCAAATCACACTTATAGCTTTTATCACAAGACAAGCAGGCAAATCCAACACTATAACCTTGCTCATGGTTGATTTTGCCTAATTTGTCTTAGTAAAACAATAGCGTCTTGTCTCCACTATGCTTTTACTTCAAAATAGCTAACATGCTTTAGGCTATGTCTACACAGAAGCCTATGCTGGCAAAACTTATGCTGCTCAGGGGTATGAATATTCCACCCCCATGCGACATAAGTTACATCGACAAACGCTGTGCACATGAGTGCTGTCAGTGGGAGAGCTTCTCCTGCCAACAAAGTGTCTGTTGTTTGTAGAGGTGGTATTTTTATGCCAATGGGAGAGCTCTCTCGTGTTGGCATAGAGCATCTTCAACAGACACTGCAGAAGCGTGGCTACACTGGTACAGCTGTGCCGCTGCACGTATAGATATACCCTTATTTAACCAGCAATGAAAACACACACATTACTTTTTTTTGGTCAGCAATGACATTGCATTAGTTTGAAAAGGCTCAATTGTCTACCAAGTCTGTGGCAGGCCAAAAATAAAAAAGTACATAGCATAAAATAAATAGAATTTAATATCCAAATCAAAGAATATTGTACTGATTGTATTAATTTTCATGTTTACCTGAATAAAAGATTGTTTTTAAAAGAAATTTATCTGAAGCTGCAACAGAATTTCCACTGTGCCACACCAACATGGCACAAAAGTTAGAAGACCCTGCCATACGAGTCCAATTACTCGAAATTACATGAAACCATGCCACCAACAGATCCAAATATATGCTGGACAAAAATGGTATGCTATGGAACCTCACATGCAAGTGTCCTCAAAGCACATAAGCCTGGGACTATTGCTGGGACCTTTCAGAAAGAAGAGTCACCCAAGAGTGGCCTTGTCAATTCATATTACTGCACAGCAGACACCTACAGTATCAAAGGCAAAATAGACCTAAGAACCACCACATCTCATTAGCAGAAGATCAGCCACCACCATGACAATTTCTGCTGTATAAGGACTAAAACCAAAATGACTAGAAACAGAGACATGATCAAACCAGCACCTTGCCTTCCCTCATGAAGGTAAAATGCTAAACTATTAAAATGGCCTCAGTATTTCCCTACTAGTAGTCAGTAAATACCCCACCAACTCTAAAGCTTCTCCAAGTGTCACCAAATAAATTCGTGCAGAAAAGAAACTGCATTTCTCCCTGAGAACAAATTCCAATTTCACAGAGACAAGAGTGTCCTTAAAGCATCTATATCTATGAAATAATCTGAAAATTCACAGAAAAAAGCACTTGACTGTCACCAGGTGCAAACCAACTGGATTAACAAGTCATCTCTCATAAAGAGTTCTGCTTTGTTTATTGCACACCAACACCATAAAAGACCTCAAGAATTCCAAACTGAAACAGATAGACAATCTGAAACACAACAACTTCTGACAAGAGCACTCTTCGCAGTCTTCTCTCAGGTTCTGTCATATGTCACCAGTATATCACAGCGATTTCGAGGAAAAAGAGGGTGTTTAGGAGTCACAATATTGATGGAAGATGACAACATGCATTAAACCATCAGTAGAATTGTAGTGTCAGCAACAAAATATTCTCCCCTCTGGACGGTTTCATTAGCCTCCAAGGTCAGACAGTCAGAACTGGTATTTTGCCTTAACAGAAGAGAATTTTAAAATTAAATATATAATTATCTCGCTAAGTAGATCTTACCATTTGCCGATATTCCCGAATCATTTTTAGTTTATCTTCTCCACCTTTGTTTTCTTCTTTCTGTTCAATGCTGCTGATTATTCTCCATGAAGCTCTTCTAGCTCCAATCACGTTTTTATATGCAACAGACAGAAGGTTTCTTTCTTCCACTGTCAACTCCACATCCATTCCAGCCACTTTCTTCATTGATTCAACCATTTCTGAGGAGGAAAAGGTTACTGATTATGCGTATTAAATACAGTTTCCCAAACACTTCTGAGTTGTTTATTTACTTCATTCCTTCTCACAGCTAAGATTTTCATTCAATTCAGTAAAAGATTAAATTTTCAGAATTATGCACTGATCTTCATTTTCAACAAACTGGGCTCAGTCCTACCCTTCACTGTGTTATTCCTCATCTTTTAGATGAAAGGTGAGAATTTAGACAAGAAACTCAAAAAAAAAAAAAAAAAAAAAAAAATTCCCACAGCAACATCAGGCCACATTAAAATACCACTAAGATCTTTTGGACAGGGATTAGGTCCAACTCTTTGTACAGTGCCATGATCCACATTGATGCCTGAGCACTAGTACAATAAATATTAAAATGAATAAAAAAACATTATAATAGAATGTGAACGCTGCAAAGTCAAACCCTCAAACGTCAGGACATGCCAAAACTAATGTCTGTGCAACCTCATTCTTCCTCCTTGTTATGTATCAAGATACAATTTTTATTACAAGATCACATTTTTTCCACAGGATGCCCACCTCATTCAGTCCATGGGATAGACAGTGTTCACTGAACAGCTAGCTATTCAATATTTCTTTGTAGTCTCGTTATTCATTGTATGGCTCCATACCTTATATTTACTGAACACCATTTAAACACTACATACAATAAAATACATAAACATGGATCTTCCTAGGACGCTTATTTTGGAGTGTGAATGCTTCAAAGTTATGTGAATTTATCTTTGCCACACCCCTTAATCAAGATGGTACTATTCAAATTTTACAGATGGGTATCCGAGAGAAAGGTGAAGTGGTCGAGCATCCACTAATTCTGGGTGCCCAACTTGAAACATCTAGTTCCTGGTTTTATTTATTGTTTTAAAAAACTTCCAACTTCTGCAATAAATGAGATAGTCAGTTTAGATGAAATATGGGCCAAGGGTATTAACATAACCCAGTCACAGTCCAACATTAAAGAGTGTTTAACAAGGTTTGGGAGTTTAGTATACAGAAACCTCAGCCTACTTGATTCCATGGTGAACACACAATTAAAATCCTTTTATTTTCTTTTTTAAATAAAGAGTTAAAGCATTTAAAATGTAACAACTAATGCTCTCATTTTAAAAGCCCTTGTTCTCTTTTTAACTGGAAAGAAAGGAGAACCCCCATTTTAGAGCCTTAGATAGTAACGAAGATGGTAATAACGGTTCCTTTGGGGAAAAGAGAAGATGTTGCTGAGATGAGCTGAAGTTGCTGCTGTTTTTGAAGTCCAATCCCATTTCGTCACAGGTGATGTTTGGGATTCAGCTGGAGCTAGTAGGGAGTAGGAAAGTCATCTGGATCCCTCTCTCTGGTCCAGTCTGGTCAGCAAATCCCTTAGTATTAGGACAAAAAAGACCCAGGGTTCCAGGAGACGGTGGGGGTGGCAGCCATGATGGTCTGTAGTCTCCATCTGTTCCTCTCCATTCTTCCTTTCCCCCAAAGTCTCTTTCTTCAAAGACCCAAAAAGGGAGTGATAAACGGAATAGCCCATCCCCTCATTATTTTGTCCATCAGTTAGGTCTAATATCCTTCACCAATTTTGGTTCATTCATTTCTGGTTCCATATCTTATTTTTAGCACACAATTTCAATTATAATTTGAATTATAATAATTTGAATTTTTGAATATTTGAATAATTTGAATTGAATATTTGAATTATATCAGCATGGCCTTTTTCTTTATACTAATTTAGACTGTCTGATTTTCTTGCACCTTTTTACAACATTCATTGTTGAATGTAACTTGACCTATTTTCCATCATTTATTATTACAGGTTATCGTAACATCTTATGAACTTACACCTTTTACAATTGAGTTTACAATTAGGGTAAATTTGTAGGACCAATTATCTCAACAGGTTCCACAGACACACCTCATTCACTACATAACTCTGATTCATTCCATGAACACCATCCATCCTATGCACTTAAAGAGGCAAGGTTTTGCTGGAAAAATAGTATGTAACCATATAAATTAGCTATTGTACCATAACACTTATGCACAAGAGGGCCAAATAAAGGTTGCACACTCAAGTTTAAATGCTGACATGTCCTAGCTTTTGATTGCTTGACTTTGCAATTGAAGATCTTTTAAATCAGTTTTTTCAAATGTAATTTCCTACTTTTAAAAAAAAAAAAAAACAAAAATTCCATCATGTGGAACCACTCTGATCCCCAAGCAGGTCTATATCAAGGTTGGTATCTTTAGATCCACAGCCCAGACAGTTAACAGGGTAACTGATAACAGGCGTGGGCTTATCTTATATGTGGACCTCAGTCCCTGTGGTTATATCTATGCTGCAATTAGACAACCTCTGCTGGCCCGTACCGGATCACTCAGGATTGCAGAGCTCAGGCTCAGGGGCTGTTTAATTGTGGAGTAGACCTTCCGACTAGGGCTGGAGCCCAGGCTCTAAGACCCTGCAAGGGGGAGGGTCCCAGAGCTCAGCCCAAGCCCAAAGGTCTACACCACAATTAAACAGCCCCTGAGCCCAAGCCCCAGGATTACAAATCAGCTGGCACAGGCCAACCATTGGTGTCTAACTGCAGCGTAGACATTCCCTAATAAAAGAATGAGACACTTTGCAACTGGGTTTCACATATTTGCCGACAGCAGAGGAATGTTGGGACTCAAGAGTCCTGGGTTCTAAATCCAGGTTCTGTAAGAAATTGTATTCTAGTGGTTAGACGATTCTACTGTCTAAAGTAGCTGCCCCTCACCTCATTTGTCTGATCCCTAGCATATTCCTCTTGAGCCTGTTCAATGCTGTCTCCATACCCATGCTCCAATTACCCTTGCCCCTACCAGCCTGCCCCAGTGCTACCCTCACCACTTCATCTCTCTACAAGCAAGTCAGACTACCTCCTCATTCTCCAGCCACCTGGTCACCAGCTAGGGGAGCACTGAAAGCATAGCAGAGTCTCTCCTTGTGGTCAGTTACCAGAGCAGCCTTCAACTGCCAGGAGGAGCAATTTTAGCAACTGGGCCTTTGTAGCCCCAAGAGGGAACATGATTAGTTGCTCTGTGAGGATGATGAATTGTCAGTCCAGTCTGCATGCTGAAACTGTGGGTATGACACATATTCAGTGCAGACAGGATCTTTGGAGACTAATAATGCCAGCCCCTAACAAACCTCTACTAAGGATGTGTGAATTGAGATTTCAGAGGCTTAAAATTTAGCCAAATTTGGGCAGATTTTCACCTACATAGCAAAGACGTTTTCCTAGCAGTAAGGCGATCCCCGCTTTCAAACGTCAAATCCCTACTTCAAACCACGGAGGCACTAACGCTTTTTAATTAATCCATTGTAAGAATTTAATTTAGGGAGGAGAAAAAACAGTTATCTATCTTTCATAACTGTTGTACTTCAAGATGTGTTGCTCATGTCTATTCCAAGTAGGCTGTGCGCACACCGCATGCAGGGTCACCGGAAGGTTTTTCCCCCAGCGGTACCCATTGGGTCAGTGCAGGCACCCCCCGGAGTGGCGCCCTCATGGCATCATATATAGGGCCCTACCGACCCACTGCCTCCTCTGTTCCTTCTTGGCACTCCGCTCCGACAAGAGGGGTAGGCAGGTGGGTTTTGGAATGGACACGAGCAACACATCTCGAAGAACAGTTACGAAAGATAGGCATCCGTTTTTTCTTCTTCAAGTGCTTGCTCATGTCAATTTCAAGTAGATGACTTCCAAGCTGTCCCTAGGAGGAGGAGTCGGAGCTCACGAGATGGCTGACTGAAGCACTGTTCTGTCAAATGCTGCATCATCTCTAGCCTGTTGGATAATGGCATGTGATGTAAACATGTGGATGGAAGACAACATTGCAGCTCTGCAGATCTCCTGTGTGGGGATCTGTGCCAAGAATGCCGCTGAGGAAACTGCGCCCTAGTAGAGTGTGCTGTCAGGGCCGGGGCCGGTACCTTAGCCAGGTCATAGCAGGTTCTTATACAAAAGGTAATCCATGACAAAATCCTCTGGGATGACACTGGTAGACCTTTCATCCTGTCTGCTACCATTATGAAGAGTTGATTCGACTTAAAAAATGGTTTAGTTCATTCTATATAAAATGCCAACACCCATCTGACATCCAGTGAGTGGAGACATTGCTCTCTGCGACATTAGCATGCGGCTTTGTAAAGAACACTGGCAAAAAGATTTCCTGACTTGCATGGAAATGGGAAATCACCTTGGGGAGGAAAGCCGGGTAGGGACATAGGTGTACCTTATCCCTGTAGAACACTGTACATGGCTGATCAGAGGTTAACACCTTAAGTTTCGACACCCTCCTTGCTGAAGTGATTGTGACAAGGAAGGCCACCTTCCACGAGAGATAGGAGAGAGCAAGTTGCAAAGGGCTCAAATGGAGGCCCCATCAGTTTACTGAGTACTAGGTTAAGATCCCAAGGTGAGATTGGGCGACAAACTGTTGGGTAAAGTCTTTCTAGGCCCTTGAGAAACCGGGACAGCACAGGATTGGCAAATACTGAGCGGCTTCCTTCCCGCGGGTGGAAAACGGAGATTGCTGCTAAGTGCACATTTACCAACGATGCAGCCAACCCTAGCTGCTTCAAGTGCAGCAGGTAATCCAACATAAGGGGCAGCGAAGCCTGCATTGGGGGAGTTCCCCTCTGAGACAACCACATGGAGAATCTTTTCCACTTAGCCAAGTACACCATGCTGGTGGATGGCTTTCTACTACCAAGGAGGATCCCCTTTTCTTGCTGTGGGCACATTGCTTCCCTAGGGTTCAACCACACAGCTTCCACACCTTAAGATAAAGCGATCCTAGGTTGGGATGACGGAGCCACCTGTGGTTCTGTGTGATCAAGTCTGGAACCAAGGGCAGAGTGATAGGGATGTCTATGGATAGTTGTAGCAGTATCATGTAACAGTGTTGTCTGGGCCAAGCTGGGGCTATAAGTATGACCAAGGCCCCGTCTCTCCTGATTTTCAGGAGGACCTTGTGAATGAGACGGAACAGTGAGAAAGGATAGCACAGGAGCTGGTCCCACGGAAGGAAGAATGCTTCTGCCAGGGATCCCACACTGTGATTTAGGTAGGAACAGAATTGATGACATTGCAAAGAGGTTTACTTGAGGAAACCCCACCTTCGGAAAACGTCTCTCGCTATAGTTGTGCAGATAGACCATTCATGGGTATTGAAAGAGCAGCTGAGATAGTCTGCCAGCTTGTTCTGAGCACCAGGCAAGTAAGATGCTTCCAGGTAGATTGATGGGGCGATGCAGAAGTCCCATAGCATGAGGGCTTCCTGGCATGGGGGAGAGGAGCATGCTCCCCCATCTGTTTATATAGAACATCACCGTGGTGTTGTCCAGAATTACTGACATGACCCTTCCTTGGAGGTGAGGTTGAAAGGCTTGGCAGGCCAACCGGACAGCTTGTAGCTCTCTGACATTTATATGAAGCGATAGATCCACTGGGGACCACAGGCCCTGCGTTCTCAGCGATCGGAGATGCGCTTCCCATCCCAACGCCGAAGCGTCTGTAACTAACGCCACAGACAGCTGCGGATTGGCAAATAGGACCCCTCTGCAAACCTAGCCACCACTAGAGAGACTAACACAAGACTGCCTTGTCCAGCCTGTCCCTGTTGGGCCGATAAACCAATGCCAGCCATGACTGGAAAGGTCTGAGTGTCAACCTCACGTGTTTGACCACGTAAGTGAATGATGCCATCTGGCCTAGAAATGTGAGACAACCTCAAACTGTGGTGGTGGGAAACTGCCTGAAGATCCTTATTATCGAGCCCGTGGCCTGAAAATAAGCTTCTGGTAACAGCACTCTGGCCTGGACCAAGTCCAGGGCTGCTCCAATGCACTCTATCTTTGCATGGGCTCTAATGTTGATTTGTTTGTATTCAACTGGAGACCCAGACTGACGAAGGTCAATCGTATTAGAGCAACATGAGGCTCCACTGCTCCCTGGAACGGCCCCTGACCAGCCAATCGTCTAGGAATGGATACACTTGAATGCTATGGCTTCTTACGAATGCCGCTGCAACTGCCATACACTTGGCAAATACTCTCAGAGCTGACGAGAGGCCGAACGGGAGGGCCATGAATTGATAATGAGTGAGCCCTACCACAAATCTCAGGAGTCTCCTGTGGGGAAGTATTATTGAAATATGAAAATAGGCATCTTTTAAGTTGAGGGAGGCATACCGGTTGCTTGGATCCACAGAGGGGATGATTGAAGCAAGGGAAAACATGTGGAATTAGTTTCTTTATGAATCTGTTGAGATTCTGCAAGTCAAGAATAGGTCCAAGTCCCCCTTTTGCCTTGGTGATTAGGAAGCATCTGGAGTAAAATCCCTTTTCCCTTCAGGTCCTGAGGAACCTCCTCTACTGCTTCGGCATGTAGCAGTTGCTGCACTTCTTGTATGAGAAGTTGCTTGTGAGAGGGATCCCTGAAGAGGGACAGAGAAGCAGGGTAGGGAAGAACAAAACCGGAGGGAGTATCCCATTTCTACCATATGCAAAACCCATCTGTCCGATGTTATTCAGGTCTGGGCTCAGTAGAAATGGGATAAATGGTTTAGGAAAGGAGAACAAGGACCAAGGTACTGTCCTGGAATGTCACCCTCAGGTGTAACTTCAAAAATTTTGTTTTGGCCCCTGGGGCTGATTGCCTGAGCCTCTACCCGGGTTAAATGGCTGTGGTGTTCTACGTATGTTATTTCTATCCCTTTTTCTTGAAAAGTCCTGTCTGGGTTGAGAGCGGTAGAACCTTTGTCCGGACTGGGCTTTAAATGTTTCCTCTGGGTGGAAGGCATGTGGAGCCTCAAGGATTTTAAAGTTGCCCTCACCTTAAGACTATGGAGCTTAGAGTCCGCATGTGCCGAAAACAGGCCCTCTCCCTCAAAGAGCAAGTCCTGTATTGTATATTGTACTTCTGGTGGAAGGCCCGACACCTGCAGGCAGGAGCTTTGTCTCAGTCAGGCCCAAAGCCATAGTCCTTGTAACGGAATCAGCTGCCTGTAGCGCAGCCTGGAGCGATATCCTGGCTACCTCTTTGCCTTCCTCCACATTGGCCCTGAACTCGGTGTTGAAGTCGGATGGGTGCAGGTCTTTAAACTTCATCTCCTCCCACTAATTGAAGTTGTACCTGCTGAGAATCGCCTGTTGATTGGCGATAAGTAGCTGGAGCCCGGTGGAATAGATTTTCCTCCTGAATAAGTCCAGTCTTTTGGGCTCCTTTGATTTGGGCGTTGTGCCCTGCTGGCCTTGTCTCTCCTTTTCATTTGCTACAGATATTACCAGCAAACCCAGCTGCGGATGAGTAAACAGGTACGCATATCCTTTGGATGGGGAAAAATATTCTCTCTATCCCCTTAGCCATGGGGGGGGAATAGAGGCAAGGGTTTGCCACATGGTTTTTGTTGTGGTCTGAATCATCTTGATCAGAGGCAAGGCTATCCTTGAGGGCCCCTCAGGTAACAGGATATCCACCATTGGATCCACTGACTCTCTGACCTCCTCTGTTTGCAACCCTAAGTTTTGGGCCACTCGTCTTAGGAGCTCTTGGTAGGCTCTACTGTCCAGAGGGATGTGGGCAGCTGCTGATCCTGCCACTGCTTCATCTGGGAAGGAAGATGAGGCCCTTGGTTTGATGTCAGCTTCCTGGATGTCCTGACCAGGAGGGTCCTCCCTGTCCGGAACCCCCTTGTCTGCTTCGGGACACTCAGTTGCCGGGTCTTTCTCAGTACCACGCCTCACACTGGCTGTTGCCAACATCTCTGTCTCCCTGTGACCCCCGACCTTGGTGCCACATGGTGGGCCAGGGTGCAGGTCATCTAAGTCTCTGAAACGACTGAGTAGGGGCCTCTAGGCTGTGACCCTTGGGCCTGATAATATGCCCATAGGGTCCAGAAGGGCCATGCCTGAGGCATCTGCCACTGCATAGGCCATGACACCATGGGGGGCCTGCCCCTTCTCTTCTGCAGGGTGGTGCCTTCCCGACCTGCGCCTATTTCGCTTGGAGGAGTAGGACTCTGCCTCTGAGTCTGATGACCATGATTCCACTTGTGGAGACCACGGGGGAGCCATACAGCAGTGCCAAGACACAGGTGATCAGTGCTCGGGTGACTGTTGCTGATGCGCGGGAGACCGGCACAAGGGCGAGACTGACTGGTGCCCAGGCTAAGGCAACCAGCGCTGGGGCACAGGCGACCAGTGCCACATCTTTGCCAGCTTGACTCTAAACAGTACCGCAATGGGCCGTGCCGGAGGTCTTAGTTCGGGCACCCTTTTTACTGAGGTGGGGGACTGTTGAGCCGTCATGGCAATCAAGTCCCTTGTCGCCTCGAACGTGTCTGGCGTGGAAAGGAGGCCAGCTTTTCCACCTCACTTTCCTTTGCCAGACAGTCCACGTAGACTGATGTGGACAGCCCTGCAAGGTTCCTGCGCCTGTGTGCCTGGCTATGCAACACGGTACTGTCCCGTCCCATAGTTCGCGTTGTGGGTGGGCGTCCTCTATCAGCCCCTCTGTTTCTTGCGGGGCACTGGAGAATGGGAATGGTGCCACGCTGGTCTCTGGCCTGGTGAGTGGTGCTGGGATTCCATCGGAGCCAAGCTCTTCTTCAGTGCTGGGTCTCTAACGGACACCAGAGCACTGCGCACCGACACACCAGGTGCCGGGCCTTGAGGTTGTAGCCGAAGAGCTGCCTCCATGAGGATCTGCTTGAGACGAGCACTTCTCTCTTTTCTGCTCCTGGGGCAGAAACTCTTACAGAACCTGCAGGAATCAGTTTGGTGCGACTCCCCTAAGCACTTCAAACAGGAGTCATGCAGATCGCCTTTGGGCATTGGCTTATGGCAGGATCTGCAGGGCTTGTAGCCTTAGGCCTGAGGCATGCCCCAGTACTCCAGGAAGGGGAGTACAACTAAGAGGGAAGAACCCTCTTAAACATTTATTTATAAACACAACTATAAAATTGTTTAAACTAAAACCCTGACTAACTAACTATTTTACAGGAACCGTGAGTAGACATGTGAAGAATGCTTGCAGACGCAAAGCAATGAAGCTCCAACAACCATCACAGGTGGCAAGAAATAACTGAGGTGGTGGCGGGTCAGCAGGGCCCTATATACAACTCCAGGACAGCACCACTCCAGAAGGCGCCTGCACTGACCTGACGGGTACAGCTGGGGGAAAAGCCTTCGATGACTGTGCACGCAGCACGTGCACACCCTACTTGGAATCAACATGAGCAAGCACTCAAAGAATATATTTTTCTGTAACCCCTTTCTTGGAAATAGTTTAACCATTGTGCTGAAACTTTAAAAAAAAAAAATTTAAAAGTCAACGTTAGGCATGCATCTGGTACGAAATATTTTGGTCCAAAGAACTGAAGTTCAGCAAAGTTATAAGCAACTGAAAACAGCCTTCAAACAAACATTTGACAACCTCAATTATTAGCAGTACAACCAAACTGCCTTGGATAAGAATTATTTTTGGAACAAATTTTGGAGAATTTGTGTAATGGGTTCTGTAAATTATTTCATTTTTGATTAAAGAGCGACTTTATCTCTGATCAGTTTAAGTTGGTTAAAAAAAGTCACCTTAAAATATTTCTATATTCACTTCTAGTTAGAGTCATCTAATATGCCTCGGTATTTCTGATCGGTATAGTACATAAAACTGTACAAGGCATTCTGCCCTCCAGAACATTGGATCTTGTGGACAGAGCACAGGACTAGGGTTGAGCCCTGCATTCTAATCCCAGCTCTGCCATAAACTTGCTGCTTAATCTTGGGCAAAGTTAGTTTACATTGTTGTGTCTCAGTTTCCTTATCTGTAAAATGGAAATGTTTTTTAAGATCCTCAGATGAAAGGAACTAGAGAAATGTAAAGTATATACAAGTGAAACCGTTTTGCAACCTTAACTAGCACACATACTACTTGTGCCTGTTGTGAGGCTCCTGTGCTTTACAGCACTTCAAGCAATTTAGCAATAAGATTTGTCAGCTGTTCACTAACAGATATGATATCATCACTGATTTGCTGCACTTTATGTTATCATGTATCTAGACACTGACAATCAAGCCTGCTATGTCCAGGTTAGCATGATCAGCATCAACTTGGTTGTGTCCTAGCAAAATTTTCTTCAGAATCTTGGGGGCCAAAAGAAACTGAGAAAGGCGTATAGGAGAGATCTTTCTTCCAATTCAAAAGAATGGCATGCAATATACAATGAAGGTCCCTGCCTGTTCTTGAGCATGACCTCACATTTGCTAGTTGTGGGAAACAAGCTTATGCCCATGACAAACAACGTGCCACTTAAGGTTTTATCAGCCTCAACTCATGTTGGCCTATACTTTTCCAATGGGAACAACTATAGTGCTTTTTTGCACTAGTGGGTGAAAAGTGAATAGGGTCTTAGCATTGCACCATTCCCACAAACCATCTCCTAACACAGAGGTGAATAACCTTCTCCCCATCTGTCCAGGAAATACACACCAATCATTTTGTTAGTAAGAATCTGCACAGAAAGTCAGGAGGTGTCAAAGCATGTACTCTGATATGCATATCCCCATTTGATTATTTCCAGGACCCACCCATATGAAGAAATGACATGTCATGCCAAAAGAAGTTGGGACATTAAACAGAAAGAACTGGATTTATCAGTCCTGCTGCAGGTTATTTTACCTTCAAATCTGTTGCCTGGATGCAGCTCTGCCTGACAGTGAGACTGCTAACGGGAATGATGACCTTTGTTCTCTGACAGAGGAGAGACTGATTTTCAGAGCATGCCTCTGAATAACTGCTATAAAACTTAACTTTACTCAGTTTTCAGTTTCCCCAGGAACTCATCCATCTTTGGACTGAAAAGGCCTGAAAACTCTTGAAAGGGAGATAAAAAACCTTTGTATGGGCCATGAAGGACAAATTCAAATTCCTAAACCAAGCATGTCTTCACAAAACCATGGTCAAAGCCAAAGATCTGGATACAGCCTGGGCCTTCATAAAATGCCCCCAGAATATGCCTTGACACCACCTCCAAAAGTACTGCAAAAGAGATTCACTAATTTCCCCCTCCCCCCCGAGAATGAGTATGGCCCAGGAAGCAGCCTTTCTCCACAAAGTTAAAAGAGCTATGAGCGCTCACTAACCTTTAGAGTCTGGTATACAGAGGAATAGGCCTTATGCCCCATTACATCCAGCTGTTGCAATTCTGTTGAAGATACGTCTGACCTGGATTTCCTGGCAGTAGTGGAAGCTACCAAGAACAAAATTCTGGTAAAAGATCAAACCCTTCCTTAGGAACTTGTACAAAGGGTATAAAAGTCAACAGCCCCCAAATTTCCTTCAGTTCCTAATTCCAAGCACATTCTATGAATCGCCAGTGCAGAGGTGGGCAAGGGAGAGAGAAACGGTGTAATTTCCTTACGCTCTCCAAAACCTTAAAAGCATTACTACCACTTAGACATTCAGCCACCTAGTGGAAAGCTTCTATGATTTCACAAGCACTGATGTGTCTTACCAAGAGAAATACAAAAGATTTAACAACCTAGCAACCAGACAATCACATTAAGCAATTTCTGGTCTGGGTGAAAAACCTGATCTTTACAACTGATACAAAAGATCCAAGTTCTGGGAAGAACAAAGGGTTTGTTCTTCACCATGGCTAAAATAACTGAGAAAGGTACATGGGCAAGCCCAAGTTGGCATAACCAGAATCTCTCACCGCCCCCGGGGCTCTAACCCTGTCAGGTTTTCCTAAGAAGTTCTAGTTAGGAATGGGGGGAGGGGCAACTGCATATCTCGTTGAAGCTGTTTCATTTGTGTTAACTACTTGGAAGAGTCATTGGACCACAGAGCATTATTCTACAGAGACACAGGATCTAGTCCCCCCACTGCAAGGACTCCATACAAAGTGGAACAGCTTCAACAGGAGAGAATGAGAGAAAGTCCCACATCAGAATATCCCATAACTTGGTGGCTGGGTACTCTCCTGAGAGGTGTGAGACCCCTGTCCAAATTCTGAAGGGGCAACTAATCACAGGTGAGTACTCTAACCACAGTGCTAAACAGTTGTAAGTTAAGCACCACCACTTCTTCCTTCGGCCAGAATCTGAATGTGACTGAATCCAGAAGGCTGCCTCCAAGCACACCCACCAGATCAAGGCCCACATGCAAGTTAGGCAAGCCAACACCTATCTTCCCCCAGTCTGTGAATTGCTCTAGAGATGAAATGCAAGATAGTGTGTGTCCTGATTCCTTGAGTGAGGCAGCCATGTGAATGCCCAGAGGCAGAAACTGAGGTGACGGACATTTAACAGTGGAAATTTAGGTGCCCACAGGGTTAGGCTGGGTGTGCATCACAGTTGTGCCAGAACTGGGACATAAACACCTAAATCCTTTTGTTCATTTAGGCTACAGTGACTGGAAAATTGATGAAAGACATCCATATTGCAACAACAATCCTTGCATACTTTTCTTTTAATTTAATTAAAACTGCATTCTATTATAAAATATCTGTAGTTAGTATTATAACAGGGCAATATAAAAAAGAGAAACTCAACAAGACAATGAAGTTCTAATCACAGAGTTAGGCATTTTTATTTTAATATTTGGCTTTAAGAATGAATTTAGTCTGCTTCAAAAGCCAATCTCAATCATTAACAACATAATGACGCCCATTAAGTTCAATATGGTACTACGAATCAAGGTTCCACACACAGTACTTATGGAGATTTGAGAGAAATGTGATGCTGTACAGAATTACAACTATATTAAATAGGATACATAAATCTTAAAAAAGGTTTTCAGGTTAGACTTCACACAATAAATGTACAAATCTCTTAACTTTAGCTCAGTAATACTGAACAGTTCTTCAGATTTAATGAGCCCATCATGACAGTTTTCTTACTGTGGTAAGTTTAACTACTCCGCTACTTTGTACAGTGAAAACATACCTACACCAAGGGGGAGAAGCCCTCCTGTCAACATAGCACTGTCTGCAGTGGGAGTTAGACCAACATAACTGCATTGCTCAGGGGTGTGGACATAAATTGCTAGCATAGACCAAGCCCAAGAAAGGGAGAAATTATTTTGTCCCTAAAAACAGGTAACTGCAGACAAAACCTAACCCTCTCAAACTAAAAAAGTGCCTCTAGACGGTCAATTAATTCTGCAAATTCAAAGTTCCAAATCTATTACATTAGCAGCAATTGTACATGGTTCAGCTACAGCCCTACTAGAGTTGAGAGGGTCTGGGAAAAAAATGAAATTTTCAGAAAAAAGGCAGAATTTTCCTCACTGAACAATGGATATGAGAGCAGGCAGTAATAAATATTTAGTTTTTCAGTTACTACACAAAGGACATCCTCCCTAGCATCTCTGTGTAAACCTGACTGTCAATGGGCATCCCCTGTGCAATGAGAGTAGACAATCCTGAATTTAAACTCTAGCCCATGTTTAATAAACATTCAGCCCTCTCCTTTGAATGAGTTTTACACCCTTGATCTAGTCTCACTACAAGTGTGAATTCAGTGCCCTTAATCTTTAGGATTGAGCAAAGCCTTAACAGGTTCCACAGATGGGAATGGAACCCAGGTCCAAATCTGTCACATACCTATTCTGTCCTTCACCAAGTTTACCATCTATTTGTTTATAGCTATACTGTCTGTAAAATGGAGCTATAGTCCTGCATATGTAAACCCACTGTTTCAAAGTGCACTGTGTCCTCTTGCAATGATTGGGCCACATAACTTCTCTGCCAGCTAACTTATCCTTTAGCTGTGGTTACAGGTCTGTGCTGTATTGAATATTTATGGCTCAACAAATCCTGCTGCTGGTGCATGGGAGGAGGAGCTGTTAAAGTTACAGAAAAGAGTTCTGTTATGTGTCATTTTTCTTTAAACGATAGGAAGTCTAATACAAAATTACAGCAAGCACTCAAAACTTAGGAAATACCAGAATTAAGTGTGTCTATACAACCATAATTCTACCCTGATGTGTGTATGAATAATACATTCTTTTAATGAGATGATCATATATTGTTTCCAAGAGATTCCCTTCCTCATTCAGCAACCAAATGGACAGTGCTCAGGAAATTATTCAGGGCTGTGTAGCAAACACAGCTGTTGTCTGTGCGATCCCATCTCACTTGTTCTAAAAATTGGAAGGGGTATAGAAATTGATGTAGGACAATGGCTCTCAACTTATTTACAATCGTGGGCCATAGATGCATCTTTCTCTGTGTTACATGGGCCACATCCACGCAATATATATACTATCTTTATGGCCCTGAGGATGTCACATGTGCTGCAGCTGTATGCTAATTGGGCCACAGATTGAGAACCACTGACGGGGGCTAGCAGGAAGAACAAGTTAGCTGCAGCAATGCAATGCTAGTGAATTTAATTCTATCCCTGCTTCTGCCAGACTTCCTATGTGATGATGGGCAAGCCACCTCAACAAGATTTTTGCAGTTGGCCAGTCATTGTATGGTCATTTTCTGAGTATGCAAATTTAGACACTTGCAGGGGTTGATTTCAGAAAGAATATTCACTACCGATGATGAAAGAAATGAAATCTCTAGATGCTCATCTCTGAGAGTAAGACTGAAGAAATGTCCACAGAGTTATTAACCAGGTGGTGTCTTGCCTCCTAACCCCAGCTCTGCTGATTCATCATATGGTCCTGGACAAGTTCATCTGCCTGTCTGTTTCAGTTTCCCAATCCATAAAATAGAGATAACATTTACCCAAATTCATTTCAAGGGTTTTGTGAAGATTAGTTAATGTCTGTATGGTGCTTAGCATCTTCATAGCATATATGTACAAACTACTCTGAAAAAATCAGGTCGTAGGCATCCCAAATTGAGAAACAACTAGCAAGGAACTCAGAATTAGTGGAGACATCAAGTTATGGCCTTAAGTATTCCTGTGCCTGAAGTGCCAATCTGTTAAATGGGAATAAAGACTCTGCTATTTCACAAGGGAGTTGAGAAAATATATTTATTAATGTTTGTGAGGCTCAGATTGGTGATCATCACCACAGAATAGCCCATGAGTAAAGTAACAATTGTATTTTTACTGTTGCATTTGGATGCTGTACGGTGAATAAGGTATGAGGCTAACCACTGAAGGAGGATTGAAGGAAATATTGAAGAGCTGCATCCATTCCCTGAGCACCATCCATTTTGTACCGAGAATGAGGAAAGAATCCAATAGTATGTGATTGTGTAATTAAACAATTTTATCATAATGTATATGTAGAAAGAGGCAGATTTAAGACTGCACAGGCAACCATAAAACTGGCATTTCCTAACATATGAGAACTTGACTGCAAACTAAACACGCTTCTAGACTACACCCTCTGACTTTGTGTATATTAACAGATTTTAAGACCAGATGGGACCAATATTTTCATCTAGTCAGTTTCTGCATAACAAAGGCCATAGAATCTCAGTAGTGAGTTCTGCATCACACCCATAACTGATGGATAAACTAGAGCATATTTTTTAGAAAGACATTTTGATTTAAATATGTCAAGTGATAGCAAATCCATCCTCTTACACATTGTTCCTTTGGTTTATTCCCCTCACAATTACAAGATTGGCACCTAATTTCTATGACGAATTAATCTAGTTTGTTTCAAGATCTTTGATCTTATTATGCCTCTGTATGCTAGATTAAAGAGACCACTTCTATCAGAAATCATTTTCCCATGTAGGTCCTCACAAACCAATATCATATCACCTCTTAACTTAAAAAGGGTACAAGCTCATTTTACACAGAAAACACACATATTGCCATTCCAAATCACACTGGAAGTTCATCTAGCCTTTGACAGTGGCCAGTTCCAGCTGCTTCAGAGGAAGAAAAAACCCCGCACTCAGAAACTACGCAACAAGGAAATTTCTTTTCCTGCCCTCCCGCCCCTTAAACAGAAGTTAGTATGTACACTGACACGAGAGTTTATATTTGCCCCCCCCCCCCTTTTTTTTTTTTTTTTTTAAATTCTTGCTATTGTATCTATGGATGATGTTCTTATCCATATCGTTTTCTGAATCCTACTAAGGTCTTTGCTTCAGTATATACTGTAACATTTATTACCTTGGCAGGACACTTATGTTCCATCAATATTGATCATTTAAGAATGGTCTTATTTAGTGTAACACAATAAATGCTTCAGTTTAAGACAACTAAACACCAAAGTTAAAATACAAAATGAAAAATCGGTATTAGTTGTTAGACAAAGCAATTACCTGATGATACATCTCTATTGCAACGACAATTACAATTTAACAAAAACTACAACTTGTGATTTTAATCACTACACCTTGATTTTGGCTAAGTATGCAAGTTAATTGGTTAAGTCTCATTTACCAGTTGCTTCACAAGCAATGTTTTGTATAAACAATGTCACTTTAAGTAGGTTATTCTGTACTTTGAGGCAACAGCTTTAAACCAGCAAAAGCATCCACGGCATGCTGCAAGCTTCATGTTTTACTATTTATATTAGTATGTTAATGCACTTGGAGCAGCAAGATGCATTTATTTGGTAAGCAATTTATAAAAAACACTAGGAGATAGCATGGTCCAGTACAGTAGTTCTCAAATTTCATTGCACCACGACCCCCTCCTGACAACAAAAATTACTACACAACCCCAGGAAGAGGGACCAAAGCCTGAGCTGAGCTTCAGCCCCAGGCAGGGAGGGCTGTAATCAGTACCCTTTGGGCTTCTGCATTATCCCTGGGCAATGGGGCTCAGGCTTTGGCTTCAATCACAGGCTCCAGCAAGTCTAACACCAGCCCTGGCGATGCCATTAAAACAGGGTCATGAACCACTTTGGGGCCCCAACCCATAGCTTGAGAACCACTGGTCTAGCAGACAGGGCACAGGACTTGGGAGTCAGGAAACCTGGAGTTTCCTCCCAACTTTGACACCGACCTACTGTGTGATCTTGTGCAAACCATTTCCAAAGCCTTAAGCCTCAGTTTCCCCAATCTGTAAAAACTAGAATTACTACTTACATTTCAAGATCTATGGCTAAAAAGTGTTATACAAAGATCTAGATATTATTTTACAAACTCTGTCTTGTGTCATTGCATTTGTCTTCACATCTCCACAACAAAACAAAAAGATTATCTACTTATTTCATCAGCTTTTTGCATTGCTGATAACATCACAATATTTGATATTGGAATGCAGATAGATGTGTTCCCCACATATGCAATTAATATTCCAATGTAAGCACAGATATAAAAATGCACTTCTAACGATGATTTTTAACCTGACATCATCCCTTTAACTTATTTTACAAAGCCATTCCAACAAACTGCTTTGAACTCTACAGAAAACTATTGCATTCTAGCAAAGACTGATAACTGAAAATCTCATTACCAGACATACCACTGTGTAATGCATACCTTTCACCTCTTGAACTATCCAGTTTCTGCTTCCTTTTTCCTGAATAGACATTCATAAAGGGACAGAAAGTAGATGGGAAAACATCTCACCAAAAGGCAAATCCTACAAATTAATATTCTAATTATCAGGAGGGCTGGATGCTTTGCACTACAGATGCCTATAGCAGAATTTGAAAAATTTACCAGACATTAAGAGGAAAGATGTACCACTGATCAGGGAAATGTCATAGAGATGCATGCTTCGTCCTCAAAAACTACGGAGATGGATGGAGGAATACCAACTACCAGTGCTGTTTACAGACACTTGCCTGGGGTTCCAACATCAGCCTGGTCAACACTTGTTTTCCCAGCATAGCTATGTTGGTTAGGACCATGAAGAAAAAAATCACACCCCTAACCAACACAGCTATGCCAGCAAAAGCCCTAAAGTTGATGTAGTTATACCAGCAAAAAGTGCTTTTGCCAATATAAGCTGCAGTACATTATGATTTGCCAATATACTAGGAAACCTAGTAGGTTTCAACTAGGCCTTATGTCTCAGCTGCTGTCTAGTAGATAGCTAATATGTTTTAAACTCCTCTCCAGCTATTGGAAAAAAATAAATATTTGAATTCTGAATTACTCTTAGCATTTCCCCAGCCTCACGGCTATTCCAAAGGAAAGCATTTCATCTACTTATCTCTTCTTATGGCTCCATTTTGAGTCCTCCCCCAGGAATATATTCCTCCAGTGCTTGCATGTACTGCTGATGGTAGCAGCTACAGAGAGAACCTGACCTAGTTCTTGTCAGTTTTACTGCCTCCATGGATTTTCTGAACAGCAATGATAGGAAAGATCCTGATCAATTTTTGTCTTGTCACCTGGGAAAGCTATGGGCAGCAACTAAGGCAACAGAGCAGACGGACTGACTACAGATAGGTTTATACTATGTTCATATTCATATTTGTTTTTATTCACAACCATAATAGCGAGAAATCTAATTTAGTATTAAATTAATGATAAGGGTTTAAAGTAAGCACGACAAGCAGATTTTTAAAATCCTACAGATAACATATATGACCAAAGTGTACATTCAGGAAGAAGAACCTTAGTGCTAAGAGATATTAAACACCTTACAAATATTTAAATAAGCACAGCCCAAGAACTTTAAAGAAAAAAATACAAGGCTTAGGAAATCATAATATTCTGAATTACAATAATTTTAAACAAAGTGAAAGACTAACAAGGTTTACATTTACTTCAGGCAGGGAGATGTACACGGTATTTAATCAACTTCATGGGCTATGCTGGGGCAGCAGAGAGGGTAAAAAAAAAAAGAGGGGTCGATAGCTTAAAGAGACATACCACCAAGCTATGGTGGGCAGAAAAAAGGGGAAAGGTGCCTTCGAAGGCCGGGACCGGTGGGGAAGGCAAAGAAGGGCCCCATTAAGAGCCAACCTCCCCGATCACAGACAACGGGACATTGGACGTTGACTGCGGCGAAACGACCTGGCCTCCGCCCCACATGGCTCAGCCAGTCTGAGCCATCCCTCCTCGTCCCGCTGTTGAGCACGCAGCGCTCGAATGGGGAAAAACTACCTCTGCCGGCTAGTGACGGCACAAGAAAGGACGCGGGGTCTCTTAGTCAGGCTCTCTCCAGGCGGAGACGGGGGCGGGTCCCCTTCCCCCCGGGACTTGCCCTTTCCGGCCACCATTTTATTCCCATTTCTGCCGCCGCCTCCCCCCTCCACGGGGCTGGACCGCGCGTCCACCCTGGTCCTTCTCCCGGCTTCTTAGACCCCACGGGACAATTCCAGTCGCCATTTTGTTTGTGCCCCCCTCCGCCGCCCCTGCCCCCCTGCCCAGCCGCCGCCATTTTGTGGCCGCTCCCTCCCTTTCCCCCAAGCCCTACCCGGCCCGTCCGCCCTGTCGGCTCTCACCATCATAGCGCTCAGCCTGCTCAGCTAGCTTGGCCTGGTACACAAGGTCCTCCCGATCGTCCATGTCTAAGAGACGGGGCGGCGGCGGGGACTACTCGGGGTGGATGGAGGCTGATGGGTCTGGGATGCTCAACCACTACCAGCTCACTGACTGCTCTTCTCCGGGCAAAGATGGCGGCAGCACCGCCTCCTCCTGCTATATCCGGGCACTTCCGCTAGCGCACGCATGCGCAAAGCGCGCCCCATGGCAACAGCGGCTCCCTGGCAACCGGGTCCGGCGGGAGTAGAGGACAGAGACTCAGGGGCGGGGTTCGGCTAGACGTCTCCAGCAGCCGATGCCAGTGCCAGGCCAGGGGAGTGTGCGGGAAGGGAACGCGGGCTGGGGGGTCTGAGGGGTAGGCTCCCTGGCACTCCGATGGTGCTGTGAGGGTCTGCTAGTACGCCTGGGATATAGCGGTTGAGGGGCTCCTGGAACTGAGATATGGGGGAAGGTAGGCAAGGAGGGGGTGATGCCCCTGAAGGGTCCCAGACATTGTTAAATGAGAGCTTAGGGGCCCCTGCCACTAGGTTTTAGGGGTGAAGGGCCCTTGGCATTGCTCATAGGAAGTGAGGGGCCTCTGCCACTACTGAGAAATGGGAGAGAGAGAGGGGCTTATGGCACCTGGATATCCGGGGGCTGAAGGGTCCCTGGCACTGAGATATTGGGTGGGGTAATGGTTCCTTGGCAGTGGGTTTACTTGATACCTGTAACTACAGCAACCACTCACATTACTGATTTATGCCAGCACACTCATCTTTAATGTTACCTTGTCCCTCACACCCATTGTCTGTTCATTTACTTGTTGCATTTTCTCGTGGCTGTTAACTGCAAACTTCGTGGGGCAGTGAATATCTGTTACCTATTACACTTAGAGAAAACAGGTGGTTGAGGTAATATCTTTTGTTGGAACAGCTTCTCTTGGTGACAGAGACAAGCTTTTGAGCTTACTAGATGCATAACTAGGCATTTTAGTGCCTACGGTGAGCAAGTATATTTGCGCTTCCCTCCCTCCTACCATTTTTTTCATCATTTTTCCTCGCCATTTTTTCACCCCCACAGCTTTGCACCCTGGGAGGCTGAATGCAAGGTGGAACAGATTGTTTTGCATAAATGGTTAGCACATATTGTAAGGGACCATTCAAGGCAGCCTACACCTTTGCAGTCATAGGGGAAAAAGAGGGGGGTTAGTGGATTACAGATTGTTGTAATAATCCAGTGTCTGTTCAGTCCATGATTTGTAGTATCTAGCAAGGTAATGAATTTAAGCTCTCAGGCTCATCTTTTGAAAATGTTGTGTAGGTTTTCTTTGAGGATGAGGACTGATAGGTCAGATATAGAGTGATTGCTTTGTAGAAAGCATTCACCTATAGATGATGGGTATTTTTGTCTTTTATCATTTTCCTGCACATTGTACAATGACCATTACTATAGATTCCTGATTACTGACTGGGATCTCTAAGCATGCATTAACGAATAAAAGGAAGATATTTATTTCCACTTAATCATCATACCACACTGTTTCTGTAACTGAAAAGCAGCTGCTGGGATATCTATAGTCAAAATATCTTTTAAGATCTTTCTTCAGATTATTATGCAAATATAAAGGAATGATAAAACCAGATTCACTGCCCAACCAATGACTGGATAAACTGTTTCTGTTGGACACTTTGGCCATTAGTCCCAATGAATTCTCCAGATTAATATATTGCAACTCTTTAAAGGTATATATTGTAAATCTATAGCCCATACATCTTAACTGAACATGTATTTAAGTGGAAAGTCTCAAACTAAGAACAATATTTTTTGGTGTTGCTAACTCTCACTAATTTGTTGTATGTCTTGAGATTTGGTATCCCAGCTGCTGGAATCCTGTTATTTCATGAGAATCTTGGGGGGTTGGGTTTTTTGTTTTTGTTTTTATGTAAAGTAAGTTTCTAGCCCTCGTGATTGTGAAGAAAAGCTTGAAAATGTGACCGTAGGGTCACAAAGGTTTCAGACCTAGAATGCAACTAAAAATTCCATATTTATTATGGTTTTTAAATATAATGATTTTGGGGGGCCTGACTCATGATTTTCCATACTTGGGGTTGGCAATGCTGAGATTTGAAAAGGAAACTTCTATCACTGAGCAATTTCAAGCTGCAACACATTATTTTTTTACTTTTTCGTAGCACTGGCCACATCGTAAAAGACTCTCATGGACATCTCCCCTCTTATTTGTAATTAATATCCCCATAGCAAATATAGCAATTGTTTAATATTAGGAAAGTATTTACCATTTTGTTTTTATTAATAGATTATAAGGCCAAAAAGAGACCATTGTGATCATCTAGTCTGACCTCCCACACGACACAGGCTATCAGACTTCCCCAAAATAATTCCTATTTGAACTAGAACATATATTTTAGGAAAACATCCAATCTTGATTTTAAAATTGTCATTGATGGAAAATCCCCTACATCCTTGGTAAATTGTTCCAGTGACTATTATCCTCATTGTTAAAAATGTACATCTTATTTCCAGTCAGAATTTGTCTAGCTTCAACTTCCAGCTACTGGATTTTATTATAATTTTGTCTTAGATTAAAGAGCCCATTATCAAATATTTGTTCCCCATATAGATTCTTATAGACTGTGATCATGTCATCCCTTCACTGTCTCTTTGATAAACTAAATAGATTGAGCTCCTTGGCTCTCTCATTATAAGGCATGTTTTCCAATTCTTTAATCATTTTCATGGTTCTTCTCTGAATCCTCTCCAATTTATCAATATCTTTCTTGAATTATGGACCACCAGAACTGGACACAATATTCCAATAGAAGTCGCTGATATGCCAAATACAGAAGTAAAATAACCTCTTTATTCCTATTTGAGAGTCCTTTGTCCACACAAAGATTGCTTTATCAATTATCCGACATGAATTGCATGTATTTTTCAGAGTCACTGCTTCCCAGGATAGAGTCCCTCATCCTAAGTATGGTCTACATTCTTTGTTCCTAGATTAATAACTTTATATTTGACAGTATTAAAACATATATTGTTTGCTTCTGCCCATCTTACCAAGCAATCCATATAGCTCTGTATCAGTGACCTGTATCAGAGATTTTGTTTTCTTGCAAGTCATTGATAAAAATGTTAAATAGTGTAGGCCCAAGAAGTTATTTCTCCTCAACCCCACTGCTGGCCTTTGATTCCTGCGGGCAGCTTCTTTTTCCCATCCTCTTTGTCCTATGCAGTACCACTACTGATTGACAGGTAGGTTAGCTCATCCTCCCAACTTCCAGGTACTTTTACAGGTATCCAGGTTCTTCTTTGCAAGGGAAAGTCTGGACATTGGTAAAAGCAGATGGAAAGAAGAAAGTGCAACTAGAGGCATGTGACCTGCAAGGTCTGTGCAGACCACCAAGAAGTACTCCTTAGACCATGGCTTGAGAACCATTCCAGTTTTGTAATTGTGCCAGAATTAAGGGACACAATTTCTCTGAGCTTACTTCAGCATAACATAAATTAGAGTTACATCCTGAAAAAAACCAAACATATCAGGGTTTTCTGGGCTAGCCTAGAAGGAATTAACTGAAGAAATCTCAGAGCCACTGGCAATAATATTTGCAAACTCATGGATGACAGGAGAGATCCTGGAAGACTGGAAAAGAGCTAACGTAATCCCCATCTTTAAAAAGAGGGAAAAGGAGGAGATGGGGAATTATAGACCAGTCAGCCTGACTTCAGTACCTGGGAAGCTACTAGAGCAATGTATAAAACATTCAGTTTGTGAATACCAGCAGAAGTTAGTAAGAACAAAGAACATGGATTTAGTAAGAACAAGTAATTTTCTTCTTTGACAGGGTTACTATTTTGGTGGATGGGGGAATACGACGGACATAATATACTTAGACGTCAGCAAGGTTTTTGCAATCTTACATGACATTCTGATAAATAAGCTGGAGAAAGGTGGGCTCGGCAGAACTATCATGAATTGGATACAGAATTGGTTAAACTATCACAAACAAAGAGTAACTAGTAATGGACTTACATCAGATTGGAGGGAGGTCTCAAGCAGGGTTCCACAAGGATCTGATTCCAAGTCCCGTGTTGTTTAACATCTTTATTAATAATCTGGATGTAGGAATAGAGAGCATACTTATCAATTTTGCAAATGACACAAAGATGGGGGGGATGCCAACACTTTGGAGGATAGAGTTATAATTCAGAGGGATCTTGATAAATTGGAGAACTGGGCTATAGACAACAAAATGAAATTCAGCAAAGACAAATGTAAGGTACTACACTTGTGGAAGAAAAACCAAATGCACAAATACAGAACAAGGGATAACTGGCTTGGCACAGCACTGCTGAAAAGGTTCTGGGAGTTGTGGTGGATCACAATTTCAAAATGAATCTGCAATATGATCCTGTTGCAAAAAAAGCAAATGCTATTTTAGAAAGAAAGTAGAGAAACTGGAATGGATCCAGAGGCAAGTGACAAAGATTATTGAAAGGATGGCATGCAAGCCATATGAGCAAAGGCTGAAGAAACTGCATATGTTTCGTTTGGAAAAGAGGAGATAAAGAGGGGAAATTATAGCAGTCTTCAACACTTGAAAGGCTGCTATAAAAAGGATGGAGATAAATTGTTTTCTCTTGCCACTGAGAGCAGGACAAACGTGAATGGGTTCAAACTACAGCATAGCAGATTTAGATTAAATTTCAGGAAAAACTTCCTAATTGTAAGAACAGTTACAATGGAACAAGACAATGGAACACACTGCCTAGGGAGGTTGTGGAAGCTCCTTCACTGGAGGTTTACAAAAGGAGACTGGATAGCCTTTTGTCTTGGATGTTTAGACACAATAAATCCTGCGTCTTGGTAAGGGGGTTAGAGTACATGACCCTTGTGGTGCCTACAAGAGTCTATAAGAGCCAAAGCCAGAAAAATAATTAATCTAATATCAGTTTAAATGGAGGGAGAGGAAATGGTCATACAAGGCAGACTTTTTTGAACTAGGGAGTCCCCTTTTAAACCTCTGCCTCTGGAATGTTCAGAGCTACAAGGTGTGATTCATGGATTCTCCAACAAACACGGTTTCCAGAAGGTTCTATCACTATCTTGCACCACAGTGCATCTCCCTATAGTATTAATGTGTAGAAGGTCATCTCAGATAACTCAGGTTACTTGTAAATTACATATTCCAGAAATCTTGACATAATAAGTTTGAGGGTAGAGACCTGACCTTTTAGGTAACAAGCTTAATTCCACACGGAAGCTACACAAAAGAAACTGAAGGGTGTCAGTAACCAGGCATATGGAGTAGATTTAGACTCTCTGACCATCAGGGCACGTACTTAGCAAACTACTTAAGTATATGCCTAGTTTAAAGTATGTGAGTAGACCAATTGACTTTGGGATTACTCACATACTTAAAGTTAGGCACGTAATTAAGTACCTTGTTGAACTGGGGCATTGGTGAACAAATCCTTCCAATATTTTTGTATGCCCTGGTTTCAGAAAGTTTCTGAAATTTTAATAAAAAATTAACAAGATCCTGTTAGTATCCATGTTGAAGGCTCTGGCTCAAGTTTCAACCTGCAAAGTCAGATTGTGCGAGTCAAGGTTACAAATGTGTCAAAATATTTTCTGTTCTGAATCTTTCTTCTTTTACAATCGGACAATAGGCTAAAATGATGATTGATACTGGGATTATGACTGCTCTATGTCTGAAATGTTTCTTCTTTTAATATATAATTGCTGCCATTGAGGACAGGCAGAAGAGAAGACAAGAAGCTTCTTTACAGTCTATAATTTATCCTTTTAGATGATATTTCATGTGCATCATATGAGGAGGAACTGGTCCAGAAAGAAAAAAATATGTAATATCCTCCTTTAGACTTAAAGTTTATACAAATATCAGATTCCTGCCATAGCTAGCAGAAGTTTTATTTTACAAACTAAGGCCCCAATTCTTCATTCTCATCTATGCAGGTGGATCCCCGAATCCTTGTGGAACCCCACTGGGTTTAGTGCAGGCATAAGGGTCTACTGTGTGATTAATATGGCAGGATTCAGACCAGAGAGAATTTTCTTTTTTGTTTTTCTTTAAAAGGAGCTCCAAGGTATTTTAAATATATATATATTAATATTTCTCCAAAGTCCTTGGGAACATTTGCTCCAAATGCCAGAACTAAAATGTTTTGAGAGTGATCATGGCCTTGACTAAGGACTAAGAATTAGGGATTTACTTTTGGGAAACATTCAACAATGTGGACACATACCATTCTATACAGATAATTTAATTTTGTCTTTTGAAAAATGATTAAGGATAACAACAGTAAAACATGATAATGAGGAATTGTGATTTTGAGAAGGAGGCTTTTAGATTTAGTATATTTTTTTCTCGGAGAAAGTTAGCTTGAATACAAGCCTCTTGTCCTGGACGTTTCCCTCAGGAGAAAGTTCCTGACTCGTGGGACGCATAAGAAATTTAGGAGAAACTCCAGGTTGTTCCTCCCTAAGGGTGACTGTGACTGTAAAGAAACATGGTAATAATCTTTCAGGGCCCTGTCAGATTCCAATATTTTCATGAGATATTACCACCTCAGGACTCAGAATGTTGGGGTCAGAGGCAGACTGAAGAACAAGATTGGCAGTCAATAGCTATAAAGGCAACAAAATTCATGATCACCTTGAGTGGACAGAAATATGTCCTTTGCTAAAGTGGAGGTTGAAATTATAGGAACAACTGTTGAAAAATTTCCCCATGCTCTAAAATGCATTGGTTAGTGATAGGCCCAGCTGCAGTGACTTTAGAGCTACGCTACAGTTAGGGCATTTTTCTCCCTTGGTGCAACTTATTTTTTTAATTGCAGGACGAAAGCTATTTGATTAGTTTGCTGGCATAACCTGGCAGCTGGCAGAAGCTGCTAGATCTCCCCTGCTGCCTTACTTTGTGGAGACCCTCTGGCAGGACCAGTAATGTGTCAGGCGATTCTTGGACTATAAGGCAGAAGGGAGCATTGTAATCATCTAGTCTGACTTCCCACACAACACAGGCATAGGACTTCCCTGAATGAATTCCTGTTCGTTCCTCTTTTATAACAACTTCCAATTTTGATTTAAAAATTTCCAGTGATGGAGAATCCACCACAAACTTTGCTAGATTGTTCCAATGATTAATTACTCTGACTGTTACAAATTTGTGCCTAAATTCTAAACCAAATGTGTCTAACTTCAAGCCATTGGTTTTTGTTATGCCTTTTTTAGATTGAAGAGCCTCTACTGTAAAATTTCTGTTCACCATATAGTATTTATAAATTGTGATCAAGTCACTCCTTCACCTTCTCTTTGATAAGATAAATAGGTTGATTTCATTTAGTTTTTCACTCTTTGCAGGCCTGCTCTGAACCCTCTCCAATTTGTCAACATCCTTTTTGAATTGTGGGTATGAAAATTAGACATGGTATGCCAGCAGCAGTGGCACCAGTGCCAAATACGCAGGTAAAATAATTTTCTACTCCTACTTGAGATTCCCGTTTATGCATTCAAGGATCACATTAACTCTTTTGGCCACAGTTTTGCATCAGGTGCTCATATTTAGCTGATTGTTGAACGTGACCCCCCCATTTTTTTTCCCAGAGTTATTGCTTCCCACCACAGAGTCTCCCCATCCTGTAAATATGCCCTATATTTGTTGTTCTTAGATGTATAACTTTACATTTGGCTGTATTAAAATGCATATTGTTTGCTTGCTGATCCAGTTCTGTCTGCATCGGTGACCTGTCCTTTTTGTTATTTACCATTCCTCCAATCTTTGTGTCATCTGCAAACTTTTTCAGTGATGAATTTATGTTTTTCCAAGTAATTGATAAAAATGTTAAATAATGTAGGGCCAAGAACTGAGCGTTGCAGGACCCCACTAGAAATACGCCCACTTAGTGGTGATTCACCATTTACAATTATATGTTGAGAACTTGTCATCCAGTTTTTAATCTATTTAGTATGTGTCATGTTAATTTTTTGTTATTCTAGTATTTTAATACAAAATGTTGTGTGGTACTAAGTCAAATGCATTACAGAAGTCTAAGTATGTTACATCAACACTATTACCTGTATCAACCAAACTTGTAATCTCATCCAAAAAATATATCAAGTTAGTCTCACAGTATCTATTTTCCATAATCCATTGTTGCTTGGCCTTCATTATATTACCTTCCGTTAATTCTTTATTAACCAAATTCCGTATCTGCTGCTCCATTATTTTGCCTAGAAGCAATGTCAGGCTGACAGGCCTATAATTACCCAAAGCATCCTGTTTACCCTTTTTAAATATTGGCACAACATGATCTTTCTTCCAGTCTCTGGAACTTGGCCTTTTAAACCATCAACTGTGTGTGTGTGTGTGTGTGTAGTACTGGTTTGGACTTTTGTGCTGTTTGCACATAACAAATGTAATTGAGTCATGATCATGTGTACCTAAGCTACCAATACATTTTAGTTCTGTTACCAGTTCCTCTTTATCTGTGAAGATGAGGTCTAACAGAGAATTCCCCCCAACGTGGATACAAGACTTTTTGAGTTAGGAAATTGTCAGCTATAATATTTAAAAATTCTGAGGCTGTTTTAGTACTGGCTGCATGAGACCCCTCATGGAATCCCCTATGATCACTCAGCTTTTTTTCCCTACTCATTATAGATAGATGATTAAGAAGCTGGTCATCCTGTTCCCTAGTGTGATTTGGTGGTCTATAACAGACATCAAATAGTACCCCATCTTGTGCTTTAACCTGTTAGGACATTGATCCATTAGCATTCAAGATTATTTTCTTCTGAGCTGTTAGTGGTCAGAAAAAGACAGTTACTTACCTTGTAATTGTTGTTCTTCGAGATGTGTTGCTCATGTCCATTCCATTGTAGGTGTGTGTGTGCCTTCATGCACGGTTACCAGAACTTTTTCCCTTTAGCAGTACCCATAGGGCCGGCTTCGGCGCCCCCTGGAGCCTTGCGCACATGCTGTGGTATATGAGGTGCTGCCAGCCCTACGTCCCCTCAGTTCCTTCTTGCCACCAGCTCCAGCAGCAGGGACGGGAGTGGGGTCGTGGAATGGACATGAGCAACACATCTCAAAGAACAACAGTTACAAGGTAAGTAACAGTCTTTTCTTTTTTGAGTGCTTGCTCATGTCCAGTCCATTGTACGTGACTCACAAGCAATACCTTGGAGGTAGGCTGGAGTTATGGATGAGCTGCCTGCAGCACCACTCTGCCGAAGCTTGTGTCATCCCACACCTGCTGGACGATGGCACAGTGGGATGCGAAGGTGTGTACAAACAACCAGGTGGCCACCCTGCAGATGTCTTGCACAGGCACTTTTGCTAGGAAGGCTGTGGACAAAGCTTGAGTTCTGGTTGAGTGGGCTGTAATTATCCCCAGAAGTGGCACCTTTGCCTGCTCATAGCAGAACTTGATGCAGGAAGTTATCCACGATGAGATGAACTGGGTGGAAAGAGGTAAGCCTTTCATCTGATCAGCCATCGCGACGAAGAGTTGTGTAGATCTCCAGAACGGTCTCGTGCGCTCGATGTAGAATGCTAACACCTGTCTAACAGCTAGCGTGTGCCATCTCCTCTCCTCCTCTGAACCATGCGGTTTGGGAAAAAACATGGGGAGAAAAATATCTTGGTTATAATGAAATTAGGAAACCACCTTACAAAGGAAGACCGGGTGTGGCTGCAACTGAACTTTGTCTTTATAGAACACAGTATAAGGAGGCTCCGAGGTCATCGCCCTAATCTCGGAGACCTTCTTTGCCAAGGTAATGGCCACCAGGAAGTCCATCTTCCATGACAGCAGCAGTAAAGGGCATGTAGCCATGGGCTCAAAGGGGGACTCGTGAGCCGCTAGAGAACCAGGTTGAGATCCCAGGGAAGCACCGGGTCATGGATCTGCGGATACAGCCTCTCCCCCCCTTTCAGGAACCTAATTGTCATAGGGTGGGAGAAAACATCTCCCCTCCAAAGGCTGGTGGAACGCCAGTATAGCTGCTAGGTGGACCTTCAGGGAGGCCACGGCTAGTTCCTGGAGTTTTAGTTGCAAGTACTCCAGGATCGCCTGTATCAGCGACAACACAGGTGAATTCCCCTGGGACTCTGCCCGACAGGTAAATCGCCTCCATTTAGTCCAAACATGACTTATGTGGAAGGTTTCCTGCTACCCAGCAGGATTTGCTGGACTTGCGCTGAACAGGCTTGCTCGTCTGTGCTCAGCCAGGGAGCCTCCACATCGTGAGGTGTAGGGAGTCCTGGTTTCTAGTGTAGCAAGCTACCATGATCCTGGGACAGGAGACCGTGCCATCTCAGAAGCTCCAGCGGGGTGGGGACAGGGACAATCGATAGGTGCAGCAGCATGCTGAACCAGTGCTGGTGCAGCCAGACCGGTGCAATTAAGATAACATCTGCCTTGTCCCTCTTGATTTTCAGCAGGACTTTGTGAAGGAGAGGAATGGGCAGAAACGCATACATGAAGCTTCCCGACCACTGCAGAAGGAAGGTGTCGGAAAGCAACCTGGCCTCTAGACTGCGGAGGGAGCAGAACTGCGGGTACTTCTTGTTCCATGCTGATGCAAACAGGTCCACCTGGGGAGAGCCCCCCTTTGGAAAATCATAGAGACCACACCTGGATGCAGCAACCAGTTATGGTGGGGTAAGAATGACCTGCTGAGGCGGTCTGCCTCATTGTTCCTCACTCCTGGGAGGTGAAAATTGTGTCTCGCTGCCAGGTCCCACAGACAAATAGCTTCATTGCAAAGGGTTGAGAAACGGGTTCCCCCCTGCCTGTTGATGTAATACATGGCCGCTGTATTGTCTGTCAGTACCTGCACCACCTTGCCTGCAATAAAGTGGAGGAACACTCCACATGCTAGTCGAATAGCCCATAACTCTCTCATGTTGATGTGTATGCACCTCTCTTCCCTTGACCAGACTCCTTGTGTGCCAAGGTTGGTGCTGATATGGCCCCCCCACCCTAAATCCAAGGCATCCGATACCAGGGTGATAGAGAAGACTAGCTCTTCGAACAGCACACCCCTCAACACTGCCCAGAGGCTCCGCCACCAGTTTAATGTGGCCAGGATCTAAGGGGGGAACTGTGACCACTTGGTGCAGGGAATGTCTGTTCGGGACATAAACCAAAGCCAACTACGACTGAAGTGATCTGAGTCTTAGGCGAGTCAGCTTCACCACGTAAGTGTAGGCTGTCATGTGGCCTAACAACCGCAGACAATGCCTGGCTGTTGTCATCGGGCAGAGGAGCAGGCGAGCAATGATGGCAGACATCGCCTCGAAGCATGGCTGGGGCAGGAAAGCTCCGCATCTTTTGCTCGTGGCAATGACTCGCCCGGTGGCCATCCTTTCGAAAGCACACCAACTCATTGTCAGATGACCATGGTGGGGCTGCCTCGGAGGCTCCCAATCCGTGGGTGCTCCAGGACTCTGGAGAAGGCCACTGCTTGTCATTGATCATGATGACGACAAGACCCAGTGCCGCGACTGGTGCCGACGTGGGGAACCATGCTCCGACTGCAAACTGGAGCATCCGGAGCGGTGCCTGAGCATCAATAACTTACGGCACCACTTCCCCCCCAGTGCAGAGTCAGCCTCCGGTGACCGTGTTCTGCGCTGCACCGATGCGGTCGAACTCCTTGGTTCCAGGTAGCGGTAGCAGTGCCGACGTCCCTCTAGAGAGTGGCTTCCTGCAGGCGACCCAGACAGGCGTCTCCTCCTGGAATGAACTTTGCCCGTTTCTGGGGATCATGACTGGTGCCAGAAGGGCAACCTCGCACCGTACCCCGCCAATGCGGGGGTGCTCCGGTGACCTGGAGCCACTTCTGCGGGAGTGGCGCCATGTCAACCCCTCCACCTGGGACGACCAGGTTGTTGGAGATCTTCCTCCCTACTCAAGAGATTGCCTGAGCCAACCAGGGGGTCCCAACGCAGGCTTCTCCTGTGACACTGGCCTCTTCTCTTTGGGCGGAGGCGACGTGGACAAGGCCAATAAGGTCCATGCCACCTTAAATGCCTCCCATGTCAATGGTGCCGGCAGGTGCAGAGACGCCCTCCCACTCCCAGGAGTTGGGAGTGGCCCTCTGGTTGGAGACATAGGCTCTGTTGGTGGCAAGCAAGTCTTCACTGTCTGGCTTTGGTGCAGCTCCGTGCTCGACTCTGCTTTTTTGGATGGTGCAGGATAGCGTCCCCGCTCTGTGCTCTGCTTTCACTGCTTCTTCCTTGACCAAGAGGAAGAAGTCCAGTGCCAAGGCAGGGCCGGTGCCAACAGCGCACTCTGCACTGATTCCAAGCTTGGTACTGAAGCAGACCAGGTTGGTTTGGAGGCCAATCTGAGTGCTGCCTCAATTAGTAAGGCTTTCAAGCGGATGTCTTTGTTTTTTTGGGTCCGAGGTCTGAAAGCCTTACAAACTTTGCATGTGTCCTTACAATGAGCTTCCCCCAGGTACTTTAGGCAACTATCATGGGGGGTTGCTCAGCAGAAAGGCCTTCCCACAGGAGGCACTCGGGTTGAAATCTGGTGACTGGGGCATGCCCCGCTCCAGGCAAAGTCCCAACTGGGACTATCCTAAGTGACTAACTACCACTATTAACAACACTTAAGGTCTAATCTACCTAACTAAGACAAACAACAAACAATTAAGGGAGAACAAAAGGGATTGAGCACTTGCGATGCAAGCTGAAGCAGTTCCAGCAACTGTCACAAGCATCAAGAAGGAATTCAGGGGTGTAGGGCCGACAGTGCCTCATATACTGCGGTGTGTGCGCAAGGCTCCAGGGGTGCCGAAGCTGGCCCTATGGGTACTACTAAAGGGAAAAAGTTCCGGTAACCGTGCATGATGCCGCGCGCACACCTGCAATGGACTGGCCATGAGCAAGCAGTCAACGAAGAACAGGTAATTTTACATAGTACCACTCAGCCTCCCTATATGGCTGTTGCATCATTCCTAAATAGGTTATAATCACTGATTTTTTAACAGTGCATTCATGCCAATCATCCCACAATGCTGATGTATATGCAGAGAAAGCTGGCAGCAGCGAAATGTAGGCTGAACTCTTTTGCTGGGACTTCTATGTATTCAAATATTTGCTGGCTCAGATGAGCCTCAGTATGGACTAGCCTGGTTTTCTCCAGTACTAATGGAATACAGTGGTAGGGTTAGGGATTTTAATAATTTCCATGGTCCTAACCACATCAATCATATAACAATATATAACTAATGTTATATATGCCATCATGTGCCAGCAATGCCCCTCTGCCATGTACATTGGCCAAACTGGACTATCGCTACACACAAGGATAAATGGACACAAATCAGACATAAAAAATAATAACATCCATAAACCAGTGGGAGAACACTTTAATTCCCCAGGGCATTCTGTTTCTGACCTGAAAGTTGCTGTACTTCTCCAAAAAAACTCCAAAAACAGACTTCAAAGAGAAACTGCTGAGTTAGAAATGATCTGCAAACTTGACACATTCAAACTGGGTTTAAACAGAGACTTGGAGTGGCTATCTCACTACCGAAGGTAAATTACTTTGCTCACCCATTCTCACCTCCTACTCAATGGTCGTCATTAGGTCATAAGTACCGGATTCCACCTCCCCCATTGTTCTCAATGCACCTGGATATCTATAAGATATAAGATGCCTCTGTGTTACTTATTTTCTGTATTACTGCATCTGAAGGGAGCTGAAGTCTCTCGAAAGCTTATGTCTGCAAATATTAAATTTGTTAGTCTTTAAAGTGCCACAGAACTCTCGTTGTTTTTGCTGTATACAGACTAACATGGCTACCCCTCTGGAACTATTCTACAGTGGTAGATATGAGTAAGTAGCAGGTGGAACTGATACTCCTGGTGAAGGACCTGGAAGGAGGCACACAGCACACAGACGCCTTAGGCTGTCATAATATTAAAATTCAGCAGGTTTCACTTACTGACCATCCTGTTAATCTGAAGTCCCCAGCCATTTGTGAAACAAATGATCATACAAACTCTCTCATGGAGAGCAGTGAGCCTCCCTTGTTGTTATTATTAGATGGAAGTAGAGAACCAGGAATGCAGCGCTGCTGCAATCCAGCAGATGGAGGTAAAACTCAAGAGGACGAGGGCAAAAAATTAAACTGCCTTAATTGTGTCATAGGATATGGGTGCAACATTTTTAAACAAACGGTTCTCTTAAAATAATCTACTGCAATTGTTAATACACAAAACATTCACTGGGCAAGATATTTCTTCCCTTCTCCAAACCAACCAAGCTCAGTTCCACTCCTCTATCACATATTGAGCAATCCTTTCACCGCTTTCCTCCCCAGGTCATCCTGCTTGGCAGGTGCGGCACACAACAGCAGTAAGTAAATGCTCCTGCAGTCTGTAGTTATAGGGTTGACATTAGATCCTTTAAATAGTGGGCTGAATAGGCCTGTTCAGGGACTTAACTATTACAATCATCTGCCTAACATCATGTCATAGAAGGTCAACCAAAAAAATCCAGCATCATGCCCATAGCTTCTGCTTGACCTACAGCATATATTTTAGAAAGACATCAAATTCTTACTTCAGGATTTCAAATGATAGATGCTACTACATTCCCCATTGAGTAATTACTCTTAAAAATAGTGTTTGACAAATTTAGACTGGAAATAAATCTTCACCTTCCAGATACTAAATCTTGTTATGCCTGTTTGCTAGAGTAAAGAGCCCTGCCTGCTGCTCTCAGATATCTGACCCCCCACGTAAGTATTTATAGGCTGTGATCAAGTTATCTCAACCTTTTTTATAAGCTTAAATATATGGATCTTAAGTTTGTTTCTCATTTGGTTTTGTGGTTAAGATACTAGACTGGGATTTGAGATCTGGACTGTGTTTCTGGCTCTGCTTTAGGCTTCTTGGGTAATCTTAGACAAGTTAGTGTCTGTGCCTTAGTTTTCCCATTTGAAAAAATGGGGATACCACTTTCTTAATTTCAGGAGCATTGAGAGGAGAGCCATTAATGCACACAGATTTCTCAGTGAGGACTGTACACAAAACCTGTAATTACAATATTGGAGTGGACGCCCATCACCAATATGCATTTTACTTCAGCTAAATGCAAGGGGATCAAGGAACCAAGAATGTAGGTAATATTTATAGGATAAGGGACTGTATGTTGGAACCTATTGAATCAGAAAAGGACTTAGATGTCATCATGGTTAACCAGCCGAACATAAGCTCTCAGTGTGACATGGTGGCTAAGAGAACAAATATTGTCCGTGGCTGTATAAACAATGGAATAACAAGAAGAATCAGCGATAGCTTATTATCACTGTATATAACATTAATGAGGCCTTTCCTTGTGCACTTCTGGATGCATCTGCTGGTGGGATGGGTGTATTTGTGGGGAGTACTTGGTATGTCCTCCATATGCACTCCAGAGCCACTGGTTGGAAAGCAATCCATGCAGCAATGGTTGTGGTAATAAATGAGTACACTAAGGGCTGAAAATGTCAAGCAACAAAACTAGCCATACGCATACATTGAAAAAAAAATGTCTGCCACCTCCCCTCAAATATAGCCAGTTTAAGCCCATGACTTGTCACACCACTATATACAGGGCTAGACTATGGATTCAAGGGGTGGGAGGATTAGTAAAATTAGTGATTCTGATGGAATGACCACCTCTAACCCAGGAATAGTGTCCAGAACAGTGGATGTTGACCCATGAACTCTATGGTCACAGAATTTTCTGCAGACTTAACTTGTAGAATTTAAGATTTAATTAAGAAGTTCCCTCACTAATTACCATGGTTATGAAAATAATCTTGAAACTGTATGCAGACTCATGTATCAGGGTGATGCATTGTCTTCAGTAGCTCAGAGATACAGACTGCCCATTAATCTGATACCTAAAAATAATTTGAATGTGAATATTGTTAAATTTGTTTCAGATGATTGTTCTAGTAGAAACATTCAGCTACAATTTATCCCATAATCAGCAATTATCTTCTACCCAGCTTCTCCGTAGAGCTTTGATACAGTTTTAAGAGTCTGAGGATGAAAGCATGGGACCAAGGTAGAATTAAACTGAATATGCAAAAACAAATGAACAAAAAAATAAAACCCAAAACCCCCCAGGGCTACTCTACTGCCTAGAATGTTTGTTTCATAATCTAAAAGTAAATTAAAGGGGCTGAATTTTCCTAGTGAGCCTATTAGATTGCCAAAATATTACTTGATTTCCAAGACAGATATCATTTTCTAGCAGTAATTCTAAGAAATGTAAATGTTTTTTATTATGGGGGAAATTTGGCATGTGACTAATTTTGGCATGGAAAATAAGCATTGGTATTTTTCAGTAAGTGTTAAGACATTAAATTTTTTAAAAAATGAATACATCACCTTTTTTCCCAGAGGCCTGAGTGTTACTTTTCTTGTCAGTTAAGTTTACTTAAAGCTGACATTATTTATTCGCTTCTCTCAAATGCATGTTTAATAGCCTCTTTTGGGTGAGGATATAATTGAATAAACCATTACTGCAAACACAATCATATTTCACCCTTATAAATAGATACTTACACCATTAGAAAACAAATAAAAAACTTCCAAAGACAGCTGCTCCAAAATGACACCCCGCCAATTTTTGGCTATATTTTTATTTACTTCACATACTATGAACATTACATGCTACAAAAAATAAAAAAGTAGACTTTAACTGTCAAGAAAGTGTATAGTGTTATAATACAATGGCATATGTTCATATATTTTTGCTTCAAATTGGTTTGCTTAGCAACTTTCCCCCAAAACCATTAAGAACATGAAGTGTTTTTACTTAGATGATTAGAAATATTTGCATTAACAAGTACAATTCAAACTGATTAACAAGATTTAACCAAGTCATATATTAGTATAAAAGGCTGGGCTTTACGAAAATGAAATATATATAAAAATAGCAGCCAAGTTGTACTTCATTTAGTGTGATAGAATGTGTAAATGCACCAGGAGAACACAGTGTAGTTGAGCATTCTGCTTTTCATGGTGTATTTCTAGAAACCATTATGATTATTGTAGTTTTTGCACTGGCCTATGCACAATAAACCCAAACACTGACAGAGATAACAAACTTGTATGACTACTAACATTCTTACTAATGAGTTGGTTTTTTTTGGGGGGGGGGGAGGGGGAGGGGAGTGGTGGTGTGTGCAAAAGAGGGAACAAAGGCCACAAGAGGATTTCACCCACATATTTATGAATTATTCAATTTTTTCTATCCTGCTTCAAGACCTTGGTGAGATAGATTAAAACATTTGTATCTTGTACAAATGCAAACTTATCCTGTAGGTCTTATCTAATGAACAAACTTATATTTAATCTGAAAACTCAGTAATTAATATATTAGGTGGCTAAGAAAAGCTGTCTCACAAGAATTTATGCTTCTAGAGTAACAGCAGGTATTAAGACTTTTGTAGGGATGATTGTTTTTCTGCGCTGTCAAAGTGTATAATAAAGTATTTGCAATTACATTGTCTTCACAAAAACATAGCTACATAGTAATATGTTTGTATTTTCAGTTTAAAAATCCCAATATAGCCCCTCCAAATAACTTGAATACCAAAACCACATATTTTCTTAAAGGAACTTTATCTACAAAAGTTGGGGAATGGAATCCTGTAGACATGATTAAGGATGTACAGGCTGATTTAATTCTGACTGGAAGAATCAGTTGAAGTAAACTAAATTGTGTTGCCTTACTGAGAACATTGAGCATGTCTCTCCTTTGTTTATGCTTCTTTTGCAATACTTGAAGAAAAATATATGCACCTATCAGCAATTCATCTATATGTATAGATACTGTAGAGACTGCACCGGTATCAAGTATTCAATTCCAGTAGGTAGCAAGGTCAGGGGGGAAAGAAAAGGTACAAGTTAGATGTAAAGAAATTAACATTTTACCAGCCCATGATTAGGTTATCTTTAAACATTTTCTTTAAGCACATTCAGTACTAATTTATAATCCCACAATCAAGGACTGGCATTGTAGCATCTCAACCATAATATCAATTCAAGTTAGATTAGAAATGCAGTCACTTCACTTCAGTACTATCTGTCTGTCAAGTAATTGTCACAAAAACAGATGAATTGTAATTTTTCTACAGAGGGTTTAGTAATACTTAAAAAAAAAAAAATGTTTATTAGGATTACTTTACAGTAATCTGTCCCCACTATCTGAAAATTGGACAGACATACTGATCAATTAGTTCTAAAGTAAAGCAACCATGTAACAGATAAAGAAAAAGTACTACTGTTTCCAGCATGTAATAGTTTTGAGGTAAAATGTTACCAGGATTCTGTTTTATGGGCCCATGCCTCTCAGCAACAGCCTCTGTAGTCCTTGAAGCATTTAAAATTGTTCAGAGACATTTTAGTGGTATTTAACTATTTGTACATGTCCAAGAGGTGTTTCAGTTTTTTATACAATTTAGATTTAGAAAAATCCTGTTGTCAAAGTAGCCACAAAAGTTACAAAATAACTTTAAACATATTGGTCACTTGATCCCTGCATTTGGAGAACTTAATTTAAGATACAGACAAGGGATAGTTACCTCATTGTTTTCATTTACAAAACTTCCTGCATCCATTCTGATTTTAATGTTAAAGAAAATCAGATAAGGATTAGTAGAAAAAGTTGAAAATTCAAGTAGTGTATAATATAACCTAGTCAATGCACTGATTTTAGCTTCATTAGCTATGAAGTAGTTTTACTCTAATATGCCTTTTTAGAATCAGTCCAGAAGCACACAAGTATTTTCTATTAGTTTATTACAAATAAAATCTTCTCATTAATTCACTATCAAATGCTTTACAGATGGAAACACGCAGAGCAGTCCCAAAAGTTATTTTAAAATAAAGGTAATATTTGGTTTGTTAGTTCAAGACTTTTGACACTGAATATTCTAGCTAATGAATAAGAGTGTTCACCAAAAGATAAAGGAGTTATGAAACTGGCCCAGTGTAATTTAATTTTATCTTTTACAACTGGCTAATGTTCCCTGTGTCACTTTTTCAGAGCAATGCTGGATATTTTAGCATGCTATGAATCAAATACTATTTGAAGCTATGAATTAATGAGTAAAGTGCTATGCATATATTTGTCAGCACTGGTATGGAGCTCTACAATTCCTTAAAATGTCTATTTGTGGGTAAAAAATATCAGAATGTGTTAATATAACATCTCAACTTGAAGTTAAATCAGCTACTAGCAAAGTTTGAAGCAACGGTACTGAAGAAACCAATCTCTAGTGTCCTCACACTCTTCTGAAGATCTGGAGGAAACTTTAATCTCTCAGTTACTGTTAAAGTGGTAGTTATCTGTAAATCACAAAGCTATCCCAATGTATGTTCTACATCTAAAAAGATTACTTGCAGGGTGCAAAACATTATGTAGACTTGTTTGGGCAGAGAAAGTTAGAATGAAAACAAAGGCAAAAGCTCCAGGATTAACTGGCTGTGAAATTCCTATCTATACATTGAATTTTCTAAGGTTGATTTGCATTGCTTGTGGAAGCAGCAACCTAAGCAATGGGATCGGAGAAAGCTAAAACCACTGATCAACAAATGTATTGGTGCTTTCTCCATCTGCTGCTGCAGGTAAGGTACAGTCTGCTCTGGACATATGCAGGCATTACAACCTACAATCATGTACTAGTTTTGCCACTTGACACACAGGTTATCTAGTTTCGTACCCTGAATAACACGAGTCTTGATTAAGGAATGGTGGTGTTCAGTTCCAGGGATTTGCAGGTATCAGAATGCTTGTATAAGCAGTACTCCTTTTGACATCTGTAGGAACACAGTCTAAATGGCAGCTGCAGTGAAATACAGTGAGATTGTTCCCATTTGTAAGCAAAACTGTTGAGCCACACTCAGCTGAAGTCCTCATCAGGATTCTGTTGGTCCAGCAGGCGGACATGCGTGAAAGGAAAGTGACCACGTTTACCATTACACTCTCCTTCCCATTGACCACTCACATTAATCTTTGTGACCTTGACCAGCTCACCGACCTGCAGGACAAGAACAAGTAAATTGTTATTACACAGTGTAGAAGAGTATTTAATTCCTTGTTACCCTCCTTTTGGTACTATTTACACTGGTACTCTTCAATAGTCTCAAATAGTCAGCCAGTCTTTGGCAGAACAGCCTAATTCAAATTATTAGCCTCTTGAAGAAAGCAGAAGAGCAGAGACAGAAATGCAGCAACGTGAAGATGGAAGACTACCTACAGTAAAGAGTCTGCAAGCCTGCACCAGTCTCTTTCAGTATGTTCTTGTGGCTTGACAAATCAGTCTTCCTGTAATGGTAAATTAATTATTGCTGAACTAACATTAGATGCTTGCATTTCTCCTGGGTGGAACCAATAACTGAACATAAAAGGGAAGATGGTTTGCAAGCGTATAAAGGAAATACATTACTAAAATGAGAACATAACAGCTCTTTTTTAAAAAGAGACATCTCAAATACAACTGAAAGGTTAAGCAAAATATTTTAAGAAATAATAGGCCAGATACAATAGCCTGCTCAGGTGTTGACAGTTCCTCAAAGGAGTATTGCAGGACCCTGAGCACCAAAATAGGAGATAATGGTAACTATAAGAGTATAATGGTAAAATTCTTTGGGAGAGTTAAAAGTATCAAATTTTAATAGTAATAAAGAGCAGCATTTATAGCATCTTCCATCAGACTGAGCACTTCACAAACATTAAGACTCACGATCAGTTGCATGACAAGCATTATCCCCATTTGACAGACAGGAAAAATGCAGAAAGCTATTAGATGACTTGCCCAAAGTTATATAGCGAGTCAGTGTAAATGTCCAGGTTTATACTTTACCACCTTCCAAAATTAATCATACTTTAGAAAGTTCAGTATTTGAACACTTTACTTCCTTAGTATTTTAAGTGTTGAACAATTAATATTAAAAAGAGACAAGGTGGGTGACTTTTTTGTGACCTTTACCAGCTCACCGATCTGCATGACAAGAATAAGTAAACTATTATTACACAGTGCAGAAAATTATCTGATTCCTTCTTACCCTGGTTTTGGTACTATTTATGATGGTACTCTTCTATGAAAAGTGCTTACTTGCAGCCACAAACAACTCAAAAGCACGTCTCTCTCACCAACAGAAGTTGGTCCTTGTCTCTCTAATATCCTGGGACCAACACAGCAACAACTAGACAGCAAACCATTTAATATAGCTGATATTTGATTATATAAAAAAAATTCTATAATTAGAAGAAAGTAATTTGGTTGCAAAGTCAAGTCCTCAAGAGTTAGGTAATGCCAGATTAAAGGCTGCTTGTGGAATTTTATTTCTACTCACTTATGCATACAGATTATGACAGTCTTTTTAAGTACATGATTGTGCACACACTTTTTTTTCCCCTCAGGCTGGATGATGCTCAGAGAATGGGGTAGATGCTGAAGACAAGAAGGGACCTTTACAATTATATAGTCTGAACCACTGCACATGGACCTATGTTCTATTTATTGCATATCATCCAAATGCTGCATTGAATATATAGTTCCAGAGAGGTAGCCGTGTTAGTCTGTATACAGCAAAAACAACGAAAGTCCTGTAGCACTTTAAAGACTAACAAATTTAATTTTTGCAGGCATAAGCTTTCGTGGGCTGTAACCCACTTCGTCAGATGTAAGGAACAGAAATCACATAGGAGGTGTATATATATATATACACATATCCAAGGGCAAGTAACAACAATGGGGAAGGTAGATAAAAGCAAAGTCCATTCACTTAGAATAGTTGAGGCCTATTCACAACCATTAAAATCTCTTTACCTTACTTTATTAAAATAGCTCCAACACATCATTAAGGATCTACAACCTATCCTAGCAGATGATCCCTCACTCGCTCAAGCTGTGGGAGGCAGACCTATCCTTGCTTACAGACAGCCCCCCAACCTGAAGCAAATACCAGCAACCGTACACCCTACAAGAAGACCAACCCAGGTACCTACCCCTGCAACAAACCCCGTTGCCAGCTCTGCCCGCACATCGACTCTAGTGACACCATCACTGGTCCTAACCACATCAATCACACCATAACGGGCTCTTTCACCTGCACATCTACTAATGTAATATATGCCATCATGTGCCAGCAATGCCCCTCTGCCATGTACATTAGCCAAACCGGACTGTCACTGCACAAAAGAATAAATGGACACAAATCGGACATAAAAAATAACAACATCCATAAACCAGTCGAAGAACACTTCAATCTCCCAGGACACTCTGTCACTGACTTGAAAGTTGCCATACTTCTACAAAAAAACTTCAAAAACAGACTTCAAAGAGAAACTGATGAGCTAGAAATCATCTGCAAACTTGACACAATCAAACTGGGTCTGAATCGGGACTTGGAATGGTTCTCTCATTACAAGAAGTAATTGTCACTGTTCACACATTCTCACCTCCTAATCAATGGTTGTGAATAGGCCTCAAGTACTCTAAGTGAATGGACTTTGCTTTTATCTACCTTCCCCATTGTTGTTACTTACCCTTGGATACCTATATATATACCTCCTATGTGATGTCTGTTCCTTACATCTGACGAATGAAACCATCCCTTTTTTCAAAGTCCAGCATCTCCAAATTGCCTTGTCTGATTGCACTGTCTACAGGACAACTGAAACATCAAGTAAGTCAAACAAAATTAATTGCTTTTTAGGGAATGAGGAGGACACAGTAGATGCAACAGAGTGCTTGATTTTGTATTACTTAACATTGTGCCATATATGCACATGGTGCTTTATAGAATAGATAAACATGGAATCCCTGCCTCCCATGAAGATTACAATCTATATTTAAATTAAAATGAGATCAGAGATAGAGGACTAGGAGTGCATGAACAGAAACAATATGATCATTTGGCCATAGAGGCACATTGAAGATTGTTGTTGTTTTTCTTTTGTAATATGATTAATAAACAAGTTCCCATGAAAAGCACATTTGGAAAAAATCCACTAATCTGTTTGTAACAGGTAAACGGGAAGCTTTCCATGACCAATGAGCGCTCCTAACTTCATTTCTGCAGAATTTAAGTTTACATTATATATGCTTCTCTCTGCTGCTTCTATAGCAGTCATGGCACTAGCGCTGTGGCACCTGGACTTGCTGGTGGCCCGCCTTCAGCTCTTTAGTGTCAGCCTCTTGCTGTTAGGTATCTGAGATTTTTCAAGCCCTGGATGTAATTGTGTCTTGTAGGGCTTTAGGTACATTGTCTTGGCTAAGAACACTCACTTGGATTAAAACTGGTTTAAAAGACTTGACAAATTTAAATATTGAAATGGGAGACAGAAGAGTGTGCGTTTAGTGGGATACTGATCAAAATTAGGACTGGATTTATTTAACTGATTAATTAAATGATCCAGAAGAGGAGGTAAATAGCACACAATTGCAATTTAAAGATGTGAAATTGGAAGGAGTTGAACACCAGCAATGTCAGAGAATACAAAGGGACCTAGTGATCTGAAACATGGGTAAAAACAAAAAGATTAATTTAAAAAAAATGCAGCTAGGAAAAAAATCTGAGCCCCTAATTAGAAGGAATCTGGGAAAACAGAAATATTGACTGACACCTAGGAATGACAGTGGATAACAAATTGCACAGGGGTTTACAGTGTGATATGGCTGGGAGATGGGGGCGGGGGGAAGGGAAGTCCAGGGGAATGAACCAAAGCTATTGAGCTTGTGGAAACATTGATCCAATTTGCTCACCCTCCACATAGATCACTACAGTTCACTGACAATTTTAGTCAGATGAACTGTATCGGCAGGCAAATGGAGTACTGATAGTAAGAAATCCACTTGAATCCATCCATTAAGAGCACAAAGACTTCACACAATAACAGCAGAGAACTTATTCCTCCACCATCACCACAGCATAAACCATGGCCAGCAGAGCTATCCTGTATAGTGAACTACCTAATCAACCCACACTGAATAATCCAAAAGAGCAACCTATTATGAGAGGTTAAAGCAGAAAACTTAGTGCATTAGTCATTTAACCATCCCTGTGGAATATGGCCCAACATCATGATGAAGCCCCAAGAAATGTGAGCCACCAGTGCAAAACAGATCCATGTCCTGCATGGCCATTTTGCCCAGAGAATGCCAGTAAAGAACACTGTCCACTTCTAATGAAAAGAAGCAAGCCTACCAACCTTCCTGAAAAATGAAATATTCTACATGACCCTCAGAAAGCCAATACTATTAATATGTTTTATTTTTATTGCAAAAATGCCATAAATCACAGCCCCATTGTGTTAGGTCACGTATAAACAATGAGTTAACAATCTATATATAAAATGAGACATTAGGTGGATCCATAGTAGCAGATGAAGGAAACCTCTCAAAAAGAGATAAGACAATTGAACTCCAACAATATGCAATAATGTCAACATCCAGGATGCCTTGCACACATGCATGGTGGCAGACAGCACAGAATTACATCTTCTCGAACAGGACCCAGAGTGGTGATGCCAAAACCTTCACCTCAAAAGGCCCACAAGAATCTCTCCTCCCTTTTCCCTCTCAAGGATTTACCCTCTCTTCCCACCCCAATATCTACCTAAGAGTTGAAGAAGCAAGACACCATGTGCTTCACTACCAGCAATATGCTGGTGACATTCAGCTGTATGTCATTTTCCACAAAAGCAGCCAACGCTATGACTAGGATAACACAAATCTTCAAGAGATCAGTGGATAAATAGTTTATGTTGGTCTTGCCTGGGTTTAGTTTAAGCAATAGTGATTGGGAAAGGGAGGAAACGATTCAGAGAACTAACCAAGACACTGATGTTCCCCTTCCACAGAAAGTATATAACCTCTATGCACCAAAATGGTACAAAGCCTCAAGTCCTGTTCAGCTCATCACTAGATCTAGACACCTATGTGGTATCAGTGATGAAATATGCCTTTTTCTACCTTCAGCTGGCTAGCAGAACTTCACACCTACCTCCCAGATGATGATCTGGCCAAAATGATTTATGTATTCATCACCTCCAGACTGAATTGCTGCAACACACTATGAGGCAGATATAATATATTTACATGCTTTCATTAGCAAATGAAATTGTTCCAGAATAGCAGTTGAGAGTTTTAAAGTACCTTCACCATCTAATGCTGTCATTCCACCTGGGAAATGCCAAGTTATTTTATGCATAACATTGTCTGGGAATAGTGGTCCACCAATTATCAGCCCTGATAGCAAACAGTTCTTCTGGCCTTTCACCATTCTGATTTTTGGAACCAAAGCCAAGCTTATCCATTGCTTTCTCCATTCTGCTGTCATAATCCCCAACGTTGGCACTGAAGTCCCCCATTATTAACCAGATGTCATGCTTGGGAATATTGTAAGAGTTTGTTAGCAGCTGTAGAAATCACTGATCTTACTGTAGTTGTTTGTTGCTGCATAACATTGTATAATTGTTGTTGTCATGTATCATGTTTGAAATAATCTACTGTTAATCAGTTTCCACTCTCTATGTGATTTTTCTGCTTTGAAAGTCATAATTAATGCTATTCCTGAGTGGTAACCATCTTGCCTCCATGATTACACTGACATTTTAAAAATGTTTTTTAAATCAACTCTTGGCCATCAACATTAATTTACTTCAAGAATTTTGAAGTGGTATGTGTCCATTTCTTTCATCACCTGCACAGCTTTTGTTTTCAGCCATTGTTCTAATGTTCCAGAAACCTTTCAGTTTGTTTTGTGTTTAGTATAACAAAGGTTAAACCAATATGTTATAATCAAGTTTTTCTACAGATTCAAATATTTTCTCTGATGAGGTTTAATCTCCTGTTTTAGATGACAAGCATTACAAAAGGAATCACTGGAAATGGAGTGAGTGCTGAAGAGGGACAGTGCAGTGCCCATCACACAGGAACAGTGGAACAGAGGTGGCTTGCATCTCTCCTATCCGGAGACTGCTGTGGTTCAGTTCAGCTCCTTGTGGGAGAGTAGGGTAATCTTGAGGGCATTGCAGCAGTTGATGGTGCATGAAGGACTAGCAGCAGCTGGGGAACAGATGGAGCAAGGGGATACTTCCCAGCCATACCTCCCTTTGGCCTCCTGTCACTACTGGGGCATCCTCTACACTGGAGGAGACAGTGACAATGGAACCAGTACTCAGCTTGTTGGAGCCTTATTGTACTGGAAGTATTCTCATGGGCTTTATGGCTGCTTTGCAATCCCTCTGTGCTGGCATAACCTGAAAAAAGGGGCTATGGGACACCAATAAATACAGATCAGTGTGTTTGGACAGGAAGCAATGACAGGCAGAGCTTGAGATTAGGTAACTATAATTAAATTCTAGGTAAAACATACTATAAAACAGATACAAAAAAACCTTAAAAACCGAAGTATTATAAATCTTGTAAAATAAGTAGTAATTTATGCTTGACACTTTTTGTTGTTGTTGTGGAAGTATTCCTTTGCCCTCCCTTCCCCCAATAATATACAATATGAAAATGAAAAAGCCTCTTTAGTCCATTGTTATATATTTCAAATAGCAACCAAAGTCAGTAAAGTAAGAATTATGGTTCCCAAAGCAAACTTAATTTATCCCTTTGGCACCATACGAAGTACTACTGTACACAGTTAAGAAAAACAGTTGTAGTCGCTTAGAGACTTTCACTGAAGGTTTTCAAAAGGGGAGACGTCTATATTTTAGTATTCTTTGTCACTGTTTCACTATCTTTGTTTAGTGAACGGAGCTGTGTCTCATTTGGATCTGACTTGTCAGTAATATTTCCCATGTTTCTAGTTGGAAAGCATGTATAATCAAAGTTTTCAAGCTATTACAATAGCTTTTAATTTTTTTTTAAGTTAACAATTTAACTCTCATTAACCAATCAAAGTTAAGTTAGAGCTTCTTAAATTAGCATTAAAACTTGGCATTCCAATGTTTTGTTTAAAATATTTTACAGAGTCTGGTAATGAATAAAATAAGACCGGTTAATTTAAATTCTCTGTTTTGTTTAGACACCCTTAAAGAATGGTTTTACAGAAAGTTTCTCTATTCCATTTGTAGAACATTGGGAAACATTTATTTTTTATAAAAGAATATGCACAACTCAGTTTTCTCCTCTCACCTTGTACTGTTATTTATTGGGTGTAAAGAGGTTAATTTCCTTCTTGAAACAAGATAAGCAATGCAGTGACTGAAGGGAAGTCACTAAACATGAATGAACTATTAGGCACCTATATCACTAAGGATAAATAGTGCAAATCTTTAGAAAGGTAAACAAGTTTGCAGAAGTACTACACTCATGGGGAAACCACATATACTGATTTTGATCCAGTTCAAGAGGCCCAGCAGACAAAGAACAGAGAACTGTATTTAGTAGGCAGCGTGCCAGTGGTGAGGGTCGGGAGGTGTCACTCACTGGATCCAAGAGCTAACATGAAACTGTGACCAACTGGGGCAAACTTTGCTGGATGGTTTGAATGATTTTGAAATGTACCAAGATCTCCATGTGGAAAACTGCTGACAGCTAGTAAGACAGGAACGAACACACACACACTCACACACGCACGCACGCTGCTTTTTGTTTACCAAACATGTTTTTATCTAAATAAATCCTTTGCTTCATGAAAGCTGGCTGGCCACTGATTAACCCTATGATAGCCCATGGGAAGTAGCAGGAAATTAGTTGCTGAACTTAACTCAGACTGGCTAAAGTGATCATAATGAGTTGTAGGAGGAAATTACAGCCTATATCCCTGATATGGAGGGAGAAGAATGTGTTACTCTTGTGAGAAAGGTAATGGCTAGAGGCCTGAGAATGATGCCCTCAAGGAGGCCAGAAGATCAGAGCTGCAGTTACCCTAGAGCTGTAACACCATCTTCATTACATGAGCTGTAGCTGTTACACTTTTAGAGTAAAACCCAAGCATTTACCACATACTGATCTCTGGAGCCCTATATATCCATGGATATCTGCCTTATATCTGCAGATATCCACGGATTATTTTTGCAGATCGGATGCAGATATAGATTTTGTATCCATGCAGGGCTCTACCGATTTCCATGGACCAAAATGTAACGAGGGTTCCACAGAGTTCCACTATTGCTGCATAAAGGATCTACACAAGGCACACCCTTTGTAACAAAGCAGCGAAGGAAGAGGGGATGAATGTATTTCAGGATAATTTACATCCTTAGTGAGATTCTAAACCTTCATTTTCTTGACTGTGTTTGAAAGTGAGTATTTATGCCTATCTACATAGCTTTCATTTTACAACATCTGAAACGCATGCTAGATCTTTCTTCCAATATTCAATATATCCTCTGTCAAGGTGTCATTTCCTCTAGAGTTCAGCTCTTTTCTTGGGCTTTTCTAAAATATGCTATTTTTAATCTCATGGAGGCAATATAAAAACAGTATTTGTAGTCTGGATCACAAATACAGGGCTTGAAAAAGCTACTTGCTTAGTGCAAGTAGAAAATTTTCCTTGGCAAGCTCAATCAACGCCTTCATTAAATAAAATGAGTCTCTTGCCCTTACGGCTATGTGGAAAATTTTTCAAACATTAATTGAATATAAGTCAATGGAGTGCTGTCTCCTTAGTTGGCAGAAAGCTAGGTTCAGTGCAGATAGACTAGATGCATGACCAGAGTAGGATATAGGTACACAAATAGGGTACGGTGTATATTAGAGAGACAAGAGAGATTTTAGGAATATGGTACTAAGGGAGACAGATGGGGAAAGAGATGAAGACAAATACTGGGGAGTAGGTAGAGCACACAACATACAGGGAAAAGAAACACACAGTGGAGACAACTAAGTAAATATACAGTGATCTAGTTGAGACCAAAAAAAAAAAAAAAAAAAAGCCAGGAAGGGAAAAAAAATCTTTCAGAGCAAGAGAAATGTAAGGGCAATATTTTAAAAATCAGAATTGCCAATAATACAGAAAGAACAAGAGCCATGCAACTATTTTTTTTCTTTAAACTGTGAGGGACATGACAGAAATGGTATTTGTTGATAGGCTCAACCCTTGGACTAGTAAATGTTTCACAAAATGTTCAAGTCCTACGTACATAGTTGTTCAAATGTAAATAAAATAAGCAAAGTGGGGAAATGTGGTCTAAAGATGAAGGTACTATAAAGTGGGTGCACAATTGGCTGAAAAACCATACTCAGAGTAGTTATCAATGATTTGCCGTCAGACTGGGAAGATGCACATGTAAGGTCCCACAGGGGTTTGTCCTGGGTCCAGTACTATTCAAAATTTTCATTAATGACTTGGATAATGGAGTGAGAATATGCTTACAAAATTTGCAGATGACACCAAGCAGAGAGGGGTTGCAAGTACTTTGGAAGACAGGATTAGAATTAAAAATGACTTTGACAAATTGGAGAATTGTTCTGAAATCAGTAAAATGATATTAAGTAAGATAAATACAAAGTACTACACCGGGGAAGTAAAAAATTAATGCACAAATACAAATGGGGAATAACTGGCTAGGCAATAATACTGCTGAAAAGGATCTGGGGATTATAGTGGATCACAAATTGAATTTGAGCAACGTGATGAAAATTCTGGGGTGTATTAACAAAAGTGCTCTGTGTAAGACATGGAAGAAGCTTGCTCTTTTTGGTTTGCTAGAGATGCCACAACATCAATATCAGAGCTCATGTAATGGCTAACATCTGGTACCTATGACGGCCCAGAAAGATGCATTCTGGGATATCTTCAGTAAATCCAGAAACGAAAACAATTTTAGGGCTTTATGAAATTCCAAAAATTAAAAAACTGTGCGCTGAATGTCCCTCAAAGCCTGGAGAAATTGTTTTTGTGTTAATTCTATGCACATTTCTTGATTTACTCAAATTTTTATTTTAGCTTTCCATTTCACCTTTAAAGCATAAATACAACAGCATATATAGCAGTGGTTCCCAACTTTTTTGTCTTGAGGGCCACAGATACCATTTTTACAACCCTGAAGGGCCACCAGTCTCCACCAGCAGCCCTTCTCCCCCTCCCCCACTGAAGCCAGATGGAAGTTCAGCAAGGAGGTTGCCTCCTTGCTGATCTCCCATCCCCCTGGCTGCAGCAGGGAAACCTTACCATCCTGTAACCCTGTGCGCTCCACCTGGGTCTCTAGGCAGTGGCTCCCTTTTGCTGCCAGGGGGACGGGAGATCAGTATCCCCTCCCTCTGGCTCCAACAGGGACCCCAGCACCTAGTGACCCAGGCAGAGAGCTTTGCCATGCTCTCTGCTACAGCCAGGAGAAGGGGAGCGCTGACCTCCCATCCCCTTGGCTGCAGCAAGTAGCCTGCACTGGTCTTGTAGCCCCACGGCAACGTGCTCTGCCTAGGTTCTTAGGCAGCAGCTCCCTTCTGCAGCCAGCAGAAGGGGAGTGGCGAGCTACTTTGAAAGACCCCATGGGCCACAGGTTGGGAACCACTAATATATAGTAACAAATTATATACATGTACCGTGGCCAAATTGCAATAGTTTTAGGAAACAAAGTTTTGGATTTTCCCAGTTACGCACCTATAATCTGATTAACACCACATTACTTTTGCTATTGCTATGACATCGTTATTAATAATGTTGTAATTATGCATAGTGTCCATATCACTGATGTATTTAGGTACATTTTATACCATGCAAGACAAAATTAATCATTACAAGAATGGGGAGCCTATTCCCTGTGCTTCTCCACAGAAACTGTCTCAGCTTCCATGAAAGGATCCAAGATGGTGGACAACAGGAAGCAGATTAAATTAAAAAATCCAGAGATTGTAGTTAAAGGAAAGCCTGGAGAAAGAGGTGCATTTTATATGCCATTCTGAGAGGAGGGCCTACCACTGAGAATGCCTTGCTTCAAATTTCCTCAAGCTTCACTTTAAGAATATCTAGTTAAAATGTGTCTATATAATATTCCTATTTCCTTGGCAGTTCATTTAAAATAAAAGAAAAGGAGAATGCATGTATGACTATTCAAATGTACAATCAAAAAATGATTCAGCCCTTTAAGGAAAAGTCTTGATGCATCAAGAGCCATCCTGCATCCACCAGTTCCAATGCTTTAACACATGTAGAATTACCAGGACCGCTTGACACACTGAGAGATAAAGTATTGAAAGAACAATCACCTAAAACGTGCTCTTATTTCAGTGTGTCATGTTCCAGGTAAACCACATGCATGATCAGCACAATATCAGTGTGTTATTAAAGGAGATCATACATGAATCCTGCCATAGAAACATTTGTGTTATTAAACTGAAGGGGTGGGAGTGAAATCAGCATGTCCACTTAAGAATTGAAAGAGACTGTGCCCAAGTATTCAAACTAACTAGTTTATGAACTCTTAAATTTGTTATTAAAAAAAACCTCAGAAGCACGAAGAAGTGAATAAGAATGTGGATGGGGAAGCATTGCTATATTAGTAATGGTTGAAGTAAATAGGTTATTTGCTCAATGAACTTAGTACCCTAAACATTTTATAGTATAAATTATTAAAACCGTCTCTGGTCATTTATAATAGGTTTCAAATAAAATCTGCATAAAACATTAAACTAGTTATTAGTTTTATATCAAGAGTAATATTACAATGCTTTCTCCCTCTCAGCATCCTACAAAGGCTATGTGTTTGAAAGGGAAATCCCTTGAACAGATCTCTTCTTTCTAATTTTTGCCCATTATGTACCTCCAAAGCCAAGGCTGTCTTGTCGTAGGCATTAGGGACTCGCTTCTGGATAACCCGGGCATAAATAGGGCCATTCTGAAGGTTAGGGAGCGGAGTGTTGATGCTGGGTTGGGCATAAGGCCCTGGCTCCGGCCCACCCAATGGCTGTGGGTGGGAACTATCCTGGTTACCTCCAATCAGAGTAGATACTGAAGCAGAGGAAGGTCTATACTTCTCGACGTAAGGAACAGGTATCATTCCCCTCTTTCCATCGCTGTCCTCTGCATTCCACCATTGCTCTTCAGGCTTATCCCGTATTCTCAATATGTCTCCTTTCTTAAATGGAAGATCTTCCTCATCATTTCCATTAAAGTCAAAGATAGCTCGCACATACTCAGCTTCTTCCTGCCTCAGGATAATGCCACTATTCTGCCTGGATTTGGAAACAGGTTCTATCAAGGTTGTAGTGTCCAAATAGTGTATTTTGTAGAATTCCAGTAAAGATGGCAATGAATCAAACTCTTGGTCACCTATTCGGAATCTGGAGGGATTCAACCCTAAAAGAAAAAAGACAACGCATTATTAAAGATAATATAATAAAAATGTGACAAGTTGAGATTTATTCTCTATGAAAATTATTGATGTTTATAGATGAACAATTTGATGCAGAATTAGGCACTATACTTCAGGGCAATGTTCTTCATTGTATCTAACCTTTGTACAATGCCCTTTCCATGTCCTATTTCTTTTAATAATCAAAATCCCTTCCACTTTTTCATAGTTAGTGATTCTTATATATGCATACATGAAAGAAAACTGAACTTTTCAGTTTGGTTTGTTAGAATAGTGAAGTGACAAGTATCCTGTACCTTTCAGGATGGAGAGAGAGAGTGTGGACCTTATTCAGAAAGAATGGGAACTTATTGATAAAAGTTAAGTTTGTCAAGCAAGGAAGGTGGGGTTAGGCAGACTAGAAGTAATCATAGCAGTGTGCCAGTTCTGCTATACTTAAGGTTTAGACCAACTTTCTGTTCAAAGCTCAACTCTAAGTGCTTGACTCCAGTAAATTTAACAACCACTTAATACCCTTTTATGCCACCTAAACCTATACTTTCCCTTACCCATCACCATTAAATCCATTGACTGCTCTCATATCCCACCTCACTACTGACCCCAAGACAACCCCAGTGCCCTGCTACTGACACAACCTACACAAGTCTCTATTAAAATGATGCAGACTGGAACCTCAAGGTACGCATTCACCTCTTTTCCTTTGATCCCACAAATGGGGGCTCAGAGCCAGATACCCTCATATCACAATCACACCTCTGACATTCCTCAAACAAATCCACAGATCTCCTCATATCATAAATGCACTTGTATCAATCAGCCCAACCTACTGCTTCCACTATTCAGTACATCTACACCTAACATGATGAAAGCAACTGGCCTCCATGCACACAATTGCCAAGGGCTTTTGCCAGCTCCTGGAGGCAGAGTTAAGGTTGCATGGGCATTTACCTTAACTTTGTATTTTCTGGTATTCGGAAGTTGATGTTTTGCCGAAATTGATGTTCTCAAAGGGCATAAGCTATCACCGGACAACCTTAACTCTGTGTTAATGAAGATTTTTGTTATTTAGTAAGTATCTGATTTTTACTTCCAAGTTTATTCTCAAGGAAGTGATGGAGTTTTGTTTCTTACTTGTGTGTGTCTTCGACCCACCACATCAATAAACTTAGCCACATTCAGCTTTTCACTTGGGATTGTAAATGATTTTAATTTCCAAAGTATAAAACATCTGTGTATTTAACATAGCATGAATTTTAGGTACAATCCCAAGAAAGAAGTGTGCAGCTTTTTTAGCCCTCTTCTCTTTATAGCATCACTGTCCTGAATGTCACATCAAGATAACAATGTTGCAGTTATTGTCAGTTACTGGTAGTAATAGTAGTTGGTCAAAAAACACACTAAGACAGGGGTATCAAACATACGGCCCGCGGGCCGCATGTGGCCCGCAAACCTTTTTGATCTGGCCCGCATGCTGTCGTCGAAAGTTGCAGTTTATTTCGCGGTGGGCCCTGGCTGCATTGCCATTTTAAGTGATTTCCCTTCGGATGGCATTGCCACTTTAAGAGAGTCTTAAAGCGGCAATACCTTCCTCCACAGAATCCTGCCGCGGAAAAGCGGGAGACGCCCTGAATTTTTCGGCGGCAGGTGTTGCCTAGAAATCCCTTTGCAGTCAGGGCCCACCGTCCCGCCGCGGAAAAGTGGGAAGTGGCCCGAATTTTTCGTTGGAGGACATTGCATGGCCCCTGCTAATTGGAGTTTATGTGAATTTTGTCAATCGAGTTTGACACCCCTGCACCAAGAGGATGTTTGAAGACAGATACTAAACACTACAAAGAGTTTTTAGCAGCTTGGCTTTGGAGCCAACCCAAATTAGGCTATTCCTTCTTTTTTAAGTGTAGTTTTTATAAAAGTCAAACACACATTTTATAAAAATCAATTTAGCAATACACATTTCCAAAATATGTTCCACAAGTGCATTAACCTTTTACTTCTAATTTCTCCTATCATAACTCACCTTCTTCATATTTGTCAAATGCATCAAAAGATATTAAATGAAATAAATCATATCCCATATTACTATACATAATGAATGATATACAATTGATGAACTGCCAGTCTTGGTTTGAGTTGTCCAACTGTCCATTTCTCTCTCTCTCTTTTTTTTTTTTGGTTTTCAGTTCTTCAGTTTATTTGGAAAACCGTCTAATATTCCATTTCCACCACATGCCACATACCGTATAACCAGCTGTTGTGGTAGGAATGGAGGCAAAAAAATTCACACAAGTAATGATGAAGGGTAAGGGAGGACACAGTCATACTTCAAACTATTACTCTAGTCCATTCACCTTCTATTAAGAAAGAGCTGTTTACATCGTAAATCTGTTTCTCCAAAGAAGATCTCTAACAGAACAGATCTCTTATTCCTGGGCTTTAGCTCCTTAGTGCAAGGCTAGAAGAATTCCCCATAGCTCTTAAGCCACAGTGGTTCCCTGGTTCAGACTGACTTCCTGAATGTTCCAAGTAGTTCCATCAACTGCGGAGATAATGCTCCCAGAAAGAAAAGCTGATTCAAGAGGAATAAAAAAAATTTTTGTTAAGAGAAAAGGTATATAAAAGAAGTATCTCTCAGAATTCTGGGATGAGGTGGATGTGATGAGAGAATCCACCTAGATAATATCTTCAGAGAAGCAAAATTATAACTTAAGTCAGTCCAGGATTCACATTTCAGCAGACTAAGCAGCCCAAGAGATGTCCACAAGGGAATGTAAGCAAATGAGCAGAAACAACATGACCAATGCCAGCAGGGCAAAGAGGAAAAAAAGAATTAAGATACCTCTCAAAACTCTTAAGTTACAACAGAAAATCATAAGTATAAAATGGCTAACTGAGAGTAATGGACATCCCACCAAAAAAGGTTTGGTTTGTTATAGGTGATGAGAGTTTAGCCTTCCTTACCTTATAAACAAAGTATGGAAAATAAAGAATCAATAAAGAGGATTCCTTCTTGTAAGCCACATCCAAACAACAGTGTTTTGTAAAGAGAGAGACATGTAGCTGATTTGCAGATATCTGTGATTTAAAAACAACAACAAAAAAACCCTAGCAAGCTGGCGCCTGGATATGCTGTTCTAATTTCAGGCCAACCAGGTCACAGTAGTATGAAATGCAATCAGACATCTAGTTAGACACGATTCTCTGGAGTGTTGGTGTCAAATGAAGCAAAAATTGTGTTGATTGTCTAATCACATTAGTCCTCCCAGGGACCTTTTAAGATCAAGCAAATGGAGAAAGGTCTCTCTGGAATGAGCAGGCAGGAGTGGGAAGAACATTGGCAAGCCAATAGTATCATTAGTGTGGAACTCCAAATACCACACTGGAGAGAACACAGGAATGAATCTGCAGCACCACTTTATCTCACCAAACACTGGTATAAGGTGACTCGGTCATTAGGCCAAAGTCATTGCCACTATCAAAATGACCATGTAAAGAACTTAAGATCATAGGAAATGAGTGGTTCAAAAGGAACTTTGATAAGTTTTGTCAGGGTCACATTAATATTCCATGACTAAGGGATTTTTAATGGGGGTGGGGTTGAAAGAGGACAATAAACTGAAATAGATGTGACAGATTGACAATATTCTGCATTATCTCGAACAAACTTTAATTTTATGGAATTAAAATAAAATTTACTGAATTAATTTAAAACTCACTGAATTACAGTTAATATCTTTGGGATATATTGTACTAAAATGCAATTTTGTGTGTTGTTGTGACAGTGTATGTATCTTCTCTAGTAGGGAGCAGAGATGGTAATGAATTTCCTCCATTATCAACCCTTGGAAGTCACCCTGCCCCAGAGAGATAGGCATATAGTAGTTTAAACTGGGACCAACAGACAAAGAAAGGGTTTGTGGATAAATAGCCTGGTTTTAAACTGACTCATAGGCTTTTTCCTGATCCAGCAAATGGACAGGATCTCTGGTCCACGGAGGGCCCCAATCCATTGGGTAGGACTGGAAGGCCTGAGCCTACCAGATTCCATGTTAGAGTTGCGTCGGTTTCTTTATTATTTAATATGTTTTCTCTGTAATGCCTTTTACCTAAAGAATAAAGTAGGCTTGCATAGAAAGAACTGTGTAGAACTTATGACGGTAGCAATTACACCTGTTAAACGTCTCTGAAAAGAAAGAAAGCAGGTATCCTTGGGCAAACTGTCTGTATTGGGAAATACACAGTGAATGCAAGGAACTGTGCGGCCTGGAAATACCCATCCTGCTCCTTCTGACTAGGGTATCCACCCAAGACAAATAACAGCTGGGGAGCTGGAAGCCTAAGAGGATGCTCTTCCTGGGGCCACTAAGAGAAAATACAGGGGCAGTTGCCCTGAACTTTATGAACCTTATGACAAAAATCTGCAGAGTCTAACTTCTGCTAGGGCACAATAAACTGAAATAGCTGCCAAACTTATCTAGATAGAATTAATTTTTAAGTTGTACTCAAACAGATAGAGGACAGTCAAGTATTTTTGCACGGGACAAGTAAAAGGAACCAACTGGACCTGACTGTACACAGGCAAACCTTTTCATCTCAAGCTATAGATGGATCCCAGGACATAAGCCACCTGCTTGGAGAGCCCATTCTTACGGATTGCTATCCTTTCTAGCCAAACTAAACAGAAGGCTTCCAAGCTGGGATAGAACAATGTGCCCTGTTGAAGTGATAATATAAGGCCAAACTCTCAGCACAATGACATCAGATTTGGCCACCTGCAACAGAGTTAACAACTATGGGCGGGGAGGGGGGGGGAAGGGGACGACAACTGATGACTATTTGGATGAAACCTTTGTCACCCCTAGGGAGACACTGGTCAGGAACTCAAAAGTTCTGGGTTCAATTCCTGTTTCTGCCAGTCTCCCTTTGTGACACTGGCTAAATGACAAACATTCTGGGACAGATTCTGGCATCCTTAAGGTAAGGTCTATGCTACAAACTTTGGTTGACACAAGTTATGTCGGCATAAAGCCACTGCACTTAGCATATCGCCTGTGCATGCACATACTTGGTTTCTTGCATCGGCGCTGCACGTACTTACCAGGTGTTTGTGTCGATATAGTGCATGGTGCACCATAGGTAGGTATCCCAGTGTGAAACTTGCCTTTGTCCAACACACAGTCTTTTAGGAAATTGGGAAGCAGAAGTTGCACGGGTAACTAGGAGCAAGGGGTCAAATTCCCATCATGCAACTTCCTCCATCCCATAATGCCATCCATATCCCATAATTTTTGCACTTTAAAAAAAAAATCCCACAAAGTCCTGCCGCACTTCTCACTGTCCGTCATCTCTGACAGAAGCATGAAGCCCACACAGCTCTGCACTATTGTCATGACTGTTGCATGCAGAGGATGAGTGATCCTCTGGTATTTGCAGAGCCGCATTAAGAACTTCAGCAGTGGGGAACATGAAGATTTTGTAGAGGGCAGTTTGCTGTAGTACATAGCAAAAAGCCAATTCAAGGATGCAGCTGCAGACAGTGGAGCACTGCTTCTGGGCCCAAGAAAAAAGCCCTGACTGGGATCACATCATAATGTAGGTTTGGGACAATGAGCAGTGGCTGCAGAACTTTCAGCTATGCAACTGGGGGAGGCCTTGAAGGAGCACTTTAACAGATCGCCTAAGAACCCCCAAAACATCAATGCCAAGTAGAGCACAGTTCACCATACCATATTACTATGGCTATGTCTACATTGACGGTGGCAAAGTCACCACTGTCAGATCGACTTCTCTGGATCGACTGAGCGGTCAGTGAAGACCACCGCTCAGTCGATCCAGAAATCAATGTATTAAGACCACCTTCTCAAGTGTGTAGCGCTGCATCGACGGGAACACAGTTCCCATCGGTGCAGTGCAGTAAAGACGGTGTGCAGAACAGAAGCAGAGAAGTCGACGGGAGTTATGCAAGTTTTTTGTGTAGCTTGCGTAACTCCAGTTGACTGCTGCCGAATCTCTGCGGTAAGTGTAGACAAGCCCTTAGGAATTGTGTGATACTTGATGTACATTTATGAATATAACACTATTTGTTAATGGACCTATTAATTTTCCAGTGTTTGTTATACATTTACAACTATTACACTGTGTTTTTCTCACTGATCCTATGAGTTTTGTCCCCCTGGCACAACAAGTGCTTTCAGTAGCACTAGGCATTCTGCAGCAAATGTTGTGAAGTAATAAAGATTAATTATTTACCAAAAATGGATTTTTATTGGAGTACCAAAACCAGTATAAAAATGTGCAATTAAAAAACAAATACAATAAAAACTTCTTAAATAAATTAACAGAACATTCATGTCCTTTTCAGTTAATTTTGCCTACACATACATCAACTGTGGCTCTTCACCATGTATGTGAAACTATGGCTCTCCTTATTGTCTCTCGGCGTGGAGTGGTAAGGGGTACAGATGTATCCCCTAATGCCATGTGAATGTTGGAGGGTGCTAAAATGTAGTTCTCCATTGACTGCAAAGGGAGGTGACCCCGTGATTGCTGAACCTGTAGGTCAAAAAGAGTCTGCAGCATGTGTTTGTGCTGATGGAGAAGCCCCATTATGTCCTGGTACATCTTTCTCCTGTCTGCTCTTTCCTGCTCTATACTGCCTTCAATATTCACCCTCCAGGGCCTCTTTTCATGGTTCAATGCAGCACTGGCTTGCAGGATCTCTCTGCACAGATCCTTTCATATCCTCTTCTTTCTCCTCCTTATTATGGTCAGGTGTTCCACGGGTGTGGAGATGGGAACCCTCAATGCCACAACAGCAGCAGCTACAGATAAAACACGCAGAGGTATTCTATGTATAGCACAAGGAAAAGCAAAAGTAAAGTTTCAGAACTTCCTTCCCTTGACTCCCCTAAAGTTTTGAACAAGACACAGTTATTGACACTTCAGCCTGGTACTGCCTGTGCACAGCATTGCTCTCCAGTCCCAGCCATAGTGAGTATGGCTGATCAGAGGCATTGAGGGGGAAAGGGGAAGAGGAATTTGGTTGCACAAGCCCTTGATGCCCTGCACTCGTGCCCATACAAACAGCAATAAGCATTGGAACTATTTTCCACAGATGGTGGTGATTTTAGCTGATATCTCACTCCTGAGATAACAAAGGCACAGATAGCACAGCTGCTGCTGGCATCCCAAAGCCGCCTGGCCCCATATTCTGTTTACTGAAATGGTGCTTGCCAAGTCATCGTGGACTGGCATAGGAAAGTATCCCACCACAGAGTTAGAAATAAGGCTTACATCCCTAGAAACCTTCATGAGAGGATTGCTGAGCACCTCCACAGAAGTTTCATCGAGATCTCTCAGGAAAATTTAAGGAACATCCGTGTATATAAACAAACTGCTCTGCAAGCAGCTCTCCTCTCCCACTAAATCTACAGGGGAATGACCAGCAAATAACAGCTCTACCTCTCTTTTTGGCAATTATGACTTCTAGTATGAGTAAATTAATGAAGAGTTGCTATGTGGGTCCTGTTACATTAGGCACCATTTGTACATTTAAACATTGTATGGGAAATGCATTCACACACTTACCTGAGGTTCCTTCCCCTGCATCAGATCCACCTGTGCTCAGTGGCTGGGACTGACTAGATTGCAGTGGAGTCTCTTACAGATCCTGGCTTATTGCATAGCTAGACCCTCAGGTGACATGTCCCCATCCTCCTTGCTGTTCACAGCATGGGTCTATGTCTCTGGATCCACAGTGGTATCCACAGTACTCTGCAGTGTGCTGGTGGGTCTCCACCAAGTGTGACATGGAGCTCATTGTAAAAGTGGCAGGTCTACAGCTTGCCACCAAATCAACTGTTGGCCTCCCTGGCCTTCTGATATGCCTGCCACAGTTCCTTGGCTCTCACATGGCACTGCTCTCATATCCCTTTTCCTGTATTCCCTGTGCAATCTGCTCACAGATATCCACGTTTCTACATATGCTCCGTAGCTGTGCCTGCACAGCCTCTTCTTCCCACAGGCCCCAAAGATCCAATACCTCCTGTCTACTTCAGGTAGGAACACATCTGGAACCTGGGCAGTTGCACACAACACGGCAAGGTGTGTTCGCCAAACTGGGCAATCAGGAAAATGCATTTAAAAAAATAAGCAGGGTGGCTTCCATTCTCTGTGGTCCCTGGGCAGTGGAGTTCACAACTATGTCTCGAGTGGTCAGTGCCATGCATTGTGGGACAGTTGCTAGAGGACAGTCTACACTTGCACTACGTTCACCACAGTAGGTTGACCAGGGCTTAACGCCGTTCAGGGAGGTAGTTTTACTGTATCATTGTACTGGGGCCTTTACTCGATGGGAGACCAATTTGAGCAAAGACACGTGGATAACTAGGTTGACGCTAGGCTACTTACATCGACTTAACTTTGTATTGTAGACCAGGACTCTCTCACACTGGGTATCACCTAACTCCAGGAGTGGCCCCCTCTAAAATCACTGGGGGGAATAGAAGGTGGAAGAACTGTATCCTGTAAAGCAGTGATTCTAAGGATGTGTCTTCACAGCAGCTAGCTTGAGTTATAAATCTAGTGTTACCCCAACTCCTGTGCACACACAAAAATCTCTAGCTCAAGTTAAGTGGTGCTTTAAACTCCAGCTAGAAGGCCTTTTGAGGTGGGTTAATGCTCCAGTGAGGCTGATGCTGGAGCTAGTAATGCAGTAGGGATACAAGAGCCTCAATTACAACAATTCATCAGCCACTAATCCAACACACTGTGCTACTAATCAAATCACTCTGTGTAACTCCAGTATTGTTTTGAAGCCATGGCTGCAATAACTCAAGTAGTACTAATTCAAGATAACTGATGTGAAGACAAGCTCTAAGAGGATATTAAGGTTACTGTAGATAACCAAGAGAACATTAGCTCCCAGTAAAATACTGTGGCTAACATGACCCTTGAATGCATAAACAGGAAAATATAGAGTAGAAAAGAAGAGATAATACCTTTGCATACTGCTCTGGTGAGAACACTACCAGAATATTGTGTCCTGTTCTGTCGCCTGCACTTTCAAAATTATGTTGAAAAACTAGAGAAGAATCAGAGGAAAACTACAAAAATGTGACATCTGAAAAACACTCTTTACAATGAGAAACTTAAGCAGCCCAATCTGGTTAGCTTATCAACAAATAATAGATGGGGATCATATTGCTTCCTAAATATCTACAAATGGAGAGGACTTACCAGACATTCAGAGGCTCTTAAATTGTAGCAAAAAAAAGGTCATAACAAGACCCAATGGATGAAAGTCAGAATTAGAAAAAAAACGGTTGGAAAAACGCAGCTTTTAAAAAATGAGTTAAATAATCATAACATTGCCCCAAGATAAGTGGTAAATTCTCCATAATTTGGAATCTGTAAAGTAAGAATTCTCTAGTTTAACCACAAGTTATAGAGCTTGATAGAGTTCACTTACATAGTAGGGAAGAATAATTCCCTTCAATAATAGGTCTTATTAGGTCAAGTTCTGTGCCCATGTTATACATGTAATCAGATTAGATGAACATAGGAGTCCCTCTCTGGCCTTAAAAAAAATCTATTAAGCTTTTAAGTGTTTATCACACTTTTTACTATCTCACAGAGGTTGTAGTGAGGATAAATCGATGTGTGAGATATTCTGATATTGTAGCAAGCAACAAGAACACATTATAACAGCAAGGGACCCATTTATTTGGGGAGATAAAACCATTATCTTCAGGGTCTGTTCCTCCACGAGCCAGTTCCAGTAGTACATCGCCTTCATCTTCTTGTGGAACAATACTAAGGGAGGGAAGAATATGGGGGATGGGGTGTCAGGCGACCAAGGTAAGCTTGCTGTCGAAGGATACAGCTCTTGGAAAAAGTTCCAGCATGAAGCTTGGAGAATGATTTTCTCCACTTCCCCCGCCACCTCCAATCCAGTGCAACCAAAGAGTAGCTGTCTAGCTTCCTCCTCTCATACCTCAATCAGCAGAACTGTCCCCCACCTCCTTCAGATGGCTTATTTGGGCAAGACATACAAAAGCCTGAATTTTTTCTTAACTAGTTATGGTGTCTCAACTTGGCCTCTGCCCTGTTCTGCTCATGAGGACAGAGCAGCAATCCAAACTGCTGCCTTTGATCAGGAAGCGGAGACTAAAGATAAAAAATTATCTAGAATTTAACAATTTATATATTTTGGGGGAGGGATGAGAGATTTTATGTGGGGAAAGGTGTTCAAGTAATCTAAGCACAGGTCACAGCCAGAGACCATTCAACTCATATCTCAACTCTGAGGCTAATTCCCTTTCTGACAATGGACAAATCACTTCTGGGTCAGTATCCTGATTTTACAGAGGGGGAAATTACTCACACGAGGAATTTGGGAAAGATTTTTTTTTTTTTTGGTAACACTTCCTAAGTGTGGAAACCTCTTTTGCAGGTAAAATACTTACCATTTCAATTCATTTTCAGAGCGCAGTCAGGAGGCATAACCACGCTTAAAGCAAACCATTCTGTTTCTTTAGATTTTATATCATTCAACATTGCTATAGTTAAGGTTAAGAACATCTTTCTGTTTGAAGAATGACAAGTTCTAAAATCCATGATTGCTTGGACTGCCTTGAAATTTGGTGTGCCTCCTGGAAGAACAGGATAGGGTTAATGATCCAAATTCAGGGTCATATGAGCAAGAGGTTCCTGAGACACAGTCCCCAAGTGAGTGGGACTGGAACAAAAGGCAGAAGAAAAAAAAAAAAACTAAAACCCACAGCAGGTTTTCTTCAAGGTTGATAAATTCTACCAATTTTTAATTTTTTTTTTTTTTGCCCAGAGTTGGGGATCAAACCAGTGAATGCTCCTGGCACAATGGTCTCAATCACTCTACACTTACTCCAGCTAGTGCATGGCACTCACTACCCTTTGGGTGAGTAAAATTTAAATTATTCAAGAAAGAGTTCAAACTTTTAAATAGGCACAAACTAACTTTCCTAAAGTTCATGCATCCAATGGATTACATTCTACATATACAGACAGAGTAATCAAGAGGCTTTTTAGTCTGCCAATTTTATCTGCAGCTGGATGGCTGAAGGGAACAAATAGCAGCCAGTGAAGCTGACCTACACCCAACCAGTGTCAGTTCAAACCTGACCTCTCCCAGAAATCTGAAAAAGAGCTGTAAGCATGTTGTTAATATCTGTGTACCGAGGGGCTATTTTAAGGAAATATAGTTTTGAGTACAGCAGATAATTCAGAAGATGATGAAACTAATAAGCGGCAAAAAAACAAACAAAACAAAAAAAACCCACCAAAAACCAAAAAACTGTTAGTGCAGAGTTAAGGTTGTCTGATAATAGCTCATGCTCTTCCAGAATGTAAAGTTCAGCAAAACCTAAACTTGTGAAAACTAGGAAATACAGTTAAGAGTCAAGGTACAGCCCATACAACCTTAACTCTGTCTCCTTGGATCTGGCATGAACCACTGGGAATTATCTGCATGAACTCCAGCTGCATTCACTATGTTAGATGTAGCTGTGTTCAATGTGGAAGAATTAGTTGGAGTAGCTTGGAAGAGCTGTGATTGTGATATAAGGTGATCTGTGGGTTGGTGGCCCTCTGAGGGAGGGTGTGCGAGAGCCTCTGTCTCTGACCCCAGTGTCTGTGATCAAAGGAAAGAGGTGCATGTGTTCATTGAGAGATCCAGTGTCCTTCATTTCAGCACTGTACTGTGTAGGTTGTGTCAGCAGTGGTGCACAGAGGTCGTCTTGCCTTGCAATGGGGATATCAACAGTTCAGTGAGAGATGAGTGTGGTCTGTGGGTTTAATGAAAGGTAGGTGAAAGTAGAGTGTTTGATGATAGTGTGTGTATAAATATGAAGGGGTTGAAGGAGCTGTAAGATTTAATAGATGTGGTGTTCTTTCTGTATACAAGTGTGGGGAGCTCCTGTTCAGTACATGGCAAAGGCAGGGTACAAGTATGGGAGTGTACGGTAACTCTGTATTTCCTCATTTTCACAAGTTTGAGTTTTCCTTAACTTGATGTTCTGGAGGGCCACCAGCTATCACTGTGTTAATGAAGTTTGCCATTTAAAATTTCCTTAAAAAATAAAACTGAAAAAGAGAAATGACAGCAGTCATTTAGGCACTTAATTATCATGTAGGTGTGCAGTTCTGTCAGACACTGGGATGTGCTACAGACCACCGGAATCTGATCTGGACATGAATAGAGACCACTTTAATGCTTTTAATGAAGTAAATACTGATGGGAATTTTGTGATTATGGGAGACTAACTTCCCAGATATAGACTGGAGGACAAGTGCTAGTAGTAATAATAGGGCCCAGATTTTCCTGAATGTGATAGCTGACGGATTCCTTCACCAAATAGTTACTGAACCAACAAAAGAGTATGCCATTTTAGATTTGGTATTGGTGAGTAGTGAGGATCTCACAGAAGAACTGGTTGTAGGGGACAACCTTGGTTCAAGTGATCATGAGCTAATTCTGTTCAAACTAAATGGAAGGATAAACAAATATAGATCTGTGACTAGAGTCTGACTTCAAAAGGGCTAACTTTAAAAAATTAAGGGAATTAGTTGGGGAAGTGGACTGGACTGAAGAACTCATGACTCTAAAGGCTGAGGAGGCTTGGAATTACTTCAAGTCAATGTTGCAGGAACTCTCTGAAGTCTGCATCCCAAGGAAGGGGAAAAAATTCATAGGCAAGAGTTGTAGACCAAGCTGGATGAGCAAGCATCTCAGACAGGCGATTAAGAGAAAGCCTACAAGGAGTGGAAGATGGGAGGGATCAGCAAGGAAAGCTACTTCTTGGAGTTCAGAACATATAGGGATAAAGTGAGAAATGCCAAAAGCCAAGTAGAGTTGGACCTGGCAAAGGGAATGAAAACCAACAGTAAAAGGTTCTATGGCCATATAAATAGGAAAAAAAACAAAGAAAGAAGGACCGCTAAGCACTGAGGATGGGGAAGAGGTTTGGATAATCTAGGCATGGCCCAATATCTAAACAAATACTTTGCCTTAGTTTTTAAGGCTAATGAAGACCTTAGACATAGTGGCAGGGTGGCTAATGGGAATGAGGATATGGAGGTAGAAATTACCACATCTGAGGTAGAAGCCAAACTCGAACAGCTTAATGGGACTAAATCAGGGGGCCCAGATTATCTCTATCCAAGAATATTAAAGGAACTAGCACATGAAATTGCAAAGCCATTATCAAGGATTTTTAATGAATCTGTAAACACAGGGGTTGTATCGCATGACTGGAGAATTGCTAACATAGTTCCTATTTTTTAGAAAGGGAAAAAAAAATGATCCAGGTAACTACAGGCCTGTTAGTTTGACTTCAGTAGTATGCAAAGTCTTGGAAAAAATTTTGAAAGAGAAAGTCGTTAAGTACATCAAAGTTAACGGTAATTGGAACAAAATACAACATGGCTTTACAAAAGGAAGGTTGTGCCAGACCAATCTGATCTCCTTTTTTGAGAAGATAACAGATTTTTTAGACAAAGGGAATGCAGTGGATCTAATTTACCTAGATTTCAATAAGGCATTTGATACAGTTCCACAGGGGAATTATTAGTTAAATTTGAAAAGATAGGGATTAATATGAAAATTGAAAGGTGGATAAAGAACTGGTTAAAGGGGAGACTACAACGGATCATATTGAAAGGTGAACTGTCAGGCTGGAGGCAGGTTACTATTGGAGCTCCTCAGGGATTGGTTTTAGGACCAATCTTATTTAACCTTTTTATTACTGACCCTGGCACAAAAAGTGGGAATGAGCTAATAAAGATTGCGGATGACAACAAACTGGGAGATATTGCCAATGCAGAGAAGGATCGGGATATCACACAAGAAGATCTGGATGACCTTGTAAACTGGAGTAATAAAAATAGGATGAAATTTAATAGTGTAAAGTACAAGGTCATGCATTTAGGGACTAATAAGAATTTTTGCTATAAGCTGGGGACACATCAGTTGGAAGTGACAGAGGAGGGAGGAGAAGGACCTGGGTGTATTGGTTGATCACAGGATGACTATGAGCCACCAATGTGATGTGGCCGTGAAAAAAGCTAATGCAGTCTTAGGATGCATCAGATGAGGTATTTCCAGTAGAGATAGGGAGGTATTAGTACTATTATACAAGGCTGTGGTGAGACCTCATCTAGACTATTGTGTGCAGTTCTAGTCCCCCATGTTTAAGAAAGATGAATTCAAACTGGAACAGGTGCAGAGAAGAGCTACTAGGATGATCCACAGAATGGAAAACCTGCCTTATGAGAGGAGACTCAAAGAGCTTGGCTTGTTTAGCCTAACCAAAAGAAGGTTGAGGGGAGATACGATTGCTGTCTATAAATACATCAGAGAGAGAAATACCAGGAAGGGAGAGGAATTCTTTAAGATCAGCGCCAATATGGACACAAGGACAAATGGATATAAATTGCCCATCAGGAAGTTTAGACTTGAAATTAGACAAAGATTTCTAACCATCAGAGGAGGGAAGTTCTGGAATAGCCTTCCAAGGGAGCAGTGGGGGCAAAAAACCTATGGGACAGCCTAATTTGGCAATTAAATGATTACTGACTACTAGCGGTAAATATGCCAATGGCCTGTGTTGAGACATTTGATGTGGTGGGTTCTGAGTTACTACAAAGAATTCTTTCTTGGGTGTCTGGCTGGTGAGTTTTGCCCACATGCTCAGGGTTTAGCTGATCGCCATATTTGGGGTCGGGAAAGAATTTTCCCCCAGGGCAGATTGGCAGAGGCCCTGGGGGTTTTTCACTTTCCTTGTAGCATGGAGCACGGGTCACTTGCTGGTGGATTCTCTGTATCTTGAAGTCTTGAAACCATGATTTGAGGACCTCAATAACTCAGTCATTGGTTAGGGTTTTATTACAGAAGTGGGTGGGTGAGGTTCTGTGGCCTGCATTGTGCAGGAGGTCAGACTAGATCAGAGGTTCCCAACCTTTTTGGCTCGAGGGTCACAAATATAATTTTTACAACCCTGAAGGACCACCATCCTATCAATTCATAATGGTGTATATGTCAATACATTTTTTAAGGACTACAAATCACTACATATTTAAAGTAAACATTTTGATGCTGCTGTGCTCATTTTTACATTCACTATTTTACACCTACAAATTATTCAGCGTATATCACACACTCACAGACAAAGCACTAGTGTAGGTGAGTGACTGTCACTACAAACTGAAGCACATGGCCTGGCAACTAAGTCACGGTGGGTGGCCTGTTAACTGCAGGCCAAACTGGAAGGGACTGATTTTTAGAGTCCTGTCCCTCCTCAAGCATGGTGGGTCCTGGCTGCTCCGCCAGCAGCTCCCCACCCACTGCAGCCAGACAGAAAGTGTTCAGCAAGGAGGCTACCTTGCTGATCTCCCATCCCCCTGGCTGCAGCAGGGAAACCACGTGTGCCCTGTAGCCCCATGTGCTCTGTCTGGGTCCTTAAGCAGAGGCTCCATTCTGCGGCCAGCGGGAGAGGAGTGGCGGGCCACTTTGAAAGACCCCGGCCACTGGTTGGGAACCACTGGACTAGATGATCATACTGGTCCCTTCTGACCTTAAAGTCTATGAGTCTATTAACTTAGCTGATACCTGTTCTTAGCTCTGCATTCAGAAGGACAGTACTTCCCCAGATCCTGGATCACTTGGGGAGCAGGAAGATGGGCTCAGGCATCCCCAGAAGGGCAAGGACCTCCAGATTCCGGGAGGGGGCAGGGAGAGAGGATCAGCCCGCCCACCCTGCCCCTGCTCCAAGGGGCAGCAGGTCCCCAGCTCCTGGCACACATACACACAAAGTTACAAGGAGGAGCTCAATATGCCTCCCTCCTCAATTCTTGGCACATTCGCATGCACACAGAGATGGGGCTGACAGAGCCCCTGCCCCTATTCTCCCCCAATCTCCCTGCAACTCATCCCATATGCTCCTTCCTCGGTGTCCCTCTCTCTCCTTCTCATGTGATCCCCCCCAAACTATCTCATCTCCCATACCACTCATCCCCATAATCCATGTCCCCTCTATGCTGTCCCAAACCCCTTTCACTCCTATTCCCACAGTCCTCCAATTTCTAAAATGCCCCTTCCCTGCCAGTAACCATCTGCATGTATAATTAAAAATAATATATATATATATTTTTTTCATTTCATTTCAGTCACCAAAAATACCCCTCCCTCTCCTGCCAAGAGAGAGATTTTAGCAATATGCCTTCCGAGGTTTTCTAGATGTCTGCCTGAAGTGAGACTCCAACTGACAGTGGCTGGGTGGATCTGTCAAAATACTAATGCTTATCATCCTCAAGCTATCCAATTGCTATGAAACTTTCAAGGCTAAAAAAACTTTTTGGAGCCTCTGCCCACAAATGCTCAGTGGAATCTGTTTGGTGCAATGCCACGCACTTCAAATGTTGATGCTCCTCATTGAAGAGCTACTCTTTGGCTAATAATGTAATTTGATTTTTCCCAAAGTGCTAGTGGATGGCATGTACTCTGTTGGGGTAACTTCCAAGTGTTTGAGACTCTGGGTTAAGCTTTATCTATGCGCAAAAACTCACTGCCTAAACATGTCTTTAGTAAGAGCTGTTGTTTTCCTGGAGGCTGTATCTCAGGAACCCCTTTTTCAAATGGCCCCAAATTTGGTTCTCTGACCAAACTCCATGCTCCCACAAGACATACAAATTTTCAAGGCAATCTGAGTAAGTATGTGGATTTTAGAAGACTTTAAAGATGGTCTTAATCTTAAGTACAGTGGAGTTGGTGCTCTGCTATAATTTTTAAAAAGAAAATAAACACATATATAAATGCATGCTGCACAGAGGATTTGGGGGCATAAGAATGTGGAGAATAAGGAACTGAGATCCAAGGCGGCAGTGAGGGGAGGGGGATAAACAAACAGGGAGGGGTGGTAGACGTGGGAAAGGAGTTGGGGGTTTAAACCAGGGAGTGGAAAAGGTGACATGGAAATGGGGGGCAGGGTGAATGGAAAGGGCACATGGCCACCCCACATTCTCCCCCCTCATGTGTGGTCTGCAGAGTCATTGCCCTCCTGGGGTGGAGGGTCCAAGCCCCTCTCCCTGCCCCCCATGCTAGGGTTGGTCATATCACCGGTCCAAAAATAATTGACTGGTCAAATAACGGTCAATATTTAAAGTACTAATTTATTAGAACAGTAACAAAAGAGTGTAAGACTTCACGGTCTCCAATAGACACAGCCTTAGAAAGATATTTATTTCTAATTACAACCAAGAAATTACTATATGATTTATTTTAACTCCAAAAAATACAAAACACAATGAAATTAAGCTTTCAATAATGAAAGAATGGTACCATGATGCAATCAAAACTGTTGGCCTCTGCATACATCAGGGCACTCTTTCCAGACTATTTGACAATATTTGATGATGGTCAAATAGCTGGTCAATTGACATTAATTGACCAGCTTGCCAAGTCAGTTCTGTGTTTGTGCCAGGAACTGGGGGTGTCTCTCTGGGGGTGTCTGAGCTGATCTCCCTGCCCTCCCATGTGTGTACTGGGATCTGGGGGTTCCAGCCCCTTTATGGGGTCTAAGCCCCCCTCCCTGCTCCACAGGGGGAAGTCAGGATCTGGGAGGACCACAATGCCATCTAACACAGGCTACACTCATTTCCCACCTAATTGCTGACAATCCCCATGACAAGATTACTCCTTGCCTCACTGCTGACACAATCTACTTAATGAAGCACTGAAATGAGGCACACTGACTTTCTCATGCACCTCTTTCCTTTGCTTACACATACAGAGGTTGGTACACCCCCCATATTGCCTTATATCACAATCGCAGCTCTGCCAAGCTGCTCCAACTAATCTCTCCACTACTCAATACAGCTATAACTACCACAGTAAATGCAGCTGGAGTGCATGCAGCTAATTCCCAGTGGTTCTTGCCAGGTGCAGGGAGACAGAGTTAAGGTTGTGCAGGCATGTACCTTATCTCTGTATTTCCTGAAGCTCCTAGTCAGTACATTTCTACTAGAATCTTTGTCCCTTTGCTCCAGTCCCTTCAGCTACATTGATATGCATTTCTTTTTTGCAAAGGAAAGGAAAGTCCTTTTGGGATCCCAATTTTTAAATTTTGTTTCCTGTCCCATTCAGAAAAGGCCTCCTCATTCTAGTGACCTTGCCTGAGGCAAAGAAGGCTGTTTGCAGTTCCCTTTATGTTCCAACGGCTACCCTGCTATCATCCAGAAGGAATAACTGAGAGTGATGCAAGACACTTCTTCCCTCCTGCAGCACTTGTAACCCCCACCTGCCTAGAATCAGAGTGTTCAACAAGAATATACATTGCAGTCAAATCATCTGTGTATATTTTGCTTCCTTCTACTCTCCCATGTACTGCTTCTCTATTACTTTCCACAGTACTTCCTTACTGGTGCCAGGAACATGAGCAGAGCAAACTAATGCAATCCTACTCACGTATAAAACAAGGATACACATCTGATTAAATTAAGGGACAGTATGTTAACAACAAATGAAAAGAAAATGGAATGCTTCAAGAGGGCACCCAGATAATCACTGGATAATTATATGTCCACTAGTAAATACTTATAGCTTTGCAAGCTGGAACTACAAGGGTAAATCAAATCTTTAGGGCATAGTATCTCTTCTCCCCTGCTAACATAAATGCACAAATGAACAGGCCCGATATAGGGTTTATTCAATTGCCTTTGAAATGTGACATTGCAAGCTAAGGAGATAGGAAAAAAGTATTTCTTGGTGATCCTTTTCAATTTCATAGAACGTGTCCCTCGTTCTCATATTAAAGGCCAGAACAAGTAATTTAGTTCTTTACTCGTTTTTGCTATACCATTCACTCGATCTCAACACATGACTCTTCTGATCCTAGTGCCTCCAACTGCTCAGGTTTTCCTTTTCCAAGCCTTTTCAGTTTTAGATAGGTCTGGAGGTGAGGCATCCAAAACAATGTGGTATAGAGAGATTTGGATCTATTGATATAAAATATTGTCTTCATTTTTTAAGAAGACATCCAAGCATGTAATGTATGCTGAAAAAATTTAAACTGGATGTACAACTATTGTGACATCAGAACTATTACACTTACAAAGAAATATTCAGGGGAGACTTAGGGTATGTCTAACACTACAGTCAGAGATACTACAATCAGAGATCTGACTGCAGTACATGTAGACATAGATTAGAGTTAGCTCAGGTATGACTAAATTTTCTGTGCAAGGTAGGAGTAATAAATAACAAGTCATCACATTTACTAAAAATGGTAGGATAAAGCACTGTGAAGGCTAACTTTACTGTGCTAACTTCACAGTATTTTATCCTGGTCATTTTAAGCAAGTGTGATGACTTGTTGATATTTACTTAAATATGGAAGTCTGTGCAGTAAAATGAGATAACTTTTCTGAATCCTCCACCCCTCTTTGTCAGCTGTCTACTTCTTAGATCACCTCTACCACACTTATTTAACTAAAAGTGAAACTGTGCAGTTAATGTAACAATGAGACATTTAGTAGAATTAATTGATTGCAAATTCAAAACTGATGAAGTTACATACTTTTTCATAAAATGCATAATGCAACTGTGGAACTTATTGCTACAGAATGGCATTGAGACCAAGAATTTAGCAAGATTCTAACAGACAGATTGGACATTTATATCGATATCAAGAATATTCAGTGTTATAATAGTAAATACTGAAGAGAGGAAACTTTAAAAGTTATTCTCTAACTATTAGGGAGTTAGCAATATTTTTCTTAGGGAGCAGATTATTTTTATATTATGCAGTTTCTTGCACTTTCCTCTGAAACATTTGGTACTGTCTCTGTCAGAGAACAGATGTTGGATTAGATGGACCATGAGTTTGACCCAGCGTGAGAATTATTATGTTCCTATAATTCAAGCATCCTGCATACTACAAAACAAAAAATACCCAGCAAAAAGGCTGGCACATCTGCCATGCCCATTCTGGTGTCATTTTAAAGGCAGCAGTGCAGAAAATTCATAAACTCAAAGGGTTGAGACCAGAATGGACTATTATGATAACATATTCTGTCCTGCATAACACCATCCCTAATATTTCACTCATTCATTCCTGCATCCAGCCCAAAACGCTGTATTTGAAGTAGGGCATCTCTTTTAAAAAGACAACCTCCAATTTTGACTGAAAACTATCAAGTGATGGAGAATTCATCATATCCTTTGTTAAATTATTCCCTAGGTTAGCTACCACCCCCCCATCCAAAAAAAAAAAAAAAAAAAATTGCACTTTATTTTCAGTTGAATTTGATTAGATTTAATTTCCAGCTGCTAGCGCTTGTTTTCCCTTGGGACGTGTCCATACAGGGAAACATTCCACTAGAGCTATGCTGATGTAACACCCCTATGTGAGCACTCTGCTCTAAAGAATGGGACTTTATTCCAGAATAATTACCCTGCTGGTACTTCTACACCAGGTTCAATTTACCTCTTAACCTTCTCTTTCTTAAAAATAAATAAATAGTGCTTCTTAAATCTCTTGCTGGATTTTCAGGGTTTCCAGGCTTCAAAATACCCTAATCTCTTGACTGTTTCTAATTTTTCCACATCCTTTTTGGCATGTGGCCACAAGAACTGGACACATTCTGATAATGGTTTCACAGATATGGTATTATGGTGTGTGGTAATATAGATATCATAATATCTTCTGGCTCAATATTTCCATTTATATACCTAAGGATCCCTCTTAGCAATAGCACTGCATTGGGAACTCATATTCATCATGACCCCCTAAATTCAGAGACACTGTTTTCCAGGATAGTCTTTCATTCTGTAAGTATGATCAATGTCCTTTGATTCTAGATGTTTGACCTCGTTTTGACATTTGTATTTTCATATCTCAGATTTTAAACCATTCTAGAATTAATGTGTCTGCTTATTTTCCAAGTACGAAAGGACAAAATAAGGCTATTTTTGCTTAGCATAACTTTTAACATCTCACTTAAGAAAAATTACTCATTTATTTAAAGAGTGGGAGCACTTAAATTACCCAATTAACATATCATTTTACTTTCAGACTCAGTTATTTGAGGTTTGAAATGAAACAATGGAAATCTCAGCTTCTCCCTCATTCAAGAGTATCTACTTAAAATGAGGAACTTTAAATGTCATTTTTCAAAATCCTCTAAATCTCTAATATGCCAATTATTTTCAAGTATTTCATGCAAATTAAAAATGTAAAATGGCAATAAAGTTTCAATTTCCTCCGAATAGGTGGTGGAAGTTTACTTTTCCATATCTGATTTACACATAGTGATGGGAAATCTGAGCTATAATGACTTCAGGATAGAAGTCCAGACGCCAACGTCCAGAGAGATGCACTATTTTATTCCTCCAAATAACGTCCTACCCGATTTTAAAGTTAGGAACACTACAGGTCAGGAGGCGGTGTATGGGAGTCTTGGAGCCACTCCCTAGTAATGAAAGACCCCAAAATTAGTGGGTCCCAGTGCGGAACCAAAAGACAAACACGAACGGCACAGTCGGGCCTCAGGAGACTGAGCGCCAGTCTGGAGTGGGCGGGGCGCGCGGGGGCAACCTGGCTCTGGCTGGTAGGTGCCCGCTGTTTCGGGAGACACTGAGGCCGCACCTTTCCGCGCAAAACAAACTCGGATACAAGGCCAGGGTGCAGCAACAACCCCCCCCCCCCCCGCGTCATCCAATCAAAGCAGTCCCTCTCCCTAGCCCGGCCGGCTCCGCGCACTCACCCGGGGCCCCGGGGCCCTCGCCGCCAGCTCTTCGGCCTCCCGGCGGCCCCAGGCTGTTCACTATGTAGTGCGAGACCCGGGAGCTCTCGGACACCGACAGCACGAAGTCACCGGGGATGGTTCCCGAGTCCCTCACCAGGAAGGTCCCGTGGCGCTGCCCCTGCAGTAGCGACACCGCCTCGGCCCTGCTCAGCCGTCCCCAATACCAGCTTGCCCGGTCCTCGGAGTCGAACTGCCCGGCCATGAGGGCCGCCCGCTACCCTGGGGAGGGACCGCACTAACTCCCCCTGCGGGTCACAATCACCCAAGACCCCCGTTCCGTTCCCAGCCCCACCACCCAAAATGGCGGCCCCTGTGCTGACCTCACCTACCAGACGTGACGACGCGAACTGAGCCACTACTGGGAAACGGCCGCCCATCCGTGACGTCATGTTCCTGCGCAGGGTGCACGGCCGTTGCCGCAGGTCGCACGGGGTCAGACAACGCTTGTCGTTGGCGCAGAGAAGATGCTTCCCATTTGTAAAGAAATTTCTCCCATAAACGCAAGGTCCAGACTACGCTGAAAAGCCCGCGAGCACTGAGCAGCCATTGAAAGAAGGTCGTGCGGGGAACAGGTAGGGTAACGTTCTGCATGAGCCGCCATAATGGGACGGTCGGGGATAGGGAGAGTACCGTGCTGCACGACCGCCATTAGAAGAAGGTCAGAGGCCTTGGGTGGCAGTTGAAGGAAGGAAGGTCCTGAGGCGTGAGTGGTGTCGTGCCCCAGTCTGGGCTAAATCGCCATTGTTGGAGGATCAGTGGGAACATGGAGACGGCCTGAACTCTGTGACCTATCTATTTGGGCTGGCTGCACCACCATACGGAGGTCAGCAAACAGTGGCGCTAGTAGTGGGTTAGGGTTAGGGTTCCCATGGAGGAGTCTGGGGACACCTAGTAGGGGGAACTGCCATCTCCTGGGAGATTGTAGTAGGTGCTGTGTCCCTGGGTTGGGGTGGTGGTGCTCTGGTGTTCCCGGCGTTGAGGAGGAATTGCCATCCCCTGGAGTGACTGGGATCAATGGGCTAAATTTTGGGATTAGCATTAGAAATCATATGCTGCACTGATTCCCCTACAGCAGTGTATCTCAACAACTGGTCTATGGCAGCCCCCTTACCAGCCCCTGGAATTTCCCTGACACAGTTTAAGAAGGCAGCAAGCTGGTCTCTGGTATCGAAAAGGTTGAGAAACACTGTCCTACAGAAACCTATCTTGCTCCTTCTGAGTTCCTTCCTAAAAGACAGCCCTGCCTTCACTCAGTTTCTTCTCAGGGAACTCCCCAGACTCCCCTCTCCTGGGTCTTCTCTCCCTGATAAAATTCCCAGCTCTATTTAAGTAGCCTGTCCTGATTTCCTGCACCGAGAGTCAGTCATAGAATCATAGAGTTGGAAGGGACCTCAAGAGGTCATCTAGTCCAACTCTCTGCTCAAAGCAGGACTATCCTCAGCTAAATAATCCCAGCGAGGGTTTTGTCAAGCCGCAGTTTAAAAACCTCTAAAAATGGAGATTCCACCACCTCCCTAGGTAACCCATTCCAGTGCTTCACCACCCTCCCAGTGATTTCCTAATGTCCAACCTAGACCTCCCCCACTGCAACTTGAGACCGTTGCTCCTTGTTCTGTCAAGATTATTGTCACCCTACCGTGTTCAGCTGTGGCTACCAATTATCACTGAGTTGCTCAGTCACAAGCAAGGCTGAGCCTGGCTTGCCGTGAAGGCCTAGCCAGCCTGTGACAGGGAGCTGTGTATCATTACACAGAAGAGAAAGGCAGAGGGAAGGAAAGGAGCAGATGGAGCAGTGCATGCTGAGTACAGGCAGTCCAACAGAGTTCTAATGATATCCCAAGCCACCCCCTACCATGATCATCCATGCTAACTTCCCAAGTGACAGGCCTTTGGAGGCACTTGGCAGCATATGTGGAACCCAGCAAACAGCCCCTTTACTACAGAGGCAGAGCAGGACTGGCTCTGAAGGACGCCGGCCAAGGTCACGTTACCAAATTGCTGCAGTTCTCCTGCTCTTCCCGGCCTAGGCTGACAGCTTGTGACACTCCCCATAGTAACCTGGCAACCCCCGGTTTCAGAACCTGTGGATTAGATGGATGTCCAGGGTGCACAGGTCCACTTCTTCCACATTCTCTGAGGGCTGGAACTCCTCGACGATTCCTTTGCAAGCACAACAAATAATCCAAGCAAGAGCCATCACTACCCAAAGCTCAATTGGTGCATGGGCCAAAAACCCACAGAAACAAAATAGTGGGTGCTCAGCACTCGCTGGGCTGGTTGCCAATCAGCTGCTCCCAGGAGCAGAAGGTGGGGGAGGGACCAGCCACTTCCAGCTGAGATGCTGCTCTGTGCAGCATGGCAGCTGACTGCAAGAGCCTGATTGGAGGAAGCAGCTTCAGAGACCGTAAGCCTCCTTGTTGGGCATGGATTTTTGTGGGATTAAGACCAGGGGAAGAGAAAATAGTCTCCTGTGCAGAGTGCCTCTTTGGGGGGCTGATGCATTACCACAACTGGCAACTGTCACTGCTGCTCTAGGACAGATGCAGTTTGAACATTATCACAACCAGCCATCCAGTGTCACTGCTGCTCCAGGGCACATGAACTCTGTGGATTACCTCGACTAGCCACCCGGAGACACTGCTGCTCCAGGACTGATGCACTCTATGCCAATGTTTTTCAATCTTTTTGATACCAGGGACCAGCTTCCTACACTGTGTCAGGGAGATCTCAGGCTTCCTATACTGTGTCAGGGAAATCTCAGGGACTGGTCCATGGACCAGTCATTGAGAAACACTGCTCTACACATTACCCTGACTGGCCACCCAGAGTCACTGGTGCTGCAGGGCAGATGTACTCTGTGCGTTAGCTTGAGTGGCCGCTAAGCAGGGTTACTACAAAAGCAAGACCCATGCAGATATATGTGGTTTTTTTTAATCCCCTGAGTTTCTTCTCCCCACCTTGCATCTTGTTTTTTGTGTGTTTTTGTGCTCACCACCTGGAACCAGAAGTTCAAACCCTTCAAAATCTGTCATTTTTTTGTCAGGGAACTGGAACCGGATGTTCAAACCCGCCATTTTGGCTGTGTGGAACCGGAAATCAGCCATGTTTGTTCAGGGTGTGGGTTGGTCTTGTGTTTGGCTTCTTTTCAGACATGCCCTCAATGCTAAGATAAATGTCTGGTAAGGGCTTAGTAGAGACTGCTGCTTCCCTTTAGCTGGGGTTTGGTTTCTAATAAAAGGTTTCCTGCTCGTTCTGTTTGCAGGGTGAGAATTTCCTGACTTTGGGAGCAGCTGATTTCCAAGGCAGTGAGGAGCATGTCCTCCTGAGCAGAGGCCTGGAACCAGAAAGGTGAATGCAGGGGCTGAGTCTGTCTTTCCTTAACTACTTCTCTCTAATATGCTGGCCAACATACTCTTGCTGTTTCCTTGCCTCTCCTGGTACCGTCCCCCTTCACAGGAGAGGAGCAGGTGTGCTGGGCCTGCATCCCTGCAGGTTTGGTCTGGGGAACCTGCAGCACATAGGAGGGAACAATAATCATGCTGGGTACTTGGGTGTGACGTTCCCCTGGTACAATCTGAACTGGTGAATTGCTGCATCACCTCAATCCCCCACTCCCGTAGCCCATCTTACTCTGCTCTGCTGTAAGAATCCCCACTCCTGGGCTGTTCACGCATAACCTCCAGCATGTAAGCAGCTCCAAACTTAGTGAGTGTGTGCTCCTAGCCAGTCACTCTTTGGATGCTACAACAGAATGACAGTAGCAAATACCCGAGTCCCAGATGCAATCCTAGGAGTCTCCGTCTTACAATGTTCATTTATGCCCACTGAACAATGTAAGCTAATATAAATTCAGCAATTTAACAAAGAAATTGATATGCACCAACCTTGTTATAGCCAGTGAAGTCTCTAACACACTTCCATCCAAATGCACTGCTTTAGGTAGTGCAAACAAATACATTTATTAATTACACAAGGATTTTAAGTGATTATAAGTCAAAGCACAATGAGTCAGATTTGGTCAAAAGAAATAAAAGCAAAATGCATTCTAAGCTAAGCGTAACACTTTCAGCAACCTTACAAACTCAGGTCATTTTCACCACAGGTTGGCTGGCTTCCCTTCATCCAGGCTCTCCCCTTTGGTCAGCATTTCAGTTGCTTGGTGATGTTTGTAGATGGAGGTGGAAGAAAGAAAGGCAGAGCAGGTGACAAACTATGTCCTGACATGGACTCATCCATGGACTCAGTGAGCATTACTTCCTCAGCGTTCCAAGCTGACTAAGGGAAGGGAGATGAATCACTCAGGAGTCCAACTGATCCTCCATTGATGCCCAGGCCAGTCCTTAGTTCCTGGAAGGCAGAGCTGGGTTTGTTCTATACAAGACTCGATTAGGTGTGAACTGACCCTCTGCTCCTGGAGAGTTTTGCCTGGACATGTTTCAAGCCATGAGGACACATCTTTGGGAATATACATAGTGAAGCCTTATAACCATGCATATGGAATTGTAACAAACATATTACTATAACAATAATGATCAGTACCTCATGAACATACCAAAGACATCTTATATGACATACTTTACATAAAACAATACACAATTATACTGCAAGGGTGAACATGGGGTTGCAGGGCATCATACTAAGTGCGCTGGTGCTGGTGGGGTGATCATCAGTTTTGGTCTCTCTGTTCATTGAGTGGGAGCTCTTCTAGAGTAGATTGGAGCAGAAAGAAGGGAGGGCAGGATCTCATGCACCAACCGAGCTTTGGGCAGTGATGGCTTTTATTTGGGTTATCTGCTGTGCTTGCAGAGGAATCATCCAGGAGCTCCAGCCCTCGGAGAAGATGGAAGAAGTGGACCTGCACATCTTGGACATCCATCTAATCAGTGGTGAACAGTTCACAGATTTCTGTCTTCCACAGAGGCCTGGAACCAGGAAGGTGATTCATGGGCTGAGTCTGTCCTTCCTTTACTATTACTGTTCATTACTATTACTATTTACTGTTGGCCAACACATTCTCTCTCCTTGCCTGATCTTCTACAGCGTCCCTTCATAGACATTTTCACCTGCACATGTCCTGTGGTGATTGAGACATAGGTGTCTTTAGCTCTCAGTGAAGATCTATGGTGGGAGAGGTGGAAGGACTGAAAGCTGCTGCTGTCTCTAATCTGTGTCTACAGGTGCAGCAAGCTGTGATGCAGGAAGGTAGTTTTAGTCTTCTTTTACCTTTGTTTTCAGAATGTGGTGCCCTGTGCTCTACCTAGTGTAGCTTTAGCGATGTATCTGTATGTTGGTTTTTTAGGTATTTTAGGTGAACCCAGTCAGGGGTTCACAATGTATTCCCCAGTATACCCTCTCCCCCAGTTTCTCTCATTATCTTGTTCCAATTGCCTTACACTTGTCCCCAGTAGGAAAGATAACCTCAATAAATAATTGGTTTAACCTTAATTCTGTGTATTGGTGATTTGATGGGAGTGGTTCTCTGGCTGCAAACCCTCCTGTAAATGGGTATCAAAGGATATGCATGTGCAGTACCTCGAGTGGCCACCCGGCGGCACCGCTGCTCCGGGACACACCCTCTGCAGTACCTCAAGCGGCCACCCGGCGGCACCTCTGCTCCAGGACATGCCCTCTGCAGTACCTCGAGCGGCCACCCGGCGGCACCGCTGCTCCGGGACAGTTGCCCTTGGCGCAGTACCAAGTGGCCGTGAAGATAATTCTCAGGTCAGGGCTTAGTGCAGACTGCTGCCTCCCTATGGCTGGGGCTTGGTTTCTAAGGGAAGTTTATTTGCTCTGCTTGCAGGGGAATTTTGCAGGAGGCCCCGCCGAAGGAGAAGGTGGGGGAAGTGGACCTCTGCAGCCTGGACATCCATCTAAGCAGAGGTGAACAGTCCTCAGCTTTCTAACCAGCGCCTCCCTGAGTGTCAGTCAGCGCTCAGTGCTGTATCTGTACCCCTCCAGAGTGCTTCAGAGGCCGTGAGCGACCTCGTTGGGCACGGGGCTGGGTGGGATTAAGAGCAGCGGAAGGGACAATATTGACCTGTGCAGAGTGATTCTTTTGGGGGCTGAGGCAACACGGCATTTGTCAGTGTAGCTCTGATGTCGTCATGGGAAGGAGATGGAGGGTGCAGCAGGGCGCCATGGGAGAAGCCAGAAGAAGAGCCTGCGCGGCAGTGCAGGCTGCGAGAAGCGCTTTCTTTGTTTTCCCTGTTTGACCCGCCACTTCTTTCCCCTCGGTATTAGAGTCCAGACAGTAATGCCTCTGCCCACTAACCCTGATCCAGGCTGGGTTTCTAGGAAAAGGTCCCTGATTAACTGGCTGCAGGGGGAGCGAACGTCTCATGGGGCGGGGGTGGGACATTGATTCCCAGAACAGATAGTAATGCCTCTGCCCCAGTAAAGGGCTGGGTCCAGAAAGCATCCACAGGCTGTGAGTTTATTTCCCCCTTCCTTCCACCGTCTCTTCTCTTGTATGTTGGCCAAGGCACACTGTCCGTGCTTGTTCTCCTGCCGCCCTTCATTAGGTATAGCCTTGCTGGGGGAGGGGGGAAGTGAGCGATTGTTGCTGTTGCCTCTAATGTAGTGGCTGTGATCTAGAGCTGATGGGACCTGTCTGCTTCCCCGAAATTGTGTGTCGAGTACTTGGGTGGGCAGAGCCCTCAGTGAGAGATGTCAGAGGTCACTTCTAGGGAGCAGATCCCTGCGTGCGGGCCCTTGCAGAGGGAGCTGGTAAAGGCCTTGCATCTGTGGTGCACAAGGATGTGTCTGCTTCCCAGCATCCCCAGGCTACCCCTGGTGGGCTGAGTCCTGCTTTGTTTTTATTGTACTTTCAACTCCGGATGAGAGTGGGGAGATGAGAGATGGGCTGGTGAAGCTGTAGCAGAGCGAAAGAATGAACAGTGCCCTGAGCCCGTCCCGGGGGATGGCAGTCAGACCATGAGCTGTGCAGTCAGAGCAAATGGAAATTTCCTCAAGGTGAGAATTAAGAGAGGGCTGCAAAGACGCCTCTTGATGGCAAGAATGTTAAGCAAGCATGAGGTGATTTCCCTGGGGAAAAAAAGCCCTTCCATCTAACTGGGGCACGATAAGCTTGGGGAAGCCCTTTGTGCCCTCTCAAGCAGTTGACAGGTGCTATGGCGTTGTCCTGAAATACGGTAACTGCATGGAGAGCAACCTGCCTGTAACCAGAGATGCTCAGTCCCCAACTCTCTTATTTCCACATCACTGGGTGAGATCCCCTGGTCACGGCACCCTAGTCCTCCTCTCTACTGACTCTGGCCTGCTTCAGAGGACGTGAGCGGGGGGCCCAGGAGTAGCTCCTGGCCTGTGTCTCTCCCCGCTAGGCTGCGCTGCTCAGGCTGGTGCAGGATCCAGGGCTCTGCACAGCATCCTGGGCTGACCTGCTCTGGCCGGGGCTCCTGGGGCCTGCCCCCCATGGTTCCTGCTTCCCTAGGGCTGTGCTCGCCCCGGAGCTGCCTCCCCACCTGGGCCCCACGCAGCAGGAGGACAAACGGAGGGTGCTGGAGCTGCCCGCACTATGGCGCCAGCTAGCACAGCAGCCGCCCGTCCGGCCCGGCCCGGCCCGGCCCTGGCCTTGGACTTCGCGACTCTGACCGGGCTGGGCTGTGGAGAGGAGGAAGCGGCGCCGGCACGTCACTGAGGGGAAACACGGGGATGGGCAACAGAGAGAGGCAGGGCTCCATGGTGAGGGGGACAGTGCTGCCAGAATTTTCTGTGTACCACACCGCAGCCCCCCCCACCCCCTCCAACAAGCAACAGCCTGGTTCTGCACCTCCTGGCCATGGGGTCTCTCTCTCGTCTTGTCTATTGTGTTGGCCAACACACTCCCTCTATTTCCTTGCCTCTCTTTTACTATCTCTCCTCATAGGACAGGGGTAGGTGTGTTAGGTCTGCGTCCCCGGAGGCATGTGCTCCAGAGCCTGTAAGATGTAGGAGGGAGTGAGGATCATTTTGGGTGCTTGGTGTTCCGGGGTTGGAGGTGGGATGACCAGCCAAGAGAGCTGTCCACGTTCTTCATCCATTGGGGCTGACGTAGAGTGGAGGGCAGGATCTCATGCACCAGTCGAGCTATTGGCAGTGCTGGCTCATGCTGGCTTATTTGCTGTCCTGGCAGAGGAAGCGTCCTGGAGACCCAGCCAAGGAGAAGGTGGAAGAAGGGGACCTGTACAGACGGGCCATCCATCTAATCAGAGATGAGCAGTCCTGAGCTTTCTGTCGTCGGCATCAGTGGCTGTCAGTCAGATCTGGGTGGGATTAAGAGCAGCGGAAGGGAGACTATTCACCTGTCCAGAGTGAGGTTAACACAGCTTTGGCTACGGTCTCTCTCAGTATTCTTCTCAGCAAGTTACAGAAGTATGGGTTGGATGAATGGACTATAAAATGGATAGCGAAGTGGCTAGAGCATAGGGCTCAACGAATAGTGATCAAGGGCTCCATGTCTAGCTGGCAGCCGGTCACAAGCGGAGTTCCCCAGGGGTCGATCCTGGGGCCGGTTTTGTTCAACATCTTCATTAATGATCTAGAGGATGGGGTAGATTGCACCCTCAGCAAGTTTGCAGATGACACTAAGCTGGGGGGAGTGGTAGATACCCTGGAAGGTAGGGATAGGATACAGAAGGACCTAAACAAACGGGAGGATTGGGCCAAAAGAAATCTGATGAGGTTCAACAAGGACAAGGGCAGAGTCCTGGACTTAGGAAGGAAGAATCCCATGCACAGCTGCAGACTGGGGACCGACGAGCTAGGCAGCAGTTCTGCAGAAAAGTACCTGGGGGTAACAGCGGAGAAGAAGCTGGATATGAGTCAGCAGAGTGCCCTGGCTGCCAGGAAGGCTAATAGCATATTCGGCTGCATTAGTAGGAGCATTGCCAGCAGATTGTGGGAAGTGATCGTTCCCCTCTATTTGGCATTGGTGAGGCCGCATTTGGAGTATTGTGTCCAGTTTTGGGCCTGCTGATGAGCGACTCCGGGACCTTCACCTCCCTGGCGGGGCCGGGGCTGGTCGCCCTATCTGGCTGGAGGTGCTGGGAGGTGATTCCAAGGAGGTGTGTGTGTGCTGCGTGCACAGTTCACCAGAACCTTGTCTCACCTGTGTTTGTGAGGTGCCTGTAAACAGTCACGCAGCTGTTAGTGTCGTAATAGGATCCAGCACTCCCGCTTATCGGGAGGTCCCCCTTTCCCCACCTGGGGACAGGACATGCCTGGCTGCAAGTCTTGAGGGCCCTGCAAGAAGCCTGTGCCCAGAGACGACGCGCACTCTGCCTGCCCCAGCGTTTGGGGGAGTCTCACCTACGGGATCGCTGCACCATCCGCAGAACCTTCTGCCCCAGGACACACACAGAGCAAAGCTGGAGACTGAAATTGCTACGTATGGAGTCCATCCTTCGCCCCATGGACAGCACTGCGGAGCCGAGGCCTGGGGCTTCAGTAAGGAGTGCGCTGGCATCGCTCAGGGAGGTGCCCTGAGAAAGGACTGCGCACCTAAGGAGCCTCAGCACCGGCACGGTTCCCGGCGCCGAAGGGCATGGCACCGAGACAATCCCCAGTGCCTCATAAGAAGCTGGGAGGGGCAGTACAGTGTGGTGCGCCTTGGGCCACTGAAGCCCTGAGCCTGTGCGCACAGCGCCGTTGACTGCAGCCCCAGCGAGGCCTATGGTGTCCTCACAGGGCAAGCAGGCTATGATGGCCAGGTCCCGCTGTACTCTTAATCTTTGTATGTCTGTTTACATACATCTGCCCTTAATTGCTGTGAAAAATAAGAGACTAGTCTCCTGGGGGATGAACAGGCCGGGAGCAGCTTTGTGTTGTCAGGTGAAAATGTATTTTATGGATTGACAGCTTCATAGCAAAAGCCACTTGCACATCATACAACGCTGTATGGATCCAAGATTATTTATGAACACCCCCGTGTAATCTTGAACGTCATCCAGGGGCACATGATCTTTTAAG